>NC_090927.1:274875026-277375026 GCF_040938575.1 Ambystoma mexicanum | reverse complement strand
CATGCCTTTTTGAAAATCATGTTCTGCTCATTAAATCAAAAGTGACTAATGAAACATGGAGGTAGAGCTGGAGGGTCGAAGTACCAGTCCACATATGGAAATACCAGAATAGGCACCATATCAAACAGGTAAAAAAAAAGCAACTATAAAATTACTTATAGGCCAGAACTTAGTAGTTATTCAAAAGTAAATATTGGAGCAGCGATGCATAACATGTAAAAGGAAATCCAATTAGGAATGAAGATATTGGGAATCAATAAGCAAGTTAAGCCAAAAGACTTTACTCTTTTAGATGCAGAAGTCCAATTAAACAATACATGTAAAGTTAATCAAACGGGCATTTCGCTCTGCACCATCCGATGAAGAAATGTACGGGACTTTGAAAGCTACTGAATGGTTCCATCTCGGCATTAAGTCGTTTAATAAAAGGTATAATACACTGCGTTTTATGTTAAATTGCCCAACACCAGGCTAGCATGAATAGTGAGTGCACGTGCTCCACTGAGCTCCCTGAAATGTAGTTCACTCGAATGTAATCATCATTTCTTTTCGATTTTCAAAGCTACTCGTTGGCACATCTGTTACATAGGACATGAAGAAGTGAAGTGTGTTGGTTGGCAGGTTAAGTGCTCATCTCTTTCGCCGTCTTCTGGCGCCAGTCCCGTCGGATCAGGTGTTTGTTTGCCTGGGGTAGTTAGTTCTACTCTGCTAGCAGCCACAGTGCTCTTGTGTGTCTTACTCAAGTAGTGATACTTCCACCGTTACACACCAGAGAGGCTACTAGATGTTGGCCCCCCTCCCCTACTCTGGATGTTTCAGACATTTACTCCCATCAGGGCCAGCCAGCATGGCAGTGGTGAAGGATCATGGGATCCGTAGTCCAAATATCTGGAGAACCACAGGTTGTGGACCTATTTGGGCTAATGCACTTTTGTTGATAGAGTTTATGCTTTGCTTTGGGGAACACAAACCTCAGGGCTGATTTTTTAGAAACCCCCTTCCTAGAGCTCACTGTGCTTTCGTGTCTAAGGCTGCTGCTCTTTCTGTGGCAATCCCTCTTTTGTTTCAGGGTTTTGTCCCCTCTTGCCCTGGCAATCAGTCAACAAAATGTGGCTGATCATTGACCTATGCCAAATATGTTACTTCTCTTTTGTTTCATAGTATGTGTGAATATTGACAATGACGAGCACATTTGATAAATCAACACCTCTTTTCTGTAATGCGCATACTCTTGGCTTGATCATCTGATTTAAAAAGCAGAACACGCTGACAATGCTGACTTCTGCTGGCTGCATGAAGACGCTGCTATGAGTAACTCTGACTACTAACGTACATTACGTCCTCTTAGTAGTAGTAGCAGAGCTAGGGAGGAGCTGGGGGGGGGGGGGCTATAGCCCGGGGTCTTTAGGTTGCAGGCTAGGATAGAATCTCAGGGGCTACAACCAAAAGGCTAGCTAGCCCCGAATCCCAACAGTCCCGATATTAGCGTAGCCCCAGATCTTTTCCAGACCTAGCAACACCCCTGGTAGTAAGCCAGGTGTAAATCATAGCTACTCATTGTAACTATTTTGTGAATTGAACAGTGCTCTCCAGGTTCAAGCCCAGGGTAAGTCAGAGTAGCTTCTTTCTGAATCGGCCCCAAAGTTGCTGTGCTCTTGAGCAGGTCTGTCTTATTGCTTTAATTAAAGTTTGCTGCCAAGATCAATTTCAGGTGGACATAACATTCCATAATTACTAATGCCAGAAAAATCCATGTCCTGAGTTTTGCTAGGGAAAGTATTAGCCACATGCCTCCCAGCTACTAAAAGAGTATCATTAAATATAAAGAGATGTATGAAAGCTCGTATTGTAAAGCATTTAGCTGCTAATGCATTTGTTCGCTGAAGCACCTACCAGCATTGATTTCTGGGATATCTCGCCTCGCGTGTCCACCGCCAACATCATAAACTGCCAATGTAAAGAAAAAGATCCATGTAAGACGTATGTCACATTGTAGGTAGAAACACTACCCCTAAACATTTCAATATTTGCTTAATTCCTAGATCAGAATGATGATATAAGTCTCACCTGAGTCTTCTGAGGATCTTTGAACCTAGAGAAAATAGAGTTTATTTCAAGTTTATTTCACAATGAAGGTGCAGCAATTTAGCGTTTCATAAGATATTAAGAAGTCTTTTAACAAAATTAAGTAGATGACAATACCGTAAAGGCTATGGCGTGAGTTGCCACCAGGGCGACGAGGCAGGGAAATGGAAGGAAGTGCATGGTAACGGACGAGTCGCGCAACCTCACTACGTTCGCCGGATCTTACAGGAACGATATACCAAGGAGCAAAGATGACCCCCGAATATCGAACTTTGAAGGGAATTCTCATGGTAATCATTGAGGAAGTGAACGGCCCCCTTGATGCTAATCTGGCTTCTACGTACCTTTACGATGGCCCTTTGTTAATAAGTGATCAAAGCTGATTACTGCTACACAGCCCTATCTCCTGTTCTCTGGGACAGCTCATGATAAGGTTTAAAGGATGGGTTGCCCACATGTTGTAATCAATGACAGCAAGGAAGTGGGACAGAAGAAGCGCACGTCCCTGACACAGAATTCGTTTCCTTCAACAGAGTGCTAGTACTGTCCCTTTAAAGAATAGCATTCGTGCTGGGAAGTGAGGATAGCAGTCGTGCTGTGAAGTGGCAGTACAGCCCCTTTAAAGAATAGCAGTCCTGCTGGGAAGTGGCAGTACTGCTCCTTTAAAGAATAGCAGTCATTCTTGGAAGTGGCGCTACTGTCCCTTTAAATAATAGCAGTGGTGCTGGGTTAGCAGTCGTTCTGGGTGTGGCAGTACTGTCCCCTTAAAGAATAGCAGTCGTGCTGGGAAGTGCGAATAGCAGTCATGCTGGGAAGTGGCAGTACTGCCCCTTTAAAGAAAAGCAGTTCTTCTGGGAAGTGGCAGTACTGCTCCTTTAAAGAATAGCAGTCGTGCTGGGAAGTGGCAGTACTGTCCCTTTAAAGAATAGCATTCATGCTGGGAAGTGAGAATAGCAGTTGTGCTGGGAAGTGGCCGTACTGCCCCTTTAAAGAATAGAAGTCATGCTGGGAAGTGGCAGCACTGTCCCTTCAAAGAATAGCAGTCATGCTGGGAAATGAGAATAGCAGTTGTTCTGGGAAGTGGCCATACTGCCCCTTAAAAGAATAGCAGTCCTGCTGGGAAGTGGCAGTACTGCCCCTTTAAAGAATAGCAGTCGTGCTGGGAAGTGGCAGTACTGTCCCTTTAAAGAATAGCATTCATGCTGGGAAGTGAGAATAGCAGTTGTTCTGGGAAGTGGCCATACTGCCCCTTAAATGAATAGCAGTCCTGCTGGGAAGTGGCAGTACGGCCCCTTTAAAGAATAGCAGTCATACTGGGAAGTGGCCGTACTGCCCCTTTAAAGAATAGAAGTCATGCTGGTTAGTGGCAGCACTGTCCCTTCAAAGAATAGCAGTCATGCTGGGAAATGAGAATAGCAGTCGTGCTGGGAAGTGGCAGTACTATCCCCTTAAAAAAATAGAAGTGGTGCTGGGAAGTGGCAATACTGCCACTTTAAAGAATAGCAGTTGTGCTGGGAAGTGGCAGTACTGTACTTTTAAATAAATAGCAGAACAAATAGCAGTGGTGCTGGGAAGTGGCAATACTGCCACTTTAAAGAATAGCAGTGGTGTTGGGAAGTGGCAGTATTTTCCCTTTAAAGAATAGCAATAGTGCTGGGAAGTGGCAGTACAGTCCTTTTAAAGATTAGCAGTCGTGCTGGGAAGTGGCAGGACTGTCCCTTTAAAGAATAGCAGTCGGGCTTGGAAGTTGCTGCACTGCCCCTTTAAAGATTAGCAGTTGTGCTGGGATAGCAGTCGTGCTGGGAGTGGCAGTACTGTCCATTTAATGAATAGCAGTCCTGCTGGGAAGTGGGAATAGCAGTTCTGCTGGGAAGTGGCAGTACTGCCACTTTAAAGAATAGCAGTTGTGCTGGAAAGTGGCAGTACAGTCCCTTTAAAGAATAGCAGTCGTGCTGGGAAGTGGCAGTACTGTCCCTTTAAAGAATAGCATTCATGCTGGGAAGTGAGAATAGCAGTTGTTCTGGGAAGTGGCCATACTGCCCCTTAAATGAATAGCAGTCCTGCTGGGAAGTGGCAGTACGGCCCCTTTAAAGAATAGCAGTCATACTGGGAAGTGGCCGTACTGCCCCTTTAAAGAATAGAAGTCATGCTGGTTAGTGGCAGCACTGTCCCTTCAAAGAATAGCAGTCATGTTGGGAAATGAGAATAGCAGTCGTGCTGGGAAGTGGCAGTACTATCCCCTTAAAAAAATAGAAGTGGTGCTGGGAAGTGGCAATACTGCCACTTTAAAGAATAGCAGTTGTGCTGGGAAGTGGCAGTACTGTACTTTTAAATAAATAGCAGAACAAATAGCAGTGGTGCTGGGAAGTGGCAATACTGCCACTTTAAAGAATAGCAGTGGTGTTGGGAAGTGGCAGTATTTTCCCTTTAAAGAATAGCAATAGTGCTGGGAAGTGGCAGTACAGTCCTTTTAAAGATTAGCAGTCGTGCTGGGAAGTGGCAGGACTGTCCCTTTAAAGAATAGCAGTCGGGCTTGGAAGTTGCTGCACTGCCCCTTTAAAGATTAGCAGTTGTGCTGGGATAGCAGTCGTGCTGGGAGTGGCAGTACTGTCCATTTAATGAATAGCAGTCCTGCTGGGAAGTGGGAATAGCAGTTCTGCTGGGAAGTGGCAGTACTGCCACTTTAAAGAATAGCAGTTGTGCTGGAAAGTGGCAGTACAGTCCCTTTAAAGAATAGCAGTCGTGCTGGGAAGTGGCAGTACTGTCCCTTTAAAGAATAGCATTCATGCTGGGAAGTGAGAATAGCAGTTGTTCTGGGAAGTGGCCATACTGCCCCTTAAATGAATAGCAGTCCTGCTGGGAAGTGGCAGTACGGCCCCTTTAAAGAATAGCAGCCATACTGGGAAGTGGCCGTACTGCCCCTTTAAAGAATAGAAGTCATGCTGGTTAGTGGCAGCACTGTCCCTTCAAAGAATAGCAGTCATGCTGGGAAATGAGAATAGCAGTCGTGCTGGGAAGTGGCAGTACTACCCCCTTAAAAAAATAGAAGTGGTGCTGGGAAGTGGCAATACTGCCACTTTAAAGAATAGCAGTTGTGCTGGGAAGTGGCAGTACTGTACTTTTAAATAAATAGCAGAACAAATAGCAGTGGTGCTGGGAAGTGGCAATACTGCCACTTTAAAGAATAGCAGTGGTGTTGGGAAGTGGCAGTATTTTCCCTTTAAAGAATAGCAATAGTGCTGGGAAGTGGCAGTACAGTCCTTTTAAAGATTAGCAGTCGTGCTGGGAAGTGGCAGGACTGTCCCTTTAAAGAATAGCAGTCGGGCTTGGAAGTTGCTGCACTGCCCCTTTAAAGATTCGCAGTTGTGCTGGGATAGCAGTCGTGCTGGGAGTGGCAGTACTGTCCATTTAATGAATAGCAGTCCTGCTGGGAAGTGGGAATAGCAGTTCTGCTGGGAAGTGGCAGTACTGCCACTTTAAAGAATAGCAGTTGTGCTGGAAAGTGGCAGTACAGTCCCTTTAAAGAATAGCAATCGTGCTGGGAAGTGGCAGTACTGTCCCTTTAAAGAATAGCAGTCGTGTTGGGAAGTGACAGTACTGTCCCTTTAAAGAATAGCAGTCCTGCTGGGAAGTGGCAGTACTGCCCCTTCAAAGAATAGCAGTCGTGCTGGGAAGTGAGAATAGTAGTGCTGCTGGGAAGTGGCAGCACTGCCCCTTTAAAGAATAGCAGTCCTGCTGGGAAGTGGCAGTACTGCCCCTTTAAAGAATAGCAGTCATTCTGGGAAGTGGCAGTTCTGCCCCTTTAAAGAATAGCAGTCATTCTGGGAAGTGGCAGTACTGTCCGTTTAAAGAATGGTAGTGGTGCTGGGAAGTGGAAGTACTGTCCCTTTAAAGAATAGCAAAATGCTGGGAATTGGCAGTACTGCCACTGTAAAGAATAGCAGTCGAGCTGGGAAGAGGCAGTACTGTCCGTTTAAAGAATAGAAGTCGTTTTGGGAAGTGGCAGTAGTGTCCCTTTAAAGAATAACAGTCGTGCTGGGAAGTGGCAGTACTGCCCCTTTAAATAATATAAGTCATGCTGGGAAGTGGCAGCACTGTCCCTTCAAAGAATAGCAGTTGTTCTGGGAAGTGAGAATATCAGTTGTGCAGGCAAGTGGCAGTACTGCCCCTTTAAATAATAGCAGTCCTGCTGGGAAGTGGCAGTACTGCCCCTTTAAAGAATAGCAGCCGTACTGGGTGTGGCAGTACTGTCCCTTTAAAGAATGGCATTTGTGCTGGGAAGTGAGAACAGCAGTCCTGCTGCGAAGTGGCAGTACTGCCCCTTTAAAGAATAGCAGTCCTGCTGTGAAGTGGCAGTACTGCCCCTTTAAAGAATAGCAGTCGTTCTGGAAGTGGCAGTAGTGTCCCTTTAAAGAATAGCAGTTGTGCTGGTAAGTGGCATTACTGTCCCTTTAAAGAATGTCAGTCGTGCTGGGAAGTGGTAGTACTGTCCCTTTGAAAAATAGCAGTCCTGCTGGGAAGTGGCAGTACTGCCTTATTAAAAAATAGAAGTCATGCTTCGAAGTGGCAGCACTGTCCCTTTAAAGAATAGCAGTCGTGTTGGGAAGTGAGAATAGCAGTCTTGCTGGGAAGTGGCAGTACTTCCCCATTAAAGAATAGCTGTCGTGCTGGGGAGTGGCAGTACTGTCCGTTTAAAGAATGGTAGTGGTGCGGGGAAGTGGAAGTACTGTCCCTTTAAAGAATAGCAGTAATGCTGGGAATTGGCAGGACTGCCACTGTAAAGAATAGCAGTCGAGCTGGGAAGAGGCAGTACTGTCCGTTTAAAGAATAGCACTCGTTTTGGGAAGTGGCAGTAGTGTCCCTTTAAAGAATAACAGTCGTGCTGGGAAGTGGCAGTACTGCCCCTTTAAATAATATAAGTCATGCTGGGAAGTGGCAGCACTGTCCCTTCAAAGAATAGCAGTTGTTCTGGGAAGTGAGAATATCAGTTGTGCAGGCAAGTGGCAGTACTGCCCCTTTAAATAATAGCAGTCCTGCTGGGAAGTGGCAGTACTGCCCCTTTAAAGAATAGCAGCCGTACTGGGTGTGGCAGTACTGTCCCTTTAAAGAATGGCATTTGTGCTGGGAAGTGAGAACAGCAGTCCTGCTGCGAAGTGGCAGTACTGCCCCTTTAAAGAATAGCAGTCCTGCTGTGAAGTGGCAGCAGTGCCCCTTTACAGAATAGCAGTCGTTCTGGAAGTGGCAGTACTGTCCTTTTAAAGAATAGCAGTTGTGCTGGTAAGTGGCAATACTGTCCCTTTAAAGAATGTCAGTCGTGCTGGGAAGTGGTAGTACTGTCCCTTTAAAGAATAGCAGTCCTGCTGGGAAGTGGCAGTACTGCCTTATTAAAAAATAGAAGTCATGCTTCGAAGTGGCAACACTGTCCCTTTAAAGAATAGCAGTCGTGTTGGGAAGTGAGAATAGCAGTCATGCTGGGAAGTGGCAGTACTGTCCGTTTAAAGAATGGTAGTGGTGCGGGGAAGTGGAAGTACTGTCCCTTTAAAGAATAGCAGTAATGCTGGGAATTGGCAGTTCTGCCACTGTAAAGAATAGCAGTCGAGCTGGGAAGAGGCAGTACTGTCCATTTAAAGAATAGCAGTCGTTTTGGGAAGTGGCAGTAGTGTCCCTTTAAAGAATAACAGTCGTGCTGGGAAGTGGCAGTACTGCCCCTTTAAATAATATAAGTCATGCTGGGAAGTGGCAGCACTGTCCCTTCAAAGAATAGCAGTTGTTCTGGGAAGTGAGAATATCAGTTGTGCAGGCAAGTGGCAGTACTGCCCCTTTAAATAATAACAGTCCTGCTGGGAAGTGGCAGTACTGCCCCTTTAAAGAATAGCAGCCGTACTGGGTGTGGCAGTACTGTCCCTTTAAAGAATGGCATTTGTGCTGGGAAGTGAGAAGAGCAGTCCTGCTGCGAAGTGGCAGTACTGTCCCTTTAAAGAATAGCAGTCCTGCTGTGAAGTGGCAGTACTGCCCCTTTAAAGAATAGCAGTCGTTCTGGAAGTGGCAGTACTGTCCCTTTAAATAATAGCAGCTGTGCTGGGAAGTGGCATTACTGTCCCTTTAAAGAATGTCAGTCGTGCTGGGAAGTGGTAGTACTGTCCCTTTTAAGAATAGCAGTCCTGCTGGGAAGTGGCAGTACTGCCTTTTTAAAAAATAGAAGTCATGCTTCGAAGTGGCAGCACTGTCCCTTTAAAGAATAGCAGTCGTGTTGGGAAGTGAGAATAGCAGTCATGCTGGGAAGTGGCAGTACTGCCCCATTAAAGAATAGCTGTCGTGCTGGGGAGTGGCAGTACTTGCCTGATTAAGCACCTTTATATTAAGATTCCTGGGACTTGTTAGAAAAGCGCTGGTAAAATGTCGCTTTGTGCTTGTGTGAAATTCTGTGATACCATTATGCGCTCACCGGATGCTGTGTGGCTGTGGGTGAAACTCATTTGCATTTTCAAACAAGTTATTCCCCCTGTTACTGAGCACAATCCCCCAGGAGCTCATGGCTTGCCACATGCAATTGTGCATACATGTTAATGCCATGCTCGAAGTGTGGCCTTAACCTAGCACCGCGACCGAAGGAGGGAGAAGGATGGGACGTGGATTGGCAAGGGGCAAAGAGCGCACGACACGCTGTCCTGTACTCCTTTCCCTTAATAAGAGCTTTTGGCCCCTTGCCAAAGGGGCAGAGATGCTGATATATTGCCACGTCAGTGTGCAAAACCACCTTTCATGAGTAGTGCACTGTACAGTGATGGTGTGCCAGCCCAAAAAGTGGAGGCCAAGTTTACATAATACCAATGCAATACAATACACTGCATTACTGAAGCAATAGAACCAGAGGAGGGGGGGCATTACCGGTGTGGTAATGGCCCGGGGCGATAGTTACAAGCCAAGCAAAACCTGAGGGTTCTATTGCTATTAGTACCCCCGCATATCGTACCTGGCTACTAACAGCATTTTCTCTCAAGCTGAGAAACAGCGTTGAAACCACTTCTAAACTCAAAAAAAAAAAGCAAAGAAAATGTCCACCAGAGATCGGGGCCTTTCCATGGTGGCCAGGGGAGAAAGGAAAAGAACTCCGAGGAGCCCGGAGCTCCGAATGGAGCACTTTAGGTGAGTCTTTCCTGGCCAGGTATCAATCTGATTGTCCCTCGCCGGGTACTAAAATAAAACGCCTTATTGGCGTGCACTTTGTATTTCGATGCGTTGCTGGCCCTTCTGCAAGTTCACTGGTAGTAGAATAGTTCTACTCTTAGAGTGTCTGGTGGTGGTACAGGATGTTTTGTGTCCCGCTGCTTGCTCTGCCAAGAGAATGTGGGTGTTGTGGACACTTTAAAGGTTTCTGAAGTTGGTGATTCTCTGGGAGAATTCTCTTTTGTAGCAGTTCCTGGTTTTCCACATATGTAAGGCAGTCTCTGAGGGAGTGAATCTCATTTGCTAATGACCAGGCTGTACATTTGTTGATTTATCTAGCCTTGCTCTGCTGTGTCGTCCTCTTTTTATCTCCAGCCTGTCGTTGCGGACCCTGCATTTGGTCAAAACATGTCTGTGTTCGGGTTCTCTGTTGTGGGTGTGAACTTTGCTCAGCAATGAGTAGAATTTCATTTCTGCCTGTTTAGTTTGGGCTATTAGGTGGCAAGGTGACGAAGGGTTTCGGAAGCAAGAGTGCGAGCATGCAGGGCAGCCGTCGACCAGCAGCTACCGCAAGGTAAGAAAGGTATGGGGCACAGTCATACTGCATGCTACTAAACTGCCCTACCTCGCGTGTACTTCCTTTTCAATGCGATTCTTACCCTGCACTGTCTCCACACCTCCATTAGGCTGTCCCTCTCCCAGGTAGCTGTACTGTGTTTTCTGCATCTCAGAACTATTTTCTTTGCATTTCTCACCTTTTTTTCCCTCTAGGTGAACGTTTTGGCCCCTTTAACTTTCTCTGCATTTACTCTTCAATTATTGCATTTTTTCCCTCTAGGTGATTGCATTTTTTCTCCTCTAGTCAAGTGTTCTTGGGTGTGATTCACATAGTATGCTTTGTCTACTAGGCATTTCCCCTCTTGTCTAGATTCCCCTCTTCTCTGTGTTTCACTACTTTTGCCGTCCAGGCCTTTCTTCCTCAGTAGAGTTTTCTGAGCTGGCTCCCACCGCTGTTCTCACTACCTGCTGCCTGCTGTTTACTTGTCCTCTCCGCTCTGTTGTAACCTGTTGTTTTCCCCTTGTCTCCACCCCTCTCCCTCCTTTACCCCTTCCTGTGCACCCTGTGAGGCTTAGCTCTGTGCTGTGTTTTCTTTTGCTTCTCCCTCTCTCACCTGCCCCCACCTCTATCACACCAACTATGGTTCCTACCTCAGCACCCACAGCTCACGTCTCCTTAGTCTACCATACTGATGTGTAGCTGGCCCTCAATACCCTTCTGTAGGACTACATTGGAGCAAGGGGGGTTGATTTCCATTTGTTTCACTGATTGTGATCCCAAATATACTCCAAAACCATCCCAGCATCTTAACCTTCGATTGTACTTCACAACAAGGCCCCTAACCGTTCAAGGACCTCCAACTGCACCTTATAATCACGGCCACATGTCGAATCAGGGTGTGCACACCACATGTTACAGGCTCAACCTGCTTCCACGATACCAGTGCTCATCCAGCTCCCACACGCCACCTCAGGCACAGCAGACACTCAGCACTTGGACACAAATCATACACAGGAGACCAGAAAGAAATAGAGAGAAAATGGCTGTAATGGAAACACACACCAGTGCATAGGAGGGCTGCGTGCTTCTCTGCCCATCCCAGGCCTGGCTCATCCTTATGTACAATGGAGTAGCTAAATCTATTCTCCACCCATAAAACAGCACGTATAAGGCATGTATGATAACAAACCAGTAATTTTGCCGAACAGGGGAAAGAAAGTACATTTCTCAACTGCAGGCTGTTTCTGCGAGGCAGGCTCTGGCAGCCTTGGGATTGGAGCCAGCAGCTTCATCACTGTGTACGTCTCAGGAGGGGCTATTCATGCCCGGCAGTCTGAGGTTTCACAGTATTCCACAGCTGAGCTGTGCTGTGCTCTGCGACATCGCCTGGCATGGGTGTTCAGCTGTCAGGCCAGTCTCTTAGGCAAGTTTGTAGGCCAGTCCATTTGCATTCAATGAATCTCAAAGAAATCAAAAGAAAGTACAGAATCAGAAATGTAACACCACACATCCATTGCCTGACTCATAGCGTCAGGAATATCCACTGTACCTTGTATCACAGCATGCAACTTGCTAGTACCATCACCCCACCTTACTCAGTCTCAAAGCTCTCGTGATTTTTAGGACCTCCAACTGTCCCCAAATACCTACCACAGTCCAGGCATCACGGCTACCAACCTTGCCGCAAGTCCTTGATCTTTCCCAGCACAAGTTCTTAAAGCAATGTGCCGCCCTCACCCAAGATCTGGATTGCCTGGGGCTCTGGCCTGCTCCGGTCCAGGATTGGCTGCTGCTTTCCACATAGCAGCCTATTGCAAGCCAGCAGGCTTGGCTAGCCCTCCCACCAAAGGCCCACTCCAGGCATCATCTCGACTGCACTCTTCACTCGTTCTTCTGCGCCTACTTCCAAGGCTGCTTCTGTGGGTATGCTGGTGCCTCCCACCCTGCATGTGGATGCCTCCATGATTCCCCCCATGATCTGCTGGTGAGAATAGCCCCATGGGGCCTCTGAATCTCGTGCACATGATCGCGCACAATTTTACATCAATATCTTTATTAATGCATCGTGTAGCGTTCTACTCTGCTGATTGTTTGTGTTCTGGGGGAACGTGGTGTGCCTGCAATGCTTTGTGGTCTTATTCCTCCTTATTGCAATCCTTTGTGGCCTGCCTTTCCAAGATGGCCACCCTCACCCAAGATCTGGATTGCCTGGGGCTCCGGCCTGCTCCGGTCCGGGATTGGCTGCTGCTCTCCACATAGCAGCCTATTGCAAGCCGGCAGGCTTGGCCGGCCCTCCCACCAAAGGCCCACTCCAGCCCCCTGTCTGCTCCTTGTCCGCATCAGAGGTGCTTTGAACCTCCCTCAGTCCCCCGTGATGCTTGTGAGAACCCCTCCCCAAGTACCCCCATGATGCTTGTTATGCCCCCCCCTCTGTCCCCTGCGATGCTTGTGATGCCCCCACCCCCCTCTGTCCCCCTGTGATGCTTATGATGAGCCCCCTCATCCCGTGATGTGTGTGATGCTTGTTATGCCCCCCTCTGTCTCTCCCATGATACTTGTGATGCCCCCTCCCCCTTCTGGTCCCCCTGTGATGCGTATGATGCCCCCACCCCCCTTTGCTCCCCTTGATGTGTGTGATTGCCCCCCACACCCCCTTTCCCCCATGATGCTTGTGATGCCTCCCACCGCCCCTCTGTCCCCCTGTGAAGCTTGTGATAAACCCCCACCCCCACTC
Organism: Ambystoma mexicanum; assembly: GCF_040938575.1. Lineage (NCBI taxonomy): Eukaryota > Metazoa > Chordata > Amphibia > Caudata > Ambystomatidae > Ambystoma > Ambystoma mexicanum. The sequence goes on along the minus strand of NC_090927.1, from coordinate 277,362,481 downwards.
TGTCCCCCTGTGATGCTTGTGATGCCTCCTCCCCCGTCTCCTGTGATGTTTGTGATCCCCCTTCCCCCCTCTTGTCCCCCCATGTCTTTGCTATGTGCCCCCCTTCCCCCTCTCTGGTCCACCCTACCCACCCCCCCCCATTTCTTTGCTGGAGGTGTCTTGATTCATGTAGGGTTACCATCAATGACTTTTGCCAACGCTTGGATTGACTTTTTTGGACACATTGATTGTTGGGACTTTACCCCCCCCCAACTCTCATGCTGGACCTTCCCACTCAGGTTGGCCCTGAATCATGCTGTGCCCATTGGTTTCGTGAATCCTGCCTACATGTTGTGTTCCCTTGGAACATTACGTGCCTCACTGACCTCTGCAACTGTTTTCGCTCTCCCCTCTGCTTCTCTGCTCTTTTCACTGTTTTATTCTCTGCTCTCTCATTTCCTCTCTCTTCCCCACTTCTCTCTCTCTCCACCCTCCTCTTACTTTTTTCTATGCACTTACTCTAGCGGATTGGTCCCCTTGACCTATTATGATAGTAACTTTGTTTGTCTCCTCCCCTCCACCTTACTTGTTATCCCCCCCCCCTCCAGCACTATCGGAAATGTTGTCAGGCCTAGTACGATATTCACTGGTTTTGTTCCTCTCCCCTTTCTTCTCCCCTCTCCCTCACCTTGTGTAATTCTCCGGCTGTACCATAAATGTTGTCAGGCCTAGTATGGTAGTCGCCTATCTGTTTCCCATTTCCCTCCTATTTGTGTTTTAGCACTTGCACTATCTGTAATGTTGCTAGGCCGAGTATGATCTTTTTTTTCACATTGTTGTTAGCCTGTAAGAATGTTTTGTATTTTTTTCCTTTGTTACCTCCCTTGTCATGAAGCGTTTTGGAACACATTGTGTATAGGCACTATATAAATAAACCATCATATCATATCATATCATATGGTGCTCTTTCTTTCCCCCATCTTCTCTAACTGTTTTACTATCTCCTATCCTACACTTCTCACTAAGACTGGTAGGAAGAAGCTTAAGAAGGTCTCCAACCCAGGACTTCACATTGCTGACACCTATGTCGGTGCTTCCTCCAGAGAGACTTTCACCGACATCCTCTTTGTCGTTCCTTCACCCGACCTATGGACCCTTCATATGATCGCTCTTCTCTCTCCTTCTTCCTCTTCACCATTAAGCCTGGCACCCAATGGGAGGTCCTCTTGGCCCCCTTCCAGCCCTCCAGAGTCATCATTAAGGTCCTTCTAAATGGCACCATAATGGTCTAGGGGCCTCAGCCCAACCTCCTACTATTTGATAGGCACCTCTGTTGACTCATCAACTTCCTTCCTTCTACTGCTATTCCTGCTACCACTTCTCTGGCTCCTCCTCACATTCTTCCTCTACCATTCTGGCTCCTCTGCCATCTACCACCTCTCTGGCTCTGCCTCCACCTCCTTCCTCTACCATTACTGATCCTCTGCCATCTACCACCCCTCTGGCCCCTCAGCCAACTTGGCCCTACATTTCTCTGGCTCCCCTGCCTTTTACCTCTCCTCTGACTCCCTTGCCACCTCTGTCTCCCACCTCTCTGGCCCCCTTGCCAGCTACCTCTCTCCTGTCTGCCTTGCCACCCTCAGCGTCCACCTCTCTGGATCCCTTGCCATCCATTACCTCTTTGACTCCTCTGCTTCTTCCTCCCTTTACTTCTAAGGCTCCTCTGCCACTTCCGATGGGTACCTTTCTTTCATGTACCTCTCCACCGAAGTCTTTCAAAAGTGGCAACCTGCTCCACATTGTTACTCTCAACAGAAAAAAAAAGATTATGGTCCTCGAAAAAACATGAAAGCCAAATGAAAAATTACAGTGGCACATTCAAGGAGAACAACTGGAGAAAGTAAAGAACTTCAAATACCTGGGCATAGCACTTAATGGCAGCCCACAGGAATCCACGATGCAGACTACACTTAATGCTAAAATTAAGAACCTAGCTTCTCAAACAAAAGCAATGGACAAAAAATGCGGGTGCTTCTAAATGAAGCCGGCCATAAACTTTTATAAAGCAAGAGTGATACCATCTATCTCCTAAGGACCAGAAGCAATGCCATCTATCCCCGAGAAAATCTGGCAAAAATTGGAGGGATTTTATTGTCGAAAAAAGTGTTAAATCTACCATCATCAACACCTATGGCCTCTATCAGAAGAGAGCTAAGTCTGGTCTCACTTAAAGCTATGGTTGATTTAAATGTCTTGCTGCTATTCAGAAATATCCGAGCTGCCTCCAGACCAAACATTCTTGATATTATCCATAGAGGAATGGAAGGAAGGAAAAACAAAATGCTATTAAATTGGACAAAAAAGAACTTAACACTACTCCACGAGATTGGAGGCACAGAGGAGGAACTGGAGAATAACCCTAAAAAAACATTGGAGTCAGCGTCTAAGAACAAACTAACCCTGCATCTCCTGACTAACACACAAAAAGTGAATGAAATGATGGAATACCTGACAAAATTCCCTAACAGAACGCTGCGAACTACGTTCTTAAGAGCACGTCTGAACACACTGACTACAAATGAGATATTAGCTGTTACAGGAATGTCAAGTTCTAACAGCTGTCGCTACTGTAATCAAAAGGACAAAGTAGAAACGGTGCGACACCTGCTGCTGTCGTGGCCCAGAACAACCACAGCTCGAGTCACATACATGGGCCATCACTTAAAAACCCTATTGATCTATGAAGAGGAGGCTTGGTGGTGCTGTATGATGAGTGGTAACAACGCAAAACTAGTGATCGCTCTCGCGCTATTCTTTCAAAACATAGGTCTGGAGTCGGTTGAGGGAAAAATCTGCAATTAACAGATCATACTCTTGCCCAAAGAAACATGCTCGATAGTGCAAACCGAGGTTGGAACATAGATGATTTTATTCTTTTTGGGACTGAAGACTGACAATAAAATTCTTGCAAAAATTGTAACTACAATTAAGTCAAGTAAATAAAAAGAAAATAAATTGGTACTCTCAACTGTCGCTCTGCTGTCAAACACTCCTCTGACATCTGCCAGCTCCTTGCCCTCCTGGACCTAGATGTACTCGCTCTTACTGAGACATGGTTTATGGCCAGCTCTGTCATGAGTTTTGTCCCACTACTCCCTGAGGGCTACAAGATCCTCTCCGAGCCCAGACCCAACAGGCCTGGAGGCGGAGTGGCCTTGATCTTTCCTGAGTGGATTCCTGCCTCCATCATCCCCACTGAAACCTACTCCTCCTTTGGATGCCTGGTCTGCAGGCTCTCCATTTCTCCTGGCTTCTCTCTGACCCATGTCAACTTCTACAGGCCACCTGGCCAGGTTACCCTCTTCATATCTGAATGGGTTGAGCTCACATCTTCCCCTCTCTTTTCCTCTACCTCCCAGCTTCTCTTCCTTTGGGATCTCAACATCCACCTGGACTCTCCAGACTCCTTTGGGCTCTTCTGCAAAATATGCAACTCTATGTCCCTTTCCTGTCTACCCTCTGGTCTGACTCGCTCTGCCGGGCACACCTTGGATGATCGCATCTCTTCAGACCTCCCCCCTCAAATCTCAAATCCTATCACTACTCCTCCCTCCTGGACTGAGCACTCTCTTCTTTCTTCTTACTTGAAGCTTCCTGTGCCCTTTCGCAAAAGCCCACCCAGCACTGCCACCTTCCTTCCCGGTCATTTGACCAATGAAGTGAGTGTCAGTGGCCGCCTGTGCCTCTATTTTCTCTCCACCACCTATTCCTGCGGCTGACGCCCATCCTGACACAGTCCTTTCCAACCTTCACCTTTCTATCTCTAACACTCTGGACATCCTTGCCCCTGTCATGAGGCTCCACGTGAAGCCTGCCAAAAAGTGCAAGTCTTGGTACAACTCCGATCTGGCCGCTCTGATATGCAAGTGCAGAGCAGCTGAACGGAAATGGGGAGCTTTGGGTGCACCCTCTGACAAAATGGCATGCCGCCTACTCCAAAGGCAATACAGACTCTCCATCTTTGCTAAAAAGAGGTTAATATTCAAGCCCGTATCTCTGCGGCCTCTAACAACATGGCCGAACTATTCAAAATCTGGAAGGAGCTGGCCAATCCTATTGCAGTATCTTCCTCTTCTACACCTACCCAGGCCGTGCCTTGGCCTCTCATTTAACCACTAAAACCCAGGACATCTTGTCCTCACTCTCTGCCTCTTCTCTTCTCTTGCCCTCTACCTCTCTAAGGCCATACTTGGCCGACCGCCCTCCTCTCGTCCTCTCCTCCCTCTCTCCTTTCATACCTGAAATGTCTCCAGACAAGTCTGTTCTATAAAAGTCTCATCCAAACAGGTGACCCTCTGCCCCTCCAGAACCATTAAGGACAACATTGGTTCTCTTGCTCCAGCCTTACCCGATTTCTGCAATTACTCTTTCGACACTGGAGTGTTCCCCTCTCCTCTCAAGCACTCCCTTGTGCACCCCCAACTAAAAAAGCCTTCTGCTGACCCCTCCATTCCAGCAAACTATCGCCCGATCTCTATCACTCCTTTCCTGGGCAAACTCCTGGAGAAGTTGGTTATCCCCAGCTAACCCTCCATACCAAAGCTGTTGGTTGTCTCCATGACCATCAGTCTGGCTTCAGAGCAGCCAGAGGCACAGAACTGCTCTCCTGAACACCCGTGAAGATCTGCTCTCTAATCTTGACTCTAGCACTCCCACTGTCCTCATTCTCCTCAGGCTATCATCTGTTTTTGACAGAGTGAACCACAACATTCTGATCACTTGTCTCCGAGATACCCTGGGCATCACGGATCAGGCTCTGGCATGGCTGTCCTCTTTCCTCTTGGACCAACCTTTCCAGGTTCAGCGGTACGACTTCATGCATCGCCCATTTATTTTTCGCTGTACTTTTTGCTGAAAATGTTTTGCCGAAAAAACATCAAAAAATATTGGGGGGCATATAAGGGGTAGGGTGGGGTGGTGTATAGGGAATAATTAATAGGGCAGGGGGTTGGTGGTGGGGATCCCCTCTCCCAAATAAAAAAAATGCATTTTATTTTTCATCAAAACATTTTTGCCAAAAAAAGCAGCAGAAAAAAACGAAGAATGAACATAGAACTGGTTCAACTTGGGTCCTTCCCCTCCACCACCTCGCTCCATGTGGGGTGTTACCCAGGGCTCAATCCTCTGCCCCTGGCTTTTCAATGTCTACCTGGCCCCTTTGGCCCTCCTGATCTCTACCTTTTCCTCTAACTTTCAATGTTATGCGGATGACACGCAGCTCTCTTTCAGGCTACCCTCAGCCTCCTCCTCCTCACTCATCACTGACTGTCTATCCGCTATTCAGGCATGGTGCACCTCTAATGATCTTTTCTTTAATGCCAGCAAGACTGATGTCCTTCTCATTGGGACCCCTGCTCCCGCTTTTCCCCTCTCACACTGGCGGCCTCCCTGGGCCCTCTATCCTCACCGTCTTGTGAGGCAACAAACCTTAGGGTCATCTTCGACTCCACTCTCTCCTTCGCTCCATACATTACAGACCTTGTCAGAAAGGCCTATTTCCAGCTGCACCTCCTTAGAGATATTCTCACTTTTCTCACCTACCCACAGAAGTCCCCCTGTACTTGCCTCCTGGCCTCCCTTACACTACAGGGGTGTGATTCCCCTTGGAGTCCCAGCCTTCCTTGCACTTAACTCAGGGCCCTGCTGCTCTGGGTGCACTTCTCCCTGTACCCTTTCCCCTGCAGAATTACTACAGGAAGGTTTAAAGTGAGTGGTGAACCTAGTTCACACAATTAAGCAAATTAAATAAAGTGAAGTATTTTAAAAGCAAATAAAAAGGAGAGCAGCGAAAACACAGCACCTACCTTCATTCTGATGAAAGGAATCCAGTAAACTCGAGCCCACGGGGAGCTAAGAGCCTAAAGTGTCCAATTGTGGACTGGTTCCAATAGAAATGGAGGAAGGACTGCAAAGGGGACTATGAGACCAGTGCCTTGGATGTAGAATGAAGTGAATTAAGTTATGTGTTCATTATTCTTGGGACTGGGTTATTACTGGCAAGTACAATTGGCCAGTATAGTTGGCATGTGGTGTGTGTAGCATCTTATAATGTGTCACAGTTATGGGAGCAGTCAGGTTTATTGCATTGCTGCCATCAAGCATATCTGGCAAGGTTCTATACCACCCTGTGTCATGTGGTATGGGTAATCCTCAGATGCAATCGGGCAAATGATGCCCCATTGTAACAACTGTGACAAAGTTCCATGCACTAGGTTAGGGGTCAGTCTGAGGAAGCCCCCCAAAACCTGACATGGGACCCTATAACATTGCAGTTCCCCTGTGATGAAAACCTTTTTAGGACAATAATAGTGTCCCTGGTTTACCACAGGGGATTCAGACACTTTCCTAACACGCTGGATGAGCAGAGGCACCGAAACTGAAGAAGGCAATAGAAGCAGGGAGCAGAGCTCTAACAAATGCCAGAGTAGCATAGTGGACGTATATCAGTCAGGATTCAGACCAGGACATGGGACAGAGTCAGCTCTTCTCCCCCTCCCCCCCCCAGCTTCTGTCTATCCTCAGCACTAGCCTCGGCTCACTCTCTATCCAGAAGGCTCGCACTTACCTTCATTTGTTGCTCACACCTGAGCACCACAGCACCTATAACATTCCCCCTACGCTATGCACTTGCACGTTCTGAACACTCACAAGGCATAGTAGGTTTGTCTCCCCCTCCCACTGTATTAATATTTGTATGTATTTCAATTGTTTTTACATCCCCTTGTCCCCTCCCTGTTGCCCTGTGGGCACTTTGAAATAGTATTTACTCCCTGTATAAACGCCTAACAAGTAAACAATAAATAAATAAATAAATAAGGGATGACATTTTGAGGGCTGCCGACGAGGGTGATATCAGCATGCTTGTTATGCTGACCTCTCAGCAGCCTTTCACACTGTGGACTTTAAAGTCCTTCTTTCCAAACTCTTCACAGTTACTTGTGTCTCTGAGGAGGCTCTGGGATGGTTCTCATCCTTCTTGACGGATTGAAATCAGAAGTTTAAATTGGGCCCACTTTTGTCTGGCTTGTTGCCAGTTGAATGTGTAGTACCACAGGGATCATCTTTGTCCCCTTTCCTTTTTAAGGTGTACATCTGCCCACTTTTGAATCTCTTCTCACAATTTAACTTACAATATCACTCTTAAGCGGATGACACACAAATCTATGTGCAGCTAAAAAGCACTGTGGACACAACTGCCCGTGTTTTATGATGTGCTGAGGCAATCAAAACCTGAATGTTCGAGAACAAGTTGCAGTTAAATCCGTCCAAAACTGAGATGATTGTAGTTGGCCATAAAAATAGACTAGGGGCCTCATTACACGGTAGGCGGTAGGGATTTACCGCTACCGGTAAAATACCGGTACCGGTAAATCCCTGCCGCCTTACTACGAGGTCCCTTAGCGGGTTGGAGTTTTAACGCCTGCTTTTTGCAGGCGTTAAATACCAACCCGCTAAGGGACCTCGGAGCTAATTACGGCACCGCTAAATTGCGGTGCCGTAATTAGCGCCTTCCCCATTCCCATTGAGCCCTATGGGGCAGAAATGGGAATGGGGAAGGGCAATGGCGGAAGGGGGATTTACCGCCCCTCCAACCTTGGGATGGGGCGGTAAATCCCCTTTCCGCCAAGGCGGTGCCGGTATTTTACCGGCATGAGCCATGGCGCTAATAGCGCCATGGCTCACCGCCTACCGTGTAATGAGGCCCTAGGAAACCTTATACCAATTTTCTGTCCCTCTCTCTTTAATGTCCAGACAAACTATTCACAAAAAGTTAAGAACCTCGGCTGCATCTGGCAGGCAAATATGAATTGCAATGGACAAATTAATCAGACTATTAAAACAGTTTTCTGTCGACATGAACTGTTGAAGCTGCTAATGCCTCTCATTTCTGACAAAGATCGCTGCGCAGTGGTTGGCGCTCTTGTAAATTCGAGGTTTGATTATTGCAACTCCCTTCTGCTGTGTATTCCTAAATAACAGGTTCAGTGACTGCAGGTTGCTCAAAACTCTGCAGTAAGACGTATTTTCTCATTGCTCAAGAAGGCATCTATCTCCCATTATCGTAGGAGTATTCGCTGGCTCCTAGTGCAGCAGCGAATCTTGTTCAAAACTCTGTGTCTTGTATTTGAATGTATTCATGGCTTGGCGCAGCCTATCTTTCATCCAAAATCGTCCCTTACCAACCAGGCCAATCTCTGAGGTCATCAGAGGGACGCCTTCTAATGGTCCCTTTCTCAAAATCAGTCACTTATGGGAACAGATGCTTCTCATGTATGGCTCCACAGCTCTGGAACAATCTCCCTTTTGACTTAAGGAGAAGTTCAAAACTCATCTCTTTCACTAATGTCTGCTATAACTGCTGATTACATTTCCTTAAATACCAACTGTGGCCAGATCAATTATTTTGCTTGGATCCTTGGATGTGCGCATTACAAATGTTTGTTTACATGGGCGTAGGACATGGGGGGGTATGGGGGGACAAATCCCCCCCACAATCTTAAGTGGGGGGGATACAATGGCATTTATCCCCCCCCCCCGTTTGTGTGTCCTGGAGTCCACTCTGCAGGCTTTGGCATGTGCACTGCTGCGTACAAACTTCAGTCTCTGAAGTGACTCTGAAGTTTGCACGCAGCAGGAGCAGGCCAGGTGGATTCTATCCGAATCCGATTCCATTCTTGTACAGTTACAACAACAGTGGGGGAAGCGGCGGGGAAAGACGCAGGACCACGAGCAAGAGTTGTTGACAACAACATTTGCTCGTGTGTTCCAGGCTCCTCTCCTCCCCCAGCCCCAGTGAATACGGCACGTGCCAGGCCAGCCCTGCCTGGAGTGCGCAGTGCACTGCTGTGCAGCCTGCCAGGCTCCTCCTCACCTTCCACAAGCCACTAGCAGCAGGCATCGACGCATGCTGCTAGGCTTCTGAGAGTGTGCTGTGAGACTATTAGACTGCTCCCTGCCTCCTGCTGCGACACCGACGCCCGCTGTCACGACCAGCTGGAAGAGTGAATTATCACCCTGATGCCACTGGTATGATCTGCTAATTCATCCTACTGTGATGGTCCATTGATTCGGTGGAAGAGCACTGTGGTGGGACATATTGTTAAGGGTGCTTACGGCCAGGGATGGCATTGGGGCCTTTCAACTTTGTCAAAGGAAAAGGGCCTCCAGCACCAAGCATCAGGTCGCCAGGCAACAGTCTGGCAGCACGGCTATTTATTAATGTCTCTATTTTTTGTCTGGGGCTTGAAACTTGTGCGTGGCAGCGCTCTCACAGGGAGAGGCTCTGGGAGTGGGGTCTAGCTGGATAGTTTGTGCGCCTACAGTTGCCAGGTCATAGATCGTAGGTCCAGTGGGATATGTCTCGTGCGACCTGCGATGGCAGGTCAAAGATCAGTTCCTTGTAAACTCGTTCAGATGGCGCACAGACGCCCAAGTTCCCAATTATTATGCATTAAAGTATCTGGGGCCGAGGTCGTCCAACCAAACAGCGCTTTGAGACCCTAATGATGAGGAAAGGGGCTATAGAAATGACAGAAAATGTAATGAACGAACGAAAACGTGCTCTTTTCTGATGCCGATGAAGAAATGAATATGCATCTAGGAATGACGGTAACATTGGAAGCACTGCTGAGCGCTGGGGGAAGGAGGCTGCATCTGGGTTTAGCAATAACGCTTGAATCACTCTGTAGAACGGTGCAGGAAAAAAGGCGGCATCTCAGGTTAGCAGTAATGCATGAGTGACTTGGTGCTATGCTAAAAGGACGCTGCATCTTGGGCTGGCAGGAATTTTGGCAGCTCTTCCTAAGCACTGCTGGTAAATGAGACGGCGGCCTGGGTTAACAGGGACCTTTGATTAACTTCTCAGAGCTGGGGTGAAATGAGGCGGCATCCTGGGGTATCTATTCTTAGAGCGCGGGTGAGATGAGCCTGCATCTTGGGTGTGGGGTGAAGGGAGGATGCATCCGGGGATTGTGCTGGTCTTCTGGGAAAGGCAGTTCGTTTTTACATTTGATCGGAGGGTTTGATGATGATGTACATTTTTTAACAAAAACGACACGGTCTGACGGTCAACTGGTGGGGGTGGCCAAGGTGAGAGAGTGGGAGAAATTTGCTTTCACTTTCACTTCCGGTCCCAGTGGATGTATTCCTCTTTTTCCTACCTTTTTGCTGAATGTCTTGGGCCGCTGCACTGGCTCCAGCCAGCCTCTTCGCGTACGAACTTTGTGTTTGCCTCGACCAGGAAGTTCTGTGAACACTTTATCCAAGTGACAAAAGATAATTATTGGCAACCGGGCAAAAGTTGCAATGAACACATGAGCTGTGCCTGTAATCTAGTGCTGCAGATTACATGCTGCTTTGCAGGTTGGGTTTTTTTGTACCTTCTACTTGAAGCCACTAACTAACAACAAAAGCGATATGAACCTGTGGGTGCGGTATTATTGTTTTTATATTTATATATAAGAACCTTTGACGCACATGGCTCTTTTTAGGCAGCTTCTAACAGAAAAAAAACTCCAAACCGAAAGAATTCCATGATGGGCGCCCACCCTAGCTCGGGGCCAGTTTCCCTTTTGTGTGGCTTTTTTTTTTCCAGCCAGGCAACACTTCTGGTGCTTTGGGAAACCATTGCTTTTGTTCGTGTTAGGGTGCTGCGAATGGTACTGTGCACCCCCGTGAAATACCTTCATGCTGAAAGCTACATTTAACAGATGTGTACCTACCTTTCATAAAGCAGAGCAGCATTTGCACTTATTAAATCGACTGGTGTGCTTCGAGCAGTAGTACTTACGGTCAAATTGCCAGCAGTAGCAATGGCTTCCCCTAAACTAACGAAGTGGGGGTTCAGATTCTATTGAGAGGCACAGAGGTGAGTAAGTTGCAGAGCTTCTTTACTCCAAGCAGCAGCCAAGAAATGCAATCTTATCAAAAACCCTATTGAACAAGAAATAAAGATTTTATGAACACAGAAGAAAACTTTTAAGTATCCTGATCCAATGTGAAAGTCAATTGCATGCCCCCCCAACGCAACAGGCAGCCACAGTCATAGAGCAAAAAGCTCTCTCATGTTTGTCCCTCATCCTCTTCTGTAGCTGTGACAACAAACCAGATAACCGAAACAGTCCCCATACCAGGAAAGTGATCCGTCCTATCAAAGTATGCAGGCAGATCTGTCTATCATCCACCAACACACCAGACTGCCATGCCATTCTCTCTTCATCAGACACACTAAAGAAAGAAAGCATTGGCAATGACAACAGTTTGGGCTGTTGGGAAAGGCATTAGCTAGGCACTGCCATTTTGGTATTAACTGGCCATTGGTTGTAGCAGGTGCAGAATGGTGCAAGTACCAGGGTATCTAATAGCAGTACCTGGCAAGTGCCTAATACTTATATACAAGCCAAAACTGCAGGCTTTGCCAATGTTTGTTTTAAGAGGATTTCAGTGGAGGGCAGACACGGTGGTTATAAATCGGGTGGCTGGAGGGATACCTGGTTAAGACATTTGTATTACACCAGTAGCATGTTTTGGGCGGCCAACAGGCAAAATGTGAGCAACACGCCATAATCATCCCTAATTGAAAAAGGCTGGTGTGATAGACTAATATCACACCAGTCGCTGCCTCCCCCGCTCCAGTGACACTGTAAGGCCTCATTAGGCCGGGAAGATGAATGGGACAGGCCCCAGCCAGAGGGCTCAGTGTGTTGAGTGCATGCTGCAGAGTTCTCTGCGTTACCAGCATGTTGCACGTTGCAGGTTGAGTGACTAACATTAAAAACAATAATTTAAGCTCCAAGAAACAATTCAGTTTGCAATGCACCTACTATTAAAGTTGAGCAAATGTGCTGGTAATTAATAGCAGACTCACGCAGCCACATGTTGAAATCCCAGCATGGCAGAATGTATCCTGTTGTGTTCAAGGAACCGAACCAGGTACCATAACAGATTTCAACAATAACACCAAAGTGCTTAGAAGCAGCGGGATTCTGGCATGAGGCGCTATATACAAATATTGTGTTATTATTTTCACCCTATTTCCATTATCAGAGAGTTTATTACTGACAACCCTAACACCTAGAAACCAAGGGGCGCTTTTAAGCACTTGAAAAGATATATATTTAGTTACACATGTGGCAAATGTAGCAGCCCTCACAGATTTCACCCTTATTTCAGAAGTATATTTTCTTTTCCAGATAATGCATAAAGTTCACTTTGCATATGTGTACATTTTCTGAGGCTTTGCAGAAACTTTTATTAGTTTTTTGCTTCAAAGTAACAGAATTATAAGCCTGAGAGAACTGCTTTTCTTTTTCTTAATGTTCTCTTGTTTTATACAGTGATGATATATGTGATTTAATACGTACTGCTATTTTAATTTAGCGAAAAGTTGAGTTCTTTGACAAAAAAACAATAAATTCAATCAAAAAAAGCAAAGTCCCAAGGTGTCCCCTGTCCCCCCCAGATTTTATGGGTCTCCTACGCCCCTGTTTGTTCATTCATTCATTTATAAGATCCAAGACAGAGGCAATTTAAAATGTAAACTTGGGCCAGCCCCTTTAAAACCCACCTGACCCCAAGCACATGGGCCTACACAGATGCAGGCTATAATCCTAAACACCTGCCAACTGGGTTACCCGGCATCCTCCTTTGGGAGAGCTGGCAGAAGCAGGACAGCAGACCCTGGATGACCAATGACGTGGAGGCCCAAAGTGATAAGTGCATAACAGCGGAGAAGAGGTAGGAGAAGACTGATGTGTGTGCGGTATGGAGGGAGGAGGGTGGGGCAGACAGGAGGCAGAGATTGGTCTCAAGAAAGATTCTTTAGGACTGTAAGGGAGTAGTTTGGAGCAGGAGGGAAGTCCTTGCATGCTGTAGACAGAGAAAGGAATCATTTGAGAGCAGAGACAAAAGGGTGTCACCTTTGACAGCAGACCAAGGCGTACCAGCTGGAAAGAGGAGAAGGAGAGGAATAGTGTGCAGGAGGGGGAGATTATTTGGAAGGAGATAGTAGAGGTTATTGTGGTATTGAAAGAAGAACCAAAAATCAGTTCAGAAATGAAAAATGGAGAGGCATGAGAACTTTGAAGGATGGAGATACCATATGGGAGAGGGGTAGCTATATTGGAAGTGGAGGAGTGGGTTGGAGATTGGTTGGAAACATGAGTATTGAAAGTGGAGCAGAAGGGTCACCACCAGAGAGAGTATTGTTGGCAGGGGTGGAAAGAGGATACTATCATAGGAGAGAGGTGAAGAAGATTGAATTGGGAATTTATCTTGAGGAGAAGGTGGGTCAAAAACTATGATGAGATCTGCTGAAAGGAGAACTGGAGGCTGAGTAGAATCAAAGTGGGAAAGAGAGATATTATCAGAGTAGAGAGCACTGTAGCCAGGAGGAGGAGAGATTAGAGAGAGGAAGGGGCTGAGAAGTTAGAGAAGGCAATAGAGCATTACCATCAAAGACAACAGAGGGAAGGTGAGACCAACCACCTAGCTGTCAATGGTAGGGAGGTTACAGAAGACTATGTTAGTCCAGGGAAGAGCATAGGGGCAGGTGAAGAAAGAAGATAGCACCCCTATGCCTGGGAGCAGGAAGGTATGCCTAGGTTCAGTCAGGATGGAAGTCAGCTGTGGGTACCAGGCGGCAATGCGGTTCGGCGAGCGAAGCTGGACGAACGGCTGCAGGCTGGCCTACATAGCGGCTTGGGGTCAGGAATCATTGTCTCAGTGATGATCGGCAGTTCTGAAGCACTGGTCGAGACATCTCAGATGTCATTAAGTGACTGCGGCTTGACAATAGTCAGCGTTGCTGTCATGATCTCTGCTTCCAAAAGGTCAGGGTTTTCCCAACTCCCTTGGAAGCAGATCCATAACCCAGGTTCCGAGGGCCAACCAGTCCCAATTGGGACCTTTTGGACCCAGTCCTGGCGCCAGTGGCACCAGGCTCATAAATATGCCCAGTCCCAGCGCTGGAAGCGCCGGGCTCATAATGCTTGGGTGGACTTACCTGCAGCAGACCATGCTGCTTACTTGCCTGCCAGTTGAGTCTCTGATCCTCTTCTGTGTGGAACTACTTTTCCTGTTGGGTGGGGCAGGAGCCACTCCCTAGATTCAGAACACTGGAACTCTTCTGGAAGGCAGGAACTCTTTTCTTCCCAAGGCGTGGCTGTGGAAGGAGACACCTAAGCACTACAGGAGGCTATTTAAACCACACCCGGTGGATGAATCTTGCTTTGCGTTATTCTGCATTCTCAGCAGCAGAACGCTCATCGTGTCTTCTGCATCTGATCCTGGGCCTAAGGAAAAAGGCTTACCATTCTGAATCCAGTCTTCAGCAACACCTATAAAGACAAGAAAGAACAGGTTAGCATTACGGTCTTCAGTGACAGCTCTTCACTTACCTGGTCCATCGGCTGCCACCAACGCCTCGCGCTGCATTCCAGCATCTGAAAGACAAAAGCTTACCAACTCTTCGCACGCTCCGGAGGCCTTCGGTGCTGCATCCCGCATCTGAAAGACAAAACAAGGTGCGTTTAAAGACATTGGGGAACTTTAATACTCACGTGCCATTACTCCTTTCCACACCTAAGCCAGTGGGTATTCCGGCACCCTGCAGCCGCTCCGAACTTGTACCTGCAAAATAAAAGACAGTTAAAGCGCATCGTGAAGCAGGCAGCAAGCGCTTACTTACGTGCTTCCAGGCGCTTCTATTCATCACACGGACTCCATCTTCAACTCACTTCAGCCCGTCATCCGCCATCGCCGGAACCTGCAAAACAAGAGACATCATTACTAAAGACTTTAAAGACAATAGAATTACTCGAAACTTACCGTTCGTGCAGTAAACGACGGACAACAGTCCTCTGAAGTCAAGAGGCCTGCGCTACCGATCCAGTGAAGAAACTGGTTACAGCACCCTGCCCCGAGCCAGATGGAGAGCTCGGCATTCACTTACCTAAGGTGAGAGCGTTAACCTTTGGGGGTCTACAGGAGAGCAAAAAGGAAAGAGATAGGGACACCCCAATCACCCCAGTTCATTAATCCCATATTCTCTATCTGCAGACATCTTACTCTTGAAGTCAGGTATACAGTGCACAGAGGTCCAGCCCAAGAGCCAACCGGGTGCTACACATCACCTTGGAAGATACGGTAGTCGCCCAGTCAAGACCGGCGCCTCTGCGAGAATCAGGTGAGCGTTACAGAACGCAAAGCCTACCGCAAAACTCTTGCCCAGGCGCTATGGAAACCTCGGATACTGACCACCTAGCCCGGTTACTTGGGGAACTAAGGGCAGAAGTGCATGCAGCTCGTCAGGAAACTAATGCTCTAAGAAGGGAACTAATTATTTCCAAGGAGAGGACAGACGGTCTTGCTAGACAATTGCTACAGTCACAAGCCGGACAAACCCCGTTACCCGCATCAGGGGCAAATCTTCCTTCAACATCCTCTATGAATCCAGTGCAGATCAACCTACCTGGGAATGTACCTCTGGCTCCACCCGAACGATTTTCTGGTGACCCAAAGAGGTTTGCAGTATTTATCAATCAGTGCCGGTTGCACTTCTTATGCCGGCCAGCAGCCTTTCCAACTGATCAAGCTAAAGTAGCTTTTGTACTTTCGTACCTTAGTGGCAATGCGGCAGACTGGTCGATCCCTCTAGTTAATCAAGATGATCCGGTTCTCCATGATTTTCAAGCCTTTCAGCTTAGTATGGAAAAACTGTTCGCAAGACATTCACAGGGGCAGGCCTTGGACAATGAGCTTCTTTCGTTGCGACAGGGTAATCAAGACCTTTTGGCTTATATTGCATCTTTCAATAGACTAATAGTGGAAACTCAATGGCCTGAGGACAAAAGGATTACGCTGTTTTATAGAGGTCTACGTGGAGAGCTCAAAGACGTTTTAGCCCAAGTAGTGAATCCCCCACAAGACTGTTCGGATTATATAGACTTGGTCGTTCAAATAGATCATAGACTGCAGAACAGGAAGGCCGACCGTTCCAAGTTTGATGCTCGAGTATTTTCCAAACCGCCAACTCCTTCCAAAGGAGTAGACTCCGGGGAACACATGCAAATAGGGGGTCTGAGAGGTCCTCTAACACAAAAGGAGCGGGAAAGGAGAAAACAGTTGCAATTATGCCTATATTGCGGAAACTCAGGGCACTTTCTTCGAGACTGTCCGGTGAAACCTGCCAAGAAGGCAGTAGGAGCTGCAGTTACCAAAGTTACAAACTCTGAGCAGGGAAACGACCTCGCCCGACAAGAATAGAGGTCCTCTTGCCGAGCGTGAAAACCAGTTCCGTGACCTCGCATTTCGTGATACCTATGGTCCTCATTAGCCCTGATAACCCGGATCGATTACATGCAATTGAAGCTTACGTCGATAGCGGTGCCATCTGCAATTATGTGGATCATGAAATGGTTTTGAGGATGAATCTAACTCTTTGTCCCAAGGCTGTAAAGGACGTCATTACTACAGTGGATGGTACGGAGATAGCCTCCGGGCCTGTAACGCATACCACTCAAGAGGTGACGCTAGTAAGTCAAGATGGACACCATGAGAAGATCGTGTTCGATGTGATCAAGGCCCCTCAGTTTCAGATTATTCTAGGAATACCTTGGTTAGAGAAACACAATCCTCTGATCGATTGGCGAGCAAGAATGGTCCAGTTTCCAGAATGTGTCTCCACTTGTCACCCTCCACCTGGTGTTGCACTGGCAGCAATTTCTTCAGAGACTCTCCAGTTACCTCCCGAATACCTTGAATACCAAGATGTTTTCCGGAAGGATCAGGCTAACACTCTACCTCCTCATAGGTCTTATGACTGCCAGATAGACCTGATACCTGGATCTACTCCTCCTTGTAGTAGAATTTATGCCCTCACCGAGCCTGAGAACCTTCACCTGCGACAATACCTGGATCAATACCTGGCGAATGGGTTTATTCGTCCTTCCAAGTCCCCTGCTTCTTCAGCTTTGTTCTTCGTTCCAAAAAAGGAAGGAGACCTTAGAACTTGTATCGATTATCGCTCCCTGAACCAGATCACCGTTAAGAATAGATATCCGTTACCTTTGATCCCTGAACTCCTGGACCAAGTCAGAAAAGCATGCATATATACAAAGCTGGATCTTAGAGGAGCTTACCACTTGGTACGAGTAAAAGAGGGCGATGAATGGAAGACTGCCTTCCGCACCAAGTATGGGCTATTTGAATATCAGGTCATGCCCTTCGGACTTTGCAATGCCCCGGCCGCCTTTCAATATTTTATGAACGATGTCCTCAGAGAGCTCATAGATGTGTGTGTTGTTGTTTACATTGACGACATCCTCGTTTATTCTTCATCGGAATCTGAACATCGAAAACACGTGAAAATGGTCCTCGAAAGATTGCGTCAACACAAACTTTTCGCTAAGTTGGAAAAATGTGTTTTCAACGTGACTGAAGTTGAATTCTTGGGATTCATATTATCACCTGGCGGAGTACGTATGGATTCAAAGAAGGTCGATGCAGTTCTCAAATGGCCATCACCATCCTCCGTAAAAGGAGTGCAAAGCATGTTAGGCTTCGCTAACTTTTACCGCAGGTTTATCCCCGAATTCTCTCGAATAGTCCAGCCCATCACTGCCTTGTTAAAGAAAAACAAACGTTTTGAATGGTCTACCGAGGCGGAACAAGCTTTCCAGGATTTGAAGACTAAATTTATCTCCGCACCAATCTTAAAACACCCTCGCCCCGAACTCCCCTACATCGTGGAAACTGATGCTTCAAGCCTTGCCATGGGGGCAGTTCTATCACAGAAGGACCCGGTAACCAATCAGTTGCATCCCGTGGCATTTTGGTCCCCCAAATTCTCGCCTCCTGAAATCAATTACACGATTACTGACAAGGAACTTCTGGCTATCAAGTCTGCCTTTAAGGCTTGGCGGCATTATCTGCTGGGGGCCCGACACACCGTTACTGTGATTACGGATCACCGAAACCTGCAATATTTGAAAACCGCAAAAGCCCAATCCTCTAGACAACTCCGTTGGGCATTATTCTTTGCTGAGTTTGACTTCATAATTACCTATCGACCTGGTACAAAGAACGGTAAAGCTGATGCCCTTTCTCGGATGGGAGTGGAAGAACACTTGATCAACCCTAAACCTGTACCAATCATTCCCGAACAAAGAATTCTGGGTGTAATCGCCACAGAATCCATAGAGGAAGTTAAGGATAAAGCCAGGCAACTTGTAACTCCAGCAGACATACAGAATTGGCATCTGCAGGGAAAGGACTTTGCAGTAAAGGACAACTTATTGTATTTCCAAGAACGATTATACCTACCCAGCACAGATTTACAGAAAAAAGTAATCTCCTGTTATCACGATTCTTTAATGGAAGGTCATCCCGGTATGGCCAAGACCTCAGAAAAGATCAAGCGCTACTTCTGGTGGCCGTCTTGGAAAAAAGATATCAGAGACTTTATAATGTCCTGTGGAGTATGCGCCCAAAACAAGAGTCAAAAGGAAAGACCAGCAGGCCTCTTACGCCCTATTGACATCCCACCTCGCCCTTGGCATACGCTTTCTATGGACTTCATCACCGATCTACCTCCATGCTCCGGATACAATACGATTCTAGTAATCGTGGACTTATTCTCCAAGATGGCGCATTTCATTCCGCTCAAAGGCTTGCCAACAGCAGCAACTCTGGCCCGAGAATTTCTCGAAAACATTGTCCGACTACACGGTTTTCCTTCGGTTCTAATTTCGGATCGAGGTAGTCAATTTATTTTTCATTTTTGGCGAAGTTGCTGTCGGTCGGCTCAAATTGATGTGAGACTATCGACCAGTCACCACCCTCAGACCGACGGACAAACCGAGAGGACCAATCAAACTCTGGAACAGTATTTACGCTGCATGCTGCAACAAACTGAAAAAACTTGGAAAGACATCCTTTGGATAGCCGAATATGCCTACAATAACTCTGTCCATTCGGGAACTGGGAAAACACCGTTTTTTCTTTTGTACGGCAGTCACCCTCGAACTTCGGAGTTGGATCCCCTCCAAGATCTTGAAACACCAGCAGTAGACTACCTGCATTCTACAATCACCCAAGCCTTTAAGGAAGCTGTTTCTCACCTTCAAAGGGCTAAATAACAATACAAGAAAGGAGCAGATCAACATCGGAAGGAAGCCCCTCAATATCAAGTAGGGGACCAAGTCTGGTTATCCACCAAATATCTACCTCTAAAAGGGCCACGCACATTCAACCCAAGATACCTTGGTCCCTATTCCATCACTACCATAATAAACCCAGTAGCGGTCAAGTTGGACTTGCCCCCGCACATGAAGATACATCCGGTCTTCCACGTCTCTCTATTAAAACCCGTGCAACCTCAAACCCGACTAACTAAATCTCCAAAACCCATCCTAGTTGATGGAGAACTCGAGTTTTAAGTCAAAAGCATTCTGGACTCCAAGATCTCCAAATCTAAACTATTTTACCTAATTGACTGGAAAGGCTACGGCCCCCAAGAGAGATCCTGGGAACCTGCTGAATATGTCCACGCTCCTCGCCTAATCAAAAGATTTCACCGAACATTTCCTGACAAGCCAAAACCCCCGGAGAAGCCCGGTTTGGGAGGGGCCTTGAGGGGGGGTACTGTCATGATCTCTGCTTCCAAAAGGTCAGGGTTTTCCCAACTCCCTTGGAAGCAGATCCATAACCCAGGTTCCGAGGGCCAACCAGTCCCAATTGGGACCTTTTGGACCCAGTCCTGGCGCCAGTGGCACCAGGCTCATAAATATGCCCAGTCCCAGCGCTGGAAGCGCCGGGCTCATAATGCTTGGGTGGACTTACCTGCAGCAGACCATGCTGCTTACTTGCCTGCCAGTTGAGTCTCTGATCCTCTTCTGTGTGGAACTACTTTTCCTGTTGGGTGGGGCAGGAGCCACTCCCTAGATTCAGAACACTGGAACTCTTCTGGAAGGCAGGAACTCTTTTCTTACCAAGGCGTGGCTGTGGAAGGAGACACCTAAGCACTACAGGAGGCTATTTAAACCACACCCGGTGGATGAATCTTGCTTTGCGTTATTCTGCATTCTCAGCAGCAGAACGCTCATCGTGTCTTCTGCATCTGATCCTGGGCCTAAGGAAAAAGGCTTACCATTCTGAATCCAGTCTTCAGCAACACCTATAAAGACAAGAAAGAACAGGTTAGCATTACGGTCTTCAGTGACAGCTCTTCACTTACCTGGTCCATCGGCTGCCACCAACGCCTCGCGCTGCATTCCAGCAACTGAAAGACAAAATCTTACCAACTCTTCGCACGCTCCGGAGGCCTTCGGTGCTGCATCCCGCATCTGAAAGACAAAACAAGGTGCGTTTAAAGACATTGGGGAACTTTAATACTCACGTGCCATTACTCCTTTCCACACCTAACCCAGTGGGTATTCCGGCACCCTGCAGCCGCTCCGAACTTGTACCTGCAAAATAAAAGACAGTTAAAGCGCATCGTGAAGCAGGCAACAAGCGCTTACTTACGTGCTTCCAGGCGCTTCTATTCATCACACGGACTCCATCTTCAACTCACTTCAGCCCGTCATCCGCCATCGCCGGAACCTGCAAAACAAGAGACATCATTACTAAAGACTTTAAAGACAATAGAATTACTCGAAACTTACCGTTCGTGCAGTAAACGACGGACAACAGTCCTCTGAAGTCAAGAGGCCTGCGCTACCGATCCAGTGAAGAAACTGGTTACAGCACCCTGCCCCGAGGCAGATGGAGAGCTCGGCATTCACTTACCTAAGGTGAGAGCGTTAACCTTTGGGGGTCTACAGGAGAGCAAAAAGGAAAGAGATAGGGACACCCCAATCACCCCAGTTCATTAATCCCATATTCTCTATCTGCAGACATCTTACTCTTGAAGTCAGGCATACAGTGTACAGAGGTCCAGCCCAAGAGCCAACCGGGTGCTACACATCACCTTGGAAGATACGGTAGTCGCCCAGTCAAGACCGGCGCCTCTGCGAGAATCAGGTGAGCGTTACAGTTGCAGTTGGTTGCAGCTCGAGGAACTCGACTTGTTCGACTTGTTCGAAACTGTCCTTTAAGGCAGACATCAGTAGATGCTTGTTGAGGCACTTCTCCAAGCTTCTTCAATTGGCTTGTGTCATCCTTTAAGGTGGACAGTGCAAAGCTGTAGATTGTGCTGCAGGCAGCTGCCCTGTCCTTGGTTGTGGGTTCAGAGACCTTATGGCACTTCCTACCCAGGAAGCTTGCTGCAGAACCTAGCAGGACAGGCTACCTTAATGAACCTTAATGAACCAATCATGGGGTCCCTACCAACAATCTCCTGTATGCATGAAGTCATAACCAGGGTGCTTTGCAACAGGAAAGGTAAAGTCCCACCCATCTTCCTGTCTATCGTTGATCAAAGAGTCTCTCTGGTTAATTGATCTCTCTGTGGTTCCTGATTAAAGGGGCAGGTCTCCCTTGAAGCTGCAGCGAGACCAGACTCTCTGGCTTCTGCAAACCACATTCTCGTACCTAATGAAGGGGGCCCCTCTTTAATGGGGTGGAATACTGTAAAGACAGTCCCAGGCATGACAGCTCACTGTCATTGATACTGAGGGTGGGAGCGGGCATCAGGTGGACACAGTTACATATGAAAGGTTGTTGGGTTTCTGGTCTCCTTTGTTAACCTCTGCAGGGCCTCATGGAGCCTCTGTTAGTTAATCAGGCTGGCCATGGCAGGGGGAAGCTTGGTCCTCCCTCTTCCTGGAGAGGACATAGTGCACTCCTGGATATCACATTCCAACTAAATACGACAGGACAGACTGTGCCTGTAGGCTGTGTCCACCAAGAGTACACAGGTATATTTATTCATTTATTCATTTATTTGGCATTTGTAAGGTGCTTATAAATCAAGAAATTGTGTTTCAAAGCACCCACAGGGCAAAGGAAGGGAACATGGGAATAGCAAGACAATTTGATTTAATAATAGTGAAGAGCAAAATACAATAGTGGTCCTACTAGGCCTTGTGAACATTCAGACCGTGCAAGTGCAGAGAGAAAGAAGGGACAGGGGAAAAGTTAAGTGCTAGAGATTCCACAGAGGGCAAAAGGGCCAGAGAGTCAGTTTCATAGATAGTAGGTTAGTGCCAGGCCGTGACCACATGGTGGAAGAGGGGTCACCAGCCAGTACATAATTGCAGGCTTGTAAGACATTCCAGGCCAGTTGGTGCCCGAAGGCAAGTGCAGGGGGAGTGTGGATGCTGCAGGCAATTAGACAGAAGGCCAGGACCCAGAAGCACAACATAAGGGCCTAGGCCACCAATCACAGCAACTGTGGAGGTTTAGCATGGGAGGGAGAGAGGAGAGGAGGAGTGAGGAAAGTCTTGTGGTGTTTGCAGAACTTCAGGAGATCTGGCTCAAGACGGAGAGAAAGAGGGAGGCTGTTCCAAAGGAGGGAGCCAGCTGACGAAAGAGAACGGCCGCCCGCTATCTGCTTAGAGAAGCATGTGACAAGCAGAGAGCTGGAGCAGGAGGATCGGAGGGATCTGGAAGGAGAGTATTTGATGAGAGCAAGTTGAAGATATACCTTTGTCATGGTGTGAGCAAAGGAAAATGTGTGTGGATTATCCCCACACATTTAGCTGAGGTTGGTCTACCATCATTCCATTTAATTAAACATTTCAAAAAGCCCAGGCGAGCACACGCCCACAATGCAGATGGTCAAACTCCTCACAGTCAAGGTGGAGATGGGCCTGAACAAGAACAACAAGAGGAGAATTGGTAGAAGGTATGAAAATGCAACACTTTTCCACCAAGCCCCATCTGGACACTGTGAAGGCATCATGAAGAAGGACACAGACAACAGATTCCAAATTCATGTTGTATTAACTTAAATGTCAGGATGGAAAAAGGCCTAACTTGCCCTATGCTAAGGCGTGATTCTCTACCTAAATAAAACTAAAAAAAAGTCTAAGAGTTCAATTTAGTAATCTGTCTGTGTCCAAAATCTATGCTTGCCCTCACAACTAATCTATTAATCTATACAATGTGTAGGGATGTCAGCAACCAAAAGAAACAGTGTCCAACATAAAGTTCTGAGCTTCTTCCAGCTCACAGCTTTCTTTCCGCTCCCTTCCGAAACAGTTCCACAAGTCTCATTATTCCCTTTTTAGGATTGAGGAGGCAAAAGTCTTATTCATGTCTCAGGGTTTCAAAATAAACTTCCAAGTTTCAAAATATAGAGTTAAAAAAAGAAACACAAAATATCTGTGTCGCCATATTTCAGTCCATGTTATTTTCAAATATTTGTTTAGATAATTTGCAGTTTTCACTGAGGTTGAAATGTAACTGTTAATCAGTCTTCAATGTCTTTAGTTTGTATATTCTTTAAAGTCACATTAGATTTCAGCATACTGTGGTTTGTTTAGTATTTCAGTATATAATGGTTTGCTTGTAATATTCATTTAACACTTCAACATATAATGGTTTGCCTGGATTTAAAGTTTCTTTCACTTTTTTCGGTTCCAAAGGTTTTAATTCTGTTTGGTAGGAAGGTTTTAATTCAGTTTGGTGTTCAATAATTTGCATCTTGCTTATGGCTCTTCATCTGTAGTTCAATTTTTATTTGTTTCACTTTAATTGAATGGATCAATGTTCGTATACCTCCGAAAACGTGTTTCTTGTTACATACAACCACTCCAGTACAAAGTATTTCCATCTGTTTGATAATTGACTATGAAAGGATCAGAGACTTTCGAAAACCTGCCACACCGAAGCACGCAACCACTCCGATACAAAATTTTCAGGAAAAAAAGAGTTCACATGCATGCACTGGGTTTCTCATTCACCAGAAACACACTGGTAGCTTTAAGAGTTTGTGTTGCAACGCGGATCACCCAGCTTTCTGCCTTTAGTGTCAGGACTCCAGGTCCTGCCCTTCAGACACTCCTGTGGGGGTCCTCCACCACAGGGTAATGAGCACCTCGAGCAGAAAGCAAAAGGGCAGCCTTCCTGCACTGCTCCCTTCACCTTCTTCAATCTGCTCCAGGGAGTCGCAACTCCCACACAAAGCTGTAGGTTTCTGTGCTGGATGCACCGACCTCCTGGTCCTTCTCCTGTCATTCCCCTATGCTGTTGGGCAGGGCTCCATTTATACACCTGAAGCCCCTTGACAGGTTGCAGGTCTGGATGATTACTCAGCCTTGCCTGACCACAATTAAAGGGACATGCCTGACCTTCACTGCTCTTAGCAGGCATCTTCCTTGTCCCAGTACTAGAGTGGTAAAAGAGCATAGTCTCCATTGCTCCTAGTTGGCTCTTCTTCGTCCCAGTACTGTTAAGTGTCAATTCTGGAGAAATGTGTGGAGCTGGCATATAAAAGCCCATAAAGGTTGGGGAAGGGTTGGGTTGGCTGTCACTAGGGAAAGGGGGATACCATGTCTTGCCAAAGGGCACCCCACTCTCATTCCCCAAGGACCCTCCACACAGGTGATCCTCTCTCGCTTCTCTGCCCCAGGGGTCGGGGTCCAATAGCAATGGCTTTTCCCTGGCCACCTGCACAGAGGATTCAAGGGGTCTAGGAGTGAGAATACTCTCAGGTT
The DNA here is from genome assembly GCF_040938575.1 of Ambystoma mexicanum. Lineage (NCBI taxonomy): Eukaryota > Metazoa > Chordata > Amphibia > Caudata > Ambystomatidae > Ambystoma > Ambystoma mexicanum. Next base: position 277,337,843 of record NC_090927.1, on the reverse strand, counting down.
TCTCACAACACACAAGACCAACCCACAAGCGGCAACTTTGGGCCCAACCTGCCAGAAATCACTTGCTCTGCTGCAAGGATTGAGCAGGAACATTTCTTGGAGACAGTGGGCAGAAGGCCCCCAGAAACATCCTCCTGCCCGGGAACCATGGTTCTGTGGTTGGGAGTCCTAACACCATGAAAAGAGGAATAAGGGATGAGACATCCTCCTTCCAGCCAAATCGAAGGAGCAATAACCTTCTCCTTGAGGGGGGAAACTTTTTTGTATTTACACATCATCTTTTTGGGGGATTTTGAGGAACTTTTGGACAAACTGTGTTGCATTTAGCACCGGACTGGGATCACATTTGGTTTTCTTTCTGGAACTTTGCAACACTCAACATTATTTCCATGAGCAAAAGAGAATACCTCTAATTTTGTTGACTCTGCCATGGGGAGACACGTGCCCTTTCCCTCACATTGCCCTGACACTTGGATCTACGTTTGCAACACTTTGTGTAATAGGTTTCGCCACAACTAGAACAAGCTCCACCTTTAGCTTTTTGTAACAGCCTTAGTGGCCCTATCAGACAATATTAAGCTCAATAACTATAAAAAGGTCAGTAGGTCTTGGTATTATATGGGAGTCGTATAGTTTGGATACCCACTTATCTTGCATGAACAGGTGTGCCATATTTGTCAAAATGCACTAAATTAACTGAAGAACAGCAGGTGTATTTGGTATTTGTTATACTATTCTTCTCATCCCAGGGGGCTACTGAGTGTCATCCATGGGCCCTCTAACTTTAAGAGGCATACGGATGCCACATTGGCTAATGTAAGGAATGCTTAAATAAGTGTTTATGACAACCATGTGGACTCCCTCGAATTGTGTAGGGAGGTGCTCAGTAGTGGACAGGATTATGGTGGGTCTCTTCTGATCTGAGTGGAGTGGGATATGGGTTAGGGGATTTCAGCATGGCCCTAGGCCCCACATCAGATATATGGCCAGGCAATCAGCATGACGCAAACCCTCTGCAGGTCTGCTAGATTAGTTCTTCAAATACTGGACATCCCCCTGGAAGCATAGGTATACCAGGGAACTGAAACATACCATGTACTCCACGTTTCGCTATAATTACCCCTACATCAACTGCTTCGATATTTCCAGGCATGGCACTACAGAGTGTGAGACGACGTTCTCTCAAGGACACTCTCAGAGACCTGTATCCTGGTGCCTCAGAGCACTTCTTGAGTCATCCATTGGAAGTTTGAGAATGGGGGCTTCACTGACATTAGCTTTAAATCTGTAGCACAGGAAGAAAAATCTTCTGTTTAAAAAGAAATGTCAGTTTAGTAGAGTGTTAGTTGACCTAATAGTGAGTTGCCAAGGATCACAATACATGGATAACATAGTGCAGGAAGCAGGGGTGCCCAGGACACCGCTAGATAGAATGGAGTGCAATATTATTGATCTGGGCTTTCCATATGATCATTCACAGAGTAGGGACCTCTGGGGTCCATCAGGAACGAAGAGGCTGTTTGGTGAGTAGCAAAGGAGAACTTTGAAAGGTTTGGGTTGGCCCTCCATGGCTAATTGTGGCTGTGAGAGCACACTTATAAAGTTTGGGTGTTAAGTGATGACAAAATGAATGCCTCATTTACAGAATTTCACAAGAGCTTACATTCCTTTTCATACTGTATCTCGTACGAGGGGTGTTAGGGAGAATTCTCTTATAAGGCTAATTTCCCAAACCTAGTGAGTCCCCCAGCAGCTTTGCTGGATTTTTGGGGTTTGTTTTTTTCTCCTGCTAAGAGTGAGACTCTTTTACTCCCACTCTTAGATATGATTTGAGGTTTGTATCTGACTGCTGGTATGATTTTGGGCTATGGGGTCTTTTACTCCATAGGGTATCATCTGTTTTTATGTGTATGTGTTACGCAGCACCCTCAGTGCAGTAACACAGGGGTGTCATAGTGACCCCCAAACATAGACTCCATTCCCTGGGACTGACTACTGTCTCCCAGGGCATGTAAAGTCACCATTGACTTTACTAGTCCTAAATTGTGAACAGACCCAGTACAAACCATCATATTGTGGAAGTACTGGAAGGGGTTAATTATATTGCCCCTGGGTCTGTTTTCAAGGGGGCACTGTCCAGTCCCCCCTTGCCGAGTTTCTGGCTGGTGGCAGTGGTTTCCATGCAAAATATTCCACCGGAATATTCTCTATGGGATTTTCCCATTGATTTTAAACGCACCACTTTTTGGTGCAATGTTAAAGATACCGCTGGTTTATTTATTTAATATTAAATTCACGGTTGGGTCTTTTTGCCAGAACTCTTTTCTAAAATGGCGTTTGTGTCCGTCTCTGTAACTCTGACCAAGGTCGAACCCTTTGTTCCACTTTTTGGCGGGCTTCTCCACAGAAGCCCTCCAAATGGTGCCACTCTGTCTGGGTTCCACAGGAAGGGTGGAGTGGGGAATTGGCACCCTGGACTGCGTTGCCTTAGCAACCCAAGTCGCACTCTACTCTGATTGGCCCAGTGGTGAGCCGCCCGGCTCACCACTTAGCATGTGTGATTGACAGCTAGGCTGATGAATGGGGTTTTCAGAAGTCGCCACATGACCTAAGAATCCAAAGAGGGGAGAAGCTGAGCCATCTGCAATGACGACACCACCGGTGGAGCCCTGCTGCAACGAACTCACCACTTTCCCAATGACAAGAGAAGATCTTCTGCTGGACGAGTCTTCTTCCTCTGAGCTTGTGGGACCAACCAGTTCACCCTTTTCGCCTTCCAAAGACGTCTCTTGGTCGAATCGCCCGTGCCAAGCACCCCGGCGGCCGGATAGCCAAGCTTCACCACTTTGACCGCGAATAAAAGGAACGCACCTTTTTACCGGAGAACTCCGCGGCTGGTTTCATCCCTGTGCAGTGCATCGACTCCAAGTTTCCTCCACGACGAGATCCCCTCTTCCCCTGGTCGGAACCACAAACTGCATCCACTGCCAGGAACAACTGCCATCGCTCGAGCTTCCTCTCTCTTTAAGGTACTGTGTTCCACCTGGCCTCCCTTTCTTCGGTTTGCCCAAGGTGACCCTTAAATCCTTGGCTTGCCATCTGGGTTGGCCCCAGACCTTCTAACTTTACCTTCTTGAATCACCCCAACCTCTTTTGAACATTCTGCAAAGACTTTTAGTGCATTTTAAATCGTGTGATCCTGGGCACATTTCGCTTTGCTCCATTTAAAGTGGGCCTGGCCTATGAACTTTGGCTCTACAGTATTTACTGCCCTTCTTCTCTTGCAGAGAACTCCTAAAAGTGTTGGGACCTGTTTTATTTCTATGCTCTGCCTTTTTCTCTCCCTTTAACCTAACTATTGGAGTGTCATCTAGGTTACGCGCTCACATCTGTTTTAACAAATCGTGGTGTTTTAACTCTGACTTGTCTAATAGTTATCAAGGGAGGTGTGTATACTTTACCTGGCTGTGTTTTAACTTGCTTTTGAGTTAGAGTGCTAGTATATTGCCTAAAGTGTGTTTTAAATACATAATTATATACTTTCTATACAAAGCTCTTGTCAGTGTTTGTTTGCTCTACTGTGTTTTTGGCCCTATTGTGTATATTCTATATACTGCCCTACTCTTCTTGAGAGAAGTCTGACTGCTAAGCCACAGCTACCAGATCAATCTGGGTGGTGCATACTGCTACCAATTGGGTTTACTGCTTACTCCAGTAGTCTTAATCTTCTTGCAGTGTTCCCCAAGGGAAATGCACAGGATTCTGCCTAACAAGGGGATAAGAGAGAATCTTAATGGTGCAGTGCTTGTCAGGATAGGTTAGGAGCCTGGGTTTAGATCAAACTAGTGCTTTAAGGATGAAGAGATGTTTTCCACCATAAAAACAAAATGTTAGGTTGTAAAATCCTACAATATGGACGAGTGCTGCTGATCGTACGTCGTCTTGCCAATCATAATCGTCTTGCCAATCATAACAAATGACTACAGTTTGGCGTGTTGGCACAAACATCATAAGATGCATTGCTCAAACACTTGGTAATGACAGGTTCACCCACATACAACCGCCCATTTTATGAAGCTTCATCCTTGCTAAATTTAGAGAAGACATTTTTGGCAAACATCATTGCAAATAGTTTTCTCCCCTATACCCTCTTTGGTGAACCCGGACCAATCCACATTTGTTCTGGGCCACACTACCTCTGATGACATGAGGTTTCACTTTGCTTTGCTACATCAGGTCACACCAGAGGATCCGGTGACTCTGGCAAATTTCAGATGGAAAAAAGGGATCTGGCTCTGCCAAATGGCTTTTTTCTGACTTACGTATTATGCAGAAGGGTGGGGGGGAGTTCTTTCGGTCACTGTTTAAACTCTTAAATTCACACCCTGAAGCTAGGGTGTTTTTGAATTTGTATTTGTATTTGTATTTGGGTTTTATACAGCACAAACCTTTTTAGGACTCAAAAGAGAGCTGTACATTTCATTGGGGTACTATCATAGTTCATCCAAGTAGGTGCCACTTTGGTTTCCTTCTGAAAGCTACCTATGTGATAAAACAGGAGATGAGTTGCGGGGTTCGTGCCCTCCAGAGTTTGTATAGGTGCCTGACATTTTTCATTTGACATATGTATAGTGCTGATCACTGTAAATGTGAAAAAGACTCTTGATCGTTGAAAATAGTCAGGGATTAATTTCCACACACCGCTGGAAAAATATTTCTAGGATATGGGCTTTCCATCTCAGGTTGAAACGGGTTTGGGCCCATATTGAAACTCCTGCAGTGCTCCCAAACAAACTCTGGACTGATCTCTGTGGGAGGTCTCACTAACTAATTGTGGTAGGTACTGCTGAATTCAGATATGTTCATTAATCGCATGGACTGGCCTTGAGAAAAGGGCAAGAGGAATGCTGCATTTAGTCCTCAGGGAGTGACCTCGCTTGGACAGGCCCTAAGAGGAAGGTGCATATGGCCCAGCTGCATTCATCTTCAGGGTGAGAACTAAGGTGCATTGACCTAAGAGAGCTACATAGAGAGAATGTCTTGTTCCATGCAGATTATTGTGATCTGTCCAGTCAATGGTCCCTTGACCCTCCTGGGTGCAATAATCCCTTAGTGTATCAGACAGGACAAACCCCCCATCCGTCTTACTGCTGTTTGGCAGTTCAAGTCCTGCTCGAGTGTTGTGGGAAGCATACATGGGAGCATTCCTGGCACTGCCAATATTAACAGAAAACCTGGCATTCACGTATGGCCATGAGAAACATGGATCATATGCATAACAACCACATTTATCGGAAGCGTCACCACAACATTGGCATCAGGGGGTCCTTCTGATCCTAAGTATTCAGAGTATCCAAAACCGGTGCTTGATCAGTATCATCAATGGATGCTGAAGGTTCAAACCATGGGAGATTGTAACCTCAATGCTGCTGAACATGCTGCCCATGATGACCCTCTGGAGACACCTAAGTGACATGCCATGGTTCTTTTTTTCTGGTGCCTCCATAGTCTGACAGCCCTCTTCACTGGAGTCTCCATTCATGGCACGAGACAGTGTCCCTTGAAGAGTGGTCAAGGGCTCAGCAAGACTAGCCTCAATGTGACTCTATCTCTGTCCCTGTCTCTGGATGTCTGTCTCTCTCGTTCTCTCGCTCTCTCCCTCTCTGTCTCTTTCTCTCACAGGAGGTCCTGCAGGAAAGTTCAGGTAACGCTCTGCTATTGCTGGAATCATGAATGGCGTCCCCTCCCTGCTCTAGGAGAGAGGGGGTCCAGACATATTGTGGGGGCCTTTTGTCACAGGCTAGTCATATGCCCTTAAATCTAAGTGTTAAATATGCCCCATCTCTTGCTCTTCTATATTATCTCCTCCCTCCCAAGGATCCTCGCCCAGGGATGGGGTACCACAAGCAACTCCACGAAACTCGCTAGGGCTGGAGTCTTCTAATCGCCCGTATGCTTGCTTGGTAAAATGTAACAGCTCCTGAAAACCCAGAGCAGAAATAAGTGGAACATAGGCTGCATTTTCCACTTGCATGCCTAAACTCACCCTCGTTCCATGACCTGACAAGCGGACTGAATATCACCATTAGTTACCTAAACGGGAGGTGGTACTAGGACAATCAGCCAGTGCTCCCCTTACTCTACTCCTCTTCCTCCTAGCTGTTAATAGAGCAACTGGTTCTGTGGCACACAAGCAAGAGACATGTACTTAGGGGCTGTAGAGGAGCAGGCGGATGCTTTGACACTAGTTCCTGCCCCCTCACCGCCGTCACATTGGACTAGTAGGAGAAGAGCAGTAAATGGGACCCCATGTATTGTTCCTATACCGCATTGAGTGTATGAGAGATGATATGCACTCAGACATCCATACAGAATGTACCCTTGAACTAAAAGTGCAGAAGGATGCTACATGGAAGGATGTCAGCACGCGCCTATGGACACCATGGAATGTTAAAGTGAAATCTGATGAGAGTAAAGTGATGTAATGAAGAAGATAAATGAGCCTATGCTGAAACAATATGAAAACACTTAAGAGTAACAACGTAACTGAAGCACCAAGAGAAACATGTACCTATGTTATGTTATGTTATGTTATGTTATGTTATGTTATGTTAATTCATTTGTAGCGCGCCAAAGCCCAAAGGCATCCAGGCGCCATAACAGAAGAAAAGTGGTGGCAACAGTCAGGGTCGGACTGGGCATAAAATTGTCTCGGGCACCAATGAAAAAGTGGCCCACAGTTGCACTTGGCTATTCATTCCTTTTGTGACAATGGGCCTCATTACGACCCTGGCGCTAAGTGTTTAACAGCGCCGTAAAAGGCTGCGGCGCCATTAAACACTTAGCACCTTACTACGAGGTCCCTTTGCGGGACCCGACCTTAACGGCTGGTCTACACCAGCCGTTAAAGTAGGGACCCGCAAAGGGACCTTGGTGCTAAGTACGGTACCGCAATTTGCGGTACCGTACTTAGCGCCTTCCCCATTCTCATAGAGCCCAATGGGGCGAAAATGGGAATGGGGAAGGGCCATGGTTCAATGGGGAATTACCACCCCGCCAACCTTGGAATGGGGTGGTAATTCCCCATTGAACCATGGCGGACCCGTTACAACACCGGCACCAACCATGGTGCTAATAGCGCCATGGTTTAGCGCCGGTGTTGTAATGAGGGCCAATGTTTGAATAGTACCCGAGGTGGAGTTTTTTGATAAAATATGATGCAAATTGGGCATTTTAAATAATATTTATCCAGCAAGAATGGTCAAAACTACTAGCCGCATAGTGAAGTAACTCGTCAAACTGGCCCACATTAGCTAAAAAAGTGGGCCACTTTGACCAAAAAAACAGGCCCACACCTACATTTTGCATTTTTGGTTCGTTCATGGGCCTATTGCCTTATAGGCTAGTCCGAGCCTGGCAACAGTTTACTATTGTTAAACGAACAAAACGGTCTTCATCTGTTTTCTGAAAGCCAGGTGGTTGTCTAGTTTACGTAGATGTTCTGGTAAAGTGTTCCAGGCCAGTGCTGCTTGCATGTGGAAACCACAGCCATATCTGCGGGCTCTCTTAACGCAAACTACTTCTAGCAGACATGCCTTTGCAGATCAGAGGTTTCTTTTTGGCTCGTAAACGTTCAACCTGTCTTTAAGGTAGACTGATGCGTTACGATAAATATATTTGTGGCAGATAGTCAACAGCTTGAACTGGATCCGTGCCGAGACTGGCAGCCAGTGAAGTTCCTTCCGTGCCGCTGATGACGGTTCGGAACGTTTCAGCTGATATATGATATGAACTGCCACATTTTGAATCTTTGGCAGTTTTTGGATGTCAGTCTTATTTTCTCCCCCTAGAAGAGCATTACAGTAGTCTACTCGCAGGAGTATCATGGCTCTGACCAGTTTTTCACTGTATTCTTTAGAAACTAGTAGAGCAACTTGCCGTAGCACCTTAAGATGATAGTGTTTTTTGTGATTGCTTCCACGTCAGCAACACTGTCCAAACTGGCTACCAAGCAGGTGCCTAAGGTCTTCACCCTATGCACCACCACAATCTGGCTACCAACAATTTTGAAACTGGCATAAGGATGGCCCAGATTTCTCTGGCTTGCCGAGGGCCATTCAGCATGAGTTTGGTCTTAGTTGCATTCAGGCATAGCCAGTTTGTTCTCATCCAACTCTTAATGGTCTGGTATATCGAATACAGCTTCTGTTGATATTTTTCATGATCCCCACTGATCTCCAGTGCTAACTGGAAAACAGCTGCATAATTGCAGAAAAATAAGCCCAGGGTCTCCAAGTCCATGCACAATGGGATAATATAAATGTTGAACAAATGTTTAACCTAAGGTTAAAGTAATCATGAATACAAAGAAGATGAGGTAACTTACCGGTCAATAACTGTAAATACGCAGTAATGCAAAGTATAAAGGAAACAGGCTTCATATAGAGGAATATATAACAAGGCAAGGACGGCCATGAGAGGAAAATGGACTCTGCCTGATGTCTAATTCAACCAAGCTACCTCAGAAACTGACCAAGGTTGAAGAATCAGGAAAGGCTGAAAGGATATGCGTGCAGAACAACAGAAAGGCTAAGTTGTCCGAGTTCCAAGGATGCTATTTTAAGGAATATTTGCAAGTCACAAGGGGAGTCAACCAGGATTTGCTTTGAACGAAAGAGACATTCCTCTTAGATTAAAGAAGAAGAAAACATCTGCAATGGCCTATGTATTGGACAATTAAAAGTGTATGACGTCTATGCAAGGTAGAGTGAGCAAGCATCTAGAGGCCAAGAGGAGCAACAGCACCCTGTGTACTTCGATCAAATGGCAGTAAATAAAAGGCTGAAATGGACAAATTAGTGGTCTCCTCAAATGTGGCTGAGAAATCGAAGACAGGGGCTATTCATTAGAGCCTCAAATGGAGATAGTGATGTGCTCGCACTCCCTTGAATGTTCCGGGACAGTGAGCAGCATACAAGGTCAACTACAGATGGAAGACTTTGGTTTATGGCCGACCGATTAAAGATGATGGCCTACTTGGGAAAATGGGGAGTGGTCTGACAGGATTCAAACATCTGAGTTTTGTTTCACATATGTGCTGCTAAAGAGCCAGAAATCCAAGGCTGGGATAGCATGCCAAACAATCAGTGGGTCTGAGGGGCAACCTAACATACAATGTTGCATAGACCAATCCACTGCCATTTTGACTGCTATAATCAGTACTATACATATTTAGAGGCAGTTCAAGGCGTGCCCTACAGATAAGAGGTAGCAAATGTAGTACTAACCCATATGTATTCTATATGAAGATATGTTCCCTTAAACCAATCAAGTCCCTTAATAGGTTTTATGATTTGCCACATAGAGTGACATCATAGGTGACGCATATTGGGGTATGAAACCTCTCTGTAATCAAGTTACTGTGTGAGTGTACATGCATCAGTCCCATGTCTGTCAGTTATCCCTGCTTTATTAAGTGAGAATAAAGTAGTATCTTGCAACAATCTTTGAGTCTGTCTGATTATTTGGTGTAAGATCATTATTGTAATTCCATCTAGTACAAAAGACGCTTCAAGGTGCTAGAACGCATTTTGGTAGCAGTGCGGATGGTTGGAGTCTAATCGACCTAGGCCAGATCCAGATAGCTGGACGCTTGGCTGCTCCTGCCATTAGCCAGAAGACTGCAGAGCTTCCTGTGTAGATCGGTGTACAGATAATACATGTACGAAGATTCTGTTGGCCGGTCCCCCTTTGATGAAATTCCTGTCCGGCCCTTGTGTGTCCCCTGTTAATGGGCGGTGAACTGGTAGGTTGAGAGAGTCGATGCAGAGGGACTCGAGCTGAGTCACAGATGTAAGTAGACGAACAAAGGTGGCAAAAATGAGGGGAGGGATTGGGCTGTAAATAATATGTATAAAAAAGTAACAGGACTTTTGGAGAAGATTATAAAGAAATGAAATAGATACCTCGATTCCAGGTTGCAAGGGGACAAAATGGTATGCTCTAAAGTATTAAGATTTCCTGAACGAAGGCCCGCAGAAGAGTGCATATCAAACTCCAAAACAAAGTAAAACAGAGAAGGGATACATTTACTAAAAATAGTAAAGAAAGGCGTGCGCAGTAAAAATTGAAAAAGCGCACATGTGTGGGGTTATAAAAATGTCAATGCTTTTTGTTGTGTTTAGTTTAATGAATATAAAAGAATAGTAAACAATTAAGGAGATTGGTGAACATTTGGATCAAGAGAATGACGTCAATCAGGAGGGTAAAAATGTAAGGAGATTAATATATAAGTAATGAAGAGACTCTTAAAATACTAACAATAAAAGAACAAGATAACAAAACCTGATAGAAAGTGTAAAAAATGAGCAAACAAAATATCATTGCATAGATTTTTTTTTTTTTTAAAAGTGAGAAGTTAAAATATTTCCTTTTGGGATTATAAATAGTGATTGATGGTGCATGCGTCAATTGCTCGATGTGGTATATTTGATAAAATAAAGAATCAGATAAAAAAATGAATAAGTATTAACAGTCGAAATCGACTTGCCATCATGGGGGACACTCCTTTTTTACATTTGCGTAGGACATTGCCGAGATACACATCGAAAATAAGAAAGTATCATTCGGAATGTGTCAGAGGCACGATTAATAAGACGCTCAGGCCGTGGCCTTAGGAGGGTTCGCTGTTGAAAACCATATTGCAACATATGACAACTTATTTGCATGGCACATGTAAGGAAAACAAGTTACTGAAAAGGCCAGCCATTTCAGAACTTTGGAAAATGTATCAAAGTGAGAAAGAAGATCCAGTTGAGAAGGAGTGCGTGCTTAATCAGAATAAAAGGGAGGAAAAAATGCCATTGGCTTCTTTTCCCCTCCTGAAGATAAGAGATTAGATACAGAGGAGAAGGGATTTTACCCTTTTAAGGAATTAAAAGCAGCAGCGGGGTATGTTAATCCAATATATGCTCCCCCCGCTTTTAATAGCAAGAATAATGCGGAAGAGAGCAAAAGCAGAGACTGCAAAGATATATCAACATGCGATGAAAGTAAACAGCGTGATGCAAGAAATGATAGGCAAGACAGAGAAATGGAGATAGAGGAAGAAGCAAAGAAACAAGGCACCCAGAGAATGTAACCGAAGTCCGGAGCTTCCTTGGGATGGTCACCTATTGTGGCCGTTCATCCGGAACCTAGCCTCCAGGTCGGAGTCCCTGAGAAGTCTCACAAGGAAAGATGCGACGTGGCAGTTGGGTCTGCTAGAGCAGGCTGCTTTTGAGGATGTGAAAGGGGCTCTAACGGCAGAAGACAACATGGCGTTTTTCGATCCGTCGTTGTCATCAGAGGTGGTGGTGGACGCCAGCCTGTTTGGTCTGGGTCTGGGTGCGGTCCTTACTCAAACGGATGCACAAGGAGTGATCATACCGATCACCTATGCGAGCAAGGCACTGTCGGAGACAGAGCAGCTCTACTCGCAGATTGAGGGGGAAGCCCAGGCTGTTTTGTGGGGTGTCGGCACTTTCGAATGTACGTGCTTGGACGGCCGGTGACAGTGGTGACTGACCACAAGCCTCTGCTGCCGATTATGGCCGGCACGTCATGAAAGTCCCCAGCCCGGAATGAAAGGTGGATGCTGGCGCTCCTGGAGTATGGGGTCTTGCTGGTGTATCGGCCGAGCAATAACAATGCAGCGGATTATCTGTCAAGGCATCCCAGAGGCGCTGCTCCTCTCCTACCTTTAGTGCCGCCCTCCGTGGCTCTGCAGCATCATCCTCAAGTAAGCATGGTTTGGGAGCAGTGTAGGAAATGGGCTGGAAGAAGACGGAGCAGCGCTCCAGCAAAAAATGTCTCGCCGAAGCCCCGGTTAAAACGTTTTCTCAATGAATCACTATAAGGCATGTTTAACATTTACGATTGTGGACATTATGTTGTTACCATAATGCTCGTTGCTTTTATGCAAATCGCCAGGATTGGGTTCGATATAAAGATACTGTGTTGCACAACCCGGGTGGAGGCCACGCCCCTTGGCCCTGCCCCCTCCTTTCCAAAGCACCGCCCCTACTAAAAAGTGACGCTTCCCCCCAAAAAGGTTTTCCATTTCTAGCACTGGTTGGGAGGCGGCATGCTCAGGCATACTCTGGCACCTAGTGGGCTGTTTGGGCTTGGGCTCCCTCCCTCCCCTGATAAGGCTGTGACAGCAGCCCTGTCACAGCCTGTAGAAAGAGGCATGTAAGTATTTGGTCACATACATGCACAAGAGGCGTGGCCTATGTTAGGGAGAATTTTCAGAAATGTGCCAATTGCTCTCTACCTTAGAGACCCCCAGCACTTTTGCTGGACTCTAGGACTTTTTAATTTTGAACCTAGAGAGAGTGAGACCTTTTTCCCCACTCTCTCATGTATTTTTACTGTGATTTAACCTCTGTGTTTCTTTTGATTATGGAGTCTGAAAAACTCCATAGGCATCGTCTTTTCACATTGTGGCACACAGCACCTTCAGTGCAGTGGCACAGGGAAGTCTTTCAGATTTCGCAAAGGTTTAAACACCTTCTCTTGGATAAACTACTGTTTCCAAGAGCAGTGAAGTGAAATTGATTTTACTTACATTGGTAGCTTTCTAGACCCAGCACATACTATCTTACAATAGGGTTCTGGAGGGTTTACTTAGCATCCCCTTTGTCTAGGTTCTCATGTAACAATTTTATGTTACCCTTTCTACAATTAATGGCTGGTGGCAGTGGTTTACTTTTAACTACCATTGGGAGCTTTTACCGCGGGCTGCATTTGCAGCTGCAGTAAAGCACCCATGGGTGCCGATTATGTCAAAATTACCCCGCTCTTCTTTTTTTGCCATTTCTTGTTGGAGAGGTCCTTCTTGAGATTTACTCTACACACCAAAGCAGGTTTGGTCCCTTTGTTCATTTTGTCTTTGGCCGTATTCACGAGTGAAGCCCGCCTCTGGCTCCAGCGTGTCTGGCAGGGGCAGAAAGTGAGGGAGGTGCCCGAAACTCCCTGTGCTTAATCCCCTTGGTTACAGGAATGCACCCATTGGCTATCTGGCTGTCCGGCAAGGACAGCCACCCTGCTGTGTGATTGACAGCTAGGCTGGAATGAATGGGAGAAACCTGCATAAAAGGCGAGGCTTTTTGGCTTGGACGGCCGGGTCGACCACTGTACAAAGGAATCCGAAGAAGAACTTGGAAGAGACGACTGCTGCAACTCCTGGACCTTTGGTTTGCACGGTGAAGCCCTGCTGCTGTGCTGAAGCTCTGAATTTGCCTCCACTAGAGAAGCCCTGCAAGGACGACTTCTCCCCTTGAGTTGGTAGGACTAATCAACTCCAAAGTGAACTCGTTTGGACATCCTCTCAAAGCTGGCTGTACTTCCACTGCTGCTGCTGCTGGAACTGAAGTGCCAGAGAGGGGAACACCAAATCAGGTGGATCACTTTTAAGTCAGACCCAAGCGCTAGGAAGATCCTCCGGACCTCCCTGATGCAGGACTGACCAAGCCGGAGCCACCTCAACAGAGTGCTGGACCCCAGAAGCAAGGAAAGTCTGAAGTGGTATCCGAGAACCGCGGTATTGCTATTTGCTGTCAGAAGCGAGGAGCTCAAACGCTGAAGTGCCACTGAATTGAAGTTTGCCCATTGCTGCCGCTGATCGTCCCGTTGTGTTGCAAGAGTTCCCAGGCGTCCTCCCTCTTGACTGAGGCCCAGTAACAAAAGGATCTGCAGAGCCACACAGGAACAGAAGCCAGCTGGAACCATTTCTTCTAACCAAAGGTACAGTACAGTCTAAGAGAATTTACCTCTTGTTTTGTAGCCTTACTTGTTCTCAGTTGAGACTTGTCTTGGTTGCTCCTGTAGAGTTGCTTGCATCTTCTACTTCTCACAAGCCTCCCAGCTTGTCGCCCTTCTTGATTCTACTTTTTCTACAAAGACTTCTAAAACATTGTGCAAGAGATTTACATACCTGTAAGAAGTGTTTCAGCTCACCTAAACCTTTGCCCAAGTGACATTGGCTGGCCTGGCTCCCTGAATGACTCTTCTCTCCTCTGATTGTGTGTTTTACTTTCCTTTCAGGAAAAGGTTAACTTACTTTGCATTGGGGGGTTTAAAAGTACTTATCTGCTTCAGAATATTTGTGTGATCTCTTGTTTTATTCTTAAACCCTTTTCTTTTACACCAACTTCAGTATTGCTCTAAATGTACTAGTGATATATTAATGTCCAAAGTGTCCTAACTATTTAAGTCACCTGAGGGTGTCGTAAGTGTCTGTGTGCCATCCCAAAGGCATACTTGCTGATTTAGAGAAACTAAGAGAGTGTATTTCGGAGTGTACATGTGTGTTACTATTATGTTGCCCCTTCTGAAGAAGGCTTATTCAAACTGACTGTGAAATAAATTAATAATTGTTTAATCAAGAAACCTTGTATAGTTGTTTATTTGGATACTTGTCACTGTGAATCTCTGTGCAACTCCCCTACTGCTCAGACCCCTCTTGAGATAAGCCTGGCTGCTGAGCCGCACTACCAACCTGTGTAGTACAAACTAATACCAAAGGTTGGGTTCCTATTGTCAGGAGGTCACGGTTGTTGTAGTGCACCCAAAGGGTACTGCATACAGTCTTGCCTAACACTGGTGGCAGGCGTTGAGGATCTATTGTAGAGTTGTTACACTAAGCATTTGCTTTGCTTTTCTTCAACTAAAACCTTCACAATGCTAAGCTCCACTAGAACAGCAATTGTAACATGCCAAATATGGATAACTTCCGTCAGGAAGCCCTGATAATTTTAACAATAGACCAACTGAAAGAAATGTGTAAATTCAGGAATATCCCTGTTAAAGGATAGAAAAATTAGTTGATTGCAAGATTGTTGAATCATCAAAGTCTGGGTAGTAGGCCTGTCACAGTAGGCCTGTGAATTTAGAAGTGTGCCCTGTAACACCTCTGTGCAAAGTTGCATTTAGAAGTGTGCCCAATAGCCTCTCTGTGGAAAGTTGAATTTAGAAATGTGCCCAATAGCCTCTCTGTGAAAGTTGAATTTAGAAGTGTGGACTTAGAAGTGCATTTAGAAGTTGAATTTAGAAGTGAATTTAGAAGTGCCCCAATTGCCCCTCTGCGGAAGTTGAATTTAAAGTGTACCCAATAGACTCTCTGTGAAAGTTGAATTTAGAAGTGCATTAGAAGTTGAATTTAGAAATGTGCCCAATAGCCTCTCTGTGAAAGTTGAATTTAGAAGGGTGGACTTAGAAGTGCATTTAGAAGTTGAATTTAGAAGTGAAGTTAGAAGTGTCCCAATTGCCCCTCTGTGATAGTTGAACTTAGAAGTGAGCCCAACAGCCTCTCTGTGAAAGTTGTGTTTAGAAGTGTACCCAATAGCCGCGCATGGAAAGTTGTATCTAGAAGTGTGCCCAATATCCCCTCTGTGAAAAGTTGAATCTAGAAGTGCATTTAGAAGTTGAATTTGGAAGTGTGCCCAATAGCCTCTCTGTGAAAGTTGAATTTAGAAGTGTGCTCAATAGACTCTATGTGAAAGTTGAATTAGAAGTGCATTTAGAAGTTGAATTTAGAAGTGCATTAGAAGTTGAATTTAGAAGTGTGCCCAATAGCTTCTAGGTGAAAGTTGGATTTAGAAGTGCATTTAGAAGTGTGACCAATATCCTAATAGTCTAACACCTGTGCATTTAGAAGTTGAATTTAGAAGTGTGCCCAATATCCTAATAGTCTATTACCATGCCTGGTTGAACTGACTAATCTCCCTAATAACCTCTCTGTACAAAGTTGTTTTAGAATCATGCCTAATACCCTCCCTGTATAAAGTCGAATTGAGAGAAGTGTGCCTAATAGTCTAATATCCCCTCTACACAAAAATTGAATCTAGAGATAGACCTAATATCATCTCTATACAAAATTGAATCTAGAGGTAGACCTAATATCATCTCTGTATACAGTTGAATAAAGAAGTGCGCCTAATAGTCTAATATCATCTCTGTGCAAATTGAACTTGGAAGTGTAGCTAAAAGCGTGACCCACTGAATTTAGAACTACAATTAGAAAGTCCTCCTAAATTCCACCTAAAAGCTTGCACAAAGCATGAGTACACCCACTCCACCAGAGTTTGTCGGAAACGATCACCGTGCACCGCCCCACATGCACGATCTCCCTTCCCTCCCGTCCCCCCCTGCCCAAATCACCCCACCCTCCTCCACATTCCCTACCATTCCCCTCTCCAAACACCAAGCCAGAGGGACAGGATGGCGAGCCAACCACCCCAAGACCACTCCTCCCCCGAACCCCACCACCGACCTGCCAAAGTTAACCATGCCCGCTCCCCTCACTATCATACCAGGCACACCCCGCCCTGCAATCATCCACCCCCCGCCCTGCCCACAAACCCCTGCCACCTTCCCCCCCGACCGCACCCTTTCCCCTCCCTAAAAACGGCACGCCTAGCCCTAGCAAGAACTGAAGCCGCATCCCTCTCCCCTCTGACCCCTCTATCCTCTCTCACACTCCAATCGCAACAAAGAAACTAAAGAGGAAATGTACCTGGTCCCCCTCAATATCTCAGCACTCTTCGCCTCCCCTGTCTCGACCCACAACCTCATTCCCGAAATCACCTCCTTCCCCCGTGGCTTCACCCTTCCTGAAACCCCTCTCCCTCAATTTCTCATCAACTGCAACTGAAACTCCTAACCGCCCACACCCCACCTTCAAATCCCTCGAACCAAACCCGATCATCTAAACACACGCAGCCACCCAATCCCTCCCGAAGCCCGCCAATTTTTCTGCTCGCCCCACTATTCCCATCGATCATCACCCACCCTACCCCTCCCCCTCCCCAGTCTCCACTCTCTCCGCCACCACCCCCTTCTGCTCCAGCTACGAGACCAACCTCGCCTGCCGATGTGAACTGCATCCTATTTAATGCCCGATCCGTAGCAAAAAACAGACACTGCATCTTTGACCTCCTCGTCTCTGACAAACCAGACCTGGCTTTCATCACCGAAACTTGGCTCTCTGACGACTTCGCCCCAATCGCTAATGAAGCCTTCCCCCCTGACTACTCCCTCATCCCACTGAACCGTCCCTCCAGAGGAGGCGGAGTAGCATTCGTCTTCAAGTCTCTCTTCCACGCCTCAATCATTGACAACCAACCTTCCATTCCTTCCTGCAAATCTCTCCTCGTTAAACTATCCCTCTCCCCGCCGCTCTCACACAGCTTCCTAATAATCTACAGGCCCCCTGTCTACGATAGACAATTCCAAAACAACCTCTGCGACTCTGTTGCCACCCTTCAACTAAACCATCCCAACCTCACCCTTCTTGGAGACTTCAACATATGGCTCGACATCCCCACCAACCCTATGACACACTCTCTGGTTGACAGTTTAGACGCAATTAACCTCCAACCCCACATAAATGGCCCGACTTACTATAAAGGACACACTCTTGATGCCATCTTTAGCTCCAACACCCTGATTCATTTAAAGCCCCCCACCCCTATCATCTGGTCCGATCACTTCATCCTCTCGTTCACCAATCGCTCACCCGACCCCCTTCCCGTACTCGAATCTGAACCTACGAATCTACGCAAATGCTGGAAAAAACTAATAATCGTCCAGTCTCCACCACCTACCGGCCAACTCAACAATCAACTAACCTCTGACGCCTTTGACTCATGGCTCAACGCATCTCTGATGCCGCTCACACCCCCTTGCAAACCATCAACCCGCCGTGGCCTCTTCCCCAGATGGTTCACTCCTGAGTTGAAGATCACTAAACAACTATATAAATACCTAGAACGCAAATGGCAGAAAGAAAAAACCCAGGAGAGCAGGGCCACCTTGGCCCGACACCTTTATCAGTACAAGGCCGAAATCCGGAAAGCAAAAAAAGCCCACTACAACTCCTGAATCGTAAACTGCAAAAACCCAAGCAAAGAACTCCACAAAATCATCTCCGAATTCACCAATCCGGCTTGCACCACAACCGTTCCGACCTCCTCACAATCACTGTGCAACTCACTCTCCCTCCACTTTTACACCACGGCTCTCGAAAGAACAAATACTCTAGCCACCAAACTGGCTCTCTTACATCCACCAGGCAATTCTTCCCCCATACCGGCCAGCCCACCAGCTGCGACCACTACGCAACCAACGTTCGAATCCTTTAGTCCAATATCACCAGAGCAATTTCTCAAACTTCTATCTGCCTGCTCAACCCTTGCCCTGCCACAACCCTCAAAGAAATGTTCGCTTCCACCTGCGCAGGAGAACACGCAAGATCCATCATAAATGCCTCCCTTTCCTCTGGCATCTTTCCCGACGCATTCAAAATGGTTCATGTCAACCCTCTAATTAAAAAACCTTTGCTCGACCCTCTTGAGCCCAAAAACTACCGCCCCATCTCAAACACCAGGTTCCTTGCCAAACTCATTGACTGAACCGCCTACTCCCAACTAAATGCCTTTGTCGAAGCCAACAATCTCCTAGATCCCGCCCAATCAGATTTCAGAGCCCGTCACGGAACTGAAACCACCCTAACCTCAATCTGGGATGACCTCAAAATGACAGCAGACACCGCGGGATGCGCCGCACTAATCCTTCTTGACCTATCCGCCGCCTTTGACACAATCAACCAATCAATCCTCCTAGACTGCCTCCACTCCCTAGGAATTCGTGGGACCGCTCTTAAATGGATAGCTTCATTCCTCAAACATAAGTACCAAATAACAATACTCTCCCCTATACCTCCCAAGCCCGACCAGTCGACACGAGAGTCCCACAAGGAGCATGCCTATCCTGTTCAATCTCTACTTGATCACCCTCCCACCAATAATTTGTTCACACAACATCCTGTGTTACAACTATGCCGACGACACTCAACTAATTCTAAAACTCCTGAACTCAAAAGCCAACTCCAGGCCTGACCTGGCCTCCTGCCTCCTTGACATAGAACTCTGGATGACCCAAAGCCACCTCTTGTTAAACCCCTCCAAAACGGAAATCATGGTATGTGGCAACTCCGAACTTCTTCCGCACCCACTACCATGGCCATCCGCCATGGGCAACTCACCGACCCCCTCCAACTCAGTGAAAAATCTTGGATGCGCCCTTGACTCTGATCTAACACTCTCGCGCCAAGTCAACAACGTCTCAAGGTCCTGCCACTACCACCTTAAAACCCTTAGGTGCATTTGTCCATATCTCTTCTTTCCCAACAGACTCTCCAATCAATCGTTATATCAAGACTGGACTACGCAAACCCCCTATACCTCGGAGTCCACAAGTACCAACTGAATAAACTCCAAAGGGCACAAAACGCGTCAGCCAAACTGCTACTTGCGCTCGGCCCAAGAGACCACATCTCCCCAGCCCTTAAGATGCTGCACTGGCTTCCAGTAGCCCGAAGAGTGACTTTAAAACCTTATGCATCTCCCATCGAGCACTGCATAAAACGGACCTCAATATCTTCAAGACAAGCTAAAATCCTGTCACCCCCCCACGCACCCTAAGATCAAGTCTCCTAGTCATACCAAAGACAAACTCAGTCAGGTTAGGCGGATCATCATTCTCAGCCTCGGCCCCCACGCTATGGAACTCACTCCCACCCCACATCCGCCTAGCTGAGGATTTAACATCTTTCCGCAAACTGCTGAAAACCTGGCTCTTCCCCTAAAACCAACCCCTACCAAACTAACCCGAACAAACTAACAGCATCTCAATGAGACCAATCCAACAAACTACCTGATGCGAGAAATTGACAGCTTAATAACCCTGAATATAAATTAGAAGGACAAACAGAATCAAACGAATAAAGTAGATCAAAGCAGTGAAATGGTTAATAAGAGTAAATCATACGGATACGGTAAAGAGATTTAAACTCCTGAAATGGACATAATGCATGAGGAGTGAACAAAGAGAATGGCGTGGATGAAATAGTTAGAATGGATGAAGCAGGTGGAACAGTTGAATGCGCTGTGTGGAAGAATGCATGAGTGGAAGAACAGATGACTATATAGTTCGAATGAGTGTGGAAATCGAATGTGTATATAGATCGGATGAGTGTATAGAATGGATGAACATGTTGAGCGGATGAGTGTGTAGAGCGGCTGGGTGTGTAAAGCGGACGAGCGTGTAGCGCGGATGAATACGTAAATACAGGGAAGTGAGTAGAACGCAGGAGTGCGTAAAACAGATGAATGTGCAGAACGGATGAGCGTAAACCGGATGAGTATGTAGAGCGGATGAATATGTAGAGCGCATGAGTGTGGATAGCGGATGAGTATGGAAGTACGGATAGTGTGTAAATTGCTGGAACAGATGAATATACAGACCTGGCAAATGTATAGAGTGGATGAGTGTATAGAACGGATGAGCGTATAGAGCGGATGAGTGTATAGAGCAGATGAGTGTATAGAGCGGATGAGTGTATAGAGCGTATGAGCCTATAGAGCGGATGAATGTACAGAGCGGATTAATGTATAGAGCGGGTGAGTATAAAGAGAGAGGATGAGTGTACAGAGCAGATGAAGGTATAGAACAGATGAGTGTAGAGATGAATATATGGAACAGGATATTGCTTTTGAATGCGTGAAAAGCACGAGTGCATAAAGCGGATGTGTGCGGGGAACGGATGAGTGCGGGAAGCGGATGAGTGCTGGGAGCGGATGAGCGCGGAGAGCGGATGAGTGCGGGGAGCGGATGAGTGCGGGGAGCGGATAAGTGCGGGGAGCGGATGAGTGCGGATGAATGCGGAGAGCAGATGAGTGTGGAGAGCGAATGCGTGTGGGGAACTGTTGAGTTCAGGGAGCGGGTGAGTGCGAGGAGCAGGCGATTGCGTAACGTGGGTGATTGCGTAGAGCAGATGAAGGTGTAGTGCATGCGAGGGGATAAAGCGGACAAACGCCTAGAGCGGATGAGTTACACAGAACAGGTAAGTCCGTAGAACGGATAAGCATGTAGAAAGGATGAATGCGGAATGCATGCAGAGTGCGGGGAACAGATGGTCGAGCAGAGCGGGATGGATGAGCTGAGCTGAAAAATGTGTAGAGTGGAGGACTACATAGAACAGACTAGTCGGTAGGGCCGGCAAATATATAGAACAGACGAGTGCATATGAGCGAATGAGTGCTTAAGAAAAAAGGGGTACGTAGAGGGTATGAGTGCGTAGAGGGGATGAATGCATATTGGCGGCTGAGTGCGTAGAGGGGATGAGTGTGCATAGGGGATGAGTGCGTAGAGGGGTGAATGCATAGAGGGGATGAGTGCGTAGAGGGGATGAGTGCGCAGAGGGGGTGAGTGCGCAGAGGGGGTGAGTGCGTAGAGTGGGTGAGTGCGTAGAGGGGGTGAGTGCGTAGAGGGGGTGAGTGCGTAGAGGGGGTGGGTGCGTTAAACAGGTGAGGGGGGTGAGTGCGTAAAACAGGTGAGTGGGTGAGTGCGTAGAGGGGGTGAGTGCGTAAAACAGGTAAATGCATAGCACGTGTGAAGGCATAAAGCGGAAGAATGCCTAGAACAAACAAGTGCCTGGAACAAACAAGTGCCTGGAGCAAACAAGTGCCTAGAGTGAATGGACGTGCTGCGTAGAGTGGACGAGTAGGTAGAACGAACGAGCACAGACGGCATCCAGTACTGACGAGTGCGTAGAATGGATGAGTACGTAGAGCTACTGAATGCATAGACCATAGGGCAGACAGGAGTGCTTGCGTGGAGCAGACAAGAGTGCATGCATGGGGCAGGAAAGAGTGCATGCGTGGGGCAGACAAGAGTGCATGCGTGGAGCAGACAAGAGTGCATGCTGCCTGGGGCAGACTGGAGTACACAGGGCACGCGGGACAGACTGGAGCGCACAGGGTGGGCTGGAATGCATGAGTGCGTGGAGCGGACCGGAGTGTGTGGAGCAGACTGGACTCCACGGAGTGGATTGGAGTGCATGGAACGGACTGGAGCGCATAGAATTGCGTGACGTATATAGTATGGTTTGGAATGCAGAGAACATTTGAAAGAGCATATAACCCATCATTTCATACCACCATGCTTACTCTCTCCTTTGCATCACCACTCAACTAGAACACAGAGATACTATGACGCCATTCGGTATAACTGTTCTCATACCAACATCTGCCGCACAATCCACATCATTCTAAGTAAACACTGCTGGTTACACACCCACCAGCCAGGCGTTCTCCTCAGGCCTAACGCAGCCACATCCAGTCTGGATAAATCCAGCCAGAACGAACACATACTTCTGATCTCTCAACCACCACACCTTCCGCTAAGAAGCAGCTATTACACAAATACCCGCCAGCTGCACACAAACCCGGTGCTCACACGCACCTTTTGACTCTCTCTACTCTCTCTACTGAACTGAACTTCGATTCCCAAGGGCGTTCAACCTACCAGCGCCTTCATACCATACCAATGGTATATAAGGCGCTATATAAATGCAAAATAACAATAACACCTACTAATCCAGAAATGTGGAAATTGATAATGAGGATGATAATTCAGAGTCTAACTCTAATGTCTTAGAAGAGTCAGAGGAGGGAGAGGAGTCCCATGATAGGAGCCCCTCTTTGCCTCAGCATGCCCTTTTGCCTCAACCTGTATCCACTGGGACCCCACAAGGTCCATCACTGAGCCCAGAATATGTGCCTCTTGAGAACATGAGACTTGAATTGGAATTCAAAAGGGTGCAAGCCCAAACTGAAGCCAAACATCAGGACATCAAACTCAGGGAGTTGGAAATGCAACATGCTCTTGAAATTAAGAAATTGTCTCTTGAAACTGTTTCTCTCCCAGAGTCCTCTAGGTCTTCCAGTCCCAAGAGTCCTCACCTGCCCAAAGAAGCAGTGAGTATGCATGATGTGAAACGTGATATTTTGGATTGGTTGGGTGCTTTTGAATACAATCATGGGATTCAGGCTCTGACAGGGAATCAGTTGATTCCTTGGCTTTTGTCTAGGCTCCCCCAGGTTGCAACTGATGCTGTAATGGAGGTGGCCAAGCCAGTGATTTTAAAAGACATGCATGAACACTAATCACTAATTGGATCTATTAGGCCAATGTAACAACAGTACGTACTGCACACTTGTAATATTGGGATTGCCACCAACAGCTTTTCCTATGAAACTAGGCAATAACTGTATACACAAGTGCTGGGGTCCTGCTCTTTTATCATCTGTTGTACATTCAATTTACATAAAAGCTCCTCATTAATGAGGGTCAATAGTCGAGTTAAGGACCAAACGAAGGTTGTACTCGTTCCCCACATGCATCTGATCCACAGCCATTCCCTTGAGAGTCCAGTAATACCAATATCACATCTTCCAAAAGATACAATTCTAGGTGCTTCAAAGTACTCACAGAAAATGACCAAGTGTTTGAGGGTTTCTATTTGTGTGGAACAACCACAAAAGCGACAGGCTCCCATTGATCCACCTTCAATGTATGTCTACCAATGTTTGATTCTTTGGTTGGTTGAGAATTGATTAAGTTTAAATCAAGTTTAAATCATAACACATTTGCTGTTGCTATATTATCATGGACTGGTTTAATAAACTGGTATGTATGAAACACAGGGGCTTTCATTTGACTTCTGAAACCGAACACTGTGAGTGGACGTGAGAGCGAGGAAAGTGCAATGGCTTCCATCCACAGCAGAAGACGTGAGCAGTGTGTTTTAGGCGGAGGTAATGGGTGGCAGCAATCTGTAAACAAATGGGGACGGTTGTTTGAGAAGGGTTAGCACCTGGAGCGGGAGGCGTCAATCTGACAGTTTTCCTAGGGTGGCAAAATTCCTTGCACCGGTCCCACATCTGTTAAACAGTTTGTGAGTGGGTTGGTGGAGGAGAAGGAACACATTTTATTGACTGGGATTGCTTGTCTACTCCTGAGTCTTGCTACCTTTAGCTTTTCTCCCCTTTGAGGACATGTGAGGACATGTCGGTTCCACCTGCTGAACCCATTCTTTTCTGTTGATGGACTAGTGAAAGCTCCCCTCGGGCTTAAACCCACTGGCAGCTCTATTAGCTGCTTACCTGCCCCTCCGCCCCCCCTCCCCAGCATGCACATAGATCGCTGCAGCAGGTGCATCAACCACCTGAGGTTCAGATTATATTCAGATTATGCATTACGTAGGTTTACCTACCTGAGGACAGGTGAACAATAAGGGTTGATATTTGAGAAATGTAATTCTGAATGGGAAAGCGGAGTAAAATGCAATGTGATGCAATGTAATGTAGCTGGGTTTTTTTATAGCGCCTTCTTACATTTGGTGGCCTCTTTGCACTATGAAGGTGATGGATGTAAGGGTTTGAATTAATCATGACCGCTATTATTGCTCTGGACAGCCTGCCACGCCATACTTTTGTAGCCCTACTTACAGAAGGTTATGATTCAATTAAAGCATTCCGTTCATCACATTTTGCTTTCGGTGGGAAGCAGGCTGCTGTTGAAAAAGAAGGCCTGGACAGTGCGTCGTCAACGGGCACATGCTTGTGATGTCACACACTGTGATATCACCTTCCATGGCACCATATGAGTCACAGGTTGTGCCATGATGCTCAAGCCCCCTACACCCTCAGTAAATGTAAAGGCTGGCACCCCTGGCTGGAAGGGGCTGAGCTAAAAGACTGGTTACAAGTGTGCTAATAATACAAAAAATGGTACCAGGAAATGAGGAAAACAACTGAAAGAGGAAGGCAAGGGAATGTAAAGATCAAATCATCATTTCATTTTATTTAGATTTGTATAAACAACATTTTATGAAATAATTTAATCAATTCTTAAAAAACATTTTGACTATTCAAGCATTCAAACATTCATTCACTAATTGAACATCTAAAAGTCATATAAATGAGCTAAAGTGTCACAAAAAAGTACTATTCATTTCATTAGTACACGTCTTTTCAATTTATTGATAGTTCCAAATAATCAAGAAACTAATCATTATTGATAATAGTTCATTCCAGGACCAAGTATACTTTGTTTGAATGCTTGAATAGTAAAAATGTTTTTTAAGAATTGATTAAATTATTTCATAAAATGTTGTTTATACAAATCTAAATAAAATGAAATGATGATTTCAGTTGTTTTCCTCATTTCCTGGTACCATTTTTTGTATTATTATATGTCTCTACCTCAAGGTACCAGTGAATATTGAGTTTCCCACCTTGGGTTTGGTCTGGTAACAAGTATGCGCCATCAGTTTAGCCTTCACCCGGGCGATGGGCAGCTGTCTGTGCGCTGAGGGCTTGCTATGGTCAGGTAACACATGTGTTCTGGAGGTTCCCAATACATGCTCATGTTAGATGCACATAGAGGATCCTGTTTACATAAGAGTGTGTATAGATGGCTACAAACACATGTGCATCTGGTTCGGGCACATACATGCACTAGAGTCTGAGCCTGCACCTGCGAGGTGGCTGAACACACTTATTTGTGACCTTGACACACATGTAATAGAAGCTGGGCCTGCATCCTGAATGTGCCTCCGTGTGAGGGGACGCCCCCACAAATAGCCACCCTGGAGACTGAGCACGTGGTGATTCCAAAGTGTAGACAGGTAGAATGGCTCAGGGCTTGGGTATGAGGTTTCCTGGGCCTATCGGGTTCTCTGGGAAGTTAGGCGCTAGGGATGTCCCTGTCTGCCTTTCCTTCCTCCCTCACCCAGGCATCCTTAGCAGGCGATAATAGTAGCGACAGGGGACCCCTACTGTCTGATCTTCCAGCTACAGATATCCCGGCTGACTCCCTAGGGGACTTCTAGAATGTTCTTGACCTGGCCTGCTTGGTGTTCCAGGGCACTCCCTTAGAGATGGCGCCTTCCACACAGTGTTACTCGCTCTCTCTCCTCCCATGCGCGGTATTACCTGGCCCTTCGCTATACTGGGCCCCAGAGGTACTCCTCCCTCTGTATTGCTGTCCCTCCAGTCTCGTACTCCTTCCTACCGTCACCCTTTGATTTTACCTCTCCCTTACTGCTCTACTCCCAACTATCACTACCTCCAACTACCACTCTACTACTACCTCAGCCACTACCGCCTGCCTTCTTACTGCTACTTCCTCGCTGTTTTTACCACTACCCCTCCACTGCTGCTACTACCACCTTGTTGCTACTCCTACCACTACCTGTCTCTCCCGCTCACTATTACCACTTCCACTACTGTCACTACCACTCACTACCTTCCATTACTCCCCCTACCACTCTACTACTCCCACACCTACTACCACTTCTGCTACCACTCTACTATACCTACTCTACTTCTGCACCCATCACTCCTCCGCTATCACTCCGCAGACCCCTCTCTCTGAGGACCCCCACACTCCTCTGCACTCTCCTCCTCTGGTCTCTTGGATGTCTCCTCTCCTGTCCTCGCCCAACTAACCCCCACCGCACACTCACCAGGCTTCCCTTCAAGGACCCCTCCCAGGATTGGTCCACTATCCTTAACCAATAGACTTACCTGGGGTGACAGGGTGAGGGTCTTGAGAAGGCTTAAAAGGGCTCCACGTGTTTTGCCGCATTTCTTACTTGGGTCGCACTATGACCCCTACACTGTAATTACTCTTTCCGTTTAAGGCCTAATGGTAGGTCCCTCTTCAATATAAAGCTCCCTGGGGGGTTTCTGCATACGGTCTTTAGGGGTGCGGGGGGTGTTTATTACTTAAATCTTTTCCAGAGTGGCGTAGTGGGGTTTATTCTTCTGAGGGGGCCGGTGTTGCTGCTGGTGCAGCATCCCTTCATGAAGGCCGACTGCCTCCTCGCGTGTAGACCGGTGTAGTCGCGCTCGTTGCCTCCAGTGACGTCCTGCTGTTTCCAGCTGCTATGCGGCTCGACGCCATCTTCCGGGCGCAGCGGGGCGCACTGCAGCCCTGCCGGCTCCTCTCCTGCCTTCAGTGCCGCGTGGCCTGCAGCATCATCCTCAAGCATGCCTTGAGAGCAGTGCAGGAAATGGGCCGGAACAAGCCGGAGCAACGCGCCGCCAAAAAAAACGCCTTGCCAAAGCAAAGCCCCGCTCCGTCCTCCAGAGCCACGGGGTCCCAGACAGGACCGATTTCAGAAGACTAGGCGTTCGTGCCAATGCTCCTGAAAGCAGTGTGCTCGTTGTAGCTACCGTCTGCACGACCCATTCTTCAATGAGCGTTCCGAACACGCCGTCCTGGAGCCTACATAGCGAACTGCGGAAGCCTCGCATACAGTCAGGGCTCAAATTGAGGGTCCACCCTCTTTTTTCGGAGGGTGCACTCAGTCCCCCCAGCTAGAATGAGAAACATTTAATGCCTTCTTTGAATTTATGAATTAAAGCCGGACTGAGGAACACCATTTGCGAGATTTGCACCAAACACTTCACTACTGCACTAGATAAACTGATGAAAAATACCAAACAACTAAAGGTGAAATGTCCCACTTCAGTACTGCATGTTCCAGGGAAAACATTTGAATTGGTTTTTGAAGTTAAAAACATGCACACCTTTTTAACGTTTTCAAAAACACTATTAGAAGAACATTTCCTCCCTTGGTTTTGTGTGTGTCGATCTTAGGAAAGGCAAATACCATTCGTCCTGTGCAATTTGGGTGGACATGCAAAGCCAATTTAATAAAACATGCATCTTTCACCTTGATAACTAATTTTTGGCAAAATCCCATTCCCATTTGTTGGGCTTGCCCCATGCATTTTGCTATGCAGCTGTTCAAACTGGTATATATGTCCCGCATTTTACAGACATCTCTTTATTAGGGTGAATATTGTGACCAATCACAACAGAAGAGTCCATTATTCACTTAAAAGGTTTTCTTAATGAATCACTATAAGACATGTTTAACAGTTACAATTGTGGACATTATGTTGTTCATATAATGCTCTTTGCTTTTATGCAAATCGCCAGTATGGCGTTCGATATAGAGATACTGGCCTTCATTAAAAGTTTGCCGGTCCCGAAACAATGCTGCCGGTAAACTTACCGGCACTGTTGTTTCTGGTCTGGAAAACTACGAGTCTGTGGGCGGGTGCCGTACCGTCCACCAGGGTCCGACCTGGTGGGCAGAACGGCACCTGCCCGCAGACTTTCACGGAAGCACCGTGATCCGTGCTTCCGTGATCCCCATTCCCATTGAGTTCTATGGGACTCAAATGGGAATGGGGATTAACATTTACCGCCGCCTGACTTCCCGGAACGCCAGGGTCGTAATCCCCTGGTGATTCCGGCAAGTCAGGTGGCAGTAAATCATTATGGCTCTGGCGGCCACCTGCCGGTTTTACCGGCACGGTTTCCACCGGACCCGTAATGAGGGCCACTGTGTTGCGCAATGTGGCCGGGGGCTACACCATTTGGCCCTGCACCCTCCTTCCCAAAGCCCCGCCCCTCCTAAGAAGTGACGGTTCCCCCCAAAAATGTTTTCCATTTCTAGCACTGGTTGGGAGGCGGCATGCTCAGGCATACTCTGGCACCTAGTGGGCAGTTTGGGCTTGGGCTCCCTCCCTCCCCTGATAGGGCTGTGATAGCGGCCCTGTCACAGCCTGTACAAAGAGGCATGTGAGGATTTGGTCGCATACATGCACAAGAGGCGTGGCCTACAAACCCAAGGTGACAGCTCTTAGCGGTTGTGCAGGTATGGTCACGCACCTTAACTAGCGAACATGCATACACTCTTTAGGTGGCCACACGCAGGGACAGGTGAAGGTCTAGTCACATATGTTCTCTATATGGTGCGCCTGCATCCTGGAGGACACTCTTCAGCACAGAAGCCATCAGAGCAAGCTTCACTCACACAACTGAGCCCATTTGGTGGTGCCATAGTGGGTTTCTAAGAACATTACAATATATATAATTGTATATTATATCCCTCTCCCCGACACTTCACCCTTCCCCCTGCACTTTGCATTGTCGCACTTGCGCAATCGTAACGACACAAGGCCTAGTAAGATCGTTTGTCTTGTCCTCCCTCTGTCTTCCCTACCTTGTCTTGTCGCGCCTTGAATCACTTGTGTACAGGCGTGGTATAAATGACTTATCATATCATATCATAAATGGTCATATTGCAGCTTATCTGCTGGACCATCATGTGATGCTGAACAGATCTTCTGACCTTGCTTTAGAGTACTGTGCTGTCTCCAGTAGAAAGGTTTGCTTCCAACAGGCTAGTGGCATCGTTTTCAGCCCTTTAACCCATGCACTATACTTGTAACACCATGGGTGCATCCCCTTTTTACATCGCTCGGTTGCTTTCCAACTATAATGCTTTATATATCCCATTCATTGTTGGTGGCCAGAATGATGTATTTACATTTCCAGGAATGATTGCACCCGTTTACATTTTCAAGAGCTGCCTGTGCAGCCAGTGACTTTCTTCCATGCCAAGCCCTTGCCCCATGCTGCTATTCACACTTCTCCTATTCTCCCTTCCGCCCGTGTATAAGCACTCTATAAATAAACAATTACAATTACAAAGACACAACTGTAGTATAATCACGTCAACCCAAGTGACAGATATCTTAGCTATTATTGTACATTAGTACCCGGCGTGGCAAATCCACGGGATACACTGCATGTGGATTGGCTCGTTTATGAGTCATACCACAGTGTAATCCCATGGACGCACTTGCGTGCATCACGCGCCGGGAACACTTTTTTTTTTTAGGCAACCATAGAAAGGGAGAAGGGACCACACGTAGTCCCTTCTCCTTTATCCAAGGTGGCCATTTTTTATGTTTACTACGGCCGCAATGGAAACAGAAAACAGACTATGTTTTCTCTCCGCGGCGGCCATGTTTTGGCAATTTTTGTTACAGCCGGCAGAAAAACATTAGTACCCCGGTCTAATGAGCAGGGGTACTAATGGCAATAAGCCCCTCTACACGGGCCATTACCGCTATGCTCGGGCCTGTAACTATGGGCCCCAGGGGTATTACCTTGGGCGGTAATGGCCAGCCATCTCGGGGCTTATTGACTCAATAATAAATGGCAGCCTGCAATATCTGGATAAAAGCCTGGAGATAATTCTCTTATTACAGGTCAGTTGTGGCATTGCATCGGACCTGTAATAAGAAAATGACATCACAACTACTCTATTGAATTGAATTGTTTTTTGTATAGCGCTTATACACATTCAGGCCGATTCATGGAATAAATGTGCGCCGAAAATCCCGGCGCAGAGGGGCCAATACGTGCGCTGCGCCGAAAATAAGCGAAAAGCGCAGGGAAACCAGCGCACGTCGATTCATGGAAGTCCGTGCGCAAGAAAAGCAGAGGACGTGCGCTGAAAAAGCACGCGGCGCAGGCCGGCGCACAGGTCAACCAACGTCGTGCGCCACGGCCACTGCGCTATCACTCCGAGC
The DNA here is from genome assembly GCF_040938575.1 of Ambystoma mexicanum. NCBI lineage: Eukaryota > Metazoa > Chordata > Amphibia > Caudata > Ambystomatidae > Ambystoma > Ambystoma mexicanum. The sequence continues at coordinate 277,307,496 of NC_090927.1, read as the reverse complement.
GCAGCGCACAGCTCTAAAGTAGGCGGAACACAGGGCGGGACACTCGGAATGGGGAATAAAATGGGGCACAACACTCGGAATGGGGAAGAATGTGGGCGGCACGGGGAAAGTATAGGAGGCAAGTGCGCGGAACGCCCACACGCTCGCATACAACACGTATTCATGGAATAGAATAGGGCAAAAAAGCGCACGCTCAAAGCAGCGCACAGGCACAAACAGGCACAAACACGACCGCCTGCAAGAAATGTGCGCTAAAAGGTGCGCCAACAAATAGCACCTATATACAGACATGATCAAAGTCCAATACTGTGGCCCTCCAGGACAAATGACGTACAAAGGGGTACCCACAAACACAGACACGCGCTGAGAGAAAAAATAAACGTGTGCGTGCATACCGGGGTGCGCGGGAAGTTGCACACGCGATATGGCCGGGTACGTGGATTACAGGGGTGCGCGGGAAGTTCCACACGCGATTAGTCAGGGTACGTGGATTGCAGGGGTGCGCGGGAAGTTCCACACGCGATATGGCCGGGTACGTGGATTTCAGGGGTGCGCGGGAAGTTGCACATGCGATATGGCCGGGTACGTGGATTGCAGGGGTGCGCGGGAAGTTCCACACGCGATTAGTCAGGGTACGTGGATTTCAGGGGTGCGCGGGAAGTACCACACGCGATATGGCCGGGTACGTGGATTTCAGGGGTGCGCGGGAAGTTCCACACGCGATATGGCCGGGTACGTGGATTGCAGGGGTGCGCGGGAAGTTCCACACGCGATATGGCCGGGTACGTGGATTTCAGGGGTGCGTGGGAAGTTCCACACGCGATATGGCCGGGTACGTGGATTTCAGGGGTGCGCGGGAAGTTCCACACGCGATATGGCCGGGTACGTGGATTGCAGGGGTGCGCGGGAAGTTCCACACGCGATTAGTCAGGGTACGTGGATTTCAGGGGTGCGCGGGAAGTTCCACATGCGATATGGCCGGGTACGTGGATTTCAGGGGTGCGCGGGAAGTTCCACACGCGATATGGCCGGGTACGTGGATTTCAGGGGTGCGCGGGAAGTTCCACACGCGATATGGCCGGGTACGTGGATTGCAGGGGTGCGCGGGAAGTTCCACACGCGATTAGTCAGGGTACGTGGATTTCAGGGGTGCGCGGGAAGTTCCACACGCGATATGGCCGGGTACCTGGATTGCAGGGGTGCGCGGGAAGTTCCACACGCGATTAGTCAGGGTACGTGGATTTCAGGGGTGCGCGGGAAGTTCCACACGCGATATGGCCGGGTACGTGGATTTCAGGGGTGCGCGGGAAGTTCCACACGCGATTAGTCAGGGTACGTGGATTTCAGGGGTGCGCGGGAAGTTCCACACGCGATATGGTCGGGTACGTGGATTGCAGGGGTGCGCGGGAAGTTCCACACGCGATATGGCCGGGTACGTGGATTTCAGGGGTGCGCGGGAAGTTCCACACGCGATATGGCCGGGTACGTGGATTTCAGGGGTGCGCGGGAAGTTCCACACGCGATATGGCCGGGTACGTGGATTGCAGGGGTGCGCGGGAAGTTCCACACGCGATATGGCCGGGTACGTGGATTTCAGGGGTGCGCGGGAAGTTCCACACGCGATATGGCCGGGTACGTGGATTGCAGGGGTGCGCGGGAAGTTCCACACGCGATATGGCCGGGTACGTGGATTTCAGGGGTGCGCGGGAAGTTCCACACGCGATATGGCCGGGTACGTGGATTTCAGGGGTGCGCGGGAAGTACCACACGCGATATGGCCGGGTACGTGGATTTCAGGGGTGCGCGGGAAGTTCCACACGCGATATGGGCGGGTACGTGGATTGCAGGGGTGCGCGGGAAGTTCCACACGCGATTAGTCAGGGTACGTGGATTTCAGGGGTGCGCGGGAAGTTCCACACGCGATATGGCCGGGTACGTGGATTTCAGGGGTGCGCGGGAAGTTCCACACGCGATATGGCCGGGTACGTGGATTGCAGGGGTGCGCGGGAAGTTCCACACGCGATTAGTCAGGGTACGTGGATTTCAGGGGTGCGCGGGAAGTTCCACACGCGATATGGCCGGGTACGTGGATTTCAGGGGTGCGCGGGAAGTTCCACACGCGATATGGCTGTGTGCTCCCAGGCATTACCTGTACACCCTCCACGGCCCCTGCAGGCAGCACACACCACAGGGAACTACCCTGCACACCTGCCCATGTCTCCCACCACCCCCACCCCCCATCCACCAGGGACACCCTCCACCAGGCCCCCACCCATGTCTCCCACCACCCCCACCCCCCATCCACCAGGGACACCCTCCACCAGGCCCCCACCCATGTCTCCCACCACCCCCAGCACTGTGGGGAACCTGCCAGCAGGCCCCCACCCATGTCCAACCCATGTCTCCCACCACCCCCACCCCCAGCACTGTGGGGAACCTGCCAGCAGGCCCCCACCCATGTCCAACCCATGTCTCCCACCACCCCCACCCCCCATCCACCAGGGACACCCTCCACCAGGCCCCCACCCATGCCTCCCACCACCCCCAGCACTGTGGGGAACCTGCCAGCAGGCCCCCACCCATGTCCAACCCATGTCTCCCACCACCCCCACCCCCAGCACTGTGGGGAACCTGCCAGCAGGCCCCCACCCATGTCCAACCCATGTCTCCCACCACCCCCACCCCCCATCCACCAGGGACACCCTCCACCAGGCCCCCACCCATGTCTCCCACCACCCCCAGCACTGTGGGGAACCTGCCAGCAGGCCCCCACCCATGTCCAACCCATGTCTCCCACCACCCCCACCCCCAGCACTGTGGGGAACCTGCCATCAGGCCCCCACCCATGTCCAACCCATGTCTCCCACCACCCCCACCCCCCATCCACCAGGGACACCCTCCACCAGGCCCCCACCCATGTCTCCCACCACCCCCAGCACTGTGGGGAACCTGCCAGCAGGCCCCCACCCATGTCCAACCCATGTCTCCCACCACCCCCACCCCCCATCCACCAGGGACACCCTCCACCAGGCCCCCACCCATGTCTCCCACCACCCCCAGCACTGTGGGGAACCTGCCAGCAGGCCCCCACCCATGTCCAACCCATGTCTCCCACCACCCCCACCCCCCATCCACCAGGGACACCCTCCACCAGGCCCCCACCCATGTCTCCCACCACCCCCAGCACTGTGGGGAACCTGCCAGCAGGCCCCCACCCATGTCCAACCCATGTCTCCCACCACCCCCACCCCCCATCCACCAGGGACACCCTCCACCAGGCCCCCACCCATGTCTCCCACCAACCCCAGCACTGTGGGGAACCTGCCAGCAGGCCCCCACCCATGTCCCCCTGGCCCCAGGTCCTGACGATACACAATCATGGCAGTAATGGCCAGCATACCCAGGCAAGGATTGCATGCACCCACATAGTGAATGCAATCACATGACACAACCCCAAAGGCAAGTATGCAAAAGAACACATGTCTGTCACACACACATACACAATGGGTGCAAGTGAATGTCAAAACCCATATCATGACATGTAAGAAACCAAAGAGAAAATAACACAAGTGTAAGATAATATAAAAATGTATTAAAAACACAAATCAAGTAAACCAATAAAACATACAACTATGTGGCAAAGTAAATAAAAGGTCCATGTCCGAGAACAAAAATGATAAACCAAAAAACAAAGGATTAAAAAATCAATATAATTTGTCCAAAGCAAAACCATGTAGTAGGAAATCAAAGAAAAACCATTACGTCATGGTGTAAACAATAAAAAAATTAAAAAATGTATCTCCCAAAATATAACAATATATACAGGAATGTTCCAGGGTCCATGAGCCCAACAGCACAAATGAAACCTAATACTAACTAATAAAATAAATATGTACAAAAAAGTGCCCATTGTCCGAGCGGTCCAAAATAATAAAAATAAATAAAGGAAACCTAGCACTAACTAACTAAAAAACTATATACAAAGGCAGCGGGCTAGTCCTGCGGCTCACTTGGTGATGCTGGCCAGGGCATCCTCGAACTCCATGTCAATGTCCTGGAGGCGGGACTCTGTCCTGGCCCCGAGGTCTCGCAGGGACAACCCCATGTGCTCACCAAAATCCCTGCGAGCCTCCTCGAGGCACTCAGTCCGCCTCAATGCCCGATGCATGGAGATCTCCGCCCTGGCCATGGCGAGCCGCTCCTCTTCCGCCCGCTGCCGCTCCGCACCTATCCGCTGGCCAAACTCCTCCCACACGGAACACACCGCCATGCCAGGGTTGCCCTGCCCTCCGGCCGATGCCTGCCCCTCTGATCTTGATGGCCCTGAGCCATGATGCCTCCCACGTCGAGCCCGCTGCTGCCTCCGACGCCACTTCCTCTGCCAGCACGACGGTATCCAGGCTGATGGTAACCACCGACGCCGTCGTGCACGTGCCCTGCCCGATGATGCCGGCACATCTTCCATCTGCTGGGGTCCACTTGCTGTGTCGTCCACCCCTGCTGGACCTCCGACTCCCAACTGTGGCAGGGATGGGATCCCCACCGAGCTGGCTGCATTGGTCGGGGCAGGTCCACAGGGGGCCATGGTGGCATCTGGGCCGGAAGACGGCAAGGAGAACGACCGTTGGATAGCCTGCACAGAGGAGGAGAGGGCCGTCAGATTGGCCAACACATGCAGGAACCCCCCGAACATGGCCGATCCCAATTGGGCCACGTCGGCACGGTGCACTTCGTGATGACGTGCGTGCTCCTCCCGGGAAGCACGCACGTCATCACGAATCACAGCCGTGCGCATTGCGACCCCAATCAGGACCTGCTCCACGCGGCCAGGGGTTCCCACGGCCGCAGGTGGAGGGGAGTCAGTTGACATGGACATCCCCACTACCTGCGGACGGGCCTGGGACGGGGCATCCCTGCTGGTGCATGGTGGTGCACTCACAGGGTCAGGGACAGCGACATGCACAGGCACCTCCACGGTGACCTGTGCTGCCTCCTGCCCCTGGCCCTGGACTGCACCACTTGCACCAGCAGGGATGCTCCCACCAGGCCCCATGTGTGCACCAGTGTCGGCCTCCTCCTCCTCTGTGCAAACCACCAACCTGGATGGCTCCTCACCGTCTCCCGCCGTAGCAGGCCCCTGTGGGGGCTCACCCACCCCTTCCGCTGCAGCCGTGGGGGCATCCCCGCCGCCTTGCTCCACAGCGCCGTCTCCGCCCTCTTCTTCACTAGCCGCTGCGTAGAGGGAGACAAAGGACACAAGCATCAGGCTACTGTAAAATGGTCCCCTAGACAGGAAGCAATAGCAGATGAGCACCCCTGTCAAAGTACACTTCCATCATGTCCCTCCACAACACATGGGTCAGTCCAGGCAAAACACACACAGTAACAGGCATGGTGCATGCCATGCACATTTCCATGCATGTCCAATTGACTCTTGAAACATTCAATGATATGTGACTCACATGCATCATGGCTCATGCATATCACATGCACACACTTCACCTCAGTCACATCCATCTGGCCCCAAACACAACGAACACAGGCGAAACAAGGGTTAGTTGGGTGCGTCACAGAATCTGTGCATTGTCACACACATGTGTCATGCATCCATGGCATGCACAAGTCACAGACACGCAGGTCAGGCACACAGACATGGCTACCATATATGTACCTGGCATCAGCACCCATCCTTCACCCCCATCCATGTCCAGGTACAGAGACTGGCATGCTCTCATGTCCTAAATCTGCATAGGGCTCCCCATGCCACATTTCAACACATGCAACAACCATGTGGGTCACACATCACTGGTCGCACATGCATTACCATGATGTCCCTGCACACATACATGCATACATGGCCCATGGCACACATACAGGCAAGTATCATAGAACCAGCACACCGCAACATGCCCTGTCTCACACAGTAATGCTTGCACACTTACCGCTCAACTCCAGACGGGCCTCCCTCTCAAGGACCTGGGCGTGGAGCGCTGGGCGTACGCGTTCCAGGACCCTCTTCTGGATGTAACTCATGCGGCCCCGGCCCCCCTCCACGAGGCGCCGGGCCTTCACAAGGGTCCTGGACCTCAAGTCCTCCCAGCGCTTCTTGATCTTCTGGACGTTGCGGGTTGCCACCCCCTCCGCGTTGATGGCAACCACACAGTCGGCCCAGATCCTCTCCCGTCCTTCCTTGCTGGCGCGGGACGATCCAAAGAGGGCATCATACTGCCCCAGGACATGCTCCACCAGGACACCAACTTCGGTGGCAGTGAAGCTGGTGCCCCTCTGCCCCTCTGGCCTGGGGTTGCCACTGGTGCCAGATGTCGAAGTGCCCGACATGGCAACCCCAGAGGCAGGTGTGGGTGGGCAACTGGGTCCTGGGGCTGGGCTGTGGAGCGATGTAATCCCAGTTGGGAGTCTTCAGTTCCAGCAGGGGTGGACACAGCAACTGGACCCCTGCAGATGGCTGATGTGCAGGCACCAAATGGCAGGGCACGGTGGCAGCAGGCAGGCAGGCAGGCAGCAGCAGATAGCACGTGGGAGGCTGCTCAGGGCACTGGGGGGGCAGTAACTCGGCCTTCTGGGCAGGAGCGTGGTGTTCCGTGTGTTTTCGGGTGGCCAGCTTGATACGGATTGATTTGGCACGTGAAATTCCTGCACGTCAGCGTGAAATCCGAGGAAAGGGCCTTAGCGCGTAAGTGCATCAGCACGCATACGCGATTCTATTGGACCAGAGTCCCTCACCGCGTAAGCGCGTCTGACGTGATCCGCACGGGCGTTCCCCACTCAGCACGTGATGACGGAGCACACGTGGAAATACTGCACGTCAGAGTGTCATTGCGTGTAATTGGCCAAAAGTGCGCGTACACGCGATTGGCCAATGTACGTGTATTACATCGCGTGTAATTGGCCAAACACGCGATTGGCCAATGTACGTGTATTACATCGCGTGTAATTGGCCAAAAGTGCGCGTACACGCGATTGGCCTATGTACGTGTATTACAGGGGTGCGCGGGCACTTACACACGCAAGTACGTCAGCGCACCTGTATGCCTGCTGCGTGGGAATTTCCACACGCTATTGGAGTGGGAACTAGATCCCAGGGGTGCGAGGGTCACACGCTCGCCTAGAACACGCGCAAGGCATTAATTTGCGCACTTATCAATAAACAAGCCAGATGCCAGGATGAACATACCGTTCCTAGCAGCAGTGGCAGTGGGCTACCAAAGGAGGAGGAGGAGGAGAGTCAGGGCCAGAATATTCACACCCAGAACCAGCCTATTCGGGATGCCTGATGACCAGGTGTATGGGAGGTACAGGTTTCCAGCACACATCATACTGGACCTGGTCAGTGAGTGGGAGGATGACCTCACATCACCCACCCTGTGCTCCCAAGCACTCAGCCCCCTGCAGAAGGTCCTGAATGTACTGCACTTCTTGGCCACTGGATCCTTTCAGCGGACAAGTGCCATAGTGGGTGGTGTGTCACAGGCCACGCAGTCACGCTGCCTACACCAGGTCTTGAACATCATCACTGCACGGCCATCAGTCCGCAGGCACATATATCTCCCCAGGACTCATGCAGAAAGGCGGACGTGCATCCAGGATTTCTATGGTGTGGCTCAATTCCCCAAAGTGCTTGGTGCAATTGACTGCACACATGTGGCTCTACGTCCACCCAGGGCAACAGAGCACATCTATAGAAACCGCAAGCACTGGCATTCCATCAACGTGCAAGTTGTATGCAATGCCAAGGGAATAATCACATCAGTATATGCCAACTATCCCGGGTCCACCCACGACAGCTTCATCTACAGAATGTCTACACTATGCCGGGACCTGGAGGCTGGCCAGCATGGAGATACATGGCTGCTTGGTGAGCATGAATGCCACTGCACATGCATGCATGTCAGATACTGGGTCATGACACAACACCACTAATGATACCCATCACCACCTCCGCAGGGGACAGTGCCTACCCTATCAGCCCCCACATGATGACCCCAATCCGGAACCCCACCACGCCACCCGAGGTAAGGTACAACACAGCCCACATTGCAACACGGGGCATAGTGGAGCGCACATTCGGAGTGCTGAAGTCACGCTTTCGCTCCCTTGACCGTTCTGGCGGGCAGCTGTTATATGCTCCCCGAATAGTGTGCAGGATCATAGTGGCAGCATGTGTCCTGCACAACGTTGCAACACGCCGGGGCCTGCCCGTGGACATGGTGGTGCCCCCACATCCGCAACCACATGCACGCCCGCTGCGCATGGGAGGGGAAAGGGCACGGGGGGTGGCAGCCCGTACGCAACTGGTGGCCAACTTCTTCACCTAGGAATCACAGTGCTGGCTAGTGCACACTGCTCTGGCACATACCATCTGACAATCAATGATGACACTACCTGACAATGTCACAAAATTACTCGACAATAAACTGTCAGATACACATCAGCCTGAGATTGTTAACATGGAAGTGTCACTATGTGTGCACCCCTACCTACACATACACCAGCAATGCATCACAACGAGAAGACACAACTCCATCAATCAAATATGCATTGCCACAGGCGATTCACTACATGACAACATTGCCATGTCACCCATTCCCTTCACAGTCCCGCCACTGAGGACACCATGTCATGGTATGTGAGAGCAAACAAACTGGCCATCACAACATGACACCGGTGTCACAAATAGCAGTGCCCCAAATGGAACATAGCCGCACTTGAACAGCTAACCGCGCTGGAGCCACTACTACACACCTGTGTAAGAGTAATTTCAATCAAATTACACACCAACCCACCCTGAAGCCCACCCAAACAAGACACAATGCATGTAATCAATGGTAGTCTCATTACCTGATTCTGCTGGTATGTCCTCACCGTCCAGATGTACAGTGATGGCGCCATGCAAAAGTGTCAGTGCACATCTACCGACATGTAGTCTGACTCCAGAGAGTATGCCCTTGTGAAGATCTGTGTGAAATACCTGCAAAACATGAGCAACATATGTAAGTAGAGGCACATATCAAACCATCATGCATAGTTAGGTGCAACAACAATGAACACTATGAATGTCTACACAGTATTGACTATGGACTGGCCAACAGCTCATGGGAGTCCAATGTCACCGTGTAATTTGCTGTCACTTGGGCACACCCTTTGCAAGCCCATGGAAACGGAAGCAGGAGGGGTGTGGATGTCTGCTACCCAAGCATCGAAACCAAACTCAGGACAAGCCTGCATGTGCCCAGCCACAATACAGTGTATGCCCAGGTACCCACACAAGGCAACACTCTTGCAAAATAAAAATAAAATTGAGAAAAAATGGCCATGAAAGGGCCGGCGGGGGGGGGGGGGCCACCTATGAGGTCCGAGGACAGGATGCACGCCACAATCCACCTGTGTGGATCATGGGAAACTAAAACACCCCATAGGCTCGTGGCCCACACGGCTACTCTGTTGTGGGAGATGAGTCGCTATGGCTCTGGCCAGACCCTGCAGCTGACTCTGGAGGTGGGGGAGCTGCCTCAGAAGATGGTGTGACAATGGGAGGCAGCCCACGCAAAGCACGAGTTTGCTCCTCCATGGCTGCAAGCAGGCGGGTCTGGTAGTTCTGGTTCTGGGTTATAATCATGCGGAGGTCCCCATGCAGTAACTCCCGGGATGACCTGACCTCCGCACGAGTTGCCTGCATCTCGGCCGAGAGCGTCCGTGTCAGACGCTCCAGCTGCTCCTCTGTCCTTCTATGGGATGAAGCCTCAAGCTCTAACAGGGTCGACCTGAGGTGACAGAGTTCTTCCCTCAGGCCTTCCCTGTGGCGCTGGGACTCCATGGAAAGTGATTCCCGCAGAGTCGCCAGTGCCGCCCGCCTGTCCATGTTGGACGCCAACATATCCTCCCTGTGTGCCTGGCAGATGGACTCTGTAGCCTGCTCCAGTCGCTCCATCAGCCTTTCTGGGGGGACAATGGAAGTGGCCACCCTATCCATGGCCTGTGCAATCATCTCGGATGATGCTGCCTGTTGGGTGGCCATACCGTAGATGGATTGCTCCCAAACGGTATTGCCAGGTGGCATACGGCCACCACGTTGACGGGCACCACACCTGCCTGGGGCAAGGCGGACTGCGCCTTGCTGTGCCGGCAAGGCCTCAGGCTGCAGGACTGCATTCCCTCTCTGATCTGCAGCCCCAGGAACAGGATCAGAGATTGGGTGGTGTGGCCCTGCATCCGTAACCACCGGAGGCTGATCTGCCGACACTGACATCCCCATTGAGGGCAATGGCCCGGCTGTAGGTGGGTCGGACAGAGGAGATTCTCTCCCAAGAACACTCACCTGCGACTGCACATAGGTGTCATCCTCCGAGTCTACACCTGAATACTGCTCGGGGGAGGAACCCCCAGAGACACCCCTCGACAGCACGACCTGCAGCACTTGTGGGTTTTCACCCACAAACACACCACGTCCCTCACTTGTGGTAGGTCGGCCCGGGTTGCCCTCCTGGGACGGCTCAACCACCACATCCCCAGCATCAACAAGTGCTTCGTCCCCTGCAAAGACATGAAAGAGAAAAATGGAAACAGGCATTAGCACCATGGCATGCAACAAGGGCTGATGAACAACAGAGGCAGTAGTTCTACGACACATGTCCCACATGACTGGGAGACCTCCTATGCATTCACCATCACTGGGTCTGTAGGGGAGGCTCAGGGCATACAATGTACAGATTGGAGAGCAACGCCTGCTCACCATGCTGCCTAGCACTGCCATCACACATTGGCCGGTGATTGCCATGTCAAAGGCACATGCCATCACACACATGGCATGTGACATAGCCACCAAGTGAAGAGGGAGAGGAGGGCTACTTTTTTGGATTCCAACCACTCTGGTCCTGACATTGCATCGTCACATCAATAAGTAAACATGTTGTACATGGATCTGCTAGTCCAAATTGGCCACGATGCACAGTGCCTTGTCTACATCAACAAAATGCAGTAAACAATGTGATTCCACCTCCCCATCACCTGTAAAGGATTCATATTGCATTCGTGAAGCACCGGTCCAGAAATGTATGAAGGTACAGCGGAGCACTGAGGGGTGGTGGGGCAGAAGGGGATGCCAGTCAACAATCCTACTGGTGCTGGTGTCATTCATGTCACGCAAGTGCAGGGGTGGGTGGCACAATGAAGTGCAAGGGGAAGTGGCGGCTGGAAGTGCTGTACAAGGTAAGTAGGACTTGACGTCAAGGGCAGATGGTGTTAGGCGCAGACAAGTGCTGGGGGGGTGGCCTATAGGGGTACAGAGACAATCATGCAGTGCTGTGGCCTCGGAGGGGACAGGGGAGGTACACACTGCATCTGGCTCGGCAAGGTCCTTGCAGATTTCTATGTGTCCTGCAGAGTTGTCACATGCCGCAGATATGTGCCCTTGGATTGGGGATCTCATCTTGGTGAAAAGGGTGAGGCGCTATTGCCTTTGGAGCATGTGGCAGGCCAGTTTGCCAGAGGATGGCCATGATGCAGGACATTCCCTCTCTGCCACCCGGCACCTGTGGTTTGGGTTCACAAGATCCGAGTCATGCCAGGACTCTGCATTGGCATGGGGCTTCAGACAGGTGGTCATGACCGTGGCAAAGACATCCAGTGTACCTGACATGGAGTGGAGCATGGAGTGGGCCCTGTCAGGATGGGAGTGAGCCTAAGGGGGAGCTGGATGGGGGGAGATTTTGGCAGCATGAGCCTCGACTGACACACACTTCATGGGTCGGAATACCAAGAAGGTGTGTGACAGTGGTGAGGGTGGCTTTGCCTGTGGGGTGGTGAGGGTGAGCTGGGAGGAGAGGAGAATGTGATCACTCCAGGAGAGAGGAGTGCAGAGATGGACGGAGAGGGGAAAGTCAGATGAGATCAGAGCATCAAGAGTGTGCCCTGCAGAATGAGTAGGGACAGACGGGAGTCTAGAGGGTGAGAGGGAGTTGCTGAGGTCACAGTAAGGTCACGTGGGGGCGTCAACAAGCATGCAGGTGGATGCGTACAGCACCAAGGAAGAGGATTTCTGTGTCTGGGGACATGAGTGAGGAGGAGAGGTGAGGACACTCAGAAAGGAAGTAGTACATTTGACCAGTTTTCCCAGACACAGTACGCACAGTTTGTGAATGTCAAGGTGTGGTGGAGAGAGACGTCACACAAGCCATTCCAGAGTGGAGTAGGTCTAAGTAGGAGTGACAGTGGCAGGAATACCCTCAGGGAAGCCAAGGGCACGCCCCCCCTGCACAGTAGTGGCGGGCCAAGGAGAGGGTCTCCTGAACATCAGGTAGGAGTGTGTGAAGGATGCAGACAGAGCTGGCCGTCAGACATGTTTCCATGAGACCAAGGATGTCAAGGTGCATAACCTCATGTAAGTGACAGATATCGGAGGAATGCCTGATGCAGCCGCAGTGAAAGGAGTGTAATTGTGGAGGAGGTTGACAGCCTTGTAGGACTTACGGGGAGTGCTAGAGATCAGAGGTGCAGCATGTGTAGGAGTTGGAGTGGGAGGCGGAGAAGGTTCATGGGAGGGTGCAGGGAGGCAGTGCAGGATTGATGAGGAGAGAGGAGGGGGGACAGCAGGAGAGGTAAGGAAGTTGATGAGATGTGGGTAGCATTTCTCAAGGAGATTGAGGTTGGCCTAAGGGCCTTGGACTGAGACGCTCCCATTACCATGCACATCAATAGTGGCCTCTGAGGATTGGAAGGAGGCCAGGAGTACACCCCAACGGGTCCCACCATTGATGGTGGAAGAGGAGCAAGGAGAGAGGACAGGGACCATGTGAAGGGTCTATGGGACAGGCAAAGGCATGTATGAGCAGATGTCAGTGAGAGTTAGCTTTGAGTAGGCTCAGATGCACTGGTCAGCAATAGGGTGGGTCGCATTGGAGGGCAGGGTGCACTCATTTGACTTTTGGCAAGCAGGTGTCGTGAGTAGGGCACGATGGTCTGAACTGTAGAAGTCATGGAAGATAGACCATGAAGAGCAGCATGGAGTGTGAGGGAATGGGGCTCGAAACCAGACGGTACCAAAGCCCACAGGTAGGAGGTGGATGTCAAGGCAACATCCACAGTATGACAGCATGTTGGTTGGCATTTATATACAGAGGACGCATTAGCATGTGGTATCATTGCATGTCAGGCATGTGAAGATGAAACTTGAATGGCTGGGGGAAAGTATAGGAATGGTATGTAAGACATCAGATGAATAGACAGGGGAGTATGAGCAACAATGTAGTGACAAAATGACAATTCAAGGGCAACTTCCATGGTGTCGGGCCATATGTGCACTGTTGCCAGTAGGGATAGTGCTGTGGGCAGATGGTGTTGCACTGAACATACTGGATGAGGCACATGGGTGCCACTATCAACTCTGCCACACACCCCCTTGACAGGCACCCAACATGAATGCTTCACACACACACCATGCACATGGATTATACACACATGCATGTGCACTCACCGGATGATGCCTCGTAATCAGGGAGATCTCCCACACCTTGGAGTTGTCCCTCGGTGACGTAGGATCCAGCTACGGACTCGTGTGGTGTGAGTTCTATTTCCTGTGCTGGGGACCCACCTCCAGTCACCAAGGTTGCGGCATGACTTGAGGCCAGCTTATCCTTTGCCCTGCGCTTAAGGTCATTCCAGCGCTTCTGGCAATCACTAGCTGTGCGCCTCACTACTCCAAGGGCACTTATTCTGTCAGCAATGGTCTGCCAGTGTGCCTGGCGTCTGGCATGTGTGGTCTTGGACCCTGCAACGATGACCATTTCCCTATCATGATCTGACACATACTGAACAAGTGCATTCAGTTCGGCGTCTGTGAAGCTTGGCTTCCTTGATGGGCCGGACTGTGCAGCCGTGCCTGGGGCATCAGCCTGTGCCGGACGTGCACTCTTCCTCTTGCGCTTGGAAGGGGGTGGGGATCCAGAGTGTCCTACGCCGCTGTGGACACTAGGGGCAGGAGCCGTGGTGGACTCAGTACTGGGTGTGTGGGATTGCCCACTCAGCATGGGAGTAGGTGCAGGCATTGGGGGTAGTGGGATGGGGTCAGGCCTGATCTGAGGTGCATGAACTAGGACCGACACAGTCTTGGCAGGGTGTATGAGAGGTGGGGTGGATGGAGCCACACCCTGGCTACGGTGCCAGCAGATGACCTATCTGGCATAGATGCGCGTGCCCTGATGACACCAATGTGCACCGGTGCACGTGCAGTGGACCTGCTGACCTGGATGTCAGCGATGGGATCACCCTCGGACAGGTCTGGTGCCACAATGGCCTGGTCCGACAAGGGCTGATCAGGGTTGGTATCAGCCACATGACTCTCAACTGGGGGGAGGGGGGGGGCATGGGTGTCCCTGACTGGTCCTCCAGACTGGGGGGGACAGGGGCACCCTGCAAGTCACAACCACGTCCCCTAGTGGATCCTCCACGGCCACCACGTGTGGCTCGGCCACCTTTGCCACCCTTACGGCTTGCACGCCTCCCAACCATGGCACTGATGGTATTGTGCGTATGGGAGTCGGTGTGCACAATTGTCCTGGGCAATTGGGTGTCAAAGGGGTTGGGTACCAAATGGTATTCGTACCCTAGTGCAGTGGCAAGGCTATATGACACCCCTGGGGAAAGATGACGGGTCACGCAACGCACAGGCACCCCAAAAAAGTTAAGGAACGTGCACAATACCCCTCCTAGACCACGTGTGCTGATGGAAAACCCTGCACTACGCTGTGGCATCCAGTAACACAATGAACGTATGCGTGTCACACGCAGCCTATAATGACCTCTGAAGGGGTAGGCTACACACGGGGCAAGCACAGAAGTTAGATACGTGCGTGACTCACCGTCTGCCAGGTAAAAGAGCGTGAAAAATGAGCGCGTTTGGTTGGCAACACCCCCGCCAAAAGAAGATGTGTACGCTGTCTGAGGAGACAGGACAACAGTAGAAGGGGACACTGTTTGAGGGAACAGGCCCAGGTAAACCAGTACAAGAGGAAAAAGAGAAAAAGCTGTCAGAGGTAACAGGGAGTACGAACTGGAAACGCCGTGAAGTAAATCGCGTGTGAAACGACAAGAAGTACAGAATTCACCCACTCGCTCTCCACGAAAAGCACGTACAAGGAAATGGTGTTCAACACTACCTTATATACAGGCCCACACGTACAGCGTCACTTACGGCGTGTACGTGCTTGGCCCATGTTCACCAATCACACGCTTTGTCACTTCTGCGTGTGGATCCTTTTTCACCAATCACACGCTTTGACACTCCTGCGTGTAGCTCACTTTTCACCAATCACACGCTTTGTCACTCCTGCGTGTAGATCCATTTTCACCAATCACACGCTTTGTCACTCCTGCGTGTAGATCCATTTTCACCAATCACACGCTTTGACACTGCACGTGCAGGTAACTATAGACGCACATATGCTGGTGACGGGTTTTCGCGCGATTCGCTGAGTGTGGGGTTTTCACGTGCAAAATCACTCCCTATCAGGCTGTCCACGCGTTCAAACACGAAAGACCACGCTCCTGGCCAGGAGGCAAAATTACAGTCCCCCAGAGACTTGAGCACGCTCCCACCTGCCATCTGCTGCTGCCTGACTGCCTGCTGGCCACGTGCCCCACAGTGCTGGTGGGTGGGGGGGGTGGGAGACATGGGTGGGGGCCTGGTGGAGGGTGCCCCTGGTGGATGGGGGGTGGGGGTGGTGGGAGACATGGGTGGGGGCCTGGTGGAGGGTGCCCCTGGTGGATGGGGGTGCAGGGGGACATGATCAGGGGTGCAGGGTAGTCCCCTGTTTTGTGGGCTGCCTGCAGGGGCCGTGGAGGGTGTACAGGGTACACCTGTGAGGGCCCACCCAGCCTAATCGCGTGTGTAACTTCCCACGCACCCCTGTAATACACGTACCAAGGCAATTCGCGTGTGAGAATTCCCACGCACCCCTGAAATACACGTACCCTGCTGAAGTCGCGTGTAAAACTTCCCGCGCACCCCTGTAATACACGCGCCCAGCCTAATCGCGTGTGGAAATTCCCGCGCACCCCTGAAATGCACGCGCACAGGCTATTCGCGTGTGATAATTCCCGCGCACCCCTGAAATACACGCGCCCAGGCTATTCGCGTGTGGAAATTCCCGCGCACCCCTGAAATACAAGTACCCTGCTGTAATCGCGTGTGGAACTTCCCGCGCACCCCTGAAATACAAGTACCCTGCTGTAATCGCGTGTGGGACTTCCCGCGCACCCCTGAAATACACGCGGACAGGCTATTCGCGTGTGGGACTTCCCGTGCACCCCTGCAATTCCCGTAGCCTAGCTTTTCGCGTGTGAAACTTCCCGCGCACCCCTGAAATGGACGTAGCCTGGGATTTGACGTGTGAAACTTCCCGCGCACCCTTGAAAATCGCATGGGCCGCTTGCCGTGATGGTCCAGTGTTAGCGCAGCCCCTTGCGCTGGTTTGTGATTTTTATGAGATTTCCCAGCGCAAGGGGCGTTCCTGGGGGCGTAACTGGCGCTGCAGCGAGTCGCTGCACCACTGTGCGCCACGGCTGCCTGGGGAAGCTAAAATCCATGAATACGCTGTGCGCCGGATTCGGTTTTGGCGCACGCGGCTGGCGCAGACTATCGCAGGCGCACGCTGTGCGCCAGCCGCCTGCGCTACTTGTGCGCTGGATTCTATGAATTATCCTGATTGTGTTTCATGATCCGTTAATACGCTTCAGTTGTGATGTCACAATGCCTCCTGCGTGAGCTAGCAAAGAGAATTCAGCTGTCAATGCAGCTCTTAATTAAAGCTCTGAAAAGCTTTTCGAATTCCTTACGTGCAGAGTAGATTTCTGTGACACATAGCAGCAGCCAGTGGTTGCCAAGGAACTGATTATGGTAGAATGTTTAATCTGTGCACTGCTGGAGTTTAAAACATGTAAGGAAGAATGTTATTAAACTGCTTGGACTTTGTGCCTGAAACTTATTAGGAGCTGCATTTTTGCTTTTTTAAATCCTAACAGATTCTATATTGATTATATGGATCAGCAAATGGGCGTCCTCTTACATGATATTAAGCAAGAGACGAGATATTTAAGGGAACGACAGTATGTGATATTATAAGGAATAAAATACCCCCTATCATACATATAAAGGATATTGCAAGTCACCTTTGGCCTCATTACTTTATTTGGTCACAGAGCTCCTCGGTGGCTGGCAATATCCTAATGATGTACTGTAGGGGGTACATTATCTCATATATACTAAGCGTGAGTAGGTGGAGGGGCAGTCAGGCACAGATGAGTGGGCAGGTGAGGGAGGCCTGAAAATGCACAGCTAGTGCAAGAGGACACCTGGGCCCATTGGAGGTGGAAGCAGTTCTACCTGGTAATGCAGAGGTGCTTGCGCAGGAGTGCTGGAGTGTGTGTGGGGTGTAGATCGGGGAACATGCCAAGACTAAGAGGATAGTCAGCTCCAGGTGGGGTTGTTGAGGATGGCCCCTAACAAGCACAACTAGAACCTTCATTTTTTTATTTTAAAAATGTATGAGATTCTTTGCCACATCTTTATTTAGTAGAACACGTTTCCCCTTTCCTGATTACTCAATGTATACAATATCGCTAAACAAATTCTGCAATTCTCAATATTGGCCTCAGGGTGGCAGTCAAACCGCCTTTATATGTGTTTGTATCTTCCCAAAGAACAGGACAGCTACCCATTTCTATAAATACTTGCTCACGTTTGTTCATTGTCTACCTTACTAACAGGAAAGCATAGTGCAAGTTCCCGAAAAAAATGTTCAACGCTAGTTAAAGAAATCTGTAAGATATTGCAGCTCTTAGGAAGAATTCTAAGACAACTTGCATCATGAATGGGGCTCATACCTGCAAAGGTGCAGCATTACTGCAGTGCAGTTGCTGTTTTATTATCAGCTGTGAGTTGTTGTGGTGCTTTTTTTAAAAAAACGTTTACCTGTATATGGCTCCTTTGTTTTAGAAGAGCGTTTACTGGTGTACACTAAAGTAGGTGTCACTTAGTTCTCACTGCTCATTCATTCCTTAATGTATACATTTATTTGGGAGTTTTAAAGGCTGCCAGAGTTGCTTCTTGGCATCCTCCGAATGCTCAGAATTGCAGGGGAGCCCTCAGCTCAGCCGCAGATGATGTTTTTTTTATTTGAGGGGTCTAAAGGGTTCCCACGAATACACATGAGCGCAGTGAGGGAACCCGAATCGAGCAATAGAAGGTTTCACAAAGGTTTTCTTCCTGAGAAGATGTAAAAATAATGGGTTCAAGTGTTTCATTTTACTGCACACTTTCTGTGAAAAATTGGGTAAAAGCCACTCAGTTTTCAATCAGTTTTGTAGGGTAACACATGACAAAACCCAATAGATGCAGAGTTTTTGCTTAGGTTTTGCACTCTGGTCTGTCTGCTGCTTCCATTGAAGGGAAGGCGGAGTCTTCTACCTAAAAACCTTGACGCAACTGAGGTTTTGCAGTCTTTGGCAGTCCATGGCGGGCGTGAGGAGCAGGGAGTCAGTCATGGTGGCCGGCCTGAGGGATGCTGTGCGTGAAACTCGTTCTCCGTCAACAGGTGAAGTACCCTTGCTAGGGTGTCCAACTGTCCCGTATTTTGCAGGATCGCCCCGTGTTAGGTGACTCTGTCCCACAGTTTTCAGAGTGGCTGTGCGGGACGCAGGTTGCCTCGACTTGCTTTGTTCTCTGGAGTGTGACTCTCGGGAGACAGCAAGTCGGACAACCTGCGTCAAGCACAGCCACTCTGCAAACTGAAGTGGCCATCTACACACCACGGCGCTGCCGCCTGCTGCTGCCTGCAGTTTTCTTTCTCTGTGTAGCGCCGCGGCCCGGCTCCTTTTTTGAGCCTGCAGGTCGAGCTGCTGCTGCTGTTCCAGTCTTGCTGCTAACGCTCCGACACCTGTCTTCATTCCAATGCTAAATGCTAAAGCTTTGTCCCTGTGGTCGTGGCCATCATCTCCCAAGGACAAACCATTTGCATTGCAATCAAGGCAGGTGTTATGAGCCATTAAAAAATTGTTTAAATTACAAATGGTGCGGGACAAATGTGAATGGCGCTGTGACGTCATCACTACCTTGTGGGCAAGTGTCCCACAAAAGGATCTAAAAAAGTTGGCCACCTTAACCCTTGCCAGAAGTTCTGTTGTTGATTGCGCACCGCAGGGGAGAGCAGCGCCACCTAAACAGTGAGGTGAGTGCTGGGGTGAGTTTTGGAGCATTAATGGCAATGATATTGACACTTACACAGAAGTAGATAAGGACGCTTTGCAGGGAGATCCGCTTAAAACGTTGCAAAAATACTTATATCCTTTCAACATAGAAGTTGAAATTGTCGCAAGTACAGTGAGATATATATCGATAACCTGAATGCGCCACCCACCAGTGGGGTGTTCGAGGCGGCTGAGGTGGCTAAGGTGGGGGGGGGTGACGCCTAGCCCAGTAGCCAACACCAACATCAATAACTTGAGCAACATCATAGACTGTTATAATAATAAAGGAAATGGCATTGGGACTGCCTTTACAGATGCCAAGAAAGCTAGTACAGCCACAAACTCTAGCTTTATAGCCGTCTTGAAATCTGCTCGGTAACATAATCTTGCAACAGTCATCTTGCTACATTGCATTAGACAACCAACCAGCAGCGGAACCTATATAGTTCGAGTGATGATCTACCGCCCTCGCCCTCTTTGGCAAAACTTTCAAAACAAACAGAGGACCTGATCAAACCCCCCATTGTCCGTTCTACTGGTGCACCAAGCAACGAAAGCCCTGGAATGAAACCGCAGATGGAGGGATTGACAGGACGGTTGGCCGAACAGTAAGCTCCATCTGGGCTATGTAGCAAGGAGTCCAAGAGGTGCACGCACAGCCCCTTAAGGGGACCTACTTTCACGACGAAAAACTCTGTGCTCAAAAACGAGGGAAAAACAAACCGGATTTACTATACATTATCGAAGTCAATCTGGGATCGAAGGGGCTGACTTTGAGCGATGTGTTCGCTAATCATAGATAATTCTACCTGAGATCTGTCCCTCATTACGACCCTTGATTCGCCAGCCCAGCTAAACCAACAAACGGAGGATAAGGGTGAGGTTCCGGACTACGTGCTCCCGGGAAGCATGAAAACATAGAATCCGGTGCATCGGCCCAGGACAAAACTCCCCTGAATGCCGAAACTAGGCTTAACGACAAAAGAGGCCTCGAGCAAAATGTAGGACAAGACCCACGTGCATGCACTAACATTACAAGAGGGAGCAATCTCGAGGCGCAGGTCCTGCTGGGATCGAGGGCAGTACCTCTACCATTGTTTACAGGGGCCAGAGTTGAGACACAGGAACCTCAGACAAATCGATCCTGGATTATTGAAGCACATAAAAGACTAGAACCGAGACAGGAGGCAGGTTATCTGCTAAAAACAAGAATAAACAGCACATTACAGAGGCCCATTTTTACCGCTAATCAGTTCCAGAGAAGATCACCAACGGAAAACAACAAAAGAGCAAGTCTTTCTTCAAAAACCACAAAAAAAAATAGTTTTTATAAATTAAAAAAAGTTCTGGATTCTTCCTGTGAAGACGAATCGGGCCATATGGCCCATCCAAAGTTTGCAAATTTGCAATCTGCCCAGGGCACCATTCAAGCAAACAACACTTGCTGCCCAAAACCAAGTATTGACGCAAAGAATCTTAATGACCAACTGAAAGACCAAATTACTGTTAGGACGATGATGCATTCAAAACTATTGTTTGTGAAGGATTTATAGTAGCCATACAGGACAACTTGGACAAGAACAACGAACAGGTCACAAAGATACTGCATAGCATCTTGGACCCCATCATTGATGAAAAAAATAAAAGACTCCAAACGTCATCATCAACTTCGGGGGTTCCAAAAAGTGGAAACCCAGGTAAAGTCATCAAACCCATCTGGTCTGTTGAGACCAGAGTTGCCTAAGAGGAAACCAGTTCACACGCACACCGAGATAAAAAAGAAGTCCAACACCTCGGCAGCAGGGGAAGATAAATCAGCCAAATTGTGCAGCCATTGAGAATGAATGTTTACTAATATTTATTTATTTATTTATTTACATTTTTAAGTAGGCCGTAACATGCCCAAAGGCCTCAGAGCGCAGCAAGTGAGAGGAAAGCAAAGCAAAAACATTGCAGGAGATCAATCAACAGAAGGATCTTAGCCAGATTAAAAAGAAGAGTCTTTGTACTTTTCTCAAAGACTGTCAGAGAGTGAGAAGCTTTAATGGCAGGTGGAAGGGCATTCCATTCACGCGGGGCATGTAAATCAAAGGTAGTTTCTCCAAATGATTTCAAGCAAAAGTGCGGTTGAGTTGGCTGAGAGACATCAGAGGAGCGCAGCACGCGACAGGAGAGTTTCGATGATAGTCTCCTGGAAAGCTAGAGAGGTGCTCGCTTATTCTGGCATTTAAAGGCAAAAGACAGTGTTTTATGCCTTATTCTCTGCCTGACTGGAAGCCAGCATAGTTTCCTCCTAAATACAGTTACATGTTCGCACCTAGAGAGCCCGAATACCGCTCTTACAGCCCCGTTTTGAGAGGTCTGGAGGCGATGGAGATTAGATTGTGAAGTGCTTAGTAGTAAACTATTACAATAGTCTAACCTTGAGTTCACAAGCAAAAATGCCAGCAGCGCTCTATTAGCAATAGAAAGATAAGGCCTAATCTGATGAAGCAGCTTGATAACGTGACCACATGATGAACGTAGCTGTGAGACCTGTTTCTTCACAGATAGTTCCGCATCAAGCTACACCCCAAGAGTTTTCACAGAATTACAGACAGCATTGACAGTGCCCGCAGTTACAAAATGGGAGGATTGGGTATGGAGCTTCTTCAGGCGAGGGCCGGACGCCATGATAAGAAGCTTGCTCTTAGAGTCATTAAGGGTGAGAGAGTTTTCCGCCATCCATATCTGAATTTTATGGTAAACAAAATGTATTGTGTCTTTGTCCTTAGAGTATACTCCAGATAGTTCAAAGAGGATTTGGGGGTCATCTACGTAATTTGCAAATTGGACACCCAGATTGTCCAAAAGGTCAATAAAGAGTTTTATATGAATGTTGAACAAAAGGGTCGAGAGACATGATCCCTGCAGCGCACCGTAGGACAGAACTTTAGGATTGGCCTGGGCTCCAGGCACTGCTACTCTAGATGTCCTAGGACCAAGGAAATAGGCCAACCAGTTGGCGGCAGTTTCCAAGCAGTTTGCCACAGTTAGCATTCTGTTATGTAGAAGATTGTGGTCAAAAACGTCAAATGCTGGCGATAGGTCTAACAATAACAGAAGTGCTGGGTGAATTTTTTTCAATAATATCAGTTATATTAGATTTAAGAGGTAGGAGAGCTTTTTCCGTACCATGATGGGATCTAAAACCTGACTGATGGCTGTTTAATGACCGGAGATACGGAGAACAACGTAAATCAAATGGAAAAGGAGGTTGGCAAGGAGCGTGACATTGAGGATAGTGAGACCGGGGCGGAACCAGGAACAAGAAGTGATAATAACTGGTGTTCTAACAAAGGGCCCATCAAATGAAACTGGCCTTGTACTACAGGAGACAATTAAACCCATAAAAGGATATGTCACATTCGCTAAGAAACCAGAAACCCTGAAGGAAAGACCTGGAGGACCTACTCCAGTGCAAATTAACCTCTGTAGGGCGACAAGGCACAGTACGAGAAAAACACAATCAAAGGAGGCTGTTCAGAAAAAATGTAAAGGTAACCTTACAATCCCAGATCAAACGAGAACAGATTGTTCGTAAAAAATCTGACACTTCCGACTAACGTTAGACTTTTAAGTCTGGAAAAGGCAACACACCCGAAGAATGCCAGGAAAGGAGTGAAACTCACTAAAAAAAACATATGTCATGATGAGCCACGACCCAATTATTCAACCTCAACCATTGATGTAACAGACGATTTAATGGACATATCCATTGATACAATGTCAGACAATGAAGACACTGAGGCTAATAATCGCCCCTTATCTATCGACAGAGATCATCTACAATATGAGTCCCAAGGTTGCACCCACTCCGACGAAGTAAACGATGAGGAGCAGGACCAAGGCCAACATAAAACAGCGATCGAGATACTGAGCTCAATTTATCAAATAGTGATAAAGCTAAAGAGGCAGCTAAGTCTGTTCCATCGCAGTCTAGTTGCTTAAATCCAAAGAATGTACACCGGGCGAACTGAGTGCAAGTGTAGCATCGCCTCTTTTAACACTGGAAGACAAAAGAAAGGCCCTTCTGCAAAAGGGCGGTAGGGCGTCCATGAGCTGCGCCAGTCAAAACAAAGCTGTGACTTCAAGACTGGCTGACAATGAGGTCAGTGATGAAGAGAAACTACAAAAAAGGGCCATGTCTTCAATGAAAACAGTGACCCAACCTCTCAGGTGAACACAGTGAAGGCACTGACCAGAACCATCTTATACCATCAATCAGAGTGTCTGGAGCAAGACATGAAACGTTCTGTTAGGCCAGTTGAACGCACAAACAGCAACACAACTGCTGGTAACAAGAACGTGGGTTAACCCTTTCTCTTAACTTTCAACATGGCTTATGACGCAGCACATTAGAGGAGCCAGCATTCTCCTTTCAGAACTCTTGAACAAAGAAGGCAGGACCTCTTGTATGGACGCAGACAATCTAGAGATGAAAATTATAATAAGTTCAGTGAACATGAACATTCAAAACCAGTCAAACACATGAAGCATAGAGAAGCCTTCGCCGAAGGGACCTGTTTGTTCCTGGAGCAGATTGTACACATCGACGATGGATTAACATTGAATCCAGCAAATGTTTTAAGATTACTACATCACATCCCAAACCTGAGATTGATAACGTCCAACGATCTGAAAATAATCGATTTCCCAGTAAAGAATAGAGGCTTGACATGGTGATTATTTACCTAACTTCCAACCTTGTCAAAGAGAAACTACTGGACAAAGCTCCCCATTTATTACCGATGGGTTTTGACCTGAGGGAGATTGTCTCAAAAGTAGTAGCAGGGAAGGAGGGTCCCAAAATACGATACGGAGTAACAACTGTGGATCCTTTCGGCAGAAGGAAGGAGATCAGGGAACTGCCTGGATACATCCAGAAGCACCATAAAGAGGAGACCCAACAGAAGTGGATGTCTGAAAAAAGAGAAACCTCTTTTACCATCACAGTAGACGGCAGCCAGGAAGGTCGTTGCAGTTTCCCCCGTAAATAGGAAAAGGTTATCATCGCTGGAGAAGACAACTGGAACTGGCTGGCAGAGGCGTTGGCCACCAAAAGCAACAGATCATAACTGTGCCAGAAAGCTGAACCTAAAGACTTTATTGCTGGAAGCTGGAACACAACAGACTTCATGCACTTATTTGGAAAGGGTGACCTAATTTACGGCTCTTATGATATGATTTGCTTGCAAAAAACGTGGCTGAGGAAAGCGCCCATATTAGAGGGATACACCATTTATTTCAACCCTGCAGTGAAAGGTTTGAAAGGTAAACCAATGTCAGGTCTACTAATAGCACTAAAATACGCAGCAAATTTGTAAGTTTTGACAATGGAAAACCCCTGTCCTTACATCCAGGTCCTAACGATTGAGGTAGGAGGGGTCGACTCTTCAAGACCCAAAATATTGATAGTATTCAATCTTTATTGGAATATGTCAGTTCCTGGGGCAGTCCAATTTCCAGCCACAATGACAGACCTCCTGGACAGGTCCATGGAATTATGGCCGAACCTCTTGCAATACTATGCAGAGATCTAAACATTCATTGTTTAGCCAAAGCCCCTCTTTAACAAAGAGCACAGATCCATCTGCAACTGCTGCTAAATAAAGGGCCTTGGTGTGGTGAGAGGACTTGTTTTTAAGAAACATCGACATATTGAATGGATATACTAAGGGTGATTCTCCTGCAAAAATTACATGGAAAAGGGGACAGGAAGGAAAGATCTTAGATTACATTGTTATCATGTAACATGCATATTCAAGTGAAGTCCTTGGAAGTCTTGGACACCAAGTTGAGCGTCCACTACATATTGAAGCTAACCTGTTCAGCCCTGATCTTGGGGCCCACAGAGCTTTATCTTTCGACGCTGGGAGTGGCACCTGATTACCCTGAGAGAATAGAACATCTGACTAATAAGTTCACGGCACAAGCTGATCCGGCACTGGGGCCCTCGTAGATCAAACCTTGGACAATCCTAAACTGTGGATGGACTTGGTTAAATTTGGGAAATCAGGCCCTAAAAGAACCTTCTCACGTCGGCACACCTACGACGAGGAACTGGCAAGGGGGAAAAAGATCCTGAATTCCAGATTGAGGGCCCATAAAGGGATTGGGTCACAGAATGCGTTGCTTTTCATCAAAAAATTCAAACAAAATCATCGCAATTGGGTGCTATCAGGTAAGCATTGGGTGCTGTAGCAAGATTCAG
Source organism: Ambystoma mexicanum (assembly GCF_040938575.1). Classification (NCBI taxonomy): domain Eukaryota; kingdom Metazoa; phylum Chordata; class Amphibia; order Caudata; family Ambystomatidae; genus Ambystoma; species Ambystoma mexicanum. The sequence goes on along the minus strand of NC_090927.1, from coordinate 277,281,986 downwards.
AAATCATACTGAAAAACATTGCGTCCAAAAATACCGATGACATTTGGCAAATTATCAATTCCTTAAATGCCCCACAGGAGGCATTATTGACAAATGCTGTTTCTGCCAGTACCTGGGTAGATACTTTCTCCTCGTTATTTACAACCAACAAACTGGCAAAGAGAGATGATGTGGTGCTGCAATGCCAATCTACTGATAAAGAAGACATTCTTGACCTGATCAACAAAGGAAGCAATTCAAGGGCCCCGGGCGCTGATGGAGTGACAACCGTAATGCTCAAAAAGTTCTGGAGCTATTGGCCACCTTTCTGTGGGAATTGTTTGATTATATAGAAAAGTCGAGAAGAGTTCTGTCATGTAACACTTCAATCATGGTTCCAATATTTTAAAAGGGAGCTAGGTCTGTTCCCCAAAATTACCAGCCTATCGCCCTCCTAGACGTGTCAGGGAAGATCTTATTTTAAAGGCCCTTTCAAGCTGGAGTACGAAAACAGAGAACTTCGACAAGAGGCAATCAGGTTTCGTCAAAGGAGTGGGTACAGCCTTAAATGTCTTCTTGATTAACATCCTAAAACCACGAGTAAAGGAGAAGAAAGATGTTAAAATCTGCTTAGCCTTCATAGACTTAGCTCAGGCTTTTGACATGTTTGATCGTGCAAAGCTTTGGTCCAAGTTAAAAGGATGGGAGTGCCCTAAAGACATTATGGAAGTTATAAATTACCTTTACTCTGGAACCTCTTTAAGAGTCAGATTGGATAGCAGTGGGTTCCTTTCTTAGTCAATAACCACAAAGAAGGGATTGAAACAAGGCTGTTCCCTTGCCCGAGCTCTATTTAATTTGTTCATCTCAGACGTTCAAAAAACTTTAAAGAAATTTAGAAGCTTTCCCCCAAAACTAGCCGGTGAGCCTTTGGACAGACTGCTGTATGCAGATGATCTTGTATCAATAGATCAAACACTGATCGGTCTGCAAAGACAGTTAGACGCACTCCAAGATTACGTTCTGGAGAACGGCCTTAAAATCAACGCTAAGAAATCCAGACTACTGACAATGGACTTTACTAGCATCAGTAACGGCAATAAATATTCTTGGTTCCTGAACAGCGAGAAGCTAACCAAAGTAAACTCCCTCATTTATTTGGGAATGTGCCTGAATGCCAGCATGAAAGACGCCCCCAGAGAAGCCATACTATGAAGCAAGGCCAAGAATCTAGCCACCAAGGCACGGATAATCCTAAAAAGCTACTGTGAATTCTCCATCTCCCCACTGATTTCATTTTATCGCATGAAGGTGGTGCCAATCCTCACTTAAGGAGCAGAGGCATTCTTTGCATTACCAGCAAAAGTTTGGCTGGTCTTGAAAGGTCTATTTTGGAAAAGGGTGTTGGATCTACCTAGAGGCACACCAATCCAAGCAATAAGGATGGAGCTTGGACTATCATCAATGTATGCAATGGTAGTGTTGAAGTCCCTGGCCCTATTCCGTAAATGCATACTCCCGAAGCCTTCATTGGGTTTTACATTGCTGCAAGAAGCAATTGCCGAGGGCTCTGAAGACACTCTGCGTGGAAAGGGCCCCGACACCAGGAGCAGCTGCAGCCACGAGACGGCGTATCCTGCAGTGGAGTAGAGCCACGCACAAAGCACACTCCCGTGGGCCCGGTGTTGAGGCCCCGGAGACCCGCAGCAGCAACACAGGTCAGTGCTCTATGGGAGTCGCCCATTGAAACACATAGGGACCCCCCAAGAGGGCTGTGATCTCCTGATATCCCCCGGGACGGGGGCTGTGATCTCCTGATATCCCCCGGGACGGGCTCCTGCCCCTGTGATGGACGGGGGCTACTTAGTTGCCGACCTGCGGCAGAGGGGAGGTGGTGGACTGGACCCACAGTGACGCGGGTCAGTAGAGGACCCCCTGGACAACCACGCCACTGAAACACTGATCTGAACACTGGTGAGCGGAGTATAGAACCAAAGAGCGGAGGTGGGGCTGAACACCAGGGCCCTGACGGGACACGTACTGGCTCACTTCAACTACCCTTAAATGCTGCGAGGTTGAAAGCACAGTGGAGCATAGTAACACACTCTGCACTCACAATTAGCCTGAGCTGCAGTGCATGCAGTACCCACCCACCGGCTCCGGAGGCCAGGTACACAGCATACAATAATGTCAGCACAAGTCTGGGCCTCCCAGAATAACCACTTCCCGAGAGACCAACTGCTGCTATGCAGCTGCACCAGTCACAATACGCATACAGCATCCTGATCATTGTTACTACAGATGCATAACCGCCCCCTCAACGGGACAATACAGTACTGTTACAGAACTGAAACACAGCCCGGGACCACATCCACTTGCACCCTCTGGTCAAAACTGCACAGAGGAGAGTTTAACTCGGCGGAACAGGACCACTCAGATTGAGACCTGGGGAAATTGGCTGGAGGGACTCACTTTTTGCTTGGACATCACCTGAGATGCCCGGGGTGGCAGAATCTTCCCCATTGGAATCCTGCAGGCAGCAGAAAAGACAAGAACGGGCTCTGGAAACCGAATAGCCCCCGGCTTTGCCTACCCGAACACTTCTGCAAACCCTGAATGGCGCGTCACGCCCGCATTCTGAACTGCGTCACCCATGGCGCACCGCACCTGACTTTGGTCCTAGAGAGGCTGATTGACCCACAGCAGCCAGAAACACACGTCCCTAAATGATCCAGAAGATCAGCCTGCAGTAACATAAACTCGTGGAGGCGAGTACTATTCCCAAAGAATTGCCCGCCGACGGTTTTCACGGCTGGACCCATGCTGCCTCGGACCGCCCCACCCCCCCTTTCTTTGCCAGTGCCGGTGGGTGGACCTGAAGATATTGCCAACTGCCTCTCCGTAAGATGACTAAGGCCAAAACCACTGCAATCACAGTATGGGTAAAGACAAACCCAAGAAGTTCACCACACAGAGCAAGATGGACCAATACGCGACTACACCAGTGGAACACATGCCTCAGTCAAGTAAACCGACCACGGAGGAGCCCCTCTCTCTGAAGGATGTGATGGCTGCTATAGCCAATTCTCATTCCTCAATGGAGAAGAAGATGGACAGCATAAAAGCAGAAGTCTCCTTTCTTCGGCACAACCTCCAGAAACTGTCCTCCTGCACTGGGGAAGCGGAACAACGAATTTCTGGAACAGAAGATGGCCTCACGGGGGTCAATCAACAGCTCTCACAGACACTAGCCCGCCTGAAGACCCTAGAGGCTCGGGCCGACGAGGGAGAGGGCAGATTGCACCGTAACAATGTGTGCATCTTGGGGCTACCCGAAAAAACTGAAGGGCCCAGCATGGAACTATTCTTGGATCAATGGCTGGCGGACATCTTTGCACCCATATCCTTCTCAAAATTCTTTTCCGTGGAGAGAGCCCACCAGATGCCGTCTGGAAGGCCTACGCCAGGTGCACCACAAAGAACAGTAATTTCCAAACTATTAAATGATGTGCAGTTAAAATGTCAAATTAATAATTTCGAATGCATTAATTTAGAAAAAAAGAATGTCGACATTTTTTTTCTTCGAATATTTCTTTTTTTATTCTAAATGTTTTTTTGGGGGTTTGGCTAGTAGAAAAAGGGTTATTAAAAAAACAGGGGAGTGGGGGGAACCCCCCCATTAATAAATAAATAAATAAATAAATAAATAAATAAATAAAATCAGCATTTTTTTACGACATTATTGATTGGAAATTATTTCATTCGAAATTATTGAATTCAAAAATATCACTATAAACCCTATCAAATTATAGGGACCGTGATGCGATTCTCCAGATGGCCCGCAAGAAGGGAGAGATCACATATAGCAGCTCCCAGATCATCTTCTTCACAGACTATACCCACGAGGTGCAACGGGCTAGGCAATCATTCGGACAGCTGAAAAGACGATTGAATACCATGAACGTGAAATATGGGTTATTATATCCGGGCCAACTGAAGATCTACCACGGCAGCACCACGGTGCACTTAACGACCCACGCAATGCCTGGCAGTGGGCAGAGAGATACATCGAGTGAGTCTGGGGGAAGGAAGGGAGAGACCTGAACAGGAGACCCCACCTCCACCCCGACCGTGCCCCCCCAGAAAGACCAGACACTGCCGGAGCAGAATGCCCCCAGGCGGATGGATGACTCCTGAAGACGACTACCGGGGAGCAGACGACACATAGGAAACGATAGGAACGCAGAGATACATACCTGGGAACTGTCCATCGTGACCTCCGTAACTCGCCACCGACAGTGCCACGGATTTGACAAGGCGGCCCGCACAGCTGACCCCGGCTAGCTTCTTTTATCCTCCCTTCTCCCCGTCCTCTTTCTCCCCTTCCTGCCTCTTTGGCTCTACCTTCATTAGACTGTTGTATTTATATTTGTATTTATTGAGTTTTATATAGCACTTTTAGCCAAAGCGCTTTACATGACACAACAGGAAAAACATTACATTACAAACAAGTAAATATAAATCATGAATCAAGTAACAGAGAACAATATACAGAACAATTTACCATGAGACCATCAGAGTAAACATGTCTGTGACAGGACAGATGTCAGAAAACAATAGAGAACTGTCAGGATGGAGATTGGAGTAGGTGGGATTTTAGAGAAGTGCGGAAGGAGGAGTATGTGGTGATGGAGTAGATAAGGAGAGGGAGACAGTTCCAGTGGAGTGGAGCAAGAAGCTGGAAAGAACGGAAATGGGCTGGTGCACAAGGTGTGGGTGGAACAGTAAGTAGGAAGTGATCAGCAGAACGGAGCAAGTGAGAGGGAGAGTAGAATGAGAGGAAGGAGGAAAGGTAGGGTGAGGCAAGACCATATAGAGATTTGAAGACAAGACAGAAGAAGTTGAATTTGAGATGAGAGTGAAAGGAGAACCAGCCCAGGGAGAAGAGTGAAGAAGAGATAGAATCATGAAGAGAGAGAAGAAAGAGAGAACGGATGGCAGAATGGTAGATGGATTTAAGGGGGGGCTAGATGTGAGGAAGGGAGGCCGAAGAGGAGAGCTGAGCCTTAGAAAAGTCAAGAGAGAGTTTAGTGACGTGAAAGGTAAGGAGGGGTCGGATTTTACGAATGTTACAAAGATGGAAGCGACAGGCACGGGAGGTAAGAGAGATGTGGTGAGTAAAGGAGAGGTTAGAGTCGAAATGGAGACCAAGGTTGCGGGCGAAGGGGGAGATGGGGAGTTGGGAGGGAGGAAAGAGAATGGAGGGAGGAGATGGAGGAGGGAGGGTATTAGCAGGAAAGAATAAGACTTCGGTTTTGTCAGTGTTCAGGGTGAGAAAGTGGGGGGACAATAAGGATTTGATGGCAGAGAGGCAGGATGAGAGTGTATGATGGATGGCTGGGGTAAAAGATGAGAAGGAGAGTAAGAGTTGGGTTTCGTCGGCATAGAAGTGGTGAGATAAACCAAAGGAAGAGATCATTGGAGCTAGGAGGGAGGTATACAGTGAGAAGAGAAAAGGGCAGAGCAGGGATCCTTGGGGGACGCCGTAGTTGAGGGAGTAGGAAAGGAAGGTGCGGCCTCGCCAGGAAACTGCAAAGTTGCGATTGGATAGGTATGAGGTTAACTAGTTGAGGACAGATCCACTGAAGCCAAAGGAGGAGAGAGAGTCAAGAAGTAGAGGGTGATCTACAGTGTCAAAGGGGGCTGAGAGGTCAAGAAGAATAAGTACAGACGAGTGTTTAGAGTAGCGGGCAGCAAGGAGGGTGTTAAGAACAGAAGGGAGAGCAGTTTCAGTGGAGCTGTTGGGGTGAAACCCTGATTGAGTAGGGGGGAGGAGAGAGAGGTTGGAGACGTAGGGTGAGAGTTGTGAGTAGACAAGGCGTTCAAGGAGTTGAGAAGGGTAAGAGAGAGATGGGGGAAAGTTGGAAGCCAGGAGAGGGTTGGCTGAGGGCTTTTTCAGGATCAGGATTATAGTAGCGTGCTTGAAGGCAGAAGAAAAGGTAGCAGTAGTAAGACAGATGTTGAAAAGGGAGGTAAGGTAAGGTATGAGGAGAGGGTAGATTTTGGGGATGAAAGAGGTGGGAAGGGGGTCAGAGGGAGCAACGGTTGGGTGAGTTTTAGACAGGAGAAGGGAAACCTCAAAGTGAGAGACTGGTGTGAAGTTAGAAATGGTGGTGGTTGGGGTAGTGGGAGATGGAGAAGGGGAGTGCAAGAGGGGGACTGTGAAATGTTTTGACGTAGGGTGTGTATCCTGGAGGAAAAGAAGTTTGTGAGATCAGTAGCTGAAAGAGGAGAAGCAATAGAGTGGTCAGGCGTTAGAGGAGAGAGAAGGCGAGTCAAGGTTTGAAAGATTCAGTGAGGGTGAGAAGATTGGGTGTGGAGGAGGTCTGAGAGGTAACTTTGTTTAGCAGAGTTGATGGAGTTGTCATAGAGGGTGTGGTAGGAGAAGTAGGCGGCTTGGTTGGCAGGAAAGCGGTGTTTAAGCCAGCGTCTTTCAAGGCATCGGAGGAATCGGCGCATGGAAGAAAGATGTGGAGAGAGCCAGGGTTGAGCAGGTTTGCGGCAAGGACGGAAGGAGGGGAGAGGGTAGAGTTAGTCAAGTCTGGAGATAAGGGAAGAGGATAGAGTGGATAAGGCCTCGTTTGCAGAGAGAGAAGAGAAGAGGGTGGAGGGAGGAGGTGCAGGAATCGTAGAAATTAGAGGGATTAAAGTTAAGCAGGTCGCATCGGGAGAAGGAGATGGGAGCTGAGGGGGAAGTCAAGGAGAAGAAGGGGTGGTGAGGGAGACAGAGAGTAAAGAATGGTCAGATAGGTAGTTAGAGAGGTCAGAAACAGAGGAGACAGTGAAAGATGAGACAAAGATAAGGTTGAAAGTGGAGCCGGAAGAGTGAGTGAGTGGGGTAGGGAGAGGGGTAAGAAAGAAAGAGTCAAGTATTGATAGGAAGTATCATAGTCTTGATAGTATTGATAGTCAAGTATTGATAGGAAGGTAAGAGTCAAGTATTGTATTAGTGACAGTTGCTAGTCTACTGCCCACAACCCTTTGACGGGTGCCTGGGCTGACTTTAGACAGGCTAGATTTTTGGGAATTGCTGCCATCGGCTTCTTTTGATTGGCAGAGGTTGTTCAGGCAACAGATACTTCGGGTTGGGGCGGATTATATAGGGTGGGGTAGGGATGGCTGTTTTTTCATATTCAACGGGCCCACATGGAAGCTGGTTATTACTTATTGTTTATTGGGTTGGGTCACTTGACAGCAGCGAAATCAGAGTCCACTTGCTGTGACACAAGAAAAGGAAACATACAGAGACGGGGGGCGATAGGCTGGGCCTGCGATACATGACAACTACCCAGGGACGCACAAAATACTGCAAGACCACACATGGCACGTGATGGGGGGATGTCTCTACTGATGTGGAACGTTAATGGACTGGGTTTGAGCATTAAAAGGAGGCTAATCAAACAGTCTCTAAACTGATACTCCCCTGACTTTTCCCTCCTCACCGAGATTCACCTGCTCGGTACCGACTGTCATTTCTTTAAAAGGTCCAATTACTCACAGGTATATCACACTGGGTTCTCACAGGGAGCTAGGGGTACCATGATTCTCATACATAAAGAGTCCCATTTCGGCTAGTAAAGGTGCACACTGACACACAGGGAAGATTTGTTATGGTTCTCGGGGACATATGGGGGAATAGCTGGGGGATCGTAGCAGTCTATGCTCCCCTCCACTTACTAGGGAACTCCTGAATGACCTCCAGGTAGCAATACTTGCTGAACGGGTGGACAACTGGGTCCTGGGGGGAGACTTCAATGAAGTCATGGAAGTAAACAGGGATAGATCACATGGGGGTAACAGGAATAGAGACACCCCAACCAAACTACACTCCTTCGCGGACGCAATAGGATTGATAGACACATGGAGAGCGCTACATTGCACAGAGTCTGGGTACTCATTCTACTCCAATGCACACAGGTCACTTTCCAGGATCGATTATTACCTCTTTGTCCCGTGAGACCAGGCCCATAGACTGCTGTCCGCGAACTTCCTAGCGAGAGGCATATCGGATCACTCCCCATTACTGATAACACTGAAAAACAGGCAAGCTAAACCCGAGACAGCCTGGCGTCTAAACGCATACCATCTGGGAATACCCGACATTATGGAGGGCCTCTCCCATAAGACCACAGATTATTTCGAACTTAATGAGGGATCGGTTGAATCCCCAGTAACAATATGGGAAGCATATAAGACGGTCCTCCAAGGGGGGGGCCATCTCCCTGATATCGGCCTACTGCCGACAACACGCCCAGGAGATTATGGAGGCGGAGGAACGCATGATCAGGGTGGAAGAACTACTATTGGTGTTAGGGTCCCGAGCCTCAAAAGAGGCCCTAGTGACAGCACAAGAGGTGCTAGGAAACCTTGCTCTAGATAACGCATGCACCGCCCACTGGTCAGTTCGTAGCCAAATCTATGAGACTGGAGACAAAGCAGGTAAGACTCGGGCTTGGCTGGAAAGACGAAATTGTAACAAGGGACATGTGCCGCCATACTTACAGAGGGAGGGGTATCGCTAACCGCAGATTCCGATATTGTCATGGCATTCGCTGCCTTTTACGAGAAACTCTACCCCTCCCCCCCCGGGAGGGTAACTGAGACGAGCAGCCGAACTTTCTGGACTCGATTGAACTTCCCCGTCTCTCAGACCGACAGATAGTGGCTCAAAATATTAACTGCACTGTCACAACTCCAATCAGGGAAATCCCCCGGGCCCAATGGTTTCCCCATTCAAACCTGGAAGAGGCTCTGGAGCGCGATAACTGGACATATACACTGCATGTTCTTACGGAGCAGAGACCAGGGACGCCTCCCCCAGGACCTCAGGTGAACATGCATAATTGTTATACCCAAAGCCGGGAAACCACCGGAGCTTTGTGCATCATACCGGTCCATATCATTAATATACAGAGATGCTAAGATACTCGCACAGGTCCTAGCCAATAGACTATTGGGAGTGATAGGGTCCTGGTCCACCCGGACCAGTGCGGATTCATGCCTGATAGATCTACCCGGATGAATCTGCGTAGGATACACCTTGCCATAGAGCAGGCCCCCTCCATCTTGGACTATTCTGGCTGTGGACTTCGAGAAAGCGTTTGATTCTGTGGGGTGGGACGCCCTCCGGGACATCATGGGTCGGATGGGTTTTGAGCCGGGATTCATGTCCTGGGTGAAATTGCTCTATGATTCTCCAGAGGCAGTCGTGAGGATGCACTAACAGATCCTGACCTCGGGAGGGGGCTCTTGGCCCACCCCCCACTGACTATACTCCTTGGCCAGCCGGAGAGTGACTCTTGTTTTTAAATGATGTATCCAAATCTGTCATGTGACTGTTGGGGGGGATTCATGGTTATCCTGTATTGGTTTTTTTGTTCTTTGACTCAATAAAAAGATATATTAAAAAAATATATATTAATCCCACAAGGGTCATACACAAATTGGTCGACCCAAGATTGGATTAGGACACATCAAGAAAAACAGGCATATAAACTGTATGGAAAGCGCTTCCTGAAGCTCGAACACTTAACACACTACCCATATACCTGCTAAATGTCCAAGCAGGCATCACCGCTCACTGTTCATGCGATTTTGCCTGAACCTATACCCAAAAATAGAAATCCCTGGAGCAAGGACAAAAAAGAGTGAGACTGATTTGATCTGCCAGCTCTGCAAGTGCAACGACTCTATGGAATCCTTATAGCACTTAGTACTATTTTGCCCAGCAATAACAGAATTGAGGACCAAAATGCTGGGAAAATTAATCGACGAGCAACCCTCAATATTGGCTGATCAGTGGTGGACCTTGCTGATACAAGGAGAATGAGTATCATTGACTGCGGCTTTGATAAACTTTTAAAGGAAACCTTTATCTTAATTGACAGTTTACAGATCACAAAGAATGAATAACTGTCGTAGGAACACATTTCTTTCTAATGGATTGTTACTGGAAAAATGCAAAATCACAAGAAATAGATGCAAATCACCACAATATATGACAATAAAAGACATGTTCATGCTAGCCATGCCTATACATATACATTCTGGCTACCCTAATATATGCCACTATTCTTATATGAGAACATACTAATTTTTGATCAGCACACAATCCCAATAGTAATACTATAAGAAAACATGTCCATGCTTGCTCTGCCAATATATGCCAGTATCCCCATGTAAGAAAAAACTCGTGTTGGTTTTGCCCTAAATAAACATGTCCGTATGGTTGCACTATTGTAGGTAGTGTAGCCACATAAGAACACTCATCATGATGGTTTTACCCATGATGTCAGTAAACGAATACCAAGCCACAGCAGGAAAATATTCCCAGACTGGCTGCACCAATCTAGACACCTATGTTGAGGTAATCATACTCATTATGATGGCTTTACCCTTGATATCAGTAAAAAATGCCATGCCACAGTAAGAAAGCATGTCCAGACTTCAGGACAGCCTCATAAGAACTCTCATCACTCAGGCTTTACCCTTGATATCAGTAGACAATGCAATTCCATGGTAAGAAAATATGTCTGTACTGGCTCCTCCTATGCTTTCCAGAATGGCATGTAAGAGCACTGATCATGTTGAGACTGCCCTTGATACTCAGCAAATAATGCTATGCTGCCATAGTAAAAAGATATCTCCAGATTGGCTGCACCAATGTAGGCAAGTATGGCCAATGTATGGCCAATGTAGGCAAGTGTGGCCAGGTAAGAATGCTCATCATGTTGGTCCTATTAAATCTTCTGTCAAAGACATTAAAAATACCATGCATAGGGAGCTGCTGACAACTCTTCTGTCATTTTGATTCGCATTCAGGATGTCAAAATATGAGATCACCCCAAATTGTTCTCCTATGAGGTGGTTGACAGTTGCAAATGTGAAGGATTGCCTTGCCATCTGGTGAGCATGAGATACCCTCAGCTCCTTTGATTTTTATTAAATAATAAATAATAATCCATATCAGAAAGGGTGGTCTGCTAATCAGACTCTGTTTTCTAAAGCTCCATACCACAATCCTAGCATACACATGTGCCCTGCTACATACGCCTCCTACATCTGCAGCGCCTGCTCTCCAGTAGCACTAAGTAGGTTCAAAGGTCACATGATCCTCCATGAAAGTTGCTGGAACACCATGTCCTTGTAGAGGGGAGCTGCATTTAACTTCTGCACTTCTGAGGCAAAACCTCTAAATTGTGTCTCTATCAGTCCATTGGCAGTGGAAAGCCTAAGAATAAGGTAATTTATGAAAGAAATATATGGATTCATGGCTAGCCTGCATGTCTTTACTTCAGCATGTGAGACCAAAGGAAGGAAGCTGTTCCCCTTTGATTCTCTGGGAGCATGGGCCACACCTCAAGCACAAGAGCTCTCAAAAAGAGATCTTCTGAGAACCATACTTCAAAGAGGCACACACATAACAAAGCCCTGCCTCTCAATAGGAGGTTGTATACCTAAGTGCCTTTGAAGCTGCAAAACTAGGAAACTGGTGGGGTTAGAGAAGCCAGAGAGAACAGAAAAGGGTTTCATCGTCTTGCTTTTCTGCGAGGCTCTCTCTCCTTCCCATCCCCTGCATTTCCTGTGGAACCTGGCACTCTGGGTATAATGCAAGACGGCAAAGGTCACTTGTCACAGCAAGAGGAATTGGCCACCTTTCAGCAGGTTTGCTGTTGTCCAATTCCCTGCACTGTTTAGCATTATAAGGAAGAGGTCTCCCACTCATTCACTGATTCCTTTTGGACTTCCTACAAGAAGAATTCATTAGACCCTTTTGGGTGTGCATTCCATTCCAAGGTCCTCTCCAGTGGTGAAGACAGGGGGTGCAAGGCAGGGGAAAGCTTTGTCCCCTAACCATCCCCAGGGAACATTGAGGTTGACTGCAGTTTGGACCAAGGGCTGCCACTCTGTCATCTGCACTGAAATTAGGCTCCTCACTGAAGGCGAAGGACACCTACAGGTGCCAGTCAAGCCTCCTGAACTGGGAGTGAAGATTAAAAAGGACTCACCTTGTCCTAGAGCCCCTGGAATCAGGGATGTCATTTGGGGGTTACCAGGGGTCACAGCTGCGAACCCTGAGGTCTCACATGCTACCCCTGTGGTCTCCCTTGCTACCCCTAAAACAAATAAAGAAATGCTTTACTTAAAAATAATGTTTTAAAGTATGCTCTTGGGCTGTGGTCCACGCTATGTGGCTCTTTGATTCTGTCTTGTTCATGACTCCTAAAAAAAAATAGGGAGATCCAGTGTAACACTTTGAGTAGTGACCCTAAATAAGAACTAATAGGAATACCAAATCATTTGTCTTCCTGGAATTATATGCAATAATTGCAAGACTCATTAAAGGTTTATTTCAGCCACACTTCAGGGGGTGGTCACTGATTTAGTCTTTTCTTAAACACCTCAACTCAGCCTTTAATCCTTCTGAGGTTGATAAATGCATACCAACACAGGTTGGGTGATATTGTATGTATATCTGTTCTATATAAAGTACTTCAGAGCAAGTGCTATATAACAACAGATCATTATCAGTTGGCCTTGGACGTCTGCTTGCATTCACAGTAATTTGGTAATATGGGCCTATACACACTGATATTAATGATACATGTGGTGATCCATTCTTGTATGAAATGTATATCACATTATAGTGATATCATAACGATATTTTTCGTAGTGTACTTAGGAACAATGCTATGTGATACCACTGCCAGTTTTGTCAAGGGGTGAAAGGACGTGCTCCATCGCTTCCTGTAATGCCACTTCGGGGTGGGGTCAAATGGCATCACTTCCTGTGATGTCATCAGAGGTCAAGGGTCGTGTGATGTCACTTGCGCTACCGCATGCATTTTGGTGAAATGAGGTCCCTGCCTGGAGTGCGACTCATAGCACCTTCTGAAGCCTAAAATCACTGGTCTCCTGTTCTTGCCACTTTAAAATGGTGTTTCATCAAGTTGACCGTGTTCGGGGCCTTTGCACCACATGGGACCCATGGTTCTGCCTTAGACACTCTGATCAAACTTCAGCGCTTTAAACAATCAGGACCTTCGCATCGAACCTCAACTTGACCTCATGAAAGCATTGTGCCACTCGCCAACTCAGTCCAGCAATACTCATCTCAAACCAGCTTGATCGTCAAACCGATCATAATAAACTCTTCAAACTGCACCATTCTGACACTGCATCGAACCACACAGAGTTCTGCTTCAAACTCTACTCAAAGCCAATTCGCAGCCTGGATCAATGCAACTCGTCACACTCAAACCAGGTTTGACCCACACGAACAGCACCTAGGAACGCCTGTGTCATGCTGTCGAACCACCCCAAACAGAATAAGGTACTATCGAAAGGCCTAAACCCCGGGTTCACTTTATAACTGTTAAGACAACCTTTTGCACCGTTTTCAAAGACATTGCTTTTCAAGGGACATTACTGCAATGTCTTGCTTATTCACCCTTGCTCTAGTACTCGGAGTGCTATCACATATATGTTCTGCATTTTCTGTGCTCTCTCCACTTGGGTGGGATTTTGTTAGTGTCTTTCTAGCTAGCTAATTGCATATTGGTTGGTTTAATTAAAGTATATGTATTTTATATAACCTTGGTTGGACATTCTGTCCTTATTATTGCTATTTGGGTTGGTATTGCTGTCACTTTTGTACCACGTTTAAGAGTGCAAAGGAGGTATATCGCTTGAGAGTGCCTGTTTCATCTTTATGATTGGGATCACTGTTGGTTTGCAGTAGTGCCAGGACTGAGTAGGCGGTTTAGCCACTAGTCATCCCTGTACTCCAGCAAAGCATTAATCACTGCAACGTTTAAACATCCCCTGTTATAACCCAATCAAATGGAACACCACATCTTAGGAGGGGGAGGAGGGATTTTGTCACTGATGAGGAAAGACTTTTTTAAGTGGGCATTTAGGCTTTCAGCACCCCACTGGCTGGCTTTCTTTGTTTTGCTGTGCATGCGCCCAAAAATATATCCTGGGATAAACTGCAGCTACTTACTCTCTTCCTCCATTGCTTCATCTAGCATGTGGCCAAAGAAGGAACACCGATGTGAGGCTAATGGTATTCAAAAACTCCTTAGAAAGTATCAGTCTTCACAAACTAAAGGCTGTGTCACTTTAAATGTATACTTGCTCACAAAAGACAGATCTCTCAAAAAGGCATAAACTTATCACAAACATGTTTACCCTTCTTTCAGCTATTTGGTGTGGGACTGTGAATATGCTTGGTGATTAAAATCACACGTGGCGCTCGTGTTATGCACCACCAATGTTAAATCCAGATAAATTACCCATTGGAGTATGTGCTACGAAACATCTCCATTTTAATCTAAGCACCACACAGCTTCCTTATTTATTAATTGGGTATTTATAATGTGCCAATACATCAAATGGTGTTTCAAGGCGCAACAAGACAAAGAGGGAGGGGGGAACAGGGATGACCAACACAAGAACGGTCCAAGGCCTTGTGTCATTCAGATTGTGCACGTGCAGTAACAAGACGTGCAGGGGTAGAGAAGTGCCAGACAGAGCGAAATGTGCTAATACTAAGGAGGGAAAGGAAGTGCAGGTCGGAGTGGCGAGCTCGCAATAGCAGGGGGAGGAACAGTGGTTGAAGTGAGCGAGAAGGGTCGGGAACGGTGTTCCACTACTTTTATTTTTTTACTGTTAACAGCTCCACTACTTTCTGCAACCATTTTCACCATTCTGGAACTGCCCTTTATGTAGCTAAGGCACACTTCTCCACTTTACCAACAGATATAAGTTACAGTCAAACTGAAATCTATTTCAACTCAATTGGCTGTCAACCAGCATGACTGCAACCCTTGAAAAATTGGTTGCACGTTGCTCCTTTCCTTCCTACTGTGTCCCCCGCTGGAATTATAGTTCCACTACTTTTTTGGTACACTTCTTCTACTGAGGAGGAAGTAGGGAGAGGCCAATTGGTTAGGCGTTGGTAAGGGGAGCCAGGTGGACAAGTGCTGGGGACTGCAGAGAGTGCAGGGAAAGAAGGTCCACGAGCTAAGTGCGAAGAATGGGCTGGATGGGCTCAATGTGTGCAGGCCCAGCTAGGCTAGTGCAGTGGGAGGGAGCCCTGTAGGGCAACTGAAGTGGGGGGGGGACGTCAGGGGAGACCAAGTGCATGGGTAGACTGGTCGTGGAGGGCCGTGTGCCCTGTAAGAATCTGAAGGAACCAGGCAGCCAGCCAAAAAGAGGCAGAAGGGGATATTAGCAGGGAAGGGGGAGCGGGAAGGTGTTAGAGAAAAGGAGGGTCTTGAGAATATTCCTGAATTTAAGGAGATCCGGCTCAAGTCTGAGAGGGGCAGGGAGGCCATTCCAAAGGGAGGCACCTGCGGAAGAGAGAAATCTACCCCCCACTCTGCTTGGAAAACATCTGATTAGCAGAGAGTTGGAGCTAGAAGACCAAAGGGAGGAGGTGTTTAGGGAGAGGGAGTTGGATGTAGCAGGGTCCCACGCCCCAGAAAGCCTTGTGGATGATGCAGAGGGTCTTGAACTTGATCCTCGCAGCAAGCGGGAGCCAGCGGAGGGATTTTAGGGCTGGAGAGATGCGATCCCTGGGCTTGAGACCAAGGATAATTCTTGCCTTTCTATTCTGGATTAGTTGAAGGGGACAAAGAGAGGATTTAGGTAGATTGAGGAAGAGGCTGTTGCAGTAGTTCAGCCTAGAATGGACCATGGCACTGGAGACATTGAGCTTCTGGGGGAAAGTGAGGAAAGGGAGAATGCCTCTGAGGAGGTGCAGCTGGAAGTGGGCGTTCTTGGCAAGGTCTGTGATGTGTGGAGAGAAGGATAGAGAAGAGTCAGAGATGACACCAAGGTTTTTTGCCTCACAGGAAGTTGAGGGGGCCCATGGAGGGCGGCCAGAGAGTAGGAGGGAAGGAGTGAGCTGGGTCCCAATGAGAAGGATCTTAGTCTTACTGGCAGAGATTGTTCGCAGCACACCGTGTCTGTATTGCAGTCAGACAGTCAGGAATGGGAGAGGAAGTAGAGGCGGCAGTGGAGGGAAGCTTGAAGGAGAGCTGTGTGTCATCCGCATAGCACTGGAAGTGAGGAGAGAAGGCGTAGATCAAATGGGCTAGAGGGGCAAGGTAGATGTTGAAGAGCCACGGCGAGAGGATAGAGCCCTTAGAGACACCGCAGGTTGAGAGTGTGACGGAGAGGAGAAAAGGGCCCAGTTGAAACTGGGATTGACGGTCAGAGAGGAAGCAGGTCAACCAGCCCAGTGCCAGGTCAGTGATGCTAAGGGTATCATGGAGTCGGTTTAAAGGGGTGGCATAATTGACCGTATCAAAGGCCGAGGAAAGGTGAAGAAGGATGAGAATGGAGGGAGAGTTGGAACAGGTGTTCAGGAGTGCAGTTTCCGTGCCTCTGGCTGCTCTTAAACCAGACTGGTGGTCATGGAGACAACCAACAAATTCACTGTGGTGGATCAACTGGGAGATGACCAGCTTCTCCAAGCCTTTTCCCAGGAAGGGGGTAATGGAGATAGGGTGGTAGCTAGCCGCTGCAGGAGGGGACGGCAGAAGGCTTTTTGAGGGGAGGGTGCACAAGGGAGGGCTTTAGTGGTGGGAAGGAGCCAGTGGCAAATGAGTGATTGCAGAAATCTGCCAAGGCTGGAGCAAGGGAGGTAATGTTGTCCTTGATAGTTCTGGAGGAGCACGCGACCACCTGTTTGGAAGAGATTTTCATAGAGAAGACTTGTCTAGAGACCTCATCCAGTGATATGGGCGAGAAAGGGAAGAGGAGGAGGAAAGGGAAGAGGGGGGGTCAAGGGAGGCCTGAGAGTGGGTGAGGGAGAAGGGAGATTGTAGAGGAGAGTGAGGAGAGGATGTCCTGAGTTTTGGTTGTTAAGAAGTGAGAGGCCTGTGAAATGCAGAGGGTCAGGAATGGCAGAGGAGAAGTGGAGACTGCAGGAGGATTGGAGAGTTTGTTGCAGATTTTGAGCAATTCAGACGTGTTGTTAGCAGCCCCAGAGATGCAGGATTGGATATTGGCCTTCTTCTTAGAGTGGATGGAGAGTCTGTATTTCCTTTGGAGCAGGCAGCAGACCAGTTTGTCAGAGGATGTGCTCGATACCTGGCCCTTCTGCTCAGTTGCTCTACACTTGCGTTTCAAAGAGGCTAGGTCGGAATCAAACCAGGTGTGGCGCTTGGAGGCAGGCTTCACGCTGACCCTCATGACAGGGGAAAGGATATCCAGAGTGTTGAAGATGGAGAGGTGAAGATTAGCAAGGACTGTGTCAGTGGGAGAGTCAGCGGCATGAGTGGGAGGGGGAATGAAAGTGGCAGCAAAAGCAGCAACTGGTACACGCTTCATCGGTCGAATGACAGAGAAGGAGACTGGCAGTGCAGGCGAAGGCTTAGAGGGGAACCCAAGAGATCTAGGTGAGAACACAGGAGAGCATGATCAGACCAGGAGAGGGGTGTAGTGAGAGGGTTGGAGATGGAGATGTCTGCTGGGATGAGAGCTTCCAAGGTGTGTCCGGCTGAGTGCTTGGGACCGGAGGGAAGAATTGTGATGGAAAGAGAGTCAAAGAGGCTGCAGAAGAGTCCAGAAGCCGCATCAGGGAAGTTGAGGTAAATATTGATGTCTCAGAGTAGGAGAAGCTTGGAGGTGGAGGCCAGGAGAGAAGTGGAGAGATCAGAAGACTCTAAGATGAAGAGAGAGACCTGACCAGGGGTCCTGTAAATGGTGGCAAGAGTCAGCGAGAGGGTAGGAGACACACCAAGCCTACAGACGAGGCACTCGAAGGAAGAGTAGGACTGAGTCGGTATGATGGTAGCAGGGACCTATTCAGGGAAGATCAGGGTCACTCCCCCCCCAGACTGGTTAGGCCTGGGCTGAGAGAGAATCTTGTAGCCCTGCGGGAGGAGTGTGTCAAAGGTCATGACAGAGTTGGCCATGATCCACGTCTTGGTGAGAGGGAGAACGTCAAGGTCAAAGTCTTCAAGGACGTGGCAGATGTCAGACGAATGTTTAACGGCAGAGCGAGAGTTGAGGGTAGCTAAGTGGAGCTGGTTGCCACCTTTGAAGTTCTTCCGAAGATGGGTACAGGAATGTGGTACGCCCGTCAGTGTTGGCGAAGGGGTCAGAGGGGTGGCAAAAGGAGGAGTTGCAGGAGAAGGGAGGAAGTTGATGAGAGACAGAAGATGCCTATCAAGAAGGAGCAGGTTGGGCTGGGAGCCCTCGAGTATGACGGTGCCATGTTGGTAGACATTAATGATGCCCCTAGAGGATGGGAAATATGCCAAGAGAGCTTCCCATTGGGTTCCACCATTAATGGGCGTAGAAGAGAAAGGGGAGAGCACTGAGATCATATGGGGAGTAGAGATGTCCTGAGACGGAACGACAAAAAGGATGTCAGTGACAGTCTGCCTGGAAGATGCGTTGACATGGGTGTCAGCGATGGGCATGCCTGGATTGGAGACCAGGAGATCGTTCTTAAACTTTTTCCTTCTAGACTTCGAAAGAGAGATAGGATAGGTGATAGAGTAGCAGTTAGAGAAGATGTGGGGGATGGAAAGCACCATGGAGGGAGAGAGCAGAGAGATGGAAGGGGAGAAAGAGAAGGAGGGAGAAACTGGACAATGCACAACAAATACACCAGGCGGCCTAGCGGCAAGCCATGGAAAAAAGCCTAAACTTCAAACGCAATAGCAATGCAAAACACCGAGATTCGATTATCGATTAGACAGGTTGTCCCAGCTGTTGCCACAGGAACCCCACACATTATTTTGAAATGAGACCCCACAAGCCCCCAGGCATCTTTCCAGCCCTGCTCATTTATTTTTTTCTGAAAATACACTTTTAAGTGTCTGTACATGCCTCTTCACTATAGATCGTGCTATCACCTGAAAAGGGACAACCCACAGACCCCCAGCTGTCCTGCTGTAAACTGGAGCGCTGAAAAGGCAGGTGCTCCGGGGCCCGGGAACCCACCAGGAGAATGAATACGGGGCTGAACCCCCTCGGGGCCAGAGAGAAGGCTCATTATGGATGGCCTTTTGTTTACCATAAATAGGTCAGCACAACTAAGGGTAGCAATGTGCGATCAACACCCCTTTAAACCCTGAAGTGTAAAAGTCATAAATCAATGGAGTTAGGAAACTAACCTAAACGTGATAATGAGACAGGTTTTCTTGTCTCTCCCGCCCGAAACACAGCAGCACAGGGAGACTAAGACGCCAGGGACGTCATTTAGGGGTCGCCAGAGGTCGCAATAGCGACCACTGAGGTCTCCCTTGCCACCTCTGTGGTCTGCCTTGCGACCTCTAAAAAAAGGAACAAAAAAAAAAGATGTATTTGTTATTTTTTATTTATTTTTGTAATGCAAGCTTCTGGGCTGTGGCCAGCACCATGTGGCTCTTTACTTCTGGAGTAGCTGGCTTTCTTGTTCAGGCCCCTTAAACAAAAGAAGAAAAATAAGAACAGGAGTGCCACAAGTCTAACACTTTCAGCACTGACCGTAAATAAGAAAGAATAGGAATACGAAATAATGTGTTTTTCTGGAATTCTATATAATAATTGCTAGACTCATTAAAGGTTTATTTCAGGCACACTTCAGGGGATGAGTCACTGATTTAGTCTGTTCTTAAACACCTCAACTAAGCCTTTCACCCTTCTGAGGTCGATAAATGAGTACCAACACAGGTTGGGTGATATTGGATGTATATTTTTTCTATATAAAGCGCTTAAGCGTAAGTGCTATATAATAACCATCATTATCATTTGTCATGGACGTCTGCTTGCATTCACAGTAATTTGGTAATATGGGCCTATACACACTGATCTTAACAATACATATGGCGATCCATTCTTGTATGAAATGTACCTCACATTATAGTGATATTGTAACAGTATTTTTCGTAGTGTACAATGCTATGTGATGCCACGTCCTGTTTTGTCAATGGGTGAAAGGTCGTGTTCCATCGCTTCCCGCGATATCACTGGTGGGGTCAAATGACATCACTTCCTGTGATGTCTTCGGGGGGTCAAGGGTCGTGTGATGTCATTTCCACTACCCCTGGCATGTTGATGAAATGACGTACTTGTGAGACGCCTCAAGGTACATCACAGAGCCACGCGGGTTAAAGCATGCGCACACGAAAGACAAGAAAGAATATTGGCCCCACAGCTACAGGCATTTCCGAATGAACCCACAAGGTAATCACTTGCAATACATTGGCACACACACGATTTGCAGCAAAGTTCTTGCTGCAAACAGATGAAATGAAATCAAGACTAAGAAGCATATTGCTTCTGTCTCTTCTCTGTTGTGTTTCCCTTTAAGAGCAGATGCAGTTATAGACACAGCAGACTGCAAGAGAAAGAACAGGAAGGAGACGCTTAAACCAAATAAATGATGACATGATGTAATGTCATAACCGGAAGTCCTTCTGAAAATAAAAAACTCAGATTATGTAAACACATTACCTTTTGCAGACAAATCGAGCTACCCCTGAATGGAACAACTGCAATTTAAGAAAGCGGTTGGCATCTCATGCACACGAGAAAGTGCATTTTTAAATACTTTGCATGTCAATGAAGACATGTAAGTATACACAGTTGCACTTAAAAATTGGGAAATAAAATCCCTATCAGTATATGAGTATACAAAACAACATGGATTAGAGGAACCATGTGTTTTTTCTTTACCGGAGGTGTACCGCTGCCACCATCATCTGAATAAAAAGATTCAAGAAGAAGATGCAAAAAGGTCCAAACTACAAATAAAACAAACAAAAACAAAAAAATAGCAGCAAAGCAAAAAAGTGGAAAATCATATTTGTTGAATCAGGAAAAATAATAACTTGAGCACTTCAGAGAATAACTCCATAAGAAATCATAACTTGTGATTGAGTATTGATAAGAGCAAGTAACGGAACTCAGTTTTGCCCTGACGAAGTTCCTTGTAAATAAACTTTTTAAAGAGAGTGAAAGGAATGAATCATGTAGGGAAAGGTATAAGTGAGGTATGAATGTGAATAATAGCACTGTTAGAAAACAAAATTAGTCCATGTGGTGGTTAAACTCAGGATTTCACCATTTGAATAAGATTTTACAAAAGTAGAGTCTACCGCGGTTCATTAGAAACTATTTTGACACTGCTCTTAGCACTTGTTCTTGAATAATACTGTTAGTTTTTGAGAGACAATGTTGATGTATGTCTAGTAAAACTATGTTTAAATGATGGAACGATTTGCATACTAATTGTACAGACTTATTAATGACGTAGACATGATAAACTTTCTGTTTAGTGATCATGCCGTTCTCTCGTTCTCCCATCGTAGTAGTGTTGCTCCAACTTTTCAGGTCTGCTACAACCTGGATGATTATAGAGGGGTGGAGTAGGGGTAGTGATGAATTACTGGAATGCAACTGGAAGGCTGGCATCTCCTTCTTACTTAACATTAGCATGTGCAGAACATGTTAGCCAATGTATCCACTGTTCTGCCCCCTCCTTTCACCAAGTGTGTGTGTCAAGCGATTTGCCAAACAGCAAACAGGTGGCTGATCTCTTTCCTTGGCAGGCTCCATCCTATGGAACAGCCTCCCCCTTCCTCTTCGTCTTGAGCCGGATCTCCTCAAATTCCAGAAGCTCCTCAAGACCTTCCCTTTCACCTCCTCCTCCTCTTACTCCCTCCTCTGCAAAACCCCACAGTTGCTGAGATTGGTGACCAGTGCCCTTATGTGCCCTCCTGGGTCCTGGCCTCCCACACCCAATCGCCTTCAGCCTCCGCCCGCTCCCAGCACTTGCCTTGGCACCCACTGGCCTATGCCACCACAGGCCTGCACTTACTCATTGGCAGCTGACCACTCACCTAGGCACCTACAGCTGCTCACTCCCTAGCACCTCCCTCTTTGGTACACCTAGCACTTACCCGCCCATCCCCCACTTGCTCACCCCTTCTCTCTCTCTGCACTTGCGCGTTCTGAATGCTCACAAGGCCTAGTAGATCAGCTTCTATCTATCATTGTTATATTTGCTTTTCTTTCCCATGTTCACTCCCCGTTGCCCTGTGTGCGCTTTAAAACACACATTACTTGATGTATAAGCGCCTTACAAATGCACAATAAATAACTAAAATAAACAAGTTGGAGACTAAGTGCAAATGTGGTGATATCACTGCCAGTGATGTCACTTCCCTCGATGTGGGCACCCCTTGTGAAATTCATAAATTGGCTCCCCTGGCTGCAAGAGTGCTGAGGGAAGTATTGCAAAATGGTGGGCCCCTCTACGTAATGAGCCATGTGGCATTTTAATGGCCGGCACCTTTCGATCCTGTCACTTGAACCTTCCTAAAAGCTTCCAAGTGGACCTATGTACTGTGTAACACCATGAGCCAGTCCTGGCTTTCCCCGTGGCTTTAGTCGACTTGCAGGTCTGTACTTATGGGAAAACGAAAGCGTAAATCCCAGCGTGCAGTGCAAAAAGTCAGGACTGCCTCAAGGTAGCACTCATGAAATAGGGACACTCTGCAGGTACATGGTTAACAAATATCGGCCAAACCACTTCTCTTGTTTATCAGCCAGACCTAGCCACAAAGGGTCTGGATGTGCACTTTACAAGAATTTAACAAACGCAAGGCTTGAGGGACTCATTGCATATCTGTTTAAAACGTTTGCAAGCCCTGCACGTACGTGATTAGCATTTCTTTAAAAAACATGTTCTAGGCTTGTTAATGAAGATTATCCCCGCTTACTGCGCAGAGAATCATGATTCAAGGAGGGGAGCATTATGCTTCAACTTCTTTAATACCACTCTTCAACAGTTTCAACAAAGTAACAGAAAACACACTGAAAATGTCACCAGCTACTCATTTTCCTTTTTTCTTTCTTTAAACTACATTTCCCTCTAACACTTGTAGTCCCTGGCAGTGCTTGGCCAGTCCATATGTAACCTCCTGTCTCCTAACTCCTCCTCTTCTATGGATGCTCTGAACTGATCCATCGCTGTAACTTTAAGTCAAACGAAAGTTCAAACAACTCCTGGCTTCCAACTACCTGGTCCGCTGCATGTCCGCTGCGCTGTATTGCTCCCTCTAGTTCGTACTGATCTCCCTTCCTCGCGCTCAGCTTGCTTTCTGGTCCTCACCTGTAGAACATACAAGGCAAGCTTGTTAGGGTGGCGTACATGTACTGCTTGTCACATCATAATGAACTTTTGCAGCATACAAATCATACTGTACATGAACTGGGTGGGAAATTAATGCTCGCCTCCTTGTCTTTAATAGAATCAATGCTCCCTGCGCAGTAAGTAGGGGTAATCTTCATTCTATGTCAAGACCGGAGGCGAGCATTATGCTTGTTCAAAGCTTCCCATTATTGCTGTCCTTAGCGCATGTATCGGCTGAAAGTAAAAGGTCTTAAATGCTGCTAGCTCAGTCTGCTGCTTGCATAATATCCTGCAGTGTGACTCCTGCTACGAATGCCTTCGAGGCCATTTTCCCTGTTACTGAATGCGCCCCAAACTTACTCAGGTCTATACCTACTACATGCATGATCCCTCGTACCCATCTGGCGATGGTGGCTGTCACTACTGCGTGATAAGGTTTGCTGCGTGCTATTAACAGCTGAGTAACGCCCGCGGGCCTAACCTCTTCCGTCCTACTCACGTATTCTCTGATGCATGCTGCTATGTACCATTTTGGGTGTTCTGGTAAATAAGGATATGAGCTCGACGTGGAGTTCTTCATTCTCCTAGCTAGAGTAAACGTCACCCCCTCCGGTCCGAAAGTCTTTCTGTGCACCTCTAGTGCTCTTACGTCTGCTACTCTCCTGCATGATACCAGGCATTAATAGCATGGCTAGCTTGCCTGAAAGTTATTTCGCGCACAGGTACTTGTTCAATGGCCAACTTGCCAAGAGGCACAGGACTATCGTTACGTTCCACAATTGCAAGTATTTAGGTTCCAAGGGGGCTTGGAATATGGCTCCTTTTATGACCCGCACTACCGCCGGGTTCTCTCCTACCAAAATTCCTTCTATGGGTAGGTGGCCTGCTGAATCGCTGATCTATAAACTCTGATGGTCCTGTACGCCTTAACACGGCTACTATAGGGGCCGAAACGGGATAACATTTTCTCCCTCAGCACCAGGCTGACCATTTGCTCCAAGCCGCATCGTAGCTCCATGTGGAGGGAGCCCATGAGTCTGCGATGAGCTTTGCTGCCTCCTTCAAATGCCAGGCAGTGCCGAATGTCCTGCACTGTCATGCCTGCGCCATGGGCGCATCCATTTGCGCTCAATATGGACTATTTGTTTATCATTTATTTACAACAGACTCTTGGATCAATCTATATTTACTTTGGGGACTTTATTTCCCATGTGCGAGACTTTGGTGCTTTATTATTTTTTCCAACAAACTACGCATACCACAATGACTTGGCTATAAGCATCGATTCCTGGCTGTTCCTATTGGTCATCAAAGGAACCACACCCCCCAGAAGCCCTAGGGATTGGCTCTGCTTCCAACAACTCAGGAACAGAGAGGGAGGTGGCCGATTGTCTGCAGGTGTGCTTAGCCAGGTGCAACCAATTAGCCTGCCTCTGTGCTGGGCTAGGCAGTATAAAAGGCTGCTGCCTGCAGTGGCTCAGCCTCTTGCATTGAGAGACCTTCCTCCACCTTTCGTGTCTTTCTACGGATCTTTGTATGCTGTTTACCATCACTCCTGCTTGGACCCTGCCTTGCAGCTTGCTACACCCTGCTGCCTACAGCCCTAGCCTTCTGGGCTCCCTGCCTCAGTCCAGCTCCTCTGGGCTTCCTGCCTTGCAGCCTGTTACTCTTCGCTGCCTACAGCCATAGCCTTCCAGGCTCTCTTCCTCACAGCCCTGCTCCTCCGGGCTCTCCACATTGCAGCTGATCACGCTCTGCTGCCTTCCAGCCTCCGCCCTTGCCCTACCGGGCTTTCTACATTGCAGCTGATCACGCTCTGCTGCCTTCCAGCCTCCGCCCTTGCCCTGCCGGGCTCTCCACATTGCAGCCGATCACGCTCTGCTGCCTTCCAGCCTCCGCCCTTGCCCTACCGGGCTTTCTACATTGCAGCTGATCACGCTCTGCTGCCTTCCAGCCTCCGCCCTTGCCCTGCCGGGCTCTCCACATTGCAACCGATCACGCTCTGCTGCCTTCCAGCCTCCGCCCTTGCCCTACCGGGCTTTCTACATTGCAGCTGATCACGCTCTGCTGCTTTCCAGTCTCAGCCCTTGTCCTCTGGGCTCCCTGCTGTGCAGCCTGCCTCACTCCGGCTGCCTACAGCCCTTGTCCTCTGGGCTTCCTACTTTGCAGCTGATCACGCTCCGTTGCTTACTACCTACCTTTTTCCGCTGGGTTCTCGGCCTAGCAGCCCTCTACAGTCCTCTGCAACCTTCTACGGTCAGCGGCCCTGCCCCTCAGGGCTCACTCCTTGCTGCCCGGTCCTTCTGGGTTCCTTGCCGTGCAGCCTGCTTTACTCTGCTGCCCTAAGCCCTTTCCCTCTGGGCTCTCTACCTTACAGCCCTGCTCCTGTGGGCTTGCTCATTGCTTTCCTGCTCCTCTGAGCTCTCAACCTTGTTCCTTACTGTCCTCTGCTATCCTATCCTGTTACACGACTTTCCCTTCATTTCCTTCTGCTAGTTTGCTATCAACCTCCTTTTCCTGGATTTGTCTGTAAGTATCTTCTCTTGTCCTGTTTGTAGACCCTTTTGTACAGAGCCTGTCTGTTGGTTCCCATCAGTCAACCTCTGCCCCTTCCCTTGTCTCGTTTCTACATTACAGACACCCATAGCTGCTGTTCCAAGTCATGAGCAAACAGCGTGGGCCTCTGTTATAGCAAACTGTGCAGAAGGCTTGAGTATTTCCTAAGGTTCGTGGAATACTCTTTTCCTATATCTGCATACACCGCAAGAGGGAATTCATTCTGTACCTTTCCTTGCTACTCTTGCCTACTCTTCGTTCTCTTTCCTTTCAGCTGTGTGTGTGCTTCTCTGTCCACTTTATTTAGGCACAACCACCCAAACCCTTTTTGGGTGTCCTGTGCCACTCTTAATAGAGTGCCATCCCTGACAGAATGCAAGAGCAAAAAATGTCTTGTTCCATAGGCCGGAAAGGCATACACAGACCAAAGATGCTTTCCTTTTGGGTTAAGAAACCTTTGCATAAACCTATGGTTTCCCTAAAGACAGCAAACAAGAACCTTAGTCTAACGGACAGTCTCGCCTTAGTAAACAAAGATTTACAAGCACGGTACTATACTCACTGGCTAGCTGACCCTTCTTCCATGTACAATTATTATGACATTTGCGACTATGACCCGCAGTCCTTTTCTGTTGCAGAGCTACAGCAAGATAATGAATTCTTACAGATCTTGTTAAACCAAACAGTGAAAAACACTCCTGCGTCTTCTGACAAGCCTTCTAACACCGCAACAGCCAAGGATATAGCACTCATTGTGGGAGACTCTAAACCAGAATACGCTGTTGCCAGAGTGATATGCGCAAGATCAGCTTGGCAAGCTCCCCAGAATGCTGGAAACCCTTATTTGACAGGACAAGGCAGTCATTATCCTGAGGTTTGTGCATCTGGTCCTGGGTACAAAAGACCTATACTAACCATCGGTTGTCTTAATGCTTCCACAGTATCTACTAACCACAATAACCCTAAGGTCAGTCTTCCCATTGCTACAACCGAATTTTCTGCCACACCAGCTTCTGAAGCTTTAGATCAAACTAATGATACTTACCTGCTACACGAACAACTCCTATGCCTTAAAAGAAAGACCGAAGACCTCTATGATGACTTTGTTTATTTGCATTATAAGAATCTTATGAAGGGACACAAGTCACCAGACCATCTGACACTATGTCCAACACCTGACATCTTATCTTTAGAGATCGACATGATAAGGCCTGGAATTGCCACGCAGAAAAGTATACAGACTTATACCAAGCAGATGGAAGACCTAAATACAGCATATGTATCCCTTCTAAAGACTGACACAGCTCTTTCACCTTCCAGCCACAGAAACTCAGGTTGTTGTACTGACAGAAAAGAATTAACTCCTCCGGTGGGTCAAATCACTCACACAGCCATTACACCACAAAACAAGGGTGGTCTTCTGATTGGAAATCCCTCTGAGTCAAAGGATGGTTCCGCCCTCACCCTTGCCTATTGTCCAGTACTCACACTTACAACCTCTTCTGGAATGACAACGTCAGCTGAGGAGACTGGCGCAGTTCACACCGAGCATGCTGAGTTGGCAAGCGGGGCTTGCCAAAGTGTGGCTGTGCTATCAGACAACACTCCTGAGCAATCAACATCTCCAGTTTCTTCGATACCCCCTGAATCGCCAGTGGTTGTGGTACCCGATCTACCAGTGGTTGAAACACCTGAACTGTCTGTAGCTGCTACAACACCCGTACTTCCAACTGCAATTCATGATCTTCCTGATGCTGTGGCTCCTAAACTCCCTGCCACATTTGAGTCTCCTGAAGTCCCTGCTGCAAATCTTGAGGTTGCTATAGCTACTGTGATTCCTGAAGCTACTGCTAATTCTGATGCTCCCGATGCCCAGATTTCTACTTCCTTTGCAGCTGTTCTAGCTGCAGCAGAATCCTCTGCTACACAACCTGATCCCGCAGCACCTTCTCTTCCTGATCCTACATCCACCATGCTAACTGTTGCAAAGTCAGCGAAGGGTTTCCCTGTTAAGACTACTGCTCCAGTTGTTCCTGCTGGTGTATCTATAGCACTAAGACTGCCAGACTCTACTCTACCAGTCTCAGGTGCGTTCCAGCCCGCTGGTTCTCTCATGGCACCCACACACCCAGTTGCTACAGCCTCGATACTCTCTACAGCCATTCAAGATCTCACTGCTGTTGTAACCTCTGAACTGTCTACTAATCATGGGGA
This sequence comes from Ambystoma mexicanum, assembly GCF_040938575.1. Taxonomy (NCBI): domain Eukaryota; kingdom Metazoa; phylum Chordata; class Amphibia; order Caudata; family Ambystomatidae; genus Ambystoma; species Ambystoma mexicanum. Next base: position 277,254,034 of record NC_090927.1, on the reverse strand, counting down.
AACCGCCGCTGTGACTCCTGAACTCTCTGCGGCTAACCCTAACTTTGTCATGGCTGCTCCGGATGTCTTGGAAAACCTTCCTAAAACTACCAACTCTGCTGTACCTATGTCTCCACCTTCCAGCATCATACTGTTGCCCGTCAAAGCAAAATCTATCATGGAGCCTGCAGCAGTTTTTCGCAGTTCCTCTCTTCATGCACACACAGTTGGGGTTTGTGTTCCAAAGACTTCGTCTTTTCAGATTTCTACATCTAAAGTTCAGAACATTTGTACTGTCTCCGTCATTCAAGACTCTCACCTTGCAACCTTAAACCGTTTCTGGTGCTTCATGATGTGCCTTTTTGGATTAAGACTCTTGTACGGTGTGACAGACATTCTTCTTGTAGGTCGGTCTTCAGGGAGCCTGGAGAGGGGCCTGGAGAGGGGCATACTGTCATGCCTGCGCCATGGGCGCATCCATTTGCGCTCAATATGGACTATTTGTTTATCATTTATTTACAACAGACTCTTGGATCAATCTATATTTACTTTGGGGACTTTATTTCCCATGTGCGAGACTTTGGTGCTTTAATATTTTTTCCAACAAACTACGCATACCACAATGCACTTGGCTATAAGCATCGATTCCTGGCTGTTCCTATTGGTCATCAAAGGAACTACACCCCCCAGAAGCCCTAGGGATTGGCTCTGCTTCCACCAACTCAGGAACAGAGAGGGAGGTGGCCGATTGTCTGCAGGTGTGCTTAGCCAGGTGCAACCAATTAGCCTGCCTCTGTGCTGGGCTAGGCAGTATAAAAGGCTGCTGCCTGCAGTGGCTCAGCCTCTTGCATTGAGAGACCTTCCTCCACCTTTCGTGTCTTTCTACGGATCTTTGTATGCTGTTTACCATCACTCCTGCTTGGACCCTGCCTTGCAGCTTGCTACACCCTGCTGCCTACAGCCCTAGCCTTCTGGGCTCCCTGCCTCAGTCCAGCTCCTCTGGGCTTCCTGCCTTGCAGCCTGTTACTCTTCGCTGACTACAGCCATAGCCTTCCAGGCTCTCTTCCTCACAGCCCTGCTCCTCCGGGCTCTCCACATTGCAGCCGATCACGCTCTGCTGCCTTCCAGCCTCCGCCCTTGCCCTACCGGGCTTTCTACATTGCAGCTGATCACGCTCTGCTGCCTTCCAGCCTCCGCCCTTGCCCTGCCGGGCTCTCCACATTGCAGCCGATCACGCTCTGCTGCCTTTTAGCCTCCGCCCTTGCCCTACCGGGCTTTCTACATTGCAGCTGATCACGCTCTGCTGCCTTCCAGCCTCCGTCCTTGCCCTGCCGGGCTCTCCACATTGCAGCCGATCACGCTCTGCTGCCTTCCAGCCTCCGCCCTTGCCCTACCGGGCTTTCTACATTGCAGCTGATCACGCTCTGCTGCTTTCCAGTCTCAGCCCTTGTCCTCTGGGCTCCCTGCTGTGCAGCCTGCCTCACTCCGGCTGCCTACAGCCCTTGTCCTCTGGGCTTCCTACTTTGCAGCTGATCACGCTCCGCTGCTTACTACCTACCTTTTTCCGCTGGGTTCTCGGCCTAGCAGCCCTCTACAGTCCTCTGCAACCTTCTACGGTTAGCGGCCCAGCCCCTCAGTGCTCACTCCTTGCTCCCCGGTCCTTCTGGGTTCCTTGCCGTGCAGCCTGCTTTACTCTGCTGCCCTAAGCCCTTTCCCTCTGGGCTCTCTACCTTACAGCCCTGCTCCTGTGGGCTTGCTCATTGCTTTCCTGCTCCTCTGAGCTCTCAACCTTGTTCCTTACTGTCCTCTGCTATCTTATCCTGTTACACGACTTTCCCTTCATTTCCTTCTGCTAGTTTGCTATCAACCTCCTTTTCCTGGATTTGTCTGTAAGTATCTTCTCTTGTCCTGTTTGTAGACCCTTTTGTACAGAGCTTGTCTGTTGGTTCCCATCAGTCAACCTCTGCCCCTTCCCTTGTCTCGTTTCTACATTACAGACACCCATAGCTGCTGTTCCAAGTCATGAGCAAACAGCGTGGGCCTCTGTTATAGCAAACTGTGCAGAAGGCTTGAGTATTTCCTAAGGTTCGTGGAATACTCTTTTCCTATATATGCATACACCGCAAGAGGGAATTCATTCTGTACCTTTCCTTGCTACTCTTGCCTACTCTTCGTTCTCTTTCCTTTCAGCTGTGTGTGTGCTTATCTGTCCACTTTATTTAGGCACAACCACCCAAACCCTTTTTGGGTGTCCTGTGCCACTCTTAATAGAGTGCCATCCCTGACAAGCACACCCTCAACGGGAGAGTCCCTTTCATTCTCAGCGGATGATACAACCCAACTGGGTCCGTGAGCAGGCCATCTCCGTCCGGTAGTAACCGAGGGAAAGCCGCGGTCAGCTCCATCAGGGTGGGTAATCACACCTGGGATTTCCATATTGGAGCTACGAGCACTAGCTCCGCTCTCTCTCATCTCATTTTCGCTAAAACGCTGCTCATCATCACAAAGGAGGGAAATGCATAGGGTAGTCTCCCTCTCCAATCTTTTCAGAAAAGCATCGGTCCCTAGAGCTGAAGGGTCTAACCTCCAGCTATAGTAGCTGTCTTTCTGTGCTGTGCGTTCAGCCGCGACGCAAACAGGTTTGTATATACTGGCCCCCATAGTTGGTCTAGCCGTGGAAATATCCCTGAGTCCAGCTTCCAGTCACTGGAGTCTGTCAGGTATCGGGAATTCTAGTGCGCTACTACTTTGAGGGTGCGTGGCAGGTATTCTGCTGTGACTGGAGACAAAAGTGCCAAAAGTCCATCGCTAGCTCGGCTAGAAGTTTGGATCTTGTCCCTCCTAGGTGATTGATGTACTTCACTGTTGAGATGTTGTCCATCTTCAGCAGAATGCACAAGTACACTTTCCCTTTCGTGAATCTCTTGATCACAAAGGTGCCCGCTAGGAGCTCCACACAGTTTATGTGAAGCTGCAGTTCTTCTGTGCTGCATTTCCCTCCTGATTCTAGCGATCCGCAACGTGCTCCCATCCTATTCTGCTGGCATCTGATTCTATGACTAGGTCTGGTCGGTCTCCAAAGATGGGTCGCCATTCCAGGCGTCCATGTTCTTCAACAACCATTCCATTTCTGTGATGGATTTGTGATCCAGAGGTACTGTTTGATGGTATCTCAAACCTTGTCCGAGGTGTCTTATTTTCAGTCTCTGTAAGGACCGGTAATGTAGGGGGCCCAGAAAGATGGCTTGGATGGATGACGCTAGTAGCCCTACGATTCTCACCAGCCCTCTTAGGGATATTACTTCTTTGGATAGGCATAACCTGATCTTCTTGATGTCGCAAATCGTCCTGGCTGGTAGCTCTAGTGTCATTTGATGTCCAGCACAAAACCTAAGAAATCTAGTCTCCTTGCCGGTGTCATGTCTGACTTCTCCTGAATCACTGGGAACCCTAGTGAGGAGAGGAGCTCTTCCACCCATGTCATCTGGTATCTGAGAGTCTCCCTGTTGTCTGCTAGTAACAGTATATCATCCAAGTAGATGATCATCCGGATCCCCTTCTCCCTGATCGCTACTGCTACTGACTTCATGAGCTTGGTAAATGCCCATGGTACCGACGCCACAACTGTCCGTCGGCAAATGCCGGGAATGATTGATATTCCTTGTGGACCGGTACAGAGAGGTAGGCGTCTTTCAAGTCTATCCTTGTCAGTCAGTCCCCTTCCCTTAGCGTGTCTCGAAGTTGGTGTAGGCCCCCCATTTTGAAATGTCGGTACAGTACCCAGCTGTTAAACTCTTTCAACTGTATGACCGGTCTCACTTTCTCTTTTCTGTGTACCAGGAACATGTTGCTTATGAATCGCAGAGTTGCAGAGTATCGCTCAATGGCTCTCTTCAGCTCGTGGTGTAAGCTTTCTTTGTCTAGTTGTGCCATGTGGATTGCTTGCAGGATGCTTGCTTGCATTGGGTTTTGTATGAATTCTAACTGTATCCCTCTGGCTGTTTGCAGGACCCATGCATCGCTGGAAAGCGTGCACCAATTTTGTCAAAACTTCTGTGTCCTCGCCGCAATGGGAGGATTTAAGTGTGCTCTCACCTGTGGTGGGGCCTTGACCTCTGCCTGGTTCTCAACCTCTACGACTTCTGGGGAAGCATCCTCTGGAGTCTTGCTCCCTGCTTTCCCAATACTGCTCTCTGTTGCTGTGAGGTCTCCTAGTTCCTTGGAAGAGGCCGGTCCCATCTGAAACTCTGCTTGGGAAGATTTTTCTTATTGAGGCCTGCGCCTCCTCTAGCGAGGTGTAGGTCCCTACGAACTTCCCCATTTCTTTACTGAGCATTTCTCCAGATAAGAGCCCTTGTGCTGTCTCCCCTGCGTCATATGTGGCTATGTCTCCTAGCTTTGCATCTATTTTCAGTAGGATCAGTAGGAGGCCTTGTCTCCTTTCTCGTCTCCTTTCTGAAGAGATAGCGCATTTTGCATTACCTAGTAGGCACACTGCTCTCTGGGCCCAGCTCTCTGGGCCCAGTTTGCTAGAGCCTCTGGGCCTACTTCTTCCCCAGTGTCTCTCGCTCTTTCTGCTAAGTCCATTATTTTCGATAGAGGTCCTGTCAGATCTAGCACTTTATATGGACATTCACGGGCCTGCCCACATTTTGCTTTCATCCATTTTGCCATTTTCCCTGCCACCTTCTTAGTCCCGCTAGCCCAAAATTGAATATGGTGTTCCCCAGGGTAAGGCTCGTTCTCCTCTTTTGTTCAATCATTACATGCTCTCCCTCGTAGATCTGATCGATTTGTTTGGCCTTTGTTCAAATAGGTAGGTGGGTGAAAAAAAGATCTTCCTCCATATGGTGGAGGGAGGTGGGTGCTGAATGGAGGGCAATTGAGTAGAGTTTTTTCCTCATAGTCCGAGGTCATCCTGTTAGTGAGGGCATTTCAATCGTTCCTGCCTAAGCCTCTTGGTGTCTGTTCGACTCCTATAAACTGGGTTAGAAATCTGGCTTTTTTTCTGCACTCTGTCTAACCCCAACACCTCAAATAAGCAAGTTTGGCAGCACCGATTATTATTTAAGTATGCCAGAGGACCAGGGTTTATGCTACACAATTACTGTTCAGAATACCCAGGGCCCAACAAACTCTCCCTGGCATACTGACGGAGGACTCAGCCAAGGGCAAGTTAGAACTGTGCTTTATTTTTTATAACAGACAGGGATCATACAGGAAATAACATCTCCAGCAATCACAGCTCCTGACCCTGTGTCAGGGGTTTTTGTTGGTGTGTGGCGTCACAAGTTGGGGTTCTGCCCAAAAAACCTATGAGTATACACGATTGGGTGGCTGGGGTGGTAGTGCCCATAGACGGCACCTATAGAGGTTAGCTGACTGGCTCTCTCATGTCAGGTGGCTTTACCTTAGCCTTCCCCACAAACGATCTATTACATTGTTGCAGGGTTGCAGGATTACCATTGGCCCGTGCCCTTTGCCATCCACCCCTGGATTTGTGTTCCTTGATTGGCTGATGCGGGCCTCCTCAGGCCTGGGACCCAGCTCTGTTCTCAGCACTCTGTGTAACTCATCAAGGTGATGAGAAAGACTATGGGCCTCATTACACGGACGGCGGTAAGGGTTAACGGTCACCGTTAATGGCAACAGTGACCGTTAACCCTTACCGCCGTACTACGAGGTCCCTTTGCGGGTTGGTGATTTAACGCCTGCTTTTTGCAGGCGTTAAAAACCAACCCGCTAAGGGACCTCAGAGCTAATTACGGCACCGCAAAATTGCGGTGCCATAATTAGCGCCTTCCCCATTCCCATAGAGCCCTATGGGGCAGAAATGGGAATGGGGAAGGGCAATGGCGGAAGGGGGATTTACCGCCCCTCCAACCTTGGAATGGGGTGGTAAATCCCCTTTCCGCCAAGGCGGTGCTGGTATTTTACCGGCATGAGCCATGGCGCTAATAGCGCCATGGCTCACCGCCTTCCGTGTAATGAGGCCCTATGTGTCCCCATTGTTGCCATCATATAACCACTTTGCCTTAGAGAGTCCCTGCAGGGCTGCAACGTTGTAAAACAACACGTCAGTTCTTGTCTGCTTAGCTGGGAACTGTTTATGTATCTGTGTATGTATCTGTCCTCTATCTATGGAACTGTGTAAGCATATTCTTCGTGTGTGCATGTGTGTGTCTGTAACTTTGTGCATGGATGCGAGTTTGCTTCGTGGCTCACGTTACTATGTCGTGGTGTCTCTAATGACGTCAGCACATCTGGATATTTGTCACTAGTCAATCAGGTCCAGTGAGGTACCTGCATCCATGATCAGTGTAGCGGTTAATGTATCCGTGAGGACGTCAGCTGGATAAGATTTAAATGATTGTCTGAGAGAATATCTGTTCGCATATGTACACTTTGCTGGCCCTCCCGGGGGTTGTCCAAACAGTGATGGGCATCGTGCAGGGACCCTCTCTTCAGTATCTTAATGGAAATGTCTAAGCAGAATTATGCACTTTTTGGCAGGCCGCTTCTGTTACTTCAGCCTGGCTTGACTATAGTAGTGGAGTATATCTGGGTCTGCATGCATACGATATTGGATAACTTACGTTTGTGAGACTGGGATAAAATGTTGCTATTACACCCGATCTTTGTTCACCCCATTGGCTCCGAGTGGAGTATAACCTGCACTTCAACTCATAGTGCCACTGGTGGAGTTGATCCCTCTTTTCTGAGGGAGGAAATCAGCAGCTAGTCCCTCTTCAGGGCCTTGTGATCTTCTTAAAAAGGTATGATGACTATTCCTGCATGTAAATACCAAGCCTTGGGGAGAGAGTCCCCTTGCAGCTGGATTTCCCATCTTAGATCTCTCAAATTCCTAAAAACAATGCGAGGTTCCGTTCGGATCCAAAACATGACTGCTCTAAAAGACCAGTGTGAATCAGTTATGTGCCCTCAACAACAAAAGTAACAATCATTCTGTTTTGATGTGTAGTGTGGAAGACCTGGCTAATTTTCAAGTGGAAGGTTTTTGCTGTGTGATCTTTGTGGCGATAGTTGTGTAGTATGGGTGGGATGTGACTCCCCTTGCTGCATTGACAGTGTGGTGAATGCTCATTCATTTCTACAGATTCTGTTGGCACCAGTTACACACTCCTATGACTGGGTGATGTGGATTACAGACCTCCTTTCGTAGGTTTCACCCTACATAACTGTTTTTGAGATGTACTTCTCACATTGCCATGGCTCTCGTGGTACTTCCCTCCTGCAACGACTCACTTTTGCTGTGTGTTGACGTCCTTCTGTGAGTTTACCACACACAACAGCACCATCAACTTAGAGTGCAGGTGCAGAAGGTGCTCCTCAAAAAGTGACTGGCCCAACTGGTGCAAACCCTCTATTTTTGCAGGCCTGGTGATGCGTACTCTTTTGCGGGTCGCCAATGACACTAGGTGTTTCTGTCGGTACAGAGGCACCATCCATTGGTTTGCAGGTTCTTTCCTCTATCTGCCAATAAGTAACACGAACGTTCTAATTACACATTTGCTGCACCTGTCATAAAGTATCAGGAAGGTTCCTTTAAGAAACGGGATGTTCTGGTCACAAAAAAGTAACATACATGCTTCAATTAGACATTTGTTGCGGGTTCCTTGGAACATATATGTCCTATTTCCTGCCCCTGTCATACAGTCACAAGCATGCTCCTTTTAGACACTGGCTATGCCCTTCAAATAGTGTCATTCTGGCTCCCTAAAGACATTAGGTCAAACTTGCAAAGGCCTATTGCTAAGGCCATCTCCTGATGCCTCTGCCGGTCTCAGCCGGTGATGGAATTACTCTGTGGATCATCCCTCCTGTATGTGCTCTCTGCTTTGGCTCCTGGCTCCAGCTACTAGAGCAGGTAAGTCTACTGCGCCCCCTCTCACTAGCGCACAGCCCTGTAATGCAATGTACGCCACCGCCCGGATGCTAAAAAGACCTGCTCTTCAGGTCCTCGATACCTTCCTCGCTGTCTCTGCTGCCACAGATGAGACTGCCATATCACCTACCTTGCATCCCTTTCCTCCCCGCATTCCACCCACCCTATCCCGCCCTAGGCCCCACCCGTCCGTCTCTACCTGAGTGTTCATCAGCAGCCCCCACTCGATGCTGCCATGCTCATTGGCCTGGACACACTCTCAGCGCCTTCTTTTTCACAGCCTAAGGAACCCATACAACAACGCGTATAACTGATGTAGCCCCTGGCCATTTACCATGAGCTTTCCCAGTATGCACACTGATGGCTTGTCCTACCAGATGTTTCCCTTGATTTAGACCTGCGGTACTCCAATGTTTATGTTAACTTGCTGTACTCCTCTCCTACCCATATCGCACCAATTTTGACTTTCCCCAACATGTGACAGTTTTCAAAAAATCGAATTTACGTGTCTTTAGATTTGTGCAACCATTTTGTGTTTTTTGTGCTCACAATGCATTTTGAGTGGCATTCATGTGGGCGAGACCTTCCCCCTATGCTCACTATTTATTTTTCAACTACCTATGGAGTCCTTACTGTGTGGCAGATTCTTTGATGTTGCGCCCCACTCCATGAGATGTGCCTTTGCTAGTCTCTGTAATCGTACCTATTTGACTCACATGCTGCCTGATGTAGCCCCCTGTAACATGAGGTGAGGCTTTGCCAGTCTGTTTAATCATACCTATTTGACTCATATGCTGCCTGGTGTAGCCCTCTGAAACCTGAGGTGAGGCTTTGCCAGTCTGTGTAGCCATACCTATTTGACTTATTTGCTGCCTGATGTAGCCCCCTGAATGACGAGGTGAGGCTTTTCCAGGCTGTGTACACACACCATTCATGTCTTTAAACATATGATTATTCTTGCATCTCAACAATGTACCATGCACGTTCTGCAACTAGCGCCTAGATGCCTGAGGGTTTTGCGTGCTGAAATACATACAAAAATAAATAAATTGATATTGATATTTTGTTTGTATAGCGCTCGTACACAAGTGTTTCAGAGCGCGACAAGGGAAGGGAACAAGGGAGAACAAAACAACGATCTTACTAGGCCCAGTGACATTGAGAACGCGCAAGTGCATGGGAGAGGGAAAAGGGGAAAGTGCATTGGAAGGGGGAGAGGTGGAAAGTGCTGGACGAAAAGGAAATAAAAATAAATAAATGAATACATACAACATGCATAAATAAATAATAAAAGCAGCAAACAGCAGCAAACAGTGCAGCCAGCAAGAGGCATGTGCTAGGTTGAAGGCAAAGGGTGTGTTTGATAAGTGCAGAAAAACAGAAAAAAAGAGGGGGGCTTTAGGGTAACAGATACAGCCCCCAGTGCAAGGGGTTGCCAGGAGGCAGTGCGGGTGGGCGGCAGCGTGAGCAGGTAGCTGGGCCCGAGAATCAGAGTGTGGCCAGGTGCACGATGCCGGGACAGAACAGAGCAACACAGGAGAGGAGGGGGGAAGGCAGAAAAGAGGAAGGTCTTGAGGTGCTTCCGGAACAGAGATGGTTCTCCTCAGGTTTCAGAGTGGTAGGGAAGCTGATCCAGAGGGAGGCCTCAGCCGAAGACACAGATCTCCCCCCAGCTTGTTTCTTTAAAAAACTACTGACCTTGAGGGAGTTAGAGGTGGAGGAGCAAAGAGCTTGGGAGGGAAGATGTTTACGGAGGGGCAGCTGAAGGTATTTTGGACCCAGGCCCCAGAAGGCCTTGTGGACAATGCAAAGGGTTTTGAATTTAATCCTTGCAGCCACTGGGAGCAAGTGAAGAGATTTCAGGACTGCAGAGATACGATCCCAGGGATTGATGCCAACGACAAGTCTAGCAGTACTGTTCTGGATATAAGTTGCAAAGGGGGGAGAGTAGCAGCAGGAAGGATGTTGCAATAATCCAACCTAGAGAGAACCAGGGCTCAAGAGACAGTGAGCTTCTGGGGGAAGGAGAGGAAAGGGAGAATACCTCTGAGGAGGTGCAGTAGGATGTTTGACTTTTAGAGACATCAGAGATGTGGGCAGAGAAGGAGAGCGTGGAGTCAAAGATGCAATAAACTATCCTATAATTGCAGGCTGGTTCCAATTCCTGGAAAATTTTGCCATACCTGCCAAAAAGTATTAGCTGGGTTTTCTACCTTCCTGTGGCGCCATGGTCATGGCATTTAGTGGGTTGAAAAGGGTTTCTCCAGAAGCCCTGTACCCTATTAGTAACCGGCGGGGCGAGGGATGTGGCTGAATCCTAGTCAATAAGCGAGCTCGGAACAGGGGCATTACCCGATGGTAATCCCACTGCTCCGAGCCTCCTCAGTGCTGGAGGCCACCATCTTCCCATCTTCCTGCCGGGGAACAAGGTAAGTGCTCCCCTCCCCCTGCCACCCATCCCCTTCCTAATCCACAAATTCCCCCCCCCAATTAACTTCTCCTTTTGGATCCTTTTCGGGAGCAGATGCACTGGGAACACTTCTGTCTCCAGCGCATCCGCTCCCGATCTGCGACACGACACCAAGGAAAAGAAGAAGGGACTACAGTCCTGTCTCTCCTTTCCATGGCGCCATTTTCTTCGTTTCCTTTTTTCCTACTTTTTTGATGGCCGCCGTGGAAAGGGAGAAGGAACTATGTGTACTCCCTTATACCGTTCCATGGTGGCCATTTTGGTTGCTTATTTTTTTTATATTTTTCAATTGCCACCATGGAAAGGGAGAACGTGTTCGTTTCCCTTCCTTCGGGGCAATTTTTTGTGAAACGAAAGACCGTTTTACAACTGAAAAATACTGCTTTTAGTTCCCCGGCCTTATGGGCCTGGGTACGCCTTATGGACCGGGGTACTAATAGCATTAAGCCCCAAGCAGGGGGGGCATTACAGCTTCAGGGAATGCCCCAGGCCTGTAACTATCGGCCCCGGGGCATTACCCGAAGCGGTAATGCTCCCCCTGCTCGTGGCTTATTGCCTAATAGTTTTGTTATCTGTGCTGTTTTCTGTGACCTATGGCTATGTTATCAGAAGATTGTGGTTGGCTATTCAGTTTTATGTGGTGAGGTGTGCACTGTGTTACCACCCACAACCCACTGTGGACTTGTTGTGCTTCTTCATAAATGGACTTACTATTTGTAATTCAAATTTTGTATTGTTTCCTTGTGTTGTATATAGTGCTCAATTTCCAGTGCGTAAGAAAATATATTGCCATCTCTGCGCTGTTTCCGGTTGTAGGAGACAGGGTGTTTCCTCTTATCGGTGAGTGCTGTGTCCTGGTTTCAGTGTATGAGAAAGTCAGAGGATGTTGTGTATGGCTTGCGCAATATGCCATAAGCATATGAAGATGTTTCGAAATGCTGTATTCTCCTGCTATGACATCATTTTAGCGAACTCCTATGTCAATAGTCAGGCCACACAGCATGATCCCGCTTTATTTATGCCTTCCCAGGTCTCCTGTGCTGTGCTGTGGGGAGGGAAGAAGGGTCACAACAGAAGGAATACAGGAAGATATTGCACGAATTTAGGGTTTGTTTGCCCAACTATTTGCATGATAATTTTTTTTCACGCAGGTTACTCCATAACTGGTGAAAGGAAGGAATTATTTTTTAGGTGGTTTTGGTGGTTCATAAAGCGGTAACATGCTGCTTGCTCCTTCTGGCAACTGTAAAATCATGTGTCTTTGAAATACTGGCACATTACCCGCTTGCATTGTGCCATATTCCAATAAAAAAGTCCCCTCTGCCCCCTGCACTTTCCACCTTGTCATGTACTTGCACGGTAGGAATGTCACAAGGCCAATATAACCGTCTTCGTTGCTCTACTTTTTGACTCCCATGCCCTCCCCACCCCGATGTTGTCTCATGTGTCGCCTGGAAACACGTGGGTATAGGCGCCATACAAATGTCCAATAAAATAAAAAATAAATGAGGTAAATCTCACATGATTATAGGTTTCCATATCTTTTCATTCACACAAAAGGTAGAAACAGATGTTGTGCTCCTACTCCATAAAAGGCTTTCACCTCTTAAAGCACCCCTTATAGTAATAGCCCAAAAAGGTGCCTAGGGACTTCTAACAGGGAAGGAAATGTGACTATCGCAGAACGAGCAGGGTGATAAGTGGGAGTCCAACCTTCATCATAGAGCATCAGCTGGGAGAGCTCCCGGTCTACTAACTGCGGGAGGAAGGATGGCCAAGGAACGTCAAGACCTTGCATAGAAACAACCTGCTCCCAGTCTGGGATAAGGTCGAGCTGACACAAGAAGGGGTCAAAGATGTCTCTCCTGCATGGCCTGTGACGAGACAGCCATGAAGCCACGCAGACGAGCAGGAAGAGCACTTGCTGGCTCAGTCCCAGAATACCAATCCAGCTACTGTGACGCTGAAACCGGTGGAAAGCCACCATGAAGCCGATGACGACACCAATGCAGAGAGCGATCAGCCTGGTGTCTGCAATATCATCACCCTGATCAGCGGTTAAGTGTCAGTTCTAACACCTACGTGTTCAGACCCCATCCCTAGAGAGCCTAAACCCCAACCTATTGTTGTTCCATCTGAGATTCCTACTGAAAACTATCCTGAACACACCTCCATCATCCCTGCTAGGCTGGACATGGCCGAGAATACCTTACTGCTGCCTCCATTATTCAAGACAGGCCCTGATTTGGCAGAAGGGTTGGTTCAGGAGGAAACCATAGACCTTGCCCTGACTGCTCTCCGTCATTCCATCAGGGAGAGAAGGCGAGTTATGAAATTAACATACTATTCACTAGGGATTCAGTGCGAGGTTCCTGTTGTTGGTTCCTCTCCTTCTTCCATTCCTCCACCCTTAAAGCAGGTTTCTGGGAGTTAAGGGGTACTGGGGGTGGTGCCTTAGGTTCAGGGTGGTGAGTGGCAATCAATAGCCACAAACCAAGATCATAGATGGACTCTTTAAAAAATCAAGCAAAGGCTATACTCATGGCTGTGGATACTTCAAAGGAGGGAGGGCATGTAACCCCTGCCCTCTCCCCCATTAAAAGAGGCAGTGAGTAAGGCACGTGTTTAAAAAAAATAAAAGAAGAAAAAAGGGGTTGGTACAGCCTGGGATCCCCAGGCTTCACCTCCAATTCCCTCAGGGTTAGCTGCTTCTCGAAGCAACGAGCTGGGGGTAGATCTCTCTCCGTGGCAGGGGCCTCCCTCTGGAACAGCCTTCCTGCCTCCCTGAAACTTGAGGAGAACCATCTCCGGTTCCGGAAGCACCTCAAAACCTTCCTCTTTGCTTCTGCTTTCTCTCTCCCTCTCCCCTGCTGAACAGCTAATTAATTCTTCACTGAAACTGCACTTATCCTGCAACTGGACCACTCTAGACGGCCTCGGTCCTGGGCCCAGCCACTCTCCTCTTGCACTGATGCCCTGGAACCCCTTTGCACTGCGGGACTGTCTCTGTATCCCTACAGCCCCCCCTTCCCCAGCACTTGCTCTGCACTTACCTCGCACTTGCCACCAGCTGGCCCTATTTATTTATTTATTTATTACTTTACGCCACTTACCTTGTAATGCACTTCCCCCCCTCCCCTTCCCCTTGCACTTTTTCCCCCTCCCCCACCCCTGCACTTGCGCGATCTGAATGATACCTGGCCTAGTAGGATCGTTGTCTGTCTCCCCTTGTCCCTCCCCTCCCTGCCTCGTCGCGCCTTGAAACACCTGTGTATAGGCGCGTTACAAATACCATATCATATCATATCATATCATACCTGAAATGAAGGGTCCCTCGAGCATGTGTGTCACACGAGGGATCCTTTGAAATATAAGCAATCAGAAAAGTTGCCTCAGGCGCTCAAGCAGGACGCTGTCAGCCAGTTGTTTGCAAACCCTCACTAAGGGGGGGCCATGCTGGTGCACCACTTGACAGGCTCAATACCAGTGGTCGAAGTGAGCGGGAACGGTCGGGAGCGGTGTTCCGCTACTTGTATTTGTTTACTGTTAACAGCTCCACTACTTTTTGCACCATTTTCACCATTCCGGAACTGTTCTTTGTGAAGTTAAAGCACACTTCTAAATTTTACCACCGGATATCAGTTACAGCTGAACTGAAATCTGTTTAAACTCAATTGGATGTCAACCAGCATGACTGCAACCCTTGAAAAATATATGGTACACTGCTCCCTTCCTTCCTAATCTGTCCCGCACAGGAATCACAGTTCCACTAAATTTTTTCTACACTTCTATCACTGCTCATTACCTAAGAAAAACAATCTCATTTATCATGTCATTGATTGCAGTGCCCTGTTGCCAGGAGGGGAACTGTGTAACTCTTCACTAAGGCGGCCCGGGAGTATTTCCTGCAGTGCAGCACTCTGTGTGAAAGGAAGGGCACCACACACGTCACCACTGCCTAGCCCCATCTGACATACACAGCACTCCCCGCTGCAGAGGGAAAGCACAGCAGCGACTCGTACACATCAGGGGCTAGCCCTCACTCAAGCTGCACCGGCACCACATCTCCCTGGGCTGCTCTGGCAATGCCGGCAGGACAGCTCAGGTGCTACAGGTTTGTTTCGGAAGCAAGAAAATGCAGAGCAACACAGGTACAAATCAGAGTCCGCGCTTAGAGACTGGTCACCGGTATTAAGCGCATTATAAAAGATTAATTAATTACTTAGGGAGGAAGGAAGGTGTTTATCCTGAAATACTTTGAAGGGTCTTTCTATGGGTAAGGCTTGTTCAGGTTTTATAATACTTCTGCCCAGAGCCACGGTTTTTATATGTGATTCAGGGACATCATAATGACCATAAGCCATTACCTGTTTTGGCAATTTGGAAAGATGTTCCCTTTCAAAGGACACATACTGTGTCTCTTCCCATGGGATCTCCTCACCACCGTGGGCCTTGTCTCCTCCCAGGTGACCCTCTGTAGTACACCGCCCCCAAAGTGAGGATCAGGAAGCGTCTGCCTTTCCCTCCTTTCCCTGGCCACCTGGGAGGTGACTTCAGGCAGTGTTTCAGTGCGTGATCTGTAGGATTTTTCACACTTGTCTCCAGAACCTCTCCTGCTGGTCACCTTCTGGTAGAAGGGCCCTTAGAACTCGTAACCTGCTTAGAACTAGGCAGGGGTTGTTATTCAACCTATTTTCTGGTGCTGAAGAAGGACAGCGGTCTGAGACCCATCCTAGATCTGCGGCTTCTGAAGTGGTTCTTGCGAAAGGACAATTCAAGATGGTCACTCTGACCCAGATTCTCCAGGCAATGAACCTGAATGAATGGCTAATCTTCCTGGATCTCCAGGATGCTTACTTCGATGTGGCCATTCACAAAAAGCAGAGAAAGTACCTGAGGTTCACAGTAGGGAACTGGCCCTAAAAGGTCATGGTCCTACCTTTTGAACTCTCTTTGGCACTCAGGGTTTTCACCAAGGTACTATCAGTGGTGGTGGCTCGCCTCAAAAAGGAAGGCATTCATATTTTTCCCTATCTGGAAGGCTGGCTCTTCCAAGCCTGCTCCACAGACCTGTATCGAAGGTGCAACCTGCTGCACAGCTTGGGCTTCTCCCTGAACTTCAAGAAATCTCAGGTTTCATCATCCCAGTGCCTCTGATTTATCAGAGTGGTCTTGGCCACTCGCATGAGCTAGGGATTCCCACAAAAGGACAGAGTGGTGAACATCTACAAGATGGTCCACATTCTGCAACCACAGACAAGAGTTCCAGCCTCGCTTTTCTGCATTTACTGGGTCTTATAGCCTCCTGCATCCTTGTGGTACCAGAGGCACGACTGCTTATGAGGTCGCTGCAGTGACTTCTGAACTCAGTGGTCACAATTTCAGGGAGAGACATCGTACCATCTTCTGGTCTCGAAGAGAGAGTGTCCGGAGACCTACAGTGGAGGTCTGTGAAAGACAACCTCCTAAAAGGGTTGTTGTTTCATCAACCTTGGTCACAGGTGACTCTAGTTACGGATGTGTGGCTGACAGGCTAGGGCACATATCTCCAAGACCTGTAAGGGTGTAAAAGAAGGAGACTGACAAGGCGGGGGTCATGTTTGGGGCTGCAAACCTTTATTTATCTAAGGAAAACGTATCTCCCCCACTTCTAAGGGTTTGCCCTGCCTCAATCTAGGAAAACATTAGGGTCCTGCCAGAATGTTTGTGCACAAATAATATGTTCTCCATCCTCTGTCCAGCAATCTTACTGTAACACAGAAACCAATAGTCCATAACAAAAGTAAACTTCCTTCACCAGGAGAATAACTCCCTTCTCCTAGTGTCTTGTTTCATTTTTATTGTGATAATAATTCTTTTAAAGTCTCTTCAAAACAGGGCCAGGGGAATTACTCCCTTGCCCTGATTCTTTTATCAAAGATCTACACGGCGATCCTTCAGCGCTTTTGCAGAAAGCTTTTATCAGTCCCTTTAACTCTTTCCAGGAAGTAGAAAAGCTCACGGCCTTATTTGCCTTTGCTTTAATGTCTGGATGATTAATATTGTTTCCAGGCTCCTCTGTATCTTTGTAAAGCTTTTGCCAGTCTACGTGAGCACTGGTAGAGGTTGGACCACTGCAACAAGTGTGATGACTCCCGATGCCTGCCTGCTAGCGAACCGGGAGGACAGCTCAGGGGCAATGTGTTTGTCTTGGAGCAAGACAAAAGCAACGCAGGTTCGAATCCCTGGCTCGCGCTTAGATACTGGCTCCAGTATTAAGCGTGTTATAAAAGAACAAATATAATTATTATGGTATTTGCTTGGCCACTGCAATGAGGGAAATGACTCTCGATGCACTCTGCTGGAGCAGTGGTATTGGCTAGTACACTGCAAGGAGGGAGATGCCTCCCGATGCATTCTGCTGGAGCAGTGGTATTGGCATGGCCACTGCAACAAGAGAGGTGACTCCTGTTGCACGCTACTGGAGCAGTGGTATGGACTAGTCCACTGCGCCAAGGGAGATAACTCCTGATGCACTCTTCCTTAATTCCTGCTTCAGCAGTGGTATGCGCTTGATCACTGCACTGAGGGAGGTAATTCCCGATGCACTCTTGATTTACTTTTCCTTCACCTGGACCCCACCTGGACTTTCTATCTTTTACGTTACCTACTTTGCAGGAATACTTAATCGGTTCTTCACGGGGCTGTGGGATTTGCTTCTTGCCGTCTGCTTCTCCTCTCTATTGTATTGCTTGGCTCTCCGGCAGGGTACTGCTGGCAGTCACGGGGTCGTTCTTCGGCTTGCCTCTTCCCTCTCGAGGACCTGCTTGGCTTTGGCTCCAAAATGCCCAGTTTGAACTTCCCAGGCTGCACTCATGGAATCTCTGGGTCCTTTCTTGCTTGTTGTTTTATTTTGTTGACTCTGCGTTTGTGTAATGTCAACACCATCTTAAGAGTTCCTTGTTCTTTCCTTGTGCCTCCTGACGACCACCTTGTCACAGTAGCTGGTTGCTTTTCCACATATCCATTCCAGGTGCGTTTTGTGTTCTTCCTCGTACCACTATACTTCCCATTTGGAACAGTCTGTGTCTCACAATAGCATATGGTCCATAGTGGGTGAAAAGGGTGACAATGAGGAAGGGGTTTATGTGCTGGTGGATGTATGGAGGCTTTTCCCCAGGTGAACGTCCCAGGAGGGGAGTCCCTACCTATGAAGGTCTCCCGCATATTACCTGCCCTAGGGGGACTATTGGACAGCAGCCTCCCCTCCCTAGTCTCATAGGAAAGGGCTCCAACCTGGGGAGAAGTGACGAGACCTGGTGAATCATCACAGACTTTATGTTGAGCGGACTATGGTCCCCATCAGAGGGACAGGAGCACACCAGTCTAATGGAGCTGGCCCTGGCTGTTTTCCTCCTCTTTGTGAAGGGCAAGACAGAGTTGGTCCTGACGGACAACACTGTAGCCATGCATTACCTGAACAAGTTGGGGGTGTGGCCTCCTTGCATCAGTAATGTGATCGTGGTTCTGGGCTCTGGCGATTGCGTGTCTCTGACTGCAGCACACCTGGCTGGCAAGGGGAAAGTGCTGACAGATACATTGAGCACGCAGTCTTTAACTCACACGAGTGGGAGCTCTGTCAAGAAGTTCTGAAGGGGAATATCACCCTTTGGAATAGTCCTCCAGTGGACCCCTTCTAGGGTGAACAGGAAGTGCAAGTGGTTCTGCCCCAGGGAGTTCCTTGTCAGGGAGCTATGGGGGATGCCTTGACAGTCGTGTGGGACTTCGACCTGCTCTATGCATTCCCGCCAATCCCTGTCATAACGCTTGTTCTCAGGAGACTGCATCTGTTCAGGTCCACAATGTCTTGATCGCTCTGGACTTGTCCCAGAGAATGTGGTGCCCAGAACTTCCGGACATCGACATCTGGTCTCCCCAGTATCTGCCGTAGAGGACGGACCTCCTCTCCCATTCGGGGAGGGTCCTGCAATGAATCTCTGCATGCCTGGCTGATGAAAGACTAAGGTACAAGGAATGGGATCTGTCGGAGGATGTTCTGAACGTACTCCTCTTTGCTAGAAGACCAGCCACCAAGTCCATCTATGCCTGCATGTGTCATCATTTTCAGCTTAGTGCCGGGTGAGGGATCTGGGCCCTTTTACTTGCTCCACACCATCTGTGTTGGATATTCTTCTGTCTCTTGCCCAGGACGGGCCTGCAGATTGGTACAGTGAAAGGGTATCTTGCAGCCATTTCGGTCTACAAGAGGACCTCAGAGCAAGGCTCCTTTTTCACGATCCCCATGATTATGCAATTCCTCAGTGGTCTTTCTAGTATGTTTCCTCTATGCCAGTTTGTTGTCCCGGTATGGGATTTGAAATTTGTGTTAATGTTTTTGCGGGGCGCTCCATTTGAGCCCCTTTATTCTTGTTAATTAAGGTTGCTCACTGTTAAGGTACATTTCCTGGTCGCCATCACTTCTGGTTTGTGAGTGAGTTGTGGGTGAGTGAGCTCGAGACGTTTTCTTTTGAGGCTCCCTACTTGGGTTTCTCCAAGGTAAAGGGGGCTTTGAGAGTTAGACCATTCTACCTCAAGAAGGTGGTCTCAGACTTGCATCGCTCTCAAAAGATCCATCTCCCGGTCTTCTTTCCTCCATCCCATCCTTGCAAGGCAGATGCGCGTTTCCGTCGGCTGGATCCAATTCAGGTCTTCAAGTTCTAGGTCTCTTGGACAAGGGAGGCCATAACAGATGACCATCTTTTCGTTGGGTATGCTAGTGCCTGAGCTTGCAGGGCTTTGACTAAAGAAACCGTGGCAAGGTGAATCAATTTTTGCCTCTCTGAATGCTATGATCTGGCTGGCAAGAGGTCCCTGAGGGTCTCAGAGTTCATTCCCGCAGGGGGCTGGCTACCACCTCTGCTCTGCAATGTGGAGTCCTCTTTTTGGACATATGCTAGGCAGAGACATGAGCTTCTTTGCACAGGTTCTGGGATGCTGTACCTGGTCAGGATGTTCATTTTGGCAGAGCGGTCCCTAAGAGTTTTCTCGTTTAGGTGGTGTCCTTGCTATCCTCCCTCCTATAGGTCTCTGTACTGCTTTGGGAATCTATCAAAGATGAAGAATCCATGGCTGGAAGGAGTCCATTAGAAGAACAATTTACTCTCTGCAGTGTTCTTTCTGATGGACGTTCCGCTCACAGATTTCTCATCGTCCACCAAACCCGCCCCTATTTGCGGTTAGCTAGTACACCTTGGTTCTGCCGTCCCTCACCATCAGAGTGCTAGGGTCCCCCAGCGTCTCACTGTTTCCAGAGCCCTGGTTCTCTCTAGGCTGGACTTCTGCAACAGCCTCTTCCTCAACCTCCCTGCTTCTGCCTTGCACCCTCTGCAACTCATCCAGAACAGAACCGCGAGTTATCCTTGGTCTCAAGCCCAGGGACCGCATCTCTCCAGCACTGAAATCCCTGCACTGGCTCCCCCTGGCTTCAAGGATCAAATTCAAGACCCTCTGCATTGTCCACAAGGTTTTCTGGGGCCTGGGACCAATTTACCTGCAACTTTGCCTACCTAAATACTGCCCCTCTGTTCATCTACCTCCAACCTTCTGCGAGTGAGCCGGTTCTCCAAGCAGAGATTTGGAGGGAGATCCTTATCCTCAGCAGGCGCCTCCCTCTGGAATAGCCTCCTTGCCACCCTCCGTCATGAGCCTGATCTTCTTAAATTCTGGAAACTCCTCAAGACCTTCCTCTTCTCCTCCTCCTTCTCTCTCTCTCCCTACCCTGCTAACCTAGCTCTCTGCTCTTTCCAGCTCTCCCTCCTCTTCCATACAGCTTTGCTGACCGGCCGCCTGGTGTACCTCAGACTCTCACAGGTCCCTGGCACCCCCGCCAGTCCTCTTTGCACTTGCCTCAGAGCCCTGCACCCCATCCTCCTCACTGCACTTCTGAATAAATCCAAGAGAGCTTCTCTCTCCGCACTTAACCCAGTCTCTACTGACTGGGTGCACTTGGACCACCCCCTCCCTTGACCGTCTTGCACTTGGACGATCTGAATGCATCTCTACCTGAAGATAGTTCTGTCTGTTCTCCATTGTCTTCACCCCTTAATGTGCACTTTGTAAAAAACGCAGATTCGCCGTCAGGCCTATTCGCTCTATCTCAACTGTTAAATATATAATTTTCACTTACTATGCCTGTGCAGATCGTCTCTGAATTTCAATGGCCCTGAGCGGCTGTTGTTTTTCCCTGTGTTCCCACCCTCCTTGAGCAGTTTGAAACACTGCCTGTGTATAGGCGCTTTATAAATAAACATTACCATTACCATAAAGAGTGGAATTGAGGTCACAGTACATGGTGCCTTTCTATATGCTGGCCCCAACGTTATGTCCAGCATGGGGGCGTAGAGGCACTGGGTGGAGCTGATGCAAAGATGATGGGAAGCCGTGCAGCATCCCCTGGGGGTGGAAACGTTTCATAAGAGCAGCTGCGCTGGGAGATAGATTTCAAAGGTGAGGAATCCGTGGGAGGAACGTCCATCAGAAAGAACATTACCAAGAAGTAAGTCATTTGTTCTTTGAAGGCATGCAAGACACGGCCTTCTCGCAAGTTTCTTCTGAGAGTTCAGATTGTTATACTGTGCATGCCTCCCACATCAGAATACCGAACCAGAGATCCAGATGCACGGAGGCAATAGTTTCCATTAACCCCAATGCTTTTTGGCAGAACACAGAAAGTAGATCCAGAGGCTCACTCTTGCAGAGGGTCTCTCTCACCAAGTGGTATGTCTGTTTTAAAATGGTTCTAAGTTCTTTCATCGACGGCTATTTTTTTGATTTTTTTTTAACAAAAATGTTTTGCCGAAAAAACACGTTGAAAAATGTTCATTTTTTATTTTTGGTGGGTTCCCCCCAAAGCCACCCCTTGCCTGTTGTTTTTGCTACTCCCATCCCCTCAACCCTATATATGCCGTTTCCAACCACCCCTGTATTTTTAGATGGGTTTTGTCAGCAAAACATTTTCATTAAAAACCCATCGAAAAAATTGCCGTCGATGAAAGAACGGTATACGTTTAAAATACTGTATCCTCTTGCTGTTCCATACCCCGGGAGCGAGAAAAGCAGAGAAAGCGATCAAAACAAACTGCCGGTCCGTTGCCACTATGAGAGTGATGCGTCTGACATTTCATCAAAGCTGCAGCTCCTGCGCTCTTCCGTTCTCAGCGTGGCAGCTGCATCGCTGACAAAATGTCCGACATGCAGATTCTGCTTGCTGGGGTGAGGTACGCGGGGGTGGGCGGGAGGAATCCAGGTAATCTTTCGCTTTACTAGATGGAGGTTCACACGCTCCCGAATGAGGGGATGAGGGAGGGTGGCTCTGTGCCCCTCGAAGCAATATATCCCTGTAGTTGATAGCTACCCATCTATAAATCTATGGTCTCCATCCTGACCATTGCTGCAATGCATGGTCCGGATATTACTGGACGTGCGTCAGTGCAGTTCGCACCTGGTGCATTTAGAACAGGGATTCACACATGGAAAGAGCTCATACCCCGGGCCATTGCATGTGTGTGATAAATCCCCCTACCAACCCATGTGTGTTTAAAACCTTGGAGCATGGGCCGGGTGGGGAGAACCCATTTCTAATGCCATTGGGTTCGCTTGTGCATCCATCCCCACCAGGCGCGCAACGCCATTGAGCTAAACGGGTTTCAGCGTCTCCCCACCCCCTCCGAAATGCGAGCTGAGGGGCGGGGCTACCACACATAGCTTTTTGTTAGAGAGCTAAAACCATCGACTTTAAAGTGTTACTGTTTTTGTGCAGTAACATTTATTTGCACAAATGCAGACAAACTTTAAAGCTGCTAGTTTCAAGAAAGGCTTCCCGCGCCTCTCTCCCTAACAAAAATCAAATGCACACACCAGCCCCCTCCCCATGGATGTGAGCGAAGATATAACAACATTATTTGTTTTTTCACATCCGAGGGGAAGGGGCTGATGTGCACTCGTGCTTTTTGTTAGGCAAAGAGGCGAGAGAAGCCTTTTTCTGAAACTAGCAGTGTTAAAGGGTGTTTGTTCATTATGTATGTATGCATGTGGGCAAGGAGGGCAGTGCTGGCCTTAGAGGCGGCAGCGCCCTGGGTTGCTTCAGAAAAATGTGGCTTCCCCCCTCCCTGCGTGTCCCTGGTCAATGCGGGCAGAGGTAATTTATTTTTTAACTGCCCACTTTGGCGCCTGAGCAGGGAGTTAATCAGTGGGATAGGGCGCTCATACTAATGCATGGGTGCCCTATTCTAATGAAAACGCCTCTCTCCCACGTCAGAGCGAGGAGGTAATCATCTCAATAGGGCGCTGATGCTATCAGCATCCTATTGTTATTAAATGCACTCTGTCGCCGCAGGTGCATTTAATAACAAAAGGGCGCCTGTCCCGCCTTCTCCCAGTATGCCAGCTCGGGGGAGCCCTTGAAAGACTCTCCCGAGCTGGCGTGGTGGGAGGCTATGGCGCCCCGGGCGGTCGCCCGGCCTGCCCTACCCTAAGGCCGGCCAGCCCTGACAGAGAGTGTAGATAATGTATGTGTGAATGAGTATGTGAATGAGTGTATGATATATGAGGGGCAGGGTCCGCATGTAAATGAGCGAGTGTATGGTGAATGGGATGTTTAAATGAGTGAATGTCTAAATGTGTGTGTGCATGCTTTTGTGTAAGGCTGGGAGGCTACCATTCGATACTTGGGCCCCACACCAGGCAATTATTTGAGTAGAATGGAGGGGGCGGAGCACCCAAGTTTGCCCCTCCCGTCACCAGTTAGCCCTCGCTGAAACATAGGTTTATTTTGCGCCCCTGATCCACACTGTGCACCATGTCTGCCACCCCACACCCAAATACCCTATTGTAGCTGCACCACGTGTAGGGCGGGACACATAACATCCGGACCAACTGCAGATAACTGATTGTCCCTCGCAAAGAATATGGGCGTGTGGCAGAAAACCAGGGAACGCCTGTTACTTCTGTTTTTCTCTGCATCCACCATGTCCGGAATGTAATAAGTCCATCCTTGTCACACAGGGATCATTGGAAACATGGCAATTAAAAGGAATTGGTTTGAAAATGCTTTCATTTGCAGAGTTGAACAAATGTGAACATTCATTTCATAACCTGGTGCACATTCGAAACAATGTCAGAGTGTGGATATGCACAGCCAGACCACAGCAGAGAGCCCTACTGGATGCGAGAACCACACTGGTAAAAGAATGGCGACCGTTACACGCAGTCAGTAAGGCAGAAACTAAAAGAAGACGAAAGATATGGCCTTCCTGGGGTTTTTTGATAGCGTGGAACACATTGTCTGGCGAATAGTGTTGACGCCACTAGCTTTCTGTGGCTCGGTGCAGGGAATGTGAGTTGGCAGCTGTGTAGGAAGGGAATTCCGTCGCCTATATGTTTCTCTTTACATTCAGGGACATTCTGCAGATTCAGCTCTTTGCACAAGAGCCATTGTCTGGCTCTCAGTCAGCAGGATTCGGCTCCGCTCTCGTCGCCGGAGCCACCCTTTTCTAGACGGCTCGTCCATAGCTGCATTTTGAATGGCTGGTGTGTGGGTGGAAGCGCGGGGGCATCCCAGGTCAGTGGCAGTTTATGCACGGCTGCATTTGCTTGAGGTCCTCAGTAAACACTCCAGGTTTCCTCAATCTGCGTGACTCAGAAGCTATGCTTTTACACACACAATGGAGAATGCTTAGTCTGGACCTCGGCTCTCTGATCCTGGCTAATACATTACATACATATGTATATATATTGTGACTAAATGATAATACTGTTTAAGGGTATATGCATTATGTACACACCCTGTTAACGGCAATCAAACGTTTGTAGCTGTTCACTTAGACGTTTCCAGCCTCTGTCGTTCCCTCTGAAGTTTGCTGTAACCCATCTATAGTTTACCCTGCAGTTTTGTAATCTATACATATGGGCCTACAGGTCCCAGCATGCAGAGTGGAAGCTAGAACTGGGTCACGGTGCCACGCATGACATGGCGCCACTGGGCGGCTATGGTGCAGTCGGGTGCAGTCTAGTGCAGGCAGAGTTTCTTTGACAATGAGAGTGTCGCAAGAAGCCGCATTCCATCACCCAGACCGTGGTCATACCTACCGCTTTTCACTGTACGCCCTTATACCCTTAGACTTAAAAGGGAAGGATGTAACACAGGGTGGGTCAGCAGATTCTTGTGCTCTCCCTTGATCATTTTACTGCCTTTTGGATCCATCCACCGCAAGGCGACTCCTCTCAGGGCAGATGTGTAGGAGGGTCCCTTGGAGAACTGACAGTTGACAGTGATGACATCCTTCTTACCCAAGGATCTTAGCCCTGGGCGCTGCCAAGCCCTTCCGCCTTTGAAAGGCCTAAAGAATACAGTCTTCTTGAATTCCAGACTTGGCTTCTCCTTACTTGCTTGCTTCCATCTCCTCATGCCTTAAGTGTGGCACCAGTACAACTCTGGCGACCAGAGTGAACTCAAAGTACAGCTTTGACTCTACAGGACAACTGCAAGGGGGGGGACTCATTAGGCCCACTATAATGGCAGCAGCTAGCACAACCCTAACATTTTCCAAATAAACAGATCTTGCAAAGGGTATATCAAACAGCAATATGCATAATAGATATAATATGCTAGGTTATTTATAACACGCTTAATACCCAGAGGTTTCTAAGCGCAGACCCGGGGATCGAACCTGTGTTGCTCCGTGTGGTCTTGCTTCCAAGGCCAGCACATTGCCCCTGAGCTATCCTCCCGAGAGATGCCCTGCACCCTTCAGGAAATGGGAGGTGAGCTATGAACAAACAACCATCTACAGCACCAGCCCGGGCCCCATGGGAGTGAGGAGATCCTCCTCCTCCTCCTCCTCACAGACATCACTCCACCCCCCCAAGAGGGAACTCGCAATCTTATTAGTTGCGCCCTACCACGTGTATAGATAACATTGGATGTGCCTGAAGTACTGGCATCTGCATGCATGCTGCTGCTGACTGTGGCGCTCAGATAACGAGAAGTGAAAATGCTCAGGGTTGCAGATCCCGTGCCATCCACCCATGACAAAGCCATGAACGGTGATGTGTCAGAGACTCCAGAGCGATCATTAACCCCAAGGGGAATGACAACAAAGGGTTGCTGGCCCAGATTGGTGTTTAAAAAGCTAAATATAAAACCAACAATTGTCCTTTGTGAATGTGGAATCACAAAATGTGATGTAATGGGGGAGGGGCCATGGTGTGTGGGCACACTAAGTGGGAGACAGGTCTAGGCGGGCAAGGCGATTCACTGAATTACATATATATTTCCTTCAACACATCCCTGTTGCCCTCTTAGCTGTCTAAGTGACCCCCACTCTCCCTGCAGTTCTTGGATTGCCCCCGGTTGTGCCATGATGGGATGGGATAGGCAGGCCAAGCAGAGAGAAGGCAAGTAACACGAGAAAGACCCTAATCCCCACAACAAAGCAGTGGCACTGTTACATTTCTAGCAACACAACAGGCGGCTCAGGATACACGGACAACAAGGTGCTGATGTATGGTTGCTTTAAAAAAAGGTAGATGCCTTTTAGGTCTCTGGCTTTGCCCTAGATGGAATTGGAACAACACCATTACAATACACCAGTGTTTTTAAAAAGATTTTTTTAACAAAAAAGATTTTAAATCACACGCAAGTTTAAAAGAAAACTATGCCTACTAACTAAGCAGCTGCATTAAAAAGAAAAAATAGTCTTTAAAAATATTCACCATCTATAAAGTGCACTTTATGTATTTACAAAAGGTCTTTTGAATGACATGTGTTCTTACTTGATGCTGGCAGCCTTGCCATGGCTGCCTGGAGGTGATCCCACACAGCGATTTGGCTACTCGTGGTCTCTTGTACCCCGGGCCAACTGTACAGTAGCAGCAGCATTGGGCCCACAGCAGTACCTTGACTGGGACCGTGTATGTCAGGTAGGACCCAAGTGATGTCCTGGTGATGGGGGGTGATCACCTGGGAGGCAGTAATGTCAGGACGCTTATGCCACAGGAGGCCCGGCTGCTGAGGTATCAGTGGTAGGCCCAGGAGAAAGTCCAAGCTGAGCTGCGTGTGTCAGATGGGGCCTGGGCTTTCTGTGCCGGTGGAGGGCTGGCATAAGTTGGTCCCTGGGCTGCATATAGATGCATTGTTTAACTGCTTCACTTCTTTGGGAATCTTTGGGAATAACAATTTGGCAAACGCAACCATTTCTTGATGTTGTTTTCAAAGGTTGAAGGTTTTAACAATGGTCTTGTCAACATTAGGTTTTCAGCAGTGGCCTTCGCAACATTCACTCTTTTAATCAGGGACATGCAACCACTTCTTCATAAAGTTTACAGTCCTTAAGGGTTTAATCATGGTCCTTAGCAACGTTTGCTCTTCATGCAAGCAGAAAGGATTTATCCAATACACGCAAGGGTAACCTTTCCATTGTGCCTTTATTAAAACTTCGACGAATAACTTCAACTTGCTTCTGACTACACGCGAGTGAATAGGAAGCTGGATACTGTTGCCGGCAGTGCTCACGCAAGGATTTAGAAGACCAGGTTTCACTCACATGGGTTCTGTAATCCTTGTTCTGCGGTTCACACGACTTCCACGACTTCTGCCACAACTTCTAGTGCTTCTGGCCTTACAGGGACCCACACCCTTCCTCGCTGAAGGTGTCTCTGGTACGGCCACACATTTAAGGAGCCCCTCTTGCTCTTCAGACCCACGGCATGATAACAGCTCCTTTGCTTTGATCAACGACACGTTCTCTGCACGCCAACCACAGCAGTCAGGTTCACATGGGGGAAAGGCAGCTTTCCTGCATGCATTCTGCTGCGCAGCCTCTGCACTTCAGAGTTTGGGGAACAGGACCCTCTCAGAACAAGCAGGTGAAATCTGCTGTATCCACGTTCCGGCGTCCCTATGGTTCTCCCACTTCTGCTTGGTTTGCCAGCTTCGTGCCTTCTTCTTTCTGCTTCTATTGCTACAGCTTGCACTCCAGTCACAGTTCCAGCTCCTTCTTATTGCCTGCACCTGAGGGGGGCTTTTATGCTTTGCATGTTCCTTCAGGTGTGCACTATTAGGCTTAATTGCCTGACTACTGCTACTGCATGCCTCTTCATCCCTCTTCCTCATCCCAGTACTTGTGGGATTATGAGACTCATAGTCCCCAACAACAAATGTAGTTCTCTTAAATAACTTCTGATGTTTAAGGGGATATTTGCTCCCTTAAAGTTATTTAAGGATAAATCATTAGAATGTGTAGTTACAGAGGAAGACACTCTATTTAAGGGAACACTTCTAGATTCCTTTCCATGAGTAAGGCTTGTTCAGGTTTTATAATACTTCTGCCCAGAGCCACGGTTTTTATATATGATTCAGGGACATCATAATGACCATAAGCCATTACCTGTTTTAAGTTGAAGTTATTCGTCGAAGTTTTAATAAAGGCACAATGGAAAAGTTACCCTCGCGTGTATTGGATAAATCCTTTCTACTTGCATGAAGAGCAAACGTTGCTAAGGACCATGGTTAAACCCTTAAGGACTGTAAACTTTATGAAAAGTGGTTGCGTGTCCCTGATTAAAAGAGTGAAAGTTGCGAAGGCCACTGCTGAAAACCTAATGTTGACAAGACCATTGTTAAAACCTTCAACCTTTGAAAACAACATCAAGAAATGGTTGCGTTTGCCTAATTGTTATTCCCAAAGATTCCCAAAGAAGTGAAGCAGTTAAACAATGCATCTATAATTGAAGAGAATAGCAAGCATTGCCCAAGCCAAGAGCCTCCCCATACTAAGAGTCAAAACAACCTTTCTCAGAGCCAAAAAGCAATCTAACTCTTACTGTGAACCTAATAACAGTTCACTGTTGTCTAAGATACAAGTGTGCAAGCATTACCTGAAGCCACGTGAGTGGCACCAAGGCTTTTGGGTAATTGTGTGGGCTAACAGTTGGCAGTAAGGTGAAGGCAAAGTTGGGGAAGGGAAACTGGCTGCGTGTAAAGATTATTTGAAGTTGACACGACCTATATTGCCAAAGACTGTGAGAGGAGAGAAGTGGGTCATAAAGACAAATCTAAGTTGTTTTCATGGCAGAAAGACAATAAAGGCAAAGAGGCTGCCCCTTTTTAAGAGAGATATTAAAAGGAAGAGTGCCTACTTAAAGGTGTTTAAGTACTTGAAAGTGAATCGTGTCAGAACTGTCTTGAATTCCAAAATTACTGAAGCTGTAGTAGTAGCCAAAGTACTGAAGCTGTGGTGGTATATCTGGTTGTCAATCGATGCAACATTGTAGAAGCCTAAACAAAGTGAAGTACTATGAGGCAAAGAGACTGTTGTCATGGTAAATGTGAGCAGAAGTGAAGTTGTTGAAGTGGAAGTAGCAGCACTGTGCAATTATCCTGAATAATATACTTACTGTGAATCCTAATTCTGTAACTAACGACATTCTAACTATTAACAAAGAACTATGTTTCACTGACTGTGATAGAACGTGTATTTCTTGTGAACTGTGGCAAGTCTTCTTGGATTGTTGGAAGAGGTGACAAAGCATTGTGACTGGGATTACCATTGGTGCTATTCGGAGGAAGTGGAAAGTCCATATTTCACCAAGGAGAAAAGATTTGCTGTTGTTGGAACTTTGGTTAACAAACCTTTACTTATATATTGTAACATCAAGAACTGATTTGAGACTGTCTTACCTCCAAGGATTTCCTTATTTCTTTATTTGATTGAACATTGGAGCAGAATACACTGAATCCTGGGGAAGGGAATCCGCCTAGGTCACTGAGAGGTTATCAAGAAACTGTGAATGTTGTTTATGTTTTTGAATTGCTATATATTTTCTTTGTATATTTGTTGTTTAGTGTGAGGGCCAGACATCCTGTGTTAGAGTGTTTCCCGTTAGCTTTGGGTAGGCAGGGAAATACTCAGCAGAGTAGGGATAGTGAAGCAATTTTATTTGACTTGTTCTCTAATAAAATGACATGCTTTCAACAATCATCAAACAGTTGTCTGTCTCGCATTGCTGACCCCTCACACAAGGGATGCTGGATTGGAGAGCGTATGGCAAAAAAGGAAGGCAGTGCCCCTGTTGTATGGCCTGTCAGGTCTAGCCATTGGAGACGGTATTGTTCTATTCCTTTTCAAACAGGGAAATGCTGCCTCCCAGAGGGGACTGTTGGCGGGCATCTACTTCAGAGAGGCTTCACGGCAGGGGCCGCAGAGGGCACAATAGAGTTGGAAGTGATAAGGAGGCCATGGCCCAGTCATACTTCAATAAACGTCCCTTCAGAGACGGAATTGTGCAAACAGCAAAGGTTTTATGCTCAGCTGGCTGGGAGCTGTTAACACAAGCCATTGTTTTATGCTAATCTGACCCTTAGATTTTAACACATTCTAATTGGCCAATTTATTGTCCCATTGGACAAAAACATTTCCTGAAACACATGACTTCCTATGCACATTCATGATGACTAGGGGTTTTCCATTTTTCTGAAATCACAAAGCCTGTGTTGCAACCTTTAAAAACTGAATATAAATAGACTGTTTAGTTTTCTATTGGCTAAATTCCCCATCTTATCTTTTTCTGACTATAGCCACTTTCATTTGTAAACAACACCGTTAAAAATCAAATGTTCTCCTATTTAACTGTGCTAAATGGTGCACCTGGTTTTGGAGTAGTTCTGAATGACTTGCATGGTTTATGTTGCTGCCAAGATCTGTGCGTCAGGCCCTTCTCCTATCTCAGAACCCTTGTCTGGGTGACTATCTGTCTGAGTTCCACACAGCTCTGTTATTTGATTTCTGCCATCTCACTGTACCTTTGCTTTCTGCACATGGCGCTACATTTCTGTGTCTGCTTTTTTTAATCACTCTTGGGATTCTGAGGCCTACAGCCATTTATAATACAAAGGCTTTTACTAACCTATATTTTACATCAGAAATCTATATTCTTTGTTAAATTTTTGTGCCGAATGTACGTATACTTTTATGTCCTATGTTGCCCTAAATACGGGTGTATATTGTTACCTATTTCCAATGTACTTTGCCTTGAATAAGGGCAGCTTAGCTACCTAAATAGACAATACTCCTGGATTTTACAATGTTGGACAGGAGGGAGGGGTATCGGCCCTAAATACCATATTTGCATGTCTGCCACAGGAGGGGGGGATAGGCTGGTCCTGCACATTCGTGCCTCCTCTGGATACAATGCTGCCCTTGCTTGCCCGATGGGGCTTGGCCTCTATCTCTTTGGGCATAAGTGGTAAAGTGATGAAAACCCCTCCCCTGCCTGCAGGGCTCACAGGAAGCTGTTGCTGGACTGCCCCATGTATCCGGTCCCTTACTCTTTTTGTCATTGAGCAAAGACAGGAAAGACGTGGTTTAACGGTTCGCAGTAGTGGCCTGTCCCGTCAAGCTTTACGGGGAAGCATCGGCAGAAAAGAGCATTGGGTCTAAGGGTGCCGTAATATGCTTTTCTGCCAGGTTGTGGTCCACTGGGAGAACTGAAGCCGGTTTGGGCCATAGTTCCAGCACTGTCCCCTCTACTGCCTGATTGAAAGGCAATAGTGTCTCCTTCTTTAGACTCTCACAAAGCAATGTCAGTTAGCTGATACTGCACCTTCGGACATGAAGGGGCAGACAACCCTAAGGTGTCGAACACCTTCACTATCAGACGCTCGAAAGCGGCCTGTGGTTTGCCCAAGGTGGCAGCACTGAGCATGTCCACCTCTGGCAAGATGTCAAGACCATTTGCCTTCTAAATGTTGGCTGCAAGGTCCACCAAGTCCCCTTATTCCTCATAAAACTCCACTACAAACTCTCGGACTTCCCTAAGGTGAAGGGGTTCCAGCCCTAAAGAGACTGGTTGGTCCTCCTCATCATAAATGTCCTCAAAATTCCTCAGGAGTAGAGGTCTGGGTGGGGAAAAGGCACCTCCAGGGCCACTTCCTCCAGGACGTCCTTGGAGTGGTGCCTCCTCTTCTTCGAAGGCGAATAAGAGTGTTGCCGTGAAAAACCGCCAAGGAGATTTTGACCTCTTGCTCTGTTTCTTCTTCCTCATGTCCTTTCGGGCTGGAGACCATTCCTCGGTTCCATGGTCTTTGCCAAGCGACCTCGAACGGGTCAGTTTAGCACTGCTCTCCTTGTGGAGGAAGCTTAAACGTTTTGCCTCTTGTTCTCAAAGCGCCTTTGGGTGGATTGGTTGGCACGACGCGCAGTCCTGCATGTCGTGGCCTTCACCAAGACAGTAAAGGCAAATGCGGCTACGGGTCTGAAACAGATATTTGGCACCCACAATCCATGCAGGGTTTGAAAAGTGGAAGCTAAAGAATCGAGAAAACAAAATTTGGTTTAAGAGCGGTGTTCCTAAAGAGAGCAGAGTGAGCAGAAAAAAGGAACTGAGGTCACGGAGTGCAGTGTTCTATATACACTGGCCTCGATGTCAGGTCCAGCAGAAGACATCTATAGGCATTAGGCGGAACCGCTGTGGAGCCAACGCTGCACTCCCTAGCGGTGGAAAGGTTTCCAAAGAGCAGCTGCATTGGGAGATACATAGATGAAAAACTAATGGGAGGAACAAGTCCATTGGAACCAGAGCTTAGGTAACTGCTATGGAGGTTTCCTTCACAGGCAAGGGCTGGACACACTCTTTTGGTACCTCTTTTTTAAGATAGGTGCAAGGTATGTGAGAGCACCCATTTGGAAAATCTCCTGTCAAGCTCTCCTGCTTCAAGATGGACGGGCTGTCAAGTGCCTACCCGGAGCTCATTGCTAAAAGGACTGCATTTATTCTCCTATAAAACCCTGTCAAGCATGCCCAAATCCAGAGTTGGCTGACTGACATGAAGCTCAAAGAATTCACACCTCACCTCTCATCAGTGCAAAATCTCTCAGCTTTACTATGGACTGTGAATAATCATACGAAACATTAATCGCCGAGAAGACCCAAGCAGCATTGTACCAGCTGGTGCTCCTCTGCAAAGTCCAGTCTGTCATCGCTGCTCCAAGTTTCAGAACAGCTGTCCAAGCCCTGGTTGTCTCCCCTCTCGATGGTAGCAATGCCCTACTCACAAGATTGTCAAATGCTACCTTTACCCCCCGGAAAGCTGCCCAGCCTGCAGCAACAAATCTCATCACATGACTAAGAAAATTCAACCACATCACCCATATATTCAAGGAGCTGGCCAAAAACATGTCCTGGCCAGAGGCCAGCACAACACCAAAAGCCACATTGCCAGTCTGAAAACAAAGAACTGCAAAAGGAAAAAAACAGGAAGCAGGCCTTTTTCGGTCAGGTACAGGGATCACGGCATGACTGTGGAGCTTCTGCGATCCCACTTCCTAAGGGATAGGTTTAGGTGAGATCTATGTTTTATGGAGGAGTTCCACCCTTCACTGCCTTAGACATTAGCAGGCTGGCATGGTTTATGTGTATTCATTGTAACTTTGTGATTGTATTGTCTCAAAACACATCCACATTAAATTGTTAAGCCAGGCTTTAGCTGTGCTATGATTGTGCAACAGATGACGACTGACATACCGGAGGCCTTATGCAGTGTAGCAGATCTTGAAATGCACCATGGACGCCACAATAGTTTCCGAAGTATGATAGATAATCCATGCATGTATTCAATAATACATGTTCAACTAAGTGAGTGGAACGCTGCGACGAGCAATGAGAAGGGTGTTTGCGTCACTTTGGACACAACCAGTCAGGGGCTACACAAGATCATCACTTTTTCCTAACGAGAACATACAATTCTTGGCTGATCTAAACCGGCAAGCATAAGATACACAACATTAAAGTCATCTTGCATGGGGGTGATAGTTTGTTTTTGGTTTTGGACACTAATTGGCCCGTCCGAACCATTGTAGATGCTCTATTTAGCTTTTGGTAGGGGTTCAAGACAAGAAGATAGATCTCCTGCTGCTGGTCTCTGTACCTGGAGGAGAGTGAGGTCACTGTGAATTGATTTTTCGTATATTTTGTAACAGAAAAAGAGGCACACAATAAAAGGGAGCCTTCGAAAGCTTTGGTAGGGCAAATTTTGTATGTTTAATGTTCGGAGAAAAAGAAATATTTCTTTCAGATTGTTTTCCATGAAACATAGAAAATACATTCAAAACACATCTTGCTACATTAGTGTTCTAAATGACAGGCAAATGGATGATTACAAGTAAATATATTCAATTATCGCATATTATCTCGATAACATCGAAAGCTGTAAACTAATCTTCCAAGATCCCCCAGCAACATAAAACAATTTACAAAATCCCTTTTATCCGGCAACGTCATAACTTCCTCAGAAAGTCATTTCATTGTACACTCCTCTCCCTTCCCCAAGAGGGGAGGAGGGTGGGTAATCCAGGCTTGTCTTTTTCAATGATACCATGAAGAGCTCATGTTCCAGGGTTTCTCTGGACTAGGGGTTTGCCATCGTTTGCCTCAACAGATGGTTTGGACTACAACTGCTGTGATCGCTCCCCATAGACTATGATGTCTTGGACTGATGGGAGTTGCAGTCCATAATATCTGGAGCGATCATTTGGAGAGCCCAAGGTCACAGCCCCCTGCTGTAGCCATTGGCAAAGGCTACTGTGCTCTGACAAGTCGCTGAGCTACTCTTCCACAGACAAGACATGTAATCCGCACCTTGTTTGCATGCAACAAGTTATAACCTCCTCAATGTAAAGTCCCCGTCTCAATGGATCATTAGATGTCTGTTCTTGTGGCATTTCTCATTCCGATTGCAACGTAATAAGCCACGTAAACCCTTTAACAAGACTGGCTGAGGAAGTTACAAGCACAGATGGATTATCCTTAGCGATCCCTCAGGCCGAGGTACTGTAATGACATTTGCACGCAGCCAAGCCAAGGAATGTTAGGCTTGCTTTTTTGCATTCAAAGCATCTTGGAGAACAGACCTTGGGAGGCCACCCTGCGGGTTCACCCAGAGGAAAACCTAGAAAAGCAAAGTATCAACCAAGCTAAGTGCCACTATTCTAGATGGACTACATCATTAGCTGTTCCGAAATGTATGTTCAATATTTCTTTCAATATCTTGTTTTCATAATGCTGCAGAAGTCCCACATCCCCCAGAAATAGACACACCTTTCGAGATTCTGCTTGATAGGGCTTTGCACTGGTGTTTGCCACCATGCCCCTATATTTATTTATTGTTGACTAGTGTACAGGCCCGTGTACAGGGCCAAAGTGCAGGTTCGCCACAGAAGGACCACTATATACCCTAAGCCAACAGCTCCCTCTATCGGTGACAACAGGCGATGCTATGCAAATTGGCATTGTCTCTGTGTATCCTAGGGCAACAGCTCCCTCTAGCAGTCACAACAGGCAAAGTTACTGCATCGGACAAACATACATTTAGCCTTTTATTATAGTGTTGGATTTGTAAGTTACCCTGCAGAAGAGGGAACTGACCATTTACAGTCCTTGGCACATTCCATATCAGGAACGTGCTGTAGGGAGAGGATAAAGGGAAGGGTGAAGTGTTACAGGATACCCAGAAGTGCTGATTTCTAAGGTGCCTCTGAAAATGCATTTGTTTTCTGTTATAAGAGTGGGTGGGGTGGTTGCAGGTAGGTATGCATCAACAGAAGGGAGGTCAAAGGAGAACGGTAAGGGGGGGCGGGCATACAGAGAAAGGTGTGGTGTTGTAGAATTCCCCAAAGTGTATACAGATAAGCATGCACAAATAAATACAATAAGCACATAGGCAGACTAGTATTTCACACTAAAGTCCTACCACTGAGCACCCAGACAAGGCCAATAGGTGCTCCATTGTTTGAAACTGACCAACATCTGAAGTTATTAAAACAGCATTCTTTGGGGAAAATTGGGAAAGCCTAGCGGTGGTCTTAGAGATCTGATCTTTCCGCAGCATAGCATATGCCAAGTTCGAAGCCTAAGGTAATCTGAACTGGGAACCCCTTCCAATTGCTCTTGATTAACTATGAAGCTGCTAAGTGCGACTTTGCAATACCTGATTAAAAGGTTGGAGGGGCCATGAAGTGGGGAAACACGGTCTGAGACTAAACTCTCATTCATAAAGGCCAATGTATTCACCATGTGTTTTTTCCAAGAGGTTTTGAAAAGTAGAAAGCAGACAACTCCAATGAAAACAAACTGGCCCGCTAGGTCGTCCAACTGATACAATCTCAACTCTTCCTACCTCCCGTTCGTAAGGCCTCTCTAGGTCAGCACACCAGCTACCGTGCCCCACCGGTCACAAGGGATTCTAGTTCTTTATGCTAAAAGAAAGCCTAAGAGAAGAATAACTTATCAGGCCTAGGACGTCTGCCATGCACAAGTACAAAACAACATAAAACAGTTCTTGAAAAAGTATGTCTCTAGAAAACCTTCTGGCACTTCTCCTGAATCTCACTGTACTGGTGATGGAAAACGCCTTGCAATCCATGGTGCTCATTGGTAACTCTCTTGCTGCCGGGTTACAAAGTGGGGGAATGTCTCTTCTACCTTCACCTCAAAGTCCAAAGGAGAAGTGACCCTAGTTATTTCACAGCTTCTCACAAATAAGGAGCAATGTTTCTGCTAGGTACGAGTCTATTCAGGCTGAGAGACCGTTGGATTAGTGCCCTGACAAGCACCCAGTCTAAGGTTCCTGATCATGTGGCCCACCAGCCTCCCTCGTTGAAATTCTTTCTCTCCTTTGCTTCCACAACACCCTACTCGACTGGGTGTCCTCCGATCTCTCTGCCTGCCCCTTCTCCATCTAAAGGGACTCCAGCACCTCCTTCCTGACCCTCCTTCCCATGAGCGTTCCTCAAAGACGAGTACTCTGATCACTACTCTTCACTCTATATACCTCCTCTCTCGACAAACTCATTGCCTCCTTAGGCTTTACCTATCAACTTTTTACTAATTATTCCCTGATATGAATCATCTTCCTCTCCTTCACCCATGCAATCTCGGAATGCATAACCAACGGCCTGTCATCCACCACTG
Organism: Ambystoma mexicanum; assembly: GCF_040938575.1. Classification (NCBI taxonomy): domain Eukaryota; kingdom Metazoa; phylum Chordata; class Amphibia; order Caudata; family Ambystomatidae; genus Ambystoma; species Ambystoma mexicanum. The sequence continues at coordinate 277,217,678 of NC_090927.1, read as the reverse complement.
GATGGTTCCACACTGCCTTATGAACATTTATTTTAATTTGTTTATTGCGTTTAAATTGTAAACATTTTTTAGCAATATCAGTCACAGTAAAACAAAATAATTACTAATAAACTGATGCACTACATAATCTGTTAAAACCAGACCACCACAAAAATATTAAACAATTAACTCTTAACGACCAAAAAGAAGAATAGGCAAAAACAATAAAATTAAAACCTGGTCTGCATCACATAACTGTACCTAGATCAAAGGAAAGTCTGTCGAGAAATTGAACTAAAGTAATTACGTTTTTAGTTCTTGATCCATTTGTCAATAGATTCCACCAAGCCGAGGGATCCGAGTCCACAAAGTCAGAGAACAGGGATCTAAAGTAAGTTGTGCGGAGGTCTCTCAAGCCAGGGCACCTCGTCACAATATGAACCCGTGTTTCTATCTCGTCTGTGTTTCCGGATAAACAAAAGTGATTTTCTTTAGACAGGCCTTGGATTCCTCGAATTTCATTTGTAGAATATAAGTTCAAGCGGACACACAGAAATTGGTCCCTTACTTTCTTGTCCCGAAATTTTTCAGATAAGGGCGTAAACTGTTCAGTTTCTAGCCATCCGGAGTTAGGTGAGTCACCAATTGGCAACTACTTGCCCCTTCCATGGTTTGAATCCAATTGTAAGTTTTCAGTTTTGCTTTCACTCGGTTGGGGTTTGTCACCAGTTGATCCAGTCGACTGCGAATAGAGTCCAGACAGTTTGTCATGTCTTGGAGCCAGCCTTGCAGAGATGGATTATATTTCTCTTTTGTTTCGTTATGAATACGATCTAGAATTGGAGGTCCTGAAGTAGCGAAACATTTGCCAAAGAAGGCCAGTCTATTTCAAGTAACTGAGCATCTCAAAGATGAGAGGTCCAGTTCACGGCGAAAGAACGGGGATCGGCATCGATTGGGGGACCCCCAACAGGCGCTTTAAAAAAAAACCTTCTAAACTGGACCAAAGAGGATTTGAAATAGACAGCATCGGTTCAGCCACGTAGATAATAGTTGGAATAACTTTGGCCTTGTAAAATCGAATAACTGGGAGAATTGAGAAACAACCAAATTTCCTATTTATTGCACGCTCCTGGGCAGTAAGGTTTTTCCAATGAGGTAGGATAACATAGGGGATTCTGATCTTTGGTTGCTTAACCAGATCCCTAGATATTTTAAAGAGGCCACATGCTCAATCTTCTTACCACCAACTTGCCATGCGGGCCGATTCTTGGCTTTGGCTGGTAAGCCAAAACTCATAGTTTTGGTCTTCTCTATATTGATCTCGAGCCCGTTCTGAGTGATGTAGTTGTGAAGGGCTTCGAGTTGCCTCGGAAGGCCCACCGGAGTCTGATCGATGAGTACTACGTCATCGGTGTATAATAGTCGGGAGAGGAGAACACCGCCTACCTTGGGAGGAAAGGATCTTATACATTTAAAGGCCTCCGGCATGTCCACCAGGTAAAAGTTGAAAAGTGCCAGGGCCATAAGGCACCCCTGTTTCACACTTCTCGAGGTCCTGATTTCCTTGGACAATAGCCCTGCTTGATTTAGTCGGACTCGTAGAGAGGTGTTAGAGTGCATGGCCTTAATCAGTTCCAAGAAGGCTAACGGACAGTTCCTCTTCTCCATTTTAGACCAGAGCAGACCTCTGTCTACCAGGTCTAAGGCCTGTACAAGGTCCACGAAAACCATGTGGATTTTTACTTTTCTCCGTTGAGAAGATTCCTTCAGGATCTGCAACAAAAAAATATTGACGGCCATTCCCAAACCCTTCACTAAGCCACTTGGAAAGTGATCGTAGCTATCAATGGCCCTACACCAACCATGAACATGGTCCAAAACAAATGCGCCAAACAGTTTGCCGATCACGTCAAGGAGAGCGATAGAGCGGTAATTCCTAGGATCTTTCTGATCCCCTTTTTGATGGATCGAAAACCACCATTGCTCTCCTCCAAGAGCTCAGGACTTCCTGGCGTGAAGAAATCTGGCCAAAGAGGAAAGCTATAAAGGTGGCCCAAGCTTCCGGGTGCTCCCTAAGCATTGCGTTTGTTAGGCCGTCAGGGCCCGGGTCGCGAAAGATCTTTTAGTTTCTTGATTCGAGCAGTTATCTCATCCACATTTGTGTTCGTATCCCAGGGACCTCCGCACTATGGAACCTGCGCCACCACCTCGCTAACCATGGTTGATGAACAAAGTTTGGTTCTTGGGCACACGGCCCCATTGGTTCTTGGGCACACGGTCCCTCTGATAAGGTTGTCAAGGAAGTATCGGCCCGAGCCACTATTGCGGGCCCGCTGGCCGTTTCGCTTGAAGTCAGGGGAAACGGGACCCTTGTGGGGACCACCGCTGGTTGTTTTCCCAGTTGCCAGTGAAGCGAAGGTAAAGAGGCATGTCCAGAAGCAAAGAAACCCCCCAGGCCCTGACATCTGGAGTTACCCTTTGAAGAAGTAGGAAAGGATGGTTGTTTAGACTTCGGACTACGATGAGTTGCCTTAAAATCTAATGGAATAAACACAGCCGGGGCGACTTCGAGACCCAACCATCAGACAACTGGTCTTTCGGGGGCCAGTTCCAAGATTCAGCACCGTCTAATAGGTCCGCATCCGAAACATCCCCCAAAAGATAACTGTTGTTTTGCTGATTTTTACAAACATAGAAGGAACTCTGGAGTTCACCACAGCCCCACGTTTGTGAAGTCTGTGAAAAATGCGTGGCTTGTGAGGCAGTTTGACGGTACTAAGCAGATCTGACCCTCCTCCTCCCAATGGGCTTTTCTTTCCCTTTCTAAGGGGTGGGCACGAAGGTTTGAAATTATGTTTGGAAGCATTTTTAGTTCTGGGAGGGGATGACCTTTTCTGTAGGGCCATCCGACGTGCCCAAGGTGACCTCGAGCTTCACTAGGTAACAACCCAATGAACCCTCCTTCGTGGGGGCGAAGGGCAATACGTTGTTCTCACCACCATGCAAGATGGCTATCCATGCAAAATCGCTCTCTTCAGATTCGTGCTACTCGTCTATTAATCCATCCATGGTGTAGCCCCCTCGTACCTCACTGAATGCATCTCACTATACTCTCCCTCTCTAATCCTCCACTTCTTGTTTCTTCACAACATGTCAGTCCCTTGCCCACCATGCCCCCCTTCCACTTTTGCTCCTTTTCCCTACTTGCCCCACTCCACCAGAATGTTCTTCCCCTGGACATCAAGGCCATCTTTTCAGGGGGAACTTTTTGAAACAAAGCTCAATCTCCACCTTCTAGCAATGGAAGGAGCCACACAAACCTGGCACCCTCCTATCCAGACTAACTATCCAAACCACCTTTTATGAATCCTGCCCTCACTACTACTCTATGTAATGTTCAAATATATTATATAAAGTCATATTAAAAATATTGGCATGTCCCCCAAACCCTATCTGTGGTAAATGTGCCTACTTTTACCCCCCACCATCCATTATACGACATTCAATCCAAACGTGCTCTATATAAATGTACCTCATGCTAGGACTGCCTCTGTTCTATGTTTGTTATTGACTAGCTTGTAAGTCATTTCCTTTCAAAAGGACAACCTTCTCTTGAAGAAATACAAAGACAAAAACCAGCCCACTCACTGCTGCCTCCTAAACACCAGTTTCCTAACACACGCTGCACCAGCATCTCTCCCCTCCTTCCTGTACCCCTGTACATCCTCGAGACTGTGTCACAAGCTTGTTTCTCTACTCCTGCCAGGTGTACCCGTTTGTGACTCCGGGTTCATCAACATCTTCTCTCCACTGATCTTCCACATCTCCTGTGATGTCAAATGTCCATCCTCCTCCTTAATCCCTCGTTATTTATTTATTTGCAATTCTTGTATAGGCCTCAAAGCGCAAAATGATAACTCTCTTCAAGCCCTCCTCCTTCAATGGTTCAATCATCCGCTGTTTGCTCCCTTTACTTCTTTCTGCCCCCACATTCTTCACTCCATTAGTGTTCCTCCACCCTTCCTTCAAACTTATCACTGCCTCATCTTCTCTACTTTGAGGTTCCTCTAATGTTCCTTCACGCCCTACTTTGATGCCTCCCCCTTTACTCTCCCGATGTTCCTCCCACCATCCATGAAGCCTCTCTCTTCCACCTACTCATTTACTCTGCTTGTGTTCCTTCAGCCTTCCTTCCTCTGCTCTCCTCTGCTCCCTTTTATGACTCCCTTTGTGTCAAACAGGCTCCCCTCTCTGTCAGTCCCACTCAAACACTCTGTCTCCAGCAGCCCACCCTATTACCATTGCAGACTTCCTTTTCATATGGGGTTACTCACTTCCGCTGGCCCAGACCCCCAGTAAGGGGTTTTACATGAGTAATTGCCAGCACCAGCATGGGAATGGAACGTTTTGAATTTGTTTTGTGTCAGCTGTTTCCTATTTAGAAGCGTTCAAACATGTTAAACGGTGTGTTTGGCTTGTGTAAGTTATACTCTCCCTTCATTACACAATAATGATTTCCCAACTGTGAAGCAATAACAAGCAGTCTCGGGTTATGAGAACATCTCTATTCTCTCTGGGAAACCTATTGGAGGGGCAGAGGCTACCGTGGGGTTCATATGATGCACCCCTGCCTTCTGCATGTGGAGTGAGTAAGGTAGGCAGGGAATCCTCCCCCACAGCCGCCCAGATGTGAGCTCACGCTGTAGATAGTTGCACAACACCCTGTTGGCTAGCTGCTCACCCACCATATACATTGCCCACTACATATCATCACTAATGCTGGGATATCTCTTTGTAACCTGCAAGGAGTCTTTCAGACACCCCACTTCACCAATGCGAACCCTTGCAGTGTAACTGGCAAAGGACTAGCGGCACCTTTCTACTTTCTACTCACACGTGGCTCTAATGGGCATTCTGCAATTAGCAAAGATAATTATGATTTGTCATCTTGATTTTATACATTCCAAATTTTAATTTTGCATTTGAATACCAGCGTTTTTGCATTGTGTTGGGTATTGAAAGGCAAAATGCCACACACAGCATACCAGAGATGAAAACAAAGGTTCCATGTGATAATAACAAATGAAATAATTGCGAAAACTTTTTAAACTAATTAAGAATAACGAACAAATATCAATTTTTTTCTTTTTAAATTTGGCCGGTCCTCCCTCAAATACCTCCTTTCCCTAGCTTTATTACCCCGCCCCCCATTTCAATACCATACCCCAGCCCCCACCCCAAATATACTTATAACAAAAAAATCGATATTTTGTCGTTATTTATTATTCGTTAAAAAAGCTATTGGTTATGTGTATTTCATTATACTTACTGTACACCGAAAACAAATGTAATTTACGTGGCACGATTTGACAAAGTAAATTTGTTTTGTTTCCTCTTTGGCAAACTGTGTGGGTCTTATCTTATTTAACACTTAAGCCAGAATGGTATTGGTGGAGTGCTGAGCCGTTTTGTAACATCCCACGTGTGGTGTTGCCCCTTTAAGGACATCTATTGCCCTTTTATGGAGATAGTATCATGACTTCGTCATGACAGGATGTTAGTGAAAGGAGTCTCTGCAGGCATGTGCTTCAGACCAGCGGAAGACGCCACGTAATGGCGCCGTGTTTCTGTGCCTCATTTCGTTGGGCCGGTGGATCAGCATGTGTGACCAGGGTGCCCCCAGGCCACTGTCCCTCTATGAGACCACAGATCCGCTGCTTGTCCGGGATCCCCGGCAGCTGAGGTCTTGCTGTGTGACCACGGCCACCAGGGTGATCTCTGCAGCAAGAACTGTGCGTGTGTCTGCTGGGTGCCCCCAGCAACCCCTTGGGCTGGCCTGTGTGCCCCCCATGAGCCAGCCTGCAACTCTCCCCACTAAAGAGTATGCTGGTTGCCCCCAACGCTGATCTGCCTGGCCTGTGTGCTCACATGTCCAGACACGACACCACAGTCCTGAGGTAATAGCCATAGCTAAATGAGGACAATACCGGGGCCAGCAGGTCCATTGCCACACCGTAAAGCCTACCCCATAGTCCATTAACACCTCAGAGCAAGTGCGTAATGGCCAGGGGATCATCAAACAATGTACGCCAATTTGAGTAGGCACATGAGAGAATGCGGTGCTGGGTGCTGAAACAAACAAAGGACAACGCACAACCAGAGTAGGGGAGGCAACCTCCAATGCAACTCAGTAAGAATGGAAGCAGAATGGGAGAGGCGGGAATGGACAGTCAGGAGCAGGAGGAATGGGTGACGGGAGCTGGGCGAGGAGACAGCGAGTTGGGGGCAGCAGAAGAGTGACAGGTAAGAGCAGGGAGGCGGGGAAATGGCATCCAATTAGAAGGTGGAGAGTGAAACTGATAATGCTGCTGCTCCCTGCATCGTGATAGGTGGCTGAAGATTCCAAGGGTGCTAATAGAATTTTAAAAAGGTTTTATTATTATTAATAAGCAACTTATCGGCTTCCATGCTGTCACTGGCTCTGTTGCACGATTTGGACACTGCAATAGTTCTTGTTGCATTAGAGTTGGAGGACATAGTCAACACCATAGTTAAAGGCAAGTGTCTGGGGGAGGTCCTAATATGCATGTAGATGCCCTGCACATGGGGTTAATAATATGCATTAATTGATAGTGAAAATGAGATGTAGAAGTTCATTGCTGAACATTGAATGAGTATGGTTTAGCATCATAGCCTTGCAGGTGTAGTGGCAGTAATGGCAAACAGTAGTACATCAAGAACTATTGAATACTCTCATAATATAAAGGGATTATAACATTACATTATATTCATACGTTAACACCTCACTATAAGCACATTTTACCAGCCAAGCATGTGTTTATGAAAGGGTTTTTATTCAACATCCTGCTGGGCTTTACTTTAAAATGTTGATTTCATGATTTCTAGATGTTGCAAGGAATGTTCTATCTTAATGTCAACTATATATTTATGTTTAAAATGTGTCGTTACTGTTGCGTGGATGCATGGGTTTCAGCAACGTTTCATACTTTGCAAATCCCAGTTACAAATAATAATACAAATCAAGATTGATCAACTGAGCGCTGCCCAATACGTTGTTCTTGGAAGACCAGTTTACAAACATTCCCTTTGGGGGACAGTTATATTTCAGGCTCGCCCTGCACTACCTTTTCTCCCAACAGGTTGTAAACGAAACCGGATCTTTGCATCAGCACAGGTTGACTAAGTAAGGAGAAGGAACTGTCAGAATGTCTGGTAACCTCTGCCTCCCTGGCATACCTTTGCTCTTGCGACATTATTCACTAGTCATCTGTGTCAACATCATACATTGACAACACCATGTAAATGCTATTGTTAAGTGCTCGGCAACATCTTCAAGGCCCACAGCTTCTAGCTTTGAGACACAGCAGGCTACCGGTGCAAAAAATATGCATGCAGCTTTTATGCACCTGTGAACAGGATTGCTTTTAAACAGACCTAAAAATCTTATCGGTGGTTTCCTAATGATGGATATCAGAACTCCATAATATTCACAGTCTCTTGGTACCAAAGAGCGTAAGGCGCCCGATCGGAAGCCATCAATTTTTCCACTGTCATAAAAGTTAAAGAGTACTACAAACTTGGCAGCTTGTTCACCTCCAAAAAGTCTCCATGGATTGGGTATTTACACAACGGCAAGGTTTTGTCTATGCAATACATGGAGACATTTTTCTTCTGTTTCAATGACTTTGCCTTGTTTGGTTTGCCACTGTCATAGCGACCTATTTTTCAGGAAGGATTGTGCAAGAGGGGAATTCTTTTTCAATATGACCGCCCTTTGGAACTCCGTGTGTGCATGGTCACGCACATCACGCATGCCAACAGTATGGGCCAGAACATTCCAAGATGCTTAGGCAGTGAGAAGCTGCAGCGCTTAGTAACGTAGTTGTGAACATAGAGAAGATTATGTTTAGCTAGCTCTTACTCCAATAACAGCTTTCAATGTCACGCTGCTTTAACGATATTAGTGAAAGGGCGCCCCAAGGCTTCCAAAATAACTTGTTCCTTCCTGCTGTTTATCTTTTAACCTTCAGCTTTGTCCGACGCAGCTTAACGTCTTCCTGCCTTTGGCTCCTTGCTGCGGCTTTTCTTAGCCAAAATGGTGGGCGCTAGCGCAGGCTCGTCTGCAGTTGTTGCACGTTGCTTTTCTTTGATCTTCTCACGTTCCTCATGCTCTCGCTTCTTGGTTTCCCAGTCTTCATCTGTCTCGTCAAAGGGCTCGCCCTTTAATTCTGCCATGAGACGGAAATCTTGGCATTCCGCTTCAGCTCTATGGGAAACAAAGAAAGGGGACAAAATGTAAACAGTGCAGAATGACACAAAGAGATCACTTCGTCTGCTTATGCAGTTCTAGGGGAGTTAACTGGTGATGGCAGGGGACACTTCAGAATATGGGCCGGGCAAACTTGGAGACACTGCTCCCACTGTTCTACCCCCAAGGTCTGGTGTGGGGACCAACTATCAAATAGTACATTTTAAAGCGCAATATAAGTTAGTTCAAGTACATTTTTCTGCACAAACACTGTGAAACTTAAACACTGCCAGTTTTGGGAAAGGCTTGCCTCACCCTTGTGCCTAACAAAATGCAACTGCGCAAATACAGGGGTGCAACTAGGCTAAATTGTAGGCAGGGGCTAACCCTTCAAATGTTGGGAGAGGTACTAACTTCAGTTACTATGGGGTGAAGGGGCAAACTTACTTGTGTAGGGGCATCTAAACTCATTACGCATTCTAATTGGACTATTCTAGTGCAGCTTCAATGTTACAGGCAGTTAACTCTCTTCTTTAAGTCTGAACGCACCTACTTAAGGACTGCTGTGAGAATGAACGTTCTCCTGTCCTCCACCCACCCTTCCAATCACTCCCCTGGCATGCAAGTACTAAACCCACATCACAATTTCAATTGCCTAAAAATGTATTCATCTGAATGCTGGGGCTAACAATAAAACTGCTCCCATCTCTGTTCCCAACCCTCTCCTTTCGGCAAGCTACTCCAAGCATTCCTCTATTGTTATCCTCCTTGATCTCTCTGCTGCCTTTGATACTGCTGACCACACTCTTCTCCTTAACTCTCTCTCTTCTTTTGGCCTCGAAGACTCTGTCCTCAACTGGTTCTCCTCCTATCTCTCTAACCGCACCTTTTCAGTCTCCTGGGGTGGGTGCACTTCTCCTACCTATCCTCTCAACCACTGCGTTCCTCAAGGTTCTGTCCTTGGCCCCTTTCTCTTCTCACTGTACACTTTCTTCTTAGCTCCCATTATCTCCTCCTTTGGTGTCTCACACCATTTCTATGCTGATGATACCTAGCTCTTCCTCTCTTTCTCCTCCTTCTCTGCCCACATCCACCATAAGCTGTCTTCTTGCCTTTCTGCTATTAAATCTTGGATGTCCTCTCACTTTCTTACTCTTAATGCAGATAAAACCGAAGTCCTATTCTTCCCTGCCAACACACTTCCTCCTCCTTCCCCTCCATCTTTTGTTCTCTTTCCCCCCTCCCAACTCTCCTTCTCTCCTCACGCCCGCAACCTTGGTCTTCACATTGATTCCCACCTCTCTCCATCTGATCACATTTATCTTACTGCCAGATCCTGTCGCTTTCACCTTTATAACATCTGTAGAATTTGACCCTTCGTAACCTTCCATGCTACTGAACTCTTAATCACCTCCCTCATCTTCTCCAGACTCTTCTACTGCTCTACTTTTTTCTTTGGACTCCCCTCCACTCACCTCTCCCCCCTCAAATCTGTCTACCACTCTGCCATCTGCACCCTCTCTCTTCTCTCACCTCATGATTCCATCTCTTCTTCTCTTATCTCACTAGGTTGGCTCTCATTTCACTCCCAGCTCAAATTTAAATTCCTCTGTCTAGTCTTCAAATCCCTGTACGGACTTGCCCCTCCTTACCTATCATCCTTTCTCACTTTCTATACTCCTTCTCGTTCACCCCGCTCTGCTGATCAGTTCCTTCTCTCTCCTCCTTTTCCACCCTGCGCCCCTTCTTACTTCCGCTCCTTCCAACTACTTGCTCCTTTCCACTGGAACCGCCTACACCTCCCCATCCGCTCTATTCCCTCATAGCTTTCATTCCGCACTTCTCTAAAATCCTATCTCTTCCATTCTCCTCCCTAACACCTTTGCTTCCTCACTTACTTCTGACTCTACCTCTACTCACACCTCCTTCTCTCTCTCTCACTCTGTCCCTCTCCTATGATGCTTAACCTTACCAATAATGTAAATTGTTCCTTGTAATGTTTTCTGGTTTTGATTAATTTGTTATGTAATGCTTGTTGTATTTTGCTTGTTCTTCTTGTAAAGCGCTTTGGCGTAAAACGCTATATAAATTATAATAAATACAAATACAAAATGCTTTACATAACCAAGGTTTCCACAAAGCACTTAAAGAGATCAGACATCGGGTTCTCTCCATTTCATAACATATCCCCAAAACCACTGAAGATCATTCCTCAAGACTCGGGTGCTTCTGACCTGCACCCGCCCTGTCAGCACTGTTACTCCTGATGCACTTCACAATGTCTTTAAATTCCATACAAATCTTACATTAGATTTCAAAACCACACCTTCTTCCAATAAAAACAGTTTTGAAAGTGAGGAGGAAAGTTCAAGTAGAGTCAGTGCTGCATCCTGTGCCAAGAAAGTTGTTTATTCGTGTTACAAGTGCTGTATTTAGAAGGGCTCTTCTCCAGTGAAGGGAAGCACGCACACACCGATAACTGCAGCTTACAGCTGTAACACATTTCTCTGCTTTCAAGTGAGTGTTGCCTTCAGCTGTGTCTGGGCTGTCAGCAGAGCCTATGCACTCGTAACCAGTGGCGCAACACCATTGAGCAGATTGGGCCCTAGCCCGCACTGGCTGACCTTCAGAGCCGTGGCAGGACACAACAGGACACCAAAGTTAAACTGCTTCGCTGTTAACAAAGGCCCTGCACAGAAGCCCCGTCCCTCAGCTCCCATGAAGGGGGGGTGAGGGGTTGGAGCCCGATTAGCTCAATGAATTTGCATGCCTGGTTTTCAACATTTGGTATTAGAATGCAAGGAAAGATCATGCTTTTTTCCAAGCTCGTCAATTTCAGGAAACATGGTGGAACTGTTAGAAATAATTTCCCCATCCTACCTGGAAGCAACACGTGTGTTCTTGTCCTCTCCCTCACTCTCAACTCCATTGGATGAGTAGTGCTGGGAAAGCCAGAGAATTCACGGGTGTGCCAGGGGGTCTGGCTCAAAGAGTCAAATGCGAGCCAAGCAAGTGAAAGAATATGTGGAGCGCTATCGTGAGAGCGGCTTCGGAGGTTCTCTCGCAATACTTCAGGCTGCATGAGCGCATGCCACAGAAAGAGTGCAGAGTGAGAGCGAGCTGGCATAGAGGAGAGCAGTCACATGTGCAGCACATCCCCTGCTCAGGATAAACTCAGCATGAACTGGCTGAGCCCCAAGCTGTAAATCTTGACCTGAATACTTTCTAAATCAAATAAGTAATATCATTTCCATTGTGAGGGGATAGAGCCAGCGACCAATTTCTGGGGGGCTTAGAGGAAAACTGAAAAAGGCATAGAAAATTATCACAAAATGTCCATTAGGATTTTCAGAAAATTCAGTTTAACTTTTACATGAAGTATTTGGATTTGCTAATGCACCACCTTCCCATGTATGATGACCCCTTAGTATTTCAATGTTTTTGCCGCGCAACAGTACTTTGCATGTGATACTCCTGCCCTTAGGGATAGCAGGTGCAGCAGAACTGTAGTGGATTCTACCTTAGTAGACCCAGAGGAAGTTGCTAAAGCTCTTCTGTTACCCACTAAGTTGGCTGATGGCCCACCTCTCAAGTTCCCAGTTATGCCTATAAATCTTACTATAAATGATACAGTGGTCAGGATTCTAGTGAGCATTCAGAGAGATGTCTCAGGAAAGGTCTTGCTGGGCAATGATCTCAGTCAGAGCTTTAGGGCTTGTGGGAGACACAGCATAGAGACCCTGCACAAGGTCACACACAAGGGCTGCCCTGGCCAAGACCATTGCAAAGCCCAAGCCAAAGGGGAAACCCAAAGCTAAAGGAGTCAAGAAAGACAAAAGAGGGAAAGAAAATATTCCCGCTAACTCACCTACCACTGAGGTTGATTGTTAGTAGAAGGTGGTCCTGACAGGATTGAATTCAGTAGGGGCCAACGTGAGTGGCCATCTCTGAAAGGCCTAAGAAGACAGGCCTACTCCCAGATTGGAGGTGAACCTCCTGGGAAGCATAGGATTTATTGGGAAGGTGGGCTCCTGTACAGTGAGCCTACGGCGTCTACAGAAGGAGACCATAGGGGGTTGGTGGTTCCCCTTGCGTTAAGACCCTTCCTCCTGCAGCAGGTGCATGAAGTGCCCCTTGCTGGTCACCTTGGCATCAAGAGAACCAAGCAAAGGTTATCCATGCATTTCTACTGGCCCAAGATGATGGGGGTGCAAGTAGAAAGTCACTGTAGGAGTTGTGCCACCTGCCAGATATCTGGAAAAAGTGACATAACAATCCAAGCTCCATTGGTGCCACTCCCAGTTGTGGGGTACTATTTGTGAGGGTAGGGATTGACATTGTTGGTCCCCTTGACCCCCAAACACCCTCAGGCAATAGGTTTATCCTGGTGCTGGTCAACCATGCCACTAGGTATCCTGAGGCCATCCCATTGAAGACTGTGACTTCCAAGTCAGTTGCAAAAGCTTTACTGGCATATTTACTAGGGTTGGCTTCCCTAAAGAAGTTGTGTCTGATAGGGGCAGCAACATTATGTCAAAGTATATGCAGGCCATGTGGAAGGAATGTGGTGTCACCAATACGTTTTCATCCGCATACCACCCACAAACCAATGGTCTTGTTGAAAGGTTTAACAGAACCTTAAAAAGCATGATTGGGGCTCTGCAAGAGCCCCAAAGAAGAAAATTGGGTCTTCTATTACCATGCTTACTGTTTGCCTACAGAGAGGTACCTCAGGAGTGTGTTGGCTTCATCTCCTTCAAACCTCTGTTTGGTCGCCCTGTGAGGGGACCCTTAGCCATAGTCAAGGAGGGATGGGAGATACCCAATCCCATCACTGCCAACATAGAAGACTATGTGCTAGGGCTCAGAAAGGGAATGGTACTACCAATGGGTCTGGCTAGTGAGAACCTGAAGGCAGGGCAAGCACTGGTGAAACATTGGTATTACCAGAAGGCTCTCCTCATCAATTTCACACCGGTCAGCACACTGGTCAGCAAGTCCAGATCATGAATCCTATAAGGCCTAGAGCTTTACAGGACAAATGGCCAGGCCCTTACACAGTGGTGAAGTCACTGGGTGAGGTCCACTATTTAGTGGACCTTGGAAGGGCTGGTCAGGCTCCGAAAGTGTTCAATGTACATAGACTGAAGGCTTTCATCCCAAGAGTTGAAATTGTTACACTGGTGCTGGCTTCAGATGTTGAGGAGGAGGAGTCAGAACCTCTGCCTGACCTGTTCCAGGGCAGTCCTTCAGATAGCTCCATTGAGGGTGTCCAAGTGGCCCCTCACCTGACTGCTGATCAACAAGCAGAGGTGAAAAGTTTGCTGAGGCAATTTTCCCCCTCACAGTCTCCTGGTTTGACACCTTGGTGCAAACATGGCATTGACACAGGAGACAGTGTACCTACCAAAAGTAGGGGATACAGGATGTCAGACAAAGTAAGGTCTTACATTAAGACAAAGGTCAACAACGTGTTGGATCTTGGGGTGATTGAACCCTCCAGTCGTCCTTGGTTTTGGTTCCAAAGGCAGGCACCTCTGAGTTGAGGTTCTGTGTGGACTACAGGGTTCTGAATGCTGTCACCAAGACAGATGCACACCCCTTGCCTAGAACAGATGAGCTGGTGGATACTTTGGGTGCCTCCCACAGCACATTTGACCTCACTGCAGGCTATTGACAAAAAGCCCTTGCAGAACATGCCAAGGAAAAGACAGCTTTCTCAACACTAGAAGGTATTTACCAATTCAGGGTAATGTCTTTTGGGTTGAAGAATGCCCCTGCCACTTTCCAGAGGCTTGTGAATCATGTCCTCAATGGGTTGGATGAATTCTGTCTTGCATATCTGGATGATATAGCAGTTTTCAGTGCCACCTGGCAGGATCATGTGAAACGTATTAAAATTGTGTTGCAGGCTCTTAAAAAGGCCCACTTGACCATAAAGTCCAGTAAGTGTCAGATTGGACAAGGATCCGTGTTCTACTTTGGACATGAAATAGGTGGACGGAGGATACAGCCTCTACCCAGTAAAGTACAAGCAGTAAAAAGACTGGCCTACCCCCACTACTCAAATCCAAGTGAGAGCCTTTTTAGGACTCACTGGGTACTACAGAAACTTCATGGCAGACTATGGCACCATAGCTGCCCCTCTGACTGCTCTCACAACTCCTAGGAACCCCAAGAAGGCAACTTCTTGGTCTGAAGAGTGTGGGAAGGCCTTCAATGACTTAAAAGACTCCTTGTGCCAGCCCCCTGTTCTCAGGGCCCCTGTTTACCAAATACCTTTTATTGTGCAGACAGATGCCTCTGACAATGGGATAGGAATTGTACTATCACAAGTAGATGAGAAGGGTAAGGAACGCCCTATGGAGCGCCCTATTGGCTTCATTAGTCACCAACTTAAGGACAGAGAGCTCAGATGATCCACAGTAGAGAAAGAATGTTTCTCTGTTGTGTGGGCCCAAAGGAAGCTGAGGCCCTACCTCTATGGGACCCACTTCACTGTGCAAACTGACCACAATCCAAAGTTGCTCAGGTGGTCCATAAGCCTTCAAGACTTTGACTGCACTATTGAGCATAGGCCAGGTGTCCAACATAGCAATGCTGATGGGTTGTCCAGAATGTTTAACCAACCTGAACATGAGACTCATCAACGGGTGGATTAATTCCCCCTGTCCTTGGTCTGGGAGGGGCGAGTGTTAGGAAAGATTTCCATTTCATGTGTAATTTTCCCTCCAGTTGTGTATCCCCCAACATTTTGCTTTGTTTAAACACCATAGACTGCACAGCCTTCTGCTGCACTCCCCTAGGCTTTTCGCTCATTCCTTATGGGGAAACTGACATGCCCTGTAAAGACAGTCAGTACTGGGAGACTTTGTTTCTCTTAGTCCTTGTCAATGGTTCAACTTTTCTGCAACATGTTGCAAGTGCACACAGTACCTTGCAGTACAGTGCACTTGGGTCTTCCTGTCATTTCTAAAGGCCCTAGTTACTCTCAAAGGATTTTTTCTAGGAGAAGTACAGATGTGCCTTGGACACGGCTGGTGGCAGTTTATCTTTTAGTGTATTTTCAATCCTTTCTTGCCAGGTAAACCGTGATTACCGTTTTTGGCACGGTTAGGTGGCCTGGCTCCAAAATGCCACGCCACGAGGTTCTCTGTCCTGTCCTTTGGCCATCCTGCCCCTTCGCCTTCCCCAGGTCGAGCCGACCCCGGTCAGTCCTCATTTGGGCATGCATTTTCCCACGAAGCGGCAAGCTTTTGCAGGCTTCTGCATGCCTTGAGTGTGCGCCCCCAGGATGTGGGCTGGACTGTCTAGTTCCAATACACATCCTGGGTACCAGAGAGTATGGTGTGCTGTGAATGTCACCTCATTGCAAACGCCCATAACAACACGCAATGCCCTAGCTCATTCTCCAGCAACAAGGCCCACACCTGCAATAACATACAATACCCAAACTCAAAGACCAACAACCAAACGTAAAACTGAACTAAGACCCACAACACCTTCCTGCCCATTACAGGGGGCACTAGCTACTGCTAGATCACTAACTGCATATGCACTGGATATCACAGACCTCATCAACACACAAGATCTCAATCTACTCGCAAGATCAGAAACCTGGCTGCACCCATCCGCAGACCCGCGCCCTAACACTAGCCACCCCACCCAACGACACTTTATTCAGGAAAGACAGATCACACTCCAAAGGAGGAGGGCTAGCCTTGATTGCCAAAGACCCCTTTGCCATTAGAGAAATCAACAATGACACGCCCACCTCCAGTGAACTACTGTCCCTCAAAGTCACCCTCTCTCACACCTCACACTAACCATCCGCATAGTATACAGAGCACCAGGTCCAATCTCTACCTTTGAAGAAGACATCGTACAGGTCCTAGCTTCCTACTCCAAGCCCTCTTCACAAATTGTTCTCCTGGGCAACCTGAACCTGGGATTCAACGACATTAACAACAGCAACGTCCTTTCCCTCGCCAACGCACTAAATGCACTTGGATTTTCCCAATGCATCCAATGCCCCACCCACACCAAGAAACGGATACTCGACTGGATTGTCGTAATGAACTGCCCCATCACCATAACCTCCAGAAGAATCCCACCAATACCAGCGACCACAAGCACCCCAGCCTCTCGCGCAACTCAAAAAGCATCACAGCAACAAATATCCTTTCATTACTATCAGAAATTACCACCCACCCAGCAACCATGCTGGACAACCCGACAGCCCTGGCTGAGATCTACAACTCAACCATGGCAAAAGTCATTAACACTGTGGCACTGCTCACTCAGCCAAATGCCAGACCCCTCTCGCACTGCAACTCCTAGTTCACTCCAGACCTTAAAGCCATGCACTTATAAAAAACAAGAAGCCGAAACCACCTGGAAGAACGCAAATAAAAGCAACTTGCTATTGATAGCCAAAATCTACAAAAATGTCCTCCTCCGGGCCAAAAAATCCATTTACAACAAAAGAATTGCCAACTCCAGCACT
The DNA here is from genome assembly GCF_040938575.1 of Ambystoma mexicanum. Taxonomy (NCBI): domain Eukaryota; kingdom Metazoa; phylum Chordata; class Amphibia; order Caudata; family Ambystomatidae; genus Ambystoma; species Ambystoma mexicanum. Next base: position 277,200,921 of record NC_090927.1, on the reverse strand, counting down.
AGCTCGCGAGAACTCTTTGCTATTCTACGCGAACAAGAAACACCGACCATCCCCAAAGACAGTTGCAACAAAGACGAGGCATGGTGCGTCAACATTCAAAATGCACTGCTTGACAAACTGGCCTCCCTTCAGAAAAAGATTTTGCTGAAACAGAACTCCCTTACTCTAACCACCCCCTCTAAGACACTCCCACTACTACCTGCAGCCCTAGAGTTCCACTTCAGGCCAATCTCGTCACAAGAAACCTTGAGCAAAGCCTGAAACCCACAAGATGCCAAGGAGACACCTGCCGAGCTACCATGATCAAGGACTGCGCCCTGGAGCTGGCACCCTTTATCAGTGCCCTGATTAATGCCTCCTTCGCCACCTGCGAAGTACCTACCAACCTCAAGGATGCATGGGTCCTCCCCCTGCTAAAAAAACAAACCCTCATTAGAACCTGACATCCCCACCAATTATCGCCCCATCAGCACGGTCCCATTCCTACTCAAAATACTGGACTGAGTAGCCTATATCCAAATCCAGTCCTTCTTGAAAGTCAACAACCTCCTGGGCCTAAGGCAATCAGGATTTAGACCAGGATACAGCACTGAATCAGCACTCCTAGATCTAGAAAAATAGACGGACAAGGCCAAAGACTCTGGCAAGGTTCCCCTCCTACTCCTTTTTTGACCTGTCAACAGCCTTCAACCTGGTTGACCATCACATCCTCTGCCAGCACCTCGCCTCAGCTGCACATTTCTCAGAACAAGCCACTACCTGGATCTCGTCCTTCCTGTCCAACAGTACCCAAGGCTCCTGTGTCTCACCAACACTGTATAGTATATTCATAAAACCCGTATTTGACATCCTAGTCATTCTAGACAGTCTAGGAATTGCATACACAAACTACGAGGCAAACAAGCAAATACTTATACCAATCTCAGGCAACTAAGCTACCGACTCCACTGCCCTGAACTCCATCTATCATACGATCCAATCATGGAAGGCCGCCAACATGCTATGCCTAAAAGATGAGAGAACCGAGATCCTCCTGACAGGCTCCCAGACCACCCTCAACAAACTTGACAACTACAAAACCTTTATCATTGTCGGAATTACTATACCAGTACTTAACATCGTAAAAACCATGGGCGTATACCTGGACGCCACCCTGTCCCTAAAGAGACAGGTCAGGGCCATTGCCTCCTCAGAGTCATACACGACAAAACTCATTCATGTCTTCAGGCAGTTCCTGTCCCAAGACAGCTGTCTCACGATTGCAAGAGCCCTCATAGGGTCTAGGCTGGGCTACTGTAACGCACTATTTGCAGGCACCTCAACTCGAAATCTTAACAAACTGCAGGTAATTCAAAACAACGCCCTCAGAGCTGCGCTAAATATTTCAAACAGCACCCACATTTCAGCGGCCAGGAAAAAGGCCCACTGGCTACCCATTGGGCAGCGCATCCTTTTCAAAGCACTAGCCATCACACATAAATGCATAACCAACACTGCACCAAGATACCTCTTGCAGAAAATACTAAAAATGCAATCCTCCAGACCCACCCGATCGCTCCACTCCAACTGCCTAACCATCCCACCCTACAGACTGAAACGAGCTGGGGGCGCTAGCTTCCCCGCCATTGCTGCCAGACATTGGAACGCTCTCCCACACAACTTGAGTGTGGAACCACATGGGGTCTTCCGCAAGCAGCGCAAAAACTTCCTGTTCTCCCAGGACACCCTAGCCGAGGGCAACATACATACCACATAGCCACTGGCCCCGCCCTCATTATCTAATTGTCATCTGTTGCTGTAGTACTACCTTCCTCCTATCTCTGCACCTGTATCTCTGTTATGTACATGTACCTATGTACTTGTATCTCGCCACATCCGATTCATGTAACCAGCGCCCTGATGCCTCAGGTTTTGACACGCACTACAAATGTTAAATAAAATAAATAGAAAATAAACATTGCTAGGCCGGAAAACAAGAATATACGTTTTCTCATGCTATGCACCAGTACTCTGGAACAGCATACCGACACACATCCTGCAGCTCCCTCACACACACATTACAGCAAGAAATGGAAGACTCTACCCTCGGCAGCTGCTGATGCCAAGGACCTGGTTGGTTAAATATTGGTCGAGAACCAGACAAAAGTGCATCAGAGTGTCATTAAACACATTAAAACTACTTTGCAGCAGCCATGAATGCTTTAAACAGCAAAGCATGTCTGCAGGTATGTCAAGTCGTCTTCTGCAGAGTCGCACCCTAGTATCAGTGGCTCAAAATCCAAGTCCCAGTCACTCCTAAGTGCAGTGTTCATCATGTCTGTGACCTCCCTTGAGAATCTGCACTCCCATATAAAGTGTTCCTTTCCTATGATTGCCATCCCAATAGACCTCAGAGTCAATCCTTCCTCCCCTCGGCCATCCTATCATGGGTCTAGTGAAACCCTACTCAACAGTTGACCTGCCTGGCTCTCTCTCCGTAGTTCAATGGCAGCCGCCTAATGTTCTGGCCCATCTCATTCCATGCTTGTATTCTGGGCCTCGCGCCCCAATTCCCGAGACCATTTTAATGATAGTTTGAGGTTGCTGGGCTCGGCCGTATGAAGGAGAGAGTAAACCATGGTGGCCATATGACCTTTGCATCCCACGAGCACCGGGAGTAAGCATAGATCTTTCTCTACTGTGTTTGTCTTAACGAATGACACTGCTTTCGCCATAGGAGCATCGCCCATTCCCTTTGCTGTTCGCAGGACATCAAAGGGCATCTATTATTCCCCACATAAGCTATGTATACCACCCAGTTGCCATGCTGGCCAATAAAGCATCTTTTTCTTGAGCATAAATTGGGGATGGAACCAAACTAAGGCCTTGGCCACAGGGTATGGGTCCTGCCCTGTCATCCGTGACATCTCTGTCCAGCACGGTTGGAAATCAGTGAAGCCCACGACAAGGGGGAATGGGCGCAGGACCTGCACAGGATGTCACTGTGGAGAAAGTCATATCCGGGGAGGCAGAAGAACATGAGCCTGTTTTAAGACACATGTTTGCTGTTCCTACTGCTTAGTTTATAAATGGAGTGTTTGTACTGTATGGTGTATGGACATGGTGTGGAGCAGGAAAGGGCTGGGAGGGGGGATGGACCTTGCTGTTTGTTCACTAGTTCAGTTTCATAAATTGATGTCAATTAAAAAAAACACAAATAAAAAATGCATAAACAGAAAATAAAGCAATGTAAACCAAATACAAAATGTGGCTTCCGATTGGCCGCGTTCAGCACTACACTGCCCACCGGCACGGAGCCGGCATGCAAGCCGTGGTCTTGCCCCCACATAAGGCCAGCGCCTGTTTGGCCCTCCGCCATTAGCAAAAACTATAGAAGTCCATGCCTTCTGTACCCTGAGACTGTGGCCACCACAACACCCAAGAAGGCCCTTGACTTTCCTTCAGGAGCAGGTACCCTGCACAGAGTACCTAACAAGATGGCTGACTCCATGATCAGCCAAGAAACAAGCCCACTCCAGCAGGCTTCCACACCCCAGGAACTTCGTGAGTGTAATTCCGCCTATATGACCCTGAATGTGACTCCCGATTGGCCGCTTGCAGCATTATATTGCCCACCAGCACCGAGCCATCAGACGAAGCCGGTGCCTCGCACTGAAGCCCTCCACATAAGGCCATTATCTGTCTGGCCCTGTGCCATTAGCAACAACCATACAGGTTCATGCCTTCTGGGCCCAGAAACTGCAACCACCACAACGTCCAAGAAGGCCCTTGACTTGTACCCTGCACAGATTACCTTCCAAGATGGCCAACACTGTGGCCGGCAAAGAAACAAGCCTGCTTTGGCAGGCTTCCACACCCTGCGATCTTTGTGACTGTAATTCTGCCTCTATAACCCTAAATATGGCTCCCGATTGGATGCTTGCAGCACTATACTGCCTACCAGCCCCTCACAGGCAGACGAAGCTGCGGCCTTGCTCAGAAGGACAATGCCGGTATGGATCTGTCTGGTCCGTTACGCCCCTCGCCCTGATGCTCATATAAGGTATGTACTGCCATACTTCCCACATTACATTGCGACCCCTTTCTTGCTTTCGATCAATTTATATTCATGTGTCATCATGCCCATCCCCTTACTCCCCTCTCTATGTAGGCATAGGCTCTAAATAGAACAGTTCCACTTGCCCGCTCCCCGTAACTCCCACAAAGAGATGAATGTGAGTAGCGGCCCTGGAACCTCCAGGCGACCGCCTACCATGGAAAAATGACTCCATCACTCAGAACCAGAACTGCCTTCATGGTGCTCCCCTTCTCAATTTATTTATTTATTTATTTGCATCTATGATATGATATCGTATGATATCATATGATATGGCATTTATAACGCACCTATACACAAAAGTTTCAAGGCGCGACAAGGCAAGGGAGGGGGCACAAAGGGAGGACAGACAACGATCCTACTAGTCCAGGGGTCATTCAGATCACGCAAGTGCATGGGATGGGGGGAGGGATAGAGCAGTACATCTTAATAGATAAATATCTATATGGGTCCTGCCCTAAATACAATATTTATAAAGCACACAACAGCCCTTGGACATCGTGGCGCTGTTACAGAAGACTTACTTAGTTAGAAAGTGCTTGCAGAGACATACATGTTGCCTAACCCCATGTTGCGAGGCGGCTTGCTTAGTTACACAAGTGCTTGTAAAAACATACATGTTGCCTAACCCCATGTTGCAGGGCGGCAGCAGCACGCAAGTGCAGAAAGTCAGTTTAGGTGGCATAAACATGTTGCCCAACCCCAAGTTGCAGGGGGCAGCAGCATACAAATGCAGAGAGTCCGTTTAGGCGGGCGTGGCTTGGAAGTGAGGGAAAAGGGAAGGGGGAGGAAAGCGAGAGGGAGGGTGGGGGGCGCACACAGCACCACAGGTGACCATGGGGGGTTGGTGGGCACACACAGCTTCACAGGCGAGCGGGGGGGGGACACACATAGCATCACAGGCGACCATGGGCGTGGTTTGGGAGGCACACACAGTATCACAGGTGACCATGGGGGTTAGGGGGCACATACAGCATCAGAGGCAACCATGAGGGGGTGGGGGGCACACACAGCATCAGAGGAAACCATGAGGGGGTGGGGGGTCCACACAGCATCAGAGGCAACCATGAGGGGGTGGGGGGCACGCGCAGCATCACAGGCAACCAAAGGGAGTGGGGGAGGGGGCGAAATGCCCATGCATTCCAGGAATGCCCGGCTTGGCTGCCACACTAAGCCTACTTAGATCTGTGGCTCCTTGCATAAATCAGGCAAGCTTAAGCCAAATAGTGAACTTCTATCACACCACCACTTGACCTTCAAAGCCAATGCCATACCAATTTGCCCAACACACGACCAGCCACTCTCCAGCACCCCTACCAGAGGCCTGCCAATTGGAGCTCCTGCATCCTCCCCATAAATACAACCACGATTCTGCCAAATTGGCCACCACCCCTGCAGAAAAACCACAGGATATACCCCCCTCATGAAGGTCGATGTTAATGGCCAGCGCCCCCTGGATATTCTACCAAGTCTTCCTACTACCCCCGCGCTTCTTCCCAAGTCAAGCTCGCAGCGCTGCACCTCAAGAGTATCTGGCATGATCCACCACAGACTCTGATAAGAAAGCCTGTGTCTCCAACCACAACTCACCCCCCTCCACACAAATGCGCACATATTAATGTCAGGTCAATTCAAGCCCATTTCCTCAAAATACATGACCTTATCACCACTAATAACCTTGATGTGCTTGCTCTCTCTGAAACGTGGCACCATGCCACCTCTGGCCTATGTCTCTCCATCGTGATTTACCCCAGCTACACCATCTTTCACTGGGACAGACCAGACACTAGAGGTGGGGAGGTTGCCCTGATAACAAGAGACACCCTCTCCATCAGACAAAACTCATCGACACAGCTGGGTCTATGCGACGTACTTTCCCACAAAATGCCTCTATCTTATACAAAGACGATCAGTATGCATGTCCTCTACCATCCCCCGGGTCTCCTGACCTCCTTTGAGGAGCAGCCACTCCACCTGCTAAGCACTAATATCAAACCGACTTCCAAAACTATTCTTCTTGGCGACCTTAACCTAGGTCTCAATGACCCTAATGACCTGAACGTGACCAGTGTAGCGAATGCCCTCAAGGCACTAGACTTAGAACAATGCATCTCTGCACCTCCCCACCAAAAAGGCAGAATCCTGGACTTGATCACTGTCTTTAACTGTCAAATCACTGTCATGTCCAACAGCCCATGCACTTGAACCAACCACCACATCATTACCTTCCTCATTGCCCTTAAGAGCCTTCCAGCCGTAGCAACATCCCCTTTTGCCACAGTCCATTGCTCGTAGTTCACGGAAACTAACCAAAGAACCTATCCATCCCTTGCTTGACAGGCTACAACCAGCGCACCTTGACCAGCTTGACCCAGACAAGCTTGCAGACCTATATGCAAACACGTTGCAGCAAGCAGTCAACACAATTGTACCACAGGCTCTTTGCAAAGCTAAACCCACTACACACCTCATCTCCTGGTTTTCACCAGACCTTCTAGCACTCCATGCCAAGAAATGAGAAGCTGAGAACAAATGGAAAAATTCCCCTTCTGACCTTCTCAAATCCTTCTTCAACATAGCAGCCAAAACCTACAAGACAGCCATGCTAGCAGCTAAATCAGCCACCTACAACACTAGAATCGGCAACGCGAAGTCCAACACCCGAGAAATCTTCACCATTCTTAGAAAATTCTAAATGCCTCCCTTCCTACACCCGATTTCTCTAAAGACAGGGAATGGGGCACTAAGGTCCAAAATGCCCTCCAGGACAAAATCGCCATGCTACACACAAACATACTACAGAAGCAAGCTTCCACCAACCCCAATAGTCTTCTGCTTCAGTCGTCCCTGAATACCAAAGCTCTACAAGACCTCACCCCATCCTGCTTCAACCCCATCTCTTAGGACCAAGTGACCTCCTTACTTAAAAGCTTAAAGCCCTCCAACTGCAAAGGAGAGGCCTGCCCGGCTGCAATTATCAAAGACTGCGCCTCTACCCTTGTACCCTTCATTCCCTCTTCTACCGCCTGCAGAGTTCCTATAAGTCTGAAAGAAGCCTGGGTACTCCCATTGCTAAAAAACCCATCACTGGAGCCCACTACCCTCACAAACTACCAGCCGATCACAACGGCCCCCTTCCTTTTGAAGATCCTGGATAGAGCAGCTCATATACAAATTCAGCATTACTTGGAGTCCAAACACATACTAGGAACTCAGCAATCTGGGTTCCGCCCAGGATATGGGACTTGAAACCTCCTTGCTCGATCTAAAGAACCAGTCAGATGAAATTTAGGAAGGAAGGAAAATGAGCCCTCATACTACTACTGAGAATTTGGGTGAATTTTCAGAATCCAAAATGACAGAGGAAGAAAAGACTGAATGTTATTTGTTCGAAAATAACATTTGTTTTTTTCTTTCTGCAACCATTTCAGATCCCCCTATCCCACCCACCACCTTACTACCCGTCGGCGGCACACTCCACTGTGTTTTCCGCCAACTCACTGTGTCCCTGGGATGCCTGCTCCCAATCACAGAAGTGATTAGAAACAGGAATTGAAGGGTCCTTTTCTTTTCATTTTTACTTTCTACCCCGGCTGACCTTGTAGTGAACAGGGTGCAGGGGACACCCCCGCAGCCCCCGCTCCCTGTATTTCACTATAATGCCACAGAATGGGGCATTTGACTGGATTTTTCAGCAATTCTAAATTTTTGTTTGGCCGAAATTCGAACAAATATTTCATTCTGAATTTTATTTTCTGTCTTTTTGGGTCTTTCCTACTACTGGACCTCTCGGCAGCTTTTTGACTTAGTGGATCACGATATCCTCTGCCACCACCTAACATCTTTGGACAATTTCTCACCAGAAGCCTCCAGTTGGGTCGCTTCATTCCTGAAAGACAGAACAATTCCAGTATTTGCTGACAATACTAGTGCCCCTCCTGATTCCATCTCCTGTGGTATTCCCCAAGGCTCATGTATCTCTCCTACACTCTAAACATATTCACAAAACCTCTTTTTAACTTCTTTGATGCAATGGTTATCTCCTACACTAACTACATGAATGTTACCAATATCCTCTTCCCCCTCTACAGCAACTATCACCAAGACTCTTAGAAGCTTAATGCTATCTATTACACCATACAACAGTGGATGGATGCTAACTTTCTCTGTCTAAATGATGACGTTGTTGGCCTACCCACAGTGCTCCAGATCCTTAGCCAGGAATATGCATCTTCCAACATCGACGGAAATTGCATCCCAGTCTCCCAGTCTGTAGAAACTCTGAGGGTTTACCTTGATGCCACCCTCTCTCTCCCACGCCAAGTCAACGGTAACGCCTCATCAGTTGCTTACACTACTAAACTGATTAACGCCTGTAGACCCTTTGACAGCTCCATGTCCATTACATCATAGGCGCTAGACTTGACTACTGCAATGCCTTGTTTGCCGACACAGCCAAGAGAAATATCCACAAATTACAAATTATCCAAAATAACGCACTCCGCTCTGAACTAAACATTCCCAAATGAGAGCACATCACCGCAGCCAAAAGTAAGGGACATTGGCTCCCGATACTGGAAAGAATTGTAATCAAAACGTTATCAATCACCCATAGATGCCCCTCTAAGTCTGCCCCCTCTTATCTCACCCAGAAATGTCAGAGAGCCATATCCACAAGACTGACCAGAAAGGACTATGCAAACAGGCTCATCCAGCCCACTACAGGCTAGCAAGGGCAGGAGGCGCAAGCCTCCCAGCCATTGCAACAAAACTATGGAACTCATTATCCCCTACTCAGAGGGTGGAAAAGTCTTATTGGGTCTTCCGGAAAAAACTGAAAACTTGGCTCTTCACGTAATGTACTAACTTTAACGCTGTCTTGTAACTACTGACCATTTTCTCCTTCTGCTTCTCCTTTTTTCTCTACCACGTATGTTGCGCCTTGATGCCTATGGGTTTAGTGGGCATTACAAATGTAAAATAAATAAATTAAAATAACAAGAAGGTACATTAGCATTACATTTGAGCTTAGGGTATGACTCGCAGTCTATTGTCGAATTAAATTCGGGCCAGAAAAATGATGTCCGCAACCAAGCCTTGTGTTTCCTATACAACACATAGGGCCTCATTACGAGGCTTGCGCTCCCGTAATGAAGGGTGCCGGTACAGGACCGGCACCCTTTATTACAGGATGCACAATTACGAGATTCCCTTTGCGGGACCCTGTAAGGACGCCTGGTAAAATCAGACGTCTTTTCCCGGTCCCGCGAGGGGAAGAGGGAGGTAATAACGGGCCATTTGTAATGTGCCCATTATTACCTCCCTCCCCATTCCCATTACATAAAAAGAAGAACAGGCTTGATTTCAGGTGGAATATCTTCTACGCCTACTCATTTCCAAAGGTAGCAACTCACAGAAACACAGACCATGGTGCTTCTAGGCATCTATCCCTGAATATAACTGCATTTTCTTAGGCACTTGCTCCATGTCACCTATGCATTGCCTTCTGTTCTCGTAACTAAGACACCTTCTTGTAACAGCGCCTCGATGCCTTTGGGCTGTAGGCGCTATACAAATACAAAAATAAAATAAATAAATAAATAGTTTCCATGCAAACTAGACTGAGTTACCATGATGCATTGCCTAATGTGCGCAGCATGCATTTGTAAAACATATACCCTGCTTAAGCAGTGAGGGGGGATATATTTTGGTGCCAAGGGGGCTGAGCAGCTCCTGAAGGAGCATCAACATTCAAAATGATTCACCGTCAACTGCGGCTGGTGAACATTTTCTGTGGAAAGACCTAAATAGCTCCCAAAATTAGAACAGTGACTGAGCTTGATCAGGGAGCCCAAAATAATGCTGTTAATGTGCTGTGGAGGCATCCCCTGGAGAACATTTTTGAAATAATGGGCTTCATTACAAGGTTGCTAGGCAACCTCTGCTTACTGGGTCCGCCACACAATATCCTGGTATTACCATGATATTACCGGCGGCGGAGTAACGGCAAGTTCCCATTCCCATTGAGTCCCATTGGACTCCATGGTATGGGGACCACTGAAGCACCGGTGCTTCAGTGAATGATCTACCAGTAGAGACCTGAACTAGCGGCAGGTCTGGTCTGCTGGTAGTTCACTGCCCCTACAGCAAGACTCGGGGTATGCCGGTCCAGAAAAGGTGCCAGTACAAGTTGTTATCAGCATCTTTTTCCTGAAAGGCACAGTGCTGTCAAAAATTGTGACTTTTACAGTGCAGTCTCCCAAAATAAAATGCTATATGCCATATGCTTAAAATATGTTTATCTATGGCGACACATAAAATGAAATTCAATAGATGCTAGATCTCCCACAGTACACAAGAGCATTTTTAAATATTTCCATAACCCTACCCTTCACAAAATTTAGCAGCATTGCCATTGTAACTCACATTAATGATGCTGCTCTCACAATGCCATCATTGCCATTGTAAATATGTTTGAAGCAGCTGTGTCCACAACGTATGTCAGCATTGCTGTTGTTAATCACGTTTGTGATGCGCTCATAATATATGTCAGCATTGGCACTGTAAATCGCCTTATAATGATGTGTCCACAATGTATGGCAGTTTGCATACTCTAAATCACTTTGATGATGTTGTGCCCACACAATATGCTAACCGTGCCACTGTAAACCACTTTCATGAAGATGTTCACAACATTTGCCATCAATGCCTTTATAAACCACTTTTATTATGCTATGTTAACGAAATATGCTGGCTTCGTCACTGTATATCACTCTGCTTATGTTGTGCCCCGTGATATGGAGGAATTCCTACTTTAAATCACTTCACAATGCTGTGTCCATGCTGATATAGGGCAGTATTATTTGGATAAATCACTTTCACTGTGTTTCACTTTCATGATGCTGGTCTGGCCGCCCTCCAACAAACCATATGCCCCCATGCACGTGCACAGACGCTTAGTTTCTCACACACACACACACACAGTCACGCACGCACGCACACACACACGCACACAGACTCACTAACTCACATGCACTCACACATGCAAACTCACACAAACGTGCACACATTGCAGGCCCTGGGATTGTAAACTTACCTCCTCTAATACGCCTGGGCCCAGGAGCAGCAGGACTCAACCATCAGATCACCTGAAGCCACAACCAGAAAGCCAAAGGAGGAACATGCAAGGCACACAGCAAAGGCAGCATTATTTTGCGTGAATAGAAACTGCAACAGATGTGCTACTATAACCTGCTCCCAGGTGCAGTTTCCTTTTTCGAATGGGTGTAACCTGCAGAGCTATCACAGAGAGGAGAGGGGGGGGGGGGGGCTCGGGCACCTGAGGAAGAAGGAGAGTTGCAAGGGGTTCAGTTGCCTCCCTCCGCCACCCCAGTGCTCTGCTACTATACTGAACGGTTAGTGGGCAGTGGCGATTCTCCAGAGAAGTCACATGCTCATATCTCCTAGCAAGAGTCAACAGTCTGGCGGTTGCGGGCATCAACACCTTTAAAGAGGCAAGAGCGGTGGCAGGCAAACTAACGAGGATACTGTTCCCCAAATCCACCCAAATAATCGGGTTCAATGGTAGTAAGCAATAAAAGGTGGACTTCTCAAGCTCTGGCAATCTGCTCTACATAGGACTGAAACATTCATCATGCGAGCAGCAGAAAGCACGCCATGTGTCAAAGGACACCAGGGACGGACCCACCCATCCTCTACCTCATAAGCAACTGTGTAGGCAGCAGACAACTGGCTCGCCGAGAGGAAAAGCAGCTCTCTGTGGCTGGCCTTCAGTTTAAAAGATGTGTTGACATCCACTGCTTAATCTCTCGCAAACAGTTCAACAATGCAAACTTCCCGGAGGGTGACGCCTTCAGATAGGAGAGAGTGCCAAACACTTCCAAGGGCAGGGAAATGCCCCGCCCAGTGAGTAGATCTCCCAAGGGCTCCATGCAGAAGTCACATGAAATGGAAGACATGATGGATAGGACACAGAAAAGGGGACAGGCGCATATTCCCTCAATCTGATATGATATGTCATTTATACAGAGACGTTTTTATGGGAGGCAAAAGGGGCACTTGCCCAGGGCCGCCACCTTGGAGGGGGCCCCCTCAAAGCTGCCTGATCTAAAGTAACATTCCATTGTTCACCAGAATTAAATAGGACACTCTGGGAGATTTTATGGCATGCTGCTGAGGCGCTAAACCCATTGCCTGCCTGTTTTGACAAGTACATTCTGCCTCAATCAATTAATCATTTAATGCTTTCTGTGTTCACTGGGGAATAAATAGTTTGTGCGGCACAACTTCTGTAGCATTCTTTCCTTCCTGTGGGAATTTTGTTGATCATTGCAATAGCCAAAGTTGAAATCCATATTGATAAATGGAGTGCCACAATGGTTCAGAGGTTAGCTCAGTGTGTTAAGCACTCATTGCATAAATATGTGTTCATATGAAAGATTAGAAGAGCACATTCCAGCAAGGCTGGCTGATCCTTTCCTATGTCGGAAGTTTATAAACCTACCTGCATATGTACTCGGTTTTACAGCGTAAGAGGTGCTATTATCAGCAATGTTCCTGCACCAGATAGGGTATGCCATAAAAACTAACATGTCATTCGTATGATGAAGGTCTAGAAATTGGTTTGTTCAGATGGGGCGTTCTAAAACCTAGGCAATCCCTTCCAAAGATAAGCATAAACTATTAGTCCAAGAGGTGAAAAAGTATCCAAATTCAAGCATGTGGGACCAAAGTGTTCATGCGTGTATCCTGGCTTCACCAGCAGACAATACAGTGATCCTGGTCAGATCATATAATATCTCTTGCATTACTGTACTGTCTTCTGTGAGGTTTGCCTTCTTGCATGCTGTTGGCATCGTTTAGCTCATTACTTGAACTTTCTTCTTATATAAGCCATTTGAGTGAAAGGGGTGGTAGACAGGAGAGAGCGGACCAGATGTTTTAGGCCTTGGGCAGGCAAATATTAAGGTCTGCTCGTTTGACACAAGAAACGTTTTGATTTTTGTATAAAAGTCAAAGGTTTTTCTGCACGTTTATGAATAACAATTTCACAAGCCATTGTTTTGGAAGTAATTAAAGCTTAAAAGTACAAAAGACATACCTAGATTAAATCTGTAAAATCACATCGATTGGTATGCTGGTACTTATATACTTCCATTGATGATGCAGAGAATGAAGCTAGAATCATTCCCATTTGTGCCTAACACCCTTCTGTAATATTTTGGTTTTAAAAATGGTCAGGATGGAAATGTGATTTGTGTACATTGCAAGTCAGTTTTATAAAATTAAATTGTTTTAGTACATGGTAAGAGCTGAAAAAGAAAGCGTTCAAATGCAGAAATTGCAGAGTTGGCACAAATCCCATCTTCACCCCTTAACCAATGTGTGATCCTGGGCATCTCATTTAATCGTGCATTGCCTAACCTCTCAGAATTGCCAGTCCCTAATCCTTTCAGAATCATCAGCCATTCAGAGTGATTTCCTTCTCAGGGTATGATCTTCATAAAAGCTACACTCATGGTTTCACTGGCTATAGGGTTGCTTCCACTACAATAGTGAGCATTGATATACTGCACACCACTGGCACTTGTTCCCTTGATTTCCAATGGCAACACTATTTGAAAACCATGTCCCACTTCTAATCTCAGTCTGTCTGAATAGCGACAGCGTCCTGGTAGCTTCTAATCTACATTCACTATCCATGCTATGCTATGTGTAGCTTTCTCCTTCCTTACACTTGGTCTACTCCATCCATGCTTGAGCACTTTTGCATTCTCTGGGGCAGCTAATGTGAGTTATCTGCCTATTCTGGGTTAAATGTACCTTTTACATACAGTCATGCATTAATACTACAGGCAGGCTGCATACCTTCCCGGATGCTATTGATAAAAAGTATCCTGTTTCTATACCTGAAGTGAAGTAACCTCTTTGTAGATTGCTAATGTTGGCCTTCAAATGCTACTTGTTTATTATTCTGATTAGAGCACGTATGGATAGGGTAAGGGGGCTTAAAGGGAGTAAACATGCTTATTTTGAATGCTGCGAGGCAGCAAATCAACCTATAGGTTATGAACACGGTGTGGGTAGGGGGGATTCCACCAGATATTCTTGATCTCTTAATTCCTCTGATTTGGTGTAGGGGGGCCCCAAAGATGCCCATGCCCAGGGCCCCAGAAATGCTTAAAATGGCCCTGTATTTATAACGCGCCTATACACAAGTGTTTCAACTGTTTCCAGTCTGACAAGCTGGAAACAGCAGGCCAGGAAAGCGGGCAAGTCCTGTCCCTGAAACCTATCCCCTGCTCCAAGATCTTAAGGACACCATGATTGATGATTTTGTTGAAAGCCACAGAGAGAATCAACAATACCAGGAGACTGGCATCACCAACATCAAGCAAACAAAGCATATCATTCAATACCCGAAGGATCGCTGTCACGGTGCTGCACCCCACACAGAAGCCTAACTGGGGAGGAGCCTGGAATAGAGCCTCAACAATACATCTATGAAGCTGAATGGAACCTACACACTCAATGGTCTTCCCTAAAAAGGCATCACAGTAATATGTTGATCATTGGCCAGACGGTTTAGGTCTGCAGAGGCTTTCTTTATCAGCGGATAATGTTACCAAACTTAAGAGCCCAATCCCCAATCTAACCACCACCCCATGACATGCTTCATAGCGTGTCATTTCCCCTCCATTGCTCCTCACCTATGTATGTGCTATGGAAAAGCATTATATAAATACATGCATGCATGCATACATTTCACAAGTGGATAAAGAGATAAGAACGACACAAAACATGTGCATTTTCATCAGAAGGTCACTGCAAGAACATGAAATCAGACTTTAGAACCAGGAGCAACATTCTGAAAATGAGTACAAGAAAAGATAGTGATTGCATCAAGTAGAAAAGGTGGGGGCAAAAACACCAAAAGCATTGAGAGAAACAACAGAAAGTGCATAGAGTAAGGGGTCAAATATGCTCGGGTATTACAAAATAGGAAGTACATGGGAAGGGTAGATGGGGTCCTAGCCCTTTTGTCTGCAGTCATGGGATATAATGATATAGGTCCTGATGACGTCTTCAAACAAAAAATAGATTTTTTTCTTTGAGCAGTACTCACGTCTCCAGGTACTTTATGCACTCCTTGTGTCCGTAGATTTCCGCAATCCTTTTAGGGGTGTTTCCGCACAGATCTGGCAAATCCACTGGTGCATGCAGGGAATGAAGCGCCCTGAGGACCACCAATCGTCCAGACTCGGCGGCAAAGTGAGCTGGGGTCCACCCCTCGTCGGTTCTCAGGCAGCCACGCGCACCTTTGTCCATCAGCAGCTTCACGGTGTCGGCTTGCCCTTACAGAGAACAAAAAGAGTCAAGGGATCTATATGTGATACCCCACATCTGTTTGTAGCTGATGGTTCATTTAGGCCACCAGTAAATGTTCCAGCGACTGCTTATGCGTTATATTTTCCTTTTTCCTTATCTCTCTCCCGTTATCTCGCTATCCCACAGCATCTTTTACCCTTCCCCCCCATCATCCACCCCCGCCACCTCCCCCCCATGGAGCATATGTGGTAATGCCACCACCGGTGTCTTTACCTGCAGCATAAATGAACAAGCATTAAACCAGTGAACAAATACCACTTTAAAGAAATATTCTTAAACTTTGTGTCACAGCCATTTATAAGTCTCGGGAGGATAGCTCAGCGGCAACATGCTCGCCTTGGAGGCAACATGCTCGCCTTGGAAGCAAGATGACACGGAGCAACACAGGTTCGATTCCCAGGTCCGCACTTAGAAACCTCTGGGTATTAAGCGCATTATAAATAACTTATCATATCATATCACAAGCAGGCCTGTAGTTTAGGTATAAATCTCTTTCAAAATCCAAAGAGCCTTTAAGAAGCTGACGCCATTTAGCAGCCAATGTAGGACATAGCATATGCACGCCTAGCAAGCCCATGTGTGCAAGGCTGAGTAACATGCCTAGGTTGCACATGCCAAGCAGCAGTCAATCAGATAACAGGCTTGATAACTAGTCTCTAAATTATGAATGAGGATTTGCTCCCAGCAAGCATTCAATGTTTTTCTGGTAAGCATACCTTAGTATCGTAGCAATCAAAACCACGTTAAGAATGCGCTTAAATCTTCATCCTACATATGAAATTCTGTCTAGACGCGATAAGAACCTTAGCAAATGGTGTCGGTTTTGTAATGATAATAACTGTATTGAAACCCTTAAACACCTAGTAGTGTCATGTTCTGCATTAGAGACACCTTGGCAAATATATTTTAAAAATTCTCTACAGCTTTATTGCTTTCACACTGAGGAAGAAATTTGGGGCCTAGTAATTAATAGTGAATGCTCAGCGATTTTAACTGCTTTAGTTAAATTTATATCTACTATCCTCTATTAATATGGAATGTTGTAAGTATAAAGAGGTGTAATATATTTTTCTTTGTTCATGTGTTGAAGATGAAATGTAATGAATTCTAAATTGTTATGTACTGACAGACTCAAAATAATCCTTCCTCTATCTTTCTTTCTTATGTTGTTTTATATTAAATATTTGAAAGGTTGAATATCAGCCAAACAAATAAAAAAAAATAAAAAATAAAATAAAAAAAAAACACGTTTTTAAATTCTTTACTATGCTTGAAAGTTGAGAAACACAGAAGCGCCACAATCAAACAAAAGTCTCAGATTCTTAATTTCCTCTGTCTACAAACTCTTAAGCAGATCATGATATGTAAATGCAGGCATAGGGGCATCACTTTGTTAAACAATAATGGAAAGGGAAATAAAAAATACAACTCTTTCAGATAATGATAAAAGAAAAAATACTGATTGCAATGCAACCCTTTAATTACGATTGCATCATTTAGCAAAATGTGTCTATGAGTGGAACATGTTTGGTAGGGGCTGCTTGACGGCTCTATGATATCATTAACGATAGCCGGGACTAGAACCATCAATTACATTTTAGCCCAAGTCAAATAAGCTAAAGAATGCTTCATAGTGTGAGAGAGAAACACAGATGCAATTAAAAAGAATTGCTCTTGTGCTTTTTTGGATTATTCATGTATAAAATGTATGAAATAGTTTATCGTATTATGTCGAGTATTGTCATTTTAGAAAATGTTCATCTTACTCTATCTTTTCTTGGTATCTTTTTCTTGTGAAAGTTTTGTATAAACCAAAACACAAGAAATGTAAAATAAATCTTAAACTGGCATACATAGTCCGAGCGCACTTCACTTTTCCTGCTAGATACATGTGCCAGTGGAAGTATAACACAACTATGGCCATTTGGCTACATCTATACGTTATGGGATGTATGTACAGTTTTCAAATTTACTATATTTAATTATTAAACAGATTAAATTCAGCAAGCGTAGAAAACGTTTGCTTTTTAAATACAGTGAATGTGTCTCCACCTGCCACCTGCTGGCACCAGATCTTGCAGCTTGGGTGGTGTAGGATCACTGTGCACAAGTGTGGCGGTCATAGATATGCAAGTTATTTCTAAGGAAATATCAGTAATGATGACGCATTCGTAGGATGAGCATTGCTTCAGAAGAAAAAGCGCCTAAATGATCAGGAACAAGATCATGGATTTAAAAGAAAAACGGAAACATGTCTGGGTTTATCTGATTAGTACATCGTCGTTCCGCAGATAACATCAACCAAGAGATCTGTGTGTTGGGGGCCGATCAGCTGGTTGCTCGTCAGCCCCTCTCTCTATCTCTCTTATAAACCTAATGGCAATAACAGTTTGACTTGAGTGTGGTGAGGTCCCTAAGACCGGTGATACATGTTGCACCGCAAAGGTTCTCAGTGCACGAGCGGAGCCCGAAAGTCAAACATGAGTCCCGTGTGGTACATTAAGTGTTTGTGGGTTCCTGCTTCATCGTCACCAATGTGCTGCCTCACGCCCCCCGACCGACTGAAGCCGTGTGGCTTCAACGATGCCAGAGACTGCACGTGCTGTGTGCTTGCTCAGAGCAGCACGCCAGCTCCCCAACGCACATGGTGAGTGTAATCACCATGTGAGTAGCTCTGAGCTCCACTGGGCACACCCTGGACTGTTCTCCTTAATGGTTTCTTCTCCCTGGGGTTGTGGCTCCTCATTGGAGTGCTTGTGCACCTCAGGGAACCAAAAAAACAAAAAGAAAAGAATAGGGGAGGATTTTGTTGTTGTTTTTCTCCCTCTCTGTCTCTTTTTGTGTGCTTCCCCACGTCATAGCACACTCATCTCCCGCCTGTGTAGCAGTGACCTGCTGGGCGTGTGGTCTCTGTGAGGCTATGGTGGTGGCACGCCTGGAGGTGCCTTCCCACGCTTGAGTTGCAACTCCCCCGGGATTGCTTGTGTGCTCAGAATCACTGATTAGGTTGGTGGTGACCAATCTTCTTTCATCAAGATGGTTGACAATCCAGATAATGCAGGCGCTGTGCCTGTGGTGGTGCCAAGACAACAGGGTGCACTGGGCCTAGTGGTGGAATATGATGTCTTGGGTGCCCCGTCCAGTCTAGGCCGGAGGTGGAATCTATGGATGGAGAGGTTGGAGAAGTATTTTGTGGCTGTGGGGGAAGAGACAATGAAGCCAAGAAAGCTACACTGTTGTATTCTGCTGGCCCCATTGTACACAAGATTTTTAAGACACTGCGGTCTGTGGACAATCCGTATCTGGTGGCCAGAGCTGTGTGGAGGGAATATTTCACCCCGATGGTGAATATAGACTACGAACGATGTGTGATGTGCTCGGCCAACCAAAGAGATGATGAATCGCTGGATGTGTTTCATGGCAGGTTGAGGCATCTGGCTACGCCATGTGGGTGGAACAATGAGGA
Organism: Ambystoma mexicanum; assembly: GCF_040938575.1. NCBI lineage: Eukaryota > Metazoa > Chordata > Amphibia > Caudata > Ambystomatidae > Ambystoma > Ambystoma mexicanum. The sequence continues at coordinate 277,181,950 of NC_090927.1, read as the reverse complement.
AGAGGTGGTTTGCTAGCAACTGATTCAGGGCTGTTCATCCAGCAAGATGAGAATGCAGATTTTGAGGGAGTCTGGCATCACACTGGCTCGCATCCTTCAGTTGGGCCAGTCCCACGGGCTGGTCGACGTTCAAAATGGATGCTGCTATGAAGACTATTAAGTTGAAAGATGTGCGTGCTGCTGCGAGCAGACAACAGCCGATCAGGAAGAAGGCATGGCCTAAGAAAGAGAAATGGACTGATGTGACTCCGCTTTGCACGCAGTGTGTGTATGTTTTGCCACACTACACTGACTGTCCAGCTAAGGGGCATACATGCAGAAGGTGCAGTATTTCCAACCATTTTGCAATGGTGTGCTACACTCCTGTGCCTGTTGCCCCACCCAGTGGCCCAGCCAGGCCTCTGCCAGTTGCCCCATGACAGCCGCTGAGGGTGGCACAAATAAACCTGGTCAAGATGCAGAAGGAGCCTTCATGCATGGAGGAGGAATATGGAGAGTATGTGTTCTTCATTTCCAGAGTGAAAGAAATCAAGCAGAAGCAGACACGCTAGCCCTGTTGCGAGGTGTGTGTGAATGCGATGGCCCAATCACACTTTGACACGCTGGATGGTCCTCCTGAGTTGGGCGACCCCAAAGTGCACATATTCACGTTCAGTGGCAGGACCATCCTCCCCCACTAGAGGGAAGAAGATTAAGGCGAGATTGTATGTTTCCAAGGTCAGTGAAGACAAGCTCCTGAGATGTGTTGCGGCTGAAGCCCTAGACATTATAAAATTTGCATTCGTGGTGTACAAGGAAGACACTTGTTTCCAAGTTCTCAGATGTGTTTTTTGGGATTGAACTGATGAAGGGGGAGCCAATTTGCTTTCACGTAGACAGGTCAGTGCAGCTGGTGGCCCTCAAACATCAAAGAGTCCCTTTTCATCTGAGGGAAACGTTGAGAAGGAACTGGACAATCTGGTCAAGCAAGACATTATCGAGCAGGTGGAAGGTCCCACCCCTTGGGTCTCCCTGATTGTGGTGGCTCGTAAACGGAAGCAACCCAACTCAGTGCACATCTGTGTGAACATCCGCCTCCCCAACAAAGCCATCAAGCAGGAGAGGCATATAACACCTACCCTAGATGAAATTGTGGCAGACTTGCAGGGGGCTGTAATCTTCTGCAAGCTGGACCTCAGCGCAGGGCGCCACAAGCTGGTCCTACACCTGGCGAATCGATACATTACAACATTTTCCACCCACAAGGGGCTCTACTGATATAAGAGGCTCAATTTTGGGGTGTCCACCGCTGCAGAATGTTTCTAAAATTCAATCAGAGGCACGCTGACGCCAACCCTGCCCTGGTGCGTTGAACATTAGTGATGATATCTTAGTGTTTGCCAGATCAGAGGGTGAACATCTGGAAAGGCTGGAGAAGGTGTTGGAACGCATCTGCTCACTCAGCCTAACCCTGCAATAGGAGAAGTGAGAGTTCATGCAGAGGCGACTCAAATTCTTTGGGTTTGTGTTCCAGGAAGGAGGATTTTCAGCAGATCTGGCTGTGGTGAAGGACATTAAGGAAGCCACACCCCCAGAGAACGTGTCTGAGGTATGGAGTTTCCTAGTGATGGTAACATACTGTGGTGGCTTGATCAAGGATCTGGCAACCATATCAGAGCCGTTACGCAGCCTAACTAAGAAGTGCACTCCTTGGAGGTGGTCTCCCCTTGAGCAGTCAGCAATTGCAGAGATCAAGGAGGCACTGCCTGCTGACAGCCCACAGCCTTTTTTCGATCTTGAGATGGCATTAGAGGTTGTCGTGGATGTGAGCCTGTTAGGGCTGGAGGATGTGCTGACCCAGATTGACAAGTGGGGTTGTGTGAAGCCAGTGGCGTTTGCCAGCGGGGCGTTGCCGGCTGCTTAACATCGATATTCACAGATTGAAAAGGAGGCTCTGGTGGTATTGTGGGGCTCCTGGCATTTTTATCTGTACATTTATGGTGAACCTGTAACTGTAGAAGGGAAGGCATGGTATCACAAGTATGATGCAGACACAATGGATACAATTTGTAAAACCGTTATTGAAAAACGTTGGGGTTGGAGAATCTCCTTTTCTGCCCTATAACTAAGATGGGAGTATTCACAACCATCAAACTATAAATAAAAGAGTCCTAGTGGAGTCTGTCAAATCAAAATGGCCTATGCTAACAAAACCTAACGCCTGCCCTATCTCTTGTACAAAAGGTGTAAAAGAATGCAAAGGAAAAATCAGTGTTCAAAAGAATAAAGGTAGTTGAGCCAGCTCTCCTCCTCACGTTAAACCTCACGGAGTAAGGTTGTCCTCATAGGCAGGACGACACACTCTGGCTCGGTTTCTAACACACTAAGCAGGGTTCTATGTGATAATATCCCTGCAGAAATGTTGCCATACAAGAATGGCACTGTTTTTTTGGCCTTCCACTTTAAAGTCTCTTTCTTGACGTAAAGTTCACAAAGTTTTTTTCCTTCCAACGTAAAGTTCACAAAGGTCCCCCTCTGCTGGGCTCAGACCTTACAGCACACAGTTCATGTAGGTCCCCCTCTGCCGGGCTCAGACCTTACAGCACACAGTTCATGTAGGTCCCCCTCTGCTGGGCTCAGACCTTACAGCACACAGTTCATGTAAGTCCTCCTCTGCCGGGCTCAGACCATACAGCACACAGTTCATGTTTTCTGCTATCTCCCTCATTCCCACCTGACCCGCCCATAGCGTCTCGCTTTCTCCTTCAGCCCTCCCGACAGCTTTCCCTGTCCAGCTGGCGTTATCTGCATCCAGTGCTGGTGGTGCTTCCCACTGTTCCCCAGCTGAGCCCCCCCCTTCCACCCTGTTGGTGACTGGGTTCGACTGCCATTGTACCTTACTGCACCCCCGCCCCCCCTTCCCCCCCTTCCACCCAGTTGGTGACTGGCTCCAGCTGCCATTGTACCTTACTGCACCCCTGCTTCTCCTAGTGGTCACTACTTACCCCTCAATCCTGGTCCCCATTTTTGACAACAACAGCTCACCCCCCCCCCCCCTTCTGGCCCTCTGTGTTCTCTCCACTGTGCCTGCTGACACTCCTCGACAACTTTGCTACAGCTCCTCCTCGAGATTGTTGTTTTTTCCTGCCATCCTGGACTTTACACACTGTGTACTCACCACTGTGCCTGCTGCCACAGCTTGTCAGCTTCGCTACAGTACCTCTAGTACAGCTCCTCTGCTACAGCTACAATGACCCTGGTTCTCTCTGCAATCCTGGTCTTTTCCCACCGGCCCACTGTGTACTCTCCACTGTAGCAGCTGCCACAGATTGTCTGCTTCGCAACAGCTCCTCCCGTTCACTCTCCACTGTGCTGCTGCCACAGCGTGTCAGCTTCGTTACAGCTCCTCCTCGAGACAATTGTTTTTTTCCCTGCCATCCTGAACTTTACACACTGTGTACTCGCCACTGTGCCTGCTGCCAGTGCTTGTCAGCTTCGCTACAGCACCTCTACTACTGCTCCTCTGCTACAGCTACAGTGACCCTGGTTCTCTCTGCCATCCTGGTCTTTACCCACCGGGCCAATGTGCACTCTCCACTGTGCCTGCTGCCACAGCTTGTCAGCTTCGTTACAGCTCCTCCTCGTGAACACTGGACCTCTCTGCCATCATTGACTTTACCAACTTGTTGCTACCTGCCTCCTCTTTTTATCTTCACCAGCAACATGAACTGTCTCATTCCTACTGCACCCTTCATCCCACCTGCCCTGCCTTCCTGTATTGCCTGCCAGCCCTCCACAGCTTCCTCCCTCCTTCGCCTTTATTGTCCCACAACGTACCCTACAACTTAGGCGCTTCCTACTCACCTTAACCACTGTTCTGTTTACTCTACTGCGCCTCCTGCCCCCCTTGATCTGCCTTACCGACCACCTCTGAAACTGCCCTCACTTCTGTTCTTAACTCTCTCCTCTCTGCTCGCTACTCTAAGCACTCCTCCATACTTATCCTTCTCGACCACTCTGCTGCCTTCGATACTGTTGATCACCCTCTACTCCTAAACTCTCTCTCCTCCCTTGGTCTCAAACACTCTGTCCTCAACTGGTTCTCCTCCCATCTTTCCAATCGCACCTTTCCTGTTTCCTGGGGCGGTAAAACTTCCCCTATCTATCCTCTCAATCATGGCGTTCCCCAAGGCTCCTTTCTCTTCTCACTCTACACTTCCTTCCTGGCTCCTATCATCTCCTCCTTCGGTGTCTTACATCATGTCTATGCTGATGACACCCAACTCTTCCTCTCCTTCTCTTCCTTCACCTCTGATATCCACTTTAAGCTCTCTTCCTTCGTTTCTGTGATTAACCATTGGCTGTCCTCTCACTTTCTAACTCTCAATACAGACAAAACAGAAGTCCTTTTCTTCCCTGCTAACACACATCCTCCTCCCTCCCCCCACCATCTATTCTCTTCTCCCCTTCTCAGCTCCCTATCTCTCCCCATGCTCGCAATCTTGGCGTTCACATGTATTCTAATCTCACCCTCTCCCACCATATCTCTCTCACTGCCATATCTTCCCCCTTAAAGGTATATACCACTCTGCTACCACCCCTTCTTTCTTCTTTCACCTTATGATTCCATCTCCTCTTCTGTCTCCTCCTTAGGCTGGCTCCCTTTTCACTCCCAGCTTAAATTTAATTTCCTCTGTCTCGTTTTCAAATCCCTCTATGGTCTTGCTCCACCTTACCTTTCCTCTCTCCTCACTTTCTACACCCCTTCTCGCCCCCTCCAGTCTGCCGATCTTTTCCTACTCGCTCCTCTTCCATCACCCTGCGCCCCAGCCCGCTTCTGTTCCTTCCAACTTCTTGCTCCTTACTATTGGAACCGTCTCCCTCTCCCTATCCGCTCTATCTCCTCCTACCCCTCTTTCCGATCTTCTCTAAAATCAAATTTCCTCCAATCCCCACCCTGACATATTCTACTACCTCTCTCTCTTGATCCTACCACCCATCCTAACTCCTCCTTGTTGCCTCTCCCACTACAGTCTTACATCACTCATGTTACACCTCTGCATTCAAATAAACTGCTGTAAATTGTTGCATGTATTGCTTTCTGTTACTTGATTCACATGTTGTTTTACAATGCTTATTTTATTCTTTTGGTCCTCTTGTAAAGCGCTTTGGCGTAAAGCGCTATATAAAGATTTTATAAATAAAAATACAAAAATACAAATGTAGGGCCCCCTCTGTTGGGCTCAGACCTCTCACATCACATTCAACACATACATGCAAGGGGCTCCTTTCCCCAAGCTTTTTGTACTTCGGGTCTCCCTCAATCGTGCTCGGACCCCTTTCGGATGTCAAAGACTTTTGAATGTGCCTGGTTCTTTTACCAGACCAGGACCATTTTGACTCAAAGTTCACGTTTTCTTTCAGTTAATTTGCTTTTTCTGTCGGTTTACTTTATAAATACAAACAAAGTACCTTTCACAGAGACTTTCAAAAGGGCTACTTCCTTTCGCTGGACCACTCTGTTACTTAGTATCACTGATCTCACAGCTGCCTTTTACTTCAAAGTTCATTCACAGGTCTGCCTTTATTCGCATCTCATCCACATGCATGCAGGCTTCACTTGTGATTTATTGTTGCTACTTCATTGGCTTTAACACGCAGCAGTCTCGCAGGTCACTTGTCATCTCACCGGCTGTGAGCGCTTCTTTCTTGTTTTGCTATTTTCAAATCACGAGTCAAGGTTAGTACCACAGGATTGGCCTTCCCTCCCCAACTCTGCCGTTCACCCGGGATGGTCAGTGACGTCCTTGGAACACAATGCAATCTTCACTTATGGTATCTGGCCTTCTCCATGTGTTTTTCGCAGTCTGTCAGAGGCAACGACCTCCAGTAGGGAACCCTTGGGGTTTTCAGCCTGCTGCTCACGTCCCTTGGTCCGTTGCTCTGCTCCAGTGGGTGTGCCCTCATCACGGAAGTTCTGCTCGTATGCATGTTCCGCCTTGTTCAGAGTGTTTCTTTAGGTGTTGCCTTTTATTCATGTGAGGAGAGCTAACTGGTATCAGGTGTATGCACTTAGTGTAAAGTACCTGACTTTGCCTTACCCGATTAACGGGACATGTCTAGTACAATGTGAGAGAGTTAGTCTGGTTACTCTCAGTCACCCTCTTCCGCGGCCCAGTGTTTGTGAAAAGGGGGTGGGGGGAGTTGGGACTTTGGAAAATCCTATAAAATTGGATGGGGTAGATGAACAAAAAAGGGGGAATTCCATTTCTCACCATCGGTTGCCTCACCCCAACTTCCTGAAGACCCCTCACCCAGGTGATCCTCCCGCACTGGTCTACCCCCAGGAACTGGATCCAAAGGTGATGGCCGTGTCCTGCCCACCTGGATGACAAGTCCCCTAGGACTAGCGGGTGAGACACCCTTTTGTTTCTCACACTGTGGTCATGGATCATAAGTCCCTGATTCCAATTATGGACTAATCCTCATCCAAGCTGCAAGTCAGGATTGAAAAGTGGATACCAGCGTTGTTGGATTACCAAGTGCAGTTGGTCTATCGCCATGGCCATGACAACCCTGCAGACTATTTGTCAAGACATCCTGCCAACCTTTGTTCTGCCGTTGCTGAAGAGGCTGCGGAGACTGATTATTTTGTTTGTCTCCCTATGGAAGCTGCCAGACCAAACTCGATGTCCTTGTAAGGCGGTGGAAAAAGGTGACTGGAAATTGGGGCTGGCTAATCTGGCCAAGTGAACGTCTTCTGCCAGAATGGCACTGCAATAGTTGTGGAGAGTCAGGGGTGAATTGACATTTGCGGATGATGTCGTAGTGTTGAGAGGCTCGAGGTTTGTCATTCCCTCCAAGCTGGTCCCAAGGGCATGAAGAGGCGGCCAAATAAAAGTCACACCTACGCATGAAGGTGTGGTTTCTGGGGTTGGAGGACAGCATTGATGACTTTATGAGGAGATGTTTCTGGTGTCAGGCCTTCGCTCCGATACAAAGGGAGTCCTAGATTTAATCCATGCCACACAGTGACAGGCCATGACAAATCGTGCACATTGGTTTTGGCTTCACTGGCCAGAACACTCATATTTTGGTGGCGATCGATCAGTGGTCGAGATACCAGTAGGTGGAGATTGTGTCATCCAATGCGCTGGGCAATGTGTTACCGGTGCTGGAGAAGATCTCTGCATCCTGTGGTTTTCTGGAGGAAATATGCTTGGACAATGGGCCACTGTTTCAGGGTGAGGGGTTGGCAATCTTTCTGCAAGAATGTGGCAATCACCATCAAAATATCTCACCTCTGTGTGCCCGGGCGAATGGCAAAGCAGAGCGGTTTATGAGAACGCTGAACAAGGCATTCCAGACCACCCATAGCAAGGGACTATGTCTCAAACATACCCTCTATCAGTTCCTGTGTGAGTAACACACCACACCAAACCGTTCTATGTGGGGTTCCCCCAGCAGAAGCATTATTTGGCAGATGTCCCCAGGGTTTGATACCTGACCCAGACAATCAAGCACCAGGTGTGATTGTCAATAAGCAGGTGTTCGGAAGACAGGAGCGTGAGGAACAACAATGAGAGCATCAGATGAGGTCTGCTGGACTACAACTTAGCAGCTGGAGACACCGTGCTGGTGAGGTGCTGACACCCAGAAGGCAAACTATCTCTCGCGTATGAGCCCAGACCTTTGGAAATCGTGGATGTAAAAGTGTCTATGGTGACGGCATCCAATGGTCGTGACACAGTGGCCAGGACCTCTTGTTTCTTCAAGAAGATGGATGCCAGGAACCCCATGCAAGAAGTGAGTGTTCCATACTACTCCTGTGCTGATAGTTACAGTAGTCACAGTGATAAGCATGTTCAGGATCTCCCTGACGAAGAGGCCTCTTGGAACACTGAAGAACATGGTGCTCCTGATGTTGAGGTGGAAGTTGTCCCAGAGCAGGTAGAAGGGAGGAGGTACCCTCAGAGAGAGTCCAGAAAACAGCCAGCATGTCTGCAGGATTATGTTATAGAGTGTTTCAAGTTATACGGTTCTGATGTGTTTAAATGTTTATTATTGTTCAACTTCATGGAGCCCGTGTGGCTAATCAAATGTATGTGGGTTCCTGCTTGAGTGAGACCTTGGTGCCTCAGTACATTGAGTACAAAGAGCTGGCACATTTAAGGTTTCTTTGATGATGAGATTGACGGGCTCATAACGATGCCCGCTGTTAAGTCGCAGTAAAGAGCGGTCTGCACTGTGGTTCTGCTGTATCCCCAGACATGGCAGAGAAGGATCAGGGAGTCATTGCATGGGTGCAGTGAAAAACATAGGAAGCGCGGTATCCGGCCAAGCGTCCATGGATTTCTCTGCACGAGATCTCAGCCACACACATGCGCGCAGTGCAGATCTGGCTGCATTGCATACAACCATGCTAAAAACGATTGCCTCATTCACTTTCAAGAAGTTCGTCAGGTGCCTGCTGGCACAGAAAACCCAGGCACAGAAAACGCAGGCACAGCCTGTGGAAGCATGGGCGTAGGACATGGGGGCGACGGGGGGTTCAAATCCCCCCCAAAATTTTAAGTGGGGGGATACAATGGCATTTATCCCCCTCAGTTTCCCCCATGAGCTACGTGCATCTCTCCTTATACCAAGGACATGTGCGGGGAATCAACAGAGGGTCCTTTTTGAAAAAAGCATGCTTCATATATAATGCGAGGAAAATTATACATTTCACCCAAAATAAACGCTTTTTGGTGTGACAAATATGTGCATGTGAAAATAATAAACCGGTTTGCGGGGAGGGAGGTTGCCAGTGGCAGAGACGCAGGTATGGCGCTCACCGTTAATGGACATCAGCTTCAGTACTAAGTGCCTTTTCCATGGCATGCACAATCACAAATGTGCATTTTTGTCAAAATAGAAAGATAATGCATATTTGTTCAAAACTTCAACTGTTCACCAAAAAGGCAGTGCAGGCAGGGATGTGGGGGTTTGGGGTGAATGGGCAGATTAGGTTGAATGAAGGCATATGGGGACCCCCCTCCCCTCGCAGCCATTTAAATAGAATACAAAATGTAAAGATGTTCAGCACATCCGGATTTTGTTTGTTTGTTTGTTTGTTTATTTATTTATTTATTTGGTATTGCGCGCCAAACCCATTAGGTAGCGGGGGCTGTAGAGGTCAAGACAGCTTAAACTTGGTTACATAATGGGCCTCATTTCAACCCTGGCGTTAAGGGGTTAACGGCGCCGTAAAAGGCTGCGGCGCCGTTAAACCCTTAACGCCAGATTCACACTTTAACGGCTGCTTTTTGCAGGCGTTAAAGTCCAACCCGCTAAGGGACCTTGGTGCTAATTACGGCACCGTAATTTACAGTGCCGTAATTAGCGCCTTCCCCATTCCCATTGAGCCCTATGGGCCAAAAATGGGAATGGGGAAGGGGCCATGGTGAATGGGGATTTACCACCCTGCCAACCTTGGAATGGGGTGGTAAATCCGCCATCCACCATGGCGGAATCCGGCATGGACCATGGTGCTAAGAGCACCATGGTCCAACGCCAGGGTTTTAATGAGGCCCAATGTGTACAAAGAAGCATAAAATATACAAGACAGTTTGAAAATAGGTTGCCAGGATGGTTACAGTGGCATACAGAAGGAAGCAAGTTAAGAGACATGCAGCAGAGACAGGAGTGCAAGGTACCGAGAAGGTAGGCTAACAGTCATTCGTTCATAGCCATTTAATTACATTGGGCCTCTTTTCACGGTAGGCGAAGGACCAAGGTACTTTTAGCACCTTGGTCCATGCCGGTAAAATACTGGCACCGCCTTGGTGGAAAGGGGAATTACCGCCCTATTCCAAGGTTGGCGGGGCGGTAATTCCCCCTTCCCCCATTGCCCTTCCCCATTCCCATTTTTGCCCCATAGGGCATAATGGGAATGGGGAAGGTGCTAATTACGGTAGCGCAAATTGCGGTACCGTAATTAGCACCCTGGTCCCTTTGCGGGTTCGTTTTTAACGCCTGCTAAACAGCAGGTGTTAAAGTACCTACCCGCAAAGAGACCTTGTAGTAAGGCGGTAAGGGTTAACGGTCACCGGTACCATTAACGGTGACCGTTAACCCTTACCGCCTTCCGTGTAATGAGGCCCATTGAGTCTAAATTTAGGATATGGTTGTTCCTTTCAGAGGTCAAGCGGTAGTGCATTCCAAGTTTGTGCTGCAATAACTGGGAAGCTAGATCCTCCAGCTGTGACACTTTTAAATCTAGGCATTTCCAGGGTATGGGCACTGGCTGTTCTCGTTGGACGTGTGGACGATCTTCTATTTATCCTTTCCGCAAGGTAGGGTGGGGCCATGTTGTTTAAGCATTTGGAGGTAAGGCAGGCTGTTTTTAGAAGGATCCTGTCAGATATTTTTAGCCAGTGAACCTCTCTTCTAGCATCAGAGAGTGTTCTCTCCTAGGGATATTCAGTGCTGCTCTTAGGGTGTTATTTTACATTCTTTGTATTTTGTCGATGATATTTTTGTTGGCACCTGAATAGAGAGTGTTACAGTAGTCTAATCTCGACATTACAAGGGCATTGGCGAGGGTGATGCAACTCGAGGTAGAGAGGAATGGTCTGCAAGCTCGGATAAGCTTACAGGTATAAGCTGTGGAGGATGCAAGTGAGTTGACTTGTTTCTTAAGCGAGAGAGTGGCATCAAGATAGAAGCCTAGTGTTTTGACCACTGCCATCACCTTGATGAGATTGTTGTCGATATTGAAGGCGGTATAGTTAGGGCTAAGTTTTTTTATGTTAGTTTCAGAGCCTAGGATTAGTATCTCAGTTTTATCGTCATTCAGGCAGAGGCCGTGAGATGCCATCCATGCCTGAATGAGGAGGTATACTCTGTTTACTAAGGCTTTGTCCTCCAAAAAGTTGCCCGAAAGGGGAATGAGGATCTGGGTATCATCTGCGTAATTTGTGTAGGTGATACCCAGTCTGTCCAATTGTCGAACAAAGGCTTAGTAAAGATGTTATACATAGTGGGTGAGACACAGGATCCTTGGGGTACTCCACAGGAGATTTGAGTTGGGTCAGCAGCCATTTGTGGGGAAAAGACTTGCATTGTCCTGTTGGCCAGGAAGGATTGGACCCAGGCTATGACTTCCCCTGAGAAGTGCGCCGCCGATCTAAGATGGTTACATAAGACTGCGTGATCCACTAGGTCGAACGCTGCAGAGAGGTCCAGGAGAAGTAGCATAGCTGTTTGTCCCTTGTCCTTCAACTCGTCAATTTGAGTCTTAAGGTCTAGCAAGGCAGTTTCCGTACCGTGGAGTGGGCGGAAGCCAGACTGTCGTGATCCTAGTAGGTGATTAGCTTCTAGGTATTCCTGAATTTGAATATAGGCTGCTCTATCAATAATTTTAAGTAGAAAGGGGACAGTGATAATTGGTCTACAATTGGTAGGGATGGTCGGGTCTAGTGTTTGTTTTTTAAGCAGGGGGAGGACCCAGGATTCTTTGAGGTTATTAGTTACTGTATTGGTTTTAAAGGAGGTGTTTATGAGCTTGGAGATAAATGGGGCAAGGTCTCTAGCCGCATCCTTTATGATTTGTGCCGGGCAACTGTCGACCTTGCAGTTAGATGGTTTTAGAGAGAGAATGATTTTTTCCGTGTCAAGAATAGAGATTTCTTTAAAGGTAAATGGTGTAGTTGTGTTACACCCTGTGTCAGGGGATGGTTGTTGCTCAGAGGGGGGCAGAGAGGCTTTTTTGATTGCTATTTTCTGTTGTTGGAGTGTAGTGATTTTGTTTAGGAGGGCTTTTTGAATTGCATTGCACCATGGCTTGTCCTTCGGGACAGTGTCTGCCGGTGGAGTTGGGACTTCCATTTCACGGAGGATGGAGAACAGTTCCTTAGTGTTGGAGCTAGCTTTTGCAATTCTATCATTGAATATATTTTGTTTTGTATTGGTTATTTCTTTTTTGTAGTATTTGGAGAGTTCTGTTAATTTAGTCTTATTGACAGTAGTCGGGGAGTGGCACCAGATCGTTTGCAATTTTCTTTTCTGTAATCTCAACTCTTTAAGTTGAGGTGTGAACCATGCGTTGAGGTGGTATTTTTGTCTGGCTTTGTGCATTTTTAGTGGGGAGGCGGAGTCCAAGGCTTGGGACATTGCAGTATTGAAGATTTCCACTAGAGATTTAGGGTCAGCATTATTGTTAACATTATTCAGAGAAGGGAGGAGGTGCGGGGGTAGTTTTTCTGCTGTGATGTCCTTTTTGCTTCTTGTGGGGAGTGGGGGTGCCATCTCAATGGTTTTAGGACTAAGGAGGTCGAGTGTGGCTGAGAAAGTAATGAGGTGATGGTCGGACCATAATTGTGGTACATTATCTGTAATAATAATGTTACAGTTCGAGTCAGCCACCCAATCCAAGGTTCTACCTTTGATGTGGGTGGGGGATAGTACTTTTTGTGAGAGTCTGTGATCTTTGAGAAGTGCAGCTATAGCTTGGGTGTGTTTGTTTCCAGCCTCATTGAAGTCGAGGTTGAAATCCCCCAGTAGCAGGGTTTGTGAGTGGATTTTAGTGTTGCTAGTTATGATATCTGTAAGGTCCTCCTCAAAGGTTCCTAGTGGGCCAGGGGGTCTGTATATCAGGTGGATCGTTAAAGTACGGTTGTTAGATAGGGGAAGTTTAGCCATGAGAACTTCGGATGAGGGACATGTAGTTGGAGTGGCAAGTCTAATGGAGAGGCTAGTTTTGGCGATGATAGCTAGGCCGCCACCGCGAGAGTTAGGCCTATCCACTCTGAGTATCTGGTAGCCCTCGGGTATTGCAATCATGAGGGCAGGACCTGCCGCGTCATGGAGCCAAGTTTCAGTTACGGCTAGTAGGTCTAGATTCTCATTGTGCAAAGTATCTGCAATTTCAGAGGCATGGGCTACTAGGGATCTGGCGTTGATAAGTTATCCCGATTGGGATAGTGTGCTTTTATTTGTGATGTTGGAGGGAGGTTTGGTTTCATGTTTATTGGGGCTAGCAAGGTTTTTTTTTACTATATTGGACGGGATCCGGGTGTTAGGAGAGGGTAACACTGTACGGTTATTGGTATTTTTAGGATCATAGAGCCGGGATAGTCTGGATCTAAGTCTCATAGTTCTATCCAGAGGAGGGCGCGTTAGGCGGCTGGCTAGAGACATAGTGACTAGGAGGCTGAATGTAAATACTAGAGGTATGGTACTCAGGTTGTCAAGCATGTTCAGGGCTATGCCGTGGGATCTCAGATGGTGTTTTGGGTCAGGTGAGATTCACTTAGTAGGCTAGTAGCAGGTTAGTGTTGATTGTACAACAATTGCACTAGTGGGTTGGGGTAGGCAAAGAAATAAGTTGCACAAGTAGGCTAGTGTCAATAGTACAAGTAGTCCAGTATCAATTGCACAGGTAGGCTAATATCAATTGCACAGGTAGGCTAATATCAATTGCACAGGTGGCTAATATCAATTGCACAGGTAGGCTAATATCAATTGCATAGGTAGGCTAATATCAATTGCATAGGTAGGCTAACATCAATTGCACCAATGGGCCAGTATCAGTTGCACAGGTAGGCTAATATCAATTGCATAGGTAGGCCAGTATCAGTTGCATATGTAGGCTAGTATCAATTGCATAAGTAGGCTAATATCAATTGCACAAGTAGGCCAGTATCAGTTGCACAGGTAGGCTAATATCAATTGCATAGGTAGGCTAATATCAATTGCACAAGTAGGCCAGTATCAATTGCACAGGTAGGCTAATATCAATTGCACAGGTAGGCTAATATCAATTGCACACATAGGCCAGTAACACTTGCACAGGTAGGCTAATATCAAATTGCACAGGTAGGCCAATATCAATTGCACAGGTAGGCTAATATCAATTGCACAGGTAGGCTAATATCAATTGCACAGGTAGGCTAATATCAATTGAACAAGTAGGCCAGTATCAATTGCACAGGTAGGCTAATATCAAATTGCACAGTTAGGCCAATATCAATTGCACAGGTAGGCTAATATCAATTGCATTAGGTGGGCTGATATCGATTGCACAAGTAGGCCAGTATCAATTGCACAGGTAGGCTAATATCAAATTGCACAGGTAGGCTAATATCAAATTGCACAGGTAGGCTAAATTGCAGATAAAGGGCACCAATCCACCTTCTACATCGTGACAGGTATTCAACAAGATTTAAAGTTCCTTTACTCTCCTCCATAACCCCTCAAATCAGGTCACCCTATACTTGGACTGTGAGGAATTTGTCCATCCGCACAGTGGGTGTGCGCTCACCTGGGCTTTTTAGAAATGTTCTATGAAATTGAATGATAGTAGCTCAACCGCTGGATAACGTGTGGAGCTAATGCGCACACATTTTCCTATGCTCACCGCACGACATACACATAGACCTGTGTACTATGGGTGGACACAGCCTACAGGCGTAGTCATCCGTGTCATATTTAGTTGGGATCTGACAGGTGAAGTACACGATGCATCTCAGAAGGGGGAGGTGCAAAACCTTCCTCCTGCCATGGCAGCCTAATTAACTTTCAAAGGCTCAATGGATCCGCCATGTCTGTTTGTTTACCCTCTGCAGATGGTGGGGCCAATTAACATACTAATCGAGTATACTTCAAACAGGTCCACATGGGGCCTGGCTGCCGAAGCTAAAACAAAGGAGACAGGAAACCCCAAGACTCCTTTCGTACGCACTGTCAACTTGAAGCCAGCTCCCTGCCTAAAGTGTCAATGACAGTGAGTTGTCATGTATGGTACATGTTTTTACAGAGTGATGCGTGCAAACTTGACTCTAAGATTACTTTGCCCGCAGTTCAGCTGTTTAAGCAGCAGCAGGAGAAGATTGTTGTGCGTCCCTCTCCCCTCCACGCCTGCGCATTGATATGATATGATTGTTTATTTATATAGCGCCTATACACAATGTGTTTCAAAGCGCTTCAAGGCAAGGGAGGGAACAAGGGAAAATATAACCACATTCTTACAGGCCATGAACAGTAAGGATGTGAAATTAACTATCGTACTCGGCCTGACGACATTTCAGATAGTGCAAGAGCTAAGACATAGATAAGGAACGGAGGGGGAGAGTGGGAAGGAAATGGAAACAGACAGGCGATTACCATACTATGCCTGACGACATTTCTGGTAGAGCCGGAGAAAAACAAAAGGTGAGGGAGAGGGGTGCAGAAAGGGAGGGGAGGAACAAAACAAGCGACTATCATACTAGGCCTGACGACATTTCAGATAGTGCTGGAGGTGTGGTGGGGAGGAAAAAAACAGTAATGGGAGGGTGGAGGAAACAGACGAGGTTGCTATCATATTAGGTCCAGCGACAATTCTGATAGAGTAAGTGCATAGAAGAAAGTAAGGGGAGGAGATAGGAAAAGGGAGAAGGGAAAGGAGGAGAGAAAAGAGAGTAAGCAGTCAAAAAGAGTGGAAAAGCAAGAGTGGAGAGCGAATACAATTGCAGAAGTTATTAGTAACACATAATGTTGCAAGCCAGGATACAAGATGAAGATGGGAACAGCATGATTCAGGGCCACCATGAGTACAAGATGCAAAGGAAGTCCAGCATGAGAGTTGAGAAAGAGTGACGCAGAGTGAATGAATGAAGTCCATAAAAGGCAAATCCAGCATTGGCCACAAGACAGTGATGGTGAAGGAAGGCACAAGGTGTGTGGGGTTTGCTAAGTGGTGAAAAAGAGCAGCAGGCAGGAAGGTACCAGGCTGGCGGGGCTTAGGCCAGGTGACCCACCTGCTCCCCATCTGCCGGGCCCAGAGTCCCGGGAACATACTGCACGTGCCAGCCCTGAGTGCGCAGCGCACAGCTGCGCAGCCTCCTCCCCCTCACCTTCCAGAAGCCATGGCAAGCAGCAGGCAGCGACGCATGCTGGGAGTGTGTCACTCGACTCCAACTGTCCAACTACTCCTGCGACGCTGTCATGCCGGCAACAACCCCCTGAGAGGCAGAGACTCGATGAGACGGCGACCTCAAGGTAAGTCAAAATGGGCTGGCCTGGTCCCCCTGATTGCAGGCCGGGCCACAGTGCTGGTGGGGCGCAGCGCGCATTTGAATGGGGAGGTGGGAGGTGTTGCTTAGAGCGCAATTCTGTTTATAATGCAGTGAGTGTCTAGGCCACGTAAAGTGTGTGGGTTTTAAATGCTCTCTTGGTTGTGAATTGTTCCATTTGGGGAGGTCTTTCGGGGCAATGCACCTAGCCATGTTGTGTGCAACCGGGTGTGTCTATGACTTTCTTGCAAGTATAAGTAACGAGAATAAAATAGGCAGTCCATATAATGGAGACAAAACAAAACAACACTCTGAGCCTGCTTGGAAGGCTGTGAAACTCCACGCACAGGGTGCCCCTAAATACAGGTGGGGAGTGGAGGACCCTAGGCGTTCCTTTCCCATTTTGCAGCAAATAGAGGTCCATTGGGAGCAGCCTAGTGTGGCGCCATTTTAAGAAGCAATGCAAGCACCCTCCCCTTGCTCTTGGCAGAGGCATATGCCTTGGGCGCGGCGGCACCCGAGAGTGGGCCTCTCAATATCCTACCTCACCACGGGAGAGGTCAAGTCATCCATGTATACAACCCTCCGGCATCAGGCGGGAGGTAGCGCTACGAAGTGGCTGCAAACGGGACACGTCGGCGCAGTAGAGAGCAGCGTAAAGGAATGCGCAGCCCCTGGCTGATGCTCTTGCTCTCACGCTTGTCTACATGGGGATGTGGGCCACTCACAGTTTGCGCCAATCCAAAATGACCCCACTCCTGACCTATCCAACGTGCCCCCAGTCCTCAAATTTAAGGCAAGCAGGCATCTTTTCCAGCGCTTACCCCTAGCCACCTGAAACGCTTGCCAGTGAGTAACCCCTCCCATGGGGGCTCCATGAGAACCGTGCAGACCCACCTGCGCTGTCCCAGGCCTGCAGGGATGCTGTAGCATGCGAGCACAAAAAGGCAGTGTGCCCGGTGGGCCTTTAATTCTATGCAAGGCCATGAGCCCACAGAACACATGCATGAGCTAATAGTGCCGGCATGACCTGTGGTCTAGTGGTTACAGTAGATGTGGTGTAGTGGTTACAGGAGATGTGATATAGTGGTTACAAAACAGGTGGTCTAGTGGTTAGATTACAGATAAATGCATTCCAGTGGTTACACAAGATATGCTCTACTGGTGACATGTAATGTGGTTTATTAGTGGTAACAGTAGATTTGGTCTGGTGGTTACAGAAGATGTGGTCTTATGATGCATAAGATTACAGTTAGTGGTTACAGGCAATGTGTTCTTGTGGTTACTGGAGATGTGGTCTACTAGTTCCTGGAGATGTGGTCTGGTGGTGCAAACCTATGTGTTGTAGTAGTTCTACGAGCTGTGTCTAGTGGTTACAACAGATGTGGCCTAGTGGTAACAGGAGACGTGGTGTAATGGTTGCAGATGATGGGGTCTAGTGGTTATTGGAGATGTGATCCAGTTGTGACATCAGATGTGGTCTAATGGTTCCGGGAGTTGTGGTCTAGTGATTTTTGGACATTTGTTTTAATAGTTTTTGAAACTTTCGGGCGATGAAGTCTGCGAGTAAAAGACAATGTTTTGATTGAAATCTTTCATACTGCGCCATATCATCACCATAGTCCTTTCAAACCACTCAGGCGTGTATGGAAGTTGCTATACTGTGCCCCCTGCCGGGGTATCCACATTGTAAACTGCACCGGAAAGGAAAAGGGAAGGAGTGAAGGGTTAGTGGAATGAGGCTACAGAGCTTTAAGTGGGCAAGGGCTAGCCAGAGCTCAGCCCTAGCAGTCTCTCAATATTGCCCAAAAGCCAGGGCTCTGACAGGGCTCTCCTAACTGACCTCTGTCACTAAATGTCTTTAAACATATGAGTGGCAATACTGCTCTTTGCCATTACATGTCACCTTCAGCAATATTTCGAATCACAACATCAGTTGAAGGCAGTTGAAATGAGGTACGTTTCGAAAAGGAAATTATAAGAGAATACATTGTTTGCTTTTTGCCATTGTATTAAAGTATTATGATTAACATGCCTTTGATTAGTATGTATGAATAATGGATTCTTTTCAGAAGAACTGTGGGATTGCATGGTGTACTGACCCCTTTTCATGTTCTGTTTCATATCTGAAAATACGTATTTTGCTGAAATGTTTTACATCCAATTAACTATATTTAAATACATAGTTTAAAGAAGAATGTTTAACCCTTTTATTGCACATATGTAAACTCCATTGGCTTTGTCAGGCCAGTCCTTTAATTACACAGGCCACTCCTCTCTTAAAGCATTATTAGTTACTTGGAATTTTAGGCAGCGCAAGCCTCTTTTTAGGCCAACACCCCCAAATATTGCATCACAATGCATCTCATATCCGAATTAAGGCACTGGGTACAACCAACCATGAAAATGGTATCGTCCAACCCTCCGGGGGCAATGGCATGCACTTGACATCCCCGGGTGAAGATGTACACCCTTTTCAATTTGTATTTTTTAGTGCATGATGAAAACCAAAATAGCATCCTGACAAATCACGTTTAACCAACCTTTTTATTTAAATACAGAGCCGCTTGAATGGGCTGCCACAATAGGATGCACAGCATGTGGTTGGTGCAAATCCACCCAGAGGTGTTTCTGTTTGCTATCAGACAAAGCATAATCCCCCATGTACTTGAATGGAACAGCATCATTTTAAACCTTGCAACAAAATGTGAAGTGGAACATTTCACACAGTTTCATCAAACCACACTTAGGTTATTAGCCTCCCAAAAAGTGTAAGCTTAGCTAAACAGTCACCCACCACCAACACACTGCTTGTCACTCCTTTCAGCAACCCTTTGCGTACTATCACTTTAAAAATAAATCTCATCGGTATAACCGAAAAAGTGGGACTGTTGGCCACAGGATCTGATGCAGGGCTGGACTGGCCTATAGGAAACTCTAAAGATTTCTTGTTAGGCCTCTGCACCCTGGGCCTCTTTTGTGTGGGAACCTAATGAATTTTCTAATTTTCTCATAGGAAAAGGGTTGAGCCTGCTGAAAATGTGTAATATTGGGCCACTTTGAACATTATTTTTGGTTACCAGTCCACCCCTGATCTGACGTGCTCTTGGCCAGTTCTGGCTGAAGGCTGTGAGGGCCGCTAAAATACTCATGTGTCTGCAGCAAAGCCCCCGTTAAGAGGGTTGTACAGTTTGTGAGATTTGTGGACAAGCCAGGAATGGTGGGTGGGCACCCAATCTTTTTGAGACAAGCTATGCGCAGGCCATGAAAGCCTTTTGACCTGGGAAGTGGTAACATTTTTAATTGAACTGAGCCTTCTGAAGTAAGACGCCAAATAAAAGGATTTTGTACTCTGACTGAACTGCTTTTCTTTTTCTTAATTTTCTTCTGTTTTCTTTTTTTCTTTTCTCTGGTTTTATCCAATGATGATATATGTGATTTAATATGTACTTCTATTTTAATTTTGTGAAAAGTCGAGTTCTTTGACTAAAAAACAATAAATAAATAAAGAAAAGTCCCAAGGTGTCCCCCCCAGATTTGATGGGTCTCCTACGCCCCTGTGCGGAAGCTGCATTCAGCCGAGGTTATCAGTATGAGGGGCAGCAGCATGTGGTTCAGCGGTTCTCCTGCTACCCGAGTTAAAGGTACTCATGTGTCCAAACCCGATGATGAAGGTCTGAGTCGGCTCGGGATTCGAACTTGAGAAAATCAGGAAGGGGCCATGTCTGAGCGGAGGCTTTACCCTGCTGAGCCACAGTCCCAGCGAGATTAGAATTCACAGCACGCGATGGAATCCGCCAGGTTATGCAGCCACGGAACCCAAGCTGGAAAGGCATGCAGTGAGCACGCTCTGGAAAATATGTGGGCTGAATCGGACATTGGGGTCCTATTCACACAGAACTGCAGAATTGGAACGGGCCCAGGGATCATCGTGTCCCAGGCACTCATTGTACCCATGAATTCTGTACTTTATGAAAGCTTTCTTTGAAACCGTGTAACAAATATCCACCCTCCTCCTCCCGCTAGAGACTTCCCAATGTGAACAGCCCTGACTAGTCTAAAACATCCCCTGGGCCTGCTGTGCCTATGGAGACCCTAGCTGATGAAGCCCAATGAAGCCGAAACATGTTTGGGATTGCAGGTGGCTGCGTGCAGAAGGGATGTGACTTATCAGGTTGGGCTGGACTGCTTCTTTTGGGGTGGCACCAAGCCTGACATGCATATGCTCGCTCCTCTTCTGTAAACATATGACAGGCTGAATATTATGGTCTGGAGGACTGTCCAGAGCAATTGATAGGATACGATATGGCATTTATAACGCGCCTACACACAAGTGTTTCAAGGCGCGACCTGGCAAGGGAGGGGGAACAGAGGGAAGACAGAGACAGTGATCCCCCTAGGCCAAGTGCCATTCAGATCGCGCAAGTGCAGGGGAAGGGGGTCGGGGAAAAGTGCGGAAGTTAAGACAATTGCCAATTAAGATGAATTCACAACCTTAATTATCACCCCCCTAAAAAGTTATGTACTATAAATATTCTTCTTTGTAATGTGAAATCTGCTAGCACTTTCCTTGATGCGGTCACCACAACACAATGTCATGATAAAGTATTTAAATTACGCTTTTACCAACACAACGTTTCCAAACAATTATCACCCAGCTGAGGTTGGTAATCATTTACCAACCTCGGAAGAATGAAAGGCTGAGTAGCTCTTAATGGGATGCGAGCCTGCAACTGGCAGATCACACCCCGATTGCAGCGGTGATCGCTCAACCGACTGAGCAATCTTAGCGGCCATCTATTTCAATGCGTGCTAATACTATGCAGTGATAAAGGGACAGAGTATCCGAAAGCTGCTCATGCACTATGAATTGAATGTGTTCCCTTCTTCAACTATGTGTTAGACCTATTTGCATACCACCAAGTACTGCTATTGCCTTTTCTGCCACTGGCTAAAGGTAACTGCTCACGTTGCTTGTAAATTGTGTACTTTTAAATGTACCCACACCATTTTCAGAACTGCTCGAGTTAAGTAGCATACTATCGCCTGAACCCAATTTTCTAGTCTATTCACATCGTTATCCGATTCTTCTCTGTTCTTTATAGTGTCTACCACTTTCCCAATGTATGGGTGTCAAGATTTTCAAAATAGTTCTTTCCCTCC
Organism: Ambystoma mexicanum; assembly: GCF_040938575.1. NCBI lineage: Eukaryota > Metazoa > Chordata > Amphibia > Caudata > Ambystomatidae > Ambystoma > Ambystoma mexicanum. The sequence goes on along the minus strand of NC_090927.1, from coordinate 277,160,774 downwards.
TTTAGATCATTCGCTTCCGCAGCAGGCAGATGTAGCAACTCTGGAGGACAGTGACATACCAGAACTCTGGACAGTGCCACATTGCAGGAACTGCAGAAAGGTCAAGGCCAGGAAACAAACCTTCTCCAACTGGCCCCCAACCGCCTGCTAGTCAGAAAAGGGCTGGAAATATAGCCCTGCAAAGAGCATCTCTCAGACCGATAGTCTGCAGAATCCCCCTGCCTTTGACCCTCTGAGCCCAGTCCCTCCACAGCCTTCTAGATGTACAGTAACATTCTCACCTTCTATTTCTATCTATAATACCCGATCCTACCACTGTATCTTATCCCCTCGTTGCTCAGCACCCTTTTCATTCTCATGTATGGTTTACGTTTTATACAACGCAAAACGAGCTAAGTATGCCTGACAGTTGCCTGACCCCATAAAGGAGGGATAGGGAACCATCTCAGCCTGTGGTAGGAGGGTTTACCGGGGTAGAAACCAGAGCCATTCCTACCCCACGGGAGGGAGGTGCCAGTTGGGAGGCCCCTAGTCCCGTTCCCTTTCGTTTATGCCTGTGCAATCGATTGCAGTACCACTCTCGATCACCCCAAACCTCTATCATCAATTGCTGATAGCCTTTCTCTGTTTTTTTCTCCAGAGAACTACAAGAACCATCAGCCTCAGCAGTGAGCCGGATAGAGCAACCCACCAGAGACACTCCACAGACTCTCAATGTCAGCACACCCCAACTGGCGGAATCATTTAAGAGAACTGCTACAGGACATGGAAGCAGAACCAGCGCAGATGTGGAATACTTCCATCCACTTCCCACGACAGCGACGTTCACCTGAGTCAGAGCCGCAGACTCACCTGGTGACATGCACTATCAGCAACATCGGCTACTTACTGAGAATGGAGCCACGGGCGCCACTTTAAAAGCAACTGCCACAGTCATGCTTTGTGTCCTAATACGAATTGAAACTCTGATTGTAGCGGGCAACCATTACCGATTCGTGGCTGGCATCCTTTTATGTGTTCAATTATTTGTAACACCTCCTGGGCAGGGAAGGCAAGGCATGACTGGGCCGGGGTACCAGAAGAGGCCAGTGTGATGAATTGTCATCTTTCAAGGGTGCTGCATCTATTCTATCTTTGCATATTCTGTGTTCTTTCTACAGGGGGGTGGCTTACAGTGTTTTCTAGTTAGTTATTATTGTGCATGGTGTGTTTCATTAAATATATTATTAAATAGAACCTTGATTGGGCATTCCTTTATTTTGGGCTGTTATACTTCACTGTTGGGATTTCTAATGAACCACATTCACATGCCCTTTTGAGAGTATAGCCTTCCCCCGGCCCATGTTACCACAAAAGGCGATGGAGTTATATCTCTTAACTGTGCCTGTTTTATCTTTGCGATTGTGTTGGCTCTTGGTTTGTAGACAAGTGAGTGCCGAGTTTACACTTTAGCCTCTATTCCTCCTTGTACTCTTGCAGGGTAGAAGTCAATTTCATCACATAGAGTCAGCAAATAAGGATGAAGATAAAAGGGACAAAACAGGACGTTGTGGATCATTCGGGTGAGGTCAGAGGAGAAGGAAGTGGCGGACTATAAACCAATAGGAGGAAGTAAAGTGTGGAGGAGAGTCAGGGCAATTTCTAGAAAAGATGAGGCATTGGCTGGTGAGAGAAAGTGGTACTGTGTGCATAATGTGCGTGCACGTTATGTGAGTGAGAGGGGTCGTAGAAAAGTAGAGAGTGAGTGAAAGGGTGACTGAGGAGGTCGAAGGAGGGGGGCTGCATATTAGTGTGGAGGGGGAGTGGTAGTAATGTGGAGGGATTAGTAGTAGCACAGAGGAAGGAGGAGTAGTAGTGGTGAGGTGGTGGGAGAAGCCGTGGTGCGGAGGGAGTAGTAGGAGAAGTTTGGGAAGGAGAGAGTGATATCGGGAGAGAAGTAGGAATTAAGATCGAATGGAGGAAGTAGACCAAAGAGAGAGGAACATCAGAGGGACAGAGAAGGAAGAACTAGTGAGGGAGTAGGAGGAAGGCAGAGTTATACAGAGCAATAGGGAGAGGAATATCAGAGTGCAGAAGGACCAGAGAAGGGAAAGACCCATGTGTTTGGAAGGTACAACCCTGAATCATACCTTGGGGAAAGTTGTTGGATAGAACCCTAGATTGCTCCCTTTGTGGGCCTAGATAGTAGGGGTTACCAATCACTAGCACCAATCTGGAGTTGAGGGAAGCACAGGTTAGGGTGGGATTGGCCATCCCGAGGTTAGAGAGAGGGGAGAGTCAATAGGCCAGTTGGGAATCCAAATAAAAACCTGTGAACCTTATCTGGGAGTTGGTGTGTTCTCGAGGCCATCTGTGACATATGTTGAGTACAGTCCAGGTATTGACCCCTGAGGTACTCCATCATGTACCTTCTGCCAGTCATGAGTTGTCAGGATTAATCAGGTGAGTACAAAGGCAGCGAATATAGCAAGGGAAATGTGCACAAAATCGCACAGTGAATAACCTTGAAGCAAACAACGTGCACACAAGAACCACGACTCATAATACTAAAAACCAGGAGTGCAGATAGAGTGAAACAAAAATACCTATATATGAAAAGGGATGTGGGGTAAGCACTTAGAACCTCCTTATGACTGAAAGGAAAGTCGGCAAACTCCTTACCCACTATGCTCTTACAGATACTGACAGCGCTAAACCCACGTAGATAGCAAAGACAGGTTCTGTGTGCTGACACTCTGGATGATACTGAATAAGGAACTTAGAAACAGTACTCACGAGAACCGGAAAGACCACTTGAATGTCAGTAAACCCACGAACCCAGTTGATCAAACAAGGACCCAGAAGGCTATAACAGCAATGGGTGGAGGATAACTAAATACCTAAAACCTAAGTCAAGGAGCAAGTAGGAATTGTGATTAAAGAAATAGTGAGGAAAACAAAAGGCATTCACACAGGGACTAGTTACTACAGCACCCCACACCTAAATAATCAAATGGGAAATACATGCAGAAGTGAAATGGAAAACATGGCATGGATCCCAATAGGAAGTAAGGATCAGGAGCAGGGAAAATGATATCACAAAAGGAAACCTTACCCACCCATCCAAGGAGAAAAGGCAGGAAAATCAATCTAAAAAAGGAAAGACTAATGCATCAAGTTTTTTTAGTAGCAAAGGACAGCATCAAAGAAATAGAAAACACAGGCAAATTGGGCTGCATCAAAGGGTAAAGCACAGATAAAGGCTGCCTGCAGACAGAGGAAGACAGAACGGGAAATCCAGAAAGCAGAAATCAATTAGCACATGAATCCGAAATCCAGGGCGGAGGAACAAGAAACAGGAGCCAGGAACTAGGCACAAAAGCTAGGATCAAGGAACAAGGGACTAGTCACAACAGGAACACTGCAACGATGACCAGCTCTGGACTGAAGTAAACTGAGGCTTTTAAAGCTGCTTAACGAGCACACTCCACCCAACCTTGTCCTGCAAGGGAGGAGGTAAAGCAGTGAGCCAGGCATTCTGGGAAGCATAGTCATTTCAGTAAAGTAGCATGCTGGCTGCCAAAAACCTGGAATGGATCCGGAAGGCAAGTAACTTGGAAAATAAGGTTTTAGCGCTCTCAATTCATCACAGCACTGTAGCATTAGGTTCGGAGGAAATGTCCAGCAGGGAATAAACCCCAAAACATACCCCCAAGTGGCGGGAACGGAGCGAAGGGAGCGAGTCGTGACATGAGGTGCCTAATGTAGATGATGGGGTTGTGCTTCCATGATCATTGGCTAGGAAATATGTGTCAGGGAGTTCAGTAAGGTTGGATTGCTTCTTCATTTTGGCTTTGTTCAGTAGCGGTGAGTTTTCAACAGCTGGTCCTCAGTCCTTAGGTATGGACAGCCTTGTACAAATGTACAGCTATTTTCTACACCCTAATCCAAGCGAGAAGCAATACAGCACTGTACAAAAGAGGGGGAGGATAGAAAATCAGAGCAGTGGCTCCGGTGGTCCAGTGTGGGACCAAGACCCGGTGGTCAGCAGCGGACAAGATGTTCTTTAAAGAGTAGGTTCTTCTTACTTGGGCAATGGAGGGAGCCATGCTGGTATGCATTGGCATCGTGTTTCAGGGCACTGTTTTGTTGCATTGGCAAACCTGTGTGTTTTTATCCTTCCTGTAGTTCTTTTGACAGCATGGTAATGTCCTGGCTTTTTGTGTTGCATTAGTCTCCAGATCAGAAGGTGCCTTGATTGTTACTGCCTTGTACAGTGCTGCGAGACTCCAGAAATGCAACAGCATGAATGGGGCACGCGGGAATGCAGGAGAGACCATGTTTTATTGCTTAATGTACAGACAGCCCATGTTACCCCTCCTACAGCCTAGGTTACCCCTGACACTAGCCTGCATTCCCAAGGCTTATGTGGGGAATACGAGAGCTACGGTTTCTCGGTAGCAGGTTCCACATTATAGAACACTCTCTGAGCCAACATCGCAACTTGCTGCCCATTAGAAAATCATCTCTACATGAGAAGTGCTAGACAGGAAGAGCACTGCACATGTGCAAGATTCTTCTCAAGCCGAGTGCACGAGGATTCATTGGGGCTCTGGTAAAGCTCGTCTGTGCTTCTCTGGGCTTCCTTCACTCTGCATTGAATTGGCCAGTGGCTGAGACACGGCCTTATGAATGAGGAGCAGTCGTGAGAGCTGGGTCAAATACCACCTCTGACGAAGCTTATTTGCAATTTGTCTTGTATTGTTTTTTATTACGTGTATTACTGAAATACAGAACTAAAATAAGGAGACTGGTATCCTAGGCATTGCAGTATGCAGCTAACCTTGTGAATTGGATGTCCGAGATGAAAAGTCAAGAGCAGGCAAACAATTCCCATTTCACATTAATCACCACGTTCGAACCCTCTGGCCATCCAACACTGACTTTATTTACATTTATTTTACTTGCTTTTGTAAAGTCAAAGCCTAATCCACAAAGAGTAGTAACAGGAACAGAATTGCACTACATTTCTTAATATTATAATCGTGTCTCAGGTAATTTCTTTCAGTGCTCAAGTGGCCCTCCCATCGCTCATCTCCCTATCCTGAGCAGTTCACACCTAACAGCAACTGGGTCCCACGTAAAAAGGTTCATGTTGTGAACAGAGGTAGCATTAAGCATTGTCCCTAAGTGGGGGTCCCACCCTGTGAGGCTAGGGAGGTGAGTGTGCTGTGCAACACACTACCTAGAGGTCGAGGCACGTGGGACCTCACCAGGAGAGACTTCCCCTTTCATGACAAGGACTCGTGTGAGGAACTCCCTAGACAAACCTATACAATTGCCTATATGGCACTAGCTGGTAAGATGAAGAATAGGACACCGCTTTCTTTGACTGAAGGAAATGCAAGAATAAAGTCAAGTGCACAAGAAATGGAAGATATCCCTTTAATACAAGATGTATATGTAACTGCGCCGAGGCGGAAGAGAAGAGGAGAACCTGATGCACAAGGGAAGCCCCTGACATCATTATGCCGACCAGAGGCGGAGCCGAGGTCCGTTGCGCAGCCCGCAACTTGTGGAGAGTGAGAGAAGACTAGTGCGAGAGGCTGGAAGGCCAGCAAGTGCAGACACGAGAGGAGTGTCAGCAGGACCGAGAGAGCAATCAGAAACCGGGGGTGGCGTGACCACAAAGTGGAAGTGGTGGGCAGGATGCCCAAGGAACAAGGCAGAGACTGCCCAAATTGGAAGGGCGTGACACTTCCGAGACGCCGTACCAGAGTGGACCCAAGGACATGAAGCAGAGAAGGCAGGAGCGAGAGCGAATCATCCCGGGAAAGTGCCAAGCCCAACCACAGGCCCCCATCAAGAGACAGGTATCTGGGCAACCGGGAGAAGCAGAAGGACCGTGGGATATCATTATAAATCAGCAAAAACATGTGCAAGTCACGAGAATGAGAAAGTGGGACACTGTGGTGCAAACAAATAACAAAGATGCCTGAGGTAAAAGAAAACTATTGTATGAAGGTGAAGCCTTGTCCCAGTACCCAAGACTGGGTAATAAATCCCACATGAAGTCAGAACCGAACTGGACAGCCTGGAAGAGACGGGCTAAACCCATATCTCTGGGATTCAAGCAGTAAAGGAAGAGACATTAATAAGATTGAGAATTGATGGTGAAGATAGCCTAGGAGAGGGGGAAGAACACTGCAGACAAGTACTATGAAAAGGAAGACCTGAGAAAATAATAGCTTGTCTTGTGGCGCTTGGAAACACGTGTATAGGCGCCATACAAATGTCCAATAAATAAATAAAATATATCAAGAAACAGATTGTCAAGAACGGTTACAGTGGAAGAGCCTCTATCGCAAGAGCGATAAAAGTCTGCTTGAAGAGCTACAGGAACTGATCAAAGAGACTGTCTGTCCCACAGATAGGAAAGACATACACCTTAACTGGAGAATGAACTGTACAGGCCAGGCGAACAAAAGACTTCCCTTGGTCTATTTACATTAGTTTCAAATAGTGGTGGGGCCTAATAGGGCAGTTGGACGAGGTCAATATCCGTTTGAACTTTGCAAAGACAGAGGAGCACCCTTGGTTTCTTAGTAAGGAAGGGTATCTCCTCTAGGGATATGGATAGTAAGGCCTTTTCATATTAGTTTTATTAAAAGGAACCTGGAACATGTCTTCTGTGTGTCTGACTCCTTCTTCCGACCCTTCACAGCACTCTACGGTAGGTTGACATCGCCACCAAAACAGGCACCAAGAAATAAATAAAAAAGGCAGCCCAAACCATAGTGCACTTCTCAATACAAAATTATTTTATCCAAAAGCCAAAAATGAAGAGGGTTGTTAAGTATTTCCAAATCTGTGCTATTTGATAGATGTATTATTTCAAGATCTATATGCACATCTCGATACATAGATCTACAGCGAACACGTCACTGACCAGAACCTCCAGCCAATCAAGCTGGAACAGTAAATGCTGCTTCAAGAGTTCATCAGCCTACATGCAGCGCTGTAAACTGTGACTTGTATTTGCATTCTGTGTTTTCAATTAATTATTTTGTATTTTAATTGCTTTAAGCTGTCAAAGCAAAAGGACCAAAACAAGCTTAAAAAAGGTCATTTCTAAAAAGGCAATGGTGGGGTAAGAGACAAGCAAAGCTCTGCTGGCCGCCTGCTTCATCACCAACACTGTGAAGAAGAAGTCTGAAGAAGCATAGAAGAGCATCAACCCTTCCCTATAAGTCATAATGTACTCTGATACAAAGTGCCAATTGCATTGCACTGTCCCACAGCATACAATGCTCATTGCCACCCCTAGCGTATATCTGTTTCTACTTCCATTTTTGCTGCTACAAAACCAAAAACAAGCATTAGCCAAGACAATTTTGTTTTTTTAATGGGGGTCTGCAACCGTTGATTCTCCTTTTGTTTTGGACTACAACACCTGTGAACCCTTTGCATTGACAATGCTGACTAAAGCTAATGGGAGTTGTAGCCCAAAAGGACTAGGCTATTTATTTAAAGGTGTGTGTAGCAAGGTGGCAATGGAGCCCCATTTTAAAATGCCTTCCGTTATGGGCCTGTACTGTCGGTAAACGTTCCCTGCTGGATAACACAGAGCAGCAGCATATTCCGCTATACAGTGGCGATACATCTCCCAAAAGGAACAGCTGTACACATCTTGTCTTGTAGTTATTTGGTTATTAACGTTTAATGTTGCATTGTATGACTGTGGAAATAAAGTCCTGCAAACGCTCAGAAGAAACACAGTATTTTAACATAACATTGATCAACATTACTAGCTGTAGTCTTAGCCACCTTCCCCTCACAGCTCTAACCCTACACCATCCATGACCACAGATGCTAGTGTACGTACCTGAGAACAGCTGCCAAATGTCCATTAGCAAGTTAATTGGAAACGCCAGGCAACCTTAACAGTTGCCAACTACAATGTCTTTACATTACAAAAGGAGGGGAGGTATATAGGCCAGGTGTGAATGCACCACTTTGCTGTAAGAGCAGTCAGACGTGGAGATTTCAAATGTACAGTAGGTGCAATGGGCAGGTGCAGGGTGGAACGGCAATAGACAAGAGATAGACATTGTGTGCCCCCTCCTCAGCCGTGCGGTAAGTAACAATGCAACAGAACAGCAACTGACCTCTAGTTTGCGGTCTCTCTCTTTGCATTAACAGAGGGTGATTTAATTGTCAATTAAATTAGCACCTGCCCATATGAGGGCACATTTCAAGGAGATACTGTGCAAGTACCTGGACATTTGATGTCAAAATATGTCAGTGGTGGGAATACCTGTTCTTTTTATGGCAATAGCTTGTATGTAATAGCAATACCTCACATATGTTGTGAATGGCAGAGCAAATTATGGAAATAACTGGTATATGGCGAATGCCTGATAAATGCCCGTACAAAAGGCAGACCTTGCTCTGACGATGCTTGTTTTCATTGGTTTTGCAACAGTAGACACGGAAACAAAACTAGACAAACTCAGAGTGGCAATGAGCATTGCAGAGTGTGGCATGGCACTGTCAATTTGTAGTAGAGTGATACAAATGTGCACAACAGTTTTGGCAGCCTTTTTTCCTTTCTTGCCTTGCCTTTGAATTTTGGGTTTACAGTAGGTGGCTGGTTGTGTTGGCTGTGGGTTGAGTGTGGGTGCCCCAGCCATTCAGAGACATTAACCTCTTGCAAAGTGGTGGTTACTGCCTCTGGGCATTGCCAAGGTGTACACACCTTCTCACATGGGACCCTGATACTGCCGCCAGGTGTTAGTGGCTGGGGGAGGGGAGATGAGGGGGCAGGGGAAGGGGGAGTAGACAGCTTCCGCTGAACACCACTTGAGTAAGGTGGTGGAGCTGGGATTAATGAAGACGTGCATTGTACTGTAGATTGTTTCTGTTGTATGTAGTACATACCAGTATGCCCTCTGCTCTCAATATGCACTGTAAAAACAATAACCAGACACAAATTAGCTGGTGCTTTATTTACTTGCACCCAAAAAATGTGACTATATAAAAACGCATGAAAAAAGCAATGGGAAAATCCAAACCAGCAGCATAACTAAATACCCAATGAAGACTGCAGGTTTCCGATTTAATGGCTTAAAACTAACAATGGCGGGGCAGATTGAATCCTGTGACCCAGTTAATTAGTGGTCACCCAATTGATGAGGCATTTGCCCAATTCATGAAGCTGCCAACACATCGAAACCTTGGTCTCCAGTCTATCACCTATGCCCCAGGTAGGCTTTCCAGCCTGCAGCCATAGCTGACAAAGGAAGTGGCTTGGAAGGACGCCTATGACAGACCCCTCGCCCAACAACAACAGTGCGCCTGTGCTCAGGTCCAGCAAATTAAGGTTTTAGTGATTTCACCCCTGTTAAATGACATGGAGCTACCTATGATAAACAGCGCCTCGAAAAGCTGTGCATGGTGGATGTAGAAGCTGGAATTGGGCCAAACCAACATTGGGATCTGTGGATAATGTAGCAGATCCAGCTGCTAAAAGATCCAGACATAACCAGCGCTGGCGATTGGGCCAGCTCTCACCAGATCCGAGATCCGGCACCAAATGTGTTGCCGGATCTCGGGATCCGGCCAGAGTCAGCGCTGGGACAAGAGAAAAAAAAACGCCCCCGAGAAAACTGTGAAAACTGTAACTTCCTCTGGTGACCCTGTGCAAGGGGTCACAAGAGGAAGTTACAGTCCTCAGCCAAGACCCGGTTTATTTATTTATTTATGCAATGTTTGTCGTACGCATGGATCCAGATCATTTATTCATTTATGCAATGCTTGCTGGGTACCTGTATCCAACAAACATTGCATAAATAAATAAATAAATAAACAGTTATAAATACCCCTATTGACATTGGAACTATCCCACACGATGCAGCCACCCAACTGCTTTCAGAAGGGAGCTGCAGGAGCTGTGCAGGGTGGGGTTCAAGTAAAAGAAAACGTTGCTTTTTGGGAACAGAAATCACCCTGTTTGAATAGTACCCAAGCAAGCAACACTCGTCAAAACTATTATCTGCATAGTGAGGTAACTCATCACCAGCGCCATGGAATTGGTTGAACGTGGAATTTATATTTAGTTTGGAAAAGAAGCAGCATGAAAGAAATAGCGCCGTTTTAAACTATTATTTTGGACATTTTCTTTGATCGGAGGTCAACTGCCAGCCCCGCTCCCATAACCCCCCGCCTCCTCAGACACCGCCCCCTTCCCCCAAACTCCGCCCCCACCCCTGTGGGATCCCCCACCAATTTTTTTTTTCCATTTCCACCACTGGACATTACTCACGGACAGGTGCCGTCATTTACCTTTTGCTGCAGCCCAGTGTAATGGTGTCCTGTCGTTCCAATGGATATCTTTGTGGTTGGGGTCACATTCTCCTTTCCTCAGAACCTCTGCCACTAGGTCGTAATCTCCCAAGGCCGCCGCTTGATGAAGCTCAGTCCTGTCGGACATTCTGGCGCAGGCTGGCAAGAGATGGACAACACGTATGAGTGCACAGTACTTCAGTCTCTGGACATGACATGCTTTGTGCAGAATGGATGAGCCATCCCAATGCTGCTTCTTTGAGATCCGTTCATGTTTCAGGTTTTTGCCTGAGTGCCCCAGTCAGTATCGCTGCCGGGGTGCTGCAATAATGTGACTCCCTGTGGATTCACTCCTTTAATGTAATTAATCAGACTATACCTTTTTTCCATAGTTAGCACTTATGCGCAGGTTTATCATTTTAGAAGATAAGGGCCTGTGCTACTTCGTAAGATGGATGGTGCTGCCTCAACATTTCCATAACGTCTGTATCCAAAATGCTATAGGCTTCTGTTTTCTTCCATGCAACCAATCTTGCTTATCGGCACCAGCCCCCATTCCCATTAAGCCAATCAGATACAGTGATGTCCTCGCGAGCAGGGTATTCAGGCCGCCAGTGTGAAGCTGCATTGGAGCGCCTGATAAAAAAAAGTGGGTGCTGCTGCCATGGAGACAGAACTCGTGCACATGTCTAGTAACCACGTGGTTGGGGGAAATAGCTGGGGAGACGAAGGAGGGGGAGAGGTAACATGGGGGCCATGGGCGAGACAATGGTGACTGATTAAAAGATGTGGGATGTGGTGGAGACATGGGTTCAGATGAGGAGCCACTGAGGTCATTGGGGAGAAAGGGTCATCAAGAAGGTCTCCTGAGTGAGACTGTGACAGGGACATGGGGGTCTGATGGGATCACGAGGAGTCATGAGGCATTATGGTTAGATATGGGGGCCATGGGTGAGTCAAGACATGGCTATTGGGCGCAGAGACTGTGGCAGACGTGTGGGAGAGGTACGCATGGGTGGCTGATGGGTGGGCATGGGGTGTTGAAAATACACGAGGTTAGTGGGAGGCGTGGCGAACCACGGAGTACATTCAGGGAGCTGATGGACAGTTAGTCGGTCTGTGGGGTCGACATGAGGTCTGACCACAAGATTTGGGAGACTATGGGGGAGACATGTGGGCTGAAGGTGCGGCAAGGGTTATCAGATGGCAGACGCGAATCAGCTGGTGGGCTGCTCTTAGGGGCTGAAGGCGGGGCAGCGAGACATTGTCAGTGGAGAGTTGAAGGGTGCTGGGGATTTGCTGAGTTGTGCTGAGAAATGGGGCACCACGCGGTCCAGACATGGATAGTGGAGGTGAGAACTGAAAGCTGAGGGGAAAGGCGGGGGGCGGGTGGACAGAGTGGAGAATTGATGGGCTATGGATGAAGAAATATAGCATGCCATAAAGGGATAAAGAGCAGAAAAGGGGGGTGATGAGGAGGAGACATGAGGGCAAGAGGTGGCATGAGCACAGCAATGGTGTGGCTCAGCTGGAGACATGGATGGCTGATGAGGAGACCTGGAACGATGGCGGGGAAGAGTCCAGCGAGGGGGCTGTGGGATTTTGAGGACTCACTGTAAGACGTACAGGTCGAGGGGGGAGATGTATGGGAAACAGAGATGTACATTTGGAGGCATGGTGGTCATGGGGGGGGCAGTAAAATGCGTAACCATGTGATATGGGGCTACAGGGAAATATGGGAGTGATAAGGAGATATTGTGCTGTGGTGGCGGGATCATGGAGGAGACATGGGGTCTTGAAGACGCAGAACACTTGCATAGAAGTCACATGAAGACATTGGGAGACAGGTGACATGTGTGGGAGTCATATGAGATTGCGTGGGGGTGATGGAGGTCCAGGGGGCATAGGGGAGCAATGTGGGCAGGTTTAAGACATAGCAGGCCATAGGGGAGCTATGGAGGGCTGCTGGGGGGTATGGGCAATGTGTGGGAGTCATGTAGGATTGAATGGGTGTGTGGGGGTGGGGGTGGGGTTTGTAACGGGGTTCCTAGGAGGCCGTCGGGGTGCTGCGGGAATGTGGGGTGCTGGGGAGGCTCAGGAGGCAGATCAGGAGTCATAGGGGGCTGAGTGGGAGATATGGGGGCTGATGTGGAGTCTGCAACCGAAAGTAGACGCCCTGAGGCCCTTCAGTCCACCCCACTGAAATGCCAGCAGGGGGGCATTGCCACTACACAGGCACACACAATAGTGCAGAACGCGGGGTGTGTCATTGTGAGTGCACGGAATAGAAATAGTCTGGGGGTGGGGGGCTTTGAATGCCTAACTGGTGGGAGGGGGTAGGCAAAGAAGGGGAGGGGGCATATGCATTACATTCTCAACCCATGCCCCGATTTAAAAAGGGTCCATGTTTTTCTTTTCTTTGGGTGAGAAAACCTGCTGCAAGCCTCATCCATGCCTCTACTAGTGCAGGCGCGACCCTCTGCGAAAGGCCCTCTTTTGTTATGCATTAGTCCTTGACGGTGATTTGATGATTTCAATGTTTATTCGCATGAGTTGCTCATTTGAAGACCCATGTATTTCTCTAGTTTAGCTGTCTATCGGGTCGATCTTTTCAAGACGGGCTAATCGCTTAGCAACGCATGCTATCCAGTGCGCTGAGTAACGGGAGCACACGTCACAAGTGCATGGACTTTATCTGATGGGATGCGCCCTTCTCCCGGGGCGGCCATCGGCTGTGAGCAGGAACACGGCGGCCTTGCTCAGGACGCGATGCGCACTTGCCCTTCTTCAAGGTACACCTTGGCCCATTTGTTGTGCAGAAGAGAGCATTCCACATGACCTTGTCTGGCGAGAGATTATACAAACGTCTGGTTATTTATAACACAAATGTCCCTTTTAAAAGGGGCCTGATCTGAATTGTTTCGAAATTCTTTGCTATCAGAGGTTTATAAAAAACGTACTAAAGCAATGCAGATTTCCGCATTGGGAAGGTTCGTGAGGGTTTATTTCCTGAATTCCAGGCCCCAGTCCCCGACTCCAGTCCTCGAGAGCAAGAATCGCACCAGGTTTTCAAGCTAACCGCTGGCTGTGTAAATAATGTACACTTATAGTCCGTGGGCCTCGTTCAGAGTGTGGCAGTGCCATGAAAAAGTGGCGCTGATGGAAGTTATGCCACCCTCACCACAGTGCTATGTTCCAAGTTCCCACCTTGAAACTCACCAAATGAACCCAGTGAGTGTTGAGTGGAAGCCATCTCCTCCACACAAAAGCATCTCAAGATACAATATCATCACATAGGCTAATACTGCATGTGTTACTATGGCAACCCCCATGGAGTCCAACTGGTCCGCATGACTCTGCATCATGTGGACCCGTGCCCTTAATGACTGGGGGCGGCATGGGGTAGTGGTAGTTCTGTTTGACACTATTATTGCAGATAATACAGGCAAACTCCTTTTGAGACCCACTGCATTTAAACTTTTCTTTGTATGGATATGCTTGAAATATGGAGTGGATTTCCCACACGAGAACTGGAAGCCTGAGAGCCCTGTTCCTGCCCTAAAGTCACACGAAGGTCCGGACTGTTCTATAGAGCAATACTTTAAGGGCCTGTGGGCTTGCTTTGTTGGCCAATGTGGACCAGTTGGATGGGTTATTGCATTATACAACCGGCTATTATGCAGCAATGTGCAGCAATGCTACTGGCCAAACGCTCTCATAAAAACAACATTTAACAACAACAGCAAAGATCCAAAAATGTGTTTGATACTTCTAGGTTTGATGTGAAAAATCACAAATTGTGATTCATGAATGTGGCACACCTATATGGTTTCTCCGACCTAATTTATGGACGATTCCACCCGGCCAAAAATATGGCCTTTGCTGGCCACAGAGTGCTGCCCGCCATTATCCTTTTCTCAGGCAAAAACGACGTTGCAATCCTGGAAAGAGAGAGGTGGCACCACTGGCAGGTTCTGGGGTCATGTTCCCAGTCAGCGATTCAGGCAGTGCAGGCCTGAAATGAGGGAGCCCGCACAACAGGACTGGTTCAACCACCTTCATTTCAGAACTAGGACTTCCCGTCCTTGCACATCACTTCCCCTCATGAGGGGATATGCCTCAAACCCCCGCCTCCCACATAATGAGGCGGATGCGTGGAATATAACCGTCAACCCATTTCTTCAAGGAGTCTTCTAGGTTTTATTTTCACTAGGACACGTCTTCCTTCTCGCTCACCTTCCGGGCTTACTCTTGGAATCTACTAATCCGGCCCCTCACACGCCTCGCCAGATGCTTCACTTCCTCCTTGGCAGGAATCTTCCGAGTCCCATCCCCTTTGACTCCTATGGGCCTTCCACAGACCGTGTTCATAAAGTAGGATATGGTCTTTGTAACAGTCCTTCCCTCTTCGTTTTCTGCTGTTATCATGGAGCCAGTCTTTCGCGTAACCATCAGGATTTCTGGAGCAAACGTGTAATCTTCCTTGCACTGTCTCACTTGTCGTGCTACCACCTGATCACTTACGGCAGTGGACCCTTCCTGGGCACCTCTTTTCCAATCAGCATACACTTTCATCGACATCATCGCCACCATGTCCTTAGCACAGGCCAGCCCATCATTGTTTTTCCTCTCGTATGACCACTGGAATTGCAGGGATCCTGGTTCTGATTTTCCTACCGAACATGAGGTCAGTCGGGCACAATCCCGTGGTGCTGTGAGGGGTATTACGGTAATCTCTGAGGAGTTGATGCACTTGTTCAAATGGCTTGCCTGCCACCTGTGCCACTTGTAGGGCCCTTTTGATATTCATCATAAATCGTTCAACTCTGCCATTGGCCTGGGGCCATAGGGGCGTAATGTTACGATGTTGAAAACCCATGTACTGAGCAAAATTCACAAAGTCCTGGCCCGTGAAAGGTGGGCCATTATCTGATTTGATGACCTTCGGAATGCCATAATCCATGAGAATGTGATCGAGTAGTCCGCTGAGACCATCAAACCATGACCGGCAGCTGCCTCTGCTCAACACGTAACTACCTCTCTACGCGAGGAGGAGAATTCCCATGCAAGGTCAGGCATCCTCTTGAGACTCACAGGTAAACAAATGTACACCAAGAGCGTGAATACTGCTGAGAAACTCACTTGATTAATGGATTCCAAAAGAGTGTTTCCAGGCCCTATCGGCATCCCAAGAGGTGGGATCTGTAGGAAAGCTTGACCCAAAGAGGCAAACAACTAGTATTCAGCCTCTTCTTTGCAGAGGTTTGCTCTCAGTGGTTGAATCCACAAGACCCTTCTTGCATTTGGTGCACACTTGTATACCATCTCTCTGTTCAAGGGTCGCCATGAGGTGTGCAGAGGGCCATTTTCAAAATTATGCTTAGGAACTCTCTTAGCTGTACCTAGTGATCAAGATTTCCAGCACCAGTAGCAGCTGGGCTGAAGCTCAAGTGCAGGTACTTCAGGTCTATAATAGCAGAGTCTGTGCAGAGGAAGCAGCCTGGCTGGAGGCGGCAAAGTAAACTGCACCCTTACTTTATTGCTGGAATGTCTGGGGATTCACATGGCACCATCCACTGCCTAAAAGGAATGCAGGAAGTTGCCAAACGAATACAATGCCCGGGTTAGTCTTTAATTAAAAAACACTGTCCCAATTGAGTCCCAATGGAGTAGTCGTAATGTGGCATGAGAGGCAGGCCCCGCCCTCATTGGCCCAGAGCCCACCCTGTTCTTGGCAGCTGATGAGGGTGTGAGGAAATGCGAAACGAATGTGTTAAACATTTTAGTGTAATTGTGAATGTCATGCATCTGATGCATGCCTTTGTTAAAACGTGACTATGAGCAGGAGACCTTACCACGCGCTCTCCTGGAGGGGGCCTGTGTCCTGAAAGTAGTTCAACTTGTTAAGGGCTTGCGGATGGGGCCTCATAGCATGTGTCCAGATACCTAGCAAAAGAACTTGGGCCCAACAAAGACTTCCCGCCGCAAGAACAGAAGACTTAGCCATGGGGCAAAATATACTGTCTTTATTATCCAACACAGACAGAGATCATACAGGACAAATACATCTCCAGCATTCTCAGCTTCTGAGCCTGTGTCACAAGGTTTTATGCATGTGTGATGCCACAAAAACGGAGCCACTACAAAAACCTACAGGGTGTCCTCATATGTCAGTTTGGGCAAACTATGTATATAAAAAATATAAATGACTGTTTATTGGTCCTCATATCAGGTGGCTCTGCCTGAGACTACCGCTAAAAGTTATAAACTACACTGTTACAGGGTCGCAGGAAGACCATTTGTCCGTACAACATTTTATACCATCTCACAAATGGAGCTTCTGGATTGGCTAGAGCGGGTCGTCCCAGGCCTGGTAAGCTTTCTGGTCCCAGAGCTCAGTGTACCTTTTGAAGGTGATGGGAAGGAATAAGGAGGGCAGTGTGTTCTATATTGTTGCCACTGGTCAACTAGCCTGAGAGAGTGCCTGCAGGTTGCAGTTTTGGTGGGCAACACTTGTATCATTCCACTCTGTCTCGCTGGGAACAGTTTCTCTTCCCACAACGAGTAAATGAGCATTGTCCTGTTCTGCTGGGTCATGTGTGAGGGGACCGCAAAGTGAAGCCCTCCTCCTGCAATTATGAGGATTTATTTTGTAATTCTTGCAGGTGGCTTGCTGCCTCGGGAACCAGGAATTTTCCACCCCTCAACCCCCCTTACCCCTGGCTGTGAACACCAGCTCTGCAAACACCAGGTCCGCGCCTCGTGCTGCAGGGATCATGTCTCCCCTCCCATGTATCTGAGGCCTCTCTTTCCAACCTGATTCACTTCAGTCCCCCTA
The DNA here is from genome assembly GCF_040938575.1 of Ambystoma mexicanum. NCBI lineage: Eukaryota > Metazoa > Chordata > Amphibia > Caudata > Ambystomatidae > Ambystoma > Ambystoma mexicanum. The sequence goes on along the minus strand of NC_090927.1, from coordinate 277,143,613 downwards.
TAGGTTCCCTATGTGTCTTCATGGCTTCTTATGGTTAGTTGCAATAAAGCATATGCAAGCTTGGTCCACATATATTCTTGCGGTTTCACTTAGGCAAAAGAAAGGAAAGGCTCTTAGCATTATATAAATGTATCCGTCCTCTACCTACATGAATCATAAGCATGTTTTTCATGTCTCCAAGCAATAAACTGGTGCAGGAATGCAAAATGACATGTAGTAACAATGGCAGTATTTAAAGAACATGTATTAGGAGCTCTCTTTCAGTATGCTTTCTATAACACTGGAGTGAGACTGACATGGTTGGGTGATAAAAGTGGGTAATTTATTTTATTTATTGGGTATTTATTGGGTATTTATAATGCACCTTTACACAATGTGTTTCGAGGCTTGTCTGCCTTACATTATGAGTTTTACATGAGGCAGTTGTTTTGCATGCATATTACAGTTGTGCAGGGGAAAGTACAACACATACCTATGCATGCATGCATACGTGTCATGATTCCTGCCCCTCATCTCCCCAGCCCTCCAAGATTTCCGGTTGGAGCCAGGCCACGATCACCTACATGGCCCTCAAGGGCCTCTCCATCCCTCCAAAGACCCACTTGGAGTCAGACTTGGCGCTTGTGGCACCAGACTCACTCACTCCCATAGGATAACATTGGGGATTGGACTTGTAGTGCATTGATGGTGACAAGATGGATGCCCCCACATATTTCGGTTCCCAGAACTGCATGTGTGGTCTAGTCTTTTGGGTGTGGTTTAGCCCAGAGACACCTGGGATACCCAGAGACTATTTAAGCCACATCCAGGCTGAGAAACATGCTTTGTGTTTTCTGCACCTGCAGCGTGACACTCACTGTGTTCGGATCGGTCTCCAGTAGGCCTGCATCTTTCTTCTGCGCTCAGCTCCTGCAAAACACTGTTAGGAACAGCCTTACCTTGCGGCGCTTCTGCCCATCATTCATAGCTTCTTCTGTTCTGCAGGCATCTTCGGCGGTGTCTTTCCCATCCCGCCACGCCGCTTCCTAAGGAAAAGGCAAAAGAACAGAAAAAAGGCATTAGTAAGCATTCAGCAAATCTTTGCTTATTTTTAAAGACTGTATGGGCCTTAAACGCTTACCTGAATCCCAGCCACTCTGGGGGAACTCTGTCTCCGGAACTTCTCATCCATCTGCAAGAGGGAAAAGACATTCCAGGTTAGTGTGGAAACATCTAGAGGCGCCGCATACCGCGCTTACGCACCGCATTTCTTCTTCATAACCGGCATCCACGCTGAAAACGTTGCAGCACCTAAAAGACACAGAAAAAGAACTCAGTTCAATACAAATGCGAAAGGGTCGCATCGCGCATCGCGCTCTCACTCACCTTCAGCGCTACTCATCTCAGCAGCACGTTGCCATCCCCGGACGCTGGCCATCATCTAAAGAAGGAAACGAATGAAGTTAGAGAACTGTTCAAAAGACTCATTATACATACCTGTTGGACTCTTGCCAGTGAAGTAACTAGGCAGCAACGAGCCTGCATCAAGCAACGCGCCCCTGCGCTGAAAGCAGGACAGAGAGCACACTTTCCAAGAAAACAAGGCCCAGTCTCCAGTCGAGTAGACTCCAGGGAAGGGTTCGAGGTCGTAAAAGGTCAGAACAGGCTGAGTGACATCCCCGTGGATACCAGGTGAGCGTTACAATACGGTGTATATAGAGCAAATTTAGCTACTAAAAACAGGTGCTGTACCAAACAAGGGAGAATACCGACAAAGCGCCTTGAAGATCTGGGGAAAGGGAGGCCATTTAAGAGGATTTCTTCCAAGGGCCAGGTTCACATATCTGTAGATCTCCAGGGATCTTTGTGGAACCTGCATGCCGCATTTTTTTAATCTCTGGAGGAAGAAGGCTGGCAAGAAGGAAGAATATCAGCTAAACTGAGATGCCCCAAAAATAAATGTCAGTGGCCTCTTCAGGCTGTGCATAATAAAATACCCTACATCATGAAGTTGGTGATGGGTATGTTTGAAGAACACTGGAAAACAGTGGAAATAACTAAACTTGTGGACAAAACCTGAACAAATTAATTATTCCTATCTGAGCCACTTCCTTAGCACACTTAAAAACAATGGTAGTGTAGGAGCACAGTTGGACAAATGGTTTGGGACATGATGATTGGTCCATAGCAAAAGGTTCAGGTGGGCAGTTTTTGCAGACAGGAAAAGATGGTGACGCACAGCCTCCCATAAGGCTCCGCTAAGTAGCATAAAGGTGAGCTGGAAAAGATGCTGGAAAGGATCAGAAGTATTTTTGGCTATTACACAAAGTTATACATTGATCTGGGAGCCATGGCACAGATACAGGTGAACATAGCGGCACAGCCAAACTAAGCTACGAAAGGGTTGCCCTCTTCCCTACTTACCCTGCATGTTAAAACATATTACAAGATGGCTTCTGTATTTGTAAAATTAGCAGAGGTAGATGTGTGGTTTGACCAGAATTTTAAAGGTAGCCCCCAATCTGGATATAGGTCCCTGTCCCCTCTTTGGACCTCCTACAAATGTTAAACATGTAGTGCCTAGTTCTAGTGCATGCAGGGAAATTACAGAGACTCAGAGAAGCTATCTACAAGGATCTGCGTGAAATGACCGAGATGAAAAGTCCGACCACCGAAAGTCTGTTTTTTCTGTTTTTTTCTGTTTTTTTATATATATTGGGTATATATATATATATATATATATATATATATATATATATATATATATATATATATATATATATATATATATATATATATATGTGAGGGGAGACCCCCCACAGCCCTCCCCACCTTACACCTATACATTTCTATTAACTTTACCCCCCCAACATATACATATGCGAGTAAATGGGGGTCAGACTTTTGGTGGTCAGACTTTTCTACTTGTTGTGATCAAGCGGTGAGGTAACCGCGAAACGTGTCATTTTTTGGCCATTTAATATGGAGCACCACGATTTATGTGGATTTTACTGACAGTCATGTGGTGTGCATGATTTCTTTAATAAAGAAGATACCTTTCTACAAGAAACTAGTTTCATGGTAATTCTCTGCGGAACAGGGGAGTGCCTCTCACCTTGACTGTAGGAAAAGCAGTCTCATCAAATATATATATATATATATATATATATGTGGGGGAGACCCCCCACAGCCCTCCCCCACCTTACACCTATACATTTCTATTAACTTTACCCCCCCAACATATACATATGCAAATAAATGGGGGTCAGACTTTTGGTGGTCAGACTTTTCTACCTCAGTAATTTCGTCCTATTCCATCTACAATGCTCTCTTCCTAAATACTCTCCCTCCAGAGCCCTCGCTCTGCCTCCTTCAACTCTCTGCGGGTGAGCCGTTTTTCCAAACAGATATTTTGGGTTAGATCCTCATCCTCTGCAGGTGCCTCCCTCTGGAACAGCCTCCCTGCCTCTCACCGTCTTGAGCCGGAGCTCCTTAAATTCCAGAAACTCCTCAAGACTTTCCTCTTCTCTTCCTCTTTCTCTCTCCCTCTCCCTTGCTAAACTCTTTCTCTTCTCTCCTGATCCCCCTTCCCTCGTTCTCTTCCCAAATCTGCTCAGTCAGCAGACTGGTCGTTTGGTGCACATGCAGACCTTCACAGGTCCCAGGTTCCCCCGCAAGTCCTGCACTTGCCTCCGGGCCTCCGCACTCTGCCTTGTATTACTGCACTCGGAACACGTTCCATGAGAGTGGCACCCACTCTGCACTGAACCCTGGGCCCTGCTGGAGAGGGCGCACTTGTCCCCCTCCCCGTCCCTGGCACTTCTGTCTATTCACTTGCAAGACCTTGAAGGTACTAGGCTTAGCATGTTTGTTTGTCCTGTCCTCCTCTGGCTCCCCTCCCTAACTGGTTATGCCTGCATGCATAGGCGCACTGATGACCAACCTTTTTTGTCTTGCATGTTCCTCTCCCGCTCCCCCCCTCCCTTTATTCCCCCCACTCTTTGTCACACACTAGAAATACCCCGGTCTGGTATGTTAGTTTTTACTGTTAGATCATTCGGAATCTTCAAGGCCTAAGAATGATGATGACATCCCCTTGATCCCTTAGTGCTTTGAAGCACTTCACTTGTGTATAAGCGCTTTACAAATACACAATTACAATTACAAATCTATCAAGCAACATTTACCATTAAGCAACATTTCCCTAGATATGGTAGTATCAAATGTTGCATAACATATGAGGCTCGGAGCCAGCAGGGACTTTCAGTAGGACAGCAGGGTGTAGTCATAGGAAAGGTGAATGCTGAGAGGCAATGATGATTACACATGAGTCACCTTAACCAGAACAGGAGGAGAGACATATAGCAAGGTGTGTGCAATGGTGATTTTCTGGCACCGAGGAAATGTACAGCGAGGCCAAGTGTAACTCGCACACACTATTGATTGCATAGGGTGTCAGCCCGGGCTTACTCACGTTAGAAAAATGAAGCAGGTTAGCAACATAATTTGCTGGTACCTGGGAGCGGATTGGGAAACTCCAGGCAATATAAGGACTGAACAAAAAGCAAAGTACATTCAGTTTCACAGCGTAGACACTGCGTCTACCAGATCAATGAAAGGGCTAGAGATTCAGAGCACAAAGCACATCTCAATGAACTGTAAGTGACGAGGAAGGCAGCATACTCAACAGGCAGCAGAGGGAAAAACATAACAGCAGCATAGGATTCCCTCACAAGCGGCAACGGTCTGAAGTTAGTTAAAGAGGGGTGCAGAAGAAGGAACAAGGCACCAACGAGTAAAAGGAAAGCAGGGTCAAGCACAAACTCAGAGAACAAACTGTGGCGAAATGACTCCTGCTCTGAAGGAGTATAAGGGTGAGTAGTGGTGAACCCACTTACTCAGCCCTCACACATCTACAAACCAACAGCGATCCCAAAATGGACTTTGCCTTCTGACATCAGACCCCAAATGCTTTGTGTTAAAGGAAGTGGAGGGGACAGGAAGGAAGAGTGATAAAGATAGAAAACGACATGGTGGAATCTTCCTCCAGCTGGTCTAACCTCCCCCTGTCCACACTAACTCCACCCTTTTACTTGGCAATAGCATCAAAGGCCCTTTTGGTACGCAGCACCCTTGTGTTAGGCTTTTTGGGATGGGAGTGCCCTTTGCGTCCTGTTCCCCTAGCCAGCTCCTGCTGTGAGGCTGGCTCACTAGATGGAGGTATTACCCAACCTCACAAATGATAAAAAGGAGATGTATAGCTATCCAGTCGGCTACCTTGTCATTTGGCAGGGCCAATCTGTCTGACCAGAATACACATACCTCCTCCATAACTGCGCTGGGCTCAGACTGCTGACACAGATATGATATCAAATGGATGTGGCTGTAATAATTATGAGATTTGCGAGCCACCATGCCCTAACTCCGGTATGACTTATGTTTCAAGTTTACAACAGCATATCTTAATTTCAGCCCCTGCCCTGCAAAGGCTTGGCTGTCAGTGCAGGTGTCAGAGGTCGCCTGTGCTCACTAAGCCTGCAGGACACTGATTCAGCAGGGAACAGGTGCACTATGCTTTTGGTGCAGTTTGTGGAGAGGGGTGCATCTAAACAGCAGACCACCCTCTAGGAGAGAGTATTACCCTCATAATTTTCTGTTTAATAAATATCAAAACAGCCAGGGCGCCTATGCCCTTGTCAGATGGCAATCCTTCACACAAACTCCAGGAGATTCACTGAAGCCAACAAAACTCAAAATCTTAGCACCCAGACACAAAGGATTCTCCGGGACTACCGCATGCGGTATTCCAAGGAATAAGGCATGCAGTAAATACTGGCTGTCCCATAATCATGTGCATGGTAAACTGAGGCAGCATGAGCAAATACAACCTGCTGTTATCCTTAGTGTTACCCTCATAACAAGAGTTAAAGAAGCAATGTTTGATGGCTAAGATTTTAGCAGAGGCAGGTGGGTGCTGCAGAGCAGCCCGTATCTCAAATATTGAAATCAAATCAACAGGAAGACCTTAGTAGAATTGCTCTGCTTAATTGACCACAGGCTGGTTTGACTGGACATGAAAGGGAGTTCATTTTAGATACCGTATTAACTAAAGCAGGCTGCTGTGTTCTATTGCATGCTACTGTATATTGATGTATGTATATAATCTAGATCATGGTGCTAAAAATTGTTCCTAAGTAAAATGTGTTTCTAAGAAGTAACAACAACTTCGGTAGTTATGCAAGTGTGTATTGTGTATGCTTTTCCATGCTTGGTATAGCAACTAATGTAGCAATAAAATGAGTTTGGATTTGGTAGATTCAGGTAAAGCAACCCCTATTGTGGAAAGTGCAAGATTAGGTTAAATGATATCCAAGAGATCAAGAAGACATTGTCGGAGGATCTCCTTGCATAGGCCAATGAACGACTTCCATCTTTTGAAAGGGCTCCCTCAAATGTAGGAAGATCCAAGCAGGAGAGAAATCCAATTGTAAACATAAGTAGTGCAAGTGGGAGCTTAAGCTTCTATGCACTACGCCCAAACATGTTCTACAACTTGGCTATAATGGGTTTCATTCACATAGGTTAAAGAGACAGAAGTCAGCAATATACCTCCTTCTTGTGGGTTTGGTAATGTGGGTAGATGGCAGACGATACCCTCCAGAGAGGTGGCTAGGCAGCAGAAGCTTCCAAACATCACAGCCCAGCAACTACCAAAGTAAAGGTAATGCTCAAGCAAAGTTCTATAAAGATGACAGTCTTCGCAAAATGCACAAACAATTATTAAAAACACCAATACCCAGACCTGCAAAGAAAATAAACACAGTCAATTCGGCTGGTTAGCCTCAATAAACAGACTGATACTGGGATTATTGTAGAATTTGATGAGGCAAAACGATTAACTGACAATGTTTTTGGATACAATATGGAGCCTGGAATCGAACCAGTCCTTGGTGTCTAAGGTAATGCCAGTTGGTCAAGGGGCGGAGGATACCTGGAATGGCATGTAGTGCAGATGTTCTCTACCTCAGGTTTTTTAAGGCAGCTTACCAGCACCTGGGAAGTCTTCTAGGTGCTTCCCAGGGGTTCAAAATGTGGCTTGAAGTTAGGGGAAGTGGAACATTCCGCCAAGAGTTGTCAAAACTGGTGAGTGGCAAACATTCTTGAGCACGGCATGAATTACTTAAAACCCGGAAGCTCACCTGGCTTTCTTAGGCAGCTCTGCAGGTGTCACAGTAGCTCAAAGGTCAGATGGTGTCGGGTGCATGCAGTGGTGTTGCAGCTCGATCACCGTTTGCTGTGGCTCAAAGGCTTGAAATAGGCTCAAAGTACTTTCTTTGTTTGCTGAGCAATAGCAAGTGACAGAGGTAATACCTCTGGACGTTGGGGTTCTGGGGGTCTCCTGCAGAGAATACAACAGAATTGGACCGCTCTACTGCATCCTCCACCTCAGACTGAGGTGTTTGAGGCACCTCCAGGCACACACTCTGCCTCAGGTACCTAGGTGTCCTGGTCTCTTGCAGCTCAGCTATAAGCAAGCTCCAATGTCAGCCCAGACAGTGGCCCTTATGTGCACCAGGGACATAAGGGGAAGGGTCTATCTTCCTCCTCAAACTGATAACAGCGCCAACAAATAACCAACAGATTAGGGGTTTACCACCCCGTTAAAGATTAATCTAGGCAGAGGATTGGTCGCTTGCATTCCTCCTGCTAGCATTGAATGGGGACACCTCTCTATTTGGGTGTTCTCCCCTCTTGCAACAATTTCCAGAAAGCCTTGCTCCCAGTGGAGCTGCTGTGGGTCACAGTTAGGCATTCTGAGGTAATCCAAAATAGTGAAAAGGATCTTTTCTGTTTTAGAATTCCAATGCTGCCTTAGCTCCGCCTACGTCCTGCCTCCCAGGCACCAGAGGGCTCTGTCTGCCTTGAGCACCCCCTGTTGAACATGCTTGAAGAGTAGGATATGGGTTCAGCCTGAATCACCCATAGACGCCTTCACATTTGCAAGCCGATGATGTGTGAGACTGTCCCTCAGGATGACAAAGGGCTTCCTGGGATGGGCTGAAAGCATCCAGTGTCAGTTCTGAAGAGGGGACACTCAACCAGACATTGCTTATCTTGAGATAGGAAGTTTAGTAACTATTTCTTTTAATAAACAGGTATGGCTATAACTTGCATTTGTATAGGGCAATAGGATGCTGATATGAAAAATGAATGAATATTGGAAATATCGATGAGTTTTATCATGTGACCTTATGCAATGAAATGTAGCCTCATGGTTGTCAGGTGGGTTTGAGCCTCAGCAAACGTTCCTGATTAATATTATACTGTCCTTGTCTATTAACTTTCATTACTTAGAGATGCCAATAGACACCTGCGCAATAACAGTCCATCTCACTAGTGCCATTGAGTGCGTGTAGGCAGATAAGATGTGAAACCAGATCCATGCTTTCTCATGTGTACTTTGGAAGCTGTACACAAATTCTGTATATGAAATGTGGCCATTTAACGTTTGGACTGAGGGCAGCATAAGTATATACGTACCCACTGTAAGGATGACAGTGATTGTTACTCACTCTCCGAGCCAGCGGTCAACTCACATGTAACCACAGACACCATATTAGAACCATGGGCCATAAGTTAAAAGAGTATGTTTAGCAGAGTATATTCACTTGTGGAAAAACACCTTTACTTTATGTGACAAAAATATAACTCATAAGACTAAACCTTTACAAATGGCATTCTGTTAAAAGGTATTACCAGGGGCAACACAGGAATATGATCAGATTGTCTGTGAATGACAATCCAGAAAACCTCCTTTGACTGGATCGCCCAGTTCTAGGATGAGTATAATGCATGCTTCTGATTTGAGCCTTTTCTTTTAATCACACTCTGTGAACCCTTGTTCTCATGGATGCAGACCTGGAAGCAAGAGGTGGTGGGCTGGGACCCGGGAGAAAGGAGTAAAGGAGACTGGTGCTTTTGCCTCAGAGCCAGGAAACAGTCAGTCATAAGTTTAGCCGTGCGCCCATTTCACCTGGGGTTCATTTGGCCACCATAGAGATGGGAGAGATGGGCAAAGGCAGCAGTTCAGGAGAACAGAGAGGTACAGCCTGCACGATGGCTCAGCAAGTGAAGTCCTCACCCTGGACATCTCACAACAACCTGCAAGATAAAGCCACAAATACTGGCAAGAAAGGCTCAGCCACTTAGCCTTCAGATGTCGGGAAGGTGAGCACCATTAAACTGGGTTGTAATCAAAACTATATTTTAGTGATAAGAGGCAAGCCCTATGTAAAAGGGGTACTTTTTTGTATGCAAGCAGATACTGCAGCAGTTGCTCTCACAACTCCACCCTTAGGTCTGCTAGCAATGGTTGTGCCAGTCTCTCACTAGTAGTGATATACAGAAATATTGATTTGTAATGCCCATCTCTGACAAAGGAAGCTACAGTACTTAATGCATTATAATACATATCAGAATCACCACAGACGGTAGGACAGCCAAGCCACAGATTGCAATGGCCTTTAGTACACGTTGCCTGTTGCTAAGGATTTTTTTCCTTTTTTGCAACTTTCTGTTGAGGGGGTCTCAACCCCCCCTCCAACATACCCCCAAGATGATGAATGCCACCCACTGAAGCACCCCCACAGACCATACCCAGATGCCATCACCAAAGTAATCATGAAAAGGCAACATGGCTGAACACACCGCAGAGACATTAGCCAAGTGAAAAACAACACACATGACCTCCTTGCTGACACCGAAAAAGCAATTACCATGAACAGCCATGAAAGCAAAATGGAAACCACAGCTGCATTGATAAATTGGGAAAGCTCGAAACAGAGGGCTGATGCCTGATACACTGACTTTTCGAAGAGATGCAAAGCAGGTCTGGAGGCATGTCCGGCCCTGCCACGGACGCTGGGGCAGAGAGCTTGAGTCAGCTGAAAAGATACAACACCTGTGAGGACAAAAAGGTCGAAATCCCTCATAAATGCCAGCTGAGAAAATCCTTTTTACGGTCCCTGAACACGTGACCTGGAGCTGAAGAACAAAGCCCATTCAGACAGATAAGGTTGTTCCTATCAAATTGAAGCCGTGCTGGTAAATTTCCGACACTGACAAGGCTTTCACTGACCTCATGGGGGTGGTGCCAGGCGGTGCTACCAGATCTAGCCAGACCAATCAAATGATCTGTCCCCTATAGACTGTAATTATGCCTATAATGTTCAACCAATCCCATTTCGCCTAAGAGCGAGGAATGCATCTTTTGGTTGTGAGGTCATCCATTTTAAAAACTCACTGCCGGCCTGTAATGAGCTGAGAGTGCATTTGGAGCTGTAGAATCTGTGTGCGTATCCCTGCTTGGACTAATAAAGCAGGAATTTGTCACATTTCTGGACTCCTCTGTTTTTTTGGACATGAGGGAATTTCCCACGATCCTGACTCTGTTTTTCAAACTAGACTTAATTTCCATTCATAGACTTCAATGGCACCCACAGCATAGCTATATCTGTGTGTTGTTATCCTGGCTGCTTTTAGCTGCTCAGCCTATTTGGTGTGGTGGGGACTAGTCAGACCTTGTGGCTGCCAGTGTAGGGAGAGTTCCTATGTACATGTTCCTATATGTTTACCTTGTAACACCACGCTCCTTCAGTGGAATGTTACAGGGACACTTTGTATCACTTAAGCAACATTTTCAATGCCTTTGGGTGCCATTGGATGTGCCAAGAACAGACTGGTGGTAGAGAACCGTGTTTTACAACTTCCTTTGGTGCACTAACGTACAGCATCTTTTTAATAATGCCCCTTTCAGTACCCAAAAAGGCTGCTCCTTGTGTTACAAGGCCTGATCTTAAGGCATCTTGCATTTTGGCCATCGTCTTGCCCTTCCAGGCCACAAACCACCAAACATGAGGATTCACTTTCATGGGATCCAGCCTTGGATTACCGATCAGGTGTCTATGTGACTGGAACTGGCTGAAATTGGGATTTGGACTTTCTGATTCAATCCACATTTCTCCAAGTGAATGTATTTTGCTTGGCAGCTTAGACAGCCACTACCTGTTTAACTCGTGCACAACCTTCCCATTGATAGACGGGAGCAGCCGTCAGCATGAATGTTGGATAGGAAGAGAGGTTCTGAAGGAATTCTTGAGGTCACCCACCGGAGCCACGAATCCGTATAGAGAAGACTGCACTGAGAAGACGAGAGGACTGCAGCTGAAGCAAACAGTATTCCCAAGCCATCCACTGGAGATCCTCTGCTTCATCTCCAGGGTCCAGAAAATACCTTTTTCTGTGCCTTCCTCTCCTAGACTGCTGGCCCCAATCATTCTCATACCCTGCAATTCTGTCCTACCATCAGTGGACTTCAGAAGTGACCCTGGATTATCCTGGGGCCTGACCATTCCCTGAAGAGGTACCATCACTGCAGCAAACACCATCCTTAGCAGGATTTTAGGACTTGACAGCTCTTCAGCTCTTGGGCCAGACCTCTCATTGCAGCGACTGCCACTGGGAAGAGGGCCTACCTGGAGCCTGTGTTCCACCGCCGCCAAGGTCTGAGTCTGCCAAACCCGGACCAAGGCTTCTTTACTGCCTACCAAGGCTTGCTTGCAGTCTCCCGGTGGTTCTCCTTCATCGTGGGAGATGCAGTGGACATTGAGCAAGGTTGTTTGTCCTGTCCAGCTGGAACTTCTCTGGAACCCCATCTGCTTCAGAGATCGCAGCAGCCTCCTCGCCGGACCCAAACCCGACACCTACTCCAGCCACTGCACTGGTGACCCTTGAACCTTCTGCAATGGGACAATGGCCTGAATACGTGGCCTCAGCAATTTGTAAAGTCCTCTCTCTTATACTACCTTTACCTGGCTGTGAGATGTGTCCTGGATTTCCTCCCTGGTGACCCCTCAGTTTGTAGAAATTGGGAGTGATGAGCTTTCTGAAGCCTATTTTCCACAGTGTGGTTTACCTTTTAAATACTTTACCCATTAGGCGGGCTTTTCAGAACTCCCACACCTGTAGTAGTTCTGAAAATCCCTCCTAAAATCTGTGCTCTATGATCTTATGCCTTTTGACAGTTAGTCGTTAAATGTACAAGGATGTCAAGGAACTATGGATGGCACACTTGCCTATGTTTACATCTATAAGTGTTGGAAATGCCAACATTTAGGTTTAACATATTAAATACAAAACTTCAAAAATTTCCCCTGCTATAAATTGACATATATTTCTAAGATTTGATAGCCTTCCCGCAACTACCGCACTTAATCACAAAAGCAAACATTGATCAGAATCTCATTCCTCGTCAAGTGGCTCAGCATGCACTGTCCTCGGCGGGAGGAGACTACCCTTATCTCCCCTCCCTCTTTCCTCTTTTGCGTTCCCCGCATTCAACTTTAAGCTGCCAACCTTTGGCTCTGGCACTTTTGTCAGTCGGCTTGCCACCCCCAGATTATCCTTTTTGTTCACAAGGAAGAACATTCAAAAATGTTATCTCCTGAAGAAGCCGCCTCAAGTCAAGGATCTGCTTTAGCACGAGTCCGTCACAGAACCATGCAGTGACTAATTCTAGCATCACACAACCAATATACTAGAAAAAGCCTCTACTAAAAATTACTTTACATTACGGCCTGATTCTACTCCCTATTTTCCAAGTGCCAAGGACGAGGTATCTCGTCCTTGGGATTACCTCCCCAGTGCCAAGGACGAGATAGCTCGTCCTTGGCACTTAAGGGGTTAACGAAGCAAAAAATGTTAGAAGGCTTGGCATGGTGAAATACTGAAATCACCAAAAGGGCCTTGGCACTGGGGGGAAAACCCATGGCAGTTAAAGGGTTAACACTTGTTTGACCCTCTACAAATGATTGCAACAATTGCAACTATACTCCTTCCTCCTAACCACCCTGTACCTTTTAGCCTTGTGTCTGTTTGTCCCTATTGCAATCCCACTTCCCTTATCTTCCCACCTGTTTCCCCCCCACAGAACACTGTCTGGTTTTCCCCCCTGGCGGGACACTGTAGTGGAATGATTAGGTTGCTATTACTGTATGAGGTGTGCCTTGTAATGTCTTGGGAGGATAGCTCAGGGGCAACATGCTCACCTTGGAAGCAAGAGGACATGGAGCAACACAGGTTCGATACTGGGTCTGCGCTTAGAAACCTCTGGGTATTAATCACATTATAAACAATCTATCATATCAATGTAATGATCCTAACATCAAGGGCTGCTTGTGGGTTTCTGGGACTTTGCGAAGAGAAACCTTCTTTCCCGTTAGGATATTAGATCTGAAGGAAAGAAAAATCCCTTGGCACAATACGCCACTACCCAGGCAAACCTAGGCTACATAAGACTACCGCAGTGGTGATGAGCAGAGTGAAAATACTTAGCAACATAGCATTACATGAAAAAAAGACATTTTGTGGAATATGTTTTCATTGTTATTTCCCTCCAATCCTACTGCACATGTATGGTGGCTCTGCCACACGTTAGAGGAGCAGCAGATGGGTGGTATTGCGTTTTGCAGAATATTTTTCATTTCGCTGTATACTTTTCATTTCATTTTGCCCCTCCAATCCACCAGCTCATGAGCGAAAAGGCGGGAGTGCAGCGTTTTGTGATATTTGTTTTAATTCAATGTGTTCCTTTACGCCTACAGTGCATGTTGCGAAATAGCAATACGTTTGTGTTGCTGTTACAATGTGGATCTCAGGTCTGGCTGATTACATGTTTGAACTGTTTGCAGCGTGCACCTCTTCAGCCCGAGGCCAAGGTGTGAGGCAACAATCAAAGCAGGAAGGTATTATTAGCTAATTAGTGCATATCTCAGCCTCTGTGGAAATCCCAGAAACACCGAAGCAAACTTTGATGAAACGTCGCCAAATTTGGAATGTGTGTTCGGGTTTGACTATCAGATGCATGCCAAATTTGGTGAACTTTCATAGATGGGAGCAACATTTTCAGGGGAAAAACCACTTTTGTATTTTCCTACGTAAAGTTTGATGTAACATCTACTCCATCGCCACTAGACAGAGCGTGTGTGTATATTAGAGTGACTTTATGCCCATATAGATAAGGAGGACCACAGGTCCACACCATGACATGGATTATGATACAATTACACGTTTCCACAAAAGCAGTCACGTACCACACCCCACAGTGCCCAGTGCCCGGCACTGTGAACCTGTTTGCAGAGACCACGGTTACTTATCTACAGCAATAGGCTTGCTCATGGTGAGTCAGACAGGAAGCGCCGCAAGGAATAGAAGGGATGCATTCATTGTGCCACTGAGGTGTTCCTATTTTGATTAATATCACTTATTCCACTGGGTCTGTAGATTTGCAATGAAACTTTTTATTTTTGCCCTAGGTAGACAACCACTACTGATGGGACAATCCACCCAAAAGAAAAAGGCTAATAGCACTAAATATACTTGGAAGAGATGGAAAATCTACCACTATAAACCCACTGTCTGAGTAAGCTCTCACAAGGACCCAGTGCGGAGTGTGACAAATCCAGGGAATTCGTCCCTTCTCCACAAGGGGGCGCCAACCCCTTTGGGGCTAAGGAGGTGAGCCTACTGCACTTAACACCCTCTAGGGGACAGGGCAAGAAGGATATCACTGTGTGTAAGCCCCCCTTAAAGGACTAGGAATCCCCAAGCAGGATTTGTACTCATCCTCCCTTAAAAACAGAATCCTCTTTGTTTGTTGGCTACATGGGAACTGAGCAGGGCAATTATGTACAATTCCCTTTAAAAATGCCGGGTATGGTTTCTGACCCTTAATGGGTTAGCTCCTTGCTTGAAGCACAGGATCAACAGGTTGCCCAATAACATTGCACGGGGAAACATAACGTTGACCGGCACCTACTGCAATTGACACCGAAGTCCTGTCATGTACCGATGGGAGGAATCGACACACCGAAAGCAGAAAGAGGACCGTAGGGGACTCAGAGTTGAGTTGCTGCACTAGCCACAGGGACCACCTCGCCCAACGGGCACTGTGGCAGAGGACAAGGTACACAGCGCAACCCAGGAAGCAGGAGGGCGGCAAGGCCTGGTGACAGCCCAAGAGGGGGTGAAACTCAAGAAGAGCCAAGAAGCGGCAAGAAACCCGATAGCCTAAGATGGGGGAGACTCAAGGGAAGCCAAGAAAGGGTGGGAAACGGGATAGCCCAAGAGGGAGCAACACTCAAGAATACCCAAGGAAGGCAAAAAAGCCTGAAATTCCCAGATGGGGCAAGATGCAAGATACGCCAAGATGGGGTGAATGCAAAACAGCACAACGCAGGGTGAGAGAGAGGAAATACAAAGTTGGTAAAATGGCACAAGAGCCGAAGACAGGGTGTGAGAAGTCGAACACCAAGGAAGGCTGCGATGAGCACTACTGCAATGCCAGGTGTACACAAAAAGTCTCCCAATTAGGGAGAAGGAGCAGATACCCCAGAAAGGGATGAAGGACAATATTATACAGGGCAGATAATGTGCAGGCCATCCCAACAAAACAGAGAATGGCACCCAAATCAGAGAATCCAGTGGCATTAAGCAAACCTGAAGTATGAACTGTACAAGTAGGCAGTTTGTCTGGAAGAGGCTATAAAGACATTTAGGTGGGGGTCAGAAACTAGCCACCAATGCCAACTCTAGGGGAGACTCCCTTACAGACCTTTCTGGTCGAGTTCATGTTATGTTAGTGGATTCGTGGTTGGGTCAGACCATACTTAGATAAAGCTTTAGGACAGAGGAGTATTTATGATTGCAAGACATCCTGACAAGCACCTTTTTGTTATTTTCATTAGATAGGGCAAAGAACCACCGTAGAAGTAGGGGCAGACCAGGTTTTACTTTTTTTATACAATAAACTTCCACTTACAAATATGACATCTTGTCTGTCTCCCGAGTCTGATTTAGCAAAAGAGGAAAGCGTTGGCCGAGCACAAGAACTGTAAATACATCCTAAATATGAACTATGTACAAAGAAAGAACGAATGAATGAATGGAAAAAAGCAATGATTTCATATAGTTATAGACCTGGGTCCTGTGGAGTCAACCACCTCGAGGCACTGACAGTGAAGCTTTTAGATGGGCCGCAGTGAACAAGAAGTTTGAGGCAATAGTTCAAGTTTGATCCTAATCTCTTTGCTATAGCATGGAACTACCAGCGGAGAGATATCGTTAGGCCCTAGGAAATGATCTGAAAGGTATCCGTTGTTCTTCTCTTGCAACTATTGTGTGGCCGATCCACGCAGTGCTTAGTGGCGGCCCACCACATTTTTAATATGTTCCCCACACCTGTGAACAGCCAATGAGGGGATTTTCACATTTTTGGAAATAAGCTATATTCTTGACAGTCACAGATAATTCCGACGAGCAATTGGGCAAGGTGCAGCTTGGGTAATAAACCAACTCAAGGGCCTGCAGTAGGGCTGTTGGGGTGGGTACAGCATCTACATATTAGAGATCCCTACTGAATACGCCTCTAGGGTATCTGGTGGAAAGGAAAGAAAGCAAGTGTCCCAAGCTGGAAATACCACAATTTAATTGTGGCTCCAACCTATGCACCTATGGGCAGTTTGTAGACTGTGATTCAGAGTTGCAAGTCTGCCCCAGCCAGTGCTAACATTAGCACAACATGAAGGCCAACCAGAACCTGCGAAGATGAAGGCCCTTGGAGGACTGGCCATAGACAGGGCAGTGTTGGATGTCACCCCCTTCAGGAAATGGGCCATGAGTCTTCAGCATGGAATACATACTAACTACGCAGGACCTTTCTGAGAGCACATGCTGATAAGGATAACAGGTTGATGTGTGCATTGTACAGATGCTCACAAGTCCTTCCTAAGGAATTGCTATTGTTCCGACACTAGGCGAAGGTTACTGTGCAAGAACCGCGCACATACTCTTACGGCCTTCTTACAGGTATGGTGGTAAACACACGTGGTAGTTTAAAAAACTTTCTATTTAGCTACGGCAATTAGGTGGTGGTTAAGTACCACCTTTAAGCCAAATCTATTACACTGGAGTACAGCTGGGAGGGAAATAACATGTGAGGAGAGGCACACATCTTGTGAACTTTGTTTGGTTATTTACCCACCAATTTGCTGTCCTAGGCCATGCTAATCCTTATGGCAATTCCCACCAACTACCTGCCAGTCTCTGCCCAAAATACACCCACTTGGGATGTCTTTAGGCTAGACACATCAAGCAGTAACATTGAACAGTGACTGCCAGTGTTATTTCTAAGCAGTTTGCTGAGAGTTAATGACCTTACTGAAGCTGTAAATGAACTAGTGTTGTAATAACAATGTCTGTTCCTTGCACAAAAGCCCTATTAAAACTAGCTTTGCAAAACCAACAGTTTGGGCTTGTGCCAGGCACTGCTATCTTATGCCCAGGTAATCACACAATGTCTCAGCTGTTGGCATCTTAAGGCCCAGTAGTACCATTATAGCAGTGCCTAGAAAATGCCTATGCCATGCCTACACAATGCCAAAACTGTTGGCTTTGCCAATGCTTGTTTTAAAATACTAATTAATTACAGGTTGGAATCGCATGGAATATTTCTTTCATGGGGAATTTAGAAAGAACTGCAAGGGATAAATATCCCATATTTACCACAATAAATGATATACTTTCTATGTACCCCAAAACCCAAATATCCCATGTGATACTAGCTTCTATACAGATAGTGTTATAAAAAAAAAGGAGGCATTTGCAATACATTTTGTTTGTGCCTGCAGGTCCATGAGAGCGAGTCTGGGTCTCCAGCTCCCAAGCGTGGGATAAACATTGGGTGAGTGGCCCCCATCCACCCTGTTTGGCCATATTTTATTTTTATATCTCTCCCGCGCCATCCATGCTCTCCATGCCTCCATTTCCCTAACTTCCTTTCCCCGTCCTTATGCCCGCCCCACTCCCACCCACCCCTCCCGTGATTGGTGCTTCCATCCAGGAAGCGGCCCTTTTAATAGGGTGTCCTTGGGCAGCCTTGCCCAGGCAGCCAGTGAAGAGCTCAAGCCAAAGGGCACCTCCCATGGGCACCTCCCTACTGCCTGTTTGCACCTGTTAGCCCTCGGGACCCTACAAAGCTGTCTACTGCAACAACCAGGTATGGTGGTAGGAATTGAGAGTACGGCCAGGGCTGTGCTTCTGAAATCCTGCCACTACTTTATTACTAATTCGAATTTACTGAATTTTTGAGTATAGCCACTGCGTTGAATTCAGCTGAAGTTTTCAGTGTAGCCACTGTACTGAGTTTGGATACATTATTTAGTATAGTCGCTGTATTGAATTTAGCAGAATTTTTGAGTGTAGGAACTGTATTGAATTTAGATTAATTTTCGGGTGTAGCCACTGCAGTGAATTAGCTTAATTTTATAGTATAGCCAATGTATTGAATTTGCTTTTCTTTTTTTTTACATCTTTTTATTGGGTTTCAGTAAACAAAACATACAGGCCTGGAGCTTCCGCGTCCTGTTTCCCGCTCCTCTAACCATGGCAGTATAGGGCATCAGCATAGCACAGCAAAGCAAATTACATACACAACAAAGAAAAAGGAACCAGCGTTACAATGATACATTTCTTCATTTCTAGCCTATAAGCCAATATCTCCTTTTCTGACTACTCAAGGCAAGGCAGTCGGCTTATCATCCACATTAGACACATAACTCCGGAATGGCGGCCAATAGGCGGCCGTAAGGGAAGCCGCATATTGTTTCTCTCTATGTTCCCACATAGTCATAAAGGAATACCATTCTCGGAATTTGGGAGCCACAGGCTTTCCCCATGTCTTGGCCAAAATGTCCCCACACAAGATACCCGCCTGCAGCCAGGGGCCACAACCGTGATCCGGCAAACCCAGGAGCAAGGCCGGCCGTGCCACCAGGCGAGGCGCAACAGCTTGCTGAACACACAGGCCGCAGGAAGGCCCTCTATGCCCGAGCCACACAGCATACTCCAAGTGCAAGGGGCAGCGGGGTGCAGCAGAGGTATATTTCCAAGTGGCCCAGTGGGCCACAGGTTTAATCACAGGGAGATGCAAGAGCCCACCACCATCTGCGGCGCTGCAGGAACCCCTGTGGATGCTCCAGCACACTCCAAGGGGAACCAGGGCAGGCGAGCACGATATGGCGGCCCGCGGCACAAGCTCATGCTCTGCACAGCAGCTCGGGGGGGGTGCCAAGGGTTGCTCGTTGCCCACCAGAATCTTTGTAGGGCCAGGTCCAGGGCAGAAGGGGGACTCACCGCCAGGACGTTGGTCCCTCTCCTCTATCAGCAGGGTGGGTCAGCTGCAGGATCTAGCTACCCAGGAGCACCACAGCGCCCGCCGTCCGCTCCCTCACAGGACGCACTCCGGCTTCCAGCCCTGCCCGGTCTCAGTTTCCCTCCAATCACGGAAGAATCTTTGCAGCAGTGCTAGCCACCCCAACTTGAGACCTTCACGGGTTGTTCATGTGCAGGAAGGCAAGTATAATTAAAAGGATAGTCGAGCCGGGGCTCTTTCAGGCAGCGGCCATCTTCAGCCTCGTGCAACAGCGCCCCCAAAATTTAGCTGACCTTTAAGTGTAGCCACTGTACTTAATTTAGATGAGCTTTTCAGTATAGCCACGGTATTGAATTAACTGCATTTTTGATTGTAGACAATAATGGGCCTCATTACGAGTCCGGCGGTAACCGAGCCGAAAAAAACGGCAGGTTACCGCCGGACTCGTATTACCATTCCGCCTCCATGATTCCCGGAATTACTGGGGCATTACAACCCCGGTGACCCAGGAATTCCGGAGGCGGAATTCTGTAAGTCCCCATTCCCATGGAGTCTGATAGGACTCCATGGGAGTGGGGAAGTGGAAACACCGGCACCATGTTGTGTTAAACCCGCCAGGTCAGAGCTGGCGGGAGGGACACCTCCCGCCTGCAGAACTCGAGATCAGCCGGTCCGGAAAGAACGGTGGTGGCGGATTTACCACCACCGTTCTTTCCTGACCGGCTGACTTGTAATGAGGCCCAAGGTGTTGAATTTAGCTGAATTATTTAATATAGCCACTTATTGAATTAGCTGAATTTGTAAGAGTAGCCACTGTACTGAATTTAGATGGTTCTTTGAGTATAGCCACTGTACTGAATTTACTGATTTTTTGTGTACAGCCAATGTATGGAATTTAGCTGATTTCTTTTAGTATAGCCACTGTATTGATTTAGCTGAAATGTTCAGTATAGCCACTGTATTGAATTTAGTATTTAGTGCTATTTTTAAGTGTAGCCACTGTACTGAATTTGGATTTTTTGTTTGTTTTTGTATGGCCACTGTATTGAATTTAGCTGAAATTCTTTAGTATATCCACTGTATTGAATGTAGCCGACTTTTTGAGTATAGCCAATGTATTGAATTTAGCCGAATTTTTGAGTATAGCCACTGTATTGAATTTAGCTGAATATTTTAGTATAGCCACGGTATAGAATTTAGCTGAATCTTTCATTTGTGATATTCGCAAGCGACACTTATAAGCCTAAACTATTGCAGTAGAGTACAGATAGGGAGGAATGGCTTAGGAGGAGGGACACACAGTCTATGGGTGTTGTTTGGTTATGAGCCATGCTAATCCCAATGGCCATCCCACCAATTCCTGCCTCTCCCCACCCAACACTACTCCTCGTGGGAATTTTTTTAGCTTGCTTTAATCAATCCTTACCATCAGACTTTGCACTCCAAGTGCCTGCCAGGTTTTTTTTTGTCATTGCAGTCTTCTGAGAGTTAAGGACTTAATTGGAGTTGTAAACACGATGCAACGTCTAAGAAGGCATGCCTTCAGGCACTCGTTTTAGGACTTGAGCCCTGGCCACCATTCATTTCTATTACAAGTCTACTATGTGTACATGGAGAGTTTTAAACTGACTAGTAAGCCCTACATGCAGGTCTGTGCTAGCAGACAGTGCCCACCTTCAGTTTGCAGTGCACCCCTCCCCCACCCCCATATGCTAGCACGTCTTCATTCTAGTAAAGGCATAGGAGCATGCAGGCATGTCGGCCATCTTTGGCAAAGTTGCGTAACCCCAGCTCAGTTCTTCTTTGCTTTCCACGCGTCTAGGCTCTAGCCCAAGGGCAGCTTATGAGAACCTTCTGGCAAGCAAAGTCCCGTGATGTTTATACATCGGCAGCCTCCTGCGGCCAAGTGTTAGGGCTACACTGTGATGGGACAGGCACAGCTCCCCTCATGATGCGGCAAAGACTATGCACGTTCCACATGATGAGAAGTACTGCTGGGGTCGCTATGGCACAAACGCCACCGCAAAGTTTATCTAACTGGGGAAAGGGAAGCGGGTCCTTCAGAAATTCAGCCAACTAACGGCCATGGTGGCTTAGTGGCCGATTCCTTGCAGGAGACTAGGATTTCTCTGTGACGCATAATGCTCACACTGGGCTTGCTTTATAGTGCAGAGACAGACACATGAACGGGCACTGCGGTGACGTCCGGTCCTCCTTAACAGCAGGATTGGCCTAGGCTCGGTGGCTGCCACATTTCCTGGTGCGGAAAGGGTGCGGAAACATAGCTTTTCTTCCTATTCTCGCGTGATGATGAGTCAGAGACACAATGTTGTGGAGACTTGGAGAGGAGATAATGAATCTTGTGACCCTACTCACGTGGATGCTTGCATGGTAGTGATTTCTTACATCATTCATGTGAGTATTTCCTTTCCCTCTCCCATCCTGCTAATTGTCTATGGGCATGTGGGACGTAAGTATCTGTGTTGGCATGTCAGTATTCTTGGTGGCATGACATACTGCCCAACAATTGTTTTCACAACCATAAGCCCTACAGGCGATTTCCATGGCCAGGCATATACCCTGTTGTGGAACGCCATATCCACAAGGAAAGCACATTTCTTCTATGGGATTCCACCCTCACTTGATGTGTTTGTGCTGGCAGTGATTGCGCTACATTAAGCTTGCCCATGGTTTCAGCTTGTGGGTCAATCACCAGGGCAGAATGCCATCTCAATCACCAGGGCAGAGTGCCATCTCAATCACCAGGGCAGAGTGCCATCTGAGGTGCATCTGAGGTGCAAGGCTTCTGCAATAGTTCCTTTCAAAATGCAGAGTGTTCACATCTGGCGATCACGTGATGTGACCTTCTCAGTGTTCTACATGTGTCCGCAGATGCAAGACAAGGTTGTCCATGGTTTCCATTTTGGTCTAAGTCGTCCTTGGAAACAGGTGTCTCTCATACTCTATGTTCAGGTGAGGTATAAAATAACAACTCTATGTTTAAGTGAGGTGTAAAATAACAACTCTATGTCAGGAGAGGTGTAAAATAACAACTCTATGTTCAGGTGAGGTCTAAAATAACAACTCTATGTTCAGGTGAGGTGTAAAATAACAACTCTATGTTCAGGAGAGGTGTATGTTCAGGAGAGGTGTAAAATAACAACTCTATGTTCAGGTGAGGTGTAAAATAACAACTCTATGTTCAGGTGAGGTGTATGTTCAGGTGAGGTGTAAAATAATTCTATGTTCAGGTGAGGTGTAAAATAACAACTCTATGTTCAGGAGAGGTGTAAAATAACAACTCTATGTTCAGGTGAGGTGTAAAATAACAACTCTATGTTCAGGAGAGGTGTAAAATAACAACTCTATGTTCAGGTGAGGTGTAAAATAACTCTATGTTCAGGAGTGGTGTAAAATAACAACTCTATGTTCAGGTGAGGTGTAAAATAACAACTCTATGTTCAGGAGTGGTGTAAAATAACAACTCTATGTTCAGGTGAGGTGTAAAATAACAACTCTGTTCAGGAGTGGTGTAAAATAACAACTCTACCTTCAGGTGAGGTGTAAAATAACAACTCTATGGTCAGGAGAGGTGTAAAATAACAACTCTATGTTCAGGTGAGGTGTAAAATAACAACTCTATGTTCAGGTGAGGTGTAAAATAACAACTCTATGTTCAGGAGAGGTGTAAAATAACAACTCTATGTTCAGGTGAGGTGTAAAATAACAACTCTATGGTCAGGAGAGGTGTAAAATAACAACTCTATGTTCCGGTCAGGGGTAAAATAACAACTCTCTGTTCAGGAGAGGTGTAAAATAACAACTCTATGTTTAGGTGTTCAGGAGAGGTGTAAAATAACAACTCTATGTTCTGGTGAGGTGTAAAATAACAACTCTATGTTCAGGAGAGGTGTAAAATAACAACTCTATGTTCAGGTGAGGTGTAAAATAACAACTCTATGGTCAGGAGAGGTGTAAAATAACAACTCTATGTTCCGGTGAGGGGTAAAATAACAACTCTATGTTCAGGAGAGGTGTAAAATAACAACTCTATGTTTAGGTGTTCAGGAGAGGTGTAAAATAACAACTCTATGTTCAGGTGAGGTGTAAAATAACAACTCTATGTTCAGGAGAGGTGTAAAATAACAACTCTATGTTCAGGTGAGGTGTAAAATAACAACTCTATGGTCAGGAGAGGTGTAAAATAACAACTCTATGTTCCGGTGAGGGGTAAAATAACAACTCTATGTTCAGGAGAGGTGTAAAATAACAACTCTATGTTTAGGTGTTCAGGTGAGGTGTAAAATAACAATTTCGACTACCTTTAAGGTCTGAAAAAAGTGGCAGTTGAATCATCAGGCATCTCATAAATGACGTCTCAGACTGCCAGGCCTACTGACAGCAAGAATCCCCCTCCCATGCATTTGTCATCTTGAGTGCCCGTTGCATCAAGGCACTAGTCGGAATCACGGGTCCAGTGCACCCACCCGGGACTCAGGCTCCTGGAGTCAGATACATTAGAAGGCCCTGCAACCTGCAGGGCGAACGTTTCCATGCTGATGTTGCCAGCATGAGAAGGAGTTGCTGGATTGCCAGTGGAAGTAGACTCATGACCATCTGACGAGCTGCCACTCTGCGAGTGATGTGAGGTAGAAAATATCACATGTGGCAGTGCGTTAACTGTTGAGGCAGTTTGCAGCACACTCCCCCCCACCCCCAACCCCAGGAGCAGACACGGTCCAGCCCTGGATTCTTAGGCTGAAACGCATAAATCCATACTCATGA
Organism: Ambystoma mexicanum; assembly: GCF_040938575.1. Classification (NCBI taxonomy): domain Eukaryota; kingdom Metazoa; phylum Chordata; class Amphibia; order Caudata; family Ambystomatidae; genus Ambystoma; species Ambystoma mexicanum. The sequence goes on along the minus strand of NC_090927.1, from coordinate 277,119,582 downwards.
AGAAGCATGCCGGGAGGATGTGGCTGCCACAACACAGGGCAGAAACAGAAACATGGCTGGTATACTGAGATGTCTGCATTGTCCTGTCATTAATGCTGTGTTTTTGTGCACCCTGATGCCTGCAGGTTTTCGGCGCGTTGTAAATAAATACAAAATAAAGTGTACGGTTCAAACGGTGGTGCACCTTGAGTAAATCAGAAGCTGGGTGGGCACGCAGCCAACAAGCAACAATGTGGTGGTGCTCTAGCAACAAAGTGAGTGTGGCCCGCTCTCCACCAGTGTTGTGTCCTTCCCAATGATTAGCGGGAACCAGCTTCATGCTCACAGTTCGCTCTTCATTTTCATACTTTGCTCGTCTTCACAACCTTCCTCTTGTGTCCCAACACAAGCCGCATCCATATAACGATGTGCACTGGGCTAGGATACAACATCATCACTTTCCGCTCTGTCGAATTCCCCCATTGGATGGGGGTCATCCTACTGGAAATGTTTGCGCTTCCTGTTTCCCTGCTCCTCCTGCGCGCAGGATGCTGAGATCTACTTTCTTGTTAACTTTGTTGTCATGTGACCACGACCCCCTTTAGTTTTTATTGGCTTTTGTGTGCTGAATTTATGAAAACCTTCTTACCGTAACTTGACCTGGTACCACCCAAGTCCGTTTTATATGGCTGTCTTATCCCACAGTGCTACTCTGAGTATTGGACGTGATAGTGGGTAAAATATGCAAACACAACCTGCAGCACCCCATTACATTACATAATATTATTGATAAGGCGCGTCCAAAGTGGCTCAGAGACATACGGGCACCGAAGAGAAGGAGTGCCAATTAGTCAAGATGCAAAGGTCTGATCAGACTACCTTATTTAAATAAATAAGTTTTAAGTTTTTTTCTTAAAAGCATCCTATGTCGGGCAGTTTCTCACATCTGAATGTAGAGCATTCCATTTTACCGGGGCGGCAGCCCAGAAAGCACCCTTTCTGACCATTTCCAATGAGGTTTGTGGGATTTGCATAAGTCTTTTACCATTACAGCGGAGGATCCACGCCTCCGGTTTGTCAATCTATTTGCAATGTATGATGGGAGGGATCCATTAAGAGATTTATAAGTGATGGTGAGCAGGCTAGACTCAATCCTCTCTGCAATGGGTAACCAATGCAGTTTTCTCCTCACCTCCGACACATGTGTGAACTTTCGTAAGCCCATGATCACTCTTATGGTACTATTCGGCACCACTTGAAGTTTTGTAAGATACGTTTTTCCTACTCCTCTAAGCAATGAGCCACAGTAATCCATTTTTTAAGAGATGGTAGCCCGAGCAATCGTTTTGCAACCCTTTTGAGACAGAAAAGGGCGAATATGCTAAAGAAGTCTGATATGTAAGGCCGAAGCTGCTACCAAGCTATTGACATGGGAAGACATACACAAGGTCTGATCAAATGTGACACCTAAGATTTTTATTTTTTCCTTTGTTGGAAGAACATGGTCTACAATGCGGAAAGATGCATACACTGGGGCGAGTTTGGCAAGTCTAGGTCTAGAGCCAATGATCATAAACTCAGTCTTGCCCCATGCCTCTTCGGCAACAATCACACAACAACAACAACAATCAACATACCTATGTATTCAGCCCACAGAAGCCTCAATTCGCCTTAAATCATTTGACATTTTCCCCATCCTGGCTTTTTAAGCAAGAGTGCTTTGAATGACTCATGTTGTAGGCCCATACGTACAAGGAGAAAAACAAAAGTACTATTTTAGTATTTATATTTTATTTGTAAATTATACAGCGCTTTAAGCCAAAGCTCTGAACAAAAAGGACACAGTTTTCAGTACAATGAAATGCAATATTAAAAACTGAGAAAACGTATTCAAAGTTGTTTTTCTAAATCAGTGGTCTTCAAACTTTTTTGACCTGGGTCCCCCTGAGCAAAAATGTGGGCAGGCTGGGCCACCCAAAAATACCAAATGGACAGTAAGTCCAAAAGGCTATACATTATTGTACATCGTCGCTGCACCCTGCTCGCAGTATAGTAGTCCCTGGGCTTTCTCCACCCTGCTCCCAACAAAGCCCCTGGGCTCTCTGCACCCTGCTCCCACCACTATCCCATGGCTCCCCGCATCCTGCTCCCAGCACAGTCCCAGAAAACATTGTCACTATCCACAAGCCGTTACTTTTCAGTGCTACCGTATAGTCTAGTAAACCACGAGTGAATCACTTCACCACATACCTTGCCAGCTCAGGTTGGTACAGATATGTAGGGGTGTTGCTAGGACTGGAAAAGATCCGGAGCTGTGCTACTGCCGGGACTGTCAGAACTCAGGCTAACTAGCCTTTTGGTTGTAGCCCCTGAGCTTCTATCAGGCCGGGGCTGCAACCCAAAGACCCGGGGCTATAGACCACTCAGCCCCCCTAAACCCTCAGCAAAGCCTCTGCAGATATGCATTTATGTTAGGATTCCCAGGGCAGAAATAATGTTGATTTTATAGTGACGACTTGAAAAAATACACAAATCACATACCAAACAGAGCAGACAAAAAATAAATCATTATAGAAACATGTTGAGCAAAAAGTGTACGACTGTAGATTTACTTAAACTGCCCTGAAACGACTTCCATACACATGGAAAGAAAGTGAATGACAAGAACACCTGCTTGCAGCCATTGCTCTTGCAACTTTATATACCCCTTATATTTTTAATCACCCAAATTGTGCAGCTCTTAACGGGCACCCCTCGAACGATAGTCACTCCCAAATACTATGTCTGCACTCATCTAATCACACAATAAAAATACTCTGCTTATAACAAAGAGACTCATTTTTTTTATTTGCACTTGAAATACAAAGCAAAAAATGAGCAGGGACAAAGCCCTTCATGTTCTTGGTGTGAACAGCCAATCCTGCAACCTCCCGTCATCTGGGCCCTGCGCAGTCGCTCGCTTCCCCGCTCCAATAAGAGGCCTATGTTGGGGCTTACAAGATCCTCATGGGGTGGAGGGCAAAGCAAGCCAGTTAATACAGCATGTGTTCTGATGCTCACTCTGTCTACTGTGTCTGTCTGAACCATGCCTGTTAAGGCATTCCAGTATGTTTAAAGTGCCGCAGAGCGCGTACCACTGAGGGTTGTGGAAGCACATGAATGCTATGGAAACACCTAAACACATATACAAACAAGTGAATCGGGTATATATTAATAATTCCAGGAAAGGCCAGAAACAAACTGTAATCAATGACTTTGGAGTAGCTCATCTCCAAGGCACATCTAAAAATCCTGTCAAGTATAATGTTCAATTGGGGCATGAATAATTTGTGTGTTTAAAAAGTTGTATTCTAAAGCGTTTTGGATGACAAGCGTTTAATAGAAAACAAATTACCTTTTTTCAAAACTAGAATCTAGACTCTTTTTTCAGACTGTGAGTGCACAGCCCCCTGGACATTAGGCCTCGGCCCCCCAGAGGCTTGCGTCCCACAGATTGAATACCACTGTTCTAGATGAAGGAGATGATTCTTAAGAGTAGTACGGAATAAGGAACAGCAAGTAATAAAGCAGAGGGACAAAGGAAAAGGGTTCCAGTGATATGGACCTAGGAGAGAGAAAGACTGAGAGCAAAGCACACGGGTAAAAGAATAAAAGGAGACTAGAGAAGATAGGTAAGAAGGTGCAAGGCCATAGAGAGACGTGAAAACAAGAGAGAACATTGAATTTGAGACTAGAGTGAAAGGAACTTTCTCAAAATGCAATTTACGCTTGGTTAGCTTAAAAGTTGAAGATATCATATGACATGCACTTCGCAACAATTGCAGTCTCTTCAGAAAGTGTACTTGCCCTGTAGTTATGTTAACCCCTTTCTCTAGCCCGGGTAGTGCTTAAACCTTGCGGTGCTGTGCCTACCTCAATAGAGTGACTTCCAGTCAAACAGCTTCTGTAGTTCACCACAAAGCACCAACCCATTTTCCTAACTAAGGAAAAGAATAAGGGCATGATTGCACGCCACCCCACCGAGGATCTACTGGGGGGGATTAACTGCCTGTCCAGGGTCTGCCACCAGTGGCTCTCTAGATGTGTTGGACTATGCCTCCCATGATCCCACACCATTGAGTATGCTGACTAGGGTGAAAGGGTTTGCAAACCAAAACATCTGGAGTGTTGGAGGTTGCACACCCCTAGCTCCTTCTGAAACACAGCAGGAATAGGGACAATGCCCAGTTCCAGGTCCTAGCAACACTGCAGATCCTGGAAAACGGATTCTAACATGCTATGAATACCTGTGTACCCTTTTTTAGTTTGGGCTACTAGGTGACCTTTGCACAACCTGTTAGATAGAACTATTGCATTAGAGTACTGATAGGGAGAGAGGGAATATGAGACGGGACTCAAAGTTTGTAGGTGTTGTTTGGTTATTTGCCCGACCATATACGGCCTATGTTAATCCCTATGGTCATTCCGACCCAGTTTCTGCCCCGGCCCACCCAAAAAAACTCCTCATGGGAACTCTTTGCGCTCGCTTTACTTAAGCATTACCATCAAACATTGCACTCGAAGTGCGGGCTAGTGCTGTTTACAAGCAGTCTTCAGAGAGTTAATTACTTAATTGGAGCTATAAGCTCGCTACTAGTGAAATAAACATTTCTTAACCTGGGCTGCCTTCAGCCACTCGATTCCTAACCACTATGTGTGTCCCTCACTGAAGTCCTGTTAAAAACGAGCATTGGCAAAGCCAACAGTTTTGGCTTGTGTATAATGCATTTGCCGGACACTGCTATTAGATGCCCAGGCACTTGCACCATGCTGCCCAGGCACTCGCACCATGCTGCCCAGGCACTTGCACCATGCTGCCCAGGCACTTGCACCATTTTGTAACTGCTTCAATCAATGACCAGTTAATACCAATACGACAGCCTTTGGCAAGTGCCTTTTCCATGCCTACACAAAAGCCCAAACTGTTGGCATTTCCAATACTTGTTGAGTGTATCCACTGTATTGAATGTAGCTGAATTGTGATGCAACAGTCCACTGACCCTACTAAAAACTCTCCAATGTTCAGCATACTGACCCGCAGACACAGAACAAAACACACTCATACATACCTCTACCACAACAAAAACCTAAAACCACCACAAACAGCACACACTAAGGAACACCCAACCAAAAAAGAAACTAAACCCATTACACACATCACCCCATACTCACTCATACGCCAAACACCACATAACGTCTACCAGCTAAAAACAAACCAGCACACAGAGACCGGTTTTTCGGATCTGAAGCTACCAACAGCACATCAAAGCTCTCTTGCGCTTTTCCCTCTCAATCCCACTAAGCCCTCCCAGTACTCCTTCCTTTTGAAATCCACCAAAGCGCCTGGAGACCATGAAAATGGCAGCGCTGCACGGTATAAATCACAATTACATAACGTGCCACTACCACCACTGCTGTAGTGAGGCCCTTTGCCCTTCTGCTCAGTTGTTGGTAGTTTGTGTCTATTCAGCAGCATGCTACGTGGCATCGCAATGCAGTGAGGTTTGTGTCTAGTCCTTGCTGCCTTGGAGCATGTTGTCATGAGTTCTATTCTCAGCTTCGGCACTTCACTACAAGTGTGCAGTGTACCGGATGTGGACACCTCGCATCCTGTTCTCTGTTCATGCTCCCGATGTTCCTGCTGCAATGCTCTTTGCAGAGCGCTCTCCTGCTTCTTGGAGCTAGGTCTATTATGCAGGTGCGTGCATGCTGTTTTATTCCATATTTTCTAGGTTGGGATTCGTAGTTTTCACCTGTGGTGGCGGAGAATACGCTTGACATTTACCAGCCATACAACAGAGCATGCACCACATACTATTTCCTAAAAATAACTTGATTTTATTTTATAGAAAATAAAGAAAACTACACATACCGTTACCGCACTGTTTAACTAATTATCTAGACGCAGCTGGGCGACAAGAGCTGACGTGAGGAAGGGCACCTTGTTTCCTGGTGGCAAAAGAAATCTCCCCGCTTAAAAAGGGAGTCCAGTCTCCTGCCTTTGTTCGGGTGCAATTCTTCCCCCGCTAAATCAGCAGAAAACAAGCCTCAGAAGCTTGAGAAATTAAAACGCGGAAAGACAAACAATGCCGCGTTTCTCCACTACTGTGTGCTGAGGGCAAAGGCACACCACACTGGCAACTCCTCCCCGCTTCTGTGCACGTTTGTTGTGGGTTGCACACATGGCAACAGTCCCCTCCCTCGTGTAAGTGACAATGGCGCAGCAGAGGCTTTCTCAGAAAATAATATAGGCACGTAGAAGCCTCGTGAGATCTGGAAACTAGGTTTCGCATTATCCCAGGCGGCCAGACATTGTAAATTATGCACGTTGCAGTCGAATGATTAACAAGCTGCCAATGCCAACAGTTTAAGCATTTGTCTAGGCATGGGAAAGGCACTTACCGGGCACTGCTGTAGTGCTATTAACTGGCTAGCGATGGTAGCAAGTGCAAACTTATGCGAGTACCTACACATCTAATAGCAGTGCTTGGCATACATTAGCCAAAACTGTTGGCTTTGCTAATGCTTGTTTTTAACAGGACATCAGTGAAGGGCACACATAGTGCTTATAAATCGAGTGGCTGATGGCTGACCTGGTTAAGGCATTTTGTTTACACCAGTAGCACGTTTACAACTGTAATGAGCACCCTGGAGGGAGGCGCTGGCCAATCAGAAAGCTCGGAATGTGGGCTGTATTGTCTGGAACAAACCTACATTCCGAGCAGCCTAGGTGCAGCTAGCCAGTGACCCTTCCCTGTTCCTCTTTCCCTTCCCCACCCCCCTCACCTCTTAGCACCTGTGTAGTTTCCTATGAGGGAGCTAAGAGTGTGTAATAAAAAAAGAAAAACGTACCTTGCTGCATGGCCTGGTACTGCACCGTACTTTCCCAAATCAGTTTCATTGTTGATGATGTCACGGTCATCAACATTGAAAGGGGACTTGGGAAACCACGGCGCAGCACCGGGCAGCGCAGCAAGGTACGTTTTTATTTTTGTATTTAAATAAACTAAACACCATTAGCACCCATGTAGGGATTTACACAGTTACTAATGGTGGTATACTCCTCAGCCATGGGACGAGCCTTTCGGTAATGGCACTGCTGCCAGCTTTGCTCGGGCCCTTAACTTGGGCAGCGGCCAATTACTGACAGGGCTGGCCCAGTGCTGAGGTGTATATCGCCCCATTAAGTAATTAACTCTAAGAAAACTGCTTTGACAAAACACTGGCAGACACTTCGAGTGTACAATTTGGCTTGCATGGAGTTCAGCCGAGAGTGTGCGTTCCAGCTGCACCATCCTCTGGTCTGCACGTGTATCCTGGGCCCTTATGAGAGCACCCAGAGTACTTCTGAGGGAGGAGTAATCTTCCCTCAGGGCTTCCCTGTTGGCCTGTGCGTCAGCAGCAATAGCGGAGCGCAGAGCCACCAGTCCAGCCCGGCGGGCCCTGTTGGCCGCCGACACGCCCAGCCTGAGTGAGCAGCACATGGACTGCGTTGCCTGCTGCTGGAGCTCCACCTGCCTATCAGGGAGGAGGATGGAATCAGCCATACGTTCCATGCCTCGAGCCAACATCTCAATTGCTCCCCCCTGTTGCTGTGCAATGGCATACATGGATTGTTCCCACCCAGTGTTCCCCGGTGGTGCACGGCCACCGCGTTGCTGGGCACCACGCCTGCGGGGCCCAAGGAGACGTGGACCTTGCTGTGACGGTAGAGCCTGCGGCTGCAGGACAGCATTCCTCCATCGATCTGCTGCACCAGGAACAGGAGCAACTGGTGTGGAGTGTGACTCTGCACCGTAACCACCACAGGCCGACATACCAACACTGACTGGCCCCTTGAGGGGTCTACCCCCACTGCAGGTTTGGCGGACAGAACAGAATCCATAGCAGAATCACCCACCGTCGACGGCATGGATTCATGAGCATCCGATTCAACATCAGAGTCAGAGAGATCCCCAGAGCCGTACCCAGAGGCAGGCCTGTACAGGATGGCCTGGAGCACCAAGGGATTTTCGTGGTCTACCACCCCACGACCACCACTGATGCTGGGTTGGTGAACTTAACCCTTCACCCTGCCTGCCATCTCCTCCACTGCTTCTGGTGCATCATCACCTGTAAAAAATGTAATAAACAGTACACATGTCAGCAGCACATACCACACACATATACAACACTATATTGAGGGCCAACACATGAGGCAGCCATGTCACACAAGACACAAACTCTGGCATGCATGCAGTGGCAATGAAATGGAAGGGGACCCTGAAAGCAGACATGAATGTGTGTCAAATGCAAAACCCACACATGTACTGCATGTTGCATATCAACTGCTTCACACACAACCTTCTGGCGGGAATAAATCTTTGCGAAATTTACAGATGTCAACTAAGAGATGGCAGGTAGCCTTAGCCAAGGCACAATTTCCAAATAGCCACAGCAGTAAGTCAAATAGAAGTGTCCATGACACATACAAAATGCATGTCAACATGCACTACAAGAACATTAATATTAACAAATGCACACGTGTCACAGGATGCAACAACGCAAGTGCCTTGAAATACAGGGAAGGGAGGCAAATGGATACATACATGGCAGGTCACTTTGACAACACACAAGTGAATAGGCATGTTGAAGGGTGAAACATGGCTCAGAAGTGCGTGGGTGCAGTGCAGCACATGCGTACGTCCCCAACTATCAACAGAACCAGAAACGTAGTGATGCCATTCTTGTGACATGACGGCACTGTAAGGGCAAGTGCAGTCATCATGTGCAAAGTGTTGGCACTGGGTTGTAGGGATGAACTGCACCCCTCACCTACCCCCCCGACCCCCGGGTGTTAGGCAGAAACCTGTGCAGTTCCCTTAGGGACCACTGCAAAAAGTTTAAGAGCACAGGAGTTAGCAGTAAACCCAATTGGTAGCAGTCTGCACCACCCAGATTTACCTGGTAGCTGTGGCTGAGCAGTCAGACTTCTCTCAAGAAGAGTTAGGCAGTATACAGAGCATACACAATTGTTAAGACGGATTTCTGAACTCTGTCCTGGTGGCGCAGAAGTTCAGAAGGCCAACCTAATTACTTGGAACAGGGTAACCTCTGGACGAGCCAGACCAATCAAGGTAGCGATCGCAGCGGTCAAGACTAGGTCTCAAGAGGGGTGAGGGTGACTGAAAGCCCGCAATGAGCACACAAAGCAAGATCACTTACAAACTACTCCAAACAGTTGTTATATTAAAAATATATACACATTTATTTCAAGGCCTTTAAAACAATGACCGTAGCGAGAAAATCACAATATAACGATAGTAAACCAACACATACCATATCAACACAATATATATACAAATACGACAGTCGCAAGCGTTATATGCACGAAATGTGTAGTCCACCTGCAAGGGAACGAAAACAGGCAGTATGATACAATGCTTTAGACTCAGTTCGTCTTCAGAGGCACCTAACTAGATGGAAGTCCGAGCCCTGCGAAGAGTGGAGCCTTGTGCTCAAAAGTACCTGCACACGCCGGTGCCAACGGGCAAAAGGAGAGTCTCTTCTAAGGAAATCAGGCAGTTCTGTTCAGTGCACAATTGAAGGAGAACAAGTTCCGCGACTCAAGCGCAGCCTCCACAGTGGGCAGAAGCAGAGCGCGAGTACGGCAAAAGGGTGCTGTTTTACACAGCGGGGAAAAGCAATGGGCTCCTGCAGGAGGGCGACCAGATCCTAGCTAAACTACTCACCGGTCCCCGATGCAAGCAGACCCAGGCTTCTCCGCGTCAGTTTCAGCAGCTGGCAGGTTCAGAAGAGCAGGGAACGCCTCGTCGTCGTGTTGAGTAAAAAGACGTCCCAATCGAAGAAACCTGCACAGTTTTGTCACCACAGCAGGGCAACGGAGCGGCCGTGTGTATCTGAGCCTAATGTACACTACTCACTTCTGACCTGGGAACGCCAAGTGTACGAAGCGTGTGAGAGTGACAAGGACTCGAAATACTACACAACCTGGCGGCGGTTACAGACCAAGACTCCCGTGTAAGCTGGTCAGTCAACTGGATGGCCCAGAGACGCTTCCGAAGGCTTACTGGCAGGAGATGGTGAAGATGCCGAGAATAGCTGTTCCCGCTATTCCAAAGGGTCGAAGTACCAGTACAGGCCTTCTGGTTCGATCAAAGGTGAAAAGGGTTTCACAAGGCGACAGCAGTGCAGAGGAGGAGTCCTTCAGCGGGTCACCAGCGATTCCTCGGTCCAGCCTCTTGGTTGCAGGATACTTGGCTCCTGTATTCCTTCCTTCGTGAGAACTCAGGAGATCGACATGTTAGTGGTGTTTCCAGCCCCCTCTTATCCACGGTTCCCTTCGCGCCAAAACGGAGGGGACCCAATGGGAGATCCGCTCATCAACACTCACACCATTCGTGGACCAATCACGGACCACGGTGGTCCCAGGCATTCACACCACCCTAGACTCTCTGGCACCCAGGATGTGTATTGGGACCAGAGATCCCAGCCCACATCCTGGAGGCACACACAAGACATGTAGAAGCCCGCGAAAGCATCCGTGTTTCGCGGGAAAGTACATGCCCAAATAAGGAAGGCCCTGGGTCGGCTCGACCTGGGGAAGGTGAAGGGAGCAAGACGGTCAGCGGACAGGACAAAGGAGCCTTGTGGTCTGGCCATTTTGGGAGCCAGGCCACCATTTTGGGTGAAGCGCAGAAAACGCGCTTAGAACGCCAAAAGGAACTCAAAATACAAAGAAACGATCGCTGCCACCATTCCCGTCCCTGAATTACTTGCACCGATCAGATACCATCCTAAACGAGTATCTAGGGCCCGTAGAAGGCTCGAGACCCAAGAGAGCTGTAACTTAGCTTACAGTGCCCTCTTGTGTCATGTTACACGAAAGCCGCAACATGATAAAAGAAACCACGGGAAACAGCGTTCCCCGGTACTGACTGTCTTAAGCTCATGTCAGTTTCCCCGTAAGAAAGGAGCGAAAGCCCAGAGGAGTGCGGCAGAAGGCTGCACTTCTCTGGCAAAGTCAAGAACAAGGTGAAAAACAACAGCAAAAAGTTTAGGGGTTGCCACATGGAAGGAAAATTACCTACAATTACGAAATCTTTCCTAACACTCGCCCCTTCCAGACTATGGACAGGGGGAACTAATCCACCCCTGGATGAGTCTCTTGTTCAGGTCGGTTAAACATTCTGGACAACCCATCAGCATTGCTATGTTGGACACCTGGCCTATGCTCAATAGTGAAGTCGAAGCCTTGTAGGCTTATGGACCACCTAAGCAACTTTGGATTCTCCCCCTTCATGTTCATTAGCCACTTTAACGGCTTATGGTCAGTTTGCACAGTGAAGTGGGTCCCATAGAGGTAGGGCCTCAGCTTCCTTAGGGCCCACACAACAGAGAAACATTCTTTCTCTACCGTGGACCATCTGAGCTCTCTGTCCTTAAGCTGGCGACTAATAAAACCGATAGGGTGTTCCTTACCCTTCTCATCTACTTGTGATAGTACAGCTCCTATCCCAGTGTCAGAGGCGTCCGTCTGCACGATAAAAGGTCTTTGATAATCAGGGGCCCTGAGGACAGGGGCCTGGCACAAGGAGTCTTTTAAGCCATTGAAGGCCTTCTCACACTCGTCGGTCCAAGTTACCTTCTTGGGTTTCTTCGGAGTTGTGAGGGCAGTCAGAGGAGCAGCTATGGTGCCATAGTCTGCCACAAAATTGTGGTAATACCCCGTGAGTCCTAAGAAGGCTCTCACTTGGGTTTGCGTAGTGGGGGTAGGCCAGTCTTGTACTGCTTGTACCTTACTGGGTAGAGGCTGTCTCCTCCCTCCACCTACTTCATGTCCAAGGTAAACCACTGAGACTTGTCCATTTTGGTGAGGGGCCACTCGGACACCCTCAAAAGAGCTATCTGAAGGACTGCTTTGGAACAGGTCGGGGAGAGGTTCAGACTCCTCTTCCTCAACATCTGAAGCCAGTAGCAGTGCTGCGATTTCGACGCTTGGGATGAAAGCCTTCAGCCTATTCACGTGAAACACTTTTGGAGCCTGTCCAGGCCTTCCAAGGTCCACTGAATAGTTAACCTCACCCAGGGGCTCCACCACTGGGTAAGGGCCTGACCATTTGTCCTGTAAAGCTCGAGGCCTTATGAGATTCATGATCAGGACTTGCTGACCAAGTGTAAAGTTCATAAGGGAAGCTTTCTGGTCGTACCAATGTTTCACCAGCGCTTGCCCTGCCTTCAATTTAGCACTAGCCAAGCCCATAAGAAGTACCATCCGTTTTCTGAGCCCTAGCACATAATCAACTACGTTGGTAGTAACAGGGGGAGTGAGCATCTCCCATCCCTCCTTGACGATGGCTAAGGGTCCCCGTACGGGATGACTGAACAGAAGTTCGAAGGGGCTGAAGCCAACACCCTCCTGTGGTACCTCTCGGTAGGCAAACAGTAAGCATGAAACAAGAAGATCCCATTTTCTTCTCTGAGGCTCCTCCAGAGCCCCAATCACGCTCTTTAACGTCCTGTTGAAACGCCCCCCCAGACCATTGGTCTGGGGGTGGTATGCAGAAGAGAACCTGTAGGTGACCCCACATTCTTTCCACGTAGCCTGCCTATACTTTGACATAAAGTTGCTGCCATGATCCGACACAACTTCTTTAGGGGAGCCAACCGGTTCATAGACATAATTTCGAATACAAAATATTCGAAAGTCAAAAAGTCGAAAAAAAAACGTCGAAAAAAAAATGTCGAATTTTTTTTTAATGACGTTTTTTTTCGAAATGGGGGGGTTCCCCCCAACCCCCCTTTTTTTTTATTTTTACCTATTTTTTTCACAGAAACTAGAGCCCAAAAAAAAATATCAAAAAAAAAAACAATTCGACATTTTTTTTTTCGACATTTTTGATTCGACTTTTTTGACTTTCGAAAATATGTTTTCGAAATTATGACTGGACACCAAGCCAACCCTAGTAAATATGCCGAGTAAAGCTTCTGCAACTGACTTGGCAGTTACAGTTTTCAATGGGATGGCCTCAGGTCACCTGGTTGCATGGTCGACCAGCACCAGGATAAACCTATTGCCTGAGGATGTTTGCGGGTCAAGGGGACCAACGATGTCGATCCCTACCCTTTCAAATGGTACCCCCACAACTGGGAGCGGTACCAACGGAGCTTGGATTGTCGCGCCAACCTTACCAGACAACTGGCAGGAGGCACAACTCCTGCAGTGACTTTCTACTTGCACCCCCATCTTGGGCCAGTAGAAGTGCATGGATAAACTTTGCTTGGTCCTCTTCATACCAAGGTGACCAGCAAGGGGAACTTCATGCGCCAACTGCAGGAGGAAGGGCCTAACAGCAAGGGGAACCACCAACCTCCTATGGTCTCCTTCTGTAGACTCTGTGGGCTCACTATACAGGAGTCCACCTTCCCAATAAGTCCTATGCGTCCCAGGAGGTTCACCCTCAAGCTGGGAGCAGGCCTGTCTCCTTAGGCCTTCCAGAGATGGGCACTCACGTTGGCCTTTACTGAATTCGTCCCTATCAGGACCTCCTTCAACTAACAAGTCTTTTAGTTCAGGATGATCGTTGGGGTCAAATACTTCAGGCATCGCCACCTCCTCGTCAGGCCCGGGCGATTGACCAACTTCCTCCACCGCAGTGGTAGGCGAGCTCGGGGGAATATTCTCTTTCCCTCGTCGTGACTTGTCGACTCCTTTCGCCTTGGGTTTCCCCTTCGGCTGGGGCGGCGTATTGGACTTGGCCAATGCTGCCCATGCTTGAGACCGTGTGTAGGGTCTTTCGGCAGTGTCTCCTACGAGCCCTAAAGCTCTGAGATCATTACCTAACAAGACCTTTCCCGGGACGTTTCTCTGAATGCTCACTGGAATCCTGACTGCTGTACCATTTAAAGTAAGATTTACAGGTATTACGGGAAACATACGGAGGGGGCCGCCAGCCAACTTAGTGGGCATCAGAGTAGCTCTGGCAACTTCCTCTGAGTCTACCAAGGTAGAATCCACTACAGTGCGGCTGCACCCACTATCCCTAAGAGCTGGAGTATCCACTCCATTGATCAGCACACTGTCTTTAAAGTAGTGCTTGGTATTATCCGGAATCCTAGCATAAGCCTCCACGACTTTAGGCTCCCAGGAACCCAGGGAAACTAAAACTACCTCAGCCTCTATCCCGCTGGGAAATGAGTCTGAGGAGAAGGATGCTCCTGTAATCTCTTCTTCCTCGTAGGAGGAGAAGGCCAGATTAGCGGAGTGGACCCCCAAAGGTCTAACCTTACACCGGGGATCCCCCTTCACGTGGTCAGTTGCTCCACAAGCAAAACAAGATCCATTGGGTCTGTTTACATAGGGAGGCTTATTGTAACCAGAGTTCTGTTTCGGAGGCGGACCTCCACTACCCTGCGAGTTCTCTTGTGTCTTACCCTTATTTTTCTTTTTGTGGCCCTTATGGGAAGAAGATTTAGCAGATTCTCCACCCTCCATATCTTTGGACTTTTTCCCTTCCTCCTGCTTACCAGGATGAGTTTTGTCCTTCTGGGACACTCGATGTGACACCCATAAGTCTGCTGCAATAGCCAGCTTCTTAGGATCTATCTCCTTCGAATCGGCCAAATGCTGCTTAAGCTCCGGGGAAGAAGAAGCAAAAATGTGTTCCAGCATGACAAGATTTATCATGCCTTCGAAGGTAGAAACCTTATAACCTTCGACCCAGCCAGTTAAATTTTTCAAGGATTCAGTGACATAAAATACCCAAGTACCACCTTCCTTTTTCTTATACTCTCTTAAACGTTTCAAATATTGGGCCGGAGTCTTCCCAAACTTTAAAATGAGAGTTTGCTTTAACATTGCGAAATCAGCTCGCTCAGCCTTCGACATTTCCATAATGGCACTACAGCCAGAATGGGGCAGTCTGCTGAGTAACCAGGCAATCTTATCAGCATTGTCAACTTGTTGAACTTCGCATGCATACTCAAACGCATTCAGCCAGTCCATAATGTCATTCCTTTCTTCATACACACTGAGCAGATCTTTTGGAAACCGTGGATGAGAGGAGGCCCCAGACCCATGTCCAGGACCCTTGGACCCATTTGCAACCTGAAGCTTGGCCAGTTCCAACTGGTGATCCCTGTCTTTTTGTTTTTCTGCCTGTTCGATTTTTAGTTTGGCTATGCTGAATTCAAGCTCCTGCTGCCTGAACCGCAGCTCTTGCTTCTTGAATTCAAGCATAGCCTCCCCACCAGCACTGGCAGAGGAAACATTAGACATCTCATCCTCCCTGTCCTCGTGGTCGCGATGGATCAGTGCAGCAGCAGAACCGTCGGTTCTACCAGTGAGAGCAGCCCCACCACCTTCCGCACTGTCCTCAGAAGTTATAGCGTCAAGCTGCGCTTCTTGCCACGCCACGATTCTTTGGATCATTTCCAATTTCGTGCCTTGAGAGGAAACACCTCTCTCCGCACACATCTTCTTCAATGTTTCTGATTTGGAAGCATTTAAAGTTAACAAGGTATTTGTTTCCATACTGTTAGATAGGACTATGGCCTTTTTAAAGTTATACTACAACAATTCACTACGTGTCCTGGTTGGAATAACCTAAAATGCCTTAGTTCTTGCGCAACACTGGATACCTTTAGTCGTATCCCACCGCTGTACACCAATTTGTTAAGACGGATTTCTGAACTCTGTCCTGGTGGCGCAGAAGTTCAGAAGGCCAACCTAATTACTTGGAACAGGGTAACCTCTGGACGAGCCAGACCAATCAAGGTAGCGATCGCGGCGGTCAAGACTAGGTCTCAAGAGGGGTGAGGGTGACTGAAAGCCCGCAATGAGCACACAAAGCAAGATCACTTACAAACTACTCCAAACAGTTGTTATATTAAAAATATATACACATTTATTTCAAGGCCTTTAAAACAATGACCGTAGCGAGAAAATCACAATATAACGATAGTAAACCAACACATACCATATCAACACAATATATATACAAATACGACAGTCGCAAGCGTTATATGCACGAAATGTGTAGTCCACCTACAAGGGAAGGAAAACAGGCAGTATGATACAATGCTTTAGACTCAGTTCGTCTTCAGAGGCACCTAACTAGATGGAAGTCCGAGCCCTGCGAAGAGTGGAGCCTTGTGCTCAAAAGTACCTGCACACGCCGGTGCCAACGGGCAAAAGGAGAGTCTCTTCTAAGGAAATCAGGCAGTTCTGTTCAGTGCACAATTGAAGGAGAACAAGTTCCGCGACTCAAGCGCAGCCTCCACAGTGGGCAGAAGCAGAGCGCGAGTACGGCAAAAGGGTGCTGTTTTACACAGCGGGGAAAAGCAATGGGCTCCTGCAGGAGGGCGACCAGATCCTAGCTAAACTACTCACCGGTCCCCGATGCAAGCAGACCCAGGCTTCTCCGTGTCAGTTTCAGCAGCTGGCAGGTTCAGAAGAGCAGGGAACGCCTCGTCGTCGTGTTGAGTAAAAAGACGTCCCAATCGAAGAAACCTGCACAGTTTTGTCACCACAGCAGGGCAACGGAGCGGCCGTGTGTATCTGAGCCAAATGTACACTACTCACTTCCGACCTGGGAACGCCAAGTGTACGAAGCGTGTGAGAGTGACAAGGACTCGAAATACTACACAACCTGGCGGCGGTTACAGAGCAAGACTCCCGTGTAAGCTGGTCAGTCAACTGGATGGCCCAGAGACGCTTCCGAAGGCTTACTGGCAGAAGATGGTGAAGATGCTGAGAATAGCTGTTCCCGCTATTCCAAAGGGTCGAAGTACCAGTACAGGCCTTCTGGTTCGATCAAAGGTGAAAAGGGTTTCACAAGGCGACAGCAGTGCAGAGGAGGAGTCCTTCAGCGGGTCACCAGCGATTCCTCGGTCCAGCCTCTTGGTTGCAGGATACTTGGCTCCTGTATTCCTTCCTTCGTGAGAACTCAGGAGATCGACATGGTAGTGGTGTTTCCAGCCCCCTCTTATCCACGGTTCCCTTCGCGCCAAAACGGAGGGGACCCAATGGGAGATCCGCTCATCAACACTCACACCATTCGTGGACCAATCACGGACGACGGTGGTCCCAGGCATTCACACCACCCTAGACTCTCTGGCACCCAGGATGTGTATTGGGACCAGAGATCCCAGCCCACATCCTGGAGGCACACACAAGACATGTAGAAGCCCGCGAAAGCATCCGTGTTTCGCGGGAAAGTACATGCCCAAATAAGGAAGGCCCTGGGTCGGCTCGACCTGGGGAAGGTGAAGGGAGCAAGACGGTCAGCGGACAGGACAAAGGAGCCTCGTGGTCTGGCCATTTTGGGAGCCAGGCCACCATTTTGGGTGAAGCGCAGAAAACGCGCTTAGAACGCCAAAAGGAACTCAAAATACAAAGAAACGATCACTGCCACCATTCCCGTCCCTGAATTACTTGCACCGATCAGATACCATCCTAAACGAGTATCTAGGGCCCGTAGAAGGCTCGAGACCCAAGAGAGCTGTAACTTAGCTTACAGTGCCCTCTTGTGTCATGTTACACGAAAGCCGCAACATGATAAAAGAAACCACGGGAAACAGCGTTCCCCGGTACTGACTGTCTTAAGCTCATGTCAGTTTCCCCGTAAGAAAGGAGCGAAAGCCCAGAGGAGTGCGGCAGAAGGCTGCACTTCTCTGGCAAAGTCAAGAACAAGGTGAAAAACAACAGCAAAAAGTTTAGGGGTTGCCACATGGAAGGAAAATTACCTACAATTACGAAATCTTTCCTAACACTCGCCCCTCCCAGACTATGGACAGGGGGAACTAATCCACCCCTGGATGAGTCTCTTGTTCAGGTCGGTTAAACATTCTGGACAACCCATCAGCATTGCTATGTTGGACACCTGGCCTATGCTCAATAGTGAAGTCGAAGCCTTGTAGGCTTATGGACCACCTAAGCAACTTTGGATTCTCCCCCTTCATGTTCATTAGCCACTTTAACGGCTTATGGTCAGTTTGCACAGTGAAGTGGGTCCCATAGAGGTAGGGCCTCAGCTTCCTTAGGGCCCACACAACAGAGAAACATTCTTTCTCTACCGTGGACCATCTGAGCTCTCTGTCCTTAAGCTGGCGACTAATAAAACCGATAGGGTGTTCCTTACCCTTCTCATCTACTTGTGATAGTACAGCTCCTATCCCAGTGTCAGAGGCGTCCGTCTGCACGATAAAAGGTCTTTGATAATCAAGGGCCCTGAGGACAGGGGCCTGGCACAAGGAGTCTTTTAAGCCATTGAAGGCCTTCTCACACTCGTCGGTCCAAGTTACCTTCTTGGGTTTCTTCGGAGTTGTGAGGGCAGTCAGAGGAGCAGCTATGGTGCCATAGTCTGCCACAAAATTGTGGTAATACCCTGTGAGTCCTAAGAAGGCTCTCACTTGGGTTTGCGTAGTGGGGGTAGGCCAGTCTTGTACTGCTTGTACCTTACTGGGTAGAGGCTGTCTCCTCCCTCCACCTACTTCATGTCCAAGGTAAACCACTGAGCCTTGTCCATTTTGGTGAGGGGCCACTCGGACACCCTCAAAAGAGCTATCTGAAGGACTGCTTTGGAACAGGTCGGGGAGAGGTTCAGACTCCTCTTCCTCAACATCTGAAGCCAGTAGCAGTGCTGCGATTTCGACGCTTGGGACGAAAGCCTTCAGCCTATTCACGTGAAACACTTTTGGAGCCTGTCCAGGCCTTCCAAGGTCCACTGAATAGTTAACCTCACCCAGGGGCTCCACCACTGGGTAAGGGCCTGACCATTTGTCCTGTAAAGCTCGAGGCCTTATGAGATTCATGATCAGGACTTGCTGACCAAGTGTAAAGTTGATGAGGGAAGCTTTCTGGTCGTACCAATGTTTCACCAGCGCTTGCCCTGCCTTCAATTTAGCACTATCCAAGCCCATAAGAAGTACCATCCGTTTTCTGAGCCCTAGCACATAATCAACTACGTTGGTAGTAACAGGGGGAGTGAGCATCTCCCATCCCTCCTTGACGATGGCTAAGGGTCCCCGTACGGGATGACTGAACAGAAGTTCGAAGGGGCTGAAGCCAACACCCTCCTGTGGTACCTCTCGGTAGGCAAACAGTAAGCATGAAACAAGAAGATCCCATTTTCTTCTCTGAGGCTCCTCCAGAGCCCCAATCACGCTCTTTAACGTCCTGTTGAAACGCCCCCCCAGACCATTGGTCTGGGGGTGGTATGCAGAAGAGAACCTGTAGGTGACCCCACATTCTTTCCACATAGCCTGCCTATACTTTGACATAAAGTTGCTGCCATGATCCGACACAACTTCTTTAGGGAAGCCAACCGGTTCATAGACATAATTTCGAATACAAAATATTCGAAAGTCAAAAAGTCGAAAAAAAAACGTGGAAAAAAAAAATGTCGAATTTTTTTTTAATGACGTTTTTTTTTTAAATGGGGGGGTTCCCCCCCCCCCAACCCCCCTTTTTTTATTTTTACCTATTTTTTTCACAGAAACTAGAGCCCAAAAAAAAATATCGAAAAAAAAAACAATTCGACATTTTTTTTTTCGACATTTTTGATTCGACTTTTTTGACTTTCGAAATTATGTTTTCGAAATTATGACTGGACACCAAGCCAACCCTAGTAAATATGCCGAGTAAAGCTTCTGCAACTGACTTGGCAGTTACAGTTTTCAATGGGATGGCCTCAGGATACCTGGTTGCATGGTCGACCAGCACCAGGATAAACCTATTGCCTGAGGATGTTTGCGGGTCAAGGGGACCAACGATGTCGATCCCTACCCTTTCAAATGGTACCCCCACAACTGGGAGCGGTACCAACGGAGCTTGGATTGTCGCGCCAACCTTACCAGACAACTGGCAGGAGGCACAACTCCTGCAGTGACTTTCTACTTGCACCCCCATCTTGGGCCAGTAGAAGTGCATGGATAAACTTTGCTTGGTCCTCTTCATACCAAGGTGACCAGCAAGGGGAACTTCATGCGCCAACTGCAGGAGGAAGGGCCTAACAGCAAGGGGAACCACCAACCTCCTATGGTCTCCTTCTGTAGACTCTGTGGGCTCACTATACAGGAGTCCACCTTCCCAATAAGTCCTATGCGTCCCAGGAGGTTCACCCTCAAGCTGGGAGCAGGCCTGTCTCCTTAGGCCTTCCAGAGATGGGCACTCACGTTGGCCTTTACTGAATTCGTCCCTATCAGGACCTCCTTCAACTAACAAGTCTTTTAGTTCAGGATGATCGTTGGGGTCAAATACTTCAGGCATCGCCACCTCCTCGTCAGGCCCGGGCGATTGACCAACTTCCTCCACCGCAGTGGTAGGCGAGCTCGGGGGAATATTCTCTTTCCCTCGTCGTGACTTGTCGACTCCTTTCGCCTTGGGTTTCCCCTTCGGCTGGGGCGGCGTATTGGACTTGGCCAATGCTGCCCGTCCTTGAGACCGTGTGTAGGGTCTTTCGGCAGTGTCTCCTACGAGCCCTAAAGCTCTGAGATCATTACCTAACAAGACCTTTCCCGGGACGTTTCTCTGAATGCTCACTGGAATCCTGACTGCTGTACCATTTAAAGTAAGATTTACAGGTATTACGGGAAACATACGGAGGGGGCCGCCAGCCAACTTAGTGGGCATCAGAGTAGCTCTGGCAACTTCCTCTAAGTCTACCAAGGTAGAATCCACTACAGTGCGGCTGCACCCACTATCCCTAAGAGCTGGAGTATCCACTCCATTGATCAGCACACTGTCTTTAAAGTAGTGCTTGGTATTATCCGGAATCCTAGCATAAGCCTCCACGACTTTAGGCTCCCATGAACCCAGGGAAACTAAAACTACCTCAGCCTCTATCCCGCTGGGAAATGAGTCTGAGGAGAAGGATGCTCCTGTAATCTCTTCTTCCTCGTAGGAGGAGAAGGCCAGATTAGCGGAGTGGACCCCCAAAGGTCTAACCTTACACCGGGGATCCCCCTTCACGCGGTCATTTGCTCCACAAGCAAAACAAGATCCATTGGGTCTGTTTACATAGGGAGGCTTATTGTAACCAGAGTTCTGTTTCGGAGGCGGACCTCCACTACCCTGCGAGTTCTCTTGTGTCTTACCCTTATTTTTCTTTTTGTGGCCCTTATGGGAAGAAGATTTAGCAGATTCTCCACCCTCCATATCTTTGGACTTTTTCCCTTCCTCCTGCTTACCAGGATGAGTTTTGTCCTTCTGGGACACTCGATGTGACACCCATAAGTCTGCTGCAATAGCATGCTTCTTAGGATCTATCTCCTTCGAATCGGCCAAATGCTGCTTAAACTCCGGGGAAGAAGAAGCAAAAATGTGTTCCAGCATGACAAGATTTATCATGCCTTCGAAGGTAGAAACCTTATAACCTTCGACCCAGCCAGTTAAATTTTTCAAGGATTCAGTGACATAAAATACCCAAGTACCACCTTCCTTTTTCTTATACTCTCTGAAACGTTTCAAATATTGGGCCGGAGTCTTCCCAAACTTTAAAATGAGAGTTTGCTTTAACATTGCGAAATCAGCTCGCTCAGCCTTCGACATTTCCATAATGGCACTACAGCCAGAATGGGGCAGTCGGCTGAGTAACCAGGCAATCTTATCAGCATTGTCAACTTGTTGAACTTCGCATGCATACTCAAACGCATTCAGTCAGTCCATAATGTCATTCCTTTCTTCATACACACTGAGCAGATCTTTTGGAAACCGTGGATGAGAGGAGGCCCCAGACCCATGTCCAGGACCCTTGGACCCATTTGCAACCTGAAGCTTGGCCAGTTCCAACTGGTGATCCCTGTCTTTTTGTTTTTCTGCCTGTTCGATTTTTAGTTTGGCTATGCTGAATTCAAGCTCCTGCTGCCTAAACCGCAGCTCTTGCTTCTTGAATTCAAGCATAGCCTCCCCATCAGCACTGGCAGAGGAAACATTAGACATCTCATCCTCCCTGTCCTCGTGGTCGCGATGGATCAGTGCAGCGGCAGAACCGTCGGTTCTACCAGTGAGAGCAGCCCCACCACCTTCCGCACTGTCCTCAGAAGTTATAGCGTCAAGCTGCGCTTCTTGCCACGCCACGATTCTTTGGATCATTTCCAATTTCGTGCCTTGAGAGGAAACACCTCTCTCCGCACACATCTTCTTCAATGTTTCTTATTTGGAAGCATTTAAAGTTAACAAGGTATTTGTTTCCATACTGTTAGATAGGACTATGGCCTTTTTAAAGTTATACTACAACAATTCACTACGTGTCCTGGTTGGAATAACCTAAAATGCCTTAGTTCGTGCGCAACACTGGATACCTTTAGTCGTATCCCACCGCTGTACACCAATTTGTTAAGACGGATTTCTGAACTCTGTCCTGGTGGCGCAGAAGTTCAGAAGGCCAACCTAATAACTTGGAACAGGGTAACCTCTGGACGAGCCAGACCAATCAAGGTAGCGATCGCGGCGGTCAAGACTAGGTCTCAAGAGGGGTGAGGGTGACTGAAAGCCCGCAATGAGCACACAAAGCAAGATCACTTACAAACTACTCCAAACAGTTGTTATATTAAAAATATATACACATTTATTTCAAGGCCTTTAAAACAATGACCGTAGCGAGAAAATCACAATATAACGATAGTAAACCAACACATACCATATCAACACAATATATATACAAATACGACAGTCGCAAGCGTTATATGCACGAAATGTGTAGTCCACCTGCAAGGGAAGGAAAACAGGCAGTGTGATACAATGCTTTAGACTCAGTTCGTCTTCAGAGGCACCTAACTAGATGGAAGTCCGAGCCCTGCGAAGAGTGGAGCCTTGTGCTAAAAAGTACCTGCACACGCCAGTGCCAACGGGCAAAAGGAGAGTCTCTTCTAAGAAAATCAGGCAGTTCTGCTCAGTGCACAATTGAAGGAGAACAAGTTCCGCGACTCAAGCGCAGCCTCCACAGTGGGCAGAAGCAGAGCGCGAGTACGGCAAAAGGGTGCTGTTTTACACAGCGGGGAAAAGCAATGGGCTCCTGCAGGAGGGCGACCAGATCCTAGCTAAACTACTCACCGGTCCCCGATGCAAGCAGACCCAGGCTTCTCCGCGTCAGTTTCAGCAGCTGGCAGGTTCAGAAGAGCAGGGAACGCCTCGTCGTCGTGTTGAGTAAAAAGACGTCCCAATCGAAGAAACCTGCACAGTTTTGTCACCACAGTAGGGCAACGGAGCGGCCGTGTGTATCTGAGCCAAATGTACACTACTCACTTCCGACCTGGGAACGCCAAGTGTACGAAGCGTGTGAGAGTGACAAGGACTCGAAATACTACACAACCTGGCGGCGGTTACAGAGCAAGACTCCCGTGTAAGCTGGTCAGTCAACTGGATGGCCCAGAGACGCTTCCGAAGGCTTACTGGCAGGAGATGGTGAAGATGCCGAGAATAGCTGTTCCCGCTATTCCAAAGGGTCGAAGTACCAGTACAGGCCTTCTGGTTCGATCAAAGGTGAAAAGGGTTTCACAAGGCGACAGCAGTGCAGAGGAGGAGTCCTTCAGCGGTCACCAGCGATTCCTCGGTCCAGCCTCTTGGTTGCAGGATACTTGGCTCCTGTATTCCTTCGTTCGTGAGAACTCAGGAGATCGACCTGGTAGTGGTGTTTCCAGCCCCCTCTTATCCACGGTTCCCTTCGCGCCAAAACGGAGGGGACCCAATGGGAGATCCGCTCATCAACACTCACACCATTCGTGGACCAATCACGGACCACGGTGGTCCCAGGCATTCACACCACCCTAGACTCTCTGGCACCCAGGATGTGTATTGGGACCAGACATCCCAGCCCACATCCTGGAGGCACACACAAGACATGTAGAAGCCCGCGAAAGCATCCGTGTTTCGCGGGAAAGTACATGCCCAAATAAGGAAGGCCCCGGGTCGGCTCGACCTGGGGAAGGTGAAGGGAGCAAGACGGTCAGCGGACAGGACAAAGGAGCCTCGTGGTCTGGCCATTTTGGGAGCCAGGCCACCATTTTGGGTGAAGCGCAGAAAACGCGCTTAGAACGCCAAAAGGAGCTCAAAATACAAAGAAACGATCGCTGCCACCATTCCCGTCCCTGAATTACTTGCACCGATCAGATACCATCCTAAACGAGTATCTAGGGCCCGTAGAAGGCTAGAGACCCAAGAGAGCTGTAACTTAGCTTACAGTGCCCTCTTGTGTCATGTTGCACGAAAGCCGCAGCATGATAAAAGAAACTACGGGAAACAGCGTTCCCCGGTACTGACTGTCTTAAGGGCATGTCAGTTTCCCCGTAAGAAAGGAGCGAAAGCCCAGAGGAGTGCGGCAGAAGGCTGCACTTCTCTGGCAAAGTCAAGAACAAGGTGAAAAACAACAGCAAAACGTTTAGGGGTTGCCACATGGAAGGAAAATTACCTACAATTACGAAATCTTTCCTAACAACAATAGGGCAGGTAAGCATAGTAAAACAAGCAAACACTCTCCAGAGCTTTGGTGTAAAAGATATATAATTATTTATTTAAAAACACATCTATAAAAACACACTGGCACTAATATCAAGCAATTTCAAAAACACAGTTACTAAAGTATATACACTCCCTTAAAAGAGTATCAGACAAGTCTTAAGTAAAGCACCACTTATTTTCAGACAGCGGTGAGCGCTTAACGCAGATGGCACTCTAATAATTCGGTTAAAAGGGAGAGAAAGGCAGAGCATAAATTGAAACAGATCCCAACACTTTCAAAAGAACACAGCAGGAGAGGAAGGCAGAATAAAACCGTGAAGTTAGAGTTCAGAAAGCCGGATCCACTTTAAGAGGATCAGAACGAAATGTGTCCAAGGTCACCCGGTTGGAAAGTGCACAAGAGTCTCGAGAAGGTTCGGAAAGAAGTTGGACCAACAGAAAGGGACCAGTTAGATGGTCAAGGGGCCAGCCCAGTCTAGAAGGTTAAGGATTTACTGTCACCTTGTAGCAATCTATAGAAAGGGAGGCCAGGTGGACACAGTACCTTGAAATGGTGAGAACACTCCAGCGGGGGCAGTTGTTCCTGGCAGCGGTTACAAGTCGGTGCTTCGTCCGGCGGAAGAGAAGATCTCGTCGGGGAGGAAAGCAGAAGGTCGTTGTACTGCCAGGGAAGAAACCAGCCGCGGAGTTTCTCGATTCAAAGGAGCGGTCCTTTTATTCGCGGTTCAGTGGTAAGTGGCTATCCGGTTGCCGGGGTGCTTGGCATGGGCAATTCGACCACTAGACATCCTGGTAGGCGAAAAGGAAAGCGAACTGGTTGTCCCCACCAGCTCAATGGGAAGAGACTCTCCGGCAAGAGGATCTTCTCTGTCGTCGGGAAGTGGTGAGACGGTTCAGCAGGGCTCCACCGGTGGTGTCATCGTTGCAGGTCGGCTCAGCTTCTCCCTCTTCGGATTTTCAGGTCCTGTGGCGACTTCTGAAGTTCCAGTCCCAAAAGCCCTGCTTTTGTGCAAGAAACCCCCATTCATTCAGCCTAGCTGTCAATCAAACAGGCTAAGTGGTGAGCGGGGCGGCTCACCACTTGGGCCAATCACGCAAGAGTGCGACTTGGGTTGGCAAGGCAACTTAGTCCAAGGTGCCTAAACCCTCTCCCATACCCCCTGTGGTACCCAGACAGAGTGGCACCACTTTGGAGGGCTTCTGTGTAGAAGCCCGCCAAAAGTGGAACAAAGGGCTCGACCTTTGGTTTGGAGTTACAGAGGCGAACACAAACGCCATTTTAAAACCGAATTCTGACAAAAAGACCCTACCGGTGAATTAATATTAAATAAATAACCCGGCGGTATCTTTAGCATTGCACCAAAAAGTGGTGCGTTTAAAATACATGGGAAAATCCCATAAAGAATATTCTTAAGGAATATTCCGTGTGGTAACCACTGCCACCAGCCAGAAACTCGACGAGGGAGGACTGCACAGTACCCCCTCGAAAAACAGACCCAGGGGCAATTGAATTACCCCTACCAGTACTTCCACATTAGGATGGTTTGTACTGGTTCTGTTACTAAATTTGGGACTAGTAAAGCCAATGGTGACTTTACATGCCCTGGGAGACAGTAGTCAGTCCCAGGGTGTGGAGCCTATGGTGGGGTGCCACTATGACACCCCTGTGTCACGGCACTTAGGGTGCTGTGTAACACAAATAGTAGAAACACATGAGACCCTATGGAGTAAAAGACCCCATAGCCCATAAAACACATTAACAGTCAAAGGAACCCCTCAAATCATGTCCAGAAGTGTGAGGAAAAGAGTCTCCCTCTTGGCAGGAGAAAAAAACAAACTCCAGAAATCCAGCAAAGCTGCTGGGGGACTCACTAGGTTAGGAAATTCAGCCTAAACAGAGAATTCTCCCTAACACTCGCCCCCCACCCTCCCCAGACTAAGGGACAGGAGGATTTAATCCACTCCTGGATGAATCTCATACCTCTAGTCGATGACATACATCCTAGAGAGACTATCAGCATTTTGGTGGTGACACCCTGACCTGTGCTCAATGGTGAAATCAAACCCTTGCAGGCAGATTGACCACCTCAATAGTTTTGGGTTTTCCCTTTTCATTTGTATTAACCATCTCAAGGGTTGGTGGTCAGTCTGAATGACAAAAGTAGAACCATACAAGTATGGCCTAAACTTCTTCAGAGCCCACACAATAGCAAAACACTCTCGTTCAATGGTTGCCCTTCTTGTTTCAGGATCCTTCAGTTTTCTACTGATGAAGCAAATGCGGTGCTCCCTACCTTTCCCATCCAGTTGACTGAGGACTGCACCTATTCCTACATTTGAAGCATCTGTCTGCATAATGAAAGTTTAGTGGTAGTCAGGAGCTCTGAGTACTGGGGCTTGGCAAAGAGCCTTATTCAGGTTTTCAAAGGCCTGATTGCACTCCTCACTCCATCTAACCTTTTTAGGGAATTTAGGAGACGAGATGACATTCAGTGGAGAAGCTATGGTCTCATAGTTCTCTATGTAATTCCTGTAGTACCCAGTGAGACCTAAGAAGGCTCTCACCTGGGTCTGAGTAGTAGGTGTTGTCCAATTTTGCACAGCTTCAATCTTACTGAGCAAAGGCCTTATTTCTCCAACTCCTACCTCATGTCCAAGGTAGACCACTTACTCTGTCCAATCTGGCATTTACTTGCCTTTATGGCCAGATTGGCCTTCTCGAGAGCCTGCAAAACATAGCTCAGGTGGTCCACATGTTCTTCCCAGGTTTGGCTGAAGACTGCAATGTCATTCGAGTATGCCATGCAGATGTCCTCCATCCCTGTCAGAACCTGATTTACCATCCTTTGAAATGTAGCAGGTGCATTTTTCAATCCAAAAGGCATAACCTTAAACTGGTATAAGCCAACGGGGGTAGAAAATTCAGATTTCTACTTGGCATGGTCTGTCAGGGCTATTTGCCAATAGCCTGACGTCAAGTCAAATGTGCTGAGGAACTTGGCTAAACCAAGTCTATCCACCAACTCATCTATCCTTGGCAAAGGGTGGGCATCAGTCTTGGTGACTGCATTAAGAGCTCTATAATCCACACAGAATGTAAGTTCCTTAGATCTTGCCTTTGGTACTAACACAACTGGGCTAGACCATGGACTAGTAGAGGGCTCTATTACCCCGAGATCAAGCATCTTGCTGACCACACCTTTGATGTGGGTTCTTACATTCTCTGACATCCTGTATCCTCTGCTTTTTACTGGCAGACAGTCACCAGTGAGTATGTCATGCTGTCCCCAAGGGGTCAAGCCTGGTGAAAGTGAGAACAGAGAGGCAAACTGATTCAACATAGATCTGCACTCTTCTTGTTGCTCAGGTGTCAGATTTGAAGAGAGATTTACTGCTTCAATCTTTTCATCCAAAGGTAAGCTTCTGAGGAGATCAGGAAGAGCTTCACTCTCTTCTTCTTCCTCTGATGATGCTAGAAGCAAAGCTCCTACATTAGGTCTGCAGACATACGCTTTTAGTCGGTTGGTGTGGAAGACTGTGGGAGCCTCCTTGGGATTGCCCAAATCCACCAGATAGTTGACCTCTCCAAGTTTACCCATAACTTTGAAGGGTCCCATCCATTTATCTTGCAAGGCCCTCTGCCTTGTTGGAATCATAACTAGAACCAGCTGGTCTTGAGTAAACTCAACCATGTTAGCCTTTTGATCATGCCAGTGCTTGACCAAAGCTTGACCAGCTTTCAGGTTATCACTAGCTTCTGCCATCATGTGTGACATTCCCCTCCAGAGACCTATCACATAGTCAGTCACTCTGACTGGCTTGGGGGAAGGAGCACTCTCCAACCCCTCCTTAATCAGGGCTCAGGGGCCTCTGACTGGATGACCAAAAAGAAGTTCAAAGGGAGAATAACCTACTCCCTCCTGAGGGACTTCTCTATAAGCAAAGAGAAGGCATGGCAGAAGAAGATCCCACTTTCTTTTAAGGGGGTCCTCTAAAGAACCTATCATGCTCTTCATGGTTCTGTTGAACCTTTCAACCAACCCATTTGTCTGAGGGTGGTATGCGGTTGAGAACTTGTAAGTAACTCCGCAGGTTTTCCACATGGCTTTCATGTAGTGGAACATAAAATTTGACCCCCTGTTAGAGATTACTTCCTTAGGAAACCCAACCCTGGTAAAAATACCAAGGAGGGACTTAGCCACAGCCAGAGCTGTAACAGTCCTCATATGAATTGCCTCAGGATACCTAGTAGCATGGTCTACTACAACAAGTACAAACCTGTTGCCTGAGGAGGTTGGAGGATCAAGGGGACCAACAATGTCAATCCCTACTCTCTCAAATGGGACTCCCACAACTGGGAGAGGCTCTAAGGGTGCCACAGTATTGGAGCCAACCTTACCAGAAGTCTGGCAGGTGTGTCAGCTCAGGCAGTACTTATCTACTTCAGCCCCCATCTTTGGCCAATAAAAGTAGAGTGAGAGCCTTTCCTTAGGCGTCTTGAAACTCAAGTGACCAGCCAAAGGTATCTCATGGGCTAACTGCAAGAACTGTTGTCTGTTCTCTTGGGGTACTACAAGTCGTTTGTAGTCCCCAGGGGCAGACTCCGTTGGTTCACTGTAGAAGAGGCCATCTTCCCAGTGCAACCTATATTTCCCAGGCTCTTGCCCTTCAGCCTAAGCATCTGCCTGGTGGCGAAGACCTTCCAGAGTTGGACATTCTCTCTGTCCCTTACTGAAGTCCGCCCTGTTGGGTCCACCTTCTGCCAGTAAAGACTGCAGCTCAGGATGGTCAACAGGTCCAGATCTCCAATGAGTTCTTGGCCTTCCACTAGCTCTTCCTCAGAGTCTAGTTCTACCACACAGGGTTGTTACACCCTCTCAGCCTCAGCTGGAGGGGGAGTTACAGGTGTAACATTGGACATCTCGGGGAAGTCCTTGTTGGCTGCACTGGAGTGTTGACTGGTGATTTCTTTTTAGAAGTTTTAGGTTTCCCCTTTTCCTCTGGTTGTTTGCATACAGCAGCTGACAGCTCTAGTGGAGTAGGAGTGATCTCTTTCTTCATCATCTCCTTGGGAGTACCTCTCATGGTTCTCTCCCTTGCAGGTCTGGTGAGCTCTTGTACCTTTTACTAGGAGGTCTGGGGGTATGTGACACTACTCCAAGAGATTTCAAGTCATTACCCAACAGAACCCTTCCTGGCACCTCACTTTGTATGCTGACAGGTATCTTTACAGTCATGTCATTACACTGGATGAGAACTGGTAATTGGGGAAGCATCTGCACAGGCCCTCCAGCTAACTTGGTGAGGCGTTTGAGTGCCTTAGCAAAATCCTCAGCCTGAAAAAACGATTTGTCCACCACAGTTATGCTGGCCCCAGTGTCCCTAATGGCAGGTGTCTCCTGACCATTCACCTGGACACTGTCCTTATAATACTCTTTAGTATTATCTGGGATAGAATTATAGACATCTAAATTCTGTTGTTCCCACAAACCCAGAGACACTAAAGAAACACTGGCTGAGACTCCAGTGGGTTCATCAGCCAGTAATAGAAAGTTTCCACTTGCCATTTGTACTTCCTCCTCTGGAGCGAAGGCTAAGGAGACAAGCTGGACCCCTGAAGGTTTACCCTTACATCTGGGATCTCCTTTCACATGGTCAGTAGAGCCACAACCAAAGCATTTACCAAATGCTTTTTGGAATGGTGGCTTGTTCTGACCTCCTTCTGGTTTGGCACCAGAAGGTACACTAGCCTGATTCGGTTTCCCTTGTGGTTTACCCTTATGGTTTTGTTTGGGGCCCTCTTTGGGATTGGAATTATTAGAATTCTCTTTAGATTCCTTTTTAGGCTGTTTTCCCTCATCCTTCTTCTGAGTAGCCCCAGAATCCTTGTGAGTAGCCCTGTTGGCAACCCACAAGTCAGCAGCCTTAGCTAGCTTTCTGGAATCCATTTCCTTTGAATCAGCCAAGTGCTGCCGGAGCTCAGGAGAGCAGGCATCATAAATTGACTCCAACATTACAAGATTCTTCATTCCCTCATAAGTGTTAACCCTGTAACCCTTAATCCATCCCTCTAAGTTTTTCAAACTTTCAATCACCCAGGTAGCCCAAGGGGTACCATCTTGCTTTTTGAGGGTCCTAAACCTCTTAAGGTACTGGGAAGAGGTCTTCCCAAATCTATCTATTAAAGCTAGCTTCACACACTCATAATCCTTCTTATCCACCTCCTCCAACCCCATTACCACATCAGTTGCAACAGGGGGGAGCCTAGAGAACAACCAAGGAAGTAGCTCATTCCCTGTGATGTCCTGGAGCCCATGATTATATTCAAACATTTTCAACCAATCCAACACATCCAACTTAGGTTCATACATACCCACTAATTCCTTAGGCATCCGGGGTCTTTTGGGACTGGAACTCCTAGAGGAACCAGAAGAGAGAGAAGCAGTTTCCACAGACAACTTTTTCATTTCAAGTTCATGATTAAGCTCTATTTCTCTGAGCTTCAACTCAGCTTGCTTCTGCTCAGCTTGGGCATTGATTCTCCTGAACTCTAACTCTTGATTCCGTTCAGATTGAGCAATAAAACGTTTGTATTCTAATTCCAGCTTCATTTTTTCAAGTTCAAAATATTCAGGATTACATGTGGGATCTGGTATAGGTCCAGTAGGTACAGTTGGTAAAGCAGACAGAGGTTCAGGGTGGCTAACTGCATTAGGCTCACTTTCCTCTTTTGACTCATTATCAAGATTATCAATACTTTGATTCAGATCAATACCATCACTGTTATCCACATTTGCTGGGGGGGGTAGATTCCTCTGTACCACCCAGACTTTGATTTTCTAACAATCTTTCTATAAGTTCTATTTTCTTGCCCTTCCCAGAGAGGTTCTTATGTCTACACAATACTTTCAAGCAATCAGCAGTTTTGGCAGACAATGATTCTAGGGTATAACTTTCCATAGTGGACAGGTTTAGAAAATCAGCTTTTTAGTGCTAAGCTTTGTGGTTAGTTGTCCTAAAGTATCTAAAAGCACACTAAAGTGTATACTCAATACAAATCCCACTGCTGTACACCAGTGTTAGGCAGAAACCTGTGCAGTTCCCTTAGGGACCACTGCAAAAAGTTTAAGACCACAGGAGTTAGCAGTAAACCCAATTGGTAGCAGTCTGCACCACCCAGATTTACCTGCTAGCTGTGGCTGAGCAGTCAGACTTCTCTCAAGAAGAGTTAGGCAGTATACAGAGCATAAACAATAGGGCAGGTAAACACAGTAAAATAAGCAAACACTGACCAGAGCTTTGGTGTAAAAGATATATAATTATTTATTTAAAAACACATCTATAAAAACACACTGGCACTAAAATCAAGCAATTTCAAAAACACAGTTACTAAAGTATATACACTCCCTTAAAAGAGTATTAGACAAGTCTTAAATAAAGCACCACTTATTTTCAGACAACGGTGAGCGCTTAACGCAGATGGCACTCTAATAATTCGGTTAAAAGGGAGAGAAAGGCAGAGCATAAATTGAAACAGATCCCAACACTTTCAAAAGAACACAGCAAGAGAGGAAGGCAGAATAAAACCGTGAAGTTAGAGTTCAGAAAGCCGGATCCACTTTAAGAGGATCAGAACGAAATGTGTCCAAGGTCACCCGGTTGGAAAGTGCACAAGAGTCTCGAGAAGGTTCGGAAAGAAGTTGGACCAACAGAAAGGGACCAGTTAGATGGTCAAGGGGCCAGCCCAGTCTAGAAGGTTAAGGATTTACTGTCACCTTGTAGCAATCTATAGAAAGGGAGGCCAGGCGGACACAGTACCTTGAAATGGTGAGAACACTCCAGCGGGGACATTTGTTCCTGGCAGCGGTTACAAGTCAGTGCTTCGTCCGGCGGAAGAGAAGATCTCGTCGGGGAGGAAAGCAGAAGGTTGTTGTACTGCCAGGGAAGAAACCAGCCGCAGAGTTTCTCGATTCAAAGGAACGTTCCTTTTATTCGCGGTTCAGTGGTAAGTGGCCATCCGGTTGCCGGGGTGCAAGGCACGGGCAATTCGACCACTAGACGTCCTGGTAGGCGAAAAGGAAAGCGAACTGGTTGTCCCCACCAGCTCAAGGGGAAGAGACTCTCCGGCAAGAAGATCTCCTCTGTCGTCGGGAAGTGGGGAGACGGTTCAGCAGGGCTCCACCGGTGGTGTCGTCGTTGCAGGTCGGCTCAGCTTCTCCCTCTTCGGATTTTCAGGTCCTGTGGCGACTTATGAAGTTCCAGTCCCAAAAGCCCTGCTTTTATGCAAGAAACCCCCATTCATTCAGCCTAGCTGTCAATCAAACAGGCTTAGTGGTGAGCGGGGCGGCTCACCACTTGGGCCAATCACGCAAGAGTGCAACTTGGGTTGGCAAGGCAACTTAGTCCAAGGTGCCTAAACCCCCTCCCACACCCCCTGTGGTACCCAGACAGAGTGGCACCACTTTGGAGGGCTTCTGTGCAGAAGCCCGCCAAAAGTGGAACAAAGGGCTCGACCTTTGGTTTGGAGTTACAGAGGCGAACACAAACACCATTTTAAAACCGAGTTCTGGCAAAAAGACCCTACCGGTGAATTAATATTAAATAAATAACCCGGCGGTATCTTTAGCATTGCACCAAAAAGTGGTGCGTTTAAAATACATGGGAAAATCCCATAGAGAATATTCTTAAGGAATATTCCGCGTGGTAACCACTGCCACCAGCCAGAAACTCGACGAGGGAGGACTGCACAGTACCCCCTCGAAAAACAGACCCAGGCACAATCGAATTACCTCTACCAGTACTTCCACATTAGGATGGTTTGTACTGGTTCTGTTACTAAATTTGGGACTAGTAAAGCCAATGGTGACTTTACATGCCCTGGGAGACAGTAGTCAGTCCCAGGGTATGGAGCCTATGGTGGGGTGCCACTATGCCACCCCTGTGTCACGGCACTTAGGGTGCTGTGTAACACACATAGTAAAAACACATGAGACCCTATGGAGTAAAAGACCCCATAGCCCATAAAACACATTAACAGTCAAAGGAACCCCTCAAATCATGTCCAAGAGTGTGAGGAAAAGAGTCTCACTCTTGGCAGGAGAAAAAAACAAACTCCAGAAATCCAGCAAAGCTGCTGGGGGACTCACTAGGTTAGGAAATTCAGCCTAAACAGAGAACTCTCCCTAACACCGGGGACTGGCAGGGAGCCAGTGCATGGCTCTGAATGGCTGACCAAAGTTCTGTGAAGTTGCAGACAGTGGGCCTCATCACGAGTCTGGCGGTAACCCTTAAATGCCATGGTAGCGCTATTACTGCTGCATTTAAGGGTCCGCCAGATCATGGCTTTGGCGGATTTCCCCCAGCTCTGAGCTGGGGGGAAATCCGTGGCACAATTGACGATTTTCGGCGTGATTACCGCCGACGGGAAATCCGCTGGCGGTAATAGCGCGATTTTTCCCCATTGGGCCCAATGAGGAATGAGGAATTCCCGAATGGGCCCAATGGGGAATGGGCAATAACCCTTCTGCCAAACCCGTGATCTGGCGCTAATAGCGCCGGGGGGTTTGGTGGTAGGGCTATTAGCGCCGGCGCTAATAGCGCCGGCATTCCCGCCCAACTCGTGATGAGGCCCAGTGTATGCAGGTGTCAATTGCATCATCGGAGAGAACTGAGACTACAGCAGATGAGAGGGGGACAGAAAGCAGGACACATGAGGAACCATCACAAGTACATCTATGCAGGCAGAAGCCACAACACCAGTCGCCTGGGGGCGGGGTGGCTGTAACAGAGGGAGGCCTGTGCCCGACACAGACAAGGGCACCATAAACATGTGCATGATGATCAAGTGACCCTGAGTGTGCATGACATGGATAAGCAAATACCATGAGACGGATAAAATACTGGAGATGTGTTACAATGAGTAGCCTGCACGGAACCATAGGGGCTTGCAAGGAATGCAATGGTCCATGAATGATCACTCATCTGCACTCTGAGCCTGTGCCATCTGTACGGTCCAAGTGAGACACCCTGCATCAAGGACAAAGGATGTACCCCACAGCACAGGTATGGCAGGGTTGCACAGGGAAGTGTGCCTGTACTCAGGAAAGGGGAACAGGCCATAAAAGTAGTCTAACACGGAAACCGCCAGTACCATGGAGACAGTGAACTGCAGAGTGGTGGAGAGGCAAGGAAGCATGCCCGAGAGGAGGAGCAGCTTGCAGGGTGACCTCACATAACCGTCAGTCATGTGACGACATAGGCTGAGTGTCGGGTGGAACTGCAGCACAGGCTATATGCAAACATGTCAGTGAGCTTGAACATGGACAGGAGAGGCCACTGAGTGACTTGCATGTAAGTAGGGTGCATGTGTGTTGATGAGGACTGCACCCGTGTGCAGCAAATGTCCTGCATGCAGACTGCATGACGACAATCACATATCAACAAAGCATTGAATGTGTCACACATGTCACTCATCAATTCATAGCCTGAACTGGCAGTCAGTCACAACACATCACACAAGCGAAACACACATGGGCTGGACAGACACGCATCAATACTCACCGGACGTTGCGTCATAATCCTGCATCTCTCCCACTCCCAGGATAAGTCCCTGATCGAAGAACTCTGCAGCGATTCCCTCGTGCAGAGTGAGGTCATCCTCCTTTGGTGGTGGCCCACTGCCAAGTCACCGAGCTAGGGAGTAATTAGAGGCCCGCTTTTGTTTTGCACAGCGTCGGAGGTCAGTCCAACGTTTGTGGCAATCCTGAGCTGTGCGCCTCTCATATCCCAATGCATTCACACCATCCGCAATGAACTGCCAGTGGACCTTGACGCTGGGCAGGCATAGTATGGCACCCTGCGCCCACCAGCATATCGTGGTTGTGTGCCGACACATAGTCCACAAGGAAGTCCAGCTCCTCTTTATTGAAAGGCCTCTTCCTTGCCGCGCCGGAGGTCGATGCCGTGTCTGGGGTCCCAGCCTCATGCGTAGAAGCACACTTCCTCCTCCTGGCCGGTTGTGCAGACCCTGAGAGGCAAATGCCGCTCTGGTCAGTTGGGGCAGTGGCGATGGTGGACTGGCCAATGGGAGTTGGAATTGGAATGAGGACGGAAGGCCTGTATTGTGTGATTGGCTGCTGGGTGCTGTTGCCAAGACCCAGCAGCACAACTGCTTGGGGCAGCAGATGTCAAAACTGCCCCAGGAACATGTGTCTTGGTCACAGCGACTTTGGGCACACGTGGCTTGGCCTTCCTGCCCTGAAAATCTGCCTGGAAGTCCTGTGGCAAGGCAGCTTGCGCTGGCTGACCCCGAGCCTGGGTGGTGGTTGCTGCACCTGCACCTTCCACCACTTGGTGGCCCGTGCCAGCAGATGACAATGCCTGTGGGGTCAGATGTGCGCTGGTGATGACTGCAGCAGCAGCATTTCCTTGAGGCGCTGGGGGTGGTGGCATGGCTGGCTGCCTTTGATGCTGTATGACTGCATTCATCCTCTACAGGCTCCGTGTAACCTAAGATTGACGCGCCTCGGCAGCTA
The DNA here is from genome assembly GCF_040938575.1 of Ambystoma mexicanum. NCBI lineage: Eukaryota > Metazoa > Chordata > Amphibia > Caudata > Ambystomatidae > Ambystoma > Ambystoma mexicanum. The sequence continues at coordinate 277,083,573 of NC_090927.1, read as the reverse complement.
CTTATTTGCAGACTAATCGCGAATGATGGTGTTCATGGCAACGCCTCTAACTAGCCACGCGGAACGATTTCCAAAGAACTTCTGTCCGCATCTCTTGAATTAGATTCTTCTACTTACCTAGCAGGACTGTGTTTCTAGAACATCTTCGTGAATGTATTTTTCTGTAATTATTCTCAGAGAATTCAGATATACAACTTTTATGAATCAATACCCATGAGTATTTACCACCTATTTGGTGGATTATAGACAGTGTACAAGGGACGGGAGGGTTCCTACTTTGGATCCTCTTTTTCCTTTCATTTGTATAGTGAGACCTTGTGTCAAGGTCCTTTTGTTCCTCCCTTGTAGCTTTAGAAATTGAAGCCAGCTTGCCTGGACTTATCTATTAAGTTGAATATTTTACTATATATGGTGTGCACCATCTACCTTATCTCCTTTGAGGTGATGGCATCGCTGTCCAAACAAGTTGCTGGACATCCTGCCCAGTGGTACACCCTGGCCATGTCCCCCTCTAAGTCCACCTTGGCCTCCCTGGACTCCCTGGACTCCCTGGCCACGTGCCCCACCACGCCCAGCCTTGGGAGGTCGCCCAGCTTTGCCGCCCTTCCCTTTTGGTGTCCTCCCAACCATGGCACAGATGGTATGTTGCCAATGGGAGGTGCACACAACAATTGTCCTGGGCAATTGGGGTGAGGGGGCAGGGTACATGATGTTAGACGCACCCCTATGCTCCTGCAAGGCTGTCTGTGACCCCTGGTGATAAAAGATGGGTCACGCAACACTCAGGCACCCCAACAAATGATACTAAACAATCACACAACCCCCGTTACCCCACGTGCGTGAAATAAACCTCCCGCAGTATGCTGTGGGACCCAGGGACACAGAAATATGTACGCATGGAACACGCGGGCTACTCTGACCTCGAAAATGGGTGCGCGACAAACAGGGGCAACCACAGTGGGAAAAATAAGCGTGCGTGACTCACCGTCTGCCTTGCGTGGAAAAGAAAAACACAAGCGCATGTGCGCATAGGCAACCCCCCCCGCCAAAACAAGAAGTACGAACTTTAAGCGCTGTGAAGTAATCGCGTGTGAACACACAAGAAGAAGAAACACACGCAGTCGGTCTCCACGAAAAGCACCGACAACGAACTGCTTACCCACACGGACCTTTAACCCCTGGCTAAGGCAGAGGCCACACGCATCACGTCCCTTATGCGCTTACGCGCTAAGGGCCTTTCCTTGGATTACACGCTCACATGCTGTTTTTTCACGTGCAGACTCATTCTGCATCAAGCTGGCCATGCGACAACACACGGAAGACCACGCTCCTACCCAGAAGGCCATTTACCTGCCCCCCAGTCCCTGGAGCAGCCTCCTACGAGCTATCTGCTACTGCCAGGCTGCCAACGTGCCCATCTATTTCCTGCCTGCACAGAAGCCATTGCCAGGGATCCTGTTCCTGAAACCACCTCTGCTGACCCAGAAGACTCCCACCCACACCTGCATTGGGGGTTGCCATGTTGGACCAAACACCATCCGGGGCCAGTGGCAACCCCCCGGCAGACAGGCAGAGGGCTGTCAGCTTCACTGCAAATTAAGTTGGCATCCTGGTGGAGGAAGTCCTGGGGCATTATGATGCCCTCTTCTCAACAAAATCGCACCTCGACAAGGAAGGACAGAGGAGAATCTGGTTGGACATTGTGGATGCCATTAACGCGAAGGGGATGGCATCCCCCGACTACCAACGCATCCTGAAGCACTGGGAGGACTTCAGGTCCAGGACCCTCGGCAGGCCCGGTGCCTCATAGCAGTTTTTGGAGAAGTGGGGCGCCAGGACCAGTTGTCCAACATCCAAATGCGGGTCCTGGATGCAGACCCGTCTGGAGTCGAGTGGCAAGTGTCCATGTGTTCTTGTCCAGCGTAATGCATGTTGAGGTGTGGCAGGAGTGTGCACCTTGGCCTCATGTCTAGCATGCCACATGTATGTATGTATGTCTGTGTGCAGGGCTGCATGTGAGTGCACCGAAGCCTGTTCCACGTCAATGGTGCCTGTGTTGCAATGCATGATGTGCACCAGCATGTGACAATGCAGAAATGTTTGCATGCCTGTGTCTGGACTTGGCCATGTTTGGGGTGTGAGCCATGGATGCTGATGTCACCGTCATGGTCATGCATGGTGTACATGTGCGTGTGTCTGAGTAGTGTGTGTGTGACTGGAAAATGCCATGGATGCATGACACATGACCATCACTATGCGTGAATTCACTGGTGCGGCCTAGTTGTCCATGAATCCAGTGTTCGGGAGGTAGACATGGCCAGATGCATGACTGTCCGGTGGTGTGTGTGCATGTGATCAGCATGGGCCATGATGCATGTGATGTTCAGCCCCCCATCGGATGTTCCAACGGTGCCTTGGACATGGATGCAAATGTATGTTGCATGTGCCATGCCTGTTTCTGCATGTGTGTTGCTTGCACTGACCTATGTTTTGTGGAGGGTGATGATGGAAGTGACGTTTGACAGTGCCACTCATGTGCAATTGCTTTGCTTCTAGCAGACTATTGTTCAGTACCCTGATGCTTGTGTTCAATCTCTCCCTATCTACAGCAGCGACTGAGGAAGAGGGCGGAGACGGCGCTGTGGAACAGAGCGGCAGGGATGCCTCTACCAGGCGGGAACACAAGGCCCGGTCACCCTCCCAGGACATGTCGTCTTCCGGGAGCGAGGGTACTGGTGCCGTGTCCATGTCTGGGCCTGCCCAGGAGATGCCCAAGAGACAGAGGTTGGAAGTGGCTCCTCAGCAGCGGTATGGGCAGGTGAGCCCCCACAGGGGCTGTCCACAGCGGAAGACGGTGTGAAGGCATACAGGTTGGTGGTGGGTGAGGAGGAGGAGGAGGCCGCATCAGACCCACACATGGGGCCTGGTGGGGGTGTTTTCACTGGTGCAAGTGGTGCAGTCCAGTTGCAGGGGCAGGAGGCAGCAGAGGTCGATGTGGAGGGGCCCATGCCTAATCCTGTCCCTGATAATGAGACTGCATCACCATGCACCGGCAGGGATGCCCCGTCCCAGGCCCGTCCTCAGGTAGGGGGGAGTTCCACATCAACTAACACTCCTCTACCTGCAGACGTGGCGATCCACGACTGGGTTGAGCCCGTCCTAATCGGTATTGCGTGGCGCACACACGCAATTCGTGATGATGTGCATGCTTCCTGGGGGGACCATGCACGTCATCACAAACAGGTGTGTGCCAACATGAACCGGTTAGGAGGGTTCATTGTCGGGGGTTTCCACCATGTGCTGGGCGCTCTTGGGACTCCCTCCTCCTCTTTACACACTATGCGCCAGTCGTACACCATGCCGTCTTCCTGCCCACATGCCACCAGGGCCCTCTGTGGACCAGCCCAAGCCACCACGGCCAGGCTGGTGGAGATCCCATCCCTGCCACAGTCGGCAGTCGGAGGTACAGCAGAGGTCGTTACCCAAGCAACTGGACCCCTGGCAACGGAGGTTGTGCAGGCACCATCAAGCAGGGCACGTGCACAACAGCCCCAGGTGTTGCCATCTTCCCGGAGGCAGTCGTGGTGGCACAGGCAGATGTCATCAAGGTGGCAGCAGGCTCGACGTGGGAGATTTCCTGACTCGGAGCTGACTACATCACGGGAGGAAGGCATCGGCCAAAGGGCAGGAGGACCCCGGAGAAAGTGTGTCTTCCATGCGGCAGCAGTTGGGCCAACAGATAGGTGCAGAGCAGCGACGGGCAGAGAGGGCACGGCTCACTATGGTCAGGGCGGCGAACTCCATGTGGCGAGCCTTGAGGCGGGCAGAGTTCCTCATGGACACTCGCAGGGAGTTGGAGGAGAGCATGGCAGCGTCCCTGCAAGGCCTCGAGGATAGAGCGCAGTCCGGCCTCCGGGCCATAGACTCAGAGTTCAATGATGCCCTGGCCAAGACTCTTGGGAAGAACGGAGAACCATAGGACTAGCCCGCCGCCATTGTAAATAGTTTTTTAGGTTAGGTTTCTTTTAGTTTTATTATTTTTTTTGGAGTCGACGTACATTGCTGCACTTTTTGTATATAGTTGTGTTGTAGGATTTTTGGTAAGTTTCATTTTGTTTTGGGATCATGGACCCTCAAAATTTCCTTATAAATAGTTGTGGTTCTGTGGATTGTTTTCATTATTTTTTTGGATAACCATGAAGGAATGTTTTTTTTTTTTTTTTGCCCTTTCAATTCTCATTTCTGAACTCTGGACATGGCCCACTTTGAGAATTATTTTCCCTTTTATTAATCACATTTTTTTTGTCATTTGCATTTCAGTTCAGTTCACATTCATCATTTTTTTGTTCTCATGGTTGTTTTGCATTTGGTACATTTTAGTTTTTTAATACATTTTCATTTGTTCAGATATTTCTGTTGTCTGCTCTCTTTTGTTTGGTGCATGTGTCAGTTGTCATTGCCTCAGTCATGTTTCGCTGTTGTGTGGCCATGTGGGGCATGCCTTTGGGTGCATGCATGTGTGCTTCTGTGAATGATATGCCATGGGGACTGTACTGGGAAGTGGGGACAATGGAGGTGTGTGGAGTTGCACTGTGTGGGGGCAGCGTGGGGTGGTATTTGGGTCGACATTTGCTACATGCATGTATGTTCTGACAATGTGTTGGTTGGGAGGACATGAGTCAGGGCCTGCTTGCAGGTGCCCGTCACTGGTGGGGGTCATGAGTCGGGGCCTGCTTGCAGGTGCCCGTCACTGGTGGGGGGCATGAGTCAGGGCCTGCTACAGGTGCCCATCACTGGTGGGGGGTCATGAGTCGGGGCCTGCTGGCAGGTGCCCCTCACTGGGGGGGGACATGAGTCGAGGCTTGCAGGTGCATGGGGTCATGTGGGCTGACTGCAGGGCATGGTCAGGGGTGATGGGTGGTCCCCTGTGGTGTGGGCTGCCTGTGGGCCATGGGGAGGGGCATAGGGGGGTCCCCTGTGGTGTGGGCTGCCTGCAGGCCGTGGGGAGGGGTGTGGGGGGTCCCCTGTGGTGTGGGCTGCCTGTGAGCCATGGGGAGGGGTTTAGGGGGGTCCCCTGTGGTGTGGGCTGCCTGCAGGGCATGGTCAGGGGTGATGCGCTGCCTTTGGGACATGGTCATGGGTGATGGGTGGTCCCCTGTGGTGTGGGCTAGCTGCGGGCAGACAAAAGGCGGACTATAACAGACTAGAATACAGTACTTAGAGTCAGTACTATTGAGGAAGAAAGCGAGAACTGCTGCCTTTGACACGATTAGGGATTGGCAAAAAGAAGCCACCCAATGCCTCAAAAGTAGGGAGAAATTTGCACAAAGACATATTACCCACGCTGAAAAGGCATTAGCACATGATCAACAGAAGCAAGATGAGGCTATGAGGGGAATGGATAGGGGGTTCCAATTACAGGTACAGAAAATATACCTGTCAAAAGAATTGCATGCATCTGATTCATTAATAGACAAACTACTGAATGAAAGGAGAACTCCTCCTACTGCACCTCCTCCATATGTCCCTCCCCCTGCTACACCAGCACAGCCACCATTACCAGCACCCGACACACACTCTGATGGTTGGCCACCACACCCTACAGCACAGGAGTTAATCCAGGGTTTTCCACCAGCAACATCTGCTACTTCCGACACTCCTCTTTTAGTGCCTAGCGAGCAGAGAACTGTAACCCGTAGTGCAGTGCCCATTGGACGGAGAAAGGCTTTAGAGCAATGGGCAGAATTATATATACAGGATGGCAACGAAACAGCCGCTTCAGGCTCCTTGACAAATCATGGAGGTATTCCTGAACAAAAGGTACTATTAGAACAAATGGGACAATACTTGGCTCAGATTTGGGGCGATCTTACTGACTCCGCCGTCCCACAGGAGTTGCAGGATTTGAATTTCTTGTCATGTACTAGAGACACACCATTGAAAATACATGAGCACATGTAAAAAATATTTCCCTTTAAACGAGAACTAGATCAGCTGCACCAATTAAAATTAGATGGCGGGATACAACAACCATCCTATGTCCAGAAAAGATTTTTCAACTCACCAAAAACTGTTAGTGAAGAAATGCACATTTGCACGAGAGACACACTTAGATGGATTACAGATGCCTCTATCTCCCCTATCAACATTCATGGCACTTTTAGCCAATATTCTCCCTCCATGCAAAGAAAGGTATTACAGGTTATGGTTGAATATTTTCAAGACGAATGTCTTAAAAAGAAATTATGCTGTCCCACAGATATTATGGTCATATACAAACGCACATTTTCTAATGACACTCCGCTAACCTCATTGTCCCTCGACTTAGCTTTGCTCCTTCATAAACGATCTGAGATTTCCACTGTGCAGCTACCTATGAGAGATTGTGCCCCAGAAAAAGGAAGCAGGCATTAATGGCGCTCTGCAACAGTTACCCTGCACACTATATCTCAAAATTTGTGCATTTCCCTTTTTCAAGGCAGGAAGTAAACACTCTTAAACAGTCTATCCCTGATATTAGGAAGAACCCTACAGGGATTCTATAAAGAAATAGAGTCTGTATTAAACTCGTCGGTTTTCACTTTGGGAGACATAGACCTGCTACTTCCTGTCATCTTGCCGGCAGATTTATGGAAACAGGTTAGGTCTGTAGACGATGTACCTGGTACCTGTAATGGGCGATACATGGGCTGCAATCGAAATAGCTGATAGATCAAGAAAGGCTGGCGAGAAACCTACACAGAACATATTGATATTATCAAACCAAATTATAGGTAAACTCAAGACTTTGGTGCCTGAGAAAAGGATAATTTGGTATAAGTTGACTGCATGCATGCAAGGGAAGACAGAGGGGGCCACAGAGTATTTTAACAAATCTGAGCAAGTATTTTCAGATTTCAGTGGTCAGGATTTCAGTACGGAACCAGGAAAGAGATTGTTTGTTGATAAATTTGTACGAGGGCTATTGCCTGACATTCAGTCTCAAATCACAGCCTCTGAAAGTGCATGGCAGACTAAGTTGAAATCCAAAATTTTACATATGGCTCAGTATTACAAGAATAGAGTGAACAATGAGAAGGAAAAGATAGAAAAGAAAAAGGTTGACTCAAAAACTAGGATGCTCTTGCAGCAAATCGCAGGAGGACCACGCAGAGGAAATGCTCAACAGAGAAGATAGTTTACCCCACAAACAGGGATTGTAAATATAAACCAATGTGCATATTGTAAGCAGGAGGGCCACTGGAGGGCACAGTGTCCAATCCTCCAGAAAAAGGCAAATGGAATGCCAGGCAGAAGGTTGAGAACATGTAGCAATGGCATGCAGGGACTGAATAGCAATTCGGAACCAGCAATATGATAACAATGCGGGGAATCAAGATGGGCAACAAAATACTAGAGGCACAAACGTTTTTGACAACACTACACACACACATTTTTCTGAAGACTTTCCATCTGACGATGTTTTGTTCCGCTAGGACAGCCCAAAGCAGGGTCTGGAACCTAATCCTATACCCGTAGACCAGAAAGGACCCTACATAGAAATTAAAGTTGGGGATAGGGCGCACACATTTTTGGTGGATATGGGAGTGCAAAAATGCTCTATTGACCACTAAAAGGTTCCCGATATTCCCCTGTCAGAGCAAAGAACATATCAGTAGGGTTCTCTGGTACCCCAGTAGTAAGCCCGGTCTCTAAACCAGTGCTGATTTCTTTGGGACCATTGACTGACTCATTTCCATTCTTATTGACAACTAATTGCAGTGAAAATCTGCTGGGATTGAATTTATTGAAGAAATTGCACGCATTGATTTACTGCTATCCAGTATATTTGACCATCTCTCCCCAGCAGATTATCACCTCACAATTCATGGCTTTACCTTTACCCAGTGAGTTGCACCAAGTACCTACACATTTATGGGTGATAAATAATAATGATATATGAATTCTAGATGTTGAACCTGTGCGTATTGTTTTAAAAACTGGTATTACATTGCCTTGCATTCCACAGTAGAAAATTTCAGTTGATGGTGAGCAAGCACTTTATTGTCTCCGATTTAATACATCAAGGTGTGACAGAAGAAATCTCCGGTAGCACATGCAGTAGCCATGTTTTACCTGTTTATAAGAAAGGTGACAGTGCTTTACCCTACTGTTTTGTTATTGATCTTCGAGAGATTAAGAAAGTAGTAGCACCACAGTTTCCCATTGTTCCTGACATCACCACAATTCTGACTATGATTCCCGCAACGGCAAGGCATTTCTCAGTCATTTACTTGAAAAATGCATTTTCTTAGCATCCCCATTCACCCAGAAAGTGTACTTATTTGCTTTCTCCCTCGGGAGACGCTCCTTTACTTTCACACTAATAGCACAAGGGTACACAGAGTCCTAGCATTTACAGCAGGGCTCTCAACGAGCAACTAGACATGCTGGAATTACCTTCTTCATGTACACTCGTGCAATACATGACTTATTTATTGCTGCAGATTCCGAAAGCGCTTGTAAGGAGGGTACTATTTAGTTATTGAAACATTTAGCCTATTATGGTCATAAAGCCTCTTTGAAGAAATGTCAATATTGTCATCAGGAGGTCGCCTATCTAGTCTATCTCCTGTCGAAGGTGGGAAGGCGCCTTGCACCTGAAAGAATAAAAAAACATCTCTGGCGATACCAAATACACAGAAAGAAGTTAGGGCTATTATCGGAATGGCTTCCTATTGAAGACAATGGATTCCAAATGTTTCACTTTTCATTAAACTTCTGTTGACATTGACAAGGAAGGACGTATTGTTACCTCTACCTTGGTATACATATTGTCAAAATGCTTTAGATCTGCTCAAAACTACGCTATGTTCCACACCAGTATTGTAAATACAAAATTATAGCAAGGAGTTTGTGTTGTTTGTGCATGAGAGAGACGGATGTGCTTTGGCCGTTTTGACACAGGAACATGGAGGAAGGAACAGGCCATGCGGCTATTTTTCCTCCATGTTAGACCCTGTTGCATGCGCTTTACCGAAATGTCTCAAAACTGCGGCCGCTGCCTGAGTAAAAAAAAGTGAAGGTTTTGATGTGGGCCACTCCTTAACCGTGATGGTGCCTCACTCGGGAGATATACTACTGAATAGAACGCAGACTCAGCATCTCACATCTGCTTGGCTCATGAGCTACAAGCTTATATTATTTGCACCCCACATCAAAATTAAGAGATGCTGTTCTTTGAACCCGGCTGAACTTTTACCTCCTCTAAATGAGGACAGTACTAATGACACAACCCATGATTGTCTTTATGTCACTGAACAGGATACCAAAGGGAGAATTTACTTGAGTGACACACCCTTGCCATCACAAGATGTGGAAGTATTTTGTGATGGTTCATTTATCAGACTCCCAGATGGGACTTCAACCGCCACTTTTGCAATTGCCACCTTAGACACAGTTATCGAAAGCAGGAGAATTGCTCACAAATCTGCTCAGGCTGCAGAAATAATTGCTTTGACTAGAGCGTGTGAGTTATTCCAGGGGCTCGGAGTAAATGTTTATACTGATAGTTAGTATGCCTTTGGAGTAGCTCACAACTTTGGGAGATTATGGGCCGAGATGGGATTTTGTACATCTCATGGTACTAAAGTTCAACATGGTCCTCTGATAGTACAACTATTATCAGCATTGGCTCTGCCTAAACAACTAGCCCTAATAAAATGTGCAGCATACCAGAGAGTGACTGACGATATTAGGAGGGGGAACGCATTCGCAGACAAGATAGCCAAACAGACTGCCACAAACACTCAATCAAGAATGTATGTGTTGGACTCTGTTAGATGGGTTGCTGAGACTGGGATGATGCAAGAGGGCATTAGTAGTGTGAAAGAATTTCAGGCCGAAGCCACATCCGAAGAAATTGAAGTATGGGGTTCTGGCCCAGCAGGGTTAGAGATAATAATGGTTGTTGGGTTGATCACGAGAAACAGAGGTGGATGCTGCCCAACGCTTATGTAACAGCTGTAGTAACAATAGCACATGGGCCAACTCACATCAGTGCCAAAGGTATTTGCAAACATCTAGACGAAGGATGGAATAATGACAATATTCCCAAAATTGCAGAGCGACTAATTCAGAATTGTATGATCTGTCTACAACACAACATTGGAAAGGGAACACCAGCACCTAAGGGTAGTTTTGGACCTCCTTCCATGCCATTTGAAGTGATTCATTTTAATTTCATTGAGATGGAATGATGCCAAAACTACAAATATGTGTTAGTAGTGATATGTGCATTTAGCAAATGGGTTGAGGCTTTCCCTTTGAAGGACAATACTGCCATGTCCAATGCTAAAATCATGCTAAAAGAGTACTTTCCAATAATGGACCTCATTTTATTGCCGCTATCATACTACAGGTATGTGAGGGGCTACATTGTCATGATTCCTGCCCCTCATGTCCCCAGCCCTCACCTACATGGCCCTCAGACTTGGCGCTTGTGGCACCAGACGCACTCACTCCCATAAGATAACATTGGGGATTGGACTTGTAGTGCATTGATGGGGACAATATGGATGCCCCCACATATTTCGGTTGCCAGAACTGCAAGTACAGTCTAGTCTTTTGGGTGTGGTTCAGCCTAGAGACACCTGGGATACCCAGAGACTATTTAAGCAACGCCCAGGCTGAGGAACATGCTTTGTGTTTTCTGCACCTGCAGCGTGACACTCACCGTGTTCGGATCGGTCTCCAGTAGGCCTGCATCTTTCTTCTGCGCTCAGCTCCTGAAAGAACAAGAAAACCGTTAGGAACAGCCTTACCTTGCGGCGCTTCTGCCCATCATTCATCGCTTCTTCTGTTCTGCGGGCATCTTCGACAGTGTCATTCCCATCCCGGCACGCTACTTCCTAAGGAAAAGGAAAAAGAACAGAAAAAAGGCATTAGTAAGCATTCAGCAAATCTTTGCTTATTTTTAAAGACTTTACAAGCTTCAAACGCTTACCTGAATCCCAGCCGCTCTGGGGAATCTCTGTCTCCGGAACTTCTCATCAATCTGCAAGAGGGAAAAGACACTCCAGGTTAGCGTGGAAACATCTAGAGGCGCCGTATACCGCGCTTACTCACTGCATTTCTTCTTCATAACCGGCATCCACGCTGAAAACGTCACAGCACCTAAAAGACACAGAAAAAGAGCTCAGTTCAATACAAATACGAAAGGGTCGCATCGCGCATCGCGCTCTCACTCACCTTCAGAGCTTCTCATCTCAGCAGCACATCGCCATCCCCGGACGCCGACCATCATATAAGGAAGGAAAGGGACAAAGTTAGAGAACTGTTCAAAAGACTCATTATACTTACCTGTAAGACTTTTGCCAATGAAGTAACTAGGCAGCAACGAGCCCGCATCAATCAACGTGCCCCTGCGCTGAAAGCAGGATGGAGAGCACACTTTCCAAGAAAACAAGGTGAGCTGTGGATCAAAGGGAAGGGTTGGACCCCGGGGAAGTAGGGGTTCAAGCACACAGAGACAATAGGGAGTTAAACTCTACCAATCCTGTGTTTCAGGCCCAGTCTCCAGTCGAGTAGACTCCAGGGAAGGGTTTGAGGTCGTAAGAGGTCAGAACAGGCTGAGTGACGTCCCCGTGGATACCAGGTGAGCGTTACAGAACACAAAGCCTCATATCAAAATCCACCTGGATGGAAACGTCAGAAACCGACCAGTTAGCTAACATGTTGGGGCAGCTACGTTCCAAAGTACATGCAGCCAGGCAGGAGACCAACACCCTGAGGAGAGAGCTGATAGTAGTCAAAGAACGCACTGATGATTTAAGCCGGCAACTTCTCCAGTCACAAGCAGGGTATGCACCATTGCCGGGAAGCGTGCCCTCGATGCCAGCACCATCTGCCAACCCTTATCAGATAGCCCTTCCTGGGGCAGTTCCCTTGGCCCCGCCCGAACGATTTACCGGGGATCCCAAGAGGTTTGCAATGTTCATGAACCAGTGCCGTCTGCACTTCCTTTGTAGACCAGGGGTCTTTCCGAATGACTAATCACGGGTCGCTTTTGTGCTATCCTACCTGAGTGGTAGCACAGCGGACTGGTCTGTACCCTTTGTGGCTGAAGACGATCCTTTGCTGCATGACTTCAGGGGCTTTCAGCAGGAGATGGAAAAGCTGTTCGCCCGTCGTACTCATGGGCAGGCATTAGACAATGAACTTCTGTCCCTACGCCAAGGGAATCAAGACCTATTAACATACATAGCCACGTTCAATAGACTCGTAGTTGAAGCAGAATGGCAGTGGAGAAGAGAACCACGTTATTTCATCTGGGGTTGCGGGGGGAGCTCAAGGATGTTCTCGTTCAAGTAGTGAACCCCCGAAAGACTACTCAGAATTCATTGACCTTGTTGTTCAACTGGATCATAGGTTGCAGGACCGAAGAGCAGATCAAACCAGACTGGACCCTTGCCCTATGTATGTGCGTTCAAAGGACAATATTGCCCGCACAACGGAAGGTTCAGGATAACCAATGCAAATGGGGGGGTCAGATCCCCCTTAACTAAAGCAGAAAGGGATAAAAGGAGACAGCAGCAGTTATGTCTGAACTGTGGAAGGTCAGGTAATTTCCTTAAAGAGTGCCCTGTGAAGCCACCGAGGAGGACGGTGGGTGCCACGGACAAGGAAGATGCCTTCAAGGAATCGGAAAACTCCCCAGCCCGGCAAGTGTAGGGGTCCACTTGTCGAGTGAAAAAAGTGAAATACAGACCTCCCATTTTGCACTATCTGTGGTCTTGATCAATCACCAACAACCATCTCGGATGCACGCAGTAAAAGCGTACATTGACAGTGGAACCATTGGGAAATACATCGACCAGGATCTTGCGGCAAAGATGGGGCTTCCGTTACGCTCTAAATCAACCACCAAAACTGTTACCACTGTCGACGGCACGGAAATAGCTTCTAGTCCAGTATCCCAATGCACTGCAGCTTTAACCCTTCTGTGCCAGGATGGACACCAAGAATCTATCGTTTTCGACCTCATTAAGGCACCACAGTTCTGGTTGATTTTGGGAATGCCATGGTTGGTAGCTCACAATCCTCAAATCGATTGGCGAGCAAAAGAATTGGCCTTTCCCGAGACTTGCGCCCACACATGTTATCGCCAAGAGAAACAACCAATAGACGCTAGAACCTCCACGCTTGCGACTGTGGCAATCGGCACCCTACCAAGTGAATACCAGGACTTTCAAGATGTCTTTCAGAAAGAACAGGCTAATACCCTGCCACTGCATAGACCATAATATTGCCAAATCGACCTGATACCCGGCACACAAATCCCTTGTAGGAGAATTTACGTACTCACGGAACCAGAAAACCAGCAGCTGAAGGCCTGTCTTGACCAATACCAGGCCAACGGGTTCATCCATCCCTCGAAGTCTCCAGCAGCCAGTCCTCTATTCTTCGTACCGAAAAAGGTGGGGGACTTGAGAACGTGCATCGACTATCGCGCACTGAACCAGATTACCGTAAAAAAACGCTACCCCCTGCCACTGATCCCTGAATTGCTTGATCAAGTCAAAGATGCCCAAATCTACACAAAACTAGACCTGAGGGGGGCATATCACCTTGTTCACGTAAAACAGAGGGACGAATGGAAAACCGCTTTTCGCACCAAATACGGCTTGTACGAATATCCAGTAATGCCCTTTGGCCTTTGCAACGCGTCTGCAGCATTTCAATACTTCATGAACAATGTCCTACGGGAATTGATTGATGTCTGTGCTCTAGTGTACATCGACGATATTCTAGTATATTCCGCATCAAAGCAGGACCACGTTAAACACGTCCGATCCGTATTGGAGAAACTCTGTCAACACCAGCTCTACGCCAAGCTCGAAAAGTGCTCATTCCACGTCTCTGAGGTGGAATTCCTGGGCTTTATTCTCAGCCTGAATGGAATCCGAATGGATGTACACAAGGTAAATGCTATCCTGAACTGGCCATCCCCAAATTCATTCAAGGGGGTTCAAAGTATGCTGGGTTTTGCAAACTTCTACCGCCGGTTCATCCCAGGATTTTCGCAAATTGTGCATCCCATCACGTCATTGCTAAGGAAAAGCAACACAACGTTCCAGTGGACAACAGAAGCCAAGGAAGCTTTCCAGGAACTCAAAGCAAGATTCACATTTGCCCCAATCTTACGCCACCCTCGCCCTGATCTCCCATACCTGGTGGAAACGGACACCTCAAGCATGGCTATGGGAGCCACCCTCTCACAAAAGGACCCCGAAACGGGCCAGTTACACCCTGTTGCCTTCTGGTCGCGTAAATTCACACCCCCTGTACTCAATTACGCTATCACAGACAAAGAACTCCTGGCCATTAAGTCAGCCTTTAAGGCATGGCGGCACTACCTCTTGGGTGCCACCAGACACACAATCACCGTAATAACTGACCACCGGAACCTCCAGTACCTAAAAACGGCAAAGGCCCAATCCTCACGACAACTACGATGGGCTCTTTTTTTTGCTGAATATGACTACGTGATTACATTTCGACCAGGGGTGAAAAACGGGAAGGCCGATGCCCTTTCCCGTATAGGTGTGGAAGAGCAAGGGTATCAGACCCCCTGACCCAATAGCAATCATCCCGAGTGACAAGCTCCTAGGAATCACAGCAACCATAACTCAGAAAGAATTACATGAAGAAATCCAAAACCTGATGAGTCCGGAGCAATTACAAGCGTGGAGTGCACAAGGAGAACATTACATGATAAAAGATCAGTTGCCCTACTTCAGGAATAGTTTATTCTTACCAAACCAAGAACTACGAGAACAAGTCATGTCCGGTTATCATGATTCCTTGATCGAGGGCTACCCCAGAATCGCTAAAACCCTAGTCAAAGTAAAACTAAATTATTGGTGGCCCACGTGGCGTAAAGACATTATCCAATTCATCCTATCTTGTGGAGTGTGTGCTCAAAACAAGTCATCCAAGCAGAAACCGGCTGGGCTATTACAACCATTGGAAATACCACCAGCACCCTGGCACACGTTGTCCCTCGATTTTATTACTGACTTACCACCCAGTCAAGGGTTTAACACTATTCTTGTGGTCGTGCACCTATTTTCAAAAATGGCACATTTTATTCCTCTTAAGGGGCTCCCAAATGCTTCCACTCTGCCAAAGGTATTTCTTGAAGGCATCGTACGGCTCCATGGGTTTCCTTCAGTTTTAGTCTCAGACCGAGGTACTCAATTTGTATCTAACTTCTGGAGAAAATGCTGCGCTATGGCCCAGATCGACATCCGGCTATCGACCAGTCACCATCCCCAAACGGGTGGTCAAACTGAGAGGACAAATCAGACGCTCGAGCAGTATCTGCGTTGCATGTTACACCAAGCTGAATGAAGCTGGTTCGACCTATTATGGATAGCTGAATATGCTTATAATTATTCCCTATACACCAGCACTGGGCAGACACCCTTTTATACCATGTATGGCAGGCACCCACGTACTTCTGAGTTGGACTTTCCTACAATCCTAGAAATGCCAGCAGTCAAAACCTTGCACACAACCATTTCTCAAACCTTTAAAAAGGCAGCTGAACACCTACTTCAAGCTAAGAATCAGCAAAAGAAGTTTGCTGATCAACACCGAGCAAAGGCCCCCAACTACCAAGTGGGAGACAAAGTCTGGCTGGCGTCTAAACACGTGTCCATTAAAGGAACCCGAACTTTCCGTCCAAGATACCTGGGTCCATTTACCGTCACCTCTGTGATAAATCCTGTGGCGGTCAGACTAGCTTTGCCGTCAAACATGCAGATTCATCCTGTGTTCCACGTGTCTCTCCTTAAACCTGTTCAACCTGGGACCCGGGTAGCAACGCCACCGCAGCCAGTAGTAGTCACCGGGTAGCCAGAATTCGAAGTCAAGGACATCCTGGATTCAAAGTACTTCAGATCCAAATTATACTACTTAGTAGACTGGAAGGGGTATGGTCCACAAGACAGGACATGGGAGCCTTGTGAGTACATCCAACTACCTCGCTTGCTTAGACGATTTCATCAAAACCATCCAAACAAACCAGGACCAGACAGAAGAGCCACCTTTAGAGGGGTCTTGGGGGGGAGTGCTGTCATGATTCCTGCCCCTCATGTCCACAGCCCTCCAAGATGTCAGGCTGGAGCCAGGCCACGATCACCTACATGGCCCTCAAGGGCCTCTGCATCCCTCCAAAGACCCACTTGGAGTCAGATTTGGCGCTTGTGGCACCAGACTCACTCACTCCCATAGGATAACATTGGGGATTGGACTTGTAGTGTATTGATGGGGACAAGATGGATGCCCCCACATATTTCGGTTCCCAGAACTGCAAGTACAGTCTAGTCTTTTGGGTGTGGTTCAGCCCAGAGACACCTGGGATACCCAGAGACTATTTAAGCCACGCCCAGGCTGAGAAACATGCTTTGTGTTTTCTGCACCTGCAGCGTGACACTCACCGTGTTCGGATCGGTCTCCAGTAGGCCTGCATCTTTCTTCTGCGCTCAGCTCCTGCAAGAACAAGAACACCGTTAGGAACAGCCTTACCTTGCGGCGCTTCTGCCCATCAGTCATCGCTCCTTCTGTTCTGCGGGCATCTTCGGCGGTGTCATTCCCATCCCAGCACGCCGCTTCCTAAGGAAAAGGGAAAAGAACAGAAAAAAAGGCATTAGTAAGCATTCAGCAAATCTTCGCTTATTTTTAAAGACTGTACGAGCTTCAAACGCTTACCTGAATCCCAGCCGCTCTGGGGTAACTCTGTCTCCGGAACTTCTCATCCATCTGCAAGAGGGAGAAGACACTCCAGGTTAGCGTGGAAACATCTAGAGGCGCCGCATACTGCGCTTACTCACCGCATTTCTTCTTCATAACCGGCATCCACGCTGAAAACGTTGCGGCACCTAAAAGACACAGAAAAAGAACTCAGTTCAATACAAATACAAAAGGGTCGCATCACGCATCGCGCTCTCACTCACCTTCAGCGCTACTCATCTCAGCAGCACGTCGCCATTCCCGGACGCCGGCCATCATCTAAGGAAGGAAAGGAACGAAGTTAGAGAACTGTTCAAAAGACTCATTATACTTACCTGTCGGACTCTTGCCAGTGAAGTAACTAGGCAGCAACGAGCCTGCATCAATCAACGCTCCCTTGCGCTGAAAGCAGGATGGAGAGCACACTTTCCAAGAAAACAAGGTGAGCTGTAGATCAAAGGGTAGGGTTGGACCCTGGGGAAGAAGGGGTTTAAGCACACAGAGACAATAGGGAGTTAAACTCTACCAATCCTGTGTTTCAGGCCCAGTCTCCAGTCGAGTAGACTCCAGGGAAGGGTTTGAGGTCGTAAGAGGTCAGAACAGGCTGAGTGACATCCCTGTGGATACCAGGTTATTCCTCATTGAAGGAACCCGGTACTGGAACCCGGTATGGAGGCAGCCATGCCCTTATTAAGGACATGGCTGCCTCCATACTTGTAATGAGGCCCATAGATTCAGCTGCAGGGTACCTGCTCCCACGGTAGTAGGTCAATCTGGCAGTCATAAGCACGATGTGGCGGTAGTGTGTTAGCCTGCTCTTTCGTGAAAACATCCAGGAATTCTTGGTACTCCGTGGGTAAAAATCCCATTAGACCTAGTCCGGATATTGTCTTTTGTGAGACTGGTAGCAAATTTTCCGAAACCCGTTCCTTACTATAACAGGAAGTGCATTCCTTGGGAAAGGTTATGGTTCTCGCCCGCCAGTCAATACGTGGGTTATGCAGTTCCAGTCAAGGTTTACCGAGAATAGTCTGAAATTGGGGTGCGGCGATGAGGTCAAATGTGATGCTTTCCCTATGACCGTCCTGACAAAGCAAAGTGTTTACTGTGGTACATTGTGTTACGGGGCCTGAAAGGAGCTGCTTTCCATCTACAGCCATTACGTTTTCAACAGAGTTTTTAGGGTGGAACGATAAGCCCCTCATCCTTGCGGTTTCTATGTCTAGATAATTCCCGACTGCCCCACTATCTATAAATGCTTTGAGAGCGTGCATCTTGGCGGGTTGCAGTGGATTAACCAAGACCACTGGAATAGCAAAATGTGAGATCTGATGAATCTGTTCTACGCTCGACAAACCGACCTCCAAGTCTGCTGGGCGTTGGAGTTTTCCATTTCCTTGCTTTCTTTGACATTGTCCATAGCTCCCACTGCCTTCCGTGGGGGCTTTGGCATACAGTTTCGAAGAAAGGGACGGGACTGGCCACAATATAGACAAAGTTGTTCCTGGCACCTCCGCTCTCACTCTGCCTTGGTGGGCGGACCCCAAAGGACGCCCAATTGCATGGGCTCAGGATGTGTCTCAGTGGATTGTCGAGTTGGGATTTCCTTGGGTCGGATATACACGGGCCTATTCTCCGAACAAGCCCGATTGGTCTTACGGTTCTGTAGACAATGGTCTAATTGTATTGATAGATCGATGTACTTGGCACAATCATCGGGGGGTTAACTACTTGTGTTAAAATGTCTTTTAATTATCCACGCAATCCTCGTAAAATAATGTGATGGATGCGTTTTTCTTCGGGCCAACCTGATTCCGCAACTAGACAATTGAATGTGGCTACATACGCGATGAGATCCTGACTGCCCTGTCGCAGAGAGAGAAAACCGTTGTCTAGGGCTTGGCCTTGTGTTCGATGAGCAAACAACTTTTCTAGCTTGCGTTGGAAGCCGGTGTAATTCCTCAGTAGTGGGTCATCTCTATTTACCAATGGGACTGACCAGTCCGCAGCATGCCCCCCAAGGTACGAAAGGACGAAGGCAACCCTCGCCTGATCAGTCGGAAATAACTCAGGTTTACATACAAAGTGCAGGCAACATTGATTCATGAATGTTCCAAACTTCTTGCGGTCCCCAGAAACCTCTCAGGGGAAGCTAAATGAATATTAGCTGGGATGACCACTTGAACCAGAGCCACGTTTGGTAATGTGGAAGCTTGTCCTTGGGTAGCCCCTCCTGGCAAAGGTGCTAAACAGGCCTGTGTCTGCAAGATCTGCCTGGCCAACTCATCGGTCTTATCCCTATTTACCACTACCTCTCGCCTTAAGGAGTTGGTTTCCGAGCGGGCCGCATCCACCTCGGCCCGCAATTCTCCTAGTAATTGTGATAGCTGGTCAACCTCAGAGGTCTCCATCCCTCAGGCAGAGTGGTAAGAACGGCTTCGTGTTCTGTCACACCCACCTGTGTCTCTGCGGGAGTGATGGAGTCTTGACCTTTTTCCCCGTATGCTCACTGCCCAACCTGGTATGGGAAGTCTGCCTGGTAATGAAAGGGTAAAGGACATTAAGATACAGGACTGCTTTCACCACTGGACCCTCCTCCCTCTTTTCCCTTTGGGTAGAGGAGGTTTGACTAGAGTTTTCCCTGGCTCACCTTGAGGATTAGTTGGGCGAGCTCTCCATCCTGCTATTGGCAGGGGTGCAATTCTTCGTGGGTAGATGGTCTGTAAGCCCCGGTTGTGGGTCTTTCCCTTGCAATCGTAAATGGGTTTTGAGGCTGTGTGCATTCCGTGTTGAGTCGCTGTTCCAAAATCACAGAGGATTCCCCTGGAATGCTGCTGAGGGATGCGTGGTGAACCAGTTACTTCACTGGTACTCCCGAACTGACTGTTTTAGCAGGTAGGTGTCTTTTGTTCCAGCCAGGTATGTTTTTAGAGTTGGGCGAATGCTGCTATTCAGGTAAGTGTCATTCAGGCTTTCGCTCAACTGCAAAGGATGTTGGGTTCTGCGCAGAGTGTGACTAATTATTGTTCGTATTTTACAGGTGAGCCCAAGTTCTTGAGAAAAGGAGCAGCATGCGCGATCTGGCGCTTAAGAGTTTAGGTGAGTATGCACTGTGTTTGCCTGATACAGAAGTCTGCAATTACATGAGCGCTACCCGATTTTCTTGACTTCTCTTCGCAGGAGCTGCTGAGTGTTCGTGCAGTGATCCGGAGAGACGATCCGAAGACTGGAGATGGTCCGATGACTGAAGCTGGTCCAATCACTGGAGATGGTCCGATGACTGAAGCTGGTCCGATGACTGGAGCTGGGACCGCACGCACGTGGGTTGGAAGTATTTCCCAAAGACAGGAGCGCGGTGAGCATGTTGCTTGCTAAGCTTACAGAAAACAACACGAAGCACTGAATAGTCTTGGGACGTGGCTTATATAGCCAGCCACGCCCAACAACTAGAGCGCACAGGTAGTTCAGTACATTTCCTTAATAGCCACAGGAAATGAACAGGAAGTGGGCAGGAAATGAACAGGAAGTGGGCAGGATATGATTATACCCTGAACCCAAACAGACATGAAAACAAGGAGGCATGATTACAAGGATGCTAGAGAAGGATGTCATGGTCTAAGAGTGTATATGCCTAACCTGCCAGGCCCTGATCCATCTTGCCCCAGCCAGGAACCCTGTATTCATGACAGTTTGAGGGTCCCAGGTTTCCCTGTCTCCAGACTTGGCTCACTCTCCTGCCCAGTAATGCCACAAGTAAGATGGTTTGTACTTTCTCTTCTGTTGTGGGTGCGGGTCCCAGACCAGTATTTCTCTATTGCTTTGATCTGGTTATCTATTTTTTTGATCTGGAAGACCTGATTCACCCTCCTGCCAGATACTGCCACAAAGAAGATGAGTTATATTACTCTTCTCTTGTTGGTGCGGGTCCCAGGCCCATATGTCTCTACTCTGGTAATCTAGCAGATCTGATTCACTCTCCTGCCAGGTACTGCAAGGAAGAAGATGAAATGGAACTTCTTCTTGCTTCCTTTTTGAAAAGCTAGGGGCTTGATGATAACCCCAAACTGGGAATTCCTCCCCTTTATGGCTTTCAGTGTTTCTCTTTATGCAAGTGGGTATATTGCTCCCTGAGCTCATATGATTTGTTCCTCTGTTACTTTCATGTACTTCCAAAAACCCACTTGTATCCCCACCAGCTGGACCGAGTGCTCCCGTACCTTCAAGGAACTTCCTGGCAGGCTTCGGCCTGTCCTGGGGTCTGAGTTTCGGTTGCTTGCATATTGCATGCCCTTCGACTCTGCGGAAAGTGGCTCACAGATCCTCTGGCTGTCTGCAGATCTCGCGCCCACCTCAGATAACGTGGTCAGCCCTCTTCCTTCTGCTTCCCCAGTTTCTAGAGGAGTCCTTCAGCATTCGGTCCTCCTGACCGTTTCACTTTCTGCCGCCTCTTCGTGCTGAGACGCCGAACTGCTCCCCAGCTCGCAGCTCCTCCAGGGATGGCTTGACTCCATATTAAGTCCTTCTTCTCTTTTTATGTCAAAATCTTTCATATTCTTTCTATGTTGACTAGAATGGTTACCTCTGCTCCACGGGGCATTATTCATTGCTCTGCACCTCTTCCTCGTCTCAGTACTTAGACAAGTCTTCCTATGGTAGTCTATGTTCTTCTTTGTTTCAGTAGAGTTTAACCCTATAGTCCTACACATATACATGGGTCGCTTAGGGATGATAGTGGGGTGTACAGGGTAGGGGGGGGGGTTTAGGAGAGGTTGGGTTAAGGTGAACATCCTGTGTTTTCCCTAGATTTTCCTCTGTGTCCTCAGAGGGGGGGGGTCTCTCCAAATGAGATCCACCTGCTGTGCACCACACCCAGGGGGTCTGCTGGGTAGCGGCCTCACCTCCCTGGACTCATGGGAAGGGGCTCCCCCCTAGTGAGAAGTGACATCTAGGGATTTGTCACAATACAATTGCACCAAGAATGATGCCAGCGGGTTTACATCATAATACTTGATGTTCAGAAGGGACACCCAGAAGCCTGTAGACCTGTGTTTTGAGGTATCCGTTGGTGGAACAGGCAGAAGGAACTAGCTATGTAAAACAGCTCAAATGCTAACTAGAGTAAGGCCATCAGCTCGCTTAGGCTGCCGCAAAGAAGACGGCAAAGGGAAGCAAACACTGCTATGACTTCAAAGTCATCCTCCCTGCCTTCATACTCAAAACCCATCCGACTGAAGAACTCCTGCTTTACCTCACAATCATCAACAGCTACCTAACTCAAGCCACCGTCCCCTCAACCCACAAGCCCGGACAAATGCTACTGCCTCTCAAGAAACCAACACTGGACCTTAATGACCTCAGCAGCTACTACCCCATCACCCATCTTCCCTTTCTAGGTAAGATGCTTGAAAAAGCTATAACTCCTCCAACATATTGAAGCTAACAACCTCCTTTAGTCCAACCAATCAGATGCAGCAGAGAAACAGCTACGATCAAGGTGATCAATGATGCCTTAAAATTCTCGATGATTGTCATCCTTGCCCCGTGGTTTTCCTTGCCCTCTCAGCAGCAGTCACCACAGTAGACCACCAGACACTCAACAACAATCTACATCACTGCATAGGAATCGGCAAAATCATCCTCAGCTGATTCAAATCATACCTTGCTAATCGCCACCAGTTCATACAAATGGATTCGTCCAGATCACCAACTCTACCCATCACGTGTGGAGTCCCACAAGGAGCCATCATCTTTCCCTGTGAGCTTCAATCTTTACATGGAACTGCTCAGAACCCTCCTCACTCAACAACATTCATATCCATCAATGAGCAGATGATGAACAGCTCAACCTCAATTTATCCTCCATCAAAGACATCCACAGACTCAATGCCTCCCATTGATCCAGTCGTGGATGTCCAGTGCTTACATGAAGCTCAACCCCTCCAGGGTTGAATTCCTACTGCTGACCAACAACACTAAACACCCTAGCATCCAGACCTGGCTCCCTGCCATGAACTTCAGGGACTTTACAACCCACCTGGCCACCTGTGCCAAGTCTCTTGGGTTCAACATCGACTGAAACCTCTCCTTCAAATGGCACATAGCAAGAAAGACACACAGGTCTGTATTAACATTCTCTCCTGTGGGAAATCAAGCCATTCATCCCAGAAAACAACTTCAGATCTGTTGTCCAAGCCTTGGTCCCCTCACACCTGGATAGTGGTAGTGCCCTTTTGGGGGGCCTTCCGGTGACTACCCTGGCACCCCTGAGATGCGCAGATCCTGCATGAATCATCAGGCCTCATTAAAGTGCTTTGCAAATTCAATCACATCACCCAGACCCTCATCGAACTTCACTGGCTCCCAATGCAAGACTGTATCCTCTGCAAGTCCTGATGCATAATCTTCAAGGCTGTGGATGAGGGTGAGCTAGGCCAGCAGTCATAAAAGAGGAATCAATCAAGAGGCCAATGACTAGAAAGCACTAACTCTCCATTGACAAGCCAGAAGAGGAAGACCCTTGATGGCTCAATCCCGGGAAGATCCCCAAACTATCCAGACCATGGGTCCAGCAGAAGGCCAAACAGAGGCCAGTAATGATGCTGGTGGCAATCAATTGGGCATCTACCAAGACCCCTGGTTAAATCAGACATTAGTGTAAGTTCTTATGGGTCCAGATTCCACTTGTAGGAAACCTGATCCCCAACCTGAAAGTGTTCCTTCGGTGTCTATTCCTGATCCTGTTCCGATCGCTCCTGCTACGCTGGACGTGGCAAAGGAAACCTTAGCCTTTTCTCCACTGAAGATAGGGTACCTGGCCCAATACAGGGTGCACCGCCAGATCAGGAGCAAAGCCCTAGAAGAGGCCCCACAGCTGTTCATCGTTTCACCAGGGTGAGCAGGCCTGTGATGAAACTAACACACAATACACCAGGGGTCCAATGTGAAGTTCTCATTGCCCGGTCCTCACAGATTTTCATTCCTCACCCTTCTTTAGAGCAGATTACTGGTAGTTCAGCTGTACTGTGGGATGTGACTAAGATTCAGGGTATTGGTGGCCACGGATGACCTGTAGACCATAATCATGGCTCGATTGATTTATAGAACAGGTGACTGCCATCCTGAGGGCTGAGGATAATTCAAAGGAGGTTGAGGATCAGAAAAGCCCCTGCAGGGGGAAAGGAAATGAAAAAATTAGGAAAAGAAAAGAAAGGATGCCCTGGTACGTGATGTAGCGCTGAAAGAACTTTGAGGAGTCAGAAATGAGAGTCAGACACAAGTTTGCAATGTTATTGGTTGAAGGATTTTATTGAAAATAAAAGGGGTTGGGGAAAGGCCTCCCTGACCGTGCTCTAGAGGAATTTCCCTACATAAACAAAATCTAACGCTCTGTCCATGTCAGGATGTCAAAACAAACCTGTGCTGTGTCCAATGTTCTATTCTGACCCTTACACTGCAAACTTTACTCTACGGTGAAAAAGGGAAGTGTCTTTAACCTTCAGTGGTTTGGCAAAAGTGTTCATAAAGAAAGGATAAAGGACTTAAACAAAGGTTTCTTCAAGAATAAAGTTCTTGGTTCCTGAGGGATGTTCCTTTCCTCTGAATTTTTCTTTTCTCCTTGAGTGTTTATTCACTATAGTTCTTTGGACCGCTCTTGGCCAAGTACAACACTTGCACCACAACTGTTTGACTTCACAATCTCTGGTCCTCTCTTGGCCAAGTAAAACACTTTTACAACAACTATTTAAATTCACAATTTGTAGTTTCTTCAAGAACAGTTCTTTGGGCTTCTCTTGGTCAAGTGAAACATTTGCATACAAAACTTAACAGTTCCTTTCAAGAACAATTCTCTGGCCCTTTCTTGGCCACATGCAACACGTGCATATAAAACCTGTTTAACACAATCCTTTTCAATTGCCTTGTGTACTCCCCAAGCAGGACCTTTGTTTTATACACTTAATGTTGCCTGGTGTACTCTCCTGACAGGACTTCTGATTCACTCCTCTTGAGACTGTCTGGTGTACTCTCCTGCCAGGACTTCTGATTCAATCCATACACTTTTAATCGCCTGCCTGGACTTCGGTTCACACATTTGAGGTTGCCTGTGTACTCCCTTACCAGGACTTCTGTTCATTTGGGTTTATCCCCCATTCCCAAAGTTGTCTATATATAGTATTCGATTATCTTCTTTGTGTTTTCTTCATATTGACACTGTCTACATTTTCACATTAGAAAGGGGTTTATTTGTGACTCCAATTCCCTTCTTTTAATATGTCCATCCTTTTTCTCTCTTTCATTTAAATAACTTTCAATTGTTCACACTCAGTGTGCTCACCGATACGCCCTGTTGAGCACCTCAAAGCACCATGTGATCCTGCCTCATGGAGCTGCCCACAGGGTCAGGATCAGGTAGCGGCTGCCGTCCCCGTACTGCATGGGGAGAGGTCACTGTCGGGAAAGAAGTTATGATATCAGATTCATCACATACCCTTCTCCTAAAGACTTGGCTTCCTGCCCAAGGGTCTTCAATTAGATTATGACTTGGGGATCCCCCCGGAAGACTGATCTCCCCTTCAGGTCTGATGTCCCAGTCCCAGCTAGGGAGTTCAGGTATAAAACCTTCTTTTTCCCAAGAGTCTGTAGGGGAATAAGAACTGGCAGAATTGTTGACAGTCCCCAGGTCCTTTTCCCCAGGAAAATAAGGTAAGTCTTTTTTTACTTGTGGGTTTTCTTTAGTGGTTCTTATTTTTACCCCTATTTTGGCCACCTGGGAGACCCATTGGTCGAAGTGGGGAATGTTACTCCCTAAAACTATCTGGGCCAGCAGGTTGGGGATTATTGCCACCGTTATAGATAACTCTTTTCCCAAGATAGTGACATGGATTTGTGTCTGAGGGTTTCTTTCAATATAGCCATGTACACAACCTACTTTTTCTTTCCTTAATCTCTTCCACCCCCTGGGAAGCAATTCTGATCTTACAGATCCCTTACTTCCGCTGTCGTGTTAGGAACAAGTCTTCCTTTTTAAGAACGGCAGGGACTCTATATGTGGCGTTATCCCGGGTATATGCGCAAGCGGTGGCTCCCATCTTTGTGTTTTGCTTTCCCATCCTGCCATTCTTCCCAGAATTCCTAGCTTCCTCGGTCATCTGGGCATAACAGGCCTGGTTATAAGTTAGCCCAATACCCTCACTCCCTTCATCATGCTTGTGAATTTTGTCTGAGGGTAGGGGTGATAGTACAAGTTAATTTAGGGGACAATGCCTTGCGGGTGCCCATACTCTCCATATATCTGGGGTGGAGTTAGGGATGGTATTAACATATTCCTGGTTGCCGTTCTTTTTCCCTACTTAAGGAGCCCTCCAGCCTCTTTTCCTTTGCAGATAGGGAGCAGGTGCAAGTGGATCTGGGTCACCTGGCCTAAGCCCCATCCACCCAGTGCCTTCCTGTTTTTTTGCTCTTTTCCACCACTTAGCAAGCCCCGTCCACCTGGTGCCTTCCTGGTTGCCGGTCTTTTTCCCTACTTAAGGAGCCCTCCAGCCTCTTTTCCTTTGGAGATGGGGAGCAGGTGCAAGTGGATCTAGGTCACCTGGCCTAAGCCCCACCCACCTGGTGCCTTTCTAGTTGCCGCTCTTTTTCCCCACTTAGCAAGTCCCACCCACCTGCTGCCTTGCTGGTTGCTGCTCTTTTTCCGTACTTAAGGAGCCCTCCAGCCTCTTTTCCTTTGCAAATGGTGAGCAGGTGCAAGTGGATCTAGGTCACCTGGCCTAAGCCCCACCCACCTGGTGCCTGCCTGGTTGCCACTCTTTTTCCCTAATTAGCAAGCCCTGCCCATCTGGTGCCTTCCTGGTTGCCGGTCTTTTTCCCTACTTAAGGAGCCCTCCAGCCTCTTTTCCTTTGGAGATGGGGAGCAGGTGCGAGTGGATCTCGGTCACCTGGCCTAAGCCCCAGCCACCTTCTTAGCCCTGCCTCTTCCTTCCTGCTCTTAACTCTTAGATCAAAGGTGTCTTTCACCTGGGCGTCCAAAGCAAAGGCCAGTCGCAGAAAAGGGCAATTTCTGTTCGGACCTGTCGAAGGGCAGTTGAAGAAAAGGGCAATTTCTGTTTGGACCAGGAGGATCCAGGGCCCGAACCCCTACTCAGACAGCAGGTAAGCATGCACCAACATGTGTTTACTCCCTCTGTCCCCACAGGCCATCCCCACCTGTCTGGTCTCCCGTGATGTTCCCTTGTGCCCCCCCTTCTCGTACACAGGTGTTGCCTGTTGTGCTTGATTCTTCTACCCTACTCCCCCTTCCTCCCTCCAGCCTACTTCTGCAGGAGTCTGTCCTGATACATTCTGGTTTCACCATCACCGTTTTGTAGCCAATGCTGGATTTGACTTTAAAGGACTTCATTGATTCACGTTGCGTCACCCTTTCTCATGGTGGCCCTGAATCATGCTGTTTCCATCTTCATCTTGTATCCAGGCTAGCAGCATTATGTGTTACTACGGACTTCTGCAATTGTATTCGCTCTCCCCTCTTGCGTCTCCACTCTTTCTGACTGCTTACTCTCTGTTCTCTCCTCCTCTCCCTTTCTCCCTTTTCCTATCTCCTCCCCTTACTTTTTTCTATGTACTTACTCTATCAGAATTGTCCTTGGACCTAGTATGATAGCAACCTCGTCTGTCTCCTCCCTCCTCCCCTTACTTTTTTTCTACCCCCCCGTCCCCCTCCAGCACTATCACCTTTTGTTTTCTCCGGCTCTACCAGAAATGTCATCAGGCCTAGTACGGTAGTCGCCTGTGTGTTTCCATTTCCTTCCCACTCTTTCCCTCCCTTCCTTCCTTATCTTTGTCTTAGCACTTGCACTATCCGAAATGTCGACTGGCCGAGTATGATAGTTAATTTCACTTTCTTACTGGTTATGGCCTGTAAGAATGTCATTGTATTTTCCCTTGTTCCCTCCCTTGCCTTGAAGAGCTTGGAAACACATTGTCTAAAGGCGCTATATAAATAAACTATCATATCCTCAGTATGCTCTATTAGGATAGGATTTGCCCCAGTGATAGATGTTCTTGAGTCCTTGGGCGATTCAGTTGTCTCTAATCCCTGTAATTTATAGAGGCATGTCCCTGAGGTGAATGGTTTTCGCTCCCCCTGTTCTGAAAGGCAGTACCATAGAGGGAATTCACATTCCTCCCATGAGGGATCTGGCTTGTCTCCTTTAAGTGATGGTGGCCTTACAATGGTGTTTTTCCTTCTTCTCCTCCTAATTCGAGAGTTTCCGGTCTACCCGAGGGAACAGATAAACCTAAAAGGGTATCTTCCTTAAGGAAATGACTATCTTCTCCCTCCCCGATGTAGCCGGACTGTTATCCTGGACGATGGAGAGAACCTTTGAGGTCTCGGAAAACTCGTAGTCCTCTGTCTCTAAGGGACAGGAAAATTACTTTCCAAGTTCGTGGGGAATTAGGTATGTTGTTGTTTTCCCTGGTAGTGGGCTTGGCTCAGATTTTAGTGGTTGGGATACCGCAACTGGTTGTTCATGTGCTTTTTCTGGCAATAGAGTGGTATGCTTATTAACGCCAGGTTCCATTTCTAGAGGGGAGCATTTTTCTAAAGACATTGAGTCCTTGGAAAGTTTGACATTTACCCACAAGGACTCATCTGGTCAATTCACAATCAACCATTCCTTCTAAGGGACAAACAAAATGTCCTGGGGTTCTGCTCTCTCCAGATGAACTTTAATGGTCATCTCTCTATTTCTCTCCTCCATAGATTTCATTACAGGGTGGTTCGCATAGGGTCTCATACACTAAGCTTCCTACTAACTCACTCATTTTAAACTCTCTTTGTGTATGGAACATTACATAAATGGCAAAGCTGGTGGGGAAGTTTATCTGCAAATCCAAATCGATTATTGCCTTGTCCCTCCCCGGCACTGTATAATCTCTGGGACAGAAGAGAAAATAAATGTTTCCTTCCATGGCTTTCTTCATGGGGATGGCCTGTGAGGTCAAAAGATGGATGGCAACCCGCATCCTATAGCATAGGTTGTTGTGGGGTTTATGTTCTCCCAACCAACTCTGACCTTGTGATATTGACCCAATGAAGTGGTGTTGATCAGTTTGTCTCTTTTGGGTAAATGACCCACTGGTGGAAAAGATGATGTTAGACCACTTTTTTAATTTTAATATGTAACAACTGTAGGGCTCTAGAGCTTACATTCTCTAACTTACTACTGGTGTGGGATACCTAGTTTGTGTCAAATGAGCCTCATAACACTCCTGACACCATGAATGAGTAAGAAATGAAAGTTAGACACATGTTTGCTATGTTTTCAGTTAAAGAATGTAATTGAAAATAAAAGGGGTTGCCATAAGGCCTCCCTGACCATGCTCTAGAGGAATTTCCATACCTAAACAAAAATGAAGGCTCTGTCCACGTCAGGATATCAAAACAAAACATTACTGTGTCCAATGTTCTATTCTGACCCTTACACTGCAACCTTAACTCTAATGTTAACTCATTAGCTCTGCTATAGACATCATCGCCCCTCTCCAAAAGAAAAAATCCAAGAATACCAAACACTCCAATACCTGGTTCTCAGCAGAACTAAAAGAACTACGAACCAAAGAACGCAAAGCCCTAAACATATGGCAAAGCTCCGCCAGTGCCTCCTCTCTATCTTCATACAAATCACTGGCCACCGAATACAAAAAGCCATCATATCAGCGAAATCCGCATCCTATAATGAAAGAATCTCTAACAGCACCTCAGAATCCAAAGAGCTCTTCGCCATCTTCAAGGAACTATCCACACCGGCCACTAAGTCTCAATAGATTGTCAAGGACCAAGCCTGGAGTAACACCACACCGTCCGCCCTCCTAAATAAAATTGAACTCCTCCAAGCAAAAATCCTAGTACACCACAAAAATCTCACTCAGCACATTTTATCAGTATCCCACACTGAAACAGTGACTGAGAACAAAAAGACAAATCACATTACACCATTCAAATTTAGAGAAGTCTCTGAAATAGAGGTAGTTGATATCGTTAACAGAATCAAACCTTCCAGTTGTAAAGGTGACGCCTGCCCCGCTAAACTCGCGTAGAAACACTAGCACTTTTTCTTAAAACCTTCATCAATGCATCCTTCAACACCAACTCAGTCCCAATCAGCCTAAAAGAAGCTTGGGTGCGCCCTCTTCTCAAAAATCCCACCCTAGATCCTGAAAACGCCAACAACTATAGACCCATCACAACCGTTCCCTTCCTACTCAAGACCTCAATAAAGTGGCCTACACACAAATCCAGCAATACCTGGAAGAACATCGCATTTTAGGAAAAAGGCAATCGGGTTTCCGCCCAGGACATGGGACCGAATCGGCCTTACTAGATCTCAAAATCCAACTCAATGACATCATGGACAAAGGGAAACCAGCACTCCTGCTCCTGCTGAACCTATCCGCAGCCTTTGACTTGGTCAACCATGACATTCTAGGCACGCAACTGAAAAATTAAGCTCACTTCTCGCCCAAAGCCATCTCTTGGGTCAAATCTTTCCTCGAGGGTCGACTTATGAAAGTATTTTCTGACTCAGCGAGCTACCCCCACCACTATCCACTGTGGCGTCCCACAAGGGTCTTGCACTGCCCCCACCCTATACAACATCTTCACCCTCCCACTCTTCAATGACTTGGACCGTCGTCACATAGCTTATACCAACTATGCTGACGATACGCAAGTCCTGCTCCCCCTCACAGGGGTCTATGAACAAGATGCCACAGCATTAACCAAGATCTATACATCCATCCAAACCTGGATGGCAGCCAACGGCCTTTGCTTAAATGGGGACAAAGCAGAGATCCTACTAGTTGGCACCAAAGAAACACTAAGCAAACTCCCGTTGCATTACAAATCTTTTAACATCGATAACTCCACCATCACAGTCTCCACTACAGTAAAAACGCTAGGAGTATACCTTGACTCCACTCTCTCCATGACACAGCAGGTCAATGCTATAGCCTCCTCTGCTGCGCTTACCACTACGGTAATTAATGCTGTTAAACCCTTTCTATCCACCAAAAACTGCATGGCCGTAGCCAGAGCCATAGTAGGCACCAAATTGGACTACTGCAATGCCCTCTTCTGGGGGCACGTCTGCAGAAAACCTAAAAAAAAATGCAAGTCACACAAAACAATGCTCTGAGAGCAGCCCTGAGCATCCCAAAAAGGGAGCACATCTCCCAAGCCAGAAAAGAAGCCCACTGGCTCCCAATAAAAGAACGTATATTATTCAAATCCATGGCCATCACTCACAGATGCCTCTCCGCCAACGCACCGCCCTATCTTTCTGAAAGGATCACCCTTAATACATCCACCAGACCCACTAGGACACACCTGACTAACCAGACTCATGTACCCACATTCAAAAGAAGTAAAGCCGGAGGGTCCAGCTTTCAACACCTAGCATCCAAAAACTGGAACGCACTCCCCACCGCACTAAGGAACGAAAAATCATACCATGCTTTCCGGAGGCTACTCAAAACCACGTTGTTCAACTAACCCTCTCCACTCCACCCTATCTGTCCTATTGTATGTCACAAATGGATGTAAATAAGCACAACTGTATGTAAATATGCTCTGTATTGTCTCTATCTTTATACCATGTATGCTATGTAACAAGTAAGACTGCTTTCAGCCCCACGATGCCCCTGGGCAGATGTGCGCTATACAATCCCAAATAAATTAAAATAAGGTAATAAAGGGTAGTGCCTTTAATCTTGAGTGGTTTGGAAACAGTGTTCCTAAAGGAAGGATGAATGACTTTAGGAATCTCCCTTCCCCTGGATTCTTCTTTACTCCTTGAGGTTTTCATACACTGGTGTTTGCTGGACCTCTTATGGATACATTTCTTTGTTCAAAAGGGTTATTCCTTTCCTTTGAATTCCTCTTTACTCCTTGAGTGTTTATTCACTACAATTCTTTGGCCCTCTCTTGACCAAGTACAACATTTGCACCGGATCAGTTTGACTTTGAAATCTTTGGGCCTCTCCTGGCCAAGTGCAACACTTGTTTAGCAACTGTATACCTTCACAATCTTTGTTTCTTTCAAGAACAGTTCTTTGGGCTTCTCTTTGTCAAGTACAACATTTGCATACAATACTTGTTTAATTTCACAGTTCCTTTCAACAACAATTCTTTGGGCCTTTCTTGGCCAAGTGCAACACTTGCACATAATACTTTTTTTTAACACAACCCTTTTCAATTGCCTATGTAATCCCCTAACAGCATGTCCGTTTTATAGACTTGAAATTGCCTGGTCTACTCTCCTCTCCTGCCAAGACTTCTGATTCACTCCTCTTGAGACTGCCCGGTTTACTGTCCTGCCACGATCTATGATTCACACACTTGAGGTTGCCTGGTGTTCTTCCCTACCAGGACTTGTGTTCATTTGGGTTTAATCACCCGTTCCCAAAGTTGTCTGTATAGTGTTCAGTAATATATCTTCAGGATATATTATCTTCTGACACAGTGCAAATTTACACATTACAAAGGGGTTTATTTGTGACTCAAATTGCCTTCTTTTAGTATGTCCATCTCTTTTATTTCGTTTAAATAACTTTCAATTGTTCACACTCAGCGAGTTCACGGATATGTCCCTGTTGCTTTTCTGAAGACTTACTATTGAGTATGCGTTGGTATCTTGTCTCGTGGGATTGCAGTCTTCTTTCCTTCGTTTACCGGTCCTCAACAGCTTCCTCTCAACACACCTCTTGTCTTCTTGGCTCCGGTAAACGAAATGCTGTTGCCATGTGTCTGCACAGGAGTTCTTCTCTGGCTCCTGGTGTTCCCGCAGTGACCCTCCGTTTAGCAGCTCCTTCTTCCTCCGGTATAGAGACACCTGACTCCACCATGCCGGTCCTAGCTTCTCGGCTCCCTGCTTCTCGTGGAGAGGTGAAGCCCTCTCTCGCCAGTCGCCACAGCAGCTGCTCTCCATTCCCTGTTTGGGATGCTTACATTTTCCGGGCACAGGTGATTGTCTGCAAACACAAGAGCTCTCACTATGTTTTCAGTCTCTTTTGGTCCACATTGCTCGATCCGTCTTCTTTGTCCCAGTATTTTGTGAATTCTAGGAACAGAAGTCCATTGTAAATGATTGACTTCTGGAATACGAATGATCATTTTCAAAAGGTTTTGATGGCAAGTTGGTTCTGATTGATAGACAATTGGAATTGAAAGCGGTGATTTCATCAAATTGGCCAAGGTTGGAAGATTGGTCAGTAGTTTGGTTAAAGGGTTTTCCCTGATCTTCATAGGAAAGGGGGTGTTATTTTCAAGGGAAAATGGAGCCACAACATCTTTGCAGAGTTCTCTCGTGCCATGTGATCCTCCGTCATATAGCCAACCCCAGGGTCAAGATCAGGTAGTGGCTGCCTTCCCCTAACCACATGGGGAGAGGTTGCCACTGGTAAAGAAGTGACACCATTGGATTCATCACAGAACCCTTATCTATATGATCCTACCCATCTGGTTCTCTAAGTGACCAAAGTGTGGTGCTCCCCATACGGGGAGAGGAGCATCCAAACTGTCTACTCCCAGCGCTTCTCACCAGCGCAGGTCTGCTCACTGGCATTCTCCAAGTGGGAAGCGCCCAGCGTTCACAGCCACCCCACTGTGCTGCTCCACAGCAATTACCCACAGCCCTCACACTGCAATTCATGCCAGGCTGCACCTGGCATATACAGCCCAGCCATAATAAGACTCCCCCCTATGCTGTTGCCAAGTAGCTGGGCACATAAAATCTTTGGGCCGTCCCACATGCTACTGCTGCTGCCATGCCTGGCAAACAACCATGTTGAAGCAGAAAAAAGAAAGACCTGCAGGTACGAAGGACCCTGAGACAGCCCTGGTCAGGCTGTCTCACAAGTACGGGTTTTGTATTATAGTTACAGTGCAATGTAAAAAATATCATTTTACACCTTGTGTGTTGTCATTTGTTAAAACATGTTATATTTGTGAAAGGTTTGTTTTTAGTATTTTTGAACTCTTCTTTTTTAGCTGCTTGGGGACGATAGTGATGGTGTACTAGAGGAAAGGAAACAGCGAAATACCAACTAAAGAAACCACACACAAGCATTTTGTTGTCTTTCTTTCCTGGTGTGTGTTTTAAGTAATTTATAACCTAATGCTTCTTCCGTAGGTGATTGGGGAATACCAACCTTTGCCTTTCATACCCACATCCATATAGGTACACCAAGGTGATCCCAAGCTCAGGTAAGTAGGGGTTGTTGGAGCCAGGTAAGAGGCAAGTTAAGCAAAGTAAAATAAAGGGCCAGAAAAGTGTATTGCTGTGCCCGCATACACATCTCCCAATACATGTGTTAGGGCCGTCCCCTCACTACATAAAAATACACAAGTCTATACACAATATTGTACATCATACAATAACAAAAATGAACACATTTTTGTGGCACTAATGAAAATCCTTTCAACTGCAGATCTCACACAAAACAAAATAATTCGGTAATAATAAAAAGAGCCAGTACAGGCCAACACTGTCTAAAACCATATTTACAGATTACTAGTAGTAGGGTATGATCACAATCTGCAGCACAATGTAGACAAACCAGAATGAGCATGTATACTGAAACAGTACCATCACCCTTCAGGTCAATGTAGAGCAGTCTAGTTATGTTCTTGTACAATGTTCAGTCTGGAAGTTGGGAAGAAATGGCTGCAGACGATAGGGCACACTCTGTAGCTGGCCCAGTCAATGTCAGAGTGAAGAAGGCCGGCAGTAATGGACACCAGTATCATTCTATGTCAGTTGAGGCTTTCGCCGACACTTTCTCACCTCCCTCTCCCCCTTTGGCTGACTCACACCCCGACACAGCCCTTTCCATGCTTCACTCTGCTATATCGGATACTCTTGATGTTCTTGCCCCTGTCATGAGGATCCGCTTGAAGCCCAAAGCCAAGTGCAATTCCTGGTACGACTCAGACCTCGTCCCCCCTAAACACAAGTGCAGGGTGGCGAAGAGGAAAGGGTGTGCTTCCTGTACATCCTCTGACAAACTGGCCTGCCACCTCCTACAAATGCAATACTGGCTCTCTGACCGCACCAAGAAGAAAGCCCTCATCCAAGTCTGCATCTCTGCGGCATTCAACGAATCGGCCAAACTCTTTAAAATCTGCAAGGAGCTGGCCAATCCTGCTGCAGTCTCTACCTCACCTGCCCCAGGCCCTCTGCACAGCTCTGGCTTCTCATTTCATATCTAAAACTCAGGATATCCTGTCCTCTCTCTCTTCCTCTCCTCCTCCTACCTCTACTCTCCTCTCTTCCTCTGGCCCTTCTGTGGCTACCTCTCCTCCCTCCTTCTCTGCCTTTCCCCTGCTCTACATTGACCTGAGGGTTGATGGTACTGCATCACCCCTCAAGTCAATGTAGAGCAGTCTAGTTATGTTCTTGTACAATGGTCAGTCTGGAAGTTGGGAAGAAATGGCTGCAGACGATAGGGCACACTCTGCAGCTGGCTGTCATGGCCACTGGTCAAGGGCCATTATATCCCACAGGGTGCCTAAGGCACGTGCATCCAGGCCAGGCACGGCTATCCACAAGCATTGGGATCACGTGCAGAAGTCTGAGGGAGTGGTAAGGTGGGGCCAGCGAGCAGGGCTGAAGGGGAATGGCTGGGGCCAGACTATATAAGCCAGCCCCACCCACGTGCTGGTGCTTCGCGTTAGTCTGCTGGTGCAGCATAACGCTTACCGCGGTCTACAGATCCTTACCTGTTTCCAGTTCTGCATGCTTATCTTCAGTCTCCAGAACTCCATCCTGCAACTGCGCACATCTTACCTGAGACCAGCCACGCCATCGCCTGATGCTCTGCGAAGCCGATCCCAACTCTGCAGCTACCGCGTGCATCTTACCTGAGACCAGCCACGCCAACGCTCAAAGCACTGCTTACTCGATTTCAACTCTACAGCTACCGTGCGCACCTTGCCTGTCTCTGCTGATCCAAATCTTGCAGCGCTTTGCATTCTTACCTGTTCCGGACGCCCAACATCACTAGAGACATCCTCCGGCTCAGCATCCTCACGGATTCCGCCATCAAGCGTCGTCAGGTTGAACCTGAAAGGGAGATAGAAAACACAAGGTTAGCAACTGCATAAACTTTTAACGCTTAGCCGCGCAATCTACAAACCTTGCATATCATCCGGAAACCCAACTCACCTTTCTAGTGGGGTCTTCTAAATCCCTGTTGGCTCCGTTTTGAACTCTCTTCCATCACGGAGTCTCCGCAAGCCATCTTCATACCTAAAGGGGAAAAGAAAGGACATTTCAACGTTATGGACAATAATCATTTGGGAAAAACCAACACAAAAGGATACGAACAATAATCACTGCTACAAAAACTTACCTCCAAGGCGGGACTGGTCGCAGCCGGTCTGGACCACCACGCACAAGGACCAGTGACGCAGCTTGGTCTACTTACGGCGCCCCGGCTGAGAGAAAGCTGGACGAAGAGCTCATCCTTAAAAAACCACAGGTGAGGTCATATGGGAAACCGCTTGCTCATCTCATTCTGGCAGGAAGGGTTCAAGGGGGATCGCAGTTCCACCGCAGCATTCTCATTGCCTCCTACCTTCTCTCAGGGTATAACCAGCAACCCAAGCAATCCACACCACCGCAGTCGAGGGAGAGCTCAAGCCAGGGAAGTCCAGTCCAAGGAGAGCTCCAACCGTGCCCCAACATCCCTGCAGATACCAGGTGAGCGTAACAGAACGCAAAGCCTCTCCGAATCTCTGCCTGGGTGTCATGGACACCTCAGAGACTGACCAATTGGCCCATTTGCTGGGGGAACTGCAGGCTGAAGTGCATGCCTCCAGACAAGAGACAAATTCCCTAAGAAGAGATCTCATTGTTGCTCGAGAATGAACTGATGATCTGGCCAGGCAAATGCTTCAAACTCATGCAGGGCAAGTCCTTTACCTGGAATCACACCAACCCCTTTACCACAGCCATCACCGCCACTTCAAGTGGTACTCCCGGGGGCTGTACCTTTGACCCCACCCGAACGATTCACTGGTGACCTCAACAAATATGCCATATTCATGAACCAGTGTCGTCTTCACTTTTTGTGCCGCCCTGTGGCCTTCCCTAACGATAGTGCCAGAGTTGCCTTTGTACTTTCATATTTGGAAGGCAGACCAGCAGACTGGTCCATACCTCTGGTAAACCAGGATGATCCTGTACTTCACAATTTTGGGGAATTTCAACGGGAATTGGAAAAGTTGTTTGCTAGGCACACCAAAGGACAAGCACTAGATAATGAACTGTTGTCCCTCAGACAGGGAAGCCATGGTCTGCTGACGTATATAGCCACCTTTAATCGTCTCTTTGCACAAACAAATTGGCCCGAAGAAAAAAGGACCACATTGTCCTATCGAGGATTGCGTGGAGAATTACAGGATATACTACCCCAAGTGGTCCATTCCCCCTTCCCCCGAGTGTTGTGCAGAATATATTAATCTGATGGTACAAATAGATCATAGGTTACAAGACCGAAAAATGGACCGCTCAAGAACGGAAGGGAGGTCGGTTTATATGCGGCCCAGGGACAATCAAGTCAAGACTCATGAACCCACCGAACCCATTCAGATTGGGGGATTACGGGCCCCTATATCCAAAGTGGAGAGTGAAAAAAGGAGGCAACAACAACTTTGTTTATATTGTGGCAAGGCAGGACATTTTCTTCGAGATTGCCCAACAAAGCCTCCCAAGAGAATAGTAGGCGCAACGGACAACAGCAATGATGAAAAAGATCAAACCACGGAAAACTCCGGCGCTCGACAAACGTAGGGGTCCACTTGTCAAAATGAAGAAAGTAGTTCAGACCTCACACCTAGTCATTCCGGTAATCGTAGTCCACCACCAGCAACCATCAAAAGTACATGCTTTGGAAGCATATATTGACAGTGGAGCTGTGGGTAACTATATCGATCAAAATTTAGCTGCACGAATAGGCCTTCCTCTTCAGCAGAAACTACAAGCGGAAAACATTACCGCAGTGGATGGCTCGCAGTTGTCATCCGGCCCAGTAACGCAACACACTGACAAGGTTATGCTGATATGTCAGGACGGTCATTGGGAAAACATCTCCTTCGACCTTATCGGGGCACCCCAGTTCCAGATGATCATAGGAATGCCGTGACTAGAAACCCATAATCCCAGGATTGACTGGCAAACACAAGTGCTGACCTTTCCGCAAGAATGCGCCAAAACCTTTTACCAGAAGAACCTGAAGAACGAAAAAATCAAGGCAAAGACGATCCTGGGTCTTGCTGGTGCCTTACCCCTGAAGTATCAGGACTATCAAGACGTGTTCCAAAAAGAACAAGCAAATACCCTACCTCCACATAGACCCTACGACTGCCAGATCGACCTGGTCTCCAGAGCCCAAATCCCATGCAGTCGAATATACGCTTTAACGGAACAAGAAAATCAACACCTGAGAACCTACCTAGACCAGTACCTAGCTAACGGATTCATCTGCCCATCTAAGTCTCCTGCATCCTCAGCTCTCTTCTTCGTACCCAAGAAGGAAGGCGACCTCAGAACGTGCATTGATTATAGGGCATTGAATTAAATCACTGTTAAGCACAGATACACTCTGCCACTCACCCCCGAATTACTCAACCACGTGAACAGTGCTCAAATCTACACAATCTACACAAAATTAGACCTGCGAGGGGCCTATCACCTCGTACGTGTTAAAAAAGGTGACAAGTGGAAAACAGCTTTCCTAACCAAATACAGACTTTGAGCATCAGGTGATGCCCTTTGGGTTATGCAATGCACTGGAGGCGTTCTAGCTCTTTATGAATTATGTACTCCACGAACTGTTGGATGTCTGCGTCCTCGTTTACATCGACGATATCCTGATCTATTCACAGTCCAAGGAAGATCATGTTTGCCATTTAAGGGCAGTCTTGAAAAAGCTTTGTCAGCATCGACTGTTTGCTAAAGTAGAAAAATGATCCTTCCACGTCACAGAGGTCAAATTTTTGGGCTTCATGCTTACTCCACAAGGGTATCATATGGACACACGCAAAGTGGAGGCTATCCTTCAGTGGCCATCTCCGACATCTACTAAAGCGGTGCAGAGTGTTCTCGGGTTTGCTAATTTTTACCGACGATTCATCCCAGGGTTTTCACAGATCGTCCACCCAATCACATCTCTTCTAAAAAAGAAGAATAAAACATTATTTTGGTCCTCCGAGGCAGAGATCGCCTTTCAGGAATTAAAACAAGCTTTCACCTCAGCACCTATACTTCGACATCCTCGACCTGACCTGCCCTACGTGGTCGAAACAGACACCTCCAGTATTGCCATGGGAGCAGCATTAGCAAAAGGACCCAGAGACAGGACAGCTTCATCCCATAGCATTCTGGTCCCGTAAGTTTTCAGCACCACAAAAGAATTACACAATCACGACAAGGAGCTCGTAGCCATCAAGGAGCCTTCAAAACCTGGAGATACTACTTCTTAGGGGCAAGACACACGGTCACTGCTATCACAGACTAATCGAAACCTGCAATATTTAAGAACAGCTAAGGCTCAATCTTCCTGTCAACTTCGCTGGGCTCTTTTCTTTGCCGAATACGACTTTGTTATAACTTACAGACCTGGAGTGCATAACAGAAAGGCAGACGCCACTATCACGTATGGGAGAGGACAAAGACGCCTTTAATCCATCTGAACCAGTAGCCATTATTCCCAGAGAACGGATTCAAAATCAAATTGCTGCAACTACCTGCTGGGAAGACTTGAAGACTGATTTCCAAGTACAGATACATCAGACAGCCGAGAAGGAACGGTTGATTAAAGGGGACCAGTACTCCATCAAAGATAACCTACCATACTTTCAAGGAAGACTATATATCAAAGACAAGGAAGTGCAAACCAAGATAATAGCAAACTATCACGAGTCATTGGTGGAAGGACACCTTGGAATTAGGAAGACCCAAGCCAAGATCCATAAAAACTATTGGTGGCCCACCTGGAGAAAAGATGTTGCCCAGTTCATTACAACTTGCGGAGTCTGCACACAAAACAAATCTCATAAATTAAGTCCCGCAGGGTTGTTGCGGTCATTAGAAGGACCACCAACGCCATGGCATACGTTGTCTTTGGACTTCATCACTGACCTGCCACCCTGCAATGGATTTAATACAATACTGGTCGTGGTAGACCTATTCTCCAAAATGGCACATTTTATTCCACTAAAAGGACTTCCCTCTGCTACTACTATGGCCACAGTATTCCTAGAACAAATTGCAAAATTACACGGTTTTCTATCCGTATTAATTTCTGACCGTGGAACTCAATTCGTCTCAGCCTTTTGGAGGAGGTGCTGTAAGCTAGCCCAAATCGACCTTCGTCTATCCACGAGTCACCATCCTCAAACCGATGATCAAAAGGAAAACACCAATCAGACTCTGGAACAGTACCTGAGATGTATGTTACAGCAAATGGAAGGGTCATGCAAAAATATTCTTTGGGTAGAGCGAATTTGCATACAACTCTATCCATACTAGCACTGGACAGACCCCATTCTACACAATGTTCGGCACCCTAGGACCTCCTCTTAACCCGCTTGATGAATTAGAAATGCCAGCGATCACTTCTTTGCATAAAATTATTACTCAGTCTCTTAAAGAAGCTACCTAAAACTTAAACTGAGCCAAGGAACAACAAAAGAAATTTGCAGACAGACCTAGAAGAGAAGCCCCGCAATATCACAACGGGGAGAAGGTATGGTTGGCATCCAAGAACATTCCATTAAAGGGACCCGGGGCCTTCCGTCCAAGATATCTCGGACCTTATCCCATTATAGCCATTCTTAACCCTGCGGCCATGAAATTGGATTTAACAGCCAACATGCGAACCCACCCAGTTTTTCATGTCTCTTCTAAAACCAGTGAAACCGGATAATCGGATTTCAACACCACCGGAACCAGAGATCATCACAGGAACCTGAATATGAGGTTAAGAGTATTCTGGAATCCAAGAATGTACGCTCAAAACTATACTATTTGATCGATTGGAAGGGCTACGGGCCCCAGGACCGCACTTGGAAACCAGCTGAATTCGTCCATGCTCTGCGACTAATCAAACAATTTCACCGGGACAATCCCACCAAACCGGGACCAGGAGGAAGGACAACCGTGAGAGGGGCTTTGGGGAGGAAGTGCTGTCATGGCCACTGGTCAAGGGCCATTATATCCCACAGGGTCCCAATGGACCCAGTCCTGGCGCCTTTGGCACCAGGTTCATCTGAAAGTGTGCTCTGCACACAGTGTGCTTAAGGCACGTGCATCCAGGCCGGTTGCGGCCATCCACAAGCATTGGGAGCACGTGCAGTAGTCTGAGGGAATGGTAAGGTGGGGCCAGAGGGCGGGGCTGAAGGGGTGTGGCTGACTACTGCAACAGCCTCTTTAAATCTGCCTGCTCCTATTCTCCACCCTCTGCAACTCATCCAGAACAGGACTGCAAGACTTGTCCTTGGTCTCAAGCCCAGGGATCGAATCTCTCCAGGAATGAAATCTGTGCACTGGCTCCCAGTGGCTGCAAGGATTAAGTTCAAAACCCTCTGCATTGCCCACAAGGCCTTCTGGGGCCTGGGACCTCAATACCTCTAACTCTCTCTTCCTAAAAATCTTCCTTCTCGAGCTCTACGCTCATCCGCCTCCATCTCCCTCAGGGTCGGTCGCTTCTCCAAACAATGAGTTGGTGGTAGAGCTTCTTCGGCTGTGGCCTCCCTGAAACTTGAGGGGAACCATCTCTGGTTCCAGAAGCACCTCAAGACCTTACTCTTTGCTTCTGCTTTCTCTCCTCCTCTACCCTGCTGAACTGACTGAAACTGCACTGGTCACCTGGCTACCCTCTGATCTCGGGCCCAGGTCCCCTCCCCCGCCAGCTGCATGCCTGCACTGCCTTCCAGGCAACCCCTGCACTTGGGGGCTGTTTCCGTATCCCTACAGGGCCCATTAGATCTTGAAACTTGATGTCTGCACTTACCCCTGCACTTGCCACTAGCTGGCTGCACTTTTACCTACTGTTTTTATTAATTCTATACATTTTTTTACTCTTGATCCTATGTATTGCACTGCCCCCTCCCCCTACACGCACTTTCCCTTTCCCCCTCCCCTGCACTTGTGCGATCTCAATGTCACCTGGCCTAGTGAGATTGTTGTCTCCGCCTTCCCTCTGTTCCCCCTCCCTTCTTCGTCGGGCTTTGAAACACTTGTGTATACACATGTTATAAATGCCATATCATATGGCTTAGTGGGTAAAGAATGGTTCACAAGCTATTTTTTTTAAACTTTCTTTATTGACATTTCATATAAACAACAACTCCAAACCAACGCCCAAACCCAACCCATCCAACCCACCCACCCATCCCCCAGCATGGCACATGGATGATCACCCCGCCCAGAGTCAGACCAAGGCACACGGCCCATAAACCATGCAAAATGAAAAACCTACACCCTACAGCAACAAGTCCTAAAAGTCCATGCAACAGAAAAAGAGGGCCACAGCACAATGCATTCTCTCCCCCTCCCCCATTGTTCCAGTTAGCCGAGGCCACCTGATTATAATAAAAACCCCGCGGCCTTTGGACCATTCAATCTGGCGGTGATAGATTCGAAAGTTCCTGTGATAAACAGGGGCTTGATCCTCAGCCACCCGATTGGTTGAGAAGGTATGACGTATATGCATCCCACATCCTAGTGTCACCCCAGCCCTTCCCTTGCATTACGTCCCATTGCAGTTCCATGTCATTACAATACAGAATGTCCTGAGACCATTGAGCAATTGTAGGGGCAGTCCTCTTACCCCACCCCATAGCAACCCTACGTTTGGCAAGGATCAGCAGGAGGCTTACCAGTTTTCTAGACCCTTTCGGTATCTGAGCAGTATACCCCAACAAGCCGATTATCGGATCTGGAGCAAATCGCTGTCCCACAAGCTCCCCAATCACATCAAACACCCCTCCACCCCCAAAATTGGCTAAGTAGTGCGCATTCCCATGCCACATGTGGAAATCCCGCAGGCTCACACCCACACCTAATACAGGCCGCAGATCTTTGAGGAAAGTACTGATGTAGCTGAACCAGAGAATAATAATATTGATGCAGGAATTTGAAATGGACAAGTTTAAAATTAGTGTTGATTGCCCCCTTCCTAGTGCCCTCACAACAGTACAACCATATATCCTCCGATATGTCCCTACCTAGTAGCTTTTCCCACTCCTCCCATGATGACATTGCAGTCGATGATTTACCCTCCAAAGCCATTGCATAAAGTTCTGAAAGCATCCTCTGATCCAGGTCCCCCTTCCTCACCCTATCCAACAATCCTGCCACCGGAGGCTGCTCGGGGAAGGTCGGGAAGAGCCTCTGCAGCGCCACCCGAAGCCTAAAGTACAGAAATACATCCAACGCTGATAGGGCCCCCCTGTCTCTCAGCCGATCAATGGTGATAAACTTGCCATCCGGGAACAAATCTGCGAATTTGGTAACACCCATTTGCTTCATCATGGCAACGTAACCCGCCTCACTAGTCACAGGCATCCCCGGAATAAACATGACCGGGAGTTCTGACGAATAAAGTATACCACCCCGCGCTTTGTGTTCCAGTAGAGACCAAGCCCTACACGTTAACCCCACTAAGTTCCGAGCAGCCTTCGGGCGAACCTGAGCCGCCAGAATAACCGACCTCAGCAATGCCGGGGATGCTATTGACCGCTCTATCTCAACATGCCCGTGTTCAGCCGCCATCCCATACCAGTATCTCAGATAACTAGCTTGGGCCACATGATAATATAATTCAAAATCGGGCAGGGCCAGACCCTCCCCCCCCCATCCACGGACAGGTGCAATGAGCTTATCCCACACGACCCGCGCCTGCTTCCCAGCCCAGAGAAATTGAATCACTGCCGATTTGAGGTCTTGAAAGTATTTTTTGGGTATCCAAATGGGAACATTAAGAAACACATACAGAAGCCGGGGGAGAATGGACATCTTGACTACAGAGACCCTACCAAGCAGATTAAGTGGAAGCGAAGTCCATCTCTGCAGT
This sequence comes from Ambystoma mexicanum, assembly GCF_040938575.1. NCBI lineage: Eukaryota > Metazoa > Chordata > Amphibia > Caudata > Ambystomatidae > Ambystoma > Ambystoma mexicanum. Next base: position 277,039,662 of record NC_090927.1, on the reverse strand, counting down.
GCTTCCTTAGCCGGCCGAAGCGCCGTTCCATAGTAACCGCGGGACACCTCCTCCACAGTCCTAGCCAGGGTGATTCCTAGATGTCGAGTACTAAGCATACCCCACTGAAACCCCCACGTATCCCGAAAACGGACCAGCCCGTTCGTCAATGGGAATATCACTGAATTACCAGCATTCACCTTTAGCCCCGAGAGCTCCCCAAATTGTTGAATATCTAACATAACTGGATCTAAATTGACCTCAGGGTGGCGTAGGAACAGGACCATATCATCCGCATACAGCGAAATCACTACCATGTGAGTGTATAACTGAATCCACCGATGCATATGTAACTCCCTCACTCTCTCAGCCCAAGGCTCTATCGCCAGAGCAAACAATAAGGGGGACAAAGGGCACCCCTAGTGCATCCCCCTTTCCAGCGGGATTAGTGCAGTCGTCTGCCCATTGACCCTCACCCCTGCAACCGGCCTTTCATATAAGAGTGACACTAAAGCCAAGAAAAACCTCCCCAGGTCCAATATACGCAAGACTGTGAATAGAAACGGCCACTCAATAGAATCAAAAGCCTTAGTGGCATCTAATAAAACTGCAGCAGCCGGGTCTGTGCTCGGCAGGGAAGCCATCAACCCAAACATTCGCCTCAGACCAAACGACGTCGACCGTCCAGGGAAAAAACCTGCCTGATCAGCCCTAACCAGCGTTGGCATCAGTGGTGCCAGGCGCAAAGCTAAGATTTTGGCCAAGATCTTATTGTCCCAAGTTAAATCATGGATATCGGGCGGTACGAGGAGCAATCCCCTTCAGGCTTCCCCGATTTCAATAGCACTACCACCAAAGCTTCTCTGAGAGATTCCGGTAGCCGGCCTTCAGTCACCGCCTCCTGGTATACCTGCACCACATAGGGCACTAATTTGTCAACAAAGCATTTATAAAATTCAGACGTAAAACCGTCCGGGCCTGGCGATTTTCCTTTAGGCAGCGACCTTATGGCCTCCTTCACCTCCTCTAGCGTCACCGGCCTGTTTAACCACTCCCTCTGTTCCTCCGAACACCAGAACAAACCCATCAATATCCACTTGCGCAGCACGGGACTGGGTAGCGTACAAGGGAATATAGAATGTATGAAACTCGTGGAGTATCGCCTCATCCTCAAAATGATTTGTCCCTCCCTCGTCCATAATTACCGCCACTCTGCCTCCCGAGGTATTCAATCACGTGGCCTTAGCCAGCGATCGTCCCGGAGCTTGACCCTCACCATACTTCTGAGGAGCCGACCTGTTCCACAGATATCCTGCTGAGCCAGCGTGTGGAATTCTTGAAGGATCCTCATTTTAACTCCCTGCTGAGTTTTGGAAGGAATAGGGGCCGCCATCTGCAAGGTGCGCATCTCCTCTTCCTTCTCCGCCAAATCTTTGCATATTCTCTTCAATATGCCCGCCTCCTTAGCTATACACTCCCCCCGGATCACACATTTGAACCCTTCCCACAGGACACCCACCGCGGATACCGACCCCTCGTTCATCTCAACTGTCAATGACTTTCCCTAACTCCTTCCTAAAAACCATGTCCGTGAGCTCAGCACTTTTGAATCTCCACGGGGGCCTCCCCCAACCCACCCTCTCAACCAAATAGCTAATAAAACCAGGGCATGATCAGAGAGCGTACGGGCCAAAACCTCCACCTCGGCCGACTCTCCCACGAGACCCTCGGACACCAGAAAGTAATCCAGGTGTGCAGCTGAGTTGTGCGGCGGTAAGAAATGTGTATATTGATTTCCAGCCAAATTCTGCACCCTCCAGATATCCGCCAGTCGCCACACCGCCAACATGCCCTGGATTTTAACAGAGCTCTTACTGCACAAGCGCGGATGATGACCCGCCCGGTCTCGAGCAGGGTCCAGCACCGCATTAAAATCCCCCACCCACAAAATCTCCCTTGCAGGCATGTCCACCAATTGCCTTTCCACCCACTCCAACAACTCAGTCGTATCTTGATTAGGGCCATAATAGCAGATAAATGTATATAGCCTCCCTTGGATGACCCCATGTACTATGAGTGCCCTCCCCTCCTGATTCCTTAGCAACTTGGTCATTCGGAATCCCACCGAACTGTGGACTAAAATACACACCCCTCTAGAAAATGAAGAATACGAAGAAAAATATCTATGGCACCCCCAACATTTACCAAACTTAGATTCTGAGTCTACCGTTAGATGGGTTTCCTGGAGAAAGGCCACCACTACTTGGTGATGCCGTAGGTATTGCAGCACCTTTCAGCACTTTGGTGGATTGTTAAGGCCCCTAACATTGCAGGTCAAAAGTTTAAGTGTCGCCATTACCAAGCACCACAAAGCCTACTGTCCGTGTACCAACCGACCTCCCAAGGAATTGCACCTCCCGTGCCATTAATCTCCCACATACCAAACCCACACCCACGCGGCTTCCCAATTGCCCACAACATGTACTTAACCAGCTTCCGCACCGGGGATAGCTACAAGCCCGACCCTCCAGCATCCCACCCGGAATACTCTGACAACTACTCTAAGAAACAGGCCCGGACATCATAGCAGGACCCTGCCCGGAGCACAAGTACTGTCGCACCCCCCCCCATCATGCACTGTCACCCGGCTGCTTCTAGTAATATGTCCAAGAGGGATGCACCCGCCTCAGGGGTCTGGAAGAAGAGTGATTTGCCTCTATGCTCCACCCGGAGTTTGGCCGGGTATAGCATCGCGTACTTCAAATTTCTGTCTCTCACCCGCTTTTTCACGTCCAAAAATGTCTTCCTGACCGCCTGCACCTTGCCAGAAAAATCCGGGAAAAACTTGATGCTCCCCTTATAGGTGACATTCCCCTTCTCTCTCGCCTTCCGATGCACAGCGTCTCGGTCCCGGTAATTTAGCATACGGGCTATCAGTGGTCTTGGTGGAGCTCCGGGGACCGGCCTCTTTCCACCGGGAATTCTATGTGCCCTCTCCACCACACATAAAGGGAAAAACCCCTGCGGGCCCAGTGCCTCCCTTAGGATTCCTTCCACCAAAGCCTCCATTATCCCTCTGATCAGCCGATTCAGCCAGGTCTACGATTCTAATGTTATTCCTACTCGACCTCGATTCGAGGTCCTCCTGCTTCTCCTTAAACTCCTTTAAGGCCTTCAAAACTCCAGCCATCTCACCGACACCAAGGCCGCCGCGTCCTCCACCCCGGATATCCGACCCTCCACCTCATCCAACCGTTCCCCATGTTTGTCCAGACGGACCTGCATGTGGTCAACCTTACATGTCAACGTATCTAGTTTCCCATCAAGAGATTGTATCCCGGACTGGAGTTGCACAAACATGACCTTGATGTCCCGAAATGCAGCAGCAGGGTCTGCCTCCGACTCCAGGGTTCGCAGATAGGGTACATCCATAATTACCCCATTGGTTTTAGACTGAGCTGATGCTTCAAAGTGCAGTTTAGATTGTTGCTTGCCGCCTTTACCCGATTTCGACATGGTCTTCTGATACAAGGAATAGGCAGGAGGGCTCCAAGCCCACTCAGCACCTCCGGACCGATGGTCCCGTCCAATGCTGCTCCCCACTTCCAGTCCACTGCCTCTCGCACACCTGACCCCACCAATAGTTATGGGCGGGAGCAGCACCGGGCCCCACAACTAAGTCAATGCCACTATAAAATAGAATTCCCTCGCAGGCGCCGCCCCACCGTGCCGGCAGGTGAGTAGGAACCTCGTCCAATGGGCAGCGCTAGCCTGGCGCACCAACTGGCGTAACTCCGGTGTCCCGCACCCACTTCCTTAGTAGTAGATCCAGACAACTTATCCTTCAGGTGCAGAGCAGCACCAAGGTAGATCCGCCCATTAGCATTGCATCTGGAAGAGTATTCTTCCTTCCTGTACTCTTCACTCAATGATATGCAGGCCTCTGTGTTAACCAGAGGGAGCCATCAGGAACAATAGGATCGAGATTCCCCAGATACCGAATCCGGAGGCTCGCCAGCCCCCACCCGGCTGATTTAAACACTGCTTCAGTGCTCCGAGGCCCACAAGCAGGAGCACATCGGTAGGGCGCAATGCACGGGCCAGCCCTCCAAAAAAAAAGAACAGAAAAAAAAAAACTGCACACCCCGCCTTCTCCTCGGAGCCGCCGCCAGTCCCGGGGCACCTCCGAAATGTGCCCAGCTCCGCTTCCATGCTCCAATTCAGCAAGTCCCGCAGGGCATGCCTCCTCCCCCCCTCAGCCGCGCCCCCACCTCTAGGCGCGCCTCTTCCAGCTGCCACCTCCACCTCACCACGGCCGCCCCCGGCAGGCCGGTCGTGTCTAGGGGAGCGCCGGGCACGGGCCCACAGATGTCATCGGGAGCTCACCGTTCCACCGCAGTTCTCCCCAGCTCGGCGCAGGAGCAGCGCTGCAACCGTCACTCGGGCTGCTCTGCTGCACAACCACCGGGCGGACCCTATCCTCCAGGGCGCACTTCGGGGCTCCTCCAGCCAAGAGACCTGCCCTCCTCCCTGCCACTCCACCACTGGGGGGTCAAGGCGCCCGCAGCACTCCACCTGCCAGCACTCCGTACCGCAGCCTCGTCCGCCGCCGGACCGCCGAGCAGCCCATCCTCCACTCCACACACAGCAGCTGGAGACCGCCGCCGCTCTCTTCCAGAAGGGCACCGGATCAGCACCACTTTAACTCCCCGGGGGCTCGGCACTGTCCGCCACCCATGCACATGAACAGATTGCTGCCTCAGAGCAGTTGACCGCAGGATAAACGTCCGGATGTTCGCGGGCGCTGGAGAGCTTCACAGACCCGCGGCCATATTGGTCGGGCTCTCTAGCGCCCCCCGAATGGTTCACAAGCTCTAACTTCAGATCTCGAACCATGTTGCAGTTCTTGCTAGATGGGTTCAATAAAATGTTGCCAACTTCCATCCTCAAGTACACTGGTTCGCAGTAAAAGCGGTCTGGGTCCCCTGATGGGAAAACTTGGAGGGGACTGCCTTGCTCAGTCATATGCTCTGGAGTCTTTCACTGTCAACGCCACAGGGTCAATTCAGGAACTGTGCCCTCTTTGAACTCATGGAGACAAGTGATGTGAAGTAGTTCATGCAAAGGACTGCTGGGGGAGTTTGGGAAATTTGGTATACATGAGGCATTTCTGAGAGCCCTGCCTGAAGTGCTGGTTCTCGGTTCCGATCTGGCATTTGTGTTTAAAGTGGCATCAAGGTTCCACAAGTTACAGAACAATGCTCTTCTTCCTTTTCATATGCATCCCTCTTCTATGGGGGAAGAGGATTGGCAGATGTTGGATGTCAGGAGAGCTGTGCTGGCCAATATTACCGGTACTGAGAATTCTAGAAACACCGACACACTAGCTGTACGTTCTGGTGCATCAGGAGTGGGCAAGAAGGCCTCAGTGGTGTCCATCAGCAGGTAGATATAGACTATGCTAAAAGACCACAAACCAAACAGTAAATACATTAATTACCGACAGTATTACAATAGGAACGAGATCATGCAAGATCATAAAGGGAAAAGAAGTACCAAAAAAATACATTAAATAACAGGAGTGGGAGGCCAGCAGGGGGCATGCTAATGGTAGCCACCTAAGCGTTCTGCTGTTCCACTGAGGGGGAAAGTGATTTGAGCCCCCACTTTGAACCCCCTAATAATAAGATGTGCTACATACCCCGTGGGTACACCCTAAGCGCATCTGCAAAAATGGAGGAATATCGGGCCGTAGGAAGGCGAGATATCGCTGTCGGAAGATCAGCCAGGTAGATGACAACCCTGACTGGCTGCTCCAAGCCTGTGGCAGCTCTTCATGAATGAGGCCTGTGGCATGGCCTGGGGCCTTTAACTCTGGCCCTGAGCCCCCGATTGATCCTGGAAAACCATAGCCAGTGTGCTGAGCGGAAGCCCCATGTGTCTCAGACCAATCAAGGGACACTGAAGGTGTCAAAGGAAGCAGGGCATGATCCGACAGGCCCTTTGGTGCGGAGACCCGTGCAGTGTGTTGACTCAGGGGTGGTGAAAAAGGGGAATGGGAAGTGAAGCGCAGCAAAACCGTGTTTCGGAGATGAACAGCCCCACTGGTAAAGGAGCCCTTCTCGAGGGGGTTGGAGACAATGACCTGTGACACAGGTCCTTCCTGCGTACAGAGATCTAGAGCGCCTGGAGGAGATGGATTGGAGCCTGTGGTGAGGGTTTGGCCTTGCGGCCCAAGGAAGTGAGTCACTCCCCTGTACCGGGAGCAGTGAGGTAGAACGGGCATAGCCCCTGGCTGTGATCCTCCTGACGGGATCGGAGCCCTGACCTCTGCAAGTTGAGAAAGCCCAGAGAGCTGATCCCAGGAGGGCGGCTCCTCACCGGTTGTGGAATACAGGGGGCAGTACAGACCCTCTGAAGTACTTCTGGAAGTGCACTTTAACATCTGAGGTCTGGACCTGGGGGTCCTTCCAGGAGAAGTAGGCCTGGATCACAATCTGGGGGCCCCTGGTGAATAGCTTTTGGCTTTCTCACAGAGACTTTGAGAAGCAGCGAAGAGCTGTGTCATATGCTGTTCTCCATCACCAAATGTGCACCTAGATAAGCTGACAAGAGCCCAGAGAGACTAAGGAAGTTTCACCCACACTGAGGCTGCAATCCCACGTCTGGTCGACAACATTGCTGGGAAGTTGAAGAGGCTTGTGGGACCTGGGGGAGAGTGGCTCCTATGGTTGTGCAGCCCACTCCGGTATGAACTAATATATGGCTGCATGTCCGGTTGCACACAAGACTGGTCCAGTGGAGCAGATTAGGATTACTGCCTGTGGACATATGGTCCACCCTGTGCAGTGAGCACGCTCTGAATTGGTCTGTCCTTACAATACTCCAAACTCCAGCCACCCTTCACCAAGAAGAGAATCTCCCTCCCTGGGAGCATGGAAAATCCCCCAATCTCTGACCTCCAACTGGATGGACTGGAAAACTTTCCTTCAGATGAGCCCCGACCAGGGCAAGGACCAATCCACCGGACCATGGAGGCGGCAGCCGAAGACACTGTTTCAACTAAGAAAGACATTGCTGCCCTCTTGGAGGAAATAAGGGGAAATCACTCCGACACAGGAGGTAGACTTGACAAACTAGACAAAATTGACGCTAGACTTGTAGGCCTATAGACCAACCAACCCTTGCTAGACACAATGGAGCTTTTTGACATGATGTTGTTAGAACTTGAAAGAAGGGAAGCTGAAATTACTCTTAAGATGGATGACTTTGAAAACCGAGAGAGAAGGAACAACCTGTGATTCTTTGGGCTGCAGGAGAAAGAGGGTAAAATTAAAAGGGACATTAAGAGATCTATTTAAGAAGTGGTAAACCTCCTTTTCGGCAACGATGCGAAGGCCGAACCCACAAAATATAGGGTGCACCGAGCTGGTGGTGGGGTCAGGGGCCCCAGATCGGTTCTGGACCACTTCCATTACTTCGAGGAGAATAGGAAAATCCTAGATCAAAGCAAGGAAAGAAGGCCCAGTCACACCGGGCTCTTCTAAAGTGTCAAGCTTTCAGGACCTTTTAGCATTTACATTGACTAGAAGGAGAATGTGTGGACGCCTCTGCCATTGGCTGAATGAGAAGTGCGTCAGTTATCACAGGAGACGTTTAGTACCAAGATCGAGGAAAATCATGAAACTGAACACCCCCCGGCTGGGTGGCGGGGGACTTGACTGTATGGCAGACAACAAGGTTTGGCTGGTCTTAACCCACCCCGATTACCACTAAAGCCTTACTCTGTAGATATGATTGTCGTGTTTTTCTGTCTGATGAGCTGGCTGCAAGGTGGAACTCTGAAGTGATGGGGTTGGGGGTGCAGATCCAGGGGATTTAGTATGTTGGGCAAGGAGCATGAGTAGTCATGCTAGACCCAGACAAGAGCAGGGGAAGGATATAGGTTACAAAACAAGTATTATCAATATTTTTTTTCCTAGACCACTGATGTTAACTGGGCAGGACTGGACACCACAGGGGGGAATAAAAAGGTTGGTTGTGATAACACTCACCTGTTAGGGGTTTTACCTGTGTTCCCGAAACTAGAGTTGGGGAGTCATGATGCCGAGTATTTACAGATGACTGAGCCCTTCTTCTGAAGGGCTAGAAGTACAGGGATGACCCGAAGTGGAAATCTAATTTGTTATGGACTTTGTAATAGGTTCTCTCAATGCCCGTGGTGTGAACTCCCCTACAAAGTGCTCCTTAGTGGTTATAGAATGTCAGCGCTCCAAGCACAAACTGCTCCTCCCTCTGGAAATGCACTGCACCAGTGAGGGGATTCAGCGTCTGAAATGAAGAGGGATCACAGAGGTCTTCCTATCTTTGGTCCAAGTTAAAAAGAGGGGAGTAGCAATAGACACGTCATCAAGCTTGGGTTTTACGCCAGCGAAAGGTCCTTAACGATCCAGAAGGGCACTATATAGTGGTAAAAGGTTCCTTATGGGGGAGTCCAATCACGATAGCCTCTGTGTAGTGGGCGAATGAGGCCCAGATCTCCTTCTGGAACTTCTTGAAAGATAAACTTAAGGAAACTGTTGAGGGGCCACTGGTGATAGGCGGGGATTTCAATATGGTCCTTAACCCGTTAAGGGATAGAAAAAGAATGATTAAGCCAGGATTAGCCCGGGTAGAGATGCTAAGGGCCAAGAAGTACGACATGATTAACGCTTGTTAATCACATGACCGACTCTCTGACCCTCCCATTGTGAAATGACTCTCCCTTCACCTTCTACTCCTGAGACCATGACTCCTTCTCAAGAAACAACTTGGTGCAAGTCGATACCTCTCTAAAAGGCTTCATTACAAACTTGACCTTAGTATCGGTACTGTGGTATGACCATGATCTAGTCTGGGTGGTCTTTGGAGAGGGGTAGGCCCAATGCCCAAGGGGATATGGACATGTAACAATTTTCTATTGAATGATAAGGAGAGAAGCCAATTCCTTCTAGAGAACATAAAATAATTGAGATTAACAACAAAGGGGAGTCTAGTGCTCAATATATGTGGGAAGGGTTCAAGGTTCCCATAGGACTGGTCTTAATTGGGATAGGTTAAAAGAAACCGTTGAGAGGAAGCAGACCTCTGAACTAAGATCAATACCCTCCAGCCAGGAGGTATAAAGGCCAATGGAGTAAACCTGCACAGGGCAGCACAGCTGGGAATTTATAAACTGAAATAAAATAGCCTACTAGGACAGGACAAAGAAACTCACATTTCTGAAACAAAAAAATCACAAAAAAGGGTAGAGAGCAGATATGCGTCTTGCTTGGAAATAAAGGGAAGAACATAAAACAAAAATGGTCGGGATATCAAAAAGCTAGAGGTAGGCGTAGTCTATGACCCAGTAAACATCAGGGTTGAATTTAGGATATTTTTGATGAATCCTTATGCTCTCCCAAATACACAGGAGCGGAATCTCAAATTATGGGCTTCCTTAATGCGCTACTCATTTCGGGGCTGTCTGACGTGGCATCAGCTAGCATCGACAGACCGATTACACCAGAGGAGGTGGTTCGGGTAATTAAAAACATGAAGACATGCACTACTCCAGGGGATGACTGGTTCTCCGTTAGATTTTATAAAAAATGTCAGTTCATGTTGGCACCCAATTTGGCACATGTCTTTAGTCATATCTTGGATGGAGACACCCTCCCTAATTACATGTTGGGGACTTAGGAGTGGCTACTCCTAAGTCAGGCAGGGATCCAGTGGCATGCTCTTCATACAGACTCTTATCGCGCCTGAATACAGACGTCAAAATATTAGCTAAACTGCTAGGGCAAGGATGGAACAGGTCCTCCCTACTCTGATCCATGGAGATCAAGTAGGTTTTATCCAGGAAGGAAGAGATCAGACAATGTTAGAAAGACAATGTTAGAATGGCAATTGACCTAATGCACTAGCTCAGAGATCCGATCTGAATGTGGCAGTGATTTTGTTGGACTCCAAAAAGGCAATCGACAGAGTCAAATGGCCATACATGTAAACGGTTCTGGAGAAAATTAGATTCAGCCCTAACGTTCGTAAATGAATAGAGGCACTATATAGCTTTCCCACAGCAAGAGTCCAGGTTAATGGAATATGGACACCCTCCTTCCCCCTACGTAGGGGAACGAGACAGGGATGTCCCCTGTCTACATTATGGTATGCACTGTCAATGGAACCGCTGGCAATAGCCATTCAAGTCAGCCAAGCCATCAAAGTAACTAGTGTGTAGAATCGGGTTTTAAACTGTCTATTTGCAGATGACATTCTGGCCCATTTAGATGATATTCACTCATCTCTCCTAGAACTACTATCCCAGATCTCGATTTTTGGGCAGTTTTCGGGTCTCAAGATCAGCATAGGGAAATGCTGTCTAGACGACGTAGAAGCTCATCCTGTAAAGATAAGAGATTTACTATGGGCCCCTCTACATCTGGTTCCCCAGAAACAGAGATCATCCGACAGTGGCTGTCCTACGGCCCCTATGGATGAAAACTAGGACGAATTTGTGCTTGTCAGCATGGCCGGCCCCACTATCCTCAGTCTGGGGGTCCCCCATAGATTTAGTTAAGCGTAAGTTTCACCACACCCAGCAGTGGTCAGACAATGAACTAGAGAAAGCAGGGCAACTGTTTTCGGGAGGATCATTTATTGATTATGAAGCACTTGGGGAAGTGTTAGGTCCCTCTCTGTTTTTGATTACCTGAGACTGAGAGGGTTAATCACAGATAAATGATGGGTGGACAATCTGTCTAGGGACTGGACACACTTTGAGACCACATAAACCTCTGCAGAAGGCAGGTGGGGCATCCTCTCTAGATTGTTTAAGGCCATGATCACATCAGACAAGGGTGCCAGGCAAGACTTTAAATGGAGGTGGGAGAGCTGGGTGGGTACTGAAATCACTGAGAAGACTTGGAGTAGAACACTTAAAATAACCTTCCATGGTAATTTATTCACTTCTTCAATGGAGCATCATTTCAAAATGTTACATAGATGGCAGAAAGACCCCCCCCCCCTAGACTTTTTTTTGTAAGATATTTCCAGGCTCTTCTCCTTTATGCCCACATATGGTGGAATTGCCCCAGGATCCAAATGTACTGGTCCGAGATCCTGAGCTGGATGAGGCAATTGATAGGTCTAGGGACCCCCTTCAAATGTCTCCCAAGGAAATGAAAAAAGGAAATGGAGAAGAGAATAGGTACACAAGACTATGGAAGGCTATGCTGAGAGCGGGTAGAATCGCTGTTGCCCAGAAATGGAAGTCTCGAGGCACCCCGCAGAGAGACGAGTGGAACCAGAAACATATACACAATGGAAAAGCTGACGACCATAGTTAACGACCATATGGTATCATTCCAAGATGAATGGAGTCTGCTAATCACGAAGTTGGATTTGTACTAAGAAGTTTAGGTGGGGAAAGATTGAGCTGTAAAATGGCGCACACTACCTCTGGTCAGTGGACAAGGGTGCAGTTGGTGGGCTTGGGGCCTTAAAACAGGAAGTAATTGATGTATAGAAGAGACGAGGGGGAGTGAAGTTCAGAACTGAAGTGAACTCTGCTAGGAGGATTGAACTTCCGGGGTTGGGAGAACTAAGATGTAATTGATCAGTCAAGGAGGGAGAGTCACAGAATCATCCAAAAAAAACTAAAATAAAAGGGTGAATGGGAGTTTTGGCCAAATTTCAGCCGTTCGAAAATTCCGAATGGCTGAAAATGTTGACCAAATCCCCCATTCGGTGGCAAGGGCTGTGGGGGTTGTCCCCCCACACCCTTGTTCACTATACAGTGAATAGGGTTTGCGGGGGAGGACCCGCAGCCGATCCCATACAAAGTTTTAAAAAAAAGAAATACAAGGAAAGGAACCTGCAGCACTGGTTCCCGATCACGGAAGTGAAAGGTAACAGGCATTGCAGGGACACAGCCAGGCGGCAGCACACAGCAAAGTGTGCTGCTGCAAGGTAAGTAGGGGGCTGGGTTGTGGGTGGGGTTAGAAACCTGTGGCTGCAATGTTCAGGTGAGAAAAGACCGAAAATTATTTTTAGAAAGACATCGGTCTTTTCGCCCCCGAACATTTTAGCCACAGGCTTCCAACCCCAATCCGACAATCACACTGGTCTATAATGGTTCAACTACTGGGTGACTGCCTAAATTAACGTATGCGATTCTTTTGGAAATGTAGTTGAGGGAGGGTATGACATATGTTATTGTTGCAGTGTTTAAATGGATTGATATTGACGTTATAGAAACAGGAGTGCCGAAATAATCTGCACAGCCTATGCAGCGGCAGCCTCCTATGCTGGAGATTAAGCCTCCTCATTTGCTAAAGCACAGGTGGGTCTCTCTGCAGGAGATCTGCAGAGCAGCAACATGATCTGACCATAATCATCCTGCATTACAGGTAAAATGTTCCCAGTGAAGAAGGCAATTCATTTGGAATAGGTGTTCTTAGCTGCGGAATGCACTGAGGACAGCAGGTGTTGGAAGCCAGTTTGGTAACCCGTGATAGGTGTGCAGCTGTATACCATTTGGCCTACGTGAATGCACATATGCCCAATCATCACTTGATTTGGTGTTCTGGGATGAGGAAGAAGGATGTGGAGGCACTGTTCCAATTATCAGAAGTAATTGAAAAATTTGTGCTGCATAAACTCAGTCCCTTGACTTAGTGGACATTTTCTGCTGCTCATAGATTTGGCGAGCTGAGTCCACCCTTGAGGAGCAAAACATTTCTGGGAATTAAAGTCACTGTTTTAAGTTTCAGGCCTGATCTTGCATTTCAACCAAAAACTCTTCGTTTGCAAAAGAAGAGAAAGATTTACATCTGTTGTATGTACGTTCTTTTTTGGTGATCAAAAGAGCATTGTTCCTCCTGTATATATAAATAAAATGTTTAAGTAGCGGTAGAAGTGTGCCAGAAAATGTAGAGGAACTGTGACTCCGGCAAAGGACGGGGTATGCTGGAAGGCGCAAGTTGCAACATTTCAAGGGGTTGTGGATGAGTCAGGTTGACCATCAAGTGGGTGGAACAGGCACAATGAGGTCCTTGTATTATTTTTCATTCATTTCAGTCAGCTGACACATTGATATATGGCCTTAGTTAATCGCCTCTACTCACTGATCTTAACTCTGCTGGAACCCAGATTTAACACCTACATGAACAGCAGATGCTTCAACATGGGCCTGCCACTAGACAAACGTGTGCGGTCATGAATAGAATTTGGTAACTTATTTCAAAGCATGGATACCAAGACTCAGTCTTTTCTGGTATGACAGGTCAAAGGGATGAACAATGTGTGGTCCTGAAGTATCCCAGATGCGCAGATTAGGAGTAGTCAATAAGACTCGTAGCATAACTGCACACTTGCCCAGTGGCATGAAGGAGCAAATCTCCCGTAGCCACCTGATATTAAAATAAAATCCCATCTGAACCTTTATTAGCTTTAACATCTAAGCATTTAACCTGAGATAACTTTTCCACACAAAAAAACAGGGGCAAATGGGGTGTCAGAAGAGAGATTTTCTGACTGTTAGCAGGACCTCCGCCTTCTAATAGTTAATATGAAGCCAAATGGAGTCCATAGCACTCAGCTGACAGGCTTTAGGCAGGTGTCACACGCCTTGGAATAAATCACCTGCCAAGCGTCCTACCGTCCATTCATTTCAATGGGGTCAAACAAAATTCTCCCTTTTCACTCACCGTGGGGAATTAAAAGGTTGGGAGGCATCAGTGTCCATCAAATCTTAGATGTTATCATGCTTTCTGGATGTAGTGAAAGATTTCAAATGAGGTATGCTTTAATTTAAAAAAGAACTGTTCCAAAATGTTGAAAGAGGTTGGCAAAAGTAGTGTAACTATTAACAGTAAAAAATTAAAGTAGTGGTACACCCCTCACCTCTGTCTTTAAGTTATCTTCTATATTCACGACCGAAATGTGTTCTTAAATCAGGAAGGTTTTTTTTTTTAGTACAGACTTTAAAAGCTGCCCATTCTATTAGAAAATAGAAAACTGAAATCCTTAGAGCACCAGTGTTAATTGCACATCGGCAAAAAAACCACAAGGCATACGGTTTGTTTCAAAGCTAACGCAACTTCCTGCCTGACTGAAGATCCTTATCCAACCGTGAAAAAAAAACCTCTTTTCGCCCAGTATCTGCCCTACAAATCTAATCCAGCTCAATTTGTGTATGCATATCGTTTACGTCACACTGGGAAAAAAATAAAACATGCCCGAACACGGGAACATTTTAAAATCTGCTACCTTTCTACATTTCCAGCTAATCCTTAACTTTCGGAGAAGTCTGGCAGCACGGGGGTGTGAAATACTGTATCGACGAAAGGTTTGTAAGGCAAAGTTCGGCCCCACCTCCGTATTTTCTGCGTTATGTAATGAATGGGACACACGCAAGTCCCTCAGGCTGAACGCTTTGGACTCGGGACTGTGCCTGCTGCTCAGCTGCGGGCGTTTCCACACAGTTGGCCCGAGCTGCCCTAGAGGACGGAGGGCACGGCTGCCGACGCCGCGTTCCCAGAGCCCGCCCGGGTAAAGGTAAGCGCTCTCCGCCGGCATAGGGCGCGCGGGGGTGGGAGGCATCAAGCTACGAAGCCACTAGAGCTTGATCATATAAAGCGGCAGCCTTGAGGGGGACGGATGTACGTCTGCGCTCTCGCAATAGCTCCTGGTCATGTGTTTTGGGACCGAATGTGTGACTGGTCAGCCTGGCCAGGGTTTCCCGGAGGAGGGGGAGCGGACTCAATTGGCTTCCCGTACGCGGACTTCCCGCCATGGCAGTGTGTGGGGTTGCACGGAAAGGCGCTGGCGCTGCTTCCTTGGAAGTGTCCGGGTGGGAAGCACTTCCTGCATCCACTGCGGCTGCGGTTACTAGGCAGGGACTGTGGGGGCGCTCCTGCTAGGCGGAAAGCTCGCGTGGACGTGCGTCTGTGCGTCGCCCGTGAGTAAAGTAGTGCTCTGTGTCCTGAAGACCCCTAAGTGTTTTTTTTTCCTCCCTAGACCTAAAACGAGAGGTTAGTTCGTGTCATGGCCTCTGTAAGTTTGTTTCAAGTTTCTTTCGTCGGGCAGACGAAGGACGCCCAACGTTTTTGCATTGTACCTACACCTGGTCACCAACCGATGTATTCTGGGTGCTGCAAGCTTGCTTCAGTTGTACCAGTTTGACTCGCACTACTGCCAGAAGTATTTTTGTATGAGGTAGTCCCAGGGTGTACACGGCAACGTGGTGGGACGGCACAGTCGCTCTAAAGTAGAAGTGGAGGTTCTGTGCTATACAAAACACCCTTTGAAATTAATTGTGACCTTTTATGGAGCTTCAATAAAAGGTATCTGTGGGGATTTTTAGACTGTGCTAACTTGGAGCCAAACCTTTCTATACACTGTTTTGATAGTACTACATGTATTTAAGTCAAAGCAAAGGTGGTCTCTAGCTTTACACCAAGATAAACGCTACAAATATTATATATTCATAAACACATAGTCGACACAACTAAATTATCCTGGCCTACATGAATCTTGCTAACACCAAGTCACACAAGCATTCATTTCCATAATCCATTCTTGGTATACATTATACTCTAAAAGATAATAGCCATTCTAAATACACTCTTTCGATAATTGCTTCTATCTAAGCAGTTCACTGATAACATTGTCGCTTTTCAGCTAGTGTATGCATTTATTGCCATACAACCATTTTAAACATTTGATTTTCTCCAGTGCCAAGACAAGTATGGTATTGGAGAAAAGTAACTTGAACAATTGCCATTTCTAAATGCATATTCTTCCTGCTTGGCTCCCTGTATGCTTGTGGGGTTGTGAATGTATTGGCTATGTGCAAGTCATTTAAATGTAGGCATGAACAAGTTACATATTACTCCTACAGGTTTGAATTAGGAAAATAATACTCGTAGGGATTGTGCACTGTTCTCTGAACACGCGTGTTCAGTCTTTTCAGAATATGTATGTGCACCTTTCTCTGAACGTGTGTGTGTATATAACTTTAAATCTATATTTGTTAAGGTTTCAGTCTATGTGTCTACAGACACATATAGACTGAAACTACTTCGTGCAGTTAATCTACTTAACTACTTATGTGCAGTTAAACATGTATCTGCAGTCTTAAAATGGCAGAGCTCGAAATGTAGGTTTGGATAAGCATGAGCTAAAAGCATCTGCTGGGTATCCAGCATTAACCAGTGACCAAGAGCTACCACTGGGGAACGAGGAGATAGTACATAGCGTTCAGCAAATGTAACTTACACATAAGATGCAAACATATTACTTTGTCCGTTATTTATGAGCCCTTATGCTTTAAATGGTGTACTGTCCTCATCTTTATTTTTGGATTGTCCAAATGCACACAGTTAAATTCACATTGGTGTGTTAGTGCGGCATCTATTGGCTGGGTGAGCCAAATGTAGCTGCTAGTAGCTGTTGCGGCCCAGCTAACTAGGCTCCTTTAGGCTACAAGCAGGAGCTAAATAGCTCCCCTAAATTTGAATCCCTGAAATAGAGATTCTAAGTGAAGTGCATGTCAAGATATAATGGAACTTCGAATAAAAGGTTATTTTGCTACATTACACTGCATTAATTTATATTCAAAATTCCCATTTTGCTTTCTGACAACAATATTAGGAACATGGCACATTGATGCAATCCTGGACTTTTTCATTTGTAACTCCAATAAACATTCTGAGGCTACTGAATTATTTTGGATGTGGCAAACACTTATTTTCTTTTTTTACAGGCAGCTCTTTCAGAAGGAGTTTCCTATTGTTGGTTCACTTTAAGAAATCTGTGTGCACTGCATTTTCTCCCACACACCACGGGCATGGCTGGCTGAAGATGTGTTGGGGCATGTGGGGGCACATTTCAACATGGATTGCCTTGCAGCAGCTGAGAGAAACAATCAGAGGCACCTGTGGGGTGTTTATATTATAATAACGTCAAAAGAATGCAGTGGTGGGGTTGTGATAGTCGCAAACTATCACAAGACAGGCAGCCAGTAGGGGGCTGAAACACTAAATGTCTGATGAAAAGCTATTAATCGCACTTTGACAGCAGGGTGCTAATGTCAGGGAAACCTGAATAAAAAGGCAATGTGGTTCCAAGAATGTTGCATGAGGCACCAAGAGGTAGATGATGGCCTGAGGGGGGGCAGTAAAGGCAGCTTGTAACGTGCACACTTTTATTTTAACACAAATAAAACATACAGCCCCGAACAACGGGGTAACCAATACTTTCCTTTCCCGCCCATTCGTAGTTCCACATCTTGTTCCACATACAGAGGAGCTTGGTACAACCAGACATTTAACCACATTAATATTGCGCAAACTGGTTCCCTTACGAGTCCTGGGGTTTTAGCACAGTCTGTCCATACAGGTTACTGTTCAGTGTGCATCTTCCCATTTTTGCCATATTTTCTGAGCTTTCTCAGGACATCCCCGGGCTGTATACACTCTTTTTTTTTTCCATTGCAATACAAATGTCCACATCTGTTAACCATTGCTCATAAGTCGGTGCTGTTGCAGAGCCCCAGAGTTGCGCTATATTCCTTTTCAGTATTGCAGAGGTGGTAGATAAAAACGCTTTTTCATAACGAGTTAGCTCGATATCCTCTTCTATTCCCAACAGTAGTTGTTTGGGGCTCATGTGAATTCTTTTGCCCATTACCCTTGACAGTTCGCTGCAGCATTGCTGCCAGTATCGTTGGATGACGGCACATTCCCACAGTATGTGATAGTAGGAGCCTTCCTCCCTTTTACATCTCAGGCAGTGCGGGTTGGTGGTTTTCCTCCAGTTGAATAGTGCTACCCTCGGGTAATAAATTCTGTGCAGTACCTTCAGTTGCATTAACCTGAACCTGGAGGAGATAGCCACCTCTCTGGGGAACATTAATGCAGCCACCCAGTCCTCAGGAAGTATG
This sequence comes from Ambystoma mexicanum, assembly GCF_040938575.1. Taxonomy (NCBI): domain Eukaryota; kingdom Metazoa; phylum Chordata; class Amphibia; order Caudata; family Ambystomatidae; genus Ambystoma; species Ambystoma mexicanum. The sequence goes on along the minus strand of NC_090927.1, from coordinate 277,021,715 downwards.
GCGCCCACATCCCTCTCCCATTTGGCCTTCAAACCTGATGGTTCTTTCGTGGCGAAGGAAGTTATGGCACTATATAAGGTAGACGTGACTTTGTGTCTAATCATTTCTGGGAACAGGTTGCGTTCCAGCGGGGAGTAGTCTGGCATGTCTATCATATCGGGGAGATGGACCTGTAGCGCATGTTTAAGTTGCACATAGTGGTACTGTTCATTGGGGGGGAAACGTAAAAGTGGTGGCTAAAACTTCGAATGGTATTATTTCGTTTTCTCTCACTACGTCCCCAATTTTCGTAATGCCTAGTTGGGACCAGGAGCACCATTTAGGGAGTTTGTTCACTTCCGGGAGGTGTTTATTATTCCACAGTGGTTGTGCTGGGGTTAGCTTCCCATCCCAGCCTAAGTATTTATGAGTATCTGACCATATTAGAGTTATATGTGTCTGCATGGATGGGGCTGCAGCCCGGTCTTTTTGGCAATAGAGGTATTTCATGATGGGTCTTTCTTGTGGGTTGGAATCCGGCATTCTATTGTGTGGTGTCCCCGTGTAGTTTATCATTTATTATTGCCATTTGACTGGCCCAGTAATATGTTTGCAGCCGGGGGAGGCCGATTCCGCCTTCCCATATGGATCTTTGTAGGGTCGTGAGTGCCAGACGTGGGCATCCCCCTTTCCATAGAAATTTCCTGAGTATTTGATCTATTCTATGAAACTCACTGGGCGCAACAGGCAGTGGAGCATTTTGTAATACATAAAGAAAGCGGGGGAGGGCCATCATTTTGAAAAGTGCAGCGCGTCCTAATAGTGTAAGTGGTAAGGACATCCAATGCTGGATGTCATCTTTGAACCTTAACGTTATAGGGAGTAAGTTCTTGGGCACATAGTCTGTCAAATTATTTGTAATTTGTGTGCCTAGGTATCTAAATTGCTCCCTTTCAATGCTGTATGGGCATTCACCTGGTACTGCATTGTCTATCTGCCTCACTGGGAACAGTATGGATTTAGAACAGTTGACGCGAAGGCCGTTGAACCTGCCGTATCTTTTTAGCAACTGCGTCACGATAGGGCAAGAGTCACGTGGGTCCTGTAGGTATATTAGTAGGCCATCTGCGTATAAGGACACCTTGTCCTCCCAGACTTCTGCCCATCTGAATCCACTCCATGTTTGTGTGGATCTTAGTAGGATTGCTAAAGGTTCGAACGCTAATGCGACTATCAAAGCTGACAGGGGGCAACCATGTCTTGTGCTCTTACCCAGCCGGAAAGGATTTGAGACATGCTCGTTTACCTTGGTTACCGCTTCAGGAAGGTGATATAGCAGCTTGACCCAGCTCATGAAGTACAGTCCCGTGCCCATTTGTTGCATAATCGCCCAAATTGCTTCCCAATGAACAGAGTCAAAAGCCTTTTCAAAGTCTATGGCAAGCAAGGCCAGGAGGCTCTGCAGCCCAGGTACTTTTTCCAGTGCTGTATATATTCTGTCTAGTGGATCTCTCCGGCATGAACCCGCACTGGTCTGGGTGTACCAGTGTGTGTATAACTTGCTGTAGTCGGTTGGCCAGTACCTTTGCAAGTATCTTGGCCTCGCAGTTTATTAGGGAGATAGGTCTGTAGGAGCTGCACTTGTCAGGTGGTTTATCTGCTTTTGGTAAAAATATTATCGTGGCTTTTCTAAGGTCTGGGGGGAGGCAACCCAGTGAATGCGAGTGTTGAAAAAGGCATAGCAGGTGCGGGGAGATTATGTTCGCGCCAATTTTCTTCCATATTTCGACTGGGAAGCCGTTTGGACCTGGGGATTTCCCTGATTGGAGTTCTGACATTGCCTTCTTGTTCTAATATGTTGCACACTTAAAGTAGGGAGAGTGATTTCATCCAGAATGTCAGTCGATAGTGGTGAGGATGGTGCTCTTTACAGTTCTGTGTAATACTTTGCGAACCCCTCGGCTATGTCCTGGTCTGTTACCAGTGGATCTGGTCCTTCCGTCATCAGTTTCCTGACTTGGGTAAGGCCCAGCTCCCTACGTTCTAGCCATGCTAGTATTTTTCAGGCCTTGTCCCCTGTCTCGTATACCCTTTCTCGCATCGCTGCGTGTGCTTGTTTAGCGTTATCTAAAAATATGTGTTGCAGCTGTTTTTGCGCTAATTGTAGCGTACGGTGCGTCGTGGGTTATATGCTCAACCTCAGCATTCTGTACCTTTTGTTTCGGCTTCGCGTATTGCTTCTAGATGTTTCTTTTTGTGGGCTGAGGTCCAGGCTATGATCTCACCTCTTAATACCGTCCTTAGAGCCTCCCATAGTGTTACCGGGCTCTCTACAGAGCCAATATTCAATTCAAAGTACGATTCGGTGACCTTTTGAATATGTTCTACCAGTTCTGGGAATCCTAGGTAGTAACCATTTAATCTCCAACTGGGTGGGGGAGTTGATCTGTTGGTCTTAATCGTTATTGTGAGTGGAGAGTGATCCGAAATGCCTCTGGGGAGTAGGTGTGTCTCACATGCTTCATGTATATTGCTTAATGCTAGGAAGAAATAATCTGACCGGGACAGTGAGGCATGTGCTCCAGAGTGATACGAGTATTCTCTTTCGTTGGAATGCAATGATCTCCATACGTCTTGCAGCCCCAGAGCATTAGTGAATGTGGCGAGTTTAATGCGTGTTTCTGGGTTTCTGGACCTTGCATGTGTTCTATCAATGTCTATATTCATTACTTCATTGAAGTCTTCCCCCAATTAGTGTAAGATCTGCAGAGTTGGTAGCAAGTAGGGGCGTAATGTCATTGGTCAGAGAGGTTAGCAGATTGGGTGGTGCATATACAGCAGTCATGGATATAGTGCGTTCCCAGAGGGTTCCTGTTGTGTGTACGAATCTGCCTCCCGTGTCCTGTGTAACAGTGATGGGTATATATGGAAGTCTTTTGTGTACTAGGATTAATACCCCTCGCGATCCCATTGTGAAACCGGCGTGTAATGCCAATCTATAGTTCGAACATTTAAATAGTGTGCACTTTGTACCAGCGAGATGCGTCTCCGTTAGGAAAGCTTTGTCTGGGGAGTTTCGGTTCAATGCCTGCAGGACCAGTCGCCTTTTGATGCTATTACCAAGCCCGTTTACATTCCATGTCATCAGCCGGATGGTTCTATTTCTGGTCATGTTGGAGGTCCCTGCCATTTGAGCTGTGTGACTATAGTGACACTGTGTTGGGTGTCTAGAGATGCTGCGTGATACAGCGCCCCGTTCAGGGATTGGCCATGGTCGTGCGTAAGGTGGTTATCTGTTGGGACATATGTACTCCTGTGTTTTGCGTGGCTTATTAGTAAGGAAGCTGTTGCCATGCGTGTGTTGGAACTGGTGCGGTGCTTAACATTGCAACTTTGATCACCCCCACCCCGTACTCCACCCAACTTGAAGCATCTGTCGCCCAATATAACAAATTCAACACACTGTCAAAAGGTCAACTCATTAACCAATAACTATTACCTAATGTTCTTTTCTCTACTCGTTCTGCCACACCACCCAAATTGTTCACAATCCTTACGGAGCTCGGGATCGTAGGTGGTGGCTCTTAGGGGCCCGCTGCTTACATCATGTCCCTTTGACGGATTTACGGCAAAGTGTGAACAGGATTTCACAGTACCCTTGCATGCGTGTCTGGCGCGTGCCCTGGTGTAGTCTCGCTGGGTGTACATCGGTTGTCCTACCTGGTTTAATCAATTTTCTATTTCTTGAGCCGGACCATTCGGTTCCGGTCGAGGGGGGGGGAGCCGACCTCTGTCTCCCAGGAGTCTGGGCCCGCCCCCAGGGTCCGGGATCCCCGAATCCCAATTCCCGGCAATTTGTGTCTCGGCCCATTTCCAGGCCTCTTTTGGGTCCGTAAAGTGCACTGTGGTGCCGTTGTGCCGAGAAAAGCAGTCCATATTTGACGTTCATAGAGTGCAGTTTCCTCTTTAGATGTTCAAAGGATTGCCTGGCTCTTTGCACTTCCCGGGTGTAGTCCGGGAAGAACGCGATTTTGGAGCCGTTGTATGTAGTCGGGCCTCCGGATCGGGCCATCTGCAGTATCGCGTCTCTGTCTCGGTAGTTCAATAGCTTTGCGAGGACGGTCCTTTGGGGGGGGCCCAGGTATTGGACGCCCTGATGGTACTCTGTGGGCTCTCTCTATTGAAAAGAAATTGGAGAAGGATTTTGGTGCCGCCCGGTCCACTAGCAATTGCTCGAGGAAGAGCTCCATACTGGAACCTTCTGCTCCTTTCGGCAGTCCCAAAATGCGAATATTGTTACAGCGTGATCTGCCCTCTCCCTCCTCCACTCGTGCCTCCAGAGATTTTAGACGTGTGATTGCCTGTGATAGCTGCAGGTGGACCCCGCCAAGATCATCCTCCACGTCCGAGACTCTCTGTTCTACTTCCCCTGTGCGAGAGTACAGCTTTTGGAGGTCGTGTCGGAGGAACAAGACCTCTGCTGAGATGCCATCCATTTTTTTCTCCATTGAGGAGCGAGAAGTAGCGATGGCGGCCATCACGTCCTTTAACGTCAGGTCTCCAGCCTCAGGCACGGAGGCCGTCTGTGGTTCCACCTCCATTGCAGTGGTGGGGGTGCTAGTTGCGTATTGGTCCATGGTGCTTTGCGTGGTACCCCGTTTTGTTTTATCTTTGCCCATGGTGCCCCCTGCTCGTCTCACACGGTGGGGAAGCACCTTACAAGGTCGCGGTGCAGCAGGATGTGTCCGGGGCACCAGCGCTTGTCTCACCCCTCGACACAGTCGTGTGTGTGTCTCCGGCACTTCGGAGGTCCAGCTGGCAATCTAGGGTCCCGCCGGGTCAGTGCACGCTTGTGTTCCGCAGGCCCGCACGGAGGAGCTGGCTCTGGGTCCCTCCTCCCCTCCTCGTAGTGCTTCGGCGGCCCGTGTCCTCCCCAGTCGTTGGCCGCGGCGGCCATTTTGGCAGGCATTTCCTCGCGCCCAGGGGGCCTCCGGGTTTGTCGAAGTAGATGCTGAGCGGATTTCGTCCGGGAGTCAGGATTTCTTCCAGGTGTGCTATACCGCTTTAGGTCAGCTCGGGTGTCTTTCCAGACCGATTCGGTCCGTCCAAAGGATATTTAAACAGGATATCGCGGGCGGCCAGAGGGAGCTCACGGGACTCAAGTCCTTGCTGCTCGCATGCTGGCCACGCCCCCCCACGTGCACACTTTTAATGGTCCAGATTAAAGGAGATGGCTTTTGTGAAACAAGACTCCCAACAAGGGGCAGCTGCTCCGGGAGGCACCCAGACCCTCCGGGCCCATGCCAAGTGAAGGGGTTAAAATGCCCCGTTGCCATCCCTGCCCCAAGGCCAGCAAATGGATGAAGGAATGATGTCACATACGTACGTTTGTAAAGCTGAGTACCTTTGTAGGGTCTCAGTAGATCCGCAATTTTTAATACTGCCACTGTTTGTTTTGAGTTGTCTATCTGCCGTTCTGCATTTCAAAGCCAAAACCCCATAATGCTGCTTGCTGTACCTGCTCAATATTACATCATTCAAGGGAACAAAACTCGAATGCAAATAATATGCTTTTGAAAGCTGTCTATTCCCTTTCCACAATGCCTGCTTGCCCCATGGGTAGAACATTTTTCTTTCTGTTTAACTGTGGGTTTAATCTTATCTTGTGCAGCGGCAAGCCTTTGGCAAAGGATTACTAAAGCAGGTGTGGTTTTATCACCAGCTCTTCTGGAGTGTGTCTGAAAAACATTAAAGTAGTGGGAGAGTTTACAGTTGTACCTTGCAGGTGTTGGGTTTCTAGTCAGGCTTGTCTTTTACACTTGCACCACTTAGCATTCTGGTTCCACAACAGGCCGAGAGCACAAGTTATATGGAAACTGATACGCGGAGGCTTATGAACACAATGTTTGTGTGTTCAGGATATCTGGCAACAGAGAGGAATGAGCAATATTTACAGAGCATAGGCATGGGCAGAAAAGCCGATCATTTTGAAGCTGTGTGCTCCTATAGGGCAGTTACGTTATGAAGCAGTAGTTTGTGGGCTTAGATCAAATGAAAAGTCTTGGCATTTTTTATGACGTGATAAATCCAATAGGGTGGGCGGGCGGGCACACTCTAGCACTCACATGATACAGTGGTTCTTCAATTATAGCAGGTATTTCCACCATATGCCCGATACTCCCAGCACATGCCAGAGAAGGTGATTGTATGCCCAGGTACTGCCCTTGCATGCTACGCATTTCCATTATATACCCCAGTACTTACATACTTATTGCCAGATATCCCCACTACATGCCAAAAGTGCCATTAAATGCCCAATTACTACCATCATATGTTCTGCTCCTTACCCTCTTTACTAGCCACCATTGTCCCCTTATTTCACCCTCCACTTATTGGGGTTATGCCCACTGCTGCTTATCAAGTATCCAGTTGCCCATCATCCCAATATGTGGCAGCGCAGTGGTACTGGTCACACGGGTCGAAATTGAGATTTCATTAATCTATCCGCTGATGTGCTATGTCTATTGCATGTATTGATCTCATTGAATGCTCTGAGGTGTCTGTTTACTGTAAACCTATGCCAACAAAATTAAAAAAAGAAATTGAGATTTCATGAGCAGGAGCTATAAGCGTCACCTGGTAGGCAGGAGCTACATGGGTAGAACCGGGAGCTGGTGCAGAACACACTGCAAATCTAACTTTTGCATGAGGTGCAAGCACTACATTTCTGTCTGTGAGATATGCTCCATTCTACTTTTAAATGTCCCTTAGATGTGTCCTTTAGTCGCCTTTATTCATATTCCCAAACATACAAAGTTAATATTGCATATATATGTTTGTACAGCACCAGTTGCCCTAGGGAGTCAAGCATTGCTCCTGGTAACTGTTGGATTCAAACTAACCAGGCTCCCCTGATCGAGAAGCGGGAGCTAAATAGCTACCCGCTATTTCAAACCCTGCTGGAGGTGCTCGCATGCTGTATTCCATCACAGAGAATGGACACATTCACCACTCGAGAACCAAGACCTTGTTGGCAGCTACATACTTTTCTCATTCTTAACCAAAACTGATCTTTATTTATTGACATTCACCTTAAAATCATTATGACCCTGATGAAGGCTATGTTCTAACTTAAATACAGGTGAGCAGTTAGGCTGAAACCGGTTGGTTACACAGTTGGATGGGAATTAAAGGATGTTTAGTGTCTAATTTGGAAAAAGACATATTTGATTTTAAATGATTGACTTGTGTAATTGGGACTATGTACTGTTTCTTATTTATGACTATGGTACTTGTAGAATGCTTTTGCAATTCCTGGCCCCTGACCCTCCCACGTAATCCACGCACAAACTGGAATTGCAATGTACCACAAGTCGCAATGCATTTTCCGGGCAACAAGGAAGCCTTGCTTCCCCAAAATCAACAGTAATAGTCATTGAGCCACAACTCTCCACCTGGTCCTGCAAATCAGAAACCTTCTAACCCAATGCCCCTTTAGACACTGTTAGCAATCGTAACTTTAAAGACCTCAGAATGTATCCACTGTTTGCTGAGAAATGGGTACACATGCCCCTTCCTTTACCCCTGCTCCAGGCAACCATTTCTTTCAAAGCCTGCGAGGTTTGCCTCCAACCTGTGCTGCTGGAAGCTTGAAGTGACCAAACCACAATGAGAATAAATATATAAACTAAAGAAATGGAGAACACCTTTAACTACTTGAGCAGCCATGTAGAATCTGTTTGTTACGTTGCAATGGCTTGTAGAGCCCACTGCTGCCCGATCAGTATTTTGGTAGTAATAGTGAACATAGTTTTCCCTTTTTTTTAAAATGTTTTTTTAATTGAAACACAAATACAGCATTGGACACACGCGCGCACACACGCACGTTGAGCGTCGATATCCTCAAATTCCCTCAGTGCCCCTTTTAGACACTAAGCAATCATGCCTTAAAAGACCTTGGAGGGTATCCACTTGGTAACCCACACTTGATCCGAACATCCCTTTGAATTATAGGCTCATTACGAACCCCCTGTTTCTGCTGAACATTTTGGATAGGGTGGCCTATACTCAAATACAGGATTTTCTAGCCAGTAACAAGATCTTGTGGGCAACGACAGTGAGGTTTTGGCAGTCAGCACTGTTGGATTTGAAGGCGAACATGCTTCAGGTTTTTTGAGAATGACAGCACTGCACTCCTAATGCTCCTTGATTTATCGGCAAGAGTTTGACTTAGTTGATCACTCACTGCTGGTATTTAGGCTGGCTGGGTCGAGTCGTGTCTGTCAGACCGCTTGTCTAGGGTTTTTTCGGGAGATTCTAGGGCCGATAATTTCTTGGTGACTTGCGGATTCCCTCAGGGATCCTGCTTGTCACCTACTGTATTCAGTGTTTTCACTCTGCTACTTTTTGATGTGCTTGATGTCAACAAGGTGCTCTATACTAATTATGCAGATGGTGTTCAGTGTCTTATACCACCGACTGGTGATTACGTTAAAGACACAAAAGTCATCAATTTGTTTTTTTCACTCATCCTGAAATGGATGGCTGAAAGTGGCCTAACCCTTAACGCCAAGACCGAGCTGATGATTAACGGCACAGGAGTCCAACTTCGAAAGCTTGGCTCGTAATTTGGTGAATTTAAACTTGCTGGTTGTATGATTCCTACACTTCCTAGAGTTAAAACACTGGTTGTAATCTTGGACCATGAGCTTAATATGAGGGCGCATGTGAGCAGTCGTGTCTGATCATCCTCATATTAACTCAAATTACTAGTACCGCTACGACCATTTTTAAGCCACGATAATCAAGCTACCATTGTTAGGGCATTAGTGGGAGATAAATTATAGTATTGTGAAAGTCTCCTGTATGGCAGTTGTAGGGGGAATTGCCCGATTGCAGACAGTACAGAATAGTGCAGGTCGTGGAGGGCCTTCATCGCAGGGATCGTATCTTTAAGGCCAGGAAAGCCCTGCATTGGCTTCTGGTATCCAGGATCACCTTCACCTACTTACCATTACACACAGGTGTTTATATGCATAAGACCAGTGTATCTATCTGATAGACTGTGCTTGCAACCGCAGCCAGGGCACTTTCATCTAATAATTCTTCACTCTTGTCTGTGCCCAAAGTTGGATTGTCAATGGTCTCTGAAAGGTCCTTTTCCTAATGCTGTGCTTTTCCTAATGCTGTGCCAAGTGCTGGAATTGTGAGGGGTCAGAAATGTGAGGCGGACAACTTTGTAAAGAGTTTTCAACTTTAGCCTTTTTATTAAATAAAAAGGTTGGATGAACGCCTCACTGTCGCTATCCTGAAGAAGATTTCCCTGCCTAAAATAAACTAAAGGAAACACTATAACAAAAGGATATCTGACCCTCACACTTGTACAACCAACCAAGTAATAAGGAAATACATGGTAATGTAATTCAATTCAACAATGATATATAACATATGATTGTATTCACAATATGATCAATGTCACTTCTCTTAACCTGGGTGGGTTTCCCTTCCCCCGAACTGAACAAGAATGTTCTCCACAGTTCAAAAGGAACAAGGAAATCCATTTTGACACAAAGTTCCAATAGAGTTCTTAAGGATTTGTACTTGATCACATACATTTCCATTGCTTCAGTAAGGTATGGAAAGCAATAGTACGTTCCAACTCCTCCTGGAATAAGAACTGTCTCACATTTGTCTTCTCCAAGTAAACAACAGTTGTCTTAGCCAGGATAATTTCTCACAACCTTAGGTTTCAGAAATAGTCTATTCCAACTCCCCCTAGAGTAAGAACAGGTTTCTACTTTGTATTTGTTTAGATGAGCAACAACAATTGTCTTTGTCAGGATGGTTTACCACAACCTTGGTTTAAAGAAAATAAAAAAAGAATGAGTTTCCGTTAGAACCACAGTTCAGCACTTGCATTAACTACTACCTGGTTTATTCCTTAGCCAAGCCCTTTTAGGCAACAACTACTTGCTATACGGGCATACTCGCCTGCCCATCTACTTCACCAAAAAGAACAGAAAAGTGCTTCAGTGTTATCTTCCAACTTAGAATAACAACTTCATTAGACTTCTTTAGCATCAAACTTTAAACAAGTTGCGGGGAAACAAGGAACCACATTAGTGCTCTTAAGACTCCTTGGCAACTATCCTCCTCTCCCTCTGGATACCCTTCTCCAGAATGTGAGCCTTATTGCCACCTTCTTTCCCATCTGCACCAACAACCAAAGAGTGACCAAAAGATAGTTTCACTTTACTTCTATCTTGGCTTTGGCAATATAGGTTTCTGATCTGTGTTTTTATAGCACGTAAGCAGAAAGTCTTAAACCATTAAGCCTCTCAGTATTCCCCCTTTGCCGTGAGCACTGTTTGTTATATTGATATTGCTGGTTGTTAATACACTCTTGGCTTGGGTATTGCTTGTAAGCTTTTGGACCTTCTCCAGCTTCCCCAAGGGGCTTTTGGGCTTTCCACAAGCACATGACACTGTCACTTTGCTTCAACAGGTTATTCTAGTTGGCAGAGCGAAGGCTTCCACCAAAGAAAGGGAACCACCATAAACTTTCAGGTTTCTGCTGAGAGGATGACAGAGACAAAAGGGCCCTCTCTCAGTAGATACTAACACCTCTGTGATCATTACTAGGTTGGACAGAATCTGGTTTGTGCTGAGCCCTCTTGACAATTGAACTTTCAGGACAAGGACATGTGGAAAGGAAAGTCACTCTTGCGTGTGATTTCTACAGGAAGCTTCAAAGGCAATCTCTGTGACAAACTGGGGTGAGGGGTAGCCTTGTAAAGGCATGCCCATACATGGAGAACAATACTGACATTTGTCTCCAAAGACTGTTTATTAAAAATGTAAAGACTTTTATCTCTGCAGTAGGACTTTGTAAAAATGTGAAAATCTCACAGTTGAAAAGTGATCTTGTGGTTTATAATTTGAGACATTGTAGAATTCACTGACACCTTGGGGACAGAAATGGCAAAGAATTGGGGATTATAAGAAAAGTATCCATGATGCCATTGCGAATTTTAATACTTACATCCTTTATGATAATCCATACACGTGTATACAGTTACAGTGGTCTAGGCCAAATCTTTCATACTCAAAATTACCAAAAAGTATAAGAAGGGTGAAACAATGTCTCACAGAGTGGAGTGGAATGGTCTGCATAAAATATGTAACTTGTTCATGTAAGTTGCTAAGAGACTTCAACTGTATAAATGCACCATTTGTGGCAAAATTGGATTTTAGCTAAAGTAACTGTGGGAGGATTTTGAACATTTCTAAAACTCACATCATAAATCTGACATTCTGCCTGGAAATCCAACCAGTTAAGAGCGAGGCGGGGACAAGCACCCCTGAACAATCCAGTCGGTTAGAGGTGGGCTTAGTTCAGCCTGCCCAGCCATATACTTTGATGATGCCACTATGTATTATAAATAAGAGTCCCTGACAAGACTCCAGACACACACTCTTCCTGAAGTTCTTGCGCTGCGTTCCTGATCTGCTCCATTCATCCTGCTGATCCCAACTACAAAACCTGAGCATTGCTGATCCTATCCCAGCAAGGCCTCAATTCTGAAATCCCACTAAAATCCCAAATAACCAAAGGGGAAAGCTGTGGTATTCTTTTGGGAAGCATCCTGAACAAGCCTGGCTTGCTACCCACTAACTGCTTGCCCACTAACTGAATCCAGCGGTACCTGTGCCATCCAGTGACCCGAATTGCCCAGCTGTTCACTACCCGGTGACCAGACCATGCCCGGCTGTCTCTTGCCCAGCTGTCTTTTGCCAGGCGTGCCAGCCATGTGGTGACCAGACCCTGTTGACTGTCCAAAAATCCCAAAACTCAAAAGTGGACTGTGAGTATACTCCCTACCCCATAGAAATACATAGCCTACCTTGTCTTGCCTTTGTCTCTATCCCACTACCTAAGCCTGGTAGCGTGTTGAAACTGTTAAACTTATCCTCATATCCTGTCCTTAATTTTTAAGTGCTAGCGCCATCTCTTTTCAATTTTGTCTTGTGTAATCCTAAGCTATTCGTCATATTTCGAGTGATCGACTGGTTTCTGCCAGGTTTGGGCGCTGGGGTGACAGGGTTGAACTTGTGAATCAACCTTGGATCTTACTGTGCCCATCTTTGGTGGTCTAGTCTGAATACTCTAGTTTAAAGTAAAACTGTTCCTGTCAGAACTGATTTCCTTTCTTATTTCACGGCTTCATTTTACTCAAATCGATCCTTTTTATATCTAGCATGTCTCATCCAGTTTCATAGCTAGAGACCTATGTTCACCTCTTTATTGTCCCTGTGATATATATCTATCCCCCAGCCCAAAAACCACACTCCAAATCAAAGATTTCACCCGTTTTTATTAAAAACCGTTTGGGTAATTTAAAGCGGGAATTGAGAAAAATGTTCCCACGTGTCATTTGGCTGCAGCATGCTCTAAATGTTCCACTCATATTTTAACTGTCTGCCTTTTGCTGATCCATAGCCTTGTGATTTCCAGTGATATAACATACTGAGGTGTGTGTCGCCTGATTGAAATCCTTGACAGAGTGTACCAGGCAAATTGCAAACTTCCAAGGAGTGTCAAGCAGAAAGAGTATTTGTTAAACAAAGAAGGAACTTTTTTTATATAGAAGAACTTACAATGTGGAATAGTTTACATACGTTGGAGCTATTCTACTTTTATTGGAGAACACTTTGTGCAAGTACCGGTTAAAGACATTAACCTTATCGCTTGATTATTTTGTTGGTAGTGTGGGGGTCAGGATAAAATGTTTAGGCACAAGGATGGCTTTTGATTTATGACATCCTAACAAAGACAGATCCTTGCATTTTCCCAACCCGTTTAAGTTAATAAAAGCCTTTAACCAAAAACATGACAATTTTGTGTCCAGCTTTAATTTCGGACCCCTCATAAGTGTCAGGCTGGTTCCAATGAAGGGCTTTGAAAAAACAGATAGAAAGTGTCGGTTTGAATGTTGTAATTTCCCACATCTCTGGAGATCAAAATAGTGTGAGTCTGTTACTTGGCATAGTGATTCATGAAACTATGTTTTAAGCCCTCTGTCGGTGTAGTGAAAATGTGCACGCATTTAAATTAATATGTCTTCCTGGCATTTCTGAAATAACCATGATGTGCAGCAATTTTAAGATCACCAAAGGTATGATTTCCTTGCAAAAAGTGCTCACCAACTGGGCTCTCATTTGTGCATTGCTTGATACTATGACGGTGGAGGTTAATGCACTTAATAGTTGTTGGGCAGTTTCCCCTACATAAGAGCCCCACCTGGGGCTTTGTTTTTCATATAATTATGGGTACAATGTTGTTGGGTGCACATTTAAAATGCCCCATAATTGTGTAGTGCTATGGTTTCTTGATTCTGTCTGAAATGTCTAAGTGGACAGGTTGTATACATGAAAAGGGATTCAAGATATGATTAAACCTGTTCTTTTTTTTTTTTTTTTTTTTAACACATTTTAGGTTCCGATTGAAAAATACATAAATGCTATACCAAAGAATTTAATTCAAATGTATTGAATAATTATAATCATGAAATATTTATAGAAAAAATTGAGACAAACAACATAAACCGAGAATACAAATATTGTCCTATGTAGAAAATCCACATCGCAAAAATTGTTTCACGTTTCCCAAAGATATACTCACACAAAACATACATACAAAACATACATACAACCTAACACTCATCACACAGAAAGTACAATCTGAAAATCTTGCTGTGTACTAGTCTACACAAATGGTTCCGTTAAATGCAACCTGGACACTTATAAAATTCATTGTCAATGTGTTTTTCTTTTAAAATCGGCAGAGCATACAAATTAAAACACAGCAAATAGTGCAAAATAACAAAATTATCAAAGTTTCAGAAAGATTTCACAAAAATATTATGTCTTCCAACTCGAGTTTCGGCTCTGTGGGTTTGACGATTTCTCCACCCAGGCTTCATTACGGCGAATGCTTTTCCATAACATGGGAAATGGCGAAGTGCGTCTACAAGATGAAGCCAAAAAAAAATGTACTTATTTTAATATTACATCTGGTAATATGCTAAAAAACCATGTGGATATTTGTTAGCACGTAAAACAATATTCAAATAAGGCCAAGCAGCTAATCACCCATAGTGGAAATCTTTATTGGCCGCAAAGCCATTATGAATATTTATGTTGTGATCCCTGTAATGCTGCCTCCTAGAGTGGACCAACTCACAGGAGCAGAGACGATAAAATATTGAAAGATAAAGTATGGGATAACATGCCATGAATAGAAGACAAAACTAAAAGATCATAAAGACAGAAGTACCTAGTGATAGGCATCGAACTGTACAACGAGTTCATGAATTGCCTGAACTAATGCAACAGCGACACAAACTTCACTTGCATCGACCGTGGGCAAACTAGCAGTTCAAATCCAAAAACAATGTCCCTCTAACATGGGATGCAACAAAGTGCATGGCGACAAGCCTGCCTCTATTTCTGATCAGAGTACCGACCGACACGTGTAAACTGTGCTTTTGAGGCGTGTGCCAGAGGTTGACTGATTTGTTCCATTTAATGAATTGACTTTCATTGGGTTCCATAAGGAGATGATCTGTATTGTCGTCCCCAAACCCTTCCTCTGCCCTTGCACTGGTCTCCCCTCGCCTAAACCATCACACCCCCGTTGGTCTCTCAGTTTACCAACCTGCTCTGTACTCAGTGGTGTAGTGTGTATTTATACTCTCTCTACCTTCATTTTCCATTCAAAGTGCATTTAACAGGGTGACCATATTGTCATGCTTTGCGCTCTGTGGCAGCATTTATGTTGAAACGGTATCAGGTGGTAATATCCCCATATATATGGTCGCCGTACATAATATCGCCAGGAAAAGGTTGTGGCGATATTATATATGGGTGACCATATAAATGGGGAGAGGGGCAGCCAAAACAAAATCCATGCAATAATGTCCTCACAAAAAAACGCCAATTTCTCGGCGATATTTCTGCATGGCGATATTTATGTGGGGACATTATTACATGGAACCGTTGAAACATCTTGTATTATCCCCATTAAAATAGAAACAAAAATCTGATGATCCCACCAAGAGCACAGCGAGCATGGAGGCCTCTTCATCTGCCTTCGTCTTGCAGCATTTCAATAACCAACCAATATAATTATAACATCTATCGTCTGAGTTTTCATCACCCTAGCCTGATCAAAAACGTACCGTATTGCCAAATGCTGCGAGTAAAAAAGATTGTCGGCAACCCACAAGACTACGAAAATCAGATCACAATCGGGGAAGGAAAATTCCTATCCTGAGCCTACAATTCCGACGAGATCGGTGCATCAAAGGAACGCCTCAGAGACATCCAATCAACATTCTCTTAGAACAACCCAAGAAGAAACAAGCACCACGATTAATGTATGTTTAGAAATACTCTATACAAAGTAGAGAAATCAAATCAATACTTTGTAAGAATGGGAGAACATTAACCCGTGACACACACGTAGAGCACTTGTTTCTCAATCCCCCAATATTTGCATATCAGCGGAGTGCAAGCTTGAAAGATCACCTAGTGAAAACAAAACCAACTCAAAAATTGTGCCAGACTAAGAGAACTGGGATATTCCCTTGTCGGCACTTTTCTAATTGCGGGCATGTAACTAAAGGAAATGTGATAAATCACCCGTTTTTCTACTTGTGATACTAAAAATGTGCTATATACTATAAAATGCCAAGGCGGCAATGTAAATTAAGATGAAATTAACACAAATCCTGTATTCGGACAAGGAACACCAACTCAGCAGTAGCCCGTCATTGGATCGAGAAGCGATGCAATATCTCCCAGATCCGCTTTGAAATTGTGGAAGTCGTAACTAAAAGACGACAGCATGATTACATTGCACTGAGACTGGATGAAAGAGAATTATTTGTGATTGAAAGGTGGGACGCTATGGCACCAAATGGCATAATTGAAGAAAGCAACTTTCTGTGTTATTTGTAGAACTGTGACAGACAGTAAAGAGAAGAGAGACTTGTTGAGAGACATTTTGAGGATTACTGCTTGATACTGCTGTAACGATCATGGTTTTGCGTACCTAAGATGAACTTTGTATGTTTCTTTAACTCGCAGGATTTAAAGGATAGTTCCGGGACTTTTTTTTTATTGTTCCTACGGTTCGGCCATGTGTTTTTAAGCATAAATCGGTAGATCGTAGAAAACTTTCCTATGGACCTTACCCGACTTTTCGTCCATTAACGCACTCGAAATCAGCCGCCATTTTCTGATAATCCTATCATTTCCCCCCATCGACCTGGCTCACCTGCTTTTGCGGACCTAAATCAAATCCCCCGCCCCTGAAACAGACTTTATCAAAACATTCATATTCCCCGCCTCTATCCGTGACGTGACTGTGCTGCGTAGGCAAACGCGCCCAGGCGTCTTCTACGCGACTCCAAACAGAACCCGGAAATCAACACAGATCAGCTCACAACACAGCGCGCCACAATTGGGAATATGAAACTGTACTTTTAAATCAAACCGCAAGATTGTAAATTTGGTAAAGTACATTTATTTGACATCAAATGTTTAGAGAATATTCAGCGATTTTTCATTTTTATTTGCTCACGTTCCAAAAAGTTCGTTTTGAGGCACGCGATGTTCCTTTGCTGTACACAGGGTCTTAGATCATCTCACAATACAGCGCCACAATTCGGAATATGAAACTGTGGTTTAAAAGCAAACGGCAAGATTGTACATTTGGCAAAGTACATTTATTGGACATCAAATGTTTAGAGAATATTCAGCGATTTGCATTTTTCTTTGCTCTCGATCCAAAATAGTTCGTCTTGAGGCAAGCGATGTTCGTGTGCAGTACACAGGGTGTTGGTTTACGATAAAATAAGCTCTTCGGTCGCACTGATAATCGCATGGCTGTTCCAACAACGAGGCACTAGGCCACCACAACGGTCTGTATGTTGCATCTAGCCGTTAGTACCGCGTAAGGGCATACTTGTACTTGGCGATCGTCCCATAAAATGGTCAGGGTGGTAACGTTGTTCACGCGGAGAAGCAACTGGCGGTTGAAAAAGCCATCCGCCGGTGTCTGGTACTCGTGACACATACAATAATGAAGGATGTACCTGTTTTAAAAACATAAAAAATGAAATTAGTCTCACCATCAGATCTTTATTAAAATTATTCATTTTATATATTAGGTCAGGAAATTATTTCATAGCTAGGACAGTGCAACTGGGTATTATACGTCAAGGGGGGGCTGTAGGATACTGAGACAGTCCCCCAGTGCAGGGGTTGACAGGGAGGCAGTGCAGGTGGAGAGTGGAAGGGCCCAGGACCGAGGTCGCAGTCAGTGGACCAGTTGTAGCAGGGGAGAGGGAGAGAGAAAGCAGAAGCAAAGAGGAAGGTTTTGAGGTGCTTCCGTAAAAGGAGATGGTTCTCCTCAAGTTAGTGCGCGGTACAAAACAATATGCCACATAGAACGAACAAGTACAACTTAACCCGTCTTTAAAGCTACTGTATAGTAATTAAATTGCGGTATAAACTCATCTAAAGAGTTACTTACATTATATTTGCATTTTCCATTGTGTCTGTGCGTAGGGCAGCCCCGAAATATCACTCCTATGCCGACGTTATTTCTTCTAATGAACGAACATTAAATGGCTTTCGTTTCTGAAATTATATTCATTATCGTTTCTTACGTTATTGCCCCACACCCCCAAAAAGAAGTCTTTCGGGATGGTCCCGGCCTGTCAAAGTCAAATAACAATAGAACCTTATACTGAGTCGTGGGCCATTCCGGCACCCGAGCAAAAAATCAAAGCAGCTGACCTTCACTTTGAACGAGCACACATTCCTAGTTAGCTACATTCAGTGTAAGGCCATCTCACAGGACTTGAAATTTACACTCCATCTTTGCATTTTGTCTGCGTGCATTTGCAGCCCCAGCGAACCATAAATACGGAGACATTCTATATTTTTTGAAAAATGATTTATATTACTGTTTGGTTTAATTTAATGCGCAAATGAACAAGGGTGGAGAGACACATTGCATGTACACTGAGCAATCACTTTTATTTACACAATACATAGCTACACATATTCAATGGGCCTGCGACATGAGGAGACTTGAGAGAACAGACAATCAAATTACAATCATTTAAACCGTGATGTGTATTTCTCAATGAGCTCTGCTTTAGGTGGACATGGAACAGAGGCAATGTTGGGTGGCAATGCAGTTGTCCCCTGCACAGGTTCGTTCACAACTCCATGTATGTGCCTATCTAGGACATCAACAATAAGTCTCTCAATAAACTCATATTGCATATCCTCAAACACTGGTTTGATCACCCATTGTTTACTTCTTTTAGTGAAGGCCTTATTGTAGCGAAGCGTCCCTAAAGTTCCGGTCGTCCTACTTTGTTGACGGCCAACATTATGGTTATGTGCCAAGACTGCTAGAAGAGTCCGATTTATCATGCCCTCCATGCCAAAATGCAATCGTTTTGGCCTGTACTTTAGGCACATATTGTGGAACACCTCCAAATCTCCTGTGTGGCAGAATTCCGTGAGTCCCCTCAAATCTCTTGTTATAGTTTTATCAAATACAATCTTTTCAATGGCTTTGTGAGTGGGTGATGAAGGAATCAACCACTTCTTCTTCCGTGCCTCCTCTGTGGACAAATGGCCATGTTCACAATTGTGGAAATGTTGGTTTGTGGTCCAGCGGTGAACGTTGCTACAGTGTATCATTACTGACCGCCATTTTTCCAGTAGAATTTCCAACGACCCTCCACATGTTTTTGAGCTCCACCAAAGATGGTTGCTGATTGACTTGGACCACTGTGAAATACCTTGCATATCTTTTTTTTTTTACCTGCAGCTGATTTTTTTATTGATTGTTTTTGCAAGATGCCAAACGTCAAATTCGTGATTTATATTTTTGTACTCTTCTCTCATTGTCTTGGCAATTGAAACGAGTCTGTCCGTGGCTATCACCATTCCCCGCGATTGTAGTTCTTGCAATGATGCTACAAAGCCAACTTTCTCCATGGCCACTGAGGATGTACTTTGTGACACCTGCACGACCACCGAACTCACAATTTTCTTACTTTCCATGTCCTGAAAGTGGTAGGTGCAGTACTTGGCTGAAAATCCTGGGCTGTCGCACAGTCCATCACCGGCTAGCCTGAACCGTTTGCCCGCGAATGTACTATCAATAGACATTTTTTCCATTCTCCAAGCTTCGCTAATGGCTGGAAATAGATAATCGGTTTGGTATTTGTAGAACTGAGTTTTCGCAATGAAATGGATTCCCACAAACTGAAAGAAAGACTCTAACTTTTTAAAACTTGAACCACTAAAAAGTGCAGCCGCTGCACAAAGTAGATTGCCTGCTGGCAGTTGCCCCAGCATGGGTTGTGCAGACCATGAGAAAGGATGATATTTTGTACAGGTGGCATGTATTTTAAGGTTAGTGCCTCGAATTGCACGAGTCACATTAATCAATGGCTCCCCACATACTTCCCCACCAACTGAATGCCCACATTTCATCCGAATAATAATATCAATCAAACAACTATCGAATACAATGAATTTTGCCTCTTTCCTTATACTGTCACTCTGCATCCCAGCTGGTTCGGCCTGTAACGTTGAGGACATGTCACTCACATGAAAGGTAGATTCTCTGATATCGTCTTCCGCTATGTTCAGTGATATTGATGGTGTTTCATTGTCATCCACTTCATTCTCTTCTATTGCAACATCTGTTCCTTCTCCGGCGATGGGTGAATAAAACAATTTCTTCAACTTTCTCGCGGTCTTAGTTTTTGCGGGTGTGGATTCTGTGAATTGATCTCCGACTGCATCCGAACTACCAGGAGGACATTCACTATCAATGGCTGGTGGTGGTATAGCTCCGTTGTCAATCACTTCATATTCTTCCCATTGGCACGATGCATCTCCAGTCTCAAGTCCCTGCCAAAAGGTTTGACAAGCAACATCTCTCGTTCGCTTCACTGTCTGTGTAGATCTAGTTCGTACACCCACTCGCAACTAGAGGACAGATTGGAAAAGGGATGTTCAGTTTAAACACAACTTACAGTATTGAACTATTAACAGTGAAAAACAACATAATATAGTGACCAGGACACTAACCTTCTTTTGCTTTCTTTTCTTTGAAACTTTCTTGCCTCGAACTTCAACATCAGGACGCTGTTGCTCCGACTCGTGTGTGCATGTCTCCACTTCCTCTTGCGCTGCAACGACTATATTTTCATGATAAGCACATCCATCACGCACTGACGCTCCATCGACTCCCTGAAACATAGAACTTTCATTAGTATATATAATAATATTGAAAACACAAAATGTACTTGGGGACCAATACCAACGTACATCTCAATAGCAAAACACGCATGAACGCTTTGTGTAGAACATTCAAACGACAATTATTCACGCATTGTTGATCTAGTTAGATGGAACTGTCAAGATCCATACCTCGGGCTCCTCATAGACTTCCATTGATGATATTGTTGAAGATGATGCTTCAGTAACTCCCTGAAACACAGTAATTGCATTAGTATGGTTTTCTATTTTGTTAAAAATAACATAAACTTTGTGCAGGCGTCAACGGCTCATCTAAATAGACCTGCACAAATGATCAGTTGTCTAAAATAAATAATGGATATGTAAATATGATTCCATTTGCTCGATCGTTGGAAGTGTCACCACCCAGAGATCTGCATCAACTACTAGGGGTGATGTTCTTGTAGAAGAAGCTCCGTCATATCCCTGAAACATAGTACTTGCGTTAATAAAGAAGGAAGTATAGCGGATGTAATCACGTCATATGATTTTGCTTGATCGAACTGTCAGTATCCATACCTCGAAATGCATAAGAACATCAAGGGACGATGTAACTGCGGCGCACACTTCTGCAAGCTGTTGCGCCGACCCGTAACTGCATGCTCCCCCTTCTTCTTTGACTAATGCTCCATCGACTCCCTGATTGTCATACCACTTTCATTTGTAATGAACACAATATTGAAAAAAGAAGACACATAGGAGGGCGACGACAGAAGGACATATCAATGGCTAAAAACGAAAGAAACATTGTGTGTAACAATCACGCTACAAGAATGCAAGATCTGATGATCTCCATCGATGGAACTGTCCGGAAACGTACCTCGAGCATCTGAGTGACATCAACGGTTGTCGTCAATACGTTGGACTCCTCAGCATCTCCCTGAAAGACAGTACTTGCATTATTTTGGATAACAATAATTATAACTGAAAACAAAGACTAGAGGACGAGTACAAGGGTGTACCATTAGGTAAAATAATTACACGATAAATTAAAACTATTGATTTACATGCCTAAAACAAGTCAGTGGCAGAATAGCCAAGTAAGATTACCCGATAGGCGCTTGAAGCGGCTGATGACTGCATTAACGACACGGATGGAGAATCTTCCGCCTTCATATTGAGTGGATACATAAATGGGGAAATTATTGTTAGCTAATGCTACACACTACCGCAAGGCCGAGAGATAAATACGTAAACTTGACTCACCAGTGGAGGGATGTGGACGAATAGAGTGGGAATAGCGGTTGAGAGCAATTTTCGCCTCGCTCGCGGTGTGCTCTTCTTTATTAGCAATGATGTGGAGTACATGTCTGAGCTAAAGTGCCTGCTGCAGATGCGGTATCGATCACCCCTCTTGTCCGCAAAGACTTCTAGGACTCTACTTTCAAGCTCAGACGGTGGATATCCGCAATATCGGACCCATTCTCTTATCTGATCTATTGTCTTAGGGAAAACATGCATTATAGTACCCTCAGATTTATTATGGGTCTTCGAAGGGCAACCGCCAATGGAACAGGCAGGCATTGTAGAAAGTTCTGAAAAGTAAAGATCAACAATTCTCTATGAATACGAATGTGTTAAAAAATTAAATGACACATAAAAGGTTCAATGCAAGGTTCGTTTTGGTTCTTGGAACTATACACGTTATTCACATGCGGATAAGTATTTGAATAACTTTAAAAAAATAGAAAAATAATTTGACTAAACTCAGAACATGTGACTAGTTCCTTGCATGTACTGTCTTGAACGAAAAGAAATTGGACGCAAAATGATTATGGTACATGGCCTTACCTTGACGAACAAACAGTTAGATGCAGGGATCAGAGTAGTTTCTTGTCATAGAACAGGGAGCAGTTCACAGGTTGCAAACTGACGAGTTTCCTCGAAGTGGTCACGGAAGTTCACAGAGACGAAGAGCAGATAACCAGCACCTTCACGGGTTGACTAGCAAAGCGCAAAGAAGTTCTCATTAGAAATATGAAGTGGGTTATAAAGAATTCGAAACAGGGGTGTGTTTGTGAATGAATGATGTGTATATGTCGTGGCATTATGCGGTTTGCAGGGGGCCGTCCAGCGTGAGGGGGGATGCTTGGCAGGAGACACGGGGTCTGGAGGTAGACATGGGAACAACAACCCATGCTCTATAGACCACTTTGAAGTGTACATGGTCTTTGGCACGTCTTGGCCTTTATCGCTCCCTGACAGCTCCACTTGCCAGCACAAGTACCCCGGTGCGAACTGCCTTTGATAGGGCGGGGGGTGGATTGGGGCAGTGGTCGTGCAGACAAGACACAGGAAGACTCGTGAATGGAGACACACTTATGTGGATTGCAGGGGGCCGTCCAGCGTGAGGGGGGATGCTTGGCAGGAGACACGGGGTCTGGAGGTAGACATGGGAACAACAACCCATGCTCTATAGACCACTTTGAAGTGTACATGGTCTTTGGCACCTCTTGGCCTTTATCGCTCCCTGACAGCTCCACTTGCCAGCGCAAGTACCCCGGTGCGAACTGCCTTTGATAGGGCGGGGGGGTGGATTGGGGCGGTGGTCGTGCAGACAAGACTCGTTTGCCGCAGGGCCTCACCAAGGAGAGGCCATCTAACTGCATGTAAGAGGCAGGCTGCAGGATCTAGTACATGGAAGGCAGGGGGGTGAGTTTATAAATACCTCACCCTCCCAGGAGAATATATGGGTGCAGTTCACCCTGGAGACCCTGGATGCCTAGGCAGTTAGTCAGCAGCAGGCTGGCCTGTGGTGGCAAGGCGACACGGGCCAGAGGGGGTCATCTCTGTACCCGGTGCCCAAAAGGATGATTTATTATGATCAACCATATGGATTATTTACCTAAGACCATGTTTTGTATCAATAAAATCCAACGGCCTTCCTTTTATTGCCAACGCTTGAACAAAGTGGTGTGGTAAGTATTTTTGGGGGAGGAGGCAAGGCCGGGAGGCTTGATGCCAACCCGCAAAATAACATATGTATGTCTGCTGCATTTGGGTTCAACGGTTATGTGGATTGAAGGTGGGCGGCCAGCGTGAGGGAGGATGCTGGCCGGAGACATGTGGTGTGACAAGACAAGGCACAGGAAGACTATTCAATGGAGACACACTAGATTCATTTAAAAAATCAAAACAATCATTGTTAAAATATAAAGTTTCGGTTGCAGCACATCCAGGGAAAATCTGCGGTATTGTCCACTGTCGCTGGGGAAATGTTGTCTAATGGCAAGTACCGCACAGGCAGGTATTACTCTCCGAACGCGGTGTCCGAGCCTCCCGTGAAGCCACCAAGTGAAGCAACGATAGGCCACCAGCCTGTACCACCTGTGAAAATGAAAGATGCAAACTGTATTAAAATGACAAAACTTTCTTATCACTGTCGATTCAGGTAAAAAATGTCATTCTGCTTTGAATTCTATCTAGAAAATGCACAATATCGAACCAATTTACATGCATTCGAATGATATGTAGATGTAATTTTATATGTGGGAGACGACCATGACATAGTAGTGGCATCACTGACATCACAACCAGAGTATACTTACTCGTTACTCGGATTACGTGGACGAACAGTGCCGCGAAGTTCGTGCATAAGCACCATCATTATCCTCAACACGGTCCGTGAGAGGCAGGCTTCCCTGAACTCTGGCAGCTCGGTGATGCATTGCAGACTTGGCTCGCCTTCCGAAATGTAGGCCAAGCACCCGGAATTTTCACGGCAGCAGCAGTTCTCCTCCTCAGTTGGCATTAGCTCGCACCGATTGCACATGCACCAGGTGGAGACGCCGTCCATGCAACATGGTCCAGGCTCTTCATCCGTTGACTGGTCCTCCCAACTGCCGTCCGAATCCCCATCGTTTTCGCGTGCTTGCCTTTCCAGTAGTTCTTGCTCGGTGTACTCGGGCTCGTACATATACGGCATTATTGTAGCCATTGTGTGGTAATGAAAGTAAAATAATTTACAGAGATGGTACAGGTGTTCACAAGGCCTAGAAGCGGCGAAGGTAGCTGACCAGAGCACAGAAACGAGTCACAGAATACTCAAAGTAACACAGAGAGAGTAATGGAATCGAAAATCTGCTGCTGTGTGTTGTGAAACGGTGTGTTTATACTTATTGAGGAAAGAGGCGTCCTGCCATTTCCATGGCGACACTTCATTAGCTGAGGCGCAGCGATTGTTGACACGAAACGTGCTTTGGCGTTGGGAAATGGGCGGTACGCGTCTGCTGATGTCAGGCTCAGGGGCGGGGGATTTGATTTAGTGCCGCAAAAGCAGGTGAGCCAGGTCGATGGGGGGGAAATGATAGGATTATCAGAAAATGGCGGCTGATTTCGAGTGCGTTAATGGACGAAAAGTCGGGTAAGGTCCATAGGAAAGTTTTCTACGATCTACCGATTTATGCTTAAAAACACATGGCCGAACCGTAGGGACAATAAAAAAAAAGTCCCGGAACTATCCTTTAAGACCTGACTCGATGTGCACACAGTAATAATATTGTGAGGAAATAAGTATGAAGTTATGTTGAGATCCATCAACTGACGTTGCATCCAGAATTACTGCAGGAAACAGTGGGCCTCATTATAACTCGGGCGGTAGCCGTGCCAGTAAAAACGGCAGGCTGCCATTGGAGTTGTGCTTTTTTTCTGGTGCCTGGCAATGGGGAATCACTGGGGCATTACAGCCCCGGCAGTCCCTGAAGCCAGGCGCCGGAAAAAGTGATTTCCCATTCGAGTCCCATAGGACTCAATGGGAATGGGGAGGACGGTTGCACCGGCACTGTGTCCAACAGTGCCGGTGCATCCCTCAAAGTCTATGGGCGGGTGCTCTTCTGCCCGCCAGGTCAGACCTGGCGAGTGGGAGGGCACCCCGCTCGCAAATTTTGTTTTTTGCGGGCTGGTGACAATGGTGCTGGTAAGCCTACTGGCACCGTTGTTACCGGACCGGCAATATTATAATGAGGTCCATTGTGCTTTAAAGCAACAGATTATGTTTTGAATTTGACTTGACCATTGATAAAAGTATCACAGGGGTATTCCCAGTGGTTTAATGTAATATAGGTGTCACCCAAGCTCCCATTATCTCTACTTATATGCCCAAGAATTACAGTATAGTACAACCTTGAGGTAGGGACCATGCGCTTGTGAGACCCAGCTCATTATTTTACCAGACAAGATGAAGACGAAATAAGGGGAGGATAGCTCAGGGGCAGCATGCTTGCCTTGGAAGCAAGACGACACAGAGCACCACAGGTTCGATTTCCCCGGGTTCGCGCTTAGAAACCTCTGGGTATTAAGCACATTATAAATATCATATCATAAGTAAGAAGGCATATAGAGATTCATGGATGTTGCATTAATAATGATCTAGACAGTACGCACTAATCCAGTTTTAAACATGTGATCTTTCAGTTCTAAACTACTACTTGAATTTAGTCCTTCTGTTGTTAAAGGCACAATTGATTACTGGACCAAAATAGGTGCATTAAAATCTTTACAAACTACTTGTGTTACTCCAAGTAACCTCATCGCATCTGAAGCCACACGCGTGTGACGTCACCACGCTGATGACGTCTCATGCGACCGCTCTGATACAACCTCTAAATAC
The DNA here is from genome assembly GCF_040938575.1 of Ambystoma mexicanum. Lineage (NCBI taxonomy): Eukaryota > Metazoa > Chordata > Amphibia > Caudata > Ambystomatidae > Ambystoma > Ambystoma mexicanum. The sequence continues at coordinate 276,995,728 of NC_090927.1, read as the reverse complement.
GTGAGTGGGATTCGAGTGGTAATGGCTGCTGCCCTCGCTGCTTCAAGTTCCCACTTGTGTCAACCTTGTTGAGTTTGCAGGTAAGATACACCCGAACAGTGGATTCTATTAGAGAAATTATACCATGTATGAAGAAAGCAAGATTGTAACACTATCTTGCAACACTTGCAGGGTAATTCATAGAATTCAGCGCACAAGTAGCGCACGCGGCTGGCGCACAGCATGCGATAGTCTGCGCCAGCCGCGTGCGCCAAAACCGAATCCGGCGCACAGCGTATTCATGGATTTTAGCTTCCCCAGGCAGCCGTGGCGCACAGTGGTGCAGCGACTCGCTGCAGCGCCAGTTACGCCCCCAGGAACGCCCCTTGCGCTGGGAAATCTCATAAAAATCCCAAACCAGCGCAAGGGGCTGCGCTAACCCTGGACCATCACGGCAAGCGGCCCATGCGATTTTCAAGGGTGCGCGGGAAGTTTCACACGTCAAATCCCAGGCTAGGTCCATTTCAGGGGTGCGCGGGAAGTTTCACATGCGAAAAGCTAGGCTACGGGAATTCCAGGGGTGCGCGGGAAGTCCCACACGCGAAAAGCCAGGGTACGTCCATTACAGGGGTGCGCGGGAAGTTTCACACGCGAAAAGCTAGGCTACGGGAATACCAGGGGTGTGCGCGGGAAGTCCCACACGCGAAAAGCCAGGGTACGTCCATTACAGGGGTGCGCGGGAAGTTTCACACGCGAAAAGCTAGGCTACGGGAATACCAGGGGTGCGCGGGAAGTCCCACACGCGAAAAGCCAGGGTACGTCCATTACAGGGGTGCGCGGGAAGTTTCACACGCGAAAAGCTAGGCTACGGGAATACCAGGGGTGCGCGGGAAGTCCCACACGCGAAAAGCCAGGGTACGTCCATTACAGGGGTTCGCGGGAAGTTTCACACGCGAAAAGCTAGGCTACGGGAATACCAGGGGTGCGCGGGAAGTCCCACACGCGAAATGCCAGGGTACGTCCATTACAGGGGTGCGCGGGAAGTTTCACACGCGAAAAGCTAGGCTACGGGAATTCCAGGGGTGCGCGGGAAGTCCCACACACGAAAAGCCAGGGTACGTCCATTACAGGGGAGCGCGTGAAGTTTCACACGCGAAAAGCTAGGCTACGGGAATTGCAGGGGTGCGCGGGAAGTCCCACATGCGAAAAGCCAGGGTACGTCCATTACAGGGGTGCGCGGGAAGTTTCACACGCGAAAAGCTAGGCTACGGGAATACCAGGGGTGCGCGGGAAGTCCCACACGCGAAAAGCCAGGGTACGTCCATTACAGGGGTTCGCGGGGAAGTTTCACACGCGAAATCCCAGGCTACTTCCATTTCAGGGGTGCGCGGGAACGTTTCACACGCGAAATCCCAGGCTACGTCCATTTCAGGGGGGCGTGGATAGTTGAACACGCTACTCCGATCGTTTGGTCTTCACAGGTCTTCCCTGTACAGCCTCCATGTCCCCTGCATGCAGTCCACACCACAGGGGATTACCCTGCACACCTGCTCATGACTCCCACCCCCCAGCAGTCATGGGGCACCCTCCACCAGGCCCCCACCCATGTCCCACTCATGCCTCCCACCACCCCCACCCCCCAGCACTGTGGGGCACCTGCCAGCAGGCCCCCACTTATGTCCCACTCATGCCTCCCACCACACCCACCCCCCAGCAGTCATGGGGCACCCTCCACCAGGCCCCCACTTGTGTCCCACTCATGCCTCCCACCACCCCCACCCCCCCGCCACCAGGGGCAGCCTCCACCAGGCCCCCACCCATGCCCCCCACCACCCCCACCCCCCCGCCACCAGGGGCAGCCTCCACCAGGCCCCCACTCATGTCCCCCTGCACCCCCACCCCCCAGCAGTGCAGGGGCACCCTCCACCAGGCCCCCACTCATGTCCCCTATCACCCCCACCCCCCGCCACCAGGGGCACCCTCCACCAGGCCCCCACTCATGTCCCCCTGCACCCCCACCCCCCAGCAGTGCAGGGGCACCCTCCACCAGGCCCCCACTCATGTCACCCACCACCCCCACCCCCCCAGTCACCATGTGCACCCTCCACCAGGCCCCCACTCATGTCTCCCACCACCCCCACCCCCCCGCCACCAGGGGCAGCCTCCACCAGGCCCCCACCCATGTCTCCCACCACCCCCACCCCCCAGCAGTGCAGGGGCACCCTCCACCAGGCCCCCACTCATGTCTCCCACCACCACCACCCCCCAGCAGTGCAGGGTCAACCTCCACCAGGCCCCCACTCATGTCCCCCTGCACCCCCACCCCCCAGCAGTGCAGGGGCACCCTCCACCAGGCCCCCACTCATGTCACCCACCACCCCCACCCCCCCAGTCACCATGTGCACCCTCCACCAGGCCCCCACTCATGTCTCCCACCACCCCCACCCCCCCGCCACCAGGGGCACCCTCCACCAGGCCCCCACTCATGTCACCCACCACCCCCACCCCCCCGCCACCAGGGGCACCCTCCACCAGGCCCCCACTCATGTCCCCCTGCACCCCCACCCCCCAGCAGTGCAGGGGCACCCTCCACCAGGCCCCCACTCATGTCTCCCACCACCCCCACCCCCCCGCCACCAGGGGCAGCCTCCACCAGGCCCCCACCCATGCCCCCCACCACCCCCACCCCCCCGCCACCAGGGGCAGCCTCCACCAGGCCCCCACCCATGCCCCCCACCACCCCCACCCCCCCGCCACCAGGGGCAGCCTCCACCAGGCCCCCACTCATGTCTCCCACCACCCCCACCCTCCCGCCACCAGGGGCAGCCTCCACCAGGCCCCCACTCATGTCCCCTATCACCCCCACCCCCCCGCCACCAGGGGCACCCTCCACCAGGCCCCCACTCATGTCACCCACCACCCCCACCCCCCAGCAGTGCAGGGGCAGCCTCCACCAGGCCCCCACCCATGCCTCCCACCACCCCCACCCCCCCAGCAGTCAGGGGCACCTTCCAGCAGGCCCCCACCCATGTCTACCACCACCCCCACCCCCCCCGCAGTCAGGGGCACCTGCCAGAAGGCCCCCACCCATGTCTACCACCACCCCCACCCCCCCCCCCGCAGTCAGGGGCACCTACCAGAAGGCCCCCACCCATGTACCATCCATGTCCACCTTCACCTGGGTCACAACCCCACACAATCATGACCGTAATGGACAGTCTGCCCTGCAAGAATTCCCAAACAACTATCCCATCCACCCACATATCAAACACAATGACATGTGACACACCCAATGTAAATCATATGAATGAACACATGTCTGTCACACACAGATGTTGCAAGTGAATGTCCAAACACCCCACATGTCATGCATGAAAGCAATGAGATGATACAACACATTGAAGGATCAAATGAAAATGTATTAAAAATAAACCAAGGATGGTAAAAATAAAAAATAACAATAAACATGCAATGCAAACTAAATAATAAAAAAGTACAACCAAAAAAATCAGGAACACTAATTAACAAAAATAAAGTAAAATAGGGGTCCAAAGTCAAAGTCCTAAATTAAATCCAAGTACAAATGAAAGAAGAAACACATTGCCTCATGTGAAAAATTAAAACAAATATTAACATCCCTCAAACTATGAACATGATGATCCGGGTCCATGAGCCCTAATAAATGAAACCTAACTATTTACACTAAGTAAGAAAATGTCTATATACAAAAATGTGGTGCATTGTCCTTTGGCAACCAAATAATAACATTAAAACAAAGGAAACCTAACTACAACTAAACTACAGAACTATATACAAAGGCGGCGGGCAAGTCCTGCGGCTCACTGATTGTTGTTCCGGGCCAGGGCATCATCGAACTCCCGCTCGATGTCCCGGAGGCGGCCCCGTTCCACAGCCCCGAGGGTCCGCAGGGACGCCGGTGTACCCACCTCCAACTCCCTGCGGATGGCCTCGAGGCACTCGGCCCGCCTCAGGGCCCTCCGCATGGAGTTCTCCGCCCTGACCATAGCGAGCCGCGCCTCTTCCGCCCGCCGCCGCTCCGCATCTATGGCATGGCCCAACCGCTGCCACACGGAAGCCACTTGACGTCCAGGGTCCTCCTGCCCTCCGGCTGATGCCTGCCCCTCTGATGGTGATGGCCCCGAGCCATCAAGGCTCCCACCTTCTTCCTCCTGCTGCTGACGTGCTGGTGCCCTGACACCTGCTGCCTGCACATCCTCCATTGTTTGGGGTGCTGTTGTTGCGGTGGCCACCCCTGCTGGACTCACGACTCCCGACTGGGGCAGGGATGTGTCCTCCACCAGCCTGGCCCCATCGTCAGAGGCAGCTCCACAGGGCACCCAGGTGACAGGTGGGTAGGAAGATGGCACGGAGGACGACTGGCGCATAGGGGGTTCAGGTGAGGAGGGGGTCGGAACAAGGCCCAGTGTATGGAGGAACACAGCCTGGTCTCCCTGAGAATGGGTCCGGACGTGGGCAACCCTGCTGGTGCAAGATGATGCAGACACAGGACCGGGGACAGGATTACACACAGGCACCTCCGCGGCGGCCTGTGCTGCCTCCTGTCCCTGCCCCTGTGCTGCACCACTAGCACCAGTGGAATGCCCACCTCCAGACCCCATCTCAGTCCCTTGCACGGCCTCCTCCTCCACCAAACCCACCACCAACCTGGATGACTCCCTGCCATCTTCCGCCGCGGAATCCTGTGGGGTCTCAGCTGCCCCTTCTGCTGCCGAGGAGTCCAACTTCCTCCTGCGCCTCCTGGACCTCCCCTCGGCAGCTGCGACCTGGGACACAGCACCGGACTCCTCACTCCCCGACGAGATGACAACAGGGGAGGGGAGCCGGGCCTTGCGTCTCCGGCTGGCGGTGGCATCCCTGCCGCTATGCTCCACAGCACCTTCTCCGCCCTCCACATCAGATGACGCTGCAGGCAGGGAGAGACAGGCAGTGCTTTAAGTGGGCCGGGGCCTGCCGGGGCCGGGCCCCGGCAGTCTCCAGAAAGTGGGGCTGAGCCGGGGCCCAGCCGGGGCCCCCCGTCCCACACAACATTGCGGGATGCATTATCCCGCCGCAGCCGCGACCGGAGATGCGCCCGTCATTATGTTGGCCAAGCTGACAGAAGTGCCAGCCAGCCACAGCGACGCTGAGGCTTGCGGCACTTCTGTCAGTTAGTGTAACTCCCTCTGATGACCCCTCATCAGGGTCATCAGAGGAAGTTACTGTCCCTTTGTTTTCCCTCCCCAGGTCACTGACCCCCGCGGGCTCCGTGATCTAATATGCAGATTAAATCATGGAGCCCGCGGGTTCGCAGAGGGTGAAAGACACCTCGGGCTCAGTGATAGCAGATAGATCACAGAGCCCGAGGTGCCTTTCTCCGTCGGCAAGCTTTATAAAAGATGCCTTGAACTGTGTACGTTTCAAGCCATCTTTTATAAAGGTAGAAATATTTCTATGTTTATAAAAGACGGCTTGAAACGTGCACAATTCAAGGCATCTTTTATAAAGCTTTGTCGACGGACAAAGCCACCTTGCGGTTTGTTTTGTCCGTCATGCCTTGAATTGTTTACGTGTCAAGCCATCTTTTAGAAACATAGAAACATGTTACAAATATCTATGTTTATAAAAGGTGGCTTGAAACGTACACAAACCATAGTAAGGTAAACACACAAGTGTGCATAACTTACTATGGTTTGTGCACTTTTCAAACCACCTTTTATAAACATAGAAATATGTAACATTGCTATGTTTATAAAATATGGCTTGAAAAGTACACACACCATAGTAGTACGCATACAAACATATAAATGCTCACATACATTTATATATTTGTTTGCGCACCTTACTATGATTTGTGCACTTTTAGGCCACGCCCACAATGAAAGTCACGGCCCCAAACGAGGGCCCCCCCTCAATTTCTTACCCCACTTAAAGCACTGGAGACAGGAGACAGGCATCAGGACACTGTAAAATTGACTCACACACATAACAGTTGTACAAGAGTGGCATTGTCATACTCCAGACCTGGCATCACAATCCCCAACACACATGTCTCCTCAACGCACACACATGAGTCATTCAACAGCCATATTGCTACAGCCCGCTACATACATTCACATACAGCAGCATGAGCAGACAAAGGTGAGCCACACATCACATGATACACACGGACTCAAATACACATGCACACATGCAAAGCACACATCCAAGCATGTGTACCACTCCGCAAACTGTCAGTCATGAGATGAACATCCATGTCACATTTGCAATTCACTCTCCAACATGACAGTGTCACCTGCATCCATGTAGCAACACTGTTGAACCCTTCACCCTACACACACGCACACGCTGCAGACTAATGCACCTGGAATCAACATCCATGTGTCACACCACAAGCATGCCAACTCACATGCACAGTCAAACACATGTGCCCACACACAAGCATTTGCACTGCAAGCACACACACACATGCACCATCCTTGTCTCACACATCACAGGCACACATGTGCTTGTCTCACAGCCCTGCACACACACATTTATACATGGCCACACAAAGACATGTGCAACATGCACACTCCTGGCACACCACCACACACACAGCTTACAATCAGTATGCATGTACACTCACCGCTCGACTCCAGACGGGTCTGCCTCCCAAGGACCTGGACATGGAGCGCTGGGGATATGCGTTCCAGGACCCGAAGTTCATCTTGCGACAAGTGGCCCCGCCGCCCCTTGGCATCCACTGCCTTCACGAGGCGCCGGGCCTTGTTCAGGGTCCTGGACCTGTAGTCCTCCCAGCGCTTCTTGACTTGATGGAATTCTCGGACTGCCACCCCCTCTGCGTTGATGGCAGTCACAATGTCCGTCCAGATCCTGGTCCGTCCTTCCTTGTCGAGGCGCATCCGTCCGTAGAGGGCATCATACTGCCCCAGGACTCGCTCCACCAGGACACCAACTTCGGTGGCGCTGAAGCTGGTGCCCCTCTGCCTCCCTGGCCGGGGGTTGCCAGTCGTGCCAGATGTTGTGCTCCCTGACATGGCAACCCCAGAGGCAGGAGTGGGTGGGCAACTGGGTCCTGGGGCTGGGCTGTGGAGCGATGGTACGGCTGTCGGGAGTCTTTGGTTCCAGCAGGGGTGGTCACAGCAACTGCACCCCTGGCTGATGTGCAGGCAGCAAACAGCAGGGCACGTGGGCAGCAGGCAGTCAGGCAGCAGCAGATGGCAGGTGGGAGCGTGCTCGGGGCTCTGGGGGGCAGGATTCCGGCCTTCGGGGCAGGAGTGTGGTCTTCCGTGTGTGAACGCGTGGCCAGCTTGATACGGAGTGAATTGGCACGTGAAAATCATGCACGTCTGCGTGGAATCCGAGGAAAGGCCGCGTAAGCACGTCAGCACGCGTACGCGATCTCATTGGTCCAAAGGGCCAGGCGCGTAAGCGCGTCTATAACGCACGGCCGTTTCCCAACCCGCGTAATTGGTCCAAAGGGCCAGGCGCGTAAGCGCGTCTATAACGCACGGCCGTTTCCCATCCCGCGTGAAAGAAACACAAGCCAGTGTCAATGCGTGTGATTGGAGGCTGGCCCTTCAGCGCCTACACGCGGAAGTGACGCAGGACCTGTGGGCCTGCATAAAAGGTACATGTAGAACGCCATTTCCTTGTACGTGCTTTTCGTGGAGAGCGAGTTGGTGTATTCTGTACTTCTTGTCAGTTGACACGCGATTTACTTCACGGCGTTCAAAGGTCGTACTCCCTGTTACCTCTGACAGCTTTTTCTCTTCTGCTCTTTTTCCTGGGCCTGTTTCCTCACACAGCGTTCCCTTCTACTGTTGTCCTGTCTCCTCAGACAGCGTCCCATTCTTCTTTTGGCGGGGGTGTTGCCAACGCGCACACGCGCGTCTTTTTGACGCATTTCTCCCTGGCAGACGGTGAGTTGCGCACGCATCTATCATCTGTGCTTGCCCCGTGTGTCACGTACCTCTTCAGAGGTCAATCTAGGCTGCGTGTGACACGCATACGTTCATTCTTGTGTTACTGGATGCCACAGCGTAGTGCAGGGTTTTTTATACGCACACGTGGTCTAGGAGGGGTATCGTGCACGTTCCTTAACTTTTTTGGGGTGCCTGTGCGTTGCGTGACCCGTCATCTTTCCCCAGGGGTGTCATATAGCCTTGCCACTGCACTAGGGTACGAATACCATCTGGTACCCAACCCCTTTGACACCCAATTGCCCAGGACAATTGTGCACACCCACTCCCATACGCACAATAACATCAGTGCCATGGTTGGGAGGCGTGCAAGCCGTAAGGGTGGCAAAGGTGGCCGAGCCACACGTGGTGGCCGTGGAGGATCCACTAGGGGACGTGGTTGTGACTTGCAGGGTGCCCCTGTCCCCCCCAGTCTGGAGGACCAGTCAGGGACACCCATGCCCCCCCCCCCCAGGTTGAGGGTCATGTGGCTGATACCAACCCTGATCAGCCCTTGTTGGACCAGCCCATTGTGGCACCAGACCTGTCCGAGGGTGACTCCATCGCTGACATCCAGGTCAGCAGGTCCACTGCACGTGCACCGGTGCACATTGGTGTCATCAGGACACGCGCATCTATGCCAGATAGGTCATCTGCTGCCCCCCGTGGGCAGGGTGTGGCTCCATCCACCCCACCTCTCATACACCCTGCCAAGACTGTGTCGGTCCTAGTTCATGCACCTCAGATCAGGCCTGACCCTATCCCTCTACCCCCAATGCCTGCACCTACTCCCATGCTGAGTGTGCAATCCCACACACCCAGTACTGAGTCCACCACGGCTCCTGCCCCTAGTGTCCACAGCGGCGTAGGACACTCTGGATCCCCACCCCCTTCCAAGCGGAAGAGGAAGAGTGCACGTCCGGCACAGGCTGATGCCCCAGGCACGGCTGCACAGTCCGGCCCATCAAGGAAGCCCAGCTTCACAGACGCCGAACTGAATGCACTTGTTCAGTATGTGTCAGACCATGATAGGGAAATGGTCATCGTTGCAGGGTCCAAGACCACACATGCCAGACGCCAGGCACACTGGCAGACCATTGCTGACAAAATAAGTGCCCTTGGAGTAGTGAGGCGCACAGCTAGTGATTGCCAGAAGCGCTGGAATGACCTTAAGCGCAGGGCAAAGGAAAAGCTGGCCTCAAGTCATGCCGCAACCTTGGTGACTGGAGGTGGGTCCCCAGCACAGGAAATAGAACTCACACCACACAAGTCCGTAGCTGGATCCTACGTCACCGAGGGACAACTCCAAGGTGTGGGAGATCTCCCTGATTACGAGGCATCATCCGGTGAGTGCACATGCATGTGTGTTATATCCATGTGCATGGTGTGTGTGCGAAGCCTTCATGTTGGGTGCCTGTCAAGGGGGTGTGTGGCAGAGTTGATAGTGTCACCCATGTGCCTCATCCAGTATGTTTAGTGCAACACCATGTGCCCACAGCACTATCCCTACTGCCAACAGTGCACATATGGCCCTACACCATGGAAGTTCCCCTTGAATTGTCATTTTGTCACGACATTGTTGCTCATTCTCCCCTGTCTATTCATCTTATGTCTTACATACCATTCCTACACTTTCCCCCAGCCATTCAAGTTCCATCGTCACATGCCTGACATGCAATGATACCACATGCTAATGCGTCCTCTGTATATACATGGCACTCAACATGCTGTCATACTCTGGAATTTGCCTTGACACCCACCTCCTACCTGTGTGCTCTTGTTCCGTCTGGTTTCAAGCCCCATTCCCTCACACTCCATGCTGCTCTTCATGGTCTATCTTCCCTGACTTCTACTGTTCAGACCATCGTGCCCTACTCACGACACCTGCTTGCAAACAGTCAAATGAGGGCACCCTGCCCTCCAATGCGACCCACCCTATTGCTGACAAGTACATCTGAGCCTACTCAAGGTTAACTCTCACTGACATCTGCTCATACATGCCTTTGCCTGTCCCATGGACCCTTCACATGGTCCCAGTCCTCTCTCCTTGCTCCTCTTCCACCATCAATGGTGTGACCCGTTGGGGTGTACTCTTGGCCTCCTTCCAATCCTCAGAGCCCACAATTGATGTGTATGGTAATGGGAGCATCTCAGTCCAAGGCCCTCAGGCCAACCTTATTCTCCTTGACAAATGCTACCCACATCTCATCAACTTCCTTTCCTCTCCTGCTGTCCCCCCTCCTCTCTCCTCATCTATCCTGCACTGCCTCCCTGCACCCTCCCATGATCCTTCTCCGCCTCCCACTCCAACTCCTACACATGCTGCACCTCTGATCTGTAGCACTCCCCGTAAGTCCTACAAGGCTGTCAACCTCCTCCACATTTACACTCCTTACTCTGCCGCTGCATCAGGCATTCCTCCAATATATGTCACTTACATGAGGTAATGCACCTTGACATCCTTGGTCTCATGGAAACATGTCTGACGGCCAGCTCTGTCTGCATCTTTGACACACTCCTACCTGACGTTCAGGAGATCCTCTCCTTGGCCCGGCACTACTGTGCAGGGGGGGGTGTGCCCTTGCCTTCCCTGAGGGTATTCCTGCCACTGTCACTCCTACGTAGACCTACTCCCCTCTGGAATGGCTTGTGTGACGTCTCTCTCCATCTCACCTCGACATTCACAAACTGTGCGTACTGTGTATCGGAAAACTGGTCAAATGTACTACTTCCTTTCCGAGTGGCCTCACCTCTCCTCCTCACTCATGTCCCCAGACACTGAAATCCTCTTCCTTGGTGATGTACGCATCCACCTGCATGCTTGTTGTCCCCCCCACGTGACTTTTCCGTGACCTCAGCAACTCCCTATCACCCTCTAAACTCCCGTCTGTCCCTACTCATTCTGCAGGACACTCTTGATGCTCTGATCTCATCTGACCTTCCCCTCTCCATCCCTCTCTGCACTCCTCTCTCCTGGAGTGATCACTTTCTCCTCTCCTCCCACCTCACCCTCACCACCCCACAGGCAAAGCCACCCTCACCACTGTCACACACCTTCTTGGTATTCCAACCCATGAAGTGTGTGTCAGTCGAGGCTTATGCTGCCAAAATCTCCCCCCCATCCAGCTCCCCCTTAGGCTCACTCCCATCCTGACAGGGCCCACTCCATGCTCCACTCTGTCAGGTACACTGGATGTCTTTGCCACGGTCATGACAATCCGCCTGAAGCCCCATGCCAATGCGGACTCCTGGCATGACTCGGATCTTGTGAACCCAAAACACAGGTGCCGGGTGGCAGAGAGGAAATGGCCTGCATCATGCTCATCCTCTGGCAAACTGGCCTGCCGCCTGCTCCAAAGGCAATAGTGTCTCACCCTTCTCACCAAGATGAGAGCCCCAATCCAAGGGCACATATCTGCGGCATCTGACAACTCTGCAGGACACATTGAAATCTGCAAGGACCTTGCCGAGCCAGATGCAGTGTGTACCTCCCTTGTCCCCTCCGAGCCCACAGCACTGCATGACTGTCTCTGTACCCCTATAGGCCACCCCCCCAGCACTTGTCTGCGCCTACCACCATCTGCCCTCGACGTTAAGTCCTACTTACCTTGTACAGCACTTCCAGCCGCAACTTCCCCTTGCACTTCATTGTGCCACCCACCTCTGCACTTGCGTTACATGAATGACACCAGCACCAGTAGGATTGTTGAATGGCATCCCCTTCTGCCCCACCACCCCTCAGTGCTCCGCTGTACCTTCATACATTTCTGTACAGGTGCTTCACGAATGCTATATGAATCCATTACAGGTGATGGGGAGGTGGAATCTCATTGTTTACTGCATTTTGTTAATGTTGACAAGGCACTGTGCATTGTGGCCAATTGGGACTAGCAGATCCATGTCCAACATGTTAACTTCTTGATGTGATGAAGCAATGTCAGGACCAGAGTGGCCAAAGTCCAAATTAGTTGCCCTCCTCTCCCTCTTCACTTGGTGGCTATGTCACATGCCATGTGTGTGATGGCATGTGCATTTGACATGGCAATCACCGGCCAATGTGTGATGCCAGTGCTAGGCAGCATGGGGAGCAGGCGTTGCTCTCCATTCTCTGTGTCATCATTGTGTGCCCTGAGCCTCCCCTCCAGACCCAGTGATGGTGAATGCATAGGAGGTTTCCCAGTCATGTGGGACATGTGTCATTGAACTACTGGCTCTGTTGTTCATCAGCCCTTGTTGTATGCCATGGTGCTAATGCCTGTTTCCATTTCTCTCTTTCATGTCTTTGCAGGGGACGACGCACTTGTTGATGCTGGGGATGTGGTGGTGGAGCCGTCCCAGGAGGGCAACCCGGGCCGACCTTCCACAAGTGAGGGACGTGGTGTGTTTGTGGGTGAAAACCCACAAGTGCTGCAGGTCGTGCTGTCGAGGGGTGTCTCTGGGGGTTCCTCCCCCGAGCAGTATTCAGGTGTAGACTCGGAGGATGACACCTATGTGCAGTCGCAGGTGAGTGTTCTTGGGAGAGAATCTCCTCTGTCCGACCCACCTGCAGCCGGGTTATTGCCCTCAATGGGGATGTCAGTGTCGGCAGCTCAGCCTCCGGTGGTTACGGATGCAGGGCCACACCACACAATCTCTGATCCTGTTCCTGGGGCTGCAGATCAGATTGGGAATGCAGTCCTGCAGCCTGAGGCTTTGCCGGCACAGCAAGGCGCAGTCCGCCTTGCCCCAGGCAGGTGTGGTGCCCGCCAACGTGGTGGCCGTATGCCACCTGGCAATACCGCTTGGGAGCAATCCATCTACGGTATGGCCACCCAACAGGCAGCATCATCCGAGATGATTGCACAGGCCATGGATAGGGTGGCCACTTCCATTGTCCCCCCAGAAAGGCTGATGGAGCGACTGGAGCAGGCTACAGAGTCCATCTGCCAGGCACACAGGGAGGACATGTTGGCGTCCAACATGGACAGGCGGGCGGGACTGGCGACTCTGCGGGAATCACTTTCCATGGAGTCCCAGCGCCACAGGGAAGGCCTGAGGGAAGAATTCCATCACCTCAGGTCGACCCTGTTGGAGCTTGAGGCTTCATCCCATAGAAGGACAGAGGAGCAGCTGGAGCGTCTGACACGGACGCTCTCGGCCGAGATGCAGGCAACTCGTGCGGAGGTCAGGTCATCCCGGAAGTTACTGCATGGGGACCTCCGCATGATTATAATCCAGAACCAGACCTTCCAGACCCGCCTGCTTGCAGCCATGGAGGAGCAAACTCGGGCTTTGCGTGGGCTGCCTCCCATTGTCACACCATCTTCTGAGGCAGTTCCCCCACCTCCTGAGTCAGCTGCAGGGTCTGGCCAGAGCGATAGCGACTCATCTCCCACAACAGAGTAGCCGTGTGGGCCACGAGCCTATGGGGTGATTTTATTTCCCATGATCCACACAGGTGGATTGTGGCGTGCATCCTGTCCTCGGACCTCATAGGTGGCCCCCCCCTCCCTGCCGGCCCTTTCATGGCCATTTTTTCTTATCATATTTTTCTTTTTCAAGTGTGTTGCCTTGTGTGGGTACCTGGGCATACACTGTATTGTGGCTGGGCACATGCAGGCTTGTCCTGAGTTTGGTTTCGATGCTTGGGTACCTGACATCCACACCCCTCCTGCTTCCGTTTCCATGGGCTTGCAAAGGGTGTGCCCAAGTGACAGCAAATTACACGGTGACATTGGACTCCCATGAGCTGTTGGGCAGTCCATAGTCAATACTGTGTAGACATTCATAGTGTACATTGTTGTTGCATCTAACTATGCATGATGGTTTGATATGTGCCTCAACTTACATATGTTACTCATGTTTTGCAGGTATTTCACACAGTTCTTCACACGGGCATACTCTCTGGAGTCAGACTACATGTCGGTAGATGTGCAGTGACACTTTTGCGTGGCGCCATCACTGTACATCTGGACGGTGTGGACATACCAGCACAATCAGGTATTGAGACTACCATTGATTACATGCATTGTGTCTTGTTTTGGTGGGCTTCAGGGTGGGTTGGTGTGTAATTTGATTGAAATGACTCTTACACAGGTGTGTAGTAGTGCCTCCATCACGGTTAGCTGTTCAAGTGCGGCTATGTTCCATTTGGGGCACTGCAATTTGTGACACCGGTGTCATGTTGTGAGGGTCAGTTTGTTTGCTCTCACATACCATGACATGGTGTCCTCTGTGGCGGGACTGTGAAGGGATTGGGTGACATGGCAATGTTGTCATGTAGCAATTCGCCTGTGCCAATGCATATTTGATGAATGGAGTTGTGTCTTTTCATAGTTATGCATTGCTGGTGTATGTGTAGGTAGGGGTGCACACATAGTGACACTTCCATGTTAACAATCTCAGGCTGATGTGTTTCTGACAGTTTATTGTCAAGAAATTTTGTGACATTGTCAGGTAGTGTCATCATTGATCGTCAGATGGTATGTGCCAGAGCAGTGTGCACTAGCCAGCACTGTGATTCCTAGGTGAAGAAGTTGGCCACCAGTTGCGTACGGGCTGCCTCCCCCCGTGCCCTTTCCCCTCCCATGCGCAGCGGGCGTGCATGTGGTTGTGGATGTGGGGGCACCACCATGTCCACGGGCAGGCCCCGGCGTGTTGCAACGTTGTGCAGGACACATGCTGCCACTATGATCCTGCACACTAGTGGGGGAGCATATAACAGCTGCCCGCCAGAACGGTCAAGGGAGCGAAAGCGTGACTTCAGCACTCCGAATGTGCGCTCCACTATGCCCCGTGTTGCAATGTGGGCTGTGTTGTACCTTACCTCGGGTGGCGTGGTGGGGTTCCGGATTGGGGTCATCATGTGGGGGCTGATAGGGTAGGCACTGTCCCCTGCGGAGGTGGTGATGGGTATCATTAGTGGTGTTGTGACATGACCCTGTATCTGACATGCATGCATGTGCAGTGGCATTCATGCTCACCAAGCAGCCATGTATCTCCATGCCGGCCAGCCTCTAGGTCCCGGCTTAGGGTAGACATTCTGTAGATGAAGCTGTCGTGGGTGGACCCGGGATAGTTGGCATATACTGATGTGATGATTCCCTTGGCATTGCATACAACTTGCACGTTGATGGAATGCCAGTGCTTGCGGTTTCTATAGATGTGCTCTGTTGCCCTGGGGGGACGTAGAGCCACATGGGTGCAGTCAATTGCACCAAGCACTTTGGGGAATTGAGCCACACCATAGAATTCCTGGATGCACGCCCGCCTTTCTGCAGGAGTCCTGGGGAGATATATGTGCCTGCGGACTGATGGCCGTGCAGTGATGATGTTCAAGACCTGGTGTAGACAGCGTGACTGCGTGGCCTGTGACACACCACCCACTATGGCACTTGTCCGCTGAAAAGATCCAGTGCCCAAGAAGTGCAGTACATTCAGGACCTTCTGCAGGGGGCTGAGTGCTTGGGAGCACAGGGTGGGTGATGTGAGGTCATCCTCCCACTCACTGACCAGGTCCAGTATGATGTGTGCTGGAAACCTGTACCTCCCATACACCTGGTCATCAGGCATCCCGAATAGGCTGGTTCTGGGTGAGAAAATTCTGGCCCTGACTCTCCTCCTCCTCCTCCTTTGGTAACCCACAGCCACTGCTGCTAGGAACGGTATGTTCATCTTTGCACTGAGCTTGTAGGATGTTTTCACGTGAATATTTAGACGTGCCGGGTCACGTACGCCTGCTTCCTGCAGGCGTACGTCTTTCCGTATTGCCTGTTGTAATTTTGCACGTGTCGTGGCCGAGCGTGTGTGACTACATGCTCGAGGTTTACCAGGTTAAATATACGTTATTAATATTGTAATTGTATTCAGATGTAAATGGTAACCGGGCGTTTTTCACGCGCGCTGTTGAATATGCGATTACTCGCTGTGTGCCTTTGGACCAATGAAATCGGGTATGCGTGCTGACGCGCTCGCGCGGCACGTGTATTTTTTTCACGTGGGTTGGGAAACACCCGTGCGTCATAGGCGCGCTTACGCGCCTGGCCCTTTGGACCAATGAAATCGCGTACGCGTGCTGACGCGCTCGCGCGGCACGTGTATTTTTTTCACGTGGGTTGGGAAACACCCGTGCGTCATAGGCGCGCTTACGCGCCTGGCCCTTTGGACCAATGAAATCGGGTACGCGTGCTGACGCGCTCGCGCGGCACGTGTATTTTTTTCACGTGGGTTGGGAAACACCCGTGCGTCATAGGCGTGCTTACGCGCCTGGCCCTTTGGACCAATGAAATCGCGTACGCGTGCTTACGCGCTGAGGGCCTTTCCTCGGATTCCACGCAGACGTGCATGATTTTCACGTGCCAATTCACTCCGTATCAAGCTGGCCACGCGTTCACACACGGAAGACCACGCTCCTGCCCAGAAGGCCGAGTTACTGCCCCCCAGTGCCCCGAGCAGCCTCCCACGTGCCATCTGCTGCTGCCTGCCTGCCTGCTGCCACCGTGCCCTGCCATTTGGTGCCTGCACATCAGCCATCTGCAGGCGTACAGTTGCTGTGTCCACCCCTGCTGGAACTGAAGACTCCCGACTGGAAGAACACCACTCCACAGCCCAGCCCCAGGACCAAGTTGCCCACCCACTCCTGCCTCTGGGGTTGCCATGTCGGGCACTGAAACATCTGGCACCACTGGCAACCCCCAGCCAGAGAGGCAGAGGGGCCCCAGCTTCAGTGTCACCGAGGTTGGGGTCCTGGTGGAGCGAGTCCTGGGGCAGTATGATGCCCTCTTCGGAAGTAGCCGCGCCAACTATGAAGGACGGACTCGGATCTGGGACGACATCGTGACTGCCATCAACGCGGAGGGGGTGGCAGTCCGCGACAACCGACATGTCAGGAAGCGTTGGGAGGACTGCAGGTCCAGGACCCTCTCAAAGGCCCGGCGCCTCGTGGAGGGGGGCCGGGGCCACATGAGTTCGATCCAAATGAGGGTCCTGGCACGCATACACCCAGCGCTCCACTCCCAGGTCCTTGAGAGGGAGACCCGTCTGGAGTTGAGCGGTAAGTGTGCAGGCATTGCTGTGTGAGACAGTGCATGTTGCAGTGTGCTGGTTGTGTGATGCTGTATATGTGGAATGGGCCTTGTAGGCATGTATGTGTGCAGTGTTGTCATGGCGATGCATGTGCGACCAGTAATTTGTGGATCACATGGTTGTTGTATGTGTCGCTATGCAACCTGAGGAGGCCTATGCAGATTGGACACATGTGAGCATGCAAGTGTATGTTCGTGGACATGGGTGTGGGTGAGGGATGGATGCTGATGCCAGGTACATGTATGGTGTCGAGGTCGGTGTGCTTGACCTGCATGTCTGTGACTTTTGAATGGCATGGATGCATGACACATGTCTGTGACACTGTACAGATTCACTGATGCTGCCTAATCATCCTTGTATCCACTGTGTTTGTGATGTACGAGGCCACATGGATGTGACAGAGGTGAAGTGTGTGCGTGTGATTTGCATGACCAATGATGCATGTGCGTTCCATGACATCGTACTTTAGAAGAGTGCAGTGGACATGTATGTTGATGTGCATGCCATGGACCATGGGTGTTGCGTGTGTGTATTGCCTGACCCATGTGTTGTGGAGGGACATGATAGAAGTGTACTTTACCATTGCCAGTCATCTGATATTGCTTCCTGTGTAGGGGACCATTGTACAGTGCCCTGATGCTTGTGTTCTATGTCTCCCTCTATGCAGCGGCTAGTGATGGAGAGGGCGGAGACGGCGCTGTGGAGGTAGACGCGGGGATGCCCCCACGGCTGCGGCGGAAGGGGTGGGTGAGCCCCCACAGGGGCCAGCTACAGCGGAAGAGGGCAAGGAGCCATCCAGGTTGGTGGTTTCTACAGAGGAGGAGGCGGCCGAGACTGAGGCACACCTGAGGCCTGGTGGGGGCATCCCTGCTGGTGCAAGTGGTGCAGTCCAGGGCCAGGGGCAGGAGGCAGCACAGGTCGCCGTGGAGGTGCCTGTGCATGTCGCTGTCCCTGACCCTGTGAGTGCACCACCATGCACCAGCATGGATGCCCCGTCCCAGGCCCGTCCGCAGGTGGAGGGGGTGTCTATGTCATCTGACTCCCCTCCACCTGTGGACGAGGGGACCCGTGGGCGCATGGAAAAGGTCCTGATTGGGGTCGCGTTGCGCACGGGGGTCATTCGTGATGACGTGCGTGCTTCCCGGGAGGAGCACGCACATCATCACGAAGAGCACCATGCCGACGTGGCCCAGTTGGGATCTGCCATTGCCGCGGGTTTTCTGCAGGTGATGGCCAATGTGTCGGGCATCTCCTCCTCTGTGGAAAGTATGCGCCGGTCGTTCTCCTTGCCGTCTTCCGGCCCAGTTGACACCAGGGCCCCCTGTGGACCTGCCCCGACCAATGCAGCCGGCTCAGTGGGGATCCCATCCCTGCCACAGTCGGAGTCGGTGGTCCAGCTGGTGTGGACACCATGGCAACTGGACCCCTGCAGGTGGAGGATGTGCCGGCATCATCAGGCAGGGCACGTGCACGACGGCGTCGGTGGATACCATCAGCCTGGATGCCGTCGTGCTGGCAGAGGCAGTGGCTGCAGAGGCAGCGGCAGCGACGTGGGAGGCGTCATGGCTCGGGGCCATCAACATCGGAGGGGCAGCCATCGGCTGGAGGGCAGGAGGACCCTGGACAGAATGTGTCTTCCGTGTGGCAGCAGTTAGGCCACGCAATAGATGCGGAGAGGCGGCGGGCAGAAGAGGGGCGGCTCGCTATGGTCAGGGCGGTGGACTCCATGCAGAGGGCCCTGAGGCGTGCCGAGTGCCTCGAGGAGATCCGCAGGGGCTTGGAGGTGGACACTGCGTCAGCCCTGCGGGCCCTCGGGGCCATTGAGGATGAACGCCTCGGGGAGATAGAAAGGGAGTTCGATGATGCCCTGGCCCATAACATCTCTCAGTGAGCCGCAGGACTGGCCCGCCGCCTTTTGTATATAGTTATGTAGATAGTAGGTTTCCTTTATTTTTATTTATTATTTGGGTTGATTGGACAATGGCCCACGTTTTTTGTATATAGTTAGCATTAGTTAGGTTTTGGGTAGGTTTCATTTTATGGTTTTTAGGGATATTGGACCCGGACAATCATCTTTGTACATAGTTTGTGGATATTTTCGATTTTATTATTTGGACCATAGGGCAATGTGTTTGATTTTGATTTCCATTTTGATTGACTTTGCACCCGTTCTTTTGGATTTCACCTTTCATTAGATTTTTTTTGTTTTTTACCTGTTACTTTGTGTATTCATTTAGGTGTTTCTTTTTTTTTCCTTCTTACATTTTAATACATTGTTCTTTTGATTCTATTGTGTGGACTTCTCTCATTGGTTTGTTGACTGTCACAATCTGGGTTTTCACAGTCATGTGTTGCCATTGTGTGAGTCTGACGGACTTGGACTCATGCGCATACTGCTCATTGGTTATGTATCATGTAATGGGTATTTGATTTTTGAATGGATGTGTACCTTGGATGTGTGTATGGACTGGGGTGACATGGGGTGGGATGTGGTTGCCCATGGGATCCTGGGATCTGTATTGTGATTTCCTATTGGCAGGGGAACATCTGTGTGGGCCTGGTGGAGGGTGCCCCATGACTGCTGGGGGGTGGGGTTGGTGGGAGACATGAGTGGGACATAAGTGGGGGCCTGCTGGCAGGTGCCCCACAGTGCTGGGGGGTGGGTGTGGTGGGAGACATGAGTGGGACATAAGTGGGGGCCTGCTGGCAGGTGCCCCACAGTGCTGGGGGGTGGGGGTGGTGGGAGGCATGAGTGGGACATGGGTGGGGGCCTGCTGGCAGGTGCCCCACAGTGCTGGGGGGTGGGGGTGGTGGGAGGCATGAGTGGGGACATAAGTGGGGGCCTGCTGGCAGGTGCCCCATGACTGCTGGGGGGTGGGTGTGGTGGGAGGCATGAGTGGGACATAAGTGGGGGCCTGCTGGCAGGTGCCCCACAGTGCTGGGGGGTGGGTGTGGTGGGAGGCATGAGTGGGACATAAGTGGGGGCCTGGTGGAGGGTGCCCCATGACTGCTGGGGGGTGGGTGTGGTGGGAGGCATGAGTGGGACATAAGTGGGGGCCTGCTGGCAGGTGCCCCACAGTGCTGGGGGGTGGGTGTGGTGGGAGGCATGAGTGGGACATAAGTGGGGGCCTGCTGGCAGGTGCCCCACAGTGCTGGGGGGTGGGTGTGGTGGGAGACATGAGTGGGACATAAGTGGGGGCCTGCTGGCAGGTGCCCCACAGTGCTGGGGGGTGGGGGTGGTGGGAGGCATGAGTGGGACATGGGTGGGGGCCTGCTGGCAGGTGCCCCACAGTGCTGGGGGGTGGGGGTGGTGGGAGGCATGAGTGGGACATAAGTGGGGGCCTGGTGGAGGGTGCCCCATGACTGCTGGGGGGTGGGTGTGGTGGGAGGCATGAGTGGGACATAAGTGGGGGCCTGCTGGCAGGTGCCCCACAGTGCTGGGGGGTGGGGGTGGTGGGAGGCATGAGTGGGACATAAGTGGGGGCCTGCTGGCAGGTGCCCCACAGTGCTGGGGGGTGGGGGTGGTGGGAGGCATGAGTGGGACATGGGTGGGGGCCTGCTGGCAGGTGCCCCACAGTGCTGGGGGGTGGGGGTGGTGGGAGGCATGAGTGGGACATAAGTGGGGGCCTGCTGGCAGGTGCCCCATGACTGCTGGGGGGTGGGGGTGCAGGGGGACATGAGTGGGGGCCTGGTGGAGGTTGACCCTGCACTGCTGGGGGGTGGGGGTGGTGGGAGACATGAGTGGGGGCCTGGTGGAGGGTGCCCCTGGTGGCGGGGGGGGTGGGGGTGGTGGGGGGCATGGGTGGGGGCCTGGTGGAGGCTGCCCCTGGTGGCGGGAGGGTGGGGGTGGTGGGAGACATGGGTGGGGGCCTGGTGGAGGTTGACCCTGCACTGCTGGGGGGTGGGGGTGGTGGGAGACATGAGTGGGGGCCTGGTGGAGGGTGCCCCTGGTGGCGGGGGGGTGGGGGTGGTGGGGGGCATGGGTGGGGGCCTGGTGGAGGGTGCCCCTGCACTGCTGGGGGGGTGGGGGTGGTGGGAGACATGGGTGGGGGCCTGGTGGAGGCTGCCCCTGGATGGTGGGGGGTGGGGGTGGTGGGAGACATGAGCAGGTGTGCAGGGTAGTCCCCTGTTTTGTGGGCTGCCTGCAGGGGCCGTCGAGGGTGACAGGACCCACCCAGCCTAATCGCGTGTGTAACTTCGCACACACCCCTGTAATACACGTACCAAGCCAAATCGCGTGTGATAATTCCCGCGCACCCCTGAAATACACGCGCCCAGGCTATTCGCGTGTGGAAATTCCCGCGCACCCCTGAAATACACGCGCCCAGCCTATTCGCGTGTGGAAATTCCCGCGCACCCCTGAAATACACGTACCCTGCTGTAATCGCGTGTGGGACTTCCCGCGCACCCCTGAAATACACGCGCCCAGGCTATTCGCGTGTGGAAATTCCCGCGCACCCCTGAAATACACGTACCCTGCTGTAATCGCGTGTGGGACTTCCCGCGCACCCCTGAAATACACGCGCCCAGCCTATTCGCGTGTGGAAATTCCCGCGCACCCCTGAAATACACGTACCCTGCTGTAATCGCGTGTGGGACTTCCCGCGCACCCCTGTAATACACGCGCCCAGCCTATTCGCGTGTGAAACTTCCCGCGCACCCCTGTAAATGACGTACCCTAGTTTTTCGCGTGTAGGATTTCACGCGCACCCCTGGAATTCCCGTAGCCTAGCTTTTCGCGTGTGAAACTTCCCGCGCACCCCTGTAATTGACGTACCCTGGCTTTTCGCGTGTGGAACTTCACACGCACCCCTGATATCGACGTGGCCAGGGCAATCGCGTGTGGGACTTCCCCGCACCCCTGAAATACACGCGCCCAGCCTATTCGCGTGTGGAAATTCCCGCGCACCCCTGAAATACACGTACCCTGCTGTAATCGCGTGTGGGACTTCCCGCGCACCCCTGTAATACACGCGCCCAGCCTATTCGCGTGTGAAACTTCCCGCGCACCCCTGTAAATGACGTACCCTAGTTTTTCGCGTGTAGGATTTCACGCGCACCCCAGGAATTCCCGTAGCCTAGCTTTTCGCGTGTGAAACTTCCCGCGCACCCCTGTAATTGACGTACCCTGGCTTTTCGCGTGTGGAACTTCACACGCACCCCTGATATCGACGTGGCCAGGACAATCGCGTGTGGGACTTCCCCGCACCCCGGGATACACGTACCCAGGGCAATCGCGTGAGTGACTTCTCGCGCAACCCGTTGTACACACACGCGCGAATTGTTGAACAGTGGGTGTCCGTGTTAATGGCGTACACCTTTGCACCTCATTTGTCCTTTGGGGTCACGGTATGGCCCATTGCTGTATGTGGGTGGTATTTGTTGGCGCAGGTTTTGGCGCACTTTCGTTAAGTGCGTCGGGACGCTACCGCCTGCTTACTTGTGGCGTACGTTTTTGGGCCTGTGCGCTGGTTTGATCGAGCGCTGTTTTGCCCTGTTCGAATCCATGAATACGTGTTGCCGGAGAGCGTGTGGGCGTTCCGCGCACTTGCCTCCTGTACTTCCCAGTGCCGCCCACATTCTTCCCCATTCCGAGTGTTGTGCCCCATTTTATTCCCCATTCCGAGTGTCCCGCCCTGTGTTCCGCCTACTTTAGAGCTGTGCGCTGCGCTCGGAGTGATAGCGCAGTGGCCGTGGCGCACGCCGTTGGTTGACCTGTGCGCCGGCGTGCGCCGCGCACTTTTTCAGCGCACGTCCTATGCTTTTCTTACGCACGGACTTCCATGAATCGACGTGCGCTGGTTTCCCTGCGCTTTTCGCTATTTTTCGGCGCAGCGCACGTATAGGCCCCTCTGCGCCGGAATTTTCGGCGCACATTTATTCCATGAATCGGCCTGTTGATGTCTTGCAGAGAACAGCTTATCATTCACTGGCTGTCAGCCAGTAGTTGTGTAGGAGGTTTTGTCTTTTGGGGCAAATTCTGGTTTTGGTAGTATTTTCTTACCACAGTATTTTGGCAGTAAACTGGCCTTACCATTAAAGGTAGTTCAGTATTACCCTATTTTGGTGATAATATAGTGTTGGCTTATATTGGCGGTAATTTTAAGTGGTATCTTATTTTTGTGGTATAGTGGTGAGCATACCTTTTTTATACTACCGCCCCATCATAGAACAAACTCTCCCTCGTTACAATTATGACCCACCTTTGGCTGACTGCATGTACTCTGTGGACCTATCGCACCTTTAGGGAACCAAGTGAGTTTATTCAGAATGCAACTTATTGCATGGAACTCATGTTACTGACGTATTTATATCCAGTAACCTATGTGCCTTAGATGACACTACCTTCTCTTCAGCATGCAGAGAAAACACATCCATACACGTACATAACCTTCTATCGTACACATATATATTTTCTTCCTTATTTACTAACAATATCTTTGGTGGTAAAATGGCAAATGCTTTACCGCACTGGTGTAAACATCAAACCCTCATGATTTCCCCTTTCCCTTGAAACAGTGGCCAACATAAGCATGAAATGAAACACAAAATCTCTCTTATTTTGGTGCGCTATATTTTACATAATCATCATAAACAAAGTTACATTATAAGATGTTGCAATTATTTGCTCTTACCACAATGGTCACAGCTTAGAGCCTTTAAAAAAGTGAAAAGAAACAAACACAGGCATATCGCAAAAAAATGAACTTGGCGTTCAACACTTTCTTCCCCAATGTAGAAATGCATATAGAAACATGAACGTTTTTTTTTTATAAACCTAGCTCACTACACTGTCTGCTAACAATTACATCATCTCCCATTCAATTTGTTTAACGCACCCCTCACTTAGAACCTGACTCACCAAGACAGGCGAATTTTGAATCTTTTGCTGCCAGTGCTTTATCTGCACGACCTCTGTCACGATCCATGCCCCTGACCCCCTCAGGTATAACAGCCCCTGGCATCAGTGGGGCTAAAGCCCTTCACACTGGCCCAAAGGGCCTTAAAACTCCATCAGAAACATACATGTAGTCAGTCCTGGCACCTTTGGCGCCAGGCTCATTATCAGGAATAAAGCAATACCAGTTTTGGACCTTAATCCAACATGGAGGCCTATTACACAGCTCAGTTCTTTAGAACCAAGCCATGCGGTCTAGTTTTGGGTATGGCTGGGCTTGGAACTATTTGGCCTGGAACTACTTTACCTGGGCAATTTAAACCATGCCCAAACAGCAGAACATGCTTCGCGTTATTCTGAACTCCTGCAGTGTAAAGCTTACCGTGTCCAGCTCCTGCTCATCTGCTTCTCCGGCGGCCCGAGCCTGAAGCCCTAGATCCGGATTCTATTAATAACCTGGAAGAACAAGAGCAGCATTAGCGAGCAAGAACACTTTCCTGTGAGGTAACCGGCCTTGAATCCATCCTGCGCTTCGCTTACCTCGCCCATCTCTGGAGTTCGCCGTAACCTGCAAAGGTAAAGAAACAAGGACAGCATTAATAACCATTCTTACCTGGGCAAGCGGCGAGTCCTGGCAGCACCCTGCGCTTCTCTTACCTCGCCCATCTCCGTGAATATGATCTGGTTTATGAGTATTATGCAAAGACTTTTCTAAAGGTGGTGTAATGAAATCAGTACTTTTCAGCTCTTATTTGAGCCAAGCACAAGCCCATGGTTTTTCCAAAGGCGATTTTGGCATTTGGATTGGTTGGATATGAACAACATGAACCACCTGTAAAGGAGCAGCACGGGCACTCTTAGCAGCTACCCGATAACCAGCAAGAAGGCACTTGGGCACCAACAAAATCCCTGCTGCACGAATGGAAGACTTGACCATAGGGTGAAGTTTACTGTCTTTATTATCAATCAAATTAACAGGGTTCACAATTGAATAGCATAACGTTTCCAAGAGCTCTCGTCCTCAAAACGTGTCACGCCATTTAAACCATCTGTGATGTCACAAAACTAGTTGCATCCCAAAAAACCTAGTGGGGAAGGGAATTGGTTAATTAAGGAAGACTATGTAATGCATGGAGGTTAGTATAATGATTGGATAGCCATATTGTGTGGCTCCTCTTAGCACCACCTCTAATGTTGCAAGTTAGCAGGAAAGTAATTGGCCACTGCAACATAGTGAGCTTAATGTGAAAGGTAGGTAGGGATTGAACAGAACCGGTCTGCTCAGCCTTGTGACCCTGGAATGCTACCAGGCTGAGTGAAACTCTTTAAGGCAGGGTTGTCCAACATGCGGCCCGAGGGCCGCAATGTGGCCCTCCATGCCATTTTATGGGGCCCTCGAAGCCCAAGAGCACAGACAAAGCATTGGGGTTACTTTTGTACGTTTTGTATTTATTTTATACACAGCAAGCATTGTGGCTGCAGTTTCAGGGTAGGAATTGTAGTCCACACACATTACGATTTCCATTGGCTGAGAAACAGCCAATGGAAATACTGTCACCATGCAAGGCACGTTGTAGTGGAAATAAATAACTGCCTTGCATGGTAACAGTATTTCCATTGGCTGTTTTTCAGCCAATGGAAATCATAATCACGTGATGTGTGTGGGTGGAGTGACAGGCACACAGTGCCACCTTCACACATCTGCGTTGCCGAGCCCAGGGCAGAGCCTGCGTGAGCCAGCAGCTCAGCCCAGCCCAGGTTCACAGTGCTACGTGCGGTGCACACCGAGGCCTAGTTCTCCTTGCCTCCAGCAGTGGGAAGTGCTGCCTGACATATTTCCGATGTATGTTTGCGGCATGCAGTCTTTTGAGCCTCTGAGATACTGCTGGCCAGATACACCGAAACACAAGTATCTGGCCAGCAGTATCTCGGAGGCTCAAATGCAGCGTGGGATGCCTTAATGTTTGTACATTCTGCCTCGGGAGTGAGGGTACAATTTGCATCACTTTTTGAAAAAAAACCTCCCCCTTGGGTACTGTTCAAATTGCATCACAAAAGGAATGAATTCCCACATGATTTTACCGCATGTGGGAATTAATTCCTTGCCAAAATGGCTAGGCAACACAATCACGCCATTCACGCCATCCACATCTGGAAAAGCAGCACAGTGGGTAAAATGCCTGGGGCTCTATCCAGTTTTTGTTTTTGCAGCTGACAAGTGCTAACCTGGACGAGGCAAAACAGCCCTTGGCAGGTGTCCGTGCCCCTGTCGGAGGAAGGCCAGCTGCAGGAGTGATTCTTCACAGCGCATAACACCGTAGCCCACCAGATCCAATGCACTGTGGGCTTTACAGCAGACACCATGAGGTCATTCCCTCCCCGGTTCCTACAACATGGCCCTCAGCTCAGCTGGAGTGATCCAATTACTGGCACACCGGCCACCCCTGGGCGCTGGGAGAGGAGGGCACCCGGCCATGTCTAGTTCTTCATACTTTAAGATTGTGCTCACATTGCGTTTCTTCAATTAGGTTCACCTTTGGGTGATCGTTTTTCCCCCATTTTATCTGTTGAATTGGACTGTGCTTCTTTCATTAGCACAGAAGTAATGGATGTATATTACAGAGCTAAGCTGCTATATGTATAGGGCACACTGCACAGGCAGCAATCAATCAATAACACAGAAGAAATGAATGTGTATTCGAGAGATAAGCTGCCATATGTATTGGGCACACTCCATAGGCAGCATCTCTCATTTACACAGAAGTAATGAATGTGTATTACAGAGATAAGCTGCATATGTATTGGGCACAACACTGCACAGGTAGCATCAATCATTAAGACAGAAGTATTAGAGGTAAGCTGGCATATGTATTGGGCACACTGGACATGCTCAGGCAGCATCAATCATGCTTTGTAAAGGACAATGTTGCCCTAAATTGGGAACAGCCAGGATACACATGTTACTACAGAGGCATATTTTGGGCACAACCAGCATGACAATGTGTTACATCAGTGACAGTGCTGTCTTACACTGTGGACACACAGATAATTAAAACGTGTTGTGTTGTAAAATGTTGTCTGCTGTTGGTCACATGGAATTTTCATGTTCCCCTTTAGAACTAATTATAAACGTATGGCTTTTTGTTCAGTTTTTCTGCTGTAAAATGCACCATTTCAACCCCATATTTGAAAAAAATGCTTGGAGGGGGGAACCCCCCCCACAACCCCCCCAACTCCTCCCTAGATCCTTATAGCTCCCTCGCTACGCTCAGTCGCCCCCACTATTTCAGGAAAATATTAACACATACACACTGAAAGAAATCACAAACAACTGACCTCGGATCATTTTATGGAGGGCCTCCCTTAGATACTCATTGCTCCTGACACCAAAATCTATCTTTGGGACTGCAAGGCGCATCACTGCCTGTGATGCTATTGTGTCAAAGGTCACACAATATCGCTTTTTAAATATACTGCTTTGGGTGAGGTTGTTGACTTTCGGCTCGCCGGCCCACAGGGTGAAAAAAAGTTAATGCTTCGGCCCCACATTCAAAAAGGTTGGACAAGCCTGCTTTAAGGCGCAATGTAAGCGATCACGATGGTACTGTGTGTTCCCAATAAGTTGCCATCTCTGATCGCCTAGGCCCTGAGACAGAACATTCAGCTTTTAACCTGTATAGTAATTGTATCTTTCCACTTCTGGTTTGATGGGAACAGCTTTCCTCAATCTACTGTGAATTAATAGGCTCTGTCCTATTCCTTCGGATCACATGTGTAGGGACCACTGAATGAAGATCTTTTGTCTGTAATTATGAGGATTTTATTCATTTCAGGTGCTTTATTACTGTGGTAAACTGGAAACCTTCCATCTCTGCCCTTGGCGAGGCTTTGCTCAATGTCTTCAATGCACTGATGGCTATCTTTGTTCTTATGACCGTTCATGTTAGTCGCAATTAAGCCTGAGCCAGCTATGTATATGTAGTCTTAGGCATCTTGCTGTTTCCACGTAGCTGAAGATTTACTGGTGTAAGTGTGTCAGTCCTCTAACTATTGTGGGTCATAAGCATTTGTTTTGTCTGTCAGTAATAAACTAAAGTGTTTGTGTAGCTTCGTGCATGAATGACTATTTGCTTTATGTCTAACGCATCTATGTTGTGATGTCAGTGGTGATGTCATCAGCTCCGTCGAGTCTGCAGTCAGTGAACTTGTTTGATTGATGACAACTGTATATATTCAATTTCCGAGACAAAAGTGCCCCAAATAGCTACCCATAGATCTTGCACAATTTGTTGGAGACAAAAGTTGACAAAAATGATTATACCATCTTATCAAGCATATGTCAAGGATGGAGTGGTCGGGTGTCTGAAATTATATACAAAAGTTTATTCAATGTAACGCATCATAAAATGCTGACCATAGGGTCAAATGCAAAAAACGAAAACATGTACAAAACACATATACAGTATACAACCTGGGGTGGTTGTTTCATAATAATTTCTTGTTTGACTGCTCTGATTCACTTAGCCACAGACAAAAATAGAGGTGATGTTCGTAACCACAGGGTGTTTGAAAGTAGTTTATTTTTATATATATATATATATATATATATATATATATATATATATATATATATATATATATATATATATATATATATATACAAACAGCCCCCAAATGACAGTGTCAACAGTAAAGATCTGTTTCCAGCCTTGCTAGTAAATACAATCAGCCTTTTTTTATTTTTTCAAACATGGGCAATGGTTTGAAGGCTTTCTTTAGGGCGCAAGATCACTATGATGTTTCGAATAGACTATATAAAACAGTTTAACAGCACAAAGAAACTTTTTGTTTCATAGCACCACGACCTACAAAATTCATTTTGTCTATTCCAATATACTCAATTTGTACAGAATTTCTACCAACAACATTAGTGTTGAGTGCACATCATTTAATTTCATTTATCTTCAATACATTGTTTATGAAAACTGCTATCAATTCTCACAATATTGTCAATTGCAATTGGTCCAGCAATACATGCCATATTTCACATTGCTTGTACTGTGTACTAGAAGACAAAAGACTTTCTATACTCCTTGTGTCTAGCCCGCAGAGACCCTGGCCCGTACCAGTCATGTGCAGCACAGGAAGCAAAAAAGTACCTCATTAGATGCTGTTCAGAGGTATGCACAAGTTATTTCATGTTAGATGCCCAGGATTCTGCCGGCGACCTCAGTACAGGAAGCCTAAGCGAAAAAACTTAATGGGCATAAATTGCTGTTCACAATTACACTGAAGGGCAAACCTCATACTGTTTGTACTGCATACCTGTTAGCGCAAATCGCGTCTTATGCTTACAGGATTTTTTATTTTTAAACGAGCGGTGACCACGTTTGTGTGTCCATGCTTAGTTCAACCTTTCACGTGGGGGACGCTATACGGAAAGACAGGTTCTGCTTACTGTCAGCTAAGAATAGGTGGACAGACAAAATCTCGATACATTTCCCGGACGACATGCATATCACTTACTTAGTTCAGTGTGAGTTTCATTGTAGGAGAATCCCTGCCCTCGTCTGTGTGGAATGAATTACCACTGTACGCGCGGTCATGTGATGTATAATTCAAACGTGTCTGGAGATGTTACGTTGCTGCACGTCATGGTCAAGACTGGGGCCGCCATCTTGGGTGTGGAACGAATGAATATCTGACAGATGTAATCAGAGTGCACCGTGCTGCTTGCACCATAAGAGCCATGGCGCTGATGTTTAATGAGGGTGGTACATGGGTAGCATTCCATGTGTGCCAATCCAATAGTGCAATAAATATAGGGTAGACTCCAGCCACAGAAACATGCAAAAAAAGCATCCGAAAACAAGGGTGTTTCTCATGTGTCCGAGCATGGCTGTCAAAATCATGTATAAGGTCAAGTGATTTCTCCAGTAGTGAATCCCAATGTGAAACGGCACACCGCATTAGTGGTGTTTCAATTTCCTCAATCGGGTACGGTTTGAATGACTCTCCGAGCGAATAACGTTTCTCACACCTGCAATACATCATCGATGGTGAGGAAGAGCCCAGGAGTGATGTGCATCTCCCGTTTCTCTGCCTTCAGGCTGCAAGTTGGGTGGGGACATGAGGGTCACATTTAGGTCTCCCTCTTCAATCTGGATGGCAGAAGCTCCAATACTGCAAGTCACCTTGAGGCCGTTTAAGGGTATGGTCTAGTCTGAGGCCACAAAGAAGTGAAGAGTGCTCAAAGTGCAGATATGACCTTAGTCTCTGTCAATGTTGGGAACTAATTTGACATTCATGAAGGTCTAGTTTGTTCCCCATTGAGGTTGGAAATGGATTGAAATTGATTGAGAACATTCTTTAGCTCAGGGAACGAAAACAAAGAGCAGAGGCCAGAGATGAGTTTGAAGTTCGCCAGAATCTCAAGATGTGTTCAATTTCTTCAAGCAATGCATTCCACCTGCTTAACACACTTACTTGCCTTTACTGACTTAGTGGGGAGAATTCTTTGACACTGTGAATGAGTGGCTTATAATTTTTTTTTTTTATTATTTATTTCATTTGTATAGCGCACAACAACCCTTGGGCATTGAGGCGCTGTTACTTGAGGGGAACTTAGTTACAGGGAGAGGACACATGGGGATAATGTTTGTGATGATGCCGTATCTGGGATCTGTGACAATTCATGTAAGGCAGGAATGGTGGTGGACTCTGTAACAGAGGTCCCACATAGGGCTGCTTTAGTCTCAAGAACATTGGATAGCAAAGACGTAATTGTATCTTTTAAAGGTTGCCATGATGTCATAGTTGTGATATGGTTAACTTGACTTTGTAAATGAAAAGCCACACTACTGTATTGCGAGGAGGATCATCCACCACCTAGCAAAAGCCATCACCAATATAGTGTCTGAGACCACCCTGATAGTCGCTATCAATTGGCTTCTTTTTTGCAGATAAAAACTTGTATCCCTTCTTCTGATTTTTGTTTGGTCGCCCAAGCGCTGGCGTTGTCCAACCTAGATAGTGGAAATGTTGTTCTGGATGGCCTACCTGCCACTAATCTGTCACTCTCCAAAGCAATTTTATTTTCACCGGCTTACTTACGCACCAGGACAAGGAAGTTGGATTGTATCATATCAATTATTATATATTTGTGCTGGATTCCTCTACACTTATGGTATGCCTTTAAACTCGCTTGTATTACTCTTAAGGCTCTCGTGAGATCCCAGCTAATTTATTTGAATTAGAAGCAGCAGCTCTCGGTTGGTACAAGGACAACAAGAAGGAAGAATGTGTGCAGACTTGATATTTTCAATGAGTACCCTGGAGAGGGGGGGTGGCCATGTGGAGGCTTGTAGCAGGGGCTTTACCACACGGTACAGCTCCCGCTCTGAGCCTCCTCAGAGCGGGAGTCCGGCATCTTCCCTCTTCGGCTTGCCAGGTAATTGCGCTTCTCGTGTCCCATCCCCCACACACAACCCCTTTCCACTTACTTTCAGGTTCCTTGTTGGTTGCCAGCACCTGAACTGTAGTGTTCCCGGTCCAACTCTGACGTCCGAATGGCTGCCATGGAAAGGGAAAAGGGACTGCGAGAAGTCCCTTTTCCCGATCCATGGCGGCCATCTTTTCTTTATTTTCTTAAGTTGCTAAAGACGAATCCATAGTTTGATAACTTAAACACTATTAGTATCCCGGTGCAATGTGCCGAGATAGAAATAGCAATAAACCCCAAGTTAGGGGGCCATTACAGCGTCGGGTAATGCCCCTGGGCTATGGTTACAGGCCCAAGCAAAGTTAATTATTCTAATCTTTCTCTAATGATGCTTTTTGATTAAAAACCTGTTGTCTTTACACAAGTTGTAAAATAACTAAATGAAAATCATTGCCAATTTATGCATGTTGTTGAATAACATGTTGGCTAACAAAGCAGTGTAGGCCAAATTTCAGTGACCCCCAGATGCACACTTTTGGGAGGATGAAATGAGATGTCCCCACAAGTAATTTAGGTGCCGAAACTTCATAACGGACGAAACGTTGGTCTTATAAGGAGGCGTAACAAACCGATTGTCAGTGCAGGCCTCTACCAATTAAACTCGTTAAATCGGACGGTTATCAAGCCGCCTGATCCTGCACCTACAAGGATCGTATTCTGAAGCAGCAAGAGGCTGAAAGCTACAAACAAATAAGCCTATCCTCGATTTGGATAACACAAAAACAAAAAGCTTTCAAGGCAAACTACTAGTATATACTCTGGTCCAAGAGCATTTTGAAAACAAAATACTTTCTTTTTTGCATACTTAGTGTTCCGAAAAAGGCTTTATACGTTTTATGAGCTGCACAAAAGCTTTTCTATTCCCTCCTGAGGATCTGTCTGAATACTTAAAACAGTGAAACGCGTGATTTACAGCTTTAAAATAAATACCAAACTATGGACAAACAAAACAAATTGGACTGTTCTGTTTATTTTCCTTTCAACAAATAACTTCGCTGAGGGCGTATTTTCAGTGGTTTTCATCTTTTTTTCTTTAAAAAGACTATCTAGTGGTCTTAAATCAGCCATCACGCATCTACAGTTCTTTCACACTACTTCCATCTGAAAGCCTAGGCTGCAATGGATTTTCTGATACAGCAGATAATCGTATCCTTAGTGAAGGCCTTCTCTTAAGGCCTGCGCCCGCTGTAAGGCAGTTGATGGTACACAATCGAAATTTGTGCTAGAATCCCAAATTGGCCCCATTTAAATGGCGCCAGTTATTAATATAATTGAAAAAGCCACATCTGGAAGGGCGGAGCAGGTTCTAAAAGTTGGTGATGGGATCAATAGGGAATGATTGTACGTTGAAGCCTGGGGCACTGTGAAAAGGAAGTGATTGAGGGACCTGAGTGAGTTAAGCAGTGACTTAATTATTACATTTTTCTAGATCTATATGAGCTATGTTTACATTTACCAAGGTGCCTCAAAATGTGCAAGGAGTTTCTTTGGAAGGGACAGTGAGCGGTGGCTCTCTAGGGAAACCTGCTGTATTTTGTTAGTGTGGTTGCAACGCAGGTAGGCACCAATGGAGAGGGTTGGAGTGGCAGGTCGGGACCCATCATGGAGGGCTGGAATTTTTGGGGTGTACTGGTAGCATGCAGTCTAAGCATGGACTCTTTGATATTCCAACAGTAGTAGGACCGTAGAGGTTTGAAGGCCACAAACACCAAGGAAAGAACTCCAATGTATCACAGGAACAAACTGGATACCCACAGTGAGTAAATATATTATGTATCTCACTGGTATCGATTTATTTTTTTAATACAAAATAGATTTCTTATTGATTGCTCTCAACTGAGTCAGCCTTCCTTGAATAGGTCCCGACACCTGCAGGCTACACTTGGACAACTGAAGCACGCACCCAACCCACTTTGCTATCGGGCCCCGTATAGAATGCCCTTCACTGAAGTTGCCAAATTGACAACGTTTTGGGGGGTAGTATTGTGTTACACTTACAGACTTTATCATCAGCTGTTCGAAACGCAGATCATAGGTAAAGGGAATAGGTGGGATGTTACTGTACTCCAATTGTAATTGGTTCCATTTTATTTTTCAGGTGCACGTTTTGGAGCAAAAAGCAATGGGGAGCAGTAGCAGCACTCCATTTCAAGGGATCCCTGGGGGACGAGGACCTTATACAGTGGGCTGTACAGACCTGATGTCCGATCACACCGTCCAGGTATGGCACTTTTATCTTGTATAAGGGACACTGACATTGATTAGCCAGATTGATGTAGTAATATCTGTGGATTTTCTGGCAGTTTTCGCAATGAAGATAAAACGTTCTCAGCTTCATCATACCTACTATCATGTGCCATTCCCTGAACGTGAATCCTCATTCAATCGCATGGTTCTGATGTTCTCACTTTTGGCTCAACAATTAGGCAACCTATGGCTCTCCAGGTGTTTCGTCCTACGACTCCCATAATGCCTCACCATTGAAAGCAGTGGATAGGACTGATGGGATTTGTTGTAAGTCAAACAATTTTGGGAGCCTCAGGTGACTCAACGCTGTAAATAACTAACTATGGCCCTCATTACGACCCTGGCGGAAAGCGAAAAACGATGGCGGAAATGCAATACCGCCATCGAATAGCGCTCGGTGCGACTATGACCCGTCACCGTAAAGTACGATGCCATTAGCGACACCGTAGTGAACGCCAACGCCAACTGCACCAAGTACGCGCGCGCGCGCCATGCGAAACCGTAATTAGCACCATGGCGCAAGGGTACGCGAATTCCGACCCTAGCGGACATGTACTTAACGCCATCAAGCACGGCGGAAAGTACCATTCCGCCATGGTGAGAAGTACGGCATCGCGAATCAACCGTAAACGGCCCCACTGAGTGCCTGTACACCGCTCCCTGGCCACATAGTACAACTCCCCGTAGGTGCAACGAAGTCACAATGCAACCAGTGAAATGTACAAGTCACCCATGCATGCCAACGAACAAAAGAATCACAAGAGGGGCCAATGGGAGCTGCAGGGCACAGATGGCACGAATACAGAAGCTATTCCAATGGACATGACCTCAGACTCCCACCAAGAAACGCACGCAAACACAGGCACCTGTGACCAGCAATATTCCGATAATCACATCATTCCACCAATCCACCTGGCTGACCGGCATCTTTCACACAAAACCTAATCCCCCGCCCCTGAGCATGACATCATCCAAACAGTCATATTGGCAGCCCTCATCCCTGACCTCACTGGGCTTCGTAGGCAAACGCGCCCAGCACAGTACCACGCAACTATACTCCGAAGCTGGAACCCAATGCAGATCTCCTCACAATACATCGCTCCCCAAATAGGAATATGCCACATCACTTGCAAAGAAGAACGCTACACGGCCCATATCAGAATAGAAATTAAATGCACAACAAATTCACCAAGCCCATACAGCCATTAGGCCATGAACTCCAAAACACATTTCACCATTGTGGGCTGCATTCGCAAGAAATGACCAGCTACTTCTTGTGTGACGCCCTGTTCCTTCATGGTACACAGGGGCTACATTCCGTACGAAAAGGCAACATGGAAGCGCCTAGAACCGCAGGGCCGTCCCAATAGGGAGGCACTAGTCCAGCTGAAAGGCCGAAATGTTGCTCCGAGCCACTAGTACTGCGTAAGGGCATGTGGCCCATTGGCGATCGTCCCATAAGATCGTAATGCTGCTCCACTGATTAACACGAAGCAGCAGGTGTCGGGAGTAAAACACATCTGCAGGAGTGGCATACAGATGGCAGTGGCAAAAGGGGAGGAGATACCTGTCAACCAAAAGAAAAGAAAAAGAAAAGAATGGCCATCAGAACTACATCCGAACAACTCACCTCAATGATCACACTTAATCCACAGCCATATGCAGGCTAGCCCACTCCAAAGGATCATCACCACCCCAAAACCACTTGCGACTCATAACTATCCATATCGAGGTGAAAATACCATCACAAACGAGTGTACCTGTGCATGCGTCAGTGAAAACAGAATCCATCAGATGGGATTGGTAACGTGCATGGACACAAGTGTCTGAAGGCGCGTCGAGACAGGGAGGGCTCAACAAGGCCAGATAGACGATGGTCCCACTATGGCAGCCCTGCATCACATAGCGCAGGGGAGGCGGACAGATTCCAAGAAGCCCTGTACATGGCAAACACTGTATCAAATTATCTGCCCATGCATCCATTCATCATTCCCTCATCCCGTAATGAGAACGCCTGTTACCATACTCACATAACATGTGAGAATTCCATTGAGTCTGTGCGTTATGCAGCCTGCAAAATCCACTGTGCCCCAGCCCGTAATTCCAGTGTTGTGAAGTAACATGTATTTGGGAACGTCCGGCCTCATCATCCACTTCGCTATTGCGCATCCCAAACTATTCATATCAATCATTGCATCCTCGCCATGGCCCCTGTCCCAAGGACACTGAACAATGGAACGTTATATTTGCAGTCAGACCTGTGGGCATCTCCTCGCTGCTAGCTGAAGACCGAAAGCGCCGCCCTTCGAATTCCTCATTTGCAACATCACGTCGAAAAGGCATCTATGGCCGCTTGAAATCACAAATTAATCCATCTAGTGCGGCTGTGTGTGAAAATGGCAACTGCCTTCACTCACAAATGGGAGGCCCCGCCCGTCGGTGAACCTCGGTACAGTGATGCATGAGGGTCCACCGTTACTCGAGTACTACGTTCCACTGACCCTTCACAAGTCTGTTCGCGACTGCAAAGAATGCATGTGAAACAATGGGACCATAGCCGAATGAACATATCAACCAATGTTACACGGCCATCGGGTACTAATACATGATTGTAATAGCAAGATGCCATTCCTCGAATTGCAGCGTTGTGTGCGGGACGTGCTCGCCCAAAGGGGAGAGCAGCTTGCACAGGTGGAATGAATCACCACAGGTGGAGGCCATACAGCCTGAAAACACATAAATTGCACGCCCAGTCTCCTCCCACAACCACTCCGAAATGCTACCGGCAGGACTCGCGATGTTGGCCCTGGGGGACCTGATAGCACTGCAAGTACTCCAACTCCAAGAAGAAGACGAACACCAACTACAACCGGCCGCACGGAGGAGACGCAGGAGGAGGAGGAGGGCAAGGCAGGGCCAGCAAGGGCTGCCAGCACAGCCACTACCACCACGCAGGCAGCCCGCAATCCCACGCCTCCGAGCACATCCGTTCAACCTCACTGATGAGCAGATCCACACCCTCTACCGTTTGGACCGGGACACCATAGCCGCCATTGTGGACATGACACAGGCTGACCTTGTCAGCATGATAGATAGCCCAACCGCCATCCCACCCCTACTGAAGGTGGTGTCTGTACTCCCCTTCCTGGCCACAGGCACCTACCAGCACACAGTCGGACAGTTGCATGGCATTTCTCAGCCACTGTTCTCACGGACACTATTGCAAGTGCTCGATGCCCTCCTGCAGCACGCAGACGACTACATCTCTCTACCACGCTCGGAGCAGGAAATAACCAACACAAAAGTGGGATTCCATGCACTTGGCGGCATACCGGGTTGCATTGGTGCCATCGACTGCACCCATGTGGAATTGGTCGTCCCACATGCCATGGAGGCCCAGTACCGCAACCGAAAACAATTTCATTCACTGAATGTACAAATGGTGTGTGACTCCAACAGGATCATTACACATTGTTGTGCCCGATTCCCTGGATCAACCCATGATTCTATGGTCTTGAGGAACTCTACAATACCACGCTACATGGAGCGACACGCAGGGAACAGATCCTGGCTACTCGGTGAGTCTCATTTCATGCATGATGATGTGGGGTATGTGATGCGGCAATGACCTGGCAGGAAGGGGGGGGGGTGCGTACGTAGCAATGGCATTCCACATAATTCGTTTATCGTCCACATACAGGTGATGCCGGATATCCACTGAAGAGATGGCTCCTCACACCAGTCCGGAACCCACGGGACCAGCATGAGGAGGACTACAACCATGCCCACTCACGTACCCGTGTAGTCATTGAACAGGCATTCGGCCTACTGAAGACTCGTTTCCGGTGCCTCAGCAGGTCTGGCGGGGCACTCCTGTACCGCCATGAGAAGGTTGCAAAGATGGTGATGGCATGTGTCATGCTCCACAACATGTGCGTACGTAGAAATGTGCCCATGCCCCCTGACGCAGAACTGCAAGCACCTGAAGATGGTCATGATGAGGGTGGGGATGTGGCAGCACCTCAAGGAGTCTGCGAGGCACAGGAGGGCCGTGAAATTCGTCAGCATCTCATAGATGCATGCTTCTAGCACTCACGCCTGGTGGCTGATACATGGACACGGGACTCGTGGCACTGTGTGTGTCTGGTACATGCACGATATGGACTGTACGCCTATGATGGCCTAGTACACAAAGATCATTGTCCACACATCTCATTGTTTGATCGTGCATTGTTTATGGCATATGTGATATCATGTTGAACACCCTATCGACCCGCCACCCAAGTGAGCCCAACACACCCCCTCCACCCTCCTACCTCCCCCCCGAACACCAGTGTCCAAAGATGCTCATTGTCAGTGGGCAGTCGCTATTGCAAGCCCCCTCTGCGGGTATCAGGGGCACCCCTGCCTGTGGAGCGCAGGTTCCTCCCAGATCTACGTTGGGGGCTGCCCTGGACGGAACTTGCAACGGATGATGTCTCTGCCTGCTCACGTCCATGCATGTCCCTAAGGGTTTGTGAGAGCTCAGTGAGCACACGGCGCACTGCGGCAAGTTCGGCACATACGTCTTTGGACGTCGCATGCAGTTCCCCCCTCAGGCTCTCGGTGCTTCTCTCCATTTGGACTCTCAGGCTCTCGGTGCTACTCTCCATTTGGACTCTCAGGCTCTCGGTGCTACTCCCCATTTGGACTCTCAGGCTCTCGGTGCTACTCTCCATTTGTGCCCTAAGTGTCTCAGTTGATGTTTCTATGTCTGCCTTAGTGCCCCCACATCCATCGGCATGGTCCTTGAGGAGCGTGGCCAGTTGCTGCTGTTGCACGATTAACTGGTCGAGGGACTGTTGCCTCTGCTGGGCCATGGCCATTTGCGGTGGTGTCACAGAGGGGCTGTTCGCCTCATGTTGCCCTGCCACAGGGCTTGTGGGGGATGGCCAGTCGTCTTGTGGGTGCCCCTACGTGGTATCCTCATGGTGTTCGGGATGGAACAGACAGGGGGATTGGGACAGGTCATGGATGGATCTGACTTCGACATCCCCGTCTTCTGTGTCGGAGCATGCTGCCATCAATGGGGTGTCTCCTATGGTGCTGCTGCCACCAGAGGCAGTACCTTCTGTGGCATCCATTGGGGGGACCTGTGGTGGTGCTGTTGTGGGCATGCTGGCTGCTGGGGTGCCTGTTGATGTTCCCTCCTGTGTGCTGCCACTTGATATGTGCTGCTGCCGTGTCTTGATGTGTGCAGCTGAGGTGGAGGGTCTTTGGCCGTCGGTCTTGGCCCTCTTTGCAGGTGTGCTGGTAGGGGTGTCCTGGAGCTCGTCGTTTGGATCGGACCCTGTGGTGGAGTAAAGGAGGGCGAGCGTTATTAATGGGTCTGTGGGAATTGGAATGGCAATGTATCACATGCATTGGGGTGGTACCTGAGGGTGATTTGGGTCGGGGCCTTGGAGGTGCTTTCATTTGTGTGTGGAGTGAGGGTGCAGTTGTTTTGCAGCCTGCAGTTAGGGTGTGCCTGCTGCACGTGTAGTGGGTGTTTTTGGGGTTTTTAATTATTTATGTATTTATTGTGGTTTTAAGGTGCGCTATCAGGCCAATGTGTGTGGACGTTCTCCTGGCCATGTGTTGCTGTTGCGCTATGTGGACACATGTGAGTCACATGATTGGACATTGTGGATTTGGCATGGTTTTCTTTGGGCCACCTACCTGATTCTCCGGATGTCTGCACTCCTTTCTCCATCCCTCCGACTCCCTCTATGCTCTCCATTCCAATGGTGGAGGCACAGATTTCTTCCCAGGGGGTCAACTTGATGGGTGATTCCGACCCTCCCCCGGTGGCTGTGGCAATGTTGCGGTTGGCAGAAAGTATGCTACGGACGCGTATCCGCAGGTCGTCCCACCACTTCCTGCATTGCTGTGGGTTGCGGGGTGCGGTCCCCACCGCACTTACCCGCTGTGCCACCAGGGCCCATATGGCCTTCTTGTTCGCTAGTGCCGTCCTGCTCATTTGCGTGGAGAAGACGGCGGCGGCATTCTCCTGGAGGGTCTCTGTGAGTACGGTGAGTTCCTCACGGGAGAAGTGGACCTGCCGCTTGCGGTCGCACGCTTTCTTCGCTACTTTTCCCATTTTTCTTGGTTTCACTAGGGTGGATGACGGGTTGGGATGTGTCTCAGGGTGGTGTTTTTAGTGGTTGTGTGTATTTTGTGGTTTTATAGGTGTACGGGGTGTTGTTTCCCGTTCCGGGCCCATGTTTTTACTTCCGTTTCCGTATATTTACGGTCACCGTACTTTCCGGTTGGCGCTCACTGCGGTGTCCGCTATGATGGGTGGCGGTATTGCACCTAGGGTGCCGTACGGCGGCGGTGTGGGCCGTTTTGGGGTCATTTCCGCCATCGCGGACTTTGCACTTCCGCCATGGCGTGGTGCTCGTGCCCGATGGGTCGGAATGGGCCGCACTTTGCTCCATCGTGCAATGGCGGAAACGCTATTTACGCTGTGGCGGTCCGGTCAGTCGCTTTCCGCAAGGGTCGTAATGAGGGCCTATGACTAAAATGGTGAGCCTAATGTACATGATGTGGCAGACTATGCCACCATGCATTATGCTCTACTTTGGTTTCAGGTATTTGAATCTCCTAATCTAGCAGCCTTACCAGATGTTCTGCTCGGGTGGTGATAGAGCAGTGCTCTATGTTGATGGGGTGGTTCATGCTGTTGCATGTTCTTGTTATTTCATTGCATCCCTCTCGTTCCCTTCAGCTGCACCTCTCTGCAAGACTAGCCTGCAAGAACCATGAGACACCCTGGGAAGCATCCCTTAAAAACTGCAAACCTTATTACATTTGTATTAATAGCATGTTTGTTTAATGTGAAATAATCAAAATTCAAATGCTACTTTAATGAACACGGTATCCATCTATTTATGAGTGACACTTGCCAAGAGGTTATCTATTGGAAACAATGGGCAGCAGTGATGTCTGGGTAATTATCCCAGAGTAATTGCCAATAGCTAAGATTGATTCAAAATCTTCCATTCATCACCTCTTTGGTGTTGCAGCACTCGCCCTAAGTGGGACAGGTGTGCCCACGCGTGGTGGGGTGGGACCAAACCTGATTTAGACACTGAATTTCCCTTTGTATAATGTGATGTCAGGCTTAAATCCAGAGCTATGGATGTGAAAACCTTCCAATCCGCCACTCTTTAGTGTTGTGTTGAATTGGCCACCACATTCATTTAATATCGACAAATATATTTTTAATATCATTTTTCTATGACCAATGATTTACAATTGTTTTTGATATTCCTGAAAGGGAAATAATAATAAGTTACTTCTGAATATCACCCACCATTAGTTTTGTGGCTCGGCCCAGGTCAATTTCTCAGTGTTTTGAGTTGTGAATAATTTTCTTCTGTGGCAGTTTCTGTTCACCTATGACTGTGCAGAGCTTTGCTTACTCTGCCTAATTTTTCATAAGAATCTTGAACAGGCTCGCTGGAAGTACTTTAAGGAAACCATATCAAGATATCTACTTTGTGCACAATTTTCTAGAACAAGGAATGTCTGAATATTAGTTTAGTCTTGCTTTCTTACCCTTTTGACTTCTGACCCTACATAGTTGGCCCAGATAAACTCGGTCAAAAAGAAACGTTTTGTTGCATGACTGTGGCTTTTCGGGACCACATGCATCTGTTCTTTCTGATGCATGACTCATGTAAGATATCACTGGTGAGAGACTGGGGGTAAGAGGGTTGGGAGTCCCTGGGTGCCAGTGGAAGCCAAGTCTTTGATGCAACATCTGGAGGTGGTTAATTGGACCCTCTCTATTCCTCTCAAGCTTGGTAATCAAAAATTGGGGCACATATGACTGCTGCGGACAGACTACTGGAAACCCATAGTTGAGTCAGAAAACTCCCATAACAGAACTCAGCACTCAGAGTGCTGTCCCTGGCTGTCAGGAAACCCCTGGAAGGAAAGATCTGGTGCACCCCCTTTATTTAAAGGGATAGTGCACTTCCCTTCCTGGATGCATGGAGGATTCCACACGCCACCTTTTATCTTTCCTGCCACTAATTGCATTGACCACCTGGTGAAGAACCACCTACAATGTTTCAGCATAATTCTGAAACCTATGTATATGATTGGTTATTTATAACGCACTTAATACCCAGTGGTGTCTAAGCACGGAGCCTGTGATCGAACCTGTGTTGCTCCGTGTCGTTTTGCTTCCAAGACAAGTATGTTGCCCCTGAGCTATCCTCCCAAGATGGAGCTGCCTCAACCACAGGTGAGTGAGCCAGGTGAGCGGGTGAAGGAGGTGGTGGGAGTAGGGGCAGGCAGAATTCATTATTGACAACACTAAATTGTACTTGGGGTAGAAATGACAAGGGATTATGCCCCCTGCTCCGAACGTCTGGTTGGTCTGACGGGCAAAAATCTGTGCTGGCAAACTGATACAGAACCCTACAGGTTAGAGCAATTTTATATGGCTCTCCGCTTGCCAAACATACTAAGGAAGTTGGACGGAGCACCTGGGGCGCAGCTCTTTCTCCGTCCCAAAACATAATCTCTCCCATAACACTTAGCACTTCTCATGGTAATGTCTGAGTCCCCCGATCTCCTCCACTCCTCTGCCAATGTCCAGTTCCTTGTTGCACAAGGTACACAATATGTCTGAGAGCCAGGGAGCGAGCTTGGATGGGGCGGTGGCAAGGGAGAAAGTGATACCGCAAATGGTGGAAGTGCCTCATGAGCGTGGGGTTGCCACCATTGTAACGTACAGAAAGTATTCTGAGTGTCCTAAGCGGTGATTGGCACAATATACACGCTAACCTAATCTAATGAGTGCAGAACATTCTAGGCATTTGAGTTCCAAAACGTAGCCCTTTAACTTTCTGCGAAATGTAACAATGAGGAATGACCAATCGAAATTCCTTTTTAAGGTGAGTAACATAATGCAACATGAAATAAATAGCGCCACAAATAAGTTGATGTTATAGCTGTTCAAAAGTAGTGCCTTTCAGCATAATTAAAGAGGTGGCAGAGCTTTTCTTTTTAAATATCAACTTTAAACAGGTCAAACTATTTATATTCTTTTTTTTTATAAAACATTTTATTGTATTTTGTTCAAAACCAACAACATACAGTATACAAACATAACTTACATACGTTCGATAAAGGCACTGCGATTAGACACCATTCCTAGTTAAAGCACAGTAGCACATAGCGTAACAGTACCCTGGCTGGATCATTTCCATATTGTGTAATTATTGCATATCAGGGTCACATAGTTTTTGTTTGTTCAGTTCTGGGCGAAGTTGCCCCTAGAAATGATGGGACGAGGTGCAATGCTGAAGATGGTGGTCCTACCTAGGCTTCTGCATTATTTTAGTAATATTCAATACATGATACCCAAGACGTTTTTTGCTAAATTGAACAGTATGTGTAGGGACTTCCTGTGGCATGGTACCCGGAACAGAGTGGCACTATGGAAGCTGCAGAACTTTTATGAAAGAGGGGGGATCAAACTGCCTAATTTCGAGGTTTATTATGTAGCGAGCCAGCTGCAATATGTGGCCAAATGGCTCTCAGATGAAGCGACCCCTGAATTAAGGTTGTTTGGGAATGATTGCGCCCCATTTTACTTAAGAGAAATTATCTGGCTGCCTGCGTCAGAAATGAGAGAGCGCCCTAGGATGATGGTGCTTGGGTGGAAGGTGTGGCGTCGGGCATGCCGGATGATGGAGGACCCATTCCCATGCTCCCCTGAGGTACCGCTGGTTGCACTGGCAGGGGGAGATAGGCAGCTGAGGGTGATAATCAGGACCCACTGGGAAGCGGTGGGGTTAGTAACGTTAGGGGACATTTGGCAAGAGGGGACCATTAAGGATTTCGAAGTGCTTGGGGAAGAAACGGGGTTACACACGGGCCAGTATATTACATATCATAGAATGGTACAGAGAATTCGGAAAACGTGGCCTGAAACAGTATTGGAAGAAGAACCAGATGCTATCATGGGGGCAATATATGATATATCGGAAGGGGGGCATGAGATTTCTAGACTGTATGAGATGGTGATGACTAATGTCGGGAATGAGCGGACACAATTGAGACTAGACTGGGAAGCGGAAGTAGGAGTCCCGATAGAGGATGGGATGTGGGAACGGGCCCTGGGATACCACAAGAAGGTGTCTAGGAATGCGAGACTGAAACAAATACAGTTGTATATAACACACAGAGCATACATGACACCTCTGAGGATATCCAGGTTTGAAAATGCTGGACGACAAGCATGTCCCAAATACAACGAGGAAAAGGCTGACATGACGCACATGTTCTGGTCATGCCCAGTAATTGAGCGTTACTGGGGAGAAGTGGCACAGAAACTAGCGGAAAAGGGGGTCACGATCATCATAGACACTGCCAGCGCCTGCTTGCTGGGAGGGCTCCCCAGATCATAGAAACTTAAGCATGTCAGGAAACTGAAATATTTAGCATATGTGCTTGCAAAACGAAGGATTGCCATGGGATGGAAGACGTGTCACAAGCCAAGGGTGGAGGTATGGTGGAGGGGAGTTGCAGAAATGGGTGGAGGCTGAAACGATGGTATGGCAAGAGGCGAGCAATACAGGGGGGATGGAGAGGCGGGAACCCTGAGGGCATGGAAATCATGAATAGCAGAATTGTTTGGAGCACTACAAGTTCCGACAGAATCCATGGGAAGCGAGACCCCGCCACGTGCAACAGATACAGATTGCGAGGAATAAAATAGGCTCATAAAGGGGGATTCAAGGGGGGAGCAGTGACTGAGATTAAGTATTGAACAATTGAATTGTTGTAAAATGCACTGTGTGTTTGGTTTGTATTGTTGTTTGGTTTAAACAAATTAATAAAATCTTTTAAAAAAAAATTTGTTTTTGTTTGTTCATTACATAGTCTGCTCCCATTTCTGCCATATTTTGCTGGCTTTAACAGGGCAGTCCCTAGATTGATAGACTCGGCGTTCCATTATTATACATATAGACAAGAGACTGCCGGATCACCCAGGTAAAGCAGTATGTCATCCGCATAGAGAGAGACCTTATCCTCCCAAGTTGG
This sequence comes from Ambystoma mexicanum, assembly GCF_040938575.1. NCBI lineage: Eukaryota > Metazoa > Chordata > Amphibia > Caudata > Ambystomatidae > Ambystoma > Ambystoma mexicanum. The sequence goes on along the minus strand of NC_090927.1, from coordinate 276,950,973 downwards.
ACACTAGACCACGTCAGTGTGTTTCTCAGAAATACTGCCAGGGGCTCAACGATCAGCGTGAATAGCATGGCCGATAGTGGGCAACCTTGTCTGGTACCTTTCCCCAGTTGGATGTTGCGGGAGGGCCAGCCGTTCACCCTCACTTATGCTATGGTGCGTTGTACAGGAGCTGGACCCAATTTATGAATTGTTCCCCAAAGCCCATTTTCCTCATGATTATCCATAGTGCCTCCCAGTGAACTGAGTCGAAGGCTTTCTCAAAATCAATAGCCAATAGCGCCAATGATTGTTGTAGGGTTGGTGCTCTTTTAAGCGCTAAGTGCAGTCTACGGATATTCATTTTTGTGGATCTCTGCGGTATAAAGCCACATTGATCTGGGTGGATCAGGAACGTAATTACTTTTTGGAGTCTATTGGCGTGTACCTTTGCCAGTATCTTGGCTTCGCTATTTATTAGGGATATGGGCCTATAGGAGCAGCATTTGTCTATAATGGTGGCTTTACTTAAGTCCATTGGGAGTATCCCTTCTCTTCTTGAGTGTTCGAACATGTTGAGCAAGTGTGGTGCAATGTCTGCATGGCTTAGTTTCTTCCAAATGTCAACCGGGAAGCCATTTGGGCCTGGAGTTTTGCCTGATTGAAGTTGGGAGATGGCTGCCGATACCTCTTCCTCCGTTATTTTACTGTCTAGTATGACTACTTGCTCTGTATTGAGTGGGGGAGATGGATATCATCTAGTGCTGTGTTCACTATTTGGGTACTCTGGGAGGGGAGTTCAGGGTGGCTATAGAGCTCTTCATAGTATTTCGCAAAGCATTCTGCTATCTCCTTGTCAGTTGAGACTAGCTCTGCATTTACATCTTTAATGTTTTCTAATTTGCCGATGCCCCTCATCACGTTTTTCCAACCAGGCTAACAATTTGCCTGCTTTCTCCCCCGTTTCATACAGTCGTGCTCTCATGGCTCTATGTGCCTTCTTGGTACAATCTGGTGATAGATTGTGCAGGTTCTTCTGCGCCAGTATCAAATCTCGATTTGTCTCAGGTGTGTTATTTTCTATGTGCTATGTTTCTTAGTGTGCCACCTCCTCTTCAGCGTCTATGACCTCCTTCCGGTGTGCCTTTTTCTGTGCTGCTGTCCATGAGAGGATTTGTCCTCTCAGTACCAGCTTATAAGCTTCCCATAATGTTCCAGTATTGTCCACGGAACCCGTATTCAACTCAAAATAAGTGGAAGTAGTATTGCTTATTCTTTCCTGTAGGTCCGGGAACCCCAGGTAATAGTTGTTAAGTCGCCAGGTGGGCCTAGGGCGTGGTCTTTCCGTTTCGAGTTCTATCATTAGTGGGGAGTGATCAGATATGCCACGTGGAAGTAGGGACACGCTATGTGCCTTATGGATATTCTGGGCTGGTAGGAAGAAGTAGTCTATCCTAGATAGTGAGGCATGCACGCCTGAGTGGAAGGAGTATTTGCATGTATCTCTATGCAGGTCACGCCATACATCTCTCAAGCCTAGTGGGCAGGCAAAGGTAGCTAGTTTGGTGCTAGTTGTAGGGTTCCTCCCCCTTATGTGTGTGCGATCTAGTGTGTTGTCCATGACCTCATTGAAGTCCCCACCTAAAACCCAGCTATCAGCTGTGTTCGCAGCGAGGATGGGTGCAATTTCTGCCAGTAGTGTAGCTAGGATTGCCGGCGGGGAGTATATTGCCATAATGCAAGAGTTTGGTTCCATAATGTAGCGTTTATGTGTACATACCTTTCCCCAGTGTCGTGAGTCACCTTCGATATCGTTAGTGGCAGCCTCTTATGGACTAGGATCAGCACCCCTCTAGCTCCCATGGAAAAGCCTGCGTGTACCGCAGTGCGATAGTTGGATCTTTTAAAGAGGTTGCACACCATCCCAGCCAGGTGTGTTTCGGTTAGGAGTACTATATCCGGTGTATGTCTATTTATGTATTGCGTCACCAGGCGTCTCTTAATGCCGGACCCTAGCCCGTTAACATTCCATGGCATAAGTGTCAGGTGCTTGTTGGTTATCACAGTTGGCAGCGCCATTGGGTGTCTGGATTTTGCGGTTTATGCATGTGTCCTGCGGGAAATATCTGTTTTGCGGGTGCTAGGATGTATGTTGTCGCTGTCTTATATTTGGTGTGATCACAGTACCTTTGTATGTAAACCAATGAATAAAAAACTCATACACAACTCCCTCCTCCCTATACTCCATCTCCAACTGAAGCATCTGTCGCCCCATTACAAACTTAAGAACTACTAAATCTCAACACTCAAACATTAACTCTCATCAAGTCAATTTCTCCACCTGTGATATGGTCAGTGTTTCTTGGCCGCTCACCTCACTCACAGCTGACATTGCCTTCACACTTCCACGTCAGGGGACGGCTCGGGTTGAGTCGCCAGCTGTTGTACACACCTGTGATCCATTGTTCCAGTGTGTTTCAGGAGTTGCGTTATGTACTCGCATCCAGAAAGTAGTAATAGCATTTATGTCTGTGATGGGAAACCAGTCCTGCAGCGGGGTAAGTGAGGCTTTCGCTGCGTGTTTCCACCTGGTTGTGTAGGTCCTCTCTTCTTGGCTCATATAGGATCTCTTCTACTCCGCCATATTGTCCCCACCTTTCACCCGTTTCCGCCGACAGAGTTCCTGGCAGGCAAGTAGGGATGTTATTCAGGTTTTGAGCAGCACGTTGTATGGTTTATGATTTATTGGGAGACACTTCTAAGTATTTACACTTTGATTAGCCAGGCAACAATGGCGTCCGCCTATCTGTTGGTCGAGTTGCAGGTGTACGCTTATGGGAAAGATATTAGGCGAGAATCATGCCCCTGGTGCAAGCATTTGCGCACCTATTTTCAGGATGCACGGGGGAGCCGCCACCACCTCACCCCTGGTAGCGCCCCAGACTCCACCGCAGGCACGTGCCGGGGTGAGCCGAGGCGCCCGGCGGTTTGTATAATGCAGGGTAGGTCGATGTACCGGCCTGTCACCTGCTACCGCCGGCATCCTCTTCCAGGCTCCTATCAGCGTCTCTTCCCCTGGCTCTGTCGGAAGTACCGCAGGGAGGTCCCGCGGGTCGGATCGGCGGTGGTCCGTAGCTTAGTCGCTTCTCTGCCTGTATCTTTGGGGTCACAGCCTACTGCTCCTCCCGTCCTAGAGCTGGGCAGCACTTGGCACTCCCTCTTTCCGCGGTCAGGGTGTCACTGCGAGCCCGGCCACAGCAGCACCCCACTCGGCACACAGGGGGACTCGGGCCAACATTGGCGGTGATCTCTGTCGGAAGCGTGGGCTGGGGCCGGATCCCTGCGTGAGGGTCTTGTGCGTTCTCCTCCGCCAATGCCCCGCAACGTAGTGCAGCGTGGCCGAGGCGAGCGTGACAGCTCCCTACTCTCTGGTCGTTTTCAGCCGGTGAGAGAGCTCGGCAGGAGGAAAGCACAGCTCTGCTGCAACGAAGTCGCCAGGCCTTCTTTCACGCTGCAGTGGCCATTTTGGTTTCGGCTCGGCATCGGGCACACACACTTTCCGCAGCTGATATCTTCGCTTCCATGTACCGGTTCTGTTATGCAAGGCTGTCAGCTGTTGCCAGCTGTATTGTCTACTGGATCGTGGTCTCTTTCCATCTGTTGGATCAATATTTCCAGGATATTCTACAGGATATGGCTGGCGGGCCGGAGCACCGAGGAATCACATCTTCATTGTGTGCTGGTTGGCCACGCTCCCCCCCCCCCCTTAAAGCAAATTTTATGCGCATTTTAAAATGCTAACCTATTCACTTAACATGTCGGGGGCAGAGATAAATCTCATAATTGGCAGCATTTCCTAACACCTTTCTCAAGTTCTTAAATGCACCCCTCGCGCAGATCTTTTGAGACTGATTATTGCACAGCCTCCTAGGATATAATGCCCATTGTTTTAGGCAGAATCTTTGACTTAATTGCTACGGGCAACGTTTTGTGGGATCAATGAGTCTCACGCCAGCTGTTCTGTTTACTTAATGTTCATGGATGTCTCAGTTACATTGAATAACCTTGTCTATAGCATGCATTTCATCGTTTATTTGTACTTTAAACTCCACTGCTCTTTTTTTTCCCTTCTACAGCATCATTCATATGTGGCATAATCACTCACATACAGCTCCGACTGTGGTAGTTGAGTCAGTCATATGGGGGCTATATTACGCCAATTCATCAGCTCCGTTTGGAACTCAGAAAGGTCCAAAACAGCTCACTCTGATTTCGAGAACTTCTCACTAAGAGTACCAGGCTTTTTGTTATCGCAACATTTCCAGGCTTTCTGTTAGCACAAAAATTCACAATCCATCATGACCCATGAAAAGACCACACCTGACCCTCAGACTCGGCAGTCCCAGAATTCATATTCTGGAGTTTGGCCTGCGGCATGAGTTAAAGGTATGCCCAGCCAAATAATCTTCTAAATCTTTTAGCATTGCCTCAGTACATCGCCAGCCCCTTTAAGCAGCCAAACCTACATGGTGTCCTGATTTTCCTATACTCTAACTTTCCTGTGTAACACATTCCATTTAACCCCATATGCACAATATTCCAAGTCACAGACAAGGTTAGCTGCTCAGACTACTGCAATGGGGATTTTGCACCTTTATAAATAACTCTTAACAGAACATACATACATACATACATACATACATACACCTGGGCAGCTACCAGTTCCCCTCAAATGTGCCAGGCAAGTCACTGGATCAAGCAGCGACTAGGGCGCCTGCCTGATCCTAATATGGTCACCAAACTACCTATACCAATAGAAATCATCTTTCACATGGACTTGGGTGGGGATATCCACAAGGGGAAAAGCTGGCTGTACAGTGTCATATTAACCGAGGAAGTGATGGGGCTACCAGTCACCAATCGGAGTGTGGATTGCCCAAGTCCACCTATTACTCGCTGTAGAAATCAGGACAGGAGCCGATGTGGAGTTTTGTAGACCTTTATTACACACTGGTTAAATGTAATGTCTTAACCACGGTAGTTGAACTCCAGGACTGACCCCACAGTTACTTCACTGTGAGTAATAGGCACCAGGAGTTCCTCTTCTCTGGTAGTGTCTCCTATTTTCCCGGACCCGGATAGGCCCACCAGTTGCTCTCACTCTCCTCTCCTTCTCCCTGCAAAAAGCAACCAAAATGCCATTAGGCCAGTCCCTTTTATACCTGGTGCTTGGAGGGAAAAAGGGCCAATCAGGGACAACTGCCCTCCCCCCCTTTCCGATTGGTGGGGACTCTAGGCACCCACCCTCTATAAATAGAGCTGCCTCCTCCTCTCCTCCCCCTCCCTTACTCTGGCTGCCTGGTTCCGGCTCCCCCTCCCCTTTGTCAGCCACGCCCTCTCCTTTGGCCCCGCCTCCTCCCCATGGCGTCTCCCCTGAGGCATGCCTCCCGGAGACCCGTAGGGTCTGCCCTGCTTGAGGTAAGGAGGGGGCTCCGTTCCGTTCCCCTTGTTGTGCTCCTGTCCAGCTGTCTGGCGCACCTCCGACGCCGAGCGGTCGGCACACGCCGGGCTCTCCAATTCCCGAGCCTCGCCGCCGCTCGCCGCCGGAGGCCGCCGAGTCCTGTCGGGTTCGCGGGTCTCCCAGCCGCAGCGCCAGTGTACCAGGTCCTCGTGGACACACGCGGCGCTGCGGCTGCGGGGACCCGCGGCGCCGCGGCCGCCACGCCGGCACTGTCGCGGGCCGCCCACAAGGCTCTCCCTTCAACAGGGACGCCTCCCCGGCGGCCGCCCCCAGCGTCGCACACGCCCGCGGCATAGCGGGCTCCCTCAGCCGTGCGTCCCGCTCCTCCCCGTCCACCCTCACCTCCTCACATACCCCCACCACGGATCCAGGCCGGTCGGGCCGGATCGAACTCCTGGATAAGTAATCCGCCACCAGCTGGAAGCTGGCAGGTCTATGCAAGGTAACGAAGTCGAAGGGCTGGAGGGACAGGAACCATCGCAGAACTCGTTGGTTGGAGTCCTTGTGTCTCGCCAACCACTGCAGTGGTGCATGGTCGGTATACAACGTAAACTTCCTCCCCAGTAGGTAGTATCGCAAAGAGTCCACCGCCCATTTAATGGCGAGACATTCCTTCTCAATAGTGGAATACGCTAACTCATGTGGAAGGAGCTTCCGACTCACAAAACAGATCGGTCTTAGGAACCCGTCTACCTCCTGCGTCAGGACAGCCCCCAACCCCATGCCAGAGGCATCCGTCTGCAGGAAGAAGTGCTTCCGGAAGTCCGGGCATACCAACACCGGGTGGGACGATATACTGCGCTTCAACCCTTCGACGGCCAGTATGGCTGCGTGATTGGTTGACAGGTCCGGGGAACCCCCGATTTTCAACGCCTCGGTCAGTGGCGCAGCCAGGGAAGAAAAACCAGGAATAAAGCGCCTGTAGTACCCTATAAACCCCAAGAAGGCCCTGATCTGTTTTCTGTTAGTCGGTACTGGGATCCCCTGAATAGCCTCGATTTTGGACACCTGTGGCCGAATCACGCCGCCACCGACTATATGTCCGAGGTACTTGGTTTCCTGGGTCCCTAGCACCGATTTCACTGGGTTGATGTGGAGTCCGGCCCGGGTCAGGGTGCCGACCACCTCGCGTAGATGGGTCAGGTGGTCATTCCATGATGCGCTGTATATCACGATGTCGTCCAGGTAGGCTGCAGCGTACTGGTCGTGGGGCTGTAGGAGGACGTCCATCAGCCTCTGAAAGGTGGCCGGAGCCCCATGCAACCCGAATGGTAGTACTTTATACTGAAAGAGCCCCTGGGGTGTAGCAAATGCGGTTTTTTCTTTGTCAGCTTCCCGTAGGGGGATCTGCCAGTATCCCTTGGTGAGGTCCAAGGTACTGAGGTACCGGGCAGCACCCAGCCTTTCCAGTAGTTCGTCCATCCTGGCCATGGGATAGGCTTCGTAGTGGGATATCATGTTGAGCTGCCTAAAGTCCATACAAAATCGTACAGCCCCGTCTGGCTTGGGTACGAGTACGATCGGAGAACACCACGCACTGGTTGATGGTTCAATAATATCCAACCTAATCATTTCTTCGATCTCCTTCTTAATGATGGACCTTCGGGCCTCTGGGATCCTGTAGGGTCTCAGCCGGACGGTCTGTCCGTTTAGGGTTTCGATACGATGCTCCATTAGGCCGGTCCTTCCAGGTAAATGGGAAAAGGTGTTGCTATGTGGTTTGAGGGTCTCCAGGATCTCGTTCTTCATGTGTTCAGTGAGCGTTTCACCCCATTGTACCGCATCCAATTGGCCGGTTGCGTGGATCAACCCCGTATCCTGGGTGGCTAGAATATTGACCGGGGCAGGCTCAGTCCATTTCTTCAGCAGGTTTATGTGGTAGACCTTATGTGATGGGCTCCGGTCAGGTTGGTGTATCCGGTAATTCACTGGCCCCACCACGTCCTTCACTACATAAGGACCTCTCCACCGAGCCAACATTTTGTTCGTACTGGTGGGTAGTAACACCAGTACCTTATCCCCGGTTTCTAGTTTTCTTAGGCGACAGCCCTTGTTGTATGTCTTCTCCTGACGGTCTTGGGCTATATTTAGATGGGATTCTGCTAGTCCCCTCAAAGTAGACAGATGGTTCTTAAGGTCCTCAGCGTACTCGGTGAGAGACGTTTCCTTAGTGTTTTCCCAGTCCTCCTTAACCAGATCTAGGATTGTTCTGGGCTGTCTTCCAAACAGCAGCTCGAATGGGGAGAATCCTGTTGAGGACTGGGGGGTGTCCCTTAATACCATCAGGATCAGGGGTATGACTCGGTCCCAGTCCTTCCCCTCCGGACCTGTTACCCTCTTCAACATTTTCTTTATCGTTTGGTTGTACCTCTCCACCAATCCATCCGTTTGGGGGTGGTAGACGGAGGTACGCAGCCGTCTGATTTGTAGTCTTTCACAGACTTGTCGCATAACCGCCGACATGAAGTTTGTACCCTGATCGGTGAGGATTTCGGTGGGTAGGCCTACCCGTGCGAAGTAGGGGATGAGTTGGTCACATATTTGGTTAGCCGACGTCCCCTTTAGGGGAAAGGCCTCGGGGTACCGGGTGGCATAATCCACAATGACTAGCAGGTATCGATATCCACGACTGACTGGCTCGAGCGGGCCTACCAGGTCTATACCTATCCTTTGAAAGGGTATGGTGATCAAGGGCATCCGCTGAAGAGGCGCCTTGGCTGGCTTTTCCCCACTCGTCAACTGACAGATTTTGCATTCCTTACAGAATTTCGCCACCTCCCCATAGACCCCTGGCCAGTAGAAACGTTTTAGAATGTTTTGCTGTGTCTTTAGGGAGGCCATGTGGCCGCCACACGGGTGGTTATGTGCCAACTGGAGGACGATGCCCCTGTGTGTTTTGGGGAGGAGTAGTTGTTCCCTCCGTGCTCCTCCCTCCTCTTGGTAGACCCGATAGAGCAGGCCCTGTCTAGATGTAAAACCAGCTCCCTTGGTCAGGTCGGGGTCCCCATTTGTGATGGCTCTTTCGCGGGCCAATGTTAAGGTAGGGTCCGTCAAGGTTTCTCCCCGGATGGAATCCTCATGGTCCTCTGGGTTCCAGGCTATCCGTTGGGTGGCATATATGGAGGCGCATTGAGCAAGGCGAGCTTCCCTTCTTTTTCTGGCGGGTTTCTCTCGTCTCTGGGTGTTCGGGGGGATGGGCTCCCTGGCAAAGGGTGCTTCTTCCCACCATCCCTGGTCTAGGGCTTTGATGGTCTGGTGGAAGTGGGGCAGATCGGTCCCAATCACCACTGGGGCGGGTAAGGAGGGGAGGACGGCAGCTCTTATCTCTGTAATGTTAGGGCCCACCTCTACTGTTATGGATTTCATGGGGTAGGTTCTCACATCCCCGTGTATACATCGAATTGGGATGCTAACATTGGTGAGATAAGGAGAATCACTTACGGTTGGTAGCACCGCTGTTTGCCTGCTTCCACTGTCGAGTAGGGCCCTGGCTTGGTTCCCGTCTACCCGGACGTCCATCTCGTAGAGACCTTGGCATCGTGGTCCTTGCTCGGTCCGCATAAATCCGATCTCCATCGGCTCGGTGCCTCTCTTCCGGGGACAGAACCGGGCTATATGGCCCCACTCACCACAGTCATAACATTGCGGTTGCCGGTACCCTGTGGACAACGGGGTGGACCGTGGGTCGGGTCCGCTCCTCTTCTCCTCGGATCCAGAAGGGCGTCCTTCCATGGCTCTCCATTTGGAAGGCCCTACTCGCAGGCTCTTGGTTGTGAGGGGTTCCAATGGTGGTATCGGGTTGCGAATGGGAGATCCGACTCCAAAAGGTTTACCCGTTCCCCCTGCCTTTTGGTAGGCTGACGCGATGTCGACAGCCTCAGATAAGGTGGGCCTGTGATGTTGTCGGACCCATCTTTGCATCGGAGGCGGTAGGGCCTCAATGAATTGCTCGAGGGTGACCTTTTCTAAGACTTCTGGGAGGCCGGTTCCCGGTACTTGTAACCACTTCGCGGTGAGGTCCTTAACCCGGTAGAAGAGTTGTCGTGGATTCTCCCCTGGTCTGAGTTTAGTGTCGCGCAGCCTCATTCTGTAGGCCTCTTCATCAAGTCCCAACCGGTCCAATACAGCCTTTTTGATTTCAGCGTAAGGCGTGGTTCCGTTTGGGTTAACGGCCTGGTAGGCACCTTGCATGATGCCAGACAAAAGGGGAGCAACATACTGCCCCCAGCGGTCCACCGGCCACTGAGCGTTTCGGGCGATCCTCTCGAATGTGGTAAAAAAGAAAGCCGGGTCTTCGCCTTCCTTGAACTTCTGCAACACTGCGGAAGGGACCATGGGCTGGTTCCGGGTGCCGGTGACAGCATCCGTCAGGTGTTTTATCGTCTCTTGATGTTGGTCCTGAGAGGTGGACTGCAGGTTACCCTGTAATTGTATTGCCTGCTGAAAGGCTTGGCGATCAGCGGCCGCCTGCTGGGCCTGCAGTTGGAAGAGCTGCTGTAACTGTTGTTGCCCCTCGGACAATGTCTGTATTATTTTCTCCATTGCGTTCTCTTAATCCTGCCGACTACGCCAGTTGTAGAAATCAGGACAGGAGCCGATGTGGAGTTTTGTAGACCTTTATTACACACTGGTTAAATGTAATGTCTTAACCACGGTAGTTGAACTCCAGGACTGACCCCACAGTTACTTCACTGTGAGTAATAGGCACCAGGAGTTCCTCTTCTCTGGTAGTGTCTCCTATTTTCCCGGACCCGGATAGGCCCACCAGTTGCTCTCACTCTCCTCTCCTTCTCCCTGCAAAAAGCAACCAAAATGCCATTAGGCCAGTCCCTTTTATACCTGGTGCTTGGAGGGAAAAAGGGCCAATCAGGGACAACTGCCCTCCCCCCCTTTCCGATTGGTGGGGACTCTAGGCACCCACCCTCTATAAATAGAGCTGCCTCCTCCTCTCCTCCCCCTCCCTTACTCTGGCTGCCTGGTTCCGGCTCCCCCTCCCCTTTGTCAGCCACGCCCTCTCCTTTGGCCCCGCCTCCTCCCCATGGCGTCTCCCCTGAGGCATGCCTCCCGGAGACCCGTAGGGTCTGCCCTGCTTGAGGTAAGGAGGGGGCTCCGTTCCGTTCCCCTTGTTGTGCTCCTGTCCAGCTGTCTGGCGCACCTCCGACGCCGAGCGGTCGGCACACGCCGGGCTCTCCAATTCCCGAGCCTCGCCGCCGCTCGCCGCCGGAGGCCGCCGAGTCCTGTCGGGTTCGCGGGTCTCCCAGCCGCAGCGCCAGTGTACCAGGTCCTCGTGGACACACGCGGCGCTGCGGCTGCGGGGACCCGCGGCGCCGCGGCCGCCACGCCGGCACTGTCGCGGGCCGCCCACAAGGCTCTCCCTTCAACAGGGACGCCTCCCCGGCGGCCGCCCCCAGCGTCGCACACGCCCGCGGCATAGCGGGCTCCCTCAGCCGTGCGTCCCGCTCCTCCCCGTCCACCCTCACCTCCTCACACTCTCATATAAAACAGTTTACCCTAGCTATGTAGGGGAGAGGATGTTTTCCTGAGAGCTGATATTAGAGCGTCTAATGGGAAAGTTTGAAGATTGAAAAGGGAGGGTGATAGAGGACCTGGTGACACCATCAGTAGAGAGGCTGCGGGAAGGAAAAGTGGGAGGAGGAGAGAACAAGGAAGCAGAGAAGAGGGAAGAGGAAATCTGGAGTCTAGATGAGAACCCTCGAGAGTGATAGAGACCACACTAAGACAAGGGTCCCAAGAGGGAGTGCTGAGTGGGGGTAGAGAGGTGCACAGGTGCACCATGTAGTCCACCATCATGGGCCCAGCCAATAAACCCTAGCAGAAAGGAGGTGGTCCAGAAGGGCAGGTGGTTAGGCCAGTGGGGCCACAGCTGGGGAGTAGCCAGGTTGCAGGGGCAGAACAGGTGGAGAGCTCTGCTGACCAGGACCCATAGACTATCAAGGACCAACCTCTGTGAACACCTGAAAAATAGGGGGAATGGGGGGGGAAGCTAGCTAGAAGCAAAACTGGTCGGATGGGCAAGCTCTTGTCATGATCTCTGCTTCCAAAAGATCAGGACTTGCCCGACTCCCTTGGAAGCAGACCCATAACCCCGGTTCCGAGTGCCAGCCAGTCCCAATTGGAACCTTTTGGACCCTGTCCTGGCGCCAGTGGCACCAGGCTCATAAAGATGCCCAGTCCCAGCGCTGGAAGCGCCGGGCTCATAATGCTTGGGTGGACTTACCTGCAGCAGACCATGCTGCTTACTTACCAGCCAGTTGAACCCCTGATCCTCTTCTGTTTGGGACTACTTTTCCTGTTGGGTGGGGCAGGAGCCACTCCCTAGGTTCAGAACACTGGAACTCTTCTGGAAAGCAGGAACTCTTTTCTTACCTAGGCGAGGCTGTGGAAGGAGACACCTAAGCACTACAGGAGGCTATTTAAACCACACCCGATGGATGAATCTTGCTTTGCGTTATTCTGCATTCTCTGCAGCAGAACGCTCATCGTGTCTTCTGCTTCTGATCCTGGGCCTAAGGGAACAGCAGCACCTGTAAAGACAAAGAAAGAACAGGTTAGCACTACGGTCTTCAGTGGCAGCGCATCTCTTACCTGGTCCATCGGCTGTCACCAACGCCTCGCGCTGCATTCCGGCATCTGAAAGACAAAGGCTTGCCTACTCTTCGCATGCTCCGGAGGTCTTCGCACTGCATTCCGGCATCTGAAAGACAAAAGCTTACCAGCTCTTTGCACGCTCCGGAGGCCTTCGGCGCTGCATCTCGCATCTGAAAGACAAAAGAAGGTGCGTTTAAAGACATTGGGCAACTTTATTACTCACGTGCCATTACTCCTTCCCACGCCGAATCCAGTGGGTATTCCAGCACCCTTCAGCTTCTCTAAAGCTCCGAACTTGTACCTGCAAGATAAAAGGGACAGTTGGTGCGCATCGTGAAGCAGGCTACAAGCGCTTACTTACGTGCTTCCAGGCGCTTGTATTCCTCACGCGGGTTTGATCCTCAACTCTCATCAGCCCGCCATCCGCCATCGCCGGAACCCTGCAAAACAAGAGATATCATTACAAAAGACTTTTAAGACATTTGAAGTGCCCAGAACTTACCGTTCGTGCAGTTAACGATGGACAGCAGTCCTCTGAGGTCAAGAGGCCTGCACCCTTATCCAGTGAAGAAACTGGTTACGGCACCCTGCCCCGAGGCAGATGGAGAGCTCGGCGTTCACTTACCTAAGGTGAGGGTGTTAACCTTTGGGGTTCTACAGGAGAAGAGAAAGGGAAGAGGAGAGAGGCACCCAATAACCCCAGTTCATTAATCCCATATTTTCTATCTGCAGACATCTTACTCTTCGAGTCAGACATACAGTGCACAGAGGTCCAGCCCAAAGAGCCAACCGTGTGTTACACATCACCTTTGAAGATACGGCATTCACCCAGTCAAGACCGGCGCCTCTGCGGGAATCAGGTGAGCGTTACAGCTCTCCAGCTAAGTCAAGACAACTGCTGAGGTTGGGCACTAAGAAATTAGACCCAGACATCTCTGTTAGAGGGATTCTTACTATTGTATTTTGGTACCTCTAGAGCAGGAGGGGTCCCCAAAGAGCTTGCCCACCATTACTATCTGAGGGTTTGGGGAAATGCAAAAGACTATCACCACAGCAGAACGTGATCTTGGTAGAGGGCCGGTCAAGTTTGCAGCCAATAAAACCGAGTTGAGGTCTGACCAGACAGAGGATTCAAAGCATATGTCCTTTTGTGTCTTTTGCGTTTTAAGGGTTTCCGTTAAGATTGTGTTTAGGGGTTCAGTATGTTATTTCCAGATTTGTCTTTTCTCCCTCTTAACCCTCGCCCCAATCCAAATTCTACTCTTGCCTATATTCTGTGATTGGTATTATTTACTACCTAACATCGGTCCAAGCATATTTGGAGAAAGTGCTGGATGAATGTACTGAAATTAACATTGTTCCTGAAATGTTTTGTAGATGAAGGGTTTCCATGTGTAATTCATGGCTATGGGCGTATATTTTAGCCATATAGGATGGGCTCAAGGATAATTTGATGTTGGCGGTGTGGTATATTACTCCATAATTTCAGAGCAAAGGTAGTTTTCAGGGTGTAAACAAGTAGTTCTCTTCTCTTTAGGAAACTAAAAACCTATTTTAATTTTAAAACTGTTTTATCTGCAAGACCTGCTTTCTTTGTACACAGTGATTACCATAAATGAAAAGGTTGTTTTCTTATAGACCACCTTCAGATCCGATATATAGTAGGACTCCTCAGTGTGGCGTGTGCTGTAAATAATGGTGATCTGAAAACATCAGCGCCGTTATGCAGCGTAGCCAGAAATGAGGGCCTGACGCATGCTTATCTTTTACTCCATGGCTTTGTTGTGAGCATCTTCCTAATTTTAGGGCGTGAAATTGACCTCTACACTGGATAGCTGACGATATTACAAGATGCCCTCTGGAGCCAGAAAGCAAAGAAGAAACCGTAGCCTCTTAAAACTGAATAACCCTTCTGTTAAGATTAAGGGTGAACTATGAGGGGCAAGAGCCCAGGAGCCGTCAGGGGTTGCAGATCAATCTCTCACTACAGTGTTGATCATAGCATTGCCGGATCTGTATGGGGGCACACTATCTGTCCCTTAGCCCATTAACATTGTGCAGTCTTACTAAAACAACAATGCTTTATCCCCCGTTCTGCTCCAAGAAGCGTCCACTCCTCCTGAGTAAGGAGGAACTCCAAATGTTCCCTTTAAGACCACGTTGCACTGGTGGTTCCCAGTGGTGGCCTGGCCTACAGGGAAATCTGGAGCTTTTTCCCGGTTGTCCTCTACGCAATGGGCCTTTCTTGTGTGGATATCCTAGTTTTATGCTCCTTGTATCCTCTCCCCCAGTCACCACACCACCTTCCTACCATCTCTCACCCCCCAGACCGCTTTGAAGCAAATATTTGATATAAAGCTTCCAGCATGTTATTTCTCATTCGTAGCACATTTGTTACATCAGTATATTTTTGTTTTACTACTTTCTATCCTCTATATATCTATATAGGGACACATGTGCTGCTCTATAATTCACTATTTGGACCCATCTTTCCAAATTCCATTTGAGTGGAGAGCCCATCAAACCCAAATTAGAGGTGTTTGGCTTGCTTACGACATTCACTCAGGCAGTGTACCACGCGGCCACCATAAAAAGAATTCCAGGGCCACATTTGGTTCCCACTCCACCATTGGTGGTTCCTTACTAAGGATAACCGTTTCCACAGTGGCAAAAGTGCAGGGACCCAGCATCCACTGCATTTGAAAGTCATTCCTTGCATTTCCGGGATCACCTGCACAAAGACTAGAATGCGGCCAGATATTCAGTCCAAGCGTCATGTTCAGCAAGTATGATTTACCTAAAACCAGGTACATATCTGTCACAAAAATGAGGGAAACTATTTCATGGGAATTGGTTTAGGGTGGCTGTTGCATAAAGGTCCTTTGTAAAGGGCAGACAGAACGTTCCAGAAAGGTAGGTATTCTAGCACTCGGTCCTGATCCTTTCTTTTGGGTGTCGCAAGGCCTCTTCACCTTTCTTGTTCTATGTTGGGGCTTCCTCCTCCTTGGCAAGGTTTCCAAAATCCTTCCCTTCCGTGGGGCTGCTACTCTGTTACATGTGCCCTCTTCCTGGGGTCCCCATCACGTTCTCTCTTCACTGGAACACCCCTCTTCTGTGCTCATGGGGCTCTCCTCTCCCTCACCCATATTCAGGTTGCCCTCTTTTGCTACATATCCCCTCTTGTGAACATCAAACTCACTTACAACTTTTCACCCCTCTTCTCTCTGGAGTCAAAGGTTTCTGAAGTATCTCTCTTCTGGTCTCAGGGGGCTCTCCACTACCTCCGTGGAGTACACCTCTTTTCTGGGCTCATGGGGCTCTCCTTCCCCTCACCGGAGCACACCCCTCTCCTGGGATTCCAAGGCTCCACCCTTCCTCACTGGGGCACATACCTCTTCTGGCCTCAAGGGGTTACGCTTTTTTTAAAAACATTTTTTTTTATTTTTTTTTTTACATGTTTTTATTTTTCATTCAACAAACAAACAAACAAATGCAGACAAACGTCACCATGTCATTCCAGTGATACAGGCATATATCAATTCAGGCGTTTCCTCAGGGGGGGGTAGTTGTTTCTCCGCAATCTCAGTTTTCCAGTAGGTCAACCACCTTCCACAACAATTCCTGCCCACCAAACCTCATGCTCCCCCATCACGTCAGTACCTCCCAGCTCCTGCTTCAACCTCCCCTCAGGGACATACAGCTTCTAAGTCTCATCTCCCAGGTTGAACATGCTCTGTACCAGGGCGTTCCATACCTCGATTCCCTCATTCCCTTCAATGCCCTTCTTAAGCGCTTTATGCCATACAGCAGACTCCGCTAGTGACCATCGCCTTAGATCCGCCCACCAGGCTTCTATTTTAGGGCCTTCAGACGATTTCCATGCCATGGAAATTCTGCGTTTCGCTAACACACAAACCATAACGTTCATTTTACTCAAGTGAGCCTTGTGTCTCCTGCCCCTAAGGAAGCATCCCAATAGGCAGCACTCTGGGGGCCACGTCTGCTTCTGAATGCCACCCCTAGCCACCCTCCCCGCTACATCCCGCTACATCCCACCCCTAAAATATCCATATTACCAGGCATACCCAAAACATGTGTATCGGGTCCGCTCTCCCATATGTGCATCTTGGACAGGCCTGGTCAACCCGTTTTGCCCTGAGACACCCTGTATGGAGTCATATACGCTCTGTGAGTGACATACAATTGGGTGAGTTTGAACCTGCCATTTCTTGATACTCGCTTGGTGTAGAGCAGTTCCCTTTCCCATTCCACATCTGTGAGTGCTCTTCCTATGTCCCTCTCCCACTTGCTGTGCACCTTCAGCTCTGACACATCCCAACCTACCCAGTAACAGATCCTATAGTCTAGAGACCATGTCTACCACGTTGTACAGGGTGTCTAATTTCTCGTTGGTACCCACTTCACTCTGCAGACTAAGCCATCTTTCCCCAAATCTCTTGGCCATGCCGAAGTATAGCAGAAATTGCCCTTTGTGTATACCATATTTGCTGACCAGGGCCCGGAAAGCTATACTTTTTTCTTCTCTTACTAGGTCCCCAATAGTGGCTATCCCCTTGTCTTCCCAGTGTCTTCTATATTGCACCAGTGCCCCTCACGGTTCACCTATGATTCCCACGAGGGGAACATGCACTGAGCAAGGATCTGAGTCACATAGGAGTTTCCAGCTTTTCCATCATATGTCTTTACCCAATTGTAACAGCAGAGAGGGTCTCTATAGAGCAAGCTCCTTCATCCATAATACTTCCCGCAACAAAATAATGCTTCAGCAACGGTTGTAATAATAAAGTGTCCTGTGAAGCTTTGTCCCCCAGCCAGCACACCACATGTTGCAGCTGGCCCGCCAGGTAGTAGCACTCGAAATTGGGGTATTTTCATTCCACCCGCAACATAGTCTCTTTGTAGGTTGATCAAAGCAATTCTGTTACTCTCCTGAACCCCCCCGCCCCACGAAGTCTCTCACCAACTCGTTCAGCCTCCGAAAGAACATTGCAGGTATGTTATAAGGGACAGTGGTGAAATAGTACAGGAGGTGGGAGAGTACGACCATCTTCAAGAAGGCCGCTCTTCTCGGTACTGCCAGTGGCAGCCTCTTCCCGAACTTCATGGATCCGGCCACATTACCTATGACTGTTAGCATATTGTTCTTGTGTAAGGCCACTGGTCATGCCACACGTTAATGCCTAAATAGCGAAGTTATTCGTCTCCCACTGAAGTCCCAGTCGGGGCAGATGCTGTTTGTTGAGGTCTCAAAGCCCTGCGAACGGGAACAGGCAGGACTTCTCCCTGTTCACCCTGATCCATGACAGCTGGGCGAATTGGTCAATGACATCCAACAAGTGTGGTAAGTTATCAGCTGGCCTGTTTACATACAGCAACATGTCATCTGCGTACAGGGAGAGTAGGTGCCCCACTCCGTCTAGCTTTATCCCCGACTCCCCATACTCCTCCTTGAGGAACACAGCCAGTGGCTCCAATGCCAAAATGTAAAGCATCAGTGATAGTGGACAGTCCTGCTTGGTGCCATACGTTTCCCACACATCAGATGTCGGTCTGCCAGTCTTCACACAGACCCTGGGCGCCGTATAGATCAGCTTTACCAATCTCAAGAAAGTTTTACCAATACCGAAATGCTCGGGGCCGCAAACATCCCGTCCCAGTGGACCGAGTCAAAGACGTTGACTGCATCTAATGAGGCCCTGCACTTTTGTCCGTCAGATGATTAGTGCTGTCTATGACATGGTGTAGTTTTCGCAAAATCCGTATGGTTTTCCACCCTGGGAAATACCCAGTTTGGTCTGTGTGTACTAGGTCCCCTATTACTCTCTGCAGTCTGTTTGCTAACACTGCTGTCAGAATTGTGCAGTCTTGGCTCACCATAGAGAGGGGCCTGTATGATGCACAATACTGCAGTGGTAAAGATTGGTATGATGGTGGCTTCCCTCAGGCTTCTAGGTAGTTCCCCCAGCTCATATGCCTTTGTATAGACATGGAGCAATCTAGGCTATGGTATTCCCGCTTATGTTTTGTAAAACTCCCCTGGCAATCCATCAGGTGCCAGGGTCTTGGAGGACGGGAGTTCCCTTATCACTTCAGGGATTTCGTCTAGTGTCAGTGGTGCATCTAATGCATCCACCTGGTCTTCACCCAGTCTCGGTAAGTCTATTTTCCCAAAGGCTTCCTCTGTGTCTTCACCCCTTTCTGTTGTCCCGTCAGTGTATAGAGTCGCGTAGAATCTAAAAAGCACCTAGTTGATCCCTTCCTGCATTCTCACTGACTCCCTGTGTACATCAGTGATGGTGTTAATTCCGTTTCTCGGTTCTTCCCGCCTACATAGCCACGCTAGCAGTCTACCCGGTTTGCCCCCTCTGCATGCAGTTTTTTTGTGTATTTTGCAAAGTCAAGGTATTGCAGTCTTTCCCATGCTTCCACACATTTTTGCCTCAGTTCCGTCACCCGCCCAGACACAGCAGACTGTCCCACCTCGACTTTTTCTGCACTTGTTATGTCATTCTCGATGTCTCCCAGGGTTTTTATTATATCTGCTCTCAGGCCTCCTATTTTCCCAATTGCCATTCCCCGCGTGACATCCTTAAATGTGTCTCATACCATGCTCATCTGCGCCACACTGTCTATTTTAATACTAAAGTACTCCTCTGTCTGATCCCGCATGTAGTCCATAAACAATTTGTCTTGCAGAGCCTCTGCCGTCAGGTGCTAGGTAGGTATCCAGGTTCTTGGGGCCATGCTCTGCCACGTTGTTCTCAGTGGAGCATGGTCCTATAGTGTCCTGGCCTCATATCCTATGTGCATAAAGTCACCTAGCCTCATATCCTATGTGCACAAAGTCACCTAGCCCTTCTTCCCCTGTGAACATGTAATCTATCCACGTGTGTATCGTGTGAGGTGCCGAGAAGTGCAAGTAACCCCGCTCTTCCTCGTGCCGCGCTCTCCATATGTCCACCAGTCTCGATACCCGCAGCAGGCTGCCGATTACCTTGGCCAGTGGTGCTGGTTTCATGTGTTTGGTGTCTGATCTGTCTAGTACAGGGTTCAGACTGCAATTAAAATCTCCCCACAACCATCTCCCCTCTCTATAGGTGGTCAACCTCTAGTATAATGACCTGAAGAACACCGTGGCATTGTGATTTGGTGCACAGGTGTTTACAGTGCAAATTTTCCTACTTTCCCACAATCTGTGTACAACCACCATCCTACCCTTGTCCTCCTTTTTAAACTCCAGCAGTTGGAAGGGGTCTGTCGGAGCAATCCAGACAAGAACCCCCCAGGTGTATGCCGAGAAAGGTGAGCTCTATAGCTTGTCTCTCCACTTTCTAGCCAGCATGACCTGTCTGTCTGCGGTCAGGTGTGTTTTTTGCAATAGTGCTATTTGAATACCCTTCCTAGCCAGGTAGGTACGTACTTGCTTGTAGTCTCTTAATGTAGTTATTAAGGCTTCTAACATACCAGGTGACTATGTTCACTCCCTTAGGCCCTGCCATAGCTGCACACCTACGGGCTTTCTGATTCCCATCACCCTAGTAGTAGTCTGCCAAAGAGCTCTTCCTGTGTCCGCAAAGCCCTTGCTATTCCCAAGTTCTCTGTTACCTTTCACTGTTTTGCATTCCTCCCTGAACACCCTGTTTCTATGGTTCTGCTTTGTTAATGCCTGAACTTCTTGTACTTCCACCCCCTTCCCTCCCTTTCCCCTATGGGCCCCAACCGTTTTCACTTCCGCCTCGCCCTCCCTCTCCCATCCCCCACACCGCCCTTCCCATCCCCCACACCGCCCTTCCCATCCCCCAATCCCCAACAACTCTAAACAACCCAATAACTACCAACCAAACAGCCCAGCAGTGAATCGCCTGCTCGGGCTTAGCCGCCTCTCCCACCCCAGCCCCCCTTCGGGTGACATGCAGCAGCTCGACGCCTCAAAACTAGCATCTTAAAGTACAACTAGGGTTCGTGACAGTCTCATCTGCGGCGGCCTTCTAGGTGCCCTTACTAGTCCGGTAACCCAGTGCCACATGCTCCTGCGTTCTTTCCTATATTTACCAGCCTTTGCAGCAAAACTCAAGGGTGAAGAAAAACCAAAGGCTGCTTCCCTCCCACCATGCTAGGGCGCGTTGTTGTCCCTGCCTGGGAGCTGCAGTTTCCCCTGCGTGCACCCATCCAGGAGTGTGCTTCTGTAGTGCTCTCAAGGAAATGCGACCTTCTGTTATGCAAGACTTTCAATTTGGCCAGATAGATCAACATGTAGCACATGTTTGCTCGTCTTAAGAACTCCTTGGTTGGCACAAACATTGCTCTGTGCCGTTGGACCAGCGCAATGTAGTCTGGATAGATCGCCAGCTTCGAAGATCCTCTAGTTATAGTTCTTCTCGGGAGAAGGCCAAGATCCTTTCCCTGTCTTTGTAGTTCATGATCTTGGCTATGATGGTCATCAGAGAGGCACCCAGTGGAGGCTTCCCCCATCAGAGATCTGTGCTCTCTCAACAGTGAACCCTTTCCAAATTCCTGCTGGAGCATGGTCTCAACATAAGCCGTAGGATCTCCGCCCTCCTTTCCCTCCGTATGCCCTAGTATTCTGACATTGTTCCTGAATGCTCTTCTCTCTGAATCCTCTTCCCACAGTGTTACAGGAACTTCACTCGCTCAAGTATGCCAACCATCTTGGTCTGGGTGCTGGCGATGCTGATCACATTGTCCTGCACTCCTTAGCTCCGCAGTGCCCAAGCAGTCCGCCAATGCACGGACGTCTTGGCGCAGTAGACCGACACCCACTATAATCGCATTAATGTTATGCTCTAAGGACGTCTTCAGCATGGCTATTGCTGCCAGGATAGTGCCGCCTCCTTGCAGGATCACCTGTGATGGTGCAGCCATTTCCACAGGGTTACTCCGTTGCACTGTTATTTTCTTCTTTGTGCACATAGGCTTCTATACTAGTCTGTCTGGCCTTCCCCTTGAGACTCTTATCAGGCATCTGGATTCGAAGGCTGCGTCAACTTGGTGTTCATGTTGGTGTTCAACCCGCAGAAAGAACACTTCCTGCTTTTCCTCTTGGTGCTGCACCATCCCCTGCTGCGCTCACACCTTGCGCGTGGCTACTTCATCTGGGTATTGTGCGCTTCGTTTTGAAGTGACTTGTATGGAGTACGTCTCGCAGAAGCCTGGGGCAACCGGCCCACTTGGTCTGTTAATGTTGTACTGTTCCCTCCCTGTCTTCACCACCTCACAGTGAGGAGGGAGGATGTCCGCCCCGCTCCTCCAGCCCCAGTGCTTCCATGTTCTTGTCTTGTCCTCAGGGCATTTCCATTACACCTCTGTGTACAGAACATGTAAGGAACTCATGGGGGCAACAGTAAAGACAGACACAAGTGATCATGATTCAAGGGTGTTTATTTAAACAGTATGCAGGTTGGAAAAACATCTATTCTAAACTTAAATCTAAGATGGGAGCAAGCTTTGACCATCGAATGAAAAATAAGGCAGTCCTTGTGGCGTCTTGTGGCGTCTTCTGAAAATAAAAGGCCTATACTAAGAAAATCCTATTGCCAATCCTTACAACTAAATATAGAAAGAGTGTGCGATACGGGTTTCAATAAAGAAAGAAGTGTTTACAAATAATAAGTCAGGATGTGATTACCAGGGGTCTCCCTTACCCACGTTTTGAGCACGGGACAAGGCAGGTCTCCTGAGCACAGCACACAGTCGAGCTCCCCCAGCACGAGCCCACAGTTTCATATCAGTTATCAGGTTCTTTGATGGTTGAGTCTCTTTTCAAAAAAAGTCTGTTGCCTGATGCTTTCCAATTAACAGAATAAAAGTTTGTTTCCTTGTAGCACTTTGGGTGATGATTTCTCACCCCTGGGTCCCTTTCTGCCGGGCGCCGACCCGGCTTGAATCTCAGCCTCCCTCCGCAAGGTTCACTATGGCTTTCTGTAACACTCACCAGATTCCCATGGAGGCGCTGATCCCGGCTGGGCTGCTATTGTTTCTTCATTTGAGAAGCGTAGAGCTCGGACGATTCTCAGGACTGGGCTTCCTCTTATCGAATGTCTGACTTGCAGGGTAAGTTTTCTGCAGGTAGAAGAAAAAGGTTTAATCACCGTTTGATGGGATTCCTTCTCCCACCAATCGCCAGTTTCTCCCACAGCCTAGCTTTCTACTTGTCTTGGCGAGCTCTCACCTTAGGCGTATAAATGCTGAGCTCTCCATCCTGCGTCTGGTGCAGGGGTGCGTGGATTCCAGTTACGTCACTGGATGAGTTCAGTGTTAGGGCTCAAGTCTTTTGCGGCCTTAGTGATGACACTGGTGCTGGGATGCCGAAGAGCGATGCCGCCGTTACTGCACGAGCGGATGCCTGCAAGTATACTGTAGTCTTTAGGCTTTAAAAGATGGGCACCTCAATAATGTCCCTTTTCCTTTGTTTCAGGCCTCGGGATGCTGTGGGCGTAGTTTTCCGTTGCCGCTGCACGTGCCGATGCACGTAAGTATAATGTTCGTTGGCCGCTTTTAATGGCACCTCTAATAATGTCCTTTTTCTAGTTTTAAGGTGCCGGTATGCTGCGGGCTTTATATCCGTTGCCACTGCACGTGCCGATGCACGTAAGTATAATGTTCGTTGGCCGCTTTTAATGGCACCTCTAATAATGTCCTTTTTCTAGTTTTCAGGTGCCGGGATGCTGCGGGCTTTATATCCGTTGCCACTGCACGTGCCGATGCACGTAAGTATAATGATCGTTGGCCGCTTTTAATGGCACCTCAAATAATGTCTTCTTCCTGTTTTTCAGGTGCCGGGATGCTGAGGTTGATGCGGCCGCTACTGCGCGTGCAAAAACTGGTAAGTTAAGATGAATGCGACTGCCTTCACCCGAACCCCTTTTTAATTGTCCTTTGCTTTTCAGGTGCAGAGAAGCTGCCGAAGAGAAGGCCACGGTTGGCTCCGTTGCAATCAAGGATGGATCAGGTAAGCGGGCGCGGCTGCGAGCGAGTTGCACTTTTCTAACCTTATGTTTATTCTTTGCAGGTTTTGCCGGTGACTGGATTCCGGGATCTGGTAAGTATTGTTCTGTGTCTTTCTTCATCCACAGGTTGCTGCGCGGAAACTGAAGATGACTCTGGACCTGGAATGCAGGAGCCGACTTGGTGAGCGTCCTGCTGCTGCTGCAGAATAACGCGAACACGTGTTTTCCATCGGGCGTGGTTTAAATAGCAGAGAAGTGCTTCCTGTGTGTTCTTCCACCGGTTCCACCCAGGTAAGAAAAGAGTTCCTGAATGGAGGGAATAGTTCCTCCCAACCCTGATGGCTGGGGACTTCAACCAGACTGGATTGGTCTGGGTAAATATGCAGCATGGTCTGCCTCAGGTAAGTCCACCCAAGCATTATTACACTGTTTATCAATATGAGCCCGGCGCCTATGGCGCCGGGACTGAAACCCTTCATGAGCCTGGCGCCAAAGGCGCCAGGACACGGTCCAAAGGGCCCCTGTAGGGGTCTGCTGGGTCCGGAGTAGTGGAAGACGGGTCTGCTTCCGAAGGCGCTGGGCCAGTCCTGGCCCCTCGGGAGTAGCGCCCATGACACTTTCCTAGCATTCACAAATCGTATAGAGTTCACTGTGGACATCCCTCGGTCAGGTTCACTCCTGTCAACACACTGTATTTCAGGCCTTCAGACTTCAGCCCCTTTTATTGGCATCCTTCTTTCGGTTTCACTCTTGCCAATCTTTACAATTGTATCATTCTCATTCAACTCTTACGATATGGGATTAATTCCTCTTTCCTTCCTGATTGAACTCTTAATCACCTGTCGGTCAAAGTCTTTCAAATGTACAGAGCATTTTGCTAGACCCCTGTATGACCACTTTAACCGTTCCTTATCGTCCTTCCCAAGGCCTTCTGGTCTTTGCAGTTTCAACAAAACACAGGATAGACCAGAGTCTCTCGAGTAAGCACCCACGTGGTGACGAATACTTCTGCAGATGGTCTCCCCTTTATTCTTAACATTTATTTGTAATTCCCTTAAATTGCTATTTCGCGGCTTTCTTGCAACAGTTCAGTTTTTTTATCGGATTTCCCCTCGACTCACCAGCTGTGATAAACCGCTTGGCTTTTCAGGTTCTCTGGAGTGAAGGTCGCTACCACAGAGACAAGCGTCTCTCCCCGGCTTGGTTATCAGTAGAGGAGTGTCTCATGTACTGTTGACATCTGCTGCAACACATGCTGGCTATTGTTTGTGGTCTTATGATTTCTTCTGTGGAGGGTTCACTGGCCTTGGTTGGAAAGGGCAAGGTCACTTCTCTCCTTGTTTCCCCCTCGGTATGCGCCGTCTTTCGCCTCCTCTTGAACTGCTGTGCTGAGTTAGCTCTCACATCATGCGGTCTGCCCTGCTCGTCCTGTCCTCTCATGCTCCACCTTTTATCCATGTGGGGGAAAGGAAAGGGCCGTCGGGTGTGTGCGATTTTGGTGAATTGCCTGACTTCGCCTGACCCTTGTATTGGGACTTGTAGGGTAAATGGCTCTGGTGTTAGTCCGTTCTTTCATGTTGTGCAAAAGTGTTCGTGTCGGAAAGGGGGGAGGGGGGTGGAAGTGTTTTTGAATGTCCCATGTGGTAAGATGGGGAAACGGTGTTGAAAGAAGGGGGATACCGAATCTCACTAGTCAGTGAATGTTATGACCTTAAGTAGGGTCAACAGGTTCAAAGGATACTCTGGATGCCAGGTAGAGATCTTCAAGTAGTTACCTTTTAAATAGTTGACATTAAGGAGATTAGGAAAATCAGTTACAGGGAAAGCCCACTGGCTCCCACCACCTAAGCTACACCATTCTCAACTACCCTGGGTGGAATCTCATCCCACAGCATTCCACTTGACCACACCTCAAACGTTCAATTCGTGACCTCATACTTCCAAGCACTCAGCACACATACAGGAAGTCAGACAAAGCAGATAACTAAGCATCTTAATAGGAAACAAGGATGCCAATCCTAACACCTCTCTTCCTTACTACAGAAGTTATCAATCCTAACACCTTCCTTCCTTACCAGAGCACTACAACCACTCTGCAAATCAGAGCACACACACTACCCAGTTCCAAACACCCAGGAAAGAATTGTACCACAAGGCGTAACTAGCATTCAGGCGGAAGGACCCGACCAACACAACTACACTCCTAAACCATCATACAATACAGACCACCTTCCGCTCTCCCCTGCCACATTTGAGCTCCACCGGCCCCACCTTGGGCTACTACACAAGCACAACCATAACGCTCACAAAAACTCTAAACTTCTTTTATCCACCACTGCCACAGGTGAATCATGGGGCTGCCACCCCCAAGCACAAGCTCCCACCATAGGGACTGGAACAAGGTCCTGCCGCACACCAACGAGAATCTAACTAACTTCCAAAACAATTAGCCCAGAAAGAAATGACAGGAGAACTGGGAACATGCAACCCACACTCATCATCACACATACCCAGACCAAACACACCACTGTCACACCTGGGCAACCACACGCATGGAGGAATTCCAGTCAGAAAAACACTCACGCACTACACCCAGTTTGACGGCCACTCAAACTGAGCCAAAGATAATATTGAGGCTCAGCCCAAACGCACAACTACATACAGCGAAGACCTCCGGCAGCTAGATATTGCCCTAAAATCACAGAGTACCAAGGTTATATGGCACTCACAGTGAATCAGAATGGAAACAACAGAAAACGTAAAAACCTACTTTGGCATGACAAATCCAAAGTGCAAAACAAGTCCACTTCAACCAAATTCTGCAATGGACCAAAACACTTCTTAAGACTCTTGGGGGGGGGGGGTCACACTACACCAACACAACCCCATCCAGGTAGACTCGAGAGTCTCTCCACTGGACACTGACGACAAAGAATGATGGTGTCCCAACCACACCTGTGCCGCTAACAGCATGCGGACAGGGCCCAGCCCCACACCTGTTCCTTAAATGGGCTACCACAAACCCATGCTTTAAAACACTTAGACATGCACCACATGCCTAACCCATCAATGGGTAACATACACCCATGTGTCACAACATAAATCGTGACCTAAACCAAATGCCACACAACAAACTCATGGGTAACCACACCCACCCGTACTGGCAAACCACAAACGTGAAACAGCCTGCCACACACAACAATGTTAGTTACACTAACCTATGCTGACACTTCAAACTTGCCTGACATTCAAAAAGTGCATTCAACACACCTTTCAAAAACATTTTGAATACATAACCAAATATTTCATGTCAGTGTTCCTAAAAATTAGCATATGTGCCCCTACATATGAAACACTAAAAGTCCATGTTGCCTTCAGATTGCAACGTAACAAACCTGAAAATCCTGAACAAGTTGTTAAACTAGCACACAACGCATTCAAGCATCCATGCAAACCTAACATATTTCATAACACAGTACTGGAAATTTCAGTATACTCTAAAAGTCCATGTTGTAACTTTAAAGACCTGCAAAGCCTCGAACAGGTTACATCTGACATTAAACACGTCACCCAATCTGACATGAACTAACCTCTCGCACCGACGGCAACCTTCCACACCTGGGCGTCGTCCAATTCACTTGCTTGCTCACATAACCCTACACACACATTTAAACGTGCAACACTACGCGCAAATAATTGTTGACCTCCTGTACACCACGGCCCTTCTAAACACCCTCAACACACCCGCTATTCAAGGATTGGCACAGAATATGCAATATGTCTCTGGTTCCAAAAAATGTATATCGTCCATAAAATTCACTGCCATACTCGACTGTCCTGATCTTAATGTTACAAGATTTGCATGGCGGCTTCCCGCATCGCGGGACTTCACTCACAGCAATAAATCCGCACTTATTCTTCTTATAAGATCTCAGGTGCTACTCACTGTTGCCGTGTCCCACCATGAAACAATATGCACCTCCCAAGGAATCTTTGCATCTATGGTGCATACGCGTGTCGTAGTCTCCCATAGCTTCCAGCCGTGAGAACCACGTAGTGTCCCGCATGGACTCCCAAGACCCACAGTCCCCCATGACTTCAGAGGGATTCCCACTTGTACCAGGCCACTCTAAGACAAGGCCGGGTACTTCCTGCTCACGCTCACAGGAACGTTGGCGGGTGCCTTATTCTAACCCGCAGCGTTGGTGCTTCATACAATAACAGTCTTCAAGCTCTTTACGAGTTTCACCCGTCATAGAAGCAGGGAACTGCAGTGGGGACCACATTCTAAGCTATTGCCAGCTCCCTCAGCTGCTTACTGACGTCACCATTAGGGAGAAATGTGTTCAGTCGCTAGGAGCTCCTGGAGGCCAACAGTCATCTCGGGCAACCTCACCGCCAGTACATTAAAACATGGTGAGACTTCCATTTTCCATGTTAAACACTTCCGACCACATGATGTTCCGTTGCCTGCTCCTTCTGTCATTTAAACAGGAGACATCCTTTTGTAAACAGCGAACCGGTCACGTTACAGTCACTCTAGAACTACTCCTTTCCCGGGCACCAGTTGGGAGATGCTTAACTTCATTTATGTTTTACAGTCTCTGGCGATCATTA
Source organism: Ambystoma mexicanum (assembly GCF_040938575.1). NCBI lineage: Eukaryota > Metazoa > Chordata > Amphibia > Caudata > Ambystomatidae > Ambystoma > Ambystoma mexicanum. Next base: position 276,923,262 of record NC_090927.1, on the reverse strand, counting down.
AGACTCCATGCCCTTACACAGGCTCCGTCAACAGTCTCTCTTCTTCTTCTCGCAGGGTGCTATACAAGGCAGTCTTTGGCTCACTTTACTGGGATTCTCTATCTCTCTTCTCCCTGGAAGCTCTACAAGACACCCTCATTACCCCTGGGTATCATACAGGGCACTCTTATTGCCCCTGGGTGATCACCAATGCAGACTCTAGCACTTATACAGTCTCTGGGAACTACTGTCTCTGGCACCCTTACATCGTCTTTGTGCCCACTGAGACCCCTGGGTGGTGGGACTCAACATGGGGGGGGGGCAGTGGGATCCCTCTCCTTTCCTTAAACTTCACTGTTTCCTGCTCTGCACGCCCCCCCCCCCCCCACAGCAATCTCCTTCCTCCTCTCCCTATGGCATTCATCCACACAGGTACCACACAGGTACCTGTCTTTATGTCTTCATCTGGGTTCGCCAAGACCAGCTCGTCGCCAAAATGTTATGACCTTAAGTAGGGTCAATAGGTTAAAAGGATACTCTGGATGCCAGGTAGAGATCTTCAAGTACTTACTTTAATTAGTTGACCTCAAGGAGATTAGGAAAATCAGTTACAGGTTACAGGGCTAGCCCACTGGTTCCCACCACCCGGGCTACACCATTCTCAAATGCCCCGGGTGGAATCTCATCCCACGGCATTCCACTCAGCCAGACCTCAAATGTTCCATTTGTGACCTCATACTTCCAAGCACTCAGCACACTTATAGGAAGGGAGACAAAGCAGATAACTAAGCAGCTTAATAGGAAACAGGGATGCCAATCCTAACAGTGTCCCACTCCCAAGGTCCCCTTCACCCCCAATCCAGGTGATCCTCCCTCACTGGTCCACCCCCAGGAACTGTATCCAATAGCGATGGCTGTGTCCTGACCACCTGGATGACAGATCCCCAGAGACTAGTTAGGTAGACACCTTAAGGTTTCTCACATACCCTCCTCCATGGGATGTAGCCACATATGTTTCACAGGGGAACTGGGAAAGAAAATCCACGTTTCCTTGGTAATTTCCCTTCCAGTGTTCCATAGTGAAATAATAGGGTTGTAGGTCTAGAAACCATCACATGACTCGAGGGTTGGACTCCTTGCGTTGGCTAATCCAAACTAGGGTTGAGTGGTCTGTAACAAGTGTGAACTTTCATCGTAATAGATAATACCTAAAATGGATAATGTCCCACTTGATGGCTAGGGCCTCTAGTTCCACCACAGAGTCATTTCTTTCACATGGGAACAACTTGCGACTGGTATGTAGCATGGGATGTTCAAGTCTGTTGCAAATGTGGGACAAGAGGGCTCCTAAACCTGTAAGGGAGGCGTCAGTCTGTAACACAAATTCCTTGGAGAAGTCCACTACCTTCAGGATTGCTTTTTGGGATGACAAACCTTAGAATGATTGTGGGCGCTGGCTGGATTCGATTGTCCAAATGCTGGCAGTTGTGCCTATTGTTTTAAGTCCTGATCGAGTCAAAGGATTATTGGTGCATGTGGTTTTTTATTTATGTTGGTATACCAAAACCAAAGATCATCTGTGTGGCAATTAGTGCCAGTTGGTCAACATTGGTGAGTGCACACAGCCAACGCACGTTTTGACCTAAGTCTTTTTCAAGGCTGTGATTTGTGAAGTGATTAAGTGGGTACGTGAAATGCACGGCGCAGTGACATGGTTTGATAAAATGTAGATGCGACATAGTCAACCACGGATTATAGTTTCGCAAGTATGATCACATGTTAACCAGTTTTGCATAAAGTTAATGTAATTACAGTCATGATATATGAACAATATTACGTTGGTTGTAATTATAAGTGGTGACAGTGAGCAGTGGTGGTTATGTTTCCATACAGCAAAGCATTCAAGTTTAGAATAATGCGTATTGACATTATTGGCAGATTAGACCATTAATTCAGATAAAACACGAACAGAGTACCAAGGGAGAGAGAAGGAAGATAAGGACAGTTAGTTCCACGTGAGGGCCATGCTTGGTTGTTATGCAATGAGGTGTTGAGAAGGGGGTGTTGAATCTTATCATAAGTGAGTAGGGTGGTAGACTCTAATTGGAGTTGGTGTCTGGTCCTCCCAGGTCCGGGTGCCAGTTGGGCTGGGTAGCCAGCTCTGTGAAGATGCAGGGGAATTATAATTAGTAGCGTTGTAGGCTGGGTCAAGTAGCGTGATCCCGCACAGCGGTTGGTGGGTGTTGATGAGGGAGCCCCTGTGAGGAAGGTCGGAGTGGGTGTGGAGGTTGCGGCATGGTCGGCCTGGTGATGATCAGTCGAGTAGCGTGGACGAATTGGGCGTGAGATGCTGGTGGTGCCGAGGGGATGTGGGGGAGGCAGCGGGATGCCAAGCGGAGAGAGAAGGGGGCCCGTATGAGCATGTGTGGTGTGGCGGGAGCCCGAAGTTAGTGGGCTGGTGTTGTCTGTGGGCGCGATTGCCAGAGGAACCAGGGGAGTGGAGGGGAGGGTGTGTGCCCATCCCTCAGGTGGGGGTCGAGCGTCTAGAGAAAACGCATCAGGCTAAAAATTGAGCCTTTTGATCATGGCGAAGGGGGGACCTCCATTGGTGGTGAGGTGGGATGGCGGGCATGTGGCCGGCGGTGCAGTGGGAGCAGCCAGGTGATGGGGGGCTGGGCTGGGTGAAGACGGTCTGGTTCTGTGGCGGGTGGGAATCGTGGCAAGTCCAAGAGCCATGACAGTGTGGGGGCACGGCGCGGGTGCCGTGGAGGGACTGCGTGGTTGGGCCAAGAGGATTGCTCTAATTTTTCTTACATGGTGCCGGGATCGGTGGATAGTGCCATTCGTCTTTGGTCAGGAAGTGAGACAGCAGCTGCGTGTCTTGAGCACTTCCTGACTGTATGTGGTGCCTGATCTGATTGGTTGCATTTCACTTACCCATTTAATCACTTCACAAATCACAGCCTTGAAAAAGACTAAGGTCGAAACGCGTGTCGGCTGTGTGCACTCACCAATGTTGACCAACTGGCACTAATTGCCACACTGATGATCTTTGGTTTTGGTATACCAACATAAATAAAAAACCACATGCACCAATAATCCTTTGCCTTGATCATGACTTAAAACAATAGGCACAACTGCCAGAATTTGGACAATCGAATCCAGCCAGCGCCCACAATCATTCTAAGGTTTGTCATCCCAAAAAACATTCAACCAATTGGGAACCCTGGAGTTGGTCCCAAAACAAATCATGATCTAGGCTGCAGGCGGAACCAGAAAACCACTAATAAGAGGTGCGCAGGGGACAGAGAGTCCCGACCCTAACAACTCCAACCATTTACTACCTTCAGGATTGGGTTTTGACAGTCTGATTTAGGATGTTATAGCATACCTCATCATCGTCGTTCCAATGATGTTTCTGAGGTTCAGCATTTTTAAGTTCATCTGTCAGCCGGGCCGTTTTATCCGAAAAGTTGGGGATACACCTACGGTAATATACTATCAACCAAAGCAAAGCTCCAAGGTCTCTTTTGGTCTTAAGAGTTGGTGTATCTAAGATGTCTCTTACCTTTTCATGCTGAGGCTGTACAGTCCCATTGCCCACAAAGAAGCCAATATATTTTATGGCTGACTGGGCCAATCTGCATTTAGCTGGATTAGCAGTCAGGGACTTTCATGTTGGTATAAAGATGGAAGAGATGATCCTCCCAGGTCTTACTATAAATGACAATATCATCAATATAGGCCCCACAGAAATCAGAATAGGGTTGTAGGATTGTAGCTGGTGCACCATGTAGGCTGAAGGGAAGGTCTTTCAACTGGAATAATCCTATGGGCATTAAGAGTGCAATTTTTTGTTTCCCTATCTGGCCCATATACGGGTACTTGCCAATACCCCTTGGTCAAATCTAGGGAAGATAGAAAGGTGGCTGTCCTGACTATCAATTAGGTCATCGATGGGTGGCATGGGATAGGCATTGAGATCCGATATGGCATTAACCTGACGGAAGACTATGCAGAATCTCCAAGAATGGTCAGGCTTAGTGACCAACATTATAGGAGAGGACCATGGACTTGAGGAGGGCTGAATGATGTTGGCTTTCAACATTTTGTTGACCTCCTTGATAACTTTCTGTTTACGGGCGTCTGGTAGCCAATATTGTTTTAAGTGAACCATTTTTTGAATATAGTGGTATGTACCTTTTACTCTTACTGGTTTTTTGGAGAATATATCAGGAAATGGTTATGGCAGTGTTTTTGAATGTCCTACGTGGTTGGATGGAGAAAAGGTGTTGAAAGAAGGGGGATACCGCGTCTCACCCATCAGTGTCCCACTCCCCGAGGACCCTCCATCCGGGTGATCCACCCTAACTGGTCCATCCCCAGGAACTGGATCCAATAGCGATTGGAGTGTCTGGCCACCTGGATGACAGAACCCCCGGGGACTAGCTAGGGAGACACCGTCAGGTTTCTCACAAACTATATAGCCCACACACTTTGTGCACACTTCTATCAGGCCTTGTTGGACCGCCCAGGTCAAGTCCATCTGCGTAGGCCCAGCGCCACTCATTATCCCTTCACCAGTGTGAGCAAGCAGGCGCCCCCGCCAGCTTCCATCTCAAGCTCTCCTGCACTACTCCCAGGTTCTCTGTCGCACGGGCTGCTTCGTGCCCACTTTACCGCCTTCTGGGCTTGCCCGTCACTCCAATCTCCTGTCAATAGAGAGTCATTGATTCTCATCGGGACCCGGAAGTGCCTGCAAGTGACTGTTTGGCTGTTTTTTCTGCCTGCAGTCTGCTTGTTGTTTTGGAACTTGCTGAGGTCTACTGCTCTACTGGCGACGGCGTCTGCAAGAGGAAGTTTTTGCTCCCATCTGGACTCCGTAACACGCGTGTGTTGCAAGTGACAACAAAGACTTTGAGTAATTACTTTACTTTTTCTATAAAGAAAGACTTGCGCTGAGTCCTACCAGCTTTACTTAGCCTTTGTTTCTCCTGCTTCAAATTTGAATTATTGGCCCCGCCCCCTTGGTTCGTTTGTGCCGCGTTTCCGAAAGGATAAGAACCCAGGTGTACACGCACCCAGAAGTGCCTGCAAGTGACTGACTGTTTGGCTGTTCGGGTGCGCAGGGTATTTTATTCTATGTACTTTTTGATGCGGAATGCTTGCTGTGGTGGCATTGTGCTACTGTGTATGTATTCATAGATATAATTTGCATAGACTAATTGTGCTCAGCTCGGTCCGCTGTGTTACTGGAGTCTGGCTGTTAAGATTGAATTTATTTCCTATGAGTGTGTAGCCTGGTCAGTACCCTGGTTTTTTCCTTTACTTTGTGCTTAGTCCAGGTTTCCTGTTCTCACTTTTTGTCCAGCAAAATGGTAAATGGATTGAGAAGCGGGAGGAAACTAAATGACCCACAATGCTCTACAGCCCCTATCCTTCGTAATGAGATCACATTGCCTCTACCTGATCATCAAGCAATGCTGCCGACAGCCTTGTTGGTTGGTGTGGGGGGGAGAGTTCGGCAGTAATGAATCAATCTCTTTGACTGAATCCAAAGAGAGGGTTCTGGATGAAATAGGTATTATACCTAGAGAACATGTAACAGAAATGGTCCACAATGTTAAGATGGCCCGCGACACGATCATACCCATAACTAAATTTAATTTAAAGGAAATGAATGACATTAAACTCTCTGTGTCACTTGGGGTCCATGATGAGGAATCACAGTTCCCGATATCTAACGGTATGTATAGTGTTAATAACCTGTCATATAAGGAAGACACGATAGACTGCTCAATGATGTGTCCTACAATTGAAGCCGAACTAGGGAAGCGAGTTCGGCTGGCTCTCGGCCCGTCTGCCCCAGTGAATCATAGATCGGTGGGCCGGGAGGCCGTATTCATGCTTAGTAATCTATCTTTGAGAAAATCAAAACTATTCCCTCCATACTTGGAGTCTCAAGGCGTTGATAGGGTAAATGTGGCGTGGGAAACTGACCTAGCCAACGATTACACACAAACAAAACCTAAGGTGAGTTCATCTAAATTGAAAAGCCCTCAAACGGCCATTAATGATCGAATGAACATTGATATTCAGGAGTTTCATTCAAGTCTAAATGAGAAAGACAAGGAGGTTACTTCAGTCGAGGCTCGTTCTTAGATATATATACGCTGGATGGGCCATCTTTAGGTACTGCTTTCCCTGTGTTGGCGAGAATCCTTGATCTCTTAGATAAAGGGCACAAATGGTCCCACTGCGAGATTGGGGTCCTGAGGGCTGCAATTGGGGACCTCCTGAATAAAAATAATCGCATTGAAGGCCTATTATTTGCATGTGATGTCGTGGCTGCATCATCTGAGAGGCCCACAAAAAAGCAAGTTATGGTTGGTAACTTTACCCAATTCCATGGCGATTCTGGTTTGCCAGATAGGGAAAAACGAACCATTGCAGACGTAACTGCTCCTAAAGTATTTAAGGCTGTATACAGTCGGACTGACTACCTACCGTGTAAGCACGAGGAGATAGCTAATGTGGTTATCTCAATTCAGAAAATAGGGAGTGATATTAATTGAGGGAGTGTCTTGGGTCCTCGAGACAGTTGGGGGCTGGTCCACCACTAGTGGAGGAGTTGATCATTAGACATGAGGGTCCTGATAGTCCCTCTCCCTTTACTGATCTGATAATAATAATAATAATAATAATAATTAGGCTTTTATATAGCGCTACAAACCCTCAGGTATCTGAGCGCTGCTTATTATTACCCACGGTGTGTGGTGCTCATTTATCGACCTCGGAAGGATGAAAGGCTGAGTTTGGCCCCGCCGGGATTCGAACCTGCGTTAACAGGCTCTGCACGGGTGTCAAAGCGGGCGCTCTACTCGCTGTGCCACTTGACCGGCATATAGACCTCTCTGAAGATTGCGTTACAGTAGGGTGCCCCCAAGTACTCGATCAAAGGGTGGGTGACGAGCAGGAAAAACCCATAGTAGTGCTTACACGTAGAGAAAAAAGGTTAGCTGGGAGAGCACAGAAAAGAAGAGCTAAAGCCAACTCTCTCCAGAAGAAGTTGGCCGAGGAGGTATCGAAGGACATACATGGGCCACTCTCCCAATAGGTGATTGTTATCCACGAGGATGAGGTTGTCCTTGATCTATCCCAACTCAATGAGGAATCAAGGGTTTCTATTAGATCAGAACTTGTCTGGTATAACGGCGGTCCCAAAGGATCAGAAAATATGATCCCTAAAAGGAAAATGCTTGGGAATGATGTTGCCAAAAATTCCAGGTTAAATGGCGATAGTAAATATTTTTATAAAAAATGTGTCTGAATCCTTAGGTGTTGGGAACGGGGGTCTCCAGTCCTCTCTTTAACAGTTTTACCCCATGGTACACAAGAGAACTATGCTTAACAAACAAAAAGAAAGAGCGGAGGGACCTGTGGTAAACAAGTTGGAGTTAACTGTGAGGGAGGGCTCCGGTGAGCCATTGATGTTGGTGATCCTGGGCAAGGATGATCAAGCACCTGATTATGTCTTGCATACAGATGCCAAGAGGGTCCAGAACACTGAGATCTTGAATGTCTTGGTAAATAAAAACAGTGTAACCCATTACAAGCCATAGGGGAGGCGATAATAAAAGTGCCTATTGTGCATCCTGTTGGAAACAAAGTCTCTCCCCAGGCTGAGACTTTTGGTGTAAATGTCATGGAATTTGAGGATAACTGGGACAGTGTACTAAATCAAGAGATGCCACTCATCCTAGGATGGGAAAGTAATGTTAAGGTTAATGGCAAATCCAATCTAAATTGTTCCTTCCTGTTAAAAGCCTTCCAGGTGATTCCCTGTTTAAGAACTCTTTGTTCAGATGATATCGATTGGGTGAGATTAGCCACAAGCCATAATAATTGGATGATTTGTGGCTTTCACTCAATGTTGATCATGAAATTGGTTTGGGAGCAGAGGGAGAATTTTGAATATGTAGGCCTGATGCCTTCTATTTTTCAAACCGACTTAGAGGCTAAAACTTTTCTGGATAAACCTGTTGCTCCTGTAATAATTGAAAAGCCTAATACCGAACCGGGTCCGTCCCCACATATCAATGAAGATATGATTAGACAACTCCTAGCTTTGGCTGCTGCCTTCAGTGGAATCAATAATGTGTCTACAACAGCTGTTGGTGCGGCTTCCTTAGCGCTCCTCTTACCCGTACCACAACGAGGTTCCTTTTGTGTGTTTATCATGGAACAGCTGTGGGTTAGCGAAATTTCCATCGCTGCTGGGGTACAGTTAATTCCACTAGTTATCCAGCTGTTATTTTATTACAAGAGACAATGCATGTATCTCATTTCAATGTTGAGGAGTTTGAATGTTATTCCCAACCTGCTTACAGAGGGGTGAAGGGCAGGCCCTCTGGTGGGATAGCTATTCTTATAAATAACTCTTGCAAGCTAGCTTCAAAGCTTATTTACAAAGATGCTGCAGAGATAGCTGTGGAATTCACCCCTAGTCCGGCATATGAGAAACCTTTATTGATTTTGTGTATTTATTGGAATAAGATAGCCACTGCATTAAAAGTGATTGTAGACACTCTTGACTCCATTTTAGATGGTGCCCTAACTCCTCATTCGCAGGTGGGGTTTCTGGTGGGGGTGAACGTCAACTCAACCTGTTTATTCCGTGGGCAGGGACTTGGTCGGAAATTGTTGCCTTCTGCTCCTACGGTCAGGAATGGCCAAAAATGGGTGGACTGGGATATTCAGGTGGTTGCTACGCTAGATAAATTGTCTCCACACAGATGGTCGCGAGGTGGGCTGACCTCACATATTGACCTTTTTTTTTTTTTTGTCCACTGCTCTTTACAAAACTTCAGACCCTATTGTAATCGAGGATCTTGGTTTAGGGGATCATAATGCAATTTCAGTAAAGTTAAATCTTGACAATTGGGGATATAAATCTAACCCGGATCTAGAATTGGTGGAAATCGACAGGCCGGGATTGTCGGTTAGATGGAACTCTTCAATCTGTCATCACCTTAGCTGTAGGATTAAAGACGACCCTGTAATGGTAAACATGATGTCCCAGACAATCTACGATTCTGTTGTTTTGGATGCCCATTTATCAAATAGAATTAACATCCACCTAAGGGAGTTGGCAAAGAAGGTGGTGCCTGCCTATAAACCAAATCGGCACAGACATATCTTTAACATAGGGATCTTCAAGTTAAAGAAACATAAAAACGTAAAGATTAGACAACTACAAAAATCGAATCCTGACAGGGAAAAACACTAAAAGGGCATCCTTCAAAATTACAATAATGCTGTTAAGAACCTAAAAGCTAAGCTGCTCCTACAAGATAATCAAAATATGATGTATTTGTTGAAAAGTGATACCCGTAACATCTGGGCTATTTTAAGGACGATAAATGGTGTAAATGAGGGACAAAAAGAAAATGCTATTGCGGCCTCTGAGTGGGTTAATTACATTAAGTTGAAATATGAATTGCCTATCAAATTTGTTAAGAAAAATGGAAATGACTACAAAAACCCATTGTTAGCCAATTCGCCATGGTCCTTGGATGACATAGTTAGGGCAATTACGAAGTTAAATGTGTCAAGAGCGGTCGGTCCAGATGGAATGTAATCTGACACGCAATTATGGACCGAGATCTTGAAATATAAATTTGATGCCATATTTCATACCCATGTTCTACCTAGATCTTGGTGCTCGGCTATCATAATCCCAATTTACAACAAAGGCCCTATAAATGACCCTTCCAACTTCAGACCGATCGCTCTTACTGATGCCTCCGCCAAAGTTTTTTGTCAATTTATTCTGGAGGAACTTTTGGAGTTTATGAAGACCAATGCCATTCTCTCCAAAAACCAAACTGGTTTCAGACGCTTTATGGGTTGTCCCCTTAATGCCACTTTAATATCGCACATCCAATGGAATACTAAGCACAACCAAATAGGGCCAGTACATATGGCTGCCCTCGATCTAAGTTCAGCATTTGATACCGTTGTGAGAGCGCTTTTGTGGGAAAAAAGTTAAAAAATGTTTCTAAATGCAATACTTTCGAAACAAAAGGATCGAAAAAAAACCTGTTTTTTGGGGAAAAAACACACATTTTTCCTATACCAAAACCAAAAAAAAAAAACATTTTAAAAAAGGCATTCAGTCATTTTCTTTCTCGATCCTTTTGATTCGGACGTATTGTATTCAACCCTTTTGAATTCGAAATAATGACTGGACACCGCAAAAAATGTTGCTCATGGGGTTCCCGGAATACCTGATGTCGCTCATAGCCCTTTTGCACTCGTCCACCAACTATAGAGTGAGATTAAACAAGGAAGGGGCGCTCGCAGATACAATACTGACTGCAATTGGCCTGAAACAAGGCTGCACTGTTGCAGCGGCATTGTTCAATTTATATATTTGTGACATTGAGGAGTGTTGGGCCAATGCAATTATTTTTCCAGTTGGACTTGGCCAGTTGAAATTGAATTATATTGGATTTGCTGATGATCTCTTACTTTTCGATAAGACCCCGTTTGGGCTGCTGACTAAGATTAATTTGTTCTCTTATTATGCAGTAGCCCATAACCCAAGGGTGAATGGTCTATTAGTTTTGATGGTGATTTCCAAAGAGGATCTAATAATAGGCCTATCAAGCTACAAATGGAAAATGCAACTCTATTATTGGAGTTGCCAATCAGATGGAATTGGTTCCTATAAATCATACCAGGAGTTTGCCTTGATTAGAAGGAAATGAGGGGATTGACCTAGATATATCTTACAGTTTCCTTCTTCCTCTGGACGCAACTTGTATCTGCGATACAAACTCAATCAATTTCAAACAAATGAAAGGTTGTTTCAATGGGGGAGATGTAATTTGCTATACCAAAATGGATCTTGCAGATTTTGTAAAAAAGATAAACTGATTGAGTCCCTTTAAACATATTATTCTGTTTTTGTGAGTATTTTGAGCATGTGAGACACAATATATTTTGGAATTACCTTTACTTGTGCTCCATCGTGTCTCGAGAGTCTTGTTAGGCAGAAACCTGTGTAGTTCACTTAGGGACCACTGCAAAAGATTTAAGACTACAGGTGTTGGCAGTAAACCCACTTGGTAGCAGTCTGTACCACCCAGATTTACCTGGTAGCTGTGGCTGAGCAGTCAGACTTCCCTCAAGAAGAGTTAGGCAGTATGCAAAGTATACACAATAGGTACCCAGATACAATAATACAAGCAAACACTGACCAGAGATTTGGTATCAAAGTATATAATTATTTATTTAAAAACACACAGTTTGAAACACTCCAGCACTCTTATTGTAAAATGTTCTAAACACAGTTACTATTGTAATATATACACCCCTTTTCACTTATCGGATAAATCACAGTAAAACACCACTTATTTTCATACAGAGGTGAGCGCTTAACTAGATTGCACTCTGATAAGTTTGTGAGAAAGGGAGGGAAAAAGACAGAATATGGAAAGGTACACCACTCTAAGATTCAGGAACACTGATAGCAAGGCAGAAGAGCAAAAGTCACTGGTGAGCCAAAGTCCAAAGGCTGGGCCCACTCTTAGAGAGAGCAGAGCACAAATGCGCCCAAGATCACAGTTACGCTAGGCTTAGAAAGTCTTGCAGAGGGTTCAAAAAGAGTTTAGAGAGGCTTAGGAAAGTTTAGCCAGGGTGTCCCAGGCTAACCCAGGTTCGAAAGCCAGAGGCTAAATCTACCCCGTACAGTCGGTAGTAAGGGAAGCCAGGCGGGACACGGTACCTTAAGTGGGAAGGATCCTCCAGCGGTGGCAGTTGTTCCTGGTAGTGGGTGCAAGTTGCGTCGTCGTCCAGGGGAAGAGAAGATCTCGACTTGGAGGAAAGATGAAGGTCGTTGCACTACCAGGGAAGAAACCAGCCGCGGAGTCTTCCGGTTAAAGGTGGTACCTTTGATTCGCGGTCGTGGTAAAACGTGGTATCCCGGTTGCCGGGGTGCTTGGCACAGGCAAGGCGGCCACGAGGTAGTCGGGAAGGCGAAAAGACGGTGAAACTGGTTATCCCCACCAGTCAAAGGAAGAAGACTCTCCGGCGGGAGATCTCCTCTGTCGTTGGGAAAAGTGGTGAGGCAGCCCAGCAGGGCTCCACCGGTGGTGGTGTCGTGGCAGGTCGGCTCAGCTTCTCCCTCGTCAGATTCTTAGGTCTTGTGGCGACTTCTGAAGTTCCAGTCCCCAAAGCCCTGCTTTTATGCAGCAAACCCCCATTCACTCAGCCTAGCTGTCACTCAAACATGCTAAGTGGTGAGGCGGCCGGCTCACCACTTGGGCCAATCAGGATGGAGTGCGACTTGATTTGCCTAGGCAACTCAGTCCAGGGTGCCTAAATTCCCCTCCACCCCTCCTAAGTACCCCAGACAGAGTGGCACCACTTTGGAGGACTTCTGTGGAGAAGCTAGCCAAAAAGTGGAACAAAGGGCTCGACTTGGGTTGGAGTCACAGAAGAGAACACAAACGCCATTTTAGAATCAAGTTTTGGCAAAAAATACCAACCGGAGAATTAATATTAATTAAATAAACTGGCGGTATGTTCGAGGCTACCGTAAATAATTAAATAAAGATAGTAGCCTACAACAATGGGAAATCCCATAGGAAAATATTCGCGGTTGAATATAAAAAGTAGTATCCACTGCCACCAGCCAAAACTCGATCAGGGGGGACGGAGACGTGCCCCCTCGACTAACAGACCCCGGGGCAATTGAATTGCCCCAGCCAGTACGTCCACAATATGATGGTTTGTACTGGTTCTGTTCAGAATTTAAGACTAGTAAAGTCAATGGTGACTTTACATGCCCTGGGAGACAGTAGTCAGTCCCGGGGTATGGAGTCTATACTGGGGGGTCACTATGACACCCCTGTGTCACTGCACTGAGGGTGCTGTGTAACACACATCACAAAAACACATGAAGCCCTATGGAGTAAAATACCCCATAGCCCATTAAACACATCTAGATTCAAAGAAACATACTCAGATCATGCCCAAGAGTGAGGGTAAAAGAGTCTCACTCTTGGCAGGAGAAAAAAATAAACCCCAAAAATCCAGCAAAGCTGCTGGGGGACTCACTAGGTTAGGAAATTCAGCCTAAACAGAGAATTCTCCCTAACAAGTCTCTATGGGAAAGATGTATGTGGGGCAACAGCATTACGCTGGTCATTAAGCTGACATCGTTACTTTCTGTACTTGAAATTAAATTGAAGGAATGGAATTGTGAGGGTGTAGAGGTTTACATACGTTTTTGAAAATGATATACATGTTTATTTGATTAATTCATTTAGTGTTTGTTGTATATGGTCTGCTGGGATTTACTGGGACTTAGTTTTTACCAATTTTGCATTATAAGTGATAAGTATTCTATTCTAGAGTTATGAATTGAAAGTAATTATGTTTGTAAAATTTAATATATTCTTATGTTTTATTGTTTGTCTTAAATTGTAAATGTTTATAAATTAACCAAACACAATAAAAGAAATATATACATCTCATCGGGACCCAGTGGCCGCCATATTGGGCCTTCTCGTGGTAATCTTCAACCGCTCCGATCTCCTGCCTGTCGTATTTCGCAGTCACCCTGCATGCAGCACCAGTCTACACGGCATTAGACCCTGTTTTCCTGCGATTTTGTGTGAAATCGTGCTGGTACAAGTATCGATGTAGCAGGATCATGCGGGAGCTGCACAGATAGTCGATCTCACTGCATGGCCACTGGGCTTGCCCTTTTTTGGTTCACTCCAGCTTATTCAACCAAGAACTCCCCTTAGTGCCCATCCTAGAGACAGTTTTAAAATTTCATATCCTCCCACTGGCTGAGACAAACTTTCAGATTGTGATTGGATAACCGGTTTCCTAGTCCAAGTCCGGGGAAGACAATCTTTAAAAGGCTTGCCACAATTTTTGATTTCTTTGACCTGTCTTCAGTGCAGGATCTGGAGTTGGTTTGTAGCTATGCTCCTCCCTTATCACCTGGCTGTCCTTCACAAGGAAAATCATTTGGGGGTTTCTAGTGTTCGACATGCCCTCACCAGGGACAGGAAACCTGTGTCCCACCTATGAAAAATAATTTTTCCTGTGGGAAGGGAACATTTCTCTCCTTAAAACCTGTAGTTGCAGTGGTGTATGAAAGGTGTTGCCCATTACAAGCACTGCTTTTGGGAGGTGTGGTGGGAGGGTTGGAATTATATTTTTCTCTCTCCCCCTTTAAGGATCTGCACTTGGTATCCAAGGGGTCTTTCTAGATGTGCTAGTGTTTTCCGATAGTGTATCTTCCTCTGAATAACTGGAAGACGTTCTGGAATCCACTCTGGGTTTTGACACGCTAAACATGATGCATCCAACAACATTCAGTCCTGCATTTCCTGTTTCTTTGGGACCTGGTAATTACCAACTAGCTGATCTCTTGTGTAGTTCAGGAATGGCATGCCTCACCTCTTGTGTCTGATTTAGAGGGTCTGCAGGGTTTTTGTGTCTAAGCCCACTTCCCCGCCTCTTCTGCCTTTTCTCCTGGCACCCTATAGCAGGCAGGATGCTTAAATGGTCAGAATGTAGTGTGTCTCGGGGCCCTGTCATTTTTACTCTCTGGTAGACAGTGGGCTCGATATGTATCTACGTGATCACTTTACACCCCGAAACTTCAAAGACAAAAATGTCGAAATCGAAAGCGGCGGTGCACAGTGATCACATAGATCATGCTTTCCTGCATCCCCCCCTACCAGCACCCCTCAAACCATACTTACCTTTTCTCTGCTTACTTGCCTTCTCTGTGGAGCCTCGACTCATCAGTCTCCCTGCGATGGAAGTTTCATATCCCAAAAGTGGGTAGGGACTTCTGTTACAAGGACCTTTTTTGTGTAAACTTTATTATCCCCGGCTATCCTTCCAATGGAAGCGGGGGACCTCCCCGCAGCCCCCGAACCCATCATACTGTACAAGGGGAGCAGGGGGCACTGCTGCAAGCCCTGCTCCCCTTGTTCGGAATAATGGAATTCAACATTTTTGTTACTGCCGAACGCACAGTAGGTACTTTATTTTCACAGAGAACTAGTGATACCCTGGAAATGAGGTAAGCACTGTTACTTTGTCCCACAGTTTAATTCACCCACCAAGACAATAATAATGCATGTCCTAAGATCATGTTGAATATATCCTTAAATATTCCCGCGCTCCCTTTCATCTTATCCCATCATGCAGGGTCCACTCATAATCCTGTATGGGGAGAACTGGAATGTTGGATTCCTAACATTATCTAGCGTGGGGACGGCGTTTATGTCTAAATGTACATGCATAATGACATAAACCATCTTAGACTCATAGTTACATGTTCAGCTCACATTATAAATCCTGTCATAATGTGCAGTAAGTGTGTAGAAGGAGGAAACTGACAAGGTGGGATCATAAAACCTACCTATCTCTATCTCTAGAAGGGATTTCCCTGCCTCAACTTAAGTAAACTAGTGGAAATGTCAGAATGTCGGTGTAAATCATGAAGTACTCTGTCCTTTGTCAAAATCTAACTTCTACCCCTAACTCCTAGTCCAGCCACTCTCTTGGATAAGTGTCTCCAATTCCTGCAGCTCTCTATGGACCTCCTTGAGAGCTTCCTTTAAAACGTGTACATTCCTGCCTCCCCTGAGGAATGTATCTCTCTTGGTTTCTCTTGGCTTTTGTATCGGTTCTCCACCAACTACTAGAATGAAGGAGATCACTTCTGCAGCGTGACACACAGTTCCTTTCCTCAGTAGCCTGGTGACTACCACTGAGATGATGAAACATGCCTCTAATGCACTCTTAACTTGAGTTTGAGTCACTGGTCTTATGACTGCCACTGCGACAAGGAAGCACTCCTTGGATGAACTCTTTACTTGGGTTTAGGACTTTGACCCTTACTGGCCCCACACTGTCCACGACCCGAAGCTGAGACCCTATTTCTTCTTCCACAGTTCCACCGGTCCGCCCGTGCTCCCCATTACCTTCTGGGGTTTTCCAACACTGCACCAGCTCTTCAGAGAATTGGTGGCGGTCTTGTTTCTGCTTCTCCAGTTACTTTGCTGGTTCCATGGCGCCTCTGCAGAAAAGGGCACCTTGCAGTATCTGCATCGTTGATGGACCGCACAGTCCACCTCCTCCTGGAGATCGTGCCACTGCCAGACTTTTGGCATGACCACTCCGACTTCTGACTCCTCTCTTTATACTTTATATCTTCCTTCTGGCACCTTTTCCCTCTGGTGCCCTTTCCACTCAGTTCTTGTTTTACTTTCACCTTTCTTTCCTTTTTGCTGTGCACACCTGCACCTTCTTCCCACTCTGGTGTGCCTCTTGCACATTCCTCTTGGCTTTATCGTGCCCCTTTAACAAGGGGGGGTCATGGGAGTCTCTCTGACAGACATTAGTCCTAGTTATGAGAGCCTTACCCAGATTCTTTAGCTCACTATCTTTCCCAGATGAGAAATATCCAAAACATATCAGTCTTTGTCCTGCACTGGGGCAGTCCAGCACCGAAATGCTAGGTAATTCTCCTCTGAACAAGAGTATTTGTATTTGTATTTTATTGAATTTATATAGCCCTTTAATCCAAAGTGCTTTACATGAGAACAAGAAAATATACAACAAGCATAGAATGGCAATTGAATCACAACTCCAACAGTACAAGGAACAATTTACATTATTGCTGAGGTGAGGAGGGAGTGGAGAGGGACAGAGGTGTGAGAGGGAATGGGGGGTATGACTGGAAGTAGAAGCAGAAGTAAGGGGAGGCGAGAAGGTGTGAGGAAGAAGAGAGGAAAGAATAAGACTAGATAAGAGCAGGAGGTAGGGTAGAAGGGAGTAGAGAGGAAGGAGAGGGTAAAGAAGTACAGAAGTGAGGCATGAGGCGGTGAGAGAAGTAGGAAAGGAAGCGAAGGGTGTTAGGGAAGGGAATGGAAAATATAGGATTTTAGAGAAGAGCGAAAGGAAGGGTACCAACAGTAACCCCAGACAGGTGTTTCGGTCTTGTTGGACCTCATCAATAGGGCGGAGCTGTGCCTCTCTAAGACTAGTGAGTAAGGGGTCCACTTCTGGATTACCCTAGTAATTTAGGGTGAAACCCAAAGCTAGCTAAATTATGCAAATTAAAAAGGGGGGGTCTTGGGAGTCTCTCTGCCAGACATTAGTCCTGGTTACGAGAGCCTTACCCAGATTCTTTAGCTTTCAAAGAGGAGAACTATCCAAAACATATCAGTTTTTGTCGTGGCCAGGGGTGGACTGGGAACCAAAAGAGGCCCTGGAAATAATGATAATAATTTTCAAAGTGGCCCCATAAATTACATGTTTTCATTAACACCAACCTGTTTCGTATGGGAACATTTGGAAATTCCACACAAAAGAGGCACATAGTGCAGAAGCCTACTGGGAAACCTCCAGAGTTCCCTATGGGACAGTCCACCCCTTGTCCTGGCACACTCTTTTCACTTGGCTGTGTACCCTTGCACCTTCCTCGCTCTTTATCGTGCCTCCTGCACTTTCCTTTTCATGCTTTCGGGTCGCTCGCACCCTCTTTGCTTTCGGGTCGCTCGCACCCTCTCTTTGCTTTCCTTCTCGCTTTCTGACAGCTTGCCGCTTGCATCTTTATCGCTTCTGCGCCCGCTCCAGCAACCCGTACGCTACTGAGTTTCTCTCTTTCTGTGAAACTCACCCTACTAGAGTGGTGCTGAAGAGCAGCTCATTGGGTTGTGTGGGTCGAGGTCAGGGTCTCACCACCTGCCCCTCATTCACCCCTGGGACCGGCACACGTCCCAGGGGAACAAGCAATGGCCTGGACACGGCCAGCAACCTGCTATTCGCCTCCCTCCGGCTCCTTGGGGACTGCAAAAAATGGTTTAATTTGGTGGACGTTATTTTTAGGAGCTGGTTCTTGTGTAGACAGTAGTAACCGTAACAGTGCTTTATAGACTTCACTTTTTGCAGGTTGTAACCGGAAGTCTCTGTAAACCCTGTTTCTCGTGCAGAAGGGACGCGACCTAGCATTCCGGGCTGGACTGCCCTTTTCGCTGTGGGACCATGCGTAATTTTTATTTTTTATTTTATTTTAATGTAACATCAGTTTGTACAAAAGAAAGACAACTTTAAATTACAGATTACAAATCTCCTAGTATCTAGAACAACCTCAATCACAGAACCAAAAGGATCCTCGTCCCTCAGACCAGGCCCTCCAAATTGGATAAGTCCAAGGCGTCCAAAAAGTTTGATTGCACAAATTAACTGAGTGTTGATGCCACCAATCAAATAACACCACCAAGCATCCATATTTCCAGATAAGGGAGCAAAGTGGGCTAAATGCTGGTTGCGCTGAACAGCAATCGCCTCACAGGCAGTGATTAAGTGCCGTAATGATTCTGTCGCTTGGTTACAGAACCGACATCGAGTGTCCTGTTCAGATATCTCACGCCTCAGTACAAGGATCTCCTTGGTTTTATAGAGATTGAGGCGTAATCGTAGGAACATGTTCCTGTGATAGCTTGATGGAAATCTATCTAGGTACTTTGGCAAAATGTCCAATCTATTGAAGGCGCTTCGAAGGTCTAAGGAAGAAGCCAATTTGTTTCTAGCCTCCTCATTTAGTATCCAATTTTGTTGGCGCAATTTCTTTTTTGCCACTTGCGGTCGCAAGATTACGGTCTCGAGAGAAACATCGGCATTATGTAATATGCAAACCAGCTTGGCTTTCCACTTATTTACCAAACCAGCAGACGGATGCTCTGAAACTGTATGCAAAATTTCATATGGTGTTGAATTATGTTCCGGCATCATTTTTCTCAGAGTGGAGATGGATTTCCACAGCACAGTACCGTAGAGTGAATCAATGCATAACTTGCAACGTATCGCTGTCATTGCAGAATTTTTTGGCAGCCTTAGAACTTTTTGCCAGAAATTTCCCTCCAGTTTGTTCCACAAAACCTGAGGGATATTGCAGCCAGATTCACTCCCAAATGTTATTGCAGGCGTCACTTTTTGCAGGTAGAATGTTAGAATTGGCTTAAAAGAGAATTTGCCATATGCTGCGTGCAGTTTGTCACCTTGCAATGCAAACATTTGCATACAGGCCACCAAGTCTTGTGTCCAGTCCCACACACGAATAGAATTATTAAATTGCACTCCTAGATATCTGATGCTATTCAATGTCTCTAGTCGTTTATCCATTATTTGCCAGCAAAATTTACGAGAACGTGCTTGAGAACCACGTCCAATCACTATTATCTTCGACTTTTTGGAGTTGATTTGTAAGTCGTTTTGCAGGCAATAGTTTTGAAACGCATTCAGCAGTCTCTGAAACCCAACTGGAGTAGAGTCCATGAGAACGATGTTGTCAGCGTAAATGATCCAGCTTATTTGTTGCCCATTTACTAACGGCGGAAAAATCCTTTGATCTTTAAATGCCAGAGATAAGTCTGAAATGAAAAGTTTCAAAAGTAGGGCAGCAAGCGGGCAACCTTGCTTCACACCCCTTTTTGTGGCTATTTCATCTGACAAATCACCCTGCTGATTTAACCTTACTCTAAAGGACGTATTTGAGTGAAGGGCAATCAAGGGCTCCAGCAAGTCACTTGGCCAATTCCAGTCATTTCGTTTTTTCCATAGGAGATTACGATTTATGCTGTCAAATGCCTGGCTCAGGTCTATGAATGCAAGGTACAGCATTTTCTTTCTCTTCAGGGCATCGAGTTTTAAACAGTTTAGTAGGACCAGATTTAATTTGACTCCAACTCCTTTGGTGAATCCTGTTTGCCTGGGATCGCTCACGGCAATCTCAGTTGCCCAATTTGACAGCCGCTTTTGCAAAAAGGCTCCAAAGACCTTACCGATTGTGTCCAAAAGGGCAATCGGGCGATAGTTGTTAGGATCGTCTCGATTGCCCCTTTTGAATATTGGAACCACCACTGCCCTTAACCATGAAGCCGGCAGGATTTTTTCACGCGAAATTCGTACAGAGATCTCATCATATTGGCCCATAGAGGCTTATGGGATTTTAGCATCACATTTGAGATACCATCGGGGCCTGCAGCCCTAGAAGCCTTTAACTTCGTGATTGCCAATTCGATGTCTTCTGCAGAATCTTCTACATTCCATCTTGCAGTGGTTGTTAATGTCGAGGGTACCACAATGCAGTTGAAGTCATCAAAGACAGCGGAAAAGTGAGCGACCCAGCTGGCCCCGTTCACACCATTCGCCATTGAATAGGTGTGATTCAAGCTACCAGTGTTGATTATCTCCCAAATGTGTCTGCTGTCCTTCAAAATAATCAATTTTAACATCTGTTCAGCTTGAGACTGCATTCGCAAAAAATTAAAGGATTTAATCCAGTTGCGATATTTCTGGCGTCTAGATTTTATTTTGGTGGGAGCACTTCCAGGATCGACTTTTTTCAGGAGCCTTATATCATCTCGTAGCTTTTTCTTTTCCTGACTTATGGTTGCATTGAAAGGATGTTTTACTTCAGTTGCAAACCCTTTGTGGATTATATTCCTCCCTTTAACAAGGGATAATTAATCCTTGAAGTTATTGAGGGCGCTTTCTCAAGGTTGTTTGTCAGCATTAGCAACTGAGGTGCACTCATGCGCAATCTGTTCGCTCCGTTATTTATTGTTACGCTCTCAAGATACTTGAGTCAGGCTGATTTTGTTGCTTTTTCCCAGTTTAACAACATTGCATCATGGTCACTCTTGTCAGTCTGTTTTATTTCAAATGAAGAGACTGTTGCTAACAATTTTTTGGACACCCAAATGTAATCAAGGGTCTTTTTGCTCACGCCTCGTTTCCAAGTAAAACCTGGAGGAATATCACCACGGGTTGCTCCGTTCAGCATTGAGCACTCTCTCAATGCCATTTCTTTTAACCATCTGACACCTCGATCCTGCAATTTACCATTAATCATTATACCATCCTCATCGCATTTAGTTGTTGGCATATTTAACCAGGCATAGTTGAAATCACCACATATTATAATTTCCGGATCCTCATCTGCTAGAAGACACTTATCAACCTCCGACAGTACGGCTCCAATGAACTTTGATTGTGAGATCATTGCAGTATTCCAGTAGATGTTGACAATCAATAACACTTGATTCCTGAATGGAGAAGAACGTTTAATCTGAATCTTTGTTACTTGTACGAACATGTTCAGATTTACAGAGGATATGATCGTCCAATCATTATTATTCTTGATCATTGTAACCAGGCCAGCGAAGGGACGACCGAAAAGGTTTTTTTGAGCAGGATTCAGAAGGACTGTGTACCCATCACAACCAGGGCACTCGCGCAGCTATGTTTCCTGTAAACATATAATTGACAAGTCCATCGGGAATTGCCACTTTCCATCAAACAGATGTTTAAAGCCACGAGTGTTCCAGGATAGCAGCTGGTTATTTTCTTCTCTGCTGTCCGCTCTTTGCTAATAGTCCTGTTGTTTTGCGGTTTTTGTACAGGGTGTGTGTTTAATGCTCATATGGTCCCACAGAACTTTCCTTCTTTTTTCTTTTTCGGTTTGTTCCACTGGTGATAAGTGTGGACTAACCTCATCACAAGCATCAACACTTATTACTTCGAAGCCGAAGAACAAGAGGTCGTCCGCGGCATCTAATATGGCCGTCTTGAGAGCACGAGAGTGTAGATGTAAATTTACCCAGTCCGAAAAATCCTCAGACATGTATTCAACAACTGCTATGTCTTCCGATTTTATTGCATGCAGCGTTGCGATACACTGTAGCAGGTTCAGAATGTTCTTTCGATTTAGATTTACCTCTTTCTGTTCTGGCAAGGCATTTTTGATTTGGATTTTCCATATGCCTTTACGTGTATTGTCAGGTCGATTTTTTCTGGACATGTTTAATTTGTTGTCAAGTTTTTCAATTTGTGCACTTGTTAGTTTTGGATTTAATTCACTCCACAGGGGAAATGGGAGAGCTTCCGCCCTTCCTTTAATTGCGTTTACCCCTAAGCTCTCTTAGGTGGCAATCGATATGGAAGGAGCCCTTACGACTTTCGTGGTTACTTGCACGCCAGGGCTGGTCGAATTCATATTTGACTCGGTCGGCCGCTTCATGAGTTCTTTACCAGGTCTTTCGGCAATTGACTTTGGTACTGCTACAGTGCCAACACTGTCGTCGATGTCATCGTCATCTATAGAGTATGTTGAATACTCGCATAACTTCAATGATGCATCAGAACTTGAATCATTGTCGCTACTAGAAGCTTTTCTACCTCTTTTGGCATTTGGCTGCGATGGTAACTTTTTCACCAGAGCCGATTTAGGTTTTAATTGTCTGTCCAATCCTTTCTCCGGCCGCTTAAATGGGAAAGGGGACGGCGGAGTTGATAAGTTTCGAATGAATTTTTTCTTACAAGATGTACGGGCACGTTTGGCTACTTGTTTCCGAGTTATAAGATTTGGAGCACCTTGTGTGCCACAAGACTTTTGTTGCAGGGTTTGTTTTTCATTCTCTTTCGCCAGCCCTGTTGGTGTTTTGAAAATCCCAAAGGAAAGTTTTTCCGTTAAGTTTATTTGTTCTTGTACCTCTGCAACTTTATCTGCTTGGATAACCACACCAAGCATGGCAGACGGGGCAGCGCCTTCTCCAACAATCACTGGAGGTGCTTGCTGCAGAGTGTGAGTGTTGGCCCCAACAGGCAGCAAACAGTTATTCTTAGAGCTCGCCACTGCATGCTGAGCCCGCACAAGAGGGGCTCCTTTTTTAACATTTGAGCATCCCGCCGAGGTACTGCATGCAGGGCCACCCAGGGTCATCAGGTGCTTCTGGAATACCTGGCCGGTCTCCGAGGGTTGATCCTTAGACAAGTTAATTTGACAGTTAGGAGCATGAACATATTCACAAACTGGACTCGTGAAAGTGGGTGTGTTATGACGCATCCACTTTGTACACTCAATTACAGCGTCCATTAATGCGGAATTGTCACTATTTGACAGGCGGGCTAAGTCACTTAGTCTGGATTGCCATTTTGAGGAGTTTTCAGCTTCAATATCCAATCTAGCATCAATTGCCTTCGAGAAACTTTCTAGACTTCTCATTTTTGCATTTATGTCTACCAGCAAGGTCATTTGATCGGTTACTGCATCATGTATAGATTCATACAACTTCATGAATGGAAGTAATGCAATTGATGTTGCAGCCAATACGTTGTTGTGTATTTGGATTCCTGCCGCGGTAGACATAGAGCTTTTAGCTGGTTGATCAGTTTTTGTCGCCTCCTGGGCAGTTTTTGCCATCTTGGAAAATGCGTTTTTCTTTCTAAGCAAGTCGTCTGCAGGTGGAATACACGTTACAGCTCTTTTTTCGACTTCGTCTGTACCAGTTAGTTCAAAATTCTCACATGACGATTGATGGGCGGAATCGTTTGAACTGGAGAGCAGCGAAGTTTCGGGTCTTTCAGAAAAGATGTTTTTTTTCGCTCGCAGAACGTCGTTTTTTCTGATTTTGAGACTTATTTTTCTTTGTGGAGTGATTTTTCAGAAAACTGGCGTTCAGACGTTCATAGGTGGCTAAAAAGTCTGCTTTCAAACGAGCAGTCAGTCGAGCTTCACGAACAGAAAGATCAGTAGAGTTTTGCTCTATTACTGGCACTGATACTGGACGCGAATCTGGAAGCGCCCACTCGCCAGGGTCCATGTTCCAATTTGGTTCCTTTCGTTTATGGAGCCAGGAGCGTCTCGAATAATCGCGCCTCCAACTGGTGAAGAAAGAAGCGGGGAGGCGTCAGCCTTTCCAGGTTTTTCAGCAGTGTAAATGTTACACAGCGGGGATTCGAACCGCTCCATTTCCTGCGTTAGGACAATTGGTAGTATGGTTCCCATCAATTCAGAGTCCGTTAATTCGAATCGCATTGTCTGCACAATTTCACACGCATCAACATACACTGAAGGAGAAAAATCCCGAGCCAATTCCACGGTGCTGATGTCGGGGCTTGCCCTTTGAATACATGTATTGCTAGAACAGTCTCTCAGCATTCTGGGTGGGCCCAACGTTGTTTGGGCTAGAGCGGCTAGTGACGGCACCGAGCCTTTGCCCAAACAAATAACCACCTCCAAGCCGTTCTCAATGGCAAACTCAATTAGATCTTTGTGCTTTTAACTCCACTGGGGGAGTAGGGCTTACCTCCTTTGGAAAACTTAACAACGCTTTTCTTCTGCAGAGCAATGATTTCTGGCGAGTCTGTGGGCCCTCCTTTGTCATCGTATTGTCTGTCCTTGCGGCAGTTGCAGCTCCCCCAGCGCCAAACAGCCGCACAACAGCCGGTGGGCTTTATTCCCTCGGGCTTAACGCCGCAAGGGCGGTAGCGTCTGGCCTTTGAAGGATCCTGAGGTCACGTGATCAAGTCACGTGCTGGTGATGCCGCGCCTCCTCCAGGAAGCGCGTTCGTGTCGCGTTGCGGCAAGAGCCTACAGCAGCTCGCAGTGCCGAGTTGGTGAGTGGTTAAGGGCAGCTTCCACACAATGACTCCTCTGAAAATAGAGTTTGCACTGTTTATGCGTAATTGCAAATGGTCTTTCTCCTTTCTGCAATGGCTGACGACTGATTTTCTGGAGGTATGCCCACAGCTATGCCAGTGGCCAAGATTAATTGTAAACCTTGCAGCCATCAATCCTTTTGTATTGCATTGAACTTTACTTTTAGGATATGGTGGACTGACTGCAATAACCATAACTTTGCCATTCACAGTGTTTATACATTTCACTTTCTGCAGGTTGTAACTGTAACTCCATGTAAAACGTGTTTCTTCCGGCTCGCATATTATTCAATCGCAAAATTTGTTATGAACACTACTTTACAGGTTCTTGCTAGAATGTCATGACCTTGTTCTAAGTGACACAACACATAGGAATGCAAACTGTGGCTGTCCACTCGTATTCCCATTCATCAAGCGCACTTTATTCATCACTCTGGCACAGAGCAGAGCATATGGAGGCTATGGTCTGTGATGAGACCTAGTACGGACTTTCCATACATCCAGGGCTTGGATGTGGGTTGTTTTTATGGGTATGGCAGGTCTTGAGTCCGCCAATGCTGAATTTAGTGTTAGTATATCATCTCCACCACCAGTTTGCTGGTTGCCCCTCACCTTACTGTAGCTTGGAACGTAGTTGTCCCTCACCTTAATGTGACCTTACAATGCTTTCTGCAAGACAGTCATAGGAGTTTACCTAGCCTGAGAGTTACTCCGAACGGACGTGTGTTGCCTGTATCACAGGTTGTGTAGTATCTAGAGTAGTGTTGATGTCCGGTGTGTATGAGGAATTGTCTTTGATTGAGGTGTTGGTCTTGACGTCTATCAGTTGTCCATATGGGCAGACAATTGCTCTTTGTTATGTTGGTTTTGGGATCAGTCACAGGTGCAACAAAATGACTTGTCTGTTAGCTGCACCTCAGACCCATACCGTGTCTAAATATTTACCAGGTGCAAGAGTACTGTGCTGCTATGCTCTGCTCATCTGCTTAGCTGTGTATGTGCCTGCTTTCAGTCAGTGGTCGAAGTGTACGAAAATAAGTAGTGGA
This sequence comes from Ambystoma mexicanum, assembly GCF_040938575.1. Taxonomy (NCBI): domain Eukaryota; kingdom Metazoa; phylum Chordata; class Amphibia; order Caudata; family Ambystomatidae; genus Ambystoma; species Ambystoma mexicanum. The sequence goes on along the minus strand of NC_090927.1, from coordinate 276,897,688 downwards.
ACTATGCTCCCTGCTGGTCTGCCACCAAACCCTACAAACCTCATCACCACGCCCCCCTCCCACGCACAATGGCAACCCCCAAACATGCACCTGTATTTAAGGGAACCTTCAGTGCACTGCACTGCCGTTCACGTTTCAACTTTTTCCTACAGTTTCATCTTAAAACGAAATCATTCCGGAAGGATATCTTTTTAAAATAAAAGTATAGGAACAATAAAACTTAATTTAAAAAAATGAGAGGAGCAGCGCTCCCGCCCACTTCGACCACTACTTTCAGTTCATCTCTGCTTTCCAATAACATAACCAAATCCCTCAGCTCCTACAGCCTTTAAGATTTGAGGTTGAGCGCTGCTTCCCCTTTCGCCGCCTTCAAAGCTTTGTGTCTCTGACACTATTGGGCTCCTCCACTACAATATTCCCCTTTCCGCATGCACACTGCATTGACTTTCTCCACTGTACCCTTGCCAGATTCACAGCTATCCGTGATGGTAGCTTTGTGAATCTCTGCCCAAGTAGGGGTACCCCCATTGTATGGATTTCATTGATCATTGCTTCAAGTTTGGTGTCTTCCAGCTCCATGGCCTTAGCCCTTTCCCCCAAGACGAGGCGTAGCTGATGGGTCCACACTGAGTTCTCATCTGCCCATTGTTAAGGCTGGAGCCTGGATTAGCGATCATGCACCTATCTCAGTGCTTTCAATGCTAATGGTTGGAGTGGATCTCTAGGGACTCGTGTGGAGTCAATTCACCTCTTATCTTAAAATGCCCAGGAGGACCAGGTATAAATGTAACAAAAAAGTAGCAGTACTGTGGCCCCGAGCGCAGGTGGGATCTGTGTTGGGGGAAGATGGGAGCAGGGGGCAATAGATGAGCGGGGGCCGGGTTGTCTCCCCAGAGTTGGGATTGTCAAAAGAAGGGGGATCCTCTTCAATTGCTTTTTATTTTGTTCTTTTCTGCCAGCACAGGTTGATTTTCGATGTAACCGCTATGAGGGATTGGGGAGGCGTTTCTCTTGAAAACTTAGTATATGAGAAATTTCGATTTTTTCTTTTGTTGTAAAGCCTAGCATTAATTTCATTGTACTTTTAAATATAAAGAAATCTCGTGTTGCAGTGACTAAGCTTAATGGGAGAAGTGAAAGTTCTCCTTTCTTATTTTAGCAACGTAATGTTGTCAAATCTGCCTTGAATCATCACAACAGGCTCTCTGAGATGCTGTTTGAGATGATAAATGACCCAAAGTGGCCCAGGAGTAGTTGTGCTCATGCAAACTTTAAATGTAAACGGTATTGAGTCAGCAAACATGGGAAAGGAGGCACACCTGGATATCAACAACATCCATGAGTGCCTGGGGACCACTCCGGTGGTGACGGTGCGCGGTACCAATACCTTTAACATAGATGCAAGAAATAAGCTATTTGTGTTGGACTTCAGGTTTGTGCCACGGCTTTTGAAGAACAACATACATGCATAATGTCATGAATACAAGCTTCCCCTCTTGCGCAACATAGTTCCCAAAATGTGCCTCTTTAAGCATAGTAAGCTCTCCCTATGAGCCAGAAAGTGGCACTTTTTCAAGGCTTGCATATTGATTTGCTGTGTACCTACTGAGCAGGAACACAATCTGAGTGAGTAGCTTCAAAAAGCCTATTGGCTAAAAGGAAGAGGCAAGATTTATCAGGAAAAACAAATTGTGAGAATATACTAATGGCTGTGAAAAGTACTGCAACTAGTAACAGTAAACATTGGATGTAGTGGAACCTCTGCTTTTTGGATACCTTTTTGTTTTGTGCATGCTTTGCTGATAGTGTTGGTTTCCTTTCGTTGGAATAAGTTTGCAAAGGACAATTGTGTGTGGAAGGGTAGTCTCTTCCTTTTTGTGTGCGAGGCAGTCATGTTTTTAACTATTATTTAAAAAGTAGTCGATTCATAGAAAAAATATTTTTAATAAATAAGAGTTTACCCATATTTTCACCGTAAATATGTCTTGTTTTTCAACTCTGTGGCTTTGTTGTGGCTTTCTGTACGTGAGTAGAGTTATCAAGCTGCTGGTGCTTTGGCATGTTTTGCACTGGACGGTTCATCCATCGTGCTGCATCTACACCATACTGGCTCGTTAACTACCCGGCACGTTGGTGCACACACATTTTTCACTTGTGGCTCAATTCAAACATACTTATGTCATGACTGTGAAAAATTCTGGAATTCAAACAGTTAAACATATAATGCTGTACTGAAATGAAAATACACTTTAAATGGATAACTGCTTCCAATAAGACATTCATAAATATAATGTAAATTACAAGAATACCTGAAGCAAAATATTTGGTTAAGAATATTCTGGTTTCCTGGTTCTGTATTCTAGGGATTGATGACCGCAAGACGCGGCATAGACCTCAGGAATAGAGGATGATTTTCCTGCGGGTCTCAAAGATGCCAGCAAACCTTTTCCTGACCTATTCCTAGTGCTGGTTTGACAAAGGTTGTGACAAAGGGTTTAGAATTGCTGTAGTTCTGACTACTGCTAAGTGGCGCTGCATGGTAATCGGGCATCTAAATACTTTCCTAACCTCCCAGTTGTGTAGATTTCCAAATTAAAGTATTGTGGCAGCTGCAAAAGATTAATCACCTTTTCTGATATATTGCCAGATATGAATGGCTGTATCCTCGTGACAAAGCCTAGAACATCTTCAACTGCTCGTGCACATGCACGCTCTGAATGCTCACAAGGCCTAGTAGGACGCCTCTTATCTTTCATTGTTATATTTGCCTTTAATTCCCTTGTTCCCTCCCAGTTGCCCTGTGGCCGCTTTGAAACACAATTTACTTGATGTATAAGCGACTTACAAATGTACAATAAATAAATGCCGCTCGTATTTTCTTTGTATTGCCGCTATGTTACGGTTTAACTTCCTGTATTGAAAAGGCATATATTTGCGGATTCTCTGTATTATTTTGTTCTCGCCGCCCGGGTCACCCCTTCAGTTGGCTTCTGCATGTGTCCCTTTGTGTTCTGCAGGAAGTATGTCTGGCAGCGAAAGAGCGTAGAGCCCCGGAAATCGGTATCCAACTTCCCTCCAGGCCTTCCCGTCAACCAGTAGGCGTTTGACATAATGTCGGGCTGGGAACCCATGCTTCTCCTGGTAGCCATGGGATATTATGTTTTCTATGCTATCAGCCAGTGCTTAAAGTGGGCCGGGGCCTGCCAGGGCCGGGCCCCGGCAGTCTCCAAAAAGTGGGACTGAGCCGGGGCCCTGCCAGCGCCCCCGTCCAACCGCAACATTGGCGGAATGCATTGAGATGCGCCTGCCATGAAGTCAGGCGAGCCGACAGAAGTGGCAGCCAGCCACAGCGATGCTGTGACTGGCTGCCACTTATGTCAGTCATAGTAACTGCCTTTGGTGACCCCTCGCGCGAGAGGTCACCAGAGGGGGTCACCAAAGGCAGTTACTGTCCCTTTGTTTCCCCCAGGTCGCCGAGGCGTCTTTAACCCTCGGCGAACCTGGGGATTCCTCGACGTTTATAAAAGATGGCTTTGAAAGTACACATTTCAAGCCATCTTTTATAAAGCTTTGTCGACGGACAATTTTGTCCGTAGTCAAAGCTTTATAAAAGATGGCTTGAAACCCGAAATCTTTAAAAAAAAAAAGATGGCCTGAAAACTAGGCAAACCGTAGGGTATGCACACAAGTATATATAAATATTTGTGTGCGTACCTTACTATGGTTTGTGTACTTTGCAAGCCATCTTTTATAAACGTAGAAATATGTTACATATCTCTATGTTTAGAAAAGATGGCTTGCATAGTACACAAACCATAGTAAGGTACGCACACAAATATATAACATTTATATATACTTGTGTGCATACCCTACGATTTGTGTACTTTAGGCCACGCCCCTCCCACAAGCCACGCCCCCAAATGAGGGCCCCCCTCGATTTCTTACCCCACTTAAAGCCCTGCTATCAGCCATCATTTTAACCTGCATCGCCAGTGCAAGCCTGAGTAGCTTGACCCTCATGGGCAGATTTCTCTGTGTTCAATTGATGGGAGTTGGACAGGAGGGGGAGGGGTCCGAATGATTTGTGAAACAGAGAGGAAACCCCATGTCTGAAAGGGAAATTCTGTGCAATGGATGTGGTTCCTCAAACATGAACCTGTGCTGTGACTGTTTCTCACGGTGTGTTCCCTTTGTGCTCTGCAAAGTACTGAGTAGTGTGCTACTCCCCTCCCAAGTACATTATTTCCACCCCCACCTTGATGGCTGCCTACTTTCCTATACACTGCGCAGGATAATCCAGTATTACATGTTATTATTACTCCACATTTCTCACCGGGTTAATGTATCTGGCATTGAGGTGGCCCAGCCAGCCAATGTGCTCACCTACAGAGCTTGCTGGACCTCTCCTTGCTGTCCTCATAAATACTAATTCCCCCCCACTAAAACCTTTCACCGACCCCTTCCAAGTGAACAGGATGTTGATGTTTTGTAATAATGTAACTTGTGTTGTGAATGTGTTTTTTTTTTTTTTTTTTCTTTTTTCAAAGGGGTGCTTCTTGCGTCTTTTCTACCCATGCCGTGATTGCGATGACGGTGCACAAACTCAGTGGATTCCCAGAAAAGAATATTATTTGGGTCTGGCCGACACCCTCAAGATGAACAGATCTTTCGTAAATCATGTTTTTAATTACTACTTTGGTAAGGTTGAGGGTTTGTTATTCTGAAGTTGGAGTGCATCCTAACAAGTGAGAAGTAATGAAACCGTTGTTCACAAGCCTCAAATAAGATGGTCTGTCACTGTGCATTCGAAATGCGGGGGGAATGTGTGGAACGTCTGGGGTGTACATTTTAAGCGATGTAGAGAGGGCATTCTAAATGTGTGTTCCCTAAAAAGACAAACGATGTTAGTCAGCATTTGCCAAAAAAACGAAAGCCTTCTTTGGATTGCCAGCATCGACCGACAGGTTTCCCCTTAAACTCTTTACTCCCTAGCATATGCGCTAAAATACAGCACTGCACATTCAGCAAATGCATGCCTTTACACATACAGATTCTGGCGTCCTTTCAAGGGAATAGGTATGCAGGGCCAGGCTCGCAGTGTCCTATTGGGCAATAGGCCCATAGCTGAACCAAACAAACGCAAAATGCTGGCGTGGGGCGGTTTTTTGGGTCAAAGTGGGCCACGTTTATGGCCTATGTGGGCCAGTTTGAGTTACTTCACTATGTGGCTTGTAGTGTTGCTGAATAATATTCTTTAAATTCACAATTTGCATCCCATTTTGTCAAACTCCCCTTTGGGTACTATTCGCACAGTGCCACAAAAGGAATGTATAACCATTTGCAACTGTGGGCCACATGTTCATTGGTGCCCGGGACAATTTTATGGCCCATCCGACCCTGCACAGGGCTATTTGGAGAGGACACTACAAGGAAAGACGTCTGTCACTCTATGTGCGGCCGCATGTCTGAATTCCTATGGGGCAGACTCGGCCTTCCATCCGTCCAAGATTCATGAAACGAGTACTGCTGAGTGGCATGGTAGCTCTGTGTTCCGTGCACTATAAATGACCAGTCATACATGCATTATTCTTTTGCAACAATTTCTAATAATGACAAACCACAAGCAACCGCAAAAGTGGTGCCACAGTAAAACGAGCAGGAAGCTTTGCAACTCCTGTTAGACAATTTTATTAGTTGAACTATGGTGGAAACGTGTAGAGGTGCAGAAACGGGATGATTTGTTCAAATGTGTGGATGGTGATTTGATGGAGAGTGAAAAAAGGAGCATAAAACAAGACTGCAAGATGGATCTTACTTTGTCTTGCCTAAATGCCAGTACTCAAATCTATATCTTTAATTGTGATTAAGAAGAGTCTGCTAAAGAGACTCTGCCTGTTAGCAACACCACTCTGCATGTACCAGTCGGACTGCTCCAGTGTGTGTGTGTGATAAACTAGCTCCCCACATTAAGCCACGTGTCTCCGTTTCTCTACCCTTGCAAGTTTGTTCCACCCAACTAACTTTCCAGCAAGCTTTACAAAAGCACATTTTGTAAAACGCTTTTATAAAATTGTCTTTGGTCCTAAATATCCGTTTAAAGATCTACTGGTTGCATATATATTCGACAGACATTTCTGTGACCCTCTCTATAAAACACAGATGTAGGACACCCTTCAAATAAATATCTTGTTCCCATTGCAAGAGTGGCCTCTGTCGTCTCCTACAGATATATGTGAACAGCTCATATTGAGTTTCACAGGCTATTAAGCGAAATACTGGGGTGAATTTTCAAGGATTTGGAGTTTCCCATTAGCACACACTCATGGGCAACTCCTAATCTGCTCGCAATTGCTCCACGAGACACCTAAGCTCTTCCAGCTCCAGAGCACTCACCATTGAGGTTTGATGGCAGACCCTTCAATACTGTCCTGTGGAACAACTTGCTAATCGTTCTTTGAGCCGAAGACGGCCACTTGATTTTCAGGAACCTGGTTTAAAAAGGCTTGAGGGCCTGGTCACTGTGCTTCTCATGTCCCCTGAGAGCTTGAATTTCGTTTAGGTGAAAGAGCAGGAAACCTAATGAATTTGTCACAGATTTTCTCTTTCACGTTAGCACTGTCCTTTCCATGTGTTATTCTCCTATAGACATGTACTTCTTTCACTCTTCTTTAGTTTTGGCTATTAGGTGGTGCTAAAGCGCCACCCATAAGCCAAAACATTGCATTCAGAGTACAGCTAGGGAGAAATGGCATATGGGAAGGGAGCGCCTCTTGTAGGTGTTGTTTGGTTGTTTACCCACCCATTGACTGCCAATGGCCATGCTAATCCCTATGGCCATTCCCACCCACCTCCTGTCACTCCCCACCCAAAACACATCCTCCTGGGGTCTCTTTGAGCTAGCTTTAATCAAGCTTTACCATCAGTATTTTTTCAAAGCAGTCTTCCGAGAGTTAGACTTAATTGGAGCTATAAACATGCTACTGATGTAATACAAATTTGTTAACCAGGTTTGCCTTCAGCCACTCTTTATAAGCACAATGAGTGTCCTCCACTGAAGTCCTGTTAAAAACAAGCATTGGAAAAGCCAACAGTTTTGGCTTGTGTATAAGTATTGGGCATTTGCCAGGCACTGCTATTATATGCCTAGGTACTCGCACCCTTTAGTTCCTGCTACGACCGATTGCCAGTTAATACCACTACAGCAGTGCTTGGCAAATGCCTTTCCCATGCCTACGCAAAACTGTTGGCATTGCCATTGCTTGTTTTACTTGTCTTTACTCAGAGCCCTTCCCGTTGCCCTTTTCCCCCTCTAGTTTAATTGACTTGTAATGTGCCAAGGACTGGAAACGATCAGCACATCCCCTTTACCCTGCATCCCTCTCTCCCTCCCCCTATTTTCTTCCCCTTTGGGCACCACAAATTGGCTGTGCTTATATTGGGCGTCTTCACAGAAATTTGCCCATGGGTAACTCGGAGGTGCTCCAGCAATCTACAGATTTGCTCCAGATTTAGGCTTTGTGAATCGGTGTTGGGTAACTCTGCAAATTTGAGATGCGCATGGGAAACTCTGTGAGAATCAGGCCCATATAATTTGTGCTATTGAAGACTATTGTAATGACTGACTTTTTTCATCACACCAGGGTCTGTAACATGTCCTGCAAAATGGGATGCTCCCTTTAAAGCTGGTGAAAAATACCCACTCATTGTATTCTCTCATGGACTTGGAGCTTTCAGGTAATGTGGCATTTCATTTCAATTTCATAGACCACTTAGTGCTTTGGAAGCCTCTTTTATGCTGAATGAGATACTAGTTCAATGATATGAAGCCATTATTTGGCCCAACTGGCTGCTTATGACCTGACCAGAACATTGTGTGGAATCTAGACCTCTACTCTGGATTAGCATAGCAAGACCTGTTCCCATGGCTTCCGCTGGGAAGTTCTCATGGCTTCCTTCGACTCCTCTAAAGTCATCATTAATGTCTACCTAAATGGCACTGTCATAGTCCAAGGCCCTCAGGCCAATCTCCTCCTCTTTGATAGGCGTTTCCCTCGCCTCATCAATTTCTTCTCGTCTCCTGCTGTCCCCTCCTCTCCCCCCCCCCTTGGCTACCTTGCCATCTCTCTCTCCTCCTCCTCTGCCCCTCCTAGGGCTCTTTCTCCTCCGCAGGGCGTACCTCAGATCTGTACCCCTCCCCGGAAGGTCTTTAAGGCTGGCAACCTTCTTCATATTGCCACTCTCAACCTGCCGTCAAACACTCCTTTGACATCTGCCACCTCCTTGAAGAACTAGACCTTGATGTCCTTGGTCTTACTGAGACATGGTTCATGGCCAGCTCTGTCACGAGCTTTGACACTCTCCTCCCTGATGGCTACAAGATCCTCTCAGCACCCAAATCCTCCCGGTCCGGTGGGGGAGGGGGGGTAGCCCTGATCTTTCCTGAGTGGATTCCTGCCTCTATCATTCCCACTCAGACCTACTCCTCTTTTGAATGCCTTGTCTGTAGGCTTTCTCTCTCGCCTACCCATTCTCTTACTGTGGTTACCATCTACCGGCCTCCTGGTCGAATCGCCTCATTTCTCTCTGAGTGGGCAGACCTCTCCTCCTCCCTCCTGGCCTCTACCACTCAACTCCTCCTCCTCGGTGACCTAAATATACATTTAGACTCTCCTTGCTCCTCATCTGTACTCTTCCGTGACCTTTGCGACTCCCTCTCCCTGTCCATCCTCCCCTCTGGCCCGACTCACTCTGCAGGGCACACACTCGTTGTCTTGATCTCCTCTGACCTCTCCCTCTCCATCCCTCTGACCACTCCTATCTCCTGGAGCGATCACTCCCTCCTCTCATCTCATCTCTCCCTCTCTTCCCCCCCAAGCCAAGCCTACCCCAACACTGCCACCTACCTTCTCGGACATCCGTCCCATGAAGCGTGTGTCAGTTGAGGCTTTTGCCGCCACTTCCCCCCCCCCCCTTTCCACCTTTGGCTGTCTCATATCCTGACACAGCCCTGTCTCTGCTCTACTCTTCAATTTCTGATACGCTTGATTCTCTTGCCCCTGTCATGAGGATCTGTTTGAAGTCCAAAGCCAAGTGCAATTCCTGGTATGACTCTGACCTAGCTACACTTAAACGTAAGTGTAGGGCAGCTGAGAGGAAATGGAGGACTTCCTGTTCATCCTCTGACAAACTGGCCTGTCGCCTGCTACAAAGGCAATACCGACTCTCTGTCCTCACCAAGAAGAGAGTCCACATTCAAGCTCGTGTTTCAGCAGCATCTAACAACTCGGCCGAACTCTTTAAAATCTACAAGGAGCTGGCCAACCCTGCTGCAGTCTCTACCCCTCCTGTTGCCTCCCAGGCTCTTTGCAATGCCCTTGCCTCTCACTTCATTTAAAAAACCCAGGACATCCTGTCCACCCTCTCCACCCACACCCCTCCTCTTCCCTCTCCATCTGTGCTTGCTGACCCTCCTTTTACCACCCTCCCACCATCCTTCTCGTCCTTTCCTCTTTTCACCCCTGACGAGGTTGCTAGACAAGTCTGATCTATGAAAGTCTCTTCAAAACAGGTTCATCCCTGTTCCTCTAAAACCATCAAGGACCACATTGACACCCTCGCTCCGGCCCTTGCTGATTTTTGCAACCACTCATTTGCCTCTGGATCCTTCCCCTCCCCTCTGAAGCACTCCTTTGTGCATCCTCTTCTCAAGAAACCCACAGCTGATCCTTCTTGTCCAGCTAACTATCGCCCAATTTCCATTACTCCCTTTCTTGTCAAACTCCTGGAAAAGTTGGCCATCTCTCAGTTTAACCTTCATTCCAATTCTGTTGGCTGTCTCCATGACCACCAGTCTGGCTTCAGAGCTGCCAGAAGCACGGAAACTGCTCTCCTGAACATCCGTGAAGATCTGCTCTCCAACCTTGACACTAACATTCCCACTGTCCTCGATCTCTCTTCTGCCTTCGACATGGTCAACCATACCATCCTGCTCAACCATCTCCGTGAAAACCTGGGTATCACTGATCAGGCTCTGGTCTGGCTGACCTCTTTCCTCTCAGATCGACCCTCCCAGGTCCAACTTGGGTCCTTCCTTTCATCTATCTTCCTCTCTACCTGTGGTGTTCACCAGGGGTCTAACGTCTCGCCCTGGCTTTTCAACCAATACCTGGCAACTCTCGCCCACTGCATTGGCATTTTCTGCTCAAATTTCCAGTGCCATGCTGACGACACTCAACTAATTTTCAGGCTGCCCTCTGCCACCTCCTCTCCCTCTCTGATTGCCTAACTGCCATCCAAGGTCGGTGTGCCGCCAATGATCTTTGTCTGAATGCCAGCAAGACGCAGATCCTCCTCATCGGCACACCTTCACCATCCTTTCCCCTCACTCTCTGGCCAGCCTCCCTTGGCCCTCCTCCTACCCCCACCTGCGAGGCTAAGAACCTCGGGGTCATCTTTGACTCCACCCTTTCCTTCTCCGCCCACATCTCCGAGGTCTCTAAAAAGTCAAATTTCCAACTGCACCTCCGAAGAGGTACTCCGCCTTTCCTCTCATTCCCCCAGAAGCTCATGGTATCCCAAGCTCTGGTTCTCTCTAGCTTGGACTATTGTAACAGCCTCTTTCAAAATTACCTGCCTCTACTCTCCGCCCTCTGCAACTAATCCAGAACAGGACTGCAAGACTTGTCCTTGGCCTCAAGCCCTGGGATCGTATCTCTCCAGCTCTGAAATCTCTCCACTGGCTCCCAGTGATGCAAGGATTAAATTCAAAACCCTCTGCATTGTCCACAAGGCTTTCTGGGGCCTGGGTCCAAAATAAGCTATCCCTCCGCAAATACCTCCCCTCTCGAGCTCTTCGCTCCTCTACCTACAACTCCCTCAGGGTCAGTCGTTTTTCTAAGAAACAAGCTGGTGGTAGATCTCTGTCTTCGGCTGGGGCCTCCGTCTGGAATGGCCTCCCTGGCACTCTAAAACCTGAGGAGAACCATCTCCGGTTCCGGAAGGACCTCAAGACCTTCCTCTTTTCTTCTGCCTTCACTCCCCCTATCCCCTGCTGATCTGTTCTCTCTTGGCACCGTGCACCTGACCACCCTCTGTCCTTTGGGCCCAGGTACCTGCTCATCCTGCCACCCCCCTGCACTGCCTCCGGACCACCACTTGCACTGGGGTCTGTATCTACCCATATAGCCCCACCCCCTTTTTCTTCCTGCACTTATCAGACCTACCCTGTCTGCTGCCTTAAACCTAGCACTTGCAAATTGCTGGCTGCATTACCACTGTTTGTTGCCTTTATTATTTATTTATTGTTATTTATCTGTTTCTCCTCTGCTTCGCACTTTCCACCTCTTCCCCCCTTCCATGCACGCGTTCTCAATGTCACTGGGCCTAGTAAGATCGCTGTTTTGTTCTCCCCTGTTCCCCTCCCTTGCCTGTCGCGCTCTGAAACACTTGTGTACGAGCGCAATAGAAATAAAATATCAATCAATCCCATTGTGTCCATTGAGTACATTCAAGCCCGTTTCCTTTCTGACTAGTTAGCACCGCAAGTAATGACTCAATGTTGCACTGTAAGGCCGCAACAAAATGATTACCGTTCTGCAGGAGTACAGGGATGTATAGTGGGTAAACCTCCTACTCAGTCCCACTCTTACTACTAAACCAGTAATGATACCTTTCGTCAAGATGAAATGGGCACAGTCCAAAGGTGTACCTCCTTCACCTCTTTTGGTAGTGCAGGCCGAGGACCGCCTATTTCCTCAGGAGGATTGTGAGCTGAGAAAATGCAGACAGTGGTGTGAATGGATTTGGGGTTGTTTGACCGATTTTTTTATTACTATTTTTGTTGTGGTTGATCATTGTCGATTTGACTGAATTTATATATTTATTTTTATTTGTTTTTTACTGCAAATATATGCAGGGGAGACCCCCCCCCCTGCAGCCTCTCCCCAAACCCCCTATATTTATTAACCCAAACCCACCCCCCAGATATATTTGCAGTAAAACCCCATTCCCCAAATTTGGTCAAATCGGCTACGACCAAATCAACCACAGTCAACTAGGCTAATGCCATGTGAATGGGCACTGTGGGTTGATCAGCAGTGGTGTTCAGGCAAGTGACTTGGCAGTTCAAGGAAGCCTCTTCGTAGAAAAAAGGTAAGAAAATTTGGGCTTAAAAGTCAAAGTGGACATGGGGGAGGGGCGGGGGTAGGACCTCTCCACAGCATCCGTTGGCTTCTTGTCTTTGGTGGCACAACAGCTGTGAGCCAGGCTTCTAGGAGCTCCATCAGTCAGTGATTTAGCATCTGGTTTCCGAGCTGGTTGAGTGGGTGCAACACATGGTGCAGTCCAAGCAGCAACAGCAAGTGGCACAAAGAAGCTTGGTACATGCAGGCGATATCTGAGTCGGAGTAGATCACGAGTAGTTCAATGTGAAAATTAAGGCAGGTTCAAGGTTCCTTGATTTCTGGGTTGCTTGGTGGCCCAATCCAGGGTCTCCAGGGACAAGGCAAATCCTTAGTTCGGCCCTTCCACTTCAAGGACATGTGTGGCACCTACAGGAAGACCTTCCACTTGTTTTGCTTTTCTGTCACGTGTAATGGTCCTAAAACCACTTACCTTATTACATAGATCAAAAGTTCTTGGACTCAGGGAGGCAATAACACACACTAAGACCAACAATTGGAATATAATCGGCTCTTCACAGGCCCTTTTATTCATGCAAAATAGAAGCATACAAATAAGTCTTGGAGTAAATGCAAGTGGTTATACATAAACACACACAAGAATAGTTCTAAACAAGGTCTACATCACCGTTAGTGCAGTTGAAGGAGAAAGCTTCATCTCAGCCACGACAACACTACCCAGTCCCAAGGCAGGTAGGCAGAGTGATCACTCATGCTAACAGGTTCTGGAGTGAAGCGTCCTCCCTCTCAGCAAGACTTCATCACCCAGCGTTCCAGTTCTCTCTCTACCATTAGTATACCTCTTCTCTTGTGGGGGAAAAAAATCCCCTCCCACATTAGAATGCCAACCGTCCACGGCCGAAGGACAGACAGCAAGCATGGGGAGCAAAGAGCAGAAAGATCCAGTGAGTTGTGAAAAAGCCCAGTTTGTCTCCCACGCACTCATTCCCAGCACCCCTTATCACTGCAACTGCACAACTTGGACTCCCTTCTTGGCTCGTCCTTGAGCGAACAATACAACATCTATCCTCCACAGTGAGCTCATCGGCTTCCTAATATAATATCGCAACCGTGGCAGAACTCATGTCTGCTAACTGAGCTCACAGAAACGTAGACTTTCATTGTGGTTTGGAAGTGAATGTCCAAAATGGCCGTGCACCGGCGCCATGTTGTATTTAGCTCATTTTCGCATTCGCATCATACCACTCCACTGAGCAATATCCTGGTTCCAACACACAGCCAGCAGAGAGGCCTAGGTCCTACAGCCGTTTTGCCCCCCTGTTCCCTGGAGATGATTAGGGGGTCAGTGCTCTCCTCTGCCTTGTATGTCTTCTGTCTCTCAGATGACTTTGGAATAAATAGGCTGTATCCCCAACAGTGGTCCAGTGAATCCTTCTGGTCTTGAGAGCCCAAAGATGAATCCACGGAGAGGATCCTCTTTGTGAAATTAATTTCACAATGTATTTGTCCAAAGCATGCCTGCTGCAAGTGGCCCAATCCTGGATGTTGTAACAAGTGTCCTTCGTCTTCTGACATCACAGCCAGAGTGCCTTGCCTGCACGAAATGGGGGGAAGGCGTGGACAGGAAGAGGTAGAGACCCATAACAGAAAACAGCTTAGGGGAACCCTTCTCTCAGCCCACATTTCCCTTCTAGCTACTCTAACTAAAGGCCCCATCCATGTTTATTGCCAAGGAACTTGTGGTCAACACCCTGGTGCGAGAGTTGCTTTGTGCTGCCTTTGATAAACCAGTTCCCATAGACCACCGGGGGAGTATCCTTTTCCCGGTGAGGAAGGTGTAGACTTTCTTCTGGGAATCAAAGAGGCAGCATCCTGTACATTGTACCACATGGCAGATGTGGAGACAGTCGGACCAGACACCAATACACATCAGTCCTGTCATAGCTGGGGTCTTGCTCACAACAGTATGTTATCAATTTTCTGTCTCTGTATAATTGTGTGCCTTCAGTCATCATGTCAACCTGGTATGGCTTGTACGTGCCAGCAGATTGGCTAAGACATGTAATTATTAAGTTTGGAAACAGAAGTGTAGAATTTTACCACCTCTCCCTGCAGGAACATTGTGCTCCAGCCACTGTCAGGAATGCACGTGTGGCATGTGAACCTGCTCTGTGCTTCTAGAGTACTGCTGCTGAGGGTAACAGGAGGCTGGCTCTCTTGGCATAGATGCACTATAATTTTGGCATGTAGCATTCATTAGAGGCGGGGGTTGGGGGGTTCTGATAAGACACTTCATTTTCAGGAACAGAAATTCCTGCACCACTTTTACTTTCAATAAAAAATAAACAAAGCTAGGCATTTCATACCCTCACGAATGGCAATCCGTCATAAAGGTTTAATTCACTTATGCTCAGTCAGTACTGAAAACACTAATTTCAATATGCCCAGTTAGCATGCAAGGCCTGAGTACATACTCCCCAGTTATCACATCAAAGCCGGATTTTGTTACGCTCAGTTAGCAATGCAAAGTGCAGCATTACCTCTCCCACCATGCAAGCCACCGCTTCAGGTAGAAGAGCGCAGAGGCGGCCTGCATGGGCAAGGGAACAGAGATGCTGGCTGTGTGTTTCTTACTGGGGGGGAACACGGATGTCCAGGTCCACCGCCCAGCTGCCTTAAACAGCAGGGATCTGGATGTGGCATGTTGGTTGGAGCCACGCAGAGCCTGAGTCTGCAGGCACGGACAGAGCAGAGTTGCCATGCACCCTTTTGATGAATTTAGCTAGAGAGGAGTATGGGGTAATTCTGCTGTTTGGCCCTGTTTTTGCCTATGCAATGTGCAGTTTGTCTCTCTTCCATTAATCTGTGCACGCCGCCATACAGCATCATAATATAATTAGGCCGATTTGCTGGCTGAACCAGCCAAGGGCTAACACTAAAAGAGGAGGATTAAAAGAAAGAACTGAATTTCTGAAAAGGAAATAAAAACAATGATGTGAAGGAAGAGTGAAAGATAGGATGGAGAAAGGCATTAGTGATAATAATGTATCAATAACTTGGTCTACATAGGTCTTGCTACTGCAGTGTTCCCCTTTTATAGCGATGAAGATAACAGGTGTTATCCTAATTTAACGGTACTCCATGTATCAACCTCAGAATGATGAAAAGCTGACTCAGCCCTTCGGGGATTCAAGCAAGTAGGTTAAAAAGGAGAACAGCATAGTGAAGCCATCAAAGAGAAGAGCAAGAGAATGAGGGGGGGGGGGGCAATGGAGGAAAGCGGATAGCTACAGCAAGGTGGGGAGCAGGGGCTAATGCTCAGTAGGAGAAGTGGAGAAAAGGGGTCGGGAGAAGTGGGAACTGCGAGGTCACAGGACAGAACGGAAAGGTCAACTGCAAAGAGAACTGTGACATGAGGGAGAAAGCCTGCAAAGGAAGAAAACAAATGGTGATGGAGAAACATGAGCTTGAAGGAGATGAAAGTAGGAGAGTACGAGCTGTCTCTGATGAAGAAAAGGGGGCAGAAAGTAGAGAT
Source organism: Ambystoma mexicanum (assembly GCF_040938575.1). NCBI lineage: Eukaryota > Metazoa > Chordata > Amphibia > Caudata > Ambystomatidae > Ambystoma > Ambystoma mexicanum. Next base: position 276,882,013 of record NC_090927.1, on the reverse strand, counting down.
GGAAATATGAACCGTCGAGGTGAGATAAAAAGCTGAAAATGCAACAATAGGGAGACTTTGAAAAATGGAACTGGAACAGGAGTTAGTGGAGAGATGGACAATTGGGGATACAGGAGGTTGAGCGCAAAATTGGTTTGGATGGAGGTGAGAGAATGGGGGAGGTAGAAGTCAGAAGAGTATGTTTGAGTGAATGGGACAGTGTGGCAAAGAAAATGAATGTGAGCGGATAAATGGCAGATGTGAGAGGGAAATTGTGTGAAATATATAGCTGAGAATATAGGACAGAGTTGTGAATCTGAGCGATTAAAGTGGCAGAAGTGGTGATGAGTGGTAACCTGAGAAAGAGAAGGCCAGAGTTTATTTTTGAGGGCCAAGTGATATGCAGGGTAGGAGGTATGGAGATGAAAGTAGTATATAGGTAGTGGTGATGGGTAGACGGGGAGACAAAGGTAGGAGGAGGGCTGAAGGAGAGAAGGCAATGATAAAAATGAGAAGTGGAGAGTAGAGGGGAACTGAAATATACATGACCGGGGTACAAAAGGTAGAAAATAAGGTGAAGAAAAAATGTGATGGGAATGCTGGCGAGAGAATGAAGTCCACATTAGAGTGACATTTGAAGAGAAACATCAGAGGAGGATAGCAAGGGTGGACTTCAGAGGTTACACGAGAAAGAGAAATTTGAGACCAGAACAGAGGTAGAAGAGGTGGCAAAAATGGAGACTGTGAAGGAAGCGAGTGGGTGACAGATGAAAGAACGAGAGGCAGATATGGAGTTGAGAGACACGTGGAGGGGGCATGTAGGAAGGGAGATGAAAGAATAAGAATAGTAGAAATGGCAGCGTGGGGCGTACTGTTCCTGCAAAGGGGCGATGAAAAGAGAAAGGTATAAAGGAGGTGAAGGCAGGTGAGAGCATTCAGTATGGATGCAGGTGAGAGGATGAAAGGTAGAGGCGAAAGGAAAGCAGGGAGAGATCGGGCATACCAATGGTAAAGAGGGAGGTTGGAGAGTAGGAATAGTAGAAATGGAGGCGAGAAGATGACGTCACCTATTGCAGCTCACTTGCGCAATTCCACCTTCCGTATGCAAATGGTGCAATGTCTGCTCACCAACCTCCCACTTTGCAGCTTTCTTTGGTGCCTGTGCATTTAATTTCCTGTGGAGCTTGGTCAGTTCTCATAGAAGCGCAAATGGCTGCTACGGGTGAAATGGCTGTTGCACGTATGCCAGCTCCCAGGCAGCCATCCACCTCACCCCTCAACATCTCATGAGAGCCAGAGTTACTTGCATTTCCCACACTACCAGGCGTAAGAGCTGCTAGGAAGTCGCATGGAACGGAGGAGAGGGTGTATGGGGGAAAGTAGATCAGGCAAGGCCAGCCTAAAACTATAATGTACAAAGTGAAACACTTCAAGATACTAGCAATATCTGGTTGTGCCCACCTGGAGGATGGCCATACCTGCTGATGGGAACATGGGTTCTGGCATTACATGTTGGTGGGCATACCTTTTCTGGGCATGGTTAGGCTGGTCGAACCTGCTTACCTGGTATTCCTCTTTTGGCCATAACGCTTTCTGTGAATGTGGGGGGAAAACGCCATGCAGGTGGAGGATGTATATACCTTTTCAATAAACAGATGGAGACCTGAATTGTATGTTTAGGCATGTGCACATATTTAGTTGGGAAATGTGAAGAATCATTAAACCCGCCCCACATCCCTTAAGTTATCGTAAAATGTTAGCATGCTGTGAACAATCTTACTACCCCAATATAATTTAAACTTAATGATTTAAAAAGAATTTGCTTAAAATGTCCTTGTGAAATATCCTGGCATCTGTGAACATTGTTTTTGAAAACTGTCAAGGTTTTGGTTTGGGTTCGAGGGCCATAGTCCATCCTAATGCACTATTTTCCCAGAAATGCTTTCTGTAAGAACACCCCGAGTTCCCTAAAATCCCAGAGTGGCCCTTGAATTCTTGCATGTCTCAATGTGCTTTGCAGTGAATCCTTTCTAAGGAAGTTCTTTCTAAGTTTTGATTGTGCCTATGTTTGTAAATCTAGTTGGCCTATCCACCACCAACATTTAATGACAACAAATAACGTACTAGGAAGACCAGTATCATAAAACCTGAAGCCTTTATATGGTTCAGAGTAGGGCAGTGGATAATAGTCAACATTGCCCCTGGTCAAAAATCAAATCAAACGTACCCTTTTCCCCGAAACCAGTTTGCTTTTACACCTGTAGTAGCTCCTACTTTACGAATGGGTAATCTAAAAAATTGCATTCTTATTTCAGAATTTGGGAAAGAGACATGCAGAGCAGTCTCTAGCTCAACATGCTTGTTGATTTGTTCTAAATAGCACGGAAAGGTTGTTCAGCTGCATGTGCTGTAATTGGCCTTTCTACATAGGCCTAAATAGAAAGGTTGTTCAGCTGCATGTGCTGTAATTGGCCTTTCTACATAGGCCTAAATAAAGAACATTTTGTTGAGTTTTACACGAACGCACAGGCGTATTACAGGAGTTTATTCGTAACCCTTGCAACGCATTTCTTCCTTGATGATTTTCACATTTTCTTCCTTACACCTGCTTTTTGTGAGTGCAGATTATTTTCTCGTCTCTTTCTTAATGGATTATGCTAAATATCAATTGATTCAATGCCAGTGAATTCTTTTTATCCATAAACTATCACTTTGTGTGCAGCAGACCTTTTTCAATTGCTCTTTAAAACTGACCAACTGTTGGTTCTTGGCAGTACTGGTTTTATGTCCATCTTGTGTTTGTCATGCGGGGACTCAACAACTGCTATACCGCACTTTTCCATGCCAAGGACTTTTGGAAGCATGTGATGTAAATCTATATAAACCACAATGGTCAAAGTGGACATTGTAGAAGGATGCAAGGAGTTATGAAAGGGAGTGCGGTGGGTAAACTGAAACATGCAGAGGGAACAGACATGTGATCTGTCCAATGTCCTTCTGTGTTTTCTGTGGTCTGTTAGTAAGTGGTTTCAATGGGATCATGAGGTGGGAGCCCCTGTTTCCACTATGTTTCCACTATGTAGGCCTAAGCCTGTACGTTCTTGGAGGTCCTTGTTAGGTTAGAATCTCCTCTCTATTGCGCATTTGTGTTCAACTCACCAAAACGTTCTTATTTTAGTCTGTATATTTTCCACATTCAAGTTCTAAAAAGCATAAATGACACCTGTAAAGATGGCTCTGGCAGAATATTGCAGTCACCGGTTTTGAAATTGGGTTTAAAAAGAATAGTGCTTAAGCACCACAATAGGAGACTGATTAAGTGCTTCAGCCAACTCCGCTGATTCTATTACTCACCCTCCATCTGATAATTGACGCATCTCACAGTTGTCATACAGTTCATGAGACTCGAAACCAGTTGTGTTTTTATAGAAACTGAGGAGGTTCCATTTAATGTAAATAGCAATGGAAGCTCCAATTGTAGTCTCCCAACAGGCGGGGCACTCCAAGTGGTCCGATATTCGAATACCTTTGCAAAGCATCCTTATTGGGAGGATGGAATGGAAGCAGATCTTTGTGTTTGCAAATTACCCATGTTATAAAACACTTTTGTGGAAGAGTCCTTCTAAATTGACTGTCTTGTTTTTACCTAGGACACTGTATTCTGCTATTTGCATCGAGATAGCATCTCACGGCTTTGTGATTGCTGCAGTTGAACACAGGTGTGTATTTAAGTATTTCTTATAAGAGAAGTTGAAATGAGATATGTATTGCATATTATATATGTATTGATTTGTTTTTGGTTATTACAAAGCTTTACAAAAAAATAATCATTAAAGAGACTGAAATGAAATCCACAATACATTACAAGATAATACAAAATTACAAAGATTACAGAAAAACGACTTCATTCCAATTATACCCAAATTTGACACAACACATTAACACAGAATTTCTAGGATAAAATCCATATAATGCTTACAGAATTGTGTTTCATATATTAAGAGCTCACTTAAAATATGTAAATTAATGATTAATATATAATATTAACATTGATAAATATATTTCCCTATATTCCTTAAAGAAATAATACATTAATATCCAGATATTTTGCATAATACAATAACAGATGAATCTGAACTAATTTACATACAACCGATAAAAATCTCAGCACTGGCAAATTTTATGCAACTGATTTGCTACGCATAATGTCCCGCCACAGATGATCAAGAGACGCCCAATTGAGGTTGGAGACAAATCTGTTAAAATATTCAATTTGCTGCCTTCTGAGAGCAGGACAAAAGATCATCAAATGTAGAAGTGTTTCCTTACAATCCACGATATTACAGAAACGGCAATGCCACAGAACATCTCGCATACCCCCTCTTACGAATAAAATCTCCCTGGTGGACAACACATTTAGTCTGAAGCGCATACAAGTGTTATGCATTTTTTTGTTTGGGAAGCGTTTCAAGTATGGCACCACACAACCCAGTTTTTTGTTAGAGGTGATGATATGTGAATATAGCCGAGAGCCTATGATGGCATCATTGGTACATGCCAAATCATTGTTTTGGCTCATTTATTTTACTTTAGATAGGAGTTACAGAAGCGTCTCGAGCGGTACTCCTAGTTTCATCAATGATTTTACATTCAACATGTAACTTAAACACAAAACCCTCTTGTTATAACTCCTTCCCTAACACCTTTACTCAATACCGTGTATAAGCTCCCTTCTGAGCTCACACATAAACGAGGAATCACCTTTACTTGATAGAACTTCAAGGCTGGCAAAATTGAAAATTTGCCATATTTCATATCTACCTTTTTTGATTTGTGCATTTTGATTATTCACTTTTTCCTTAAGGTAATTCCTATGAAAATATTTCTTAGGAGATTAAATAATTGGAAACCCCAGATAATTCATGCTCTAAAACCAATCAGATTTGAGTGCTTGCTCAGCCTTAAGATAACCGTCTTCTCGGGATTAACTCACAAATGATTATCATTTATATACTGATTAAACACCACCATTAATCTTTGGAGCCCAATCTATTTTGGGTGATACAAAAGCAGCCCTAGCCAATGTACTACCAACATCTGCAACATAGAGATTAAACAAAGAGAGCGCAAGTATACACCTTTGTTGCAGGCCATTATGAGTAGAACATGTTTTAGTTAATAGCCCATCATTATTCAGCCTTATCTGGATTTTGGATCCCTCATGAAGCTAAATCCGAATGGACAGTAATCCCTGGGGTAAACAAAGTACGTTCAGTTTGAGCCATAGAGTATTCCTATCTACTAAATCAAATGCAAGTGATAGGTCCATTAAGCAACACAGATGGCAGGGGAATTATCTTTCCATGTTAGCTGTTGTAAAGAACTGAGCAGGAGGCCACCACAATCCGTGCCCATTTGTTTGTTGGAAAGATAAGATGTTATCAGTGGCACTCCATTCTTCAACATGTTTTAGCACTAAAGACGCGAAAAGTTTGGAGTCTGCATTGAACAGAGTTGTGGGGCGATAGTTCATAGGAGATAACCTAGCGCCCTTCTTATACATATGTATTCCATACATGATGTTTTCCACGAAGGGGGAGAGGATTTAGTTTTCACAATGTCATTAAATAGGATAAATAAAACTTTAGACCATGAATCCACATTGCTTTTAAGTGTCACAATCGTGAGTTGATTAGGGCCGGTCGCTCTAGATGAGCTAGTCTTCATAATCAAACTCACAATGTCTTTTATGGTAAATTTCAAATCCCATGTATTGAGATACATACCCACCCAATCAACATCAGCTCCCTCCGCCAATCCATATAATTTCAGGAAATGCCCATGCCAAACCCCTTCTGATAGGTTAGTTTGAGCAGATATTTGATTCCCCTCAAGGGGGTTTAATAGGAGCCTGAAATATCTTGTTACAATCTTTCAAGGTTAACATAATTGATACATGACTGCACGATATGATCTAATCCAATTTTGTAATCTCTGTTTCACTTTACCAACTGCTTTCAGCTTTAGATCCATATTATCGGGCATCTTATTGATTGATCTAATCAACCCACGGGCAGTTTATTTTGTTATTTTTAACCAGAGAATCAAACCTATGGTTAAAAGGTTGACTCACCAAGGACTTATTGGACCCCTTTCTCAATTTAACAATTGTTACTTGTAAATATGGACCAAAAGTGCTATGCGCATAGGTGGATAACTTGGACTTAAGACTGAGCTGACAAAATCTCTCGATCAGTGTTCAATTTTAAGATGTTACCATTGTACCATGCTAATCGGGGAACCTTTAGTATTCACATTCTGGGTTGTGCTATTTTGTTTACTTTATTTTCTTTGGCTTGATTAGAGATACGAGCGCCATTGGTCTCCCTCTCCTTTCTCCCTCCCCTCCATCCAGTTCCTCGGTTGCCTTCCCTCCCGCCTCCCTGACCGCCCTCCTCCCCGGATTGGCGGCCTTGCTGCTGTGTGTTTAGGGTTACTGTGCACCGAGACCCAGACTAGCTTTCTCTCCTCGTGGTGCTGCAGGTGAGGACAGCATCAGCAGAGTCCCTCCTAGGCTTCAATTGTGTTATTTTGTTTATTTTATTTTCTTTTGCTTGATTAGCGCTACAAGCGCCGTTGGTCTCCCTCTCCCTCCCCTGCATCCAGTTCCTCGTTGCCTTACCTCCCGCCTCCCTGACCCGCCCTCCTCACCTGATTGGCGGCCTTGCTGGTCATTACTGACCCTCCCAGGGCAGCCCTGCGGCTAAGGGCCCCTTGGCAAAGGGCGGCTCCAACAGAGGCGGCTCCAGCTAGTGTCTGCAGGTGTCCGCAGGGGAAGCCAGTGCCAGCCATCAACCAGCAGCGACTTAGGAAGGTAGGAGTGGCCCTGACTTGACCCTGCAAACCTGTCCATATAGCAGACTCTCAAACTTAGGTGCGTTTCCTCCTGTTTTTAAAATTGCATTGTGAAAGTAGTGGCGTTCTGTAGCTTGCCTCTTAGCATAGCACTCATCTAGCGAACCTTTCTACCACTATCTAAGCGCCTGTTGTCTTGTCCAATTGTCAACTTATCTCGTCTCTCTCTGTCTCGTCTGCCTGCTCCCTGGACTTATCTCGTCTCTCTCTCTCATCTGCCTGCCCCCTGCCCTGTTGTCCTTCCCTAGTGTGATCCCCTACCCACTCCCATCCTCTTCCATAGCTACACTATGGTGCTCTCTGTCTCTCCTATCTGAACTGATTCTCTATCGACTATCCTGCTCTCCTCACTTAATCTGGTAGGAAAAAGTTTAAAAGGACATCCTGGTCTCCACCCCAGGCCTCCCTATCGCTGACACCTATTCCAGTGCCTCGTCCAGGCAAACATTCACCAACATCCTCTTTGTCGTTCTCTCGACAGACCTATGGATTCTACATATGGTCTTTGAGCTCTGTCCCTTCTCTTCCTCTCCCATTAATGGTGGCACCCGGTGGGAGGCCCTCCTGACCTCCTTCCCCTGCTCTAAGGTCATCATTAATGTTTACTTCAATGGTACCGTCTTGGTCCAAGGCCCTCAAGCCAACCGTCTCCTCTTTGATAGACGCTTCCCGCGCCTCATCAATTTCCTTTCTTCCCCTGCTGTCCTCTCTCTCCCCGCCATATCTTCCTTGTTTTCCCCTGCTTTCTCCTCCTTGGCTGCTTTGCCCTCTCCTCCTTTCTCTTCTGCCCCACCCCCCTCGGGCTTTTTCTACACCTCTTCAGGGCGTACCTCTGATTTGACCCCCTCCCCGGAAGTCTTTCAAGGACGGCAACCTTCTCCACATTGCCACTCTAAACTCTCACTCAGCTGTCAAACACTCCTCTGATATCTGCCGCCTCCTGGAGGAACTTGACCTCAATGTCCTCGGTCTCACTAAGACATGGTTCACGGCCAGCTCTGTCACAAGCTTTGACACTCTCCTTCCTGATGGCTACGAGATCCTCTCCGTGCCCAGATCCAACTGTACCAGAGGGGGTGTAGCCCTGATCTTCCCTGAGTGGATTCCTGCCTCTGTCATTCCTACGCAGGCATACTCCTCTTTCGAATGCCTCATCTGCAGGCTCTCTCTCTCTCTCTCTCTCCTGGCCATTCCCTCACTGTGGCTACCATCTATCGGCCACCTGGTCAGGTCCCTTCCTTCCTCTCTGAGTGGGCGGACCTCTCCTCTTCCCTCCTGGTCTCAACCACTCAACTCCTCCTTCTTGGAGACCGCAACATCCACCTGGATGCTTCCTGTCCTTCCACTGGACTCTTTCGTGACCTCTGCGACTCTCCCTCACTCTCTATTCTCCCCTCTGGCCCGGCTCACGCTGCAGGGCACACTCCCGATGTTCTGATCTTTTTAGACCTTCCCCTTTCAAACACTCTCCCCACTCCTCTCTCCTGGAGTGATCACTTTCTCCTTTCTTCCCATCTCACCCTCTCTACCCCTCAGGCCAAGCCAACTTCAGCACTGCCACATACCTTCTCGGTTATCCGACCCATGAAGCGTGTGTCAGTTGAGGCTTTCGCCACCACTTTATCACCCCCCCCATGGCTAACTCGCATCCTGACCCTTTCCATGCTCCACTCTGCTTTATCTGATACTCTCGATGTTCTTGCCCCTGTCATGAGGATCCGCTTGAAGCCCAAAGCCAAGTGCAACTCTTGGTACGACTCAGACATCGTCACCCTTAAACGCAAGTGCAGGGTGGCTGAGAGGAAATGGCGTGCTTCCGGTACATCTTCTGACAAACTGGCCTGCTGCCTGCTCCAAAGGCAATACCGGCTCTCCGTCTGCACCAAGAAGAGAGCCTGCATCTCTGCGGCAACTAACAACTCGCCGGACTCTTTTTAAAATCTGCAAGGAGCTGGCCAATCCTGCTTCAGTCTCTACCTCTCCTGTCCCTTCCCAGGCCCTCTGCACGGCCCTGGCTTCTCATTTCATCTCTAAAACTCAGGACATCCTGACCTCTCTCTCTTCCTCTTCCCCTCCTCCCACTACATCCTGCACTTCCTCTGGCCCTTCTTCGGCCACCTCTCCTCCCTCCTTCTCTGCCTTTCCTCTGTTCTCCCCAGCTGAGGTTTCTAGACAAGTCAGATCTATGAAAGTCTTGTCAAAACAGGTGCACCCCTGTTCATCCAAAACCATCAAGGACCACATTGACACCCTGGCTCCTGCTCTGGCTGATTTCTACAACCACTCCTTCACCACTAGAGTCTTCCCCTCCCCCTGAAGCACTCCCTATTGCACCCTCTTCTTAAGAAATCCTCTGCTGACCCTTCTTGCCCAGCTAACTATTGTCCAATCTCCATCACTCCTTTCCTGGGCAAACTCCTGGAAAAGCTGGCCATCTCCCAGCTTAATCTTCACTCTGCATCTATTGGTTGTCTCCATGACCATCAGTCTGGCTTCAGAGCTGCCAGAAGCACGGAAACTGTTCTCCTGAACATCTGTGAAGACTTGCTCCCAAACCTCTATTCCAAACCCCCTTGGTCCTCTTCTTACTTGATCCCTCTGCTGCCTTTGACACGGTCAATCATGCCACCCTGCTCAACCGTCTCTGTGATAGCCTGGGTCCTCGCTTGACTGACCACCTTCCTCTGTGATCGACCCTCCCAGGTCCAATTTAGGTCCTTCCTCTCCCCTATCTCTACCTGTGGTGTTCCCCAGGGGTCTAACCTCTCTCCCTGGCTGTTCAACCAATGCCTGGCACTTCCTTACACCGCATTGCCGCTCTCTGCTCCAACTTTCAGTGTTATGCGGATGAAACTCAACTCATTTTCAGGCTCCCTTCTGCCAACTATTGTCCTTCTCTCATCTCCGACTGTCTGTCCGCCATCCAGGAGTGGTGTGCCGCCAATGATCTCTGCCTTAATGCCAGTAAGACCCAGATTCTCCTCAAAGGCACACCTGCTCCCTCCTTTCCTGTCACTCTCTGGCCGGCCTCTCTTGGCCCCCTTCCTGCTCGCACCTGTTAGGCTAGAAACCTTGGGGTCATCTTTGACTCCACACTTTACTTCTCTCCTCACATCTCTGACGTCTCTAAGAAGTCACACTACCAGCTGCACCTCCTCGGAGGTATTCTTTCCTTCCTCTCCTTCCCCCAGAAGCTCACTGTCTCCAGAGCTCTGGTTCTCTCTAGGCTGGGCTGGATTACTGCAACAGCCGCTTTCTAAATCTGCCTGCCTCCACTCTCTGCCCTCTGCAACTTATCCAAAACAGGACTGCGAGACTTGTCCTTCGCCTCAAGCCCAGGGATCGTATCTCTCCAGGACTGAAATCTCTGCACTGGCTCCCAGTGGCGGCGAGGATTAAGTTCAAAATCCTCTGCATTGTCCACAAGGCCGTCTGGGGCCATCTCTAGTTCAGGAAGCACCTCAAGACCTTCCTCTTTGCTTCTGCTTTCTCTCCTCCTCTCCCCTGCTGATCTCCTGGCTGAATCTGGTTACCTGGCTACCCCCTGATCTCGGGCCCAGGTCCCCTCCCCACCAGTTGCAAACCTGCACTGCCCCCCCCTGGCAACCCTTGCACTCAGGGACTGTTTCTGTATCCCTACAGCCCCTACTAGCACTTGACGCATGATGTCTGCATTTACCCTTGCACTGGCCACCAGCTGGCCGCACTTTTATTTATTGTCTTTATTTACTTACTGTTATCCTATCTACTTGCACTGCCCCTCCCCTGCACTTGGGCGATCTCAATGTCACCTGGCCTAGTAGGATCGTTGTCCGTCTTCCCTCTGTTTCCCCTCCCTTGCCTCGTTGCGCCTTGAAACGTTTGTGTATAGGCGCATTATAAATGCCATATCATAGGGTAAGTTTGCCTCATCTTTCCAATTTCATCTACACCTAAGGTTACACATAACCTTGACTGATAGCTATACTCAGTAGGCACCACCTCAAAATCAATTACGAGGTTGAGCAGTCTCTTGTATACAAAGATATAATCAATAGTGGAGCTACGTTTCCCACAAGACCAAGTCATGGACTTTGTAGCCAGTTTCTTATATAGGTCATTCACCATATACAATCTCCAACTCATCAATGTATCATGCCAAATTTGTCCTTGGAACCAGTTCCTCTTTGTTGCAGGGACCAAGCTAAACAGGTCATTAGCGGCATTGGTAGAGCCCCCAAATCGTGAAATGCACAAAGGGATCAAAGGCTTACATTCAGCATTAAAATCCCCAGCAATAATAACTAGGCCACCCAGAGTAGTAATAAACCAATTTTCCAACATTAGGTTCAGCTCTTTCAACATGTGGCTCCGTATATCGTACCTGTCAAGTACTGAGGGTTAGGGGGAGGGCAACCAACCATGTTTCCTGCAGATAAATGATAGCAAACAAACCCAAACGTCAACATAAGTCAGGACAGAAGCATAAATTAGAAAAGCCCCTAGCATTGCAAGAAATCACTGATAGATCACTGGCTGGGCTAAAGCTGATTCTTTTAGCCCTTTCACCTGTGAGATTGATTCTCTTAAAAACAGCGCTAACCAACACCAATTTAGGTCAGCATTATCAGTGTTGATCTCATTAGGTCCCAGAGACCCCTGTGTGGTGGTGGGATCATTGGATACATCATGCTCTGGCTTCTGCGGGACTTGCCTGCTCTTATCATAGGTGGACCGTACATAAAACTGGAGTACCAGCTTTTCAATCATGCTCTTCACTGTCAGTCTGATTATGTCCTCCATGAGGGCCCTTGTATCACCCGCGTGTGAAATAGATTTGCGCCCCCTTGGTTTCGCTGGGGCCCCCCTTGTAGCGAGAAGGGACCCACCCGGACTAGAGGGAATGATTATCGGGGCCTCAAGGATCTCGGAGACTAATCCAATGGGTATTTTCTCCTGGCCGGCACAATCGTAGGTTTTTTAAAGAGATAATACACATTCTCACTCTCCCCTTTGATACCATTCGTCCATACCTTTTCCCCCGGGTCATTCCCTTATGTTTCCTCACATTAGAAAGGGTATTAGTTGCATCCAATTTAGATCCCACTCGAGCCTTGTCTAGTCTCACTTTACATTCGACGGATCCAAGCTTATAATCCTGCGACCGCTTTGGAGCTGTAATAAGCTGACCAATATAAGGACCAAGGCAGTCTTCTTCCCCACTGGAAATGGAATCATCCCAATTCACTGTACATTATCTAGTACTTCCTCTCTCACAATAGAGCGCAAAAATGTACAGGAGGATTCCCTTCCAAAAATCAGAAGGTAGCGCTTTATTTCTTTCCTTCTATTTAGTCCTTTTTTTTAATAGATTTTTTTGTTGATTACTTTCATAGGTGTATACAATAAAGCACTGTCCCCTCGCTCTGAAGGTAACCCTTCCTGAACAGGTGGATTAACAACCCGGGGAACCTGTGACGTCCCTATATCTTCCAATAAGTGTATGATTACTGTCTCCTGGGGTACCATATAACAGGTCGAGAATAAATTAACCATAGTTTAAATAGGTTGGTTAACATTAGTGGCACAGGGAGGAGGAGCACCCCGATCCCGCAGAAGGGTCAGGACACTCAATCAGGGTTGCCAGTTGTTCATTCTCCTGCCTTCTCTTCAGCAACGTGTACGGAGACACGCTGCCTGGGCTCCTGCATCATTATCCCTGCTCACTTTCTTCCTTGCAGATCACGCGCAACACGTGGGTTAGCCCATTGTAATTTATGATTAACGTTGCGCAAATCTCCACATTTGAACTCGTAATCTGCTGTTGAAAGTGCAAGCAGCCTGATGCTTGCAGGATTCATTTCTCCCTGCCCAGCATTCAAGTGTGTGTGTGATTTTTGGACTTTGTACAACATTATTTCCACTTTGCCACTGCTGCCTGGCCTTCTAACTTGGCCGCACTGTTTTTAACACTCTGAGCAGCCTGCCTTTACCTCACTCCCCATCCCACTGGTTGCCTGGCCTTCAAAGGCCAATCACAGGAACCGGGAGGTGGGGAGTTGGCCCAGCTGCACCAAGGCCCACTTCTAACGCCCCTGTCTGCTTCCCTGTCCGCTTACAGGCCACCACATGAGACTTCGGCCACAGCCCAAGCCTCCTTGAGGTTGCTTTCCCTGGACTACCATGACTCTCTTACCACATTCTGCATGGGTTAGTCCCCTCCTTCTGATTGCCCTGCACTTCCTTCCCTGCTGGTACTCTCATCGCTCCATGTTATGTACTCAATTGAAGTAGTTTCTGTATGCACCTTTACCTCCTGATTCCCACTTTGTTCCCTTAACTACAGGGCCTTACTTTAAACTTGGGTGTATTTGCATTTAACTTGAAAGTCAAACTTGGGTGTATTTGCATTTAACTTCATTGATTGTAACCTGCTAGCCCAGTGACTGCTCCATACCGCTGTACTTGTCTACTCCTCCCTCTGCCTCCTCTCTCTTCCCACCTATGGCGCTTTCTGTTCCTCCCAGCTATTCCAATTGCTTCTCTATCAACTATCCTTCCCTTCTCACTAAGTCTGGAAAGAAGAAGTTTAAAAAGGATATTTTGGCCTCTAACCCAGGTCTCCCTATCGCTGATACCTATTCCAACGCCTCTTCCAGACAGACCCTCACTGACATCCTCTTTGTCGTTCCGTAGCCGGATCTATGGACCCCGCATATGATCTCTGTGCTCTGTCCTGTCTCCTCCTCTCCCATTAATGGTGGCACACGCTGGGAAGTCCTCATGGATTCCTTCGTCTCCTCCAGAGTAATCCTTAATGTATACCTAAATGGCACTGTCATGGTCCAAGGCCCTCAGGCCAATCTCCTCCTCTTCGATAGGCGTTCCCCTCGTCTCATCAGCTTTCTATAATCTCCGGCTGTCCCCTCCTCTCATTCCTTGGCTACCTTGCCCACTCTTCCCTCCTCCTCTGCCCCACTTCAGGCTACCTCCACATTTCTGCAGGGCTTACCTCTGATTTGTACCCCTCCCCGGAAGGTCTTTAAGGCTGGCAACCTTCTTCATCTTGCCACTCTCAACTCTCGCTCTGCTGTCAAACACTCCTCTGACATCTGCCACCTCCTTGAAGAACTGGACCTTGATATTCTCGGTCTTACGGCGGCATGGTTAACAGCCAGCTCTGTCACGAGCTTTGACACTCTCCTCCCTGATGGCTACAAGATCCTCTCTGCACCCAGATCCACCCGGCCTGGAGGGGGTGTAGCCCTGATCTTTCCTGAGTGGATTCCTGCCACTCAGATTTACTCCTCTTTCGAATGCCTTGTCTGCAGGCTCTCAATCTCTCCTAGCCACTCTATTACTGTTGCTACTCTCTACCGACCCCCTGGTCAGATCACGTCTTTTCTCTCCGAGTGAGCTGACCTATCCTCCTCCCTCCTGGCCACAACTCCTCCTCCTTGGCGACCTCAACATCCACCTCAACTCTCCCTGTCCTTCATCTTTGCTCTTTCGCGACCTCTGCGATTCCCTCTCCCTCTCTATCCTCCCTTCTGGCCCGACGCACTCTGCAGGACACACACTTGATGTCTTGATCCCCTCTGGCCTCCCCCTCTCTATCCATCTGACCACTCCTCTCTCCTGGAGTGACAACAGCATCCTCTCTTCTCATCTTACACTCTCTTTTCCCCCAGGCGAAGCCTACCCCAACACTGCCACCTACCTTCTCGGACATCCAGCCCATGAAGCGTGGTCAGTTGAGGCTTTCACTGCCACCTTCTCTCTCTCCCCCCTGCCCCCTCCTCTGGCATACCCGGACACAGCCATGGTCCTTCTCTACTCTTTTTCCGATACTCTTGATGCTCTTGCCCCTGTCATGAGGATCTGCTTGAAGTCCAAAGCCAAGTGCAATTCCTGGTATGACTACGACTTAGCTACACTTAAACGTGAGTGCAGGGTGGCTTAGAGGAAATGGGGGCTTCTTGTTCATCCTCAGACAAACTGGCCTGTTGCCTGCTTCAAAGGTAATACCGACTCTCTGTCTGTACCAAGAAGAGAGTCCACATTCAAGGCCGCGCCTCTGCGGCATCTAACAACTCAGCCGAACTCTTTAAAATCTGTAAGTAACTGGCCAACCCCGCTGCAGTCTCTACCCCTCCTCTTGCCTCCAGGCTCTCTGCAATGCCCTTAACTCTCACTTTATCTCAAACACCCAGGACATCCTTTCCACCGTCTCTCCCCCTCCTATATCTCCCTCTCCGGAATCTCTTCACTGGCTCCCAGTGGATGCAAGGATTACATTCAAAACCCTCTGCATTGTCCACAAGGCTTTCTGGGGCCTGGGTCCAAAATACCTTCAGCTATCCCTCCGCAAATACCTCCCCTCTCGGGCTCTTCGCTCCTCTACCTCCAACTCACTCAGGGTCAGTCATTTTTCTAAGAAACGAGCTGGGGGTAGATCTCTGTCCTCGGCTGGGGCCTCCCTCTGGAACAGCCTCCCTGCCACTCTAAAACTTGAGGAGAACCATCTCCGGTTCCTGAAGCACCTGAAGACCTTCCTCTTTTCTTCTGCCTTCGCTCCCCCTCTCCCCTGCTGATCTGTTTTCTCTTGGCACCGTGCACCTGGCCACCCTCTGTCTTTTGGGCCCAGGTACCTGCTCATCCTGTCACCCTCCCGCACTGCCTCCGGGCCACCCCATGCACGGGGGTCTGTATCTGTACCCATACAGCCCCGCCCTTTTTCTTCCTGCACTTATCGGACCTACCCTGTCTGCTGCCTTAAACCTAGCACTTGCAAATTGCTGGCTGCATTACCACTGTTTGTTGCCTTTATTATTTATTTATTGTTATTTATCTGTTTCTCCTCTGCTTCGCACTTTCCACCTCTCCCCCCCCCCTTCCATGCACTTTTCCTCTCCCCCCTCTCCCATGCACTTGCGCGTTCTCAATGTCACTGGGCATAGTAAGATCGCTGTTTTGTTCTCCCCTGTTCCCCTCCTTTGCCTTGTCGCGCTCTGAACCACTTGTGTACGAGCTCGATAGAAATAAAATATCAATCAATCGATCCTATACCCTCTCAGTCTGTGCTTGTTGACCCTCCTTCAACCATCCACCCACCCTCTTTCTCTTCCTTTCCTCTTTTTCCCCTGATGAGGTCGCTAGACAAGTCCGATCAATGAAAGCCTCATCAAAACAGGTTCATCCCTGTTCCTCTAAAACCTTCAAGGACCACATTGATATCCTCGCTCCGGCCTTTGCAGACTTTTGCAATCTCTCCTTTGCCTCAGGATCCTTCCCCTCCTCTGAAGCATTCCATTGTTCATCATCTTCTCATGAAACCCACAGCCGATCCTTCTTGCCCGGCTAACTATCGCTTAATTTCCATTACTCCCTTTCTTGGTAAACTCTTAGAAAAATTGGCCATCTCCCAGCTTAATGCTCACTCCGATTCTGTTGGCTCTCTCCATGACCACTAGTCTGGCTTCAGATCTGCGAGAAGCACGGAAACTGCTCTCTTGAACATCCGTGAAGATCTGCTCTCCAACCTTGACTTTGACATTCCCTCTGTCCTCATCCTACTCGATCTCTCTTCTGCCTTCGACACCGTCAACCATATCACCCTACTCGACCATCTCCGTGATAACTTGTGTATCACCGATCAGGCTGTAGGCTGTGGCCTAGCTGACCTCTTTCCTCTCTGACCGACCCTCCCAGGTACAACTCGGGTCCTTCCTATCCTCTTTCTCCCTCTCCACCTGTGGTGTTCCCCAGTGGTCTAATCTCTCACCCTGGCTTTTCAACCAATACCTGGCAACTCTCGCCCACTGCATTGCCATTTCCTGCTCAAATTTCCAGTGCTATGCTGACAACACAACTCATTTTCAGGCTACCCTCTGCCACCTCCTCTCCTTTTCTCATCTCTGATTGCCTAACTGTCATTCAAGGTTGGTGTGCCGCCAATGATTTTTGTCTAAATGCCAACAAGACTGAGATCCTCCTTATCGGTACACCCTCAACATCCTTTCCCCTCACTCTCTGGCCGGCCTCCCTTGGCCCTCCTCCTACCCCTACCTGTGAGGCTAAGAACCTCGGGTCATCTTTGACTCCACACTTTCCTTCTCCGCCCACATCTCAGATGTCTCTAAAAAGTCAAACTTCCTACTGCACCTCCTCCAAAGTACTCTGCCTTTCCTCTCCTTCCCCCAGAAGCTCATTGTCTCCCAAGCTCTGGTTCTCTCCAGGTTGGACTATTGTAACAGCCTCTTTCCAAATCTACCTGCCTCTACTCTCCGCCCTCTACAACTAATCCAGAATAGGACTGCGAGACTTGTCCTTGGCCTCAAGCTCTGGGATCATATCTCTCCAGCTCTGAAATCCCTTCATTGGCTCCCAGTGGATGCAAGGATTAAATTCAAAACCCTCTGCATTGTCCATATGGCTTTCTGGGGCCTGGGTCCAAAATACCTTCAACTATCCCTCCGCAAATACCTCCCCTCTCAAGCTCTTTGCTCCTCTACTTCTAACTCCCTCAGGGTCAGTCGTTTTTCAAAACAAGGAGCTGGGGGTAGATTTCTTTCTTCGGCTGGAGCCTCCCTTCGGAACAGCCTCCCTGCCACTCTGAAACTTGAGGAAAACCATCTCCAGTTCCGGAAGCACCTCAAGACCCTCCTCTTTACTTCTGCCTTCACCCCCCTCACCCCTGCTGATCTGTTTTCTCTTGGCATCATGTACCTGGCCCCCTCTGTCCCCTGGGCCCAGGTACCTGCTCACCATGCCACCCTCCTGCACTGCCTCCGGGCTACCCCTTCCACTGGGGACTGTATCTGTACCCATACAGTCCCCCACACCCCCCTTCTCTTTCTTTCAGCACTTATCTGACATACCCAGTCTTCTGCCTTAAACACAGCACTTGCTGGCTGCCCTACCACTGTTTATTGCCTTTATCATCTATTTATTTATTTTTATTTATCTGTTCTCCTCTGCTTCGCACTTTCCACTTCTCCCCCTCCCATGCACTTTTCCCCTTACCCTTTTCCCTTTCCCATGCACCTGTGCGTTCTCAATGTCACTGGACCTAGTAAGATCATTGTTTTGGCTCCCCTGTTCCCCTCCCTTGTCGAACTCTGAAACACTTGTGTACGAGCGAGATATAAATAAATGATCATATCATAAATATTTTGTATGTTCTTTCAGTTCACCACATATAAAGTCTTGAGCAGCCATGCTTTCAAATTGCATGGCCGCGTCATCAATCCCCCCCATGGATGGAGTCTGACCCGATGACGAGCTAGAATCTGGGCCCCCCCACTACAGGTGGGTGTTCTGACAAAGCCAGTATAGTAATTTCCCCAGTAGCAAAAATTGGTGGCGTATTTAAAAAGGATGTTTGCAAATTCTGTCGCCATTAGCACTCGTTCAAATGCTTCTTTTCCCAATATTTGTTTATTTACTTCCTGCAGTAAGGAGGCGAAGTCATCGGTCTCTAATAATAGAGGCGAGCTTGCCAAGTCCATTTGTTTTGAAGTCCCGAGTTGAAACTCTTTATCTATGGCTTCCGCCCCTCCGCCATTCTGGGCAATGAAACAACTCCACGAAAGATTGGAGGGGACGGCGGGCAGGGGGCACTCCAAAGCACGAGTCATGCTATCTCTTCTATTAGAGTATACTAGAGGGGCTGCTAGTGTATCTTTTTTCGTGGCATTTCCCTTTTCTCTTTTACGCATTTTTGCGACGCTTAGAAAATACTGAAAACAGGCTATTTATTTTCTTGTCTCACCACGAAAATTCGGCAGTGGATCTAATACTTCTTTTCAAAAGGAGGGATATCACAAACGTCACACAAATACTTTCCGGAGCTCCCTATTATCACTTAGTTCAATTGAGTATCCTGATGAAGAAGCTCCTGTTCACCAACTTTTAATACATGTAGTGATTATTTCTCCTCACAAGATTCCAGCATGTACCTCCAGTAAGTCACTAAAGACAACAAAAACTCTCCGGATCAGGGAACAGCCAACAACACTCAGAGGCACTCGGGATGCATGAGGCTCGTACCTTTGCAGGTTCCGGTTTGCGAGGGGCGTGACCAAGATGTCACTACAAAATAAAGTGTTTTATCATTATGATAATGTCAAGTAAATAGTCCAAAATAAGTCCCAATGATCAGATAAGTCCAGCAATAGATATACGACTAGGTCTCAAGTACCCCCAGGTCAATTTCCACCGAGGAAGAAACCTGCTGGGGTTACTAGTGCCCCCCAGCGCTGTCCGCAAGCCCCGACTCCCCCAAGGACTCAGCCGCACACGTCCTTGTGGTTCGGGCTTTCAGGTAGCTCTGCACGGCCGGGAAACGCCCCGTTTATCTATACTGAACGCGGCGGCGTGCAACGTGACGCCGACGCGTGCACGCCCCGTCATCGGGCAGCGCCACACTCCTCCTTTTTCGGGAGGACAAACAAACATTAAACAACTATACTCTGCAAACCAAAACACTAAGTCTATAACACTTCACATGTCCCGTTCTGAAAACCCCTTTATTAGCATCCACCCGAGTCCCCTTAATTAACCGTTCCCATTGTCAGGATGATCAGATACCTGTCCCAAAACGTAATCGCTGAGGTGAGCAGGTTTCCTTCGCCCAGTCCTCTGGGGGTACCTCCTACTCACCTCCGACACGGGTGATCGGTCCACGGGCATTTCCCGGACCGGGGACTCTGGCATACATGGTGATTCTCCTTCGTCGTCAGGGACGACCTCCAGGTCCGGATCAGGTGGTGGATCAGTCCTGGGAGCCCGCAGCTTCTTAAAGAAACTCACGTTGCGGGTTACCTCAGACCGGCCATCCGATGCAGTCACCATGGATCCCTTGACCGCAACAACGTCCAACGTCTCCGGCTCGTACGGTAGGGAGAGCTTCCCATGGGGATGTCTATTTCGAATGAGGACCTCATCGCCCGGCTCCAGCTGCTGTGGGCGAAGTCCCCTCCGAAGGTTCTCTTGTTCAATCCTTATTTGCCGGTCAGCCTCGACCTGTTGATTGTCAATCACCCCCGGTTCTTTCTCTCCCACCTCCGGCAGTAGCCTCTGAGGGCACCGCTTGAACACCGCCTCAGCTGGGGCCACTCCTGTGGATGCATGCGGTGTGGTACGATACACCATCAAGAACTGATAGAGGGCTCTTTGGAGGGACTGTCCTTGGCCCTGGGCGATCCGAAATGTCTAATTCAAGGTTCTCATCATCCGTTCTGCCTCACCATTTGCTCTCGGCCAGAGAGGCGAGATCTTCCTGTGCACCACCCCGTAGCTCTCCATCAGTTCGGCAAACCGTTCACTCTGGAACAGCGCCCCATTGTCCGAGCACACCGTATGTGGGAAACCATGAGCCGCAAACACCTTTTCCACGGCCACCACGACATGCTTAAACGCCACTGACTCTACGAACTCCACCTCGGGGTACCTCGAGTATTCGTCAACCAGCACGAGGAAGTGGGTGCCCATCGTGGTGGAGCCAAAGTCTGCATGAACGACCTCCCACGCCTCTATGACAGGTTCCCGCTGCAGGGGTGACGCCGCCTGACACCAGACGCAGGCTGCCACGAAATCGTCCACCTTGCGCTCCAATTCCGGGAACCACACTTTCAGCCTTAAGCGGGCTTTGGTCTTGGCCGCGCCCTGGTGACCACGGTGTGCAAGGGCGATCACCTCCCCCACCTTAGACTGGGGCACCACAATTCGATCTCCCCAGAGTAGGAGGCCGGATGTTGAGAACGACAGCTCCTCCCGGACCTTCCATAACTGCTCCAGTGCAGTTCTGGCCTCCCGGGTGCGCCCCGCTAGGGCCTCCAGCACCGACTTCAAGGTTCCCTGCTGCATGGATCGCCTCAGTATCCTGAAACACTCGTCCTCTGCTGCAGCTGTCTCGAGTTCCTTTAAGGGCATGGCATTCGGGGTGGCCGCCTCCACCACCACCGGGACATGCTCTTCGGACTCCTCCGCACAGGTGTCATAGTCCTCCGCTCCAGGCGCCCCCGGGTGTCTAGAGAGATAGTCTGCTGCATTGTTCGCCCCCGGCCGATACACCAGGGTGACTCCATATTCCAAAAGGGCGAGCATCCATCTCTCAATTCGTGCTGGCGGCTTTGGAGGATGAACCCGCCAGAATGGGAATCAACGGTTTATGATCCGTCATCACCGTCACCGGGCGTCCAAGAACGTAGAGCCGGAAGTACCTGCAGCCCCAGAGTACGGCTAGTGCCTCGCGCTCAATCTGCGAGTATCGCTGCTCCACCTCCGAAAGCTCCTTGCTGGCGTATGCCACCAGGCGGACACCCCCATCATGGTCGATCTGTGTCAGCACGACACCCAAACCAAACAGACTGGCGTCGACGATGATCCCCGATGGCAACGCAGGATCAAAGAAGGCCATGGTGTCCTCAGCTGCCAGGGTGCCCGTGATGTCGTCAAAGGCCGATTGTTCAAGCGGGCCCAGTTCCAGATGGTGTCTTTTCTTGTCAGCGCCCTGAGCGGTTCCGACCTGGAGGCAAGGTTCTGGATGAATCGTCCACAGTAGGTAACCATGACCAGGAAACTCCTCACATCCGACACGAATTCTGGAGGCTGCGCCTTTCTGATATCCTGGACCTTCTTAGGATCAGGTGACAACCCCCCACCCTCCTTAAACACGAAGCCAAAGAATTCTATTGATGGTCGCAGAAATTCACACTTCTTCTTGTGGAGGGTGAGGCCTAGGGACTGCAGTCTCTCAAACGTCTTTGCCAGGCGTCTCAAATGGTCTACCTCCATTCTTGCAACATCAAGATGTCATCGCTGATATCCAGGACGCCCTCCAGATCTGCTAGGGCGCCCCTGATAATGTTTTGAAACACCTCTGCCGCCGAGGCCACCCCGAAGCTCAGTCTTTTGTAACGGTACAGACCTCGGTGGGTGGTAAAGGTAGTAATGTACCTCGACTCAGGGTGTAGGACGACCTGGTGATAGCCTGCTCGGAGGTCCAACTTTGAAAAGAAGCGAGCGCCTTGTACCTCGGCAATGATGTAATCTATCGTCGGGGTGAGGTGTCTTTCTCTTTTGATTGCTTTGTTCGGCAACCTCATGTCCACACAGATCCGGATGGCATCAGGTTGTTTGGGTTTTCGTGCCACCACGATTGGTGATACCCAGGGAGTTGGACCCTCCGCCTTCTCTATGATGTCGAGATTGACCAAGTTGTCCAGCTCCTTGTCGACATGTTCACAGAGGTGAAACGGTACCCTGCGATGTTTCAGGGCGATGGGCTGCACGGATTCGTCAATGTGCAGCCTCACCGGATCGCCAGCCAGCTGTACAATCCCTTTGAATAGTGCGGCATATTTCTCCAGCAAGTCATTGATGTCCTCTAGATAGACGGAGTATGCAAGGCTGACAATGCCAAGGGCCTCCGCCGCTGCACAACTCAGCAAGGTTTTGTTGCTCACTGGTGTCACATAGAACCGTGCAGTGATTTGGGATCCATCGTGCTCCACCTTCGCCACGAAGATGCCGTCTAATGGGATGGAGTCAACGCCGCCAAACACGAAGATGCGGGCCTTGGGTGCCACCAATTTGGGAGGCCGGTCCATGGCGTCAGTGTCCACGAGCCATCACGTTGACAGACAACCCCCGTGTCTACCAGGACCGGAACTGGAGAGTGGTTTACCTCCACCACACATCTTGGCTGTCTCCGGTTCTTTCCTTTCAGGACCTCCACACTTGAGACAAAAAAGATGTTCTCTTCCTCATCTTCGTCAGCCTCCTCTGCCTGAACATCCTCTTCGCCCTGGTCTACTTGAGCGACGTTGGGCGGTCGACCCTGGCGATTGAAGATGGGCCGGGCGGGGCCTCGCGGCACCAGCACAGGCATCGCCGCCTTGCACACTCTCGAGAAATGGTCTGGTAGCCCACACCGTCCACAAGTCTTTCCGGCCGCAGGGCATTCCGTTGGGTGGGGCAGGTCATAGCCACACTTCTGGCAAGACTCACCCGCCCTCCCAGCTCTGTCTCGGGGGCCACCGCCATGTCTTCTGGTGCCCCTGCCACTGCGTCACATCGCACACACCTCCTCGGTTTTGATGGAGCGCGACCCAGCCTCCATTCTCGCTGCCCTCGCCTCGGACACCTCATGGCACCTACCCAGTTCATGGATGCGTGGGAGTGTGATTCCAGGCTCCCTTAGCACTTGTCGCCTGATCTTTCCTGAAGAACACGCCTGTATGAGCATGGTACTCATATCTTCAGCATCACCTCACGCACAGGCCAACGACAGGTGCCTCAGGCGTCCATAAAAAGTGTCCAGAGTCTCGTACTCCTTCAGATAGCATCACAAAGCGCTCATAGTCCGCGTTGGCTAGAGGTAGAAAATGCGCTTGAAGGGCGCCCTTCTCCTGACCATAGGTCCCATCCCCCGGCGGAAGAGACTCAAACATTTCCTGAACTGAGGGCCCTACTGAGTATAACATGGTCGCCAGTCTAGAGTCATCATCAGTGACTTGTGCGGCTCGAAAGTACATGTCCAGGCAGTCGACCCACCTCTTCCATCTGGGCCCCAAGCTGGAAGGTGGGCCCGACACATCAAACTCCGGAATGGGCTGCAGGGCCGCCTGTGCACGAGGTTGGGCCATGGCTGGAGGGATTTGCTGGAGAACGGGTACCACCGCTGGCTGCACAGGAGGTAGTGGACCTACTGGCTGCACAGGCGGTAGCGGACCTGGAGGACCTGCCTGCCCACCCAGAGGCTGCTGCACCTGCACCTGCACCTGCAGTCCTGCTGCTGCACCGTCTTGATCCTCAGTGTCACTCATGAGCTCGAGCGCACAGGCACCCCCAGTGTGGGAGATGGGGGCCGCAACTCTGACTCAAAACACCACCAGGGAGGACGAACAGTCACTGCCACACACCTCTGATGATGAAGAGGATGGAGATGGTTCCAACCTGATGAAACACATTAAACTCACTGCAACACACCTCTGTGATGATGAGGAAGGCTCCAGCCCTCGACTGTTCCAAAAATTGAGGCAAGAAGAACAATGGGCTATGCAGGCCCAGCCATGTCAGCCCTCCTCCTTGCTTGCACTCGACGTAGGAGACCCAAGAAAATGAAGGTGTGTGTGTGTGTGTGTGTGTGTGTGTGTGTGTGTGTGTGTGTGTGTGTGTGTGTGTGTGTGTGTGTGTGTGTGTGTGTGTGTGTGTGTGTGTGTGTGTGTGTGTGTGTGTGTGTGTGTGTGTGTGTGTGTGTGTGTGTGTGTGTGTGTGTGTGTGTGTGTGTGTGTGTGTGTGTGTGTGTGTGTGTGTGTGTGTGTGTGTGTGTGTGTGTGTGTGTGTGTGTGTGTGTGTGTGTGTGTGTGTGTGTGTGTGTGTGTGTGTGTGTGTGTGTGTGTGTGTGTGTGTGTGTGTGTGTATGTATATATATATATATATATAGCTGCCTGCTATCATAAGTTCCAAAAATTAGGTCTGGATTCCCTTCAGAGGCCAAACCGGAGTCTCGTGAAGTTCCACAGCCTGGAAGACAAAATGGCCGCCAGCGGCGTGGGTGACGCACTACCCGCGGCCTGAAACGAAGTCGTGATCCGACCTCGTTTCGGTGAACAAAAATGATCACCGCCGGGCCCGGGCATCGTCTCCCCCACTCGTCGCCACTGTTGGGGGTTACTGGAACCCCCCCCAGCGCTGTCTGCAAGCCCTGACTCCCCCAAGGACTCAACCGCACACGTCCTTGTGGTTCGGGCTGCCCGGTCGCTCTGGGTGGCCGGGAAACGCCCCGTTTATTTATACTGCACGCGGCGGCGTGCAACGTCACGCCGCTGCGTGTGCGCCCCCTCATCGAGAAGCGCCACAAAACCCAACGGTACAGGCGCCAACACCCCCAACAGCACTCTGAGGCACTAGAAATGTGCGCGGCCCGTGCCTTAAATGCACACGCCAGGTCAATTTCCACCAAGGATGAATCACAACAGGACAGACACCAACACAGCCAACAGCACTCTGAGGCACTCGGGATGCGCGCATATTTAAACTTGGCCTTTTCTAGTGACAAAATCGTCTGACTTAGCATTGAAAAACGTAGTCACATTTGAACCTGTTGTACTCTACTGCCAAGTAGAAACCAATGTTATCATGAATTTAAAACAGTAAAGCAAACGCGTCTCCCTCTCTACTCTTGTGTATGCGTTGCTTGCCTTTTTGTGTGTCTGTGTGTGTGTGTGTGTGTTTGTTTTTTTTCACTAATCTCTTGTGTTTGCACGGTTCCTCTACATGAAAGTGAAAGCATTGTTCTAGAGGTGTTGCTAGGTCTTGAAACGCTAATGTCGGGACTGTCTGTGCAAGCTAGCCTTTTGGTTGTAGCTCCTGAGCTTCTATCTAGTGCTACGACCAAAAGACCCAGGGCTATAGCCCTACACCCCCTCTCACCCCACCGCCCTAGCGACACCTCTGCATTGTTCCATGTTTTAGCTTTCACTTTGGCACGTTATATTGGATTTTGGGAATGCAGGGACGTGCTTTCCGTTTCCCTGTCAGCATTTCAGTCCAAAAGATTGGAAGGTAGACTGTATTTCGAGCATTCTGATTGGCAGAGAGGTACTCAATAATTCCCTACCTGTGCTATTTGCATAACCCTCTAAAAAATCAATAAAACACAACTGGGAAAATACTGCAAAGCAGCAGGTGCATTAAATGTAGTGGAGTATTTTGTAGTGGAGTATTGTGTAGTGGAATATTTGTTTTATTAACGTAAAGGTATGAGATCTACTTGATTATGTCATAATTATTTGTGCCTCAGCTTTGCTCCCATGGGGATATGTAACCAACCTACCCAAAAAGGTTCTTTGGCTTAGTATCAATGGGAGAATTGTACGTTTCCATTGCAGATTTGGGAAGCAGAGCCCCAAACAATGTCTGAGGTTGTTCCGTGCAAAAGTATTCACTACTTATGGAAGTGCGGGGGTATCCAGTGTGCATCAAGTTAGACAAAACAAAGGACCGAGAAACAAACTTGTAATTTCTCGCAGCACACATAGGTATGCATTTAGACTGGAGACTACAGTACAGTCGAGATTATAGTTCTTAGCTCCTGTATTATTGGGACGCAAGAAAATCACAAAGCAGAAAATTAAAATACAAGAAATACATTTGGTGACCTAAGAACAAAGACCCAGACATTGAAGTCTTGGCACGAACCTATAGTTAATTTTCTCATTGCGGTGTGTTGCCTTGACAACCTTTGTAGTATTTACTTCTATTGCCAGGTGAAAGGAATCCTTGAAAGATAGGTCACCTTAAAAAACTAAATTAGACGCTGGAAAAGACTGGCTCATTGGTCCTCAATTAAATGACTGTCCTTTCCCAATTGTCTTGAAAAGTAGTCTATCCTTGTTAACACAGGACGCATATCGCCTTATTGCATACCAAAAAATTGTATTTCAGTGATCCTGCAATGATTAAAGACGTACAGGTGGTGTCACGTGACTACAGAATGCCAGAGGCAAATATATTAGATTGAAAGTGTTTTATTTAAATGTTAAATACTTGGGTGGGTGAGGCTAGAATGGTTGTAAATTAAGGAGGTCCCTATGGCTCTCTCAACCTTTCTATGGGGTCCTCCCCATGCTAGGCAAGGTGTCCCTAACCACCAGAATGTTCCAATGTATTCTACAGCACAATAACCCCTACTGTTTAAGTATTTTCTTATCTGAGCAGGAAGCCATGGTCTTTTCTGTCTAATTTCCTCAGTGATCCTTTCTCTTGAGACAGCAGACTGATGTCATCAGGATTTCTTCCTGTCTCTCCCACTCACTCTTTGTTTCTCCCTCTATATCGATTTGGCACCCCTCCCTTCGAGATCTTCCTCTTCTCCTCCTCTGTCTCTAGTTCCACTCCTCCCCTCTCCCTATCTCTGCTCCTCTCTTCCCACTACTCTCCATCTCTTCTCCACTCTCCCTATCTGTACTCTCAATCTCGTATCTATGTCTCTGTGTCCTGATCTTATCACACCCTCTCTCCACGCATCTCTTCAAACTCCCTACTTCATTCTGCCATCACTACTCCACCTAACACCTCACACTCTCTACACCCTCCTACCATACACTCTGTCACTTCCATTCACTCTTTCTAATGTTCCCCTATCTTTCACACAGCCCCTCACTACACTACACACAATGGGTAGCACCCTCTTCCACACACTTTACCTGCACTCTCACAAAACGCCACCAGTCTTCTCAACAGTCCACTCCACTGTCCGCCCAATCTCTTGATCCACCTGATCTCACACGACCACCTTTCAATCGCATGTGTGCTGGCTGGGCTTTTATAGCTTAGCCTACCCCCTTCCAACACTCGCCCAGCTCCCCTTGGCCCATCTCTGGCTAAAAGTATTTAAGAAGGGATTTAATCCTCCCCCTCCCCCCCCTTCCAATCCCCATTTGCAGGGTAACGCCTATGTGTTCAAGCTTCTCGATGTCCTTGTGCCTTTCTCCATGCGCTGATGAGTTTCATTTCCAATTGGGTTTGGGAAGTATTGATGTGGTGTTTTCTATTGCCCCACATTTCCCCTTGACACCATCTGGGGTTGTTAGGTTGGGTGTTGGTTGTCTCATTTCTGTTTGGCAGGAAACATCCCACTCCATTCCATTCCTGTTATCGATTTCTATTCCCCTGGTTCCAGTCCGGGTTTCCTTGGTTGCACTAAGGTGCATTTGGGAGCTGCAGCTTTAAAAAGACAAAAGCGAACCTTGGCCAGAAGAGAAGCTGACCACCATTGTGGAAGGGGCAGTGGCAGCGGCAGTCATGCAAAGCACACTCTGGGGAGGGTGGATCCGGTGGTGATACTGGGGATCCCAACTCCCTCACCTCACTTCTGGGAGGAGTCTCAGAGTCCCCTTGACAACAATGGGAAAGCCAATAAATGTGCAAGGGGAGCTGAGCCAGAAGTCGTGATTGGACTTTTGAGGCCAACCACAAGCTGAGCCATTGGGGGCGGCATGTCAACTAGGCAGCCTAATAGTTTGTAAATAATAATGTCATAAAAAAACATTCTCTCATCTGTTTAATATACTATAAAAAGCAAAACTGTATAGCAAGTCTCCCAAGACTTAATGACTCGCCTCACTACCATAAACCATTTCCACTGAAAAAGGCATTCAAGCCCACTTGTACGGGCTCTTCTTAGTTCCCCTTCCTCCATGCAAGAAAAGGACTATGGTCCCATGAGCTGGTGGGCGAATGACTAGTCAGGAGGGGTCTTTTTGGCCACTTGTGGATACTCAACTTGCAATGCATTTAAGCGATTGCCACAGGACAAAAACTTTCTTGTGCAAATGCGGCAGAACCGCCCATGATTCTGGAAAAACAGCGAATAAGAATTACCAGTACAAGAGTCACTATGGTGAGTCATTTATTCTTCATTTCCAAAGGATTGGCTGTTTTAAATGACCATGCAATACAAGGTCTACTTTAAGGTTCGAACTAATGATTAATTTCCTGCCACGTTCGATTATCTAAGCAAACAAAATGATTTTTTTCACAGGGATGAATCTGCTTCAGCAACCTATTACTTCCAGGAGAAACCGCCTTCTAAATCCTCTGAACAGACACCAGAAACCTATGAAGAAGTGTGGATGTACTATAGGACATTAAAAGCAGGTGAACAGGAATTTCCTCTACGCTATCAACAGGTACTCATAGTGAAACAAAGGTGTTACACAGTGCATTCAGTTCCTCATGCATTATCCGGTTCTACTTGCCTTTTTGCACTGCTTCTTACTGTACAAAGGGTGCACCCATGCGCCTGACCTGTGCTGGTTTCATTCAGGCTTTTTTTTGCACCTCCACGTTGACAGTACCCATAAAACCGGTTTATCATCCTAACAGTACAAATATTAATTTGCTGACGTCTTGGGAGTTTGTCTTCTTAAAGGTTCATCAAGAATTTCAAGAACTCGCGTTAAATACAGACGTACAGCTATTGATTTAAAAATTACCTAGAGGGTGTCTGTCCTGAAACATCCTTAACTGAAGTGATGCACGCTGGACCACGCATCCTACCACTTACATTGCATTTAACAAGATTCTTCCCCTGGAAATTGGTGGCCGAGGGGGGTGAGGGTATGTGGATGTGTTGGCATTCTGTGGAAAAGAATACACGTAATTACAGAGGCATTCTAAGGCCAGTGGATGGGCTTGTGTGGGTTAGAGAGGCATTTGGGGTTGCTGGGATTGCTTTCCTATTAGGGATCCAGTTCAGATTTTGTCTTGGTGCTATTTTATCCCCGTTTCCAAAACCTTATTAATCAACCTCTGGAAGAAATGAACCGAGAGTGGAGACGGAAAGGCTTGCATGTGGCATGTGCAGTGTCATTGGCTTAATGCTACCTCGCCCGCTTAAAGTGATAGAGGCCTCATCCCATTTCTTTTGATGGTCCAACTCTATATCTGTCTTTTTATATTTACTCCGTTTTCTCTCCCATGCCCACCTACGCAGAACTAATATGCCTACACCTATGTTTGGAGATATTCTCTTGCTGCACACGTATGCCCCTGTGGTCAGATTACATTAGTTAGCAACTGTACAGCAGCAAAGTTTGTCATCAACCAGCAGTGCACGTTTACTGTAACCTCTAAGATTGGGGATGGAATAGATGGGCTGTGGATGCCCGGTTTAATGGAACAAAATTTTACCATGGCATTGAGAGGGTGCAGGCGTTCTGGTTTCTTTGATATCAAGTTTCTGGAGGGGGGTTACGGAAAAGAAGTAAAAGCCAAGGCAATAAGAAGTGGGCGACACTGAAGTAAGTGCAAGGAGGGTGTTTTTTTAATTTAGTTTTTTAAAACTTTTATTTTTCAACTTTCACAGATTCATCATCATGGTATTCTTTTACATTATACACATTATTATCAATTGCTGTTACATTTCTGAGGTAATATATATATATATATATATAAAATCACATTGTATCCGAGTCTGTTTCTTCCATGCCTTTATCAGAGAGGTATTGTTTGTATCTGCCCCATATATCTCTGAGGCGACTGAGTAGGTAATAGTTTGGCATACATTTGCTCACAATCATTTGTCCATAGCATGTCTTTTTCCCAGTCATTCTTAGTGGGAGGTTCCTTGCTCTTCCACTTCATCAGAATTACTTGTTAGCTAGGATTCATTTTCTCCACTGCCCCCAGTCGGCACACTGTTTGGGTCCTCTCAATGGGTTGATCTGACATAACATCTAGTGTGTCGCACACATCTGGCCAGTATGCTGCTAGACGGGTACATGCCCATATCATGTGAAGTGTATCTGCGTCTTCACTTCCGCATTTTACCGTCCATCGAAAGGAATATGCGCTTCAATTTAGCCGGTGTATAATGCGTTCTGTGTATTATTTTGTAATGTATTAGCCAGTATCGTGAATTACAAGAAATGCTTTTCTTCAGCCTGAAAATCTGTGTCCATTGGTTATCAGTGATACTATGCCCTAGGTTCTGCTCCCACCTTGCCTTGGCTCTCTGGGGTGGTGATTCTCGGGTCGTTATCACAATTTTATATAACGTAGAAGCTGATGTTTTGGCCAACCACGCTGTAAATATGTATCCCAGATCTGCTGCAAGCTCCGCTGGGAATGCATCCCACACCTCTGCCATGGCCGATTTTAAACGCAAATAGTACAACTTTTGCAGTGGAGTGTCTCCGACTATGCCCTTAGCATCCTCCCAGGTGATGAATTGCTTATCCAGGAAGAGATCCCCAAAACGGTTAATTCCTCGACCTCCCCAGTGTGTAGCCATTTTTGTGTCTTGTGAAGGTGGAATGTAAGGCGCTTCCCACAATGGCATATTTGGGTTATACAAAACTTCTTGTCTAGGTTTCCCTGCTAACCTGGCCCAGGCCGTGCACGTTACCAGTGTTGGATCAGTAGTGTTGTTGTGTCTGGGATGCGCTGCTGCTGCTTTGTGCAGGAGTTTCACCGGGTTTCTTTCGTGCATTGTAGTGATTGTGGGGTGTGACTGTAGGTAGATGGCTGCCCATTGTGTTGCATAGTGTGCCTGTGCCGCCAAGTAATACAATTCGAAATTGGGTGCAGCCAACCCATTTATGCATATTGTTCGGTGAGTTTCCGCCAGCCTACTCTGGATTGGCTATTCCACACAAATATTGCGCATGCACCCTGATTCCTCGAGAAAAAGTCCCTGTCCGGCCACACGGACACAGTACTAAATAGATAAAAAAGTTTCAGTAAAATTATCATTTTAACCAATGCAAGCCTACCCAAAATGGAGATTGGCAGGGATCGCCACCATTCTAGTCTAGTGCAGAGTGTTCCTGCGAGTATCTCGTAGTTTAACATGTGGGTGAGTTGTGCTGTTCTTGCAACCTGTATCCCCAGGTATTTCACCTGGATAGGGCTCCACAATAGTCCATGGAGTTCGGCGGGTTTTGAGGTAGCTTCTGTGAGGGGAAATATCTTGGATTTAGCTGAGTTTAATTTAAGGCCAGAGAACTCCCCGAATTGTTTAACAGCGCGTAGTGTTTTCCCCAGGTTACAATCGGTGTTTCTCAAGTATAACATTTCATCAGCGCATAGCATGATCATCTCTGTCTTGTCAACCGGTGGGATCCCGAATTTGCTGTTTCTCGCTCTTAGTAGGTCAGCCAGCGGTTCTATTACCAAAGCAAACAAGAGGGGCGATAGCGGACAGCCCTGACGAGTGCCGCCCATCAGATTTAATATAGCCGATAGGGTCCCATTGACGAACACTCTGGCGTATGGCTGTGTGTACAGTATTCTGACCCACTTTATAAAATTGGGTCCAAACCCATAGTTGTTTAAGACCCTGAATAAGGACGGCCAGTAGATGGTATCAAAGGCCTTCTGCATATCCCCTGGCATGTCCTTTGGGATTGAAGCTAATATATCGAAGCATCAACTATTGTTTGTCGCTGTGGAGCTGCCCGGTATGAAGCCCGCCTGGTCCTCATGGACCATGTGTGGCATCAGGGGGGTTAGGCGTGTAGCCAGGATCTTTGCGAAAATGTTCGCGTCAATGTTTATTAACGAGAGCTGTCTGTACGAACCGCAATCCTCAGGAGCTTTCGCAAGCTTGAGCAACAGCGTTATAACTGCTTTCCGGGTGGTCTCGGGTAGCACGCCTGTATCCAGGGCTTCGGTCCAGACAGCATGCAGCCTGGGTACCAGGGTTCCGGCAAATTCTTTATAAAACTCGGCCCGAGGCCATCAGAACCCAGTGCTTTACCGTTGGGCAGTGCTTTGACAGCTTCTGCTATCTCAGCTAGCGTGATTGGAGTTTCTAACGCGTCTTTCGCCTCGGCGGATAGAAGCGTTGTGGGTATGTTTGCTAGATAGCTATCTATTTCCTCCTCCGTGGCCTTGCTTTGGGGTGAGTATAGTTGGAATTAGAAATCATAAAAGACTCGCTCTATTTCTCCCTGGCCTGTCCCCACCCTCCCGTCTGGTCGTATTGTACAGGGGATAACAGTGCTAGCCCGTTCCCCTCTCACCATTTTTGCTAGGAGCCTGCCTGGTCGTTCCTGTTCGCCATATCGCCTAGCAGCGGCAAGTCTGTCGAAGTAGCGGATCTCTCGATCCGCTGCCACTCTATACTACTCCATTTGGGTCTGGATTTGTAATTTAGTTTGTGGACTGGGGTCTAAAGTATACTGGTCTGTAGTTTAGCAATTCCCACTACCGTGTCTTTAATTCTCTGCGAATATCCTAGAGTACCCCGAATTCCGTAGACATGGCTACGCCCCTTACATACACTTTAAATGCCTGCCATAGTGTCGCCTGGGTTCTCACTGTGCCCTCGTTATGTTCGAAGTATTCATTGATGTGTTGTGTCAAACTGCCTCTATAAACATGATCTGACATAGCTGTTGCCTTGAACCTCCATGGGGGTCTTTGTGGTGTGACTTTAGGGATATGCATTGTTGCCAGAATTGGGGAGTGATCTGATAATGTTCTGGGGTGTATTGTGACCTCGGTTACCCAGTTCAGGGCCCTCTGAGACAACAGCCAAATATCACTCCTCGAGTGCATGTCATGCACCGACAAGTAAAATGTGTAGGCGCGCTGTGTGCCTTTCAGAGAGCGCCATACATCCCAGAGTCCCAGGTCTGTTATGTGAGTATGTATCATGTTTGCCAAAGAGAGCATGGAGTCTGTGGAAGCCAAGTGTTTTGACTACCTTGGCCACAGTGATATTGTTGTTGTCAGTTGTGAACCAGGCATAGTTAGGGTCTAATTGTTTTGATGTTGGATGGTGTACCTAGAATGAGGAGTTCTGTTTTGTCATCATTCAGGCATAGACCGTGAGAGGCCATCCATGCCTGGATGATGAGGTAAACTCTGTTTACAAAGGCCAAATCCTTGTCATAATCTCCTGTCAGTGGGATGAGGATCTGTGTATCATCAGCATAATTAGTGTAGGTGATACCTAGACCATCTAGATCATTGAAAAGGGGCTTTGTAAAGATGTTGTACAGAGTAGGAGAAACGCAGGAGCCTTGGGGCGCACTGCATGAAATCAGTGTAGGATCTGCCTCTGCTAGGGGTGAGAAGACTCGCATTGTCCTGTTATCAAGGAAGGACTGGATCCAGGCGACTGCTTCCTGGGAGAAGCAGACTGCGGAGACCAGACGGTTGTAGAGTATTGAGTGGTCAACCAAGTCTATCGCGGCTGATAGGTCAAGGAGTAGTAGGAGTGCTGTGCTGCCTTTATCTCTTAGTGTATCTATATATCTATAGTGTATCTATTTGTGCCCTGAGGTCTAAGAGTGCAGTCTCAGTACCATGCTGAGGTCTGAATCCAGACTGACAAACTCCTAGGAGGTGATTTTGTTCCAGGTGGTGCTGAATTTGTAGGTATGCTACTTTATCCAGGATTTTAAGGAGGAATGGCACTGTGGTTATGGGGCGGTAGTTGGTTGGGATAGCAGGGTCAAGGGTTTGTTTTTTTAAGGAGGGGGAGGACCCAGGAGTGTTTCAGGTTGCTGGGTATGGTGCTTGAGGTGAATGAGGTGTTTATAAGTTTGGTAATAAAAGGGGAGAGTTTGCGGGCAGCGTCTTTTATAATTTGGGATGGACATGTGTCACCGTGGCAGTTAGACAGTTTGATGGGGAGGATAACTCTCAACTTCTTTGGTAGATACTTTGCGAAAGTGGAAGCTGGGGGTACGTGGTATAGGTGGAGTAGAAGTGGATTGCATTGAAGATGGGAAGTTGGTGTCAGTCTTGGTAGTAGTCACATAGCTATCAGTCTTGGAGGTAGTAATGGTATCTTTTTTATTATTGATTTTCACCTGGAGCATTGTTATCTTGTTGGCCAAGGCATTCTGTATACTCGTGCTCCAGTTTTTACCCTTCAGATAGGAGTCAGGAGCTTGAATAGGGGATTCTACTTCTTTTAGGATGGCGAATAATTCTTTGGTATTGGATTTAGCTTGGGAAATGTGGGTGTTGTATGAAGTTTGCTTGGCTAGGATAATTTCCTTTTTGTATAGGGTGGAGAGTTTGATCAAATTATTTTTGTTGAGGTCTGAGGGGTCTAATCTCCAGATTTTTTCACTTGGGCGTTTTTCTTGTCTAATGGCTTTTAGATGAGGTGTAAAGCAGATGTTTAGGTGTTGGC
Organism: Ambystoma mexicanum; assembly: GCF_040938575.1. Lineage (NCBI taxonomy): Eukaryota > Metazoa > Chordata > Amphibia > Caudata > Ambystomatidae > Ambystoma > Ambystoma mexicanum. The sequence goes on along the minus strand of NC_090927.1, from coordinate 276,847,473 downwards.
GAGGTTTGCTCTTTCTGACCTTCAGCGGTGCAATGGTGTTTAGTGATGCAAGCATCACTTCATTGTACACTTGTGCCATGGTAGCTGGGTCAGTTAGGTCTGAGATAGTTTAGAGTAGGGAGGATGAGGGGGATAAGATTTTTTGGAGTAAAATCTCTTTTGTTTCTAGTAGGCGTGGCGGGGTACGGCTTCTAAGGTGAAGGAAATCAGGTAGTGGTCCGACCAGGGCTGTGGCTTTATGGAAGTAATAGATGTTTGGCAGTGGTATTCGGCAATCCAGTCTAGGGTTTTTCCTTTAGAATGCGTGGGTTCTGTGATCTTTTGGGTGAACCCTAGTTCCTCGACGGAGTTGTCTTTAACTCCTTTCAAGAAGCACAGACGCTCACAGCCTTATTTGGCTTCCACTTGAGGGATATATTTCCCAGGATTATCTGTTTTCCCCTTATGTCTCTTTTGTAGTTTCTTCAATGTTATTATCTTGATGAGGGAGTTGTCACCCGGAGCACTTTGTTTTCCAGTGGTGTTTGCTGAACCACTGTGTTGAGGGAGATGCCTCCCAATCGACTGTTTTACTAGTGGTATTTGGTGAACCATTGGATGAGGGCGATGACTCCTGATGCTCTCTGCTTCGGCAGTGGTATTGGGTGGATCACTGCAGCGAGGGAGGCAACTCCCGATCCACTCTGCTTGGCAGTGTTATTGGGTGGACCCCTGCAATGAGTGAGATGACTTCCAATGCACTCTGTTTTCGTTGGACCTCTTCCCGGACCACACCTGTCCTTCCCGCCATTCCCGTTACCTGCAATATCTTGGGGACATGGCTCTGGTTCTTCAAGGGGTTGCTGAGGGCCTTTCTTCCTCCTTCTTGCTTCCTGCACTGCTCTGTGGCAGGCAGGTGGTCTCAGCATCGTTTCCGGACTGGACAGTCCACCTTTCTGTGGTAACGTCACCACCAAGTGAGTCGGCTCCCTACTGGCTCCCAGGACGATCCAGCAACATCATGTTCCTCTTGTTCTCCTCCTCCTGGATAGGTGGTTCTGCTTCACCTTCAGCGTTCCAAGTTTGAACTTCCTGGGCTTCGTTCGCATAGTGCTGGCTTCCGCAATGAGATTTCTTCTTCTTCCTACTTTTTTGCTCTTATTCCTTGTTCTCCTTTTATCTTGCTCTGTTGGGTCCTCCCCCCGCGGAACACTGCAATGTTTCCTCTAGTTCCATGGAGCAATCGTCCTATTTCCTTCTTGTCACAGTACTTCTTTGATTCCTTCCATTATCAATCTTTATGCTTTCTGAGTTCTTTGTCTCGGTACTATTGCAAGTCAGGATCTCTGAAACCTTGCAGTAGCACATAGACTTAGGTTCTGGTAATGACAAGGAAGGAGTTGGTAGTAGTAATGTTTTATGGAACTGGGGGTTAGGGAGATTTTCTACCAGACGGATGTCCTTGTCCCAAGGAGGGGTGTTTCTCCCTATGAGGTCCACCCACAATTTACCAGCCCTAGGGGGACTATCGGGTAGCTGCCTCACCTTACTAGCCTCATAGGAAAGGGCTCCCTCCCGGGGAGAAGTTACTAGACTTTGTGAATCAACACAGTTGCCTCAGTGATGTAGTTAGCGAATGATTGTTCAGCATTTCTGTCTAATGAGAAGCGTGGAAAAAGAGGTGTGGATGGTGTGTGCGTTTTTGATAAGAAAGGAAGGTGTGTTGTGATGTGCTTTGCTTATGGATTCCACCACAAGCAGTTGGAAATATGTAGCCTGAGTGGTGGAAGTCAGTGGGTTACTTTCCTATATCTTCTGGGACTTTTCTGTAATCTAAATAAAGAATATTAATGACAACTTACATGAAGTGACCACAGATCTTCCTTTACAACATTTTCCCCCACAATTTTCAGCAGAAACCTAACCGTGATCACTGTGGCTCCCCCTTCCATTGCCAGTGTAATCGGTCCTGCAGCAATGCATTTTCGATTACTGTAGTAAATGGCAATCACTAAATAAGTCCTCCCCCCACTGACACTCTACATGTGCACCCTCCTCCTTTTGAGTTGTCCCACTCTGTCCACTGTGTAAATACACACCCTTATCCTCTCCTTTTGTCACCCGGGGTTTCCCCTTTATTTTCGCGATTGGTTTAATTTTACTCAGTGAATCGAAAGGATTCTCCTTCAAAACGGGATTCCCCAGGCATCAATTTGGCCCCCTTTCCTCACCCACCCCCACCCCCATCCCTGATGTGAAAATCGCACATTACGTCCTATTATTCAGAACACTTCTTTTTCACGTTCCATGGGATTACCATGAGAATCACTGGCATTGAGCACAAAAAAGGCGCCTTTTCATTTCTGAAAATCCTGTGCTGCAATGCACTATAATTTTAGTTTACAGTTGATTGGAGTTGTCTGGGTCGGGACTCCCTACCTTCCGCGCACCTTTCTATAGGGTCAATTGGTGAGTCAGCCTGCAGCCTCGCTCCTGGTTCGTCTGGGGCCAACTCCAGAGTTCCCAATTGGCTGAATGATTGGTTGGGATGACAAACCTGCAGATAATGGAAGGCGCTGGGGGGATTCAATAGCAGGATTCAACTGCTATATCCTTGGGCTATTGAATCCCCCCAGCGCCTTCCATTATCTGCAGGTTTGTCATCCCACCCAAGCACTATAATTTTAGACTGCTCCTTTCAATGGCATGGGGATTTGTAGAGCGCAGCTAACACATCAAGGTGTACCATAGCACTTGAAGAAAATCTCATCAGAAGGTTCTAGCAGAACTGCCTATCTATCACTATGAAAAAGAGGCATACTTGGAAGATGCCTAAATTGAGAGTAATCTGTGAGCACCCTGACGTTTAGAAGTTTCAAGGAATTGCTGCCTGTGTTTGAAAAATACCTGCCCCCCCCCCCCCGGTTTTTGCCACTTAAAGCTAGGAACCACTAGCTGCTTCAGATGTAAACATCTAAGTGTTCTAGCAAGGAGGTAAGCATAAATCACCTGCACCGTGCTGATGACAGGCATGACGAACATAGCAACGTGCCTTGAACCGTATACAAGCGTTGACTGGGAGCCAATGGAGAGCACATAATGCAGGCGATATACTCTCCATTGGTCCAGGATTATTAGAATCTGGTCAGCCCCATTGTGAACCAGTTAAAGCTGAGGAATGGTGGATCAGTCATCGACTGGAAATGCATGTGTTTACCAGTTACAGTGAGGACCTTGTAACCTGGCAATTTGGTGTTTAATCAAGTGTAGAGTGCAGAAAAATGCCAAGATTATGAATATAGGGTGCAATCACCAGGCACAGGCCAAATTAACTTAGCCAGTGATCAACAAACTGGTATTTGCTCCACAAATGAAAGGATTTAAATGTGGGTAACAACAAAGCATAACCTCTGTCTTTGTAGGACAGTTTGAGCCTGTAGCTGTCCATTCAGTTGGGTCACCTATCCCATGGATAGCTAGAATCTTTCAAAGTGGCACCCAGGTTGCCCAAATGAGGAACAAGCTGCATATCATCAGCATACATGTAGGATAGTCATGTGCCTGAAAGACAATCAGGCTTTCGCCCTAGGCACGGGACAGAGACCACCCTACTCGACCTCAAAAACTAAATGGATGATGCAAGGGATCAAGGCAAACCTGTCCTGCTCCTTCTCCTCGAACTCTCTGCGGCTTCTGATCTTGTAGACCACAACATCCTTTGCCATCACCTCACCTCCACAGCCAATTTCTGCCAAGAAGCTACCATATGGATCACCTCCTTCCTTCAAGGCAGGACCATGCAGGTCTTCTGTGACCTAGCCACTGCGTCACCCACCATCATGCTATGCGGTGTGCCCCAAGGCTCCTGCCTCTCCCCCACCCTATATAACATCTTTACCCGCCCCCTCTTCCTTATCCTTGACGCCATGGCCATCTCCTACACCAACTACGCTGACGACACTCAGATCCTACTCACATTAACAGGCGACTATGACACTGACTGCGCGACACTCAACAACATATATAACACAATCCAAATGTGGATGGCTGTCAACGGCCTCTGCCTTAACTCCGACAAAATTGAGCTCCTACTCGTAGGATCCCCTGCACCCTCAAGAAACTTGACGGCCAGTTTAGCCACTTCACCATTGACTCAATCAGAATTCCAGTACTGGACACAGTTAAAAACGCTAGGCGTTTATCTAGATTCCAACTTATCTATGACCAGGCAAGTAAACGCAATCGCCTCTTCTGCTGCCTACCATGCAAAACTTCTCAACTCAGTCAGGCCCTTTCTATCAAAAGACACATGCACCAACATAGCCAGAGCCATCACTGGATCCCGGCTAGACTACTGTAATGTTCTCTTCCTAGGGACCTCCAACAAAAACCTTGAGAAACTGCAAGTAATCCAAAATAGCGCCCTGCGTGCAGCACAAGGCATTGCCCAGAGAGAGCACATCACTGCTGCCAGAAAAGCTTCCCATTGGTTCGCCATAAAGGAAAGAATTATATTCAAAGCACTAACCATCACCCACAAGTGAGTCCACCTCTCTGCCCCAGCGTACCTATCTCAGAGAATTCACCCGGTCTCCACCACAAGACCCACCACGACACCCTATGGCAAAATGCTCTCAGTACCTAGGGTGAAAAGAGCTAGAGCAGGTGGCGCCAGCTTTCCCTACCTTGCCGCTCCACACTGGAACACCCTTCCCACCTCACTGCGAGCTGAACCTTCACTGACTGCCTTCCGCAAAGCCATGAAAACTACCCTGTTCGCCTAACCAACCCCATCTGCTCAAGCTCCCAGGATTACCATGTATGCCCACCACTGTACCCAATACTTTATATCATATGCATATGTTGTATGATACTCCCTACTGCTTCACACAGTACCCTGTCTTACTGTAACCCAAGACATAACCTGTACCCATTGCAACTAAGTTTTCCTACAAGTAACAGCGCCACAATCCCCCTGGGCTGCCTGCGCGCTATACAAATGTAATGAATAAATAAGGACCTCAAGTAATGACTAAACCGACGTGGATTTATCAGCAAGCCCACGGGAAACCAAGTAATTGCTTACGGTGTTAGTTCAAAAAAAGGAAGTCCAGCAGATTGATTCCTTCCTCATTGGATGTATTCAATCTAGGCGAAGCCTTTATTCCTAAAACTGACACTTAAAAGGTGGCCCATGAGATAGAGGTGTCAACTTTGTTCAAATTCAACAAGAGTTCTAAAAGGACAAGGACACCAAACCGTCCCTCCTTTCGTCCCTCCTTTCCTCACTCCCTATCTCCCTCCTGCTTCCAGGCCAATGCTCTCTGGAGGTCATCCATGGGTAAGAGGACCACAGTCTCCATGCAACGCCCTGGTCTAACACCCACCTGCAAATTGTCAAGAACAAAAAACTGGTAAACAAATGTTTGTAAATGGAGGTGAGGAGGGAGTGTGGCCTGAAACCGACAAAAGATTTCTACATTGCCTACTGAAATCCTTAAATACATCCTGAAAGCAGACCCGCCGATGAGAAATAAGAGAAGACTTGGCAGGGAACCTGTGGTGAGTGTGATGAATCGAGGTATTCATTAACTTCTCCACAGGGAGGAGGGAGGGTCTTTCCTTGTGAGGCTAGGGAGGTGAGCCCGCTACGCGATATACCCCCTAGGGCTGGCTGTAAGTCGGATCTCACAGGAAGTGGCTCCCCCGCCCTAGGCGGACAAGGACTCCATTTCCACTGAGGAGGTCCCTTGTCAGTATTCTCAAAAATACAGTGCAACTCGATCGATTGGCAGACAACTAGACTCCTCTTATATCTGTTATTGTAATGTAACAACCGAAGAAAAGTATCAGCCTGGTACTGTGAAGAGTAAAAACATGGGAGTGATTAAGAATACCGGTCTGACAATCACGGAGATGAAGAAAACTAAAGAAGTTATGAAGAGTATAGCTCCAACACAAAGGAAGGACTAACCAGAGAAGCTGGGGAAGCCCCAGTGTAGTGTAATAAAATTGGGAGGGCCAAGAAAACCGGAAAGAGTTTCAAACTGGCTGGCAGGGGGAAACCGGGAACTCAGGGAGAAGGCTGGTTTGCGCGACAGCAAACCGTTGGGGAGACGAAGTGCACCACCTGTCGAGCAGGCAAGATAGAAATTGTCCAGAGGCTGGTAGTCTCTGGAGGGACATTTGCATAGGGCTGCAGAGAAGTCCCAACCTGATGTGCAGCATGCCAAAGACGGACCGGGACAGGTCTATCAGACCAAAGGAAATACCAGGAGGGAGCAGAACGTGAAACATGGTTGCCAGAAAGGTGAAAGGGTGAATACTCCTTTCTTTGACGATACCATACACCGACACCACAGAATGTCAAAAGAGCAAGTTCAAGGGTGTTTATTAAACTGTATAGGTAGGTTGGAAAAACACTAAACCTAAATCTAAGATGAGAGCAAACATCGACCATCAAACAATAATAAGGCAGTCCTTGTGGTGTCTTTGTCAAATTAAAGGGCATATACTAAAAACTATTGCCAATCCTTACGCTAAATACAAAAAGAAGTGTGGGATAATGTTCACAAGATAGAAGGTAGTGTTAACAAATAATAAGTCAGGATGCGGTAGTTGGGGTCTCCCTCCCCACGTTTTCAGCACGGGACCAGGTAGGACTTTGGAGCACAACACACACTCGAGCTTTCCTAGCACGAGCCAACAGTTCCGCTCTCAGCACTCAGGGCCTTCAGTGGTTAAGTCTCTTTTCTACAAAATGTCTCTTGCTGCCATGGGCTTAATGTATTTAAAATAAACAAAAAGTTATTTTCTGCTTGCACGTTGGTTGATGCCTTTCAACCCTGGATCCCCCTTTTCCAGGCACAGATCCCTAGAAAGTTCCTTAATGATACCAGGACCTCTGATAGCTATGTTCTCTTGCTTTCAATGGGCCTGACAGGTTCTAAGTATCAGAACAAAGATCCAACAAAAGGTTCTAGAGTTCTTCTCTGTTTTTTTTTAATGATGGCTCTTCACTCCTAAGTTCCCCCTCTCCAGGGCTTAGATCCCTCTTGAATATCAGCTTCTCTTTGTCGGTTTCACTCTGGCATTGCATGCATTCAAAGGCTTTCCCTCTTGTACTTTTCTTTGTTGCATTCACGGGTCGGTGGGTGTTGGTTTGTCACCCTTGGATCCCCCTCTTCCGGGCTCAGATCCGACTCAACTGTTCGCCTCCTTCGACCAGGTTCATTATGGCTTTCAATGCAATCTAGCTGGTGACTTTCATAAATCTTAATGCCTTTTTGTACAGTTCACTGTGGAAATCCCTCGACCAGGTTCACTCTTTTCAACACACTATTTTGGGACTTAAGACTTTGCCTCCTTTTTATTGGCATCCCTCTTTCGGGTTCACTCTTGCCAATCTTGTGAATCGTGCCTTCCTCATTCAACTCTTAAAATGCGGGATTCATTTCCCTTAGCTTCACAATCATCTGTCGGTCAAAGACTTTCGACTGTACAGAGTATTTCACAAGACCCCTGTATGACCTTTTTGACCCCCTTCTCTTCTTTCCCAAGGCCTTCTGTTTATGATTATGGTAGTTTCAACAATTGGGTAATCGTCCCAGAGTTTCCGGAGTGAGCACCCACGTGGTGCCGGAATCCTCAGTTACTGGTTTTCCCCCTTTTTTGCATCAATTGCTCTTTATGCTTTCAAAGTTCAATTAGCCGTTTACTACTTTTCGTTCAACACAGTTCGGTTTCTTATAGACTCTCCCCTCGAATCATCGGCTGTGATAAACCGCTTGACTTTCTTTCTCTTTGGAGTCAAGGTTGGTACAAAGGAGAGAAGTGTCTCTACCTGGCTTGGTTATCAGCGGAGGAGGATCTTGTGTACCGTTGACATCTGCTGCAATACACTCTTGCTATAGTTTGCAGTCTTACAATTCCTTCTGCAGAGGTTTCACTGGCCTTGGTCAGAAAGGGCAAGGCCGCTTCTCTCCTTGTCACTGTCTCGGTTTGCGCTGTCTTTCTCCTCCTCTTGAACTGCTGTACTGAGTTAGCTCTCTTGTTGTGCGGTCTGCCTTGCTCGTATTGCGCTCTTGTGCTCCACCTTTTATGCCCTGTGGGGAAGGGAAAGGGCTGTCGGCTGTGTGCGGTTTTGGTCAATTGCCTGACTTTGCCTGACACTTGGGTTGGGACATGCCAGGTACAGTTTTTGGTGTATTAGAATTTAATGAACAGAGGGAGTGTGGGAACTGTAGTGTTCTGTTAATGCTGATTGGGAGTTCAGAGAATAATGACCAGAGGGGTGTCGAAAAGAATGACCCAGAGTATTTTGGCAGAAAACAGGAAAAAAAGGATTCTGGGAGTTATGGGTTTCGAGGGTAACACGGTTTGGGCTCCTAGTTGGGTTTACCAGAGGTATAGGGGTGGTTGGATTTTATAAAGGGAGTTTCTTTGGGAGAAAGGGAGGTAGATGTGGAATAACCAAAAAACACCTCCGGGACTTCGTTCCTGGTAGAACACAGCATCTCTCCTGGGGAATTCCTCCAAGCATAACCCCGTCTACCCCCAGGGTTGGGATCTGAGAGCGCCAGCCCTTCCCTGGCCACCTGAATAAGGGATTCCCGAGGTATGCCTGGGAGAATACCCTCAGGTTTCTCACACATCGTAGCATGTCAAATGAAAGAACAGAAGAAGGCCGAAAAGCCGTACTGACTGACAACGGAACAGAAGCCAAGAACAACGCTGACCCAGTGACGCAGCCCTGTTACAACAAAGGTAAATGGGAGAGCGGGAGAGCAGGGAAGAGGGCGGGAGAAATAAGTTGGATACTTGGTTATACACCATGGAAAACCGAATATAAAGATTGGAGTAATCCTACTCATCCCAGTGACTGGATGGAGTATAAGAAGAGTGAGCATTATTCAGGAACAGTGGGAGGAATAATCCTACTCGTCCTAGTTACTGGCAACAGTACAAAAAGAGTGAGGGTCATTCAGGGACTTAGCATACTCGTCCCAGTGAATGGCAACAATATGAGAATTATTCAGGGACTCATCATATTCATCACAGTGAGTAGCAAGAACATAAGAAAAGCAAGTGTCAAATAAGGACTCAACCTGCTTGTCTCGGTGAGAAAGAAGGGTTGTGAGGTACAGCACCTATTCAGAGACTGTCAAGAAAGAGAGAAAGGCCTGAGACGAATCTGAAGAATTAAGGGAACCAATATTGGAGGGCCTGGAAAAGCTCCTTGAAAGAACTCAAGGACTTATTACGAGAGATAGAAAGAGACTATCCAGTACTGAGTGTTAGGCAGAAACCTGTGCAGTACCCTCTGGGACCACTGCAAAAGATTTAAGACTACAGGTGTTTGGCAGTAAACCCACTTGGTAGCAGTCTGTACCATACAGATTCACTTGGTAGCTGTGGCTGAGCAGTCAGACTTCCCTCAAGAAGAGTTAGGCAGTATACAGAGTATTCACAATAGGTCAAAATAACATAGTAGAACAAGTAAACACTGACCAGAGCTTGGTGTAAAAGAGATCTAATTATTTATTTAAAACCACATCTAGTAAAACACACAGGCACTAATGTTAAGCAGTTCAAAAACACGGTCACTAAAAGATATACACGCCCTTAAAAGAATATTAGACAAGTCTTAAGTAAAGCCCCACTTATTTTCAGACAGTGGTGAGCGCTTAACGCAGATGGCACTCTAATAATTCGTTTTAAAAGGGAGAGAAAAGCAGAGTATAATTTGAAACAGACCCCAACACTTTCACAAGAACACAACAGGAGAGGAAGGCAAAGTAAAACCGTGAAGTTAGAGTTCAGAAGGCCGGATCCACTTTAAGAGGATCAGAACGAAATGTGTCCAAGGTCACACGGTTGAAGTGCACAAAAGTCTCAAAAAGGTTCAGAAAGAGTTGGACCAAAAGAAAGGGACCAGTTAGATGGTCAAGGTGGCCAGCCCAGTCCAGAAGGTTAAGGGGTTATTATTACCTTGTAGCAATCTTTAGAAAGGGAGGCCTGGCTGACACGGTACCTTAAAGTGGTGAGAATACTCCAGCAGGGGCAGTTGTCCCTGGCAGCGGATGCAAGTCGGTGCTTCGTCCGGGGGAAGAGAGGATCTCGTCGGGGAGGAAGACAGGAGTCCGTTGCACTGCCAGGGAAGAAACCAGCCACGGAGTTCTCAGGTAAAAGGAGCGGTCCTTTTATTCGCGGTCCAGTGGTAAGTGGCTATCCGGTTGCCGGGGTGCTTGGCAAGGGCAATTCGACCACAAGACGCCTGGGATACGAAGAGAAGAAGGTAAACTGGTTGTGCCCACCAGTCAGGGGAAGAAGCCTCTCCAGCCGGGAGATCTTCTCTGTTGTCGGGAAGTGGTGAGTTGGTTCTGCAGGGCTCCACCGGTGGTGTCGTCGTGGTAGGTCGGCTCAGCTTCTGCCTCGTCGGATTCTCAGGTCCTGTGGCGACTTCTGAAGTTCCAGTCCCCAAAGCCCTGCTTTTATGCAGCACACCCCCATTCACTCAGCCTAGCTGTCAATCAAACATGCTAAGTGGTGAGCCGGCTGGCTCACCACTTGGGCCAATCACACAAGAGTGCGACCTGAGTTACCAAGGTAACTCGGTCCAGGGTGCCTAAACCCCCTCCCACACCCCCTGTGGTACCCAGACAGAGTGGCACCACTTTTGGAGGCTTCTGTGGAGAAGCCCACCAAAAAGTGGAACAAAGGGCTCGACTTGGGTTGGAGTCACAGAAGAGAACACAAACGCCATTTTAGAATCGAGTCCTGGCAAAAAATACCAACCGGCGAATTAATATTAAATAAATAAACCGGCGGTATGTTCGAGGCTATGAGAATTAAATAATTAAAGTTGGTAGCCTCGAACAATGGGAAAATCCCATAGGATATATTCGCGGTTGAATATAAAAAGTATTATCCACTGCCACCAGCCAAAACTCGATCAGGGGGGACGGAGACGTGCCCCCTCGACTAACAGTCCCCGGGGCAATCGAATTGCCCTGACCAGTACGTCCACAATATGATGGTTTGTACTGGTTTCTGTTCATAATTTGGGACTAGTAAAGCCAATGGTAACTTTAAATGCCCTGGGAGACAGTAGTCAGTCCCAGGGTATGGAGTCTATGGTGGGGTGTCACTATGACACCCCTGTGTTACTGCATGGAGGGTGCTGTGTAACACACATAGTAAAAACACATGAGACCCTATGGAGTAAAGGACCCCATAGCCCATAAAACACATGAACAGTCTTAAGGAACACCGTAAATCATGTCCAAGAGTGGGAGAAAAAGAGTCTCACTCTTGGCAGGAGAAAAAAACAAACTCCAGAATCCAGCAAAGCTGCTGGGGGACTCACTAGGTTAGGAAATTCAGCCTAAAGAGAGAATTCTCCCCAACACTCACCCCCCCCCCAGACTAAGGGACAGGAGGATTTAATCCACTCCTGGATGAATCTCATACATCTAGTCGATGACATACATCCTAGAGAGACCATCAGCATTTTGGTGGTGACACCCTGACCTGTGCTCAATGGTGAAATCAAACCCTTGCAGGCAGATTGACCATCTCAATAGTTTTGGGTTTTCCCCTTTCATTTGCATTAACCATCTCAAGGGTTGGTGGCCCACCTTGTTTCAGGATCCTTCAGTTTTCTACTGATGAAGCAAATGGGGTGCTCCCTACCTTTCCCATCCAGTTGACTGAGGACTGCACCTATTCCTACATTTGAAGCATCTGTTTGCACAATGAAAGTTTGGTGGTAGTCAGTACTGGGGCTTGGCAAAGAGCCTTTTTCAGGGTTTCAAAGGCCTGATTGCATTCCTCATTCCACCTAACCTTTTTAGGGAATTTAGGAGAGGAGATGACATTCAGCGGAGAAGCTATGGACCCATAGTTCTCAATGAAATTCCTGTAATACCCAGTGAGGCCTAAGAAGGCTCTCACCTGAGTCTGAGTAGTAGGTGTTGTCCAATTTTGCACAGCTTCAATCTTACTGGGCAAATGCCTTATTTCTCCATCTCCTACCTCATGTCCAAGGTAGACCACTTTACTCTGTCCAATCTGGCTCTTGCTTGCCTTTATGGTCAGATTGGCCTTTCCAAGAGCCTGCAAAACATATCTCAGGTGGTCCACATGTTCTTCCCAGAAATTGCTGAACACTGCTATGTCATCCAAGTATGCCATGCAGAAGTCCTCCATCCCATTCAGAACCTGGTTTACCATCCTTTGAAATGTAGCAGGTGCATTTTTCAATCAAAAAGGCATAACCTTAAACTGGTATAAGTTAACTGGGGTAGAAAATGCAGTTTTCTCCTTGGCATGGTCTGTCAGGGCTATTTGCCAATAGCCTGACGTCAAGTCAAATGTGCTGAGGAACTTGGCTGCACCAAGTCTATCCACCAACTCATCTGTCCTTGGCAAAGGGTGGGCATCAGTCTTAGTGACTGCATTAAGAGCTCTGTAATCCACACAGAATCTAAGTTCTTTAGATCCTGCCTTTGGTACTAACACAACTGGGCTAGACTATGGACTAGTAGAGGGTTCTACCCTGAGATCAAGCATCTTGTTGACCTCACCTTTGATGTGGGTTCTTACATTCTCTGACATTCGATATCCTCTGCTTTTGACTGGCAGACAGTCACCAGTGAGTATGCCATGCTGTCCCCAAGGGGTCAAGCCTGGTGAAAGTGAGAACAGAGAGGCAAACTGATTTAACATAGATTTGCACTCTTCCTGCTGCTCGGGTGTCAGATTTGAAGAGAGATTTACTCCTTCAATCTTTTCGTCTAAAGGTAAGCCTCTGAGGAGATCAGGAAGAGCTTCACTCTCTTCTTCTTCCTCTGTTGATGCTAGAAGCAAAGCTCCTACATCAGGTCTGGAGACATACGCTTTTAGTCTGTTGGTGTGGAAGACTGTTGGAGCCTCCTTGGGATTGCCCAAGTCCACCAGATAGTTGACCTCTCCAAGTTTACCCACAACTTTGAAGGGTCCCATCCATTTGTCCTGCAAGGCCCTCTGCCTTGTTGGAATCATAACAAGAACTAGCTGGTTGTTCAGCTCACCTGACTCCCACGGAGGCGCAGGCCTGGTTTGGAGTGCTGTTGCCTCTTCTATGGTGAAGCGCAGGACTCGGAAGATGGACAGGACAGGACCCTCAAATCTGGCTTGTCTGGCTCGCAGAATTATCCTTCTGTGTGTGAAAAGGGAGTATCAACAATCTGCGGGATAATGTGTAAGTCTCCCACTCCCTTCTCACCCTCCACGAAACCCTTCTGCGATTCCCCGTGAAGTCTCACCTTAGGGTCTGAAAGGTCGAGCTCTCCATCCTGCTTCTGATGCAGGGGCGCGTTGTAATCCAGTTACATCACTGGATCTTGGATTGTAGAGAGTTCAAGTTGCTTGACCTTCCCGGTAAAATACTGTGAGAATTCAGTTTATAAATATGAGCCCGAAATAATAATTGTCCGATGTCTCTATTTCAGGTGCAGAACAAAGATTCCAAGATGAGCAATGGAACCGACGAAGGAAACTCAGGTGAGTTGTTTGATGAGAGGTTCCTTTAGTGTCCTTGCATTAATGCACTAATCCTTGTGTCTTTTTTCCCCATAGGGGCCGGGGTTCGGAAATGCCGGAGATATGGCACCGACCCGAAGTGAGAGGTGCAGTTCCAGTAGATATCAGGTAAGTCTTTAATGAGCGTTCAAGTAATGTCTTAGCATTCGCTCACTAACGCTGTTGTCTCTTTTTTTCCCCTTGGGGGGCAGGGTCCGGAAATGCCAGGATGCGGCACCGACCCGAAATGAAGTGGGAATGACCCAACAGGTAAGTCTTATGATGAAAATTAAGGTTTTCTTATTCTCTTCCCTAGCTCACCTTTGTTCTTGTCTTTTTCTCCCTAGGCGCTGAAATGTGGCTGCGGATCCAGATGGTCGCTGATGAACATGGAGGCGCCCAGTAAAGGTGAGTGGAATGCGGCGCTGCAGCGATCGATGCGATGTGCTTTTAAAAGGAATGTCTTCCTTTTCAGGATCGTCAGCGAAATGTCTCCGGGATGCGGATTTAGCAGGTAAGGACTCTTCTTTCTTCTATTATCTTCTCTTCTCCCTTTGCAGGTGTTCCAGGATGCTGGCGGGTGTGGCAGAAGTCAGGATGCAGGAGCAGACACGGTGAGCGCCCAGCTGCTAGATGCAGAACAACGCGAAGCGTGAGTTGCTGCTTGGGCGTGGCTTAAATAGCGTTCAAAGTAGTTCCAGGTATGTATCCTTCCTCTCAGGTATGTATTCTTCGATAAAGTACTCCCATTCAGGCCTCTAGATGGCCTGGATGTTGCAGCATGGTCTGCGTCAGGTAAGTTTAAACCAAGCACCTTTCTACACAAAGTCATCTTTTATGAGCCTGGCGCCTATGGCGCCAGGACTGTTGTCCAATATGAGCCTGGCGCCAGGACTGAGTCCAAAGGGCCCCTATTTGGGGCTGCTGAGACTTCCCTCGGGGACATGATGTCTGCCTCTGGGGTAGCTGGGCCTGGTCTGGCTCCTTGGAGGTAGGCATCATGACAGTACCCCCTCCCAAGGCCCCTCCCAAGGCTGTTCTCTCCGGGGGTTTTGGCTTGTTTGGGAATTTTCGGTGTAATTTTTGTATTAATCGCGGCGCGTGTACATGGTCGCTTGGTTCCCAAGATCTCTCCTGAGGTCCATACCCCTTCCAATCAACTAGATAGAAGAGTTTTGACTTTAACACCTTGGAGTCCAATATGTCTTTAACTTCAAATTATAATTCCCCATCAATCTGAATTGGTTCTGGTGGTTTGATCAGTCTGGTTCCTGGTTGCACCGGTTTCAACAGTGAGGCGTGAAAAACGGGATGAATTCGCATGTTCGCTGGTAGGTCGAGTTTAAATGCCACCGGGTTGATTATAGCTTTGATGGGATAGGGTCCTATGTATCTGGGGTTGAAAGTCTGCGGTCCTTTGAGAGGTAAATGTCTAGTTGCTAGCCACACCTGGTCCCCTATTTGGTACGGAGGTGCTTCACTTCGATGTAAATCAGCATTTTCTTTGTACTTTCTCTTGGCTTGCTGAAGATGAGTCTTAGCTTCTTTGAAAGCTCGGGTTATCGTGGAATGCAAATGATCTACCGCAGGCATTTCCAGGTTTTGAGGAGGGTCCAGGTCTGAGGTTCGAGGATGATGACCATACAAGGTGTAAAAAGGGGTTTGTCCTGTTCCAGAATGTACAGAATTGTTATATGCGTATTCTGCGATCCAAAGAATGTCTTTCCAATTGCATTCAGATTTGTGCAACATACACCGAAGATATTGTTCAAGGGTTTGGTTAGTTCTCTCGGTTTGGCCATCGGTCTGGGGATGGTGACTGGTGGATAGTCGTACATCAATTTGTGCCAGTTGACAACATTTCCTCCAAAAATGGGGAAATAAACTGGCTTCCTCGATCTGAGACTAATATGGATGGAAAACCATGCATACGAACTATGTTCTCCAGAAATTCCTTGGCCAAGATGGAGGCTGAGGGTAGCCCTTTTAAAGGGATAAAATGGACCATTTTGGAGAAGTGATCCACAATCACCAAGATAGTGTTGTATCCATAGCAAGGAGGCAGGTCGGTAATAAAGTCCATCAACAAGGTGTGCCAAGGTGCCGGTGGAATATCCAAAGGTTGTAGAAGACCGGCTGGTCTTTTCTTTTGACCTTTATTTTGGGCGCAAACTCCGCAAGACATCACAAAAGATTTTATGTCTTTTCTCCAGGATGGCCACCAGAATTGTCGTTTGATCTTTTCGTCAGTTTTAGCGATACCAGGATGTCCTTCCATTAACGTATCATGATGATGGGCAATAACGAGTTCTTGCAGTTCTTTGTTAGGCAGAAATAATCGCCCCTGGAAGTACGGTAAATCGTTATTAACGGAAAAGTGTGACCCCTTTTGGCTCCATTCCTGTAAGGCTGTGGAGTCTAATAGTTGTTTAACTCGAGTTTGAACGTCCTCAATAGTTTGTAAAGAGGTCAAACCCAAAATTCTCTCTTCAGGTATAATTGGTACTGGTTCTAAGCTCGAATTTGTTTCTTCCATCCCAATCCGAGATAAAGCGTCCACTTTGCCATTCTTGCAACCAGGGCGATATGTGATTACAAAATCAAATTCCGCAAAGAATAAGGCCCACCGGAGTTGACGTGATGATTGGGCTTTGGCCGTCTTTAAATATTGCAAATTTCTGTGATCTGTAATCACTGTGATGGTGTGTCTTGCGCCGAGGAGGTAATGACGCCAAGCTTTGAAGGCGGTCTTAATAGCTAGTAACTCCTTGTCGGTGATTGCGTAATTAATTTCAGGAGCCGAGAATTTTCTGGACCAAAAGGCTACAGGGTGTAGTTGGTTAGGGATTGGATCCCTTTGAGACAGGACAGCTCCCATGGCTAAGCTGGATGCGTCGGTTTCAACAATGTAAGGGAGATCTGGGCGTGGATGCTTCAACACAGGTGTGGAGGTGAATTTAGTCTTTAGGTCTTGAAAGGCCTGTTCTGCCTCATGAGTCCATTCGAAGCGTTTATTCTTCCGTAAGAGAGCTGTGATGGATTGGACCACTCGAGAAAATTCCGGGATGAATCTTCGATAAAAATTGGCAAAACCAAGCATGCTCTGAACCCCCTTCACAGAGCTAGGAGATGGCCATTTGAGGATGGAGTCCACCTTTCGCGAGTCCATTCGGACTCCTTTAGGTGTCAGGATGAATCCGAGAAACTCGACTTCTGTGGTATGAAAAACGCATTTTTCGAGTTTTGCAAACAGTTTGTGCTGGCGCAATTTTTCAAGAACTGCCCTGACATGTTTTCTGTGATCGGATTCCGAAGAGGAGTACACCAGAATGTCGTCTATATATACGATGACACAAACATCGATAAGTTCCCGAAGAACATCATTCATAAAGTATTGAAAGGCGGCAGGTGCGTTGCACAATCCGAAGGGCATCACCTGATATTCAAAGAGCCCATATTTGGTGCGGAATGCAGTCTTCCATTCGTCGTCTTCTTTTATACGCACCAGGTGATAAGCTCCCCGGAGATCTAACTTGGTGTACATACAAGCATCTTTTACCTGGTCGAGAAGTTCAGGGATCAGAGGCAGAGGATAACGATTCTTAATCGTTATTTGATTTAGGGCGCGGTAGTCAATACATGTTCTAAGGTCGCCTTCTTTTTTCGCCACGAAGAACAGAGCTGAGGAAACAGGAGACTTTGACGGGAGAATAAAACAATTGGCAAGGTACTGATCTAAATACTAACGCAAAAGTGAAGGTTCTCAGGTTCAGTAAGAGCATAAATCCTACTACAAGGCGGTTGAGCATTGGGTACCAGATCGATTTGACAATCGTACGACCGGTGGGGAGGTAAAGTGTTGGCCTGTTCTTTTTGGAAAACGTCTTGGAATTCTTGGTACTCAGCCGGTAGTTGTATAGTGGCGGAAGTTACTGAGGCCAGGCCCATATTTGGATTTCTTGGATAACAAGTTTGTTCACAATCAGGAAAGGTTATTCTCTTTGCTCGCCAGTCTATTCGAGGATTATGTGTTTCTAACCAAGGAATTCCTAGAATTACTTGAAACTGCAGGGCCTTGATTACGTCAAACACAATGGCTTCCCGATGTCCATCCTGATCCACTAGTGTCACTTCTGTAGTGGAATGAGTTACCGGCCCTGAGGCTATTTCGGTTCCATCAACTGTAGTAATGACATCCTTGTTAGTTTTCGGACGGAGAGGGAGATTAATCCTGGAGGCCAATTCATGATCTACATAGTTTCCAATAGCTCCACTGTCGATGTATGCCTTTATAGCATGCAACCGCCGAGGCTGTTTCGGATCCACGAGGACCATTGGCATGATGAAATGCGAGGTCAAAGAGTTTGTTTTCAAGCTCGGCAAGCGGACCTCTACGCTTGTCGGGCTTGGTCGTTTCCCGAATCAGGTTCTGTTAAATTGTTGTCAGTAGTTCCAACCACCTTCTTAGGTGGTTTTACCGGACAGTCTCGTAGAAAGTGACCAGAAGCCCCGCAATAGAGACATAATTGCTTTTGCCGCCTTCTCTCCCGTTCCTTCTGCGTTAACGGTCCTTTAACTCCACCGATTTGCATAGGTTCTGAAATGTCGGTACTCTTGGGGTTAGCGTGAGTTTTGATCAACACTCTGGTTTCAAACTTGGATCGATCTGCTTTTCTATTCTGAAGTCTGTGATCAAGTTGGACCACAAGGTCTATGTACTCCGCGCAGACTTGGGGTGGATTTACTATTTGGGCTAGCACGTCTTTAAGTTCTCCGCGCAGACCTCGATGAAATAATGTGATCCTTTTATTCTCTGGCCACCCAGTTTCCACAACCAACCTATTAAAGGTGGCGATGTAAGATAAGAGATCCTGGTTACCTTGTCGTAAGGAAAGCAGTTCGTTGTCTAGGGCCTGTCCCTGAGAGTGTCGAGCGAATAATCTTTCCATGCTTGCCTGGAAGCCTTGAAAATCCTGGAGAATTGTGTCATCTTGATTTACCAAAGTAACTGACCAATCGGCAGCACTGCCACTGAGATAAGATAATACAAAAGCTACCTTGGTCTGGTCATTAGGGAAGGCCCCGGGTCTGCATAGGAAGTGTAAGCGACATTGGTTCATAAAAACAGCATATTTCTTGGGGTCCCCAGCAAAACGTTCAGGCGGGGCCAAAGGCATGTTTCCAGGTAGATTGATTTGTACCGGGTTATTCGAAATCATAAAAGTGGGATTACCCCCGGAACTAGGTAAAGGAGTTTGTCCTGCCTGACCCTGCAACAACCGTTTGGCCAGGTCATCAGTTCTTTCCTTAGATAGGATCAGTTCTCTTTTGAGAGCGTTAGTCTCCTGGCGGGCGGAGTGTACTTCTGCCCGTAATTCCCACAAACACTGGGCCAGCTGGTCTGTCTCGGAAGTTTCCATAGCGCCCGGGTGGGAAATTGTAGGTAGGCGTCGCGTTCTGTTACGCTCACCTGACTCCCACAGAGGCGCAGGCCTGGTTTGGAGTGCTGTTGCCTCTTCTATGGTGAAGCGCAGGACTCGGAAGATGGACAGGACCGGACCCTCAAATCTGGCTTGTCTGGCTCACAGAATTATCCTTCTGTGTGTGAAAAGGGAGTATCAACAATCTGCAGGATAATGTGTAAGCCTCCCACTCCCTTCTCACACTCCACGAAACCCTTCTGCGATTCCCCGTGAAGTCTCACCTTAGGGTCTGAAAGGTCGAGCGCTCCATCCTGCTTCTGATGCAGGGGCGCGTTGTAATCCACTTACTTCACTGGATCTTGAATTGTAGAGAGTTCAAGTTTGCTTGACCTTCCCGGTAAAATACTGTGAGAATTCAGTTTATAAATATGAGCTTGAAATAATAATTGTCCGTTGTCTCTATTTCAGGTGCAGAACAAAGATTCCGAGATGAGCAATGGAACCGACGAAGGAAACTCAGGTGAGTTGTTTGATGAGAGGTTCCTTTAGTGTCCTTGCATTAATGCACTAATCCTTGTGTCTTTTTTCCCCATAGGGGCCGGGGTTCGGAAATGCCAGAGATATGGCACCGACCCGAAGTGAGAGGTGCAGTTCCAGTAGATATCCGCTAAGTCTTTAATGAGCGTTCAGGTAATGTCTTACCATTCGCTCACTAAAGCTGATGTCTCTTTTTTCCCCTTAGGGGCCGGGGTCCGGAAATGCCAGGATGTGGCAGCGACCCGAAAAGAAGTGGGAATGACCCAACAGGTAAGTCTTATGATGAAAATTAAGGTTTTCTTATTCTCTTCCCTAGCTCACCTTTGTTCTTGTCTTTTTCTCCCTAGGCGCTGAAATGTGGCTGCGGATCCAGATGGTCGCTGATGAACATGGAGGCGCCCAGTAAAGGTGAGTGGAATGCGGCGCTGCAGCGATCGATGCAATGTGCTTTTAAAATGAATGTCTTCCTTTTCAGGATCGTCGGCGAAATGTCTCCGGGATGCGGTTTAGCAGGTAAGGACTCTTCGTTCTTCTATTCTCTTCTCTTCTCCCTTTGCAGGTGTTCCAGGATGCTGGCGGGCGTGGCAGAAGTCAGGATGCAGGAGCAGACACTGTGAGCGTCCAGCTGCTAGATGCAGAACAACGCGAAGCATGAGTTGCTGCTTGGGCGTGGCTTAAATAGCCTTCAAAGTAGTTCCAGGTATGTATCCTTCCTCTCAGGTATGTATTCTTCCTCCGGCCACATCCGTGTGGTTAAGTAGTCCCCAAAGATAAAGTAGTCCCATTCAGGCCTCTAGATGGCCTGGATGTTGCAGCATGGTCTGCGTCAGGTAAGTTTACACCAAGCACCTTTCTACACAAAGTAATCTTTTATGAGCCTGGCGCCTATGGCGCCAGGACTGTTGTCCAATATGAGCCTGGCGCCAAAGGCGCCAAGACTGAGTCCAAAGGGCCCCTATTTGGGGCTGCTGAGACTTCCCTCGGGGACATGTCTGCCTCTGGGGTAGCTGGGCCTGGTCTGGCTCCTTGGAGGTAGGCATCATGACACTGGTCCTGAGTAAACTCAACCATGTTAGCCTTTTGGTCATGCCAGTGCTAGACCAATGCTTGTCCAGCTTTCAGGTTATCACTTGCTTCTGCCATCATTTGTGACATTCTCCTTCGGAGACCTATCACATAGTCAGTCACTCTGACTGGCTTGGGGGAAGGAGCACTCTCCAACCCCTCCTTGATCAGGGCCAATGGACCTCTGACCGGATGACAATAAGAAGTTAAAAGGGAGAATAACCTACTCCCTCCTGAGGGACTTCTCTATAAGCAAGGGGAAGGCATGGCAGTAGAAGGTCCCACTTTCTTTTAAGGGGGTCCTCTAAAGCACCTATCATGCTCTTCATGGTTCTGTTGAACCTTTCAACCAGCCCATTTGTCTGGGGGTGTTATGCGGTTGAGAACTTGTAAGTAACTCCGCAGGTTTTCCACATGGCTTTCATGTAGTGGGACATAGAATTCGACCCCCTGTCAGAGATTACTTCCTTAGGAAACCCAACCCTGGTAAAAATACCAAGGAGGGCCTTAGCCACAGCCAGAGCTGTAACAGTCCTCATAGGAATTGCCTCAGGGTACCTAGTAGCATGGTCTACTACAACAAGTATAAACCTGTTGCCTGAGGAAGTTGGAGGATCAAGGGGACCAACAATGTCAATCCCTACTCTCTCAAATGGGACTCCCACTACAGGGAGAGGCACTAAAGGTGCCACATTCTTGGAGCCAACCTTACCAGAAGTCTGGCAGGTGTGGCAGCTCCTGCAGTATTTATCTACTTCAGCCCCCATCTTTGGCCAATAAAAGTAGAGTGAGAGCCTTTCCTTAGTCTTCTTGAAACTCAAGTGACCAGCCAAAGGAATCTCATGGGCTAACTGCAAGAACTGTGGTCTGTTCTCTTGGGGTACTACAAGTCGTTTGTTGTCCCCAGGTGCAGACTCCGTGGGTTCACTGTAGAAGAGGCCATCTTCCCAGTGTAACCTATATTTCCCAGGCTCTTGCCCTTCAGCCTGAGCATCTGCCTGTTGGCGGACACCTTCCAGAGTTGGACATTCTCTCTGTCCCTTACTGAAGTCTGCCCTGTTGGGTCCACCTTCTGCCAGTAAAGACTGTAGCTCAGGATGGTCAACAGGATCCAGATCTCCAATGAGTTCCTGGCCTTCCACTAGCTCTTCTTCAGAGTCTAGTTCAACCACACAGGGTTGTACCTCCCTCTCAGCCTCAGCTGGAGGGGAAGTTACTGGTGTAACTTTGGACAACCTAGGGGAAGTCCTTGTTGGCTGCACTGGAGTGCTGACTGTGAGGTTCCTTTTAGAAGTTTTAGGTTTCCCTTTTCCTTCTAGTTTCTTAGAGACAGCAGCTGACATCTCCAGTGGAGCAGGAGTGATCTCTTTCTTCATCATCTCCTTTGGAGTACCTCTCATGGTTCTCTCCCTTGCAGGTTTGGTGAGCTCCTGTAATCTTTTACTAGGAGGTCTGGGGGTATGTGACACTAGTCCAAGAGTTTTCAAGTCATTACCCAGCAGAACCCTTCCTGGCACCTCACTTTGTATGCTGACAGGTATCTTCACAGTCATGTCATTACACTGGATGAGAACTGGTAATTGGGGAAGCATCTGCACAGGCCCTCCAGCTAACTTGGTGAGGCGTTTGGGTGCCTTAGCAACATCCTCAGCCTGAAAAAACGATTTGTCCACCACAGTTATGCTGGCCCCAGTGTCCCTAATGGCAGGAGTCTCCTGACCATTCACCTGGACAGTGTCCTTATAATACTCTTTAGTATTATCTGGGATAGAATTATAGACATCTAAATTCTGTTGTTCCCACAAACCCAGAGACACTAAAGAAACACTGGCTGAGACTCCAATGGGTTCATCAGCCAGTAATAGAAAGTTTCCACTTGCCATTTGTACCTCCTCCTCTGGAGCGAAGGCTAAGGAGACAAGCTGGACTCCTGAAGGTTTACCCTTACATCTGGGCTCTCCTTTCACATGGTCAGTAGAGCCACAAACAAAGCATTTACCAAATGCTTTCTGGAATGGTGGCTTGTTCTGACCTCCTTCTGGTTTTGCACCAGGAGGTACACTAGCCTGATTTGGTTTCCCTTGTGGCTTACCCTTTTGGTTTGGGGCCCTCTTTGGAATTGGAATTATTAGAATTCTCTTTGGAGTCCTTTTTTGGCTGTTTTCCCTCATCCTTTTTCTGAGTAGCCCCAGAATCCTTGTGAGTGGCCCTGTTGGCAACCCACAAGTCAGCAGCCTTAGCTAACTTCCTGGAATCTAATTCCTTTGAATCAGCCAAGTGCTGTCTGAGCTCAGGAGAGCAGGCATCATAAATTGACTCCAACATTACAAGATTCTTCATTCCCTCATAAGTGTTAACCCTGTAACCCTTAATCCATCCCTCTAAGTTTTTCAAACTTTCACTCACCCAGGTAGCCCAAGGGGTACCATCGTGCTTTTTGAGGGTCCTAAACCTCTTAAGGTACTGTGAAGGGGTCTTCCCAAATCTAGCTATCAAAACTAGTTTCGCACATTCATAATCCTTCTTATCCACCTCCCCCAACTCCATTACCACATCAGTTGCAACAGGGGGAAGCCTAGAGAATAACCAGGGAAGTAACTCATTCCCTGTGATGTCTTGGAGCCCATGATTATACTCAAACATTTTTAACCAATCCAACACATCCAACTTGGGTTCATACATACCCACTAATTCCTTAGGCATCCGGGGTCTTTTGGGACTGGAACTCCTAGAGGAACCAGAGGAGAGAGAAGCATTTTCCACAGACAACTTCTTCATTTCTAGTTCATGATTAAGCTCTATTTCTCTGAGTCTTAACTCAGCTTGCTTCTGCTCAGCCTGGGCATTCATTCTTCTGAACTCTAGCTCTTGGTTTCTTTCAGATTGAGCAATAAAACGTTTGTACTCTAATTCAAGCTGCATTTTTTTCAAGTTCAAAATAAGCAGGGTTACATGTAGGACCTGGTATAGGTACAGTAGGTAAGGCAGACAGAGGCTCAGAGTGGCTAACTTCATTAGGTTCACTTTCCTCTTCTGACTCATTATCAAGACTTTGATTCAGATCAATACCATCACTGTTTTCTACATTTGCTGGGGGGGTGGGGGGGGGGGTAGATTCCTCTGTACCACCCAGACTTTGGTTTTCTAACTATCTTTCTATAAGTTCCATTTTCTTGCCCTTCTCAGAGAGATTCTTATGTCTACACAATACATTTAAGCAATCGGCAGTTTTGGCAGACAATGATTCTAGGGTATAACTCTCCATAGCAGACATAGTTATAAAATCAGCTTTTTAGAGCTAAGCTCTGCGGTTAGTTGTCCTAAAGTGTTCAAAAAGCACTCTAAAGTGTATACTCAATACAAATCCCACCGCTGTACACCAGTGTTGGGAAGAAACCTGTGCAGTTCCCCCTGGGACCACTGCAAAAGAACTAAGACTACAGGTGTTTGGCAGTAAACCCAGTCTGTACCACACAGATTCACTTGGTAGCTGTGGCTGAGCAGTCAGACTTCCCTCAAGAAGAGTTAGGCAGTATACAGAGTATTCACAATAGGTCAAAAGAACATAGTAGAACAAGTAAACACTGACCAGAGCTTGGTGTAAAAGAGATCTAATTATTTATTTAAAACCACATCTAGTAAAACACACAGGCACTAATGTTAAGCAGTTCAAAAACACGGTCACTAAAAGATATACACTCCCTTAAAAGAATATTAGACTAGTCTTAAGTAAAGCCCCACTTATTTTCAGACAGCGGTGAGCGCTTAACGCAGATGGCATTCTAATAATTCGTTTTAAAAGGGAGAGAAAAGCAGAGTATAGTATGAAACAGATCCCAACACTTTCACAAGAACACAACAGGAGAGGAAGGCGAAGTAAAACCATGAAGTTAGAGTTCAGAAGGCAGGAACCACTTTAAGAGGATCAGAACGAAATGTGTCCAAGGTCACACGGTTGAAGTGCACAAAAGTCTCAAAGGTTCAGAAAGAGTTGGACCAAAGGAAAGGGACCAGTTAGATGGTCAAGGCGGCCAGCCCAGTCCAGAAGGTTAAGGGGTTATTATTACCTTGTAGCAATGAGAATATTCCAGCGGGGGCAGTTGTTCCTGGCAGCGGATGTCCGGGGGAAGAGAGGGTCTCGGGGAGGAAGACAGGAGTCTGTTGCACTGCCAGGGAAGAAACCAGCCGCAGAGTTCCCAGGTAAAAGGAGCGGTCCTTTTATTCGCGGTCCAGTGGTAAGTGGCTATCCGGTTGCCGGGGTGCTTGGCACGGGCAATTTGACCACAAGACGGCCTGGGATGCGAAGAGAAGAAGGTAAACTGGTTGTGCCCACCAGTCAGGGGAAGAAGCCTCTCCAGCCAGGAGATCTTCTCTGTCATCGGGGAAGTGGTGAGTCAGTTCCGCAGGGCTCCACCGATGGTGTCGTCGTAGTAGGTCGGCTAAGCTTCTCCGTCGTCGGATTCTCAGGTCCTGTGGTGACTTCTGAAGTTCCAGTCCCCAAAGCCCTGCTTTTATGCAGCACACCCCCATTCACTCAGCCTAGCTGTCAATCAAACATGCTAAGTGGTGAGCCGGCCGGCTCACCACTTGGGCCAATCACACAAGAGTGCGACTTGAGTTACCAAGGTAACAGTCCAGGGTGCCCAAACCCCCTCCCACACCCACTGTGGTACCTAGACAGATGGCACCACTTTTGGAGGCTTCTGTGGAGAAGCCCGCCAAAAAGTGGAACAAAGGGCTCGACTTGGGTTGGAGTCACAGAAGATAACACAAACGCCATTTTAGAATCGAGTCCTGGCAAAAAATACCAACCAGCGAATTAATATTAAATAAATAAACCAGCGGTATGTTCGAGGCTATGAGAATTAAATCATTAAAGTTGGCAGCCTCGAACAATGGGAAAATCCCATAGGGATATATTCGCGGTCGAATATAAAAAGTAGTATCCACTGCCACCAGCCAAAACTCGATCAGGGGGGACAGAGATGTGCCCCCTCGACTAACAGACCCCGGGGCAATCGAATTGCCCCGGCCAGTACGTCCACAATATGATGGTTTGTACTGGTTTCTATTCATAATTTGGGACTAGTAAAGCCAATGGTGACTTTACATGCCCTGGGAGACAGTAGTCAGTCCCAGGGTATGGAGTCTATGGTGGGGTGTCACTATGACACCCCTGTGTTACTGCACAGAGGGTGCTGTGTAACACACATAGTAAAACACATGAGACCCTATGGAGTAAAGAACCCCATAGCCCATAAAAGACATTAACCGTCAAAGGAACACCATAAATCATGTCCAAGAGTGGGAGAAAAAGAGTCTCACTCTTGGCAGGAGAAAATAAAAACTCCAGAATCCAGCAAAGCTGCTGGGGGACTCGCTAGGTTAGGAAATTCAGCTTAAAGAGAGAATTCGCCCTAACACTGAGGAGGACTTTGCTGAAAAAGCAATCCAGGAGAAGGGGGGAGTCCTTCTGGTTTTTAGTTTAGTAATATTGGTAGTGTCACAGTATCTTAGTTTTGGACACAGGACAGACTTTTACTTTGGACTTCATTGACGACTAGCACCCTAGTTTAGTTGTGTTAGGTACAAAAACGCCTAGGATAGGGAAAGTTACGCATTTTCTTTATAATTTTACAGTAAACCCTATTGTTTTGTCTCCTCCTTCTGACGTACCAGATGAGCCAGGAGACAGTTTCTGGCTCCTCCAAATCTATTATTTCAAGATCCAACCACCTGAAGCAGATATAATATGGCTGCCAATTCGTTCCGAGTTCCCTGACGGGAGGAAGACGAAGGATGAGCACCTGAGAACCGGAGGGTAGATATGCGCTGACGAAGAGGGAGCACCCTGCTTTGCGTTGTGAGACACCAAAGGGACTAAGTAACGAACGCCCGTGGTGTGAAACGAGGTGCAGATTGGCTTGGACCTAAGATGGGGGGGAAAACATTGGAAAGTGATGCCTGTTCAACATACTCATTTTCTCTCTCAGGAAGTGAGCTATCATTTTGCTTAGCAAAAATCCCACACTGGCATTCTATCGCAGACTGCTTCTAGTGGAAGTCAGCATCCACTTACTATTTTAATCCTAGTTCTAAAATGTTTTCTCAAATCTTTGTTTCATTTTTACCATATAATCAAGCCCATTTGGGAAGATGTACAGAAGACAAACATTTCATAATTGCTTAAAATGAATTGTATCAAAAGTAAGAAGCTTTCGAATAATTTGTGTCAAATTGTTACTACACCTCAAACAAATGCCTTTCAGATTTTAAGAATGTCCTGTTAAGTTAACTTCTGAGTCACCTATACCGAGTGCTAGAATGCCCACATGAAGGGTGATCTACTGTTTGGATATAATGTATCATTAGCCACTCACCCACCCATAACACTAGGCATTACTGTGATATTTGATACTGATGAACAATTGGCTCCTGTGGAGGCATCTACTTAGTGTTGTGGCTTCCAATGCCTATTAGAGTCATCCACAGTACAAGAGGCAATCAATGACATATTTTCCTATCTAAATGGTTTCCATATCATTTGGGCTGTGCACCCCATTTTTAGCAGATGTGTGCTCCTGTATCGGCTGTATATGTATACCTCCACTTGTGCAAATGTTAAATGAAAGCCAATTAGCACGTTGATTTCTGAGAAAGATTGACACAGCGAGCCTCTATGCCACACCACCACCGCCAACTGAACCTCACCTCACTAAACGACTCATCACATTTTCGCTGACTGTTAAAACAAAAGTTGATTAATCAGTTTCCTTGCAAGACAGCCAGCATCCCACCCATTAACCCACCTGAATAAACTGTACTGCCCTAAACCGATCTCTTATAGATGACTGGCCACATGACCATTGAACTTCATCTGGTTAAGCATGGCTGTTTCAAAGTACTTAGGGCCTCGCATTTTCAGGCCAGGGGTGTAGGGCAGCCGCCCCATGACTGCTCCTGATCCTACTGTATGCCCCATTGTTTAATCCGGCCTGTGCCCATGTGATCTACTGGCTTTAGTCCAACAGCCTCGTCCCGGTAACCCTGGATGGAGGAAAGGCTCTTATTTTCTACAGCCAGCTGGGAAAAGGTTTTTCATCAACCAAAGTCTGTTAAAATAAACACTAGGGACAGTGGCGGGGAATGATATCATAAGGGAGACAGTGGCGGGGACTGATATCATAAGGGAAAGAGAGCAGACTTGTCCACAAGGAAGATCTCCTTTAAACAGAACCCCTCCTCCAGCTGCCCTGTTATTTATGGATCTAGTCTAGAGACTGCATGCTACCATACCGCTGACCATCGCACACAAGCAGTGCCAGCACCCACCCTGATAAACATGCAACCCTCCTTTTTAAAACATCAACAGTAGCTTGTGAACCGAATGCCAATTTTTTCTAAAATCCAGATGAACGTTTCTGGCAAACAATTACACATATTTAACAACACAAGAGTTAAGTGATTTTCTAATTCACCTCTTTAAAACACGTCACAAAGTTATTGCTTATATGAATCAAAATGACTTGATCACGTTTGTTTCTTGAATTGAAATTCTGTCATGCTTTTTTCTTTTAAATTCAAGATGTCCTTACCTTGTTTTTCTTTTAGGTTCTGCAAAGAGGAGACGAATGTGTCATAGCGCTAAATCTCATTCTTGATATTAACGCAGGAAAACCAGTGACAAATACTTTGGATTTAAACTTCAATTGGAGCACGTTGCAGGTAAGAAGTCAGGACATGAATATCCTGGAAATCTGTATCAATATTCAATTTTCTGTTTCCGTAGACTTATTTGCCTTTGCCATGGGGCAGTCTACAGTATTGACTTTCATTGCTCTTAAACTAACTTACTTCTCTTAACGAAGAGGTTTCAAGCTGATGAAGGAGACGTAAAATACTAAATGTGTGTGTGAAAGAGCTAGAAAGCTTTGCCTGGTTCTAGACAAGATGGCTCCTGACCTAAGTGTGTATTGTAAATAATTCATTCAGGGCCAGCTCATCCTCCATGTAAATAAATTGACTACCATTATATTGGATAAGTCTAAGAGCTATTACACTGCAAAAACTATTAGGAACACTATTTATAAATAAGGTATGGTAGTTCTGGGTTGTGTGCATCCTTCAATCTTCAAACCATAGCATCACCAAATGGCTCTTTACCCTACCTGTCAATCTCTCCATTAAGGGCCCACAAGAACAAGCTGCACTTTTCCTGGCCGTCTCCATAAACTGCATACAGTATCAGTTAAACAGAGCAAGCCTTTAATGTTGCTGAGAATGAAGGAACACAAAAGCATAATTTAATTAGTTGAACTGCTACCACTACCAGCCACTTCTGAATACGCAGGGCACAGATTTAAGACAGAATAAAGGAAGAATGTAGCTCCTGTCATACATTTCATAAATTGACAATTCTCCATGTGCACTAAAATGTTGAAGGGTCTTGAAGGTCTATCGTGTGAAGTGTTTTCTGACCGAAAAGCGGAACCATGTATCTAATTTTCTGAAGTCAAAATTGAGATGTAGACTGCAGGACTTATGTAGCAAAACATTATTTTGCTGCATAAGCAGGAAACCTGAACAAGGAAGGCTTTATTTTAATGAACTGATGGCTGCAGAACAAAGCAAGGAATAGAACAGTTTGCTGATGCCACCTTCGCCCACTTCTGTTGAATGACATTTCCCCAAGTGAGCAGAGGTCTTTGCACTTCTAATTCTAATAGAATTTCATACTTGGAAAGGACCTGGTTTGAGTTGTTCAGTTTTGAATGTTTCACTGAAATAGCGTTGAGCTTTTCCGTAGCTGTCCTTCTGCTACAGCTTCACAGCATGCATGTTTCCTGCTAACTTTGCTAATACTGGTTTGAAGAACCTTCTATACACTCGAAGTTAACCAAGGGCTGTTTAGTTTTCTCCTTTCATGCATTACATTTCGGACATCTCTGATCCCCAAAGTAAAGACTAAAAGAAATTGCATGATTCATGTCCACCTCTCAAATTGTTAACTCAACATGAAGGCATTGTTTATTAGGCAGATGCTCCAACAACCTGCTTACCTCTTCCAAAACAATCTGCTTGATATATTGTCATATCTTTAATAAGGGTCAGACAGACTCAAACTCAAGTTGAAAGTGGTTCATAAGGAAATCTTTACAATGAGTGGGCAAAATAAAGGGCAATGGTATAAAGTGCAATGGGAATTGGATTAGTCAAGTGCTTTGGCTTAATAAAAGTTCAAGGGAAACTAAAAGTTCAGAGTTTCTTCCTTCCAGCCTTACAACATTCTGGGATTCTCTATCCAGAAAGATCTCGAGCAACAAAAGATTGCCCTTTAACAGAGTCTCTGCCTTTGCCAGTGCCGGGGCATTGCCTTTCTCTAGGTTTCTCTGACAGTCGGCCAACACTGGTTTTGCAGTGATGCTGCCCCAGTCGTCATCCTTCTCCTCTGTAATCTGCTCTTATTGCTCTGTTTATCCTTCTCTGGCAGCTCCACCGTCTGTTCCTCAAGATGGTCTTCTACAATGGAAACATCGAGTGGGGGAGAGCTGTGTCAAGTGATCAGAGTAGTTGGGGGAACTGGGATGAGAGCGTGGCAACTCTGTATATGGACCAGGGCAGTTAGGCTGGGTAGAAAAGTGGCTAACTACCCTGTGGCCTCCTCGCTGGCTTGTAATGTCCATCTTTATTCCCAGTGACCTAGCCTCTTTTATTTTCGTCTTGGGGCATACCGAACAGTAAATGTATTATTCGGCTGAATACCGGATAGTTGGCCTAAGCACTCGGCCGGAGCCAAATAGTATTAACTAGATATTGATGGTTGCAGGTGCAAAATGGTACGAGTACCTAGGCTTATAAAGGCGGTGCATAACAAGCCAAAACTGTTGGCTTTGCCAATGCTTGTTTTAACAGGACTTCAGTGAACGAGATGCATAGTGCTTATAAATAGTTGATCGCTGTAAATCAGCTTTAAAAGGGGAGTTTTATTATTGCTTGCTTTCATTGCCTAATACAAAATTCAGTAGGGAACAGTGGCTCTGTGGGAGTTTTCAGTCAAAAACGTTCCATCACAACTCCAATTACTTCAATATTTACAATTACTTAAACATTTTTGTCGCACCTGTTGTTCGGCAGGGTGGGCTCTGAAGGAGACATTATAGGCACTGCGGGTGGTGGAGGGAGCGCTGTTTTCTGTGAAGTTGTTTTAAGTGTCTGGTTCGCGGTGAAACAATTAGGGGGAAGGCAAGCAGTAGATCGCGCATAGCCAGGCTTGTCAAATATCCCCCAGAATGCAGGATTGTGAACTTTTACATATAGCTCCACCTAGGATTATGCATAACTACCTAGCGGCCCATTCAATCAATCCCACACCCACATTCCAACCACACGCAGACGGACAGTCATACCGCATCATCTGCCCCAGCCACACCCAAAGGCGCCTCGAAAAGCAGCCCCCGCCTTCAGTAGAGAGCAGCACAGTGAAGGGAATGGAAGTTGTCTGGTGTGGCCTGTCACCTTCATACAAAGTAAACATTTGAGCGTGAAACCCATTCAATCCCTGTTGTAAGATATATATGCAGGCGCAAGTAATGTGCAATGAATGTACACATAGTGCAAAAGCTTGCCTCGTGTTCTTCTGTCCCAGGGCGCTGCTTTGCCCTTCAGTTAAGGTTTCTGTCCCACAGGCTGTTTTAAACTTCAGCTATTGATGCTCAATAAAGGCCATAAATCCGCTTAGGAGGGCGTGGGCGCAGACCGGTGAAGCTTGCTCGGCCCCACAGGGAAACCGTTAGATTTGTGATGGTGTCGTCACGTCGCAAGGCACACGAGCAATTCTTGTCATAAGGCAACAGCACATTCTACAGCCTTGTTCAGTGGTGCTGGAACAATTTTCAGAGTGGGGTGCTGCCAGTGACCTCATATGTCACTCCTAGAAACCTTGTCGCGCCTAGAAACACTTGTGTACAGGCGCATTATAAATGACTTGTATCATATCATATTACAAAACCTATTGGGGCCTAAACCGTCCTTGTGCTACTGAACCAGTGTGTTCGCAAATAAGCAAACACCTTTCTGAGGAACTTGTGTGTGGGTGGGGTATTGACCTCAATGTGTTTTTGAAACTATAAGTACCACTTGTGTACTTGAAGCACATTTTTACCAAATATAGACAAAATATAGCATGCTTAGGGTTAGTCCTTTTATTTTTAGACCAGTTCACCACTGAATTGCCTCTTAAGAGCTCCTTTTGGTAGTGCCGGAATCGCTCTGCGAAGGGCCCACTGCCATAGTAACTGGCCATTCTGAGCCATCTTCAGGCATGTTGGAGAAAGAAGACTTCTGCTTCAACCTCGACAGTGGCTCAAAATGCCCTAACATGGATTTGCCAAAGGTGTCATAAACTGAGAAGGGACTGCCAAGGTTTTATCAGAGTTGTGATCTGCAGCAAAGCCATGAAAAAACCCGTATAGCTACGTCCAAACTGAAATCCATTATCCTAACTTATTTCAAGATTAAAAAAGGCCTCCTCCTAAAGGGGCATCAGTATTTTTTGTATGCAATAACAGAGGCATAGACAAGCGTAAGAGGCAGGTTCAAGCATATAAAGGCACACTAGTAGGAAAGTCTTGCTGTGCAAAGAATGGTTTGAAGGCCATGACTGTTGTAGTGAGCTTCTGGTCAGGAGGGTGTGAGTTCCATACCTCCCACCTGTCTATTTTCTTAGGCACCGACCTAATGGGTAACTAAAACTCTAGGTATTGCACCTCCTGCAAGTAGAGCTGTAGGTGCCCTTACAGGTGAAAACTATTAAGCAGCTTGCTGTATAAACGTCTTGGAGTGCACCAACTTTTTTTCATGCAAGGACTCAGAAATGCAATCATCCGTTTCATAACTTCTCTAAACTGCAGGGTACAGTAGTAGTGGTTCATCAGACCCCTCTTACTGTGATGACAGATGAATACTTTGCATATTTCTGCCCTTGTGGACAAGAAAATAGCTCTTTGGCCTATTGTCCCTTTGAGGCAGAAATAACTGTGTTCCTTCAATGCATCCGATGATCACTTTAATATCAAGTGACGACTTGTGCTGGAAAAACTAGAAGGTCTAGATGTGAACACTTTCAATGAACTCAATGTCATTAGTCTTGATGCTCTTTCCTTTTCGAGATTCAGGCAGTTTTCAGTTAAACGGTCTGGTATCTGGAGCTTGCTTCCTATGATCACCCCTATCAAAGACAACCACCACGACTTTAAAAGCCGCCCAGTCATAGACAAACATCCAGCAAGGAAATGTCTTGGTGAAATTCAGTTTCCTTGTAAAAACTTGATGAGAAATATTAGCAGAGGCTGAGATGATGGCCTTCTGGTGCATCCTTTCACTTTCACCAGACTGTATCCTTAGTTTATAGATGAAAACTGACTGATGTAATGGCAGTATTTTCCTTCAGGGGAAGCATGTCTGTTCAATTTAGGGACTCACTTATGCAGCGCCGATTTAGGATTTTTGAGACCATTGTTCTGTTGTCTCCAAAGGAGGAATCTCATTGCCATGACCCATTAGTCGTTTTTTGATGTCTTACAGCATGGTGATAGACTTAACATTTAATCCTACTGGCCAGCAGTCAAGCTTAAGCCATATGGTTGTAGAGCCCACCCACAAGTTGGGCGCATTCTTAATCTCATCTTTTCAGCAAATTACCATCTTCAAATTGACCCCAGCCCGGTGATTTGGTCTAATCACTATCTTCTTTCATTCCGCATGGTGAAAGTCTAATGCCCACCAATGCCTGGCCCTATGGGCATAGCGCGCCGGAACTGGCGAAGGGGGAATCTAACGGCACTGGCCTTTTTTAATGGCCGATAAATGCAATCTGTTGCCTGTACCCGACTTGTCCACTTGACGCAGACGCTTCTCGAAGTGGCAGACACTGTAGCTCCACTCAACCTTCTCCATCTGCAGAAAAATCCCTCTGCTCCTTGGTTTTCGACAGAGCTGAAAACCGTTCACCTAAAGGTAAGGCAGGCAGAACGGATATGGCGACAAAACTACGATATACAGGAAAAGGTTTGGTTCCAGAAGATGACTCACAATTATAATCCAATCAAAGCCGCTAAACAGTCTTTCTTTACCGGGAAAGTTAAGATGGCTCTTAATCAGTCAAAAGAGCTTTTCTCAGTGGTTAAGTCATTTGTGTGATTCTTTTGCCTACTTTTCATTACTAAGGTGATCGGTATTCGTGACCTTATTCAGAGCAACTGCTCGGACAGGCCACCTATGGATAGAGTCGATTTAACACCAGACCTTCCCATTCCAGGTCGGAATTTCCCAGTTTTTCATCGGCGGGTGTGCTAAAAGAAATTACAACATTGAAATTGGCTGCTCCTTCTAACCCTATGCCAGTGGCAGTATTGCAAAACATTCTCCCCAGAGTATTACTCTGGTGACGGCCACAGTCAATCGTTCTTTTCAGCAGGGAATCTTCCCCGCTGAGTTGAAACAAGCCATTGTGCTTCCTGTCTTGAAGACACCTCTGCTAGATCCTGCGGTTTTAGCTAATTACTGCCCTATTTCACTTCTTCCTTTCTTCACGAAAGTATTAGAATCCCTGATGTCCCTCCTTCTTTCTTCCTACCTTGAGCACGCTAACGGCCTTGACCCATTCCAGTCTGGATTCCGACCAGGACAGGGAACCAAGAGTATTCTGATGCTGGCTGTAGAGGACCTGGCGATGTTGGCAGATCAGGGTGGAGTAGGTGCACTGATACTTCTTGATCTATCAGCAGCATTTGATACGGTTGACCACTCCATCTGCTGTCCCGCCTGGACATAGCAGGGCTCTCGGGAACCGGCCTGGCCCTCCTCTTTTCTAGCGTGTCATGGTCAGTCACTTTCCCTCCCTCCTTTTCTCTCTCAGTCTCCCACCCTATGCTGTTGTGTCCCTCAAGGCTCAGCCTTGTCCCCTATGTTATGTAACCTTCATGTCCAGTCACTAGTTGGTCTCCATCCGCTCCAGCTCCAGCGGCTTCAGATGCTACGCATATGCAGATGACACACAGATTTTGGTACGGTTAGATCTTGAAGAGCTGGATGGACAGCAACTGGCTTAAACTAAATAGGGATAAGACTGAGGTGATGGTGGTGGGACTTTCTGCTGGGACTTCTGTGTCGGCCCCAGCGTTCTGGCTATCAGCTCTGGGTAATCTTCCCCCTCTGGTTGTATCGGTCAAAAACCTGGGAGTCGTACTGTCATCCACACTTTCAATGGCTGGACAAGTTAGCTTGCTCTGTAAGATGGGCTTCTACGTACTGAAGCTACTTCACAAGATCATGTCTTTTATTCCACAGAGGACCTCCGTCCTCAGGTGGTGGCCTCCTTAATTTCAAGCCATATTGACTATTGCAATGCTCTCTACCTGCCGCAAACTAATATGAATATGGCAACCATAGTGGCAACGGACTGCCATATGGTGGCCAAATTAGTCCAGTGATCCGGGCGCTACACTGGCTCCCCATGGCAAAGTGTTACATTTAAGGCCTTGTGCCTTGTACATCGGGCGTATTATGGGCTGGGGGCTGAATTTCTCCAGGACAAATTCAGGCCATATATCCCCATTAGGTCCTTACGGTCAGAAGGGGCAAATCTGGTTACTATCCCAAAAATTCCAGAGATCCCGTCTGGGAGGTCAGGCCTTCTTGGTCGCGGCAGGTACCTTATGGAATGAGTTTCCTGTGTGCATGAACTAATCACCTCCAGTTACGGCGTGTGCTAAAAACCTTGCTCTTCTAGACTTGTAGCTATGCGCCCTGGTTTTGCATCCCAGCACCAAGGTGCCCTTGTGGTGAACGTGCGCTCTATAAATACCTGTAACATAACATATATTCCATATTTCATTGTAGCAACATGCCACAAGAAGAAATATAGATTTATGGGAGCCCCGGTCTAGACTGAAATCTGGTTATATGTCACGAATGTATCATCATTTTTGATAAAGTTACTAATCTTAATTTTAAGAATTATTAATAATAATAGGGATTCCAAGATGGCCGCCAGGGATTCCAAGATGGCCGCTGGGGTGATGAGCCGCGTCTAAGCCGCGCTCTCCCCGGGCCGCTGAAAAATAGCACATTGGAGCAGCGGAACGAGTGATCGGCGAGCAGACTGCCCCCCCTACGCCTCCTGAAGCCTTCGAT
The DNA here is from genome assembly GCF_040938575.1 of Ambystoma mexicanum. Lineage (NCBI taxonomy): Eukaryota > Metazoa > Chordata > Amphibia > Caudata > Ambystomatidae > Ambystoma > Ambystoma mexicanum. The sequence goes on along the minus strand of NC_090927.1, from coordinate 276,811,714 downwards.
CCGGTAGCAAGACCATCGGGGTGCAGGGAACTTCGAGAAACCTAGCGCAGCAGCGTCCGCCCCTCCCCCATCGGGAACTCCAACCTACCGAGCCGGCAACCACAGCGGATCGCCGGAGGAGGGCAAGCCGCACACAGAAGCAGGAGGGGGAGACGGAGAGACTGGGGTGTCCTCCCACCCTCCCGGCACTCTGCTGAGGCATCCCCCCCACGGGGGAACGAAATTAGAAGCGGCACATACCGAGGACGGTGGAGCAGGCGCACCGGCCCCTACCCCCCCCCCCCCCCCCCATCGAAGACACCCAGTCCCGGACACTCGGGGCGCGGGCCCGCTGCCTATACACGGAGCCGCACCAGATAAGAAGCCCACAGAGCGTGGGGCAGCTGATGCACACGCACCCGCCGAGGGAAGCGCGCATACTGCGCGGAAGGAAGACGAGAGCCCCCCGCTCGGTGCGGGCTCCACGGAGCCGGTGAGGACACGAGAGGTGAAAGCTGGCGGGAAACGGTCCCCGGTGGTGAGTGAGCGCAGAGGCGGAGTGGAATCGGGCACAGGCCCCCCCCCCTTTATGGTCTCATAAAGAAGCGGCGCAGAGACAGTAACCCGTAGAGGGGCATAGAGCACAGAGCCCACCGGCAGCATGAAAGGCGCCATAGCGGACACGGCAAGGGGACAAGGGGGACTCTGCATCAGGGAGCAGGGAGACCCCACCAAAATGTCGAGACCTGTGCGGAAACTCCCGGCGGTCTAAACTGGTAACCCTGATTTGTAAGGGAGCTACACTCACAGAAGAAAGGGCCCACCCAAGCAGGCCCCAACCGTAGCGGACTCCTCGGACGGGAGAGTCCCATAACACCCCAGCAGCATTCATCCGAAGGAGCCTAAGGTGGAATATTTCACAGCTCACAGGGGCAATACAGGAGCCCACGCACACCCTGGCAACCTAACGGAACATGTCAAGGGCAAAAAACAAGAACACAGCTTCCCAACAGACCCCACAGACCTCAAGGCAAGAAGCAAACATACTACAACTGTGGTCAGCGGACAATCCGCCCCAAGCGAAAGGGAAGCCGCAGGACAACCGACAAGGCGAAGGCATGTCGCCGACGAACCCCCAGCACCTACCCTCAAGGGACGACATGCAATCATGGTTCCAGGAGCTGCAAGAAAAATTCATGTCTTCAGTTCAGGAACAGTTCACGACGATGAAGAACTACATGAAACAGGCGGTGCAAGACCTCAGGGTAGACGTGGCTAAATTGGAGGAGCGAACAGACATATTGGAAAGAACGCTCCAGGAGGTCGAGGAAGAAACGCAACAGGCTAACGAAACCCAGGAACACCTGGTGAGACTTACCCATAACCTGGAGATACAATGCGAGGATTTAGAGAACCGCTCCAGACGCTCCAACATTCGCATCAAAAATATGGCAGAAACAATATTGGACAAAGACCTAAAGACTGCGGTGAAGGAGGTGTTTAGAGACATTCTGGAAGCATCGGAGACAGATACGATCGGAGTGGACAGGGTCCACAGGGTCGGACCAAAAAGATCCGGAGCACCGGGGGAAAGACCACGAGACATTTTGGTGGCTTTATCCTCATACCCACAAAAAGAGCAGATACTGAGGAAGGCCAGAGAAATGGATCACATCAGGATGAACGGACAAGAAATTCAACTATATCAGGGCTGACCTTCACATGGGAGGGGAAACCGCGAAGAGCGACCACCTGGGAGGAGGGCCTCAACATAATGGGGCTCCAGGACGAAGGGGAGGAAGCGGATCAAGCAATGTCGAGTGGGGAGCAAAGGTTGGGAAACGATCAAACAAAAAAGGCCAATCACGGGAAGAGAAGGCCGTAGGAAGATGTCTTGATGGGAAAAAGAGAAATGGAATCCCGTGGCACCCTTGCGGTAACAAGCAAAGCACCAGCGAGGGGGAAGGTGAGAACAAGAAACGCTACATGAGAGACAGAGACGGCGGCGCGGGGGGCCTCATCGGCTTGGAATCCGGTAAGGTTGAACCGCAAGGTGGGGTTTAGAATCCCCCACAAAACTTTCCCCCGAGAGGATGAAGGGCAGGGAGCTGTGGGTGCAACGCCCTGGCATCAATAGGAACCCTCGCCCTGCTCGGGGGCAAATTGTTTGGTTTATGGTTAATAGTTGGGAGGGGGGAGTTTATGGGGAAGGGACACGGGAAAGGGGACACAAAAATAAAGGCAGCGCCAAAGCAAGGGATTCCAACGACAATATACAAGTGCCTTACTAAATGGGGAAGGTCCGCATTCTAGCCTATAACATAAAGGGGATGAATCATCCCACGAAAAGGGTGAAGTTGGAGAGACTACTCAAAAGGGAAGGGGCGGACCTCCTGCTCCTCCAGGAAACCCATATCAGAGTAAAGGACAAACACAAAACCCGAGTAAGGGGATTCAAGATTTGGGCCCAGGCGAATACCACAGAAAAAAGATCAGGGGTGCTTATAGCAGTGAGGGATGGATGGGACGCAAAACTGGAGGATGCCATTACAGATAAGGAGGGAAGGTATGCGTTTGCTAACGTGGTATTGGAGGGGCAGCGGTTCACTCTCGCGTCAGTATACGCGCCTAATGTAGGACAGGATGGCTTTCTGAGAGATACACTGGGAAAACTTGAATCATTCGCAAAGGGGGAGGTGATTCTGGGGGGAGCCCTGAATCTGGCATGGGACCCAAAACTGGACAGAAGCACGGGTAGCGTACATGGCCAAGGGGCCCAGTCGAAACGCCTGAAGCAACAAATGGAACAACTAGCCCTAAATGATGTGTGGAAGGAATTGAAGGGGGAGCAAAGAGGGTATACATACTTTTCGCATGTGCACAACTCCATGTCAAGAATTGACTACTTTTGGGCTTCAGTGGGGCTTATGGGAAAGATCCAGGGGTTGGAAATGGGGGCAATCGCACTCTCAGACCACGCACCACTGTGGCTCGATTTGAAACTCCCGGGGAAATCTAATGGTCTATGGAGGTGGAGGTTACCGGAGGACATAATCAAAGACCCAGTTACGGGGGAAGCAATAAGGGAAATGATGGAAGAATATTTCACACAAAATGACACTAGGGAAGTATCTATGACCACGGTCTGGGAGGTGTTTAAAGCGGTGATCCGCGGGAAGATAATGGCACTGAAATTCTCGAAGGAGAAACAGAGGTATATGTGGGAAAAGGAACTGGAAAGATCAATAACAGAACTGCAAGGGAAAATAGTGGCACAGCCTTCTAGACATCTGAAGAAGACGCTTAGACATGCACAAGGCCAACTAGAAATGTTACGCACTAAAGGGGCGGAAAGGAACCTGCTATACCTAAGACAAAGGTACTATATAAAAGCAAAAAAGCAGATGGGCTACTAGCGCGACAACTCCGCGCAAAACAAAAGGACATAACGATCAAAAGCATCACAGACACGACAGGAAAACACCTCACGCGCACACAAGACATAGGGGAAGTGTTCAGAGAATACTACCAGAAACTGTACTCCACAGATCACCCGGAGGCAGACGCACAGGACACATATCTGAAAACCCTCACCCTCCCACAAATCTCAGAAGCAGACAGGCAGGCCTTAGAGGACCCTATTAGAGAAGAAGAAGTTAAAAAAGCAATAAATGACCTTCCAATAAATAAAGCTCCAGGTGCGGATGGCTTCACGGCCCCATTTTATAAAACATATGCGGATATGTTAATCCCTGTCCTAACCAGACTCCTCAACTCATTTAAAGATAGTGGCAATGTGACCCCAACAATGAACGAAGCGAAGGTCATAGTATTTCACAAACCAGGGAAAGACTCTTCAAACCCGGCTTCATAAAGACCAATCTCCCTAATAAACATTGACGCAAAAATATACACTAAGATATTAGCCACCAGACTCTCCCCTCTTCTCCTGAAGATAATACACCTAGACCAACCGGGCTTTATCCCAGGAAGACAAACCCATGACAACCTTAGAAGGATCACTCACCTGGTGGAAAAAATTGGCATAAAACAAACCCCGGCTATTCTACTTGCAGTAGATGCAGAGAAAGCTTTCGACCGGGTGGAATGGTCCATGCTGTTTAGAACCCTGCGCTTCATGGGATTTGGGGAGAACTTCATTGCAAGAATAAGAGCGAACTATAACGCCCCAACCTGTACAGTGGCCATCAATGGGGAGGTCACGGAAAGGGTACACATCACGTGGAACTAAACAGGGATGCCCACTCTCCCCACTATTATACGCTATCTTTCTAGAACCCCTGCTACTGAAATTAAGAGAAGCTACACATATTAAAGGGATAGACATGGCAGGCACACAACACAAGGTAACCGCATATGCTGATGATATGTTGTTAGCATTAGAAGAGCCGGCTCGAGCATTGGCGGCAGTGATAGGGGAGCTAGAAGACTTCGGGGCCATCTCAGGCTTAAAAATTAATAGGAACAAATCAGAAATTTTAATACTGGCGGGAGACCGGGGGGAGATAGCGAGAGAAGCCAAAGCACTAAACCTCAAGATAGCAGAGGGCGGCATTAAATACCTGGGAATAACACTCACACATCGAGTGGAACAGCTATATGGGAAAAACTATCCGCAGCTACTTACGAGGCTTCGTAGAGACTTGGAAAGATGGAACCCTCTGCAGATATCATGGTGGGGCAGGATCCAGGCGGTAAAGATGACCATCCTACCAAAACTACTTTATTACTTCCAGGCCCTCCCGATAGGGGTACCCAGATCATTCTTTAAAACTTTGTCAAAGGTAATCACAACATTTGTGTGGAAAGGGAAAACGCCAAGACTAGCTAGGGCAGTCATGTCCACTCCAATTAGAGAAGGGGGGCTGGCGCTTCCTCACATCCAGAAATATAACCAAGCGGCACAGTTAAAAGTACTACGGGAGTGGCTAGGCGACGACCCACAACCGATCTGGGCAGCGCAGGACAGAGCAGTGGCTAGAACCCCCTTAGTGGAACTCCTCTGGAAACAGAAACAGCATAGACACCCCAACATAGGGATTAGCGAAATAATGAAAACTACGATGGAGGCGTGGGACATACAAACACGAAGGGGCGTAATGACCACCACGCTAGGCCCATTCACCCCCATTTGTAGAAACCCGCAGTTCCCACCGGGGATGGAGCAGGGGGCATATGAATACTGGGAGGAGGCAGGAATAATGAAAATTGGGGAAATGTTCATCAACAATGAAATAAGATCATATGAAGCATGCCTCCCACTCTCAGCTCGATCCACACGGGAGAAATATAATATAGACCCGATCAACTCAAACACTGGTTAAAATCCCCGGACATAGCGAAGGCAGCAACGAGAACTCTCACCCCATTTGAGAAATATGTCACAACTAACTCAGGGGCAAAGAAATGGGTATCGACTTTATACTCCTTTATTAATACACAGGATGAAGAAATTAAGTGGTCATATATGATCAAATGGAACAGAACTCTGGGGGAGGAACCGACAAGAAAACAATGGGAGGACCTCTGGACTTTGATCCCAAAAATGACCAGATCTGCACAAACAAGATAAATGTGCATAAAAATCATGACACAGTGGCACTACACACCCGACAGACTTCACACAATGTTCCCAAAAACGTCAAGCCTCTGCTGGAGGGAATGCGGAGAGGTGGGGACATGGAAACACACCTGGTGGACATGTAAGGAAATAGTGCCATTCTGGGAAGAAGTTAAGGGAGAAATGGGCAAAATATTTTCAGAGGCGGAACAACTAAGGGAGGGTGTCTGGCTGTGTGGAATAAGGGAGGATAAGGCAAGAAGATTTAATGAAGCACAATGGAGAAGCTTTATGGGACTCCTCATAGCGGCATGGACAACAATAGCCCACAATTGGAAAAAGAAAGACACCCCACAGATTTTCACATGGCCTCAAAAAGTTTGGGCCCAGATGGCGATGGAAAAAGTCACACAAACAATCCAAGGAACGAGAGACAGGTTTGCTAAGGAATGGGGAGGAGTCCTGGAGTACCTCCAGTCAGACTTTATGGCACAATGGTGCCCACACAACATCAGGATCTCGGACATTTTTAATGCATAACGTAATCCCGGAATTAAAGCTCGCGTGTCCCTGGGGGGAGGGGTGGAGGGAGTTGGGTGGTGGGGGGGAGAGTTGATGTAATGTTGAATACATGCTGATATGATGGAAAACTAATTAAGACATTTTGAAAAAAAAAAAGAATAGGCCAGCCATAATTGGTTCCATATGATAGATGACTGCATCATGATCGTAACATTTTTCATTTTTGTTTTTCTGTGATTTGGTAGTGCATCTATGGGCAAAATTAATTTTTAAATGCATGAATAGTATTGGTTCGCATAACCCATTCTATTTCTGGGCATCTTTAAGTTTCAGCTTTGAGTTTCATTTCTTGGGATTGTTAAACCATGAAGCTAGCAAGCCTCTCAGCCAATCATTAAGCAGGAGCTGCTGACATAGGGCCACCATTGTTTGTTTGAGTTTCCATTAGGCTGACCACCTGGTCATGTTTTATGAAAGCACCTTATGCACAACAAAGTTTCTCTTAGGAGAACAGGCTGGGTTGTGATGGAAGCAATTTGATTTTCATCAGCCAGCACACCATAGTTCGGCCACTTCTGGTATTTTAAGCTGTATTTATAAGAATCTACTCTCCTTAGATGAACTCACAGGGGTGGGGGCTCTCATTAACTTGGATACCTGGTCCACATGGCCCCTTTTTAATCCTGTGAAGCTAATGTGTTTTTTCATGGTACCCGACAATACATCTTTCCACTCCAGATAGACCAAGGCAAGTTTCATGGGACACATAAACCTCCCCCCATATTACACAATCTACGCAGGGCTGACTAGTTTTAACTTGTAGTCAAGTTAGCAAGAGAAAGAACAAAACAATCATTGTAACTTGTTACCACTGCATTACTGCACCGCCATACTACAACTTTGGTGGTGAGACAAAGGAAAAACCTCCAGCAAAAAGCTGGCAGTATTTCTGCTGCCTTACCACCAGAAAATGGCCAAATCGGCACAATTATCAGCGGAATTACTGCTGGTGGTAATTCTGCTGAAATCCCCATGGCGTCCTTTAGACTTCATAAATGGGGACTAACGCCACATACCACCACTTGTAATCCAGTGGTAATTCCGCTGGACCAACTGGCGGTTACTAATTCTGTTTGGCGGTATCCTGCTGGATTTACCAAACTTGTAATGAAGCCCACAGTTCCTTGATTTATAAGGAATAAAGTAATTATAGATGAGATACAATGCTGCATTGCCCTTCACCGACATTTCTTGTTTGTAGATTCTGGTAAAATATTATAGTAGAGCAACAAGGGCAAATTTTTCATGATTGCCGAGAGTTTCATTTTTAAACTAGTGCATTCAGCATTGTGTGTTGTGAATATTTAATCCTGCAGAACTAACTGTGTGGGAGTTGAAGATCTTTTTGACATACAGTTTGCTGCAGTTCCTGATGTGTGGCACAGTCCATATCAATTCTCGAACGCTATCTCTCAAGTACACACTTTTTGTCATAAATGAAGGAACAGACCAGCCTCTACTGACTGTCTTTGGTTTTCCCCTACGTTTATTGAGAAATTGATTTCAATAACAGCATAAATTGTATCTGTACTGACTCTCTACATATTAAATTCATATATTTCATTTCGGGCATTCTTGAATGACATTGTGAGCGAAGCGTAGGAACAAGTGGGGAGGCTAGATGAGAATGCATGCCCCTCGCTTTCCTGAGGCAGAGGATGCAGGGCAAAAGGACTTGCAGGGATTTCATTAACCACTATCTACTCTAAAAAGACGTGTTTATGCTGACCATGGCAATATGTACCAGTTTTCCCACATAAGAACATTCTCATGTTGGCTTTGCCCATAATGCCAGTGATAATACCATACAACTTTAGGAAAAGTTTTCCTTTGCTTTCCGTGACAATATAGGCCAGGACCCACATGCAAAAACACTCAAATTGGCCTATGCTGGCTGCACCAAGATATGAAGTACCCCATCTACATTTTCTTTTAATATCATGGTCCTGCAAAAAACATGTACATGATGCTGAGATGTGCGCTTCTCTACTCCTCCACCTGTGCCCCTGTAGCGCCCTCCTCTGTTTGCAGATGATTTCTCTCTGCTAGCCACTCACTCTCCAACATCTACAGACTGCAATGACATACTCTCATCACAATCCTTCACATACACACCTAACCCCACGCACGGCCACATCAGTCACACAACACTCCAATACTCACAGGCACGCACAGTGCAAAAAAAACATACTGTAGTTTTGGTGATTGGTCTCATGCCTTGACCCTCAGCGGTGCTCCTCTTCCGGACTGAGTGAAAAAAGGGGGAAATATGGTACCAAACGGCAGCAAGATGTAATTACAGTAAAGCCATGGATAGGAAAGCTATCCTGGGGTTTAAAAATGGGATTTGGGGAGAAGGGAAGGTGCAAAATTCCTTGGCAAAAACAGTTAAAGGAACAGCTCGGGCATTTTCACGGAAAGCATTCAACTAGTTGGAGCACAGCTTTCAGTTTGACACACTGTGGCTGATCTCATCATTTCATGTGTCTGCCACAAACCTGCCCGTGATTTCATTGCACAGATCGCTTTGCTCAATAGCACAATGAATATAGTTCCTAGGACATGCAAGCAACTGGGAATTCTCAGGAGAGCTACCAGTTGCTCGAGATCGTCCAGTTGTAGAACCCAACTGCAGATAGAACCATGCCAACAGCAATATGTCTGTGGAATACTGGAAGAACCAGAGTCTTGCCCCAAACCAGATTCACCAATTGCCACCGCAACCTTGTTTTGAATGTGCAGTTTGCCCCCAATGTGTCCAAATGATACAAAAACATGGCATGTTGGGGGTTGTGAGAAACCTGAGGGTATTCTCACTCCTATTCCCCCTGGATCTTCTTTTCAGGTAGCCAGGGAACGGCCATCGCTGTTTGATTCAGAAACTGGGGGTGGACAAGCAGGGGAGGATCACCTGGGTGGAGGGTCCTTGGGGATTGGGCGTAAGGTATCCATGGGCGAGACACAGTATCCCAAAGAGGCAGAAAGAAGAGGAAGTCCCGAAAGCTTTTATGGGATATGCTGATTCCCGCATCCCTGATCCAGGTATCATTGTCCCTAACTCAAGTCCAATTATCCATGACCCAAGAGGGAGGAGGAAACTAGTTAACTACCTAAAATTGGGTGAGAACAAAAACCAAATAAGACAGAGATAGGACTTTGATACTAATATCCATTCATCTTCTACCAATCTAGACCACAGGCAATACTATCCAGACCCATGCTTGTATAACAGAACATCAGGGATATGGAATACTCTAGCAAAAGGGGAATCCATCCCATTAAATGAAAACAAGGCTAGAGGATTCCCCTATGTCCCCTGTCGATCCCCTAATAATATTCCAGTAAACAGATCTAACCTCCGATCACAACCCATTAAGAACTGGGATTGAGAAGAGGCGATTGGGAGCAATGATGATTACCCATAGAAACAACAGAGATACAAAGTGAGGCCTACCATCTAAGACCTTTGAATTGTCCCACTAATAATCAGGCAAGTTCAGCCACATTTCCCCAACTGTGCACACCTGACTCCAATTGACACTCACATGCAGTATAAAACGGGTGGTTCTGCCAGAATCTGAGGCGAATTGGAAATGCTGGCTGGACCAGAGAAGCTAAGTAGCAGGGAGCTGCAGGAAGGGAAGCATGGAGGATGCAGTGAGAACGGTGTGCCGAGGCACTGGCCCAGTGTTTATGAGGGGCTGCAGTGTGTAAGGGGGCCATGTCTCCAGGGAGCCTGAGCGAGGCAGCCGGCTTCCTGCTGGCGGTGTCCAGGGAAATGCTCATTCCCTTGGGATGTGTGCCGATCACAACGGTGTCGGAGGGGCAGGTGGTAAGACCCTGACCTCGACTCAAACCCATTTGACATGCTCGTACATTAAAAAGAAAAATGAAGGTGCAAAAGAGCACAGTGAAAAGTAAGGAGAAATGTGCAATAGGCACAGAAAGGAGGAAAGAAGGTGCAAGTGTGCAGGACAGAAAAAGGTGGTGTGCAGGAAGCACAGTCAAATGGAAAAGGACAGAAGAGGAAAAGGTGCCAGAGAATAAGGAGAGGGATTGGAGGTCAGAGTGGTCTCGTCTGGGAGGAGCAAAGAACCCAGCGTTATCGAAAGTCTCTGATACTACCCCCATGAAAGAACTGTAAATTGAAAAAGTACATTCTGACAAGAGGAACTTTTTATTTGTTTGTTGAACTTTGTAAAGAGGGGCCTAGGTGCGGGGAAGGGAACCCAAAGAGGCCCACTAAAGACATTGTTGAACTTTGTGAAGAGAGGCCTAGTCTTGGGGAAGGGAACCCTGAGAGGCCTAACAGAAACTGTGTCTGTTTCTGTTTGGAACTGGAAGGTTCAAAGCTTAGGGAAGGGACCCCGAAGAAACCCAGAGACATTGGGAACTCAATTGACTTGCGTCAGGACCCCTGCATGGAAGGTTCCAAGGGCAACCCTTTTGAGTTTAACTATTTTGAACTGGCAGAACTACACCTATTCGTAAGACTACCTGAAACCAGCTGTGGATTACATTTCCTTTTTTTGAGTCACCATTTACGAAAATCCCTTATCACATTTGGTTTAAGAGTGAGGGCAAGCAGAGGTCTGGACAAACTTCGGGTTTGGATTTACATACATCGACTGCCCTTAGAAGCATCAGTTGAGCGAATAATCACCCTAGAGTTAAGGCCAGGTAGGCATTACACGAACCCCACAAAGTTTGATAATAAAGGTTTTCAAACTGTTGAGTCTGTGTCTCTCGATACCATGCCTGTCACACAGGGTGCACGTCTGCGTTTATCATCAACCTTCCATTGTTCTCAGTATCATACCTAGTTTAAACATGCCACCAACCGGATGCCATGCATCTTTGATCTGTATCATGGCCCATCCTTTTGCAGAAGCATTCACCCCCTGCATGCTATGCTGCATCTTCTGGTCTTGCTAAGCTACCAGCGAGTTCATGGTAAGGAAACAAAGTAATGGAAAATTCTCAGAAGTTTGCATCTTTTTTTTGGATGATTAGCTAGGCACCTAATGCATTGACGATGTGGACCAAAAAAAGGATATTCCCTGCACGGTCATACACAATGACTTTGTTTCCTTTCAGAATAGAATTGGGTCAAATCAATGGTTGTGATAGTTAAGGATGCTTGGGCACTGCCCATGGCCTCTCTGCAGCACCAATATTATCTCAAACGTATGTTAGTGTTAATGAAATAGCTTTTGGATTGTTGACTAAACACGTATGGCAGGATAGTTTGTTGTCCCAACTAGTCTTTTTAGAAAATTGGAAAAATAAAGATATGAATACATCGTGCAGCTGCCAGACCCTTGTCAGCATGACCGAAGTACAGGTTACTCACCACAGTGACTCTTGCACTGATAGTCTGTCCCGCCTCCGCCTCTGCAGACCCATCACATAGCCATACCCTAGATACCGAGACTAGAGAGCAATGCTTGGGAAGCATAAGAAAATGTAATGCATGAGTCCTTACCTCAGTGCCAATCTTTCTGCAAATGCCTCAACATCTGAGAGCATGGTCATCAATCATGGCAAGAGGCATCTTTACCTGTAAAAGAAATACATTACATCACATTCTTCCTCGACCTCTTTAAATGCTGCACTCAGACATTTTTATCATGAACAGAAATCTACATATCTTCAAATGCTTTAGGGCCTGTTATTTAAAAAAACGTTCCTCCTAGGTTCCATCCACGCAGCTCCATGGTTATGTTTGTAGTGGTGCCAGCAGAGCAGTCCCATAGGCCGGCGTTCTAATGTTATTACTGCCTGGTCGGAGAAGGAACTTCAAGGGGGAAAAAAAATCAATGCATCATTTTTTTTTTTTTCTAAAACATATTTTTATTGTTTTACAGTGTAACATAACAGAGTAACATCCCCTTGGAGCCCCCCCCCCCTCCACCCTCACCAACCCCCTCCCTCTGGAAGGCTTGTTCCATGTTCCTACTTTCCTCGGGATCGTCTATGAGGTAAATATGTCCGTGATTCTGATGTTGTGCGGGCACCATTGTGCCATATAGTCCGATTGTAGGTATTCCAGAACTCCTAACCCCCCCCCCAATCCTTCATGAATGACCGATTCGAGCCCTGTAGATGGTGTGTGATCTTTTCCATTGTCATTTGCGATCAGACCTTTTGCAACCAGGTGTATATTAATGGTGGGTCTTGTTTTTTCCAGTTTTGGGCGATAGTGGCCCATGCCGTTATGACCAGGCTCATGAAGCTTCTCCATTGTGCCTTGCTATATTTCTTGGATTGATGCCCTATCATTCCGCATAGCCACACTTTCTCCCCCAGTTGGTCCGCCTCTGGGAACATCTTATTCATTTCTGTTATTAGTTCCAATCAGAATCCTTTGACCCCTTGACAGTCCCACCAGATATGCCTCCACGTGCCGGCTTCTGGGCAGCCTCTCCAACAGCAGTCGGGCGTTCCTGGGTACATATTGTTAAGCCTCTCCAGAGTGTAGTGCCATTGCGTGACTATTTTTGTCCACATTTCCCTGGTCTGCACCGCTCGTGTTAGTTTGAGAATGCCCGCCCACAGCTTCTGCCACTGCTGAATTGGGATCTCTTCCCCTAGTGTTCTTTCCCATCTTTTCAAGTAAGTCCATTTTATTTCTTCGTCCTGTGTTTTGATGAAGTTGTATAGTGTGGAGATCAGTTTCTTAGTTCCTGAGTTGGATAAGATGTATTTTTCGAACGGGGTTAACTCCCTTGTGGCCGCCTGGGTAATCTCTGGCGTTGCCAGCCACTGTGTGAGCTGTTCGTACTTGTATCTATCCGCCTTTGTCAAGTTCCACATAGTTTTACAGTCTGCAAAGGGTCGTACTTCCTTGTCGCAGAACATTTCTCCTATTTTCCTGCAGCCTGCCTCTTCCCATTTCTCAAAGGCCCTGGGCTCTTGTCCTGGTGGGAATTGTGGGTTCCTAAAAATGTGCGTGACTGGTGCTGTCGCCGTGGTCATGAAACCCTTCCGTGTCTGTTCGTCCCATGCGCTCAGTGTAGTTTTCATGATTTCACTAATGCAGAGATTTGGGTGTCTATGTTGTCTTAGCTTCCAAAGGATATCTTCCAGCGGAGTTCTGGCGACTGCCCTATCTTGAGTTACCCAGATCGATTGTTGGTCATCCCCCAGCCATTCTTTCAGGACCCATAATTGCGCTGCTTGGTAGTATTTCCTGAAGTGTGGTAGTGACATTCCCCCCTCTTTGACATGTGTTGTGAGGATCGCTCTCGCGACCCTTGGGGGCTTCTTATTCCAGATATATGATGAAATTGTCTTTGACAGTGCTTTGAAGAATGAGTTAGGAATTCTTATCGGGAGGGCGTGGAAGTGATATAGTAGCTTAGGTAGAATATTCATTTTCACAGACTGGATTCTACCCCACCAAGAGATCCTCAGCGGGCACCATCGCTCCATGTCCTTTTTCACTCTGGCCAGTAATGAGGGGTAATTGCCTTTGTACAGTGAGTCCACCCTATGCGTGAGTGTAATGCCCAGATACCCGATTCCTTCATTTGCAATTTTTAGACCTTGTGATCCCACCGCCCTTTCCTGTACCTCTTTGTCCTCTGCCAATAATAGTATTTCGGATTTGTTCCTATTGATTTTCAGGGCTGATATCTCCCCAAATGCCTCCAGTTCCTGCATCGCACGTGGCAGAGACTCCCCATGATCCTCCAGGGCTAGTAGCATATAGTCTGCATATGCTATTACCTTATGTTGTCTGCCTGCCATCTGAATCCCTTTTATTTGGGTAGTTTCCCTAATCCTAATAAGCATCGGTTCCAGGAATATCGCACATAGGAGGGGAGATAATGGGCATCCTTGCTTTGTCCCCCTGGTAATCTCCATCCTGTCTGAGACTTCTCCGTTGATCGCTATTCTTATTGATGGGGAGATATAGTTGGCTTTGACCATTTTTATGTATTGTTCTCCAAAACCCATATGCTCTAGCGTTTTGAAAAGAATGGACCATTCCACCCGGTCAAAAGCCTTTTCGGCGTCGAGTGAGAGTAGTATGGCTGGCGTATGTGTAATGCCTACGTTTTCTATTAAGTGTATCACTCTTCTTAGGTTGTCATGGGTTTGCCTGCCTGGGATAAAGCCTGATTGATCTGGATTTATTAGGGAGGACAATAGCGGGGAAAGCCTGGCTGCTAGGATCTTTGTGTACATTTTTGAATCTAAGTTTATCAATGCAATTGGGCGGTAAGAACCAGGGAGGGAGGGATTTTCGCCTGGTTTGTGGAACACCAGGACCTTAGCCTCATTCATGGATGGGGTTACATTTCCGCTTTCTTTGAAGGTGTTTAGTAGTTTTGTGAGGAATGGGGTGAGGATATCTGCATATATTTTATAGAAGGGGGCCATGAAGCCATCTGGGCCTGGTGCCTTGTTATAAGGGAGTCCTGCTATTGATTTCTTCACCTCTTCCTCCGTGATTTGGGTTTCCAGAGCTATTTTCTGTTCTTCCGATATCTTTGGGATGGGGAGGGACTGCAGGAATTTGTTTTGATCGCCCTCGTCTGGGTGCTCAGTCGCGTAGTTTTTGATAGAACTACTTGAATACCTCCACTATGTCCTTTGTGCGTGTATGGGGCTCACCTTGAGCGTCTTTAATGTTTAGAATGGTTAATGATTTTTGTTTTGCGGAGAGTTGTCTCGCTAAGAATGTGTCTGCCTTGTTTGCTTTGATAAAGTATCTCTGCTTGAGATAGAGGAGGGATGTCTCTGCCTTTTTATTGCGAAGCATTTCCAGTTGTCCTTGCGTGTGTCTCAGTGCTTTCTTAAGGCTTTTGGTAGGATGTATTAGTAGCTCCTCTCGCATATCAGTGAGTTTTTTTCTAGTTCTCTTTCCCACCCGTGCCTTTGTCGGTCCTTGGTGGCTTTCAGAGCTATCATGTGTCCCCGGGTAACTGCTTTGAACGCTTCCCAAACTGTACCCAATGGGACCTCCCCCGTGTCATTTTGTTGGAAATATTCTGCTATCTTGTCCCTGACTGCTTCTCTAGTCACCGGGTCTGAAAGCAGATCCTGTGGGAGTCTCCATCGCCAGAGCCCCCCACCCTTCCCTGGGGTCTGTACGTCCAGCCAGAGTGGGACATGGTCCGAGATTTCGATTGGGCCTAGTTCCATCCCTTGCACTTTGCCCAACATTCCCACCGACACCCAGAAGTAATCTATTCGCGACATTGTGTTGTGGACATGCAAATAGTATGTGTAGCCTTTATTTTGGCCCTTCAGTTCCCTCCATGCATCACACGCCATCTGGTCCATTCTTTGCTTGAGATGCCTGGATGGGGCCCCATGGTTCTGTGGTCCCCCCGCGCTCCTATCTAATTGCGGCTGCCATGCCATGTTGAGGTCGCCCCCCAGTATTATCTCTCCCTTCGCAAACCCCTCCAATTTCTCCATCGCATCCCGCATGAATCCGTCTTGGCCCGTGTTTGGCGCGTATATTGATGCCAGAGTGAGCCTAGAGCCCTCTAACAATACATTGGGGAACGCAACCCTCCCCTCCCTGTCTGTCTGCTTATCAATTAGTGTTGCGTCCCTTCCCCCCAGTGTGGCTATTAGAACCCCGCTCACTTTTCTGTAGCGTTCGATTGTGCCAGTACATTGTAACCTCTGAGATAGACCTTCCTTCTGTCTTGTGCTCTTATATGTGTTTCCTGGAGTAGTAGGATGTCCGCCTTCTCCCTTTTAAGCATATTCTCTATTTTCTTCCTCTTCACTGGGGAGTTCAGGCCCCTAACGTTTAACGTTAATATTCTGATTTTCCCCATTGCAGTTGACCATGATCGGGTGTCATGTGAGACGGAGTGTCGTGATCCAAGCTGTCTTCCGGAGTAGCCCTCCCGTCCCGCCCTCCCCAACTTCCCAATTCCCCCCCCCCAATTATAAACAAACAACCAACTTTGATCCCGAGGAGGGCCCGGGTACCTATGGATGCTAGGGCGTTGCGCCTATCGCTCCCTGCCCTCTGTGGACTCACTCGGGTTAAACTTTGCGGGGAGTCCTAAACCCCGCATATTCCTCAGACCTTCTGCGTGTTCATACCTGATCCCCAGCCGGGCCGCTAGGAATTTTTTTTTCCGAGTTCCTTCGTAGAGTGCCTCTGCAAGTTCCGTAGTCTGGGGGGTGCCCCCTGTCATCGTCCTGGATGGGTGTTCCTCTACTCCACTGCTGCCGGTTTGGAGTTCCCCCTACCATTTGGTTTCTTTTTCTGCCGAACCACCTCCCAACCTCTCGGCCTTTTTTGCAGTTCCCTTTTTGCTTTGATGTCCCTGTCTCCTTCCTCCTCTGCTTGTATGTCCAATATATGGAGCCCTTCTTCCCAAGTTGTCACTCTCCTTTGTTTCCCTTCCCACTCGAATAGCAGGCCAAAAGGGAATGTCCATGTGTACCTTATTTCTTTTGCTATCAGCTCTTTTATTAGTGGTGCATTTCCCTCCTCTTTAGTAACGTCACAGATACCAGGTCCTGGTAAAGCTGTATGTCTGCCTTATATGGTATACCAGCCTCGCTCTCCTCAGTATATGTTCTTTCTGTGGGTACGATGTGAGGGCTGCCAGTACGTCCCTAGGTCTTTCCCCAGGGGCGCCAGTTCTTTTAAGGGCCACTCTGTGTATTCTGTCGATCCCTATGATGTCCGCTTCCTGTGCTTCAGTTAGGTCCCTGAACACTTCCTGTACCGCTTTCTTAAGATCTTTGTCCAGCACGGTCTCGGGCATGTTTTTAATGCGGATGTTAGATCTGCGGGACCTATTTTCTAGGTCCTCACATTGGATTTCTAAGTTGTGGGTTAATCGCACTAGGTGTTCTTGGGTTCGCTATTTTGTTGTGTCTCTTCGTCCACGTTTTGCACAATTTTCTCTAGTGTCCGTCCTTTCTTCCAGTTTGGCTACATCTCGTTTTAGGTCCTGAACTGCCTGTTTCATGTCGTTCCTCATTGTGGCGAATTGGTCTTGAACCGTCGACATGAGTTTGTCTTGCAGCTCTACGAACCAGGCGTGCATGTCGTCCCTTGACGGGGGTTGGTTACTTGCGTTGGAGGGGGGATGGAGTCCAATGGTGGTTCATCCTGCGACCTTCCCCTGGTGGTTATAGGGGTATCGGACTCCCACATTTGGAGTATGCTTGAATCTTGTCTAGCCGACTGCTGGTTTGGTTGCGTCACACCCACTTTCCCCTTTGCCTTGGACATTGCCCTTGCGGTGTGAAGTACTCACTGGGTTTATTTGCTCCTTGGCATGTTGTGCCTTGGGTGCATCTGCCTAGCCGTTCTTGACTTGGCGGGGTGAGCTTAGCTGATAGTGTGCCCCGGGTTATATTGCCTCCTCTCTTCAAAAGGCGCTTGTTCGCCCTTCAGCCTCCGGATACCTCTTGCCTAGTTGCCCCCAGTGCTGTTAGAGGGTCTGGGGGTAGAGTCCTTGACTAATTGCCTGTCTCTTCCCGTTAAATCTGCCCAGAGTACAAAGGCTGAAGTGTATGGGGATTTACCCCCTGGATGCAGAGTGGCTTTGTTGGCCTTGTGGGGGAGCCTCTGTGCAGGTGGGGTGGAAGGGGCCCTCTCACCTGTAGTGCAGTCCGGCCCGTCACTGTGACTCCTTGGGCCGTACGCTTCCTTCTACGCACGTTCTATTCCTCTCATGCTAAAGCCCAGCCACGGCTCCGGAGTTCTAGCGGGAACTCCTCTTGCCAGATGCAGTGTTCCCAGGAGACGTTGCAATGTTGGGTTGTCGGGGGATCCTCTGCTCCCGTCGTTGTTCCGTTCCCCGGCGCGTAGTGTGCTTCGCTCCGGGCGTATCCCTTGCCGCTGAATCCCCTCCGCCTGGTGGGTATGTGTCGCTGTGCCTGTATACCCAGGCTTGTCGTCTGCAGACAGGAACCTGTCCCGGCTTCTCCTTACACCGGTCCCTCAGGGCGCGCTTCGTCCTCGGTGGGGGAGGGGTGGCTCTCCGATGCAGCGCTGCCTCTCCTCGCGCTCTCCCCCGCTGCGATTCTCCTTCCCGTAGCAGCGGTGAGTCCCGGGGAGGGTCTGTAGCCGTTGGGGGTGCTTTTTACCCTCGGATCTGGTGCTAAGTGAGGTGCCTCGGTGTGGTCCGGCAGGAGCGAGACTCGACCACGTCTCTCTGCCCCGGCGGCCATCTTGGAATACTGCATCATTTAATTTGCATGTTTTACTAAGTGAAATGAGTAAGGATTACAAAAGGCTATATGTTGGGATTAACCTTGTTTTGCTTGCCTATATATACCCTCATTGGGAATGGCAATTTATTTTTGTTAACTCCTAAACATCATTTTACTCGCAACTTCAAAAAATAGAGAGTACTTCCAGTTCAAAAGCTCATCAAAAGCCCTAGTTGCCCTTTCTTCATTTGGCTGAAAAAGTGAAGTCTTTGCAATGATGCAGTGCATAGTGTATTAATCAGGCCACCGATTTATTTTTCCCATATTACCTGAATGTAGGGCGGTTATTTTTCCCACCCAGTGGACCAGTAGAGTCCTGCTGACTACTACTATGCAGAAAGCGTGAATGAGGACGTTTTAAGCTCAATACAAAATGATAAATGCATGGCAGCAAGTGCATTTATTGGGACACCCTACCCATGTTGTCGAATTTAAGTGGTGGAGGTCCAACACTTGTGTTTCATGGACATATTACTTTTGATAAATATATAAATATTTGGATGGGACTACGTGGTGCATGAGAAAGATATTCTACCAGACACGTAGCCAAGTGAAGTGCCGGAGTGTAACCATGTACCTCTTCTTTACAGGGCTCCATTGATACCGACAGAATAGCTTCTCTTGGACATTCGTTTGGAGGGGCTACAGTGATTCAGTGTCTTGCGAAGGATGCAAGATTCAGGTTGGTAATGCACTGGCAACTGATGTTGCATAAAGCATTTGGCGCTTCTTTATTGCTGTGTGGTAATGCTTACCTTAAGCATACAGTATGCAATAGGTTCTGCTGAAACTAAAAAAAGTTCAACTATTGTCAGTGATGGGGGTTTCTCTAACAAATAAGAATGAATGTTCAGTTGTCTTCTCTGACTGTCAACTTCATTTGACCTCTCAAGACAATTTAGGATTCTTTTTAATCTTTTCCTCCTTTACATTCTTGCAACATAGCCATGTGTGTGTTGTGACTGTTGACCTGTGCAATGGGCATCCCTATATGCAAGAAAGCTTCTACTGGCTCTCCTCGCTTCTAAACACTGACCATTCTGAATCCAACCTTCTTCCCACGTACTCTACAGACTGAACCGGCTCTCACCATGTTTCATCAAGGAACCTCTACAACCCATTTCCAGCTGGCAACCTCAACAACCAAATTCGGTCTCGTTCCTGTAAAGACTACTCCAAAGGCTACTCGTTGCCAGGTCACCGACATAATTTTACCACCTCGTCTTCTATATTCAAATGCTTCTTCATGACCCGCTGCTCTGATACCATAGATTCTATCATAGTCCAGAACCACATTTCTTAATTGGGAACCTTTGGAACCGGGCTGTCATTGCTCTCCCTTCACGCTGACTAGTCATACAAAGTGCTGGACCGGTGTTCCTAGTTTGTCAAATAGATACCACTGCTGAAGGTTATGTGGCAGTTTTCTAAGGGCCACTTGTTTTCCTCACAATTCACAACCTGTATACATTATGACTGATAGGACGGAGTGGACGACGAGTGGCAGTCCTGCAGCTGAGCTGAGCACGAAACACTGTGGACCTGCCTTTGGAGTCTATCTCTCATCTCCATTGTTACTGTGTGCTTGTGGGAGGACCCACAGCATAAAACCAGCTCCAAGCTGCGGAGCGGCCGTGGAGTGGACGACGAGTGGCAGTCCTGCAGTCATGGCTGTCATGGCTGTCAGGACTGCTAGGGCCACCAGGCCAGTGGACCTAAATGCGTCATCCAAAGAAGACGAGGAAGGACGTCGACTAAGAAGCTCTCGGCTGCGTGTAAACACACCCACTTTTCATTCTGATGTGCTTACAAACATACCAGAGCTGAGACTTGCCCTCAGTAATTCCAACGAGGCTGACCCAGCCCCACCATCTCTATTGCCAGTACACACAGTCGGGCCAGTGAGCGGCGGCCAAGATTCACCTCCGCCGTCGGCGGAAAACAGGGAACAGAAAAACCAGCTTCCGCTTACCTTGCCGTCAGGCCTGCTGCAGCAACCTCCGGCGCTCGACTTGGACCCACCCTGCACAGAGCGCCCATGTGACCCGTGCCACACGCCGGCGGCTCTCGTGTGGGGAGCAGGGGGAGTCCGGGGTTTGGGTTTAGCGTGGAGGAAGAGGGTGAACTCGCTCATGATTCACTGGAGGAGGAAGCGGCCGGGAGCGAGGAGCCTGCTCCGGATGCCCAGCAGGAGCTGGCCACACCCCCTTGGCCAAGGCCAACACGTGTGGAGGCACTGATCGACGCGGCTCTGGGGACGGCGTTGAACACCACAGGAGAGTTGGATAGAGTATCAGTCTCCGAGGCTGCCATCATAGCTCCGAATCTGAGGAAAAGGCAAAGATTGCCTGACTCAGTATCTTTGAAAACAAAGAAAACGTTAAGGAATAATATGAAAAACACACGAAAAAACAACCTTAAGATGAATAGCCAGTGTGCTAAAAAACCACTGGTAACGAACACGACCATGTCTTTTGTCACTTCAAAACAGGCAAAAAGAACTGAGGAGCCACATCCGAGGACCTTTGTGACAAATTACTTTCATGCATGAACAAGCTCCAGATCGGAGAATAGACATCGCTCACTTGAGCTATCCGATACGGAAATACTCAAGGCCATCCGAGAATGTCTACCTTTCTCGAAACAACATAGGCTGTACCTTAACTAATCTGCAGAACTCAATATCGCTCCTGAGCTCTGAAGAAAGGGAGTACACGACAAAATGACAAGAACTTCGAGAGGGGGGAAATGGCTCCCAATCTGCCCCCGCCTCTAGCAAAGGCACTGGTAGAAATGAACAATCCACATTTCTTGCCAAATAAACAGCTAGATCTGAATGAGGGGAATGATCTTGGGAAACCAGGCTCATTGGCTACAACTGAAGAAAAGCCACTGTCGCCCCAGAGGGAGCAGGACTCGCCGCCAGACGCCTATAATGACATACCCAAAAACACCTCTCTCACGACTGAGTCTAAGAAAAGAGGCTCTCCCCCGCCTGCACCCCAGCTGAGAGAGTTGGACCATGACACAAACCCAGATAACTCATTAACTCCACTTAACTCGGCATCTAAACGCCCGTGGAAAGTATGGGGCGACCTTGGCATTCTCATCAAAGCTCCTGGGGGATTTGGCCACCTCCCGCCCTGTCCGGATGCGACTACGAACAGAAGAAGCTCTTTGGACACAAATCGGCTTGCCAAACTCTACCGTCCCAGCCTGACCACGTCTCGAACTGACTCCCCAACGAGGAGACCTCCAATCCAGCAACAGTCGCCGAGCCAGTCGGGCACCCCCAACAAAAAGACAGACTTACTTTCGATCATGTCAGCCATGACGATACCTTTAGCGCCATTCATGAAGCTATATGAAGCAGGGGCAGACTCCTTAAAAGACCATACAACCCTGCAAGCAATGATCCATAGTAAGGTCATCTTCCTGGAAGCTTACATTATGGCACTGGAATCAAGACCAAAGACCATGGTGTCCTGCCATGAACAGCTGCTCACCAATCCCCATGAGCCCCAGCAGGCTAAGAAACAGGGGGTGGTCTGCAATACGACAGGAACACAAACTATTAAAACGATCGACTTAACAGTCAACAAACCAGACAACGATGGACCTACTGCGCAACTGGCCACTGAAACACAATGGGATTAAGAGGAAGCCCAGAAAAATCACTCGGAGCCGATTGTACGCCAGATTGCCAGGAAACATTGGTTACTTCCAAGAGTGGGTCGCTAAAGGCACTGACCATGCCCACAACCACTCGGAAGAAAACAACTACGCTTATGATGGCAAAACCAGGCTTTCAAATGACAGAACCGATTTTCCAATTTTCCACTCCGCCTTGAATTAACAAAAAGCAAACATCAACCCCAGTGTCTTCAGTAAGCCACCAGACAAATAAAACAGTGGGGAATTCGAAAATGGACGAGGCCTCGTCACCTAAAACCAACGACTTTCTTGAGAACGAGCCTCTGATGAACCTGAGTTATTAGACCAATTGCTGACACAACCAATTTTGGAGCGAAACCCCACTGCATCGACCAAACCAACCACTAACATATCAGAGGTCAACTCCGGTGATAAGGATGACAACTTGGACAGACATCATCAAACACTTGTGAACAGGTGTAAAAGAACAAATAAAAGAGTAAACTGGAACCAAGAAACTCTGAGGCAAGTGAACCAAAAACCTCTGTTGCAAGAAACTGAAAAAGTAACCGAAAGGGAAACAAAGAGAGCACTCAACGAACAGGCCGTTGTAAGAGCTGGACGGGAGAAACAACTTAACTCGCCAATGCACCACGACCATTCAAAAGAAAAAACTAAGATGAGACCGAGATACGAAACTCCTCCAAAGCACAAAGGACAACTCTGCAAAAGAGATAGCTCATACAGCCCATCGCCCCCTCGTAACTACAGCAAAGATAAGATCAATATGAGCAAAGAGAACGAGTCGGCGTCCGGTCATACACTTAGGGAAACAAGAGAGACGGGCCTGCACTATAGATCTAGAACCCAAATCTATAACGAAAAACCAGGCTAAATGGATAATCAAACTGACGCAATCTGAAGAAAACAATGACAGGATCACACTGACTAGGAGTTTGGTGTTAATTTATTTTTTAATACTTTTATTAATTTTATTTCAACAAACAATACAACAAAACATGCAGTGCATTTAGTGACATTTTAAATATACATCGCTTCGTCATGTCCACTGCTTCTCCCTTTCCCCCCCCCTTTCGAACCTACTCCCTTTCATGTTCTGTTTCTGCGCCTTGTGATAGGGATCCCTCTTCTCTGGTTTCCGTCAGGTCTTGCATTAGCCCAAATAACTCTGCTATTAGTTGTTTCCAGGCTATCAGGGTCTCAGCCTCCTCCTCCCCCCCGGCATTACTTGCTTCTTGCCATACCATAGTTTAGGAGTTCAGTGTTAACACTCTTTAAACATATCTGAAACTTGCGTCATATCAAGTCAAAAGATCTCCTAGTGGTGGAGCCCAGCCACAAACGCAGGAAAGCAAGAACTCACTTACACATTGCTTCAAAAACATTAAAGTCTACCATCAAAGACAATGTAAATGAACTACGAAGGATGGGATACGAGCTAAGTGTATACCCAGCAGGCAGTACAACAAAGAGTCCAGCTAGTCAAGATGAAAACAAGCGGCAGGGGCCGCACAGCCGCAGCTCTAGCGAACATCCCTACGAGATATCCAGCTGACGGGGGGGACGCGGCAATCAAAAACCACAGCAATGTGGAGAAGGAAAGTGGTAGGTCACCAGAACATCAGAAGATCAACAACCACATCACGTCAAAAAACAAGGAACGAGAGGCAACAGTGCTGGTCCTGACAAGTTTGTCAACAAATAACCAACAAAACGACAACAGCAGGCCTGGAAAAGGAAGCAACACAAAAAGAGACGATACCATCACTAGATCCATCTCACAAACGGTACCAAACCAAAAAACAGAGTGAAGCATCAAAGAAATGTGCGCCAATGCAAGGGCTGTGGTCTTGGCTGCCAAAAACCCTAATGTCACAGAAACAAAAGTAGCAATCCACAGACCTTGAGCACACTGATCAAGAAAGTCATTGCCCTAATCATCTAGGTCAAACCATTAGGATGTTCTCATGGAACACGAGAGGGCATTCTCACATGCAAACTCCCAGCGACATGGACATTGGGACCTACGACATAAATGCCTTCAGGAGACCTGGCTGACAGAGCACCCTTCAATGCAAGGGTATGAGCTAGTGCTGGCTCCAGCAAAAAAAAGGCCCGTTAGGACAGCCTTCATCTGGACTGTTGATCGCCTGTAAGAATGGATGTGGGATCCAACTGGAACAGACACTGATTAGCAACCAAGCAATTCTGATGGTTAAATCATCATGGATATAACAAGGCAAGAAGTCGTCCATGTCGGAAAAAACAACATTAATAATAGCAAACACGTACTGGAACCCGGCCTCCATGGACCCAACAGTTTATTTGGGAATGGTAGAAGCAGCAATAGATGAGGCCTTCGCAGTCCGTCTGGCACAGCACTTTCTGATATACGGCGACCTCAACGCTACCTGTCTACCAAGAACAGGAGTCGACTATGGTCAAGTTAACAAAACTGTTGCAGGGCAGCGTGGGAAACTGTGGATGCGACTGATGGTTTCAAAAAACCTACATAACTTGGACGAGGCCTTCCCAGACTCAACTCGCCCACCATCGTGGGAGAGAAATGATGCCAAGGCCACGATCGACTACATATTTGTAACAGAAACAATACTGTCAGTGACTAAATCTTTTGAAGTCACAAGAGTCAACGCCAGCGATCATAACCCACTCTCAACCACTTGGTGGGCAACGTCTCTACCCACGGACCACATGCAAGCTCAGATCGACAGCAACACACAGGGAAACTGAATAAAACTGTCGGCTTCATCAATTAAAGAACTGGAAAGTAGATTTAACATCATGACCTACACAAACAAAACAGACTACTCACCATTTTTAACAATGTACAAGAAGGGATCGACCTCGAAGCAGACCTTTTGGAGAACAACCGAGACACGTGTGCGATAAAACCTTGGTAGACAAACAACGAGAACTGAGGAAAATTCAATGCAGGGCAAACATTATTGCAACTCCATCAGCATTCAAAGAGGCAGAAGCAGCCTCAAAGCAATATAAATCCTGGGCTAAAAGTCATCGGTTACACCTTTACCAACAGGACTCCGAAAATATCTTAAACATCATAAGTGGCAACAAAGCAAGATCATTTTGGAGCCTATTGAGAACAACATCTAAGGGTTCAGAAAACTCCATAATAAATGACATTGGCGAACACACTTGGACAACGCATTTTAAAACCTTGTACCTAACTCCAACAACTACAACAACCTTCTGCACCAGGGTGGAACCTTCACCATGGGTAAGAGTGGACGACCAAAGTGAGATATTAGACCGGATCAAGTCCTTAAAGAACTCCAGAGCTCCGGGGTCAGATGGGATCACCAACGTGGACCTAAAGACGCGACCAAACGAATAGGCGAGCCTCCTTAGTAAAATCTTTGGGAGATGCACGGATTTGAAAACCATCCCGCCATCGTGGAGGTCAGCAACAGTGGTCCCAATATTTAAGAAAGGCAACAAAAAAGACCCGGCGAACTACCGACCAATTGCGTTACTAGACGTAATGGCGAAAGTATTTGGCTCCTTGATACTGGATAGATTTAAGAGCTGGGCCCAAAACGCGCCCTGTGAAGACCCATTTCAAACGGGATTCAAGAAGAACATAGGCACAGCGGCAAATATCTTACTTCTGAATGCCCTAAAGAATAAAGTTTTGGAAGGGGGGCCTCTAATCTTCATTGCCTTTATTGACCTCACTCAGGCCTTTTATCGAGTAGAAAGATCAAGACTATGGTCAAAGCTTGAGGCCTGGGACTGCCCTACTGCCCTGTTGGACCCAATTAAGGCCCTACATACCAACACCAGTATGCAAATTTGCCTGGACCAAAACAGCCTACTGTCAGCCGCGATTCAGACATCTCCAGGTGTAAAGCAATGGTGCCCGTTGGCTGCGGCCCTCTTTCTGGCATTTATGGGTGACATCAAAGGCTCATACGCAAAAATTAGAGCATTTCCGCCAAAGCTATGTAAAACAGCGATCACGAGGCTACTCTATGCAGACTATCGAGTCTTGCTAGACCATACACCGATTGGGCTACAACACCAACTAACTAACCTACAAAGCTATATCCAGGAAAACAACTTGGAAATTAATGAAAGGAAAACAAAGTTTTTGACTCTTGAAGTAACTACAAGAAAGAGAGAAAACACTTGTCTAACCCTCGAAGGAACTCCTATTGAAAAAGTTCTAGATTTCAAATACTTGGGGGTCATCCTGGATTCCACAAAGCAAGTTCGCGCAATGCAAGACTCATTAAGATCTAAAGTCAACAAACTGGCGGCACAAGGCAGAGCCGTAAATAAGAAATTTGGAAAGGTACTCTATGGCCCCAGTTTGGGAGTTCTATAAAAAAAAAGGTGACGCCTACATTAATATACGGAGGTGACGCCATGTTAAACCTACCCGTCAATCTACAACCTAATAAACCAAGAAATGGTGAGAAATGGCAGCAAAAGGCTATCACTCTGGAAAAGAGAGAACATCGAAGTGCTAGAATCAATAGAGTGTGATGAAGACACATTGATTGGTAACCCGGGAAAAATCCTAAAAAAACTGAAAGACCAAGATTGGATAGCCACGCTGGAAGAGGCAGGAAAAAACAAATTAACATCACACCTCCCGCCCAACACAGAGAAACTAAATGAGTTCCATCAATACATCAAAAAGTTTCCAAGTAAAAAGGGGAGAGACTTGCTCTTGCGTGCCCGGTTAAACTTGCTTCCAACCAATGAGATCTTTGCCATCAGAGGCAAGTCCCCTTCGAACCAGTGCCGTTTCTGCAATACAACAGAAAAAGAAACCATCCGACACCTACTTATAAAATGTTCCAGCAACCAACAGATAAGAGAACGATATCTAAAACATATCTTCTCGGACTTCATTCTGTCAGACGAACCGACGTGTTGGGCCCGATTGATTGGTGGCGACAAGACACAGTGGCTACTACCACCCTACAAAATTCTTCAAATCATTAAGATGCCGAGAACCTAACCAATCAAGAGGGCCCGTTTTAGAGAGACTTTCAGAGAAATTTTAGACTGACATCATCACAAGCAGTTGACCCATACTTTGTAAAAATCTATTTTTGATTAATCACAAATAAAAAAAATTATGACTGATGGCTACAGTGGCGCATGGATCTCAATGGTATGGGCAAATGCTTTTGATCACCTTATATATTTCAGACCTACCAAAAGCTCTAAAGACTGCAAGAGCTGTTAGGCAGAATCCTGTGCAGTTCCCTTGGGGACCACTGCAAGAAGATTAAGACTACAGGAGTAAGCAGTAAACCCTATTTGGTAGCAGTCTGTACCACCCACATTTACCTGGTAGCTGTGGCTGAGCAGTCAGACTTCTCTCAAGAAGAGTAGGGCAGTATATAGAGTATACACAATAGGGCTACAAACACAGTAGAGCAAACAAACACTGACCAGAGCTTTGTATCAAAAGTATATAATTATTTATTTAAAACACACTTTAGGAAATACACTAGCGCTCTAAATCAAAAGTAAGTTAAAACACAGTCAGGTAAAGTATACACACCTCCCTTGATAACTATTAGACAAGTCAGAGTTAAAACACCACTATTTGTTAAAACAGATGTGAGCGCGTAACTTAGATGGCACTCCAATAGTTAAGTTAAAGGGGGAGAAAAAGGCAGGGCATAAAAATAAAACAGTTCCCAACACTTTTCTAGGTTCAAAGCAAGTAAGTGAAGGCAGTATACACTGTAGAGCCAAAGTTCATAGGCCAGGCCCACTTTAAATGGAGCAAAGCGAAATGTGCCCAAGATCACACAGTTTAAAATGCACTAAAAGTCTTTGCAGAATGTTCAAAAGAGGTTGGGGTGATTCAAGAAGTAAAGTTAGAAGGTCTGGGGCCAACCCAGTTGGAAAGCTAAGGATTTAAGTGTCACCTTTAGCAAACTGTGGAAAGGGAGTCCAGGTACTGTTAAGGAACACAGTACCTTAAAGAGAGAGGAAGCTCCAGCGGTGGCAGTTGTTTCTGGCAGTGGTTGCAGTTTGTGGTTTCGACCAGGGAAAGAGAAGATCTCGTCGAGGAGGAAACTTGGAGTCGATGCACTGCACAGGGATGAAACCAGCCGCGGAGTTCGTCGGTTAAAAGGTGCGTTCCTTTTATTCGCGGTCAAAGTGGTGAAGCTTGGCTATCCAGCCACCGGGGTGCTTGGCACGGACGATTCGACCAAGAGACGTCCTTGAAGGCGAAATGGCGAACTGGTTGATCCCACTAGCTCAGAGGGAGAAGATCTTCTTTTGTTGTCGGGGAAAGTGGTGAGGTCTTTGCAGCAGGGCTCCACCGGTGGTGTCGTCAGTTGCAGATGGCTTCAGCTTCTCCCCTCTTCGGATTCTTAGGTCCTGTGGCGACTTCTGAAGTTCCAGTCCCAAAGGCCCTGCTTTTATGCAGAAAAACCCCCATTCAACAGCCTAGCTGTCACTCACACATGCTAAGTGGTGAGCCGGGCGGCTCACCACTGGGCCAATCAGAATAGAGTGCGACTTGGGTTGTTAAGGCAACGCAGTCCAGGGTGCCAATTCCCCTCCCCACACATCCTGTGGAACCCAGACAGAGTGGCACCAGTTGGAGGGCTTCTGTGGAGAAGCCCGCCAAAAAGTGGAACAAAGGACTCGACCTTCGTTAGAGTTACGGAGACGGACACAAATGCCATTTTAGAAAAGAGTTCTGGCAAAAAAAAACAACCGGGGCATTTATATTAAATAAACCGGCGGTATCTTTAACATTGCACCAAAAAAGTGGTGCGTTTAAAATCAATGGGAAATCCCATAGGAAATATTCCAGTGGAATATTTTGCGTGGTAACCACTGCCACTAGCCAGAAACTCGACAAGGGGGGGAATGGACAGTGCCCCCTTGAAAACAGACCCAGGGGCAATCTAATTAACCCCTTCCAGTACTTCCACAATATGATGGTTTGTACTGGTTCTGTTCACAATTTTGGACTAGCAAGGTCACTGGTGACTTTACATACCCTGGGAGACAGTAGTCAGTCCCAGGGTATGGAGTCTATGTTTGGGGGTCACTATGACACCCCTGTGTCACTGCACCCAGGGTGATGTGTAACACACATACAAAACAGATGATGCCCTATGGAGTAAAAAGGCGACCCCATAGCCCATGAACACATACTAAGTCAAAGACATACCTCAGATCATACCTAAGAGTGGGAGGAAAAGAGTCTCACTCTTAGCAGGAGAAAAAAACAAACCCCAAAAATCCAGCAAAGCTGCTGGGGGACTCACTAGGTTTGGGACATTAGCCTTATAAGCGAATTCTCCATAACAAGAGCCTTTCCTCAAGATTATTCTAATCATCCCAAACTGATTAAATTTTACTCTGATTATGCTGTGGCGCTGGATCAGACCAGACCAGACCAGACCAGATTACACCATTATCTGCATGAATGTTCTAAAAACAGTACAAATAATTACTCAATTCATTTCTCCAAG
The DNA here is from genome assembly GCF_040938575.1 of Ambystoma mexicanum. NCBI lineage: Eukaryota > Metazoa > Chordata > Amphibia > Caudata > Ambystomatidae > Ambystoma > Ambystoma mexicanum. Next base: position 276,782,182 of record NC_090927.1, on the reverse strand, counting down.
ACGAAGGCCATTTACGAAAAGCTCTTGACCTTGGCATTTCAAAGGCTATACATTGAAATAGAAAAACAGCTTGCACATGATTGGCAGTACCAGGTGCTGAGGTTCGATCAGCTGCCCAACCAGAATCTACAGGTCCATCTGCAGAGTAACCAAGTGCAGACATCAGGGAATGTCATTAAGGCACAACTCAAAATATATAATGTCTTGAAATCTGTGAGAGAAAACTCCCCCATTTCCTTTTTTATAGGGCGAAATATCTAAAACAGATTGCAAAAGTTGGTAAAAATGGAAAATCAAACGTGATTTATATTTTCAGGTTAAGCGGATGAGACCTATAGCAGCAATCCTATTATGTCTAATGATCTATGACAAAGGTTCCCCAATACAATAGACTTGGTACAAAGGTCAATGTGTCTTCTATGCCTTTTAATGCACATTGAAAAATCTCAATGTCAGAAGATAGACTGTAAAAGTTTAACATGTCTAATTTAAAATGTTAAATGTGTTCAATTTTGACAGTGAAAGACTGTCAGTTAAAGGATTGACCACCTCCACCCCTCCCCCTCACAACCCTGTTGCACACCTGTTCCCAAACAACCTTAGATAAACTGAAAATGCTGAAATATAAATTTTAAATTAAAATGTTCTGTTTCATACAGATTACCTTGTTTTTATAATGGGGGGAGCTTTCACAACTCCTACTCAAGGACTATGAAGGGTGGTGCTGGATTTACTGGAGCTGAAGAATTCTGCAATGGATGGCTTGAATGTTGACTTCAGCAGACTGCAATCTTATAAGACTTTAATCAGTTCTGCTGAGCTTCAGGCCAGGTGCAGGTCATCAAGTGGTGAAAGTGAGCAGACTAGTCTCCTTCTGGTCTGGCTTTCTATGCACTGTGGGGTTCCAGATGGGATTTCCTACCCCTTCAATGCCCCACGTCCCTGGACACAATCCTTATCTAGGGGCCAAACTGGTCACTCAGTGAATATTTACCTACGTCTCTTCCCTACCTGCATCTGCTCTTCTGTCCTAGAGCCTCTCATCTCCAGATCCTCAGGCAATGGATTGCAAACCTCCTAGGGGGATAATAGCCAAATCTGGCAGGCAGTGACTGCACTGTATTCAGTGGACTCTCGGTTAGACCAGAAACAACCCAATAGTATAGTATGTATAGTATGTTGGCCAGAAACCAATCGCATCATGTGACAAACATCGCAATTGCAGAATCGTCAATGTAACCAGAGGGCGTCCATTTTGTGAAATGCCGGCCATTTGCTTTTTTCTTTTCTGTTCAAAACGCTTTGCAAAATGTATTCTATGCTTCGAACTCGCACACGGTGCAAGGCCACGGCCTGAATGCTGAAATACTAAGACAGACAGGAATGTCAAACTATGAAGAGATTAATTTTTCTTCTCTCTCACTAAGTCCTTGAAGGCGAGCAGAAGCCGCTTCTAATCAGTAGTCCAGGTGCCGGCCTGTCTAGCAAACGCTGTAGTAAAAGGCAGTTAAACCATGAATTATAGTCTTCTAGCGGTACTCCTTCGCGGAGAGTGGTATTTTCTGCTTCAGAACTGTCTGACCCTTAGCACGTTATCTGCGTGTTTCAGTTCATGAGCTAAGGAATGTTTCTCTGCTACGAACATGATATTTTTGCTGAACCAAGAGCTCTATGTTCCCCATAACAAGAAAGCTGTCTCTGCTGCCATTGCTAGAATAACTATGTTTAGACTGAATGAAGACATGTCATAACGTGTCATATTTGTCACTACTGTCAATCACCGAACCCTAGCCTGAATGATACCTTTATGGGCGGATCAAAATTGCCTTCGTACTGATTGCATGTAATGTATATATGTTGTTGCTTGAGCGTTGGTCGCTCTCTTGCGTCTCACGAGGTCTGGGAACACACGTTGCGAGACGTTGAGACCCAGTCGGCCGACTGAGATAAACTAGACTTGTTTGGAAATCGAACCTTGTGTCGTGTCACTAGTGTATATGGTTATTGTGCCTTAGTTTCCATATGCGGTCTTTACGGCCTAGCAAATATGGCATCCGAATAGGGACCCTCCCACTTATGCTCCATCGTATACGTTGAGTTTGAAGAAGGCAAAAACGAGTCGAGGACGAAGCTATCGAGCCGGGATCGAAAGGTGTTTGGGGCGCCCCTGTAGAAGTGATGAGACTCCTTTGCAGAGCTGTACACAGCCGATCCCTGATCGACGAGCAACGACCAGAGAGCATCGAGGCGAGGGTCCTGGAACGAGGCAAATTGAGCCAGACACGCAGTCACAACGATTCTTGGTTGCGTCTGTATACGGACGAATTGCGTCCTGAGTGACAAATTGGTTGATCAGGTGAGTCGTGCACCGATTCTTAAACGTTCTGATATTGGTCGAGGGTTGCTCTTGCAAGATCAAACACCCAGGTTAAGGAAAGGGTAAGGATTAACCATGCCTGGGAAATTGTCTTCCTGTCTAGTGAGATTTTTCCACTACGGTAGACAGTCTTTGGAAACTGACCAGGTCGAGCCACCCGCGGGGTCGCCGGCATATGAAATGTTCGTAAAAAACAGTATAGGGCAATAGTGTTTAATGCGATTTGGCATAGGCAGACCAGACATGTATCAAATCTACAGTGGCCTAATGATGGGAGCTTTGAATTAGCCCATATAGAAAACTTAGAATCAGTATTGCTACGCAAGAAGGCCAGACCAGCGGCGTTCGACGTCGTGAGAGACTGGAGGAAGGAAGCTAATTTCTGTTTGAAAAGTAGAGAGAAACACGCACACAGACATAAAACGAATGCAGAGAAAGCGCTAGAACATGATCAGCATCAACAGACAGAAGCCCTTAGGAGCATGCATAGGGCTTTCCAATTAGGTGTACAGAAAATATATCCTCAGCAAGATTTGCATACATCAGATGAGCTAATAAACAAAATATTGAATGAGCAAAGAAATGAACATCAAAGTACTGACCCAGTTGCACCTCCTCCTTATGTACCTCCCATTCTAGTTATTCCATCTGCACCAGTAGTAAGTTCCTCTCCCCCTGTGCTTGTGACATAATTTCCTCCACCACCGTCAGAGCATGAGCTAGCCGCTTCAGTAGGCAGTTCTACAGAGATGGGGCCTGCGCAAGGAAGCAGTAGACAGACTCGTAGTATGGTTAGCGAAGTAAGGAAAGAAGAACTGAGAGATTGGGCAGAAACCTATGTTGATGGCGGCGATGAAGCAGCTGTGCAAAGTTACATATCTGATCATAGAGGCCTTGGTGAACAGCAGGTATTGTTAGAATGCATGGGGAATTATCTTGTGAAAATATGGAGTGATTTGACCGATAGAGTGGTACCGCAAGAGTTGCGTGATTTGGTTGTCCTTTCGAAGCTACGAGATAATGCGACGAAAGTACGAGAACATGTAGGCCGAATATTTGTGTTTAAGCATGAGCTTGAACGATTGCATAGAGAATTAATGAAGAAAGATAAACCTCTTATGTCCAGCAACGATTTTTTCCTCCGTTGAAACCTGTTAGTGAAGAGATGAGAATTTGTACGCGAGATGCGCTTAGATGGATTACAGATGCCGCCATTTCCCCAATGGAAGTGCATTATACGTTTAGTCAGTATACACCAGAAATGCAGAGAAAGGTATTACAGGTCATGGTAGAGTATTTACAAAATGAATGTATGAAGAATAAGACATGTTGTCCTGCTGATTTAATGACGATTTACAAAAGAGCATTTTCACCTGAAACTGGAACGACTGCTTTTTGTCTTGATTTGGCTTTGTTGCTTAATAAACTAACAAATGTTGAAAGGCCTAGTTTGCAATTACCCATGAGGGAAGTGCCTCCCACGTTTGTCCCGAAAGTAGAAGTTGCTGCCTCTGGAGGAGCTCCAGCACAAACGATATATGCCCATTATATTGCACAGTTTGTACATGTCCCTTTTTCTAGGTAAGAGGTAAATAATATCAAGCAGACGATCCCCGATATTAGGAAAAACCCATCAATAAACAAATTGAATCGTTTCCCATGATTCTTTCTGTAGATATATGGAAACAGGTTAGAAATATAAATGACGTGCCGATATTCGGTGAAACATGGGAGAATTTGATTAGAATTGATAGTGAGAGAAAGGCTGGAGAAAAAGCCGCCACAAGTTATGTTGGCTTTACCATCGCGAATAATAGAGAAATTGAAAACTTTGGTACCCAAGAAGAGAATAGTTTGGGATAAATGGACTGCTTGTTTACAGGGCGAAGAAGGAGTGACTGATTATTTTAATCTATTTGAAGAAGTATTTGCAGGTTTTAGTGGTCAAGACTTGAGTACTGAACCCGGGAAGAGATTGTTTGTTAAGTTTGTGCAAGGGTTGGTACCAAAAATTCAAAGTTTTATAATGACATCTGAAAGTGCATGGCAAGTAAAAACACAAAGTGAAGTATTACACATGGCCCAGTATTATGAAAATAGAGTAAATTCAGAGAAGGACAAAGAAATAAGGGACAAAGGGAATTTGAAAACAAGAGTATTGTTGCAGCAAGTAGCAAACAATAATAGAGGTGGGGGGAACGCACCATCCAGTGTCCAATTTTCACTAACATCCAACATGAAAGGTGGTCCAATAGGGATTAATCAATGTGCCTATTGTAGACAAGAAGGCCATTGGTGAACACAGTGCCCGCATATACAGAATCGAAAGGGGACTTTCCCGAGAAGACAGAATAGAGGTCGCCTGGGAACACAAGGACAGAATAGAAACCAAAGAGCGCCACAATTTCAGAATAACCAGGGGAATCAGAATCAGAACCAACAGCAAAACAGCACAAGTAATTGGAAATATTTTTAACAATCAGTCCAATGCATATTACTCTGGCGACTTTACATCTGACGATGTATTGTTCTACTAGGACAGCCCAAGACAGAGGTTGGAACCAGTATCTATTCCCGTAGACCAGAAAGGGCCCTACGTAGAAATGAAGGTTGGGAATAGGGAACACATTTTTCCAGTGCACACAGGTGCACAAAAATGGTCGATTGACCATCAGCGGGTTCCAGATCCACTGTCCGGGCATAAGAATGTCTCAGTAGGGTTCTCAGGTACACCAGTAATTAGTCCAGTGTCACAACCAGTACCTATAACACTAGGTCCATTCACTGAATCTTGCCCATTCCTTTTGACGAAAGATTGCGGTGAAAATTTGTTGGGATTAAATTTGTTGAAGAAATTGAATACCGTTATTTGTTGTTCACCTGATGGAGTGTATTTGACGATATCGCCACAAAAGACTCCTGTATCGCAATTTTTATCTAAGCCATTACCGACTGAATTGAGTAAAGTACCGGCTTGTGAACAACAATGATTTTGGTTGTTTGAAAGTAGAGCCAGTGAAAATTGTTTTGAAAGAAGGAATTACATTGCTGCGTATTCCGCAATATAAAATTTCGGCCGAAGGAGAGAAAGCATTGAAATGCATTGTCAGATTTGATTAAAAGAAACGTAATTGAAGAAACTGCTGGTAGTACTTGCAATAGTCCGATTCTTCCGGTTTACAAGAAAGGAGGCAATGACATACCGTAACGTTTCATAATTGATTTGCGTGGAGTTAATAAAGTTGTTGATCTGCAATTTCCATTAGTCCCGGATGTGACTACAATCCGGACTATGATTCCAGCATCTGCATCATATTTTAGTGTTGTCGTCTGAAGAATGCGTTTTTCAGTATTCCAGTACATCCAGATAGCAGATATTTATTTGTTTTTACTCTAGGAGGACGTGCATTCACATTCATACGAATTCCACAGGGCTACACTGAGAGTCTGAGTATTTACAGTAGAGCATTAAAGGAACAACTAGAAATGCTAGAACTACAAGCAGGTTGTGTTTTGTTACAATATATAGACGATTTATTGATAGCAGCAGACACAGAAGACATTTGTAAAGAAAGTACAGTTGCACTATTGACACATTTAGCAGCACATGGACACAAAGCTTCACTAAAGAAATTCCAGTATTGTCAAAAGGAAGTAACCTACTTTGGCTACCTCCTTTCGAAGGAGGGAAGAAGATTGACACCAGAAAGAATAGAAAGCATCTCTGATATGCATATTCCAAAGACGCAGAAAGAAGTCAGGGCTTTAATTGGCATGGCTTCATATTGTAGGCAGTGGATCACAAACCTCTCTATGATTGTGAAACCGATAGTGGCATTGACAAGGAAAGATGCTACCTTACCTTTGCCATGGAACTGCATTATGTTCAGCTCCAGTTTTAGGCACGCCAAATTTGTGCATGAAAATAATGGTTGTGCTTTGGCTGTTTTGACTCAGGAACAAGGAGGGAGAAATAGACCATGCGGCTACTTCTCTTCCACGTTGGATCATTTTGCATGTGCTTTGCCACGCTGCTTGCGAGCTGTTGCTGCAGCCTCCGTGTCATTAAAACAAACCAAGGGAATGGTTTTAGGTCACGCTTTAACTGTCATGGTGCCCCATTCAGTGAACGTTCTTTTAAATAGAACGCAGACGCAACACCTTACATCAGCCAGATTAACAAGGTATGAAATAGTTCTATTTGCACCACATATCCAAATTATGAGGTGTTGCGCTTTAAATCCGGCCGAGTTAATGCCCCCTCTCGACGACAAAGGGGGTGAAAAGGAATTCCCCCATGATTATTTAATGGTTACTGAACAAGAGACAAAAGGAAGAATTGATCTAACTGATACCTGTTAAGAAAGGAAGAAGGCATACTATGGCAAAAGGGAAAGTGCACACAGTTGCACTGTGAACAACTCTGAATCTAACAACGTGTATATAATACCCAAGTTTTGTGTATATATGTAAAACCCAGGAACGTCAATAAGATAAAACAGTATTACCAATATAGGAAAAGGGATGTGGGGTAAACACTTAGGACCTCCTTATGACTGAAAGGAAAGTCGGCAAACTCTTTACCCACTATGCTCTTACAGATACTGACAGCGCTAAACCCACGTAGCGGGCAAGCAAGGACAGATTCTGTGAACTGACAATCTGTAGAATACTGAATAAGGCAATTATAAACAGTACTCACGAGGACCAGAAAGACCACTTGAATGTCAGTAATTTCACGAACCCTGTAGATCAAACAGGGACCCAGAAGGCTGTAAAAGCAAAGGGTTAAAGATAACAAAATACATAAACCCTAGTAAAAGGCAAGTCTGAATTGTGATAATAAATCGTGAGGAAAACTAAAAGGGGAACACTCTGGAACTTGTAACAACAAAACCCACACCTAATAATCAATGGAAAATGAATGCGGAAGTGCAATGGAAAACATGGAGTGGAATAATAAATCGTGAGGAAAACTAAAAGGGGAACACTCTGGAACTTGTAACAACAAACCCACACCTAATAATCAATGGAAAATGAATGCAGAAGTGCAATGGAAAACATGGAGTGGAATAATAAATCGTGAGGAAAACTAAATGGGAAACACTCTGGAACTGGTAACAACAAACCCACACCTAATAATCAATGGAAAATGAATGCAGAAGTGCAATGGAAAACATGGAGTGGAATCTCAATAAAGTTGGATTAGGAGCAGGGAAAATGATATCACAAAAGGAAACCTTTCCCACCCAATCCAAGGAGAAAAGGCAGTAACTAATTCTACGAAAGTAAATAGTAATACATCATGCTTTTCAGTAACCAGGACAGCATAAAGGGACAGAAAACACCGGCAAACTGGGCTGCATCAAATAGTAAAGTACAGAGAAAGGCTGTCTGCAGACAGAGGAAGACAGAAAGGGAAATTCAGAAAGCATAAATCAAATAAGCGCATAAATCCGAAATCCAGGACAGAGGAACAGGACACAGGAACTAGTAACTGGGCACAAAGCTAGGAACAGGAACTAGGTACAAGGCATGGAACTAGGAACAAAACTGGAACTAGATACTTGGCACAATATCTATGAACAAGGAACTGGAACTAGGTACAAAGCACAGAAACTAGGAACAAGGAACTGGATATAGATACTTGGCTCAATATCTATGAACAGGGAACTGGAACTAGGTACAAGGCACAGAACAAGTACAGGAAACAGGGACTAGTCACAACAGGAACACTGCTACAATGACCAGCGCCGGACTGAAGCAAACTGAGGCTTTTAAAGCTGCTTAACGAGCACACCCCCAGGCGTGCTGCCTGCTGCACCTGCAGCCACAGGTGTTGCCTATCCTCCTCCCAGCCTTGTGCTGCAAGGGAGGAGATGATGCAGTGAGCCAGGCATTCTGGGAAGCAAGAGGTGAAGCAGTGAGCCAGGCATTCTGGGAAGCAAGAGGTGAAGCAGTGAGCCAAGGCATTCTGGGAAGCATAGTCATTTGATTTGAGTAGCATGCTGGCTGCCAGGGAGGAGATGAAGCAGTGGGCCAGGCATTCTGGGAAGCAGGAGGTGAAGCAGTGAGCCAAGGCATTCTGGGAAACATAGTCATTTCATTTAAATAGCATGCTGGCTGCCAAAAACCAGGAATGGATCCGGAAGGGAAGTAACTGGGAAAATAAGGTTTTAACGCTCCCAATTCATCAGAACACTGTAGCATAGGGTTCGAAGGAAATGTCCAGTAAGGATTAAACCCCAGAACATGCCCCCAAGTGGCGGGGACGGGAACGAAGGGAGCGAGAACGGGAGCGAAGAGAGCGAGCCGTGACACTATACCCCCTTCCACGGCCGACTCCAGGCGGCCGTTACTCGCACAAAACATCTTCCTTCCATGACTGGAGCGCTTTGTCTTCGGAGGTGGCACTGACGAAAACAATGATCCACGGGCAGAAGGACTGGAATGAATAGAATCAGGCTGCAGTCTATAAGAGTCATAGGCAGGTTTTCGGTGAGGAAAGGACTCATGGGTTGAAGAAAGGCATGAAGGACTTGCAGGACCCGAAGTAGAGTTGGAAAGTCCAGGAAGCTCAGTCTCTGGGAGCGAACACTCATACATCATTGAGGAGGGAGACTGGCTGGTGCATGCTTTGGACAATGATAGATACTCTGGTAGCCCCCCTGCTGAGAGCGAACACACAGGAGGTGAGAAAACAGCGGATTTCAGACAATGTTCATGTTCAGACAAAGAAGGTGGTGACTGGTTCAAGGCCTGTGGTTGAGGGTGACCAAGGTTTGATTGCATTTGTTCCACACCTTGGGGGCCTGGAAGTCCAATGGGTTGTACAAGGCTGGTATTCCTGATGTCAGTCAAATGGCGACCTTGTTGCACGTGGGATACAACCACAGGGACGTTTGGCATACCGATAGGAGTGATAGACGCAGTACTTGGTACATCAGGCACACTCGAAGCTGGAGCAATAACAGACACATCTTGAACTGCAGCAGTCATATCCTCCCTTTGGCTACTAGCACCCGAATGGTGCAGCAGTTGGGGAACCGTGCCCGTCCCTTCCTTCAGGCTCATGTGAGATCCGGCAACAAAAGGGCTGTCAAGCGGTTTATCCAAACCGGCCCCCAAATGTGAACCGTCCGGCCCGTTATCCTGGTTGGCTGCTTGTTCGATGTATAGGCCATGGCTGATGGTATCCGTCACGCTCTTGTAACACTCTAGGCAAGTCCAACGGCCTTGCATGTAAGGCTCTCCCAAGTCATGAACCAGCTTGATGTTTTTGGCAGAAGTCTCAGACTCAGATGTAGCATATGCGGGAGGTGCTAATTCTACAGACAAGCAGTTGGGGAAATTAGCTTGTGTAAAAGGCAGGCCTTCTGGTGATCCTCCTGAAGCATAGGATGGGCAGATTGGATGTTCATCCGTAATAAATGGCTGGGATTTAGGAGGTAGCTCTGAAGTAGATGAATCTGCAACATGATCAAACAGAGCAGACAGGTTCACCTCCGATATTGGCAGCGAGGCTGAGCAGGATACAGCTCTTTCATGAACTGAAGCCAAACTAGCAGTAGGCTCTGGGACCGGAGACAGGCACTCAGGATGTGCTACCGGAGGCTTCATGGCTGAAGGATAAACTGCTGGATGAGTCACTGTATCTGAAAACAGGCATGCCAGAGGAAATTCAGAGGCTGAGGGCATGCAAGCTGGAGCCGTCTCGTTAGCTGAAGACAAACTTGTCAAGGTCTTTGGCTCTGACCACGTACATGGTGAAGGCTCTTGAGTGACTGGCAGATATAGCAATTGTTCATTGATTGAAGACACGTTTGACAATGATGACTGCAGAGCCGTGGACTGGGTAGTCGAAAAGTCAATAGTTGTAGAAGGACAGACTGAAGTCCCAGAAGTCGACAGACATATTTGTGGCTCAGGAATGGAAAGCACCTTTAGGGCGATTGACTCCATGACACCATTAACCAAAGACTGAGCTGGACCCATGCCGCACCTTTCCTTAGTGGATGACACAGAGTCATTTCCAAAGTCTCTGTTAATCAGTATTTCGTCAAGTGTCCATTCCTTTGTCTTAACTTCTGAAGGTGGCAAATTATCAATCAACAGTTCAGGAAGCGCTTGCCTGGTCCTTGTTTTAGTATACTGTGGAATGAGTCCATCAAAACAAGAATTATGTACTGTCTTTGATTGTTCATTGTGACAAAATTTGGCAGAAGGAGGAGTGAACACAGAGGTAGCATCGTTTTCCACATCAGCTTGAATGTTTACTTCAGTCTCAGCAGCTGGATCAAGGGCTGAACCTAAGCCTACAGTAATGACTGATTCTGTGTACGCAACCATTGTGGATTGTGTTTGAAATACAGAAGCATGTATGTGTTCAAACTCTGAATTATGACTGACTGCTACGGAGGAATTCTTAGGCAAAGGAGTGACTTGTAAATCTTCTACTAACAGCAATTCCTGACAAACGGTAGAACAATTGTCAGAATCTGTGCTCTGAATAAGTGCTGTGCAAGAAAGAGGACTTTCACTCCCAATAGGTTTTTCATATTGACAAGTATCATGACCTACTAAAACCTCCTCACTCAGAGATTGAACAGTATTCACTTCATCAACGGATAAAGTTTGAGGTGTAGTCAGAAAAATTCGTAAAGTTTTATTCTCTTCTAATAAACTGATGTATTCTCGTCTTAATTCCTCAAATTCAACTCTTAACATGCCCAGGCTTAACTGTACATCCCTATCAGTAGTCACAAGGGAAGACATGGTGGCATCGGGGCTGGAACCTGCCCTAGTCATCTGGACGTGTACTGATTGTACATCGTCGTTTACTGCTTGCAGGTCTTGTGATCTATACTCTCGCTTACCGACTTGGTCTGTGTTACCCTTAAGTAAACTACTGACATCAGACCTCCTGACATTAGGGACTACAGTAAGTACTTATGCAGAGGAGTAAGCAGTTGGCTGAGGGCTGAAAACAGAAGTTATGTAATGAACCCCTTCATTCTTTATGTTTGAATCATGAAACTGTTCAATCTGAGGTAAAGCACAACAGGAATCATGGGGTTCAACAACAGATGTACTCATATTTAGTAGATCTAACAGTGTTTTATTTTCCGCTGCTAAGGCTTGTGCGGACATATCTGGATCAAAATTAAAAACAGAATTAGGATCAGGCAATGTATGATGGGCCAGGCGATGGGTAAAATATCTTGCACGTAAATACCCATTCGTGTCAAGGAGTTCATTTAAGTCTGGATCAGTGTTTTGATTATCACAGGCAAACGTAGTCAAAACTTTCTGTACACATTTTTTAGTAGCCTTGCTACCCTTCTTTCTTGATCTGGCCGTATACAAACGGGAAGAAGGGCTGGTCATTCTGTTAAGAAAGGAAGAAGGCATACTATGGCAAAAGGGAAAGTGCACACAGTTGCACTGTGAACAACTCTGAATCTAACAACGTGTATATAATACCCAAGTCTTGTGTATATATGTAAAACCCAGGAACGTCAATAAGATAAAACAGTATTACCAATATAGGAAAAGGGATGTGGGGTAAACACTTAGGACCTCCTTATGACTGAAAGGAAAGTCGGCAAACTCTTTACCCACTATGCTCTTACAGATACTGACAGCGCTAAACCCACGTAGCGGGCAAGCAAGGACAGATTCTGTGAACTGACAATCTGTAGAATACTGAATTAGGCAATTATAAACAGTACTCACGAGGACCAGAAAGACCACTTGAATGTCAGTAATTTCACGAACCCTGTAGATCAAACAGGGACCCAGAAGGCTGTAAAAGCAAAGGGTTAAAGATAACAAAATACATAAACCCTAGTAAAAGGCAAGTCTGAATTGTGATAATAAATCGTGAGGAAAACTAAAAGGGGAACACTCTGGAACTTGTAACAACAAAACCCACACCTAATAATCAATGGAAAATGAATGCGGAAGTGCAATGGAAAACATGGAGTGGAATAATAAATCGTGAGGAAAACTAAAAGGGGAACACTCTGGAACTTGTAACAACAAACCCACACCTAATAATCAATGGAAAATGAATGCAGAAGTGCAATGGAAAACATGGAGTGGAATAATAAATCGTGAGGAAAACTAAATGGGAAACACTCTGGAACTGGTAACAACAAACCCACACCTAATAATCAATGGAAAATGAATGCAGAAGTGCAATGGAAAACATGGAGTGGAATCTCAATAAAGTTGGATTAGGAGCAGGGAAAATGATATCACAAAAGGAAACCTTTCCCACCCAATCCAAGGAGAAAAGGCAGTAACTAATTCTACGAAAGTAAATAGTAATACATCATGCTTTTCAGTAACCAGGACAGCATAAAGGGACAGAAAACACCGGCAAACTGGGCTGCATCAAATAGTAAAGTACAGAGAAAGGCTGTCTGCAGACAGAGGAAGACAGAAAGGGAAATTCAGAAAGCATAAATCAAATAAGCGCATAAATCCGAAATCCAGGACAGAGGAACAGGACACAGGAACTAGTAACTGGGCACAAAGCTAGGAACAGGAACTAGGTACAAGGCATGGAACTAGGAACAAAACTGGAACTAGATACTTGGCACAATATCTATGAACAAGGAACTGGAACTAGGTACAAAGCACAGAAACTAGGAACAAGGAACTGGATATAGATACTTGGCTCAATATCTATGAACAGGGAACTGGAACTAGGTACAAGGCACAGAACAAGTACAGGAAACAGGGACTAGTCACAACAGGAACACTGCTACAATGACCAGCGCCGGACTGAAGCAAACTGAGGCTTTTAAAGCTGCTTAACGAGCACACCCCCAGGCGTGCTGCCTGCTGCACCTGCAGCCACAGGTGTTGCCTATCCTCCTCCCAGCCTTGTGCTGCAAGGGAGGAGATGATGCAGTGAGCCAGGCATTCTGGGAAGCAAGAGGTGAAGCAGTGAGCCAGGCATTCTGGGAAGCAAGAGGTGAAGCAGTGAGCCAAGGCATTCTGGGAAGCATAGTCATTTGATTTGAGTAGCATGCTGGCTGCCAGGGAGGAGATGAAGCAGTGGGCCAGGCATTCTGGGAAGCAGGAGGTGAAGCAGTGAGCCAAGGCATTCTGGGAAACATAGTCATTTCATTTAAATAGCATGCTGGCTGCCAAAAACCAGGAATGGATCCGGAAGGGAAGTAACTGGGAAAATAAGGTTTTAACGCTCCCAATTCATCAGAACACTGTAGCATAGGGTTCGAAGGAAATGTCCAGTAAGGATTAAACCCCAGAACATGCCCCCAAGTGGCGGGGACGGGAACGAAGGGAGCGAGAACGGGAGCGAAGAGAGCGAGCCGTGACAATACCCCACAGAAAGAGCCAGATGGAGAAATGTTTTGTGACGGTTCTTGTTTTAAATTACCCGATTGTACATCAACCTCTGCATATGCCATCACTACACTGAAAAGTATTGTAGAAAGCAAAAGAATCCCATATAACTCAGCACAAGCTGCAGAGATAATGGCGTTAACCAGAGCATGTGAAATTTCTGCAAACCTTAATGTAAGCATATACACTGACAGTCAGTATGCCTTTGGGGTGGTACACAATTTTGGTCGATTATGGGCTGTAAGGGGTTTCCTGACATCACATGGAACCAAGATCCAACATGGCACTTTGATAGTGAGACTGTTGTCAGCCCTTGCGCTTCCCAAACGATTAGCAATAATGAAATGTGAAGCACATAAAAAGGTAACATGTAATGTTGGAAAGGGAAAGTCATTTGCAGACAAAATTGCGAAACAAACTTCCAATGATTTACACACATGTATGTTGAAAAAATGAAAGAAGTACCCTGCATGATAGAAAATGGGATTGCCACAGTTAAAGAAATGCAAGCAGAAGCTACCGCAGATGAAATAAAAACCTGGTCTGAGGGTCCAGCAGAATTAGATTCTGAAGGTTGTTGGGTGGACAAACAGAACAGAAAATGGATGTTGCCAAATGCCTATGTAATGGCAATTGTCACTATGGCCCACAGTCTAACACACATATGTGCTAAGAAAATGATTCAACATCTAGATTCTGTATGGCAGAATCCACACATTAGAAAAACAGCTGAAAGATTGGTTCAAAATTGTATGACCTGTTTACAACATAACATTGGAAAAGGAACAGCGACACCAGTAGGAAGTTTTAGCCCCCCCTCTATGCCGTTTGAAGTCATCCATTTTGATTTCATAGAAATGGAAAGGTGCCAAAACTATAAATATGTCCTCGTGGTGGTCTGCGCATTCAGTAAAGGGGTAGAGACCTATCCCCTGAAAGATTGTACAGCTATGTCCACAGCTAAAGTCATGCTAAAAGAGTACTTTCCCTGTTTTGGCCTACCATGTGTCATATGGTCAGATAACGGTCCGCACTTTATTGCAGCAGTGATATTACAAATTTGTGCAGTCCTCCAAATTGACAAACTATTCCATTCGGCCAGACACCCGATGAGTGCCGGTTTGGTGGAACGTTAGAACGGTATCTTGAAAAATAAATTGTGTAAGATCTGTGAGGGGAGCAATTTGAAATGGCCCGATGCATTACCACTAGCTTTATTATGCATGAGAACATCTGTACAAGCAAGGACTGGACTCTCCCCTTATGAAATAGTTATGGGGAGACCAGAAAATATTTGGAATGCTCCGCAGCCAAACTAAAAACTTGCGTTTAATTCATCAGCAGGTGCAGGAGGCTCTTCCTGTCAGATATACTGGTCCAGGACATTGTCTGCAGCCTGGGGACTGGACATTGATTAAAGATTTTGAAAGAAAGTCTTCACTCGCACCGTGATGGAAGGGGCCCTACCAGGTCTTATTGGCCACACAGACTGCAGTCCGAGTGGATGGGCGCAAGCACTGTATCCACGCAACACACACGAAAAGAATTCTGCTTCCTTTGAAAGAGCTGCTTGATCCTGACGTTGAAAGAAATACAGCTGCACTTGATCACAAAGATACCATCGCCAGCTCTCTGCCAGAAGTGCTTCCTACGCCCGAGAAAGGGCCTGTGGAGATTGCAACGAAGATGGAAAGGCCAAAGGTGCCTCAACTTTGTCCGGCCGCTGCCTTATCATCTTGCACTGCATCGCAGGATGGCGCTGATCCTGCCTCTGGATATGAGAGTGCAGTGTTCATCGATCATACTGTACCTGGAGCCATAAGGTACAATCAACGTTCCCAAAATCAGAAGAGATCTGCGCTTTGTTTTGCCTTTGTTCCCAACATGGATGAAGTGGGAACGGAGGCCTAGGGAAAAGGGGCGTATGAGCTGTATCAAGCTGCATCAAATAGAAAGCTCTGAAACGCGGTTTCCCGGTGCTACCATTGAAAAGTGAAGGACCAGTGCAACCTAGTGTTAACGAGCAGGGGCATATGGTACCGACACAATTGATGCTTGCTCCTGCCGTTTTTGGAGCTCTGTGCAGATTCACATCAGCTTGCTGTCATTTGTTAAGCAGGCTAGCCTGAACGCTTTGCTGCTACTTGAACGCTTTGCTGTTAACGTGTGTTGCGGTGGAGAACTTTCCCCGACGAACATTGAAAACTGTTCCTGAGATAAACATTGCAAGACAATGTCTATATTCGCTCCTGCTCCTTCCTGCACCAATGCTGTTGATATAGAAATAGAGACTAAGGGAGTCATTCCGAGTTTGGAGGCAGCCATGGTGCTTTTAGCACCATGGCTGCCTCCAAACTCGGGTCCGGGTAGGCGAAATGGGGATTTACCGGGACATTCCGACCTATGCGGACCCGGTAAGTCCCCATTCCGAAAACCATTCCCCATTCCCATTTGAGCCCCCATAGGGCTCAATGGGAATGGGGAAGGAGCTAATAACGGGCCCGCAGTTATTAGCTCCATGGTCCCTTAACGGGTCCCGCTAAGGGCGGCTGGTAAAACCAGCCGGCCCTGGTGGGACCCGCTAAGGGACCTTGTAATAGGGCGGTAGGGGGTTAACGGCACCGGCATCCTTGCCGGTGCCGTTAACCCCCTACCGCCAGGGTCAGAATGACCCCCTAATCCTGTTCCTAGCTAGAAGAACCTGGTTCGGAAACAATAACATGATTATGATAACGCTTTGCTTTCTGATTACACTGGTCCCAATTTTGGTATCTGGAAACTGTGCATCCTTTGAACTCTCTTAACTGCTACCAATGCTCTTACTATGAGCAGCCCAGTACATGTGCTCTCTTATAATCTCCCCTCACAAGAAGTGAAACATAGAAAAGGTTATGACAATAATACATTGCTATTGATTATGAATATGACTCATGCTGTCTTGAATAGGTCCAATTGTTGGGTCTGTTCCCATTTACCCCAGCATGGTGAAAGAGGAATGGGTTGGTATGTACAAGGGGTGTACCAAATAGTGAAATTACTATTCGGCCGAATACCGAATAGTTGGTCCAGCTTTTCGGCCGAAACCGAATAGTGAGCCGAATAGTTGTTTTTTCAAACAAATATGTTCTAGAACACAATAAACAACATTTCATTAAATAAAATCAGGAGACATTCTATTGCATGAGTTTTCATGTTTATTAAATGGGCATATAGATTACACTAAGTTTATTAAAAGCTTGTTAAAAGATAAAAAGAACTAACCCTTCAAATGTTGGGAGAGGCGCTAACTTCAGACTGTGGGACAAACTTACTTGTGTGGGAGCATCTAACTTCTTTACGCATGCTATTAAGACTATTCTGGTGAAGTTTGAATGTTACAGTTAACTCTTCATGTTTGAAACCACACACTTAAGGACTGCTCTGGGAATTAGCTGTCTCCTGTCCTCCTTACCTTTCCAATCACTATGAAGCATTCCTTGGTACTCAAATAGCATTATGTGCATCAATAGTTCTTTATTTATTTAAACATTCACCTTCAAAACCTAGTTGTGTGTGTACGACTACAAGTCCCAGAATGCAAAGCTCTGCAACAAAACCTGACCAATCTAATGAACTGGATAATGGAAATGTTTGTTACACTTGCACAAGTGCCTAATACAACCAAAAACCACAAATTGGTATATAGGCAGTTGCTGAAAAGTATGTGAGGCTTTGGCTGTTTCTGCATTCAGTGTCCGCAGCAAGTCTTCTGAAGCATGACCTGCGAGTTTCCTGGGCTAGCCCCTGAGCCTCGGTGTGCAGTATAGGCAAGACAAACTTTGCCAGAGCAGTTCAACCTCTGTTCGTTAAATGCAAAGGTAACAAAAATGTGGAAACGCTCATGCAAAGCATGAACATTTCTATTTTGACTAGGTCAGTGCTGCCAGGTGTCTTTTCAGACCTGTGGCAGCATTGAGCTTTCCCCGAGGCTGCCTAGTGAGGGAGCAGAAGGAAGAGGCACACATTTGCACAAGCCCATGGTGTTATGACCTGCGGTGTGCTATATCAGATCTTCCCAAGACACATTTTTTATCTGCAATTACAAAAGTAAAACCTTTATGATTCAGGCCAAGCACATAATGCAGATGTGTTCCCCCCTATGCGTTTGACCTGTGCACATACAATTGGAGAAATCTATTTTTGCGAACCGCTGCCATGTTCCGTAGGCACTGTTATCATGAGAAAGTCACCTGCGTGTATCACTGTGTGAACGGGCATGCGGCTTGATATTAAGCATTGTGGGAATAAAATGTGCAGTTCCCAGCCCTGGACTGACAAAGTCATGGTGAGAATCTTTGATTGGCTTGCGGTACATCATGACAGTCCCCAGGTGAGAAGATCAAATCACACAGTACTAGACAGAGCCCCTTGGACTGGACAGAGCCCCTTGCGAACGCAGACACAACTTCTAAGACAGAGCTTTGTTACCCCTATGGCGCGCCACACCTAGCCCCTACTTGGCTACGGCCCGGGTCTAGCCACAGCTCCTGAATCCAGTAACAGTGAATACATGACACAATTTAACAGCATATGTTTAAACGAAGCGCATCCCGTGAAAAAATGTCCAAGTCGTCAGGCTGCAGATTCACTGCCCTGCACCAGCGCTGCATGCACCAATATGAACAGAAGCCACACACAGATCCGTTCACTCTAGCAGTGAGTGGACTATGCAAAGGTCACCGCGAGAAATCTTCCACCATCCGGTTATCATTGCATTCAGTAAAACAGACAAATGGCGATTAGCTATTTAAAACAGAGGTCTCAAATTTCCCGTGGAACTGCATGATAAGGCCATTCAGTCCTATTTTTTTTTTCCTCTGGTCTCTAAGCCTTGCAGTTTTTCTCTTTTTCATTTGACATTTAGCAACACTACAAGTCCCAGAATTCCAAACAGAAGCATGACTGTATAGCGTTCCCACGCATTACATGTCAATCCTGAGACATCTGCTTAATGCACTCATACATGCCAACAGTATCCATTCCTTTCCGGAGAAAGCCCCGTCCTATCCTGGTGTTTTTAACTTTGAGTTCTGGGACGTGCATTCCGCAGTGTGTCCCTTTGCCCGTCACTGTGTTAAGAGTGACCCGCAGTGCTTTATATCTGCATTTGGCATTAAGTTCCATGCAGTGTCAAGATGAGCCTGAGCTTGGCTTGGCTAGTCTTGCATTGTAAATGACTGCATTGTGTGGGAAGATTATAGGCAGCCCTTGAAGTGGCGCGGAGAAGCAGAGCCCCCAGCATGCACACATTGTCATGTAGTTTGGGAAAGGATTTAAGGAGGGAGTGCTGTTTGCATACCGCTTTGTAATGGAAACTGCAGTGAAGCGCCTGAATGATTTCAGGCATGCAGACAAAGGGGAACCTATTCGGCTTTGAGTGTTAATTAATTAAGTTTTCAGCCGGAAATGGCCGAACACTTACTCGAAGCCGAATTTCGGTACACCCCTAGTATGTACATCCCTTGCCACTTAATACTGCCTGTTATGCATCATTGAGAGCGTTATTCTATGCAAAGTGGAACAATAGTGTTACTGGTCAGTTTGATGGAACAAACAAATGAATTTGAAAGAGTGGTATTGGAACCAGTGGGTTGTTCCATATTTACAAGTGGAAGCAAAATAAACACGAAACAACGAGTCCAGTAGATAGGCTCTCTAGGCCTTACAAATCTCTAATCACTTTTAACATGGCTCCAGTAGGAAACAAAGATGCTGTGACTCCCTCCTATACTATTAATCACAGTCCACGTTCTGTCCCGTTTTGCTTACGGAAAAAGGGTTCCTATCCAGTGGGAACATTTACTAGATGCATGAATACTGCCGTACTTGAGCAAGAAGAGAAACCATTATATATAGGAGGTTCTGTTTACTTTGTCTGTGGAGATCAGGCCTATCCATGGTTACCTAGAACTTGGGAAGGGACCTGTTATTTAGGTATACTTTACCTGGTATATTTCTTTCCAAAACTTCTGAAATATCAAAACTATCCAGATCTAGGCCACGAAGAGATGATACTGCAGGACAGATTGCAGGGGATATAGCGAAGTCATTCATACCATTTTGGGGACAAGCAATACATTCATGGAATAGAAGGAACCTGTCCAGGGTGTTGGAAAAGACGATAAATGGAACTACAGATATACTCTATAGCATGACATTAGAACAGAAAGCAATCAGATTAATTGCACTTCAGAATAGAATGGTCCTTGATTTGGCTGATCGTGGAGGGGTATGCAAATTGGTGGGGTCAGCGTGCTGTCGATTCATAAGTGATTCCTCCCCCACGATATTTGAAGCAATCAGAAATTGCATGTCCTAAGTTCTGAAATTCATGTTCCCACAGGTGGTTGGAATCTGAATATAAGTTCCTGGTTTTGGGAACTGCTGCGATCATGGGGATGGAAATTAATTGCAATTTTTTTCATGGTATTTGGAATCCTCATGTTCTGCTGTTGTTGCATACAATGCCTGCCAATCCTCTGCTCCCAAATTACACATGAGTGTGTACACGCAATCAAAACGAAACTTCCTCGCATAGTAAAGGAAGGTGCACAACACGAAAATGAAACAATCAAAGAATTTATGGCCATTAAATGTTTCTGATGACGATTATAGTAGTATGCATAGTTCATAATTGGACACATGGTCCGATGAAGATGCGATGTATGGATGATGCTGTTGGCTTACGGCCAAAAGGAGGGTTTGTTAGACCAGAAATGACCCTATAGTATGTTGGCCAGAAACCAATCGCATCATGTGACAAACATCGCAATCGCAGAATCGTCAATGTAACCAGAGGGCATCCATTTTGTGAAATTCCGGCCATTTGCTTTTTTCTTTTCTGTTCAAAACGCTTTGCAAAATGTATTCTATGCTTCGAACTCACACACGGTGCAAGGCCACGGCCTGAATGCTGAAATACTAACACAGACCGGAATGGCAAACTATGAAGAGATACATTGTTCTTCTCTCTCACTAAGTCCTTGAAGGCAAGCAGAAGCCGCTTCTAATCAGTAGTCCAGGTGCCGGCCTGTCTAGCAAACGCTGTAGTAAAAGGCAGTTAAACCATGAATTATATTCTTCTAGCGGTACTCCTTCGCGGAGAGTGGTATTTTCTGCTTCAGAACGGTCTGACCCATAGCTCATGAACCGAAACACACAGATAACGTGCTAAGGAATGTTTCTCTGCTACGAACAATGATATTTTTGCTGAACTAAGAGCTCTATGTTCCCCATAACACGAAAGCTGTCTCTGCTGCCACTAAGTTTCTTTGATATTTAGTATGCTAATTGACATAACCTTTGCAGCAAGTATAAATGCAGAGGAAAATTGTTTTTGAATCTATGTGGCAGGACGCCACCCCTATGTTTCAATAGTTTGCAGCTCTGAAGTCCTTCCACATCTTTTGAGCAGTCCCTTATGTTACGTAGCTTTAGATATAGCACTCTCTGTAATAGGGACACCTTGAATTGTCCTTTTTGAGCCATTTCTTTGACTCCCTTTTAGGAAATGACCAAAGACTTGGTTACCTCCCAAATATCCAGCACACCTTGGAAACAACTATTAGGATGTATCTGTGAAGACTAACTCGGGTTCACTATTTATAATTTCATGTTTTATGTGTTATGTGATCATAATTGCTGGAGAACTGCCCTGCTCTTATGTATATGCATTAGCAAACGTATGACCATGTGTGAATAACTTGAATTGAGTCTCCAGTTTGCCTTATGTTTTGTTCTGTTTCTTAATATGTCGGCCAATCACTAGGCAGGTGTTGTTCAAAAAAACTATTAAATACTATGGGAAATTGAACCCATGTTCTTTTCTGGCATCAGCTAAATAAATAAGCTAAACAGTCACCATTGATTTTCTTTTGTTTAACATGAGTATACCGTTTCTTTGATATTTAGTATGCTAATTGACATAACCTTTGCAGCAAGTATAAATGCAGAGGAAAATTGTTTTTGAATCTATGTGGCAGGACGCTACCCCTATGTTTCAATAGCCATTGCTAGAATAACTATGTTTAGACTGAATGAAGACTGGTCATAATGTCACTACTGTCGATCACTGAACCCTAGTCTGAATGATACGTTTATGTGCGGATCGAATTTCCTTCGTACTGATTGCCTGTAATGTATATATGTTGTTGCTTGAGCGTTGCTCGCTCTCTTGCGTCTCACGAGGTCTGGGAACACATGTTGCGAGACGTTGAGACCCAGTCGGCCTACTGAGATACTTTGAAATAAACCAGACTTGTTTGGAAATCGAACATTGTGTCTGTCGTGTCACTAGTGTATATGGTTATTGTGCCTTAGTTTCCATATGCTGTCTTTATGGCCTATCTGGCAGGCAGTGACTCTTATTATATATTCTTCATGAAGGGGATGGCAGCACAGAGGACCACTTGTTAACCAAGATGATCATTCTGTACAGACGCCCAGCTTCCTCTTGCTTAGCCCAGTGTGGGACCTTCGAAGAAATCTGGGCTTCGTGCCAGCATACCATGTTCCCCCAAACCTTCTCTCATTGGCCCGGTCTAGACTACCATGCCGTGGAAGGCTTTACCTTAATCCTTACACATCATGCATACAAAATATTCCCTTGAGAAGGCTTTATAAGGAAACTTAAAAACACTACCTATGGTCTTCTGATGGAGAACTGAAGGGAAGATGGGCCTTCCTTGGTATGGCAGTGTAGTCTAGGTACTTTAAGGCGGATGTTGGCACTATTTAAGCACAAGCATCCTTAACTAAGATGAAAAAGCAATTTGTACCTCTTATATATTTCCTTCACATTCCTCCAACTATGTCTGCCATCTCTAAAACAAACTGCACATGTTGGTTGGCAGAAACACTAAGGCTTCTGTCAGTCGGTCCATATCCCCATCCTCCTTTTCTAAATTCCAGCACCTCTAGTTCTGTGTACTGTCTTTGTTTTCAATGTGTGTCTGACACCGGAATTGAGCGACGTTCTTTGTTTGAGTTAGTGATTTTGATGAGCTCTGTTGTCATTTTAAATGTCCTGTTCTCCCACCAGGTGTGGGATAGCCCTAGATGCCTGGATGTTTCCTTTGGGAGAGGAAGTGTACTCAGCTGTTCACCAGCCACTGTTCTTCATTAATTCCGAACGATTTCAGTGGACCAAGAATGTTCTACAAATGAAAAAGCTGGACTCCACTAGACTGGACAGAAGAATGATCACGATAAAGTAAGTATTCATGATGCAGTGCTGGTTTTAATATATTTTCACATTTTACTTCACTTCAAACCATGCACATCTGACTAGATCCATAGACAATAGGTCTCAGCTTTGTTGACCTAATTTGCAATTCCAGAGATTTTTAAAATACATTTTTTGGGACTAATTTATTCACATTTTCCAACAAACATGTAAACACACAATTTACACAAATCCAACCGAAACATTCTTAAATTCTTTTAATAAATAGAATCAAACTGCTCCCCCCCCAAACAATCAAACTAGAATGCAATGTCTAATCATAAGATCTGGGTGAAAAGAGAGAGAAGAAACAAAAAACATACATACACAAACTTTCTTTCAACCCTCTAAATCACAATGATATATATACATGTGCCTTCTACCAAATATATATAATATCAGAAATGTATTTATCGTATCTGTCAACTTCTTCTTGTGACAAAATCTCAGTCCATATCCAAGCTCAAAAAGGCCCCAATGGGACTTCTTTCTTCTGCATTGTTAAAACCAACTTTTCAATATTGCAAATAGAGTACATTTCTTCCACCCAAGAGTTCCATGTTAAAAAACCTGTCTACTTCCAATTCTGCAAGATTCGTTTTTTGGCCGCTAAAGCCCCTTTTAAAATCCAGGTTACTTGATGATGATTTAGGTCCTCCCATATCCTTTCTTCGCTAGAATCAATGTCTCGAAATCGTAATCCAAATCTTCCTTCACCACACTGTTCATCAAGCAGGTAATTCCTCTCCTAAAATCTCTAACCTTGTAACATTCCCAGAACATATGCTCCAATATACCACGGGCATGACCACATCCCCAGCCAGTGTCAGTCATGATCAAACCTTGCTTATGCATTTGAGCAGGTGTCCAAAGCACACTATTCAGGATCTTAACTTGACGTGCCCTTTCACCCATGTTTAAAGACATCCTCTTGATGTTCCCACACAAAGCTTCCCATCTACCTTGCGTCATCTCCCCCTTTAGGCATGCCGACCATGTATCCTGCTTAACAGATGGTACATCTTAGATGCAATGCTTTCTTGACTTCCTATTTTCCTAATAGTATTCATTGTCTGAATTGACCAAGTTTGGAATTTGTACTGCTCTTTTCAAACTCCTATATTCTCCATAAGTGGATTTAAATCTTGATCTGTTTTCCATCGTTCACCTTCAAATAGATCTTCGATTCTTTTCATTCCTGCCGCAAACCAATTTATCCAAAATATGGTTCTGTGCGGTATTGCTGGATTAAACCAAATTGAAGAAGTTTTGATTAGACCCGGCCTCATCTTCCATGCCACTTCATACGCCTTCCAGGTAGATCTAAAAAATTCCATCAAGATGGAGTGATACTGTGAAGCGGAACCCGAAGTGGAGGGGTAGCGGGACTTCATGGCCTCGTGGCAGTCGGCCGCGAGGCAGAAAGGGCGCCTCCATCCTGCGTTTCCTTACCTGACTTTGCCGGCTCCGGCGTCGAGGGCTATGGCATGGGGTCCGGGCTGGTGGCGGCGAGCCTGAAGGAGACACGGGGCAGCTGCGGAGCACAGACCCGCACAGCCAGCCGAGCTCCTCTCACCATCAGGGGAGGCGCGGAGGGAGAGACGGGATGTGTTGGCCCATGTGGAGGGAGGGAGCAGAGTGGCCGGGGTCTTCCAAAAGGGGGGGGGGCCTCACAGAGCGACCAGGACTGGGAGCGAATTTCCCCTGACAAGCGGGAGAACCAGGTGTTCAGGAAGCCGACGGCAGCCTTTAATGGAGGCGGGACATGGCTGAATCAACCAATGGGAAGCCCAATAGACAGGGGAGGTTTCCATTTGGGGGGGGGAAACGAGTCAATCACATCAGATAAAAGCCTGGGAACTGATCTACAGTTTGTTGTTGCTTTTTCTAGTCATACGGAGAGGACGAGGAGAGAAGGAACGACTGGTGGGCCTATCCGGACAGCAAGGAAACTTAGGAGTGAAGGCTACCTGAGAGTGAAGTAACTTTTAAGGAGTTAATGGACTATAATTTCTTTTAGTTACACTTTATTTGAATAAAGCCTTATTACAGCAAAACAACCCAACCTGGTCCGAGTCTTGATTCCTACAGATACCCACAATCTGCACTGCAAGATGATAGGATTGCCCATGCATTCAACGGACCCGCCATGTTAGCCTCCTCCACTACCCTTTCATCTTCCTCTTCTACAATGAATGGCATGACATGTCGCAACTTAAACGCTTGATGGTAACGTTTTGAATGTTTAATCCCCCTCTATCTTTCTGTAGTTGTAATTTCCACAGTTTCAATCTAGGGACCTTTTTATTCCACAAAAAAAGACTGGCGTATGCTGTCCACCTTCTTCAATATCTATTTCTTCACCGGAAGAGGGATCATGCTTAGGATATAGGTTATTTTTGGTGTTATCATTTTAATCGCTGTTACCTTGCCCCCCAATGACAGACTAAGCGACTCCCAACACTCTATTTCCAATGATATTTTTCATATTATCATGTCCATATTTAGGCTCATCATTTCCCCAATATTCTTTGTGATCCATATGCCCAAGTATTCAATCTTTAATGGCCACCATTTGAAACCAACAGGGCAGAGCTTCTGATTTGGACCAATTTATTTTATAATTTGACACAAAACCAAATTCACCAATCAAATTCATCAGAGCCGGGATTGATGTTATAAGATCTTGAATAGCCACTAGAATATCATCGGCATATAACCAACGTTTTTGACAAACTCCATTAAAGTTAATTCCTTTAATACTGTTATCAGCACTAACACCAACTGAAGAATATCTGGCAAATTTGAAGTACAAAGTGGGATCCTTTGAGGGGATCACTAATTGTAGCAGGAGCAACTCAAACATGATGCACTGCGCAAAGAAAAGTAAGGGCTGGCGGGTTTCAGATTAAACTAGATGAGCAAGTGTGATGGAGTGTTGGAACATGGAATCGGGACAGTAGACCTCATGCTGTTTTACATATTTAACTTAATGAAATACATTTGCAGTTTGATGCAGAATGTGATTAAGTAATTTGTCCCAAATCCCACATCTGCAGATGCCATGTCCAGAGTACTTTGATGCACCTAGAGCCTCATTGCTGTGACAAAATGACTACTGCCCTGCAGGAGTACAGGGATGAGTAGTGGTTTCTAAACTCCTACTCAGCACCACACTGCTATTAAAGCAGCACAGATACAGCATGAATATTACACCTTCTTTGCCTCTTTGAGGTAGCACGGCCTGGTATAGGCTATACTCTTCAAGTGGGGTTTGAGCCAGCAAGGCAGCATCCAAAACAACAATAGTACTGTGGTACCAAAATAAAAGTCCAATCAAAATGTGACTAAAAGCACAGGCAAACTAATAAAAACACTAACCACCCACTGCTGTAAGGGAATACACAGAAGTTGCAGGTGTTTGGTTAAAGCAGCACTCTAGCTATTAAGACTGGGGCCTGCAGGCCCATGCAGCAATGTTTAAAGTATAGGTCTTTAAAAGGTAAGGAGTCAGGTCTTAAATGTCAGTAAGGCCAATACAACAAGGCCAGGCGGACAGACCCACTGTTAGGTACATTACAGTCTTCCTTCAAGTGCTGCGAGACCCTTTTCTCTGGAACTCGGAAGATAGGCGAGTCCGTCTTCTGCCTTTCTGAGCCAGAAAAGCTGTCAGGGAAACTTGCAGTGCTGCCCCTTCATCTGCAGAGTACTGGGTACCAGTCTACAGGCAAGACCTTTCTAACAGCAGGCCATTCCACATGTTCCTCTGGAGTGACTGGTGGAAGGGTATTTCTCCTTTCTGAAAGGTTTATCTTCACATCAATGGCTGAGGACTTTGAGAAGACTCTACCCCAATAAAGTTCCAGCAAAATACTTCTGTTGAAGTCCAGAGATGATAACATTAAGGGGAGTCTTCTGTAAGCAAGGTATGGTATCAAAGTAAGACGGACACAAGTGAACTTAGTTCAAGGGTGTTTATTAAACCTTATCAAGGGTGTGCTAAACGCCTATCTAAATCTAAGATGGGAGCAAGCTACAGCCATCAAATCATAATAATGCAGTCCTAGTGGAGTCTCGTCAAAATAAAAGGGCCTATACAAAAAGAAACTATTGCCAATCCTTACCGCTAATTTACAAATAGTGTGGGGAAATGTTCATGAAAAAGAAAGAAGTGTTCACAAAATGATAAATCGGGATGTTCAGGCCGTTGACCGACCTCCCCCACGTTGTCAGCACGGGACAAGGCAGTTCACTTGAGCATAGCACACTCTTGGGCTTATTCGGCAAGAGGACACAGTTCTATTACAAGCATCAGGGCCTTCTATGCCCAAGTCTCTTAAGTTATGAAAAGTCTCTTGATCCAGCGGGCCTGATGTCTCAAACAAACTAAAGAGTTCCTTTCCAAGTATTTAGCCAGGGCGATTCACTCTTCATCCAGCATCCCACTCAGCCGGACTCAGATCCCCTTTTGTACCACAATCTTTTCTCTGGGGACTCATGGTTCACTCTGGATCCCCCTCTGTCGGGCTTAGATCCCCTTTTCACCATTAGTGTCGCTCAGCCAGGCTCGGACCAATTGCAGTTCGTATATCTTTTCTCTGGTGACTCATGGTTCACTCTGGATCCCCCTCTGTCGGGCTTAGATCCCCTTTTCACCATTAGTGTCGCTCAGCCAGGCTCGGACCAATTGCAGTTCGTATATCTTTTCTCTGGTGACTCATGGGTCACCTGGATCCCCCTCAGCCGGGCTCAGATCCTTTTTGTACCACAATTGGTCTCCCTCACCCAGGCTGGGACCAATTACAGTTTGTATATCTGTTCTCAGGTGACTCACGGTTCACTCCGGATCCGCCTCAGTCGAGCTTAGATCCCCCTTTTCACAATAAGTCACCCTCATCCGGACTCGGACCAATTAGTTCTTATTTGATATCAAAGACTTTCGAATGTGCATAGGGTTTGGCTTGACCCGTTGCAGGACCACTTCGATTTCACAGTTTATAGTTTTACACTCTCAGTTGGATACCTTACAGAGAGCTTCGAATGGGCACCCACATGGTGCTGGACCTCTCTGTATATGGAATCTACTTTGGTTTCAAAAGTTCATTCACTCCTTGGATGTTCAATTATATTTGCTTCGCTCATCACATTCGCCTTAAACTTTGTGCTTTGCAGATTTCTTGATACAATGTTGCTGCTTGCAACCTTGGTTCTACACAGACCAGTCTGCTATCGGTCTCCCCGACTCACCAGCTGTGCTGACTTTACTGGAGCGTCTTTTTTGTCAGAGCCAAGGACAGTACCACAGCGGCAATCGCTCCTTCCCACCTCGGCCGTCTATGCAGGAAAGCCCCAGGTACCATTGACACACAATGCACCTTTTTTCAGCTCTAATTCCCGGTCTTATGTTTCTTATCCCAGATGGCTCATCAAAGTAAGTTTTTTCTTCCTCTGAAAAGGCCAAGGGCAATTGCCTCCGTGCAACCTTTTCTAGTCTTGCCGTCTTTCTTCTCGTATTAAACTGGAATCTCGGAACTGCTGCTTCCTCGGGTGTTTTGCCTCGCTCAGAGTGTGCTTTCATGCTCCGCCTTTTATCCGTGTGGGGAAGTGTGATGGAAGTCAGTTGTGTGTAATTATCAGTAATTGCTTGACTATGCCTGACTCTTGAGTTGGGACATGTCAGGTATACGGCTCTGGTGTTAGTCTGTTGTTGCTCACGGTGAACTGTCAGTGAGGACATGTTCGTGTCGGGAAAAGAGGGGTTGAATCCTAGGTATCCTACCTGGTAGGATGGGGGAAAGGTGTTACAAGCAAGGGGATAACGAATGATAGAGGGGGTATTAAACATTCCAAATTTTGAATGTTACCATCAAGCGTTTACATTGCGACATGTCATGCCGTTCATTGTAGAAGAGGAAGATGAAAGGGGAGTGGCGGAGGCTAACATGGCGGGTCTGTTGAATGCATGGACAATCCTAACATCTTGCAGTGCAGATTGTGGGTATCACTCAAATCTTGATGGAATTTTTTAGATCTACCTGGAAGGTGTCCCACTTCCAATCCTCGAGAACCCCTCATCCAGGTGATCCTCCCACACTGGTCCACCCCCAGGAACTGGATCGAAAAGCAATGGCCGTGTCCTGGCCACCTGGATGACAGATTCCCCAGGGACTTGTGGGTGAGACACCTTCAGGTTTCTCACACTTCCCCTGCTACATGGTAATTTTCCACAGCAGATTGGTTCACTGCAAGCCTTCTCAAAGGGGCCAATCCAGGCTGCTCTGACAAACTATTTGTCTTCTGATGTCCCCAAAGTGATTTATATGAAGGATGTGGGGAGAGGGCACAGCAAATGTGTGTGACCAAGGAAAATCCAACATGGTGGAACCCCTCTCTTGATTATAACTGCTCTCCTGGGCTTCCCTAAACGTCCCCCTCACCCCGTCTTGTGACTGCCCTACAACCAAAGAGGCTCCAGTCATTCATCCCCCTTGTGCTGGTAGAGAATGTATGGGGCTGCATGTGTTTCTGTGCAGAGTGGACAAGGCCTAGCAGCTCAGGCTGGGCTGCTCCCATTCGTGGCAGTACCTGACTGATATGCATATGGCTGGTGCCCATTTATAATGGCGCAGACAGGTAAAAAATAAATTGTGGGGTAGAAGGTTGCCCAGCACAGTGACAGTGGTTCAGATTTATTCAAAACCTTCCACCCATTACTTATTTGGTTATAGAGCTTTACTTGAAACAGTGGTTTTCACCTGGTCCCCTCCTGGGGTCAGAGCCTGTTCTCCTCAGAAGGTGTCAAGCCTTCCCAGGAGGAAAAAAGGGAGACTCTAGGGCTGGACACAACATCCTGTTAAAGGAATCTGGCCTTTGACAATGGTGCACAAAATTGACAGTTGTTTACAACGTAATCAAAATTTGATATAACTTGATATTTATTGAACAATCTGCCACCAGGCCTTGGGATGGCACTGTCAAATATTGAAAACGGTTGGTTTACTTTAAAAGTGATGCCCGTTTTTATTCCAAAAACGGCCAATGCTTGCAAAACATTGGAGGGCACCTTTCTGAAAGAGGCATGTGAAGTTGCCCCTCTAATATGTAGACAACTACCACCTTCGTAGCAGATCTGCCAACCAACATCAGATTTACATCAAGTGAACAAATCACATTGTGCACCTTCTAAAAGTGTTGCCCCATTGCAGCCAACATCAGGCTGGAATGCCAAACACTGATATCCAGCAGTAAGTACACAGGAGTTGCACGGTATATGGATGTTGGTAAGTTCAATTATAGATCCAAAGCCGGCCCATCTAAGTACATACCCCACCACCCCCAACATCCAGTTTGTAAAATACAGACCGCTGTTTGGAAGTGAGATTGTTTAGCAGATCTGACTTGCTTGGCTGCATCCATTTAATTGCGCACCTACAATTCCAAATACATCTGGGCGATTCTCCCTTGCAGCTGGAAACCTGTCGAAAGGACTGAGGTTTGTTTTGTGTGTTTGGGGCTGCAGATATTTTTGTGAATTTTATTTTGCTGTATATTTTTAATTCAGTTTGTCCCTCACTGCCTGCTGTGTGTCCAATACTTTTTTGGCCGTAAAAGGTGAATCTCAAGTTTGGTCGATGTGATTTTTCGAAATGATTTGCGGCTAATGCCGAGGTACATCGCAAAAATCAGGAAAATGTATGTACACTGTTTGAGATACCGTGAAATAGTGATTTTCCCTGTGTATATTGAAAGAGGTATGCAAAAATGCATTTTTTTCCCCAGCCATACTTTTTTTTGCATGAAAACGTTGTTGAGACCTGGCCACATTTTAAATGAGGTTCTGATGTGGCCAGAGCAGTGGCCTGCTAAATTGGGGAAAAGGGGGAAAAAGGTTACAACATTTTCCTATGTAAAGTTTGCTTACCCTTAATTATAACTGTGTATTGATATACGGTTTCCTGTATCATGCATGCTTATATCTGTACCTGCTTGGCTCAAAATTAAACCTCAATCTAATGTATTTATTCGCAGAGGAGCGGTGCATCAGAGTTTTCCTGACTTTACTTTCTTGACTGGAACACTTGTTGGAAAGATTTTCAAATTAAAAGGAAGCATAGATCCTTACGTAGCCATTGAGATCATCAATAAAGCCACACTGGCCTTTCTTCAAAAACATCTATGTAAGTAATCATTCAGTACCAGTGTCTATGTGTCACTTTTGGTATTACAGGTACATTGCATGTGATAGGCCGCCAGACGCCATAGCAAAAGGACAACATTTCTCTTTGCCCAATGACTACTTTCAATTTCTTGACCACTCTGCTCCCATTGATGGCCTCTTGTTTAGGGGTGATTACTGTGAAGTACCTCTTAAAATGTTTTCAATGTGGGAGAGCACATGTGCTCTGTTGCTTGGTCGAGGGCAAAGTGAGTTGTGAGGAGTTAGCTGGCGAGTGTTAGGGTTTGGTGATGAAGCGATGATGCGAGAGTGGGTGGTGCTGCATGTACGAGCGTTTGATAGAGATGGAATATAAAGCTAGGCAGATTGGGTGACGGCACGTAGTGCTAAGAGTTTTATGAATTTAAGTCTGGGTGTGCTAAATGATGTCAGAACTTGATGGGGGTTTTAGAGAGTTTGAATATAATTTTAGGGGGATCGCGGACATGATTTTATATGGATTTAATATAAAAAGGATGGTTTTAGGCACGCCATTATTGGGGGTGCAGCGGGGAAAGACATGCCTAGGCATGTATGTTTGTAAGGGCCATGCAACAATTGAAAATAGAAGCTGGCAAAACAAGTGTAATGTTCCAGCGCCAATGGGAAATGTGAATGTGTGGACTCCTCACAACTCACTTTGCCCGTGACCAAGCAACAGCACGCACGCGCTCTCCCATATTAAAAACATTTTGATAGACCCTTTATAGCAAACCATATCAAAGTACCCAAACACACTTTATAGAGCTGTTTATATAAAACAGATATCAAATCGATATAACATTTGATATCGAAACATTTTGATATCAAAAATGTATTGATATCAAATTTCATATAAAAAAGAAATCAAACCCATATAAAAAGGGGGTGGGAATAAGGACAAGCAGGGGGCGCTCCCACCTGTAAAAAATTTTACATTGGAAAAAAGGGGCCCCCTATAACTACTAATAAGCGTGGGAAAGACTGTGGAGTAAATAGCGGTGAAAAGTGGTTTGAGGAGGGAGAGAAGGCATGTAGCTTGCATGTCACTATTTTCCCACTAGGAGAGGGAGGATTGTGCCTGGGAGGGTGAAAAATCACCACTGAAACTTTCCTCATCGTGGTTTAGGATGTGAGAAAAAGTTCATATGTGAACTGGATCCTGTAGAAAACAAACGGATAAGTGGAACTGGTTTGCTGATTTTTCAAACCAACATATATCCCAGACAATGTAATTTTTAGTAACATAAAACAAAACATAACATTGTGCTTCTTGGTGTCCCAT
The DNA here is from genome assembly GCF_040938575.1 of Ambystoma mexicanum. Lineage (NCBI taxonomy): Eukaryota > Metazoa > Chordata > Amphibia > Caudata > Ambystomatidae > Ambystoma > Ambystoma mexicanum. Next base: position 276,749,685 of record NC_090927.1, on the reverse strand, counting down.
CCCCTCTGTCTCCCCCCACCCCCCGTGGCACGAATTCAGAATTTCGCATCGGCAATACATTTACATTTCAATCTACATTTGGCACTCGGAAGAGATCTGGAAAACCAGAGATGACTCATTAGGATTCAGTCTGGTAGGGTCAGTAGATAATTAATATAGGGCCCCCATACGGCTGGAGGTCGTGTGTGTAGAGGTAGGGTTCTGATGAAGGTTGTCTCTATATTATGGCAATAGGCCACATCCTGGAGCCATAGCTGTGGCGAGGGTGGACATCCTTTCCCCCAGGTCATGGCCACTCGCCTGCGTGCGAGTACTAATAGTAGTCCAGCCAGCTGGGGGTTGCCGGTCCTTAGTGTACCCCAGCATTGCTACTCGTGGACCTTGCTCCAATTGGTCACCTACAGTTAGTGAGATCTTGTCTAGTACCTCTGTCCAGAATTGATATATTATCCTCGCCTGCTGCTGATGTGGATGGGTGGTGTCTGTGAAGTCTGGCCGGTATATGGTACACTTGGTAAACAAAATTAAAGTGAGTCAGTTATTATATCTAGAGTTTAGGGAGACCTTTTGAGTTTGCCACAGTATAAACGCCCAAACTTCTTCTGCGATCAGGCTCCTCAGTGACACCTCCCATCTGTTCCTCGGGACTATCAGTTTGTTTGTAGTGCTCGTTAGTAGGTCTTTGCAGATATTCAATAACAGCCTGCCTTTGCCTTGTGTTTGAATCGGCCCGTGTATGAGTTTCCATGTGGGGGGGTTCTAGCGGAAACACTGTCAAGAGTGAATTAAATATGTGTTGGAGCCGAAAATATGAACCCGTCGAGAGTCGAGTCTGCTCCCATCCGTTCTCTTGCCTGTTGGATCGTTAGTAACACTGGCCGATCTATTCGTAGAGGGACAATTTCTATCTTCAATTTATCTGCCTACTGTAACTATACCCTCTCCGCTGTGATGGATATTCCTGGGATAAATCTTGCTGGAGGAAGGAGGGGCAAGTATCTGTCCGTAACTTTATTTTTCGCTGCAATCCTTTTCCATATTTCATATGTGATTAGGACTACATTTAGTGTCTTTGGCGGCACCCGAAGTTTGCCAATGACCACTGCCCGCAGGTGATTGGGGATGCTAGGCCCCGCTCAATTTGGACATGGGGACGAATGAAGCGAGTAGAATACCAGTGTCCTAAAAAATGGCACCTGTGCGGCCCAATAGTAGCGTTCCAGGTCAGGTAATGCAAGCCCCCCTTTTGTTATCGGTTGGATTAGGATCGCATGGACCACTCTTGCTGGCTTGCCTGTCCATATTAGCTCCAGGATTAGGCTGCGCAGTCGTCGGAAGAAGCCCCTCTACAGTAGTAACGGGATGTTGACGAACAGATACAGGAGTTTGGGTAGTAGTCATTTTCAATATGGAGACACAACCTATCAGCGTGAGTGGGAGATGTTGCCACCTTGATATTTTGTCGCATAGTGTTTCTATTGTTTTTCCATAATTGTCTCGAAAAAGGTCTTCGCAATTTCTTGACAGCATTACACCCAGGTACCTAACCCCCGTGGACTCCCAAAGGAACTCTAATTCATCACTGAACTCTGTCGTTTCTACTGTTAAGGGAAATACCACTAATTTGTTATGGTTAATTTTTAGCCCTCAAAAGACTCTGAACCTGAGCACTTCCCTCATTACTGGGTTCAGATTTACCACCAGGTCTCTAATGAAGAGGGCCACATTGTCAGCGTATGATGACAAAATTAATTTGTGGGGTCCTAGGGTGATTCCCCTTTCAGTTTGTCTGCTTCTCAGCCCTGCAGCGAGTGGTTTCAACGCATGAGCGAATAGCAAGGCCGACAAAGGGCAGCCCTGTCTAGTCCCTCTCTTTAGTTTGAAGTGTGCCGATAGCGCTTTCTCCAGAACGATTCTAGCTAAGGGGTTTTTATAGAGGAGTGAGATTAGTTTCAAGAAGTATTCTCCTAGGCCCAATTTCCAGAGCACTGCAAATAGGTATGGCCATTCGAGTCAAAAGCCTTTTGTGCATCTAAAAGTACCGCCACCATCTGAGTTGAGTGGCTTAAAGCTTCCATGATTCCGAAGAACTATTGAATACCAAATGTCGTATTCCGTCCAGGTATGAATCCTGCCTGGTCTGCTATTACCAGTCCCGGCATAAATGGAAGCAGTCGTTCAGTCAGGATTTTGGCGAACATTTTATCATCAACATTGATTAATGAGACTGACCTATATGAGGTGCACTCTTCAGGGGGCTTGCCAGGCTTGTGAAGTAAAATGACATTAGCCTTGTGTAGTGTGGGTGGCAGACACCCTTTTTCTAATGCCTCGTCATACACTAGGGTTTGGGCAAATGCTTTGTAGAACTCCCTGGTAAGTCCGTCAGGCCCTGGTGATTTGCACCCTGGTAGTTCTTTTATTGCTGCAAGTATTTCTTCAAGAGTGATTGGTTTCTAAGCCGAGCTAGGGATTGAGGTTCTGGGTGTGTGGTGTATGCCTGCTCTAGTGCTTTCAATCGGGTCTCGTTTTCCGCTAGTTCCCTTCTGATAGTCTTCAGGATCCCAGTTTCTTTGGCCATGCAAATCCCTCGAGTGTAGCACTTTAGAGTTACCCAAAGTATCTCACTCAATGAAACTGACTCGTGGTTAATTGCAAGAACGTTTTTTTAATTTCGGCCAGCAGTTCTTGGGTGAACACAGGATGCTGGAGTGCTCCTGATTTAAATCTCCAGCTATGGCCCGCTCTCCCCCTGGTTGTAGGTATACATTCCAAAGTGTCTGGGGAATGGTCAAAGAGTGTCCTCGGGAGTATGTAGCTGTCGCCCCCGTGAAATACACCCTCTCGGGACTCCAGTATAAAGTCTAATCTGGAGCTGGTACCATGAACCTAGGAGTGGCAAGTGAATTCTCGAGTTTCTATGTGACCGAGTCTCCATATGTCGATTAAGTTAAATGCTGAGCAGATTTCTTGTATCTGGAGGCTTGTCTTGGTGCGCCCACTCGTGTTCATATGGGATCTGTCCCATTTGGGGTCTAGGGTAGTATTCAGGTCTCTCCCCCTCACTCCCCAGATAATTGTGGTTGTGCTGTATTCTGCCAGGCGTGTCATCGCCCAGTTGAACGCGTTGGTACTGTCAACATTCGGCCCATATGTGTTTACTATGGTTACTAGTTTCCCTTCGAGCACCCCATGTACCAGCAGTGCTCTCCCAGCTCCATCTCTTGCTACTGTCAGCAGTCGAAACTTTACCCTCCTGCTTATTAGTATCACCACCCCCCTGTCATAGAATGAAAAGGAGGAAAAGTATCTGTGGAAGCCCCAGCTGGTGGCCTATCTTTCTTCAGAGGATGGAGGTGGTGAGTCTCTTGTATTAGGGCGATATCGGCATTATGGGCCTCATTATGATTATGCCGGCCTGCTAACAACGGTGGTAAGCTACAGGCACTGTTGTTACTGGACCGGCACACTGAGTTCTGCGGGCGGGTGCCGTCCTTCCCACCAGGTCTGACCTGGCGGGTGTAACGGCACCTGCCAGCCCGCAGACTTTGACGGAAGCACTGGCACTGTTGCACACGGTGCCGGTGCTTCCGTCCTCCCCATTCCCAACCCCACCGGCGCTGTAATGCCAGGCGCAGGAAACACGACTACCGCCAGCGTCGTAATGAGGCCCTATGTCTTTTAAAGTATTGAGATATCTTCCGGGTTTTAGTCGGGTTGTTCCCCCCCCTCTAATTTTCCAAGTTGCTACTTTGAATTTTCAGTGTGCTTGATATATTTGTGTTATGTCTCGTTTGCTTAGCTACTATTCTGCTTGTGTGTGTATGCTATGTCAGTTTCTTTATGTCTAAGAGTGGAGTCGGTCGGCGGGGATGAGACATTTGGTTGCCACATCCATTCGTAAAATTTCCTTTCCCAACACAATGTATACTGCTTGTGTTAACTTGTAAGTGCAATTCTCACCCCTTGCCTCCCCCACGGCCAACCCCCAACCTGCCCGTAAGTTGTTCCCTCCCCTTAAATTGATAACTTCTGTACAGTGCTGAGCTCGGGGCGCCCAGCCAAGTCCGATGGCTCCCTTCAGGAGTTGTATTTTGTGGCGTCTAGGTGTGTTGTCGAAATGTTCATAATGTCATTCGTGTAATTGAGGTGACCATTTTGCTTCCTCCTGTGTAAGCGCCAGTTTGTAATTTGTGACCTACCAGGTGGACTCAGGTCGGGTCTCTCCTGTCTCGGATTTCCCTCGCCGGTCTCAGGTTGTCGATGGGGGGGCCTGCAGCCAATCTCATCCAGAAAGCTCATTGCTGCTTCAGGTGAGTTGAAGAATCGCGTCCTTACGGCATGTTGAATACAGAGTTTTGCAGGAAAGAGCATCGAGTGTTGTATTTGACTATCTGTCAGCTGGCTTTTCACTCCTGCGAAGGATCTGCACGATGCTTGGACAGAAGGATCTGCACGATGCTTGGATTGCTGATGAGGAGTCCGGGAATATTTGCATTTTGTCACCGTCATATTGCAGTTCCCCTTTTTCCCTGGCCAGTCGCAGGATTGTATCACAGTCTCTAGTTGAGCAGTCGCAAAATGATGGGGCGCGAAGCTGCTCCTGGGACTGTACGACTGGTTGGAACCCGGTGGGCTTTCGCCTACAAAGAGATAGGACAGAGTTTTTTCCAAATAGCTCTTTACACATTCCTTCAACAAATTCTTCCATCTTTTGTTGTGATTGTCTCTCCCTTACCCCGACCAGGCGGATGTTATTGCGGCGGGTTCTTCCCTCTCGAATCTTCGTTCTTGGCTGTCACTGCTGTCACCCGGCCTATTGGTGCAGTGCTGTTCTCTTCCAAGTCTGACGCCCTCTGCTCAGCTGCGTCTAACCTGTCTCCGTGCTTATCTAGCCAGTGCTGCAGTAGGTCAACCTTTGAGAATAGAGAGTCAAGCTTAGAATCTAGATTCCCGATGCCTGCCTTGAGTTCTAACAAAATCTCTCAGATGTCAACGTTCAAAGTTTGAGCCATGTCTCCTTCTTGTTGCATCAGGAGCCACCGGCTGTGGTTGTGGTCCTGAGGTCTTGACGGTATCGGGTATTAATATCGCCACATATATGGTCGCCGTAAATAATATCGCCGGGAAAATGTTGTGGCGATATTATTTGGGTGACCATATATGTGGCGACGGGGGCAAAAAAAAAAAAATTATTGGGGGTTGCGGGGGTGTCCCCCGCATGTTCCATGCAATAATGTCGCCACAAAAAACGACAATTTTTCAGCGATATTTTTGCATGGCGATATTTTTGTGGTGACATTATTACATGGAACCGTCTTGACAGAGGTTCCGCTTTCGAAGTTCAGTTTCCTCTGTCATTTGTCTGATTTTCCCATGTTCACTCTCTGTTATTGATGAGGTCGGGGCAGGCTTACTAAGAGGTATTGCAGCTGAACTGGGGGTGAAGGCTGTGTTGTGGGTGTTTTCGAGTCAGGTAACAATTTCAAATGGGGGAGTTAGCAGTTCCTCAGCCGGAATCCGTTTTGGACAATGCTCTCCAGGATGGATTCGTATGGCTCTTCTCAATGGGTTATACCAGCTGCAGGGTCCTCACTCTCGCCCGTGATGTCTATCACGTGAGGGTGTTTGCTAAACTGTGTACTTCATATAGTTTGTTCGAAAGGCCGTGTAAGGTGGCCTTTTGGCGTTTAGCCTGGAGGTGTCGGCATGTTGTTGCAGTTCTTATGCTCCCTTATCTGTTACTCTTAGTTCAGCCACACCGTATGGTGCTGGACTCCTGAAGGGTTTCTTGTGTGAGAGGCACCCTGGTCACGGTGGGACGATTGGGCACTGTGCTTCCCAGCCGTTCGTTCTGGACGTCTGATATGTCAGTTGGAGTTTATGCTGATCTGAAGGGGCCTCACGTGTCTTCCCTGTCTGGTTATAACTCGGTTGTGACTGATGTTTTGGGTTGCTTGTTATGGAGGAGCCGTTTCGGTCCCCCTCCTACTTGGTTGGTGGGGTCCGTTTGCAGCTAGATGTCGGTTCTCGACTTGGACCCCCGCTGCCCTGCTGGCAGTTGTGTCTGTCGCTTCGTGGTTTAGATCCGCTTTACGGTGACTGGCTCCCCGTTGCGCTGTGCTTAAGTTTATTGCAGTGGTTTGGCCCGCAGTGTTATATGTGGCTGGGCGGTGCGGTCATGGATAATCTGATGGCTTTGTTCACCCTTTAGCGTTGTTTTGCACTGAGGGATCTTGGGGTGGGCTCAGACTGCCTCCAACCCCAGATCCTGCGTCACTGGGGCCTTCGCAGCAAGTTGGGTCGTCTGGCGTATTCCGCCGGTAGTAGGATGTGGCAGCACGAGTTCCGTATTTGCGGTGATGTCAGGCCAGCACTCTGCCAGGCCCCTGCCTCCGTCGATCGCGGGCGCCACAGGGTCTTTATCTCCCCTCGGGGGGGGCAACCTTTCTGGGTTTGCAGCTCGTGCAGGATAGGGGATGCGGAAAGGGGAAGCTCACCACTCCCTGCCGGGCACCAGCAGCATCCGTTGGGTCGTTAGTCTTGGGGCACCCTCGTTTCACAGACAGATGGATTATGTACTATCAGGCGTCTACGGTGTTTGCCTTAGTCGCTCACCAGATCTGTGCGGATTTACTTGATTCGTATGTCGGCGAGTTAGGGTGCCCCGCGGAGCCTCCCATCTGCTCCAGTGATGCTTCACTTGCGTGTTCCCTCCTCAGCCACCTCAGCCACTGACCCCGCACTATGAGGGACGCACCAGCGAGGGCACCTTCAATTTTGCTGTTCACTGTGTCACAGCAGAGGTTCTTCATCCACCGCTTTGTCATCGTACTGTTGTGTGGGGGAGCCGCCTTGTCTTGTGCTTACTCGGCCGCCCTCTACTCCCGAGTACTCGTCAGGCCACTCCGATGGATTTTCCGCACCACTTTCGTCTTCAGGGCAACTGCCGGCTCATCTTCGGAGCTGCGGCCACTCTCCCGCTCGTCACTGTTGTTGCGTACTCGCCATCGGGCGGCTCACCTCGCCACAACCAGGGGGATTTTGGAAAGCTACCATCGATGCTGACACATCGCCAATGCCATCTCAAGCGTCCTTTTTCAGGATATTCGGGAGCTCACAGGAGAGCCGCCATCTTGGTTGGGCTCACTAGCACCCTCCATAGTACAAAGTTAATCATATTGAACTCGCTCCTTGTTGTCAACTTTGTACTTGAATTTCAAAATCTCAAGTGAAGCAGGAGCACCTCCATTCCATATGTCCTTTTAGAGTGAAGGATATCAGCTGAAATGCACCTTTTCCACTTTATTATTGCCACATTTAGATTTCAGTTTTCTTCAATAGCCTGGCCTCGCTATTGAGCAAGTAAGTATCTTTCATAGAGGGCAGTACACTTTGCCATATTGTAATCTGGTTTCAACAGTGGTTTTGTAGCATTTCACAATGTGCCATCTTATGGTAGGAGAGATTCAAGAGAAATGGGATGCACAGAATATCTCTGTCACACCAGGACCCGCATAACAAATGCTCTGCTATAATAAGCTATATCCAGGAAGACTCCAACCACCTCTACCCTCCCCCAGGTCAGATTTCTACTTCAGAGAACACCAGGGAATTTTGGGGAATTTAACTTCTGGATAAGGGCTGCATCTTTCTTCTTTAGTGCAACAGGAAGCATACTAAATGGTTATTTAAGATTAGGGAGAAAAACGAGTTAAATTGTACCCATCTTCCCCATAGTAAAAGCTACAGCTTTGCCCGCATTCGGATGTAATTTTTCATTTACCCTTAGTTTCCTGGCATTATCCGTCACTGCTTCCATGGGTTCTCAAGATACTTCAATCCCCACTTATGTTGTCTTGAGAACATTGTAACCAAAATAAGTGGAGAGTGAAAGGTTTTGAATTAATCTGAACCACTGGAACTGCTCTGGGCAACCTTCCACACCACTGCTTTTTAGCTAGTCTGTGCCATTGCTAAAGGGGTCCAGCCATATGCAAATCAGTCAGATACTGCCACCAATGGAAGCAGCTCAGCCGAAATGCTAGGCTAGGTCCCCTCTGCACGGAAACTCAAGCAACCCCAGACAGGTTTCTGCCTTGTCTTGAGAACACAGCCCTTTGGCATGTACGATTGATTGAGAGGATACAAGTCTTCGATAAGTTCACCCTTCTTTAAAGATTTGGGAGAGTATTGTATTTCATGTTTAACAGATTATCTTATTAAACCTCAGGGTTCAACAAAAGGAGAAGCAGGTTTTCTGCTTAAAGGAGCTCTTTGCTCTTAAAAGACCTATCATGGTTCGCAGAAATTCTGATGTTTCTTACATGGGGCTCTACCAGATTGAAAAGGTAGCAGGAGTCGGGCAATCCTGCCTTCTGCCTCGCTGCAGAAGAAAGGATTTGGACACAATGCAATCAACCAATATCTTAGTGGATGCACCATCATAAAGAGCCCCAATCAATTTATTTCTTAAGGGCACAGGAGTGGTATTCCCAGCACACCTGACCGCATCGTGGAGGAGAGCATTTGCCAACATCTTCACATCAGCGATAAGTAATTTATTCTTTGCCAGGGTTCACGATTGAGGTAAGACGAGCTAAATTCATGAAAATCGGGATGTCTTCTTGGGGCAAAATATTTTTTCCAATAGTTGTAGCAAAACGGAGCATAGTGCCACCTAAAAGGTGTTGTAAAATTCCATTGGAAGCTCTTTTGGCACCAGAGTATTAATGATATTCATGCCAGGAATAGCTTATCCAATACCTCCTAGTTTTTCAAGCCCATGGGGTTCCGGAGGGAAACGGACACCCTTAACAGTGGCGATGAGGTGGGACACCAACCCGGGCACCCTCCCTGCCTCCCCGCTCGGGGTGGAAGGAACATAGACTTCTTACTACTTTCTCTCTTCATGTACTCACTCACTATAGCCTTGGGCTCTCTCATGGCAGAAAAAATACAATCGGAGGGACCTCGGCGCGTGAGGGATTTTGGGTACTACACACGTCACGATAGGGATAGGGTTTCAGACACGCCTATGCCGACGTCCCCTTTCGGTCCCCCGAAAGACAAGATGCAATACTCCGCATTTACCACTGGATGTCGGACCATATGCACAGCATGTGAATCTAAGCAGATACAATCATCAGAAATGTTTTTACGGTAAATAATGCATGTCTTCTGATGCTTGTTAATCTGCTTAGAATCACATGCTGTGCATAGACTAGCAAGCAGTACCCGGAGTTGGAGGTGGGTTGTGAGAAGGAACAGTAGAAAAAAGATGTCTTAGTACTGCTTGTCCCACCTGAGAATCATACCTAGAATGAGTGTCTAGGCAATAGTGTTTTGTAAAGGTGTGTACAGAACTCCAGGTTGCCGCTTTGCAAATGGACTCTAGGGGAACATTTGCAATGAATGCTATGGATGCCCCAGTGCCTCGAGTAGAATGTGCTCTAGGCTTGAAGGGCAGTTCTCTCTTTGCAAGAGTGTAACATAGTGTGATGCATTTGACAATCCACCTTGATATGGCTGATTTAGAGACAGGGTCCCCTTCTCTACCAGCTGCCACTGAAACAAAAAATTGTTTAGTTTTCCTCAGTGGTTTAGTTCTATCCATGTAGAACATGACTGCCGTGCGCACATCTAGTGTGTGAAAGGTCTCTGGAAAAACGTGGGTAGTTCGATTGACTGGTTCACATGGAACTTCGAAATACATTTGGCGCTAATCTGGGATGAGTGCGCAGAACTACTTTATCTTTGTGGACTGTAACAAAGGGGTCCAAGACCGAGAGGGCCTGTAGTTCGCTAACTCTTCTGATAGAAGTGATAGCTACTAGAAATGCTGTCTTGTAAGTCGTGTCTTTCAGACTAGCTTTATGCATAGGCTCAAAAGGGGGTCCCATGAGCCTAGTTAAAACCACATTTAGATCCCATCCAGGGGCTGGGTGAGTGATGGGGGGGATACATTCTTTTAACCCCTTCCATAAAGGCTTTAGTCACAGGTATTTTCCACCACAACACCTTCTGCTGTGACGTGGTATAGGCTGACAACGCCGCTAGGTGAACCTTTAAAGAATTGAAGACTAACCGAGAGTGCAACAGATGGGTTAGATATAACACAATGTGTGAAGGCAAACAATCGGTGGGATTGACGCCTTTGGAACTGCACCAAATGACAAAACTTTTCCATTTGCTGGCATAGCAATAACGTGTGTTAGGCTTTCTTGCCTCCCTCAGTATGTCCATGCAACTTTGAGGGAGTTGCAGATGTCCAAACTCAATGACTTCAGGAGCCAGGCTGCTAAATTCAGAGTTTGTGGGCATGGGTGCAGAGTCTCCCCCCTGTCCTGAGACAACATGTTGTACGGGCAGGGCAGCTTGACTGGTGGGGAGAGGGACATTTCCATCAGGTGCGCGAACCAGGGTTGGCGGGCCCACATGGGAGCCACCAGAATCATGGGGACTGGTTCCTGGTGCATCTTGTGCACTATCTTATTCAGAAGGGGAGTCGGGGGGGGGGGGGGTGGGGGTAGTGTAAACAAATTTTCCCGACCAAGTTATCCAGAGACTGTTCCCCTTGGATCGGTTCTGGGGGTACCTGGAGGCGTAATCTGGGCATTGGGTGTTCTCCTGAGTAGCGAACAAGTCGATCTCTGGAAACCCCCATTCTGCGAAGACATTGGATACAATGTCTTCGTGCAGACGCCATTCGTATTCTTCTGGCAGAGGAAAATCTCTGCTGAGTACGTCTGCCAGAAGATTGAGTTCCCCTGGAACATGTTGGGATATCAGGAACATCTTGTGTTTGAGAGCCCATATCCAGATGTTTTGGGACAGCTTGGATAGCCCTGGAGAGTGAGTGCCCCCCTGCTTGTTCAGATAATACATTGCTGTTGTGCTGTCAGTTAGGACCAGCACTGTCTTCCCTTGCAGTTGCTCCTGAAAGGCCTTCAATGCTTTGAACACTGCTAGTAGCTCCAGTAGGTTTATATGGTTGGACGCTACCTGAGGGGACCACACTCCGTGCGCTGTCTGTTGAAGCAGGTGAGCCCCCCACCCTGTGAGAGATGCGTCTGTCATGAGAGTGGCTTCCACTGCAGGGGTGGTGAAGGTTTTCCCCTTCAAGAGGTTCTCCCTCGACCACCACTGCAGAGAGAGAACGAGAGCTGGCGAGACAACTAACAGATCTTCCCATTGTCCTCTGGCCTGACACATCTGGCTGTTGAGCCACTCCTGCATGGGATGCATGCGCAGCCGCGCGTGGGGGACCAAGTATATGCATGACGCCATCATCCCTAGCAAACACATAGCTTTGCGTACCGTCACCTTCCGACTGGCTACATACTGAAGAACTTGAGAGAGCATGTTCTGAACCCTCTCGCTGGAAAGGAAGACTAGACTGTCTTCCGTGCGAATTAGAGCCCCCAGGAACTGTTTTACATGGCTGTGGACTAAGCTGGATTTCTTTTTGTTGATAGAAAATCCTAGGCTGAACAGTAGGTCTACTGTCTTTTGGGTGTTCGAAAAACAAACGTCGAACGAGTCCTCCGTGATGAGCCAATCGTCGAGGTAAGGATAAAAACTGGAACTGAAAGTCTGCGCAGGTGTGCTGCTGCCACTGCCAGGACCTTGGTAAACACCTGTGGCGCCGAGGCTATGCCGAAGGGGAGTACCTTGAACTTGTAGTGTTTGTCCTGAATCACGAACCTTAGGAATTTTCTGTGCGCTGGCAGCATTGAAATATGAAAGTATGCATCTTTCATATCCAATGTTGTCATGAAGTCCCCTTGTTTTAGCAATCGGATCACCTCTTGAAGTGTTACCATGCAAAACTTCTGGGGCTTTATGAACTTGTTCGCTGGGTGCAGGTCTAGAACAGGACGCATGGTGAGATCCTTTTTGGGTACAAGGAAGTATATTGAATAAATACCCTTGTTTACCTGAAGAATCGGGACGGCTTCTATGGCGTCCTTTCCCAGCAGCGCCTCCACCTCTTGGACCAGGATCTGCAGATGTTCCGGTGAAAGGCGTCGATGTTTCGGCGGTCTGAACTGTGGGGGTCGGGCGAATTCCACGCAATAACCGTGTGTGACCCTCTTTAATACCCACTGGTCTGAAGTTATCCCCTCCCATGCCTTGAGGAAAGATGTTAATCGCCCCCCGACCGGGGAGACATGGGTGGAGACCTGAACTTGGTGGTCATTTCTGACCCGAGGTTGACGCACCTCTGGAATTGGAGCCTCTGCCTCTATTCTTTCCGCGCTTCTGACCCCCTGTGGGGGTAGTAAGTGGGGCTTGCAGCCGGTTGACTTGCGTTGAAGTTGCCGTGCCGAAATTATTTTGAGCGGCGCGGGCTTGTCCTCGAAAGGACCGCCGAGAATTGCTGCCCCTCTGTGAAGAGGGTTTTTGGGAAATTTGGTGCAGCGACTTAATAGTCTCATGCTCCTTCTTGGCTGTCTCCAACGCATCGTCTACCGCCTTCCCGAAGAGGTTGGCCTCTTCTATGGGTTTATTGATGATGGATGCCTGGGTCTCAGGCCTGAAAACCGACGTGCGCAGCCACGCGTGTCTCTTTAGGAGAGTACCCTGTGCGAGAGACCTGCCTGCTGTCTCTGCGGAGTCCAGGGTATTCTTTACAACATTTTGATTGGCAAGTTTACCCTCCGAGACAATGGCGAGAAGCTTGGCTCTGGTTGGTTCCGGAACCTCTTGGAGGCCTTCCTGGAGTAGGTTCAATTGGGCGTCGACGTAGCTTGCCAGTAACGTTGTGTTATTGGCAATCCGGACGGTATAAGCAGCCGCCGACGTGACCCGTTTGCCTAAGGCATACAACCTTTTGGATTCCTTGTCCGGGGGTGACTCTCCCGTGGCAAGGGGAACCGCTGCTCTCTTGCGAATGTTGGTCACAACCAGCGAGTCTGGGATTGCGTGCCCTTTGATGTAAAGCGGGTCGGTGGGGGAGGGCCGGAAGAGTTTTTTGACCCTTGGGTTCACAGCCCTCGTCTGAGCGGGTGTGAGTAAAGAAGGGGACAGCCGTCTCTTTACAGAGCTCAAGAGAGGGATAAACTGGCTAGCCGGAGGCTTGTCATTAATAATGTTTCCGCGAAATCCTGTTCAGGCAATGCCTCAATCGTGGCAATTTCAAAGAATTCCGCTGCTTTTTTCAACGTGTTGTACACCGGGGGAGCCTGCCTAACAAGTGTGGATGGGGGAGAGTCGAGGCAAACGATATCAGAATTGTGATCGTCCTGCTGGGTGTCCTCCCAGTTGTCCGTTGCGCCTTGATCTTCCCCATAATTGTCCAGAAAAGAAGTCTCCTCTTCTTCTGTATAGATGTCTCTATACGTGTCTTTCTGGACATCTTCTTGATAATCAACATAGTGTTGAACATCTAGGTGTTGGGCAACTTGTGTATGAGGGTTAGGGTCTACCCGAGCTTTTTTCGGCAGAGGTTGATCAGAAGCACCGAAAACGTGCTGCAGCCGATCCATATACCCCTCAAATTGCACCGTGGTCCACTTGGATGACCCAAATGGACCCAGCTGAGCAGGAACCGGGTCCTCCGCCCTAAGGCGTTCAGAGGATCTCCTCAGGGTGCTTGAGAGGGGTACCTGGCTCTCTTCGTAAGAGTCCTCAGGATCGTCTTCCAAAACCGTGGAAAACCTTTCGGCGGATTGGCCCATAACTGTGGGCGAAAACGGTACTAGGCCCACCACCGTAGCAATCCTGTTGATGCTCTTACTGATAGTTACCGAATCTTTGGGGGACAACGCCTCCGATGACGGCTTCCCGGGTAGAGGCCTACTCGTAGTTTTCGGGCCTGCATGGGCCTTGGAAACCTTGAAAGTCGTCGAAGTTTCTTGTTCAGAAACTTCGGCGTGTGTAGTTTGGGGAGTAGCGCCTTTGTTAAGTTTATTAAGCCCAGTCGTCATGCGCTGCTGCGGATGCGGGGAAGGCTTCGGATCAGATCGATCCGATGGCGCTTGTGCCTTCTTCGACGTCGTCGAGGAGGGCGCTTGGGTTGTGTGTTTTGTGTGGTGCGATTGTACGCCCCTGTCACCGGGTGTGGTCCCTGTAGCAAGACCGGAGTCGAGCCTGGAAGGGTCAGGGACGGGCGTGACGGCTCTAGAATCGTCCGCCTCAAGGTCTACAACGTCTGCGTTGGATGTTTGGTCATCCGATGTACCCCCGTCACTCTCGGCTGGTGTCGCGGCAGGGGAGGGAGGCACCACGCGTGACATACCATATGCGGCCCACCGCTTCAACTGGCGCTCCTTAAGGGATTAGGTTTAGGAGTTTATACGCCGAACACCGCTTTAGTGCTCTAGGGGGAGACAAGCGTACACGAAGTATGCTAGTCTTTCCACGGATATCTGACCCTTCACAGAGGGCAGAATCTAAATGGAGTCCTTTTCATAGCAGAAGGGAAGGGTGACCAGACCAAAAAGGAAAGAAGTGGAAAAGAAGAAAGACATCATAGCAGTATGGCAAACCCCGAGCCCACTCTCCCTACTGTGTAGGCCGGCCAGAAGGCCGACCACGTGGAGGTCCGAACGCCGGATCTTAGGTGCCAGAATCCACAGCCGTAGACGGTTCCCCCATAGTCTTCGTCGAAGATGTTCTTGACAGACGAAGTGACTTAACAGGGATTAAACCGACAATTCGGTAAGATAAACAATGTCTCATAAAGAGCTCCGCTATAGGGCAACCAGTTATCTGGGCAGAAAAAACAATCTGAGGGACCTCGGCGCGTGAGGGATTTTGGGTACTACACACGTCATGATAGGGATAGTGTTTCAGACACGCCTATGCCGACGTCCCCTTTCGGTCCCCCGAAAGACAAGATGCAATACTCTGCGGTTACCACTGGATGTCGGACCATATGCACAGCATGTGATTCTAAGCAGATTAACAAGCATCAGAAATGTATTTTCTTTTCCGTTCCCGAATGCCGCGGAGACCACATGGCTTGGCCGCCATCTTGCCCACGTGTTCGGAAGGGTCGCGGTTCTGATACAGAGTGCCTGTGCCCCCATCTGCACGTAATTTTTGGATTCCTCGGAAGGAGACAGCTGATGGTGCATATTTGTTGTTTTAAAGTGTTTTGTACACATCGAGTGTGAGGTAAGGAGCTGGGGGAGGCCTACCATCTTTTGTTCTGATCCCCTGGGCCCACCCAACTCAATTTCTGGTGCCACCAAGGTGGCATGGAGTTCCTTCTTTGTTACCCCTGACTGTATGGGACAGTGGTGAACAAGGATTGCTGTGGTGAAGACCAAGTGGCCCTGTGTCTTAATTTTGGACTATTGACGATGGTTCCTGGAAGGGCATTTTGGCTAATTGTGTGGTGGTGGTGGAAGTCATCAGAAGTAGTTGGTGGAGGTACCTGAGCAACATCATCACACTCATCTCTGTGTAGCAGTGCCTGAAGAAGCGATCAGTGAGTTGCAGCCCCATTATTTTTGTGTGGGGTGCCTGTGCTCTTGCTGCCATGAATGCTGAGTTCTGCGTGAGCCTGGGATCACGTTGCCTCGCATACTAGAACTTGGACGCTGTCAGGAGGTGTCTGAGGTGAGGGCATCCAGGATGGAAGCGGCTGTGCACCCAGGGAAGGTGGAAGATGTGTGTGCGGTGGGCCATGGTCAAGGTGGCAGAGGAGCCAGACGTCCGGGCGGCAATCCGAGAGACCGGAGCGCAAGAGCCATGAACTTGTGTTCAAAATGTTGGTACGATCTCCCACAACTTGATGAATGCCCAGCAATAAAAGTCGTGTGGATGCTGTGGGGAACTGGACCGTTACGCCCAAATGTGCAGAGCTCCGATGCCGATGGTGGTCCCAAGGGGGCCCGTGAGAGCAGGGTTTTTTGGGAAACATCACCCGCCCAACGTTGCCCAGGTTGATCAAGGCGACAACAGTGCCCCTCAGGAGGAAGAGTACATCTTCTTAATTTCAAGTGTCAGTGCTCTACTGTCCACCAACAGAAGACAACCACGATGCCCGGTTAGGGTGAATGAGTCCACAGTGCCGGTTCTGGTAGACTCAGGGGCGTCTGTCAATGACATGGTGAGGGTGCATTACGATGCCATGGTGGTGCCGCCCAAGCTACAGAAACCGAAAGCACACATCTTCACGTTTGGCGGTGAGCAACCTATCCCACTGGCTGGTGCATTTGTAACCAATGTGGAACATGGGGGTGGGCGGGATGGGGTCGTCCATCAAGGCCCGGTTCTATGTTATGACGGTCAGCAGCAACACCCTGTTGAGTTGCGTAGCAGCAAAGGCATAGTCAGTTTTACGTATGCAGTATACATGCATGATGTGCAGGGGAACCTGACGAAGTACAGCCAGTTGTTTGAAGGCATTGGCCGCATGGCAGGTGATCCTCTGCGGCTCCACATCGAGTCCATCCAACCTATCACCCTGAAACACTGCTGGGTTCCTTTTCATCTACGGGACCTAGTGGATAAAGAGCTGGACAGTCTGGTTCAGTTGGACATCATCAAGAAGATGGATGGCCCGACCCCTTGGGTGTCTCCCATCGTTATCGCCAGAAAGCCCAAACAACCAGACTCTGTGTGGATATGAGGCTCCCGAACAAGGTGATCAAGCGCAAACGTCACATCACCCCCACAATTGACAACATCATCATTGAACTGCAGGGGGCACGTTTCTTCTCCAAGCTTGACCTCTGAGCCGGATACCATCAGGTGGTACTTCACTCGGACTCAGTGTAACAACTTTCACCACCCACTGTGGCCTCTACCAGTACAAGCCTCTTTTTTTTTTTTTTTTTTTCCCAACTTTATTTATATTTTACAATAACCGGTAGGCATGGCTCCAACAGGGAGCTGCTGAATGCAATATCCCACAACAATTCCCCCACCCCACCGCCCCCCATCCCCCGTATCCACAGTATCTTTGAGAGTTTCTACTCATTGCCTTAGTCGCATGGACGTTTTCTCTCCTTGTCTTCCCGCTCCTCCCTCTTACGGACCTGAGTTCTGGGTGTTTGGATTATCAGGGTCCGAAGTAACAGATTTGTTCATCAGGTAGGTGATATATGGTCCCCAGATATCAGGAGGGCGTGCGTGTAAAGGTAGTGTACGAATAAATTCAGTGTCCATATCTTGGCAATAAGTTATATCCTTTTCCCAGTCAGCTACCCTAGGGAGTGGGCCCCTGCCCCACGACATGGCTATTCTCCTTCGTGCTAGCACCATGAGGAGTGCCGCCAGCTTGCGTGACGATGGCTGCAGATGTCTTGTGAGGCCAAGAAGCGGGCCCAGCGGCAGGGGGGTCATCTGCTCTCCTATAATCTCGGATGTTGTTTGTATAACGGTGGACCAGAATTGCTGGATACCGGGGCAGACCCATGCCAGATGAAGAAAGTCGGCGTTGGGACAAACGCATCTCTCACACTGGGCCGACGCCTCTGGGTGGTGCCTGTGTTTTTTGGCGGGTGTGTAATATGTTTGGTGTACAAAATTGAAATGGATCAGTTTGTAGCGAGAATTTAGCGCCACTTTTTGAGTTTGTCGCAGAATGTAGGCCCAGTCTTCCTCACTGATTGGTTCCTGCAAAACCGATTCCCACCTGTGTTGCACTTTAGGTAGGAGCTTCCTCGTGTCACTCACCAGGGTTTTGTACAGAGTTGACACCAGTCTGCCCTCTCCCTGTGCTAATATTGTGTTATGTAGCAGCTCCCACGTGGGGGGTTGTTTAGGGAATGAGGGGAATAGCTCCTGCAGGGCGTGACGGAGTCTGAAATAGAGAAAGACGTCCAAGGATGTGTTCCCTCCCTTGTCCTTGGCCATTTGGGTGGTCAGAAAGGTGCCCTCTGGGAAGAGGTCTCCTAGCGTTTTTACTCCTATTTTGTCTACCCATAGCAGGAATACCTTTTCGTTCGTGAGAGGGATACCGGGGATAAATTTTATAGGTAGTATGGGGGAGAATCGTACAGCCACTCCACACGCACTGGCGATCTTCTTCCATATCGCATATGTAGACAGGACCGTGTTCAGTGTCTTATGCGGCACAGGGATGTGGCTGATTATGACTGCGGATAGTAAATCGGGGGAGGCCAGGGCTCTTTCCACTTGCACATGTGGTCTTACATAGTGGATTGAGTACCAGTGGCTCAGGAATTGAGCCTGAGCCGCCCAGTAATATTTCTCTATATCTGGGAGCGCCAGACCTCCCTTCGCTATAGGTAAAGTGAGTGTGTCGTAAGCCACCCGAGCCGGTTTCCCCGCCCATATTAACTCTAGGATCGTGCTCTTGATCTTTGACAGAAAGGACTTGGGGAGAAGTAGCGGGATATTTGTGAAGAGATATAAGAGTTTGGGGAGAATAACCATTTTCGTCAGTGAGGTCCTGCCCCACAGCGTCAATGGGAGTGATTTCCATCTCTGAATACGTTCAAGTAATAGCTGCAGTGCGGTTCCGTAATTATCTCTAAATATCTCGTGATGGTTACGTGACATCTTGATCCCCAAGTAGCGCACTTTCGAGGTTTCCCATTGGAACCCATGGTCGTCGGCGAACTCTGAGGTGCACGGAGTCAGGGGGAATACTATCGATTTGGAGTGGTTGGTTTTGAGCCCTGACATTAACCCGAATTTTATCACCTCTCGCATTACGGGGTTGAGGTTGACTTGGGGGTCGCTAATGAACAGCATGACATCGTCCGCGTATAGGGAGACGATTAGCCTGTGAGGACCCAGTTTTAACCCTCGCTCTAACTGCTCGGCCCGTAGCCTCGAGGCTAGGGGTTCCATCACCAGGGCGAAGATAAGGGCCGAAAGAGGGCAACCCTGTCTCGTCCCGCGTTCCAATGTGATCCCCGATGATTTAGTGTTCCCGAGTGTGATGTACGAGCGTGGATTATTGTAAAGCAGAGCTACTAGCTTCAGGAAGAAGTTGCCCAGACCCATCTGCTTCAGTGTCGCGAACATGAAAGGCCACTCTACAGAGTCAAACGCCTTCTCGGCGTCCAGCAGTACTGCTATCGCCTGCTGTGTCGAGTCTAGGGCCTCGATGACGCCAAACAGCCTCCTTATGCCGAACGTTGTGCTACGCCCCGGGATGAACCCGGCCTGGTCACCCAGCACTAGTGCTGGCATCAGAGGGAGCAGTCTGGCCGCCAGGATTTTGGCCAGGATTTTGTTGTCCAGGTTGATCAGAGAGATCGGTCTATACGAGGCGCAGCTCTCTGTAGGTTTTCCGGGTTTATGCAGCATCATCACGTTGGCTTCACGCGTCGTGGGGGGAAGTGCTCCTCGACCCACCGCCTCTTCGTAGACCTGCAAGAGGAGGGGGGCCACTATGTCCATGTGCGCCTTGTAGAACTCGCCGTTGAGCCCATCGGGGCCGGGTGCTTTGATATTAGGTAGGGATTTGATTGCCATCCGGATTTCTTCCAGTGAGATGGGCGCGTTCAGGGGTTCGCGCAAGTCTTGGCTTACCCAATACAGTTCTGTGTCATTCAGGTATTCTTGTATCGCTTCGGGGTCTGATGTTCCTTTTGAGCTGTACAGGTCTTGATAGAATTCCCGGAAGGTGTTGGAGATCCCCTCCTCCGTGTAGACTATCTGTCCTTGCGCATCTGTGACACATTCAATATGAGGTGGGACTCTGTCTATCGATAGTAGTCGGGCCAGCAGTGCACCTGGTTTTTGCCCCTCACCGTACTGCCTGATCTGCTGTCTACGACCCATGAACTTCAGTTCGCGGTCCGCTGTCTCCTTAAATTTCAAGAGTTCTTGCTTAAGCTTGGCTTGCGTGCATGGATCGGGGGTGTTGAGGAGATTCTGTTCCAATTCCTTTAAACGGTCCTCTATGTTGGACAGTTCCCTTCGGATCATTTTTAGTGTCCCGTTTTCTTTGGTCAGGCAGATTCCTCTGACAAAGCACTTGAATGTTTCCCAAATGGTGCCTGCGGAGTCAACCGAGTTTTGGTTGGTGTCTATGAAGGAGAGTATTTCTTGCCGCAGTTCTGCTGCAAACACTGCGTCTGTGAGTGAACCGGGTTTAAACCTCCAGTTGAGGCCTGGCACTGCTGTGCCCGCTAGGGTGGCCTCCAATACCACCATCGAATGGTCGGAATAGGACCTTGGTAGGATCTGGCACGCGTCCCACCTGAAAGGGCTGTGGGAGGACGCCAGGATATAATCGATTCTAGAACTGGTGTTGTGCACAGCTGATCGGAAGGTATAGTCTCTCCTGTCTCGGTTGTGTCTTCTCCACATGTCGGAAAGATTGAAGGCCTGACAAATCTCTCGAACCTGAGTACTTGCTTTGGACGGGTTTCCTGAAGTGTTGTGGGACCTGTCGAGCCTGGGGTCGAGCGCGGTGTTGAGGTCGCCCCCCCACACCACAGTCGACGCGTCGGTCGTGGCTAGATGGGACATTATCCAGTTAAAGTTATCGTGTCCATCTGTGTTTGGAGCGTAAGAGTTGACCACCACCACTTCCTTTCCAGCGATTATTCCTTTCACCAGTAGGGCCCTTCCTTCGGTGTCCTTCTTTGACTCGATGAGGCTGAAATTGGTCCTCTTATCGATCAGGATCGCCACGCCTCTGGCGAACGATGAGTAGGACGAGAAGTACCGGTGGCATCCCCATGATCTGGCCCAGCGCTGTTCCGACGAGGGTAGTAGATGAGTCTCCTGGAGTATCGCTATGTTGATTTTGTGTCTCCGCAGATATTGAAGGATTCTCCTCATTTTCGTAGGCTGGTTGCCGCCGCGTATATTCCAGGTGGCGATTCTCAACGTTGTCGCTGCCATCTGAACGGATCAGTGTAATCCTGTCGGGCCGGGGCCCGCGGAGTTAGCTGGAGTCGCTTTCGGAGAAGGAGCCAGGAAGACTTGGCGATTTGTAGGTACATAGTTCCTCGCGTGGCTGTCGTGGATCGGGGGTATGTGGGTTGAGGCGGTATTACTGAATTAACTTCCCTCCCATGCACGGGCAACCCCCAACAGGCCCGTGGTAAACAGTCCCATAGTAACGAAACAACTTGCATTGCTGTGCTCGGGGCGCAAGTGGCCCTCCAAGAGAGGGCTAGCTCCCTTCCCCGGATACAATAGTGGTCTGCGGTGGTCTCTCCTTGTCAGCCATGCAGACACTAGCCCTCCCATTAGGTACCTTGTAGGCAAAATTTATGGTGGATTTCTTCTCGGTCTCTCTCCCCTTTGAGGCCTTCCGTTGGAGGAGGCGGGTCTGCAGCCCGAGCGGTCCAGATAATCGCTCGTCTCTTCCGGAGAGTTGAAAAACTGGGTCGTCCCCTCATGTTGGATTCGGAGTTTGGCAGGGTAGAGCATGGCGTATTGTATCTGGTTCTCTTGAAGCCTGCGCTTTACTGCCGTGTACGATCTTCTTTGCGCTTGGACCGCCTGGGAGAAATCCGGGAAAAATTGGATTTTATCACCGTCGTACTGAAGATCGCCTTTCTCCCTGGCCGCCCGTAGGATGGCGTCCCGGTCTTTGTAGTTGAGCACTCTCGCTATGATTGGGCGAGGATTAGCCCCCGGGATCGGTCTGGTGTTGGGAATTCGGTGGGCTCTCTCCACAACAAACAGTTTGGACAGGATGTCTGTGCCGAAAAGGTCTACGCATAACTTCTCAATGTAGTCCTCCATCTTTATGTTGAGTTGTTGTTCCCTAGCTCCAACGATCCTGATGTTGTTGCGTCGGGAGCGGCCCTCCAAGTCTTCATTCTTTGCGTTTACCGCTTTCATTTGCCCTTCTAGGGAGGCCACTCTGGAAGTCAGGGCCGCTGCTCCGTCGTCGAGGTCCGACACCCTCTGCTCGACTGTGTCAAGTCTATCGGCGTGTTTGTCTAACCGGTGCTGGAGCAGATCAACCTTAGAGGAGAGGGTGTCGAGTTTGCTCCCAAGACCGCCAATTCCGGCTTTCAGTTCTAGGAGAATTTCCCTGATGTCGAACCCGTGGGCCTCCTCCTCGTCTTGGATGGGAGATAGCGCTCTGCCATTTGAGGTGGTTGGTTTGGTCACGGAGCTGCCCTCAAAGTTTAGCTTCTTTTGAGCTCTGTCCATTTTCTTTGAGGCCGCCATTGGCGCTTGTGTAGCGGGGGTCCTACAGGGCACCGGAGGTAGGTCCGGGGTCCCGGTTGATCCGCGCCTCCGTTGCGCTATCTCGGATGGGGTTTCTCTCCTGATGTTTCCCTTTGTGATAGGGTATAGTGGAAGCGGGAGTGACGCCGGGTCCAAGCGCTATCTACTGCTGGTTCTCGGCTGGCCCGTACGTTGGGGGTTCACGCGGACCCCGGCTTGCGGTTTCCCGCGCCCCGCGCCTTCACACAGGCTGAAATTCACCCCGGGGAGTATGGACGGGGGCGCACGGGGGCGCGCGTACCTGATCTTCGGGGTTCGTTCAGGACGGCTCCTCCGAGATTCTGCCGGATGTCCCACCGCTTTCGGCCGTTCAGGCCGTCCCCCTCCGGGCCCGCTCTGTCTCCGACTGCCTCGCGTCTAGCCCGCGCCGGCGCTCCACTCGGACCGGGGAGGGGGAGGGTTTCTCGTCGCTGAGGAATCTGGACCCAGCATCCGAATTACGACGAAAGAAGTACTTCGTTTTGTTCAGAATCGCTTTGGCTACAAACTGGGGGTGGCTGCATACACAATGCCCAGCGCAGATGCCTCGATTCGTCAGGATTTCTGAGGGAGCTCCGTGGAGCTCACAGGGAGGCCGCCATCTTGGACGGCTCTCTAGCGCCCTCTTACCAGTACAAGCCTCTGAGCTTTGGCGTGTCATCGGCAGCAGAGGTCTTTCAAAAACCATTATGTTTGCAAGGATGGAGGCGGAACACCTGGACAGACTGGCCAAACCGCTGGAACTGCTCCGAATTCTTGGGTTAATACTGCCCAAGGACAAGTGCAAGTTCCTTAAGAAGACAATTGAGTTCTTTGAATTCTTGTTCAAGGAAGGGGGTGTGTCACCAGCTCCTCAGAAGGTAAACGACATTGTGGAGGCATGGACCCCGGAGAACGTATTGCAAGTCTTTTTGGGAATGGCCACATATTGTGGCCGGTTCATTAGGAACCTTCTGTCCCGCTCGGAACCGCTGCGGGCGTTGACGAAGAAGGACTTTGCGTGGCAGTCGGGACCTCTTGAGCAGACAGCGTTTGAGGACATAAAGGAGGCATTGACGGCGGAGGACACCATGGCCTTCTTTGATCCAGGATTATCATCAGAAATTGTGGTGGATGCCAGCCCATTTGTTCTGAGGGTGGTGCTCACGCAAACGCATGTCAGCGAGGAAGTCCGGCCCGTCGCCTATACAAGTAAAGCGCTATCAGAGACAGAGCAGCAGTATTCCCAGATTAAGAGGGAGGCCCTGGTAGTCCTGTGGGGATGCCGTCACTTCCGTCTATACGTGCTGGGACGGCCATTGACTGTCGTCACAGACCATAAGCCCCTTCTCTCCATCTTCGCTGGGTCTTCGTCTAAGCCTCCGGCCTGCATTGAAAGGTGGATGTTGGCACGGTTTGAGTTGTGTCTCCCTGGTGTACCGACCAAACTCAGTACCTATTCACGAGCGGGAACAGGCGGCGGCCG
Source organism: Ambystoma mexicanum (assembly GCF_040938575.1). Taxonomy (NCBI): domain Eukaryota; kingdom Metazoa; phylum Chordata; class Amphibia; order Caudata; family Ambystomatidae; genus Ambystoma; species Ambystoma mexicanum. Next base: position 276,726,107 of record NC_090927.1, on the reverse strand, counting down.
TCAACAAGTGTTTTAACATCCTGAAGGCAGCTTTTCAACAGGGCTCATGGAAGTCGGTTGTGGACACGTTGTCTCGGAGGACCCTGGAAGCGAGATCAGCGCTGGAACATCTGTGGAGAGTTAAGGACGAGCTGGCGTTCGTGGAGTTGGGGCTGTTACTCTGAGGTGACCGGATTGTCATACTGCAGGCCAAGGTCAGCCAGGTTATTGAGCTGGCACACCAGGTAGCTGCCAAGACCAAGGCTAGTCTCTGACAGAAGGTGAGGTTTACAGACCTTGAGAGGCGGGTTGAGGAGTTTGTGGCGGCCTGTGTGTGGTGCCAGGTGGAGTCCCCAGCACAGAGGGAGCCCCTGATTGAGGCCATGCCTAGAGGGCCCGAAACCTGGGAGATCGTCCACGCCGACTTCGGGTCCACAGGCTGGAACACACACTTCCTGGCGGTCGTGCATGTACCCCGAGGTGTAATTCATCGAGTCTGTGTCATTTGACAAGGTGGCTGTGGTGATGGAGAAGATTTTTGCGACCCACGGCCTGTCTCAAGACATTGTGTTTGGACAATGGGCCACCATTCCAGGGGGACAGCTTCGCCCAGCTGATGGAGGAGTATCGGATCCACCACCGAAAGATCACTCCTCCCTGGCCTCGGGCGAACAGTGAGGCAGAACGGTTTATGAGAACGCTGAATAAGGTCTTCTGCATTGCTCATGTCCAAGAGCACGGGTTGGAGAGGGCGCTGTACCAATTCTTAAGGGCATACCGGGCCACTCCACATGCGTCTACCGGAGTGACCCTGGCTGAAGCCATGTTCGGGCGCTGTCCCAGGGGCCTTATCCCGGAGGTGGGAGAGAGAGAGCCGGCTGTCATTGACAATGTGCAGGTGGAACGAGAGAGGAGCCTCAGGATTGAGCACGAAAACATCAGGAGAGGATTCCGGCCCCAGCAGCTGGCCTCGGGGGATGAATTGCTAGTAAAGAACCAGCACCCTCAGGGAAAGCTGTTGTTGACTTATGAGCCTGGTCCGATGGACGTGGTGGCGGTCCATGGATCCATGGTGACTGCTTCTGTTGCAGAGAAGGGACTTCAACGATGTGCCGGACGAGGGTGGTGGCCTTGCCCATCTGCCGAGTTCCCCAGGTCGGGGGAACACAGGTGAGGAGGGTGTGATCCGGGAGGCAGGCAGGAGGTATACCCAAAGGGTCGGGAGGGGGAAGCCTGCCCACCTGAGTGACTGTTTTGGACCCCTGAACTGGCGGGACCAGTCGATGGACTGGAAAGTGACTCATGGGGCTTGGAATGGCTGTGATTATGTGTTATTATGCCTTGTGTGTACTTCACCTCTTTGTTTTTGTTATGAAAAAGTAGGAGTGTGGTGCCTGCCCCTTTAACCCTTTAAGTGCCATGGCCCCCCCCCCTACCTCCCCCCCCCCCCCCCCCCCGGTGCCAAGGCCTTTTTTGGTGATTTCGGTATGTCACCATTCTATGCCTTGTAACTTTTCTGTTACATGAGATATCTCGGCCTAATTTGACCCCTTTTTTCTCACATGTAGGCGGTCGTAACGCCACCTAGGAATCCTAGGTTGCTGTAGGGGGGTGAGAGAAAATATTCAAAAAGATGGATAATTTTGTGTTTTTCAAAAAATGCCAATAAAATGATGTACAAAGCCGCCTGTGGTTTTTTCCTTGTAAGAGCTAGGAAAAAATGGTTTGCTGTCCTGAATTCCCCAATTTCCTGACTTTCAAGAACAGGTTGAGTGGAAACACATTTTTTCTATTTTGATTTGGTTATCAACCGTTTTGTGAGATGTAGGCGATTTTGGCAATTTTTGCCAATTGGACATGCGTGGACGGAATGGAAGAAAAGGGTAGGAAAGCCTAATTAGAGGACAAAAAGGCATACATTTCTGAAAAGTAGACAAAATTCCAAGTTTAGGAAAGGGTGATATGCGCAGGTCGGGCAACAACTAGGTAGGTGAAAATGCCATAGTTTGAGGAAAAAGCGTGAAACTGACTGAAATAAAGGTCTGTGGTGGACATGGTTGACTTGGTACGGCAATGGCTTCTACGAATTTTGAGAAAAACAATGCTCCGCTACATTCCCCCGACCCTTGCAGTGAGGAAAGCACACATTTCTTGTAGTGTTTCACAAGACGAGCAATACCACAAGCCAAACACTGAGCCATGGTACACAGGAGTTTTCTGCTTGCGGCCTGGACAGACTTACTTAGCATGTGTAAATCAGGAAAACCAATGTGGTGAAGAACGGCAAGCATACATTTCCTGAAAGAGCACAGGCAGACCTTTTCAAGGGTAGGTTACTTGTGCAGTTTACAAAAGTGTATGGTGCCTAAAGCGGCGACCAAATGTAGGGCACATTTGGGAAATGAAAGGGTTGTGTGACAAAGGGCACCAGCAAATGGGTCGAAACGTTATGAAAACCACACAAACCCAAAAAATGTCATACCTTCACGCGTTCCCACAGGTGTCCCGATGAAAACGGTACCTCACATGTGTGGGTGCACCTACCAGGGCGCCAAGCGGAAAGCCGAAAACACCCCCAACCCCAAGTCTTTTCCGACAGCTGAATTTCACGATTTTTCCAGACAGGCACACGATACAGATATGGGCCTCGGGTGTCCAAGCCACCAAGGAAAACGGAGAACCCCATGCATTTCTGAAAAGAGGACACCCATGGGACTCTGCAGAGGTCTGACTTGCGTAAATCGGCCCAGGAGTGGATTCTGCAGATTCCCACAGGTGTCCTCTTTTCGTAAATGCATGGGGTTCCCTGTTTTCCTTGCTGGCTTCAACACCCTAGGCCCAAATCTGTAGGTTGCCCACATGAACAAAATGTGCTGTGCCGAAAGGCTTGGGGTTACCAGTGGGTTACCCTTTTCTCCGGTAGTTGCACCCACACATGTCAGGTACCGTTTCCATCGGGACACCTGTTGGAATGCGGGAAGGTATGACATCTGTTGTTGGCGACGTGTTTCAGTGAGTAGACCGAGGAAATGTCTCTGACATTGGCTGGAAAAAAGACAATTCTCAGACATTTCGCTCTGGCCACCCACCGAAACACACCGCCAACATCACATGGCCTACCTTCCCACGTCCCCACACGTGTCCCGATGAAAACGGTACCTCACATGTGTGGGTGCACCTACCGGGGGCGCAAAAGAAAAAGGGAAACCCACTGGTAGCCCCAAGCCTTTCGGCACAGCACATTTTGTTCATGTGGGCCACCTACAGATTTGGGCCTAGGGTGTCTAAACCAGCAAGGAAAACGGGGAACCCCATGCATTTACCAAAAGAGGACACCTGTGGGAATCCGCAGAGGTCTGACTTACGCAAAGCGGCCCAGAAATATTACCCAGAACCCCCGGCAAAGACCCACATGGAGAAGGGTGCCCAAGGCCAGGGATATTACCGCCGACTTTGCTGGAGCCCTGGCTGCCCTGCGTTACAGCTTCTCCCCACCAGGGAGTCCCGGCAGTGTGCCAATACCTCCACGAAGGGAAAAGCTGTAATGCAGCCCAGACGCAACTCCAGGACTGTGGGAGGTGATGTCCCTGGCCTTGGACATCCATGTACCATGTGGGTGTACCGTCCCCTAAGCACAGCAGCAGCTCCAGGGAGCCCCGACAGGATCTCCATTCCTCCCTGGAGGTGACATCTGTAACGTAGCACAGCCAGAGGTGGAGCCTGGTCTTGCAGACAGACAGCCCACATGGGAGGGATCCGCTCCCAGGGAAACACCAATGTTCTACTGGCATGGGGGGCAATTTGTGGCCTGCCCCTGCAATTGTGTCCCAGCCCACCAACATATCTGCCCAGACGGCCCATTCCCACCTACACCACCAACAATCCAGCCCCAGTCTCACCCACCCCACTGACAGTGGGCCCTAACCATAGAATAATAGAAAACAGTACTCGCATAACGTTGCAGCTGCTCGCTTAAAAAAAGCTGTAAACAAAACAAACCATGGTCACACCAGCAAAAACAAATCAATTTTCAAGCATGCCCCCCTTGCAAGCCATCCCTGGTGGTCTACTGAACCTCACCCCCCCACTGAAAACCCATAGATATCTGCCCCCAGGGAGGCCTGCATGAGGTACCCTTGCCACCTATTTGGGGTGAGGGGGGAGAGGGCCGAAAAATACATTGTGGGACAGGCCCCCCAGTGGGCCCCAGGCTGCCAAAACCGTAATGCCCTGCCCACTGGAGGTCTGTCCCACAATTTTTGGTGGCCCTCTCCACCCACCCCAAATGGAGGGGGGTTCTACCTCATGCATGCAGCCGTTTGTATGGAGGCCCAGGGAGGTCTGCATGAGGTGCCCCTGACACCCATTTGGGGTGAGGTGGGAGAGGGCCACCATAAATTGTGGGACAGGCTCCCCAGTGGATGGGGCAGTAAAGTTTTGGCAGCCTGGGCCAGATTTGCTGCCCCACCCCCACATTCCATTTTTTTTTTCAATTTGCCCCCCTCCATGGGGGCAGATGATCAGCCATCTGCTCCCAGGGATCTACACATATGTGCCCCCATGCTTTGGGGGGTGGGGAGGAGAGGGCTGCTTACTGTAAGCAGCTCCCACCCCCCCCCCCGCCTCTCGGACAGATCCCTGGTGTCTAGTGGGCATTGCTGGGCGCGGATCAAGCGCTCTGCGTCCTTTCCACGCCCAGCAATGCTTTCACAAAAGGTGTTGTTGGAAAGGGGAGAATCTCCTTTCCAACAACGCCTCCCTCGATCTCCGGCTTGAAATACAGCCGACGTGAAACTGAAGGTAATCCAGACCCCTGGCAGTGAGGGGGGACCTCCCCCTCACATAGCCCGGGGGTTGGATTACAGTTTTATGTGACCCTGCTTTGCAGGGATCACACAAAACAAGGTGCCAAAAAGGACGAGCTATCTCGTCCTTGGCACTATGGAGGTAATGTCAAGGACGAGATATCTCGTCCTTGGCACTTGAGGGGTTAAGGGCGTACACACTGCACAGTGACGTTCACTCCACCGCATTTGGTATAAAGGGGGCGTTCCCAGCCGCGGCAGAGCAACCGGGGAGCCCGAACTGTACACACGGGGTCTGTGTAACTCTGTGTGGGGTGGGGGGTCACGGGGGTGCCAGAGGGAAACCGACACCTGTAACACCCTGCACCCAGAGCTACAGCCATCAACAGACGCCACTCTGCCAACACGGCTGTCACATGCCTCATTACGTGAACTTCTTTCGCCCATAAAATCCACCTGGTTAGGGCGTCCTTTCCCTGGGCGTCCTCTTCAAATGCTAGCCCATCGAAGGGCCACTCTCTTTCCTGTTTGTGTCGGGTGTGCCACTAACCCTTTCTTCCTCCTCATCCCCTTTCCTATGCCCCCTACTATCCTATTCTGTCTTTTCTAACTGTATTCCTGCTCCATCATGGGAGCCCTGCCCACTCTTTCACCGCTGCTGATGACATTGCTTTCTGTTTCTCTCTTAATCACTCACTTCAACTACTATCATTCCACTTCTCCATATCCCTCATCCTGTTCTCTCCCTTCTTGTTCACGCTCTTGCTGCACTTCTAATCTTATCTACACTTTCAGGTTAGCCACTCTTGCCCCTGCCGTGTCTATTCGCATACTAAATGCACATTCTATCTGCAAAAAGACTCCCTCTTTTCGTGAACTTTCCTTACGCCTCAACCTAAAATTTCTCTGTCTTAAGGAAACCTGGCTTACTTAGTCTAACACTGCTACTCCTGCTTCTCTATCTTCTTCTTCCACCCTATTTTTCCACACTACCCACCTTCTTAAACGGGAAGAGGTACATGGATTCTCTACCACTCTTCCTGGTCTCTTTTCCCTTGTATACCTATCCTTCCCCTTTTCTCTTCCTTTGAATAGCATTTTTCTGCTTTATCAAAACCTTATTCTTTGGCATTTCTAACTATTTACCACCTCAGTGCCTTCACTCTAGTTTCTATGATTATCTGAGTCCCTGCTCTCTCTCCTTCTCCCTGACTTTTCTCTTCTTGGGGGTTTCAATCTCGATCTGTCACCTACCCATGTGTCTTCCCCGCTACCTCCCCTCCCACATCTCGGGGTATACTCTAGATCTTATCTTTGCTACCATTGAATCAAATTCCTCAGTCTGCCTTCATTCTATCTACTCATCTGACCACCTCCTCCTCCCCTTCCTAATTCCCTTTTCTGCCTACTTTCCTCACTTGCACCTGCATTTTCCCCTGGTCTCCTTTCTATCAAACTGTTCTCTACTCTCTACCCTGAGATAGCTGCGTCCACTCTACATAATAACTTTTCCTTTACCTCTCTGATTCACTTGTGTCATTCTGCTGTACAAACCTAGATTTTGGCTTGCTTTTCCAACCATATAACCCTTCCAAAACAGAGACCTCTTCCTTCCCTCATCCTCTCCTTCATCCCCTCCCCTCCTCGTCCTCCTTTCCATTCTCCCAAACCGCTTGTAACCTTGGAGCCACCTTTTAAACAGACTTAGAATTCTCTCATCATATTTCCTCTACTGCCTGAATCTGCCGGCTCCATCTTTTAAACATCCGTAACATCCATCCTTATCTTTCCATGCAAATAAACTCCTTCTCTTATCTATCCTCTCTCGTCTTAACTGTTCTGACCTTCTAGTTCCGTTTTTAATTCTGCCTTTCAGTTTCTTTTTTTGCTACATCCCTGGAATTCTGCATCTCCTTCACTTTTTCCTAAATCTCTTCTTTCTTTGGACTCCTGTTTCACTTGCTCTGTTATTGCCCTCAAATGATTCCATGGCCTTGCTCCTCCTGACCTCTTCTCTAATTTCTCCTTACACCCCCTATTGCACTTTCCAGTCCCAACATCTTCATCTGCTCGCTGTCCCAAAGCCCTGTGCCCCCTCACGCGTTAGTTATTTCAATATTCTAGCCCCCAATATCTGGAATTCTCTGCCCGCGACTTTCTCCTCCTCCTCTCCATATCAACTGTTTTTGATCCAAAACTCATTTCCTTCGATCAGTCTTTTCCTCTTTAATCCCCTCTAAGCTGAAACTGTTTATTTTTCTTTTGCTTGCCTCTCAATTATTGTACCGTTTTTTGTAATTGCTGTAAAGCACTTTAGCAAAAATGCTTTATAAATACCAACACAATACAGATGGTTGAATGCACACTTGGTTAACACTTTATTATACCAGCAGCTGGTGTATAGCTACAATTAAGTCATTAACTTTAAAAAAAAGACTGTTTAGAAACAACACTTGCTTCTCCTTGAAAGCACAGAGCTAGCTCAGAGATCCCCGGTCAGGGGGAAGTAGTGTGTAAGAATGAATGGAGATAGTCACTAGTTTTGCCACCATTGCGTATAAAGTCAAACACCTCCACATAGGCTCTATGTCCTTCCTCACATCCAATCTCTCTCCTACCTTCACTACCCATGCCAGCAGCCGCTTCACCGCAACCTTCTAGCCAAAACTAACCAGGAACGGACTAGCCTTTTTCAATTGGAATCAGGCATGTTTGCATCTATTCACAACGAATGTATGCTTCTATTACTTGATTTTCCTCTCGAGCCAAAGTCCCTGATCTTGAGTCTGATTGGCAATAAGAGGCCAGAACTGATTAACACTATTATAATATGTACATTTGCATTGCTTAATTAAAACTAAATTAAGCTGATAAACTCCAATGTACTGGCTGTTTACAGCCCACACAATCGACCTGATCTGTACTCATTTGTTGGACCTCCAGAGGCTGTTCATTACTCAAGCAAGGGAGCACTGTGCACTAATGCCCCATTCCTTTTTTGCCTTTTTATATGGCGTCTCTCACTTCCACGTCAATCAGTCGGTCATCCTCAGTCTTCTTTACACCGGCCTCAAGGTTTACACCGGCCTCAAGGTTTATCATGACCACTGGAGAACAATGGTCTACAAGCTGGTTGTGAGGCAGCTGCAGGCTTCTATTTGGAAAAAGTTGATCAGTAGTTTGCTTTCCCTATTCTTCCACAGAATATTTAATTGGATTTAACTAAGATATATTAAGTAACCAATGCATCTGTTTCATATAGGCAGTGATTTACTGCCTATATGTTTATTTGATATTGCAAATAAGCTTGTGCATAAACTCCCCAGCTAAATTATTATAGACCCTACCTGTCAGCCACGTCCTTCTTGAGAGATTTGTCTTAGTGGAGAGAAACTTAAGTGATGTTTTTTTTTATATACTGTGCTAATCATCAAAGCAATGGTCTAACAGTGCTGAGGTTTGTCCAGAGAATGCCCCATTATGCTCTCTCCTGGGCTTTCCAGAACGTTGTGCATCAGAGTAGCTGCAGAGGGCCAGAGAAGAGGGTTGGTAAAGGGGGAGATAATCAAACGCGCACAGCAGATTTGTACAAAAAAGCAGGGAATGATTGAGAAGAGATGGACTTTGTGACACTGACTGTTTGTAGGGTCGGTATGGAGAGCACATAATGTTGAAAGAATAAAGGCCCATACTTAATACTTGTGAGACACTTTATTTGTAAAATATATTTTTTCATCAACTGTTTCTGGATAAATTGCAACAGTTGCTTTTTCAGGTTTCCTCAAAGTTATTTTATTATTTAATATTTATTTATTTATTTAATATTTATATTGCGCCGGTAGCTCGCGAGCCTCGGGGCGCAGAAACAAGGACACGAGAACGGACGGAACAGATAGTGATTAGACAGAGCAGACAGGACAGTCACATAGAATTAAGCTAACTGAGGCATATGCCGTGATGGCCGTTTATTTGAACATATGGGTTTTTACCTGTTTGCGAAAACGCGAGTAGTTGGTTTCCAGTCTAAGGTGGTCTGGTAGGTTGTTCCAAAGGTTGGCTGCAAGGGTTGGAAAGGCTCTACCTAAGCCACTTTTGAGTTTGTGAGGTGACGTAGCAATTTTAACAAGTTGGGATGATCTCAGTGTTCTATTAGGAACGTATGGTTTGATCCTAGTTTTTAAGTAGATTGGTGCCTTTCCGTAGATGCATCTGTGAACGATGGTTAAGGTTTTGAAATGCACCCTATCTTCGATTTTCAGCCAATGAAGCTCTCTTCTGGAGTTGCTGATATGTTCTGTTTTAGTTTTGAGCTTGACAATTCTTACCGCGTTGTTCTGTACAATTTGGTAGCTTTGTAGGCATTGCTTGGAGGCACCCAGGACTAGAGCGTTGCCATAGTCAAGGCGCGATAAGATGGTGGCTCTTGCTATGGTCGCACAATTTTCCTCGGATATGAAAGGTCTGATGGCTTTTATTAGACGGAGGTGGTAGGCACAGTTTTTTTTGATGAACTGTACTTGGGCGTCCGCACCCAACGATGCTTCTAGCAGCATACCTAGGGTTTTAACCTTGCTTAGGACCGCAATGGGGGTATCTTTAATGTGGAAGGATGTGTAGGATGAGGGTAGCTTATCAGTAAGGTAAGTTATCAGCCTATAACGCTCTTGTAGAAAAATATTCTCAAAGCTGGTCTTGCAAGATCTCGAAAAATGGATTGCGGAGGACAGTGTTATTCCACAATTTCAGACTGGCTTCAGGACAAGGCTGTTCCCTAAATTGACTGACTGTCACTTTATTGAAACAATGTGTTTATCAAGAAACTGCTCAAATTTTGTGTATGGCATGTATGGACCTTTCTGCGTTGTTTGACTATGTCGATTGGCCCATTATTTGGAATAAGCTATATAGTTAGGGTATACCCAATTGCTTATTTAATATTCTGATTACCTTACATCGCAACACATCGATTTCAAGTATGGCTCAATGTCAGGCAGTATTACTCAGGAGCTGTTCACAACACCTGGACTAAGGCACGGTTGTCTTTGCCTTTTTAATTTATACATGAATGACTTATTTGAATCCTTGAACTTAGTGAGGTCAGCACTGCCAATAATTGGCAACCTTAAAGTTAGTTAACTAGCTTTTGCAGACAATATCATGCTATTTGACAGGACACTGATTGGGTTATCAAGGTCCATCTGTGCACTCGATAATTACATAGCCAATAATGGCTTAAAAATAAATGCATTGAAGTAATCTAGTAAAATCATTGAGAGGTTGCGTAGGAGGTTAATTCAACTGGCCACGCAAATGTAAAAACTATACATCAAGTATTGTACATATGCCCACTGCTAGAGAATTATAGGGGCAAAATAGTACCAAAAATGTTCTATGGGTTGGAAGTACTCCATATTCCAAGGCCGTATTCCTTGGATAGATTAGAGGGCTTTGTATGGAAGGGCAGTCTTCGGCTTCCTGAATCCTTCCCAATAGCTTTCTTCAGGGCAAAGCTTGCGCCACAATCATGGGACTCAATTATGTACAAGAAGCTGATGTTACTTAATAAAATGCTGAGCCAAGTTAAGTAGTCTTTATTTGAAAATCTTGTCAGAATCTGTCATGCAGGTACATTGCATCATTTGAATGAGTTTTATTTAGAATACTTTTCTGTTTTGGGAACTTAGCAAACAGTTCCAGAATGTGGATCGAGGCACATCTAGCCTGCCACATTTAAATCTCTTTTCAAAAGTTCCAATACAATGTTTGAACCAAAAAGTTCACAAAGGTTCCCCTCTCTCGGGCTCAGACCTTTCACTACACAGTTATCGTAGGGCCCTCCCTGCTGGGCGCAGACCTCTTCCAACACAGTTCTCGTAGGTGCCCCTCTGCCAGGCTCAGACCTCTCAAAATAAAGTTCAAAACAAGCAAGGGGGCTCCCTTCCCCAAGCTCATTTCACTACGGGTCTCCCTCTGTTGTGCTCGCACCATGTTCAGATGTCGAAGACTTTCAAATGTGCGTGGTTTACTTTTCAGACCACTGCAGGACCATTTTGACTCAAAGCTTATAGTTACATTTTCCCTTTCTCCTTCTCTAGGAGTTAAACCTCTTTATCTCGCTTTGGCTGTTCATTCACTTTATCACTTCTAACAATGTACCTTTCACTGAGACTTTCGAGTGGGCTACTTCCTTTCGCCGCACCACTCTGTTACTTAGTATTGCTGATTTCGCAGCCGTCTTTTACTTCAAAGTTCATTCACAGATCTGCCTTTCCATGCGTCTCATCTACATGCATGCAGCCTTCACTTGTGAAATAATGTGCCTACTTTCACTTCAACACAAACCAGCCTCTCAGGTTGCTTGCCAACTTACCGGCTGTGTGCTTCTCTTTCTTGGATTTGCGATATCGACTTCACGAGTCAAGGTTAGTACCACAGGCTTGGCATCGCCAACTCTGCCGTTCACTTGGAAGGGTAGTTGGTGTCCTTGAAACACAATGCAGTCTTCACTTGTGGGATCGGGCCTGCTCCATGCGTTTTCCGCAGCCTGTCGGAGGCAACGACCTCCAGTAGGAAACCCCTGGGGTTTTCCGCTCACTGATCTCGCCCCTTGGTCTGCCGCTCTCCTCCAGTAGTTTTGCCTTTGTCACGGAAGTTCTGCTCGAACTCGTGTTCCATCTTGCTCAGAGTGTCTCTTAGGCTCTGCCTTTTATTTGTGTGAGGAGAGCTAATTGGTATCAGGTGAACGCACCTAGAGTCAAGCGCTTGACTTTGCCTGAACTGATTAGACGGACAGGTCCAGTATGCTTTGCGAAAGCTAAGGTTGTTACTCAGTCACCCTCTTCTTCGGCCCAATGTTTGTGCAAAAAGGGGGGGGGGGAGTTGGGTGAATCCTAAAGAATAGGACGGGTTGGATAAACAAAAGAGGGGGATACCGCGCCTCACCGTAGGCTGCCTCACCCCCACTCCCTGAAGACCCCTCACCCAGGTGATCCTCCCGCACTGGTCCACCCCAGGAACTGGATCCAAAAACGATGGCTGTGTCCTGGCCACCTGGATGACGAGTCCCATAGACTAGCAGGCGAGACACCCTTTGGTTTCTGACAGTGCAAAGCCGAGTCCTGGAGAGACCTAATAATGCAATGTGCAAAAGTGAGCCTACTTGGAGATATGTGGCTCAGGTACTTGGTAACGCACATAACAGCAGATCGAGCAGGAACCTTGTATCAGGGGCTCTTTAGGAGCATGTAATCAGTAATTTACCAGAAGAAATCTGAAAAGGAGAATACACCAGGCAAGAGGAAACACTGTTTATTACAGCTGGGTGAGCACAAATTAAACCGCACATTGGAACAGAACTGATTGAGTACTGACAGAACCTCCCACTGTGGTAAGATCTTTTATACAGCAAATACAATGTTTGCATGGTTAGAAATAATTACACTGAGTGTTTCGAGTTATTGCGTATCCCACGAAGCGGATTGGTGGGGTTACGCCAGTCCCTTGTAGAAATGATTCGAGCAAACCGACCTGCCCTCCCAAGGCTCGTCCCCTCGCCTTGTGGCACCATATTACTTCCCGCTACACCCCATGAATTAACTGTTAGAAACAACATAATTTTGCTGACCTCTGAGCTGGTGTGAAGGCCCTGTAGACATTGAGGACACTGTATACTTGTTGCTTTTCAGGGACTCCAAAACTCACCACCTGATGGGCTCCTTCTGGATCGCCCTTTCATCCCACATCCTTCCCAGACCCTCCTGCCAAAGGTCGATTTGAAACTGCTGATTGTGTTGTGAGTGTGTCTCCCTGAACATAGCTGGGTGAATTTTAATTCCCCATATCTCCGCGAGACCTGCTCGCTGACCTTGTATGTATCAACTAGTTCTGTTCCCAGCAACTGCGGTCTCCTGGGGACGGTCATCCTGAATCAATCTTCCCCCACCCCACGGCTATGCAGTGTTCGCACAATTTTCTAGGTGGCTTGCAGTGAAAGGCTTGCCTGAGCCATCCCCATGTATTCCAGTCACCTGTGGTTTTCACTTGACTCGAGCTGTGCAGTAGCACCCTGTGTGTTTGGGCCACCATATTTATCGTGCATGCCCCATCTCCCCCCCTTGAGTACCTCCACCCGACTCCCAACACCTGGCCTCTCGGGAAGTGCACTTGCTCCAAGCACTTGTATTACAGCCATCAATGAAACCTTGTCCGTCCCCAGGGGGTGCCTGCTCCCGCCACGTTATTCCTGAAACTGGCAAAAATGCACCCTCCTAGACAGCGCTGTATCAGCACCTTTATTGCAACCTTATGGGCTATGTTGTTTATAGGGAATAAAACACACATTACCATAGCACTAGTAAAGTAAAGTGCACTTTATTAGGGGAGTACTGCAGTTACTTGGTGAAAATGTTGACTGATGAATAGATGTTTGTGATATATTGGCGAATTGGGTCACTATTTTTTATATGATGCGTGTTATGAAGTGCTAATACTGTGTAAATGTTATAATTGGGAGTTTTAGATACACAGTGTGATTAGTGATAATTTAATGATGGTTATTGGCTTGAGGGTTTTAAGAAAGATTTTAAATGAGTCTGTTTTTACATTGTGTTTCAGTGAATTCATAATGAACTGTTGATGGACATTGATCAGGTTTGAATGGAATGGTTTGTTACGAATTGTACGACTTATTTTGTATGTTTTAATGTATAAAGGTTTGACCTAAGCCATATATACAATTAAATAAATGAAAAATGTGGGTTTCTAGACTTGCAAACATGTGTGCTGCAGTTTTCGGCCATGTCATTTAGCACAGCATGAATACAAGCTTGTATTAGTTTGCACATTGAGTCTTAAATACAGTTTCACAGTATTAGTGCACATAAAGGCCTTTCGCTCGATTTTCAAGATAGAATCTTTCATTTACTTTGTTTTCTCTATGCATTTGTGACCGATATCAAATACTTTTGCTATGGGCAACATACATAGAAAACCTTTACAGAATGTGATTGCATGTCCAGTTGTCCAAGTAAGTATTTAGTTGGTTAGTGTTGTACTGATTGGATTTTGATGATTGAATACAATTACTTCTTTTGCTCCACAGGCCTCCAAAAAGATTTCAATCAATGGGACGCTCTTTTAGATGGAGTTGGTGAGCATCTCATTCCAGGTACGAACATCAACCTACCCTCAACAGACACTGATGCTGAAGAACAATAGAACACCATTGAGAAACTCTAACATCCTTGCAGACATCTTAGGTTAAATTCTATCAAACATAACAGTACTGCTGGTCAGATACTTCAGTGACCTTCAATCCTGGTTATTTTTGAATGTTGCCCGAAGAAGCTGTCGATTCAACTACAGTATGAAACTGCCATAGTATCAAGCAAAGTGTCTGAACAATCAGTTCTTCATGCAACAAGACATTTGGATACGCGACGAGACATTTGGATGCGCGACGGCAGGTTATACTGCCCAAACAACCTGTGCCTTCGCCTCTGGAACAATCTTTACTCTGTGAGGAGAATAAAGTGAAAATCGTTCTCAAACCAATGCTGAGATTAACAATTGAAATCAGTTGACACTCAAGATTTCCGCATATTTGTATGCTGCCTTAAACCTTGGATAATTAAAATGTATCATATTTGATATTGTTTAAAAACAAATGAAATATTTCAAATCCACCTTACCTACGTGTGGCAATTAGTAGAGTTGGGCAAGCTGAACCAAAGCCAAGCAAAGGATCGAGGTTGGCCCTAAAAGTCAAAGCACAAGCCGAGCCATGGAAGGTAATTAAATGTAAATTAGGCAACCGAATATTCTCTGAACAATATAAGTGATCAAATAAGTTGTTATAGATACCATCAGTTAATGTAGAATAGATACAACCCAAACTTCAGGACATACACCCTCAAATGATAAGCAAATTTAAGCTGCTTTTATGCATGATTATGGCATATGCTTGTCACTTCCATGTGTACAAGTAAAATTCCTAAACTGCGTATTATAGAAGCAGTTAGAAGACACTATAATAATGAATTTGCCTTTGGATCAAATAATGTATTCTCCTAGCAGAAGAAGTTTTTATTTATTTTTTTCACATTCAAGAATTAAGAGCGACATGACTCTGGGTGATTGATTTGACTCTCACACGCACTAGAGCCAGATATTTGGCATGAGCCAGGTTCGAGCCTTCGTTGTCTTGCCCACCGCTAGTAAGTAGACATTTAAACAGCAATACTTTGGATTGGTATGTGACAGAAGAGGGGGCATTTTGGCCAGACTATTGAGGCCCCATTTTCTATGGGGTTTGAAATAAAATATTGCTCTCGGAACGAGTGTGTTTACAGCCTGCCAACACAATTGGGCCATCATGGTGAATGATAAAATATGCTTGAGAGCTTTTCAGGCAAAGGAGGTGTGTTTAATAGGTTTAAACTAAGCAAACGCTTAAAAAATCTGTGCATCCTTTGGTTTTCAAAACTATGTAATGCATTGGTTTAAAGTTTATATTTAAAAAAAGGTATATTTGCAGAGCAGGTTTACTGCTGCAGTAGCATTCGGAGACCAGAGTCGATTGTTGCTATCATCACATGTGACAATTGTTTTACTGCGACAACAAGCAGTCTCATTAAACAATTATTTTAATTAATCAGTTTGAAAGTACGCTGATTTATTTCATGTGGTTTACAAGAAGGAGAATTGACTTACTGTAATATTCTTTCTATGGATTCTTCTCCTGCAGATTCCTCATCTGATACGATATTCCCTCCAGCTTCACTGCTTTAGAAGATTTTCGACAGGGGCCGTAGTGGACTTCAACCCGGCCGTCGACCATCGATCTGTCTTGCTCTGCGTCTGGTCGTCGGCTCCGGACATGACGTCAGGCGTCATATAAATACCACATCACTACGCCCCAACCTTAGTTCCCCCTTTTTTCCCTGAGCACCACACACTGCATAGGAAATCCGAGAACACAAACGGGCTAATGAGCCCTTAAGAAGAAAGTAACTATAAATCTGTATAAAGGAATAATTGAGCCAACACTACAAGTAGCGTTAGAAAAATCTTTGTTCTAAGAAACTGTGGCAGGAAGATGGAGAACGGACACAGAGGACCATCACCAAGTCAGCGTGAAAGAGAAGATGCGCCCCAACCACAGACTCTGAGCGGGGTGTTAGGGAGAATTCTCATAAATGGTTGATTTCTCTTACCTACTGAGTCCCGCAGCAGCTTTGCTGGATTTCTAGGATTTCTTTCTTTCACCTGGTAAGAGTGTGAGCCTTTTTTCCCACTCTTACATGTGTTTTGCCATGTGTATTTCTACTTTGTGTGTGATCTTGGGCACAGGAGTGTCACCTACTCCATGGCACCATATTCTTCCATGCGTGTTACACAGCACCTTCAGTGCAGTGACACAGAGCTGTCTTTTAGACTTCCCACCGACTCCATTTTCTGGGGCTGACTACTGTCCCCCAGAAAAGATAAAGTTGCCATTAACTTTATTTAGTCACTTTTACCACAGACCCAGTACACCCCATCTTCTATGGAGTATTGGAAAGGGTTAATTCTTATCCCTTTTTGTCTGCGTCTCTTGGAGCATTGTTTCGCTCCCTTTACACTAAGACATGGCTGGTGGCAGTGGAATCTACCCTATTTTTTTATACCGCGGTTATCTTAAATAACCATGGTATTGTTTTAGGCTATTATATTAGCCTCAAACATAAACCCGCTTGACCATATATATCTTATTACGGTTCCGGCTGGGTTTATTCGCAGTTTCTTTTTGTAAATGTCTTTCTGGTGTTTTACTCTGCGCGCCAAACCAGGTTTGGTCCCTTTGTTCATCGCCTTGCGCCCTTCCACACAGAAGCCCTCCTTTAGGCGCCTGAGTGTCTGGGTAGGCAGGATGTGAGGGAGGGGTAACCAAAGTCGCACTCCTGTTTGATTGGCTGGATGACTGCCCCTGCCAGGGCAGCCACCCTGCTGTGTGCCAGGCTGTATGAATGGGGGAAAAACTGCATAAAGAGCAGTTTTCTGGGACTGGAAGAGCAGAGTCACCACTGGAACGAAAGAACCTACGAGGAACTGATGGAAGAGGACCCCTACCATGACTGAACCGTCCGGTGAAGCCCTGCTGCAGGTCCGAATCTTCAGAATCCGACGACAGAGAAGATCCTCCAGGAATCATCCTCCCTTGAGCTGGTGGGACCAACCAGTTCATCCAAACTGCAAGCCAGGACCCCTCCTCTGGTCGAATTTGCTGTACAGAGCTACAGTGTGGCGGATAGCCAGAAAGGTCGGACCCTGCTTGGGTTTTAAGGAGCGCACCTTTTATTAGTTGCTTTGCTGCTGGTTTCTTCCCTGGGTAGTGCAGGACCCTCCAGTCTTCCTACTTCTGATCAGGCCGACAGTCGCTTTAGGAACCGTGAGCCTGCAGGAAGGAATGTCTGCCTCAGATACAGCTCCCTCTCTGTTTAAAGGTACTGTACAAATCCGGTTGTTCGTTTCCTTCAGCCGTGGTGAAAGTGTTTGAAATCTTTCTCCAATCCGAGGGCTTGTCCTTCTCTTCTCTTTGAACTAACTTTTCTACCAACCAACCTCGTCCGGAAACCCGTGCCACGAACTTTACCGCAAACTACACTGAACTGTATTATCTTGAGCAAAAGACTTTTGAACCATTGACTTTGGCCCTAAGCTTTTTCTATCTGATTTTATCATTGTAGTCTCTCTTGTTCGATTGCCCCAAGTACTTACCTGTTGGTGTGAATTCATTTCTGTTAACTTCTGTCTTTCCCTCCCTTTTAAATTGCTGGAGTGCCATTTTGCTCCCACTTCATTTTGTAAGCTTAACTTGTCTGAAATTTAAGGGAAGTGGTGTGGTGTATTAAGAGTGTGATTTTCAGACTGCTTATAATAGTTTAATGTTATACAACTGAAGAGTGAAATAAATGTATATTCTTTTACTTGAAAACCTTGAGTCAGTGTTTGCCTGAATCATATTAATTGCTGTCCTTTGTGTAACTATCTGATACTGCTCACTTACTCTTGAGATAAGTCTGGCTGCTCCGCTACTGCTACTACTCTAACTGTGTAGTACAGGCTTGTACCAAAGGTGACATTGTACTGTCACTTGTAGTCTTAATTGTGTGTGGTGTTCCCAAAAGGTACTGCATATAATTCTGCCTAGCACAGGGATGGATGAGATGGGAGATGAAGAATCCATAGAAAGAACATTACACTAAGTAATTTCTCCTTCAATGGATTGCCTTTCTCCCACAGATTCCTCATCTGAATGATTCCAAAAGCAGTAATGAAGGAGGCGGGCAGAAAGTTATACCAAGAAATTTGGCAGCACTGCCCTGCCAAAACGTGCATCAGAAGTACAAGCCATATCCAGACTAATGCTTTGCAAAGGTATGCAGGGATGACCATGTCGCAGCGCGACAAATCTCCTGGACAGGGAATCCTCTCTGCAATGCTTTGGATGCTGACACTCCACCTGTGGAATGGGCCCTGATGCCTGCTGGTCATTCCTTCCCAGCAGCCTGGTAACATTCATCTATGCAGAAAGTTATCAAACGGGATAAAGTCTGCCTGGTTATGGGCCGGCCCTTTTGGGCTAAGGAAAAGGCCACAAAGAGCTTGTCAGCTCTCCTGAAATCAGCTTTTCTGGCAATATAACTCAATGCCCTCTTCGGGTCTAGGCAATGTAACCTCTCCTCCTGCTTAGAAGGGTGCAGAGTACGATAGAAGAACGGAAGGTCGATGGACTGCGACAGGTGAAATTCGGAGACAACCTTGGGGGGAAAAAAGCCACATCTTACCCCGAGTTAAACTTTCTCCTGGAAAAAACACAGAAAGGGTGTCTTACAGCACAAGGCCTGCACTTCACTCACCGGCCTAACGGATGTAATAGCCACCAAGAAGGCTGTTTTCAAAGAGAGAAGCTGTAAGGGACAAGAGTGCATAGGCTCAAATGGAGCCACCATCAGAAAAGTCAGAACCAGATTAAGGTCCCAATCTGGGACACCAAGGGAGTTGGCGGAAACTTATTTACAAGGCCTTTCAGGAATTTGCCATTACCGCGATCGTAAAAAACGAACCTTGATCCAGGAATCTCTTAAACGAAGACAAGGCCGCCAAATATCCTTTAACTGTGGTGACCTGAAGCAACCAGTGACAGAAGGAACTCCATCACTGCAGTGGTGGGGTAAGAGATGGGGTCAATATCGCATTCCCTGCACAACGCCTCAAATGTTCTCCATCTGCAAGCGTACAAAGATCGTGTAGATGGTCTGCATGCAGCCAGCAACACCTCAAGTACTTCCTCAGAGAGGTCCCAGTCATCGTATTTGTTAGGGAGAATTCTCTTCTAACGCTAATTTCCCTTACCTATAGAGTCCCCCAGCAGCTTTGCTGGATTTGAAGGGTTTATTTTTTTCTCCTGCTGAGAGTGAGACCTTTTTTCTCCCACTCCTAGACAGATTGCTAGTGTGTGTTTTAGGCTATCTTGTGTACTTATGGTCTATGGGGTTTTTCTCACCCTCATAGGAATCCTCTTTTTAACATGTGTGTTACACAGCACCCTCAGTGCAGTACCACAGGGGTGTCGTAGCGACCCCCAAACAGACTCCATACCCTGGCACTGACTACTGTCTCCCAGGGCATGTAAAGTCCCCATTGACTTTACTAGTCAATAATTATGAACTAAACCAGTAAAACCCATCTTACTATGGAAGTACTGGAAAGGGTTAATAGTGTTTCCCTAGTGTTAATTTTCAAGTGGGTACCGTACAGTCCCTCTCTCCAAAGTTTCTGGCTGGTGGCAGTGGTTACTACTGTAAATATTCGACTGCAAATATTTCCCTATGGGATTTTCCCATTGTTCGAGGCTACCACTTTTACTGACAGCCTCTAACATACCGCCGGTTTATTTTAATATTAACTTTACTCCGGTAGGTTTTTATTGCCAGAACTTTAATAATATTAAAGTATATTAATAATATAAAATAATATTAAATTAAATTATTAATAATAATATTTCTTTCTCGTGTCTTTCTCTGAAATCCTAACCAGGTCGGGGATCCTTTTAGTCCTTTTGGCGGGATTCGGCACAGAAGCCCTCCTTTCGGCGCCACTGAGTCTGGGGTAGACAGGATGGGTGGGACGGGGGAATATGCACCTTGCACAGGGTTACCTAGGCAACCCAAGTCGCACTCTGCCCTGATAGGTTGGGGGGGGTTATCCTGCCAGGATAGCCACCCCACTACGAGTGTGTCTTGCTGCATAAAAGCAGGGTCCTGAGGACTGGAGGACAAGACGTCGCCACTGGAACTAAGAAGCCGAAGAGGAGAGAAGCCAAAGACATCTGCAACGATTGAAAGGAGTGTACCTTTTATTCCGTTTTGGCAGCACCGCAGCTGGTTTCATCCCTGGGCAGTGCAGTAACTCGAACCTTCCTCCACGACGAGAGCCTCACTTCCTCTGGTGGATCTCCTGAACTGCAGGAACTGCCAGGAACTAGCGCCACCACAGGAGCCTCTTCCACTTTCAAGGTACATTGTTCTGCCAGGCCTCCCGTTTCATTGGGTATTGCTAAAGGTGTTTTAAATCCTTTCCTTAACTTCTGGGCTGGCCGCCTTTTCGTCTACCATTATCTTTATACGTCCTGCAACCGCCTTTTCAATCGTTTAACAAAGACTTGACTGCAGCTACTAGAATATTTTGAACCTAGACACTTTGCCTTGTACCACTGACTCTGGTACAAGCCTCTTGACTCTGGCTAAATCTGAAACAACTGCCTTCTCTTGATTGTTTCTCTTCAAGAAATGTGTTGGTGCACCTAAAACTCTTATAACCACCTTGCCTTCCCCTTTATATATTGCTCAAGTGCCATTTTACTTGGTTTTCACCAAAGTACTGTTGATGCTAAAGTGCTGCCTTGCTTAACTTGTACACAATCCAATTGGGAAGTGTTGCTGGTGTGTTTTAGGAGTATAAACCTGTATAACTTGTTCTTTCCCTCCCTCTGAAGAAATTGTTCAGAGTGCCATTTCTGCTTAGTTAACACTGTAGACAAGTTTGAGCAAGAGTGAAAACTGAGCAAAACGGCACAATTTAAATAGGGAGTTGTGTCTACTTTTCCTGACTGTTTTAACTTACTTTAAATAATAGTGATCTGTGTGTGAACATCAGAGTGTGTAAAATAAATATATATATTATTTTTGATACCAAGCTCTGGTCAGTGTTTTCTTGTTCCATAGTATGGTAGTCCTATTGTGTAAACCCTGAATACTGCTCATCTCCCTCTTGAGATAAGTCTGACTGCTAAGCCACAGCTACCAACTAAATCTTTGTGGTACAGACTGATACCAAAGGGGATTTTATTGCATATACCTGTAGTCTTAATCTTCTGTAGTTCTCCCTAAGCGAACTGCACAGGATTCTGCCTAACAGTATCTCATCCTCTCAAGAGCCACGCATGTAGGTTGAGGGATTCCAGGGTCCGATGGAGTATCAACCACCTTCCAACTGGGTAAGGAGATCCAGACGTTAACGCAACCAGTGAGGTGGACGGATCCAAGAGGTTGGAGTAGCACGTTCTCCTCGCCCAGTCCAGGGCGATGAAGATCATGGTCGCTTGAAACCTCTTCAACCTCCGGAGAACCCAGGGAATGATGGGAATCGGAGGAAATGCGTAAAGGAGAGGGAAGGTCCAATCCACCAGAAACGTGTTCACCAGTGCACTGTTTGCTGGGAATTCCCTCTAGTAGAACTGTTTGCATTTCCTGTTTGACTCTGTTGCAAACAGATCCACTGCTGGAGTACACCAGAGAGCGAAGACCTTCTCTAGGACTTCCTGGCACACTTCTCACTCATGAGAGACCGTGCTCTGCCTGCTCAGAGTATCCGCTAAGTTGTTCTCTGTGCTCGCCAGAGAACTGCTGAGACCAAGATCCTGTTCTCCAGCACCCAGAACCAAAGCATCATCATCATCGCCTTCGCGCAGAGAGGGCGGGAGTGCACACCACCTTGCTTGTCGAGATAGTGCATCACCACTGTGTCGACTGTCAGAACGAGGCCCTGTTTCCCCTGCAGAGATGGGCCGAGTGCTTTCAGGGCTAGCCTGATGGCTCCAGCCTGTTGATGTGCCTCCTGGCTTCTGTCGTTGACCAAAAAACGCTCACCTGTGAATCCTTGCAGTGAGCGCCCCAACCCTTCAAAGACACATCAGTGAACACTTGGGTCTGAGGCCAAGGAGACCAGAAGGGTTGCTCCGCTAAAAGACTGTTGCGGTCCGCCCTCCAGGACTGGTCACTGACCGCCTATGCGGACACCCTGAGGAGATCCGAGAAAGAAACGAGGTACTGAGACCATTGATCCCACAGTAGTCATTGCAGGGATCTCACGTGCAACCTGGCCTCTGGCACTAGAAAAATGCAGGAGGCCAGGAGACCTAGGCGGCGGAAAAAGGAAGCCGCTGGTAGAGTGGCATGGTTCCGGGACAAGTCAACCATCTGCGTGAAGCAGACTACTCTCTCCTTGGGAGGGAAGGCCTTCCCCACCTGGGTACCTAGGACTGCTCTGATGAACTGGAGCCGCTGGACTGCTGTCATGTGGGACTTCTTTAAGTTTAGGGAGCAGCCTAGCTTATGGAGCAGCAAGCAGGGGTCCTCTAAATGAGCCAAGACCTGCACTACAGACTCCCTCAGATCAGCCAGTCGTCCAGATATGGGAATACATGGCCCCCTGATCTCCTGAGGTGAGCCGCAACTACCGCCATGAGCTTGGTGAAGACCCTTGGGGCGGAGGTAAGACCAAAGCGAAGCACCTTGACCTGCAGATCTCCTACGGGGAACCTTAGGAACTTCCTGTGCTTTCAATAAATTGGCATATGGAAATAGGCATCCTGTAGGTCTATCGACGCCAGCCAGCCAGTTCAAGAGCGTTGAGAATCTCTCAACATCACCATCCTGAATGTGTCTTTCCTCAATAACTTGTTTGAAGCCCTGAGGTCCAGAATGGGAAAGAGACCTGCTCCTTTCTTGGGCGCCAGGAAATACTGGTAATAAAAACCTGATCTCTCTATTCGGGTAGTACCTCCTCCACAGAACCCTTCAGCAACAGGGCTCTTAGTTCTTCCTGGAGCTCCTGTCCAAGTTGGATTGGAGGTGGGGGCGGTCTGTCCGGTGGTTTTCTCACAAATGGCAGACAACCCCACTGAATGAGCTGTAGAGCCCAGGCATCGGAACTAATTCCCTGCCCCTGGAGCAAATGCTCAGTCAACCATCCTCCAATCGGTCTGCTGTGAGAGGGGAAACGCAAAACGGCTTCGGAGGCTGGGTGGCCCCCTGCTGCTGACACTGCCGGTTCTTCTCTAGAAGCCCCAGTGCCACTTCCAGAGTGCGAGAAGCACTTCTGCCCTTGCCTGGCTCGTGGGAGCTGTGCTCTGTAGCCCCGTGCCCTAGAGGCGAAGCTAAATGTAGCTTTGGCCAGCTGCGCAGGTAGGCCTAAGGATTTGGCAGCGATCATGGATTCTTTACATTTTTCCAAGGAATCGTCAGCTTTTTGGCCGAAAAGACGATTGCCCTCGAAGAGAATGTCCAGAAGCTTGTCTTGGACATTTGGAAAAAAACCATAGGTTTTTAAGTAGGCTTGCCTTCTTAGTGTTGTGGCTGATGCCATAGATCAGCCCACACAGTCGGTGTTGTCCAGCCCGTTTCGCAGTGACAGCCTGGCCACCTCTTTCCCATCCTCCACTAGCTGCAGGAAGCCCTCACCCATTTCTCCTTCCAGGACATACTGAGCATCCTTTTCCACTGCCGTCTATAGACCGAAGGAGTATTTTGCAAAACAGCTTGCCACATTTGTAGCTTTGAGGGCCATGCTACCTGAGGTGAATGGTTCTTCTTCTCCAAGGCATCTACTTTCTTTGCTTTCCTGTCTGGAGGCAGAGTGGTTGTAGAAGAAGCAGGTCTAGAAGAGAGGTATGAAGGGTCTTCTCTAGCCGACCAGTATTTCCCAGAAATAGTGGAGCTGACGGGAGGAAGGGAACAAGGGTTTTGCCACATAACTGCTAAAGGATCTGCAATGGCAGGGTTTAAGGGCATATTACGTTCAGTGGTAAGGCCTTCGCCTAGAATGTGGGTAAGGTCGGAACCTCGTACAGGTGCCAAAGATGAGTGCAAACCCAGCTTGTCAATAACCCTTTCTACCAGAGCCCTGAATTTAGAGGTATTGTGAAGATAGGGCTGGGACTGCTGAAATTCTAGGTCTGCCGAGTTGTCCAGACCGCTGGCGTCTTTGAGGCCTTGACCCAGATGTAAAAGCTGGTTCTGGTCATCAAAATAATCGACCCCTACTGAACCCAAATAAATCGCGTCGACATCCCCCTGGTCATTGGCATCATGACCACCAAAGATACCTGCTATGGTATCGAAAAATCCGGACTGGGGTTGCAGAGTGAATGCTTTCTCGACAACCGTCAACGTCTTGTCTTTTTGGCGCAGATATGGTGGATATCGGGATCGAGAAGCTGTTGCGTCGACATCCTTGGATGCACGGGATAATCCGGCTTCCATTGGATTTTTTTTTACCTCCAAAAGATTTATCGTGCCGACATTGTCGGTACTGGAGCAATAGAGGGGTTGGGTATACCGAGCGCCTCTCTCGGCTCCGAAGCATGCTGCGTGGGGGGGGGATTAGCCAAGCTGACTGCAGCATGCTGCTTGAACATTGCAAGCATCGAGGATTTTAAATCCTCCCACTCTTGGCGGGTGGTATGCCCAGCCAACAGCATACCTTTATCCGTCAACGACTCGGAATCCCAACGATGGCCGCGATGCCTTTTCTTCTTTTTGGGATGAGGAAGAGTGGCTCCATTTCGTCTTCTGCCTGTGTTCTTTCTTGGAGTTATGCTCCTCAGTTTCAGCCTCCGAAGACCAAACCGTCGACCGCACCAGAGAATTTGAGGGTGGTCGACCCAGAGCAAGTTTTGCAGCTCGATTGCGAAGGGATTTAGGTTGCATTTTGGTATATGACAGACACCCGTCAGTCCCGTGAACCGTTCCGAGGCACCAGAGACAAAACTCGTGTGGGTCAGTGATGGACATCTTGGTGCCACAGTCGGTACACCGTTTGAAACCTGATACCCGAGTGACCGACATCTTGCGTTGAGGATTTTGTGAAAAAGTACGTTTTCAACGAAAACATTGAGAGAGTCGAAGCTCTGTGTTCCCCAGCAGTGTTTTAGCGCGTGGAAAAAAGGAACTGAAGTTGTGGCGTGGTATTTATACAATGGCGACGACCAGATGCCGAGCAAGACAGATCTATGGTAGACGGCTGGGTTGAGGTCCACTACGCCCCTGAATGTTTTCCGATGCAGCGAAGCTGGAGTGAATATCTAGCAGATGAGGAATCTGAGGGAGAAAGGCAATCCATTGAAATACATTGGCCCAGAGTGTTCCATGAAATGGATTCATTTATTTAAAAATATCCTTCTATTACTTATCAATTTCATATTTCTGAATCATTTAGTTCATTGTATCAATTTATTTAGCAATTATTTATTTTATTATTTTTGGATTTCATTTTTGTTTTCCTCTTTTAATGTTTTGGCTATCAGGCAGCGCTGAATTCAGCACCTATAAGGGAAAACTCTGATGTTTGTGCTCCCCTGTGTGTGCCCCACCATACGTTGCACATGTCCCAACCCAACATCCCTTATGTCTGCTTGTCCAGCTGCTTTGTCTGTGCATGTCCACCCTGCTGCCTTGATATCCTCCCCATGCCATTTCTTTCTGGTGGAGAGTTCTTTTTAGCCTCTTGAAAAGTTATTGAGCTGGAAGTCACCCTACCAAAGACACTTGCAGTTCCACCACTACTTAATGTATCCTTCCACTGTTCTGAAATAGCCAGTCCTTGCGAGAATGGGAAGTAAATATCATTGGCCCGCACCAATTCTCAATGCACTTTGATTCTATGAAGAAATCTCGGGATGCAGTACTCAGGAAGATGTCAGATGTGTGAATGTGTGCGCTCCTTTTCTGTTATGTTATCGGGATGTACAAAGCGCACGCACGCCAAAAGGCATCATGGTGCTAAGGGAAACAGGAGAATTCAATAAGATAAAAGTGAAGTGCGCTCTAGAATAGTAACGTTTTTAATTTCTGCCGGAAGACAAGATGATCAACAATCCTCCATAAGTCAAGAGGAAGTTCATTACAGGCCTTAGTTGCCACAACGGAGAAGGCATGACCACCAATGCGGGAACGACTAAACCGAGAGAAGACTATCAAGAGGGCAGAGTGGGAGTGGAGAGCACGGGTAGGAATATAGCGCACACATTTCAGGTACTCCGCTCCAATACCGTAAAAAGCCTGATGTACCATACACATGGATTGAACGTGATCAGATCCACCAGTGAAGTTGTCTCAACAGAGGGGACATGTGGGTACCAAATGGAGGGCGAAGAATAGATCTCGCTGCTGCATTTTGGAGAAGTTGGAGCTGCCTGAGCAGGTACAGCGGCTGTCCTAGATAAAGTCAGTTACAATAGTCAACTCTACTCAAGACTAGGGCAGCTACCACAGGCGCTTGGGAGGCAGTGGGAATGAAAGGAAGGACCTTCCTCAAGACCCAGAGTTTAAAGTGGCCAGTCTTGCAGACTGCTGCCACCTGCTCATCCATGGTCAGGGAGGCAGCGATTTATATCCCCAGATTTCTGATTGACAAGACAGGCGTAGGAAGTGGGCCACAAGCCATGGGTCCAGAACAAGTGGGGGGAGGTAGTACCTAGGACCAGAACCTCAGTTTTGCTAGCGTTCAGCTTGAGCCAGTTTGAGGTCATTCATCCCCCTAGCTCCTCCAGGCACTTCCTCAGACGGGCTGCTGTGTCAGACTGAGATAGGTCCAAACGAACCAGGATCTGGGTATCGTCCGCATAGGAATAAAAGCGGAACCCATGCGACTGAAGAAGGACCAGCAAGAGTCTAATGTAAACATTAAACAGAATGGGGGACAATGCTGAACCCTGTGGGACCCCACATGCAAGAGAGATGGGAGCCGACCGAAAAGGGGGAAGAGATGCAGATTGTGAGCGGTCTGCCAAGAAGGCAGAGAACCAATCAAGAACTTGGCCAGACAAACCAGCTGCAGATAGCCAGGAGACCAGAGTAGGATGATCAACAGTGTCGAAAGCCACCAACAGGTCTAATAACAGGACAGCTCTGACACCACCCTGATCGACCAAACATGCTAGGTCATCGAATACTGAGTTCGACAGATTCCATACCTCTTCCTGGCCAGAGGCCAAGTATTGAATTGAGAGGACTCAAGACACTTAAACAAGAGGGAAGATACCAATGCTTCCAAGACCTTCGTAAGGAACGGCAGTAAGGAGATGAGCTGATAATTGGCCAGTACTTTCAGGATCCGAGGAGGTTTTTTTTTTTAACAAACGAATAACCAGGGCGTGCTTAAGTGAGGGAGGTATCACTCCAGTGGTAAAAGAAAGATTTACAGCAGAGGTAATATGAGCAATCAAGTCACCTGAAGTTTCCTTTATAAGTGCCAGTGGTATGGCATCTGCAGGGGAGGTGGACTTAAATCGCTGAATAGCTAAAAGAATATCAGAATGTGAGGGAACAGGGAAGGTGTACCAAGACCCTGTAGCAGGAACAAACCCACAACTCTCACTCACTAGATATCACAAGATTTAATATCCACTCACTTGTCGCATGTGCTACATGTGTCTTCCACCCCTTGGATTAAAAACATCAATATCACCACTTAAGGGCAACTTTATCATGACATTCAAAGAGAAAGCCATCTGAATCTGCAGTGAGGTGGCTCTGAGACTTTGCTTGTAATGTAACACAATTAGTGAGCCCTTTAAGACGTTCCTTCCTGGCTCAGTGTAATTGCACACAGCCCTGAATAAAAGGAGGGTTCTGTGCACGGGTGGGATACTCTGCATCGCGCTGTGATAGCATCAGGCATCTCGCAGGTGTGAGAAACCTGAGGGCATTCTTCCAAGCTGACCTCGAGAATCCCTTATTCAGGTGGCCAGGGAAGGGCTGGCGCTCTCAGATCCCAACCCTGGGGGTGGACGAGTGAGGGAGGATCACCTGGGTTGGGGAACCTGGGGTTCTACTTGGTCGAACACCCCAGGTGAGATGCAGTATTACATTAGAGAGCACGAGATCCCTAAAATTCTTATGGGTTATAATGCATCTGTCTCGCTTCCTCCCATTAAAACTATCCCACCCAGAGGATTGGTTTTGTATGAAGGGGTTGTTGGATCTAAGTTCCCAAAACCGGTTGCACCCAAAAAGTATGTATTCCAGAATCCCCATTTCCCTGTTAATTACCCGAATATTCCCGATCCTTCTTTTTCACATACCTCGGGTTATTCTTTCCTGACCACCCAGTCTACATGGACTAAACACTACGGTTGCCATAATCCCTCCTGTTCTGTTCACAATAACAATCCCATTCATTCCCGTCTTTCTCACAAATCCTATCAATCTCACCCTTCTTATTTTATCAAACCCCCTGTTGCAAAAGCTATAATTCCATATGACACTTTTTCCCCCATCCTACCACGCAGACCACTTAAACTCTACCTCTCCCCTTTTCCAACCTGAACACTTCCTTACACAGTAACAGACAAAGGACGAATGATAAACCTGTTTACCTGACATGTCCCGACGCAAGGGTCAGGCAGAGTCAGGCAATTGACCTAAATCACACACACCCGATGGCCCTTTCCTTTCCCCACAGCGATAAATGGTAGAGGACTAAAGCACACGGAGAGCAAGGCAGGCAGCACGATGAGACGGCCAATCTACCCTGGCAGTTCAAGAGAAGGAGAAAGGCGATGAGAATCGAGAGGGTGCCAACAAGAGAAGCGACATTGCCCTTTCCTACCCAAACCTGCAAAACCTTGAAGGAAGAATACGTAAGCCCGAGGACAATTGCTATACAGTCCTGCAGCAGATGTCATCGGGGCATGCCTACGCCGATAAGCCGGATTGAGGAAGACTCCTGCTACCGTGGTACCGGCCTTGAGTCCAGATAGAAGGAAAGCCAAGTGGTGCATCACAGCCGGTGAGTCGAGGGGAGAACCGATAAGAACCAGGCTGTGTTGAATGAAAGTCGCAAAGAGGCCTATTTAAAGAAGTTCAAAGAACGGCAAAATTGATAAAGAAAGACCAGCTGCAGAGGGGACCAGCACCAAGTGAAGACTACCGTAACCAGAAGCCCTTGGAAAGAGGTCAAAGTGGTCATACAGGGGTCTTGTAAAATCCTCTGTACCGTCGAAAGTCTTTGACCAGCAGATGATTGCAAAAGCTAAGGAAGCTAAGGAAAGTGAACCCTGCATGGTGAAAAGTTAATACATAAACTGTATATTGAGAAAAGCCATAGTTAACCGGGAAGAGGGAGGCTGACATTTGAAAGGGGTCGAAGGAGGGTGATCTAGGGGTGAAAAGTCACCACCCAAAAGTTGACTAAAAGAATTGTTTAAAAAGATATGAAGATTTGTGAATCAATCAGTATTGCAAGACAAGGGGGAAGGGATGCACCCCCCAACCCCCACTTGTCATTTGGGATCCAAGCCCGGCCATGGGAGGAAAACTATCACCCAAGGTTCACTGAGAAATGAACTGTTTTGTGACTTTGTTGAATACAAGTACTAATGGGTTTGCGCCCAGAAGAGGGGGACCCAGGGGTGAAGCCAAAGTATACGTGAAGCAGAACATTTGTTTGTTGTTTTTGTAAACCTATCAGGCCATCGCAACCAGGAGACATAACTAGCAAATGCCCTCATACTGATGGGAACTGTTTTGGGGATCCAAACCCGGAAGAGGGAGATCCAGGGGGTGAAAAAGCTTTCACCCAACAACACGAGGAACAAGGGTCAGCGCCCCGAAGAGGGGGACCAAGGCGTGAGACCATCCCCCAAAGAACATTTACAACTGAACTTATTTTGTTTATTGTTTGCCGGACCCTGAAGGCAAGAGATTTTTGGTAAAAGAGACTTGGCCAGCAAGGCTCCTGATAAGCTGAAAACGGAACTGTCGACTTGTGCTGGAAAGGCTCGAGTGTGTGCTAAGTTCAAAGATCCCACCTTACCCCATGCTTAAAATGTGGGCAAGGGAGACCCAGGCTACCACATCCTGACATATTACTTGTGAACACTTTGTTCTTTTCTTGAAAACTATTCCACACCCTTTTTGTATTAGATGGAAGGACTGACAATAGGTTTTTCTTAGTATAGGCCCTTTTTATTTGACACAACGCCACTAGGACTGCCTTATTTTTATTTGATGGTAGACGCTTGCTCCCATCTCAGATTTTGTTTAGATTAGGCATTTTTCAACCTGCATTCATTTTAATAAACATCCTTTAACTGTGATCACTTGTGTCTGTCTTTACTGTTGCAACCATGAGTTCCTTACACAGGGCATTTGCACTCAGACTTAGAGCTAGCTCATGTACTTACCCGTCGCAACAACTGGCAGATGAGGAAGGGATCTTTTAAAAGATGATCCAAAAAGAAGTACTAAGCCGGAAGAAGCATTAGGTGGATTAAATAGAACCAGCTGGAGTAATAGTAACGAACATGCCCAACGCGAATTTAACAGCCATGCATTCATTTTTGACTCATGAAATCCATCCAATGCTCTTTAATGGAAAGTGTGATGGACATGCTTTGAAAATACATTAAGAACACCAAAGAAGCTGACTGTGCGTAACATTATGAGTGTTATTCTTTGGAGGGTTTTGGGGGACCGGCCGGCCGGCCCAGTGCACAGGATTTTTATCTCACTCACCAATGCCCGAACATGTAATGATTATGATGCAGCACCCGCAGATGAGAAGTCATATGTTTTACCACAAATAAATGTGGATTATGAGAGACTTGTGTTCTTTAGTTGGGGTGTTTTCTTTTCTTGGAAGGAATGTATTATTCTGTTCTAGAATATCTTGTTTAAAGAGATCAACTGTTGAGATGCCCAGTGAGCCAACTTCAGATGCTGTGCTCTGTGGGCTTCAATAAAGGATCCTACCAACTTTCACCTTCTGGCGTTGATCCTTTCAATGGTGATGAGCTGGAGAATCCTGTAGCCCGCAGAGTGGCCCCTCCGCAGCAGCTGCTGGCAACTGGCTCTCATTGCCATGGGAGAGAGCCGTGGAGAGCCAGGGGTGATTCCGGATTAAAGAAGGAAGCGATCCTGCATCGTGAAGGCAGCAGCAAACTGAGTGAGGTGGAACTGTGGGGAATAAATTGTCCCACGCGGCCTTCCAAAACGGCCCGCAGTGAATAGCGAGCCGCATCAGTCAATGGGAACATTAGAATAAAGAACACGATCGCCTGAGCGATTAACGTCAGTAACAAGAACATGTTACCGAAGATCAATGTGATTAAGGTAAACCAGCATTGCCTTTGCCATGAAGTGCAGATAACGTCAAGAAAGATAAAGGAGACCAGCTTTTGCCTGAAGAGTGTAAACAATAGCAGAAGCAGAACAAGAAAAATAATAACAAATGACAATCAATATGGCTATGGAAAGCACTCCTCCCCCTCCACCCTTTTTAGCTGAACCAGGCCTCCTGGGGGAGATACATTTGCACATGTGAGAAAACATGCTCGACTATTACACCGCCTTACTCCTTCTCCTTGACTTATCTGCAGCTTTCGACCTGGTCGATCACTCTATCTTATGCTCACAACTCTACACCTCAGCTCACTTCTCTACGGAGGCCATCACCTGGATTACATCCTTCCTTAATGGTAGGACCATGAGGGTCTTTTCTCCCTCGGCTGCAGCAGACCCCATACCTATAACCTGCGCCGTTCCCCAGGGATCCTGTGTCTCCCCCACATTATATAACATATTTACCAAGCCCCTTTTCGATGATTTGGATCATCTCAGGATCACCTATACTAACTACGCAGATGATACTCCGATCCTCCTTGCGCTTACTGGAGATTATGGAAAGGATTTGGCCTTGGTAAATAGGGTGTATATCATCATCCAGTCATGGATGGCCACTCATGGACTATGCCTGAATGATGATAAAACAGAACTCATCATCCTAGGTACGACACTCAGCATAAAGAAACTCGGCCCGGCCTTCAATTCCTTCGTGATTGACGGAAATAACATCAAAGTCGGACAGGAGGTCAAAACACTGGGATTCTATCTAGACTCCAATTTCTCTCTCAAAAAACAAGTGAGCTCCCTTGCATCCTCCACGGCTTATACTTGCAAATTAATCCGCACTGCTAAACCATTCCTATCGGACTCTAGCTGCCTGCCACTCGCCAGAGCTCTTATTCTGTCGCGCCTCGACTAATGCAATGCCCTTTACCTAGGATCCACCAAGACTACTACCAGTAAATTGCAAACCCTTCAGAACAATGCCCTCAGAGCGGCTCTGGCCATCTCCAGAAGGGAACACATCACAGGACTCGGGCAACAGAACAATTGGCTATCCATTAGAGATAAAATTCTACTAAAAACGGCATCACTCACACATAAGTCTCTCAACAATGCCGCCCCGACAAATCTGATCAACAGATTCCACCGATACTCCTCACTAAGACCCACTAGATTTGCATACAAAAACTGTTTATCTGTCCCCCACTACAAACTGTCCACGATAGGAGGCAACAGCTTCCTGGTAAGAGCTGCTATGTTGTGGAACTCCATGCCTCCCAACCTTAGAGTAGACATGCCCTATCTGAACTTCCGTTCCCTTGTAGTCTCCTGGCTGAAATTGGAGACCCACTAAGCCTATGAAGTGTACAGCGCTACCTGCACAAATTGTAACACGTGTGCTGCACAAATTGTAACACGTGTGCCTCCTGTGCCTGTACATACTGGCCTGTCGGCCTACTACTGTTTTGTATATGACATTGGTTTATTTTATTCTTGCATTATATATTTTCTTTGTGCTGTAACCAAGCTTCGAAAATTCTTGTAAAGGCTGCGCCCTGATACCCCGGGTACGCTCGCGCATTATAAATAACAAACAAACACAATTTGGGCATAGAAGGATGCTGTGTTTTTGAGGGCCCATCAGAACCAACAACTGAGGGTACAGGTGACCTGGATGACTTTACAAAGGCAGTGAAGATGCTACAAGAACGGTGTCCAGACATTTGGTCGACCTAAAACTGGTCGAATGACATTTGGTCGACACAATTTGGTCGAAAACCAAATGGGCGAAAACATTTTTTTTAATTATATATTTATTTTTCGGGTTTTCGTTTTTTACAAAAATGGGTTTTTAGAAAAAAAAAGGGGGTTGGGGGAGGACCCCCCCCAAAAAAAAAAAAAGGGATGAAAATAAAAAATAAAAATTCGACCATTTGGTTTTCGACCAAATTGGTTCGACCATTTGTCTGGTCGACCAATTTTATTCGACCAAATGTCTGGTAACCTACAGGAACATCATGACCCAAGGAAAAAACGTGACATTTGAGGGTCACAGGTTTTTACAAAGACGTCAAGAACCGCTAGAACAGGTGGAGAGTTATGTGGCTGCTCTACACACCCTCAGCCACACATGTGAATTTGGTCACTTGGCAAACTCCCTGATTAGAGATCAGCTATTAAGGGGCACGAACAGCATTAAAGTTCAAGAGACATTGTTAACTAAGGGTCTTTCTCTTGAGCAAGCAATGGAATTGACTTGTAGCATTGAACAAACTGCTCACTACATGAAGGACATGAAATTGGGAAAGGAAGGAAATTAAATATGTGCTCTTATGAACAGTAGAAGTGCAGAGGGAAGAGAGATCTACATTGTTGTAACTGTGGCTACACTGGACACCTTTTTTCAAGTCTATTCTGTCCGGCTCGGAATGCATCTTGTATGAAGTGCAAACGCAAAGGACATTTTGCTCGAGTTTGCAAAGAAGGAGCAGTGAATTATATCGAACAAGCTCCACCTAAACCGAAACAAGAAGTGGCACAGCTGTCCCAAACAGAGAACAAGCCTAACAATGCCAGACATGTATTTAAAATCTCTGCTCTTGGTGGAGGCAAGAGGGGCCCCTTGGATGAATTTCATATTAATGGGAAATCATTGATGATGAAGGTAGACGGTGCTTCGCCTTGGACCATAGTGTCTGGCAAAACCTTTACAAATGTCATTGGTGGAAGAGTACAAGACCTCATGGAACATGACATCCATCCCCATGGTTATGGTGAGGCTGAAATAGAGATGTTGGGGACATTCAAAGCTACAATAGAAAGGTTGCAGTTGTACTGGAGAAGTGTTTCTAGCAACAAAAGGGTAGTCCCTTCTTGGATTGGATGAACAGGCAAGTCTTGGTTTTCGGATCCAAGCAAATACAAAGGAACCTTTATCAATTGCAGCGGTCCAAGACAGATGGGCTAGTGAGTTCCCAGAAGCTTTCTCAGATGGGCTAGGTGAACTCAAGGATTTTGAACATCTTATAAGGTTGGAAGCCAGTGCTGTCCCTGTTGTACATAAGGTGCGCCCTGTACCTCATCACTTACGAGAGCACCTAAAGGAGGAGTTGCACCATGTTATTGCAAAATGGTGTGTTCGAAAGAGTGGAGGCTATGGAATGGCTGTTTCTAGTGGTTTTGGTGACCAGGCCAAATGGGAGCCTGAGATAATGTGTAGACCTCAGGGATCTAAATAAGAAGATTTTAGCAGACCGACATCCCTTACCAGTTATTTCAGAGGTTTTAGCACTTCTGCAAGATGAACAGTTGACAGTTATTGATCTCTCTGCTGCTTACCATTAAGTACTGTTGGCACAATGTTGTCAAGAACTCGCATCATTCATCAATCCAGAAGGAGCTTTCAAATAATGCAGGATTCCTTTTGATCTCACTTCAGCAGCTGCCGTTTTTCAGAGGGTTATGGAGAAAGTTCTTGAGGATGTGAGGAACAATATCATATTTCAAGATGATGTGGTAATACATTCTGCTTCTGTGGAGTAACATGACAAGATTTTGAAATTTAATACTGGGGTACAATCTGTGGAGTACTTGGGGCACTGTATTTCAACCGATGGGATTGTCCCAAAGCACAGTTTAGTTGAAGTGATTAGGTTGGCCCCTGAGGACAAGGGCAAAGATCAGTTACGCTCATTCCTTGGTTTGACAGAATATGATCACAAGTTTGTGCAGAATTTTACAATTTTGTCTACCGCTCAGAGTGTTGCTAAAAAAGAGGGTTAGGTAAATATGGTCTGAAGAGTGTGGAGTTGCACTTGACATAATTAAAGAAAGTATTTGTAATGCTCCCTCGCTAGGAAAATGTTCAGCTAATAGCAAAACGTTCCTCACTGTTGATGCCAGCATTTTAGGATTAGGAGCTTCGTTGACACAGAGAGATGGCAAGGGGGGGAACGTGTGGTGGCATTTGCCTCCAGGCCTTTGAGGGGTGAGGAAAGTAATTACTTTGTTGTGAAGAGAGGCATTAGCAGTATTCTGGGCAATTTTACATCTTTTCTTTGGGGTCAGCGCTTTGTGGCGAGATAGCTTCACAAACCATTAGTGCAGATGATAGCCAGTGTGGGGTGGAGTAAAGGTTCTCCCAGGATATCCAAGTGGTTATTCAAGGATATGATTTTTCTGTTTGTTAAGTGGTGGGTAAAAAGAATACGGTAGCAGACTGTCTTTCGAGACTGCCCGTAGATGCATCTGAACGAGAAGAATGTTTCCATGCTGATGAGTTGGTTGTAGCGAGAAAACCGTTGTGGAATGGACTGTAATCGGATAGCTGGACAGGAAATTTTAGATAGATTTGAGCCCTATTTTGAAGTGAAAGATGAATTATCTTTGGTGGGAACGCGAGTAAGGAGGGGAGTGAAGTTGGTGTCACCGGAAAAGATTAGATCGTCATTGGTTGAGTTGGCTCACCAAGGTCACTTGGGTGTAAGTGGCACAAAAAGGAGGGTGCACCAGTTACTGGTGGCCGGCTATGGACAGTTCGGTGGAGAAGCAAGTGGGTGATTGTGCAATGAGCGACAAGAGTAAGGTTGTGCGTCTCTTTTGACTCTGGTTAAAGTACCATCTCAGCCTTGGCAGAGACTGGCTGTGGATGTAATGGGCCCAATTCTAGGGTTGGGGGATGATTTCAAATTCTTATTTGTGATGGTGGATTATCACTCCAAATGGATGGATTGAGTAGGTGTGAGGGAGGCCCCTACGATTGAGCTGATCTGTTTTTTTGGAGAATGTTTTCTTTGGGAGGGTTTCGCATGTAGCTTAGTAACAGATAACAGAGTGCAATTCTCCTCTGAGATGATGAAGAATTTCTTGAATGAGTATTCCATAGAGCTTGTGCGGATGGCCTTGTATCACCCTAGAGCAAATGGCCTGGTAGAACGAGTGAATAGGTTTATCAAAGGAGGGATACAATTGGCTTTGAGAGCGGCTTTACCATGGCGTGTGGTGCAGAGACAGTTGGTTTGGGGCTACTGCACCACCCTTCATTCCGTGACCAGATTATCTCCTTTTGTCTCGTTGAAAAGGCGTGAGCCAGGAACAAAACTATGCTCTGGTTGGTTGTGAGTAGCAGTTCCTGTATGGGTAGAGTGAGGAAGTGATGAGAGTAGTAAAGAAATGTCAGGAGCATTACAAAAAGGTCTTTAATGACAGTCATGGAGTGAAGTAGCGTGTGTGGTTGGTTGGAGATTCAGTTTGGTTAAAAAATCCCTGGTTGGGACCAAAATGCCTTGAGAGACAGTTTTTGGGACCGAAGAAAATCATATCTGTGAAGGGTTGTGATTATAGAAGGAGGTGATGTGTGGTCTAAAGGTAGGTTGGCGCCTTACAAAGAAGCGATGGGAAGGAGTGATGCTGGTAGAAGTGGTGAAGTGGAGAGTGGTGATGTGGAGGTTTGTGGAAAGCACATGAAGACGAGAGAAAGACACGTAGATTCCCTTTGGACATATTCATGTTTGCTAATCGCATTGCCCAAATCTGTCCAGTGTCCGATTTGTATGCTTTTAGGTGACTGACCTTCCCTATTCACATGAGTTCCACCCACTCTCTGACAACACAATCGCTCTCCTGAAATGTATTACTACTGATCTCCGTAAGTGCCCTGGGAGAGGCTCCAAACAACCCCACGACTTCACAAAATGCCGATCCCTTACAACAATGAGCTCTCCTGTTTACCAGAGATCATATCTTTCCTTCACCCTCTAGCACTTGAGCCATTTGCAAACTGGCCGCAGCCAGTCCGTTGACCAACTTACAAAACCTGTTCCCTGACTTCTGACAGGGCCTTTGCAATTCTTTGCCATGATTGCGCAAACACCCTTCTAATTAATCCACAATACGAAGACCATGATACACAGAGCAACCACACCTCATATTTGATATCTTTTACTAAATTCGAAAATTACTTCCCATACATGTATACCTTTGTGTGCATTTATTTACCTATTATGAACTTCTCTCATAACCGCCATTCATACAGCTAAACTCCACGTCCATATTGATCGCCTGCTTTACCTAAGTGGGGAGGGACCCTCTGTGTCACAATGTTTCACCGTTATGTTTCTGCACGCATGCAAATGTATGGCCTCTACACAAAATGGCACAAAGTAACCTAAATGTAACACTTATCCCATTTACCAAAAATATTGTAATATTTGTAGCAATTTGCGAAAATGACAGAAATGACAATGATGACGTTTCCAGCCCCCAGTCAGTGGTATGGTGTGCGAAGTTCAACCTTTTCCATTTTCCCAACAGTTCTAATATAAATTCTGTTCCACAGGTTACGTGGGTTATTTCCTTGTAGAGGGGAAGGTATGTTGTGCTCTTTAGTTGAGGTGTTTTCCTTTCTTGGAATGACTGTATTATTCTGTTGTAAAATGTTTAGTTTTAAGAGGTCAACTGTTGAGATGCCCAGTGAAACTTTAGCAAAACAGAAAGGTGATGGCTGGAAGGTTTTGAATTAATCATAACCACGGGCACAGCTCTGGGCAATCCTCCAGATCATCGTTTTTCAGCCTGCCAAGCCATTACAGAAGGGGAAACACCATATGCAAATCAGGCTTGGTCCTACCCCAGAAGGTGCAGTCCAGCCTGAACTGCTAGGTCACATCCCTTCTGCCCGAGAGCACAAGCATCCCCAGACATGTTTCAGCCTTGTTGGGTGTCCTCAGTGAGGAGTAGCTTGGGTCTCTAGGCCTGACAGACTCGGGAGCCACGTCTGGGCATACCCGTCCCACTCAGGGTGACTTTAGCAAAACAGAAAGGTGATGGCTGGAAGGTTTTGAATTAATCATAACCACGGGCGCAGCTCTGGGCAACCCTCCCAACCATCGTTTTTGAGCCTGGGTGGGACCAAGTCTGATTTGCATATGGCCTTTCCCATTCTGCCATGGCTTGGCAGGCGAAGAACGATGGTCTGGAAGGTTGCCCGGAGCAATGCCAGTGGTTAAGATTCAGTCTAAACCTTCCAGCCATCACCTCTTTGTTTTAGAGATGCCCAGTGAGCGAGCAGCAGATGCTGTGCTCTGCGGGCTTCAATAAAGGATCTTACTAACTCCTTCTGGCGTTGATCTTTTCAAGACTCATAATGAGGCAAACGCAACCGAAAGTGGGACAGTCAATGGATATTCTCCATAGCCCGACTGAGAACTGGTGATATCTACAGTACCACAAACTCAGAAGAAGAGATGAGACAGAGCACATGTAATACAGAGATTGTGATCCAATAAACAAAGACTCCTTATATTAAGAAAACCAGGAATGTCAGTATGATCAAATAAGGGCGCATGGAAACATGTGGTAGAACGCATCATGTCACGAAAAGTGCCTCGTAAAGAAATGGTGCCAGAAAGGTAACGCATGAAAATGTGCAATAGTTGTGGAGGGGCAATCCTGCACGATGGCGCATGCCCTGTGCAAGGTCAAGTATGCTCAGTGTGCGGCAAGATGAATCAATACACATGCACAGTGCTTCAGATAAGATTTTGAGGTGAGAGTATTTCGGAGTAAATGTGATTTAAAGGGAGTAAACATCCGTTTTCTCCTTCACAATAGAATAAAATAAATATGCGACATCTACCCGACGCACGCAAAACGTTAAAACCGTATCGAAATGGTGATCTGTGGCCACGGACCACATCACAAGCTAAAAATAGGTTTTTCTCACAAGTAACAGATAAAGCACGGTGTGCAGTAGAATAAACACCCTCTCACAAATCGAACAGATGAGCACTAACACTGTGAACTTCCCTTGCATGCAAAGAGGCACAACAGCATAAGCTGTTTAATGCTTCACTCACACAGAACAGGTCAGCTTGAGTAGGAGCTGTTTAGACTTTCTTCACACAAACAGAAAAGGCGAATCAGCGCAACAGCAATGCAAGCCTTTATCATGTACAACAGGTGGAGTGGACCAGTCCAAGGTAATGCATGGGGTACAAATATCCACACAGAGAACAGATAAGGAATGGGTCACCGTTGCAGAAGCTCCGCTCGCAAAGAACAGGTGCAACATAGGCTTTAGGAGTGCTCACCGTCCTAATATAGAAAAGGTATGCCATGGACGTCAGTAGATCATGCTTTCCTCACATGGAACAGAAACGTCATGGGTCTCAACAGTATAAGATTACCTCAGAAAAATTATGGTTCTTAGCAGTAGATGCTCTACTCACATTGAGAAGAAACTGTATGGGATGTAGCAGTGCAAGCACCCATAAACTGAACAGGCAAATTGAATGCTTTCCGCAATCCAAGCTACCATGGCATAGAATGCAAACATCATAAGCCTCAGCAGTCCAAATTCCCATCACAAAATACGTGCCCAGCAGAGGTCTCTGCGATCCATGCTCCCCTCACATAGAATAGGGCTAGCATAACAGCAGTGGCAACACCATCCACATAGAACCGGGACAGTTAATTGCCCCTGCAATGCAAAACTCAGAGATGGAACAAATATAACATTGATAGTGACTAGTTTAAATGCCACGGCTAACTGCTTCCAGATTCATAAAAGCTCCATATAATAGGAATTTACTCAACTGTAATTGAAAGGAATTCAACCTTGGAACACATGATTTGTGTACCATTTTCCAATCACTACAGCTGGGTCACTTCCCAAAGCATGTTGCAGAAGGGAATGTTAATGTTACAGGAGGATAAGTCACTCGATATGCCTTTAATTTTTCCTCTGCAAAGGTCTGCTCATTATTTGATCATATATATATATATAAACATTTTTAAGACAAACTAAACGGGCACCAGTAATGCAAACACGACTGTATGCGTTTCGAGGTTTGATTGAATTGTCTGTTGACGATCAATTTAATGTGGCGTTAGCCCCCCGTACCAACCCTTGTAA
Organism: Ambystoma mexicanum; assembly: GCF_040938575.1. Lineage (NCBI taxonomy): Eukaryota > Metazoa > Chordata > Amphibia > Caudata > Ambystomatidae > Ambystoma > Ambystoma mexicanum. The sequence continues at coordinate 276,685,959 of NC_090927.1, read as the reverse complement.
CGGAGGTAAAGGCCGTTAGCACCCGTACCAAATGCTGGGACGGGGCCAATTTAAAGTACTTTTCTGCCCCAATCGCACAAGGAAAATACTATTTCAAGATTGCCGCCATGGAAAGGGAAGGTGGACTGTGCACGGCAGGCAGAAATGAGGTAAGTGAGGGGGACGGGGGGGGTGGCAATGGTAAAAAAAGGTTTTTTAAAAGGTGACAGAGTGGGGGGAAGATGGCTGAGGGAAACAGCTGCCAGACGGCATGGAACACTGACTGAGATCGCCGGTTTCAGCCTGTGATCAAAGTCGCCTGATTGGCTGGCTCCCCCCACCAGAGTGCTAATACTACTTATTGGCATGCATTCTGATACAATAGTGAAGAGAGGCAAGTGCTCAATGCTGAAATCTATATCTAATCTCATTGAACCGGTAGGCCCTTTAAGCGAGGTAACACTATATGGGATGGATGGGGATGCAGAATGTACTTTTACACCAATAATAAGACTGACTCAGGAAGTTGGCAAAATGTAGCTGTTTTATTTGCAATTGTCTAAAACAGGGAGTACAACTGACATCAACGGACGTTCGCTCCAGTCTCTCAATGTGTTACATGAAAAAACACACATAGTAAAAACTCTTCATCATTGACATCATACTACGTGTTAAAATTAGAAAACCTAAGTTGGATTGTGGTTAGTCTATGAGGAACATGTAGGTATACTTAGGATTGTGATTGAGTCTTTCTAGTCAGGTGGACAATTATGCCTACCCCTAGTGCAAGTCATCTTCAGTGTCATAAAATACATGTTTCTTGGCTTTCAAACTATAGGGCTCTTTGCTACGTGGCCCACTATAATTGGTTGACACGCTGGTACCCTTCTGGAATATTCCACTCGCTAGCAGCACACAAGCTGGTACCCCGGATGCTTGTGGGTGGACTTGACCATGCCTTCCCACCCAATTAGCCCATCATCAATCATTACTCCTGATGTAAGTATCACTGCACCTGAGAATAGAAGGGAGTGTTAGCACATTCTTTTCTTCAGTCTCAATGTAGCTTGCCCAAAGTCTATTTTCATCTATACCATGTGACCGGAGACCGCGTTTTAGCTCCTTTTTCGTATTTAATACTATTAAATGAATACAACTTGGGACTTGTGGCGTTTTACCATTGCACCTCAACAGGCGCTCGCCTCGCTTCTCACGTTCATTGTATCTTCTCGAATAGATAACCAGTTTCTTAGCTGCCCCAAGCCTTGAAACTGGGCCAGACAACATTCTCGATTCTTCCTTCATTGTCAACTGTCTTTGTCTACTGCGCCACTTTCAGCCCCTTTTGCTCACAGGGTCCCAGTTTGCTAAAATGTGACTTGGAACATCCAGATTCTCATATTATATATATATATATATGTAATGGCGGCATCGCCTGCTGTCCATTCTCTGTGTATAGCCAGTCTTCATGGTTACTTAGTCTACTTGCGTTTCAGCATCTGTACAATTATAAATCGATTTGCATGTTCATCAGTGCGCTTCGCACGTACAATCTTCATTCCGCACATGAAATGTTACTCAATTCGTTACTTCGTTGTCAGATTCTAAAATGTCTATATACTTCCTTCCTTGGCATTTCTTCTTGGTGCATCACCTCTGCTTCATGTGACATCACCAGTCTCTTGCCTTCACTGCTTCACACTTCTTCAGGAGCCTCCTTTAAGAGACTCATTTCTCCGCGGGTACATCATATAGGGCTTTCTCTGGGATTCTGCAATGTTGGGCGTTGAAGCAGCAGCCTTGTCCCGAGGCTCCGGGGCCCTCTCCCTGTATATATTTCACTAAAGATTATGAACTCAAAGAAAAAATTTGAAGAGGCAGAGAAGCCAGATCTTGGAGATGGGCGACACTCCTAACGCTCAAGATATCTACATTCTTCTGCTACAAGTTGCACAAGATGTCAGTGATGTAAAGTCATCTATGGCTGATCTCAACTTGAAGGTGTTCCAGCTGGATGTTAGGGTTAAAGATTTGGAGAAGACATCAGTTTCCATGGGCACTGAAATAGCTGGAAGTTTTCGGGCATATAATAATTTGAAAACTGATCTCCAGAAGGAAAAAGAGAAACACTTTGAACTGGATCTGAGGCTAAGGGGGAAACACTAGAGACTGATTGGCGTTGAAGATTTGGCTGAATCTGACGATGAAGACCTGATCCCTCTAGTGATTCAAATCTTTAAGGAATGCTTCAGCTTCGCCTCTATTTCCATGTGTGACACTGATCATGCTTTCAGAGTGGGGAAACGCCAGGGCCCCAGAGCAAGACATATTCTGGTTACCTTTGTGAACTTTAGAACAAGGGAGAGTTTGATGAAAGCAGCAAAAAGGCAATGCCAGTTATAAAGGTAACCCGGTGTTTATATATCCTGACTACCCCAAGGAGATTCTACTAATGAGAAGGTCCTTCAAGGGTGTGAAGGATCTGGCTAAAACTTTGAACATAAAAGTGTATTTGAATAGAAACAATGTGATGACACTGGGGTTACCGGCTGGAGAAAAATCTACTTCGGATCCCAAACAAGCCTTACATTGGTTGGAAAAATATAAGAGTGAATTTGCCTCCACTTCATAAGTGAATTTGATGTTCCCGACTCCTGGCTGGTGTTATTACATTTTATTTTATTTAATATGTCTTTTGATTTCGGCTTAAGATTATTTTAATTGGGGGGAAAATGGCGCCTGTAGTGCAGATCGGTTAAACGTTTTCTTTTCCGAATGTAAACAAGGTTAGGATGGCTTAAGTTCGCTCCATTGTTCTCTTAGTACACTTGACATCAGATGTTTTGAGAAAAGGATCCTCTCACAGATCAGATGACCGGCCACTCTCATATCCTGGAGTCAAGTTTCTGACGCGCATCATAGGGAGTACAGTCATTCGTACATGCAGCGCTCTTACAAATTATGTCATGGGTATTTGAACAGTGGCTGGATTGTGGGATGTTTACTTCATCTGACCGTGACTGGAGGATCATCGGATTCAGCCGGAGGTATTGCATTTAGAAGTTTGTGTTTCAATGCAAGACCCGCTGTTTCTCGGTTTACTTCCCCAGATGTCTCTCCCCTGTTACGGGGGGTTTGTTCAGTAGATCCGGACTGGCACTGAAACGACGTGTGGGGCCAGGTGTTTATAAGCTCTGACCAATGACTGGTATGAATGGTGTGTCTGCAACCATCCTAATGCTGCAGCTCTAATACGTGTTTTAGGGATAACTTTCAACCGCATATATGAACCAACATGCATGCAGATATAGATCTACAAGGGATGTTTGAATCAGATAGTTTACTTTTGAACTGGGGACAGATCTGATGTTCATATTTGTCTTACCTGTGTATATTGGAACTATGTGGATGTTCTAGCTGGTGATCTGTTCCCATTACCTGAATCTGGATCCGACATGGTTTACCTTGCAAACGATTTCATAACACATTTTGCAGCATGGCCCTGGAAATGTTGCGGGTGAGGGAAGATAATCTACAAGTTATGGAATTTGTATGTATGTTATTGTTACAAGGTTATCGCACACCAGAACTCACAGGTCTCTACCAATTTTTAGAGTTATTCATCAACATCTACAATCATGTAGATTGGGCATGAGTGCAGCTGCATCAAGTACAGCTGCGCATTTACGAACAAACTGAGCGGAAAGGATATCCCTTACTACTTGTCCCTTCCCTCTCCTTTTTAGAAAAAATACCCAGATTTGGGGTTTTAAACAAAACATTTTTAAAGAATTCTTTTTTTCTTTTTTCAAGTGTGACTATACTGAGCTGAGAATAAAAATAAAGCTACAAAATTCATCGGCAATGTTTTTGGCCACACAGATTTTTAAATAGAATTTTGTACAACATTTGATGAATAGCGTGAGATAGGACCAGTCTCTCTCCCTATCCCCTAACCCTAGATAAGCAGCTCGTCAGCGCATCCTAGGGATAGTAAAATCACAAGGGTTTACGAAGAAATGTTGGAGGGTAACTTTAGTCATAGGCTACATGATTGTAGATGTTGATGAATAACTAAATATTGGTAAAGACCTGTGATTTCTGGTGTGTGATAAATGTATTGGGGAAACTCGCAGGAATACTCCCCGCTTTGAGTTCAATAAGTGTGTTATTGTTACAAGGTTACCCATTATTGTTTTTATGATTTATTTTGGTATGCTTGGTAATTTATTTTGATTGTTCTATTTTGATTTGATCTGTCCTTGCCATTTATTGAATGGGTTCTTGCTTGATTTTGGTTCATGTGCTCTTTTTTCTCTAATTTCGCCTTCTTTTAAATGTGGTGATATTTTCCCCAACTGCAGTACCATCACACTCCTCATTTCTGTAGCAATCGGCAATATGCAAACGGTTTCGTCTGTAAAGGAATTTCGCCTGTGAATCCCCAATTTTCTTGTCAGTATGCCTTACTCTTGTTTGTGTCGCCACCCTTATAAATACGGACTACCCCTGGTGCTCAGGTTTCCCTCCAGCATATCTTTTAATGGTTGGAACGATGTGGGGGATTTGGTGGACCTTTTTGTTGTTTTCAAGTAGCTAAATGGCTTAAAATGAGGTGGTACCATCAAGTAACAACGGCATGGTGTGGTTGGATAAATCACCTTTGGATAAGTTGTGTGGTGCTGACATGTACATTATCTTTGGGGGTTTGTTTAGGGTTGTTCCACATTTGGTATGGCATTTTTATTAATAGTAGGTGGGCTTAGTATAGCTTTAGGGCTGAAATACTTTTTCATTTACGCTGTTCATAAACTCTCCTTCGATCTCACCTGACCCTTTTTGATCATCAAGGGTTTATTTTGTTTGTGCCTTTGTTTTTTATGGATGGTGCCACCTTCATCAGTGAGATTGATGTCCTCTATTTAGGAACTGCCTCATTTGTTGACCTTATAAGAGACAATTCTACAGAGTGTGGGGTGGGCTTGGATGGATGCGGTGGAGGTGTAAATGACTTGGGGTGCTTTAAACCAGGTGGGTGCTTTCAAGAAACAAATGGTATGATGAAATATGGTTAATCTAGAACGATTAATTGACATTATTTACATGCAGATACATTTTCTTTGGGGTATGTTGGGAGTGTCTCACGTTTTATTGTTACCCTTTAATCGAAAGGTCATCATTAACTGCATGCATAAGAATTTGACACCTTTCTTTGACATTTTAAACATGTACCATTACCACAATCCACATTCCTACACTATTCATCTGCTTGTTTTTTTGGATGGACAATTGAATTGCATGTTGTGCCATTTATCAATGCCTCCCATTGTTTATCAATGTACAGCTGGGTAGTCCTTGATCTCTATTTTATATTCCAACTATCATGGTGTATTGTTGGATACCAGAGGGCAATCGGGATACATATGAGATTGCTGGAGGAGGCTTACCTTTGTACTCCGATGCACCCTAATAAGCTAATCTGGCGGTAAAATTGGGTTGTAATTCTGAGTTTGTATGAGTGATTTGGGCTTTGGCTTGTTTGTTTTGATTTGGTATATATTTTTGGTATATTATCTTCCTCCTATCTTTCATTATGGATGCAGACTTCTATGCCGATTCTTTTGTGTGACAAATGTATCCGTCTGTTTTCTTTTACTTCTCCATATATTTTGATGTCAATCAACCATTTTTGCCAGTTTATATCCTCATGAGGCCTGGTTCGGATCTTGTGGGTGAGAATGGTATTGTCTATACCCTTACTTGGATGCTCCTTTTGGTCCTCTGTGAAACGATTGCTCAGCTAGTGGGGTTGTCTGCATTTTTGGACTCTTTCTGAGTATAGTTTTTTCTTTATATTGACTTTTAATAGTGGGAACATTTGTGACAGAGTTGAATATAAACAGGTATTTAATTGATTTGCATGCAGTGATGTTCCTTTGCTATCGATAAATGTGGACGCTGTTTCCCCATTTTAGGAACATTTTAATTTTGAATGGTTTATCTTGGGATGGGAATTTTATTATAGTTAGGAAGTAGCTTGGAGTGTTTATCGGGAACACTATATATAGGATTCAATTTCTATCTTTGTTTAGGGATTGGGAGGAGTGCCTAGGACATAGGTCTCGTTGAATGTTTATTCTTTTTTTTTCTAGGCTCAAAGTGCTCTTGGGCTCCAATTATTTCTTAAGAGGGTGTGTTTTTTGTACAATTTGTTTGATTCTGAGACTAGTGCATTGTGGAGACAGTGAGAGAATGGCATGAAGTGCGAGTGGGAAATCTGGAGGTGACCTATGTGTGGTATTCCTGGAATGTTAATGGGATTAACAATCGAGTTAAGAAAAAGAAAATATTTAACTGCTTGGACGACATGAAAGCAGACATGCTTTTTGCAAGAGACCCACATATTGAGTGATGAGATCAAAGGTTTAGAAAAGGAATGGATTGGATATGTTTTTGGGTCTTCTTTCATGTCAAGATCTCGGGGGGGGGGGGTTGCAATCCTTATTTGTAAAAAAGCCCCTCTGAAGGTTTTAAAAGAATGTTTGGATAAATACTGGAGAATAGCTGCCTTATTGGTGGAAATTCAAGGGGAAATCATGATTCTGTGCAATATCTATGCCCCTTGGTTGATGATGGCTCCTTTTTCTTTAGACAAGTTTCTCAGGTGATTCAAGATTTAAATTCTCCAAATATTTTACTTGGAAGCGATGATTTTAATACAGTTTTAGACCCCATTTTATATAGGAGTAAGTATAGACGGGATAGGACAATTGATTATCATCGCTTATCTCTACAGGCTCTCATAGAAGAACACAATCTGAAAGACAATTGGAGAATGGAACACCCTGGTGTGAGAGAATACAGCTTCTTTTCATGCGCACATGAAACCTACTCTAGGCTGGATATACTACTCACCGGTGGTACAATTACTGAGAATTACCTTTCGTGCAATATTGGTAATATTTTGATAGCTGATCATGCACCGATCACCATGCATCTGAAACCGAAATTCGATTTGTTTAAGTCTTTTATGTGGAAAATGAACACGTCTATTTTGTATGATGAAGATATTCTTGACAAAATTGTTTCTGAAGCAAACTACTTTGTGGAAGAGAATAAAGATTTTCCCTAATAACTTACTAGAAAGTCTTAATTCTATTAAAGACACGAATGCGAGCATTATGCTTCTCTTTCTTTAATTGACCAGTAAAGAAAATGCTCAGCAGCAAGATATTTTGTGCACCAAAGTGTGACATGAGTAATGTGCATAAGAAACAGGTGCACTAAATATAATAAACACAGTAAAAACATAACAACATTATAACATATGACCAAGAGTCTCTGAGGGAACTCCATTTCCCAGGGGACTTTGCTCGAGTTCATTTAGAGGCCACCAACATGCGACCAAGTCCTCCAATAGGTGTCCAGATGCCCTCCATAAACAGTCCTAAACATGATGTAACTTCCTCTTTCGAGGCTGCGAACTTGGCTGTCTATAGTAGAATTGTAACTGTAGCCAACTCGTAGAAGAAAATTGTGTCGGGCTGATGATCGGACGGACTTGTCTGCAGGCGCTGTCAAAAAAGGGAAAAGGGTAAAATTACTTCATGTATATGACAAGCCTAGATCCCTTATTAGGGTGGGAGAGAAATTTTATTGGGTTATTCTGGTAGAATACATACAAGTTCCAAATCATTAACATTCATATTAATGCATTTAATCAATATCAAGCGTGATATGCTGTTATTTTCTCGCCGGGTGGGATAATGCTCGCCTCTGTGTCTTTAATAGAATTAAGACTTTTCTAGTAAGTTATTATGGAAAATCTTTATTCTATGTCAAGACCGGAGGCTCCCATTATGCTTGTTTAAATCTTACTTACCACAATAGATGCCGGTTTCGGGTAGAATTGTTTGAATACTGATTCGCTTGCCCAATCTGCCATCCTCATGATGTCTTCTAGGCGTACTCCCACCTGAAAGGCTTTGGAGGCCATGGCTCCTCTAACGGAGTGGGCTCCGAAGTGCTGGGTATCAATCCCTGCTCGAGTTAGAGTCCAGCGCACCCAGCGTGCCAAAGTTGAAGCTAAAACTGCTTTGTGTGGTTTACGTAGAGCTATCAGTAGCTGCCCGTTAGGGGAGGTCCTGAGTGAAGCGGTCTTTTCTTCGTAGACTTTCAAGCATTTAACCAAGCAGAGCTTGGATTGATATCTAAAGGCGGGATAAGAAATCACCCTGGAATTGCACTTCGTCCTCCTATGTATATGCAATACGATGCAGTCAGAGAAAATCCTGCCTGCTAGATCGAGAGCTCTGACGTCAGAGACTCTCCTGCAGGAGACCAAGCAGAGTAGGGTAGTAAGTTTGCCGGATAGGGCCGTACGTGATAGTTCCTCGTTACACGGCCATGACAAAAAGAGGTTCAATACCTTATTAACGTCCCAAAGCTTGTCATAGCGGGATGGAGGTGGGACGGTAAGCCTCACACCCTTGAGCAACCTGCAGACGAGGTGGTGTTCTCCTGCTGGGACTCCTTGGACAAGGTCATGACCTGCGGAAATTGCTGAACGATAGGCGTTCATTGTCCTGTAGGCAAGCCTTCTTTCTACTAGGGAAGCTAGGAAATTCAATATCTCCTCTACATGTGTTGAAATTGGATGTCATCTCTTCTCTCGGCTCCAGGTGCTCCAAGAGTTGGAATACCTCTTAAGGATAGTAGGAGCCCAGCTCTCCTTGATGAGATTGATCGCCATGCGGGACATGCCTGGGACTCTCCATCTTGACCTGAAATCCTCCAGGCCGCTTGGGTTAGAGATCCGCTGAGGAGGAGGGGATGACGCTGACCTGATGGATCTAGTAGGAGATCCGGAAATTGGAGTAGTAGGCTTGGAGAATCCGAGGAAAGTTCCAGAAGAACTGGATACAAGGTCTGAGATTACCAGACCGGTGCTATAAGGATTAGATCCAAATGCTCCTGACGGGTCTTCGCCAAGGTCCTCGCTATCATAGTGAATGGGGGTAAAGCATAAAGTATTCCCTGGGACCATGGCTGCAGAAATGAATCTGTTGCGGCTGCTGCTGGGTCCGGCCTCCAGCTGTAAAACACTGGTAGCTGAGTATTGAGTCTGGAAGCAAATAGGTCTATGGACATCGGACCCCAAATCTCTTGGAGGCAGAGAAAAACTTCCCCCGTTGAGCCTCCAATCACTGTAATCTGTCGAGTGACGGGAATACCAGTCCGCTACTACGTTTGAGAGACCGGGGAGGTATTCCGCTGTGACTGAAATCTGATGGTCCAGACAGAAATACCAGAAATCCTTGGCTAATTCTGCTAGATGGTTGATTTATCTTACTGCTGAGATGTTGTCCATTTTTAGCAAGCTACAGCAACTCGCTCTGTCTCTGGCAAAGGAGCATACTGCAAAGGAACCTGCAAGAAGCTCTCGACAGTTCATATATAGATCGAGCTCCTGAGGAGACCAAGTTCCTCCCGTGGCTACGGAACCGCATCTCGCTCCCCAGCCGGAGCAACTGGCATTCGATTCGATGATCATATCTGGAGCGGAACCGAAAATGGCTCTGACGATCCAGGCTTCCATGTGAGTGAGCCACCAGTTGAGCTCTGTCCTCGCTTGAGGTGATAGTGTCAGGAGTTGAGAGTAAGAAAGGCTTCGCCTTCAGTGTTGGCCCTTCAGTCTTTGTAGTTCTCGATAGTGAAGGGGTCTGGGAAATATTGCCTGGATGGAGGAGGATAGTAGCCCTATCACTTTTGCTAGCTCTCAAAGAGAGAACATGTTCTTCTGTAAGAGCCTGCGTATCTCTCTTTTGGTAGAATGGATCTTGGCTGATGGGAGTCGAAGTTGAGAATTCTGGGTGTCCACTACGAACCCCAGAAATTCCATGTTCTTGGATGGAATAAGAATTGACTTTTCCCAGTTTATAAGAAAACCGAGGCTGTGTAGCATGTTTATGGCTAGTCTGATCTGTTTCTGAACTAGTTGCTGTGACTGGGCCATGAAGATGATGTCGTCTAGTTAAATTATAAGACGTACGCCTTGTTCTCTTAGATGAGCTACTACAGGCCTTAAAAGCTTGGTGAAAACCCAAGGCGCTGAAGAGAGCCCGAAAGGTAGGCTTGTGAACTCCCAATCTCGATTTTTCCAAGAAAATCTCTTAACTTATGTGTGCCTGATGAATCAGCACTGCGCGGTAGGCGTCTTTTAAGTCTAGACGCATGAGCCTATCGTTCGGTCTCAGGAGATCTCTTGAGCATGTGTATACCTCAAACAAAATTTATGGGGATGCCCAATATCACGATTGGTCCTACAGGCAGTTTACTGTGAAACAATATAAATTGGGCCAATCGGGGAGAGGGGTGTCCTCTTTAATGAATATATGGTCTCTAACAAATATCGACCAATAATTCAGTTAATTCAATCAAATAAAATCAGATTTATTGTGTCATACACATTTTATAAGCATATAAAAAGCAGTATACATTATGTATAAAGAAAAATCTTTTTTGGTTTTTGCAGTTTTAAATAACCGTATTGTGTGTTCAAAAGAAAAATCAATATATTCCGAATACACAATTTCAAAAGACCAGGCTCACCTATCACAGTACACTACCATTCATTCTCTCTCATTCTGCATTGCATTCATACTCACTCTCTCTTCTCAATCTAACCCTATATGGTTAGATATGACCACTACGTTGTTATAATTCTACTGGGTTCAGATCTCTTGCTCAGTAAACCCATCTGTGTAGGGATAACTCTCACAGATTCCAGATGTCTACACGTGTTTCGGTTGTTCTAAAAACCACTCTTTAGGGTCTTCTCAGTGTAGCAACCTTCTTCAGGACAAAACAACAGCAGGGGTTCTGTATGCTGTTTGTTCTGGTAGGGTAAGCCCAGGTCTCTGCACTTATTACTTCGTGCAGATGATTCAGATGTTGGCGTCAGTCCATTTTGTTCAATGGGTCCTAGTTACCCCACAAAACCACAACTTGGGACGATGTGCCTGTGTTCTTGGCACGGTCCTCTTTTCCACAAGTCTGCAAGTGGTGTTTCAGATTCAGCCAAATGCAACTAAATCGGATCCAATTGCCTCATTTCAGGTAGTCAATCCTCACAGTCACACCCTGACTTACACAGACGCGACGGTGCGAGATTAGTCAGCCGCGAGAGGATCGGGTGTGACTGTGAGGAATAGCATAACTGGCGTTTCCTAACAGGCAAATAGCCCACTGAACCCAACCAGAGAGTATCACTGGATCAATGGGGTCAGATGAGCTGATGGCTGCTTCCGCTAGATCTGAGATCTTGGCTAGTGGACCCGCCACGTCCAGTACTTTGTCCTGACAGGACTTCCAGGCACGGTCTATGCCTTTCCTTGGGTCTTTCGCGTTTTTACCTAGGAAGGTGATCATCTTTGAATCTAGCTCCGGTGTTAGAGCTACCTTGTCCGCAATATCTGGACGTGGACATTCGGCTCAAAGTCTGGCACTGACTTCTTTATCGAGTGGCTTGCGTAGCCTGAAATGAAAATATTTTGCTGTCTTTGAAGGCGGTTCCCAGTCGGTGGATCTGGGGTGCATAAGATCTTCCGGAGTGAACATCCCCTCTGCAGGAGACTTGTTCCCGGTTGTGTGCTCTGGGATGGGGTCTGCCACAATCCCTGATCTTGAGGGCTTTGAACCCTCTATTTGAAAGTCCTCTTCAGATGAATAGTGGGAATGATCAGCGTCATAGACGCCCCTGTTCTGATCGTCTTCTGTGCCCTGTCCATATTCCTCCAGGCTTGAGTGTCCATCTCCCCTGATTTCTTCCTCGGGGTAAGAGGGTTCATGGGAAGGGGTTACGTTCCTGTTCATAAAGGCTTGCTTTAGCCTGGAGAAGGCGTCCGATACGGCAGCTGTGGCATTATTTGGCTGACTCGGTGGGGGTGGGGGAGGGACCGGAGAGCTCTTGTGAGCCGGTATACATCCCCCTTCAGTAAGGTGCTTCCTTTTTTGTGTTCTCTTCCTCCCGGGAGGGGAGGTCCCTCTTAAATGCTCTTCCATAGTGTCCAGACGATGTTGAATGGGAATGAGCATATCTGTCACTGCTCTTTTAATGCTGGTCTCCACGGAGGATCCCAGTACCTTTTGTAAGCTGTTAGCCATTGCCACCTCATCTATATAGCAGTGATCTCCCTCATTCTCAGACCAAGCCTGATCTGACTGAGCTGAGTACTGCGCTGCCATTGTAAAATGAAAGGCACCTTACTCACTTTTTTTTTTCTTTTTCTGGGCTTCTAGAACGCCTTCTCTCACTGCCCAGTAATATCAGTTCAGCTTTGTTAATGTCCTAAGGATGGCTGAACAGGAGATTTCTTTCTGCCGAGGAAAGGATCAGAGAGAGCAGGAGCTCCGCTGGTGGTCTGCGGGCGGCGCCGCAGGCTCCAGCAAGGCCGCGCCGTCCCCCCATGCCCGAGGAGAGCACTGAAGGGTCGGGGAAGCCGGCGCGAGTCCGCCGAGAGATCCGCTTGTGCGGATGAGAAACAGCTGATCAGCTGCAACGGTGCGTAGCTTCGTATTACACAGTCTCCGACGCCAGCAGGAAGCAGCTGGCATCGGAGCTAACAACAAAGGTAACAACCATATTAGTAAATCAATCAATAAGAAGAGCGCACTCTTAATTTAAAAATATAACAATGAAACATAATAAATCAATAATTATGAAATAACGTTGCCTTTAAATTATATAAGCATGTCATAGACAGTGCTAAACATGTATGTACTTATCTCTTGCTGTGAGCAGCAAAGAAAGAGGAAGATACATCATGTTTAGTACTTTTTATTGAGGGGATCTGGACACCTAATGGAGGACTGGATCACATGTTGGTGGCCTCTAAATGAACTCGAACAAAGTCCCCTGGGAAATGGAGTTCCCTCAGAGACTCTTGGTCATATATTACAATGTTATTATGTTTTTACTGTGTTTATTATATTTAGTGCACCTGTTTCTTATGCACATTACTCATGTCACACTTTGGTGCACAAATTATCTTGCTGCTGAGCTTTTTCTTTACTGGTCAATTAAAGAAAGAGGAGCATAATGGGAACCTCCGGTCTTGACATAGAATTGCTCAGATGACCTAAGTTCGCAGACTGTTTGGGAGGCATTTAAATGCACCAGGCAAGGGGTTATATTAGGCTTAGCAAGTGAGAAACGGAAAAAGAATGAGAGATCTAGACAGGAACTAGATTTAAAAATACAAGACCTTTCTAGAGACTTGATGCTGGACCAGATTGACATTGTAAAATTCAAGGAATTACGAAGATTGAAAAAGGAAATTAATACTATACTCTCTGAGAGGGCTGCATGTAGTTTCTATTATTCGCGGTGCACCTATTTTGAAAGGGGGGAGAAATGTGACAGGTGGTTAGCGTATAGATTAAGGAAAAGGAACTCTGATGCGGCAATCACTTCGATTTTGGATCCTAGCGGCATGATCACATTTGATCCGAGACCGATTAATTGCAAATTTTCTTTTTGTTAAACAATTTCTATTTGTTTTCAACATAATCAAAACAGTTTACATTTATTAGCAACCAGTCAACACATTGCAAATAATATAACATTCCCTTTCCCACCCCGAAGTCCCCCCTCCCAACCTCGACCTACACCACACCCTACCTACACATCTCTTTGTACTGCCCTCTACCGGTATTCCAACGGTAGAATCCTGTGCGGGGGGTCTCTGCCAGCTCGTGAGTTTTATGTTCAGAGGCTGTTGGACCCGCTATAAGCTGTCTCCATACCTCAACCCCTCCCACCCCCCCCTTGATCACCTTCTCCACTGGACGCCTTTTGCCACACTGTGGTCGCTGCGTTAGCCCATTTTAACAGGTCCCTCCACCACACTTGTGCACTGGGTCTTGTTGGGAGTCTTCCAATCCATCGCTATTCTCTGTTTCGCCAGAATGTATGCCAAGTCTTTAAGTTTACTCACATGCTTGGCTCTCTTTGGGTCTCGGGAAACCCCCCAGCAGGCTAGCTTTGGTAGACTCCATATCTAAAATAATTTCCGCTTTTTCCAACAATTGTGCCACCTCCCTCCAAAATCTGCCAATTTCCACACATGCCCAAAACATATGGACCAAATCCGCCTCCACCTCCCCACATTTCGGGCACGCCTGTGTACCTTTCTGACCAAACCTGGTGATCTTTTTCACAATTAGGTATGCTCTATGTGTCACATAAAGCTGTATCTGTTGAAATGTTATGTTTCTCGACACCATCTTGTGATATTTTTTCACTCTGCTCCACCCTTTGTCTGACATTGGTTCCCCAGATCCGCTTCCCACTTCTGTCTGATTTGATCCATTTCCCCACCCACCCTAGACATGAGCAGTTCATATATACGTGAAACTTCATGTCCTCCTTCCGCCACATCATAGAATGATTTGATAACTTCGTCCAGCTGCAAGCACGCATCCCGATCCGGCCACCTCTGTTTTAGGCTGCACAAAATTCTAGTGTGCGTTATATATTGCCCTCTGTGTATTCCAATGTCTGCTATCAATTCCTCTAATACCTGGGGTATTCCTTCTTTAATTACATCCCCCACTGTAGCTACTCCCATGGGCTCCCAACTCTTCCGAACATTCCTCCTAGTCTGTTCATCCACCCCTGCTAGCGTCACCAGTGGTATCTGAGGGTAGTACGCTGCTGCACCTTTTAGTTGTCTTGCTCTGCCACCGCTTACACCCTAGGCGCAACAGTAGGTGCTCACTGTTTTTGTATTCCTCTGGGAGCCATATAATTTTCTTCAGGAAGAACGGAGCACTGATCATACCCAGCAGCCTCGATTCAGAGGTTTGTTCATCCATCAGCCACTTAGCCATGAATTGTAGCTGACCAGCAAGGAAGTATACTTCAAGGTTGAGCATTCTTCTACCCCCCTGTTCATATGGGTTCTCTAGCTTCCACAACGCCACTCTATTTCTCGAGTTATGTCATATAACGCTCCTGAATATACTGTTCAGTCTGTTAAAAAAAGGACTTCGGAATCACAAAAGGGACATTGACAAAGCAATGTAGGAGTCTCGGCAATACCACCATCTTCAATAATGCTGTACGCCCCATTATTGATGGTAGTAGTTTAGCCCAGAAGGATATGCACTTTTCAATTCTGTCCACCGCTTTCACCATATTGTGCTTGTGTTCCTCTTTGGGATCGTGGTATATGTCCACTCCTAAGTATCTAAATGTTACTAGTTCCCATTTAATTGGCAGCACCGGTAATCTATGGATGGATCTGCCTGTGTACCCACTGAAGGGAATGATATAGGCTCGATTTCAGAGGGTTTACTTTTATACCAGACAATAGGGCATATCGCACCATCACCTCCAGAACATACTCCAAGTTCTCCTCAGGGTATTGCAAGTATAGAAGCATGTCATCAGCATACAATGAGATCAAATGTTTCCCTTCCGATGTGTTTATTCCCACCTCCCTGTTAGGGAGAATTCTCTGTTAAGGCTAATTTCCCAAACCTAGTGAGTCCCTCAGCAGCTTTGCTGGATTTATGGGGTTTATTTTTTTTTCTCCTGCTAAGAGTGAGACTCTTTTTCTCCCACTCTTAGACATGATTTGAGGTGTTCCTTTCACTTTGTATGTGTTTTATGGGCTATGGGGTCCTTTACCCCATAGGGCTTCATGTGTTTTTGGTATGTGGGTTGCACAGCACCCTCCGTGCAGTAACCCAGGGGTGTCGTAGCGACCCCCAAACATAGACTCCATACCCTGGGACTGACTACTGTCTCCCAGGGCATGTAAAGTCACCATTGGCTTTACTAGTCTTAAATTGTGAACAGAACCAGTACAAACCATCGTACTGTGGACGTACTGGTCGGGGTAATTCGATTGCCCCGGGGTCTGTTGTTCGAGGGGGCACTGTCCAGTCCTCCCCACCCCCAACCGAGTTTTGGCTGGTGGCAGTGGATACTACTTTTTTTTTTGTTTAGATATTTTTATTAGTTTTCAGTGTAAAAATGATATAACCATTAACAATCCAGAAATGCATTTTGTACAACTTAATTAAATCTTCATATCTTAACAATTCGTCAACATTCCATGTATTAACATAAATCACAGCGTTGAGTAATAACGTGTACAATTCATGGTTTCTCGGTCATTCATTTAGTGTGTAATGAAAGAAAGAAAAAAAAGGAAAAACAGCATTTGTTCACTAAGTTGAGTTCATTGGGTCAATTATCTCCTTTTAAATCAGATTAATCCATAAATTCATTGGGGGGTGAGAGATATCGGAATTCATAATCACAGTTACTGCCTCCACACTTCCACCACCTAAAGCATGCAAATACGTAGTTAATGTGGTCATGGGTTACCGCTGTTGCGTTTCTCCCTCTAAAGCGTGCAAATACAAATTCAATGTGATCATCGACAATTCAAGAATTCATAAAGTGCTTTAAGAGTTGTGGTTGAAAATACATGTGTTCCTTCTCAGATACAAAGTCTAGAAAGGGATGCCATATTTTCCGGAATCTCGAAAGTTTCCCCTCCACCACTGCCGTAAGTTTTTCTCAACCTAGCAATTCCCATAACTTTAGCCACCAGTAAGCTAGGTGCGGGCCTTCTATTGTCTTCCAAAATCTAGCTCTAGTGATACGGGCAGCCACCAATAAATGGGAAATCAGGCTTGCTTTGTGTCCTGACATTGGAAAGGACCCTTCTTCTGGGGCGTCCCCTAATAAGAACACTCTGGGGGCCATAGGGAGCAAAGAACCCGTGATTTCTTTGATTTTAGATCTCACCTCTAGCCAATATGATTGAATAACCCGGCACTCCCACCACATGTGCGCCATGTCTCCACGTTCACCATACCCGTGCCAACATGTGTCCGGATATTCTGGGTTAATGGAGTGAAGCCTGTTGGGGGGGGAAATACCATCTAAAACAAATTTTAATAGCATTTTCTTTTATTTGAGTGCAGCGGGAACTAGTCTGGGCACGATGCCAGATTCGCTGCCAAGACTCGTCTAAAATCTCTAGGCCCAGTTCTCTCTCCCAAGCTTTCATATATGGGAGCTTCTCCTCTGTGGAGGTTCTTTCCAGGAGTTTATAACATAGCGATATCTTATGGGATTGGTGTCCTTCAAGGATTTTCAACTCTATGCCGAGGGGGGTTTTTTGGGCTGCTCGGCGGATGTCCCTATTAGTGAGCCAATGGCGCAGTTGTATGTATCGAAAGCGTTCTGTCTCTGGGAGATCAAACTTCTCTTTGCATGCCTGGAAGGTCAGTGGTTCGTGGTCTACATATAGATCTCTCAGGCACAGTGGTTTGTCTCGACTCCAGGTTCGGTACGCTGTTGGCGCAAGTCCCGGAGTGAAAGCGTAATTTTGGGTGATAGGAGACAGTGGCCGTAGCCCTAGTGGGATACCCCTCTGTGATCGTGCTTTATCCCAACGCTTCAGGGTGGACAAGATACCAGTTTTGAAATTACGTGCTTCTTTCTGAAGAAACGGGAGGTGGGCTAAAGGAAGTGCGGCAGCGGTCTGTTCTATCTCTAGCCACTTGGCTGGGTCTGGGGAGTCCCTCCAGGAAAGCATTATGGCTACCTGCGCAGCTCTGTAATAACGTGCTAGTGAGGGAAGGCCCAGACCTCCCAACATTCTTCCCCTTGTCAAGAGTTTACCGGGGGATACGCGGCTTCTTCCTCTTCCAGATAAACTGGTATATCTCCTTTTGGAGATTTATAAGATCAAATTCTGGGATGGCTATTGGCAAATAATGAAAGGCAAATAATAGTTTCGGGAGAAGTGTCATTTTAACCGCATTAATACGGCCTAGACATGAGATTTCCTAAGAATCCCACCGCTGTAGCCATTCCCTCAACTCTTTAAACAATGGGGGGATGTTTGCTCTGTAGAGGCCCGCACGTGTTGGGGTCAATTTTACCCCCAAATATGGAATCTCCGTTGGAGACCAGGGGAAATTCGTCAGCATTCGCAGCTCCTCTGGTCTATCTAAGTCTGCAGTCAGGGGCATACCTATTGATTTAGCGGGGTTTGTCCTGAAGCCAGATATCTCGGCAAATTGATTTAGGAGACCTAAGAGGGGCAGGAGTGTATAAGGGGTGTCTCGCAAGAAGCAAAGTAGATCATCCGCATATAGCGCAATCTTATGGGACTGCCTGCCTACCTCAAAACCTTCATTCAACCGACAGGTTTGTGGAGGCGTTGGAAGCATATCAGGCCGAGGCATGGAAAACAATACTGGGGCATGATCAGATGAAGCTTTGGGGAGGATCTCCACTTCTGTGACATGGGGGATGAGGGCGTCAGAAAGGAGAAACATGTCCAACCTAGAAAACCCTCTGTGTACGGGAGAAAAAGTATAATCCCGTTCACCCTGGTGAAAAAATCTCCAACCCTCAATCAAGGAGGAGAGAGGTCAGGGCCATAACATTCTTGTCTGTCAGGGTTGAGGGGAGATACTTCTCTTCTAAAGGGTTAATTACAGCGTTAAAGTCAACCCCGATTATGAGGTCTCCCTCCGCATGTTCATTCAGCATTCTCGATACATTGGCAAAAAATTGGTGTTGGTTAACATTTGGCGCATACAGTGATAAAAGGGTCGCCCTCTTACCATACAGTGTGGCTATCGCTAGAACATACCTTCCCCCCTTGTCTGACCAGGTTCTATGAATTGTCAATGGGGTCCCCTTCCGGACGAGTATAGCTACCCCACATTTCTTTGTCCCAGAAGAGGCGCAGAGTCTGGTTGGGTAGAGTTCATCATTCAGGCAAAATTCATCTGCCGGCAACATATGCGTTTCCTGTAGAAACCTTTTTGTAGGATTGTACGTCGCCAGCTGGTGAAATAGCGCTCGTCTCTTAATTGGGGAATTGAGACCCAGAACATTAAGAGTCAGACAGATTATATTCGGTGTCAATGTCTCAGTGTTCTCCCCCCGCAGAAGGCATTTTTAACATAGGTATCTGTCCTGCACCATCCCTTCCCCAACGTCATCCCAGACCAGTTCTGAAAGGCCCAAAATTTAACTACCAAGACACTATACAGTTCACTCCAGTTGACCCATCCATTAAAGCATTCTGCCAATATTGTAGATTTGAAGCCGATGTTATAAGGGTTGACCCATTTCTTATGGTCTCCCTCCGAGACCAACTCAACCTTAGTGTTCCGAAACAGCAAAAAAGTATACAAAGAAATTTGTAAGACAATCAAATCAAAAGAAGAACAAATAAACATAAAAGAACAAATTGTACCATCGGGCGACATACTGTAATGTCCCGAACTATGGTGAGCCAAAAGCTGCAAGTAATTTCCATTAATCTCAACTTCCATTGAAACCATAGTTAACTTCCAATAATATGGGCGCTTTCCGGCCTAGGGCCCCCATTTTGAGAGCCATATGGAGTCCTGTGCATTGCATAAGACTCTTGCAAAAATGAACTCCCTAACAATTACCCAGTGTCTCAAGTCTAATCAGGAGACCCGGACCAGGCCGCATGGCCCCTAATACTGTCCCCACAAGAACAGGCTCCTTAGTATTTCTCAGACCCCTCAAAGTTTCAACCGCTCTAAGTTGTGTCAATCATTCGAGATGCAGTTCTGCCTTCCTATTTCCTCATAAAGCAGAAGCTTTGCCCTTGTTTCAGATTTGTTTCATTCGCCTTCAGGCAGGGGCCTCCTCCGACCGCAGGAGATTAGGTGAATTAGAGCGGCCGCCTGAACTGTTTGGGGATAGACGGGCTTGATCCTCAGTTGTAGCTCGACCATTGTGAGCGGTGAGACCACCTACTCGCCTCCATCCTCTAGGCTTCCTTCTTCTGTCTGGCGAGGCAGGACATAAACCGGGCTCTTTATTTGGAAGAGCCTCCAGATCCGATGTGGATGTCGAAGCAAACTC
Organism: Ambystoma mexicanum; assembly: GCF_040938575.1. Taxonomy (NCBI): domain Eukaryota; kingdom Metazoa; phylum Chordata; class Amphibia; order Caudata; family Ambystomatidae; genus Ambystoma; species Ambystoma mexicanum. The sequence continues at coordinate 276,666,035 of NC_090927.1, read as the reverse complement.
CGTCATTAGTTCCCTCGCTTCCATCTCCGTGACGATCGCATAGTGTTGATTGCGGAAATCGAAAAGGTAGTTTGCAAGGGAACCCCCAACGGTAGCGGACCCTCTGGACCTGCAGACATGAGGTGACTTTTTGTAGACGGTGTCGGCAGGCTAAAGTATATGGGGAGAGATCCTGGAACAGGTGAACCGTCACACCTCGAAACTGGACAGACACTGTCTTCCTGGCCATCATCATAATCTCTGCTTTTTGGCGGAAGTAGTGAACTCTGGTGAGGACATCCGGGAGAAGATGCCTTCTGTGCTGTATGGAAGAATATACTCGGTGGGTTCTGTCGAGAATCAGAGCGTCAGAGGAGGCCAGCCCCAGAAGGCCACGAAACAGGTCACCAACATATTCTGGCAATTCCTGATCTGTAATTTGACGAGGAATACCTCGAATGCGCACATTATTGCGCCTAGATCTATTTTCAAGGTCTGCCTGCTTAGTCCAGATTTCCTCAAGGTGGTCCTCAATCACTCTAACCCGTTCCGAGAGCACCTCTGTCTCATGTGTTAATTCGCAAGTGGTGTCTTCTAGGTCATTCACTCTGGTCTCAATGCCACTTAGATGGGAGGTAAGTTCCCCCAGAGACTTAGCTAGAGTGTCTCTAGAGGTATTTATCTCTGACTTAATATCCTGCGTGATCTCTTGCTTGAGTGCTCTCAGCATGTCCTCTAGATCTGATCTGGAGAGAGCCATGTCTGCTATAGAGGCTTAGCAAGGGCAGGGTGTAAGTCCACAGATATTGTATGCCTCTGGGGTTTCGGGGCTGCTTGAGATGTCAGGAGAGCTTTTATATCTTGCACTTGTTCCCTCTTCTTGGAACCTGCTCTGGGCATAGTTGGGGAGGCAAAGCCCGAGTTCCCAGGCAGAGCGCTGCAAGAGGGCCAAGGGACCCCAGGGACAGCTAGGCTCCACAGTGTTGAACGGAGGAGGCGCGTAGTAGTAAGTGCTCAGGAAGGGTCAGCGTTGGGCCGCACGATGAAGTGGGGGAATCCTGGTATGGTCACCAGTAGTTGTTGCAGGCAAAGGCTAGCAATCCTCATGAGCGTTCCCCCCCTCCCCCCGCCCATCTCTGCGCAGGAGCTCAGTATCAGTCCCCCAAGTCCGCTTCTCCGCCCGGGGGTCACCCAAAGTCCCGAGACAGCCCTCACTTCCCTAGGGGTCCCAGCACCTCACCTCCGATCCCCTCTTCGGAAAGGCTGGAATCAGTTTGGGCCAGGCGCAGCGCTCTGCACTGTCCACCAGCGCGCTCCAGGCTTCTGAGCTCTCCTTTACGATCGCGATCGATCGCCGCCTCCGTCTCCGGCACCGGCGCAGGGCCCGAACCGCTCCTCCCCCGGAGCCTTTGGTGCGCCGATCGGAGGACAGGGGGGCCTCCCTCCCGCCGGGAGCACACGCGGACAGTCGGAGAAAGCCTCCAAGGAAACGAGTCTCCACCGCCCCAGGTCTGGTCCGAGTCGTAGGCTTGCCTCCTATGAAGAAGCAGGGGAGGGCTCCCAGGGTCTCCTCGTCTTCGCTGGCGGGTCGCAGCTGCAAACATCAGGGTCTCCACTGGGATAGCGAAATGGCGCGCACCGCCATCTTCATTACGACCATCATTGCCAGGGGACTCTGACTCGCCTCGGTAAGTTCATCCGCTGTTCCAGCCCGTTTCTGCTCCAGGTCGTGATCCGCAGGGTCTTGCCGCATTAATCTTCAGTTTCGCGTGCTCGGGGGGGTGAAACATACGCACAGGACTGCATAAATAACGCTGATTAGGGGGCCCGTCGGCAGAGCTCATAGCAGACCCGTCTTCGTGTGCTGCCTAGCCACGCCCCCTGGATACTACTTTTATATTCGACCGCAAATATATTCCTATGGGATTTTCCCATTGTTCGAGGCTACCACTTTTTAATATAGCCTCGAACATACCGCTGGTTTATTAAATTAATATAAATTCACCGGTTGGTATTTTTTGCCGAAACTCTGTTCCAAAAGAATACCTCTGAGGAGGTGCAGCAGGTAGTGTGACTTCTTAGAGACGTCAGATATATGAGGAGAGAAGGAGAGTGTGGAGTCTAAGATAACCCCGAGGTTTTTTGCCTTGCAGGTAGGAGCAGGAAGAGGGCCAAGAGAGGCCGGCCAGAGAGCTGCAGGGAAGGAGGCAGTGGGTGTGCCGATGAGTAGAATCTCAGTCTTACTGGCATTAAGGCAGAGGTCATTGGCGGCACACCATTCTTGGATAGCAGACAGACAGTCAGAGATGAGGGAAGGAGAGGAGGAGGCCGAGGGTAGCCTGAAAATGAGCTGGGTATCGTCCGCATAGCACTGAAAGTTGGGGCAGAGAGCGGCGATGCGGTGGGCAAGGAGTGCCAGATACTGGTTGAACAGCCAGGGGGAGAGATTTGATCCCTGGGGGACACCACAGGTGGAGAAAAAGATGTCAGAGAGGAAGGACCCCAGTTGGACCTGGGAGGGTCGATTGGAGAGGAAAGAGGTCAGCCACGCCAGAGCCTGACCAGTGATACCCAGGTTATCGCGGAGACGGTTGAGCAGGATGGCATGGTTGACGGTGTCAAAGGCAGAAGAGAGATCGAGCAGAATGAGAACACACGGAGTGTTGGAGTCGAGGTTCAAGAGCAGGTCCTCACGGATGTTCAGGAGAGCAGTTTCCGTGCTTCTGGCAGCTCTGAAGCCAGATTGATGGTCATGAAGACTGCCAAAAGATTCAGCATGGAGGTTAAGCTGGGAGATGGCCAGTTTCTCCAGGAGCTTGCCCAGGAAGGGAGTGATGGAGATTGGGCGAGAGGGGTCAGAAGAGGGTTTCTTAAGAAGAGGGTGCACAAGGGAGTGCTTAAGGGGGGATGGGAAGACTCCAGAGGCGAAGGAGTGGTTGCAAAAGTCAGCCAGGGCAGGAGCCAGGGAGTCGATGTGGTCCTTGATAGTTTTGGAGGAACAGGGGGGAACCTGTTTAGACGAGACTTTAATAGATCGGACTTGTCTGGAAACCTCGTCAGCAGAAAAAAGGGGAAAGGCAGAGAAGGAGGGAGGAGGGGTGGCTGTAGAAGGGCCAGAGGAAGAGCCAGGAAGAGAGGGAGGGAGGTGATAGGAGGAGAGTGAGGACAGGATGTCCTGAGTTTTAGAGATGAAGTGAGAGGCCAGTGCAGTGCAGAGGGCCTGGGAGGGGACAGGAGAGGTAGAGACTGCAGCAGGGTTGGCAAGCTCCTTGCAGATTTTAAAGAGTTCGGCCGAGTTGTTAGATGCCGCAGAGATGCGGGCTTGGATAAGGGCTCTCCTCTTGGTGAGAACATAGAGACGGTATTGCCTTTGGAGCAGGCGGCAGGCCAGTTTGTCTGAGGATGTACATGAAGCACGCCATTTCCTCTCTGCCACCCTGCACTTGCGTTTAAGGGTGACGAGCTCCGAGTCATACCAGGAGTTACATTTGGCTTTGTGCTTCAGGCGGATTCTCATGACAGGGGCAAGGATATCAAGAGTATCAGATATAGCAGAGTGGAGCATGGAGAGGGCTGTGTCAGGGTGGGAGTCAGCCGAAGGGGGAAAGGGGGGGTGAGAAGGTGGCAGCGAAAGCCTCAACTGACACGCGCTTCATGGGTCGGATGACCGAGAAGGTGGGTGGCAGTGATGAGGGTGGCTTTGCCTGTGGGGTAGGGAGGGTGAGGTGGGAGGATAGGAGAAAGTGATCACTCCAGGAGAGAGGAGTGGAGAGAGGGACGGAGAGGGGAAGGTCAGAAGAGATCAGAGCATCAAGAGTGTGCCCTGCAGAATGAGTAGGCCCAGACGGGAGAATAGAGAGTGAGAGAGAGTCGCAGAGGTCACGAAAGAGTCCCGTGGGGGGACAGGAGGCATCCAAGTGGATGTTGAAGTCACCAAGAAAGAGGAGTTGAGTGGTTGAGGACAGGAGTGAGGAGGAGAGGTCAGCCCACTCAGAGAGGAAGAGATTTGACCAGGTGGCCGATAGATAGTAGCCACGGTAAGGGAATGGCTAGGAGAGAGAGAGACGGCAGACGAGGCATTCAAAAGAGAAGTAGGTCTGCGTAGGAGTGACAGTGGCAGGAATCCACTCAGGGAAGATAAGGGCTACACCCCCCCCTGCACGGTTGGGCCTGGGCACAGAGAGGATCTTGTAACCGTCGGTAGGAGTGTGTCAAAGCTGGTGACAGAGCTGGCCGTGAACCATGTCTCAGTGAGACCGAGGACGTTAAGGTCCAGTTCCTCAAGAAGGTGACAGATATCAGAAGAATGCTTGATTGCAGAGCGAGAGTTAAGAGTGGCAATGTGGAGAATGTTGCCATCCTTGAAGGACTTCCGGGGAGGGGTACAGATCAGAGGTACGCCCTGTGGAGGTGTAGAAGAGGGAGGTGAAGTAGCAGCAAGAGAGGGGGCAGGGACGGAGGGTAGAGGCAAGGTAGCCGAGGACAGAGGAGGGGGGACAGCAGGAGAGGAAAGGAAGTTGATGAGGCGTGGGAAGCGTCTATCAAAGAGGTGAAGGTTGGCATGAGGGCCTTGGACCAAGACGGTCCCATTAGCGTAGACATTAATGATGGCCTTAGAGGAGTCGAAGGAGGCCAGGAGGACATCCCAACGGGGGCCACCATTAATGGGAGAAGAGGAGAAAGGAGAGAGCACAGAGACCATATGAAGGGTCGATAGGTCAGGCGAAGGCACGAAAAAGAGGATGTCAGTGAGAGTTTCCTTGGAGCAGGCACTAGTGTAGGTGTCAGCGATAGGGAGGCCTGGGTTGGAGACCAGGATGTCCTTTTTAAAATTTTTCCTACCAGATTTAGTGAGGAGAGCAGGATAGTCAATAGAGAAGCAGTTAGAGAAGATAGGCGAGATAGAGAGCACCAGGAAGTAGGAGGGAGTGGGGGGGGGGAAGACAGACGATACGAGAGCATGCAGGCAGGCAGTGAGCGGCAAGCCCTAGTTTACCACATTTCAGAACAGTGAGTGCGTATTAGGTACAGAGGCCACCTAAGTTTGAGAATCCTGCGAGGGGAGAAAATCCCTAGTTACCACAACTGTGGGACACAGTGAGGTGAAGACACCATGCGAAGAAGTGACCAGGAATAGATGGTGTGGGCCGGGAGGAGGTGGAGAAGAAGTACAGGCGCCTGGCGTCCCCTGCGGACATCTGCAGACACGCAGGGAGCCGCAACCGTAAGAGCCGCCCTTTGCCTAAGGGGCCCTTAGCCGAGGGGGCTGCCGGGCAGGGGGTGGATATAGGCAGAGCGAGGAGGGGAGGGGGTGTGGGGGGGGCAGGGAGGCGGGAAGGGAGAGGAGGACCAGGAAGTGGGAAGGGGGAAGCAGGCACAACAACGCGCTCAGAGCGCGAAAGCAAATTAAAACTTTCTGCAACAAATAAACTCACGGAGGCCCGCAGGGCCAGGCAGGGCTTCCCTTAGCCTGCAGATCCCTTAGGCTACCGGCGTCTGCTCTCCCACGCTCCGATGAACAAAGAAGCGAGCGGGGGGAGTAGCCGTCGAGTAGGCCAAGAGGGAGGCAGCCAATCAGAGGGGGGGGTGGGCGGGCAGGGAGGCGGGAAGGGAGAGGAGGACCAGGAATTTTGAGGCGGGAAGCAGGCACAACAACGCGCTCAGAGCGCGATATTAAATTAAAACTTTCTGCAACAAATAACTCACGGAGGCCCGCAGGGCCAGGCAGATCCCTCAGGCTACCGGCGACTGCTCTCCCACGCTCCGATGAACAAAGAAGCGAGCGGGGGGAGCAGCCGTCGAGTAGGCCAAGAGGGAGGCAGCCAGGCAGCCAATCAGGGGGGGGGGGTGGGCGGGCAGGGAGGCGGGAAGGGAGAGGAGGACCAGGAAGTGGGAGGGGGGAAGCAGGCACAACAACGCGCTCAGAGCGCGAAAGCAAATTAAAACTTTCTGCAACAAATAACTCACGGAGGCCCGCAGGGCTTCCCTTAGCCTGCAGATCCCTCAGGCTACCGGCGACTGCTCTCCCACACTCCGATGAACAAAGAAGCAAGCGGGGGGAGCAGCTGTCGAGTAGGCCAAGAGGGAGGCAGCCAGGCAGCCAATCAGAGAGGGGGGTGGGCTTTCAGGGAGGCGGGAAGGGAGAGGAGGACCAGGAAGTGGGAGGGGGGAAGCAGGCACAACAACGCGCTCAGAGTGCGAAAGCAAATTAAAACTTTCTGCAACAAATAAACTCTCGGAGGGCTTCCCTTAGCCAGCAGATCCCTCAGGCTACCGGCCTTAGCAACTCAAGTCGCACTCTGGTGTGATTGGCCCAGTGGTGAGCTGCCCGGCTCACCACTGCGCATGTAGAGTGACAGCTAGGACTGATGAATGGGGGTTTTCTGCATAAAAGCAGGGCTTTGGGCACTGGGACTTCAGACGTCGCCACAGGACCAAAGAATCCGAAGAGGGAGAAGCTGAGCCGACCTGCAACAACGACACCACCGGTGGAGCCCTGCTGAACCGTCTCACCACTTTTTCCGACGCCAGACAAGATCTTCAATCCGAAGAGTCTTCTTCCTTTGACTGGTGGGGATAACCAGTTTGCCCGCCTTTTCGCCTTCCCGGATCATCTCGCCAAGCACCCCGGCAACCGGAATACCACTTTTTCTCCACTACCGCGAATAAAAGGGTAGTACCTTTTAACCGGAGAACTCCGCGGTTGGTTTCTTCCCTGGCAGTGCAACGACCTTCAGCCTTCCTCCACGTCGAGATCATCTCTTCCTCTGAACGACGCAGTGACTTGCACCCGCTGCCAGGAACAACTGCCCTCGCTGGAGGATCCTCTCCACTTTAAAGGTACTGTGTCCGCCTGGCCTCCCTCGCAACGGTCTGTGTGGGGTGACTCTTAAAGCCTCAACTTACCACTTGGGTTGGCCCTAGGCTGGCTAACTGAACATTTCTAAACTGAACTGATTCCTTTCTGAACTCTCTGCAAGACTCTCCAAGCCTTTTAAACTTTGTGACCTTGGGCACAGTGGTGTCCTACTCTCTCCAAGAGGGAGCCTGGCCTCTGAACATTTTGCTCACAAGTAGACTTTGACTTTCCTGCCTTGCTAAGTGCTTCTGAAGGATTGTGTTGTGTGCTGTTCCTAATTTCTGGAGTGCCATCTTTAGTTAAGCGCTCACCTCTGTCTGGAAATAAGTGGTGTTAACTAAGACTTGTCTAATAAGGAATAAGGGTTGTACATATGATAATAGTGATTGTGTTTTTGAACTTACTTATAATAATAGTGCTAGAGTATTTCTAAGTGTGTGTTTAAATAAATAATTCTATACTTGATACCAAAGCTCTGGTCAGTGTTTGCTTGTGCTACTGTATTTTGGTACCTATCTTGTATACTCTATATACTGTCTAACTCTTCTTGAGAGAAGTCTGGCTGCTCAGCCACAGCTACCAGGTAAATCTGGGTGGTACAGACTGCTACCAATTGGGTTTACTGCCAACACCTGTAGTCTTAAGCCTTTTGCAGTGGTGCCTAAGGGAACTGCACAGGTTTCTGCCTAACACTCCCCGAACTCCGTCCTCAAATATACAGCGCCAGTATGAAGAGCATTGGGGACCATGGGCATCCCTGTCTTGTGCCCTTACTCAGTTGCCATTGCTCGGAAATGGTGGAGCATGTCTTGACTCTTGCCATTGGGGCGTTCTACAATAGCTTCACCCAACTAATATATATGGGCCCTATGCCGAAGTTCTCTAGAACAGCTAGCAATCAGGGCCATTTAACTGAGTCAAATGCTTTCACTGCATCAAGCGATGGATCAATTGCATATTTAAACAGTATTACATGGACTTGTATCGCAATGAATCGGGCATTTCTGGTATTGGGAATGACTTCTTTTGGAACTGAGAAATTCCAAAGATTTCTGACACGGATCGTTTCTCCCTTGAAAAGGAATTGACGGTTGACGAATCGAGGAAAGCGATACTGAAACTGAACATTGGTAGGTATCCAGGTCCGGACGGTCTAACGGTTGAATTCTATAGAATACTACCAGAGTCTGCCCTTGAGCTGTTAAAAGATATATTTGTGGCTTCGGGGAGGGACGGTTTACTACCTAAAAGTTGAATCTCTCTCTATGTGGTAAGGTTAATGCCCTCAAGATGACCTCAGCCCCAAAAGTGAACTATGTTCTTGGCATGTTGCCTCTGAAGATCCGTCCAAACTATTGGAAAGCACTGGAGAGTTTAATGCAGGATTTTATTTGGGATCGAAAACCTCCCAGGCTTAAACTTTGCCAACTCCAATTACCTGTAGACAGATGGGGTATGGGGGTGCCTACTTTTCGCGCATATAATTTGGTGTTCTCCTCCTAGTCATTTGTCCCAAGCTTTGGAAAAATCTGCTTGAATTACTGGGAGTTTGTGCTCTGAAACCGCCACATGCATCAATTTGGTTTAACCAACAATAAAAGAAAACGGAAAGACACTGTTCTGGCCTGAGTGGTTTCTTGGTGGGGTGAAGTGGATTGGTGATCTTGAGAATTGTGGAAGGTGGCCTTCAGCTGATGAAATTAAATCGAAATGGAACACTTCGGGTTTTTCGAATTCGGATTATAGGCGGTTGATGAAGGCGGTCGGAGAGGTTATGTACTAGATTTGAACCTCTTTATGGCTAAACCTAAACAGGGAGTAGGAGTACTGGCTAGCAGAATTTTACAAGCAGAAAGTCACAAATTACAAGGAAAATGGAGTAGAAGATTAGACCTCACAATTTCCTCAGATGTCTGGCAGAGTATGTACAAAAATGTAATGCTTTGCTCACTTAATCTTGGGGAGAGATTTAGGCTGATTAACATTTTGAATAGAGTTTACTGGAGCCCGGAACGTTTACAGAAGCAAGGCCTTTCAGACTCTGATGAATGTTGGGGATGTGTGCATCAGGTTGGAACTCTTGAACACCTGCTTTGGAACTGTGCTGGAGTTTGGGGGAGTGTACTCGGTGAGGCCATAGATCTTGATTTTGTAACAATGATCCTAGGTGGGGATGAAAAGTTGGACGCCCTGTATATTTCACAGAAGAAATGGCTGTTTAGAGGCGCTGTAGTTGGCAAGAGGTTGACCCTATGTGGTTCGAAATCCAAAGTTGCGCCATTGATTGATGAATGGATTGATAAAATGAATAAACTTGCAGATTTGGAAAAGACAATTTACAGGAGGAGCAAAAGAATGAACATTCATGATAAGATCTGGGGGAAGTTTTGGGATTTGTACTAGTCTCATTTTTCGTTTGGTTTCCACTTTTTTTTTTCGTTTTTGGATGGGGGGTGGGGTTTCTGAAATTGTTTATATGTATGTATGTATATATAAGTGTTTGTTTGTATATAGGTTTGGTGCTGATGTTTTGTTTCATTCATCATTGTTGACCTTTTATCTGAAATGTGCATTTCATTTGCAAAATGTAAATAAAAGTAAAAACATTAAAATATAGGGCTTTCTCAATGGATACTTTGTTTTGAGGATTCTTCGTGGGATAGGTACTATTATCAGCATCATGCAACTTCATGCTTCTAACACTTTGGCAAAATAGGGGCGGGACTGATGGTTTATCACCACTTCAGAAGGAGAAATTACTTACTTTTTCTCCCTCATCAGATAGATATCCTCATCCGGTCCTGCTGCTCGGAAAAACTTCGACAGGGGGTTTAGTGGACCTCGAATCAGTTGTCGATCCATCTTGCCCAGTGCTCGATCGGTGGCTCTGGATGTGGCGTTGGGCGTCATATATATACTGCATCACTATGCCCCGTACCTCAGTCCCCCCCTTTTTCCCTGTGCTCGACCGCTGCAGAGGAAGTGGATCTAGGTCACCTGGCCTAAGCCCCGTCCACCTGGTGCCTTCCTGCTTGCTGCTCTTTTTCCCTACTTAAGGAGCCCTCCAGCCCCTTTTCCTTTGCAGATGGGGAGCAGGTGCACGTGGAGCTAGATCACCTGGCTTAAGCACCACCCACCTTCTTAGCCCTGCCTCTTCCTTCCTGCTCTTTACTATTAGATCAAGGGCGTCTCTCGCCCGGGCGTCCAAAGCGAAGGGCAGACGAAGAAAAGGGCAATTCCTGTTTGGACCAGGAGGATCCAGGGCCCAAACCCCTGCTCAGACAGCAGGTAAGCATGCACCAACATGTGTTACTCCCTCTGTCCCCACAGGCCATCCCCACCCCCTCTGGACCCTCCTGATGTTTTCTTGTGCCACCCTCCTTCTCGCACACAGGTGTTGCCTGTTTTGCTTGATTCTTCTACCCTGCTCTCCACTCACCCGTTTCAAGCCTACTTCTGCAGGAGTCTGTCTTGATAAATTCTGGTTTCACCATCGTCTTGTGGCCAATGTTGGATTTGACTTTTATGGACTTCATTCATTCACGGTGCATCACCCCTTCTCAACTCTCATGCTGGACTTCCTTTGCATCTTGTACTCATGGTGGCCCTGAACCATGCTGTTCCCATCTTCATCTTGTATCCTGGCTTGCAACATTATGTGTTACTACTGACTTCAGTAATTGTATTCACTCTCCCCTCTTGCTTCTCCACTCTTGACTGCTAACTCTGTTCTGTTCTCTCCTCCTTTCCCTTCTCCTTCCCTTACTTTCTTCTATGCACTTACTGTATCAGAATTGTCCCTGGACCTAGTATGATAGCAACCTCGTCTGTTTCCTCCCCCTCCCCTTACTCGTTTCCCCCTCACCCTCCAGCACTATCTGAAATGTCGTCAGGCCTAGTAGGATAGTCGCTTGTTTTGTTCCTCCCCTACCTTTCTGCATGCTCTCCCTCACCTCTTGTTTTTCTCCGGCTCTACCGGAAATGTCGTCAGGCCTAGTACGGTAGTCGCCTGTCTGTTTCCATTTCCTTCCCACTCTCCCCCCTCCCTTCCCTATATATGTCTTAGCTCTTGCGCTATCAGAAATGTCGTCAGGCCGTGTACGATAGTTAATTTCACATCCTTACTGTTCATGGCCTATAAGAATGTCATTGTATTTTCCCTTGTTCTCTCCCTTGCCTTGAAGCGCTTTGAAACACAGTGTATAGGCGCTATATAAATAAACTATCATATCATAAATAGCCAGACAAGATGGCCAAATAGCCAATAGATCCAAAGGGATACACAGACTTGGTGGAAAAAACCTCCACATTCGTTTTTTTTCTTTTCTTTTTGAAAACTGAGATTGAGAACAATATGCAGCTTGCTAGACCGAAAACGTTCAGTCTAGGACCATCACCAGGCCTCTACTCACCAAGACTGGAACGCACCAACTGCTAATGCTTTCTGAGTGGGGATGGATGGGAGGGGTTATGAGGAATCTGCAGGAGAAGAATCCATAGAATAAACATTATGGTGAGCAATTTCTCCTTCAATGGATTGTCTTTCTCCCGCAGATTCCTCATCAGAGACTCTCAAAGCAGTGGAATAATGGAGGAGAGCAGAAAGCTCACAGTAAAAGGATTTGCAGCACTGCCCTGCCAAATCGCCTGTCAGCCCCACGGGCGACGTCCAGGCTGTAGTGCCTCGTAAAAGTATGGAGTGAGGACCAAGTTGCAGCTCGACAAAAGTCCCTACCTGGGACCCGCCTTTGCAAGACTGTAGATGCGGAGACCCCTCTGGTTGAGTGTGCTCTGATGCCAGGAGGCAGATCCCTGCCTGCGTATTGGTAACATTCTGCAATGCATAAGATGATCCATTGGGAAAGCGTCTGCTTAGGCACAGCTAGACCTTTTCTGGCCAAAGAGTGGGCCACAAATAATTGATCAGTCTTCGATATTCTACCTCCCTTGTAATGTAAAAACTCAAGGCCCTTTTTGGGATCCAACCAATGGAAGCACTCCTCTTCCTTAGAAGGGTGCGTAGGTGGGTAAAAGACCGGAAGGTCTATGACCTGTGAAAGGTGAAACTCTGATACCACCTTCGGAAGAAACTCCAGCATTAAATTAAGTGAGACCTTTTCGTGAAAGAACCGCAAAAATTGGGGTTTACAGCAAAGGGCCTGCAATTCGCTAACCAGCATGGCGAAAGTAATGTCAACCAAGAATGCTGTCTTCAGTGTAAGCATCCGCAAAAAGCAAGAGTGCAATGGAGCTGCCATCAGGAAAGTCAGAACCAGATTTAAATCTCAATCTGGGACATCAAAGGGAGTTGGTGGAAACTTATTCACAAGGCACTTCATGAATTGGGCCATAACCGGGATTGTGAAAAAGGAACCTCGATCAGTGGACCTTTTGAACACAGACACGGCTGCCAAATACAAATATCCTTTGAATGGTGACCTGAAAGCCTGCTGAGGCCAATGACAGAAGGAACTCCATCACTGTAGTGGTGGGGCAAGAGATGAGGTCAATCTTGCGTTCCCTGCACCATGCCCCAAGTCTTCTCCATCTGCACACGTACAGGGATCTTGTAGATGGTCTGCTTTCATCCAGCAACACAGAGTACCTCCCCAGAGAAGTCCCAGTCATATCTCATCCTCTCATGAGCCACGCATGTAGGTTGAGGGACTCTGGGTTCGGGTGAAGCATCAAACCTTCCGACTGGGTTAGGAGATCAAGGCGACAAGGCAACCAGAGAGGTGGGCAGGTGGTCAGATCCAGAAGGTCCGAGTACCATGTCCTCCTTGCCCAGTCCGGGGCAATCAAGATCACGGTTGCTCGAAACCGCCTGAGAAACCAAGGAATGACAGGGATTGGAGAGAAGGTGTAGTGGAGAAGGAAGGTCCAATCCACTAGAAACGCACCCCCTAGCACACGGTTAGCTGGGAATTCCCTCAAGAAAAACTGCTTGCACTTCCTGTTGACCAACGTGGTAAATAGGTTTAGCGTTGATGTACCACAGAGAGAGACAACCTCTTCCAGCACTTCCTGGCACACTTCCCACTTGTGTGATGCCATGCTCTGCCTGCTCAGAGCATCCGCCAATCCATTCTCTGTCCCCGCCAGATGAACTGCCGAGACCTGGTTCTCCAACAGCCAGAACCACAGCTGCATCGCCTATCTGCAGAGGGGGAAGGAGCGCATGCCACCTTGCTTGTTTGGATAGTACTGTCCATCAAGATCAGGACATGCTTCTTCTTTAGAGATGGGGCAAACACTTTCAGGGCAAGCTTGATAGCTCACAGCTCCAGCCTGTTTATGTGCCACCTGGCTTCCATTATGGACCAAAGGCAGCTCACCTGCAAGTCCTTGCAGTGAGCACCACAAACCTTCAGAGACGCATCTGTGACCGCTCGGCCCTGAGGCCAAAGAGTCCAGAAGGGTTCTCCCGCCAGTAAATTGCTGCTGTTGGCCCATGAAGACAGGTCGCTGACCACTGTCCTGGACACCCCAAAGAGGTCCTTGAGGGTTCCGAGGTACTGGGACCAGTGGCCTCGTAAGAGCCATTGTAAGGATCTCATTCGCACCCTGGCCTCTGGCACTAGAAAAATACATTAGGCCATGAGACCTGAGGAAGAGGAAGGAAGCCGCTGGTAAGGTAGCGCTGTTCTGGAACAAGCTCACCATCAGCGCAATGCTGATGACTCTTTCCTTGGGTGGCAAAGCCTTCCCTACCCGAGTTTCTAGGACTGCCCCGATGAATTGGAGCCTTTGGAACGGTGTCATGTGGGACTTCTACAAATTCAGTGAGAAGCCCAGCCTGTGGTGTACTGAGGTATCCGCTAGGTGGGACTAAATGTGCTCTGCCGACTTCACTCGGATCAGCCAGTCGTCCAAGTACAGGAATACGTGGACACAGGATCTCCTGAGGTGAGCCGCAACTACTGCCATGAGCTTGGTGAAGACCCTTGGAGTGGAGGTCAACCGAAAGGGAAACCCTGTGAACTAATAATGCTTGTCCCCTATGAGGAACCTCAGGAACTTCATGTGATTTGATGTATCGGCACATGGAAAGAAGCGTCCTGCAGAATTATTGACACCAGCCAGTCCAGCAACTCGAGAGTGTGGAGAATTTCTCTCAACGTCACCATCTTGAATTTGTCTTTCCTCAGGAACTTGTTCAAGGCCCTGAGGTCCAAAACAGGACAGAGACCTCCTACCAGGAAATCCCAGGAATAGCAGCCCAAAGCTCTCTGCTCGGGAGGTGCCTCTTGCCTCTTGCATAGCACCCTTCAACAACAGGGCTCGTAGTTCTTCCTGGAGCTCCTGTTCCGGTTGGTACATAGTTGGTGGGGTGGGGGTCTGTCTGGAGGTTTCCTTAAGGGGTGCAGACAACCCCACCACACAAGCTCCAGGGCCCAGGCATGGGAGGTCATCACCCACCATTGGGGCCAATGCTCCACCAACCATTGAGTTGTGGGAGGGTAAAGTGAAAGCTGCTTCAAGGCCGGAGCCACTACTGCTGTTGCCTGCTGGCCTCTGGAAGCCCTCTTACCCTTTCTGGAGTGTGAGAAACTCTTCTGCCCCTGCCTGGCTAGCGGGAGCTGTACCTTCCTGCCGTAAGGCACGTGAAGCCTGTGGCACCTGCCCCTAGGGGCAAAGCTGAAAGCAGGCTTGGCCGGCTGCACAGCTAGGCACAGCGATTTTGCAGCAATCTTTGACTCCTTGAACTTCTCCAGTGGGTCATGGGCCCGAAAAGGAACTCTCCCTCAATGGGCATGTCCACAAACCTATTCTGGACGTTTGGTGAAAAACCTGAGGAACGCAGGTAGGCTGGTCTCCTAAGTAATACAGCCGACCCAATTAACCAGCCAACGCAGTCCGCCACGTCCAGGCCCGTTTGCAGCAACTGCCTGGCCACCTCCTTCCAATCTTCCACCAGCTGTATAAAACCATCTCACAGCTCTCCTTCAGGAATGTATTGAGCTGCGTGTTCCACCGCCTTCCAAAGGTCAGAGGAATACTTGGCAAACCCACAGGACACATTACTTGCCTTCAAGGCCATGCTGCCAGATGTGAAGATCTTTCTCGCCATTGCATCCAGCCTCTTGCCCTCCCTGTCAGGAAACAGGTTGGAGGTGGAGGAACCCGCCCTGATGGAAACCACGGCCGCCTGCACCACTAGACCTTCTGCGGAAGGGTGAGAGGACAAAAAGGACGTATCCCCTCTTGCTGGCCTGTATTTACTCATTGCAGTGTAGCTGACCGGAGCAATAGAGTAAGGCCATTGCCATAAGGAGGTGACTGGATCGGCTAAAGATAGATTAAGTGGCATGTGTCTTTCGGTAGCTGGACCCTCGTCCAAAATGGAAATTAATTCATAACCCTGAACTGGAACTGCCAAAGTATTCAGCCCCAGAGTGTCGACCACCCTGTCCACAAAAGAAAGACATTTGGCATGGACATAAGTATGTAAGGCTGGGCCTGTTGCAATTCTACTTCTGATGATGTATCCAGCCAACTATCTTCATGCAGCCCCTGTCCCAAAGACAGGAGGTCTGCCTGGTTGTAAAAACAGTCACTGCCAGCCCCTGAATATATAGGGTCGACGTCTCCTTGATCGTCCCCACCGTCGGCACTGAAGATTTGCCACATGGAGCCAAAGAAATTGGTCCGAGAAAGCAGGAAGAAGGATCGATCGCCGATGGTCGGTGTCGAGAGCTTATCCTTCGACCTCGAAGGAGTGGCTGCCGGCGTCGAGCAAGGCTTAGGCACCAAAGAGGAGTCTGGAAAGGCCAAGCCCTGAGACTCAAGGGAAGGCCCTGGCTTTGAGGGCTTAACTGCATTTTTTGGCATCTAGCCCGAAGGCTGTGACAATGATGCTGTTGGTTTCGGTGCTTGCATGGGGTCAGGACCACCGAGCGCCGCTGAAGCCACCGGGCGTCCTCTTTAGGGGGCAACCTAGACCTACAGCCGCCTTTTCAAACATCACCAGTATTTGGGATTTTACCTCTTCCTATTCTTGATGAGTACTTGGCCCCGCCGCCGGCTTACCTCGCTCCGACGAGGAGTCAGAATCGCATTGGTGCCTGTGGCGTCTCTTCTTATGAGATGAGGAAGGGTGGCTCCGTGAGTCAGCTTCTTCGTCTTGCTCCATTGTCGTTTCTCTTTCTCTTGGATAGACTCCTCTGTTGCGGCCTCCGAGGACCGAACGGTAAACCGCAATTTCGATAAAGGTAATTTCGAAGGCGGTCAGCCCATTGCTAGGTTGGCTGACCACTCTCGAAGGGATTTAGGATTAATTTCTCCACACAATGCGCACCTCTCAGTGTCGTGACCCATGCTGAGGCACCACACACATATGTCATGTGAGTCGGTGACCGACATTTTGGGAGTCGCAGTCAGGGAAGCACCTAAATCTTGAAGACCCAAAGAACAGACTACTTGCGGTCAAGAAAAAATACAAAATCTGATGAGAATTTCGTCGAAAAAGAGTCTGACTTGATAAGTAACACTATGTTCCTCAAGAGCAGCGTGTAGAGCGTGCAGAAAAAAGGAACTGAGGTAAGGGGCCTAGTGACGCAGTATATGATGTATGGCATTTATAATGCACCTGTACACACATGTTTTTAGTATACGATGCACAATGTTATGTCCGGAGCCAATGATCGAGCACCAAGCAAGACAGATCGACGGCCGAGTTGAGATCCACTCCGCCGCCGTCGACATTTTTACGAGCAGCACAGCTGGATGAGGATATCTATCTGATGAGGAATCTGCGGAAGAAAGGCAATCCATTGAAAGACTTGCCACAGTTCATAAGCAACACAATCTCTATAGCTGTCAGTGAAACATAGGTTCTTGGTTAACAGTTAGTATTTCTTTAATTACATGTTTTGAATTCACAATGGTATATTTGTCAGAATGACTTTACAGTGCTGCTTCTTCCACTTCAACAACTTCACTTCTACTTGATTCACCATAAGAACAGTCACCTTTGTCTCACAGTACTCCACTTTTTTTTACGCTACTACAATGTTGCTTATACTGACAACCAGATATACCACCACAACTTCAGTGATTTGTACTTCTAGACAGATTCTTCAGAATTCACTTTGAAGTACTTTAACTGCTTCAAGTAGGCAAGGCACTATTCCTCTGAATTTCTCTCTTCTTTTCTTGCCTGTCTGCCACAATAGAAACCTGAGTTTGCTTTTCACCACTTAACTGCCATGGGTTTTCCCCCCAGTGCCAAGGCCTTTTTTGGTGATTTCAGTATGTCGCCATTCAATCCCTTGTAACTTTTTTGTTACATGAGATATCTCGGCAAAATTTGGCCCCTTTTTTCCCACATGTAGGAATCCTAGTTTGCTGTGGGGGGGGGGGGGGGGGGGGGGGGGTGAGAGAAACGTTTTGAGAGAGGTAGGCCATTTTGGCCTTTTTGTCCAATAGGACATGCATGGATGTAATGGAAGAGGAGGGTAGGAACGCTGAATAGGAAGACAGAAAGGCATACATTTCTGACAATGAGACAAAATTCCAAGTTTAGGAAGGGGTGATTTGCGCAGGTCAAGCAACAACTATGTACGGAAAAATTCCATAGTTTGGTGATAAATTTGGAAAATTACAGAAAAAAAAGGTATGTGGTTTGTTTGTTTTATTATTTGTAATGCGCGAGCATACCCTCAGGTAACAGTGCGCAACATTTACATGAAATTGCAAGGCTTAGTTACAACAATAATAATAATATATAACAAAGTAATATCAGGATTATATACATATATACAAGTAGGCAGCAAGAAGTACAGGCAATACAGTATGTACAGATGGCAAGAGTATGAAAGACTAGGCGTCTGGATGTGTTTGGAGGCCTACGTTTTCAGCCATAAAACGACCTTAGATGGGAAGTTCTGCTAGGGCAAGTCCATTCTGAGAGTTGGCGGTAGAGAGTTCCACAGTTTAGCTGCTTTCACTGGGAAGCTGTTACCCCCTATAGTGGAGCGTTTAAAGTTGGGGACAGAAAGGCAGTCTTTATAGGCTGTTCTTGTGGGTCTCGGGGAGGTCTGTCTATGGAATCTGTCGATCAAATAGATAGGGGCTGCGTTATTGAGGGATTTGTGAGTGAGTGAGGCAGTTTTTAGGAGAATTTTGTCTTTGATAGAGAGCCAATTCTGTTAGCAGTATACTGTAATATGCTCTCTTCTGGTGATGCCCAATGCCGCTCTAAGAGCGTTATTCTGAAGAGTTTGAAGTTTGCTGGTGGTGGTTTTAGAGGACCCAAGATAGAGAGCATTACAGTAGTCCAGGCGGGACAGTATGAGGGCTCTAGCGAGGGTCAAACAGCTAGTGTCGGACAGAAAGGGTTTGGCTGCACGGATCAGTTTACACGTGTAAGCCGTGGAAGAGGCTAAGGAATTCACCTGTCTGTTGAAGGAGAAGAAAGAGTCCAAGTAAAAGCCTAGTGTTTTAACCTCTTGTCCTACTTTAATGCTATTGCCATCGATCATGAAAGAACAAAAGGCAGGGCCTAATTTCTTTTGGCTGGTGGTATTACCTAGAAATATGAGTTCAGTTTTATCATCATTCAGGCATAGTCCATGTGTGGCCATCCATGCCTGGATGATGATTTACACACTATTTACCAAGGCCAAATCCTTCCCATAATCTCCAGAAAGCGGAAGGAGGATCTGGGATCATCTGCGTAGTTCGTGTAGGTGATACCGAGATGATCCAAATCATCGAAAAGGGGTTTGGTAAATATATTGTACAATGTGGGGGAGACACAAGAGCCCTGTGGCACACCACAGGTGATAGGTGTGGGGTCTGCTGCAGCTGTAGGTGAAAAAACCCTCATGGTTCTGCCATTGAGGAAAGATCTAATCCATGTGATGGCCTCAATGGAAAAGTGAGCTGATGTGTGTGCATAGGACAGAGTGATCGACCAGGTCAAATGCTGCAGAGAGGTCTAGGAGGAGGAGTAAGGCGGCTTGGCCATTGTCTCTAAGCTTGTCGATCTGTGCTTTAAGGTCAATGAGAGCAGTCTCAGTCCCATGTTGAGGACGGAAGCCTGATTGTCTAGCTCCTAGAAGGTGATGTTTTTCCAAGTACTTCTGTATTTGTACGTATGCAACCGTATCCAATATTTTTAGAAGGAATGGTACGGTCGTTATGGGTCTATAGTTTGTAGGCGTGGCTGGGTCGAGTATGGGTTTTTTTTTAGTAGTGGAAGTACCCAGGATTGTTTTAAGTTGGTGGGGACAGAACCAGTGGAGAAGGAGGCGTTGAATAATTTTGTGATGAAAAGGGAGAGGTCACGGGCAGCATCTTTAATGAGCTGTGCAGGGCACAGATCGCCCTGACAGTTGGAAGGTTTCAGTGTCAAGATGATTTTTTCTACTTCAAGTGTGGTAACTTTAGAGAAATTAAAGCGGGTAGTTTCCCTTAAAGTAAGCTTCTCAGGCAATTTGGAAGGGAGAGGGTCATTCAGGGAAGCTTTTTGCAGGAAATTTTGTTTTGTAGAGTAGCAATCTTGTTAGCTAAGGCATTTTGGATTTCTAAGCACCAGTTTTTATCTTTGGTACAGGTATCTGGTGGTGCTATAGGGGTTTCTACTTCTTTAAGGATGGAAAATAGTTCCTTCATGTTTGATTTTGCTTGGGATATACGGGAGTCGAAGGAGGTTCGTTTTGCAAGGTTGATTTCTTTTTTGTAGAGGGCAGCTAGTTTAGTAAGTTTGAGTTTATTAGCTACTGAAGGGAGTTTTTTCCAGGTGGCTTCGCAGTTTCTTTTTTGCGGTCTTAAATTTTTGAGGAATGGTATTAAGTGTAGTACTGGCAATTTGGTCTTCCGTTGATGCCCATATTGAAGTCCCCAAGGGTGGGTACTTGGGTGGAACTTTTAAGGTTGCTGGATAATATAGTGTTAATGTCTTCATCAAAAGTGCCTATTGAGCCTGGAGGACGATATATCAGATGGATGTTGAGAGTTTGGGCATTGGTAAGAGGGACTTTAACAGAGAGTAGTTCACAAGAGAGGACGTTGTATAGTGGTTACAATTCTCATGGTAAGACTACATTTGTGTATAATAGCAATACCCCCTCCTCTGGAGTTGGGTCGGTTTTGTCTCCAGATGGAATAATTATCTGGGACTGCAAGCATGAGCCTTGGGCCAGCTGCCCGATGTAGCCAAGTCTCCGTAATAGCAAGGAGGTTGAGGTCTTCTTTGAGGATCAAGTCTGCAATTTCTGTTGCGTGAGCTACTAACGATCTGGCGTTGATTAGGGCTCCCTTGATTTGGGGGCTCACGGTGGTTTTGGTAGTTGTAGTTTGGGAGTGATCTTGTATTAATTCAGGATTACCCTGATTGGAGGGACTATGTGGAGGTATGGGGTTGGGGTTCTGGGATGAGTTGGGCTTAAGGGTAGTTAGGCTGGACCGGGCAGTCGTGGTTCTTAGTCTCTGTATAGTGGGCATAGAGCGGGCGAGGGACTCATAGATTTTAGCTAATCTAGCTCTGAGTCCTAAATTCCTGTCAGTGGTAGAGTGGGGAAGGCTGGTAGGTAGCAGTGGCTGTAGGTCACCTATATGTGGAGGAGAACTACTAGATGACTTAATGTTGAGCATAGTCGAATACATAATGATGGGTGATTGAGGTGACATACTAAGCAGTGCTATGGTATTTATGAGGAGTAGGAGGCAGGCGAACAAGCTAGTGCTCAAGGGACACATGCAAAGTGGTTGTAGCAAATATATTGGATATATGAGTGGTTGGCCTAACGCTAGGACAGGTGCTCGGGCCTAGGCCGGTGCCGAGGAGGCTCCCCCGATACAAAGAGGGCTCAGGCTGCATAAAAAGAGTAGTGCTAGCCGAGGAGCAGCACCTAAGTTTGAAATAACACAATTGGGCTGAAATGCAATGGGGTAGCACCTAAATTAAAATAATACAATTTGGCTGAGATGCAATGGGACAGCACCTAAGTTCAAATAACACAATTTGGCAGAAATGCAATGGGGCAACATCTAAGTTTGAAATAACACAATTGGGCTAAAAAGCAATGGCGGAGCACCTGGATACAATAGGACACATTGGGTAAAATGCATAACACAATGATGCTAAAATACAATGGGCATTAGCTGGACACAATAAGACACAATAGGCAGAGTGCATAGCACAATTGGGCTGAAATGCAATGAGGTAGGCGAAGCAAGTAAAGGGAGGGTCCTAGGCCCAGTCTCAATAACAATCAATAATGATAGCATCTTAATAGTATTCTAGCAAAGGCAGAGCAGGTGAGGCACCTGGGCCATTTCAACATCAGGAATGAGAAGCTCATATATATATATAGGGCACATTACAGTAAGATAGCAAGGGTGAGGCAGTGCATACAGTTGCAGATATTAAGCACGGTATTGTGCAGTAATAGAGGATAAGTCGGGTGTATACACAATCTTAATAGTAACAGTGAATTCAGATGTCCAGGACACATGGGGTTGGTGGGCTGAAGAGATATGAGATGCAACAGGAGTCCAGGGGCACTTATAGCTCAGGGGGATTTGGGAGATCAAGTGTGCCACATTAATTGACAGGCGTATGCATGTAAACTAAAACGCTAACAGATTCAAAGTGTTACTACAATAAGGACAGGTGTGACTCAAAACTGGGAGAAAGGACCGCAAGTCACTGGAGGGGCTGTATCGTTACTGTGGCAGCGCACGTGGAGTTGGCCTGATCAGGCAGAGGTTCTGGCCGACGGCAAGTCACAGGCAGGATGAGAGCCTTTGTGTAGGTGAGCCTTCGTGGTAGTGGGCCGGCGGCTCGAAATCGCCTGCCGGCTAAGGATTGGTGCAGAAAAGCACCAGGAGGACCAATCAGGGCACGAAAAGGAGTCATCAAACAGAAGTGGAAGAGGGTGCACCTCGCGTCGTGCGGGCGGCCATCTTGGAGTTACCACAACTCGTGGTGAATAATGGTGGCTGAAGTTGGAATATAGATCAAAAGGAAGGTAAATCTGGCCATATGCGGGCATGTGCGAATTAAGTTGAAAGCAGCTGCAATGTGCTGCAATGTCACGGCATCCCGCCGCAACTCGGGGGAAAGGCTTCTGAGGTTGCACAAATGTGCAGTGCAGCCCGGAGGCTTACTTTCCGGCTGGGGTCCTTGGCACTGCTCCTGCAGTGTTGGGAGCTCCTGCTCCTCGGGTGAGGGGTGAATACTGCTGCTCCAAGGCTCGGGACAGGCAGGATGAGAGCCTTTGTGTAGGTGAGCCTTCGTGGTAGTGGGCCGGCGGCTCAAAATCGCCTGCCGGCTAAGGATTGGTGCAGAAAAGCACCAGGAGGACCATTCAGGACACGAAAAGGAGTCATCAAACAGAGGTGGAAGAGGGTGCACCTCGCGTCATGCGGGCAGCCATCTTGGAGTTACCACAACTCGTGGTGAATAATGGTGGCTGAAGTTGGAATATAGATCAAAACAAATGTAAATATGGCCATATGCGGGCATGTGCGAATTAAGTTGAAAGACATGGTTGACCTGGTAAGGCAATGGCTTCTGTGAATTTTGAGAAAAGCAATGCTCTGCTACATTCCCCCCCCCGACTCTTCCAGTTTAGGAAATCACACATTTTTTGTAAAGTTTCACAAAACAAGCAATACCACAATCCAATAACTGAGCCATGGTACACAGCTTTTTTATGCTTAATTAGCATGTGAAAGTAAAAAAAACAAATGTGGCAAGGAAGGGCACGCAAACATTTTCTGAAAGAGCACAGGCAGACCTTTTGAAGGCTAGGTGACTTGTGCAGGTTATAAAAGTGTATAGTGCCTAAAGCAGCGACTAAATGTAGGTCACATTTGGGAAATGAAAGGGTTGTGTGACAAAGTGCAGCAGCAAATGGTCCAAAAACGTTATGAAAAACATGTAAAAACAACAAATGTCCTACCTTCCCGCATTCCCACAGGTGTCCTGACGAAAACGGTACCTCACATGTGTGGGTGCACTTACCGGGGCGCAAAGGGAAAAGGCTCAACGACTGGTAACCCCAAATCTTTCGGCAAAGCAGATTTTGCTGAATTTTGCTCTTCTCGACAACCTACAGATTTGGGCCTGGGGTGTCGCAGCCACAAAGGAAAACAGGGAAACCCATGCATTTCCAAAAAGAAGACATCCGTGGAAATCCACAGAGGTCTGACTTGCCTGAATCAGCCCAGAAATGATTACCCACAATCTCCGGCAAATTCAGAGATTTGGTGAGGTGAAAAAACACAAATTTCACTCTGTCCACCCACCGAAACACGCCGCCAACAACACGTCCTACCTTCCCGCGTTTCCACAGGTGTCCCGACGAAAATGGTACCTCATGTGAAGGTTCACCTACCTGGGCACAAAGGGAAAAGGCTAATCCAATGGTAACCCCAAGCCTTTTTGGCAGAGCAGATTTTGAACATGTGGACAACCAACAGATTTGGACGTAGGGTGATGAAGCCACCGAGGAAAACAGGATACCCCATGCATTTCCGAAAAGAATACACCTGTGGGAATCCACAGAGGTCTTACTTGCGCGAATCGCCCCAGAATTTATTACCCACAATTCCCGGCAAAGTCGGAAATTTGGCCAAAAAACCATAATTTTCAGACCTTTCCCTCCACCCACCAACCGAAACACGCCACCAACAACACATGTCCTACCATCCTGCGTTCACACAGGTGCCCCGACGAAAATGGTACCGCACATGTGTGGGTGCACCTACCTGGGCGTAAAGGGAAAAGGCTAAACCAGTGGTAACCCGCAAGGGGTTTGGGGAGACAACCTACAGATTTTGGCCTAGGGTGTCAAAGCCACTGAGGAAAACAGGGAACCCCATGCATTTCCAAAAAGAGGACACCCGTGGGAATCCACAGAGGTGTGACTTGCGCAAATTGCCCCAGAATGTATTACCCACAACCTGGGTGTTAGGCAAGATTGTTTGCAGTACCCTTTGGGTGCACTACAACAACCCTGACCTCCTGGCAATAGGAACCCAACCTTTGGTTTAAGTCTGTACTGCACAGGTTAGTAGCGTGTTGAGCAGCCAGGATTATCTCAAGAGGGGTCAATGTGAGCTGTAGGGGAGTTACACAGTGATTCACAGTGACAAGTAGTCAAAAACTCTTACACACAAGGTTTCTTGATTAAACAATTATTAATTTATTTAACAGTCAGTTAGAGTAAGCCTTCTTCAGAAGGGGGCAATATCACAGTCACACTCAAATACACTTCAAAAATACACACTCTTAAGATTTCTAAATCAGCAAGTACCCATTTGGGAAGGCCCACGGACACTACCTATACCCTCAGGTGACTTCAATAGTTAGGGTGCTGGGGACATTAATATATCACTGTTGCATTATTAATCAGATTTAAGAATATGCCAAAGAAAAAAGGTTATTTAGAACAACAGAAGAGATCACACAAATATTATGAAGCAGGTAAGTACTTTTGGTTAACCCCTTCCTGGAAGGAAGACACACCACCTAAGCAGAGGAGAGAAGAGTCATTCGGGGAGCAAGTCCAGCCAATGTTAAGTTAGCAAAAGTCAAGGTGAACTGAACCACTTCTTGCAGGTAAGTAAAAGTCTTGCACAATGTTTTAGAAGTCTTTGTAGAATAAGAGGAAATTCAAAGTAGGGCCACAAGCTGATTAGGCTTGTGAGGTAAAGAAACTTATCAACTCTACAGAGGCAACCGAGACAAGTCTCCAACGAGGACAAGCAAGGTGGCCCAACAAGAGGTACGTTCTCTCAGACTTTACAGTACCTTTAGGTTGAAGAAAATTGCAGCAGATGACTTCTGTTCGTGTGCAGCTCTGCAGACCTGGTGTTCCTGGGCCTCAGTCATGGGGACAAGAGGGAGGACTTCTGGGGATTCCTACACTACAATGAGACAGTCACCGCTTGCAACCGGCAAGCTTCAAACAAGTGGCACTTCGGTGTTTCAGCTCCTCGCATCTACCGTAAATAGCAACACCACGGTTCCTGGCCGTCGAGATGGGCTTTCCTTGCATCTGGGGTCCCGCACTCTGTTGAGGGGGCTCAGGCTCGGTCAGTCCTGCTTCCTGGGAAACCAGAGCATCTTCCTGGAGCTCTTGGCCAGTTTAAAAGCAAGCACACGATGTGGGGTTCCTCTCCCTGGCTATTCGGTTCCAGCAGCGACTGCAGTGGAAATTCAACCAGCTCCGAGAGGATGTCCAGGTGGCTTACTTTGGAGTTGCTTGGTCCCACCAACTCAAGGGGAGAAGTCGTTCTTGCAAGGCTCCTCTGTCGCTACGAATTTGGAGTTTCAGCGCAGCAGCAGGGCTTCACCGGGCAAACCAATCGTCCAGGAGTTGCAGCAGGCTGGCAAACCAATCGTCCAGGAGTTGCAGCAGGCGTCCTCTTCCAGTTCTTCTTCGGATTCCTTCGTCAAGTGGTCGACTCTGCCTTCCAAGCCAAAAAGCCTTGCCTTCTATGCTGGTTTCTCCCATTAATTCTAGCCCAGCTGTCAGCCACCCAGAAGGGTGGCTGTCCTTGCCGGACAGCCAGCCGGCCAATCACCTAAGAGTGCATTCCTGTCTCCTAGGAGACTAAGCATAGGGAGTTTTTCAGGCACCGCCTTCGCTTCCTGCCCCCGCCAGACACCATGGAGCCAGAGGTGGGCTTCACGTGTGAATCCCGCCAAAGGAAAAGCGAACAAAGGGACCAAACGTGGTTTGGCGTTTGGAGTAAATCTCAAGAAAGACCTTTCCACAAAGAAATGGCAAAAAAAGAAGACCGGGCCTTTTTGACAAAAATGGCACCTTTGGGTGCTTTACTGCAGCTGCGAACGCAGCCCAAAGTAAATGCACACCACGGTAGTTAAAAGGACACCACTGCCACCAGCCATTCATTGAGGAATGGGTAACCTAAAATTGTTACATGAAAAGCTAGACAAAGGGGATACTAAGTAACCCCTCCAGCGCCCTATTGTAAAATAGTGTGTGCTGGGTCTAGAAAGTTACAAATGTAAGTAAAATCAATTTCACTTTACTGCTCTTGGAAACAGTTTATCCAAGAGAAGGTATTTTTTTTAAAAAAAATTAATTTGATTTAGTTGAAATTAAACAACTTTTCAAATACAAAGACATGATACAAATCACTTAATTCATTCAATTTAAACAATTGTTGCATTCTAAAAAAGAAAAAAGAAATAAGGAATAAAAGAAACATAAAAGCATAGAATGAAGCTAAGATAATTTGACTTGGTTATTCTTTCTTTAACATTTGATTTCTGATGGTAGATTGCAATCTAAAAACTGTGTAATAGCTTTCATAAGTGCTAATCTCACTGTTGAGAACAGGTGTGCTTTACCTTGCCCTGAGGACAAACGCTGATCGTTTCTTTTTGGGAAAACCCACTTACAGTCCGACACTGCGAGCGGCTTCTCTGCTCTTGCCGGATCTCCCCACGCTTCCTGGAGGAGGCGGGGCTACATCGCCCACGTGACTCATCACGTGACTACAGAAGCGCACATAGCACGGAAGCTGCTGCCTGCTTCGTGTGTGCTTTACCTTGCCCTGAGGACAAACGCTGATCGTTTCTTTTTGGGGAAAACCCACTTACAGTCCGACACTGCGAGCGGCTTCTCTGCTCTTGCCGGATCTCCCCACGCTTCCTGGAGGAGGCGGGGCTACATCGCCCACGTGACTCATCACGTGACTACAGAAGCGCACATAGCACGGAAGCTGCTGCCTGCTTCGTGTGTGCTTTACCTTGCCCTGAGGACAAACGCTGATCGTTTCTTTTTGGGAAAACCCACTTACAGTCCGACACTGCGAGCGGCTTCTCTGCTCTTGCCGGATCTCCCCACGCTTCCTGGAGGAGGCGGGGCTACATCGCCCACGTGACTCATCACGTGACTACAGAAGCGCACATAGCACGGAAGCTACTGCCCTTGCGGCGTTAAGCCCGGCGGGGACAAGGCCGCTAGCAGTGCTGTTGTGCGGCTGTTATGCGGATGGTGGCGAGGTGATTCTGCTAACGATTGGTAGATTCAGATGATTCTTATTTTTTAATTATTGTTAGGTTTTAATTTAAATTGATCTTAGACCATCTCCCTTGTATGTCACAATATTGTGGTTTATAGGTGTAGTATATTAATTGTTGGTTCACCTTAAAATGTTCACCTTGAAGTCAGGTATGCCCTCTGATAGTACTAAAGACTCTATGGTGCTTCGGTCTAGTGAAATGCAGAGTTCATCGGCTCAAGCATCCCCCCTTCAAACTCCTTCTAATAAGAATACTCCAAAAACACAGGAGAAGTCCAAAAGTGGTACACGGGTGTCAAGAAAAAATATCATCTTGACACCAATTAGTCATAGCCCTAACCACAATGACATACGAAAATTTTATGAAAAAGTTCAAAGTGGGAGAACTTTGAATGAGCCAATGAACCTGCCTCTTCCGGTGGCCAAAACGGCAAAATTGGGTATACCTAAATCAGTTATAACTGATGTGAATCCATCTGTAATTCCTTTAAATAGTGCTATTCCTGCTTCCATCTTAAGTACTACCATCTCAGATCAGACGCTATTAACTGCATCACATTCCCCTACAAGAAATTCTAAACCTATTTCAACTTTTGCCACAGTTGTAGAAGAATCAATGCATGAGAGTGAAGACCCATTAAACTCAAATTTTATTGCAGTACATGAAACATCAACCTTGAATGATTCGGTGGCTTCTGTAATCATTGAAACCGTGGGACATGTTAGTCCCGTCAAATCTCCTTCACCCTCTCACTCTGATCCCATTGTCTGCAGGGATTTAGAAAGCTCGAGGGCTTCAATTAAGATCGATTATGCCCAACCCTGCACCATGGACTCAACTAGAGAGGACGAGGAGTCCTTTTTACAACCAACACCTCGTCGCTGTCTAGCTACTGATAGGAAAAAACAAGGCAGTCCTACAGCTGCAAACCCGGCCCTTTTAGAGGTCACTCTGGGGGCAATTAATACCACGATTTATAGCCTATTTAAGCTTTTTGATTCTTTGGAGCAGAAAATAATTGCTCAAACAAATAAGCTAAACACCATTAGTGAATGGATGAAAGTTAGTACAGTGAAATCCAATACAAATTCGCCTTTAGGAAATTTGGAGCAAAGAGTCTTGCGTCTTGAAACATATGTCTCATCTCAGCAAGTTTTGCTCGAAAATCCTGGTGCGTCTATTATGCATCGTATTCACACTTTGGAAGCCGCCAGTGCAGTTCCCGAGAGCCTAACCTCTGCACTACCAACATTCTCTAATGTCATTCGACCAATCGAGTGTGCGGAAGACACCAGGACTGCAAAAAATAATGAGTCTTGGATTAGCATAGATTCTCCAGCTATGAATGCTGTTCAACATACTGATAACAATAACTCACGCGGCTGTCACAAGCCTAATCCTCAAAGGAATAGTCGCACAACGGCGAACAACAAAAAATCAAAAGCTGTAGCCACTAAGATTGGCTCTAAAAAAAAGCCTCAAAAGTGTCGCCTGGCAGAAGCTCAAAAAATTAATTCTTGTATACCGATTATATCTATAGATAGTGGTGCTGATACTATACAGTCTGAATTAGACACTACCCCGAGCGTACCCTAGGTAATTAATGCTACGTCATGTATTTCTTCAATTCCACAAGTGGCCCCTAAGGAGGCTTTAATCCCGCCCGTGGAATATGATCCCCTGAATGAGTTGGTAAATTTATTGTTAACATCTTCCAACAAGATACAACCTTCGCCCGTTGTGCAGACGACTTTTTCAGCACATTTACAACCAACTTTAAGTAGGGAAGTCAAGCATGTTCAAACAGTTGACTCATTAGCAGGTTGTACCGATCGTTTAACCTCATTAAGAGCTGCGGTAGATTCTTACTTATCAAAAAGAATCTCAGAGGCCCTGCCAGAAATTCCGAGTGGTAGAGCCCTTCCTTCTCAGATACATAAGCCACTTAATGAGAGTGTTATTGAAGCACCTTCCTGTAACAATAGATCTGGTACTAGTCTAAATCAGAATCCACTTCCAGGAAATAGTTGTTGTAAACAAGATATTGCAAAAGAAAACATTAGAATGAATTCAGAAACTGGCAAAGCTATTAACAACCATCACACGGATGATGCTAGTACTGCATTGTCAAAGAAGTTCAGCTTGTTTCATACTTTAATTTTGAAGTGTCGCGACGGGTCTTACCCAAAATATGACTTATGTCGGGCTAGTGTCCTCAATATCTTTGGAGATATTGAAGGTTTGGATGCTATTGCTTCTTCTGACATAAATCAAATAGAGTTCTTGTGTGATAAGAATCTCTCCGTAGTAAGATTATGGATTAAATCTGGATTAGTCCGCAATACTCTTTGGAATGCAAGAATGGAATTATTCAATCTTGGTTTCTTGTTAGCTCAAGATCCAGCACGCCAACCCTCTAATGAGTTAAGCAACAAAGATTTTTCAAAATTCAAACCACAATTAGCATGTGGTTGTAACTTCTGTACCAATGACTTACGCACAGGCTTGTCGGCTTCTGTCAATCATAACTCATAACCACTAATAAATTCGCCTCTTACTGAAATCTCACTAGCTTGCTGGAACACCCGAGGCTCCTCCCATTTGCAATGGACATCAAATAATCAATTGAATATATATGATATTGTAGCATTACAAGAAACATGGTTACTAAAGCCGCCCGTCTGGGATGACCATGAGCTCAGTCTCCTTCCAGCTGAACATAGTGGCAAAGGTAGACCCACTGCCGGCCTATTAGTTGCGGTGAAAGTAAGCAAGGGTTATAAAATCTCCCCCTGGCGAGCGCCAAATAAATACATACAATTGGTTAAAATTTCCTTTCAGAAGCGCACATTTGCTCTTATTAATGTGTACAGAAACCCTGTAGGCATCACTGATGAAAATTTTTACACAGCTCTGTCGTCTCTTTTTGAATTGATCTCTATTCAGGGCAATATATCTGGAATTCTTGTAATGGGTGATCTAAACTTTTCATGTGTCGAGCATAATCCAACGAGTAAAAATCGCAATGGAGTACGGTGGTTGTCTTTTATGAAAGATCTAGACTTAAAAATGGCAAATGGCACAATTATAGGAGATATCCCCTCAATGAACACCTGGGAGCGAGGCAATTCAAAATCCACAATTGACTATGTTTTCATATCTAATAATATCTTTATGAATGCCTCTAAATTTGTCGTTGTAAAACAAACAACTAGCGACCATCATCTGCTAGCTCTATCTTGGTCAGTCCCAGCGCCCGATTGCCTAAAAAACGCACGTTATTATAAACAAACCTTGACAGTAAATAATGGTAAAAATCGATTTAAGTGGTCTACGAATAAATTGTTGGCTTTGAATGAAGCAATTTTACTAACAATCAAAGAGCACAAGGGGCTACGTCCTATATAGATGTTCTAAGTACCTTTGCAAATATCCAGCCTGTTCAAAACAGGCCGCCGAAAAGTCATGTTCATGGGTTTGATATGGCTCTCCATGAGAGAAAGAAAGCCCATCGCAAAGAGATTAGAAAACTTCGAAAATTACCACTACTTGAACAAATTAAAGCGGTCAAGTCTGTCAATACAAAATATTGAAATTGGGCACGGTCAAGGAAAGCCGCACTATACCAACTAGATAGTGAAAGGTTTTTACAAACATGTTGTAATAAAAACTCTGGTTTGATCTGGGAACTGCTAAATAAATGTAGCACAGCTCCACAAGCGTACTTCCAACTCAATGGTGTTCATGAAGCTGTGTGGATTAAACACTTCAACACTTTATATGACGATCCTAAGATGAGTAGCTACATTTATAATGGCAGTTCTGCAAGATGTTGGGAGCTGCAATGTACTGAAAATATCATCCAGTCCCTCATTAAAACAGCGTCCTCGTCAAGAGCAGCAGGCCTTGACGGACTTACCAACTGGATGTTTAAACAAAACATAAATGAATGGGCTCTAATTCTTAACAATGCATTTCATCACATTTTACAAACCAAATGTTTACCAGACTCTTGGCGCTCGTCCGTGATTATCCCGATTTATAAGAAGGGTGATCGCATGGATGCTAAAAGCTATCGCCCGATAGCGTTATTGGACGCTCCTGGGAAGTTGTTTACCAAGTTAGTATTAAGAGATTTCAATCTCTGGGCATCTGCAGCCTGTCAACGTGACCCAGCACAAACTGGTTTTGTGGCTGGTCTGGGTACTAGTGTTAACTTACTTACTTTAAATGCTATCCGACAACAAGCCCAGTATAAGAGACAGCCTAGATATTTTGCATTTGTGGATTTACATTCCGCTTTTGATCCGGTTTCAAGACCTAAACTTATTAACAAGTTAATCAAAGCGGAGTGTCCCTCTACTCTTATAGACATCATTTTCGCATTGCATTCAAAAACTAAGATCTTTGTAAGATTAAACGCTGAAGGTCTTTTATCATCCCCTGTTCATACGTATAGAGGGTTAAAACAAGGATGCAGCTTAGCGTCAGCCTTGTTCAACTTTTTTATTAATGATGTTCGTTGGATCTTTACTAAGATAGCGGCTGACGCTCCAATGCTAAATGGTGTTAAAATTAGTGCATTATGGTATGCAGATGATCTTGTCCTTGTGTCAAAAACACCTAGTGGCCTACGTAATCTTCTGTCAGTACTTTGCAGCTATTTCAAAGAAAATGAATTACTTGTAAATACTGCCAAAACACAGATTGTTACGTTTATCCCTAAAGGTTTACGCAAGCATTTGTTGGCAAATTGAGACAATTCCCATAAAGATAGTTCCAAATTATGTTTATTTGGGTATTATTTTTGATGGTTGTCCTACATTAGACTCACAGCTGAATAAAATTAAACAGAAGCTAACTATGGCAATTTGTCAGACCCGAATAATTGTATCCAAGTATGGCAAATTCTCACTCAAAGCAGCCCTTCTGTTTTGGAATCAAAATGTTGTCCCAACTATTCTTTATGGTATGGAAACGCAAATCTTACCAACTGGATTTCTTAATCACTTAGAATCCAAATTTTGGTGAGCCATTCTGCATTTACCGCAATGCATTCCTGGGGTGATGATGCGTTATGAATTGGGCTTAATTTCATTAATTGCCCAACATAATTGGCGGTTATGCGCATTATTTCGTAAATGTTTGCTTTCAACACAGGACAATTCTGCCTTGTCGTCTATCTCCAGTTACATACTAAACTCAGCAGAAATGTTCCCGAAACAGTGGTCCTCAAATGTTCTCTCTATTATGGTAAAGGCCGATATTTCACTGAGCCTTTTATTAGATCATCCAGAGAGAGCAAAGAAGAAAGTCCACATGATGGACTGGATTGAGACCCGAGTAAAGTGTTTAACCTATAAAGATTTTGATCCTGCAATATTTGGACCTAAGGCATATAAAGACATTGCCTCGTATTTGTGCTTGTCTCCTTCCTCTGCTATTAGATCTGATATCCTGAGGCTGCGGTTTAATATCTGGCCTACTAGGGAAGTTAAAGTAAGAAGGAGACAAATCACATCAGACTTCAATTGGTGCAGGTTTTGTCAAAACACAACAATTGTTGAAACTCTGCAACATTTATTATTGGAGTGCACAGCCCCTAAACTTTCGAGTTTAAGAAACATTCACTTTGCCAAATATTTTGTGTATTTTGCACAAATAGACCCAAGTAACAGATGGGTCGCTCTGGCTGCAACTGAATGTATGGGCATATGGATTGCTACCATCAATTTTTTAAAATCTCTAAACCTGGAATGATTGATATACATCATGTTAAGCCAACACTCTTAAATTGTGAAATTTGATTTGGAAGATGGTTGTAATTGTAAATGCTTGTTTTATTGCTTTTACTTATGAAAGAATGGATTTTTGTAACATGTATAAAATTGAAAAAGTTGCTGTAATACAACTCTATTCAATAAAAAAAAAAAAAAAAAAAAAAAAAAAAAGAG
This sequence comes from Ambystoma mexicanum, assembly GCF_040938575.1. Taxonomy (NCBI): domain Eukaryota; kingdom Metazoa; phylum Chordata; class Amphibia; order Caudata; family Ambystomatidae; genus Ambystoma; species Ambystoma mexicanum. The sequence continues at coordinate 276,633,226 of NC_090927.1, read as the reverse complement.
AACAGATGTCGCCAGATTTCATCATCACTTTTATCATGGTATGTATGAACCAAGTTCTTAAAGTAGAACATTCTCTGGGGAAGTAAGTTTGGACATTTTATCATTAGATGTTCTAATGTTTCTTTAACCGTAACCATTTGGCAAAAACGACAGCAGTTCAAGTCTGATGGGATTTTCTTTCTTCGTATTAAAATTTCTCTGGTCGGCCAAAGATTTAACCTAAACCTTAGAAACTTTTGCCTTAGAGTTCTGAAAGGGCATTTGACTAAATGGGGGGCCATAACTCGCAACTTTTTGTGACCGAACCAGTTAGTATCGAAATCTTTATAAGTCAAACAAATAGACCTATTTGAATCCAATTCCACTTTTACAGCTTCGTCTTGGCATGAGAGGGATTCTCTAGTAATAAGGCTATAGTTATATCAGCTTCAGCCATGGTCTCTATGACACACTCACGCCATTTCTTTGGGAAGCTATTCATGGATGTTATAAGTTGGTGAGCTATTACGCCTAGAATGTTATTAGCCTCAGAGCCCAAAAGAGATTTGCGGAAAAGACTACACATGCACCAACATAAACGAGCTGCCAATGATACTAAACCTAATTCATGACGAGTTAGCAGCAATGGAGTGGAATTAGGCAATTGCAGAATTGTTTTCCAAAAACGGCCTTCAAGAGTGTTCCATATTTTTGTGTAGATGTTTAGTTTCGATTCAGCTCCATATAACATTATAGGGATGACTTTCAGCTCATAAAATAATAACACGTGTTTGCAGGTGAATTTGCCATATTTGAAATTCAAAATCTTTGCCTGAGATATTAAACTATTCATTTTGATGTTGAGAGTAGCAAGATACGACGTGTCTGAAGGATTGTTGTACACAACAGTTCCCAAATATTTGTATTCTGTAACGGTTTTAAGAACAACATCTTGCAAATACCATACATGATTAGATTGTCCACGTTTTTTTGAGTTTTTACAAATTAGGACCTGTGTTTTTTCCAAATTGATAGTTAGGTTGTTTGTTTTGACAAAATCAGTTAGTGCGTTCAGCAAATTCTGCAAGCCAATCTAAGTTTGGGACATCAATATTAAATCATCAGCGTATAACATCCACGGATACACTGTTTTCCTCATTTGGGAGAGTCTGAAATGATTTTGAGAAAGAACAAACCCATATCAAGAATGAAAAGATTGAACAATATTGAGGCCAAGATACATCCTTGCTTTAGGCCACGTAGAGTACTAAAGGCCGATGACAAAAGGCCTTCATATGTGAGTCTAATTTTCATAGTAGGGTTGGTGTGCAGTAATCTAATTAAAGTTAATAGAGACAGAGGACATCCATATGCTTCTAATTTGGCATATAATAAATTCCTGTCAACAGAATCAACGCCATACGAAAGTAGATGAAGGCTAAGTACAGCGGCTGATTTCTCATGGCACTTTGGGCTTGTATCATGCTTAAGACAATCATGTTGGGCGCAGTGCCCAGCCCACTGACGAACCCTGATTGCAGAGGATCTCTCTTCACTTCATTTGCTGACCATTTATTTAGTTCTTTTAGGATGATGCGTCCAAAGATTTTACTGGGAGCATCAAGCAGTGATATAGGCCGATAGCTGGCTGGGTCTGCGCGATCACCCTTCTTATAGATAGGTATGGTTATCAAACAAGTCCAGGAGTTCGGAATGAGCTGGGTGAGTAATATATTGTCAAACATGATCTTTAAAATATCGGCCCAGATGTCTGGATATTGTCTTAAGGTTGCATAAGACAGTCAATCAGGGCCAGGGGCTCTAGAATGACTACTTTTGTTTATGTAGTATAGAATGTCATCGCGGTCGTAATTGAGCCAGAAGGACCTTTGCTCTGTTTGAGGTTTCTGAGATATAACAGAGACAGGAAGACTGTATATTTTTTTTATAATAGTCAATCCAGTCTTGCTCTTTAATAATGTTGGCTTGAACTGCCACCTGTGTTCCGGCAGTTGCTTGGTTTATTAAGGCCCAGTTTTGAGATGCGTTTTTGCTAGATAATTTCCTAAGCATATGGCTCCCATCCTCTTGATATAGCTTAGATTTTAAGCCCTTCATCCAATTTTTATAGTTTGTACTGATCCTTGTTAGTACTTTGGCTCTATCTCCTATAGGTAATTTTAGGGCCTTACGTTTGAGGTGTCTCACGTGTGTTTTCATTTGTTGAACGTCTGGATTATAAACATGCAAATAGGGTATTTGTTTGGCTTTCATCTGGATGGATTTGGACTGAAATCGTTGCATTAATTCTGGATATATCAAACTAGATGTATGTTCCTCTTGTCTCACTTGCAAGACTTTTAAAGCATAACAGCTCTTGAACGCATTCAGTGACGGTTCAGACCATCTAAGTCTGTTCCTAGCAGTGTTAACCACTATTTGCCCTGGATGCATTTCACAAGGGGATGTCTTATCCATATTTTTATACACCCACGACAAGTTTAACATATTATGATCGCTTAAACTAGAGTATCACATTGAAAAATGTCAATTGAGAGAATAGCATTGCATCTGTAGGATTGTTTAGCGTGTTTTGGGAGCACAGAGTACAGCACCACTGCACAGGATCAATGTATAGCATTTTTATTTTTTTTTTGGAGTGCAGCTCCACTGCATGGGTTTGGTGCATTGATATAATGTGGTACAGCAAGACATGTGCTATTGAGCATTTTTATGCAGCGCCACTGCAGGGGTTTAATGCAATTGTTTCAAGCTATGTGTTGCCAGTGTAACATGGACATATAAGTGAGGGCAGGTTATTCAGTCAAAAACGATTTTTACATATAAAATGCAAATCATTTTTTTTTTCACAGTTAAAAGCACACATTTGTAAATTCAAAATGCGCACTATTTTTCACCTGAAATGCCTATGTTGCAAGAGACACATTTGAAAATTAATAAACTAACCTCATTAACAACTAACCTGATCATAACCCACTAATAATAATGTGTTCTTCAGTGCAACATGAATGGAAAATGACAGGCTCTGAAAGTCATTATTTAAATGCACATTCAGTTTTTTTTTTCTTTTTGCTCTGCTGTTCTGTCCACAGTAACTGCAGGAAGCAAAGACCTCGAATAAGCAGGAATCAGTTTGGTTACAGTTGCAACTGTATAAGCCAAGCCATTGTGTGCAGAGGGTGGTTAGGGCATGATAGAATTTTATTGGTTAGGATCCTTTGGTAGGAGGTAACCAGAGTTTTCTTGGATAATCTCAAGGAAGAAGCTGGGGAGAGACATCTTGACACAGCTCGAAGAAGGACTGGGTTGATAGCTGGGGATGCCGGATTCCTAAAGCAGATTCAACTTGGTTGCAGAGACTGGGATTTCCAGTCAACAAGTCCCAGTTTGAGTGACAGCAGATGCTTGTCCTTGCTGGGTGAACCCCTCCAGAAGGCGACCAGCCAAAGAAGTTACATACTGAATAAGCCTGGTAATTATCTCGCTGAAGTGTGGGGGCTGAGTGTGCAAAAATATTCAGTCAGTGTAGGAAAGGAGATTCCTGTGCTTTACCCACGTGTTTAATGTTGCAAATTGAATTCTTGTTCTCCGCCACTCTCTTTTCAGTGTATCACAAATAATGCTGTTACTGTGCTATTTCATTTATTTCTGTAAAGAGTGAGATCGTGTTTAAATGCAACTTTTAGAATACACAAAAATATCTGAAAGCAGACGGGTGGTGTGTTTTATATTTACCAATGCAGTGCTGATGATGTGGGGGAGATGTTTAGACCGTGCAATTGTCATTTTTAAGGTAGCTAAAAATAAGATTTGGCTGCAGCTGTGTGCACAATGTCATTCAGTATGAGCAATTATAACTAACTGCGTGTGTTATAGCCTTTTGCTGAAGGTACATGAGTCAGCAAAAATAGAGACCCGGGACATAGTTCACTACCGTATATAGGTTAGTGAAAATACCACATGATAGCTCGCTGCCGTAGATAAGACAGCGAGAAATTGCCCATGGTGGCACACTAAAAATGAAAATGTGGTATTTCTGAAATGTAGGCCTGAGGTCTCTCTAGTGATCACAAGAACAATCTAAACAAAAACGAGGGGTTCTGGATATTGGGGCCACGAATAAACCAAAGGAATTATGCTCACCACCATACCAACCAACCGCGCATACCATCTAAATAGGTCTGTGTGCTGAAATAATGCATATCCACTGTGTTATTGTTGTACATGGCCCAACCTGAATGTAGGGAGTGATAGTTGCTAAATTATTTTTCGGCAGTAAGAAAATACCGCCAGGCCCCAAATCTACACAAAATACCCAACATATTTATGGTGCGTTGCAGGCCGGAAAAGTGATCACAGAGCACCTACTGGGCGTGGCAAGTGTGTCTCACACTGCCATCTGTACATTAACGGGAACCCATTTCATAATAGCAGTGTGTTACGAAGAACGAATTTCAGAATGTCACAAAAGGAAACCACATTCTCAGACCTAGTGCAATATTTAGAGGCAAAGTTGTTTGCACATGGGACGTGGTCGTCGAACAGTACATTAGAATGGCATGAACGCATTCAGGGTGAGGTGCAGAAAGAAAAACTAGACAATATTTTTGCAGAAGGCAGCATAATTCAGGTCTGCCTTACAAGATTATTGAATGCAGCCGATAAAAGTGCAGAGAAAGACTGTTTAATACGGCTATGCGGCAAAATGTGGTTTATTTTGAATAGGTCACTGCGAATGCAGGAAAATGATACCCAGCTAATTAACAGGTTAAAGACTGAATTAGATGGGGCAAGTAAAAATCAGGAAATGTTAAGAGCAGAATTGGATGTATGCCAAAAAGACATGCAATTAAAATGCAGAGACTTTGATGCTCAGTTATCCAAAAGCAAGAAACAATTTGAGGATAGTGAGCAAGAATTGGTACACTTAAAAGCTTTAGTGGACCACATTAGACAGGATAAAGATGAGATTGTTTCAGAAATGCAGATTTTACAAAAAGAAAATTTTGAAAAAGAAAGTGATCTCCAAGGTGCAGAGCAAGAAATGGTTAATTTGATTCAAGAAAAAGACAAGAGAAACAAATAATTCAATGAATGCCAAATGCAAATGTGCGACATGCAGGAGGTAATAGATAAAATGAGTGATGAAAACAACTATCTGCAAAATGAAGCACGCAGGCTCCTTAAAAAGTGCAAAGACTTAGAACAACAAATGTGCATTCCCAGGTCGCAGGAGAGGCGGCAGGGTACCACATTCAATGGAGTGGAGGTGAATTCTAGTTCTGCCCAAAGAGCTAGTGCTCCAGTGACTGGGCCGGTGACTGAACTTGGTTGCAGCGCCCTTGGGGGATTTGATACTCCCATTGGGGGCAGCCACCAACCCATACACCTGAAAACAGGATTGAATCACAAAGTAGTGCAATTCCATGCATTGCAACAAGTAGCCCCATAAAAATAATGAAATCCATTAAAGCCCTGATCAAACCATTTAAAAAGGGAGGTGAATGCTGCATTGAGGATCACTTAGAAGCGGTTCATGACATTTTTAAAGCACTCCAGATACCTAAGGAACAGTACAGACAATATTTTCATTTAAATTTAGATGCCCCGACGGCCAGCATCATAAGGGGATTAAATGAACAGCAGAATATGACATGGGTGGAGTTTGAAAAAGAAATTAGGCGTCATTTTTCTCCTTTTCAGTCATTGCAGGAGGCAAAGAAAGTCGCTTACACAATCACTGCTGGGCCTAATACATCCCCTCGCCAATTTTTACAAGACTTAAAAAGAGCATTTTCTCGCTTTGATGTATCTTTTGACCCAAATTCCAATGAGTTTAAAACTGCATACTTCTATGGGCTACAGAAAGACATCATATCCCAATTGGTCCGTGAATTTGACCGTGACAAGTCCCTTGAATGAATTGTACATCAAAGCACAAAACTATATGAGGTACTCTATTGTCAGGGTAGAGAAAGTGATAAAATGAAAGATTTTTTTTTTTTTTTTTGATGTTTTAGTTTTGTCTCAAACTTTTTCATCTTTTGATTCGTGCGAAGTACGTGGATAAAAGAAGAGACAGCAATGTAGTCTACATTGCTAGGAAAGCATTTTTCCTCCATTAATCTCAAGAATGCTGTGAAGGTAAAGGACAGCTGTGAATGTGTATTTATTATTTTGTCCACTGAGAATCGCATCCCATCTTTCATCTGTTGTCATTTGCTGCGAGGCCATGTCAAAATAGGCCCCAAACTGCTTGCGGTGGTTGGCGAGAGAGGGACATTCCATGAGCAAATGGAATATGGTTTCTGGTGTCGTGTTGATTTCACAGAATCGACAGTAGTTCTGGGTTTTTGGGATCTGTCTTATTGATGCCAAGTAATCCTTAGTTGGTAAAGTATTCAGGCAGATTTTTAAGAAGGTTGATCTGATAGTTGGATCAGGGAATGACAAGATGTATGGTTGCGGTTCATGTAGTTCTGTTGTCCTTGTTACACTGCAAATTCTGTTTGTATGTATTTTTCTTTTCGATGGTTTTGATCCAATCGTTTTGTAGCATTTTGGTTTTAGCGTGTTGAGGACGTTTCGTTAGAAGTTCTTCAGATATGTTTTCTTGTTCCATTTCTTTGGTTATTGTTTTTTTCCAGGTTTGTAGTATTGTGTTATTTAGAGCAGTTGGGTTAGTTTTCAGAATTTGGGTTGCCGGGGTCTTGTCATCCGACAGTATTTTTCGGTATATGTCTAGTCTTTTCCATCGTACCATGGAACCGATGGATTGGGTAGCTACTTCGTATCGAATTCTCGCCATGGGATATGATTGAGGAAGGGTTAAGATCCTGCGCCAAAATATTGCTTCAAATTTCACCCAGTCTACCTGGTCTGCGTTCATCATTGTTTCAGTTCCATATGTTATGATGGGAATGTATTTTTGTCTGTAGAACATGATGATGGGCTTAAATGAAAATTTTCCGTATTTTCTGTGTAGGACGGAACCCTGTCGTGCGAGTGCTTGAGCCTTTTGTTCTAGGTTGTCTAGCCAATCTCTTTCTGTCTTTGATTGATTGATAATGATGCCAAGGTATTTAAATGTTGTGACGTTTTCCAGGCGTATTCCATTGATGTTGAAATCCGGTGTTTTTTTTGCTTTTGGTTTAGGTTTCGTTAGAGACATGGTTTTTGTTTTTGTACTGTTAATTGTTAGCTCATTTTGTTTCATGTAGTCGCTTAGTGCTGTAAGAGAAAATTGGAGACCAAATGGTGTTCTGTCGAGCAAGACGATGTTGTCTGCATAGGACATAATGGGGACCGGTATTGAGTTTATTTTCGGAGGGTTTGTTTGAGTGTTGGAGAGGTATTGATCAATGTCTGATGTAAACAGGTTGTATAAAGTCGCTGCAAGGGGACATCCTTGTTTTAGACCATTCGCTGTGTTGATAGGCTCCGTTGTCAACCCTTGTTTTGTGAGTCTAATTTTTATTGAAGTGTTTGAGTAAAGTTGTATAATGGGTTCTAGGATATTCGCAGGGCAGTTCCAGTTGTACAATTTAGCCCAGAGCTTTTGGCGAGGTATTGCATCAAAGGCCATCTTTAAGTCAATGAAGGCCGTGTAGATCATGGACTTATTGTTTATTGCTTCGTGCTTAATGACGTGCAATAGGAGAAGATTGATGTTAGTTCCAACATTACGTGTGAAGCCTGTTTGTCGCGGTGATAGTCGTCCAGTGGAAGTGGCCCATGCAGTGAGTTGCCTCAAGAGAGCTGTTGCAAAGATTTTTCCGAGTGGGTCAAGCAAGGCAATCGGACGAAAGTTCTGAGGAAGGTCACGTGGTCCTTGTTTGTGGATCGGCACTATGGTGGCTGTTCTCCATGTAGTTGGCATTCGGTTGTGTCTGTTTATAATTTCCAAAATCTGTGTCATAAATTCAGCCCATGCCGCAGGATCTTGTTTAAGGACAGCATTGGAAAGTCCATCAGGGCCCGGAGCTCTTGAGGGATTGAGGTTTTGGATCATGTGTAGTAGCTCTTCGTACATGATGACTACAGTCCATTTTGTTTTGGGTTGAAGTTTTCTTGCGATTGTTGTTCGTGTGCTGCGTACATGGTCGAGAAATGAGTAATCCATGTTTGTTCTGGTACGTTAGCTGTGAGCTTGTGTTGTTTTTGCTGGTTGTCGTTCAGTAAATTCCACAATTCTCTTGTATTATTTGCCTTATAGGTCTTCATTATTGTTTCTGCATCTGTCTGGAGGAGGAGTGCTTGTTGTGATTTCCTCCAGTTGTTGTATCGAAGTTTCAGTTTTCTACTCTCCGTCATGTTTTCTGATGTTTTGTTTTTCTTGAGTTGGCGTGCCTGTTTAGCTAGCTCCTTTTTTCTTTGTGCTATTTCTTCGTTGTAGGAGTGTACATGAGTTCTTTGCGGACGGTTTTTTAATGTTTGATGAAATGGGAGCAAAATCCATTCATAATTCAACTTTTCAAGATCTGGTTTTGTTGAGGCGTGTAGTTTCACCGGCAGGAGTGATAGCGCTGATTGTGGTATTCGTAGCCTTGAAGATGTGCCAGTAAGTTCAAGCGTTGCAACTTTTGCGTTTTGTTGGCTGATAGTGTGTGAGGTGACAGTTATCTTGTTATGGTCGCTGTGGTCAGACGTTAGTGTTAGCGCTGTCTTGACCGATTCATGAAGGTTTTGCGAAAGAAATATGTAGTCGATAATTGCTGCTTGTTAGGCAGAAACCTGTGCAGTTCCCTTGGGGAACACTGCAAAAGATTTAAGACTACAGGTATAGCAGTAAACCCACTTGGTAGCAGTCCGCACCACCCAGATTTACCTGGTAGCTGTGGCTGAGCAGTCAGACTTCCCTCAAGAAGAGTTAGGCAGTATGCAAAGTATACACAATATGCACTCAGACACAATAGCACAAGCAAACACTGACCAGAGTTTGGTTTCAAAAGTATATAGTTATTTATTTTTAAGAACACATAAGTTGAAAACACTCTAGCAAAGTATAGTAAAAACACTTAAAACACAGTTATAATGAAAGCAGTTTCAACCCTTACTCCTATCTAGACAACTCTAAGTTAACACCACATAATTAAAACAGAGGTGAGCGCTTAACGTTAGATGACACTCTAGTAGGTTTAAGGAAGGGATAGAAAAAGAAACAGAAACGGGTTAAACACACCACTCTAAGGTCCAGAACACTTGCAATAGGCTCAAAGAAGTACAAAGTCACAGGTGAGCAAAAGTCACTAGGCAGGGCCCACTCTTAGAGTAGCCGGAGCGAAAATGTGCCCAAGATCACACTGTTAGTAGGGATTCAGAGTCTTGCAAAGAGTTAGAAAGAGTTTAGAGTGGCTTAGAAAGTTTAGCCAGGGTGTCCCAGGCACTCCCAGGTTCGAAAGCCGGGGGCTAAATCTACCCCGTACAGTCGGTGGCAAGGGAAGCCAGGCGGAACACGGTACCTTAAGCGGAAAGGATCCTCCAGTGGTGGCAGTTGTTCCAGGCAGTGGCAGCAAGGCTCGACGTCGGTCAGGGGAGAAGAAGTTCTCGCAGAAGAGCAGAAGAAGAAGGTCGTTGCACTGCCCGGGAAGAAACCAGCCGCGGAGTCCTCCGGTCAAAGGGTTGTACCGACTTTCGTGGTTGGGGTAAAAGTGGTGGGGTTCCGGTTGCCGGGGTGCTTGGCACAGGCAAGGCGGCCACGAGATACCTCGAGAAGCGAAAAGAAGGCGAAAACTGGTTGTCCCCACCAGTCAAGGGAAGGAGCCACTCCGTTAAGAGTTCTCCTCGGTCGTCGGGAAAAGTGGTGAGACGGTTCAGCAGGGCTCCACCGGGTGGTGTCGTCGAAGCAGGTCGGCTCAGCTCTTCCCTCGTCGGATTCTTGGTCCTATGGCGACTTCTGAAGTTCCAGTCCCCAAAGCCCTGCTTTTATGCAGCAAACCCCCATTCACCCAGCCTAGCTGTCACTCAAACATGCTAAGTGGTGAGCCGGCCGGCTCACCACTTGGGCCAATCAGGACGGAGTGCGACTTGAGTTACCAAGGTAACTCAGTCCAGGGTGCCTAAACCCCCCTCCACCCCTCCTAAGTACCCCAGACAGAGTGGCACCACTTTGGAGGGCTTCTGTGGAGAAGCCCGCCAAAAGTGGAACAAAGGGCTCCACTTTGGGTCAGAGTTACAGAGGCGAACGCCAACGCCATTTTAGAATCAAGTTTTGGCAAAAAGTCCCAACCGGAGTTATAATAATAAATATATAAACCGGCGGTATGTTTAAGGCTACCGTAAATAAATAATTAAATGTGTTAGCCTAAAACAATGGGAAATCCCATAGGAAAATATTCGCGGTTGAATATAAAACGTAGTTTCCACTGCCACCAGCCAAAACTCGATCAGGGGGGACGGAGACGTGCCCCCTCGACTAACAGACCCTGGGGCAATCGAATTGCCCCAGCCAGTACGTCCACAATATGATGGTTTGTACTGGTTCTGTTCAGGATTCAAGACTAGCAAAGTCTTTGGTGACTTTACATGCCCTGGGAGACAGTAGTCAGTCCCAGGGTATGGAGTCTATGTTGGGGAGTCCCTAGGACACCCCTGGGTCACGGCACAGAGGGTGCTGTGTAACCCACATCACAAAAATACATGAGGCCCTATGGAGTAAAAGACCCCATAGCCCATTCAACACAAGGTTTAACCAAGAAAACACACTTCAACATGTCCAAGAGTGAGGGTAAAAGAGTCTCACTCTTGGCAGGAGAAAAAAAGAAACCCCAGAAATCCAGCAAAGCTGCTGGGGGACTCACTAGGTAGGGAAATTCAGCCTAAACAGAGAATTCTCCCTAACACTCGCCCCCCCCAGACTAAGGGACAGGAGGATTTAATCCACTCCTGGATGAACCTCATACCTCTAGTCGATGATATACATCCTAGAGAGTCCATCAGCATTTTGATGGTGACACCCTGACCTGTGCTCAATGGTGAAATCAAACCCTTGCAGGCAGATTGACCATCTCAATAGTTTTGGATTTTCCCCTTTCATTTGCATTAACCATCTCAAGGGTTGGTGGTCAGTCTGAATAATAAAAGTAGAACCATACAAGTATGGCCTAAACTTCTTCAGCGCCCACACAATAGCAAAGCATTCTCTTTCGATAGTTGCCCACCTTGTCTCAGGATCCTTCAGTTTCCTACTGATGAAGCAAATGGGGTGCTCCCTACCCTTCTCATCCAGTTGGCTTAGAACTGCACCTATACCTACATTGGAAGCATCAGTTTGTACAATGAAAGGTTGGTGGTAGTCAGGAGCTCTCAATACTGGAGCTTGGCAAAGAGCTCTCTTCAGTTTTTCAAAGGCCTGATTGCACTCCTCAGTCCATTTTACCTTTTTAGGGAATTTGGGAGAGGAGATTACATTCAGTGGAGAAGCTATGGTCCCATAGTTCTCAATGAAATTCCTGTAATATCCAGTGAGGCCTAGAAAAGCTCTCACTTGGGTTTGAGTAGTTGGTGTTGTCCAATTTTGCACAGCTTCAATCTTGCTGGGCAAAGGCCTTATTTCTCCACCTCCTACCTCATGTCCAAGGTAGACCACTTTACTTTGACCAATCTGGCACTTACTGGCTTTGATTGTCAAATGGGCCTGTTCCAGAGCCTGCAACACATGTCCTAGGTGGTTCACATGTTCTTCCCAGGAGTGGCTGAAGACTGCAATGTCATCCAAGTATGCCATGCAGAAATCTTCCATCCCAGCCAGAACTTGGTTCACCATCCTTTGGAATGTGGCAGGTGCATTTTTTAGTCCAAAAGGCATGACCTTAAACTGGTACAAGCCAACTGGGGTTGAAAATGCAGTTTTCTCCTTGGCATGGTCTGTCAGGGCTATTTGCCAATAGCCTGATGTCAGGTCAAAGGTGCTGAGGTACTTGGCTGCACCAAGTTTATCCACCAACTCATCTGTCCTGGGCAAAGGGTGGGCATCAGTCTTGGTGACTGCATTTAGAGCTCTATAGTCCACACAGAATCTCAAGTCTTTGGATCCTGTCTTTGGTACTAACACAACTGGGCTAGACCATGGACTAGTAGAGGGCTCTATTACCCCGAGATCAAGCATCTTCTTGACCTCTCCTTTGATGTGGGTTCTGACATGTTCTGACATTCTGTATCCTCTGCTTTTGACTGGCAGACAGTCACCAGTGAGTATCTCATGCTGACCCCAAGGGGTCAAGCCTGGTGACAGTGAGAACAGGGAGGCAAACTGATTTAACATAGATTTGCACTCCTCTTGTTGCTCAGGTGTCAGGTCTGAAGAGAGATTGACTCCTTCAACTTTTTCATCTAAAGGCACACTTCTGAGGAGATCAGGGAGAGATTCACTCTCTTCTTCCTCTGCAGCTGAAGCTAGAAGCAAGGCTCCTACATCAGGTCTGGAGATGTATGCTTTTAGTCGGTTGGTGTGGAAGACTCTAGGAGCTTCCCTGGGTCTGCCCAGATCCACCAGATAGTTGACCTCTCCAAGTTTTCCCACAATCTTGAAGGGTCCCATCCATTTGTCTTGCAAGGCCCTCTGCCTTGTTGGGAGCATAACTAGAACTAGCTGGTCTTGAGTAAACTCAACCATGTTAGCCTTCTGGTCATGCCAATGTTTGACCAGAGCTTGACCAGCTTTCAAGTTGTCACTTGCTTCTGCCATCATGTGTGACATTCTCCTCCGGAGACCTATCACATAGTCAGTCACTCTGACTGGCTTGAGGGGAGGAGCACCTTCCAATCCCTCCTTAATCAGGGCCAATGGACCTCTGACTGGATGGCCATAGAGAAGCTCAAAGGGAGAATAACCTACTCCCTCCTGAGGGACTTCTCTATAAGCAAAGAGAAGGCATGGCAGTAGAAGGTCCCACTTTTTCTTAAGGGGTTCTTCTAAAGCACCTATCATGCTCTTCATGGTTCTGTTAAACCTTTCAACCAACCCGTTTGTCTGAGGGTGGTATGCGGTTGAGAACTTGTAGGTAACTCCACAGGTTTTCCACATGGCTTTCATGTAGTGGGACATAAAGTTTGACCCCCTGTCAGAGATTACCTCCTTAGGAAACCCAACCCTGGTAAAAATACCAAGGAGGGCCTTAGCCACAGCCGGAGCTGTAACAGTCCTCATAGGAATTGCCTCAGGGTACCTAGTAGCATGGTCTACTACAACAAGGATAAACCTGTTGCCTGAGGAGGTTAGGGGATCAAGGGGACCAACAATGTCAATCCCTACCCTCTCAAATGGGACTCCCACAACTGGGAGGGGCACTAAAGGTGCCACATTCTTGGAACCAACCTTACCAGAAGTCTGGCAGGTGTGGCAGCTCTTACAATATCTGTCTACTTCAGCCCCCATCTTTGGCCAATAAAAGTAGAGAGAGAGCCTTTCCTTGGTCTTCTTGAAACTCAAGTGACCAGCCAAAGGTATCTCATGGGCTAGTTGTAAGAACTGTTGTCTGTTCTCTTGTGGGACTACAAGGCGTTTGTAGTCTCCAGGTTCAGACTCAGTGGGTTCACTGTAGAAGAGGCCATCTTCCCAGTGCAACCTATACTTCCCAGGCTCTTGCCCATCAGCTTGAGAAGCTGCCTGGTGGCGGAGACCTTCCAGAGTTGGACATTCTCTTTGCCCCTTACGAAAAGCTGCCCTGCTAGGCCCCCCTTCTGCCAGTAAAGACTGCAGCTCAGGATGGTCCTCAGGGTCCAAATCTCCAATAAGGTTGGGGCCTCCTTCTAGCTCTTCCTCAGAGTCTAGCTCAACCACACAGGGTTGTACCTCCCTCTCAGCCTCAGCTGGAGGTGGAGTTACAGGTGTAACTTTGGACAACCTAGGGGAAGTCCTTGTTGGAAGCACTGGAGTGCTTGCTGCTGGCTTTTTCCTAGGAGTCTTGGGTTGCCCCTTTGCTCCTGATCTGGTAGTTACTGCAGTAAGTTGCTCCAGTGGGAGAGGAGTGATTTCTGTCATCATCTCCTGAGATAACCCTCTCAGGGTTTTCTCTCTTGCAGGTTTTGTGAGTTCCTGAAACCTTTTGCTAGGAGGTCTGGGGGTATGAGATACAACTCCAAGAGCTTTGAGGTCATTACCCAACAGAACCCTACCTGGCACTTCACATTGTACACTGACAGGTATTTTTACAGCCATATCATTACATTGGATGAGAACTGGTAACTGGGGACACATCTGCACAGGCCCACCAGCTATCTTGGTGAGGCATTTGGGTGCCTTAGCAACATCCTCTGCCTTGAAAAATGATTCATCCACCACAGTTATGCTGGCTCCAGTGTCCCTAATGGCAGGAGTCTCCTGACCATTCACCTGGACACTGTCCTTATAATACTCTTTAGTATTATCTGGGATAGAGTTATAGACATCTAAATTCTGTTGTTCCCACAACCCCAGAGAGACTAAAGAAACACTAGCTGAGACTCCAGTGGGTTCATCAGCTAGTAAGAGAAAGTTTCCACTTGGCATATGTACTTCCTCCTCTGGAGCGAAGGCTAAGGAGGCAAGCTGGACCCCTGAAGGTTTACCCTTACATCTGGGATCTCCTTTCACATGGTCAGTAGCCTTACAAACAAAGCATGAGCCAAAGGCTCGCTGGAATGGAGGCTTGTTCTGACCTCCTTCTGGTCTGGGACCAGGAGGTACACTAGCCTGATTTGGTTTCCCTTGTGGCTTACCCTTATAGTTTTGTTTGGGGCCCTCTTTGGAATTTGTAGTATTAGAATTCTCTTTAGAGTCCTTTTTAGACTGTTTCTCCCCATCCTTCTTCTGAGTTACCCCAGAATCCTTGTGAGTGGCCCTGTTGGCAACCCACAAGTCAGCAGCCTTAGCTAGTTTCCGGGAATCTAATTCCCTGGAATCAGCCAAGTGTTGTCTGAGCTCAGGAGAGCAGGCATCATAAATAGTCTCCAACATAACCAAATTCTTCATACCTTCATAAGTGTTCACCTTGTAACCCTTAATCCACCCCTCTAAGTTTTTCAAACATTCATTCACCCAGGTAGCCCAAGGGGTACCATCATGCTTTTTGAGGCTCCTAAACCTCTTAAGATACTGGGAAGGGGTCTTCTCAAACCTAGCTATCAAAGCGAGTTTCACACATTCATAGTCCTTCCTATCCTCCTCCCCCATCTCCATTACCACATCAGTTGCAACAGGGGGAAGCCTAGAGAACAACCAGGTGAGTAAGTCATTTCCTGTGATGTTCTGGAGCCCATGATTATATTCAAACAGAGACAACCAATCCAACACATCCAACTTAGGCTCATACATACCAACCAATTCTTTAGGCATCCGGGGTCTTTTAGGACTGGAACTTCTAGAGGAGCCAGAGAGAGAAGCATTCTCAACAGATAATTTCTTCATTTCTAAGTCATACTTGAGCTCCATTTCCCTTAGCCTTAGTTCTTTGTCAGTTTGAGCATTAAGTTTCTTATACTCCAATTCTAGTTTCATTTTCTCCAGTTCAAAGTACTGAGGGCTAAATGTGGGACCTGGTAAAGGTCCAGTAGGTACAGCAGGTAGAGCAGGCAGAGGCCTAGGGGGGACAGTCATAACAGCCTCACCCTCCTCTTCTGACTCTTCCTCAGAATCATCAACATTTTGCTCCATGTTAACTTCAATGCTGTCATCTACAGTTGCTGGAGTGGTAGGTTCCTCTGAACCATCACCCAGACTTTGGTTAGCTAACAATCTTTCAATCAGCTCCATTTTCTTGCCCTTAGTCAGGAGATCCTTATGTTTACAGAGCACTCTTAGACAATCAGCAGTTTTGGCTGCAAGGGACTCTTGACTATAGCTTTCTATAACTGACATGTTAGAGGATTACTTTTACAGTGCTAAGCTTTGTGGTTAGTTGCACTAAGGTATCTAAAGCATAATAAAATGTATACTCAATACAAATCCCACCGCTGTACACCAGTGTTAGGCAGAAACCTGTGCAGTTCCCTTGGGGAACACTGCAAAAGATTTAAGACTACAGGTATAGCAGTAAACCCACTTGGTAGCAGTCCGCACCACCCAGATTTACCTGGTAGCTGTGGCTGAGCAGTCAGACTTCCCTCAAGAAGAGTTAGGCAGTATGCAAAGTATACACAATATGCACTCAGACACAATAGCACAAGCAAACACTGACCAGAGTTTGGTTTCAAAAGTATATAGTTATTTATTTTTAAGAACACATAAGTTGAAAACACTCTAGCAAAGTATAGTAAAAACACTTAAAACACAGTTATAATGAAAGCAGTTTCAACCCTTACTCCTATCTAGACAACTCTAAGTTAACACCACATAATTAAAACAGAGGTGAGCGCTTAACGTTAGATGACACTCTAGTAGGTTTAAGGAAGGGATAGAAAAAGAAACAGAAACGGGTTAAACACACCACTCTAAGGTCCAGAACACTTGCAATAGGCTCAAAGAAGTACAAAGTCAAAGGTGAGCAAAAGTCACTAGGCAGGGCCCACTCTTAGAGTAGCCGGAGCGAAAATGTGCCCAAGATCACACTGTTAGTAGGGATTCAGAGTCTTGCAAAGAGTTAGAAAGAGTTTAGAGTGGCTTAGAAAGTTTAGCCAGGGTGTCCCAGGCACTCCCAGGTTCGAAAGCCGGGGGCTAAATCTACCCCGTACAGTCAGTGGCAAGGGAAGCCAGGCGGAACACGGTACCTTAAGCGGAAAGGATCCTCCAGTGGTGGCAGTTGTTCCAGGCAGTGGCAGCAAGGCTCGACGTCGGTCAGGGGAGAAGAAGTTCTCGCAGAAGAGCAGAAGAAGAAGGTCGTTGCACTGCCCGGGAAGAAACCAGCCGCGGAGTCCTCCGGTCAAAGGGTTGTACCGACTTTCGTGGTTGGGGTAAAAGTGGTGGGGTTCCGGTTGCCGGGGTGCTTGGCACTGGCAAGGCGGCCACGAGATACCTCGAGAAGCGAAAAGAAGGCGAAAACTGGTTGTCCCCACCAGTCAAGGGAAGGAGCCACTCCGTTAAGAGTTCTCCTCGGTCGTCGGGAAAAGTGGTGAGACGGTTCAGCAGGGCTCCACCGGGTGGTGTCGTCGAAGCAGGTCGGCTCAGCTCTTCCCTCGTCGGATTCTTGGTCCTGTGGCGACTTCTGAAGTTCCAGTCCCCAAAGCCCTGCTTTTATGCAGCAAACCCCCATTCACCCAGCCTAGCTGTCACTCAAACATGCTAAGTGGTGAGCCGGCCGGCTCACCACTTGGGCCAATCAGGACGGAGTGCGACTTGAGTTACCAAGGTAACTCAGTCCAGGGTGCCTAAACCCCCCTCCACCCCTCCTAAGTACCCCAGACAGAGTGGCACCACTTTGGAGGGCTTCTGTGGAGAAGCCCGCCAAAAGTGGAACAAAGGGCTCCACTTTGGGTCAGAGTTACAGAGGCGAACGCCAACGCCATTTTAGAATCAAGTTTTGGCAAAAAGTCCCAACCGGAGTTATAATAATAAATATATAAACCGGCGGTATGTTTAAGGCTACCGTAAATAAATAATTAAATGTGTTAGCCTAAAACAATGGGAAATCCCATAGGAAAATATTTGCGGTTGAATATAAAACGTAGTTTCCACTGCCACCAGCCAAAACTCGATCAGGGGGGACGGAGACGTGCCCCCTCGACTAACAGACCCTGGGGCAATCGAATTGCCCCAGCCAGTACGTCCACAATATGATGGTTTGTACTGGTTCTGTTCAGGATTCAAGACTAGCAAAGTCTTTGGTGACTTTACATGCCCTGGGAGACAGTAGTCAGTCCCAGGGTATGGAGTCTATGTTGGGGAGTCCCTAGGACACCCCTGGGTCACGGCACAGAGGGTGCTGTGTAACCCACATCACAAAAATACATGAGGCCCTATGGAGTAAAAGACCCCATAGCCCATTCAACACAAGGTTTAACCAAGAAAACACACTTCAACATGTCCAAGAGTGAGGGTAAAAGAGTCTCACTCTTGGCAGGAGAAAAAAAGAAACCCCAGAAATCCAGCAAAGCTGCTGGGGGACTCACTAGGTAGGGAAATTCAGCCTAAACAGAGAATTCTCCCTAACACTGCTGAATGGCCTCTGTTCCATGTTGGGACAAAGGGGGTGGAATTATCTTTTGCATGATTTAGGAGAGTAAGATTTCGCGTTCTAATTTCGTTCATCCATGTCGATGCTTTGCCTGTCAGTTGTTCGAGTGGGCGCGGGGTTCCGTTTGGTGTGATTAGGTTGATATTGAGATCTCCGCACAGTATAAGTTCGAGGCATTGATGGGTCATTACTAAGTTGTCTATTGTCGTGAATACGCCATCGGTGAATGTGACAGGTGAAATGGCTGCAGGATTCCAGTACAAATTCAAGATGGCGATTGTTGTTTCGTCAGTTCTTTTTTTTCGTTGTTGGTGCGCTTGTGTTGTTATTATAAGCAATTGAGTCCAAGGATTTATATTTTCATTGCGCACTACTTTCCATTGCGGGGTAATTTTGATTAGTGTGAGTAGACCTGATGCTGGTCTTCCTTGGTGTTTTTTTATGGCAGGATTTAGGAAGGTAAGGTAGCCGTCGCATGCTGGTGTTTCAGTGATCCAAGTCTCTTGGACAAATGATGAGATATTTCTCGAGGTCAGGCGAGGGTTGAGTAAACAAATGTAGGTTTCCTCTTGTGTTCCATGAACAGAGTGACCATGTTATATTGTTATTGATTAGTTGTTACGAGTGGGAGTAGGTTGAACTTCTTGAGGAGATGGTTTCTGTAAATGACGTTTCTGGATCATAAATTCTCTTGAATGGTCTCTCGTGTGTGTTCGATTCTTCTGGAGTTGGGAAGTACGGCGAGTTTGGGTATTTCGTTGAGTAATTTTTGTTACGATTTTGCGTGTACTTTTTTGTAGGATTTATCCTTGATGTCGTTGAGGCCCAGCAATTGAATCCAAGTTTGAGGAGTTGGTCGCGTTTTGTTATGATTAGTTCTTGATCATCTGGATCAGATAATTCTACAATGATTCTATCTAGGTGCTTTTCGTCTTTGAAAATTATTGAATCGATCTTGTTAGTTATGTGTTTTAGCTGTGATATCGCTCCAAATAGTCTAAGGGCGTTAGTTCTATTGAGTATTAAAGGTTTTGGTCTGGTAGTTTGATTTTCAATGTGAATTTGATAAATTTGGTTTTGTTCTAGCGGATTGATGAATGAAGGGAATATGCAGTCAGTAGAATCCATTGTACGAGAGACAAAGGCACCATCTGAGACTTGATCATAGTCATCAGGAAGTAATAATCTGCAGTCGGAAGTATTCGAGGAAATCTTGGAAGTTTCCTGTAAGGGATGTTCTGAAATATCTTCATATTGGTATGAGGGTTGTGATTCGCAGGTGGTGGAGTATTCGTCAAGAATAATATATCTTGGTGGTGTTGTAGAGTGAATGGGTGGCGGTGTGTCATCTAGTTCGCAGTCTTCGTGTGTTGAACAGTTTAGAAGTTCTTCGTCGGTGGAGGGTGAATGTGGGAGGAGTTGTGGCAGTTGCGTATTTGAAGTATCTTTAGAGGCTTGTTGTCTGTTTGAAGGTTTTGCCAGCTGTGGTAGTACCTGATCCAATGGTGCTTGATGAGCCTGTATCAGTGTTTTTTCTTTTGACGCTTGTATAGCTTGATCCGTAGATTTTATTGTTCTGAGGAAGGCTCTAGAGCCTGTTTGTTTTTTCTTAGTAGTCTTGCGCTGTGTTGATTTGGTTGTGGGGATTGGTTTTTCTTTTAGGAAAATCTTGAACTGTTCTGGTTTGGTCGCTTGTGGTTGGCAAGAGACTTGGGTCTCTGTTAGAGTGGCAGAAGCCAATGACACGGGTTGTTGTGCGAAGCTTGTGTCCGAGCTTTCAGTTTGTGTGGCAGTCTGTTGGATGTTTGAACACTGAGGTAGTTGAGGTTGACTGCTCTTTGAGACTAGTTTTTGGTTTGATTGAAGTTGTTGTTGTAGTTTAAGTAGAGCTAGAAGTTCGTTGTTTAAGTTGGTTTTTTCCTGTCGATCACTTCTGGCCATTTCTGTTAGACGTTGTTGCCATCGATTTGAATGCTCTGCTTCTGAATTGAGACGGGCCTCTGTTTTGTTTAGGAAATTTTCGATATAAATCTGTTTGGCGTGGATCATTGCTAAGAGGGTTCCTTGGTCTTTGATGTTATCATTCATGGATTCGTGTAATTTGATGAAAGGTATCATGGTTTGAGAAAGTACTGCCATCAACATGTTTTGCAAATCGATCATTGTAGTTGGAATTCTTAGGTTGGTATTTTCGTCGTTTTCCGGTTTGTTGGGTGTTGAGGTAGGAGAATTGCGTTCTGTTGGTTCTGCTAGCGGCATTGAGTTGTTGTTTTTGTTTATGTTATCTGGTGTGTAGAAGGATTCTATCGTGTCATAGTTAAATTGGTT
Organism: Ambystoma mexicanum; assembly: GCF_040938575.1. Taxonomy (NCBI): domain Eukaryota; kingdom Metazoa; phylum Chordata; class Amphibia; order Caudata; family Ambystomatidae; genus Ambystoma; species Ambystoma mexicanum. The sequence continues at coordinate 276,612,812 of NC_090927.1, read as the reverse complement.
GGGAATATTCTGGTTTCCTATTTGGTTCGTGTCGCTTTCTGTCTTGATGATTCTTTTTCCGGTTGCTTGTGTTAGACACGGGGTTGATGTCATCTGTAATTGTTGGTTTCCTGTAGTTATACTAAATATTTCTTTGCGTTTGTCAAGGCTTGACATGATTGATTCTATTTCTGTTATATCCATTGATAGTCTTTTTGCTTTGAGTAGAGTTTTGGTGTTGGTAGGTTCTGGGAATTTGGGGCTTTTGGTTGAGTTATGAGTCTGTAGCCATGCAATTTTGGCTAATCTTGCTTTTTCTTTCTTTGTTTGCTGCAGTGTGTTATTTAAAGAGATGCATGGTTTGGTGGAAGTTCGTAGTTCTTCTGGCTGCGGTTTGATGGGTTCATGGTTAGGAAAGTCTACGTTTTTATAGTAAGGATAGTCTTTATGAAAATTGTGATTTTTGAATGAGCAAATAGTATTGACCAGTGGCCTTTGTTTTCCGTTGTTCTTTTGTTCGGTGTTACCGGTTCGTTGTTGATTTTTTGCTGTGGCTAGTTGCAGCTCGGAGTTGTATGTGTCTTCTGTAGAGCCGAGAGCTTGTTCTCTATCGTGTAGTTTGGTTGAGGGAGAGGTCTCTCTATTTGCACTTGGGTCTGCATGAGGCTGCGTGACGGTGTTGATCAAGAGCAACTCTTCGCGTCTGTCTTCAGGGCGGTTTTTCAGTAGGTTGTTTGTCTTTTCCAGTTGTTCTTGTGTAGGACTGATGTTCATATCTTCCGCTGGTTGTAGGGCTAGATCTCTTTGAATTGGTAGTGTTGTTATTTCGTGAGATTGTTTTGTGTTGTCGGGAATCTTGGGGTCCGTTGGTCCGGGCGGGGGGTTTGAAAGATACTAGACCTAAATCTAAAGAACCCTCAGCCACAGTAATGGAAATCAGGTCAGCCAAAATGTACCTTGAGTCTGCTCAAAGCCCAGGTAAAAATGTGACACCTGAACAAAGGGGTAATCAACAAAGATCGCTCTTTCCTGTCCCAATGTTCCAATCACATGATCCTAGTAATAGGGAGAGCTACATCAGCCCTAGGTATTTATGGGACAGACCCCGGGTAGGATATCGGCCTGATTTGTCAGGTATGAACAATAACCAAAATCAAGATCAAAGAAATGATGGTCCCTACCAGACATTGGGAACACAGAGCAGATTTGATCCCAACACCATGATATATGGTAATCAGGATAGACCCTGATATGTGGATCGATTTACTAATAATGGAAATCAACATAGGGGCCAGTACCCACAATCTGAGAGATAGGACATGAGGCAAAACATGAACTACAATCCACGCCAGTACAATGATTCCCCACCAGGGGACTATAATGAAAGGATGGGTGCACCCCGCTCCCCTCCACAAATGAATCAAGAGTTCAGAAACCATCCCAACAGACATCAATCACCTGAGAGGTATCAGAATAGATCCAATCAGGGGGAAAACAACCAATATCGACCTAGGCCACAGAAAGAGGATTCTAGAGAGATGGAGAGGTTCCAGTGCCTTGAGGCCCAAGTGAAAATGTTAGCTGAGCAAATAGGAAAGCTCTATACAGCGCAAAAACAACCATCTAAAGAGGGGGCTGATGGCCATAGCAATGACCGGGGGGCTTCTGAGAAGTGACTAAGTACTTATGACACCTGCAGTGCCAAAAAGACAGATTGCCCTGATGTAATTTTGCATGACGACTCTGAGATGCCTAATGATTTATAAGTGAAAGCATCAATAAATTAACATGTAACAGAAAATGCAAATACTTCTAAAAAAGAGGTACGGTTTAACCTAGAACTAAATCAAACATTGAAGATTTGTGCAAATAAAAAAGAAACACTGGAAATTCCAAAAGAACAAAGAGACAGATTTAAGAACAATGACTCATGCATGGGGAATACCAGTGAACAGGGAGTAAGTGGGGATGCTATAGCTCCTTCCCTGGGCAAGCAAAACAATGACCAAACACAGGCAGAAAAAGGAAATACTCAAAAGGAGGGTACAGGTCAATCACCTGAAGAATTCTGTGAGCCACATATTTTTGAAGAGGCTGAAAGGGCTGGTATCACACTAAATGATCACAAATGCACAGAATTAAACAATGACAAATTGCTGAATGATGTTGTTACACATGTTCAGTTGGAAGGTTGTAATGTGGTCCCTGATGTTACCCAGATGGATGGGCGAACAGTGGCCACACTCCAAAAAACCTCTGATCATGGAGAAATGAATAAAGTCTCGCGCACAGAAATGGGTAAAAAGGAGGGAAAAATGTCTTTCCATTTACCAAGGTGCTTAGCCAAAAGTGAAAAAGGCCTGAGAAAGGAGATCCCTGAAATCTGTAAGAATTCACACTTCTTATGTGTATTAGAGGAAGTTGAGGACAGATATTATGCACCCATCACTGTAGAAGAAAAATGCCAAACATTTGCTATGACTGACACTGGCGCAGAGGCCACAATTATGTCCAAGGAGCTGGTAAAGAGTATCAATGAAGGGAGACCCCCACCGAATCAGATCACAGTGAAGGAAAATCAAGGTCCATTGCATAACTTTAATGGGGAGGAGGTGCCCATCATAGGTGTAACTGAGGTTGACATAAAAATAGGAAAGTACAGAATGAAACACGAGGTATTGATCACATCTATTTGTAAAATTCCATTTCTGATGGGGACAGATTGCCTGAAAAGATTGTCTCCTCTCATAGATGGGGTGAATGGCGTGCTGTGGTCCTTAACCAAAAAAACATTGAGACCTAAGAAACTAAAATCACAAAACAGCAACATAAATGAATGTCACACCGTTGCCAAAACAAATGATGCTGTGGAGGTATATCTCCAGAATAGTTGCATACCTAGTGTCACTGTTATATTAATGTGTCAAGACAAAATGCAGAGCGACAATGAAGGACTACCTGTACAAATATACTTGGACCCAAGGAAAAATTGGCAGACTGCCATAGATGAGCACACATTACGTTTTTATTTAAAAGAGAAAACAATCAAACAGAATATTGCTCCTAAAACAGATTCAGAAAAACACATTACCACTCTTGCTGAAATACACATGGAAGATGAGCAACCATGGGTTCATGTTGGTATAAATGACTGTTTTAAAACAATAAAAGCCACTTTAGTGCTTGAACAGGAGAGGAGCTTCATTAATGAGAAATTGTTGCAAAAAATAATGGAGAGGGAGGAAATCCCGAAATTTAGGATTAAAAACCAATATGTTTCTGGGTTGGACAGTCCAGACTTTGAAAACCGAATTGCAGGCAGATGCATGCTTAAAATTAGCATTGGGCAGAAAACAATTTACCATAATGTATGGATAGTGAGTGGAGCACAAAATGACTTTTACATGGGCAATGACATCATGCACAGAATGTGTATGGTGTTAGATTTCCTTAATCAAAAAATATGGTCACGCCTAGGTGGGCCGGCACATGAATTTGAAGACAAAAGAAGGGCTTATCATTGTGCACAACTGGTTCCTTATGCAATCAAATTACAAATGAGGAAAGATACTATTATTCCTGCATTTAGAAAACAGTTTGCAATAACACGGAAATGCAAAAATGGACAGCAGATGAAAGACTCTGATGCATTTATATGCATGAATGAATCCATAAAACAGCAAGGCCTGGATTATGAATACATTCAATTGGTGAAGGATCTGTAAAAATTATGGTAAATAATAAAGGTTGTCAGGATATTCATTTAGAGGAAAACTCCCTATTAGGAATGGCCATACAAAAATCACATTATACGGTAGATTTAAATAACATGGTGATTGGAAATTTCCCTGAAAAGTATGTAGATGCCAAGGGTGAGTTGCCAGAACACCTGGACTCTCAGCCCAAAGGAATATTTAAAATTCATTCTGTGTATCCTTATGATTCAAATGAGACAGTGTGCTGCCATCAAGAGGATTGCATAATATTTAATTTAAATGAAAATGAAACAGAAAATCAGCCCATTGAAGTGGAAGCTGACATGCCAAAATATTTAAAAGTGGCAGCTTTACAAAAAGACACAGCCACACAGTTAGAGGAAAGCGCCGAGATTCCCTTACCAGAAGATTTTCCAGAATTTTCCAAAATGGTAGAAGAGCAGATCTCCTTAACGGATGCCTGTGACAGCGATGAGGATAGAAACAATCTGATGGAGATATTTATGGAGTTTAAGGATGTATTTGCAAAAGATGCTTATGATTGCGGTTTAACTGATTTACATGTGGCCACACTACCAGAAGGGTGTAGCAGAAGTTCAGTATTTGTACGCCAGTATAGACTACCGCTGGCATGTTTAGAATCATTAGCAGAGATTATAAAGAATTTGGAAGCTCGGGGAATCATCAGGCCCATTCATAGCACATCCAATACACCTATTTTAGGTGTGTTAAAGCCAAATGGTCAGTGGTGGCTATGTGCCGACTTGAGGGGGTTAAATAAAAGAGTGCCAGTATCCAGATGGCCACTGCCATTCATTGATCAGGGCCTAGCTCAGGTACATGGTTCAAAAGTATTTACCACATTAGATCTCACCTCTGGATATTGGTGCGTGCCATTGGCTGAGGAGATACAGAATTTATTTTCCTTTACATTTGACAGGACTCAATACGCTTGGCTTAGAGCTCTGTTCGGGTACATCAATAGTGGGAGTGAATTTGGCATATTTTTGAGAAAAGCCATGCCAGATGCAGCGGAAAGAGGAACCATAGTTTATGTGGATGATGTCCTGATAAAAAATGAAAGCCTGAAAAGCCATTTTGATGAAATAAGACATGTGCTTGGCCAATTGCAGAAAGCAGGCGCCAAAGTGTCTTTACAAAAAGCACAATGGTGCAAGAAAAAAGTGAACTTTCTAGGCCATGAAGTGACTGAACATGGGCTAAATCCACAAAAGAAAAAAAATAGAGACCATACAAAAACTAAAGGACCCTAAAAATGTGAAAGAGGTAAAAAGTTTATTAGGGATGACAGGCTATAACAGAAAGTTCATTGAAAATTATGCTGAAATTACTCAACCATTGACTAAACTGCTTAAACTGAATACACCCTGGAAATGGGAAAAAGAGCAGTCTGAGGCAGTAGCTAAATTGAAGGAATGTCTTGTAAAGGCACCATGTTTAGCATATCCCATAAAGGGTAGGGATTTCTTTGTAGAAATAGGGTTCTCTGAACATTGTATGTCAGCAGTGTTATCACAAAAACATGATGTGAATCACAAATCTATTGCATATGCAAGTAAAGCATTTTCCCGAGTTGAAATGAAATTCAATGAATGTGAAAAGGCCCTATTAACCACTGTGTGGGCGCTACAACATTTCCGCCCTATTGTTCAGGGAGAAAAGGTGATTATTGAAACAAATCATCAACCTTTGCGGTTTTTACAGAGTAAAAGAATTAGGTCAGGTAATCTAGCGCAGTCCAGAATCACTTCATGGACGCTGGCATCACAAGGTTTTCCTGTAGAAGTGAGATATGGACAAAATAAAAAGAGCCCAATTGCTCAAGGGTTAGCTGACTTACATGACTGTGCAGCTGAACAAGTATCAAACGAAATGGAAGTGGATCCTAGTTTGCAGGAATTTGAACAATCACCACACAAAGCTTTTGATGAAAAAACATGCAAGGATCTGCCAACTGTATGTGGATGGTTGTGCTTTTCACATTCAAAATGACAGTAATAAACAATTAGTGGCTGGAATAGGGAATGTCTGGTTGAAATGTGAAGGCGTCCCCAGTGTAGGGATGAGGATTGGAGCTAGAAGCAGTCAAGTGACGGAATTGGCAGCCATTTATAAAGCAATTGCTACTGCAGTTGATAATAAATTCAGTGAAATTGTCCTGGTGACTGATTCTGACTATGCACGAAATAGCTTTGTGGAGTATTTACCTGGCTGGAAAGCGAGAGGCATGGTTACATACAACAAAAAGCCACTTAAACATGGAAAAGTGATACAAGCCATAGACAAATTGGTGTCAGAAAATGATTTGACAATATACTGGAGAAAAATTTGTGGACATTTAAAAACACCAGGAGAGGATAAGGAGGGAAATGATAAGGCAGACCACCTGGCTAAAATTGGGGCTGTGATGGGAGAATTGCTACCTATTGATGATTTACTGGGTGAAATACAAATTGATGCAGTAACACGTTCTAAAGCACCAAAGGAGGTAGATCAACCAGTGGTGCAATGGGGCCATGACACGCCAGACCAAGATTTGATTGAGGCACAAAAGAATGATCGAATTTTGGGAATCTATTATAATCATTTGATAGATCCTGAACAAAACCCTTTAACAGAAAATGATTGTATGGGAAAAGAAGAGTTGAGGGTACTATTAAAGAATAAAAAATGAATTAGATTACAAGATGGACTCATGATTAGAGAGTCCATAACAGGACAGATACAGTGGGTGGTACCCCTTTAATTCAGAGGGATAATGCTACAACATGCACATGATGCAATAACTGCAGGCCACAGAGGTTCACAAAAACATTGGAAATTCTAAAAGATTATGCTTACTGGCCACATATGTCCCAAGATGTGGAATTATATACTAGAGGGTGTCTAGTACGCGCCCAATTTAAACCTGCTTCACCAATGCATAGAGCCCCATTGATGAAAAGAGGCCTAACTCTCCCATGGTCAGATTTGCAAATAGACTATGTAGGCCCTTTAAAAAGGTCGAGCAGAGGACACCGTTACATTTTAAGTGTGATATGTTAGATGTTGAAGTGGATTGAATGTATTCCTGCACCAGATTGTAGTGCGCAAACAGCAGCCACATTGCTGGTGAACCATGTGTTCTCAAGGTTTGGGTTGCCACAAAGAATTGAGTCAGACAGAGGAAGTAATTTCACAAGTACTCTAATGAGTAAGGTATGGCAAATACTGGGTGTGAAAAGGAAACCACACCTGTTATACAGAACACATGCGCAGACACTTGTGAGTGCATCCACAGTTCATGAGTACATTGATGAACTGAGGAAGCATTTGCAACATGCATTTGCTTTTGTGCAGAGAAATCTGGAAAGGGCTGCTGACAGTGCTAAGACATACTATGATAAAAGAACATCAGTGAGAGAATACAGTGTAGGGGATCAGGTGTACAAGTTTCATTTTGGAAAAAGTAAACAGAAAAATTCTAAATTTCTAGCAGCCTGGTAGGGGCCATTTCAAATTATAGATAAGATCTCTCCTGTAGTTTATAAAATTTTGAAGAATGAAGGTGAAACAGCGATAGAGCAGTTTGTCCATGTAAATCAGATCAAGCCATGCCATCCTAGACACGAGATCAGGCAGCTTGAGCATGTAGAAACAGAAAGCCCTGGGGCTACCGCCCACTGATGCACACAATACAACAGAAAGTCCCTTGAACACAAAAAGATAAAATAAATGGGTACAGTCAGGAGGCAGTGACAGAGAAGTTAAAAAGTTGATTATTATAATGGCACATAAACATTAATATATGTAAGTAAATAAATAAATAATATAAAAAGTTTTAAAAAATATATATATAATGGAAGCTCATGGTCGGTGTGCAGAATGAAAATGTATTAAACATGAATGTTGTTTTAGGTATGCTTGTTCTCTATAACCTGTGTTTAATTTCAGAAGGAGAAAGAAAATTTTAGAAGGCGTGTTTTATTTTGGCAAAAGGGTGAAAGTAGTATTGTGCTATATACTTAATCTGTTTCTTTTCTATTTGATTTAGAATATTAACATATTTGTACCGGAGGTCACGGGAGACGATGGAGTTCTGGAGTCCCCTGGATGAAGACCAAAAGATGCCTGCCTCCGGGTGGAGGTGAAGACAAAATAACCGGAATGCCAAAGAAAAGATGACTTCTATAGAAAAGGATCCAAGAGTACCAAGATGAAAGAGTACCCGAATGAACCAAAAGAGGCAGACAAGTGTCCTGACATATGGAGTTCCACGTATTTATTATTTTAATTACTTGTTTCAATCTATTATGTTAATTATTTGTTTTAGTTAGTTGTTTTATTTTATTATTTTCAATTGACTTCAAGTATAAAATTGAAACACTGGACTGGACACTTCCATTGGGAAGGAAAATGTAGAACATTTTATAAGAACTGATGAATTTTAATATTATATTGATTGAACAGTGACTTTCAATTTTCATCTTCACAACAAGAATGTTAATTGTATTGGATTGTTACATTTTGAAAGAAGAAAAGGAGCAAGTTGGATTTTTTCCAATTGTGGCTCGGATTAGCCAAATTCTCAAAAAAAGGAGGGCATATGTAGGATTGTTTAGCGTGTTTTGGGAGCACAGAGTACAGCACCACTGCACAGAATCAATGTATAGCATTTTTTTTTTTTTTTGAAGTGCAGCGCCACTGCATGGGTTTGGTGCATTGATATAATGTGGTACAGCAAGACATGTGTTATTGAGCATTTTTATGCAGCGCCACTGCAGGGGTTTAATGCAATTGTTTCAAGCTATGTGTTGCCAGTGTAACATGGACATATAGGTGAGGGCAGGTTATTCAGTCAAAAACGATTTTTACATATAAAATGCAAATCATTTTTTTTTCACAGTTAAAAGCAAACATTTGTACATTCAAAATGCGCACTATTTTTCACCTGAAATGCCTATGTTGCAAGAGACAAATTTGAAAATTAATAAACTAACCTCATTAACAACTAACCTGATCATAACCCACTAATAATAATGTGTTCTTCAGTGCAACATGAATGGAAAATGACAGGCTCTGAAAGTCATTATTTAAATGCACATTCAGTTTTTTTTTCTTTTTGCTCTGCTGTTCTGTCCACAGTAACTGCAGGAAGCAAAGACCTCGAATAAGCAGGAATCAGTTTGGTTACAGTTGCAACTGTATAAGCCAAGCCATTGTGTGCAGAGGGTGGTTAGGGCATGATAGAATTTTATTGGTTAAGATCCTTTGGTAGGAGGTAACCAGAGTTTTCTTGGATAATCTCAAGGAAGAAGCTGGGGAGAGACATCTTGACACAGCTCGAAGGAGGACTGGGTTGATAGCTGGGAATGCCTGATTCCTAAAGCAGATTCAACTTGGTTGCAGAGACTGGGATTTCCAGTCAACAAGTCCCAGTTTGAGTGACAGCAGATGCTTGTCCTTGCTGGGTGAACCCCTCCAGAAGGCGACCAGCCAAAGAAGTTACATACTGAATAAGCCTGGTAATTATCTCGCTGAAGTGTGGGGGCTGAGTGTGCGAAAATATTCAGTCAGTGTAGGAAAGGAGATTCCTGTGCTTTTCCCACGTGTTTAATGTTGCAAATTGAATTCTTGTTCTCCGCCACTCTCTTTTCAGTGTATCACAAATAATGCTGTTACTGTGCCATTTCATTTATTTCTGTAAAGAGTGAGATCGTGTTTAAATGCAACTTTTATAATACCCAAAAATATCTGAAAGCAGACGGGTGGTGTGTTTTATATTTACCAATACAGTGCTGATGATGTGAGGAGATGTTTAGACAGTGCAATTGTCATTTTTAAGGTAGCTAAAAAATAAGATTTGGCTGCAGCTGTGTGCACAATGTCATTCAGTATGAGAAATTATAACTAACTGTGTGTGTTATAGCCTTTTGCTGAAGGTACATGAGTCAGCAAAAATAGAGACCCGGGACAAAGTTCACTACCGTATATAAGTTAGTGAAAAATACCACATGATAGCTCGCTGCCGTAGCTAAGACAGCGAGAAATTGCCCATGGTGGCACACTAAAAATGAAAATGTGGTATTTCTGAAATGTAGGCCTGAGGTCTCTCTAGTGATCACAAGAACAATCTAAACAAAAACAAGGGGTTCTGGATATTGGGGCCACGAATAAACCAAAGGAATTATGCTCACCACCATACCAACCAACCACGCAAACCAACCACGCATACCAACCGCGCATACCATCTAAATAGGTCTGTGTGCTGAAATAATGCATATCCACTGTGTTATTGTTGTACATGGCCCAATCTGAATGTAGGGAGTGATAGTTGCTAAATTATTTTTTGGCAGTAAGAAAATACCGCCAGGCCCCAAGTCTACACAAAATACCCAACACATCCACATAGACAAAATCAATAACAGCTGAACTAGTTCCTCTATGCCCAGTAGCAGAGGGTGGGATGTCTGACGACCAGGCTCCATTGAGCATAAACAAGTTTCTGGATTTGATTAAATTCTTCCATTTTGATCACAATATAGATTCAGATCACCAGCTAGTATTGTGTGACAATAATGTTTTTCTTGAGCAACCAAATCCAGAGTTTCGGTTATGGATTCTAGGAACCTGTCGTCATCTATTCCATCCGGATTCCAATAAACATTTATAACAGCATAAACTATTTGATTTTTTGACAGTTTAACCATTTGAATGAAAGAGTTTGGTGAGAACCAGTTTGCTGAGGCAATTTGAGTACTCTGTTTAATAGCAATCAGCAGCCCCGAAGTAGGACAACCTAATTTGGCTTTTTTAGCTGGGACAAGGAGGATATCATAATTATTCCAAATGGGGGAAGATAGTAACCAGGTTTCTTGTTATAAGATTATATCATAATTCAACAGTGTGGAGTCCTGGTTATTGATCAGATGTTTGAACCCCCTAGAATTCCAGCTGACTAGAGACCATCTCAATGAATTAGCATAAACTAGCTAATTCTGATTCTTGGATAATCCACAGTTACAATGAGTGTTTGTTGTGGACTGTGATTCGGATGTATCATTTGGTATAGAAAGCACCTGAGGAGACTCTGAGTGTTTAGATCTCAGAGGGGGAAAGAAAAAGAAAAGTGATATTTCAAAACCCAGAACGAGGAGTTGAGATTTAACCATCCATATGGTGTTAAGAACAATTTTGGAGTTTAGCCATAAAATAACAGCTGTTCTGTTTAGTGGATTTATAAATTGAACCAGTTCCAGATCAACAGTGCCAATATCGTCCAGAGCTGGTATTTCACTGAAAATTGACAAGACAGAGGCTTGATTCAAACTGTATTGGGTACATGGTGCTGGGCAACATTTTAGAACAAGAGAATGAATGGCTGGTCTTTTGGTAATTTGTTTGTTTTTTTGGTGCTCTATAGTCCTAGCGAAGCTTGCTTTGGTCGGTCTTTAGGGGGGCTTGTTTCCTCCATTAGCTGTGATAAGGCTGTTCTAATAAACAGCTTTAAGTCTGTATCTGTTATCACTTTGCTTTTCGGAGGTTCAGGGTTAGATTTAAAGAGTTCATTATTGGCTGTTTGCACAGATGCTGAAACAGTCGGTGAGGTATTTCGCAAATTTGAGTTGGAATTAAGAAAGGATGGAATTTCTTTGACTTCTTGATCGTTTGCTGCTTTATTCGAGATGAGACAGTCCTTGTCATATGGGGTAAAAGTTAGATCTTTTTGCATGGGACGATTGGCCATATAGGTGTCAACTGCTTGACGTATTTCCTTCTGACGTGACATGTGATGGTCAGTTTCTACCATTGAGGAATTAGAGTCATGAGAGGGTAATTGATTCAATTCAGAAGCTGCCGGTAAAGCTGCAACCAGATTGGCTTATGGCTGATAATGCTGGGTCAGGTTTCTAGTGCCAGCTGGATCTAGATGTTTCTTTAAAGTGGCTTGTAACATGTATTTTTTTGTAATGGCTCTATGGGCTGTTGCTGCTGATTTGGGTTGAGACAGATTCTTTATGAATCATTTAGATTGAGAAGATTATATTTTTTTAGTGTTTTTGATGTTCTCAGGTTTTTTTTGTTGTTTGGAAACAGGATTTGTTTTAGCTGGGATAATTGTCAGGTCTTTTGTTTTTTCACAGGGTCCTGAGAACAATGCATAATTTGTGTTAGTGTTTTGTTTCATGTTTGTTTGATTCTTAACAGGGTCAGATTTCAAGGTTTGTGGTTTGGGTTTTTCCTCCAGTTGCTCCACAATTAGAGCGGGTATTAAGGGTACAGCATGAAATGCTGATTCCGAGTGAATTGGATCCAAAGCTTCTTGTATCAAAAGAGATGGAACATGGTTTGCTGACGATGTTGTTTGGACAGATAATTTAGATTTATTTTGTATTTGTGGTAATGATGAATATGATTGTTGCCAATTTAGAATTTTTTCAAGTTGATTGGCTTGAGAGGCAAATCTTGTATCAAGGGTTTCGAATAGCTTGACTAAGGATTGTATTGCGAGATTGATCGCAGTTAGGGCTATTTCCGTGAGGCCGTTCGAGGATTGTGATTTCAACTCTTCAATAGGTGAGGAGACGGAATATTTGTCTAAAGGAGGAGGAGAGGGGGCAGAGGATTTTGTTCTGTGCGGGGTGGGAGCAGCGAAAGATAATTCCTTCACAGACAACGAAACACTCAAATGTATAAATAAATCAGGTGATCTAGATAGGTTTTCTGGCAAAGTGTGAAATGTGAAATCTGTAGCATTAGGATCTAGATCTATGACTGCTGGGTCTTCAGACACACACACACACACACACCAGGCTTACTAATAGGAATGACACCAGCTCCAGTCAAAGAAGAAGAAGAGCACTGTCAGACAGAGAAACATTTTCTTTAGCAAAGATGACCGAGGTAGAAACATTAGTAGGAGGTTGTACATTTGCCTTATCGTATTTAAGTCTGTACTGGTTTGATGGCTTCCCTCCTCAGAAAGCGGGATTCTGTTTGAGTCAATTAAAGATGCATCGACAGTTTGTATTGTTGGCAATTTGAGGGCATTATTCACTTGTTCTCTTTCAAGCGTGGTGTTATCTTGACAAAAGGAGCGGATATCCGCAGACTTTGGGTCATTCTTCCAGCGGGGGCCAACCAACAGAGTAGACGAGGAGCGGACACGTTTCAGAGGCCGCTCCGGAGAGATAAAGGAAATCCCATTGAGATTGTTCCTTTCAATTGCAATTCATGGGGGCATTCCTGTTTTCAGCGAAGCTATTGATCGATTCATCTTGGTGTGAGGGAATCAAAACAACACCTCTATGGGGGAGGGGTACCTAGCAAGCACCGGGAAGCACCGCCTTGGACCGCAAAGGCAACACCTCAACAAGCGCGGCAAAGCGGCCAAGCGTTACTTCCAGGTACCTGCTTCGGTGCGTGCGGGTTCTGGGCTTTATAGTCCCGCCCACCAGAAGGAAGGAGCAAAGCCTGCAACTAAACAGAGGCTTTAGGTACTAGTTTATATGAGTTTAGAACAGAGTATATTCTTGTAACAATGATTGTCACCTTGTAGATACAGAAGTCCAAGGTATTTTCAAAGTAATCCAACTGGAAAGCAGAAAGGAAAACACGATGAAAGCACGTTCAGCGAGAGTACCGCGGCGAAGCGGTACTTCCAGGTACTTGCTTCGGTGCGCGAAGGTATTTAATTTAAACCTTTGGGAAATCTGAAAGACTTCCCTGTACCCCTGCACTGAAGGTGCTGTGTGACACAATGTGAAAGATGTTGCCTATGGAATTTGTCAGACTCCACAACCAAAAGAAACACAGAGTTCAAAATCACATTAAAATACATGTGAGAGTGGGAAAAAGGGTCTCACTCTCTCCAGGTTTCAAAATTCAAGTCCTCAAAATCCAGCAAAGTTGCTGGGGGTCTCTAAGGAAGAGAGGAATTAGCACATTTCTGAGAATTCTCCCTAACACGCGGGGAAAGTCTGAAATTTGGCAAAAATAACACAAAGGGAAAAGGCTAACCCACTGGTAACCCCAAGCCTTTCGGCAGAGCAGATTTTGCTCATGTGGACAACCTACAGATTTGGGCCTAGGGTGTCGAAGCCACTGATGAAAACAGGGAACCCCATGCATTTTCAAAAAGAAGACACCCGTGGGCACCCCCCTTTCCACTAAAAACATCCATGGTGGTTTAGTGCCCCCCCCACCCAAAACAAGTTATAATTGTTTTGCCCCCAGGGTGCGCAAAACGTACTGCCCCATGCATTGGGGGCCATTCCAATGTTTTCTGGTGTCCCTCTCCCCTCCCACCCCAAATGGATGGGGGGCATCTCATGTACTCCTTCCTAAGGGCAGAATAGCAATCTGCCGCCAGGGAGGGCTACATGAGATGCCCCCTATCCATTTGGGGTGGGGGGAGAGGGCCACCCCCCTTTCCACAAAAAATATCCATGGTAGTTTAGTGGGCCCCCACACCCACCCAAGACAAGTTAGATATATTTTTTATTTTGTTTTGCCCCTTTCCTAGTGGCAGATGGGCACAGTGTGCCCATTTGCCCCCAGGATGGGGAAAACTTACTGCCCCAGGCTTTTGGGGGGGGCCTGTGGCAAGATTTCTGGTAGCCCTCTCCCCCACCCCAAATGTATAGGTGGGCATCTCATGCAGCCCTCCCTTGGAGGGCTACATTAGGTGCCCCCCATCCACTTAGGGTGGGGGGAGAGAGCCAAACCCCTTTAATGATATAAAAAAAATGCCTGGTGGTCTAGTGGCCCTGCCCCACCTTCCCCCAGCTGAACTCTTTTTTGTTTTGTTTGGGACCCCTTCCCTAGAGGCAGATGGGCACCCATCTGCCCCCAGGGGGGCACAAACCTGCAGCTTTATGCTTGGGGGGGGGCCTGCACCAACATATCTGCCCCCTCCCCACGCCAAATGGATGGTAGGAATCTCATGAAGCCCTCCCTGAGGGCAGATGCCCCTTCCTAGAGGCACAATCATATAATAACACAATAATCAGGGTGACTGAAACCACATACCTTCATAATAGTACTCCCTGCGAAAAATGATGACATTCTCATATGCTGTCTGGGTGAAGAGAGAATTTTTTGACCCCAAATGTTTTATGTACATCGGTATATCAAAAAACAAATGGGACACTCTTTACTCTGTACGAAAAACACAAACAGTACAGTCATCTTCACTGCAAATGGATAATGGTAAGCATGATTCTTCCCTTACAACATCTAGGCAGTTCAATATATAGATAACAGGTAAGCACAATACAAAACAGTGCTCAATTAACAGTGTTGGTGATGGACACTGGTACAAGAAAAAGGTTTGTCGACACTACTGTGTTTCAGCCACAAAATCAGCCTTCTAGTGGAGCTGACGGGTGTTTGGCCTTCATCAGGATAAAGGAACAGGTTTTGAGAAGGTGGTGTCCTGTTGATCTCTGTCAAAGCAATGACAAGAGATGCGTGGTTAATAAAGTATGTGGCTTTAGAATCCATTATCATTATTTACATAAGCTTGTTAATGCTGACATTTCTAAAAGACTGATGATGTCAATAGAACACAGCACTTAGCTTACCGTATGATAGGTATCGCTACAGTGAAAGCTGGTGAGCTGATCCCCTTTTCCAAAGTGTAGGAGATTGTGGCCACAGAATTCTGTGGTATCTGGTATGCCCGAGTTCCTTTGGGGAGACAAAAGGGATACCCGAAAGACTAATAGTCTAGTGGTGGGTCTATGTATTAATATACCCACCCAAAGAGATGGTAATGAGTGTAGCGTGGTAACTCTTACCAAAATGGTGTTTCACTGCGCTCGTAGTCTCTGGCTCCCGTGGATGGGCCGGTGGACCCTGTTGTTCCTTGGGGTCTGATTATATAATGGCTGTGGATAGAATGGAGGGGAATTGTTAGAATCTCCTCTGCGTGACTTCACTCAATGATGAGTGCCACAACCTGGGGTAGCATACCGGCCCTGGGTGTGAATGGGCTATGCGCAGTGGCTCATCGGGGTCTGGTTGCAGAAGGGCTGCGGATAAAATGGAGGGGAGTGAATTGAAAGCCCAGAGTGACTTAACCATTGAATGCATGTGGGCCCTTTGTGTGAGTGGGCTGTGCATGTCCGTGATTGTGGACTTGATGATCCTGCATGTGAGACCAGAGTGAGCGTGCTGATGGAATTTCAAGACTGCACGTGTTTTGTCCTTGATCCAGTGGAACTCAAATAGCGCACTCGTGGGCCGGTGGCTGTGATGCTGGAAATGCATCGGAGGGGCAGGGCCTCCGTATCCTTGTCCTTGACTGCCTTTTTATCGTGTGTTCTGTCGTGTTTTCCGCGTAGGAGTTCCTGTGGGACTCCTGGTGGTGCAGCTCTCTCTTTTGGTTTGGTGAACAGACCCATGGGATACCCTTACGGCACCCATGGATGGGGATACAACCCTGTGCCCCTAGTGTATGTTTTTGGGCACCTGTGGGTGGCCCACGGAGCAGGGTATGGGCTGGTGGCAGCTCCATGCTGACTTTGACAGGTGCGCTGAGTATCCTCCATTTTGTGGATCCCCAGGCCCTGCCATTGGAATCAGTTGATTCCTGATGGAAAACAAGATGGCCCCTGTGGCCTCTTGCTTTCTATTACCTATTACCTTGTTTTCCCAAAGTCCTGGGAAGCCCTGACTCTGTCCCTTCCCCCTGACTGGGTGTTGGGTGGAAGTTCCATATATAGTGTTGTTGTGAAGACCAGTCCAGACTGACTGGAGCCTTCCCAGTGACTGTATGTTGTGGGTACCTCCTGTGGGTGGGACCTGGGTGAATGGAGTGTGTGACCAATATGCACTTCTTGTTGTGGCTGTCTGGTTTCTGGTATAAGAGACAAAGACAGACAGCCCTGCCTGAAATTGGCCTGAATGCAGTGTGCAGTGCTGAATGGCTGAGTACTTGTCCCAATCCACATTCCTTGTTGTGAGTGTCTGGGAGGGAGGAGGATGGCCTGAATGCACTGTGTGCCTGATTGGCTGACTGACTGCATGAATGCCCTTTTGTATGATTGGCTGTGGGGCTTGGCCCAGCAGTGTGGATGAGAGACGAGATAGTATATCAGGGGACCTCTCACCACTGGAAATTGTTCAGAAGCGTTCAGAAGCTGTGTCTACACTTTAAGAGTAACTGGAACTGCTGATCCTCGACGTCCAGCTGGAAGACTAAGACTTGCTGTTGTATTTGCTTCGACCTGATCTGAAAGCTGCTGAACTCGTCAAGGACTGATCTGAGAGAGGACCTGGTAAGACGCCCTCTTCCCGTGCTCCGAGGAGCCATCGAGCACCGCTAACCTTCGCCAAAGCTCCCTGGAAGTCAGACCCTCGAAAGGCTGCCGACCTGAGACGGGACCGCTGAGGAGAACGAAGCAAAGCACCCGGACTTCGCCGCTGTCGAAGTCTATTGCCGTTGACCAGAGTTTGCAGGTTTGTGTAACCGCTGGAGGCCCGTCGAAGTTGTGTTGCCCAGCCGTGGGGACCACTTGACGCCGTGCCACCAACGACCGGAGCCGCCCGCTCCTTTGCCCAAGAACATTTGAATCCAAGGACTCCCTTGTCCGCAACATCGACTGCTTTGTCCCGGACGACCAACGCGCAGAGGAGAATCTGCCGGTGGGTTTCCTGCCACCTGAAGGCCACAAAGACTTTGACGACTCGATACCATTGTTGGGCCACAGATCTGCTGAAACTCTTTGCGGTCCTGAACAATCCATCGCCCAGGTGCCCCGCACACCTCATCCTCGCAGGACATCGCTGACGAGCACCGCCTGGATCGGCATCGGGGTCTCAGCACCCTTGAACTTCTCATCGCTGCCGTCGATGACAAGTTCACCATCTTCGACGCCTCTCGACGATCCGTGGCTCCTGCTTTAAAGGGAGTCACTCAAGAAGGATCCTTCGACACGTCTTCGAAGAACTCTACTCCACCAGGTACATTGGGGGGGTAAAACCTTAATAGGAGGAAATAAGGCTATTGAACAATATATGGACTGGGCTTGTGCTATATATCTTTATTTTACAGGTTGCCCCGGTGGGGGGGGGGATCTCCACACAGAACTGTGTCTATCGGTAGGGGCCAGCATTCTGCCTACTGTTTCAACCATTTTACGTTCCTTCCTATCTCTATTGCTGGTCTCCTCGTTATTGATCTGTGTGACATTTTAACCGTACAGTTGATGCACTTTAATGAGATTTGATAACATTGGTGGTACCACTTTAGAATTGTATATGTTTATCATTGTTGATTTCCGAGTACAAAGTGCGTTATTGTGATAGTGTACATACCTTTGAATATTAATTATATAAAGACTGTTTTCAGTAATACAGTGTGTGGACATTCCTTTGTGGGGGTTCGGGGACTACACTGTACTTAAGAACCAGCCTGCATCACCTCCCGAGAAGCTAGGCCTTGATTGCTCGTCCGTTGCTACCTTATTGAGAATCTTGGCTAGGGTCCTCTGTGCCCCTCCTCTACCATATAGAGAGCGGAAGTACAGGCACCCTCCACCAGTATCTTCACAGTGGCGCTGGCTACAAACAAATGAGCAAACGTCCGCGCCCGTCTACAAAAGTGTACACGCGTGTTGGTTTACCGTTTTAGGAGCAGTGAATACTCTAGAAAAGCATGAAACTGAGAGCCACTGCTTCTCAGCCACAGATGGCTTTGTCCAAGCGTCTGGTTAGCGATGCTGTACATTGTTGCCTGGGCAACCTCGGCTTTGAACACATGACAGCCATTTTGGAAATGCTTTCTGGTTACTACGTGGTGCTGCCATGGCAACGCTCCCTGGCATCTATCTCGGGTGACCTGGCCTCTTCATGGAAATGCATGAGTTGCAAAGTCAAAGAAAAAGAGAAAACACAATGTCCACTATTCGTCTGATCCTGTCGTATTTAGCCATGTGGGGTAATGGTGTATCGTGATCACCTAATTCAGCCATTCAGAATGTTTCAGTGAGGACATGGTGCTAAAGAAAAAAGACATGAGTGGAGTAGTGGTCCATCGTCAGATGTGGGTAACTGTTGTTCCATTAGTATTTGGCCTGTTTTCACTCAAAAGCAGAAACATTGTGTATGTGACATTTGGACATTATTTAAACACGAGAGAATTTTATATACTAACTCCAGTCCTAGAATATTAGGGGAAAGTGTTGATAGTGCATTTAAATAAAATAATGAAAATATTGAAAACACTAGTTATTTTTTCATTCGTTAAAAAGACTGCATGCCTGTTAAACTATTTAACTTCTTGTATATAAAAGGTATGACAAGTTAAAGTTTTTAAAAAGTTCAGTCTTTGTGAATGACACAATTTACTTGTTGTATAAGCGTCTAACAAATTTAAAATAAAATAAATAAAATACAACCACTCCTTGATGTAGTTTTCACAGTTTAAAGGTTTCAACAATTGTTTTATCAAGGTTAGGTATTCAGTAATGGCCTTCGAAATGTTCACTCTTTTTAATAAGTGACAGGTGACCTCTCCTTCAAATAGATAGTCTTTTAAGGGTTAAAGCAGCGTTTGCTTTTCACACGAGTAAAATGACTTTCCTAATATACGCCAGTGGTATTTTTGGATTCTTCCATTAAACAAGTTTAACCAACAACTTTGGCTCCCTTTAAACCATACGCGAGTCAATAAGTAACTGGATGCTCTTGCCGGCAATGCTCACGCAAGGTATTGGAACGCCAGGCTTCACTCAACTGTTTCTTTAAAACTTGCTCTATGGGTCACACTGCTTCCACGGCTTCTGCTACAACATCTACTACTTCTCGTTTCTCAGGGACACACACCCTTCCTCTCTGAAGGGGTCTACGGCCCGGTCACACATTTAAAGAGCCCCGCTCACTCCGGAGACCCACGGCTTGACAACT
Organism: Ambystoma mexicanum; assembly: GCF_040938575.1. Classification (NCBI taxonomy): domain Eukaryota; kingdom Metazoa; phylum Chordata; class Amphibia; order Caudata; family Ambystomatidae; genus Ambystoma; species Ambystoma mexicanum. Next base: position 276,593,205 of record NC_090927.1, on the reverse strand, counting down.
GCTCCTCGTCTCAGTCTGACACATTCTCTGCATGACAATCAGGCTCACATGGAGAAAGACAGCCTGTCTGCACGCCTTCTGCTGCACAGTTTGGGGAAAAAGGACCCTTTCAGTACAAGCAGGTGAAATCTGCTGTATCCACGTTCCGGCGTCCCTCTTGTTCTCCCACTTCTGCTTGTTTTGCCAGCTTTGTGCTTTCTGCTTCTACTGTTAGAGCTTGCACTACAGTCCCAGTTCCAGCTCCTTCAAATTGCCTGAACCTGAGGGGCCTTTAATGTGTGGGCTGTTAGGCTTAATTGCCTGAGTACTGCTACAGCATGTCTCTTTAGCCCTCTTCCTCGTCCCAGTACTCATGGCATTATGGGACTTTTAGTCCCCTTCAACAAAGTTGTTTCTTTTAACTGCTGTAGTTTGTCAAACGGCCATCAAAAACATGGTATTAAAGGGAAAGTTAAAAAGGGGGGTTTCCCGTCTTCCTGGTCTGCCCCTCCCCCCCTCTGCGATCCTCCCGCAGTACACCACCCCCAGGGTTGGGATCAGGAAGAGTCTCACTTTCCCTGGCCATATGAGGAGGGTCCAGACCAAGTTTCTGGGAGGAATCCTCACTGATTCATCACAATAACCAGTGGTAGAAATAATCTCACCACTCACCACCAGAATGGTAGTATTGAAGCCCAAGAAGATCTTCGCTGTCCATGGCCTCCACAATACAATCAAGACAGACAACAGCACCCCATTACAAGGCCACACATGGAATATGCATTCAAAAGTATTAGGAATCAGGAAATAACACTTTGATGTCTGCCAGCCAAGGTCGCAAAGTCACTGCAGATAGAGTAGTCCGAGAAATTGATTCAGAAAAAGCACTATATCAGTTGTAGGGAGAATATCGACTGATGCCACATTCACCATCTTGATGCTCTCCTGCCATAATGCTGTTTGGTCAACTCTTTACTGGCATCGTACCAGGCCATGCCAGCTGGAGACCATCCCAGCTCCTGCCGGCAGATGTGGAAAACAAGAAGAAATGAAAAAAAGTCACCACGAGAAGCCGAGACTCTTCCATACAGAGAGGAGAGTGAATAATCATTAAAGGTCAACATCCAGGAGAGTATTTTCAATGCATTTTTTAATGAAAATGTACATTAAAAAAACGAATAAAAAAATATGGGGGCAGGATTAAAAGGGTAGAGGGGTTGGGATATGGACAGAAATATACGGAAGAGGGGAACCCTCCCAAATATTGAAAAAGGAACATAGAACCATCCAGGATGAAAGTTTAGCACAACGTAAAAAGGCTGGCCCATGTCAAGCAATAGAGCGAAAAGAGACAATGATAACTGTATGACGGGGACAGTCCACCATAACCAGGAATATTTCATGGCTTAAGAAATTGAGATGAGAGTCAGACAATGGGGCTTTATCCTGAGGATGACCTATTGTCTGACGGTGAACTGGTAAACCCAGTGAATACTCCAAGGAAAGAAGAAACTGGGGTGGTCCTGCTAGTGATATAGAAAGAGATCCACAGACAATATCCTCTCAGGAGAAACATCAAACCTCCTCATTGGCTGCAGGAATAGGATACTGAAACTGCAAGTGGAATCAAACAGAAAAAGACATTTACATTTTGGGAGGCATGTACTGTAACATGGAGAGCAGGCCCTTTACAAGGCCTCTGCCCTGACGAGTCCTGAATAAAGAGAAGCTGCAAGGCACAAGCAGGGTGCTCCACATCAGAAAACCTGGATGCCTGGTATCATTGATTACTCCGGCATTTAGAAAACTCATACACTTACCCTTCACAACACTGCCCTCATATCCTTAGTATCTTGCTAAATGGTGTACAGATTTTTCTACATGGTTGCTGGATGAAAAATTAAATATTTTTAATTATGTTAAGAATGGTATTATAAATGAATGTAGTGTTTCAAAACATGAAAGCACAAAGCATGCTTTCTTGTAATTTGCAACATGCGCCCACTCTTACTCCGGTCTAAAAGCAATGATCACTCACATCTCCCCCAGTGCCTCCTCACAACAGTATTTGTCGATGAATCTTCAGTACACCAGCTCTGATCCTGATAGTGGTGTGTGTATATATTCAGTGTATATAAGTGTGTATAAGGGTTTTGTTATGCTATATCTCCCACCATCTGTTTATCTGTCTTTTTTTCTGATAACATACCGGATGTCCTCATTTGTTATGAATATCTTCTAATCCTTTCTTTGTTTTTTATTTCCACTTGAACCACTCATCACAAACCTAAATCTCATACTCCTGCAGCACTCTAACTCATCCTGCACTTTATTGAATCGTGAATTGAACAAAAATCCTTTCTCCGCACATCCAAATTACATACACGTTTCCAAATATTGCCTCTTCTCATTAGTCACTCATCTCCAATCACGTGCACAAGTTTTTTATTTTGTTAACATTTAATTTGTTTGGGTATTTAGATTGAGAATTCATAAAAACAGGAGAGATATGAAGACACTCTGAACCGAGAACCAGATAAAAGAATGCTTTCAAAGTTTACCTTATTTCTCCACCCAAAACAAATTGAGAATTTAAAATGTTATGAATTATTCAGACGATAGTGAAACGGGGAAGAGCAGATTGAGCAACATTGCTATGAAATTCTCGAATGAAAATGCTCTAACACTCTTGTAGTACAAGAACCACATATACACCCAATGAAATAAAAACGGCATCTTAATCTTCCAATAACTATTATATGTGAAGGGAGAATGTAAACACTGCAAAAAACATTGACAATTGCACTCACTTTTGGAAAAAGGTTAATAAAAACAGAAAAAAACTCACTATTTTGCTTAACTTCGCAATTCAAACCCAACGTGGGCAGCACTAAAATTAAACATTCAATATTCGATTATCAAATCTAGGATCATCAGAATATTCATATAATGAAAAAACATACATATAACATTCTCAGAAAGATATTCAAAAACACATAATATAAAAATAATACAAATGTACTCATTTCTTTTTGACTCGTGAATCACACGTACCAAAAATCTGTAAAGGGATTGACCTATGGGCACGTGCATAGTATGACAATCAAGGAAAAAACTTAATTTTGCACCTAACATCCCTGCAACTAAACGCAACAAAACTCCTGAAATTCAGCTGAAGCCATCTTAATTTTTGTGCCTCCTGTTGCGTGGCCTATGACCACAATGATGACATCACTGATGACAAAAATATAAAGACTGCAGTGGTAAGAACAGATGTATGCAGAACTGAAAAAGAAAGGGAAAGAAGCCTCCCTGAGATATGGAGACTTCCCAAGATCATAAGAAAAACCCCATGTAGATGTTGTAGTACATGTAAGTTTACAACTAGTTCTATTGAAGTGGACATTGGTATGGAACACACTTGGCAACAACGCACACCGTCTAATTCTAATTCACAGATGCTTAAATACTGCATCAAGTGCCCATGCAACAAAATATACATAGGTAAGACCACGGGAAAAATTAAACTAAGGATCAGTGAACATAGGAGCTGTATTTGAACTGGCAATTTAAATGCTCCATTGGTACACCATCAGGATCGACAACGTTCTGATAATTATCTAAGGTGGACAGTCCTTTTACAATTCAAGGGGCCCAATAAAGATGATTCATCAATATATTTGAAACAGAAATACATTTTCCTAAACAGAAGTTCCATTAGGGGTTTGAATGAAGAAGCCCCGCCCACCTGGTGGCGTCCTGCCTGTCGCTCTTTTTCACCACTTAGCAAGCCCCGCCCACCTGGTGCCTTTCTGCTTGCCGCTTTTTCCCTACGTAAGGAGCCCTCCAGCCTCTTTTCCTTTGCAGATGGGGAGCAGGTGCAAGTGGATCTAGGTCACCTGGGCTAAGCACCACCCACCTTCTTAGCCCTGCCTCTTCCTTCTTGCGCTTAACTATTAGATCAAGGGTGTCTCTCGGTAGGGCGTCCGAAGTGAAAGGCAGACGAAGAAAAGGGCAATTCCTGTTTGGACCAGGAGGATCCAGGGCCCGACCCCCTGCTCAGACAGCAGGTAAGCATGCACCAACATGTGTTTACTCCGTCTGCCCCTACAGGCCATCCCCACCCCTCTGGTCCCCCTGTGATGTTCCCTTGTGCCCCCTCCATTCTCGCACACAGGCGTTGCCTGTTTTGCTTGATTCTTCTACCCTGCTCCCTCCTAACCCCCCTCAAGCCAACTTCTGCAGGAGTCTGTCCTGATAAATTCCGGTTTCACCATCACCTTCTTGTGGCCAATGCTGGATTTGACTTTTATGGACTTCATTCATTCACGGTGTGTCCCCCTTTCTCAACTCTCATACTGGACTTCCTTTGCATCTTGTACTCATGGTGGCCCTGAATCATGCTCTTCCCGTCTTCATCTTGTATCCTGGCTTGCAACATATGTGTTACTACTGACTTCTGCAATTGTATTCACTCTCCCCCTCTTGCTTTTCCACTCTTGACTGCTAACTCTCCGTTCTCTCTTCCTTTCCCTTCTCCCTTTTCCTATCTCCTCCCCTTACTTTCTTCTATGATAGCAACCTCGTCTGCCTCCTCCCCCCTCCCCTTACTGTTTTTTCCTCCCCACTCCCCCTCTAGCACTATCTGAAATGTTGTCAGGCCTAGTATGATAGTCTCTTGTTTTGTTCCTCCCCTACCTTTCTGCACCCCTGTACCTCACCTCTTGTTTTTCTCAGGCTCTACCAGAAATGTTGTCAGGCCTAGTACGGTAGTCGCCTGTCGGTTTCCATTTCCTTCCCACTCTCCCCCCTCCCTTCCTTATCTATGTCTTAACTCTTGCACTATCTGAAATGTCATCAGGCCAAGTACGATAGTTAATTTCACATCCTTACTGTTCATGGCCTGTAAGAATGTCATTGTATTTTCCCTTGTTCACTCCGTTGCCTTGAAGCGCTTTGAAACACATTGTGTATAGGCGCTATATAAATAAACTATCATATCATATCAAAGTGAAATTGGCTAAATGCAAGACTAATTCATCCTCCAATACCGTTATTTTTGTCATCACATGTCATGCATTACTCACAGGCATATACACACAGAACACCCAACCGTGGGCATAGACATCTTTTTGTCTTTACATAAACCCGAGGTTGGGATACTTTCTAACCTACAGATCTCTCCAACAACATTAGTTCTGAAGACCCACATAGGTTGATTATTGTGGGATAGAAGGTTTAAGTTACTTACCTGTAACTATTGTTCTCTAGCATGGGTCTGGCATGGATTCACATGCTCATGAATATTCCCTGTCGTCAGGCTGGAATCCTTGGTAAAAGAAAAAACAGTTTCACTTTCACTTAAAAACAGTATTTCTCCTCTAAACCAATCACTGTCCTCTGGGACATAGTGCCCCCATCCAATGACAGTCCTCTCCCTAAGCCCCTGCTCTGGCAGTCAGCTTCAGATTTGGTAAGCACATAAAGTGGCAGTATGACCAAGAAGAGCTGCAAAGGGGACAGAGGGAGGGTTTGCATGTGAAGCCATGCCAGACCCATGCTGGAGAATAATAGTTACAGGTAAGTAACTTTAACCTTCTCCAGAATGGGGTCTGGCCTGGATTCATATGCTCATGAATAACAAATACACAGCAGTACACATTACACAACTACAGGAGGTGGCAAGGCTCAACAGAAGTAATCAGCACTTACCCCTGGAACAGACTCACCTCAAGTGAACAGGTTGTGTAGCACTGTCTGGCCGACCCTGGACGCATCTCTGGAATCCCTGTCGATGCAGTAGAACTTCGCAAAGGTGTGCATGGAGCTCCACATCGCAGCGCTGCAGATGTCCAGCAGGGGCACACCAGACAGGAATGCCATTGTCACAGCGATCACACTGGTGGATAGCCGGGTAGCGGTCGGTTCGCCAACCGTTGACAGTGCGTAATGCAGCTGGAGAGCCACCTTGTAATGGAAGCCTTGGACAAGGCCTTCCCATGGTTCACAGGACCAACTCTTTGTGCGTGCCACATAAAACTTCAGGGCACGAGCAAAGTCCAGCGAATGCAAGGCCCTTTCTGTCGGTGACAAAGGTTTCAGGGAAAAAATAGGTAACACCAAAGGCTCGCGAGTTGGAATTCTGACGGAACCTTCGGTATGAAAGAGGGGTGCGTACACAGCACCACCCTCAATTCGTGCAAAGTCAGGTATGGTTGTTTTTAGGCTAGGATCTGGATCTCACCTACCCTTCTGGCAGAGGTGATGGCCACAAGGAAAGTCATTTTCCACATGCGGATCTTGAGTGCACTCTGATGCATAGAGTCGAGGGGGTGGGGGCGCATGAGCCTTGTCAGAACCACGTTGAGTTCCCACCCCTTCACCGGTGGGAAAGATAGAATTGGTCCTTTGAGAAATTCCTTGATGAGTTGGTGGGACCAAAGTGAGACCTGGTGTTGAGGGAGATAGCCGCCAGCTGTACCTTGATGGAAGCATGCGCCAGTCCAGACTTGGCCAAGGATAGCAAGTAGGCAAGGATCTGGGGGCCCTGACCGTCAGAGGGGTAATCTTTTGAGACTGGCAACATGTAGCCAAGCGCTTGCACTTGTGACCATAGCACTTCAAAGTCGACGATGCCCTGTTATTTGCGAGGATCTCCCTGCAGTCCGCAGGCAATTCAAATCCTCCAAACTCTAGGGCTGCAGGAGGCAAGCCCTCAGGTTCAGCGATCCTGCTTGTGATGAAGGATTGCGCCTCCTTCTCTGGTGAGAGGATCCAGAACCACTGGCAGCTTGACCGGAGGAGACGCTGACAGGCTGAGAAGTTCCGGATACCAAATCTGCCTCGGCCACACAGGTGCAATGAGTATCATTTTGCATGGACATTGAGACTTTTGATGACTTGTAGCAGGAGAGGGAACGGAGGGAACAACTACAGGAACAGCCCTTGCCCCAGGCTCCTTGGTCGGTGGAATCTGCTGGCAAACTTCTGGCACTTGGAAGTTTGCCACAGTCACAAATGGATCGATCTGGGGCCTGCCCCATTTGACGAATAGGCGGTCCACCCGATCCTGACGAAGTTCCCACTCGTGGCAAGAGCGCAATTCCCTGCTGAATTGAGTCTGCAATGGTGTTCTTGACTCCTGCCAGATGGAGAGGGACGAGGAACATTCCCTGTGCGACAGTCCAGCGGCACAAGTCCTGTGCTTCCTTGGAGAGTGCCGGGGATCGAGTGACCCTGCTTTCTGATGTAGAACATGGTGGTGGTGTTGTCTGTCGAGTTCCTCACCACCTTGCCCTTCAGAGACGGTAGGAACGACTTGAGGGCCCAGAACACTGCCGGTAGCCCCAGGATGTTGATATGAAGATCCATCTCCCCGGCAGCGACAGGCCTCTGGCATGCAGACTTCCGGTGTGCACTCGCCAGCCTTCCAGGGAGGCATCAGTGGTGAACGTCTCCTGGTAGGGTTTTTTAAAAATCCCATGCCTTTGGCGTTGTTGGAGCAGACACCACAGCATGCTATGGCCCAACGGAACTCGTTGAGAGAGATCTTGTCCGTGAAGCTTCTGGACACCTGTATCCAGCGGGCGTCCAGGAATTCCTATAGGGGTCGCATTTGCAAAGTGCAAAACAGGGCAAGATAGATGCGGACGACATCATTCCCAGTAATTACTTGATGGCCCGCATCGTGACCATCCTCGTCGACGACAGCCATTGCACCTTTCCTAGAATGGCTGCTATCATCTCCTCTGAGAGAGAAGCCCGGCAAGACACTGTATTGAGCCCGGTGCCTAGGAACAGCGCATTCTACGATGATGTTAAGCAGGACTTTGCATAGTTCACAGAGAATCCCATATATGTCAGTAGCTGGATGATCATCTCCGTGTGTCTGTCGGTCAGCTCCCGCGAATGGGCGCGAATGAGCCAGTCATCCAGGTATGGGTATACATGTATGCCCTGTAGATGCATATTGGCCAACAATTGTGCCAGGAATTTCGTAAACACCTTGGGGGCAGACTTCAAGCCGAAAGATAGTCTTGAATTGGTAGTGCTGTTCCTGCACTACGAAACCTCTGATATTTCTTGTGAATGGGGAAGTGGAAGTAGGCATCCTCCAGGTCCAACAACGTTGAGAAGTTTCCTTTTACCAGTTGGCCGAGCATGTGTTGCAACATGACCATCCTGACTATTTGGACTTTAGGTATTTGTTTAGATGTCGTAGGTCTATAATGGGCCTCCAGCTCCCTGTCTTTTTTCTGACCAGAAAGTATCAGTTGGGGAACTAGCTCCATTGCCCATTTTCGCACCATGACCCGTACCTCTTCCAGGATCTGAGGGATGTGCTTTCCTGATGTGTAAGCGGAGGGATCTCTGGACACCTGCGTTGGTACTCCAGAGTGTGTCCCTGGGCAAGAGAATCCACTATCCATCTGTCAGTGATCTTTCTCCACTCGCTGATGAACCCTGTGGGCCGGCCTCCCACGGGGTGCAAGAGTGGGAGCCTGACGTCCTGGTTGGTTGTTTGCTTCGGCGCTGGTGTCCTGCCCTGCGGGCGGTCGCAACGCTGTCCTCCACTACCGTAGGCCTGGGAATGTCCTCTGTAAGCTTTCTGCTTTGTGCGTTGAGAATCTGGAAGGCTGTCAGTACGATGTGGAGAAACCTTTTGAAGATCTGCTTGACTTGTCCCCTGGAGGGAACGGGCTGTCTCCGTATCCACTTTGATGGCCTAGAGGGACTCGTCGACGACCTTCCCAAACAGATTCTCTCCATTGAAGGGCATGTCCAGCACTTTCGCTTGGACCTCCTGATGGAAATTTGTGGTTTTCATCCAAACTTGGCGACAAAGACAGACACCATTTCCCATCACCTGGAACACGGTCAGCGACATCCAATTCTACTGTGATGGCGTGAACCAACGCCAATTCCCCTTCCTGGAAGATTGCGATTGCCTCCATCTTATCATCAGGGAGGAACTCCAGAATCAGCCCCACGCATTTAACACAACTCCCGGTCGTACCTGGCTAAGATTTCCAGTGCGTTGCCCGCCTTGCTAGTGGATGCCACAGTTTAAATCACTTTCTTCCCCTCGCTGTTCGGAGGGACCAAAGACGAGGACGGGATGGCCGCCCGTTTCTACGCAGCCACCGATGCCACTGAATCCAACGATAGCTACAACCTCAGGCCCTTCGGTGCGGAGTCCGGCACCCAATATTTCTTCTCCAGCCTATCCCGCTTGGCTGCAGCCATGCAAAGATTCTTCATGAGGGCCTGGCCCTCCTCCCAAACATGGTCCAGAAAAGGCACAGCCATGATAGTCTTCCTTTTGGCCTTGCACCTTTGATACAAGAAGCCTTCCTTCTTGGTTTCCTTGGGCACCAGCTGGAATAGCTTGGATGCCCTGGCAATCATGGAGTGGAACGATCCCACCTCATCCGGTAGAGACACCCTGTGTAGAGCATCCACATGTGGTGGTGATTCATCCGTCGTCGTGGCCATATCCGTTCCGGTACTGGTGGTCTGGGTCTGCCGAGGGAGAAGGGACCCAACGTGGTGGAGGAGATTGAAATTGGGGGTCGGATGACGCTTGCTCTTCTTCACTGGAGGCTGATGGGGTTCCTGGGGGACCACAGGTACTGGAGCCGGAGGCATCCTCATCTGGATCTTTGACATCAAGGTGTGTAGAGTCGACAAAATATCTAAAGAAATGTCCGTCAGCTGAGAAGGCAGACCTGGAAAACTAGGCCCTGCGCCGTCGTCGCCCACCTCTTCAACGTCCTTGTGGACCCTATGCAAGGACTCCTGATCTTCGTCGTCAAGACCTCCATGATTTGGGCGAGGGCCTGGGAGGGTTTTTTTCAAGGCCTCTTCGCCCCCTCTTTTTTCCCCACCGAGGGTCTTGAACCGGGGCCTAAGCCGGTTTTGCCCCTTCTGGCGTGCCGCCAGACTTTGCCAAACTCACTGCAGTGGTTTTGAGGCTTGGGGGTAGAGACACTTCGCCGTGGGGGCTACCCTCTCAGGATCAGCACCCTTAGCTGTCGTGGCAGCAGCAGTCGTCGATCAGGTCTTAGCCTTTGCCGGTTGAGCCTGCTTGGGCTATTCGGCCTTCTTCTCATCCATCTGCGGCTTCTCGGATTTCTCACGTAGTTCAGCCGGGGTAGATGACTTCCTCTTCAGAGAGGAGCTGGACTGTCAGTTGGTAAAGGAGGCGGAAGTGAAGAGGCACCCTCAAAGGACTTATAAGATCACTAAGCACCGGCCGGTCCTAGGTGAGGCATGACCCTGCTCAGAGCACGGATCAGAGGCCTTGTCGTTAAGCCATGCTCCCAACCTCCTAAGCCTGTCCATCATCGTTTTCTTGGAGAAACCAAGGCATATCTCGCACTCTACCTCCTTGTGGTCCGGGTGCAGGCAATAAAGGCATTGAAGGTGCTTGTCCTCCGCAAACACATTCAGTAGCCCGCATTTGGTGCAGGGCCTGAAAAGGTACCTTCACTCCTCCTTCGTCATGGTCGGAGGGCGAGAAGTAGGACCAAAGGCCTTGTATAATCTTCGATGATCTTAGCCTTTGAGGGGCTCGGCACTTCACAGTCAACGGGCCCCCCCCTCTTGTTGGCAGATGACAAAAAGGGCACACAGGCTTCTTTGAAACAAAAATAGAATCTATTCCATCAAAAATGTACAAATAGCTTAGAGAGCAAACTCGAGGACTCCCAACACTGAAGCGTGCACTAAAAATCTGAAGATGTGAACCTGCAGGCCCTTTAAGTGAGGCAACGATTTGTCAGATGGGTGGGGATGCAGAATTTACTCTTACACCAATAATAAGACTGACTCAGGAAGTAGGCAAAACTTAGCTGTTTTATTTGCAATTATCTTAAAGAGGGAGTGTAAAGTCTGGAGGGGGCATCTGTACTCCTGCTCTCTATACGGCAGAGTAGCAGCACAGAGCACCCCAGCCAAGATTCTCTATATGGTAACATTGGATGAGCAATCAGCTCTCAGGAGGTGATGCAGGCTGGTTGTTAAGTACACTGTAGTCCCCAAGCCCCCACAAAGGAATGCCCACACATTATCTTAGTGATAATACAGTTCTTTATATAAATAAGCTTCAATATATACACACACAATAACACACTTTGTGCTCAGGCAATACTATAATGATAAATATGTACAATATCTATGTGGTACCACGGTTCACTCTTACCTCCTTTAAAATGCACCAACTGCTAACAGTTTCAATGACATACAAGTGTGATAGCAATGTGAACCAACACCGTCATAGGAGGGAAACAAGTGGTTAAACAAATGGCAGAATACTTGGTCCTTACCAAAGACACAGTTCTGTGTGAGGATCCCCCCACATGGGCAACCTGTAAATAAGATATATTGATAAGCCCAGTCCATATATTGTTTAGCAGAGTCTTATTTACTTCTATAAATGTTCTACTACCCCAATGTACCTGGTTTATCAGAGTTCAATGATGGGTCATCAACGGATCCTTTTTGAATGAACGCCCTTTAAGGCAGGAGCCACGGATCGAGATCCCTCGAAGAAAAGGGGAACAATGTACTCGAGGCAGCAGCTTCGGTCCTTGCAGTGCTTGTCGACGATCGGTCGTGGACGTCCTGCGAAGATGAGGCGTGCGGTACACCTTGATGACGAGAGTGTGTTGCCACAAAGTCAATGAAGAACCCAGGCCCAGCAAGGGCATCGGGTCATCTGCAATTGGCGTTGGCGATTGGGACTCAACCACGGCTGGCTTTCGGATCTTCGTCAGCGTCTTTGTGGACTTCGGGTGGCAGGAAACCCACCGGCGGATTCTCCTCGGTTCGTAGGCGAGCCTGACTTTCTCCGGCGGGACAAAGCAGTTGACGGTGATGAGCAAGGGAGTCTTTGATTTCAAAGTGTCTTAGGCAATGAAGCGTTGCGGCTCCGAACGACGAAGTTACATCGGTCCTCCGAACCTCGGTCCATGGTGGCGGTCGTTCGATGGCCTCGGAGTCCTGGTGCTTCACTTCAGATTCCTCGGCGGTCCTAGTCTCCGGTCGGCAGCATTTCAATGACTGACTACCAGGGAGCCTTGGTGAAGGTTAGCTGGTGTACAATGTTCCCTCATAGCTCGGGAAGAGGTCTCCTAGCCAGGTCCTCTCTTGGGTCAGTTCTTGGAGACAAGACAGCTTTCTGATAGCTTTAAAGGAAAGCAGCAGCAACGCCTTCTTCCAGCTGGGCTTCAAGGTAAGCATCAAGTTCGACTTCAGCTTCTGAACAATTCCAGTAAGTGAGAGGTCCCCAGATATACTGTTCTGTCTTCCATTCACGCGGCTGAGCAAAGCTCAGCAGCCAATCATTCAGAAGGGCTTTCATGCAGGCAGGCAGCCAATCAGGCTCACCGTGCATTCAGGCCATTATTCTTCATCCAAACACTCACAACAAGGAATGTGGATTGGAACAAGCAACCAGGCATTCAGTACTCCACACTGCATTCATACCAGTTTCGGGCAAGGCTTTCTCAGCCATTATGTCACACACCAGAAACCAGACATCCATAACATGAAATGTATTATGGTAACACACTACATTCACCCAGGTCCCACCCCAAGGGCATACCCACAACATACAGTCACTGGGAAGGCTCCAGCCAGTCTGGCCTAGACTTGCCCACAATATAATATATGGAACTTCCACCCAACAGCCAGGCAGGGGAAAGGACAGGGTTAGGGCTTCCCAGGACTTTGGGAAAACAAGGTAACAGGCAATAGAAATCAAGAGGCCACAGGTGCAATCTTGTCTCAAATCAGGAATCAACTGATTCCAATGGCAGGGCCTGGGTATCCCAAAATGGAAGATACTCAGAGTGCATGTCAAATTCAGCATGGAGCTGCCACCAGCCCATACCCTGCTCTGTGGGCCACACACAGGTGCCCAAAAACATACACTAGGGGTACAGGGTTGCACCCCCACCCATGGGTGCAATAAGGGTATCCCAAGGGTCTGTTCACCACAACTAAAAAGAAGAGCTGCACTGCCAGGAGTCCCACATGGACTCCTGTACAGAAAATAACACAGAACACACATGATAAAAGAAGTACAGGATAAGGTCATGGAGGCCCTGTCTCTCCAATGCATTGCCAGCATCACAGGGAGTACAACGGACATAAACGGACATCTCACAGTATTTCTCTCAACGGGTTACATGTAAAAACACACTTATATAATAAAAACTTGTCATCATTGATGTCACACTACGTGGCAAAATAAGAAAACCCAAGTTCGATTGTGGTTGGTCTACGGGGAACATCTAGGTATACTTTCTATGGGGAATAGGAATGTGATTGGGTCTTTACAGTCAGGTGGACAACTTATGCCCACCCATAGTGCAAGTCATCCTCAGTCATAAAATACACATTTCATTGGCTTTCAATCTATAGGGCTCTTTGCTACATGGCCCTCTATAATTTGTTGGCACCCTTGTACCCTTCTGCAATATTCCACTCGCTAGCAGTACGCAAGCTGGTACCCCAGGTGCTTGCGGGTGGACTTGACCATGCCTTCCCACCCAGTTAGCCCATTATCACTCCTGCTGTCTGCCATTCGAATTGTCTTGGAACTCGGCCTTGCAAAGTATCACTGCACCTGAGATTAAAGGGGAGTGTGAGCATAGTCTCATCTTCAGTCTTGATGTAGCTTGCCCAAAGTCTATTTTCATTTCCACCATGTGACAGGAGACAGTGTTTTAGCTCCTCCTTCACCTTTAGTACTATTAAATGAATAAAACTTGGCACTCAGTATTTTTCCATTGCATCGCAACAGGAGCTCGCCTCCCTTCTCACGTTCATTGTATCTTCTCGAATAGATACCCAGTTTCTTGGCTGCCCCAACTCTTGACACTGGGTCAGACAAGCCTTCTCGAATCTTACTTCATTGTCAGCCGTCTTTCTCTATTGCGCCACACTTTCAGCCCTTTCTGCTCATGGGGTCCTAGTTTGCTAAAATACGACTTGGCACATCCAGATAATATGGGATACATTGCTCACCGTAACCATATTTCTGTGGCTTGTATCTGCTTAGATTCACAAGCTGTGCATAGGCCGACATCTAGTGGAAGCTGCAGAGTATTACAGTTTGTTTTTCGAAACTCGAAAATGGGCGTCGACATAGGGCGTGCCAGTAATACTATCCCTAGTGTGACGTCTAAGACGACTTGATTCAATGGAAACAACTGAACGGTAACAGGCTTGGTTACAAAACATAAGTGAGCAGACAGAGGTGCAAATGCAATACATAGGCAGAATCTATCCTTGTAGAGTTTTCACTAAACAAAAAGCATAGTTTTGATAGCCTTGCGGAATGCTAAATGGGAGTCAATAATATGTAGGTGAGTCGGAAGAGCATTCCAGTGTGAAGCGGCCATAGTAGGGAAGCTGGATCCACCAGCACAGATTCTTCGTGTCTTAGGAATGGTGATCAGGTTGGTGTATTCTTTCCTCAAAGGCCTGGAAGAAGAATGCTTGACAGTTCTTTCGACCAGGTATGGGGGTGCCAGATCGTGGAGGCATTTATGCGTGAGGGATAGGGTTTTAAAGATAATCCTCTCCTTGACAGGAAGCCAGTGAGCCTGCCTTCTCACTTCAGAGATGCAGTCTTTTCTTGAAGTTCCAATGGCCACCCTGAGGGCATTATTCTGGACGAGTTGGAGTTTGGTCAGGTTTTTGTTGGAGGTCCCTACAAGGAGGGCATTGCAGTAGTCCAACCTTGATCCTATTATTTCCCTAGCAATGGTGAGGCAATTCTGTTGATAGGAAGGGCCTGGCTGCATTGAGAACTTTGGAGTAATATGCCGAGGAGGAAGAAATGGCATTGACCTGTCTGTCCATAGTCAAGTTGGAGTCGAGATAGACGCCCAGGGTCTTGACATTGTTAGATACCGTGATGGGTATTTTGTCAATGGTGAAGGACCGGTATTGCTTATCCAAGTTACTCAAAATGGTGGAAGATCCGATTATCAGAAGTTCGGTTTTGTTGCTGTTGAGGCATAACCAGTTATCTGCCATTCAGGACTGGATCGTGGAGTAAATAGTGGTGAGAGTTTTCAAGTCAGCATCGTAGTCCCCTGTGAGTGGGATAAGCACCTGTGTGTCATCAGCATAGTTAGTGTATGAGATACACAGGGTGTCAAGGATGCTGAACAGGGGCCTGATCAATAGGTTATATAGAGTGGGAGTGATTCCAGAACCCTGAGGTACTTCACATTTGAGATGGCTTGGCGTGGCACATGCTGAGTCGGAGAAGACTTTCATGGCCCTCTCTTGGAGAAAGAATGTGATCCAAGCGCAAGCCTTCGGGGAGAAGTTAGCCGCAGCAGAGAGATGGTGGCAGATTGTGTTGTGATCCACCAGGTCGAATGCTGCGGATAAGAGGAGCAAGAGGAGCGCTGGTTTTCCTGCGTCTCTCAGGTCATCCATTTGGTTTTTAAGGTCTAGGAGAGCCGTTTCCGTACCATGTCGTGGACGGAAACCAGACCGACGAAGGCTAAGAAGACGGTTGTCTTCTAGGATTTTTGGACTTGCAGGTATGCTGCTTTGTCCAACATTTTTAGTAGGAATGGAACAGAGGTTATGGGCCTGTAGTTCCCCGGAACCGTTAGGTCAAGGGAAGGTTTTTTAAGGAGCGGGCGTGCACAGGCTTCCTTAAATCCAGTTGGGACATGGCCAGACTGGAAGGATGCATTGAAGAAAGCTGTCAGGAAGGGGACGAGGATGTGGGCAGAGTCTTTGATGAGTTGGGCTGGACAAGCGTCCCCTTTGCAGTTGGAGGGTTTGATTGATTTGAGCAGGGCAGTGACTTCGGTCATATATTTAAAGTCGAAAGGCGTGGATGGATCTAGCTTAGGGGCCGTGGGCGAGTTGCTATGCAAGTTAGCTGTGCGGTGCGTCAGGGCCTTTTAATGGCCTAGAATTTTAGCTTGCAGGGTGTTAAGCTTTTCAAGCATGGCGGATTGAATGCTATTGCACCACGTTGCATCCTTCAATAGCGTGGATGGTGGAGTGGATGGTTTTTCCAGCTCTCTAAAGATGGTGAAGAGTTCTTTGGACCCTGATTTAGTGTCATCAATCCTGGAGTTCAATGAGGTGGCTTTAGCCTGGATTCTTTTGGATTTGTATTCTTTGGCACTGGCCTTAAAGGCCCTCCTAGTTGCATCGGTGGGGTTCATTTTCCAGGCTTAGAGTGCAAGCCTCTTCTTAGAGCGTAGTTCCATTAGCTCCTGAGAGAACCATGCATTGGCATGTTTGACTTTCTTCGCTTTCTATAGGGTGAGAGGGGTGATGGTCAGTTTAAAGGCACTGGCAAGGGTGGAAGGGTCTTTGGAGAACGTAGGCTGAAGAGCAGCCACCATGAGGAAGGGTGCAATATTTTCTGTGGTAAGTTGCCGTGAGCTTCTGGCGAGTGCTGCTGGCCAGGGGGGGATAGATTTAGGGGGCATTTTGTTAGTGTTGAGGTTAAATTGAATATAGTGGTGATCAGACCACGGAATAGGCGTGTTAAGAAAGATTTCATAATTGTATGTCATTTTCCCTCCATGTGTACACCCCCAAACGTTTGCTGCTGTTTAGACACCATTGACTGACTTTGTCAGAGAAGCACAGCCTTCAGCTGCACTCCTCTGGGCTTTTGCTCACTTTTTATGGGGAAACTGACATGCCCTTAAGACAATCAGTACTGGGAGACTTTGTTTCTCTTAGTCCTTTTCCCGTGTTGCAACTTTTGTGCAACATGTAACAAGTGTGCAATGTATTTTACCATACAGCGCACTTGGGTCTATAGTCCTTTCCCAAGGCCCTAGATACTCTCGCTGAACTTTTTATGAACTGTGCAGATGTGTCATGGACAGGACTGGTGGCAGCTTTCTTTTTGCATTATTTTTAACCCTTTCCTGCCATGTTAACTGCGTTTGGCACAAATAGGTGGCCTGGCTCCAAAATGGCCATGCCACAAGGTTCTCTGTCCTGTCCTTTGGCCATCTGGCCCCTTCACCTTCCCCAGGTCGAGTCGACCCGGGCCAGTCCTTATTTGGTAATGCACTTTCAACGTCTGAGTCCAATACAAATCCTGGGTGCCAGAGAGTCTGGAGTGCCATGAATGACTGGGACCACCGTGGTCCGTGATTGGTCCACATATGGAGTGTGTGTGTTCATGAGCAGATCTCCCATTGGGTCCTCTTCGTTTTGGCGCAAAGGGAACTTTGGATAAGAGGAGGCCAAAAACACCCATACCATGTCGATCTCCTGAGTTCTCACTGAGCAAAGGATAGGAACAAAGTATCCTGCAACTACGAAGCCGAGGAACCGCTGGTGACCCACTGGAAGGTTTGGCACCCTAAACCCGCTGTTGTCCCGTGGGACTCCTCTGCATCTGGTTGTCCTAGAAGGTCTGCGAAGACGCTTCGACCCACTGAAATGGTGGGACCAACTATTCTCGGCACCTTCAGCAAACCCTGCAAGTAAGCTTTCTCGGAAGTGTCCCTGGGCCAACCACTGAGCTTACCCAGTTGCTTTGCTCTGTCACCGCCGCCGTTTTGATGAGGCCCTCGAAACTTGGTATGCTGCTCGCTCTGTGTCCCTGGCACCCTCACACTGAATTTTGTACACTTGGCATTCCCAGGTCTGAAGTGAGACGAGTGTGCCTGGACCGGAGTGAACGCGGTTACCGTTTGCCCTGCCGTAGCAGCGTCTTTTGCAAGTACGCTGCATTTGTGACCCTCTTGCCCCTGAAGCCTGCTGCAGTTAAACTGGGTCAATTCATCCACTCGGAGCAGAGAAATCGGCACTGTCCCGTTTTCGGAATCATCGCTGTATCTCAGGAACTGAAAGCCGCAAAGATGTCCTTTTTGTTGTGTTCGAACCTGCAACCCGAGTGGACTGAATGGGCAAAGTTTGGGTCCAAGTGCGCCTGGGACCGGTGAGTACTTCCAACACTAACCGGTGGCCCCTGGTGCCAAGGGCCCCTTTTACGCATGAGTGGCCCCTCTCCTTTCCACTGCTAGTGCGAACAAGTGACTCCATCCCGCTCTCTGGAACTGACTCTGCCTTCAAGTGGAAGTCCTCCCTGAATAGTGGGAACTTGTTTTGCATCGCCTCATCCACCTTCCCGAGCTGCTGCCTGTACTATTGAGCACAAGGCTCCTCTCTTCTTAGAGCTTGGATTGCCTCTTAGTTAGGTGTATTGTCAATGGGCCTCATTACAACCCAGGCGTTAAGGGTTTAACGGCGCCGTCGGCGCCGTTAACCCTTAACGCCCGATTACCATTTTAACGCCTGCTTTTAGCAGGCGTTAAAATGCAAGGTGCTAACCCGCCTTGGTGCTAATTACGGCACCGTAATTTACGGTGCCGTAATTAGCGCCTTCCCCACTCCCATTATGCCCTATGGGGCAAAAATGGGAATGGGGAAGGGTAAATGGGGAATGGGGATTTACCACCCCACTCACCTTGGAATGGGGCGGTAAATCCGCCATCCACCATGGTGTAAACAGAGTTTACACCATGGTGGTAAAGTAGGGAACTTACCGCCTGGGTTATAATGAGGCCCAATGTGTCAATGTCGAAAGAGTTCTAAAGACTATCTGCACTGCCCGTTTCCTTCCCCTCTAGGTTGTCGACATATTTCTTGCATTTAACCCCTTACACCCCAATGGTCTTGTACATACATTGTATTGATAGTATTGTGTTGGTTTACTTAGTGTTACTGTGATTCTTTTGCTATGTTCTATGTTACAAAGGTCTTGTAATAAATGTGTCTATATTTTTTATGTAACACCTGTCTGGAGTAATTTGTAAGTGTCCTTGCTTTGTGTGCTCATTGAAGTCCTTCAGTCACCCTTACCCCTCCTGAGACTTAGTTTTGACTGCGTGCCATAGCTACCCTGATTGATCTGGCTTGTCCAGAGGTTACCTGGTTCCAAGAAACTAGGCTGGCCTTCTGAACCTTTGCCCCTCCAGGTCAGAGTTCAGAAATCCATCTTAACAAGGCGTGTTTGCAGTGATTCGCACAGCACAGTTGTGGTGACGTGCGTCCTTCGATGTGAGTGGGCTCGGAAATGAATTTGAGAGAACCCTAATGTAGATAGCGCTTTGTTTAGGGAGGAGGCATGCAGATCCTTTGGGTCATTAAGGCTTAGATTTAGATCACCCAAGAGCAAGACTTGGGAGGACTCTTTAAGGTTATGAGATAAGGAGTGTATGAGGGTCTCGCGGAATTCCGCGATGGGACACAGAGGTCGGTAGACAATATGCACAGTGATGGTGCAGTTGTGGGAGAAGTTAATTTTGGGTAGGACGTAGTCACAGTTATGACCGTGCTCTCCTTCGACTTCCCTAATGGCATAGGTTTCTCTGGCAATAAGTGCCACTCCACCACCAATCTGGTGAGTGCGGTCGTGTCTAAAGATCAGGTAGCCGGCTGGGATGGCAATTGAGAGGGCAGGGTCCGAGGCGTCATTCAGCCAAGTTTCTGTAATTATCAGGAGGTGAAGATTGTCCTTGATAATTAGGTCGTGGACATCTAGTGCATGTTCTGGTAGCAAATGGGCGTTAATAAACGCACAGTTGAGCCTGGCTGTCGGTCGGGGTGTGTCCAGGGGGGTTCCAGGTGGCGTGGGTTTAGAGCTATTTGTGACTGGGGTTTTCTGCTGTGGTTCAGGTGCGGTCAAGGAAGAGTTGCAATGAGCGGGCGAGGGGATTGAGTTAACAATGGTTGCGGACACAGACGGCATAATTACCATCTCTAAGGTGGGTAGTAGAGGCGATGGCACACCAATGGTCTTGAGTGCAGGCAGAGGGGGGAAGTGACAGCTTCACAGATGGGAAGTGGTGTAAGTAAGTCCCCCAGGTCAGGCATAGCCAGCCTAATCACATCACAAGCAGGTCGAGGCATAGGTACAGCTGTAGTCACAAACACCAGCATAATAGGCATGCTATCAGTCACACAAGTGAGGGGTGGCATAGGTACAGCAGTAGGCACAAGCACCGGCATAACAGGCATGCTATCAGTAGCACACGTGAGTGGTGCCATAGGTACAGCAGTAGGCATGTTAACATCATAACTAACAGGTAATGGCAGAGGCACATCAATATGTATAAGTACAGGCATAATGTGCATCGAGTCAATATGGTAAAGGGTAAGGGCCTGAGTGCTTGCATAGAAGTTGCTTCACAGGCATGTGCAGTCGTGCACGTAGCACGAGCAGTAGGCAGTGGTAGACCTATCACAGAGGGTAACGGCAGGCAATGAGTGTTAGTTGTAGGAGAACCAGTGTTTTCGTTGCAGGCAGTAGGCTTGATAGTGTTAAAGTTGATGTGCCTGGACATAGTCAAGGGTCTCTCCAAAGAAGTGGCTAGTATGTCACATGAGGCGCCCTAGGCGAGTCTGAGCGAGCCCTCCTTTTGTGCTCTTGCATGCGAACATCATTTAATGCATCAGGAGGCGGAGATTGGGACAGATGAGGGCGGCTCACTTTGGTAGGCAAGGTGCGTTGTCTGGGTATGGGGGCAGCTAGTGGGGAGGTGGTGGTCGTAACATAGTTTGTGTGAGCACACGGACTGTGAGCACTGGTTACTTTGCTATGAGATGAGCACTTAGTGGGAATCTAACTCCCAACCGCTTGTTACATTTGGAAGGGTTACGGAAAAAGGAGAGGGGCGGGGCTGGCCGGGTGCACAAGCAGAGTCGAGCGTTCCTGGTAAAGTGTGCTGCGGACAGTGATGCGTGTGCGACAGCACTTATGTTAGTATCATGCTGACCAAGCAACTTGCTAGGCATTAAGGAGGTGGGAACCTTACCTTTACATGCCTTGCGGGGGACACCATCCCGTGACATCGAGCAGCGGAGAGCTGCAGAGGAAGAAAGGCCTTTTCCCCCAGCTTTGCCTGCCGGTCTACTCCTCCTCCATTTAAGGCAGGAGGGGAGGAGCTGGCAAGGCATTGGCGCCAATCAGACTCCGGGGCCGAGGCGGTGATCCTCACGGGCATGTTTCCGCTCCAAGGGATGTTGATAGGGGTTGCCTGGGCAACCAGCACTGCCTCCTCGCGGCCTTGTGCTGTTATGGTGATTGAAGGCTGCAATGTGGATTGGGCGGGTGGCGGTAGACGGGACTTCTCATCTGGGGTCCGGGCGACGCAATCTGGATGTCGGTGCATGTTCCCTCACAGCGGAGCTGCAGAGAGGAAGAAAGGCCTTTTCCCCCGGCCTTCTCCCTGCGGCCTCGCCTGCCGGTCTCCTCCTCCTCCTCCATTTAAGGCAGGAGGGGAGGAGCTGGCAAGGCATTGGCACCAATCAGACTTCGGGGCCGAGGTGGTGATTTTCGCAGGCATGTTCCCGCTCGCAGGGATGTTGATAGGGGGTGCCTAGGCAACCAACATGGCCTCCTTGCGGCCTTGTGCTGTTATGGTGATTGAGCAGCCAATGTGGATTGGGCGGGTGGCGCTAGACAGGACCTCTCATCAGGGGTCCGGGCAGTGTAATCTGGAGATATATATATAAAAAATGGCAGCACGCCGTGCAGTCTATTTACTACAGAAAGCCAGCCTTCATGGTTACTTCGTCTAATTGCGTTACATCATCTGTAAAGTTATAAAGCGATTTGCATTTTTCTTCAGTGCTCTTAACACACGTGCAATCTTCATTCCTACACATGAAATGTTACTCGACTCTTTACTTCATCATCAGATTCTATAAGGTTTATATACTCACTTCCTTAGCATCTCTTCTTGGTGCATCATCCCTGCTTAATGTGACGTCCCCATCACTTGCCTTCACCATTTCACACTTCTTCAGGAACCTCCTTTAAGAGACTATCATTTCTATGCAGATACATTGTATAGGGCTTTCTAAATGGATACATTGTCTCGAGGATTCATCGTGGGATAGGTATCATTATCGGTGTCGTGCATGTCGCAATTTAGGGCTTCCAACATATAGGAAGAATAGGGGCAGGACTTCGGGTAGAGGCATTTGGCTCCTCCTCTACACTCCCCCCTCTGGTTGATTCATCAACCACTCTCCCATCAGTCTTCACGTCTAGACATCCTCGTCTGAAAAAGTGCTTCTTTGGAGTCCATATTATCATTACTCCTTTCAGAGATCCTGCTAATTTTACATGTTCCTCAACACTCCAGATCATGTGACTACATTCTCCATTCGGACTGCAGTAGATCCATCTTCCCACATACTACTGGTGGTTTCTTGGCTACAGGAACGTCATTCCCTCAGGCGCTAGAATACTCGCTTCTATATATTTTCTGATTTCCTCATCTGTCAGCTCTTTTGGTCCAGACCCAGACTCGACATCGATCATGATCTTCATTCGGACTGCCTTCTTTGCTGTCTTCTTGCACTGTGTGATTATTATTCCGATCACACAGAATCCAAACATGATCATCACCAATAGTGCTCCAAGGAACTTTAATCCCTTTATGGTAGTGTTAGTTGTCTGCAGAAGCCCTCATCTGGTAATCTGTTGCCATTTGGCATTTGTCATCGTCTGCATCCCCAACATGAAGATAGTCGCGAATACTGCTGAAGTCTGACTGAACAACCTGTGTTCATACAGGATTGAATCAAAGGCTTCTATGGATTTGGCTGAAAAATAGTTCTACCTTTTTGTTCAATTGAGAAATCCAACTGAGCTCCTCTTCCTCAGGAGAGCATCAGCTTTCGGAAACTCTCCAATGTTCAGGTCACTCTTTGGAATCACTAATGCTGGAACATGAACATTCACTAAAGAACACAGCCCTCCCCAGTCCTTGGGCAACTTCATATACGCTCTGGATCCACAGGCCCAGTAGTTATCCATTAGAACTACTGTTCCATCCTTCATTCTAGTACATCAAAAATGTGGCCGCATTGTTGATTCATTCCAACTTTTCTTGTGCCATGGTTCCTGAAACACAAGGATGCATTCGCTAGGAGATACTATCTGCAAAGGCCCGCCTTTATCATCGACACATGTCAGAAACTTTGCAATGTTTGGCCAATGATGCTTGCATTCATTCTCTGCATGCCACACAATTGCATCAGGTCATCCAGTTAGTGCTGGCGCTTTACACATAATCAGGCCTTCCATCCATCCATTTGGAGTAACCACTATTCCCTTGACTTGTAGCTGACCTCTCTCCTTGCAGCTTTGTATTTCTTCAAGATCCTTTCCTTGACAATTGAGCTTTTGTTCATTTCCCATCTGACTCCTGCTCCATTCATTCCAGGCTGTTCATATCTTATTACGTGATCTCTGGTGTGGGATCTCTCTCTTGTCTGTTGGTCTTGCACATAATCATCTTCCTCTGGAGCGGTCTTCTCGGTCACCCACACCAAGGATGCTGTTCGACCCTGGAACTGATCTCTCGTATGGCAGAGTGCAAGGTGCGTCAGGCAGTGAGATTTCTAGACTGCTACTTCTATAGCTATGAACATCTTGGAATTCCCCATAGCAGAAGCTATGAGAGCACAAACATAGAAACTCTCTTTGGATGTTCTCTCTTCCTCCTTTTTCATGTGCTGATACCACATATTACCCAAGTGTGTTGTACTGTCTAAATAATTATTTAACTCCTAATCGGCTTACCTTGTGCTTCTCCTGTGTCTCCCTCTTGCAAGCATGGTGCGTGCATAATGCTCATGAAGTACATCAATAAGGGTTCTTCATACAGGGGGAATCATATGAATCTCTGGATACTATCGCACCACTGAAAATCAGGAAGAGCAAACCCCGCCAACACTTAAACACCTGGTTCACTCCCCTACTGAAAGACATCAGACAAAAGAAACGCCAAAGTGAAAAAACCTGGAGATCAGACCCCTCCGACATCAATAAAAAGAACCTGAAGAAATTAGCCACCCTCTACAAAAAAGAAATCATCCTTGCGAAACAAACATCCTACAACACCCGTATCACTCAAGCTAAATCCAATACCAAAGAATTATTCGCCATCCTAAAAGAAGTAGAATCCCCTATCCATGCTCCCGACTCCTGTATCAAGGATAAAGACTGGTGCACAAGCATACAAAATGCCCTTGCTAATAAGATAACTATGCTTCAGACGAAGATTCACAACAAAAAAGCTTCCATAACTACCCCTAATATTGTCAACATAGGCACCCCCCCCAGGACCACCATGAATCCACTACCAATTTTGAAATCCACTCCACCTCCACCCACACTTGACACCCCGCCCTTCCACTTCCACAAAGTTTCCACCAAAGAAGTCGAGAAAGTCATCCTCACTCTTAAACCCTCCAACTGCCAGGGCGACCCATGTCCTGCCCAAATCATAAAAGACGCTGCTCGTGAACTCTCACCCTTCATCACTAAACTTATAAACGCCTCATTCACTTCAGGTACCATACCTAGCAATTTGAAACACTCCCGGGTCCTCCCCCTCCTCAAAAAGCAAACCTTGGACGCCTCCATCCCCACCAATTACCGCCCCATAACCACTGTGCCGTTCCTACTGAAAATCCTGGATAAGGTAGCTTACCTACAAATTCAGCACCACTTGGAACTTAACCACCTCCTAGGAGTCCGACAGTCTGGCTTCAGACCACAGCATGGCACTGAGACTGCACTCCTAGACCTTAAGGCACAAATAGACACCCTAAGAGATAAAGGCACGACTTCACTCTTACTACTCCTCGACCTCTCTGCAGCATTTGACCTGGTGGACCACGCAATACTGTGCAACCATCTGGCCACGGCAGCCTGCTTCTCCCATGAAGCAGTCGCATGGATCCAGTCCCTCCTAGATAACAGGACAATGCGAGTCTTCTCCCCTCTAGCAGCCGCAGATCCTGCACCCATCTCATGCGGCGTACCCCAAGGATCATGTGTATCTCCTACCCTCTACAATATCTTCACAAAGCCCCTTTTCGATGATCTAGACGGTCTTGGTATCACCTATACTAACTATGCAGATGATACACAGATCCTCATCCCGTTGACGGGAGATTATGACAAGGATTTGGCCTTTGTGAATAGAGTCTACCTCATCATCCAGGCATGGATGGCCTCCCACGGTCTATGCCTGAATGATGACAAAACTGAACTCCTCATTCTAGGCACCTCTTCCAACATTAAAAAACTAGGCCCCAACTATGACGCCTTCACAATCGACAACATCATCACTGTGGCCAAAGTAGTTAAAACCCTCGGTTTCTACATAGACTCTACCCTCACCTTTGGTAAACAAGTGAATGCCATGGCTTCAGCTACTTCCTACACCTGCAAGTTAATTAGAGCTGCCAAGCCTTTTCTCTCAGCTAATAACTGTGTCACTCTAGCAAGAGCACTAATTCTATCGAAACTAGATTACTGCAATGCCCTCTACATAGGCAGTAACAAATACATCACCGCCAAAATACAAACACTCCAAAACAATGCCCTGAGAGCCGCCCTAAACGTCCCTAAGAGTGCCCATATATCAGATCTCAGGAGATCTACTAACTGGCTCACAACAAAAGACAAAATCCTCCTCAAAACAGCATCACTCACACACAAATGTCTTAACCACGCAGCCCCGCAATACCTCATAGATAGATTCACCAGACAAACAGCCTCTCGCCCCCTAAGAAAAGCCAACTCCAACCTCCTGCTAGTACCCAGATTCAAACTTACTAAATCTGGTGGGAGTAGCCTCGCTGTCAAAGCAGCACAATTCTGGAACTCCCTTCCCCCTGCTCTAAGGGAAGATCTCCCCTACCGGCAATTTAGATACAATTTGACTCAATGGCTAAAAGAGCAAGATGTCTAATTCCCACTCTATTGATTATCCAGGATCTCATGTACACTTTGTATTCTTGTTATGCCTTATTTATGCCATACCTGCACTATTGTAAACTCACTGCATATACTTTTGTGATGCTGCAATATTACCTGTATTCTCAAACTCATTGTATATAGACCTGCAAGTTCTCTGCCAATACACTTCCACAGCAATGTAACCGCCGCTGTACCCTTATGTCTAATTTGCAATCTGTAACCTAAGCTGAACAACCCTCTTCTGCCTACGCGCCCGAATACCCCGGGGTCTGGTGCGCAATATAAATAAACAAACAAACAAACATAGAAATGGGTGGCCTCACACGTGCCACTGGTGTAGGGATTATCACAAATGTCCTTGGCCTTTCAATAGAAGACAATCTGTGAGAGTCACTGGAGTTGGATGAATCAAAGGGACTTCTACCTTGCTTGGACCAATGAAGTAAATAGTATGGATCAACAAAATCAGGAAAACAATGATAAATGCTCAGCTCGCATATATTATGCACCAATACATTAATCCCCACCATTTACAATTCTCCACACGTCGTTGAGTTTGCTCACTTTCCGAAAACTGTCATTCTCGACAGTCCTCATTATGCCTGTGTACTGCTTAAAGGAAGGAAAACATCTTTTTAATCAGGCAACTCTGTTAAATGGTCGGGTAACTGCAGGATCTGTTCAACTATCAACATATGCAGCCTCCTAATTGCAGGGCCATTTTTAGGATCTTGAAGAAAAACACATATATTAGTACTACGCCCAACAAGAGCAGGATAAGATTGAAGTATGAACATAAAAACAGCGAGAAGTATCCTATGGGCATCGGCATCTGTTATATCCATTGAATAAGCAAAACAAACTCAGTGAGAAATGAGTCTGGAAACTGCTCACATTTCCAGTCGTCAAATTTGAACTCCAGATTTGCCATATTTAGTACGTCAACACTTTTTGAAGTCCAATTCAAAGATTCCTGTGACTCAAGGACTTGGTTTGCCCTCCTGCTATAATATCTATAAAGAGTGTCTAGGGTGAGCCACCGTCCAAATGCACACTTGCATTTATTTAATCAGCAATCTTTGCGTCCTCCTCCCTAGTCATCGATCGGCTCTGCACATGCTGAACACCTTGCCTTGCTTCCGAATTGATTGTTGCGAGTGTGTCGGTCTCACCAGAGTATGGCTTTATGTCGCTTAGATGAATCCAGGTACATCTCTCTTGGACTTTTACTGCTGAGGGATTAATATTCTCTACAATAAAGGGACCGTTAATGCATGGCTCGTGACACTTCCGAGTGAAGTTGCGCACTAGTACTGAATCTCCAACAAATAGTCTAGGTACAAGAAGTAGTTCTTGAAGTCTGGTTGCTCAATGGTCTTCATCTGTGTCCTGAGACCGACCCCCCTTACGCCTGAGTTGATCTGAAATGACAGAGATACTAGCAGTCATACATGTCAAATAAGCACACAACTCATTTCCTAACATTTCTGCAGTCTTCTGGGCATCACTTCTGCTCCTTGATGGAGAAGACAAAGGCATTCTCATTCGCCTCCCTGTCACTAGCTCGTGGAGTGTGAAGTGGTGGTCTGAACGAGGCTGATTCCTTAATAATGCAAATAATGCAAGAGGCCGGTAGTACAGCCATCTCTTTTTCAGTGTCAATTTCAATTTTGAAATTCTCTCTTTAAGGATTCTCTCACATATCCTGTTCATTTGCGGGTGATAAGCAGAAGAAAAGATGTGTTTTATACTAAGTAATAGGCTAAGCTGTTCAAATACTTCATTAACGAAATGGGACCCATTGTCGGATATCAGCACCTCACATACTCCCCAACTGGAAAAGACTTCTCAGACTAAAATCTTCGCTGCACAACTGGTATCACGGTGTGTAAAAGGACCTACTTCAATCCACCTGGAAAAAGGACACACCACCACTATCATATACCTATATCCACTACATACTTGCAGCATATCAACATAATTGATATGTAAATGCTGAAAAGGACCTTTCCGTCAAGGAATCACTCCTCTGATTGTTCGCAGTGTATGCCCAGCGGTAAACCTTTGACATACGATGCAATTGACTACATAAAATGCAACGTGTTCCAACAGGTTCGGTACGAAGCAGTCCTTTGCAAGGCTTTCCCTAGTTAAATGCGCAGGGTAGTGCAGCGACTCAAGCGCTACCCTAACAAGGCTACAGGAATCACTGGCTTTCCAGTGCTGTCCTGTTGCCATAATGGTTCAGAGGGGGATAAAGAACATCCCCTTTGTTTCCACAATTCCTGCTCTCCCTTCATTTACTGTCATAATCGTGACTATTTTTTCCTTTACATCTGGAGTATCAAAACTTGAAATATCTGGCGAAAATGCAACCCTTTTGTCCTCTTTGTCTGCGGCTTTGTTCCAGCGAAAGATAAAGTCAGTTTGCTTAGTATGTCCTGCGCATTTAATATTGCAATGGCTACTGGGAGTTGTAGTGCCTTAATAAGCCTGTTCAATAATGCTGCGTGATGCACTAGAGTGCCATTCGCTTGGAGGTAGCTCCAATCTTTTCCAATGTGCTAGCCATGCGTGCACGGTCGACGTCACATAGGCTGAATCACTGTACACCGTTACTTCGTGCCTTGCATGTTTCTCGAGCGCGACAATATGTGCCACCAATTCTGCTGCTTGTGCTGAAAAAAAAAAGTGAGTAGGTAGTCTTGCACTTGCTACCACTTCAAATTCACCATTGGTTTTGTGTCTTACCACAGCTGAACCTGAATGCCTTTCCCCACTCATTTGATCGATTTTTGAAGATCAATAAAGAGAATCTCCCCCTGCTAACGCATTTTCCTTTACGCGTGGGATGTCGTTATAGAATTCCTAGTAGTTGGCGCAATCATGCACATGCTCACCCTCTTCCACAGGCTCAGCTACAAACGTGACATGGTTCACTATTTTACACCTTACTATTTTGTTTGACGGATTCAATATAACCACCTCATTTGCAGAAGCTCTCCGAGATGTAAATGTACCCTTAGGTTTCTCCAAAACGGCAAAGAAAGCATGCCGAACAATATCATAGATCACCCCATCACAATACTGGTAGACTTCTCGATTGCAAACGTGGCTGCTGCCAGCGATTGTTCACAAGGAAAGTGCCCTCTCATAATTGGATGTAGAATCCCACTATAATATGCCAGAGGTTTATACCCTAAAGTAGTCCTTTGTGTAAGCACTGCTGTCCTGACTATTCCATTTGTGTGCCAAATTAAAAAAAAAAAAATCACTCATCATAGTTGGGAATTCCTAAAACTGGAGCTGTACAAAATGCATTTAGTTCTTCAAACCCTCCCTCCATTTCCTCAGTCCATTCTATTTTTTCCTTATTCACTTGTGCTTTCTTCAGAGCCTGCAGAAGGGGTCTTGCATATGAACTATAAACAAACACCCAAGCTCTAACATAGTTGCATAATCCCAAAAACTGTTTCATGTGTTTTACTGTGTGCGGTTTTGCTGTTTTCATAATAGCCTCAACTCTTTCAGGTGTGACCCTTTTTCCCTCGTGTGAGATCAACTGGCCGATATACAACACTTCTTCTTGACAATATTCCAACTTCTCTTTGTCTACTTTATATTCCTTGTCTGCTAGAATAGTCATTAACTGAATCAAGTCTTGTCTATACTCCTCTTCTGTTGTGCTACAAACCAAACTATCATCTACATACTGTATCACAACGCTTTTCAAATCAATATTGCTTAAGTCCATCTGAAGGACCCTATTAAAGATCGATGGAGATTCACAGTACCCTTGGGGCATACGAGTGCTCTTCAGCTTAGTTTGGTGAAATGTAAATGACACAAGGTCTTGGGAGTCCTTATGCAATGGGATTGAGAAAACCACATTTTTCAAGTCAATCACTGTAAAATATTGTGCTTCTGCTGGGATACTACATAGTATTATCGCTGGATTTGGAACTAAAGGAAGCTCTGCCTCTACAATCTGGTTAATCTGTCTCATGTCTTGTATGACTCTCCACGACCCTTCATTTAATTTTTTAATAGGATACACTGTGGTATTACACTGTGACTCTGAAATCACTAAAATAACATGTTCCATCAGGGCTGATCTAGTCTTAAAAACACCCTCATCCGCCTTTCGAGATATGGGGTACCATCTTGCCCGAGGTAAAATTGCTCCTGGCTTTAGCTTATTTTTGACCTCCCATATCCCCTTCAATAGGCCTATGTCATAGGGGCTTGTAGTCCATAGAGAGTTTGGCACTTTTTCCAAATCGTCATCAAAAAATTCTGGGAGCTGTCGTATTATCACCATTTGCTGTAGGATATCTCTTTCCTCTAAACTGATCCAATATGCAATACTCATCTCGAATATTACTTCATCATCTGAATGATCATCTGTGAACATGTCTTCGTCTGTGACGTCAGTCAATCTATACCCTTCCCCAAAGGCAATCACTGTTTTCCATGGCCTGCCCTCGTCATCGGTTCCTCCGAGCATGGCCATCTCCCCTGGCACTAGGGCTGCATTGAACTCTAGGGGAATAATCTGTCCCCCCTCTTCATCCATAGGTATCTGTGGCCTGAACAAAAACTCATCAGGTATTCTCCTAATCTTTCCCACTAAGCCAGGTAGCTATGTCAACAACATGCGTACCCCATAAAGAAAGACTTCTGGCTCTAATGGCATTCTTCGCAGAGCCATTTGCCCTGTAAATGGCAAAATGAATTCGCCCACATTCGTATAATGTATCCCTGGAGTAGAACATACTATACCTTCATCAAAAAAAGAAAGTCATATTAAGCTTCCTAGTAGGTTAACTGGTCTCGGTCTTTAATACAGTAATGATATGATATGGCATTTATAACACACCTATACACAAGTATTTCAAGGCGCAACGCAGCAAGGGAGGGGGAACAGAGGGAAGACAGAGACAGCGATCCTACTAGGCCGAGTGTCATTCAGATCGCACAAGTGAAGGGGAAGAGGAAAAGTGCAAAGTGGGAAGGGGAAAGTGCAGTACATGAGGTAGGTAATAGAAAAAATAACAATAAGAGAAGTAGGGCCAGCTGGTGGCAAGTGCAGTGGTAAGTGCAGACATCAGGAGGTGTCAAATAATGGAACAGACATGTCACACTCTCCTATGGAGAATGCTAATTCATCAGTAAAAGCAACTCTACCCGTAGCTCCAGAGAAACCTTGCCCATTCATGGCATTTCCTAACATTGGGTATTTTCCCTCTCGTATACATGAACGAGTGGCCCCAGTGTCTACTAAAAAAAAGAAAAAGATTGTCTTGTATCATCACATCAACCCTTGGTTCCTCTTAGGGGTCTGGTGTCACCAATAGTACTGAACACATCAAGTCAACCTGTGCGCTGTCCTATTGTGGAAACATATTAACCCGTACCTGTGAAAGGACTTCTCCTGCCAGTGACACCCCCTACTCTAGGTGTCAGTAGCTGTCCCGGGTTTGTATTCTGCTGTATCTGCATGGGTGCGTGCTGCGACCGCCCTTGTGGTGGATTCAACGGTGCTTGCTGTGACTGCAATACCTGTTGCATTTGCAGCGCTTGTGCTTGATACACTGTCTGATCTTGGGCAAACCCAACCCTAGCTTGTGAGCTATATGCTGGAGGATAAGATGTCCCCCCTCTTGAGAAGTGCCCATTTTGTACATACAATTGGCTTCCTCATGTGTGCGCCTTGTGCCCCGTCATCCCAGGTGTCCAGCATACAGGAGAAGCTCTTCTGATTTTTCCCCCTTGATTAACTCCTCCTTTCATATTCTGATTATCATTCTGCATATTCTGAAAACTGCCTTAATTATTCTGAAAACCACCTCTTCCTCTGTAGCCCATTCCTCTGCCTCGTGGCCTAAACCGATTCACTCCTTGATCAATTTGGCGTTGATTATTCTCCTGTGATGTACCCACTGGTTGTTGCATTCCCAATCCATATCCGCTTCTCAACACCACCCCTTCTATGGGGTACTTTGACAATGTCTTCTGCACTAACTTGGCTTCCTCAAGTCTTCTAGCATCTTCCTTCTTCAACAGACAGTGATGCACTATAGTGAACTGTATTTCTGCCTATGGCTTCGCTTACATTCCCACTAGTTTCTTGAGCTGTCTCTGTACATGTTCTGGCAATCCCTGACATAAAATGTGGTAATACTGCCACTGATTTCCCCCATGGTGCACGCGTTTCAAGAGTCCACCATTCCAGAATACTTTAGATGTAAGCAAACAGATCTTTGTCATCTTTCATTTTACGTGCCATAATTACACCCATATCTGACGTATCAGGATTTAGCACCCAGAGCGATCTCCAGACATCTCCTTTACAATTGTTAAATGGTGCTCCATTCTGCGCAGTGTTCTGTGCTGTGACAGTTGAGTATCCTGCTCTCGTCCAAATGTCATCAGCCCTTTCCCCAAGAACAGCTGCTAGGAGACCCTTAATGTCCCCTATTGCTAACGTATTTCCCCCTGTCATTTTCTCTAGCTCATAAATCCATTTTCCTGCACCCGCTGTTAAACTGGGAAGTTTGCATCTAAAATTATCCTTATCCATTTGTGGCCAAGGAATATACTGCGGTCTGGCCCCTCCTTTCTCCAATAAAGGGAACTGCGTGAACCCAAATCCGCAATCGGCTCCAATTGTTTGCCTATCCATTTTGGGGACAATGGTTCCTGATGGCCTTCTGCCTGGCAATTACCTCAGCCTGCTCACATATGGCGGTGACTCTCCCTTCTCGCTATGCGATCATCCTTTAGGTTGCTCTGAATACGCTATAGGATCTGGCGGCCTATCCTTAGGCTGCTCTAGATCAGACCATCTTACTTCCTCATCTGTCTGCAGACATCCCTCTGAGCCACATGCACCTCCTCCCTCATCCCCCACGGAAGGTTTCTCTCTTAGTCTGACATATCTAGTCCCCAACTAGTATGGCTCTCTTCTCTTTCACCTTTATCTAAAGTCAGCCTGTCTAAGGACAAGGCTCTATGCTCGAGACTGAACAGTTTTACTTTGTGATTGGAAGGCCAGAGATGGTTCTCCCTTCGCTCGGCTTCCTAATTTGCTACTTTCTCTTAAATCTTGATAGGCTTTATTGATCCTCTCCGCGATACTCCCGATGTCAAAATTCTCCTCTAGGGCTGCCTCATCTTGATCTTCCCTTTGCCTGACTTCCTCGATGCTTTTCCCATCAAGCTTGAGAAATATCTGTCCTCCCATCCGTTCATTCTGTACGAGCGTTACCTCGTCACCTTTATCCTTTTTTCCTTTCCATCTTTTAATCTCTGATTCTAGATCTGTGGTTATATGAGATTGTTCGCTTTTCTCCTCCTTGTTCTGTAAGATCTTAAAGATCTCCTTTCTTCTAGTCTCTTCTGGACTATCGTCACTGCTATAGGCACGTGGTTCATATATCGAGTTGCTATACCCTGTCGCCGCTTTTCGTTCCTTTAATGGTTACAATCCTACATGATATGATATGATAGGCTATTTATAACGTGCTTAATACCAAGAGGTTTCTAAGCGCAGACCCAGGAATCGAACCTGTGTTGCTTCGTGTCGCCTTGCTCCCTAGGCGAGCACGTTGCTGGTGAGCTATCCTCCCGAGACATCTTCTGTACTATTGCTGTTTATTTCTGGCGAGGAAAGGGGAGCAGAGTGGCTCAACACTTTCCTCCCTACACTGATTAAGCATGAAATCCTCAGGTGGCGGATCCTCCCACTCCTCCTGATACATCCTCCAGAGTTAATAGCTAACCTTTTCTCTAATATTTTCCCTGTGTACGCAGCGTGCATGTATGTGGTCATGTGTTGCAATACCGCTTTTGACAGCGATCTCTCTTGTGGCCATGGCATGAACATTTTGTCTGCTGTTCTCTTGACCCATTCCGCACTATACTGTTTGAGCTTAGGCACGTGTTTTGGCAGCGGCGTGCACAGGTGGATCAGTGGACTAATATCTCCCATCAAGTCTCAATTGACTGTCGATACTTACCGTTGGTCACTTAGCTGTTTCATTCGCAATTATCTAAAACAGGGAGTACAACGGACGTCTCACAGTATTTCTCTCAACGTGTTACATGAAAAAAACACAGTTATATAGTAAAAACTCATCTTTATTGACGTCACACTACGTGGCAAAATAAGAAAATCTAAGTTCGATTGTGGTTGGTCTATGGGGAACATCTAGGTATACTTTCTATGTGGAATAGGATTGTGATTGGGTCTCTACAGTCAGGTGGACAACTTATGCACACCCATAGTGCAAGTCATCCTCAGTCATAAAATACACATTTCATTGGCTTTCAATCTATAGGGCTCTTTGCTACATGGCCCTCTATAATTGGTTGGCACGCTTGTACCCTTCTGGAATATTCCACTTGCTAGCAGCACGCAAGCTTGTACCCAAGATGCTTGTGGGTGGACTTGACCATGCCTTCCCACCCAATTAACCCATCATCACTTTTGTCTGCCATTCAAATTGTCTTTGAACTCGGCCTTGCAAAGTATCACTGTGCCTGAGAATAAAGGGGAGTGTGAGCACAGTCTTATCTTCAGGCTCGATGTAGCTTGCCCAAAGTCTATTTTCATTTTCACCATGTGACAGGAGACGTGTTTTAGCTCAAAGAAAAACTCCACTCAATAGGATTATAGTTGTAAACTGTGTATTTATGAGAACGGGTGCCCTATTGTGATGAACGCGGACAGATTTGCACGGAGCTGTGAACTTCATTACAGAGGTTGGGATTGATCCCATGACTTACTTGAATTTGCTGAAAAGCAGTGATCCAAATTACAAACCAATACCATTTGCTCCCATTTTAAAAAGACAGCTGGGTCCGTCGAAACACGTGTCATCACAATAGGGCACCCTTTCTCATAAATACACAGTTTACAACTATAATCCTATTGAGTGGAGTTTTTCTTTGATTACTTGGCCCATGAATGTAAGAAGTGTAACAATATCCTTACTATTCTTTTGCAAAACGGAGTGGAGGAACCTTAATTACTCCGTTGTTACTAAATTCATGCGACAATCATTATTTTCTCAACAAACATAAGGGCGCTGAGGTCTACTTTTATAAGTGTCCATTGTGAAAAGGTTCGTCAAATGAATTTGTTTTCTATTATAGGAAAAAGACTGAAGTCATGCAAGTCATTTTATATATGTAATACAGATCGCCACAATTATCTGTACTTAATTATATCCGCAAATATCAGAAAATGCTTTATTGCACCACCAGGCCCTCACACAGTGCCCCCATCATCTGTGCCATCTCCACCCACTCCCCAGATGGCCTGCTCACCTCCCCTGTCCTGTTCTCCCCCACTACAACACACACTGTTTCTGTGACGCAGTTTGCTTTGAGATGTCATCTGGTTGAGGTTATAGCCGAGGTTACAAAAATGCTTTGTGTTGCAAACCCCAACTCCCGAATTTCACTTGGTGACCTCTATCCACTCCCCTGCCCCACATCTAGACTAATGCCATTTGCAATTATTTTGACCAGCAAATGGCTTTTGCCTTGCTTTTCATTTTCCGATATCCTCGGCTATAGCTGCAGCTAACTCTTGCATTGAGAAAAAAATAAAACGATAGCAACGGTTTCATTTCTAAAACAAAAACCAGTTTAGGCAATTAACCAAGATATAGCCATCCATTTTTGAGATGGGGGCACCCCCTTCTCCATCAAATATTTAAAAAACTACTGCACGGAATAACCCCAAACCACAAAAAGGCCTCTTTAAATGCTTTGTGGCCAAGTTGTTTCGGACCTGGTCCAAATCCGTCCAGCAGTTTGGGCTGTGCAGCCCGGCAAAAATTGAACTTGTTTGTCTATGGGAAAATTAATGGGAAGTAGGCTGCAATTTTGGAAAAAAAGGATTTGTTGTCTTCATAATAACAATTTTTTAACGAATCGTTACAAAATGTTGCAGTCTGGAGGGGCCTATGCATCTTTAACCAACTGCAAATGTTCGTCCTAATCCATCACACAAATCAAAAGTTAATAGAATTTTCTGAGGTTCCAATGGGAGTCCAGCTCACCTTAATTGTGGGGCGGTAACATATGTAAAGCCAACAAAACAGTGCACTTCGAATATGCGCTATGCCACTTCGTACACAATGAAAGGAGCAGCTGCATATAAAACATTGGCACAGGGTGCTTTAATTAAGGATCCCCTGACAGGGAAAAACAATAAAAGCAAGGTATAACAGGTTTGGCAACGGACACGTTGCTTGTTCACATACAATAAACATATGGTTTGTCACAATATTTATACCATCTCTATGGTCACAATTAGATAAATCTATGTCCCTAATTTATGTTTACAGTCGGCTGTCAAACCTCAGTACAATACACATCTGTCAGCCATTTTAACATTTGTAGCACCAATATATTAGTTTAAATTAATCTAATCTGATGTTGTCGGCAACTCTAATCCACTGCTTTAGTGCACAGAAAACAAACCTGTGCAAAGTACCATGAGACAGTTTGACAACAACGTGATGTAACCTAGTGTCAAATATCATTAACCAGATAACCAAAACATTTGGCACAGCTACCTCAAATGCATACGACTATAGAGTTCGTATGGTATCCTGTCTAAATATATATGTACAAGGAAGTCTTGGCATAATCACACAGAATTTATAATATGATGCCCCTTCATGCACAATATTCAGAAAATGTCAATGATTTTTATCATTGTGCAGGACATAGGCAAAATCCATTGCACAGGTTAACATTGCTTTGTGGTTTTGTGCAATCAATAGCAATCAATTTGGACCGAACGCAGTAATTAAATTGGATGGTGCAGAATGCCTAACACAAGGTCGATGTTAAGGTGCAGAGTGCTAGACCACAATGCTACTGGAGCATAGTGCATGCAGCTCATAATGTGCGATATATATGTTGGGGTACAAATTATACACAATTAGAACTGCAGGCAATTGTTAAAGTGCATAATAATTTGTCACAGTGCGATATGCCTATCATAAGGTGCATAGTGTTTTCCCAAAGAGTATCTCTGATAAAGTGCATCACACTGAAAGTAGTGAAAATGTTAAGGCTGGAGAAACTCCTACTTTGCCCTATAACTAAGATGGGAGTAGTCTCGGCCATCAAACGTTAAACAAAACAGTCCTAGTGGAGTCCGTCAAATCAAAATGGCCTATACTAACAAAAACCTAATGTCTGCCCTATCTCCTGTACAAAAAGTGTAAAAAGGAGACATGTATGCAAAGAAAGTCAGTGCTCAAAAATAAATGTGGTTGAACCAGCTCTCCTCCCCACGTTAGCCCTCATGGAGTAAGGCTGTCCCTGTAGGCAGGATGACACACTCTGGCTCGGTTTCCAAGACTATAAACAGTTGCAAACTGTGGATTGAGGCCCGCCTGGTCATCCACGTTAAAGTCTCTTTTCTCGATTTCCCAAAAGTACAACTTCAACCCAAAGTTCATAAAGGTCTCCGTCTGTCAGGCCCAGACCTCTCACATCAAAGTTCAACACAAACTTGCAAAGGGGCTCCCTTCCCAAAGCTTATTACAGTTCGGGTCTCCCTCTGTCGGGCTCAGACCACTTTCGGATGTCGAAGACCTCCGAATGTGCATGGCTCTCTTTACAGACCACCGTAGGACCACTTTGACTCAGTGTTCACGTTTACTCTTGCTTACTTCTCATTTGCTGGTCATTCGTCTTAATCTCAACAATGTACGTTTCACAGAGACTTTTGAGTGGGCAATCGCTGATCTCATGGCTTTCTTTACTTCAAAGTTCATTCACAGGTTTGCCTTTCTTCGCGTCTCATCCACACACATGCAGCCTTCACTTGCAATATAATGTTGCTACTTTTCAGGTGGCTTGCTAACTCACCGGTTGTGTGCATCTCTTTCTTGTTTTTTCCATTTCCAATTCACAAGTCAAGGTTAGTACCATAGGCTTGGCCTCGCCTCCCCAACTCTGCCTTTCACCCGGCAGGGTCTCCGTCGTCCTTGAAACACAATGTGGTCTTCACTTACGGGATCTGGCCTTCTCCATGCGTCTTTTGCGGTCTGTGGGAAGCAACAACCTCAAGTAGGGAGCCCTTGGGGTTTTCCGCCCGCTGCTCTCGTCCCTTGGTCCGTTACTCTGCTCCAATAGGTGTGCCGTCGTCCCAGAGGTTCTTTTCATACTCTACCTTGCTCAGAGTGTCTCTTTAGGTGCTGCCTTTTATTCATGTGAGGAGAGCTAACTGGTATTAGGTGTATGCTCTAGAACAGCCTCCCTGCCACTCTAAAACTTGAGGAGAACCATCTCTGGTTACGGGAAGCAACTCAAGACCTTCCTCTTTGCTTCTGCCTTCCCTCCCCCTCTTCCCTGCTGATCTGTTCTCTCTTGACACAGTGCACCTGGCCACCCTCTGTCCTCCGGGCCCAGGTACCTGCTCACCATGCCACCCGCCCGCACTGCCTCCGGGCCACACCTTGCACTGGTGTCTGTACCTGTACCCATAGAGCCCCCCCTTTTTCCTTCCTGCACTTATCAGACCTACCCTGTCTGCTGCCTTAAACCCAGCACCTGCCAATTGCTGGCTGCACTACCACTGTTTGTTGCCTTTATTATTTATTTATTATTATTTATCTGTTTCTCCTTTGCTCCGCACTTTCCACTTCTTCCCCCTTCCATGCACTTTTCCCCTCCCCCTCTCACATGCACTTGCGCGTTCTCAATGTCACTGGGCCTAGTAAGATCGTTGTTTTGTTCTCCCGTTCCCCTCCCTTGTCTTGTCGTGCTCTGAAACACTTGTGTACGAGCGTAATAGAAATAAAATATCAATATCACTTAGTGTAAAGTGCCTGACCCGATTAACGGGACATGTCCAGTATGTGTTTGTGTAAAAAGGGGTAGTTGGGACTTCAGAAAATCCTGAAAAATAGGATGGGGTAGATGAACAAAAGAGGGGGGGGGGGAATACAGCGTCTCATCATCGGTTATCTCACCCCCACTGCCCGAAGACCCTTCGCCAAGGTGATTCTCCCACACTGGTCCACCCCTGGATCTGGATCCAAAGGCGATGGCTGTGCCCTGACCCCCTGAGAGAGAGATTCCCGGGGACTAGCGGGTGAGACACCCTTTGGTTTCTAACAGAAGATAAGAGTACAGAAACACAAGAAAAAACACACAACGAACAACAGACAAATAAAAAAAACTCACCAAGACGAAAATGCAGACTAAATCCAGTAGTAAGACAAGAATAAATAGAAGAAAGGAAAGGAGGAAAAGTTCAATTCAACTAAATGGCTTGTGTGGTTCACCCAATGCAGTGTACATCACGGTTTACTGTCCTCTATGTACATTCAAAGATTCATGCTCATCATGTCACACAATATTTGCTGCCTGCAAAGTCTTCTTGTTCAAGATTCATAGAGCAAATGCAAAGCAGCATGTAATCAAGATATCATAATAACAACCTATAAAGATATTTTACAAGTTATTTAAAAAGTGTATGATTCCTCATATACATTATGTCCTAAGGGAAATTGGGTCTCAAGGTCCAATATTGTTCTGATTTCTTGCTGCCGCAGTAGCAATTCGTGATTCCCCCTCTCAGAGACTAAGGAATAGTTTGCATTCCAAAGAACATAAAACCTTCCAAATCACTCCCGTGGGTTTCGCTAAAGTGTTCAGCCATGGGGTATGACTGGTCATTGTTTTTATTGCATGGATGTGTTGGAGTATGTGTAACTGTAATGTACATACCGTGCTTTCCACGTAACACTTCTTGCAGAAACACATGAGGACGTACACAACAAATTCCGTATTGCCCGATATCTTTTTTTTTTTAAACTGGTCTTTATTGCATTTCCATATATCAACATCACAACAAACTGTTGTAATAACCCCCCCCCCTGCCCCAACACCCTCCCTCCCTCCCCTTGGGGCATGATCGTCCATCTCTTCGGGGATCTCCTTACGCGCTAATTATATCCGATACTTTAATGTTATGTGGGCACCATTGTTCCATAAAGTCTGATTGAAGGTATTCTTGAATCCCTCCCCATTCCTTTATAAACATGTCCTTTGTACCTTGAATTGTGTGGGTGACCTTTTCCATCGCCATTTGGGCCCATACTTTTTGTAGCCACGTGAAAGTCAGTGGGGTATCTTTCTTTTTCCAATTTTGGGCTATCGTTGTCCATGCCGCGATGAGCAGTCCCATAAAGCTTCTCCATTGTGACTTTTTGTATTTCCTTGCTATATCATCTCTCATTCCTACCATCCATACTCCCTCCCACATTAGTTCGGCCTCTGGGAACATCTTCTCCATCTTTCCCCTCACGTCTTCCCAGAAGGGTCTTACCATTTTACATTCCCACCAAATGTGCTTCCATGTTCCCACATCTTCGCAGCCTCTCCAGCATCGATTTGACGTTTTGGGGAACATTGCTTGCAGTCTCTCTGGGGTATAGTGCCATTGCGTTACCACTTTGATCCATATCTCCTTTGTTTGTGCTGAGCGCGTTATTTTGGGAATCATGTTCCACAGGTCCTCCCACTGTTTTTTGGTCGGTTCCTTCCCCAATGTCCTTCCCAGCGTAATCATATATGACCATTTAATTTCTTCTCCTTGCGTATTTATGAAAGAGTACAGCGTCGATATCCAATTTTCTGTCCCTGTATTGGAGATGACATATTTCTCAAACGCTGTGAGGTTTCTTGTTGCTGCTGCCATTATTTCTGGGGATTTTAGCCAGTGTTTGAGTTGTTCATATCTGTATTTATCTCGTTTGGAGAGTGCTGCGCAAGGGTAGCAGGACTTGAGTGATCTAATATCATTGTCCACGAACATTTCCCCTATTTTCGTGATAGCTGCCTCCTCCCAATTGTCATATGCCCCTTGCTCCATCCCCGGGGGGAATTGGGGATTCCGACATATCGGTGTGAAAGGGCCAAGCGAAGTAGTCATGATGCCTTAACGTGTTTGGTTGTCCCACGCTTCCATTGTTGTCTTCATTATCTCACTTATTCCTATGTTGGGGTGGCTGTGGTGTCTCTGTTTCCACAGTAGTCCTACCAGCTGCATTCTCGCTACTGCCCTGTCTTGCCTAGCCCATATCTGCTGCGGGTTCGCCTCCATCCATTCCCGAAGCACTTTCAGTGGCGCCGCGTGGTAGTATTTTTTAAAGTGGGGGGAACGCCATCCCCCCTTCCCTAGTTGGTGCCGTTAGGACCGTTCTGGCAATTCTCGGGTCTTCCCTTTCCATATATAAGATGAAATGGCCTTGGTTAGTGTTTTAAAAAAAGGTGTTGGGGATTCCCACGGGTAGGGCCTGGAAATAATATAGAAGCTTGGGGAGGATGGTCATCTTGACCGACTGAATCCTGCCCCACCAAGAGATCATCATAGGGTTCCATCTGGCTAAATCTTTGCGTATGCTTGTGAGCTGCTGCAGGTAGTTTTCCCCTTACAGTTTGTCTACCTTGTGTGATATGGTTATCCCCAGATATTTTATGCCCTCTATTGCCATTTTCAGGTCCAATAATTTGGCTTCTTTTTCTATTTTCCCCCTATCTCCCGCCAATATTAGAATTTCCGATTTTTTTCCTGTTGATCTTTAGGCCCGATATAGCCCTGTAGTCCTCCAACTCCCTCACTACCCCCGCAAGATTTCTCTCTGGGTTTTTTATGGCTATTAACATGTTGTCCGCATATGCAATGACTGTGTTGCAGTCCTGCCATTTCGATCCCCCTAATGTGGGCGGATTACCTAATTTTCACTAGAAGGTGTTCCAGGCAGATTGCATACAGTAACGGGGAGAGCGGGCATCCTTGTTTAGTCCCACTTGTGATATTTACCCTTTCTGTTATCTCCCCATTGATGGCGATTCTACTTACTGGGGAGTTATAGTTCGCTTTTACTCTTGCCATGTATTGATCCCCAAATCCCATACGTTTTAAAACTTTAAACAGCATCGACCATTCCACTCTATCGAAGGCCTTTTTGGCATCTACCGAGAGTAGTATCGCCGGGGTGTGAGTTAAACCTATCTTTTCCACTAGGTGGATGAGTCGTCTTGAGATCATCATGGGTTTGTCTGCCCGGGATAAAGCCCGATTGATTTAGGCTGATTAATTTTGGAAGAAGCGGGGATAGTCTAGCGGTGAGGGTTTTTGTGTGGATCTTTGCATCTAAATTTATAAGTGAGATCGGTCTATACGAGGCAGGGTTAGTAGGGTCTTTCCCATTTTTGTGGAAGACTAGCACCTTTGATCTGTTCATTGTGGGGGTCACATTGCCGCTCTCTTTGAACAAGTTTAGGAGCCTAGTTAGAACCGGGATTAGCTGATGCGCATATTTTTTTTATAAAACAGTGCCGTGAAGCCATCTGGGCCCGGTGCTTTATTCATTGGGAGATCTAATATTGCTTTCTTGACAACTTCTTCTCTTATGAGGCTCTCCAGGGCCTGCCTATCTTCATCTGAAATTTGGGGGATTAGGAGGGGGTCTAAATAAGCGTCCTGTGCTACTTCATCCGGGAGATCTGAGGTAATTAGCTTCTGATAAAGTTCCCTGAATGCCTCCCCAATATCTTGTGTGCGCGATAGAAGTTCCCCTTTAGTGCTTCGTATGTTCTTGATCGTAATGTCTTTCTGTTTTACGCTGAGTTGTCTTGCTAGGAGTCTGTCTGCTTTATTCGCTTTTATGTAATATCTTTGTCTTAGAGAAGTTTCCTCTCGGATCCCTGCGCATGTCTAGTTGGCCCTGTGTGTGTCTCAATGTCTTCTTTAATGCTCTAGTGGGGTGGGACAGTATTTTCTCCTGTATTTCTGCTATTGAAGTCTCTAGTTGCTTTTCCCATTGGTACCTGTGTTTCTCCTTCGTGATTTTCATCGCCACTAATTTCCCCCGAATGACTGCTTTGAACACTTCCCAGACTATGCCTAGGGAAACTTCCCCCATACCGTTATGGGTAAAGTATTCTTCAATCATTTCCCTTATGGATTCCCCTGCTATCGGATCTTGGATTACATCTTGGGGTAGCCTCCACTTCCAGAGCCCATTTGATTTCCCCGGGAAGTCCAGCTCAAGCCACAGAGGGGCATGGTCCGAGAATGCTATTGCTCCCAGTTCCATATCCTGAATCTTTCCCATGAGTCCCACTGAGACCCAGAAGTAGTCAATCCTAGACATAGAGTTGTGAACGTGAGAGAATTATGTGTACCCTCTTTTCTCCCCTTTCAGTTCCCTCCACACATCGTTTAAGGCCATGTGATCAATCTGTTGTTTGAGACGCTTTGAGGGTGCCCCTTGGCCTTGCACCTTCCCTGTGCTCCTATCTAATTGTGGGTTCCACGCCATATTAAGATGCCCTGCCAGGATCACTTCTTCCTTTGCAAAGCCTTCTAGTCTCCCCAGAAGATCCTTAAGGAAGCCATCCTGCCCCATATTTGGTGTATACTGATGCTAGGGTAATGCCGTGTCCTAACACTACATTTGCAAAGGCGTACCCTCCCTTCTCTATCCATGAGTATATCTTCCAGTTTGGCGTCTCCCCCTTCCCTTATCGCCATC
Source organism: Ambystoma mexicanum (assembly GCF_040938575.1). Taxonomy (NCBI): domain Eukaryota; kingdom Metazoa; phylum Chordata; class Amphibia; order Caudata; family Ambystomatidae; genus Ambystoma; species Ambystoma mexicanum. The sequence goes on along the minus strand of NC_090927.1, from coordinate 276,549,840 downwards.
AGCACCCCGCTCTTTTTTCGGTAGAGGTAGCTTGCGCCCATATCTTGTATCCCCTTACGCGAGTTGTCTGTTTATCCTTCGTTCTGATATGAATCTCTTGGAGCATAAGTACGTTCGGTCTTTCCCTTTTGAGCTGTGTCTCCAATTTTGCCCGTTTCATGGGTGGTTCATGCCCCTGATATTAAATGTTAAGATTCGTATCTTCTCCATATTGTTATGCATGCGTCCTTTGCGTTGCAGTCCCCGACCAAGCTAATGTCTCATGTTTCAAGCCCCCCCTCCCCTTCCCCTAAAACATACCCCCCCAACTAATAACCAGAAACCAACCAACTTGCCCCCGAGTAGGGCGAGGGTTCCTACTGATGCTAGGGCATTGCGCCCTTCGCTCCCTGCCCTCCTTACCCTCGGGGGAAATTTTTGTGGGGGATCCTAAACCCCACATTTTCCTCTGTCCTTACCAAATTCCAAGACGGAGGGTCCATTCCCGGACCGCCATCTCAGTGTTGTTTGTAGCAGATCTTTCCATTCTTCCCACCCTCCGCGGGATCCTCATTTATTTGTCTCTTTTCACGTGCCTTTGTCTTTCCCCTCTCGTGGTTCTTTCATGACATCTTCTTGCCGCCTACCCCTCCTATATTTGTCCTCCGCTGTTTGATCGTTTCCCATCCTTTTGGTTGTCTCGCATGTTCTGCCCTTCGTTTGGGCACTTCCGCTTCCTCTTCCCCTTCCTGGATGCCCATTTTATTGAGGCCTTCTTCCCAAGTGGTCACTCTTCTCTGTTTCCCCTCCCATGAGAACATGAGTCCAAATGGGAAGGTCCATTTGTAGTGGATTTCTTTCGCTACCAATGCCTTGATGAGCGGGGCCATAGCCTTTCTTTTTTGTAGGGTCACCAGAGCTAAGTCCTGATATAATTGAATTTCTTGTCCATTCATTCTGATATGCTCCATTTCTCTCGCTTTCCTTAGTATCTGTTCTTTTTGTGGATATGAGGAGAGCGCTACCAGGACATCCCGTGGTCTTTCTCCCGGTGCCCCCGATCTCTTAGGCCCCACCCTGTGGATGCGGTCCACACCAATAGCTTCTGCATCTTGAGCATCCAGCACATCACTGAACACTTCTTTTACTGCCATTTTAAGGTCCTTGTCAAGAACCGATTCCGCCATGTTTTTGATGCGTATGTTGGACCGTCTGGAGCGATTCTCCAGGTCCTCACACTGAATTTCCAGGTTGTGGGTGAGTCGCACCAGGTGTTCGTGGGTTTCGCTAACCTGTTGCGTTTCCTCTTTAACACCCTGTAATGTTCTTTCAATTATGTCCGTTCTTTCCTCCAATTTGACCATGTCTACTTTAATGTTCTGTACCACCTGCTTCATATCATTTTTCATGGTTGCGAATTGTTCCTGTACTGTGGACATGAACTTGTCTTGTAGGTCCTGAAACCAAGATTTCATATCCTCTCTCTCGGGAAGTTGTTGGAGAGTGAGGGTGTCACTTTCCCCCTGCGGTTCTTTCTGAGTTTTCCCTTTGGATTGTGAGGAACTGTCCGACGACCACATTTGCAGGATGTTTGCGTCCTGTTTTGAAGTTTGTGGTGTCTGTTGCGTGACGTTGCCTTTCCCTTTGGCTCTTGACATGGTATGATGTCTTCTTGGGATGCCTTATTCGTATGTGTATTTGATGGGTCTGGGCTTGTGTGTACAGTTTTTCCCGTCTCCCTATGGTGCCTCTCTTCCTGTAGGGAGGTGTATACTGATCTGTTCCCGTGGTCCTCTTCCCCCTTTTTACTTTGCCGGATTCCCCGCCAAGGTATTCTTCTGTACTCTCCTTGTCCTTAATCAGGGTTCCCTATATGTGCGTTCCCTGGCGTTATGGGGGCTGGCCTTTCTGGGTTGCTGTTTAGCGGGGCGGCTATGTACCTGCTGCGGTATGATGGTCTGATGGCGGGAGCCCCTTCACCCCTTCCTTTTGCTGAATTGTCTTTGTGTCCTTGCCCTTGCCGACCCTTTGGTGCTGTGTTGTCTCTGCGTTCTTGTGGGGGAGCTGTCCCCGCGCCCCCCACACCAGCCGCCGCACTCCCGGGCGGGCCACCCAGCCAAGCTCTCCGATCTTTATATCTTATGTTCCCCCCATTCAGCTCCGATATATATATATATATATATATATTTCAAAAACAAACAGCTTCGAGCGGAAACTATTCAAGCGAGCAGCACTCCACGAACAAAAAAGTGTTCCAATGATCCAAATAATCACGAAAATCCAACAGCAAATACTGCATCATAGGTTGTGTAAAATATAACGGCCTTTATTTTACATATGCAGCAGATAAAAAGTGATCTCCCAGTGCAAATTTTGCTTAGCCAGACGGCAGCCTGACGCGTTTCACCACTAACCAGTGGCTTGTTCACAGTCACTCATCACCCATAGAGTGCTTGTTTATATTACAGACACTCCCCCCACAGTGAAAGACATAAAGAAGGTGACTTATAATCTCAAAAATAATGGCAATTAGCCATCTTGGCTTGGGCTACTGGCTCACATTACTAAATGGTATAAGCATATGTTTAAACGTCAAACATAACGTTTCAGCCATAACAAAACACATACAAATAAAATTGGCATTTTAAATATTAGTACTATTTAAAAATCAGTTCATAGTATATGACACAAACCACAATTATAAGGGCAATACGGAAACATTAAAACTCCCATATTAATGACATGGTGTTGTCTTTCCTATTGGATGCATTGAGGCAGGGGTAATAATACAGATCTACCTAAAATATTCACAGAGCCACGGAGTGACTGCTTATGCATTTTGCCATGTTTGCGGAGTACCTAGAAGCGGGATAACTATCTTCGCTGAATATGTAACGTTCAGTCACAATAAAGTGCATAGTGCTTTTATGTAAACAATGCATTCCTATGATATAATAGATACATATACAATAGTACAAAATATTCATGTCGTATTATAAAATGCATAATACAAACTATAGACATCTCTCTAAAATATTCCAATATAATAAGGGAATTTTTTCTCATGTAATGCGACAGAACAATATATCCCAACATCTGCTTCTAGTGGTAACTTCTAGTAACTCCTTTGCCATATGATGGTCCCATGTGTTCTGTCAAAAATATTAATAGAGCCAGCAAGTAACTGCTTATGCATCTTACCATTGTTATAAAGTGCCTGGAAGCGAGATTAATTTCTTCGCTAAGTAAGTAGCGTTGAGACAATATAAAGTGCATGGTGCTTCTGTGCAAATAGTGCATTCCTATGACACAGAAAAATACATATAGAACGATCTAGAGGACATTGATGTCATATTATAAAGTGCATAGTGCAAACTATAGACATCTCTCTACAAATACTTCAGTGCAAGACAGAGGAATGGTTTTTCTTGTATAACACAAAACAATCAAAACAAATATGTTCCAACACCTACTCCTAGCAGTGCCTTCAAATAACTCACTTGCCATATAATGTTCCATGTTTTTTTGCCTTGATGATATCAAAAAATAAATGCAAAAGAAGGAGAATGCTATGAAGTGTCAAATATGCATATCAGATAGTAAATGCCCAGATATCAACTCTGAACTGAGAATGTAATCACACCATCTTAGACTCATATAATATCTCGGAATGGTGTTCAGATTACCACTACTTGCTTGCCAGGCTGAAAAGAATCAATCAAAAACAGGCCTCCCTATGGGCATACCTGAGCCAAGTATATTAAACAGATAGTTTTTGAGTCAAATTAAAAGTCACCATAAAAAGTGAAAAAAGAGAAAAGTGATGAGAAAAAAAGGAATAAAAAAATGAAACAATGCAACAATCAGTTAAGCATATACCATTATGAAAAAGGGTTCCTTTGAATGTATGAGCTGCCGAGGATATTATCGTGTACAATATGATCTTTATGTCCCCAGAAATGTGTAAAGCTCTTCATCGATGTTATGTCCCAGTGGTGTTTTACTCTCGAAGTCTAAGATATATTTAGTCTCTTCTTGGCGGAGTATTTTTTCATAGTCACCTCCTCTGGGGCCTGGGATGACCTTATGAATGCCAAAGAACGTAAGATGAGTTGGATCGGCGTTATGCATCTCCGAAAAATGTTTAGCCATGGGGTAAGAGCAGTCCTTATTAGTAATGGCTCTCACATGTTGCAGGATACGCACTTTCAACTTACATTTTGTGCTTCCAATGTACCATTTTGAACAAGGACAAATCAAAGCATATACCACCAGTTCTGATTCGCATGTAATCTTGCTATTGATGTAGACCAGATGTTTTAGTATTGGGTGCTCATAACTTTTGCAATTCTTTGCATATTTACAGATCTTACATCTGGTACATTTAAAGAAGCCTGTTCCTGTTAAGGAAAGCCAATTGGTGTTTGTGTCATTCCTTTCTATGGCCATGTAACTTTTCACCAATAAGTCTTTGATGGAGGCACTTTTACGAAAAGTAATATCAGGATGGTCATGAAGCATGCCACCAATGTCTTTATCAGCTTTTAACACTTTCCAATACTTGTTGACTATTCTTCTGATAATACTCGAATGGCTTCCAAACGTCAAAATTAACCTGGTAGTATTTTGCTCCTCCTCTTTCGCTCGGTCCGTTTTTGATGTTGTTAACATTATATGTCTATTCATTTCACGGACCTTCAAATACGCCCGTTCAATAATCCTTTTGGGGTACTGCTGTTGTAAAAAATTGAAAGCCGTTATTTTGCTGGCTGAATCAAAATCAACAATTTTGCTGCAGTTGCGTCTAATGCGGATGAACTCTCCATATGGAATGCTCCATAGGAGAGTCTTTGGATGGGCACTATTCAAGTGTAGCGGAATGTTGGCACCTGTGATTTTTCTGTGAAGACATGACTCAATTTTTTGTTCTTCTATCTTGACTTCTACGTCCAAGAATACAATGGATGTACGGCTGTGGTGTTCCGTAAATTTAAGATTCACATTGTTGATGTTGAGAGATTTGACGAATTCACACCACAGCTCTGCTGAGCCGTCCCAGATTATGAACAAATCGTCAATGTAACGAAGCCACAACACAATTTTTTCACTAAACTTTACATTCGCTTCAGCCCATACTGTTGTTTTCTCCCAGTATCCCATCATTAGATTCGCATATGATGGTGCGAAAGTCGTGCCCATCGCCGTTCCTTGAGTTTGACGGAAAATTTCATTATTGAATAGAAAAACATTATTTGTCAAACATATGTTGATCATCTCTAAGATCATATGTGAATGTTGTAAGTGATTCAATGATCTTGTGTTGAGGAAGTATTTGCAAGCGGAAATCCCATCATGATGTTTTATAGACGTGTACAGGGACACCACATCCATGGTTGCTAGTAAGTATGTAGATTCCCAAGGAAGTTCATCGATTTTCAAAAGAAAATCCGTAGTGTCCCTGACATATGATGGTAATGTGGTGACAAAGGTGCAAAGAACCTCATCAATGAACCGAGACATATTTTCCAAAAGCGACCCACACAATGTTACAATGGGTCTCCCAGGAGGCTTGAGAGGATTCTTGTGAATCTTTGGGAGAAAGTAAATAGTGGGAATTATAGAATTCTTCGAAAAAAGGAATTTAGCCATTTCCTCCTCAAGAATATCTGCCTTTTGCCATTTAGTTATAAAAGTCCATACTTCATTCTCCAATTGCTTGATGGGATTGATCTTTAGTCGTTCATAACAGTTCACATCGTTTAATTGTTTATAAGCTTCTTTAATATAGTCTTGTTTGTTCATGATGACTATGTTGCAGCCCTTGTCAGCTGGTTTGATTATGTATTTATCCAGCTTCGCAATCTCTGTTAATACTTTCTTTTGTTTGTTCGACAGGTTGCTCTTGGGTTGTCTGTTAGTCTTTCTTCTCTCTTCTTTCAAGTCATCAATGACTACATTAGCGAAGGCTTCGATGTGACTGTTTTGGGCACTCAGTGGATTGAATTTAGATTTGCATCTTAATTTGCTGGTAGACGGCCAATCTGTGCAAATATATATATTATTTTGTTTCTTCCTTTTTAAAAAAAAAATATTTTCTTTAATAAATCCAGGTGTCTCCTCCCAACTGGAGTGCCACAGGGGGTGGCGGGGGAACCCCTCGCCCATGCGCGTTGCGCCTCTACCTCTGCGTCCTGGGCCTTGCTTTGGGGAGCTTCCTTTGTAGGATCTCACCTCCGCGCCTGCTGCTGGATCCTCAGGGCAGCGTTCGCACGGCAGAGCGGCCCGCCCGGAGCCAGCGTCGGCGATGGTCCCCACCGCTCCCCGCAGCCATCCTCCCGCCCGCCGGTGTGCAGGGCCGGCACGTCCTTCGGCACAAGGTTCCTCCCGGCAACCGGAGGAGGGGCCGCACCGTCAGGCGGCACCCCCACGGTCACCAAGCAGGGGGCTATGGAGTCTTTGCTGTGGGGTGGGTCCGCAAGGCCACCCCGATCCGCCGCCGAGCCCCGGTTTCACCTGCCGGCCGCTTCTCCCATCTTCCGCTCCAGGCAGGAGTGCTGTTTGTCCCGGTGGGGGAGGGGCGGTGCGTTTCCCGTCCCCGACTTGCCTGCTGCAGTGGGCCCAAGATGCGAGGGCTTCGCTGGGGGCGTTATTGTGTCGGCAGGAGGGTTTCACCCCAATCTGTTCTCTGCTGCGTTCCTTGTTGTGCTTATATTAGGCGGCCTGGGCAGAGAGCGTCTCAAGCACGTCTCTTCGACCCGGTGGCCATCTTGGAATTCGGTATTGCCCGATATCTTGTCCTTAATTTTCACTGTATGTTTGAGCACTGGATGCTCAAAAGTTGTACAATTATGGACGTACTGACAAGCCTTGAACTTCGTGCATTTACGAACCCCTCCACCTGACATTTGCATCCAATGTGCCCCTGAGGGTTTAGAATCCTTTTGCATAAAACTGGAAACCAGTACATCTTTAAACGAAGTAGATCGTCTGTAAGAGGTGCTGTGGTTGTTGGCCAGAACTTTAACCACATTTTTGTCCAACTTAAGCTCATGCCAATGTCGATTCACAATGGTCCTGATACTTTTGGACGATTGGTCGAACGTAATAATAAACCATGACTCATCCACCTCTTTGTCACTTTCTGTAGATTGATTTCTGGTCACCAAAGGGCCCTTTTTTGCATCTTGCATACTTTAAGACATGCACGCTCGATGACACTTTGGGTACGCCAGATCTCTAAAGCCCTTAGCAGTGATGCTACTCTGCTTCTGAAACGCTCCATGGTGGAACAGTTTCCCCGAAGTCTCAAAATGTCCCCATAGGGCATGCTTCGAATCAGGTGGTTGCTAGCTGTATGTAGGGGAGAATTAGATCCGGTATGTTTTCTATAAAGATCAGTTTCTATTTGATCTATTGGTTGTATAACTAGCACATCCAAAAATACAATGCTTTTGCGGCTGTGGGACTCAGAAAATGTCAGGTTCAGTGTATGTTAGGCAGACACCTGTGCAGTTCCCTTAGGAACCACTGCAAAAAGTTTAAGACTACAGGTGTTAGCAGTAAACCCAATTGGTAGCAGTCTGTACCACCCAGATTTACCTGGTAGCTGTGGCTGAGCAGTCAGACTTCTCTCAAGAAGAGTTAGGCAGTATGCAGAGTATACACAATAAGGCTCAAAATACAGTAGCACAAGCAAACACTGACCAGAGCTTTGGTATAAAAGTATATAATTTATTTATTTAAAAACACACTTGTAAAAATACACTGGCACTAATATGCCAAGCAAGTTCAAACAGTCACTAGAAATATATACACCTCCCTAATTAATTATTTGACAAGTCTAGGTTAAGACACAACTTATTTAGCAAAACAGGTGAGCCTGTAACCATAGATGGCACTCCAATAATTATTTAAAAAAGGGAGAGAAAAGGCAGAAATAGGAAAACACACAATACCAACACTTTTAAAGACCCACAGCAAGTCAAGAAAGGTAGGGTCTACTGTAGAGCAAAAAGTTCATAGGCCAGGCCCACTCTGGGAGAGAGCAAGGCGGAATGTGCCCAAGATCACACAGTTGAAGTACACTTTAAAAGTCTTTGCAGATAGTTCAAAAAGGAGTTAGATCAGTTCAGAAAAGTTAGTTAACAGGTCCAAGGTCACACCAGGATAGAGAGTCAAGGATTTACGGGACACCTTGAACAGTCTGTTGCAAGGGAGACCAGGCGGGACGCAGTACTTGAAATGGTGAGAAAGCTCCAGCGGGGGCAGTTGTTCCTGGCAGCGGGTGCAAGTCGGTGCTTCGTCCAGGGGAAGAGAAGATCTCGACGTGCAGGAAAGCTGGAGGTCGTTGCACTGCCAGGGAAGAAAACAGCCGCGGGGTTTCCCGGTTAAAAGGTACTACCCTTTTATTCGCGGTAGTGGTGAAGCGTGGCTATCCGGCCGCCGGGGTGCTTGGCATGGGCGATTCGACCACGAGACGATCCAGGAGGTGAAAAAGGCAAACTGGTTAACCCCACGAGCTCAAAGGAAGAAGACTCTCCTGAAAGAAGATCTTCTCGGTCGTTTGGAAGTGGTGAGTTCGGTTCAGCAGGGCTCCACCGGTGGTGTAGTCGTTGGAGTTGGGCTCAGCTTCTCCCTCTTCAGATTCTTTAGGTCCTGTGGCGACTTCTGAAGTTCCAGTCCCCAAAGCCCTGCTTTTATGCATAAAACCCCCAGTCATCAGTCCTAGCTGTCACTCAAACATGCTAAGTGGTGAGCCGGGCGGCTCACCACTTGGCCAATTACACAAGAGTGTGACTTGAGTTGCCGAGGCAACTCAGTCCAGGGTGCCTATTCCCCCTTCCCACACATCCTGTAGACCCAGACAGAGTGGCACCACTTTTGGAGGCTTCTGTGTAGAAGCCCGCCAAAAGTGGAACAAAGGGCTCGACTTGGGTCGAAGGCGAACACAAACGCCATTTTAAAACCGAGTCCTGGCAAAAAGCCCCAACCAGGGAATAATTATTAAATAAATAACCCGGCAGTATCTTTAACATTGCACCAAAAAAGTGGTGCGTTGAAATGAATGGGAAAATCCCATAGGAAATATTCCGATGGAATATTTTGCGTGGTAACCACTGCCACCAGCCAGAAACTCGACAAGGGGGAACTGGACAGTGCCCCCTTGAAAAACAGACCATGGGGCAATCGAATAACGCCTACCAGTACTTCCACAATATGATGGTTTGTACTGGTGCTGTTCACAATTTAAGACTAGTAAAGTCAATGGTGACTTTACATGCCCTGGGAGACAGTAGTCAGTCCCAGGGTATGGAGTTTGTTTGGGGGTCACTATGACACCCCTGTGTTACTGCACCGAGGGTGCTGTGTAACACACTTACCAAAAATACATGAAGCCCAATGGAGTAAAAGACCCCATCGCCCATAAAACACATTACAAAGTCAAAGGACATTCTCAAATCATGCCTAAGAGTGGGAGAAAAAGAGTCTCTCTTAGCAGGAGAACAAATTAAACCCCAAAAATCCAGCAAAACTGCACGGGTACTCACTAGGTTTGGGAAATTAGCCTTTACAGAGGATTCTCCCTAACACTGCCCACCCCCCCAGACTAAGGGACAGGAGGATTTAATCCACTCCTGGATGAATCTCCTATCTCTAGTCGATGACATACATCCTAGAGAGACCATCAGCTTTTTGGTGATGACACCCTGACCTGTGCTCAATGGTGAAATCAAACCCTTGAAGGCAGATTGACCATCTCAATAGTTTTGGGTTTCCCCCTTCATTTGCATCAACCATCTCAAGGGTTGGTGGTCAGTCTGAATGACAAAAGTAGAACCATACAAGTATGGCCTAAACTTCTTCAGTGCCCACACAATAGCAAAACATTCTCTTTCAATTGTTGCCCACCTTGTCTCAGGATCCTTCAGCTTTCTGCTGATGAAGCAAATGGGGTGCTCCCTACCTTTCCCATCCGGTTGGCTAAGGACTGCACCTATACCAACATTAGAAGCATCTGTCTGTACAATGAAAGTTTGGTGGTAGTCAGGAGCTCTCAGTACTGGTGCTTGGCAAAGAGCTTTCTTCAGGTTTTCAAAGGCCTGATTGCACTCCTTATTCCATCTGACCATCTTAGGGAATTTTGGAGAGGAGATTACATTCAGTGGAGAAGCTATGGTCCCATAGTTCTCAATGAAATTCCTGTAATACCCAGTGAGGCCTAGGAAGACTCTCACCTGGGTTTGAGTAGTAGGTGTGCAATTTTGCACAGCTTCAATCTTGCTGAGCAAAGGCCTCATTTCTCCACCTCCTACCTCATGCCCAAGGTAGACCACCTTACCCTGTCCAATCTGGCATCTGCTTGCCTTTATGGTCAGGTTGGCCTTCCCACGAGCCTGCAAAACATGTCCTAGGTGGTTAACATGCTCTTCCCAGGAGTGGCTGAACACTGCAATGTCATCCAAGTAATGCCATGCAGAAGTCCTCCATCCCAGCCAGAACCTGATTTACCATCCTTTGGAATGTTGCAGGTGCATTTTTCAAAAGGCATAACCTTAAATTGGTATAAGCCAACTGGCGTAGAAAATGCAGTTTTCTCCTTGGCATGGTCTGTCAGGGCTATTTGCCAATAGCCTGACGTTAGATCAAATGTGCTGAGGAAATTGGCTGCACCAAGTCTATCCACCAACTCATCTGTTCTAGGCAAAGGGTGGGCATCAGTTTTGGTGACTGCATTAAGAGCTCTATAATCCACACAGAATCTCAATTCTTTGGATCCTGCCTTTGGTACTAACACAACTGGGCTAGACCATGGACTAGTAGAGGGCTCTATTACCCCGAGGTCAAGCATCTTGCTGACCTCCCCTTTGATGTGGAATCTCACATTTTCTGACATTCTGCATCATCTGCTTTTGACTGGCAGACAGTCACCAGTGAGTATATCATGCTGGCCCCAAGGGATCAAGCCTGGTGAAAGTGAGAACAGGGAGGCAAACTGATTTAACATAGATTTGCACTCCTCTTGTTGCTCAGGTGTCCGATTTGAAGAGAGATTTACTCCTTCAATCTTTTCATCCAAGGGTAAGCCTCTGAGGAGATCAGGGAGAGCTTCACTCTCTTCTTCCTCTTCTGTTGAAGCTAGAAGCAAGGCTCCTACTTCAGGCCTGGAGACATACGCCTTTAGTCTGTTGGTGTGGAAGACTCTGGGAGCCTCCTTGAGATTGCCCAAGTCCACCAGATAGTTCACCTCTCCTAGTTTACCCACAACCTTGAAGGGTCACATCCATTTATCTTGCAAGGCCCTCTGCCTTGTTGGGATCATAACTAGAACTAGCTGGTCTTGAGTGAACTCAACCATGTTAGCCTTTTGATCATGCCAATGCTTGACAAAACTTGTCCAGCTTTCAGGTTATCACTAGCTTCTGCCATCATGTGTGACATTCTCCTCTGGAGAACTATCACATAGTCAGTCACTCTGACTAGCTTGGGGGAAGGAGCACTCTCCAACCCCTCCTTAATCAGGGCCAATGGACCTCTGACTGGATTGCCATAAAGAAGTTCAAAGGGAGAATAACCTACTCCCTCCTGAGGGACTTCTCTATAAGCAAAGAGAAGGCGTGGCAGTAGAAGGTCCCACTTTCTTTTAAGGGGATCTTCCAAAGCACCTATCATGCTCTTCATGGTTCTGTTGAACCTTTCTACAAACCAGTTTGTCTGAGGGTGGTATGCGGTTGAGAACCTGTAAGTAACTCCACAGGTTTTCCAAATGGCTTTCATGTAGTGCGACATAAAATGTGACCCCCTGTCAGAGATTACTTCCTTAGGAAACCCAACCCTGGTAAAAATACCAAGGAGGGCCTTAGCCACAGCCTGAGCTGTAACAGTCCTCATAGGAATCGCCTCCGGGTATATAGTAGCATGGTCTACTACAACAAGGATAAACATGTTGCCTGAGGAGGTTGGGGGATCAAGGGGACCAACAATGTTAATCCCTACCCTCTCAAATGGGACTCCCACTACTGGGAGAGGCACTAAAGGTGCCACATTCTTGGAACCAACCTTACCAGACGTTTGGCAGGTGTGGCAGCTCTTGCAAAACCTATCTACCTCAGCTCCCATCTTTGGCCAATAAAAGTAGAGTGAGAGCCTTTCCTTGGTATTCTTGAAACTCATGTGACCAGCCAAAGGAATCTCATGGGCTAGTTGCAAGAACTGTTGTCTGTTTTCTTGGGGTACTACAAGCTGCTTGTAGTCTCCAGGTGCAGACTCAGTCGGTTCACTGTAGAAGAGGCCATCTTCCCAGTGCAACCTATACTTCCCAGGCTCTTGCCCATCAGCCTGAGAAGTTGTCTGATGGCGAAGACCTTCCAGAGTTGGACATTCTCTCTGTCCCTTACTGAAGTCTGCCCTGTTGGGTCCACCTTCTGCCAGTAAAGACTGCAGCTAAGGATGGTTAACAGGATCCAGATCTCCAATAAGTTCTTGGCCTTCCACTAGCTCTTCTTCAGAGTCTAGTTCAACCATACAGGGTTGTACCTCCCTCTCAGCCTTATCTGGAGTTGGAGTTACAGGTGTAACTTTGGACAACCTAGGGGAAGTCCTTGTTGGAAGCACTGGAGTGCTTGCTGCTGGCTTGTTCTTAGAAGTATTGGGTTGCCCCTTTGCTTCTGTGGATTTTGAGACTGCAGGAAGTTGCTCCAGTGGAGAAGGAGGGATATCTTTCTATCATCTACAGAGAAGAACCTCTCATGGCTTTCTCTCTTGCAGGTCTGGTTAGCTCCTGTAACCTTTTACTAGGAGGTCTGGGGGGGGTGCAACACTACTCCAAGAGTTTTCAGGTCATTTCCCAACAGAACCCTTCCTGGTACCTCACATTGTACACTGACAGGTATCTTCACAGTCTTTTCATTGCACTGGATGAGAACTGGTAATAGGGGAAGCATCTGCACAGGCCCTCCAGCTAACTTGGTGAGGCGTTTGGGTGCCTTAGCAACATCCTCTGCCTTGAAAAATGATTCATCCACCACAGTTATGCTGGCCCCAGTGTCCCTAATGGCAGGAGTCTCCTGACCATTCACCTGAACACTGTCCTTATAATACTCTTTAGTATTATCTCGGATAGAATTATACACATCTAAATTATGTTGTTCCCACAACCCCAGAGACACTAAAGAAACACTGGCCGAGACTCCAAGGGGATCATCAGCTAGTAGTAGAAAGTTTCCACTGGCCATCTGTACTTCCTCCTCTGGAGCGAAGGCTAAGGAGACAGTGTGGACCCCTGAAGGTTTACCCTTACATCTGGGATCCCCTTTCTCATGGTCAGGCGAGCTACAAACATAGCATTTACCAAATGATTTTTGGAATGGTGGCTTGCTCTGACCTCCTTCTGGTTTGGCACCAGTCGGTTTCCCTTGTGGCTTACCCTTATTGTTTTGTTTGGGGCCCTCTTTGGGATTGGAATTATTAGAATTCTCTTTGGAGTCCTTTTTAGGCTGTTTTCCCTCATCCTTTTTCTGAGTTGCCCCAGAGTCCTTGTGAGTAGCCCTGTTGGCAACCCACAAGTCAGCAGCCTTAGCTATTTTTCTGGAATCTAATTCCTTTGAATCAGCCAAGTGCTGTCTGAGCTCAGGAGAGCAGGCATCATAAATTGACTCCAACATCACAAGATTCTTCATTCCCGCATAAGTGTTCACCTTGTAACCCTTAATCCATCCCTCTAAGTTCTTCAAACTTTCAGTCACCCAGGTAGCCCAAGGGGTACCATCATGCTTTTTGAGGGTCCTAAACCTCTTAAGGTACTGGGAAGGGGTCTTCCCAAATCTAGCTATTAAAGCTAGTTTCACACATTCATAATCCTTCTTATCCACCTCCCCCAACTCCATTACCACATCAGATGCAACAGGGGGGAGCCTAGAGAACAACCAGGGAAGTATTTCATTCCCCGAGATGTCCTGGAGCCCATGATTATACTCAAACATAGCCAACCAATCTAACACATCCAACTTAGGCTCATACATACCCAAAATCTCTTTAGGCATCCGGGGTCTTTTGGGACTGTAACTCCTAGAGGATCCGGAGAGAGAAGCATTTTCAACAGACAATTTCTTCATCTCTAGCTCATGCTTGAGCTCCATTTCTCTGAGCCTTAGTTCTTGGTGCCATTGCTCTGTTTGAGCATTAAGCCTTTTAAACTCCAATTCAAGTTTCATTTTCTCTAGTTCAGGACATTGAGGACTAAGTGTGGGACCTGGTAAAGGTCCAGTAAGTACAGCTGGTAGAGCAGATAGAGGCCTAGGGGGGGGGGGGGGGGGCAGTCACAACAGCCTCACCCTCCTCTTCTGACTCTGCCTCAAGATTTTCAATACTTTGATCAATATCAATATCATCACTGTTCTCTACATTCTCTGGGAAAGTGGGTTCCTTTGAACCATCACCCAGACTTTGGTTTGCTAACAATCTTTCTATTAGCTCCATTTTCTTGCCTTTAGTCAGGAGATTCTTATGCTTACAGAGAACTCTTAAACAATCAGCAGTTTTTGTAGAAAGGGACTCTTGACTATAACTTTCCATAGTTGACAGGTTAGAAAATAAACTTTTTAGTGCTAAGCTTTGTGGTTAGTTGCACTAAGGTATCTATAAGCACACTAAAATGTATACTCAATACATATCCCACCGCTGTACACCAGTGTTAGGCAGAAACCTGTGCAGTTCCCCTAGGGACCACTGCAAAAAGTTTAAGACTACAGGTGTTAACAGTAAACCCAATTGGTAGCAGTCTGTACCACCAAGATTTACCTGGTAGCTATGGCTGAGCAGTCAGACTTCTCTCAAGAAGAGTTAGGCAGTATGTAGAGTATACATAATAAGGCTCAAAATACAGTAGCACAAGCAAACACTGACCAGAGCTTTGGTATAAAAGTATGTAATTATTTATTTAAAAACACACTTGTAAAAATACACTGGCACTAATATGTCAAGAAAGTTCAAACACAGTCACTAGAAATATATACACCGCCCTAATTAATTATTTGACAAGTCTAGGTTAAGACACCACTTATTTAGCAAAACAGAGGTGAGCGTGTAACCATAGATGGCACTCCAATAATGATTTAAAAAAGGGAGAGAAAAGGCAGAAATAGGAAAACACACAATACCAACACTTTTAAAGAACCACAGCAAGTCAAGAAAGGCAGGGTCTACTGTAGAGCAAAAAGTTGATAGGCCAGGCCCACTCTGGGGGAGAGCAAGGCGGAATGTGCCCAAGATCACACAGTTGAAGTACATTTTAAAAGGCTTTGCAGATATTTCAAAAAAGGAGTTAGATCAGTTCAGCAAAGTTAGTTAACAGGTCCGAGGTCACCCCAGGATAGAGAGTCAAGGATTTACGGGACACCTTGAACAGTCTGTTGCAAGGGAGACCAGGTGGGACACAGTACCTGAAATGGCGAGAAAGCTCCAGCGGGGGAAGCTGTTCTTGGCAGCGGGTGCAAGTCGGTGCTTCGTCCAGGGGAAGAGAAGATCTCGACGTGGAGGAAAGCTGGAGGTCGTTGCACTGCCAGGGAAGAAACCAGCCGCAGAGTTTCCCGGTTAAAAGGTACTACCCTTTTATTCGCGGTAGTGGTGAAGCGTGGGTATCTGGCCGCCGGGGTGCTTGGCACGGGCGATTCAACCACGAAACGATCCAGGAGGCGAAAAAGGCAAACTGGTTAACCCCACCAGCTCAAAGGAAGAAGACTCTCCTGGAAGAAGACCTTCTCTGTCATTGAGAAGTGGTGAGTTCGGTTCAGCAGGGCTCCACCGGTGGTGTCGTCGTTGCAGTTCGGCTCAGCTTCTCCGTCTTCGGATTCTGTAGGTCCTGTGGCAACTTCTGAAGTTCCAGTCCCCAATGCCCTGCTTTTATGCAGAAAACCCCCATTCATCAGTCCTAGCTGTCACTCAAACATGCTGCCAATCACACAAGAGTGTGACTTGAGTTGCTGAGGCAACTCAGTCCAGGGGGCCTATTCCCCCCCCTCCCACACATCCTGTAGACCCAGACAGAGTGGCACCACTTTTGGAGGCTTCTGTGCAGAAGCCCGCCAAAAGTGGAACAAAGGGCTCGACTTGGGTTGGAGTTACAGAGGCAAACACAAACGCCATTTTAAAACCGCGTCCTGGCAAAAAGACTCAACCGGGGAAAAAATATTAAATAAATAACCCAGCGGTATCTTTAACATTGCACCAAAAAAGTGGTGCGTTAAAATGAATGGGAAAATCCCATAGGAAATATTCCGGTGGAATATTTTGCGTGGTAACCACTGCCACCAGCCAGAAACTCGACAAGGGGGGACTGGACAGTGCCCCCTTGAAAAACAGACCCAGGGGCAATCGAATTACCCCTACCAGTACTTCAACAATATGATGGTTTGTACTGGTTCTGTTCACAATTTAAGACTAGTAAAGTCAATGGTGACTTTACATGCCCTGGGAGACAGTAGTCAGTCCCAGGGTATGGAGTCTATGTTTGGGGGCCACTATGACACCCCTGTGTTACTGTACTGAGGGTGCTGTGTAACACACTTACCAAAAACACATGAAGCCCTATGGAGTAAAAGACCCCATAGCCCATAAAACACATTACAAAGTCAAAGGACATTCTCAAATCATGCCTAGGAGTGGGAGAAAAAGAGTCTCTCTTAGCAGGAGAAAAAATGAAACCCCAAAAATCCAGCAAAGTTGCTGGGGGACTCACTAAGTTTGGGAAATTAGCCTTTACAGAGAATTCTCCCTAACAGTGTATTTTCATTTAAGATTTTAACAAACCCAAACCACTGCTTTTCTGTCCCCTTCTAGATGACAAAACAGTAATCTATAAACCGCAACCATAATACGATTTTACCAGTGTACTGTGTATTCCCATCTGGACATACAATGAATTTTTTGAACCGCCCCATTGTTAGATTTGCATGGGAGGGAACAAATGTCGGACCCATTGGAATACCCTGCAGTTGTTTATAATATTTTCCATTAAATAAAAAGACGTTGTTGGTCAAATATAGTTCAATCATACCCAGAATCATTTCAGTATGTTTCAAGAAATTAAGCGATCTAGTATTTAAATAATACTGGCAAGCTTTTAAACATATCCCATGTTGAATGGAGGTATATAAGGCTACCACATCCATTGTGGCAAACAAATACTCATAGTCCCATGGAATCTCATCAATTTTCAGCAGAAAATCTTTTGTGTCTTTCAAGAATGAGTGCAACGTAGACACAAATGGTAAGAGCACCTCATCGACCAATTTCAAAACGTTCTCATACAGCAAACCCACCAAAGTAACAACGGGCCTCCCCGGTGGTCTTTTTGAGTTTTTAGTTATTTTGGGGAGGAAATAAATTGTGGGCATAACTGAGCTTTGGGTGAATACAAATTTGCAAATATCCTCGTCCAATAACGCAACAGTTTTCCACTATTTAAGCAACAAGTGCATTTTCCATTTCAGCAATGGGGTTACTGCTCAACACACCATAACGTGCTGTCGTTCAGTTGCCTGATGGCTTCACAAATGTAGTCAAGTCTATTCATTAAGACAACATTCCTCCCCTTATCCAAGGGCTTAATAATATATTGAACTTAATGGGTGTTGAGGATTTTCTCAGCTTCTTAAGGTCATTTATCACCAGATTCTAGAATGCTTGAATGTAGCCCCCCCAAATGGTGCCGGTAGGTTGAACTTGGACTCCAGAAAACCGTACACTTATTTATTTTTAATTTCTATCGCTTTTCTGGAGATGGAGATACAACATCCCTAGGCACTCTCCAGCGATGGAGGGACCAACCTCGTCACTGGCCCTGAAGACGTGCTGGAAGAGGAAGTTGCATGGGTACAGCAGCCAGCTCCACCCAAGAAGAACTGCCACAGGAGTTTTACACCTTCACGGCCCTGGCAGTACTTTAAGATTCCTTAAGACACTCCACTTTCTAACGTCAAAAAGGGGCAGTGCACATTTTGTGGCAAGGTGTGCAGGAGAGGATTTTCTATGGTTCCTGCCCAGAGCTTGGGCACCACAGCATTCGTCAACCACCTGATTTGTTACCACTGGCAGCAAGTGGACTAACGTTTTAGGAGCAGGTTTCAGCAACAGGCAATCCAGCTTGGTTGCTACGTCCTGAAACCCACCGCCGGACCTGTGGCACCACAGGCCACAGAGGAAGCAGAACCACCAACTCCGCCATCCTATGGACCTCTCCTGTCAACTTCATCTGGTGCCAATGGCGGGAGTGTCTCCTCTGCCGCCCCTTCGTTGGACCCTGGCATTTTCACCTACAGAAGTGCTTTTTGCCGAAAGCAGTTCATGAAACCAGTTTTAAGTAAACTGAGGCTGCCTGGGTGTAGCATGGGTGAAATTGCCAGTAGTTTTTTTTCCATTTTTTTTAACTCCTTTTTCAGGTTTGTTTTTACCGGACTGTTAATTAAATAAACAAATTAACTTTTCATTAAAAAAAAGTCTACTTTCCATCTATCTTTTCTACATCCACTCCCTCTCCTTCCCATCCACTCCTTAACCCCACAACGGTTCTTTTCAGAACCTCCATAAAAGTTAATCCGAACTGGCACGCTCAACAAGACCTTCAACACTTGGGATCCATTTATGGACTATGCCGCCAGATTCCCAGCCCTGACTAGAAGGCCACCACTCACTAGATGGCTACAAAGCAGCCCACTCTATTGATCAACACATACTTATACCATAGCCACTCAACGCATAGATACCTATATAATTATCAAGAGTGAGCATGGTAGCGAAAATGGAGTGCAGGCTAACATCCATCTATTCCTGGAAATTCCTATGAATATGCGTTGTTGAACTGAAGCAATTATTGATCATTGTGATGTTGTTGATATAGTGTATGTCTGTAAAACCTAATAAAATATTGTTATGAAGAAAAAAAAAGTTTAAAGAAAGATCCACACTGGGGGAAGGTGAGTTAACATTAAGTACCACAGCAACAAGCTAACCCTGCCAGTAATCGCCTGCTGCCCAAGTTAAAGGACCAAATGAAACAAGGGTCCCTTAACTGAGGCAGTGGTATCGTTACCGGCAGTCTATACCTGCAGCCCTGGATTACATCGCCATTAGCAACTCAGCGCTTTGTCTTGGTTCCTGAAATCCGGTGGTTCCGTTTGATGACTGTGACATCAACAGAGAAACAGACTTTGGAAGGTACGGCATGGCACAGCGCCACAACGCAAGATCTTTTTTGTCTTTTGGAATTAAACACCCTTGGCACCCGCATAGGAAACTACACAGGTGCTAAGAGGGGATGAAAAGGATGCAAAGGGGAAGGGGCTGACCAACAACAATCAGGCTGCTTGTAATGCAGGCTTATATCAGAGAATACAGCCTGCGTTCCGAGCATCTTGATTGGCTAGCATCCCCTTCCAGGAAGCCAATGATGAAAAAGAACAACTTACTTTTAGCTTATGGTGCATTACTGCCCAATCCTCCTGAACTCTTTTTCGTATAAATATAAACATGAAAACCGAACACACCACCATCAACTTCTAATACACAATCTTAATCGAGAATCACAGTTCCCGAACCAATACGCCAACATTTTATTTTTAGAAAAGAAACTTTTATAAAACAGATCTTGATCTCATTATTTGCATTTAATAATTCACTTTTTTTATTTTGTATACTTTCATTCACGTTTTACGAATCGAGAAATCATGTGAAATATTGCAGATGCATCTCTGTGCTCATTGCCTCTTTCCCAAAACTGACACTAATTATTCCTGTCAAAGACAATAGCCTGTTTTTAATAATCTGAATATTTAATTTTGTTTTGCCTTTATTTATTCATACATCACAGTAACATAACATAACAGGTGTATTTGTAGAGCACACATTCAACCCCAGAGGGCATCTGGCGCTATTGACAGATAACAGATGTTTATTGTTATTGCCCATTTATAGTAGAGATACACATGAAAGTAATGTCATACTGAGTTTTACAACAGCTTCATAAACAAAAAGGGTACAACAAGCAAAACTGCCAGAAGAAAATGGCAGTCTCAATATTCGGTTCAGAGTGACTCAATGTCTCGGGGGCACTAGCCTGGGGGTTGTGCTTGTGCGATAAGTGGTCTCCATGCTGCAGCTCCAAGTTAGATCATGAAACCTGTCATAGGTCTTAGGGGGGCAAGCTACTAGTCCAGTTCAGTAAAATGCAGCATTTGGCAACCATCATGCACATAGATAAGCCTGTTAGAGATTTTGGTTAGTCCTTTCCTCCCAAAAACACAACATGGGCGGATTCAGCGGGATATGTAGGATTATTTAGCGTGTTTTGGGAGCACAGCACCATTGCATGGGATTAATGTATTGCTATAATGTGGTACAGCAAGCCATGTGTTGCCAATGTGACATGGACATGTAAATGAAGACAGGCTACTCAGTTAAAAACACAGCAATTTTTATCACATTTAAAAAACGCATTTTTTTTCTTCTCTCTCACCTGAAATGCCTCTGTTGCAGGAGACACATTAGAGGATTAATGAACTAATATAATTAACAGTACTAACATGATTCTAATCAAATAACATCATAATGTGTTCTCCAGTGCAACATGAGGTGGAAAAGACAGGCTCTGAAAGTCATTTTAAACGTGCACTTGGATTCATTTTTTTTTCTCTGTTCACTGTGTTAGCTGGATGTGAAATCTGCATGCCAGGAAATGAGTAGATACAGTTTCTAAACCGTATAAGCCAAGCCATTGTTAAAAGAGGAGGATAGATTATTGTACATTTTCATTGGTGACGCCACACCTTAAGGGCTGTAACAGAGGTCTCTTGGTACATTTCGGGGAGGAAGAAAGGCAGAGGACATTTTGCACAGCTTGACTTGACAGGAAGACTTGGCTGGAGTTTCTATGGGGTTTCCTGATTGAGCGGTATCGTCCCAGTCCATTGCTGACTTTCCCAGGCTGGAGATTCCGGTCAATAAGCACCGGCTTGAGAGACCGCAGATCAGAACTGCATGTCCTCGCTGGGGTGCTTTGAAGGAAAGCCTTGAGCCATTTAAAGAAAGCGACCAGTCCGGGGAGTTCGCGTGCTAAACAGCTACAATTCGCTGGTAATTATCTTGTATAAAAGTGAGGGTGCGGTATGTGCATGAGACCTATTTTAGACAGGCAGTGTAGCGATAGCTTTTCACTGTGTTCAAATGACACATTTTAATGTTGCCAGCTGAAGGCAAAACAAACGATGTAATTTTTCTCTCTCTTGTGCAAATATGAAATGAAATTCGTAGTGTTCTTGCATTTTGTCTTTCTCATGTTTTTATTTCAGAGAGGATTGTCTCACGAATGGTAATGTATCATTTTAAAATGAAATTGTGATAACACAATCTGCCTAAGAGTATTCTTGTTTCGGTTTCATTTGGTGTCTAAAAAAAAATATTATGCCATAGAGGGAATGATGCTTAAAGCGCCAAGTTTCTATGCAGATAAAGTAATGTTATGAGCAATTATAAATAGCTGTGTGTGTGTTTTCTGAGTGGAACATAATGGAATAGTTTGCTGGACGTATAGGAGTCAGCAGAAAGAGAGGGCTCTGGAAATAGTTTCACTAATGTAAATAAATTAGTGATTATACCACATGTTATTGTGAATACTTTATGGAAGCATAGCTCACTGGTGTAGATAAATCAGTGATAACAGCCATAAGTGGCATTCCATATGAAAATGTGGTGTTCTTGAATAATGTAGAAGCCTGAGGCCTCTAGAGATCACAAGAACAGTCTAAACAAAAGAAAGGGGTTGTGTATGTTGGGGCCACAAATAAAACAAAGAAATTATGCTCATCACTATACCACAATGAAATGCATACCAACTAAATGTATCTGTGTTGTGAAATAATGCATAGCCACTATATTACTATAATACCAAACCCAATCTGAATGCAAGGAGTGATTATTGCTGAATTACTTTATTTTTTGGCGGTAAGAAAATACCGCTAGGCCCCAAATATACACAAAATACCCTACAGACGTCCTTATCTAGCATTTTCTAATCAACCTGTAGTATGGATTCCCAAAATGGGACTACAGCTGGGCCTGACCATATTAATTTGATAAAGCTGGTATCAACTGAGACACAATTGCGGCATGCTGCTTTGAAAAGGCCAAATCATTTGTGCGAGCAGGAGTCATATACGCCTGGTGAAGGATTTTGTATTGTAGGATGTATTGGTGTTGTGGAAAAATAGGAGTATACCCACAAGGTCTCCCTCATCTGATAGATGCATCATGGTTTGTTATTATATTATTATTATTATGGTATTTATTGAGCGCAGACCTAGCTTCGAGAAGCGAGCGCTTTTCAGAGGTAACAGAACCAATATAAAGCGGGGGGGAACCGAGGGGCACAGAGGAGGGGTACAGATGTACCGTGTGGCATCGACAAGAGAGGTGGGCGTTATCTAGTGAGTCAAGCGGGGCGAGGGGCGATGTGATGGCCTAGTTGTTGAGGAGGAGAGACTCCTGTTCAAGTCTCTTTCCCATTTTATTATGGGGGAAACACTGCACTAGTTTGTACAGTGTAGAAACCATGATGTGGCATTTTGTGGAATTTACTTTATATTTAAGGCAGCGGTCTTCAAACTGTAGAGCAAAACAAATCTTTAAAAAAAAAAGGTTTTATATTGGAGGAAATGTGCAGGTGCGGCTCACATGGTCGGTCTGGAGCATAAAACTGTCCAGGCACCAATAAAAAAGTGGCCCATAGTTGCAAATGGCTATTCATTCCTTTAGTCACATTCTGTTTGAATAGTACCCAAGGGGGTGTTTTCTGTTAAAATGTAAAAAAATAGTGATATTTAAAATATATTTATTCAGCAACAATGGTCAGAACTACTAGTTGCATAGTGAAGTAACTCATCAAACTGGCCCACATTGGCCAAAAAAGTGGCCCATTTTGACTGGCCCACACTAGCAGTTTGCATTTTTGGTACGGGCATCGTCCTATAGGCCAGTCCGAGCCTGGCTGCTCATCCATAATGGGCAAGGGGGCGTCCACACAGTGGCCCCCTCACCCATTATGGAGGAGCCAAAGAGCCAGCCCAGTGAAACACTGAGCACTCCCTCAGCTGCTTTTTCCAGCTGAGGGAGTGCTCCTGGGTTGTCTGAACTGTCAAAGGGCAACACTATTTCCCTTTGACAGTTCAGCTCCCCAGCTGCACATGCTCACCGAGTCATGCAAGGCTGGGGGCATTTTGCTTCGTCAGCCTTGCATAGCTCACTGGAAATGCTGGCTGGGGCACTGCATGTCTGTGTGTGCAAGGGGGAGCTCCTGCACCGCCTCGCACATACGGACAGAGCAACCTGGAGCAGGGTGTTTCAGCACCCACGCACAGGCCCCTGCAGAAGGTACGTTTATGTTCATTTATTTTTTATTTAAATAAGGGTTTGGATCTGTGTATTCTTGTGTTATGAGTGATGGGTGCTCATATGAATGATGGTGATTGCTGTGTGAATTTGTGTTTGTTTTGGTCCGTTGAGGTGATTTTGGCAAGTGGGAGCTAGGGGGGGGGGAACGAGGTTGTACAACAAAGGCATGCGGTTGTTGCAGGGCGTGGCTTGGAGCACCAGCGATGTGGTTGCTCCGCTGAAGCCGCCCGTGGATCGCCCGCTACCACAGCAGAATTCATGCGGTTCCCTTGGCTGAAATGATTCGCCGACATCAGCAATAAGGAGCGGAACCGCTAGAGCTCAAGCGGTCCGAAGATGAAGAGCCTGCACGGAAGCTCTGCGCCCGAATCCGCCGTCTGAAACACAGCACCCTGCACCCCTCGGAAGAAGCAAGATGGTGGGCGCACCCGGGAGTTCAGACGCAGCCAGGAAATGGAGGCGGACCCTACGCTGACACAGGACCCGGAGCAGAGGAGAGCCCGGGCGCAGCCTGTAGCACGAAATCGGATGCACAATGCGACCCAGACCTAGCATGACGGTGAGGGGCCCAGCGGAGCATTAGCCGGAGGATTCATCCCCGGCTCCCAGGCGTGATACGCGGCGACGGCCCACATCCCTGCCCAGCTTCGCCCCCCCCTCCTATAGGTAGGGGCGCTTGACACTCCATCCTGCCTAGCCTTATTGGAAGGGCGCACCTCGCCCCAAACCTGCATAACCCACCTCCTTAGAAAACTACAGGGCTCATTGCCTGCAGAACCTCTGCCGCAGCCGCCATGTCGAAACAAACGAAGACCAGCAAAAACTCAGACATAGCTACTATGTTCTCGACGACAGAAAAGGGTAAGAAACAGGACCCTCCCAGTCTTACACCGCAAGCACCCTGTGGAGAAGAAGCCCTCGCTACCATGGGAGAATTGGTGGCTTTTTTGGCGGACATCAAGACTGAATTCCGCTCGTGCCTAGCAGAACTCTCCACCAAAGTGGAACAGACTGACCAGAGGGTGACTGAGGTAGAGCAGAGGCTGGGCGAGGTCGAAGATCGCTCACTGGAACACAAAACCACACTAGAGGAGGTGCAGCGCTCAGTCAGAGCCCTACAAAATAAATACGAGATCCTAGAGTATAAACAAGAGGACTTCGAAAATAGGGCCCGCCGCAACAACCTCCGGATCGGAGGAATTCCGTCCTCTGTACCCGACAAAAACCTGCCGGAATACGTCGGAGACTTCTTTCGGTCCTTGCTCCCAGATCTGGACGAAACCCAGCTTGTATTAGACTGCACCCATAGACTACGCCCACGGCAGGGAATAGACTCCGATCTCCCCCCAGATGTCATCACCAGGGTCCATTTCTTCTCTACTAAGGAGGCCATCTCGGCAATCAGCCGTACCAGGGACAAACTCTCTTTCCAGGGCTCACCGCTCCAGATTTATCAAGATCTCTCAATGCTCACCCTCCAGAAAAGGGCGCTCCGACCCCTGGCACTCTTTCTCCAAGACCAAAAGGTGCAATACAGATGGCTATTTCCAACGGCCCTGCAGTTCTCATTTAAAGGCGTGGTGTGACGTATCAGTCACCTGGAAGATGCAAATAAAATCATGCACCCAACCTCGCCTAGAGAATCTGCCTCACCAAACTCAGAGACAACTGGAGGCCTGGATCCGGCCCCCCCCCCCCGAAGCCAAGGCAGACGTCATGGTCAAAGGTGCAGCGGAGCAACCGGAAGAGATAACTGAGGTTGGGCAGAGCGCGTGCTCTGTTGGCTCTCACCACACATTTCCCACCGAACGTTTGACCCTGCCCCACAAGTAACCATCATCTTCGGGGTAAGGAACATGCGCCATTAACTGCGGCGGTGGGCAATATCCACGGCTCATGCCCGCTCCAAGGGACGTTCCAACTCTGAGTCCTTGGAAATCCACAGTACTGTATTGCTTGTTGGCCCCGTTGGCCAAGGGTGGGACCACTCACACAATGTCGGCCCAACCGCTAAGTTACGGCCCCCGGTTGGGGGCTCGTGTTAAAATCCCAAGTGCAGGTTGACCCCTTCTTATCTCTCACTAGCGATGGCGGTTGACCCAGGCGCTATCGACCCTTCCCCCCCCCAAACCAGTCAGCAGGGGAGAATCTGGCCCCGGATCACCAAAACCTAAGACTCCTCTCCCTCAATGTCAATGGGCTGAACTCTCCCGCCAAACGGAAAAATATCCTGCAAAAACTCCAGGACGAGGAGGCTGCAGTGGCTATGCTTCAGGAGACCCACCTGCTACGAGCAGACATCGGGCGTCTCTGCTCCCGGCTGTATCCACTCCAATTCTTCGCCTCAGGAGAGACTAAAAAAGGAGGCACTGCAATCCTCTTCAGGAGAGAACTACAGCCTCAAATCCTGGACACTAAAACATGCTCAGTAGGCCGGTTCATAGCAGTCAACTGCCTCCTCCTTGGCGACTTATATACCTTTGTCTCCGTGTATGCTCCTAACTCTGGCCAATCGAACTTCTACGACTCTTTGAGCACGTCCCTTTCGCGCTTCATAGAAGGCCAGGTGATAATAGGAGGGGACTTCAACGGAGTACTAGACCCGATAAGAGATAGTCGCACCCTCCGACTCTGAACGACTTCACCCAGGCACTGAGCCTCCTACACCTATTCTGATCCCTGGAGGTGGTGGACTCGTGGCAGGTCCTACACCCCACTGAAATAGACTACTCTTTTTACTCTTATGTCCACCGAACCTTTTCGCGGATTGACCTCCTCCTGGCGTCCCCACAAACTCTCGCCTTCGTCAAAGAAGTGTCCATTGGCTCAAGAATTCTATCTGACCACGCTCCAGTGATCATGGAGATCCGGGCGCAGAACCCCATCCCTAATTCTCCGCGTAAATGGTCATTATACGACCCGATCCTCAATGACATGTCGGTGAGAGACAGAATCACGATGGTGATCAAGAATTTTCTTGAAGAAAATACAGCTTCTGATAACTCCCCGGCGAATAACTGGGACGCAATGAAGGCAGTGGTCAGAGGCGTCCTGATTGCACAGGGAGTAGCCTATCATCGGAACAGGCGGCAGACCCGGACAGCCTTGGAGGAAGAACTGAGGAAAAAGGCTGGTCCCCCAAAACGCAGCGAGCCCTACGCATTGCCAGAAAGAAGCTAGAAGCCCACTATGCGGAACAGACCGCGCAATTAATGGCCAAGGCCAAACAATCCTACTACGCAAATAATAATAAGGCAAACAAATATCTGGTAGCCAAACTGGCCAAAATAAAACAAACTAACACCATCTCCGGCCTGTGCGACCCCCAGGGAGTCGTCCAATATTCAGAATCTAATAAACAGCAACTGGCGGTAGCCCATTTAACTCAGGTCACGACAGCTACTCCGCGAGACCGGCTCAAACAGAAGGAATACCTGCAAAGCGCAGCACTGCCCCAACTCTCCACCTCGGCAAGGGAATCCCTGGAGGTACTAATCACAGAAGAAGAGGTCGAGGAAGCCATCAAATCGCTCAAGACACGGGCCCCAGGCCCGGACGGATTCTCGACAAGGTACTACAAACTATTCAAGCACCAGCTGACCTATCCCCCTCTGAGTAACTCTTTTCAACTACTTCAAAGATTCTGGTTTGGTGACCCCCTCGATGCAGGAATCAACTACTATTCTTCTATCCAAGCCAGGGAAAGACCCAAGAGACCTAGCCCCCTACAGACCGATAGCACTATTGAACATAGACGCACACCTGTATTCCAAAGTCCTCGCGAATCATCTGGGTCGCATACTACCGGAGATAATCCAGCCAGACCAAGCAGGTTTCATCCTAAACCGGTCAGCAGGGGACAATATCCGGAGAACTCTAAACTTGGTGGACATTGCCGCCCGAAACTCCAAAAAACTGGTACTGGTGGCATCGGATGCCACCAAGGCATTTGACAAGGTGGACTGGCCATTCATGAAACGCACTTTGGGGGCTTTGGCTTTGGAACAGCTTTTCAGACAATGGTTCTGGCCAACTACGAAGAACCCAAAACATTTCTGAGGACCAACAGATCCATCTCGGCCCCGATCTCACTGTCCTGTGGTACGAGGCAGGGCTGCCCATTATCACCTCTGTTTTTTGCACTTACCATGGAGCCCTTTGCCCAGAAAATAAGACAAAACACCCAGATCAAAGGCCTGCAGGTCGGCCGCTCCCAACACAAAATCGCCTTATATGCTGACAACGTCCTGCTAACGATCTCAGAAGCCTGCCCCTCCCTGAAGCATGCCCTGGCAGAAATAAGCAGCTACGCTGAGGTATCCGGCTTTTAAGTCAACTTCACTAAATCAACGGCATTGGCCTCACCCCGGAGGAACGGGAAACACTGATCAAGATGAGGCCGATCAAGTGGGAAAAAAGAGCCATCCCCTACTTAGGGGTCTACATCCCGGCGGACCCAAAAGAAACCTACCAGACCAACTTTCCCCGGCTATTTAAAGAACTGGAGGGAGACCTAAGACGTTGGATGACCCAGGAGATCTCCTTAATGGGGCGAATAACAGCCCGCGAAATGAACCTACTTCCAAGGTTTCTTTATGCCTGCTCCTCCCTCCCAGTGGCAATCCCCGCACCAACCCTTCGAGATCTACAGAAGAAAATGGTGAAATTCATATGGAGGGGTAAGAAAGCTAGAATTCCCTACAAAACTCTACTGGGTGCCTCCAAAATCGGAGGGCTTGGAGTCCCGGACTTGCAGGCCTACAGAGTGGCGGCCCAAGTGGCACACGTTCACGCATGGCAAACAATCACAAACCGCCCCAGATGGGTAGAACTGGAACAGTCACTGCTGCTTCTACCCCTACGATTCCTGCCACACATCCCGGCCCCCCTCAGAACACATTGGGGAGATCTCCTTCGGGCAACCAAACACACCCTGAGTTCCTGGGACTGGGCACTAAAACGCAAGGGCGTCCCGAGGGGCCTGAAGCCGCAATCGCCGATTTTCCACAACCCAGCTTTTTCACCCGGGTCAAACCCGCGCAATTTTCAACGCTGGATAAAAGGTGGCCTTGAGACCCTGGAGCAGATGTACGAGGGAAATGCGCCATGCACGTTCGAAGGATGAAAGGAGAAGTTCCAACTTCAGGAAAAGGACAGATTTACCTACATACAGCTGCGCCATTGGTGCTCACAGCCCCAAATCCTACAAGCAGCAACGCGCATCCCGACTTCACTGGAACTATCACTCAAGGACCCCCATCTCAAGGCAGGATATCTACCTTTTATAGGCGCTTTCTAGGCGATTTCCTGGTCGAGAGAACCCGCTGCATGGCCCAGTGGGAGGCCGACTTGGGGCACCCAATAGAACACCAAACATGGGTGGACATTTGAACCTGAGCACACTCCTCATCCACCTGTGTCACCAATAGGGAATGTGCATATAAAATCATGCTGAGGTGGTACTACCCCCCTCTTAGGCTCCATCACATGAATCCCAGAGTGGACCCCTCCTGCTGGAGAGGATGTGGCCACCCAGGCTCCTTCTTGCACATGTGGTGGAAGTGCCCGAAAATCCAGCGATTTTGGAGACAATGCCTGGGGACGATTACACAAATCATAGGGGCAAGGGTTCCGCTAGAGCCTGGCCCCGTCCTGCTGGGGGTCCCGGCGATCTACCCACGCTTTGGGAATAAGGCGAAACTGTTGACCCAATGCCTTCTAGCCGGAAATCGGTGCTGGCCCGCTACTGGAAGTTCCTGGACAGCCCCCGTTTAGCTCATTGGTGGACAAAACTATGGGACATACTGGTAGCGGAAAAGGTGACAGCAGCAAAGGCCGGGGTCCTCCACCGGTTCCAGAACATTTGGGGCCCGGTACTGGAATATGACCAGCGATTTCCTGCCCTGACCTATAAGCCTATCAATGCCCGATGGACCCTGAGAAACCGGGAGGAACCCGGAGGGGACACAAACTACGGGGTTCAAGAGGTGAGGGGCTGGAGAGGTAAGGCATTTGCAGTGGAACACAGGTGGCGTGCGGGGGTCTAGGACAGGCCCGAAGGGAAATGGCTGGGGGTTAACGCGTCTTTGCTACTGTTTACGATGTATGTTTGTCAAACTGCCTTGACTTAAAATAAATAAATACTTAAAAAAATAAAATGCTGTTGTTGCACAATCCCCCTACCCTCCTTCCAAAATAAGCTCTCCTTCGGAGGCGCTGTGGAGCCCAGGGGACAGGGATGGTATTTTCTTACTGGCTATCTATCATACATGTCCAGTTAAAAATACCATGCTTTCTCCCTTGGCCCCCCAAGCGCCAATTGCAAACTGTTTGGCTTTTTACCCATTTTCTTTAAAGTATGCTCTAAAATGCAAACTTTTAACCCATTAAATGCCCAGCTCGGTCGCTATGGCATTATTGTGGGAAATATTTATGTCCCGCCACTTAAAAAATTCACCAGCTACCACTGGCCCTCGGACTGTGATGGGAACGGGGTGGGGCGAGCCCAGGGACTGTGATGTGGTGGGGAGAGCCCAGGAACTGGGTAGGAGCGGGATGAGGGAGCCCAGCGACTGTGATGGAAGCAGGTGGGGGAGCCCAGGGATTATACTCTGAGTAGCGTGCAGTGACAGTGCGCAACTGTTCATAGCCATTTGTACATACTGTCCATTTGCCATTTTTGGGGGTCCCGGCCCGCCCAAATTTTGCTCAGGGGGGCCCAGGCCAAAGTTTTGTGAAGACCACTGATTTCAGTATTGGGGAATGGAGTGGTTCATGAAGGAAATGTGCACACCATGACTTGAAGGACATAAGCATTTGGTGGTATTGGAACAGAGTAGAAATGATTCCCAACATTTGCGATAACATGATCGTTGGAGACAAATATCCCCTACGGGAACATTTTGTGCATATACTGTAGGCATAGACAGGAACATTATGTCATCGCATGTAGGGTCCAGTTCCCTAACGCACCACAGGCTAAGTTCTGGAATAGAAGGGAATTGTTTATTCACTCGTCTTTGTAATTTTCTACAGGCTCTTGCAGTGCAAGAGAATGGGTCAAAACATAAAAGTGTCTATGGGGTTGGATGAAATCAGGGTTGTTTGTAGCGAATAGGGGCAAGCTGACATTTCCTCAATCCTGACCTGCAGAGTGAACTGGGACCCGGGCATATGATATGGCATTTATAACGCACTATACACTAGTGTTTCTAGGCACGACAAGACAAGGTGGAGAAAACAAAAGGGAGGACAAAACAATGATCTTACTAGGCCTTGTGTCATTCAGATCGCGCAAGAGCAGGGAAGAGGGGGTGAGTGCAGAGGGGGGAGCGGATAAGTGCCGAGGGTGGATGAGAAGTGCGGGACAAAGGATAAAATCAAGAGTGCAGCCAACGGGTGGAAAGTGCAGCCACTAATAAGTGCAGCCAGAGGGTGGCGAGTAAGTGTAACGGAGGGGACTCTAGGGTTACAGATACAGACCACAAGTGCAGGGGAGCCAAAGGCAGTGTGGGATTGCAGCTGGACAGACCGGGACCTGGGCCCAAATTTAGAGGGTGACCAGGTCATGGATCAGGCAGGTGATCAGCAAGAGAGAGAAAGAGAGAAGGCAGAAGCAAAGAGAAAGGTCTTACGTTGCTTCCGGAACCGGAGATGGTTCTGCTCAGGTCCCAGCAGAAGAAAGAGATCTGCCCCCAACTCTTTGCTTGGAAAAGAGACTGACCCTCAGAGTTGGATGAGCGTAGAGCTTGAGAATGCAGATATTTAGGAAGAGAGAGTTGGAGGTGGTGTTGTCCCAGGCTCCGGAAAGGCCTGTGGACAATGCAAAGGGTCTTGAACTTGATCCTTGCCGCTACTGGGAGCCAGTGAAGGGAATTCAGAGCTGGAGAGAGACGAACCATGGGCTTGAGGCCAAGGACAAATCTCACAGTCCTGTTCTGGATGAGTTGTAGAGGACGGAGAGTAGAGGCAGTAAGATTTAGAAAGAGGCTGTTGCAGTAGTCCAGCCTAGAGAGGACACGCGCTCTGGAGACAGTGAGCTTCTGGGGGAAGTGAGGAAGGGAAGAATACCTCTGAGGAGGTTCAGCTGGTAGTCTGACTTCTTAGAGATGTCAGAAATGTGAGAAGAGAAGGAGAGTGTGGAGTCGAAGATGACCCCGAGGTTCTTAGCCTCACAGGAGCAGGAAGAGGGACTAGAGTGGGTGGCCAGAGAGTGAGAGGAAAGGAGGGAGCTGGTGTTCCGATGAGGAGGATCTCAGTATTACTGGCATTAAGGCAGAGATCATAGGCAGCACACCACTCATGAATTGCAGAAAGACAGTCAGGAAATAGAGGAGTAGAGGTGGCTAAGGGGGGCTTTAAGGAGAGCTGAGTTTCATCCACATAACACAAAGTTGGAGCAGAGGGCAGCATTCAGGCTCAATTCGCATCCAATAGGATGCAAATTGGGACTGTGCTACTGAAAAATATTGGCAGTCCCATTTCAAAGCCCTGCCTGGCCTCTCTACCTAGCTTAACTGAATGCCTCCCCAGTGAACTCACGGTAGGGATTAAGTACAGTAATTTTATACACTTCAAGAAATAACTCAAAATTCCTACTCCTTGCAAAGTGCCCTAAAGGGAATTAAATGGCTTTTCAGCATCTATTAGTGCTTGCCCTTCTGGGTCGATTTGGGCCATGGTCTCAAACAGCCTTTGTAAATTCAGGGTCATTGATCATCTTGGAAGGAATATCAACTAATCTGGGTGAATTATCATTGCTATCTGTATAAATCGCCTGTCTGCCAGGGTTTCCTCAAATATTTTCGTATGCAGGTTTTGTTAATGATATAGGTTGTAAGCCCTCGAGGGCGGCGGGTTCGAAACGGTTTAACTAACAGTACATTGAGGGATTACCCCTTTAATTAGACTAATGCCCTGGCAATATTCAACAGCATAATTAAATCACAAGCTCTCCCACCCTCTTGGCATACAGCTACAGTGGTTGCCATATTCAAGAGGGGTGCACAAACGTATCCAAGGATTTACAGACCGATATTCTCTTACACTCGGACAGCAAGATCTTTGCATCTCTCTTGATGCCTCATCTAGAAGCCTGGGCCTTCTCTGCGTACAGGTTCTCTGTTTTCCAGGCAGGCTTCTGAAGAGGTCACTCAACCAATATAAACAAGTTGGTGGTAAGAGCAATTCAAGAATGTTCTTGTTTGATAAATCTTACTACCTATGTGTCCTCCATAGATCTTTCTAGGGCCTTTGACCAAGTGGATCGTAGGCGTTTGTGGTGGAAACTGAATTCCTGGGGTATGTCGAGTGCTCTGTTGAAACGGATGATGGCCCTTCACGAGAATTCGGGGGTGAGTGTTCACCTGACTAGAGATGATATGATGTCAGACCCTATTTCAACTCCATCCAGTCTAAGACAAGGTTGTAAACTCGCCCCTTTTCATTCAACTTATATGTATCAGACATACTGTCATACCTAAGTAAGGCATCCTTGGCCTCTCTCTAAAAGGTGGGTGATGGAAATATTACATGGTTAGCGCACACAAATGATTTTATGTTGTTCGATCCTACCCGTGTGGGCATACGTAGATTACTAACTGCCTTTTCTATATTTGCTGCAGATAACAGCCTCTTAATTTATGCCAGAAAGACTAAAATTGTAAATTTTAGAAGAGGGAGTAAAACGACTCTACTAGTATGGCTTGCAGAGGGGGCAATTTTGCTTACATCACCTAGTATGATCTACCTGGGCTTTCTTTCTTGGCTAGGCTATCTACACCATCAAATCTTGAAACAAAAAGCTCAACTGCTCGCAAACCAATTAGCAATTGTGAACCAAAGATTAGGCCGATTTTCGATAAAACCAGCTTTAACATTTTTACGAACGGAAATGTATCCCTAAAATGATCTATGGACTTAAATTGTATTTCGCTGAGGTACCTGAATGGTTGGATCAAATAGAGGCCAAACTTTGGAGGAGAATATTGAGTATCCCTAATTGTGTACAATATATGTATAAATGTGTCAGCTATTCGATTTGAGCTGGAGCTAACTTCCTTAAAAGCCTCAGTAAAATGGAACTGCCTACAACTGTGTTTGAAATTGTTATCTCCTATGGAATCCTCGCTTCCTGAATCTTTGGGTAATGCCATGTTTGTTAAGCAAAGTGGGAATAGAGCCCACTTCTTGTCTGATTTTCAAACACATTATAACCAAATATTGGAAGAGTTGAATGTGGACATTGATTTCCTTATTATAAATTCTCCAAAAGTTAAAAACCGTTTGTACGATCTTGATTGGGTTGAGACGGTCGAAAAATTCCAAAGTTATTCCTCAATGAGCCACCCTAGACATGAATATAAAAAGAGAGGTTCCTCCAGATCTCATTTTATTTCATTGCACCACTCGCAGAGGGATATTTTTATGTTTTTGTTGGAATCTCCCTCCTACTCGAGAAATCCTTGAAAGGAGAGGGATAATTGAAATGGTTGATCAGTTTTGCAGATTTTTTAAAGATCATGATAATATCTAAAGAATATGCCCGGCACTAAATGTTGAGCGAACGAGTTTTCTATGGAAGATGTTCCTTTCAGCAAATTGGCTAGACACAGACACTTTGTGGCAAAACTCACCAAATGTATCCGATTTGTTAGCGGTTGCATGTTTTTGATCATCTGTATATTTACGATCTAAAAGTGAAAATTCCCTTTTTTAAAAATTGATCTTTTTGCTTAGTTATAACAAAAAGCAAAGAATTTTTTTTTCTAAGTTTAATCAGGATTACTATTTATATCATTATTTTCCTTGTATTGTTTCTGTTTTTTACTAATATTTATAAATGTATGAATTTAGAGTAACTTTTATGATGCAATAGAATGTTGCAAAATTGTTTTTTCAAACATATACAATAATAAAACATATTATGATATAGGCCTGTCGGAGGCGCAGGTCATCAGGTCCTTGCACATTGACAGCAGTGGGGTGCCTTCTTGTAGTGATTCTTGCCAGACAGTCAGGAGATAGTGAGCGAGTCTCAGGCCAAGCTTTTAAAATTCAGCTGTCAAGCCATCCATTCCTGGGGTATATTGGAGGAGAATGCAGAGATGCCCTTTAGTATATCCGTTGTGGTAACCAGGGAGTTTAAGGAGTCCAGGGAGTTCCAATTAAGTTTATGAATGTGTGTGTCAAGCAAACATTGTAGTCTGCCCTGCAGGGGGCACATCTCTAGCAGAGTACAATTTTTCATAAAAATGGATAAATGTCCTGATGATGTCCTTTAGAATAGATATCAGAGTCACTTCCTCATTCACCATTGCTGGCATGTCTGTGGGTCCATGTTCGTTTTGTATCATATGCACTGGGTGGTGTCCAGTTCGGCACTCTTCCCAACATCTCCAGGCCTAGAGAGGAGCCGAGATATGTTTAATTTCCAGATCTGCTAAGAAACGGAACTGGTCTAACTTGGAATTTAACCGTTGGACCAGGTCTATATTATCTGAGTGTTCTAGCTCCAGTGCCTATGTATCTGTTATAGGGTCGACATACACAATAGAGAGCCCTCGAAGGTACATCCTAAATGTGTCTCATACCGTGGACATCGGGGGAACCGACCCAATGTTAATAGCAAAAAAAGAGGTGATATCCATCTCTATTTCACTCATATAGGCCACATCAAAGAGGGCTTCGATTTAAAACACCAGAGGGTACGCTGAACTGTTTCTTCCTGGGTGCGGAATGACCATATGAGTGGGGAGTGATCAGACCGGGTTCTGTTTAACAGACCACACTTCTTGGTACTCTGTAGGATGTTAGCAGGGGCAAATATATAGTCTATCCTAAAATGTACATTCTGGACCACGGAGTAGAATGAGTATTCTTGTGACAGCGGGTGTGGTGTTCTGCATGAGTCTAAAGGTCTTACATCTCTAATGCCTCTGTGAATTTCCTGTGCTGAGAATGAGTGACCTGGGTGTTTTGCTAGCAAATCAATCATAGTGTTGAAATCCCCGGCCCAGGCTATTTGGGTGACAACGGACTGGTGGCATTTTCTAAGTAGGAGATTACAGAAAAAGCGGTTATCAATGTGTGGTGCATATGTGTTGAAAAAGTTCGGGTTAGTATGGCTATGGGTACCTGAGACTATCACAAAGTGGCCAAAGTGGTCACATTCGTGGCTGCATACAGTAAATCTGAGGGATTTGTGAATCAACAGGACTACCCTGAGATTTAAAGGAGAACTATGTATAGAATCGTAGGGGGCTCCACACATTCGTAAAGGGCTAGGTAGGTAGGCCAGTTAATTGGATTTCTTGGAGTAGCATAATTATTCCTCTGTTGTTACAGTAGGGGTGCATTCTGGACTGTAATGGAGTTTTCATTCCCCTTACATTCCATTTTAAGAGTGCAGGAGTCTGGGGAGGAATCTCAGGAAATCGGGTGTTGAGGTTCCCTAACGTGGAGCTTAGATCTGCAGTAGAATACTATAGAAGCTGTAAGCACTGGATGGAGAAATTCTGTGATGTAGTTTAACATTTTTCCTCCCATCTTGAACAGTGCCTCTTTCCCACCACCTCTGTCTTTCCCCAACTTGCAGTGAAAGTACCCTCCCGTACACAAACAAAAAAAACATGGACCAGGGACTCCCGCTCGGGGACATCATTCGAGCTGCACCTAGAGTGGGCTCCCAGCGGGAGGGAGATGTGGCGCGATCTCCAAATTAATGTATTGGAAGTAGGATGGGCAAAAGCGTTACATTCTTGGTTCTTTAGTTCGCACAATTTGTGGGCTTGTCCGAGTATCATGCTATGATCCCTATTATTGAGTAGGTGGGCTATTTTGTGGCAGGGGATTTGACCAGGACTCTGTCCTGCCACTCGATGTGCCCTATGAACAAAAATTGTGAAGATAGCGGGGGAAGGGGGGATCGTGCAACACTTCCTTTACAAAGGTCTCTATAAAAGATTCCATATTTCCTATAGGGATAGTTTCTGGGACCACCCCACCACTCTTTCACTATTTTGTCTGGAGACAAAACCTGAAGGTCTTCATCCTTGGCCTGGATCCTTTTTATCTCATTCTGTAGGACCCAAATAAGTTTGCTTACTTTGGATCTGTTGTCCTAGAGGACCCAGACTCTATGCTCAAGCGACACATCCATTTTCTTTCTCGGTTCATTGCTGCATCTTGTCCACTGTGATCACTGAGTAGACAAAGACAACAGAGTTAATGTTTGGGCTATAAACCTTTGTTCAAAAGAAAAGAAGGTTTGAAAAAGGCCTAACTTGCTGTATGCTAAGGTGGGATTTCCCTACATAAATGAAACTAAGGATAGTCTATGACAGGAAGTGCAAAGTAAATGTCTGTCTGTGTCCAAAACCTATAATTGCCCTCATATCTATTTCTATTCCATGTGTAGGGATGTCAGCCTCCAAATATTAAGCGTTCAAATAAGTTTCTTCCAACTCTTCGCTTGAAAAACATTTTTCACAGTGCAAAAAGGTGATCCCTTCCCCAAGCTTTCAAGTTTAACAATTCCAAAAACAGTTTCTTGGGACACTTCCCAGCTCATTTGGTTTGGTTATCTTTCAACAATTTCACAAAGTTAATTTCCGTAAAATCAGTTCACAAAAGATTTCCTTTCAACCACAAGCTTCTTTGCAAGAATTTTAATAGACTTTTCCATAAGTAGTTGTCCTCGCTCTAGGCACAGTTGTCGGACCACACGGTACACCCATTCCAGGTCACGCAACCAACACCTTATTTGCTTCTTTTTTATATGCACGTTGTCACTGTTTCAACTCTACAGTGGTGCTTGATTTATTGTCATGATGCTTTAACATTGCATGTTTTGCCACTATTCACTTGTTTCACTTTCATATATTATTATGGCTCTTGCTAATGCTTGTTCTGTCAAATTACACAGTTCCTTTATGGCTCTTGCCCATGCTTGTTCTGTCAAGCTGCACAATTCCTTTATATCCCTACGCTCTTGCCAATGCTTGTTCTCTCAAGCTACACAGTTCCTTTATATCGTGTGATTCCACAAAACTACTTTTATTCATAACGGTATTCAAAAGACTTGCTTTCATTCGGATTGGTATTCAAAGTGCTTTCTTTCAATTAGATAGGCATTCATTAACTTTCTTACAAGTCTTACATGCTCGCCTGCCCAGTGTCCCCCTTCCTAGAGTAACTGCCCAGTCAGTGCTTACGGCGTTCCAGCGAGGCTTCCGGCTGCCACAAGCTCTCTCGTGCAGCGCCTAGCTCTGTCTTCACAGCAGCTCTCTGTGGCTTAGCTCTAATCACTGATGCATCTCTCGCAGCTCGGGCCTCACTTTACAGCTCCTGGTCATAACGGTTCCTTTTCCTTACTCTGCCACAGGCCTCCAGCTTCCATTAGCCTTGCTTTCGGCTGCATACTCTCTACATCTTTCCGGGGTTCTCGAGCACTCCATCTGCCACGCTGCTTTCTAGGAGTGGTCTGCTCTCGTCCAGCAGTCCGTAGACCTGCTTCCACAGCTGCCTCCATTTTCTTCCTTATTGCTGCATTGCTGGTTTGGAATTTCTGAGCTGCTCTTGGTTGTCCCCTCCTCGTCCCAGTACCTAAATGGTGTGTGTGTGTGTATGTCAATAAAAGGAGGCTGTATGGTTCTGGTTTGTCTCTTCCTCGTCCCAGTACCTGACTAGTGTCTACTGGGGAACTATCTACTGGAAAAATAGGGAGGGGACTGGTAATAGCCTCCAAAGGCCTGGGGGATGTTGGACTTGTTGGACAGGGGAAATGGGTGCCTTGCCTCCATTCCCCAAGTCTCCTCCACCCAAGAAGTCCTCCCTTGCATATCCACCCCCAGGGCCAGGATCCAATAGCGACATACTTTCCCTGGCCACCTGGGAGGAGGACATCTGGAGAAAAGAAGGGAGGACACCCTCAGATTCCTCACACCACCTTGAATACCAGGGTGTATAGCGTGGAGTTGACGGATTCAAACCCAGCCTTCATCTGTATTAGTATGGACAACTTGCACGGGTAGTGTAACTCAGTGGCAACACGCTCATCTTGGAAGCAAGACCACGCAGAGCAACACAGGTTCGAATCCCGGGTCTGCGCTTAGAAACCTGTTCGGGATTAAGCGCGTTATAAATAACCAATTATATAACTCAAAGGGAGCCTCATGGTGGCTAGCCATGGGCAGTTCACAAGATCTCAAGGACTCTGTTGTTTTAGCAGAGTTCTCTGTCAAGACCATTTTACAGGAGGAGGATTTGGACTTAGGCACAGACAATGGAGTTTCTTTGGCAAAGGATAATTGCCCCTGGTTCTTATTTCCCTTGTACATGGGGGTATTAGTGCCCACCTCACTTGGTGATGCAGCCGTGAGTAATCCATCTGTAGTGAGCTGAGCCAGTTCAAGGACATGCAGCGTACAGTCTGCAGGCCCAAAATTAGACAATTTGGCCTCACTACACAGGTCTATTGGACTAGTTTCCTCTCTCATGTGAAGCGCACAGTCCATAAATGCTTTGATGACTGGAACTTTCCACCACAATACCTTATTTGGAGAGGTGGTGTATGCTGATAAAGCCGCCAGGTGGACCTCTATAGAGTTGAATAATAACCCTGAGTAACAAGTGGAGCATTTAATTTAGAATGTGGGATGGAGTCCATTCTATGGGGTTTATTTGTTTAGACTGGCACCAGATTACAGATCTCCTCCACTTGTCGTAATAACAGTGTCTGGTTTACATGCCTCCTTGAGGATATCCATACACCTTTGTGGAAGTTTGAGATGTCCAAACTCTTTGACTGCAGGAGCCATGCTGCCAAGTTCACTGAGTGAGGTTGAGGGTGAACTGTTATCCCCCGTGTTGGGTTAGAAGGTTGCTCTGGCACCGGAGTTCGATGGGATCGCACATCGCCAGTTTGTGCAGATGTGGATACCATGGTTGCCTCGCCCACATGGGAGCAACTAGGATGAGCGTCATCTGTTCCCTGCAAATCTTGTTCACCATTATGCTCATTAGAGGAGTGGGAGGAAAAGCGCAAGTGAATTTCCCGGACCAGCTCATCTATACAGCGTTCCCCTTCGAGTATAGTTGGGGAAACCTGGAATCGAAGTCTGGGCATAGCTGGTTTTCTTTTGTAGCGAAGAAGTCTAGCGTGGGGTAA
Source organism: Ambystoma mexicanum (assembly GCF_040938575.1). Lineage (NCBI taxonomy): Eukaryota > Metazoa > Chordata > Amphibia > Caudata > Ambystomatidae > Ambystoma > Ambystoma mexicanum. The sequence goes on along the minus strand of NC_090927.1, from coordinate 276,510,257 downwards.
CCCCACTGCGAAAAGATGTGGTCTAGGACACTTGAGTCTAGTTGCCACTCAGTTACCGGTCATTTGGTCGAAAAAAAAGGTTGACAGGACAAATGGTCGACACAATTTGGTCGAAAGACAAATGGTCGAATTATTTTTTTTTTGTATTTTCACTTTTTTTTTGTTTTGGGGGGGGGGGGGGGGGTCCCCCCAACCCCTTTTTTTTGCTTAAAAACCCTTTTTTTTCTAAACGAAAACCTGAAAAATATATATAAAAATAATTAAAAAAATTTGACCATTTGTCTTTCGACCAAATTGCGTCGACCATTTGTCTGTCGACCAATTTTCTGTCGACCAAATGACCGGACAGCTTGCCACTCGTGTTCTCTGGTAGGGGATCTCTGCTCAGAGAGTCTGCTAGAGTGTTGAGTACCCCTGGAACATGTTGGGAGGATAGGAACATCCCCCGTTTGAGTGCCCATCTCCATACTTTCTGTGCCAGCTTGGACAGATTTGGCGAGTGTGTGCCCCCCTACTTGTTAATATAGAACATTGCAGTGGTGCTGTTGGTTAGGATTTGAACCAACTGATTTGTTAGCTAAGCTTCTAATGCTTGAAGCGCTTTGAATACTGCTAGGAGTTCCTGCAGGTTTATGTGGTTGTGTGCTGTGATGTGGGAGAATTGCCTAGCATTTTCGGTGCTGGACTGCCCCTGGGCAGGACAAAGACTGATATTTGGGGAAATGTCTTCTCTGTGAAAAGAACAGTGAGCTAAAGACTTAGTTGAGACTCTCCCAGGGGGCATCCACCCAAGAACAAGTCAATGGGCTGTGTTCATGCTGGTAGAGAGTTTCCCAGACCCTCCCCTGTTTTGCATACCAAGTAACTTTGGGTTTCACCCTAAATTACCAGGGGACTCCAGACGTGGACCCCTTGCTCACTGCTCTTAGAGAGACACAGCTTCACCTCACTGATAATGCCCACAAGGTTGAAACACGTGTATGGGGTTGCTGTTGTACCCTCCCCTCTTTTGGGTCCACAGACCATGTGCTGTGTGGTGAAGGTAATGTGCTCCCCACCCGGTGAGTGATGCGTCGGTTGTAACGATTGCTTGCCCTGCCGGGTCGTGGAAGGGTTTTCCCTTTAACAGATTTCCCTTTGTCCAACAGCATAGGTTTTCTACTAGTGTTGGTGAAACGACCACTCGATCATCCCACTGACCGCTTGCCTGAGACAATTGTGTCGCCAACCACTCCTGCATGGAAACGTGCGTGTGGGACCAGGTAAATGCACAATGACTATTAAACACATTGCTTTGCGTATGCTTATTTGGCGACCGGCTTGATACAGAGGTATTTGCCGTAGCATGTTCTGAACTCTTTCCACTGATGGAAAGACTAACCCTGTTTCCATGTTAAGGCAGCTTCTAGGAATGGTTTTGTTGTGCTTGGCCAAAGGCTTGATTTTTTTCTTGTTTATTGAGAAGCCCAATTGGAAGAGAAGGTTTGTTTTTTTTGCGTGTGTTTTGTTTGCAAAGACGGGGTGAGTCCCCTGTAATCAGCCAGTCATCCAGGTAGGGGTACACTGGGATTGCCTCCCTGCGCAGGTGAGCTGCCACCACCGCCAGTACCTTGATGAATGCCCTTGGAGTAGACGCTATTCCAAAGGGCAGCACCTTGAATTGCTAGTGCTGGTTTGCTATCTTGAAACGCAAGTGTTTTCTGTGCGATGGGAACATTGACATATGAAAATAGGCATCTTTCATATCCAGTGTTGCCACGTAGTCCCCCCTTTTTAGCAGAGGGATTACTTCCTGTAGCGTTGTCATGCAGAATTTTTTTGGCTACACATAAGTGTTTGCAGGGCGCAAGTCTAACACTGGGCGCATAGTTAGATCTTTCTTTGGCACAAGGAAGTAAGTAAAATACCCTTGTTTACCTCATGCCCTGGTACAATCTCTATGGCGAACTTGAGTAGCAGCACTGCGACCTCCTCGAGAAGGATAAGTTGTTCTTCTTTCGTGGTTAACCTTTTTCGCGGGGGATGGTTGGATGGTCGTTGGATTAGCTCCACACAGTAACTCCTGCGACAGTCGATAGCACCCGCTTGTCTGTGGTGATTCCCTCCCATGCGTGGGTGAAGTGTGAAATAGCCCTCCTCCTGGAGAGGCATGGGAGCGGACCTGGAGCAGTTTGTCGTTCAGGAGGTGTAGCTCCACCTCTGGATGTGGAGGACCTTCCCCGGCCACGAGACCGGCGCTGGCCTCTCTGGAATCCCTGTGAGGCTTGTCCCTGGTTGTTACACCAGGAAGAGCCCTGACCTTGTCCATAACCCGAACCTCTTTGTGAGTTCTGACCATGAAGCAGAAGAAAATTGCTTCCGCCTCTCTTGCCTGGTGGTTTGTTCATTAGCTGGCCTAGAGATTCTAAGGTATCATACTGTTCCTTAGCAGATTTTAATGCGTCTTCCACGGCTTTCCCAAATAAGATGTTGGGTTCCACCGGCATGTTAAGCAGTGTTGCCTGTGTTTCATGTTTGAAGCCAGACTAGCGCAGTCATGCATGGCGTTTGATGGTACCTTCGGCAATGATCCTGCCCGCATTGTCTGCGGCATCCAAGTTGTTTTTTAAGATGCAGCTGGATACTGCCTTGCCATCTGCTGCTACTAGGGCCAGTTGCGATTTGAGAGGTTCAGGAGCAGACGCTATTAGTCTAGTCACCTCTCGTCCCATTTTTGGCAGTTGTAGCTTGCCAGTAGTGTCGAGTTATTCACAATCCTTGTTTGGAAGGCTGGCCTTTTAGATGACGGCTGGGAGGTCGAAGCCTCGGTTGTTGGTGGCGTGGTTTGGACAGTTTGGTATGCCTGTGGGTTCTTCTCAAAGAAGTTAGCCATAAAAGTCCTCCTTGTCATAACCCTGTCTATGTCTTCAGCAGTCCATATGGCTGAACTTGGAACTTGGAATTACTTCAGGGTACTGAGGAGTAATGGACTGTCCTTGGGGTGTTTGCTGGCCCTGAGGTGTAGACTGGCCCTTGTTTTTTAAGGCTTCTGCTAAGGTCCCTTCCTCTTGGGGAACAGAGTCTTTTTCCCTGCGAGTTGTGGTGGACTTGTCCTTGCTAGCCTTCTCCTTGTGAGTGACTCTTTGAGGAGTGTTTTTTATTTTTGTTGATTTAAGCAGGCTTTCAGGGACATGCTTTTGCACCAATTGGGCTAATCTAGGGCTCGTGGTGCTTACAGCCGCTTTCGACGTGGTGTGTCGACTTTCAGTGGTGGAGCGGACCGAAGGCTCGTCTTCCAGTGTTCGATAGAGGGTTTGGACACAGCGTTTGGTTTGTCTTTCGACTTACGGGGCCTGTCATGAGGTGATCGGGACCACGAGTGCTCAGAGGACAGGGATTTGGTGGACCTCCCCCTTGACGCCGTGTGTGGGCGTTCGGTCGACGATGGCGTGGATTCCTTGCCGTTGGCTATGTATGCAGTGATGGGGTAGTGTGAGTACTTCCGCCGAAGGGTGTCTTCTCCATAACAGAGCCGCCGGCCTGTCTGTTGGGGAAGGGGGCTTGCACTTGGGAATCTAACAGTTCCCTGTTGCCTGCGCTGTCTGAAAAGACCGTGAGACTGCCATCACTGGAGGCTCCTTCAAAGTCCATGGCGGCCTTGCTCTGCATGGTGTGATGGGCCCATCGCTTTCTCTTCCGGCCCGAAGTGTCTTAGGCTTGAAGACATTGCAGGCTCAACAATGCCCCTCATCGTGATCCCGTGCTAGACAGATTGCACACCTGGTGCTCGTCTACCCAGGGGAATTTTTTTTTTATTACAAATGGGGCAGAACTTAAATGGAGTGTTCACCATATTTAAGCGAATTGGCACCCAGGAGAGAAAAGAGTTGTAAATGGGAAAATGCATTCTCCCATGTCCACCCCCCCCCACTCTCCCTTCTGTTAGGGCTGAGGCCCTGTGTGGCCTTCCAAGGCCGAAAGGGTCAGTCGAGTCTGGGACTTCGTTCGACAGTCGTCCTTTCCACCGCCGTCAAAGAGGTAGTCTAAGTCGGTTTTGAGAAAGGACAGAGAGTATCTAACTTTCATTTTTCAATATTAAATGGTGTTAGCCGAAATGAACTCTGCGATTAAGCGTCTGTCACAATGATGGAAAAAAAAAAAAAAAAGATCTGAGGGACCTTGAAGCGTGAAGGGCCATGGGTACACTGGACGTCACACTAGGGATAGTATTACTGGCACGCCCTGTTGACGTCCCTTTTCGAGTTTTGAAAACAACTAATACTCTGCAGCTTCCACTAGACGTCGGCCTATGCATAGCATGTGATATGTGATCTAAGCAGATTCCACAAGCCTCAGATATATATATATCACACACACGTACAAATAACTATAAAAACCCAGCAACGACAGAGAAATGCATTATGTAATAGTTCAGCACTCTAGATTTTCAACAGGGAGGAAAAACAGACTTGAAATGCAATGATGATTTTGTGTTCTTGGAGGAAGATGATGTAGCTAGTCTCTATGGTCCCAAAAGTGGAGCAGGGGCACAGGGCCTTTCAAATGTGCCTTATTCAAATGCTTGGCAGTTCAACCGCGCCTAGCTGGTTTTCAAGCAGCTGTACATGTGGATCGAATTAGGTCAAGAGGCATTGAGTCCTCTTAATCCAGGCAGTGAATCATCATCATAAAGTCAGGTTCGAGCGAGTGCTAGCGCAGCTCTGAGGCAGTATTGAGCAGTGCAGGTTGAAAGGATCACCAGAAGCAGTTTGACGATCGAGACTGAGTTCTGCTGGTTCGGGTCAATGAGTGACGAGATAATCGAGTGGTTTGAGTCAAACTGTGATGTGAAGTATTGTTGCTTTGATGCTGTGCCTTTTGCAGTGATTTGAAGTAGTGCGCGGTGTGCTAGTGCTCGTGACCGACCGACGACGAGACTATGCTGGAGTGCTACGGCATTAATGCTGGTTTGATTATGTGAGCACAGTGGCACGAAGTCAAGTGATTGCCAAAAGGCAACATTGGCAGTTGGCGACGAAGGTAGCTCCAGGTGATACAACAGCAAAAATGGGGATCCTGGCTGTTCTGGCTCCCAGGATGCTGTGAAACCCACATTGGGGCTCTTGGACACAGTGATTAATTTGAGTCTCTGCTGTAAACCTGCCTTGGCTGGGAGAACAGAGTGGCAGGCTTGGTCATCAGCAAAAGACACCCCAATGTGCTCTAGGAGTGGATAGGAAGTTTCCTCTGCTTTGGAGCAATCACCTCAATGGCTAAAGGCTTTCGAAAGGTCACACTCTCCCAAAAAAGGTCCACATCTTCCTTATGTCCTGGTTGGTCTAAAAGTGAATTTAATAAAGAATGGAAGACCCCCCCCCCCCGTTTATAGGCAAAGGTGATTGGACAAAAGCAAGCCTGCTTTAAGGGGTCCAATCCCTGCCCTTTTAACAAAGGAATCTTGCCTTATTGCATCATACCCAAAGTGCTTTGTGCTAAAGGAAGGGACAGGCAGGAAAGAGTGTTAGAGAGTGAAACAAGATGGTAGAATCCTTCCCCAACTGTGTGGAGTATGCTCTGTCTACACTAACCCTGCCCCTTCTCAGACCCATTGCATCACAGGCCCTTTAGTATGCAGCACACTGGTGTGAGGCTAGTATTTTTGTGTAGGGTGTGCTCTTTGATTTATGTTTCCCAGGACAGGTCCTGCTGATGAGCTGTCTTGCTGGAGAGAGGTGTTACCACACCTCACAAAGGATCAAAAGAGAGACAACTCCCACCGACTCCTGCTGCTGAGTGCGGCAAGGCAGCTAGTCTATGGAGAATACGGAGACCCCTTCACTGCTGGGCTGGGTTCATAGGGCTGACATAAATATGATCCCAATTTGATGTGGCTTTAATAATTACCATCCATCATATCCTAACTCAGGTATGGTTAATGTTTAAATATAACTGCCACCAGGATGGTTATTTTTGATAATTATTTAATTTGGTAACAGGATTGCATATTTGAAATGCTGTCCCTGCGCTGAAGTGACTTGGCTGTCACTGCAGCTGTCAAGAAGGCACCTGTGACCTATGAAGCTGCCCTGTGCCACTGGTGAGCAGGGTTGCAGATCGGGATACTGATGCAGCAGGGCACAGGTATGCACTATGATTTTGGCATGGAGTTTGCTAAAGGGGGAGCCTGGTTAGCACACCACCCCTTCTGAGACAGAATTACTCGGAATATTTTATTATTGATAAAAATCAAAAAAGCTAGGGCTACTATACTCTATGGCAATCTGGCTCACCTATGAAAACACAAAGTTGCATTTGCAACATTATAAGAGGGTCCAATTACACCACCAGCCGCAAACAATGTATACCTGAGCTAGGAGCTTATCAATTTATTTCCAATCCCTAGTTGTTGGTCACAGGATGACAACGAAGCTGGTCGACAAAACAGACAGCAAATTAGAATATGGCTAGACCCCTCCAAGCGCCTTCCAAAGGTCCCCAAATATCCACTATATTCTGAAACAGAAGAACGGATAGCAACTTTGATTAGCTCACTATTGGAACAAGTAATTATTTACCTCAATACAGCCCATATAACACTTGCATTCTACCTATGATAAAGCCCGGCAAAGACGCATTTAGCTCTGTACAGGATCTGCATGCTGTAAGCTGTAGTGTTGCCTTCCTTTCAACAGTTCTACATGCTCCTGTATTCCTCCCCAGTTACCTATTTTAAAATCATAGATTTATGCTCTGCTTTCGTTTGTATGCCAACACACCAGAATCTCGATAGGTGTTTGCCTTCACATTTCAGTAAGAACAATATACCTGGAATAGGCTACATCAGCGGTACACAGAATGTCCTACCTTATTTTTTCAAAAATTAAATAAGATCTGGATGGCATAATCCTGAGGAAGTTTGTGTTGGTACACTATACAGAGGATTAATTCCTAGCTTCAAGCTCTTAAAAGGCATGCAAACAGGACACACTGGGGCTTTTAACTGCTCTAGTCATGAAAGGTGACAAGGCCTCGAAACAGATAATTATGCCAGCAAAGGTACATTATTTGGGACTTGATATTTCTGCTGGAAACCGATGTTAAACAGGCACCCGTGTAGCTCCCACTATAAAAATGCACACACCCGCAACTGTTCTTAGAATCAACCATTTTGGGGGATCGCTGGATATTGCAGGCAATGGATATTAGGTTAAGCATTCCTTCTTAAGTCATTACAGGTTTCCACATGTTTTAGAAACACAAGCCTTCATAATTGTGACTAGCTATTAAATACGCTTTTTACAGTGCACTTGCGCTAGAACTGTCCAACTATGAAAATCCTTATACACTCTTTTGTCATTAGGGAAGGGGTTTGCTTTGGCTGTGCAAACACAGAAATACAGAGTTTAAGGGATCAAGAGTAAGACTCGGACACAGTCGCATGCTAGGTGTTAGCTATAGACTTATTTTCCAGAAAATAATAGAAAGGGTTGGGAGAAATCTTATCCTATGACGTGTTTCAATTCCTCAACAAAATTAAGGAATGTCTGTGTCAGGATGTTAAACAAAAGAGCATCCTCCGTCCTGTGTCAAAAATCCTGAACTGACCCTTACACTGTAAACATAAATATAAGGTGCACAAGGGGGTTCTTGTAAACTACACACATGTAGCTTTTCTCCAAAGTTCTCAACATAAAGGTCCAAGGTGCAAAGACAGAAAAGAAATAAAGTTCTGCTAGAGAAGGGGATCCTCCCTTCCCCTAGGTTTGTTCTAGTTTCTTAACCCTCTAATCTGTACTTCTGGGTAAAGATCCATAATGTTTCACTGTTCTGTAAACAAAAGAAAAATGGGTGCGGGGGTCTTCCCCTGCGTTCTGGCTCCTTGTTCAATGTTCCACTTCACAGATTCAAGGGGAACACTTTGTTCCCTCACTTCTTATGTTCTTGCAGTTTTAAGGAAGACATCTATTTCCCAATATTAAGCACAGCTGCTTGAAAGGTGCTGTTTGCTGGCTATCAACGCTGCCTGGAATTCTCCGAACATAATAGAAATTGACTTTGACTGCGGTACGAGCACCCTTTCTGCCAGACTCTGATGGACTCGATGAGGCCACTCCTATGTTAGTGTGAGCTAATCATTCTTTTGTTTTCTTTGCTATAGAGTTCATTCATCACGAATACGCCGGTAAACCCGCCTCTTTTCAGTGGGCTGGCCCATATTACCCAGGTGTATGCGCTTCAGTGCACGCTTCAGTTGCAGCTTTGGAAGCTGCTTGAAAGGTGCTGTTTGGTGCTTGCGCGCAGCTGCAGCCTAGTTTTAACCGTACTGGCCTTGTTCTTCAGTACAATCTTGAAGGTATTTTAACCAAGTTTGTTTTTATACGTAGTGTAAACCTGAATTGTAGAGTTTAATGGTTTGAATGCTGTTGTAAACCGTTGACCCACTTAAGAAAAAAGGGCCTGTGAATCACAAACTAATTTTCATTTTCAATTGATAGTACAGTGCTCCCTTCAACTCTTTGGTTTTCCTATGGTGGTATTGTATAGTTCTATATCATACACGTTTATGCAAATCGAACTATATACATTGAAGTCGAGTATGCCTGAACATGCTTTTATTACAAATTCTGGGTTGAAATTAAAACAAATGGATAGTACGCCACGACGGCGCTCTCCCGCCCTGTCTCAAAATAGAATAAAGACCGTGTGATAGAGCAGATAGAGATAGGCTAGACACTATACAGTTTATTTGAACTGTTTTTATTAATTAACTTATTTCACTTTCATAACAGAAATGTTTAACAGTATGTGCAACTGCTGGGTCTTAAGCTCGCCTGCCCGGCGTCCTTTGCCTTGATATTTTAACCACCAGTACTGTAGATCAGAGGGAAGAGTCTCTGTGCTTCGATTGGACAATCTTTGGCCTTTTACGTGTTCTGCCAAGACCATATGACTTGTCTTCTGATATTCTCCCCTCTTGGCTTTAACTAAGCTTGTCAAGCAATGTTCCGTGCAAGGACTTCACGTCCTACAGTATCCCGCTGTTCCCTTAAGGGCCTCTCTTTCACCCAATATAGATTATCAGGAATTCAGTCTAAATATCCTTTCCTTTTGTTGGGCTCCATCAATCACACTCTTTGTTTTCCATATGGAAGCGTTGTCTCTAAGTCCAGGCACTCAGACATTCGGTACAAACACCTCTCACCTCATTACATGGCTTCCGGACTCCTTGACAGCTTGTCAGTGTACAGCATTCCTTCGCGAACTTCTGCGTCTTCACAGGCTCTGTGACTCTATCGTACGCTGATCGCCGCGGCTCCACTGAGCCTCTTGGGGGCTCGGCTCCTCGTTCCCAGGCAAGCGCCGCCCCCGCAAAGGTGGGGGCTCCGATCAGCGCGACACTCCGCAGCCGCTCCTTCCAGCTGATCTGTGCGCTCGCTGCAGGCTCGTCTTCGGCAGGAGCTGAAGCGGGCGCCGTCTTCCCCCTCCTCACAGCTGATCCGTCAACTCCGACAGCTGCGCAGTACCAGTCTTTGCATCGGGCTTGACCCAGAGCTGGTTCAGGCCTCCAAACGTTATACTGCCTCTATTTTCGATCGGGTCGACAGCTGATCGACGTTAACTGTTATGAGACACTTGACAGTTAGCAGCTTCCTGGTTTCTCCACACTGTCTTTCCCCGTATCACTCCTCCGCTTCTCTTAAACTTTATACAACATTCTTCACAAGGCGTTCAACCGGAACATACATCGTCTTAACACGGAACAGGATTACCTAATAGGCCCACTCATAAACTGGCTCTTCTTCCGAAAGGGCCTTTTCTTCTCCGCCATTCGTCTACCACACCAAAACAAAACAGCCACATCAAAAGTCCAGTATTAAAGCAAAGCACCTTTACTCCCATTGAGGCACTTGCTTTTCTGTCAAAGAGGAAGGCCCTCCATCCAAGACCCCTTTATGACATCATTCCTGCAGCTCGCTCTTCCTGGAACCATAGGGATTTGACAGTGTTTCACTATTCAATTTACTCTGAGGTGCCTCAGCTTCCTCTGGCTCATCACAGACTGCAAAAAGAGATACACCATGCCGTGGCAATATAAAGCAACTCTTATTTAAAGCTGCTAAAATGGTAGAACATATACCCTCACATATATTTCCCGAAGTAAGCAGCAATCATCACATAACTACCTGTAAACCTAAGACTGATATTATAGGTGTGTCTGACATCACCCTGGTTAAGGGTTGTGGGTCATTGGCGAACTTACAACAATTAGTGCAGTTGATTACAACTAGAGACGCCCTGTGTATTAGTGAGAGCTTGAGCACAACCCAGCCAAACTCTGATTGAAATGTTCCCTTTCAGGCACCGAACGTAGTAAACCTACCCGCTGAGACCTACACTCAAACGGCTTGTAAATCTTTCTTTTCTGCCATTCTCATTGCAATGAAGGTAGAACCCACTAAGCAGGCAACGCTAGGTGAACATGCGATAAATGAATTGAATTCCAACTCCTCTTTTGCTTCGAATTGTTATCCTAATGCTGATTAACAGAATGTACCTGAGGTCTCATTTATTCAGTCCGAAAATGCATCCATTGCAGATTGTTCCTTCACTGCACCAACACCTAGAAAAGTGATCCGGTGTGAGCCTCCTGAACTGGTCCCGACTTATAATATCTCTTCCTCCATCTTGATTGAGAACACACTACTGGCCATGAATCTAGCTATTTCCTCACTTTTTAAGTTATTTGAAACACTTGATCATAAATGAACTGCCCAAACAACCCAGATCGAAAATCTACAGAAATGGTAAGCAAAACTTTCACAGTGCTACGCAACCCATAAAATTGAACCTGGCAAAGGCATGTATCCTGTTAAAACTTCCTGTTTTCCACAAGCCTTAAGGGATAATAATTCGACTCAAGCCAAAATTTCACATCTTGTGCCGTCTTTTAATCAAATAATCTATCCTGAGTCTGCAAATGACTATAGAGAAAAGTCAACTGAAACAAATCCTATTGTGCTTGATATATGTAAAGAAGATATGCGACATGTACAAATGAATACTACAAAGAAAGGATATACTATTTTCTCTAAACATCCTGAAACAAAAAAAAAGACGATACAAATAAAAGAAATTCAGGTCCGTGCCAACAGAAAAGAACGAAAAACCTTAACTCTGTACAAAATGCGTCACATTTTGCAACAACATTTTTCTTAAAGCCTTTAAGTGCTCCTAAAAAACTTCCACTGTGGCTGCAGAGGCTGTACAGAAAAAATATTTTGCGCTTGCACAAAATAAGAACAAAAACAAACCTCCAATAATCACTCCCTATCCTCCATTAGATGCACTGATTGAAGCTGTAGAAAAAGCCCAAGTGGTTAGTAAAAGTGGTGATGCCAACATTTTAGACTCTAAAGTTGATCCCATATCCCAATCAGCTACAGTCTTATCACAAGAAACAACCTCTTTGGAGGAAAGGCAAGCAGATATCAGAAAAGAAGTTAACTATATGGCCCACCAGAGATCACAGCCTTTATTTATTAAATGCTGTACTCTCCCAGAGCCACATGGTAATGTAACACCAAAAGAACTTACTAAGAATCAACCTATTAAGTCTGTCGGTATCCCAATGAAGAACTTGAGTGGTGAATCTTTAGCGCCAATATACTATCCATTGGAACACACGATAAAGTCAGCAGTAGAACAGTTTATGCTCAACCACCATTCGATACTGCATACATCCAATCTAGATAATGACGGATGTAATAATGATCAAATACCCACAAAAGAACAGACACCTTTGGCGCAACATTTAGCTCCGTCCAATGATATAAGGTTTGAACAACTTAAGCTGACTGAAGCCCCGAATATATGTCCTTTATACAAGATGCCTACAGTGAACTTAACTAGAACTCCACCCTATTCCCTGATAATCAAATGCAGAACCTTCCCACACTTAAAATATGATCTGAACAGAAGTAGCATTATGGCTATCCTGGCTGATATCAATGCACTTGAAGACATACAATCCAATGATCTTGAACAGATTGAATTTATTGATGACAAGACAGCTCAATCGCAAGAATCTGGATGCAATCTTGTGTTGTCTTAAACACTCTATGGTTGGCCAAAACTGAAATTTACGACTTAGGTTTCGAGCTTTTACGTGAGGATTCAAAATGCAATTACTTCACAAATACCCAGAACCCAGCACTTAATCAAGCCACCAATACATGATCTTCTAAAATACCATCTAAAACACAATACGACTGCCATTGTAAGTGCTCACAAATAGAACTAGACCAGAGCTACGATAAAATAGCTATTTCTATGGTGAGTTGGAATACTCAAGAATACTCTCATTTAATAAATAATCCAGCAAACAAACTGTAACAACATGACATTATTTAGTTACAAGAAACTTGGCTAACGGAAACTCCTTCTTGGGACAACTATTTTATTATTTTAAATCCAGCCATAAGATCCTTTAAGGGGCGGACAATGTCGGGTCTACTGATCGCACTTAAAACCAGCTCTAATATTACTCTGGAAACCCAAAGTATGGCGAATCCATATATGCAATATTTACACATCAAGATGGATAACATCCGATATTCTGTTATTAACTTATATTGGAATCCGGTAGCTTTGTCAAGTGATGCATTTTTCAAGGAATTAGAGAATCTATGGCAATTTATTACGGATATTCCTACTTATCCACATATTATTTGAGCTGGTGATCTTAACTTACATTGTATGATCAAACCAACTAGTCATGCCGATACTCGAGCTGTGCGTTGGATTAGTTATATGAAATCCAAAAATATGTCCATGGCTAATGGTTTCTTCCCTGACGATAATCCTCTGCACAATACGTGGAAACGGGGCTCTGCTGGTGCTGTTATTGATTACATTTACATCAACAGAGAATTGATGGCAGCAGTTCGACAATTCCTAGTCTGCGAATATTAAATCTAAAATGGAATTGGGATACAAAACTTACCAAACTTGCCCCTTCATATATGGCTGGCTTGGTGGTAGTTAATAATGGACGCAACAGACTCCACTGGACTACCCATAAACTAACACACTTTGAACAGAATCTACAAAACACAGTTCAGAGATGTTCAAATCTTAACTCCATCAAACAATTCGAGTATAGCGAGTTATTACAAATTTCCAGATCTACAACTAAAGATAAGAGGAAATATATTTTGGTTCATTCATTTGATCAGGTTGTTCATAAATGAAAATCCTTGTATAGACATGATAAAAGAAGAGCCTTATTACTTCCGGCTGAGCTTAGATGGCATGCCCTGAAAATGGCGAAAACAACATATAGGAATTGGAGGCGAGAATACCAATCGATCCTTTACCAAAAGGATGGCGAATGTACGCTAAAAGAAATTGGTAATTAAAACTCTGCACAGACTTGGGCCATGATTAATATGACTAATTTGTGCTTTCAAAATTCACTTCAAATTAATGATGTCGCTCCAAATCAGTGGATTTCACACTTCTCACGATTTTATGCAAAATTAGAACCTCCTTCCGAGCTTAACTTTGCTCTTTCTGATACACCTTTCTCTTTAAAATTCTCTGAAGAGGATATTTTATATCAATAAGTCTAGCAGATCCCGAGTACCAGGCCCAGACGGTATATCGAACCAAATGCTGAAACAACACCCTGATGCTTGGTCCTCTATCCTTAATCAGATCCTCAACACACAGAGATTACCAATTTCCTGGTGTCATTCTATCATAGTCCCAGTGTTCTATAACTATAGACCCATCGGAGAAAATCTTCTCTAGGATTATATTGAGAGACCTACAGAAGTGGATTCGATCTACACAGAATCAAGATAAATTTCAGACCGGTTTTGTGGCAGGGAAAGGGACTGTGATCAACATCACAACAATTAATGTAATCAAAGCTATGTGTCAACATCAGAAAGAGCCCTTATTTGTGGCAGTTGTCGACTTTAAAGAGGCATTTGACTATCGATAGAATCCTATTGTTAAATAAACTTAATAAGGTTGGTTGTCCAGATTCATTGATTAAACTAATTGGTATTTTGCACACTGGCACCTCCATGCAAGTGAGATTAAATCTTGAAGGCCTCATGACAGCTATATTTGCAAGAAGTTGTGGGCTTAAGCAGGGGTGTATATTGGCCGCAACATTATTTAATTTATTCATCTTGGACATAGGAACAAAATGTATCAATATTAATTCAGATGCACCCAAATTGAGATGAAGGTCTCAGCTCTTATGCCCAGGAAAATAATATGTCTGTCAACTTGGAGAAAACGCAGATTATGGAATGTGTTAAGTTCAAGTGTCCACAGCGGAAAATATTTAAGTGGACATTTCAAAATGTCTCTGTTCTAACAACTAGACAATATAAATATCTAGGTACAAACATTAATGACTGTGTAAACGACATTATATGAAACTGATTTGAAATATAAGTTACAAACACTTATCTCCCAAGCAAAATTATTGCTGTACAAATTCGGTAAATTTACTTGTTCTCCAGCTATGATGTTTTACATACAGAAGGTGGTACCAATTATAACTTATGGTGCAGAAACAAAATACCCTAAAGCGAGACCATTCTGGGATCAAATTGAAGGAAAATTGTGGCGTTCTGTTTTTAATTTGCCAAACTGTGTACCCATTGCCCTATTGAGATTTGAATTGGGGATCATTTCATTATTTGCTACCTACTCCTGGAAATTGTGCTCATTACTGAGGAAATGTTTATTATGTATACAATATCAGGACTTGTCGCAGCTTTTAGCTGTATATTATTAGAATCAGTACATCCATTCCCTAAAAAGTGGAGAAGCTATACATTAAATGTACTTTTTATTGCAGATATTTCAATTGAGTTACTGTTGACTAACCCAAAACGTGCACAAATGAAACTTCATCAGCAGGACTGGATCTGTACAAATGACCAATGCAAAACATATAAAGATTTTGATGTCTCTTATTTTGGTCACAAAAGATTCAGAACGATGGAACCATACCTTGCTAAATATCCATCTGCCCATTTTCGGAATCTTTATACTAGTTTCAGACTACACCTGTGGATGACAAGAGACATTCTGCACAGGTGTGGTATTCTAGAAAAACATGAGAGTGTATGCCGGTTTTGTAACTCAATTGATGCCATTGAAACTTTGAAACATCTAATAGCAGTTGGCCCGGCCTTGACAATAATTAGTCAAAAATGTTTTAGACATTTATTCGATAGATGGTGTTTTACATGCCAATGAATTTTGGATTCAAATTTTTAGTACTTCACGACAACCAGTGAGAATAGCTACCATACAATACCTTCAAAGATTAGGATTGAATGAATGTCAATTGACATTGAAATGTTGAAAAAGTAAATATTCTTTTAACTGTATTTTTTGTTTTATGTACAATAATTTATGATCTTGTATGGCAGCCTTTTCAATGTAGAATGTTCTTAGATATTATAATATGTTTTTAGTATGTTTTATAGTATTGTTAAGTCAAAATTACATTATTTAATTGTATTTTAAATGTTATTTTGAAAGGTTGATTTATCAGTCAAAAAAATAAAAAGAACAAGTTACTTCTTACCTGGTAACGTTCTGTGGACGGGATGTTCCTCCGACGTATTCCTTATCTTTGATGATACGTTTCCAGCCTGCTGGCCTCGGAAATTTTTTCTGTAGAGGGCGCTGCGCGTCTACGTCCGCCGAGTCGATGTCCCTCGACGGCCACCGTATCGGCGCCGACGTCACCATGCCCATAAATAGACACAAGCTGCGTCCGTAGCTCAGTTCCGTTTTGTAGTATAAGAAAAGACATGCCTGAATCGGTTAGTAACCTTGAAGGAGCGAAAGCTGCAACCACAAGGGAAGTTATCACTGCGGGGATGGATGGGAGGGGCGATAAGGAATACGTTGGAGGAACATCCCGTCGAAAGAACGTTACCAGGTAAGAAGTAACTTGTTCTTCGAAGGGATTGTGTCCTCTGACGTATTCCTTACCTTTGATAGACTCCCATAGCAGTGGTATGTAATTGGAGGAGGGAGTGATAGTGTTATGTATCCCTTTAGGGATGGACCGAATGTAATACGGCCTTGCCAAATCTGGTCTCTTGAGCAGTGGAGGAATCCAGATTGTAAAATTTTGTGAATGTATGTAAGGACGACCATGTGGCAGCCGCACATATGTCCCGGACCGGTACCCCTCTCTCGAGAGCCGAAGAGGCTGCGATACCCCTGGTTGAATGAGCCCTGAGATTTTGGTGTGACTCTTTCCCTGATGGCCAAGATAATCCACCTGGAGATGGTTTGTTATGTTATGGGTAGTCCCAACTTGTGACCTGAGTATCCTACAAACAGCTGGTCTGCTTGCCTGATCCTAGCCATTCTGCTGATGTAAAAGCTGAGAGCTCGCCTAGGGTCCAGCCTGTGTAGCCTTTCCTCCTCTTTCCCCGGATGGGGAGGAGGGTAGAATGAAGGGAAGGTAATTTTCTGAGTAATATGGAATTCAGAAACCACCTTTGGGAGAAAATTAGGCTTCACCTGAAGGACAACCTTGTCCTTGTGGAAGATTGTATGTGGGGGTTTACAGGAGAGAGCTTGTAGCTCACTCACCCTCCTAGCAGATGTTAGTGCTACCAGTAGGACAGTTTTAAGTGTGAGAAATCTCAAAGCGCAAGAGTGAAGTGGTTCGAATGGAGTGCCCATTAAGAAGTTTAAGACTAAATTTAAGTCCCATAATGGAACCTGGAATGGTTTTGGAGGGTAAACATTAGTTAGACGCTTGAGAAATCGTACCACTAGAGGAATTTTGAAATACGATGGTTCCTCTGCAGTGTGCTTGAAGATGGAAAGCGCTGCGAGATAGCCTTTTACAGTGCCAACTTGAAGGCCTGAGTTTGCCAAGTAGAGTAGAAACGATAACACTGTAGGTGTACCGCATGAAAAAGGGTCGATATTCTCTTCCCTACACCAGCTGCAAAACTTGTTCCAACGACAGCGGTATAAAGACTTTGTTGCTGGTCTTCTGGCCGAAAGCAACACCTCCATGACGTCATCAGGGAGATCCCAATCCTTGTACCTCAACCTTTCAGAAGCCAAGCATGAAGGTTGAGGGTTCTGGTGTCTGGATGGAGAACCTGACCTCCCTTCTGCAAGAGAAGATTCTCTTTGAGTGGAAGACGGATTGGAGGAGAGATGGACATATCTGGGAAGGTCCGGGTACCACGTTCTCCTGGCCCAATCCGGGGCAATTAGGATCATGGTTTTCCGGAATCTTCTCAATCTCCTGATCATTTGAGGAATAACAGGGACTGGTGGGAATGCGTAAAGGAGTGGGAACTCCCAGTCCACTACGAACGCATCTCCTAGAGCTCCTCTCGGGGGAAATTCCCTTGAACAGAACAGATCGCACCTCCTGTTGGTGCTTGTGGCGAACAGATCCACCTGAGGGGTTCCCCAAAGGGCGAAGATCTCTTGAAGGACTTCCTGAGCTAGCTCCCACTCGTGGGAGACTGTGCTCTGCCTGCTCAGAGCGTCCGCTGTCAAATTCTTCTCTCCGGCTAGGTGGACTGCCGATAGAGAGATTCCTTCCCGAATTGCCCAAAACCAGAGCTGCATTGCCTCTCTGCACAGTGGCAGTGATCCTACGCCTCCTCTTTTGTTGAGGTAGTGCATGGCCACCGTGTTGTCCGTCATTATCAGGACATTTCTCCCCTGTACTGATGGCAGGAAAGCTTTCAGCGCTAGTCTGATCACTCTCAGCTCTAATAGGTTGATATGTAGTCTGGACTCCGATGGAGACCAACGACCGCTGATGATCAAGTCGTTGGCATGGGCTCCCCACCCTGTGAGCGAGGCGTCTGTGACTACTGTTATCTCCGGCCATGGTTGCCAAAACAGTTCTCCTTTTAAGATGTTCTCTAAATAGGCCCACCATTGAAGGTCGTGGGCTACCTTGTCCGGAATCCGGAGGAGGTCTGACATTCTCCCTGAGAATTGTGACCACTGACTTCTCAGTGCCCACTGAAGAGATCTCATTCTCAGGCGAGCCTCTGGCACAAGGAAGATGCAGGATGCCATGAGGCCTAGCAACCTCAAAAAGTCGAAGGCTGGGAGATGTTGGGCATTTTGAAACTTGGTGACCATCTGTAGAATATCTTGAGCCCTCACCTCTGGTGGCGAGGCTTTTCCCAGGGAAGTGTCCAGGACCGCTCCAATGAACTGGAGTCTCTGAGATGGTATCATCTGTGACTTCTTTAAATTGAGGGAGAAGCCCAGTCTGTGAAGGAAGAGGCAGACATAATCTAGCTGGTTCTGGGCCTGTTCCGAAGATACGGCCCTGATCAGCCAATCGTCCAGGTAGGGATAGACGTGGATCCCTTCCCTCCTTAGACTCGCCGCCACTACCGATATCAGGTGGTGAAGACCCGCTGGGCGGAGGTCGGCCCAAATGGCA
Organism: Ambystoma mexicanum; assembly: GCF_040938575.1. Taxonomy (NCBI): domain Eukaryota; kingdom Metazoa; phylum Chordata; class Amphibia; order Caudata; family Ambystomatidae; genus Ambystoma; species Ambystoma mexicanum. The sequence goes on along the minus strand of NC_090927.1, from coordinate 276,491,791 downwards.
GAACTCGAAATTGATAATGAGGGTTGCCAATTGCGAACCTCAGGTATTTCCTTTGCTTGAGATGAATTGGCACATGGAAATAAGCATCCTGAAGGTCCAGAGATACCAGCCAGTCCTGGAGCTGGAGGGCCTGAAGGATCTGAGAGAGAGTTACCATCTTGAACTTGTCCTTCCTGAGGAACTTGTTCAATTCTCGTAAGTCCAGGATGGGTCTCAGTCCTCGTCCTTCTTTGGTATGAGAAAGTAGGGGGGAGTACCAGCCCTTGTTCCTGTCTGCTACAGGTACCGGTTCTATGGCACCTTTCTCTAGCAGGTCCATAATTTCCTGCAAGGGGAGCGGATCTGGAACTTTTAGGGAGCTGTTCCCCGGTAGATGACTCTGAGGGATGTGTAGAAAGGGTAGGCAGTAACCTTGGGCAACTGTCTCCAACGCCCAAGCATCTGACGTTATAGCCTGCCATTCCGTCAGATGGTGAGTTAACCTGCCCCCTACATGTGTCTTGTGTGCGAAGGCCTCAGTGTGGTTTGGGGGCGGCTGATGCAGATGCCGAGGGTAAAGAGGCACCTGCTGCGGTCTTAGTACATTTGACCTGTCCACCTCGGGTGGATCTTCTTTGGCCTCTTTGAGCCAGCTGTCCTCTGCCTTTTCCGAATGCGGAATAATAGCGAAAGGACTTTCCTCTCCCAGAGGTTCCTGAGGGGCGAAAAGGAGTTTGGCGGATAGCAGCTCCTAAGGATTTTGCTGCTGCTTTAGAAGTCTGTAACTTTTCCAGACTGTCATCCGCCTTTTTCCCGAATAATGAAGATCCGTCAAAGGGCATATTCAAAAGTCTGGCCTGTACATCAGGGGCAAAGCCCGACTTTCGCAACCACGCATGCCTGCGGATTGTTGTACTTGCCGCCATGGCCCTGCTGATACTGTCAGCGGAATCGATGCCTGTTTGAAGTGATTCGCACATGGCATCTTTGCCATCTTTAATGATGTTAAGGAAGGCTTCCTTCTCTTCTCCATCGGGTATGCAGTCAGCCGCTGATGAAGCACACTCCCATAATATGTGACTGAACCTGGCGAGCGTACAGGTGGCGTTGATGGACTTCAACGCCATACTACAGGCAGAGAAGACTTTCTTTGCCATAGAGTTGTACCTCGTCATCCCTATCCTGTGGGACAGTAGGGTAAGCAGTCCTACTGCTGGATGAAGTTGCCGCTTGAACCACCAGGCTCTCTGGGGTCGGGTGTTTTGACAGGTATTCAGGGTCAGCAGCCTCTACCCTATACTTTGTCGACAGTCTTTTATTGACTGATGGGATAACTTCGGGAGTTTTCTTTGTAAGGCTGCATGGAAGCCTCCTGTGGGCCTTTGTCCAATATATCTGTTACATCATCCTGTTGGAAAACAGGTGAAGGCGCAGACCAACCCATAAACTCAATTATTCTTGCCATCAGGGTTCTATATGGTGTTTCGGCATGTTCCCCTGGGTCTGGCTTTACAAATTCCACTTCTGGGGAAGTGTCAAGTCCACTTGCCTCATGAAGTGACTAGTTCCTTCAGCCTTCTTTCTTCAGAGGTAAAATCCTCTGCAGCAGGCAGTGTGGATTTCTGTAAACCAAACGTTTCTTGGTCAGAGTCTTCCCTTTCTTCATAAATTGAAGAAAGACCAGGGTATTCTGATCTCTGAAATGGAGTAAAGCCCATCTCTAGGGCCGAAGGAGCCAAACTCGTCGTTATTGGACGAGAAAATGTCGAAGTCGTCAACGCCAATGTAACCGGCTTCGAAGGTGCCGAAAATGGCGTTGAAAAAACTGGAAGGGGTCTCGAAGAACTCGAGAGGATCGGGTTCCTACTCGAGGGCATCGAGGACGGTCTCGGCATCGTGCCGGAGGCCCTTGCAAGCACCGTTGGCTGTGGAGCCTTGGTCCTCTCTTTCATCGGCGTTGACGTCGGCGATGGCGTCGAGTCGATCGACCGATGCGTCGAGGAACCCTTCGACAACAGCGTCGATGGCGCCGACCCATGCGTCGAAGGAATCTTCGACGACAGCTTCGAAGGAACCTTCGACGACGGTGCCTTCTTACCCGATGGCTCATGGCGCTCTCGGGTGGAATGTTTCGCCGGGTGCTGCGACTCGCAGCGTTTTGATTTTTTGGGTTTTTCACCCGGGGTATCACCCTCAGCTGTCTTCGAGGGGGTCGAGGCCGCGTTCTCGAAGACGCTTAACATTTTCTTTCTGAATTCCTCCCACTCAGCTTGAGAATTGTGTTTGGTGGGACAGGAAACTCTGGGGAAACCGAAGACGAGGAATGGGACCTTCAACGTCTCTTTTTTGAGTGTCTAGATCTCGACGAATGGTGGGAGCTGCTTCGAGATCTAGAATGGGAGTGTTTTCGATGGCGAGGAGACGAATGCCTCGACTCAGCCGACGAAACCTTCCAGGAGGATTTGGCTGACTTACCTCTCTTGAGCATCCCAGGGCTTTCGCCATCATGGACATGCAGTCCTCACACTCCGAACAATGGTGCTCGGACCCCAAGCACCATAAACGGACCCTGTGTGGATCCGTTATTGACATTTTTTTACCGCAGTCTCGACATTTCTTGAAGCCGGATCGCGGCGTCGTCGGTTCTGATGAAAAAGCCATCGAGAACGATAAGGAATATTCGTCGAAATAGATTTAGATAAACCTGACTGAACTGAGCAACGACGTTCCGAGGCCACACGAAGCGCGGAAAAACGGAACTGAGCAACTGACGCAGCGCGTGTCTATTTATGGGCATGGTGACGTCGGCGCCGATACGGTGGCCGTCGAGGGACATCGACTCGGCGGATGTCGACGCGCAGCGCCCTCTACAGAAAAAAAGTTCTGAGGCCAGCAAGCTGGAAATGTATTATCAAAGATAAGGAATACGTCGGAGGACACAATCCCTTCGAAATAAAAATATTAAGGACAATTTCTCTTTCCTTTAATTCCTTCTTTTATTCTTTCCTTCTTCTGTTGGTGATTCTCTTATTGATCCTTCAAAACTTTACTCAAGGGGGTTTAGCCATCCTTTGAGATTTCATTCAGCTTACAGTTCTGTTGAATATTCAAAGTCCAATCCTCTGTATCTTAATTAACTTAACAAGGGGTATGGTTCTTCCCTTCTCCATCCACTGTTCTTCTTTCTAACCCTGGTATACTCTCCTGCCAGGGTTTTTACAACGTTCTTAGTGATCCTTAAACATGGTTTGTCACTGTTAGTTCACTTCTCTTCTCCCTCCTGGTTTACTCCAGGATATTAGTTCGCTTCACTGCTCTTCTTAACTCTTCCTGGGTGTGAGTCCCTCACTGTGTGCCTGGTTCATTAGCCTACCTTTGTTTCCTTGCTCACTTTTTCATCCACAAAGTGATGGTCCTACAAAATCGGGCCACTGACCTTTTCTTGTATTGTATTTGTCATTTATATAGTGCCCTTTCTCCATTTGTTGTCCTCAATGCGCTTTGTGGTTGGAATGCCCTCGGTGACCATAGTCCATGTGTGGGAGATTTTAAGTGTTAATTTAAAGATGCGTGTGCGCATTTTGCCAAGTTAGGACGTAGGTGAGCAGGCTATGCTCCAGTAAGCATCCCACAGGTCAGGCACATGGACGGGTGCTGTTGGTGGTTTAGGATAGAGTACTAGTGCCGGAGATTCGATGTGTGCCCAGCTAGACGGACATTTTTTTTGTAGGTCTTTGTTGTATACTAATGGCAGAGGTGTTGAGGTATGTCAGGGGTTTCAGTGTGGATGGCTATGCCAGCTGCTAGACCAGAATAACATAGCCAAAGCTGCATTCTAAAGTGCATGGATAGGTGGCCGTGCCTGCGGCCTGTGTCCACAGACGTGGTGCAAGCTATAGATACAACTCTTCAATATTGTTGTTCTAGGTCCAAAGCGAATGGCTGGTCTCTCCAGTTGTGGTTTCCCTAGATTGAAAGTCTGAGCAGTGGTAGAGGGGCCCAGAAGGATAAGGGGGTTGGGTGATTTACAATCTGTGGGTGAGGTGAAATCTGTCATGGTGACCCGCTGCAAACTCTGCCGGCATCGGTGGAGGTTTGGGACGATAGGTGTGTTGGGGTTGAGCCAGTGTTTCTGTGCGCGTATCAACAACATAAAGTGTGAGAAGGTTTCAAGAGGAGGAAGGCAAGAGCCAGGTTTTGAGGGATTTTCTGAATGGCAAGTGAATGTCAATGTTGCGGATGTGCAGGGGCAGAGAGTTCCAGCTGATCGCCGCTTGGACGAAGGAGGAGGATCCGCCCAGTCTGGTGGAGTTTTAGTGTGGGACAACTAGGAGAGATGCTCTGCCAGATCGGAATGTTCTTGAGGAGTGGTAGAGTGACTTTGTTTTAGAGGAATTCCGGGCCTGTGGTGCGGATGGCACAGTGAGTGATGCACATGGCTTTAAAGGTAGTGCATGACCAATAGGGAGCCAATGGAGGACTGTTAGTGTAGGGCTGATGTGTTCTCTGTGAGGGAGGCTAATGAGTAGGCGGGCGGCAGCGTTTTGGTTTCTTTGCAGTTTCTAAGCTGAAAGCCGGGCAGTTTGCATAGTTTAAGCGGGAGAGGATGATGGATATGATTGAAGCAAAACAGTGAGGATAGGTGAGGTATGGGAAGATACACCAGAGGATGCGTAGATGGAAGAAACAGGTTCTGGAAACAGAGTTGATATGTTGGGAGAGGGATAAATCAATGTCCACTATGCATCCAAGGTTTTTCACCGAGGTGGAAGTTGCCAGGATTGAGGCCAGGGAATAGGTTGGAGAAGGAGCGCTGTTTTCCGACAGACTAGGATTTCGTTTAACCCAGGATTGAGTATAAGGTGGTTGGTCCTCATCCAGTAGTCCATATACGGGAGGCAGGATGACAGATCTGGACAGTTTGAGCCTGGTGATTTGGGGATTTTAAGGATGATCTATGCGTCATCTGCGAAGTTGAAGCAGATGAGATTGTGGGAGCAGATGAATGCTCCGAGTGGGTTCAGATAGATGTGGAAGAGGAGGGGAGATAGGGATGCTCCTTGTGGAACTCCTTTTGGTTCTGGTCGTAAAGGGAAGGTGAAAGGGTAGATGAAGATGATTTGTGAGCAATTTGAGATGAAAGAGGAGATCCAGATGAGGGCAGTGCCTTTGATTTCTAAAGAGTGTAGCCCATCTAGGAGAAGAACAAGTTACTTTCTTACCTGGTAACGTTCTTTCGATGGGATGGTCAGACGACGTATTCCATATCTATGACATGTAATCACCACAGCTATGCTGCTTCGGAAACTTTTTTCGGCGTCTGCGTCCTGCGTCGATGACGTTGATGCGCCGTCGTCGAAGACCACGTCCGACGTCATCCGATGTGATAAGTAGGACGCACGACGCCCGTAGCCTCAGTTGTAGTTTTTTCCCCCAGAACGTGTGACATTAGTCAACTGCCAGTCAGACACAAAGCCTTGTGGAACGTAAGCTGCAATCGCAAAAGAAATTCTGCAGCGGGGATGGCAGGGCGGGAGCGATATGGAATACGTCGTCGGACCATCCCATCGAAAGAACGTAACCGGGTAAGAAAGTAACTTGTTCTTCGAGGGGATTGGGTCCTCCAACGTATTCCATATCTATGACAGACTCCCAAAGCAGTACCAGAGCAAGGAGGAGGGAAAGAATTTAGAATCAAAATTTAGAATAGCCAATCAAATAGCAGAGCAAAGGACCGCCTTGACAAAGGCCAGATCATGTCCTCGGATGGAATCGAGGGAATAGTGATGTACAAATGTATGTACCGAAGCCCAGGTGGCTGCATCACAGATGTTGCGAATAGGAACACCCCTCTGCAGGGCAGTAGATGCAGCCATACCCCTGGTAGAATGGGCCCGCAAGCCAGCCGGTGGGTCCAATAATCCAGCGAGACAAAGTCTGTTTCGTCACAGCTAGCCCCAAACGCTTTCCAGCGTAACCAATAAAGAGTTGATCGTCCACTCTGACCCGGGACATGCGTGAAACATAAAAGCTTAAAGCTCTCCTAGGATCAAGCCTATAGAGCCTCTCCTCTTCCTTACCAGGATGTGGAGGAGGATAGAATGCCGGAAGAACAACCTTCTGGGCCAAATGAAATTCCGTCACTACCTTCTGAAGAAAAGAAGGACGAACTCTAAGGACAACCCTGTCCTTGTGAAATACAGTGAAGGGTGGCTTAACTGAAAGTGCCTGTACCTCACTCACTCTGCGAGCGGAAGTAACTGCAACTAAAAACATAGTTTTCAGAGTTAACAGCCTCAAAGGGCAAGAATGTAAAGGCTCAAACGGAGCACCCATAAGAAACTTAAGAACAAGGTTTAAATCCCAACCAGGCACCAGGAAAGGTGACGGAGGGAACACATTAGTGAGCCCTTTCAGAAACTGTGAAATTAAAGGGATTTTAAAGTAAGAACACTCTTCAGACGAGCGCTTAAAGATGGACAGCGCCGCCAGGTAACCTTTAATGGTACCCACTTGCAAGCCCCTGTGGGCCAAAGAAAGTAAAAAGGACAGAACCATGGGGATGCCACATTCAAAAGGATCCACATTCTGAACTCGGCATCAGTCGCAGAACTTACGCCAACGGTACAGAGACTTGGTTGCTGGCCTTCGGGCCGAAAGCTACACCTCCATCACGTCTTCAGGGAGGTCCCAATCCTTATACCTCAACCTTTCAGAAGCCAAGCGTGAAGGTTGAGGGATCTGACCTCTGGATGGAGAACCTGACCCCCCCCTCCTGTGAGAGCAGATCGTCTCGGTAGGGAAGACGACGTGGAGGGCAGATGGACAAGTCGAGAAGGTCCGGGTACCACGTCCTTCGAGCCCACGCCGGAGCAATGAGGATCATCCGGGAACCGAACTTCTGTAACCTCCACAGCACTTGCGGGATGACGGGGACTGGAGGAAATGCGTACAGCAGCGGGAATGACCACTCCACCACGAACGCGTCTCCTAAGGCTCCTTTTGGAGGAAATTTCCGCGAGCAAAACCTTTCGCACTTCCGGTTGACACTGGAGGCGAAGAGATCCACTTGAGGGGTCCCCCAAAGGGCAAAGATCTCCAGGAGAATCTCCTGAGCCAACTCCCACTCGTGAGAGATCGTGCTCTGCCTGCTCAGAGCGTCCGCCGTCACGTTTTCGTCTCCGGCCAGATGAACTGCCGAGATCGAAACTTCCTGCTGGATGGCCCAGAACTCGAGCTGCATCGCCTCCCTGCACAGAGGAAGTGACCCTGCCCCCCCTTTTTGTCGAGGTAGTGCATGGCCACTGTGTTGTCCGTCAGGATCAGGACACTCTTTCCTCGCACAGTCGGCAGAAAAGCCTTCAGGGCTAGCCTGACGGCCCTCAGCTCCAACAGATTGATATGGAGTCTGGACTCCGACGGAGACCAACGACCGCTGACTGTCAGCCCGTTGGCATGAGCTCCCCATCCCGTGAGGGATGCATCCGTCACCTCCGGCCAGGGAAGCCAAAATGGAGCCCCCTTCATCAAGTTGCCTTCGACGGCCCACCACAGAAGGTCCCAGGCGACTGAGGGCGGCACCTGAACCGGGTCCGACATCCTGCCGGAGGACTGCGACCATTGCGTCTTGAGTGCCCACTGCAAAGATCTCATCCGCAGGCGAGCCTCTGGCACCAGAAGAATGCAGGATGCCATGAGGCCGAGCAACCTCAAGAACTCGAACGCTGGGAGCGTCTGGGCATGCTGAAACTTGTGCACCATCTGCTGAATGTGAAGAGCCCTCACCGGGGGAGGAAAACACTGCCCCAGTGAAGTGTCGAGCACTGCTCCGATGTACTGGAGCCGCTGTGTTGGCGTCAAATGGGACTTCTTTAAATTGAGGGAGAAGCCCAGCCTGTGAAGGGAGTGGCAGGTGACGGACAGATGATCCAGGACTTGCTTGGGAGACCGCCCCCTGATCAACCAATCGTCCAGGTAGGGGTAGACGTGAATCCCCCCTTGCCTGAGATGCGCTGCCACCACCACCATGAGCTTGGTGAAAACCCTCGGGGCGGAGGTCAATCCGAACGGCAGGACCCGAAACTGAAAGTGCGAGTCGCCAACCGCGAACCTCAGGTACTTGTTGTGCTTGGGATGGATCGGCACATGGAAGTAAGCATCCTTGAGGTCGAGCGACACCAACCAGTCCTGAAGCTGAAGGGCCTGGAGGACTTGAGAGAGTAACCATCTTGAACTTGTCCTTCCTGAGGAGTTTGTTCAAACCGCGCAAGTCCATGATGGGTCTCAATCCGTCTTTCTTCGAAATCAAAAAATAAGGGGAATACCATCCCTTGTTCCTCTCCGCTACAGGCACCAGTTCTATGCCGCCTTTCTCCAGCAGGGCTTGAATTTCCTGCGCAAGGAGCGGATCCAGACTCTGCAAAGAGAGGTTCCCCGGTGGATTGTCGCGAGGCCTGTGCCGAAAGGGAAGACAGTAGCCATGGGATATGATCTCCAGAACCCACACATCTGAAGTAATGGTTTGCCACTCTACAAGATGCTGCGCCAGCCTTCCCCCAACCGGCGAACCATGGGACGTGGCCTCATGACTGAGTGGGAGCGGCTGCGGCGTTACCTGAGGGCAAAGAGGCAACTGCCCGAGCGGCCTTGGCACCACGGGTACCCTGTCGTCCACCTCTGGTACCCCTGCGGTGGCCTCTTTGACTGCCAGCTCCTCTCGCTTTACTGAAGGACGAGTAATAGCAAAAGAAACCACCCCTCCACTGCTGTCCCCTAGGACGAAAAGGCGGAGGTTGGCGAACTGCAGCGCCCAACGACTTTTGCTGCAGCTTTTGAGGTATGCAACCTCTCAAGGATCTCGTCAGCCTTGCTGCCAAAAAGGTGTTCACCGTCAAAGGGCATGTTGAGGAGCCGGGACTGCACATCAGGAGCAAACTCCGACTTCCGCAACCACGCAAACCTGCGTATCACGGTGCTCGCCGCCATGGACCTACTGACGCATTCAGCTAAGTCCAAACCCGACTGAACGGACTCACACATGGCATCCTTACCATCCCGTTCGTCCCCTTCGGGAATATGTTCAGCCGCTAACGCAACACAGTTCCACAGAGTGTGTGTGAAACGAGACAAGGCACAAATGGAGTTGGCCGCCTGAAGCGCCATACCAACAGAAGAAAACACTTTCTTCGCCCAGCCATCAAAACGTTTGTCGTCCCTATCAGGAGGGATGGTAGGGTACGATGCCTGCTTTGCCAGGGCCGTGGCCGCCTGCAACACCAAACTTTCCGGAGTGGGGTGCCTGGTCAAGTAGCAGGGGTCGCTACTGGCTGGACGGTATTTTCGCGACAAGGATCTGCCCACCGCCAGGAGACTCTCCGGAGCAGTCCAAGCCGCCGCCACCCTTCTCTGTAAAGCCATATGGAACGGCAGTACCGGGTCAGTTGGGGGACCAACATCAAGGATGTCTGTCAGATCATCCTGCACAAACTCCCCTGGGGGAGCAGACCATCCCAAGTACTCAGAAACCCTAGCCATAAGGCGCCGGTACGAGGAATCGGCATGAGAGCCAGGCTCAGGCCTACAAAACTCCACCTCCGGAGAGGAGTCCAGTCCACTGGCATCATGCAGTGACTGCCTCAAATCGTCCAACTGACTATGGCCCGAGACAATTTCATCTGGAACCTGACTAGGAACCAGGCCATCAGAATCCTCATCCGCCTCTGAAATATATTCCAGGTGGCGAAAAGAAGGCACCCGAGAGTGCTTGCTCTTAACCAGAGCCTTCCTAGGGGGTTCCCCCGTGCCACGGGGTACCTCCGACACGAAAGGTGTCGATGGCGTCGAGCGAATCGGCGCCGGCGTCGAGAGAACAGGCATCGGCGCCGAGAGGATCGGCGTCGACGTCAGATGCAGCGCCGCCAGCATCGGCGGCGTCAACACAGCCCTCGAAGCCGGAGCCCCGAGCGTGTCCTTCGACGACCTGAGCGTCGACGGCTTCGACGACTTCCTCGAAGCCGGAGCCTCGAGAAAGCCTGTCGACACCCTCGACGTCGATGTCTTCCTCGAAGACCACACAGGTGCACACGCTCTCTAACGCGTCGAGGACCGGGACCTGGAACGGGTACGTCGAGAAGGAGTCTCCTTGTCCGAACGGGACCTCTCCCGTGACTCGTGTCGACCACTCTTGCGAGCGGCGTCTCTCGACCTCTCACGACCGACCCCACTCGGGGGCGCGGACGGCTTAGTACCCTGCGACTCGAGAATCGCCAGCATTTTCTTCCCGAAGGAAGCCCATTCCTCCGGCGTCGCACGGCTGGTGGGGTAAGCGACGTGCCGGGCAGAGTCCTCCAAAGAGGACCTGGAAGACAACCGGTGTCGGCGCTTCCGAGAATGCCTCGAAGAGGCTGAGGAGTGGCGAGACCGACTCCTAGAAGGAGACCCATGAGACTTCCGACCATGACGCGGAGAGTCACCCCTCGAATCATCCGTCGAAAGCCTCCCAGACTTCGACTTCCGGGGCTTGGACACCCGACCTACCGACAACTTCTTAAGTTCGCGTAAGGCTTTGGACGTGAGCGACTGGCAGTCGAAACAGTCATCCGTGTCATGGGCCTCCCCGAGGCACCAGAGGCAGGCGTTGTGCGAGTCCGTCACCGACATCTTGGACCCACACTCCCCGCACTTCTTGAAGCCCGGACACGGGGCCGAAGACGAAGTAGAAGACATCTTCACACGAAGGATTTCCCCAAAAACAAACAGGTTCAAAGAACCGAGAAGAACAGAACTCCAAAGAGTCGAGGCGTTAACCGAGATTCATGAACCAACACATTCGCAGAAAAAACGGAACTGAGGCTACGGGCGTCGTGCGTCCTACTTATCACATCGGATGACGTCGGAGGAGGTCCTCGACGACGGCGCATCGCCGCAGGACGCAGACGCCGAAAAAAGTTTCCGAAGCAGCACAGCTGTGGTGATTACATGTCATAGATATGGAATACGTCGGAGGACCCAATCCCCTCGAATGGTGTGGTTGATGGTATCAAAGGCGGCAGAGAGGTCAATGAGAATGAGTACCGCACAACCTTCTGCACCCGCTGTTCTTTTTAGATCGCCCCAGATTGACACTAGGGAGGACTCAGTTCCTCAGAGTGGTCTGAAAGCAGATTGGGCAGGGTCCAGGATGTTGTTGGCTTCAGTGAAATGGCCGAGCTGCTTGTATGCAGTGCAGTCCATGAATTTGGCCATGAATCAGGTGTTGGAGATGGGCTGGTAGTTATGGGGAGGAGTGGGTCGATTGTAGGTTTTTTGAGGAGGGGTTTGATGTAGGAGGTTTTTAAGGCTTTCGGGAAGATTCCTGATGTTAGGAAGTGGTTGAGGATGGAGTGTGCAATATTGCCTGCACAGGTTGAGGTTAGGATGTTTTTGAAAAGGGCGGGCGGGAGGGCAAGCATCCTCTGGGGAACCTGATGGGCAGCTTTGTGCTAGGAGCGAGAGGAACTCCTGGTGTGAGATTGGAGAGAAAGAGCCACAGGTTTGTATCAGGAGGAGGTTTGGATGGGGGACAGGCTGGGGATGGGTAATGGGTGGGGGATTATTTCTAATTTAGAAATGATGGCAGAGTGTCTGTTGATAGCGGCGTTGTAGAAGTGTTCTGATAAGGCATCGCATTGGGACTGGGAGTTGGGTGGAGGGGAGTAGAGCAGCACGTGGCCTTGGATTCAGAAATTATTCTATGCAGTTCCTTGCTCGAGTTGAGAGTTTACGATGCTTTCTTGGTTTTTATTATCCAATATGTATCCAGTTATTATCCAATAGAATGCTTTATTTTATGATTTCCAATCTGTAAACACATGTTTAGTCTTGCAAGGGCAGCTTTGTTCTGGGCGGTTTGGCTGGTTCTCCACGTCTGTTCCAGATGGTGCTTGAGGGAGGGTTTTTAGCAATTTGAGGTCTCAGAGTGCCATTTCGTTGGGGTAAGTGGTTCTAGGGTGTTTGAGAGCCAGAAGTCAAAGTTTGATTGGGAGGAGGAGGGGCTTTCCTGGAGGGAGAGTGCTGGGAGTGAGGTTAGGAGGTAGTTGGCTAGATCTGGGGTGATAACTTTGTTTAAGAGTGGAGTAAGAGGTGTGGAGGTTAGTGGTTGGGCGTGGCCTTGTGCATGGGCCACGGTTGAGAGTGCTACAGGGAAGTGATCTGTTCATGTTGGGGTGCGTGGAGACAGTGTGGATATGCTATTTGTGGTACTAAAGAACTAGTCGAGGGTGTGGCCTCCAGTATGGGTGGGCATGGATATGCATTGCGTCAGGGTGAAGGCTTCTAGGTTGTCAGAGAGATCGGGTCATAGGTTTTGAAGGGGAGTCAAACCAGATGATGAAATCACCTAGGATGGTAAGTGCTGGATGTTTTTTTAGGTTAGTTGTCAGAGCATCGCAAAGTGTGTCTGCAAAGTTTTTGTTGTAGCCAGGGGGTCTGTAAATGAGTAGGAAGCTGTGCGAGGGTGAAAGCTGGAGTTTTACAAGAAGGCGTGGATGGAGGTGGACCAGGAGGGACTGGGGAGGAGGGGAATAGGGCTAAGAACGAGTTGGGTGCTCACATGGAGGCTTGGGCCCTATAGCGAGGTGGCAGGGATTGGGATCTGGGTTGGAGCATAAATGATGCTAGGTGGGGCGTGAGATGACATAGGTCTGGGTCTTTCCTTGACTTTCGGGCAGCCCTTAGGGTGTGGGTGAGATTGATTGTTTATAATGCGCTTATACACAAGTGTTTCAGAGCGCAACCATGCATGGGAGGGGAAGACCTAGGGAACACAGGACAAATGATCTTACTAGGCATGGTACATTCAGATTATGAAGGTGAACAGAAAAAGGAAGTGCGTGGGGTGGGGGGCAACAGGGACCAAGTGCGCCCAGTCCAATCAGAACCTGGGTTAAGTGCAGAGAGATACCACTCTCATGGGTTGTAACCGAAATGCAGTCTAGGCGAGTCTAAGCGTAGAATCCTCTGATGTTATTGTAAATCCAGCTGGGACTGCTCCAATTCAACCCCACAATGCAATGCACTACGTAGCAGACTCCAACACAGCCTTATCGGCTGTAAGGGCACCAGTTTTTGTAGCAACACAAATTGCAAGCACGCAGACGTGTCCGGCTACGATGGTTCCATTAAACTCTCAGGCCAGTGGATGTAACTTAGCTAGATCTGTGACAACTCCTTCTGATTCCATTACATTTCCGCTTGTAGCTTCTAACAATGCAAAAGAGCAACCAACCACACAGAATGCTAATGATCAGACACCTGTACATGTGCTGCAACAGGTGCCTTCAGTTGCTGCCCCACTACACCCGAATTGTGAGAAACCTGGGACTTTTTCAGGAGTAGAGTCCTCGCCATTTCCTTTGGTAATAACAAACACCATTCTAACTTCTTTTTTTTATATTCCCAATGAAATGAACACTACTATTTGTTGGACTAGTGATGTAAACATTAAATGGGACAGTACGTACAAATCACTCTTTTTTAATGAACGCTCTATATAAAATTCCATCTTTACGCAGTCTGTCACTCATGATGTTGAATGGATCAGACTTCCCAATCTGAACAATAATCGAATGTTATTGAAAGTCCAATCGACATAGTAGCAAAATTGCTTTGGGAATTCAAAACGGATTTGGCTTTATTAGGACTGGAGATGCACGCTTTTGCTTCCCTTGAAGAAGCTATGGCCTTCTTGAAATTTGAACCTCCCATCATAGCGGTTCCTCTGGGCATGCATGATAATCCAGCTAATAAGGAGGGCAATAACAATGACATGATGGAGCAACATGCATCGTTAACTACAGCGCTTAATGGTCTAAACTGGTTGGAACCTTTAATAAAGGCAGCAGTGGCACACACTCCTCCTCCAGCTTCTTCCTAATTGAATGATTTGCGCATTATCTCCGGGAACTGCTGTGGGTTCAATAATCTTTAAAAAAGGATGACAACTTCTGTTCAGCAAGTTTCTACATCAATTCTATTTGTCCAAGAAACCATGTGTTTGACAGATGTATATTTTGATGGATTTACTTCCTTCTCCTATATTGCAATTCCGAAAAAGGCGGGAAGACCTTCTGGTGGACTGGCAATCGTAATAAATAACCTCAGAATTACAGTCGAAAATATTTATGAGTCAGATCTACTTCTCATGATAGAAGTGGAATTTGAGGTACAGCATTGTAGAAATGTGCTTCATATTTCTCTGTACTGGAACCCATCTTCTTTGACAGTTAATCAGGCCTGCGAAGCATTACATGATATGCTTCTTGAGGCACACATTCATAGTCTGCATGCTGAAATAATAATGGGTGGAGATTTTAATTTCAACCCTCTATCCGTTGTCTCTGCTTTCCCCGAACAATACTCATTTCAAGCTATCGATGGTGAATGGTAGTATATGTACACTTTTTCTGTAGGGATGAGCTATTCATTTAGTGTTACCTTCCCCTCTTCATAGAGGTCACACCTGGCAGAGAAAATCAATTACGTCCATGATAGACTATATAGCAGCTTCTAGGAAGTTATCTGGCTTTCTCTCCCCCATCGATACGCTTACTCCTAGGTTGGGAGACCATTTATTGATCATTTCCTCCTTGAACATGGTTCCCAAACAGTTTGTCCTAGATCCTGCTTTGGCTCTCATACAAATAGATCGGGTCATGCTTTCCATAAAGTGGAACACGACTACTTGTAGAAGATTGACCTTTCTAGTGAATCGTGATCTATGGGTCACCTCTAATGATCTCTTTACTCACTCCGATTGAATCTTGCAATGGAACTTAAAGATGATTAGTTCTCATCTATGTACCATAGCGTCTTCTTTGAGAGCCCTGCATACTTCGACCTTCCTCCCTGCCTTAGCTCTCTCTAAGAAAAATCAGGAACTTTGAAAGTTAAAGAGAGCTTTAATGAGAACAGACATAGAGGTGAATATTTGCACAAAAAAATATACCTTATTGCACTATAGATTAGAGGCAAAAAAATATATATATTTTAAAAAAGAATCGCCTCCAGTGTTTATTGGAAGTTAATCAAAAGATGGTGTCTTATTTATGTAAACATAAAACCAAGGATATCTGGAAATTATTAAGAACTGGGCAAACCTAACTTTGCCTTCGAATCCGCAATTGATGGTCTTTCTTGGACCAAGTTCTTCAAGAATAAATATGCTCTTCCTCTTGTCTTTGAACCCTATAATGCTTTTTCATTTTGCCATTATATTCCTGACTCTTGTCCTTGGTCTTATGCGGACATCCTGCAGGCAATTATTAAACTTAAACAATCTAAATGTGCAGGCCCTGATGGACTTCCGCCTTGTGTATTAAGGACGACCCTAGATTCTGGGTGACATTTTTTTTGGGAATTGTTTCAGTCCATCTTTAGAACTAAAACCCTTCCTGCATCGTGGTTGACCTCCATTATCATACCGCTACATAAAAAGGGGCCTATTAATGACCACAATAACATTCGTCCTATAGCGCTTATTGATGTTGCCGCTGAGATTTTTGCCTTATTGATTCTTCATGAAATAGAAGCCTTCATTACAACAAATGCCATTTTATCCAAAGCTCAAGTCGGGTTTCGAAAAGCTATGGGGATGCAGCTAAATGCTAGTATTCTGGCTCATCTTATCTCCTCCACTCATCTTCCTGCCAATTGACCTATTTTTGTAGCGTCACTATCTTACATCAGCCTTCGATAGCGTGATTAGAGGGGTGCTGTGGTGAAAAATTTTTGAATTTAATTTCCCCCCATACTTCGTGGCCTTGTTGCTCTTTTACACCACAATACTAACTTTAAGGTTCGATCAACCATGAAGGCCTGCTTACAGATTTGATTCCCAGTGCGATCGGTGTCAAGCAGGGATGCAACCTTGCAGCGGTTTTGTTCAATCTTTACCTTGCTGACATTGATCGTATCTGGGACTCAGCAAAATCTTTTGTGGTTCTTCTGGGTGTCTCCCAAATTTCATGGTTAGCGTATGCGGACGATGTATTGCTTTTTGTTTGCACTCAAGCGGGATTGCAAAATAAGCTAGAGAGATTTTTTTTACAATATTGCAATCTAAACAATCTCTCCGTTAATCCCTCAAAATCTAATATCTTTTCGAATCGCAAAATATAGCGTAAATTCAAATGGATGATTAATCTAAACTAAATAAATCTTGTGCAAAATCTTAAATATTTGGGCTTTAACGTATCCAATAATGTTTCTTGGCGAGATGGCAAACAACTCTCGCTGAAAATGTTTTGCCATTTATCGGTCAAATGAAACTAATTTATCACAAACACTGTACATTTTCATCAATTCCACTACTTGAATTTTACTGTAAGAAAGTTGAAGCAGTCCTGTAGGGATTAGATGTATTTATTTATTTATTTGCATTTGTATAGCGCACTTGCAGCCCAGGGGCATCGAGGCACTGTAACAAGAAGATATAGGACTCATTATTCAAGGCATATATGGAGTATACATTTGACCAAAGGTCTCTTGGTTACACAGATACAGGCACAGATACAAAGGATGCATGACATGAGTTATACAGATCCATACTGACGTAAGGAGCATTTCATACAAATAGTTTAGTCTTGATGGCTTTGCGGAAGGCCTGGTGGGACTCAATCATTCTAACGTGAGGTGGGAGTGCGTTCCAGTGGGTAGCTGCCTGTATGGGAAAGCTAGACCCCACGGCGCGCATTTTGCACGTTTTAGGGGTGACAATCGTGTTCGAGTAGCACATTCTTAAGGGTCTAGTGGCAGTGTGCTTGGTAATTCTTTGGGTCAGATGAGGAGGAGAAAGTTCATGGAGGCATTTGTGGGTGAGTGCGAGTGTTTTAGAAACAATTCTTTCTCTGACAGGGAGCCAATGGGCCTGTCTTCTGATTTCGGAGATGTGATCTCTTCTTGCGGTGCCTGTCCCTGCCCTAAGTGCATTATTTTGGACTAGTTGGAGTTTGGCAATGTTTTTATTGGAGGTCCCAACAAGAAGAGCATTGCAATAGTCTAGCCTTGATCCGATTATTGCCCTGGCGACGGTGAGGCAGTTCTGGCGCGACAGGAAGGGCCTGGCTGCGTTGAGGACTTTAGAGTAGTATGCTGAGGATGCAGCGATGGCATTGACCGGTCTATCCATGGACAGATCGGAGTCAAGGTAGACTCGAGAGTCTTCACGTGGTTGGAGACCCTGATGGGAATGTTGTCAATGGTAAAAGAAGCGTACGGATCCCCGAGGTTACCCAAGGTACAGGGAGATCCGATAAGGAGGAGCTCGGTTTTTTCACTGTTGAGGCAGAGCCAGTTCTCTGCCATCCATGATTGGATGGTGGAATGGATGGTGGTGAGGGTTTTAGTCTCCACTAGGTAATCACCCATAAGTGGGATGAGTACCTGTGTGTCATACGCATAGTTTGTATATGAGATGCCCAGTGAATCAAGGATGCTGAACAGAGGCCTTGTGAAGAGGTTGTAAAGCGTAGGCCGATACATGATCCTTGTGGAACACCGCAGGTGATGTGGCTGGGAGTGGCACAGGCTGAGTCTGAGAAGACTTTCATGGCCCTTTCTTGGAGAAAGGAGGTGATCCATTTGCAGGATTTGGGAGAGAAGTTGGCTTGGGTGGCTAGGTGGTGGGCACAGGGTGTTGTGGTCCACCAGGTCAAAGGCAGCAGATAGATCCAGGAGCAATAGGAGGGCAGGTTTGCCTGTGTCTCTGAGATCGTCCATTTGGTTCTTTAAGTCCAGGAGAGCCGTTTCGGTGCCATGTCGTGGGCGAAAGCCGGATTGCCGCAGGCCGAGGAGATGGTTTTCTTCAAGGAACTTTTGCACTTGCAGGCAGACTGCTTTATCCAAAATTTTGAGTAAGAAGGGTACAGTGGTGATGGGCCTATAATTTCCCGGGACCGTTGAGTGGATTTTTGAGGAGTGGGCATACCCAGGCCTCCTTGAGTCCAGTTGGAACATGGCCCGACTGGAAGGAAGTGTTAATAAATGCTGTTAGGAATGGAGCTAGGGCCAGTGCTGAGTCTTTGATAAGGTTCGCTGGACAGACATTGCCCTTACAGTTCGAGGGTTTGATGGAGTTGAGCAAGGTGATGACCTCTGGCTCCGTGATGTGTTTGAAGTCAAATGGTGGGGAGGAAGTGGATTTAGTAGTTGTGGGGGATTCACAGTGTAGGTTTGCTATGAGGCTGGAGAGGGCTTTTTGGTGGCCACAAATTTTGGATTGAAGTGTGTTAAGTTTCTCTAACATGGCCGATGGAATGCTGTTGCACCACTTGTCATCTTTGATGACGGAAGGGGGTGGAGAGGATGGGTTTTCCAGTTCCCTAAAGATGGTGGATATTTCCTTAGAACCAGATTTGGCGTCATAAATCCTGGTGTTGAAAGAGGCAGCTTTGGCTAGGATATTAGATTTGTAGGATTTTTAAATGGCTTTGAACACTTCTTTGGTGGCTTCTGAGGGGTTAGTTTTCCATGCGGGGAGGGCGATCCTCTTCTGCGCACGTTGGTCAAGAAGTTCTTTGGAGAACCACGAGTTGGAGTGCTTGGCTTTCTTGGCTTTTTTGAGGGTCATTGGAGCGATGGCATCCACTGCTGAGGTGATGACATTTTTGAAGGTGTTAGCTAAGGTTTCAGGGTTATTGGAGAATGGGGCCTGCAGAGCTGGGGTAAGGAGGTAAGGTGCTAGGTTCTCAACTGTGAGTTGGCGTGAGCTCCTAGCAAGAGTCGCTGTGTACAGGAGGGGGGTGGGCGGTTGGAGGGGCCCTTTGTTGGTGCTGAGATTGAATTGGATGTAGTGGTGGTCAGACCAGGGGATGGGCGAGTTGGCAGTGATAAGCAGAGAGCAGTTCTGGTGTGAGATCCAATCGGGGGTACGTCCTTTGATGTGGGTAGGGTCAAAGATAGAATGCGCAAAGCCTAGAGTGGATAGGGCATTCTTAAGGGATTTGGCATGGGAGTCTTTAGGATCATTGAGCCCTAGGTTGAGATCATCCAAGAGTATGACCTGGGAAGTCTTTTTGATGTTGTTGGACCGTGCGAGGATGAGTGTGTTGTGGAAGTCGGTGCATGGATTCGGAGGTCTGTAGACAATGTGCATGGTTATTGTGCAGTTAGGGGTGGCATTAATCTGTAGAGGGAGGTATTCACTATTGTCGTCAAGTTGCCCTACCACTTCTCAGATGGCAAGAGTTTCCCTGGCGATGAGGGCCACGCCTCCACCCCTCAGAGGTCTTTCCTGAAGATGGAATACACAGATGGGATAGCCAGAGATAGTGCCGGGCCCAAGCTCTCATTGAGCCAGGTTTCTGTGAGAATTAGGAGATCAAGGTTGTCCTTGATGATCAGGTCATTGATGTCAAGGGCATGGGCAGGTACGGAGCGGGCATTGAGCAGGGTGCAGCTGAGCGTGTGCGCAGTTGGAGGTGTAGGGGTGGATGGTTTAGTGGGTATGGGTGGTGGCTCATGCATCAAGGCTAGTGTAGAGTCAGCGGTGTTCATGGTAGCAACAGCATGAGCATTCAGGATGGGAACATTGGGCATGGTAGGCAATTCAGGCAGATCGTTAGCAGCTTTGGTCAAGGGGCCAGTCGCATGATCATTCAATATGGGAGCACTAGACATTGGAGGCATTGTAGGCAGTACAGGTAAAACATTCTCCAGCATGGGAGCACTAGGCATTGTAGGCAGTACAGGTAAAACATACTCCATTTATATCGGGTCGAAATTGATATATACCTAAACAAGCTCCAAGGAAACCTTTGGAAATCTGCGATTGTGTTGCCTAACTATTTGCCCAATGCGATCGTGAGACACGAACTTGGGCTCAATTCGTTGGCCTCCAGGTTTAATTGGAGACTCATAACCAACTTTATGAAAATGCTCTTTCCGCCCTCAAATTCTCTTTATGAAGACTTTTCATCCATGCTTGCTATTGCCCAGCCTGATTCAATCCGTCAACTCAAACAGCGTATGATTGGATTGCTTGACAAGATTAACATGCAGCCGCAAGATCTCAAATGGCGGATGGGACTACCGAAAGAGACATTTTCTAAATTATTGGGCTGAAAATGCAGATATAATTTTGACTTATGGTTCTTTCTCAGAATACTCAAAATGTAGGCACACTCAACAACCAACCTGGGTTGCCTTACTTGACTTTATTTCCTTGCAATAAATCTAGAAATATATATATGAGATTTCGTTTGGATCTACTGCATACTAAGACACAAATGAAATATTGGTCTCACAGTGAAAACTTGAGCTTTGACACAACATGTTGATTTTGTAATGATTCTAGTGAAACTATAAAACATATTTTTCTCTTCCGTCTGCACTTTGATGTAATCAGACTGCTTTTGATAAAGGATTTTGAGCATGCAAATACTATCGTAGCCAGAAATTTCATTTGGAGTAGATGTGGGGCAGGAGCAATGCCATTATCTTGGCAACTGTACGTTTTGTACGTCAGATCGAAACTGAACTAGAAACTCAGAGCGAATGTATTGAACGCACATTATAACTACCTGAGTATTGTCGAACATTTTGTCATAGCAGAACTGTATCCTTGGAATTGAAGAGGGTATAGTACGAAGCAGGCCAGATGTTTGTTGAGTTTAAATATTCAATCTAATTGCATGCTAGGTATGTTGATTATTGTACCTTTGTTAATGTTGTTTGACATTATGTATTATCAACCACTCACTTACTTTGTAAGTGAAGGAAGAAATCTGTGGGAGTGTTCTATGTATGAAATATTGTTTAAGTTGTGTTTCTGATAGATATGAAAAGAGGAGTATTATGTTTTTTAAACAAGAATTATGTTAATTGATTTTGTAATAATTTGTAAAGGTGCGTATGCACCAAAAACAAATTATAAAAAAAAAACTTTTAAAAAAGTGCAGTAGTGGGGCGAGGCTGTGGAGGTTGGGGTTTTGGCCAAGGCTGCTCTTGCTGAGCTAAGAGATGGGAAGTGTGATTTGGGGGTGCTATGTTGTTCAGGAGAGGTGAGAGCGCAGGTGAATAGTTAGCGGGATGATGGAGTAGGAAGGTTGGTTTACCTGGGTTGCTGGGCGGTGCAGTATGCTCAGGTGGTCAATGTTTTCAACTCCTGCTCTCCATCGCGCCGCTCTCGCTTGTGCGGAACAAGACCTATGTAGAGGAAGTAGCAGAGGGGAAATGGGTGGTTGATCAAGGGTGGAGGAGCAGCGTATACCTTGGAGTATTGGAGGTTGAGGTGGCTGCGAGACAAGATGGAGGTTGGGCTGTGCATTGAAGAGGGTTGTGTTAGAGTGTGGTGTGTCTTGTTAGGCATACTGGTGCGCCAACATGCGGCTCTGATTTCAGCAGAGTGTGGGATGGTGTCTATCCTGCAGATAGAATGCATCCTTAATTGGAGGTCACACATGTAGGGACTGTGCAGTTGGGTCAGGTGTGGGGGTAGGGGTGGTGCGTCTGGGCAGTAAGTGTACAAACAGACATCTGGATTAGAGGCACCTGAATAGAGGAAGTGTAGAAACATGAACGCTTAGATTTGGGACACCGGATTAGAGGGAGGCATGCCCACCTGGGGCCCAACAGTAGAGGTAGACTCACCCAGCCCTGGGACACTTAGGCAGAGGGAGACATGCATAAAATGGGAGCAAAACAGAAAATGCAGTAACACCAAGATTTGGGACGTCTGGATAGAAGGAGAAATGCATAATAGGGGGTTTGAGACAGGCATGGCATCAAGAGAGACAGACTCAAATGGGCTTGTTTGAGTCCAAAGTAAAAGTCCATCTGTCTATAAACATATGCATTCCCTCACTCTATTCAAAAATGTGATAGGAAGTATTTTTTTAAATAAGAAAAATAGTGGTTCAACAAAAATGGAAACCAGGATTGGTTTCAGGTGGTCTTTTCACCAGGTGCTGTTGGGTCAATGTCACACAAATAAATTCAAACAGAGCTATTTGTTAGACCTTCTCCACAAGTCCCTTGTAGTTATTCCAACTGCCTTTGGCAGTTCTTCGGGGTCCCCTTCCCCAAGCTTCAGCTTCATCAAGTTTCAAAACACCATTCAAAATAACAACACAGTTCCTTTTGCAAGCTTTCCAGGGTTCCCTTCCCCACACTTCAATCCTCTTTACCAGTTCAACAAAACTTAACAAGTCTCTAACTTGGTTAGGCCTCTTAGGGTTCCCTTCCCCAAGTTTAGGCCCTTTTTAACTTTGAAACACAAAACTCAGTTCTTAATCGGGATGTACTTTGATTTCTTAGGTCTGCTTCCTTCCTCATTTCCTCAATGTTAGGGAGAATGCTCTGTTTAGGCTGAATTTCCTAACCTAGTGAGTCCCCCAGCAGCTTTGCTGGATTTTTGGGGTTTATCTGTTTCTTCTGCCAAGAGTGAGACTCTTTTACCCTCACTCTTGACATGATTTGAGTGTATCTCTTTGATTCTATATGTGTTTAATGGGCTATGGGGTCTTTTACTCCATAGGGCTTCATGTGTTTTTGTGATGTGTGTTACACAGCACCCTCAGTGCAGTAACACAGGGGTGTCATAGTGACCCCCCCCCCAGTATAGACTCCATACCCTGGGACTGACTACTGTCTCCCAGGGCATGTAAAGTCACCATTGACTTTACTAGTCTCAAATTCTGAACAGAACCAGTACAAACCATCATATTGTGGACGTACTGGCTGGGGCGATTCATTGCCCCGGGGACTGTTAGTCGAGGGGGCACGTCTCCGTCCCCCCTGATCGAGTTTTGGCTGGTGGCAGTGGATACTACTTTTTATATTCGACCGCGAATATATCCCTATGGGATTTCCCATTGTTCGAGAATACCAACTTTAATTATTTAATTCCTATAGCCTCGAACATACCGCCAGTTTATTTATTTAATATTAATTCTCCGGTTGGTATTTTTTGCCAGAACTCGGTTCTAAAATGGCGTTTGTGTTCGCTTCTGTGACTCCAACCCAAGTTGAGCCCTTTGTTCCACTTTTTGGCAGGCCCAAGTGGTGAGCCGACCGGCTCACCATTTAGCATGCTTGAGTGACAGCTAGGCTGAGTGAATGGGGGTTTTCTGCATAAAAGCAGGGCTTTGGGGACTGGAACTTCAGAAGTCGCCACATGACCTAAGAATCCGACGAGGGAGAAGCTGAGCCGACCTGCTACAACGACACCACCAGTGAAGCCCTGCTGAACCGTCTCACCACTTTTCCCAACGACAGAGGAGATCTCCAGCCCGGAGAGTCTTCTTCCTTCGACTGGTGGGGATAACCAGTCTGCTTCCTTTTTCACTTCCCGGAACATCTCCTGGCCGCCTTGCCTGTGCCAAGCACCCCCAGCAACCGGGATACCACGTTTTACCACTACTGCGAATCAAAGGGTAGTACCTTTAAAATCTCAGCGGCTGGTTTCTTCCCTGGCATTGCAACGACCTTCATCTTTCCTCCACGTCGAGATCTTCTCTTCCTCTGGACAACGCCGCGACTTGCACCCGCTGCCAGGAACAACTGCCCCTGCTGGAGGATCCTTTCCACATAAGGTACCGTGTTCCGCCTGGCTTCCCTTGCAACCGACTGTACGGGGTAGATTTAGCCCCCGGCTTTCGATCCTGGGTTAGCCTGGGACACCCTGGCTAAACTTTTCTGAGCCTAACTAAAACCGTTCCGAACTCCCTGCAAGACTTAAGCCTGTTGTCATTGTGTGATCTTGGGTGCATTTGTGCCCTGCTCTCTCCAAGAGTGGGCCTGGCCTATGGACTTTGGCTCACAAGTAACTTATGACTTTCCTGCCTTGCTTAAGAGTTCCTAAGTATTAGTGTGGTGCATTTTCCTACCTTCTGTCTTTTTCCCTCCCTTTTTCGTTAATTTATTGGAGTGCCATCTATAGTTAAGCGCTCACCTCTGTCTGGAAATAAGTGGTGTTAACTAAGACTTGTCTGATAAGGAATAAGGAGTGTACATATAATAATAGTAATTGTGTTTAGAGTGATTTACAATAATAGTGCTGGAGTGTTTCAATAAGTGTGTTTTTAAATAAATAATTATACACATTGATACCAAAGCTCTGGTCAGTGTTTATTTGTGCTATTGTATCCGAGTACCTATTGTGTATATTTTGCATACTGCCTAACTCTTCTTGAGGGAAGTCTGACTGCTCAGCCACAGCTACCAGGTAAATCTGGGTGGTACAGACTGCTACCAAGTGGGTTTACTGCCAACACCTATAGTCTTAAATCTTTTGCAGTGGTCCCCAAGGGAACTGCACAGGTTTCTGCCTAACACTCAAGCTCTACGACTCTTCCAGTTTCCAGACACGACATGTAATTTATCACAGTTCTGTCTTGCATTCGTCAACAATTCTTTCATGGGTTAGACGCAGAGGCTTTCGAAAACGTCAGGCATTTTGCTTTTCCTAGGCGCGACCACTCTGACCCTCTCTTTGCTCTCATGTTTTTCTGGTACCTCTATATTTCCTTCATATGCTATTTGCATCCCTTTTCTTCTGCTTTCCTTTCCGTGCACACTCTTTAACGTGCCCCTAGCACTTTGCTTTCTTCTGCGTTCGTTTTCGTGCACACTTTCACCCTCCAACGTGCCCCTGGCACTTTGCTGATCTGTTCTTCCTTCCGTGCACACTTGCACCCTCTTTACTAATCTGCTGTCCTGTCCGTGCACCCTCTTTTGGTTCCGTGCACACTTGCACCTTCCTTTGCGTACCCCATGCACTCTTCTTTACCTTTTGCGTGGCCTTCTGTTACTACAGGCCATTCACTGTTTCTTTTCCCCTTTCTCTCATCTTACGTTTCGATCTAGCCTTTATTTGCCTTTCGCCCCGATCTGCTGTTCTTTTGCTGTGTCTCTTTGCTGCACTTTCAACCTCCTCACTTTTCTTTCACTTTGAACTTTCACACTTTTCTTTCTTTCTGGTTCTATGCCGCTTTTCCTGCTGGTGCCCTTCTCCCGCTCCAGGCTCATTTAAATGCACGCTCCCGAGTTCCTATTACATTCTTTCATGCACCGCACCAGGCAGCTTTGGGTAGAGTTGACTCCTTCAGGCAATGAGGGACTGAGGTGAGGGTTTCACCACCTGCCCCCCAGGCAAGCTTGGGGTCGGCAATGACCCCAAGAGAACAAGTACTTAGCTTGTCCATGCCTGCGGAATGCAGGCAGTGCTTCTCGGCTCCCTCGCCACACTGCAGCCCACAGACACCGGGCCAGCGTGTCTGCATGACTACTTCCTCCTGCCTGCAGGCTCCTGCTTCGCTCCGCTTCTGGGCTTCACTGGACCGGACTGCATCCCCAGCTCGCTCAAGTTTCTGTAACTGACCAAACCTTTTATATCTGAACACAGTTAAGTGGAGTAAGGTGTGAATGGTTACCTACCCATGCATGACTGTTAGTGGGACAGCGTTGTTTTCTAAAGTCGGTTGCGCTTACTTTCCCCATGTTATTCCTATTGGTAATCCTCATTGATCTTAGTGGCCGCCATAATGGGGATGGTGAGATTGTAAACCGTTTGAGATTGGAGAAGAGTGTTGAAAGGCATAACCGAGTTTACGTTGAGTTTTGGTCACCTTATCTGAATATTGCCAGGGGATATATGAATGTGTGTTTGTCCCTATGGGAGGATCTAGGGAGGATCACCTGGGTAGGAGGCCTTCGGGACTAGGGGAGAAGCACCCAATGGTGAGACCTGGTATGCCCCTTTTTTCACAACCCATTTAACCGCTACCCCTGCTTATTTTATGGGAAACTACAAATTCCATCATTCCTCACCACTTTGTCATGACAAAAGCACTGCACCAAGGAAGATGAGGCATGAGGTTAGAAGGATTACCTCCCCTGACTTGCATTGGCCCTGTCCATGTAATGAGGCTAGGCAGGGTCAGGAACATATCTCTAAGAATGTACACCTGCCACTTATTAACACTCCCTGTGAAAATAAAAGGTGGTGCGCATAGGCACACTTTGAGCGAGGCTGGGTATGAGAAGGAACAGCTCTTCCGAGGCTGATGTGAACCAGTCTGTGGAAGGCCAATGGGCTGATCGACAGTTGAGGATCAAGAGAACACCAGGCAAGATTTCAATACTTTTGGGAGGTCGTGAACATTCAAAGAGCAAAGCCGAGCGAGCGGAGGAAAGAAACCTTCAAGTTGCCAGAAAGTGGCACGCGACCCTCCCGAAAGAACGGCGGAGTTGGGGAGGAGCAGAAGAGGCATTGGTAAAGGCCTTGAGCTGCAGGAAAGAGAAGAAAGAAATCCTATTAACATAGCCGGTGAGTTATCGAGGGAAACAAAAGTCTGGTTGATGTTAAAGGGAAAGTAACAGTCATTTGAAAGTTGAAGGTTGCACGTCTGCTGATAAAACGCAGATGAAGAGAACAATTGTTGAAAGACAAGGATACAAAGTAGCAGAGTGGTCCTGCGAGATGAAGTTGCATTCAAAAGGCTTTGGGAAATCTTATGAATTTTGAAAAGGTTACAAGCAGAGATCAAAGGAAACCACGATAAGGAAAGAAAGTTGAATAAGAGGAAAGTAACATTTGTGAACTATGAAATATGCCAACTAAAATAGAAGAACTTTGGAAAAAGGCCAAGAAGGCAAGTGAATGAGAATACGAACTACAAGTACCAAGAGGCAATTGGTGTTGAATATGAACTTTGAAAAAGACAAAGAGAATAAGAACTACAAATACAAATATTGGTATTGCACATGAACTCTTTGGAAGGCCAAGAGGGAGAATCATAAGCACCAATAAGCATTGGTGCGACAAGATGTTACTGATTGTGAATTGAAGGATTGTTGAAAGAGAGGTCTAAGCGGTCATGCAGAGGTCTATTGTTATTCCTTGCAGCCTTGAAAAGTCTTTGACAGTGAAACAATATACAAGACAAAATGTGGGCAAGGGAACTCCCACAAAGTAGAGACAGGCTCGAGCCCCGCAGAGGGACGCTTGTGCAGAACTTTGAGAATATATGAACTGATTATAGGTGGCAAGGCGGGCAAACCCTAAAGAAGTGATTGAATTACCAGAAGTTGAAAGCCTAAGATTGAACTGCTGAATTGTACCAGTAAGCAAAAGTGTGCATGACTGATAACTGTACCATCCACTCACGTTGGTGCTGAAGCCATTCTGACATTTCCTTTTGAGACACTATTTTCATTGTTGTATTCCCTTAACATATGTGTTATTCTAAGGAGGAGGGCAAGGTTACGTTTTCTTAGAATAGGCCTTTTTTATTTTGACCAGACTGACTTGGACGTATTTGTTACTGTTTAATGGTCAAGATTACTCCCAAATGGTCAGGATTACTCCCATTTCAGAGTTAGGGCTAGTTAGAAATTCTAACATCCCAATCAAAAGTGTAAATAAAGGTTTTTGAAGCTTGTACTCATTGTGTTTGTGTCTACTGCTCGATACCATGTAACACCTAGATTTGGGACACCTAGATACTGGGAGAAACGCCTCAATGGGCTTACAACAGAAATCTGTACATGCAGTATCACCTAGATTCAAGAACAGAACCTAGAATTGGGAAGCAGGAGTTAAAGAAATGGTGCTTAACGGGTGGAGTATAGCAGTGATAGGCCTGTTCCTCCCCACCAAGGCCACTCTGTCATTTGCTGCTGGCTGACGCAGCTTCCCAGGCAAACACGGTCTGGAGCTGCCCTTTGCCTCTGGGCCCTTAGCCAAAGGGCTGCACAGGCAGGATGGTGCCCTGGTAAGATGTGTAATATGGGCGCAAAGGACCAATCAGGGGAGGGGGTGGGCAGAGAGGTAGGATTCAAGCACAGGGAAGCAGGAAATGGGTTGTGCAGAGCAGCAAGGCCACTAATACAATGAAAAATGCCCAAAATGACAAAATCAAGTAACAATGACAGATTGCTGGAGAGACAGCCTCACCTTACAGCAAGGGACCAAAGTGGCTCAGGGAGGCCCCACCCCTGATTGGCCCTTTGCTTCTGTTATACAGGGACAAAGTTATTAACATTTTATTTTTAAAAATGTTTTATTGATTTTTACAACAAACAAAACATAACCATCACACCCGACATTTTCGGTCACAAGCTTCTTAGCATACATTTGCATATTATTTATTACGGTCTTCTCCCCTCCCCCCACTTTAACTCATGCTTCCACCTTGTTCTTCGGATTTCCCTTCTCTTAGGGTTAATCCCCTTCACTGTTCTCGGACGTGTCATATTCGCTGGAATTGGCCTGGGAGGATCCTGACAATGTGGCTACCAATTGTCTCCATGCTCCACTGTCTCGGCATCTGCCCATTTCAGGAGATCATTTCACCATACCTCTATTCTGGGTCTGTGGGCTGCTTTCCAGCTCATGGCTATTCTCCTTTTGGCTAGAATGTAGGCCAGGTCCTTGAGTTTGCAAACTTGTTTCAGGTTACGTGGTCTGGTAAATCCTACCCATCATGCATGCCCATACAGATTCCACATCTAGCTTGATTCCCTTTTCAGATAGTCTTAGCATAACTTCCTCCCAGAATGTTCACACCTCTGGTCATGCCCAGAACATATGGATCATCCCGGCATCCACCTCCCCGCACTTGGGAGGGAGGGGTCATGTATGCCCTATGGGTGATGTATAACTGAATCTGCTGCAGCTTCGCATTCCTAGACACCTTTTTATGATCTCTGAGCTCTTTCCCACTGCCCATCTTGCATCGGTTCACCCGCTTCCTCCTTCCAGTGCCGTCTCAATTGGAGCAGCTCCTTACCCACTCTAGACATCACCAGTTCATAAATCCGGGATATTTTGTGCCCTCCCTCCGAGAGATTGTATATCGTTTCTATGGCAGTATAAGGTTTTTCTGCCAGTGCTATTTCGGACCACGAAAGTTCTTAACATTATTCACATTAGTTTTAAGTTCTTTACTAGCTTCAATTGGCCTCTCTTGCAATATAACCTCAACGTGACATTCGCCCTAAGGTGCTCTGGTACCCCATTCACTTTCTCTGGGTTTACCAGGCAGCTTGGGTGTTCATCGTGTCCTTCCTTCCTCTTTCTTGCCGTTTGCTAGTTGAGTGTGCATTCCGTTAGCCAGTTGGGTTTTACTTCGCCTTCCTCTGCTTTCGGTTGCTCCAGTTGCCTGCGGGCATTCGACACTGAGCTTTCATCGGCTCAGTCACTCAGTATGTTCTCTGACAGCCTCTGTGTTGCTTATCACAGTTTGTAACTTGTTCTGACACAGGTAAGAACGCCAAAAAGGAGCAAAGTATCCCTCTCTCATGGCTGCCTCCCCGCTGCCTCCTCGAATATTTCTCTCTTGCGTTCTGACCAGCATCAGAACAAGTTACAAGGTGTGTCTTCTTCGTGACAGCGTCCATGCTGCCTTTCACCGTATGTTCGTCTCTGACATTCTCAGCCGTGTCAGAACAAGTTACAAAAAGTATTTGCCTCTCACCACTTCTGATCAGCTGTGTTCACTTTAAGCTTCCTGCTTAATAATTTCCAAAGACTAGAACGCAGCCCTGGCTTACCCCTTCTGGTTATATTCATTGCTCCATCCCTCTTCCTTGTCCTACTAAAAAAGGGGGGGGTTAGGTAAATAGGGTGGTTGGGAAAACCTACATCACAATAAGCCATATATTCATGTTGCAGAGATACTTGGGTGTCACTAGGAATTGTGGCTGCAAGGTTGTTTTGGTCGAGTGTTACGGTTTCCCTGGGGTTTGTCTCCCCCTACGTGGTCCTCGTGCAGATAGCCACCCCCAGGTTCAAATTCAGGTAGCATCTTCCTTTCCCTGGCCACGCAAGAGAAGACTTTCTCCATAGAAGCAGTGATGATAGTGCTAGATTCGTCACAAGGTACAAACATTGTACATTACCCAAACCTATCAAAACATCATGTTCATACCGAAGATATCCATCAATCACTGATAGTCACAGGTGGATAACAACAAACCTTTTAACATTTACATACATCATGCTCTTTATATCAACTATATACTGAGACTTATTAATTCTGTATAGCCTACAAATACAGAATAGAGTGTGCAAATAGCTGCTACTGCTTAAACCCAAAACTACAAAGGCTAGCCACCTTCACATCAGCACTGGGGCTGAAGGATGTGTGGCACGACCTTCACCCCGAGAATACTCATTCCACTCGGGCGTCCATGCATCCCTCTCTAGACTTGACTACTTTTTCGTTCCAACCACAGAGGTGCATAGAGTACTTAACGCCACCCTACTCTCGCGTGGCATCTCTGACCACTTGCCCCTACTAATAGAACTATCAACGACAAGGCCAATCCCTCCACCTTCATGGCGTCTTAACAACTATTACTTAGGCTTCCCGGAGCTTGTAGAACGCATTTAAGAAACTACAACCAATTACTTTGAACCAAACGCCGGGTCAATCGATAACCCAGGATTGTTATGGGAAGCGTATAAGCCGGTGTTGCGGGGAGAGATTATCTCCTGGACAACGGCGCACAAAAAAGCTCAAATACAAAAAGTAAAAGAGGCTGAAGAACAGGTGGAACGTGCAAAGCAGGCACATCTGGCGCGAGACCTGCCTGAAACTAACCCAGCACTGGTCCTTGCCCAAAAATAAAAATGCACAATGTAGCCCTAGACAACGCTAAACAGGCACACACTACGATGCGCGCCAGATTATATGAGACTGGAGATAAGGCGGGTAAAATGTTAGCCTGGCTGGAGCGCAGGGGATGAAGGGCATAAACAGGTCAGGATGATCAAACACGATAATTCAGAACCGCTGTGGACAGATCAGGATATTGCAGAAGGTTTCGCAGCTTACTATGGACACTCTACGGGTCACTGTAAGCCCCCACCAACCTCTCCGTATTAAATGGGATTACCCTCCCTAGCCTAACGGGCGCACAGAGAGAACTACTGGAGGCAACCATTACTGAAGAGGAGCTAGGGTTGGCCATGTCACAACTACACCCTAGGAAAACACCGGGGCCGAACGGTTTCCCGGTGGAGACATGGAAAAGGATAGAACCAAGTGCGATACTTCCACATCTCCTGCAGATGTACACACACTCGAGGGAGCAGGGACAGCTCCCCCCAGACCTACAGAGAGCAACCATAATAGTGATCCCCAAACCAGATAGGCCCCCAGAGAAATGTAGTTCGTACAGGCTGATTTCACTAATCAACACTGAAACCATGATCCTGGCGAAAGCATTAGCAAATTGACTGCAGAAAGTTATCCCGTCACTGATACATCCAGACCAGTGCGGCTTTATGCCCCAGAGGTGTACGCGTATGAATATACACAGACTGCACGCTGCACTCGAAAAATCCTCCCTCCTGCAGGGTCCCTTGGCGCTATTAACAATAGACTTTGAGAAAGCCTTCGACTCAGTGCTTTGGCCAGCACTGTGGGAAATAATGCGTCGAATGGGTTTCGGTGACCAATTCCTGGGATGGGTGCAGCTGCTATACAAGTCCCCAGAGGCCATGACCAGAGTAAATGGGTGGCTCTCGCAGCCGTTTAGAATGGGCAAGGGGACACGGCAGGGCTGCCCCTTGTCTGCAATGCTTTTTGCGCTTGCCATAGAGCCATTGGCGATTCTGTTAAGAGAATCACAAATGTGGAAGGGTTTCCGGTGGACAGGTGATTGGGAGGATAAGGTCTCATTATATGCAGATGACCTGCTCCTGTATCTATCAGACCCCATAACCTCTTGTCCTACAGTAATACGCTTACTGAAGGAATACAAATCCTTTAGTGGTTTGAGGGTAAACTGGTCGAAATCCATACTGTTTCCATTGAAAGAGATGGGTAGCATAGGGATACAGAATTGCCCCTTTCGTATAGAAGTTAACCAATTTCGATACCTGGGCATTCAGATAACAACAAACTTAAACGATTACGTAGAGAAAAACCTCCACCCAATCATAAACCGCTTTGCAGAGGACGTCAAACATTGGAACGCCCTTCCACTGACCCTACTGGGGAGAGCAGCACTATTTAAAATGATGGCACTGCCTAGATTCCTGTACATACTCCAAAATGCCCCATTACACATCCCCAGACGGGAGTTTCACAGAATCGACAGAATCCTCCGGAAATTCCTTTGGAACAATGGACACCCGAGAATAGCGCTCCACACCCTGCAGCATTCCATCTGGGAGGGAGGCATAGGATTGCCGCGTATACAGACGTACTATTGGGCGAGTCAGATGGCAGTAATAAATTACCTATTACACGGCAATCCCTCGCTACCTCACATTAAATCCGACACCCTAGATGGAGCGAACATAACCCCACTAGAGTCCCTATACCGGAAAACTAATACCAACACCACCAAAACAATGGCTGCTCACCGGGCACTAATCTGGGCAGAGGCGCATAAACATATAAACTGGGAAGGGAAAACCACACCGGTACAGCCACTGTGGGCAAATAAACATATCCCTGAGCTGGACAGGCTCCCAAAATGGCGGAATTGGGTAACTGCGGGAATAACAAAAGTGGGGGATGTGATTCGGGATGGGGGAATTGTGCCATTTGAGGGGTTGGTGGATGAGTTCAACCTCCCTGTCACTGACCGATACCGACATACGCAATTAAGTCATGCCCTACAGCGGCACTTGCCTGACCTGCGTGACATGGGAGACTGCACCCCTGTAGAGAGGAACCTGGTCCTAGATAGCATAGACACCAAAATCACCTCGGTGATGTATAATGTTCTCACCTCATTTGCCACACCGGAGCTATCGAGTCTAAAGTCTAAGTGGGAAAGGGATGTGGGAGAGATACTGCCTGAAGACTGGATAATGATCCTAATGCACCCGAGAGAAACTGCCATTTCGGCCAGATTACGCCTTGTCCAGCTCAAAATCCTGCATAGAATTTACTATCCGAGGGTAGCACTATACCGATAGGGTAAAACCACAGACCCGAACTGCCTGCGCTGCCGCCAGGAAGAGGGCACCTTTTTCCACATCATATGGGACTGTCCACACATCACGCTATACTGGCAACGCTGCTGCGACACACTTACTAAGGTACTGGGTCGGATCGTGCCCAGAGATCCGAAATTGATGTTGTTGGGTGTCGAGGACGAGGGTGAGATGTCTCGCACTGATAAGCTACTGTTTGCAACCACCACAGCACTGATCAAACGCAACATTGCCAAGCTATGGGGTTCGGGTGTAACCCCTGAGCATGCCCAATGGATAGATGATGTAGATGCATGCATTGCGATGGAGCGAAGAGCGTATGCGGCCAGAGGTTGTCCTGGGAAAGCGGGGAAAATCTGGGAAAAGTGGGAGAACGCACAATAAGACTTTTGTACAACACAGGCCTGTGGCCAGAATGTAAATGAAATGTAAGAGTGTACATGTAATCGCTAACATAACCTTACGTTGCTAAAATCTGGACCTTATGTTCTTTTGTGATGTTTTTGGTTGCTGGACCGCTTCAGGGTCATTGTTTTTTGTGTACTATGCAACAAAATCAATAAAAGTGTTTAATCAAAAAAAAAAAAAAAACTACAAAGAATATCAACATTACATCACATATTGCGCAATTATGTTATTGCGGTCATACATGCTAAAATTATAGAATCCAAAATGGTGACCGCGATGCACACAGATGCATCGCCTATGCAGACGATTTAGTCCTACTGGACTACACTCCGTCCGGGTTGCAATGGTGCCTGACCGGGAAAATTAATTATCTGACACAGAATCATCTGTTAACCCTGCTAAATCCTACGTCATGACCTGCACCAAGAGGAAAAACAGCTTAGTTAGTCATGGAAGATGAATGACTTACCAATTGAGAAGGTGGACTGCATACAATATCTGGGTTTCATTGTCTCCTATAAACAGAAAGAAAAAAAAAAATCGAGGAAATAAAACAGGAAGAGAAAGTGAGTGCCTATCGATCTCTATTAAAGGCAGTCAAAAACAGGTTATGTGCATTCTCCCCGCTTCCCCTAATTGAGTTTTACAGGGCAAAAATACCTGCCATCGTGCTGTATGGCTGCAAACTGTCCAATATCAGTTCCAGGAAGCGCTATGACAAAATGGAGGGCAGGATCTTGAAGCACGCTCTGGGTCTTCCGGCTATCAGTTTCGGTCAGCGTGATTAGATTAGAATTAGGCCTGATCTCGTGGTGGGTACAGCGCATGAAGCAAAGTCTCTCCCTGCTCTTTTTTTTAATTTAAATTGTATTGGATTTGAAACATAAGGGTAATATATACGAGTACAGTCATGTTAAATTCACATAAGTACATCGGTATATTATTGGAATTAAATAAGAGTAATGCAGTTAACGGAATTAACTTCCCTTTCCCTTTTGCGTTAGGTGTTCCTCGTCCCTTCACCCCTACTTCCCCAGGACGGTCTGGCAAATTTATCAATTTTGTTGGCAAGAAATTAGTCTGTGCTTAGCGCAAGCTGGGATGTTGATCTCAGTAAGTTTGCATGTGTTAGTTCGGGGCGACAGGCCTGGTCGTGTCTGGGCTGCTGGATGGAGTCCGGGTCTCATCTTCAGGCGTTGTATACCGCGATTCCGGGTCTTCCAATGTTGTTTGTCTTTGGCTTGGGATATGTATGTTGGCGAAGTCACACCAGGTTTCCTCGTGACGGGCTGCCTTTCCATGGAGGGCCGTCGTGATTTTCTCCATCATGTATATGTTTGTTGCAATGGTGGTCCATTCCTTTTTAACTGGGAGACGTGGAGATTTCCATTTGATGACTAGGCCGGCCTCGCTGCCAGTAGGAGTGGGGATACCAGTCCCTTTATCCTGATTACTTTATCTTCTTCCTCTTCTAGGCCAAATAAAGTCAGGAGGGGAGGTGGATGCCGTCTGTTTCTTTGATCCATCCAAGCACTTCATTCCAGTATATACGGACTTTGGGGCAGTCCCACCACATGTGCCAGTAGTTGGCATCCATTCCACATTGTCTCCAGCATTTTGGGCTGTTGGTCTGATACATTTTCGATAGTCTGTGAGGATCGTACTGCCATCTGTGGAGTAGTTTTATAGCATGTAGTTCTTATTGCGTGGCGATGGATATTCGGGACGGTGTTTTGCAGATTGTGGCCCATGCCTGTTGGTCAAATTCTCTGTTTAAGTATTTTTCCCATTTCTCTTTGAGGCAGTGGTTCTGGTTTTGGTCTTTGCTGATCAGGGCAATCAGGCCTTTGTTTGTGGAGGTTGTGTCGAGGAATTTCTCGAAGGGAGTGAGTTCTCTCCGTATCTTGGTTTTCCATTCCCGTTTGGCTAGGACTCCCTTGAAGCGGAGGTAGAGGAAAATCGGGATAGGGTGCAGTTGGAGGGCGTCCTCCAGATCTGTGATTGGAATGAATTTGTTGTCTCTCCATAGTTGTCCAACCCTTTTGAGTCCTGCATCAAACCAGGTTTGGTATCAAGAGTGCTCCATGATTTCTTCTCTGATCCCTGGGGACCAGAGGTGGCTCAAGGGGGATTGCCATGTAGTCACTCCCACCATCCCTTTTCCCTCTTTCCATACGTTCCATATAGCCCCAAGTATTGGATGGTTGCGTAGATTCGTGTGAGTTGTGGTCTGGGGACCCATAGCCACTCCGATAGTGTCGCGGGTGTCAGGTTGTCGTTGTCCAGCTGGATCCATTGTAAATCCTTCCTGTCTCTGATGTGGGGGATGAGGACTCAACTGTGCTGCCTGATAATATCGTTCGATATTGGGAAGGCCTACCTCTCCCTGGTCTTTGGGTAGTATGAGAGTTTCGTAGGGTATTCTGGGCTTCTTTCCTTCCCACAGAAATCCAGTTATTGCCCTTTTCACCTGTTTGAATAAGTCCTCTGGCACTGTCACGGGAAGTACTTGGAAGGGGTATAGGAAGCGTGGGAGACTAACCGTCTTGATGGCATTCACGTGTCCCATAGAAAAATGGGGGGGGGGGAAGACTCTGGCTACCTCTTCCTCTGAGACACTTAAAGGTGTCGCACTAGCATGCATGAAAACACGTCTAAACTTATAGGACCTGTATTTCTTATAGTAGAACACCACCAATCAACCAAGGTGTAGAAAGTGGTAATATGATTTGCAATATGGAGCCTTTTTCTGGTACGAACATAGAAGCCTTTGTGTTTTTTAAAAAATGTTTTAAAAATGTTCAAAAAATGTTTTCCAATGTGGCAGAAGTTTTTATATCTCAATACGAAAATGTCGTTCTGAACAAGTATACATGTTCAATTATATATCTTGAGACTCACGCTCCTAATGTATATTGTTTTTGTGATTTTGTTGTTCCGAAATGAACATTTAGGCACACATTACAATACAACACAAAGGCCACCTGTATACACAGCAACAACGGGACCAGTGCCCCACAGGCCACGCCTCCCTCGACGCGGCATAGCAACAGTAGCGAGGCCACACACACGTAGGCTTCCATATATTCTTCTTACGCATGCACGATTGGTGTCCCACTATCCGCCCGCACATGCGCAAATGTTTGCTTTCGCCCATTTGATCGCTCTCGTCTCTCGGCACAGCACAACGCATGCGCAGAGGATGTTCAGCGACGAACGAGGCACACAGCTCACTTCGGGAGCTCCTTCCAGTACGAGCAGGTAAATATATCGCTCCCTCTCTTCGAGATCACAATCACCAGCACCATGGGAGAATCCACACTCAGCCACTAGGCCCCATGTAGTAGCAATTGCTCCCTGTTTTTTCGTTTAACATGCAACACATAGAGACCATCTAGTAGGACATTTGTCCTCATATAGATAGCCACACTGTTTCACAGTTTTTTAATCCGGCTAATAACAAGCCATTAGCACTTAAATTCATGTGCATGTTTTTGTCAATTAATTGACACAAGGAGGACACGCTTTTAAAATATTAAAAAATGGTGTGTCCTTTATGTTGTAGTGTTTTTTTCTTCTGCAACCAAAGACAACGATTTCTTCTGGGTTTGGCACACTTGGATCCACCATTCCCCACGCATCACCTTGCCCTGAGACAGCATACTGTTGAAGACAGGTATGTCTTAGCACAGCATCATGCCTTTTAGTCATTTTATTATTAGAACCTTTTAAACAACACACTTCCCTTTTTATATATCCACAGCTTTCTCTGAGCAACAGATGAAAGTCTACTCGATCTCTTCCAGTTTAACAGTCCTGAGGAAAGCTATAGCACAACACACCACCAACACCTGTGTCGTTGCATAGCTGGAAACACATTTGAGTGTCGACTCATCAAGTGCATGTGGAGTAACATTGCACTTTATAACCATGTTGTACTAACAATCATTTGTTGTTGACATTGTATGATGATACAATATAATGGAAATGCAATTTGTGAAAATGGACTTTTAGTTTGTATATCTATTGATCAAAAAAAAGGAAAAAAGCTTGTTGTCTTTTAAATAAATAAGTGTTAGCGCCTCTGAAAAAGTTTTTGTTGTGTTCTACTATAAGAAATACAGGTCCTATAAGTTTAGACTTGTTTTCATGCATGCTAGTGCGACACCTGTCTCAGAGGAAGAGGTAGCCAGAGACTCCCTCCCCATTCCCTCCCCATTTTTCTATAGTGCAATTTATCCTCCTGACTCAGGCCCCTCTATAAACTAAAAAGAGGACCCCCTTTTCCCTTTTCTAAAAAGTTCAGGTG
Organism: Ambystoma mexicanum; assembly: GCF_040938575.1. NCBI lineage: Eukaryota > Metazoa > Chordata > Amphibia > Caudata > Ambystomatidae > Ambystoma > Ambystoma mexicanum. The sequence continues at coordinate 276,454,163 of NC_090927.1, read as the reverse complement.
TCCCATCGAGGAGATCGTGAGGGGTTGCCATTTTGCAAGGTCTGCTTTGAAGGCGGCGAGGAGTTGGGGGAAGTTGGCCTCGTATATGTCGGCAATATCTCTCGTCAGGTTGACGACCAGGTATCGGAGTGTGGGACCCCCGACGGTGAGACCGAGTTATTAGAATTCCGCTCTTTGGCTCATGGTGGGTTCGCGTAACGGGAAGAGGATTGATTTAGTTCTGTTAATTTTGAAGCCTGACAGTGCACCGTATTGCTCAATGAGGTGGATCGCTTTGGGGATTGATGTCATCAAGTTTTGCACGTGAAATAGTATATCATCTGCGTATAAGGCCAACTTATATTCTCTTCCGCTCACATGGAGCCCTTCTACACCTTTGTTTGTTCTAAGCGTTTGCGCCAATGGTTCCAATGATAGTGCAAATAGTATTGCTTAGAGGGGGCATCCTTGTCTCATTCCTCTACTCAGGGAAAACCAACGAGAGCATTGGGAGTTTACTGCAACCGAAGCTCGGGGTGAGGTGTTTACAGCCTTGATTTCGCGTCAGAGGGTCGGGCCGAGGCCTATTTTCGTTAGTGTTGCTTCAGGAAGCACCATTCTACCCTATTGAACGCTTTTTCTGCATCAATTGAGAATAGTGCAGGTGTGTTTGGCATTTTCTTGGCTTTGTGTATAAGGTGGAGGGTCTTGCGAGTAGTCTGTGCCCTGTCTTCCAAGTATGAATCCCACCTGATCATTGTGGATTATGGCGGGTATATGCGTCTCGAACCGGTGAGGACCCTCGTGTAGATTTTAGCGTCCGTATTTAAGAGGGAGATAGGGCGGTATGAAGCGCATTGTTTGGGGTCTTTACCTTCTTTAGGGGTGACCGTAATCAGTGCGTCGGAGAAGGATGCGGGTGCGGTTCCAGTTTGGAGGATATGATTGAAGAGCTCGACCATAGCTGGGAGGAGGGTGTCGCTGAAGGTTTTGTAGAACCCTGCCGTATAGCCATAGTTTCCAGGGGCTTTCCCTGTTGGGAGCCTTTTGATTGCGTCTGCTATTTCCTCTCCCGTGATGGGGGCATCGAGAGCTTGTGCTGCATCTTGAGGTAGGCTGGGGATATTTATCGTGCTCATGTATTCTGCGATTGCACTCTCGTCTGTTGGGGTATTAAGTGTACAGTTTCTCATAGAAGTTGGCAAAGGCTTCGGGGATGTCGGCGGGGTTGTCCCAGTGTGGTTCTGTTCTGTCTTGTATAATTGACACCCATCTCTCCTTACGTTGTCCACGGAGCCTAGCTGCGAGCAGCGCGTCAGCTTGGTCTCCTTTCTCGTATTGTTTCTGTTTTAGGTATTGGAGTTTGCGCACAATCTGGTCTGTTTCCAGTTGTCGCAGTTCCTCTCTCCTGCTGGCGGCCTCCTCTATTTTTCGGCTTCTATCAGTGCCAGCGGATTGGGCGCTGAGGTCTAGTTGGGTTATTTCGTTCCTTAGCTTATTTTCTATGAGTTGGCGCTCTCTTTTTCGTGCTGCTCCTTCTTGGATTAGTACTCGTCTCCATGTGGCTTTCCCTGCCTCCCCTGCCGTGTTTGAGACTTTGCCTGTGTTATTCTGCTTGAAGTACTGGCCGATCTCCCTCTCAACGTATTCATGAAATACCGGGTCTTTCCAGAGCGTTTCGTTGCAGCGCCACTTCGAACTTCTGTGGGGGAGCGCCATACAACTGAGGGTGACCATGACCATGTCGTGGTCTGACCATGTTATAGGCGATATTTCGGATGAGGACATCGCCTCCGTTAGCTCTGTTGTGAGGTATATGTAATCAATTCTGGTATATGTGGCGTGCGGCGCTGAGTAAAATGTGAATGTCGTTTGCTGCGGGTTCATGTGGCGCCATGCGTCTTTTAGTTTGTAGGTGTCCATCATGTCAACTATCGCTGAGCGACCAGCTTCTGGTGATAGGTTCGCATGTGGGTTTCTGGCTTGTCTATCCAGAGTTGGGTCGGCCCACATGTTGAGGTCACCTCCTTGGATCACTTTGCCCTCTGCTTCAAGCATGACTTTGGGGACTATGTGTTGTAGGAGCCTGGACTGTTGGGAGCGTATATGGATGCAAGTGTGATGGTGGTGCCTTGTGTCTTGCCAACCAGCACTAGTGCTCTGCCACTTACGTCTGCCCAAGTTTTCTGGACATCAAATTGTATTCCCTTGGTGATCAGGATGCCGACACCTGCTTTCCGGAGTGGGCTCGAGCCCCAATGTTTAGTGCCTGTCTTGACGTTTAAGACGGAACAAGTTACTTACCTGTAACCGTTGTTCTCCAGCATGGGTCTGGCATGGATTCACATGCTCATGAATATAAGAATACAGAATACAGAGCAGTACACACATGCACAACCACGGGAGGTGGCAAGGCTCAACATTAAGCACTACATAAACTCAACATTAAGCAACTCTTACCTCCTCACCAGGCCCACCTTCAGGCGAACAGGTTGCGCAGCACTGCTTGGCCGACTCTGGACTCCTCCCTGGAATCCCGGTCGATGCAGTAGAATCTCGTGAAGGTGTGCGTCGACCTCCACGTAACAGCCCTGCAGATGTCCAGCAAGGGCACACCTGACAAGAACGCCGTAGTAGCAGCGATTGCTCTGGTCGAATGGGCTCTTGGACGGCCGGGCAACGGTCGGTTTGCCAACCGATGACAGTACATGATGCAGCCGGAGAGCCATCTGGAAATGGAAGTCTTCGAGAGGGCCTTCCCTTGATTCACAGGTCCAAAGTTCACAAAAAGCTGTGATGTCTTCCGAAAACTCGTGTGGTCCACGTAGAACTTCAGCGCTCTAGCTACATCCAGCGAATGCAAAGTCCTCTCGGCCGGCGACGAAGGCAACGGGAAGAAAACTGGCAACACCAAGGGCTTGTTGAGGTGGAAGTCCGATGGCACCTTGGGCATGAAAGAGGGGTGCGTCCTCAGCACTACCCTCGTCTCGTGGAAAGTCAAGTACGGAGGCTTGCAGGATAGGGCCTGGATCTCTCCCACTCGTCGTGCGGAGGTGATGGCCACCAGGAACGCTTTTTTCCACGACAGAAATTTCAACGGTGCCAAATGCAGAGGCACGAATGGCTGTCCCATGAGCTTGGTCAGCACCACGTTGAGCTCCCACGCCGGGGCCGAAGCCTTCACCGGCGGGAACGATCAGAACAGTCCCTTCAAAAATTCCTTCAACTGGCGATGAGACCACAGGGATGACCGTCCCGTAGTTCTGGTGTAACGGGAAATAGCTGCAAGATGGATTTTGATGGAAGCGTAAACTAGCCCCGGATTGCCCAGCGACAGCAGGTACGGCAGCACTTGGGGGGCCGTAATTTGCAGAGGGTTAATCTTCTGTGCACGGCACCAGACAGAGAACCTCTTCCACTTGTGTCCGTAGCACTTCAGAGTTGAGGACGCCCTGGCCTTTGCAAGCACCTCCTTGCAGTCCGTTGGGATATTGTACCATCCAAACTCTAGTGCTGCAGGAGCCAGGCCTGCAAGTTCAGCGACACCGGGTCGTGATGGAGGATGGCGCCTCCTTCTCTGGAGAGAAGATCTGCGTCCGTCGACAGTTTCACTGGGGGGGGACGCTGACAAGTCCAGAAGGTCTGGGAACCAGATCTGTCTCGGCCACGCCGGTGTGATGAGGATCTTCATGCACCGAGACCTCTTGAGTTGGTTAATGAGCCGGAGCAGCAACGGCAACGGAGGGAACACATACGGGAACAGGCCGTCCCAGGGGAACGAGAAAGCATCGCCCATGCTCCTCGGCTGGGGAAACCTGCTGGCGAACCTCTGGCACTTGGAGTTCGTCGCCGTCGCAAACAGGTCGATCTGGGGTTTGCCCCATCGCTGGAAAAGTCTATCCTCTTCATCTTGACGCAGCTCCCACTTGTGGCACGAGCGCAGCTCATTGCTGAGTGAGTCGGCAATGACATTCTTTATTCCCGCTAGATGGAAGGGCACCAGAAACATCCACTGGGCGACGGCCCAGTGCCACAGATCCTGGACCTACTTGGACAGGGCTGGGGATCTGGTGCCTCCCTGCTTCCGGATGTAGAACATTGTGGTGGTGTTGTCGGTGAAGATCCTCACCACCTTGCCCTTGAGGGACGGGAGGAACGACCTGAGGGCCCAGAACACTGTTCGGAGTTCCAGGATGTTGATGTGGAGTGACCTCTCCTCCGGGAGCCACAGGCCTCTCGCGTGCAGATCTCCGGTGTGCGCTCTCCATCCCTCCAGGGAGGCGTCCGTCGCCACCGTCTCCTGATGTACCGGGGTCTGGAAGTCCTTTCCCGCTGCGAGATGCGCGTGGGTGCCCCACCATCGAATCGCTCGGCGGATCCGGTCTTCGAAGTTGCCCGTCACTTGTATCCAACGGGCGTCGAGAAACTTTTGTAGAGGACGCATCCGCAGCCTGCACAGGCGCACCAGGTAGATGCATGAGGACATCATTCCGAGCAGGGACTTGATGGATCTCACCCTGGCCACCTCCGTGGCCAGCAGGTGCTGCACCTTGCCCAAGATGGCCTTCGTCCTCTCCTTCGACGGCGAGGCCAATCGCGCCACTGTATCAAGCATGGCTCCCAGAAACAGTGCGAACAGTGCGACGGGACCAGGTGGGATTCCCAGTAGGATAGTTGATGGAGAATCCCAGATCCGTGAGCAGTTGGACGGTCTCCGCTGTGTGCTCGACGGCGAGTTCTCTTGTCCTTGCCCGGATGAGCCAATCATCCAGGTAGGGGTAGACGTGGATCCCCTGCAGGTGCAGCCGCGCCGCCACTGGTGCGAGGCACTTGGTAAACACCCTGGGTGCCGACTTCAGCCCGAATGGCAGGGCCTTGAATTGGTAGTGCCGCCCTTGGACTACGAATCTGAGAAACTTTGTGTCCTTTTAGAATGGGGATGTGGAAGTAAGCATCCTCCAAGTCCAGCGACGATAGGAAATCACCCTCCTCCAGCTGTCCCAGCACTTTCTGGAGGGTGACCATGCTGAACTTTTGTGCCTTGATGTATTTGTTTAACCGTTGCAGGTCCAGGATTCTTTCTGATGAGGAAGTACCTTGAGTATACTCCGGAGCCCCGGAGCCTCTTTGGGACGAGCTCGATGGCACCCTTTTTGAGCATCGCCCTTACTTCTAACAGTAGTTGAGGGACGTGATTTTCCTTCCTGGCCACGGGAGGAATGCAGGGTCACTTCTTAAGAAATTTGAGCGTGTGCCCGTGGGCCAGGGCGTCCAGCAGCCAATGGTCGGTGGAGATGTACTCCCACACGGTGGCGAACTTCGCCAGCCAGCCTTCCACCGGGTGCTCAGGTGGGACCCGATGCTATGGCCGGTTCAGTCCTGCTTGGAGGCGGCCTTGCCGCCTTGGCCTGCTTGGCGATGACGACGAGATCCTCCTGACTTGCCGCGTCCTCTGTAGGCCTTCTGTGACGAGGAGCAGCCCGCCTGGCTGTACGTCGAGGAGCCGCCGCCAGATCCCTTGGAGGCACCCTGTCTGCCTCTGGTGTTCCGAAAGGGTGGCCGTCGTTGCTGCAACACTCCCAAGGCCCGAGCAGTCTCTGTGTCGGTCTTGATGGCCTGAAGTGACTCATCCACTGTTTTACCAAACAGGTTGTTCCCGTCGAAGGGCATGTCCAAAACTCTGGTTTGCACGTCCTGGCAGAAATCAGTTGCCTTAAGCCATCCCCGCCGTTGAAGGCAAACACTGTTGCCCAACTGGCGGAATCCGGTGTCAGCGATATTCGTGGCCACCGTTATGGCATGGTCCAACGCCACCTCACCTTCCTGCAGGATCTCCAGGGCCTCCGACATCTTGTCATATGGTAGGAAGTCCAGCAGGGGAGAGATCGTGTACCACAGCCCCCTGTCGTAGCGGGCCACAATCGCTAGGGCGTTGGCTGCCTTAATTGTCGTCGCCGCTAACGAGATGACTCGTCGTCCCATGGCGTCCAGCTTCTTTCCCTCGCCGTTGGGCGGGGAGGTCGAAGTTGAGGATGACGCCCCCGCCGCCTTCTTCTTGGCCGCCGCCGAGACGACCGAATCCGGAGTCAGCTGTGCCCTAAGGCACAAAGGGGCGGAATCGGGGACCTGGTACTACTTCTCGTACCGATCCCTCTTGGCAGGCCTCGTGGACGGGTTCTTCAGGAGAGCAATTCCCTTCTCCCAGATATCGTCAATCAATGGTACCACGAGGACCGTCTTCCTCTTGGCCTTGCGCCGCTGATAGAGGAAGCCTTCCTTCTTCTGTTCTTCGGGGCAGAGCTGGAAAAGCTTGTATGCCCTGGCAATCATGGCGTGGAAGGAGCCAATTTCGTAGGGCGGGGAGGCCCGAGGGAGTGGTGGTGGAAGGCCCATCCCGTCGTCACTACCGTCATCATCCGTCCCAGTCATGGCCGTATCCGTTCCCATGTCATCCCTAGGATCAGGGGAAGGAGATGAAGGCTGAGCGGGATGAACTCTCCTCCGCTTGTTTGGAGGGCTTTCCGACGGGCCCGGTTCTGTCGGGTTGTCTGTTGGGGTTAGGGGCAATCTCGTCCTTATCTCTGTGCAATAAGGTTTGGATTGCCATCAAAATGGCCACCGAGTTGTCCCGAGGCTCGGTCACTGGCTGCGACGGGCGCAATGGTTGCTCCTCCTCCACGGGAGTCTCGTCGGCACCGTCGCACTCTTCGTCCGTCTCCCCGGGATTCCCCCCGTGGGATCAGACCTCCTTGAACCTCTTGTTGAGGCCCTTTCATGACTTCAACCAGCTCCTCCTCAGAGGATGTATCTGTGTCCGTGACGGCCACCACCCCCCCTCTATTTCCACCGAGGTCTTTACGGGGGTCTTATCGATTAGCTGAAAAGAGGATTCCCTCCACGGCGGCAGGGAAACTCTGGGGCCCGAGGTCTCCTCCACTGGGTTAGCCTCCACAGGCTTCACCAGGGCCGCCGCGACTCCCTCAATAGAGGCTTTCACCGGGTGAATCAAGGCCTTCACCACCTTGGGCGCGCTTGAGGCCTTCATCTTGGGGGAGGGGTCACCGCCTCGCTCCCCCTCGGTTGATCCCTTCGAGATCTACCGTGGCCTCTCCAGAAGCTTAGCTGGGTTCTTGGATTTTCTTTTCCCCGAGCCAGAGCGTTGGCTCGTGGTTTATGGCGTTGGTGAACGTGCGCCCTGCCAGGGAGCCAAGGAGCCCGACCCTTTGGGTGCTCCCGGTGCCCGCGGACTCGCAGTACTTTGCCTTCTGTTGGGCCCCAGTCGCGGGGGCGCCCTCACAGGACTTAGAAGACCGCTCGGACTTCTTATCACCTGCTGGGCCCTTCTCCAGCCAGCTGGCGAGGCGGGTCCGACGATCCCTCATAGTCCGTTCCGAATGGCTCTTGCAAAACGCACAGTCCTTTTCCACGTGCGTCTTGTCTTCGTGAAGGCAGTAGAGACATCTCGAATGCTCATCCTCCTTGAAAACATTCTGTAATCTGCATCCAGGGCAGTTCCTGAACAGCTTGGATCCGGGTGTCAAGCTTCCCTTGTCCTGGGCCATGTCCACGAGGTAGGCCTCAAATCTTCTGGACTCCTCCCAGAAGCGTAACTCAACTAGAACTTCGCCCTTGAGGGGCGTAGAAAATTTCCGAAACGGGTTCCCGTTGATCGGAAGTAGAAACGGTGGAGCTTGAGGCTCAACTGACCGAACAAAATGAGATTAAACTCCTGAAAAAACGCAAAACGCAGTAAAAGCTCGAGAGCTATAGCACGAGGACTCCCAACACTTGAACGTGCGGTAAAAATATGAGGATGGCTGCCAGGGGCGGGGCTTAGGGAGAGGGCAGTCATTGGCTGGGGGCAGTATGACCCAGAGACCAGTGATTGGTTACTACTAAGAAAGACAGATCAGAAACGAAACTGATAATGATTTTTTCTTTACCGAGGATTCCCAGCCTGACGACGGGGAATATTCATGAGCATGTGAATCCATGCCAGACCCCATGCTGGAGAACCTTCTTTCTTCCCCTTTAATGTATTTAGTCTCTTGTAGGAAGAGTATGTCGAGCTTTGCTCTTTTGAATTCTCTGGCCACGAGTGACCTTTTAGTGGGGGAGTGAAGTCCCTTGACCTTCAGTGTCCCGATTTTGATTGTGGTTGGCCTGTCACATACCGTGTTATAGTTATTCGCCAATGATATGTGTTCTTGGTTTGTCTCCCGGGTCCCATCTTTTACTACTGGGTGCCAACGAAGTCGGAGTGTTCCGTTGGGTATGCCTGACCGTCATGGGCTTTGGTGTCTTTGTTTTCCCCTCCCGCCCTCCCCTCAGGTAAATACAACACAGTATCCCCTACCCTCTGTTCCCTTTGTTCATCTTTCCCCCTGTCGTCGAGGGCTTGCATGTTTACTTGGTGGCATCCGATTCAGACTTGGTGGAAACTGTCAGTCCAATGTCGGACCACCGGTGGGAACCGTTACCGCACGGTCCTGTTCACACAAAGCCAATTTTTACATTTTGAGCCCCCTCCCGCTCCCCCTCTTCTCCCCCCCGACATTTATAACTCCGCAGAAACTTTTAAGAAAACATTTATTTTGATACATGCAGTTTGAGGTTCATCACATCATCAGCTGGTTGTCCCGCCCCTTGCTTCACGGGGGACCTCGTCCACAATTCTGGCCCCATGCTGAAGGCATATGGATGGCCTGGGTCGTGACGGGCGCCCTTGTTGCGTTACTGAGTTTCGGGCCTCTCGGGTGCAGGCCACATGATGTTCTAATTTGTCGCTATCCCGAGTGTTGTTGCCCCTTCTGTACTTTGAGACTTTCACACTTTTTCTCCTTGGTCCCTGTAGTTCCCATCGCAGTCTATTCTGTTCGGGCCCTTCACAGTCACCTTCCTTTGGCCCTGTTCTGAGAAGTTTGGCAATGCAGTCGCGGATTTCTTCTTCAGATCGTAGCTGTAGCCTTCTGCTGCCGTGTTCGAAGGTGAGGGAGAAAGGGTATCCCCACCTATATCGGGTGCCGTGGTCTTTGAGCCATTTCGTGAGTGGGCTACAGAGGCGTCTCAGTGCTAGGGTGAGCGAGGATAGGTCCTGAAAGATGGTTATATGGGCACCTCCAAGGGTAAGGGGGCCTCCTGATCTAGCCTTCTCTAATACCCTGGCTCTGTCCTGGTATCGATGAAATCTGGTGAGGACTGATCTTGGCCCGCAAGGTGGGCCTCCGGCTCTGTGTATTCTCTCTGTTTTAGGCTTGTCGATATCCTCGTCCGCCGTCAGGATTTTGATGATGTCGTGAATGGTTTTTTTGAGGTCTTCCTCCGATTCACCTTCGTGCTCTGTAATGCCAAAAAAAAGAAGTTGTTTCTCCTCTCGCGATTTTCTAAGTCGTCCATTTTTAGTCGGAATTCCTCCTCTCTCTTCTCAATATATCGTATTCTGAGGTCCATTTGGGTTTCGAGAGTATCTATGGAGGCTTGATTGTTGTCGACCCCTTCTAGTCTTTCTTCGATGTTGTCCATTCTCTGTGTTATTTTGTCTATTTTGCCGCCTAAATTAGCTCCCATATTTTTTATTTCGTTGATCAGGGCTGCAATGTCGCCTTTGGTGGCAGCTGCACCTGTCTCTGAGGTCTCCATTATCCCTGTGGTCCCGATACCTGGGGTTGGTGGGGTTGGAGTGTAGGCTTATCTGCCCAGTTTCACCCTAATGTTCATGGGGTGGTCACTGCGGCAGAGGGGGCCCACGTCCCTGGATCGGGGGCCCAACCCTCTGCACTGCAGTGCTCACAGGTGGCTTCATAATGATTGCAGGTAAAGGGCAAAGTCCGGAGTCCCAGTATCGCTAGGCGGCGGGAGAGGGGTGCATAGGGTTTGTTGGTTTAGCGTGCGCACTCTTAGGTCTCATAGTCGCGGCGGGCTGGTTCTTCAGTCATCCGGATCCTTGCACGTGTGTCTCTGTCCTGCGGGGATTGGGAGCTGGTGTTTGTTCTGGGCAGCCTTGTGTGTTCCTTATTGGTTGCCGCTTTATTTAGGGCTGATGCTTCTTTTCCAATAGAAAGTGTGGGAATAGGGTGGTGCGCTATGTTCTGCGGTTGATATGGGCCCTGTAATGTGGTCCGGTGTCAGGGCGTTTGGGTCGTGAGAAAGGTGACCTTTCGTTCCTCTTTTGGGCGGGTAGCTCACTTGGGCCTGTTTCAGGGTATTGATTGTGGCTGTTGGGCGTGTATCAGCTCCTGCTGGTAGTGTTGTCCGATTAAAGAGCTGGGCGCTTAGGCCTCCGTGGGGCTTTATGCAGTTATGTGGGCTGGTGCACCTCGATATCCCAACACGCTGTGCAATGAGGCACACCAAGGAGCATGTGAATGGAGTCTTTACAGTGCTTTACAATGTTGTCTGGCAGGGAGAAGAGAAGGTAGTAGGGCAAAATCTGGTGTATGCACTTAACAAGTCCCAGTATTAACTGAAGGATGTTGGGCTACGCTGCACGGGTCAAGAGCTAGTCACACCTACTAACACCCTGTGTTATGTTGGAGTTTGTGACAAGGTACTCGCAGGTTTGCGCTCCTCCTGAAGTTGGTCCAGGTGTACTGTGTTCAGCCGGCGTGATATATGATCATATATGAGCGTTCAAGGTCCCTGAAAATAATGTGTTTGTTTTCAAACGCTATCAGCTGAACGTTGTAGATATTCTGCTTATTGGAGCGGCTCTGGGCTCCTGTAGGCGTGCAAGCCTCTCCGTCTCCTCTTTGCGTTCGCTGGAGGACATAGACCACCGGCCCCGTGCCGGCAAGGCAGCCTGCACAAAACACGGCCCCCAGCAGGGGGGGGGAGAGAGGGGCAGCACTGTGTTGCCGCTTAAACTTCACGCGGGGTTAGAGGGGCTCCCGCGTTGGGGGTTTAGCGGCAGTGTGCGGTGGCTTCTCGTGCTGCACAGCTCCGTGGGCAAATGGAGGGGGGCCGCTTACATTCCTTCCACGGCGGGCGTTCTCCACCTCTCCGGGGCGCACTGACTGCCGTCTCCCGCGGCGCAGTTTTGTGGAATGCAGCGCGGGATGCAGGCTTTGTAACCCCCTCGGGCGCAACGGGGGTGAGGGGGCAGGCCACACGGGGGGAGTATCGGACCGGGCTTCACTTCAGCCACACGGTCAGGGGTCCACCTCTGGTTGTTGAGTGGGCTTTCCGGGATTCAGTTTCGCTTTGGAGCGGTCCCATGCTGGCCCCTCTTTAACGTCGAGTTTCTCCACCTTCTGGGATCAGATTTCCGACAGGTTTTTTTTACCAGTGGGAGGGGGTCTTCCGCCAGCTTTTCCTTGGTTTTGGGTCGGGGGGGAAGGGGGACGTCACAAGACAGGGGCTCTGTTCACATCAAGGACCTATGGCCACGGAGCTCACACGGAGTTAGAACTCATCTGTGCGCCCCCTGGTGGCCAATCCTCTCCCTGCTCTTTTAAATGTCTAGAGCGGAGAAACCACACATCAACTACTATCTGCATAGTTTGATGGTCAAGGGACGAAATCCCTTCCTATCAAAATTTAGTAAAAGATGTGAGCAATTTTTTAAACAGGATTATCGGACCCTGTATCTGAGGATATATCAAAAAGAAAGATTAAGAGGTGGGACAACAAGATCGACATGCAGGATCTGGGGTGTCTAAAACTGTATAGTGGGCAAGACCTATTGTACCTACCTCTGGAGGAGGCAAGATTGTATGAAAAAAAACAAACAAAACTAAGACTAGTACTTCAGATTTAGAATTGTCTTCCGACTTTAGAAGTAGTAGGGTCCAGGTTGGGGATTCTCTCAGAAGTACGTTCTTGCAGATTATGTGGCAAAGAGATTGATTCACTGAAGCATCTGGTGCTGTCCTGCCCTAGCTATTTCCAGCTCAGGTTTATTCTTCAACTCCTCCCCAAGTACAAACAAGTTCACCACAGTGTTCAAGTTACCTCCTCTTGGATATAAGGTAAATACAGTTCTACATCTTTTTTAAATGTCAGGATTCCCTTCAGTTCAATTGCAGTAAGTCTCAGGATTCCTTTCTCCAAATTCAATGTAACAATTGTCACAAAAGGAAGTATCTTGAGGCTCTATCTTTAAGACACGTTCCAACAATTCTTCACAGCTCAGGTTTCCCTTCCCCAAGCTTTAAATGCACCAATGGTAGTTATAGCATTATTTTCCTTCTCAACACTTAACATACTTGTCTTGAACTTTTCAGCACGTTGGGGTTCTCTGGTCTGGGCGCAGCCGTCAGGCCACACGGTCCACCCATCACATGTCGCACAAACAGGAACCATTGATTGTGCTGCTCACACACAGATGCTCCTCAGTGTTTTGCCTCTGTTTCAAGTTCCTTAATTTGGCTTCCTTGTTCTATACACATTCAAGTTTTCATTGTATTTCAGTGTCTTATTCACAGGTCACTTCTGTGACCCTTCTCCCCCCCTACATGCTTAGCTTCCTCACAGTATATAGGTTACAGTCCTTTAAGCACGGTTGTAGGGTTTAAAGAGTTCAATATTCAACAAACAAATAGTTTTTCAAAGGTAGCTTCAAAAACAAACTGCAGTCAGAGTCCTTAATTTGACTTGGTTTTCCATTTTCTTTCAGCGCGTTATTCAATAGTACCAGATTTGTTGGTTTCTTTCAGATCTTTATTCAATATTAGCAGATTTGATATGCCTCGTGCCACTTGCCTTTCTTTCATTCATATAACTTCACAGCTCCATCTGTAAATGAAGCATTTATTCCCTTGGCGCGGTTCACTACTTTTGCAGCCCACCCAGAGTGCCCCGGTCTCTGGGAACTTCCCCAGCACTCACCGGTCATAGGCATCTTCCTCCGGCCCCTCTTGCTGCTCTCCTCCTCTGCTCTGGCTGCTGCTTCGGTTTCTGCAAGCCCCGCTATCCTGTGGTCTGGAGCTCGGCTGGCACAGGCCATACCTCTGTGAGGCCAGACACAGTGTCCTCTTTGCTCTGGCCTCGCTGCAGCTCTGTTTGTTTCCACTTCACACAGAAGGCTCACCTGGGCATGGGGCTGTCGGTCGGAATCCCGTCTCCGCCGCGGGTCCCACCGCGGCTGCCTCCCAAGGATTCCTGCTGATCTCTGTCCAAGTTCCCCAGGTCTCTCTCTTTCTCCACTTCATGGCTTCTCCTTTTATACACCTGTGGTCCTTCAAAAGGCTCCAGGTGTATTCCATTATTCAATTCTGCCTGACTCTGATTAAGAGGAAATGCCTGACCTTCATACCTTGCAGGCACTTTCTTCGTCCAAGTACCTAAGTGGTGAAAGTGAGTGGTGTTCATAACTCTTAGTTGCTTCTTCCTCGTCTCAATACTAGAGTGGTGAGAGTGTATGGTGTTCATTACTCTCAGTTGTCTCTTCCTGTCAGGTCTCAGTACTGTCAGGTGTCGCAAGAGGGAAAAAAAGGGGAGGTGACCTACAGTAACCCATAAAGGTCGGGGAGGGTTAGGTTGGTTGTCATTAGGATAAGGGGGAATATCATGTCTTGCCTAAAGGAACCCCACTCCCAATCCCCAAGTACCCTCCACCCAGGTGATCCTCCCTCGCTTGTCCACCCCAGGGTCAGGATCCAAAAGCGATGGCCTTTCCCTGCCTACCTGAGTAGAGGACCCAAGGGGCGTAGAAGTGAGAATACCCTCCGGTTTCTCAAATACTCTTCCACAATGCGGGCCGGACCGAACTGCTTCACAAGGAAACTGGGAGAAGTCTCCATTACCTTGCCCTTGACCTCTCCATGTTTCAACTGTGGAGTAATTTGGAAAACTGATCAAGATACCTCACAAATACCCCTTAGACTGGTTCCTTTAATCTGAGGAATTGGGGTTTCTTCCAAAAAAAACCCAAAGTTTTCTTCCCAACTTATTTTTTCTCCTGGGGGACTGTAGCTTCTTTGAAAAGAGTTTAGTTCCAATAGCTTTTGATCAAACTGGGGTAACTCTGTTCCCAGGACCAATTGGGTTGGTAAGTCGGGAATTACGGCCACTACCAGATGCATCACTTTACCTAGGATGATGGGTATTTGAACTTGTAGGCATGTTTCAAAATGGCCATGCACACAGCCTACCATTTAATCACCCTTTTTCTTTCATTTACGGGGAAGTAATTCTGCTCGTAAGGCACATTTCCTTCTCCCACTATCTAGTTGGGCCCAAAGGGTTTTTCCAAAAGCGATGGCCTTTCCCTGGCCACGTGAGGAGGATCCAGGGGGAAAAGAAGTGAGGACGCCCCCAGGTTCCTCACAATAGAAGGAAACAGACAATGAAAAGGGACATTAGGAAGGTTAAAAAAATATATTATCCAGTGGTTCCTTACTTCGCTTCTTTACTGACCTTCTTTTGGGTTAGCTTCATTATACTAGGTTAAGAGTGTAATTCCTCCTCTGATGGCTCAATTCTCTTATGTCTTTGATTTTGGTTAGATGGTTTTACTGATAGTGAATGGGAATTGTCAATTTTATTTATTAATGCCCAACTCTTTTACATGCCTACTGTATGTTCGTACTTGTAATGCTGCGCATCTTGAGCAATTGTTTGCATATTAATGCCGGACACCTTTCATGCCTACTGCCTGTTTAAATACTGCTTGTTATATCCTGCCTGCTAATCGACTACATATGCTTTCTAATCTATTTGGCACCTACTCCTGCAAACTGCCTAGCAGTTTGTGCCGCTGACATTGAGAAAACCATACCAGACATACCATTGCTGCTGACTGAGTACGTCCCTAACTGCCGTGAATACCTACCATTACTTATGCAAAGCTTTGTTCTTTTTTTCTCCTACAAACTAGCACCTGCTGCTACAGCATAATCAGTGGTGTTACTACCACTTGCTTCAATCACTCACTGAACTGAGCATGGTTGCCACTAAGCTATTCCTTGACATTCTCTTGGGCTTCGCAACACTGTGCCTATATCTCTCAGGTGAGATGATTGATCTTCAATCTGCAAAGAAAAGGCCCCATCCCATGAGATCAAACCTATGCCTTTTCTCCCAGCAATACAAGAAACGTGTCACATGTCCATGATCAATCTGACTCCATTCCTACCTAAACTGACGCTAAACCTCGAAAACAGTCAGACCAGCCAAACAAGCCTTAACTGCCTATCTACCCTCACTCCCCATCAATGGATCGAGCGCTTCACCTCCAAGCCTACCCCTAACCAACCATGCAGCGGCGACTATAGAAACAAAAGACTTGGGTCTAGGCTCATCTTTGATGCACACCCATCTAACATCTACCTCGAGAGAACTGCACATCCTAATTCTCCCTACTCCTCTATGCCAAGCCTACCATGCCCTGCTACGACAAGCTCTCTACCAAAAAAACATAAGCAAAAGCGAGACAGACCTCCTGCTCCACCCCCACAAACTAAGCCACCTCAGACCAACTCCCCCTTCATTAAAGGGTCCTTAATAAACCCAAGATCCGAAACCAAGCTGCTGCAGAACCCTCGCTAATGCTAGCCGTTCCTGACTCCTATACCATTATTCGCGCAAATAGGGAAACCTCAAAAGGCAGAGGGGTTGCCTTCATACCTCGGGCTAACCTGTCACTCAGACCCTCAACCTCCCCTACGTTCAAGTCCTGTGAACTCCTCACAATCAAACTAACAACTTCCCATATCGGTTCCCTCACTCTCCACCTTATATACAGGCCTCCTGGACCTACTGGAGACTTTGAGGTGGATATTATTACGCTTCTCTCAGATAATACCAAACCCTCGTCACAAATCATAGTCTTAGGTAACTTCAACCTAGGCCTATCCAACCTTAATGACCAGGCTGCTAAATCATTGGAAGAATCCTTGAGCTATCTCAACTTTACGCACAGAATCAATCAACCTACACATGTGAAAGGACGAACTCTAGATTGGTTGGCCGACCATAACTGTGCCACCACAATAACTGCCACTGAACCTCAGACATGGACTGACCACTCTCTGATTACCTTCACCATCAATGCTACCCGACCAGCCATCAAAACCAAGATGATAGCGCCACCCTTACCAGCTAGGAACAAGCGCAAAATCACAGCCGAGAAATTAACTCCTATCCGGATCCCAATACTGAACTCCACCACTACTGAAGACCCTGAAGAATTAATCAATCTATTTAACAACACCTTGACCAAGGCCTTAGACTCCATTGCCCTCTTGAAACTCTGCAAAAATAAACCTAAAGCCCACCTTAACACTTGGTTTACCCCACACCTGAACACTCTTCGAACTGAAAAGAGGAAATGTGAAACCATTTGGAAAAACCTACCTACTAAAGAGAACAAAGATATTGTAACCGAAATATCCTCCCTATACAAAGCAGAGATCATTAGAACTAAACATGAAACCTACGACTGGATGCTAGTTCTAGTATCAAGGAACTATTTGGAATTCTAAGAGAGCTAGAATCCCATTTAGCCCCCCGACGACTCTCACCTGAAAAAACAAAGATGGGTGCACTGGCATCCAAAATGCATTGGCCAACAAAATTGCCACTCTTCAAAACAAAATTGGCACCAAACGACTTAACGAACAAGTTACTCTCTTACCTGTTAACGTTCTTTCGATGGGATGGTCCGACAACGTATTCCATATCTATGACAGTCACCACCACAGCTGTTCTGCTTTGGAAAATCTTCGGCGTCTGTGTCCTGCGTCGATGACGTCGATACGCCGCCCTCGAGGACCTCCTCCGACGGCCGACGTCACTGGATGTTATAAGTAGGAGGCACGACACCCGTAGCCTCAGTTGTAGTTTTTTCCCAGAACGTGTGCCAACAGTCTTCTGCCAGTCTGACACACAAAGCCTTGCGGTAACGTAAGAAGCAATTGCATAAGAAATTCTGTAGCGGGGAAGGTAGGGAGGGAGCGATATGGAATAAGTCGTCGGACCATTCCATCGAAAGAACGTTACCAGGTAAGAGAGTAACTTGTTCTTCGAGGGGATTGGGTCCTCCGACGTATTCCATATCTATGACAGACTCCCAAAGCAGTACCCATGCAAGAAGGCGGGAAAAGAATTTAGAAAACAGAAATGTAGCATGCCCAATCAAATTGCGGAGTAAAGGACCGCCTTGCCATAGGCCAGATCCTGCCCCCGGATTGAATCGAGGGAATAGTCACGTACAAAAGTATGTACCGAAGCCCAGGTGGCTGCATCACAGATGTTTTGAATAGGAACACACCTCTGCAGGGCAGTAGAGGCAGCCATACCCCTGGTAGAATGGGCCCGTAAGCCGACCGGTGGGTCCTTACCCGCCAAGCGGTAACACTCAGAGATAGCCAAAATAATCCAGCGAGACAAAGTCTGTTGCGTCACAGCCTGTCCCAAACGCTTTCCAGCATAACCAATGAAGGGCTGCTCGTCCACTCTGACCCGGGACATGCGTGAAATATAAAAGCTTAACGCTCTCCTAGGATCAAGCCTATGGAGCCTCTCCTCTTCCTTACCAGGATGTGGAGGAGGATAAAATGCCGGAAGAACAACCTTCTGGCCTAAATGAAATTCCGATACCACCTTCGGTAGAAAAGAAGGACGAACTCTAAGGACAACGCTGTCCTTATGAAACACAGTGAAGGGTGGCTTAACTGAAAGTGCCTGTAACTCACTCACTCTGCGAGCGGAAGTGACCGCAACTACAAATACAGTTTTCAGAGTTAACAGTCTCAAAGGGCATGAATGCAAAGGCTCAAACGGAGCACCCATCAGAAACTTGAGAACAAGGTTCAAATCCCAACCGGGCACCTGGAAAGGTGACAGAGCGAACACATTAGTGAGCCCTTTCAGAAACTGAGAAATTAAAGGAATTTTAAAATAGGAACACACTTCAGACGAGCGCTTAAATATGGACAGTGCCGCCAGGTAACCTTTAATGGAACCCACTTGAAGGCCCCTGTGGGCCAACAAAAGCAAAAAGGACAGAACCATGGGAATGTCACATGCAAAAGGATCCACATTCTGAACTCTGCACCAGTCGCAGAACTTTCTCCAACGGCAACGGTACAGAGACTTTGTTGCCGGCCGCCTGGCCGAAAACAACACCTCCATCACGTCTTCAGGGAGGACCCAATTCTTATACCTCAACCTTTCAGAAGCCAAGCGTGAAGGTTGAGGGATCTGACCTCTGGATGGAGAACCTGACCCCCCCTCCCGTGAGAGCAGATCGTCTCGGTAGGGAAGACGACGTGGAGGGCAGATGCACAAGTCGAGAAGGTCCGGTACCACGTCCTCCGGGCCCACGCCGTAGCAAAGAGGATCATCCGGGAACCGAACCTCCGTAACCTCCGCAGTACTTGTGGGATGACGGGGACTGGAGGAAATGCGTACAGCAGTGGGAATGACCACTCCACCACGAACGTGTCTCCTAAGGCTCCTCTTGGAGGAAATTCCCGCGAGCAGAATCTTTCGCACTTCCTGTTGACACTGAGGCGAAGAGATCTACTTGAGGGGTCCCCCAAAGGGCGAAGATCTCCAGGAGAATCTCCTGAGCCAACTCCCACTCGTGAGAGATCGTGCTCTGCCTGCTCAGAGCGTCCGCCGTCTCGTTGTCGTCTCTGGCCAGATGAACAGCCGAGATCAAAACTTTCTGCTGGATGGCCCAGAACTCGAGCTGCAATGCCTCCCTGCACAGAAGAAGTGACCCTGCCCCCCCCCTTTTTGTTGAGGTAGTGCATGGCGACCGTGTTGTCCGTGATAATCAGGACACTCTTTCCTCGCACAGTTGGCAGAAAAGCCTTCAGGGCAAGCCTGACGGCCCTCAGCTCCAACAGATTGATAAGAAGTCTGGACTCCGACGGAGACCAACGACCGCTGACTGTCAACTCTTTGGCATGAGCTCCCCATCCTGTGAGGGATGTGTCCGTCACAATCGTCACCTCCGGCCAGGGCAGCCAAAATGGGGCCCCCTTCATCAGATAGCCTTCGACGGCCCACCACAGAAGGTCCTGGGCGACCGAGGGTGGCATGTGAACAGGGTCCGACAGCCTACCGGAGGACTGAGACCACTGGAGCTTGAGTGCCCACTGCAAAGATCTCATCCGCAGACGAGCCTCTGGCACCAGAAGAATGCAGGATACAATGAGGCCGAGCAGTCTCAAGAACTCGGACGCTGGGAGATTATGGGCAAGTTGAAACTTGTGCACCATCTGCTGAATGTGAACAGCCCTCACCTGGGGAGGAAAACACTGCCCCAGGGATGTGTCGAGCACTGCTCTGATGTACTGGAGCCGCTGCGTTGGTGTCAAATGGGACTTCTTCAAATTCAGGGAGAAGCCCAGCTTGTGAAGGGAGTGTCAGGTGACGGACAGATGATCCTGGACTTGCTCGGGAGAGCTCCCCCTGATCAACCAATCGTCCAGGTAGGGGTAGACGTGAATCCCCCCTTTCCTGAGATGCGCTGCCACCACCACCATGAGCTTGGTGAAAACCCTCGGGTTGGACGTCAATCCGAACGGCAGGACCCGAAACTGAAAGTGCGAGTCGCTAACCGCGAACCTCAGGTACTTCTTGTGCTTGGGATGGATCGGCACATGGAAGTAAGCGTCCTTGAGGTCGAGAGACACCAACCAGTCCTGAAGTTGAAGGGCCTGGAGGACTTGAGAGAGAGTAACCATCTTGAACTTGTCCTTCCTGAGGAGTATGTTCAAACCGCGCAAGTCCATGAAGGGTCTCAATCCCCCGTCTTTCTTCGAAATCAAAAAATAAGGGGAATACTATCCCTTGTTCCTCTCCGCTACAGGCACCAGTTCTATGGCGCCTTTCTCCAGCAGGGCTTGAATTTCCTGCGCAAGGAGCGGATCTGGACACTTCAAAGAGAGGTTCCCAGGTGGATTGTCGTGAGGCTTCTGCCGAAAAGGAAGACAGTAGCTGTGGGTTATGATCTCCAGAACCCACACATCTGAAGTAATGGCGGGCCACTCTACAAGATGCTGCGCCAGCCTTCCCCCAACCGGCGAACTATGGGACCTGGCCTCATGACTGAGTGGTAGCGGCTGCGGCGTTGCCTGAGGGCAAAGCGGCAACTGCCCGAGCGGCCTTGGCACCTCGAGTACCCTTGTTTCCACCTCTGGCACTCTTACGGTGGCCTCTTTGACTGCTAGCTCCTCTCGCTTTACTGAAGGACGAGTAACAGCGAAAGGAACCTCCCCTCCATTGCTGTCCCCTAGGACGAAAAGGCGGAGGTTGTGGAACAGCAGCGCCCAACGACTTCGCTGCAGCTTTGGAGGTCTGCAACCTCTCAAGGCTCTCGTCAGCCTTGCTGCCAAAAAGATGTTCACCGTCAAAGGGCATGTTGAGGAGCCGGGACTGCACATCAGGAGCGAACCCAGACTTCCGCAACCACGAAAACCTACGTATTATGGTGCTCGCCGCCATGAACCGGCTGACACAATCTGCCATGTCCAAACCCGACTGAACGGCCTCACACATGGCATCCTTGCCTTCCTGAACCATAGCAAGGAAACCATCCCGTTGGTCCCCTTCGGGAATACGTTCAGCCACTAATGCAACACAGTTCCACAGAGTGTGTGTGAAACGAGACAAGGCGCATATGGAGTTGGCCGCCTGAAACGCCATACCCCCTGAAGAAAACACTTTCTTCGCCCAGCCGTCAAAACGTTTGTCTTCCCTATCCGGAGGGATGGTAGGATGCAACGCCTATTTTGCTGGGGCCGTAGCCGCCTGCACCACCAAACTCTCTGGAGTGGGGTGCCGAGACAAGTGGCAGGGTTCGCTACTGGCCGGACGGTATTTTTGCAACAAAGACTTGCCCACTGCTGGGAGACTCTCCGGAGCAGTCCAAGCCGCCGCCACCCTACTCTGCAGAGCCATATGAAACGGCAATACCGGGTCAGTGGGGGGACCAAGATCAAGGATGTCCGTGAGATCATCCTGAACGAACTCCCTTGGGGGAGCCGACCAACCCAAGTACTCGGTGACCCGAGACATAAGGCGCCGATATGAAGAATCGCCATGAGTGCCAGGCTCCAGCCTACAAAACTTCACCTCTGGAGAGGTATCCAGTCCACTGGCATCAAACTGGCTATGGCCTGAGATAAGCTCATCTGGTACCATAACCGGAACCAAGCCGTCATCAGAGCCTTCATCACCTTCTGAAATGTACTCCAGGCGGTGAGAGGAAGACACCTGGGGACCAAAGCTGTGCCTGACCTTAGCCAGAGCCTTTCTAGGGGCTAATCCCGTGCCACAGGGCCCCTACGACACCACCGCCTCGAAAGGCGTCGAGGGCACCGAACAAGTCGGCGCCGGCGTCAACAGAAACGGCGTCGACGTCAGCTGCAGTGCCGCCAGCATCGACACAGGCCTCGAAGCCGGAGCTCCGAGCGTGTCTCTCGATGGCCTAGGCGCCGACGACCCCCTCGGAGGCGGAGCCTCGAGAGAAATCGTCGACGACCTCGGCGCTACAGGCGTCAAAGTCTTCTTCGAAGACGGCACAGGATCACGCGGTCTCGAGCGCGTCGTGGACCGGGACCTGGAACGGGCATGGCGAGAACGGCTACCCTTGTCTGACGGGACCTCTCCCACGAGCCGTGCCGACCACCCGAGCCTGAAGGCGTATGAGCGGTGTCTCTCGACCGGTGCCGACCGACCCCACTCGGAGGCGCGGTCGGACCGGTGCCCTGCGATTCAAGAATCGCTAGCATCTGCTTCCCGAAGGAAGCCCATTCCTCCGGTGTCACTTGCATGGAGGGATAAGCGACCAACGGACGGGCGGAGTCCACGGAACAGGACGGGGAAGGCGACCGATGCCGGCACTTCCGGGAATGCCTCGAAGAGGCAGAGGAGTGGCGAGACCGACTCCTGGAAGGAGACCCACTGGACTTCCGATGATGACGTGGAGAGTCGCCTCTCGAGTCATCCATCGAAAGCACCGCAGACCTCGACTTCCGGGGCTTAGACACCCGACCTACCGACAGCTTCTTCTTGCGTTCCCGCAAGGCCTTTGCCGTGAGCAACTGGCAGTCGACACAGTCGTCCGTATCGTGGGCCTCCCCGAGGCACCAGAGGCAGGCGTCTTGCGAGTCCGTGACCGTCATCTTGGACCCACAGTCCCCGCATTTCTTGAAGCCCAGATGCTGGGTTGAAGACGAAGTAGACATCGCCACAAACCGAACAGGTTCAACGAACCGAGAAGAAAACAGCAAACTCCAAAGAGTCGAGGCGTACCGAGATTCACGAATCGAACACGTTTGCGGAAAAAACTGAACTGAGGCTATGGGCGTCGTACGTCCTACTTATCACATCGGGTGACGTCGGCAGAGGTCCTCGGGGACGGCGCATCGAAGTAGGACGCAGACGCCGAAGATTTTCCGAAGCAGCACAGCTGTGGACATTACCTGTCATAGATATAGAATACGTCTGAGGACCCAATCCCCTCGAAATGTGTGTTAATTAATACGTATGCTCCAAATCATGACACAGCAATCTATTTTAGATCCCTTTACCCCAAGATAGGTTTGTACAGGGATAGTGCAGTGATATGGGTGTGGGGAGGAGGGATTTTAACTGTACACTGGACCCTTCTATGGACAGAACAGATGAACAAATTACTTACCAACTGTAACGTTGTTTCGACTGGATGTTCCTCGCACGTATTCCTTATCTTTGATATATCCATTTCCAGCTTGCTGGCCTTGGACATTTTTTCTCAGTAGAGGACGCAGCACGTCGACGTCCCTCGAGTCGGTGTCCTTCGAAGGCCTCCATATCGGCACCAACATCACCATAGGTATAAAAAGCCTCGCACAGAGTACGTTGCTCAGTTCCGTTTTGAGGTGCCGTTTTGCCTTGTATGAGATGGTTAATACCCTTGAAGGAGCGTAGACTGCAACTACAAGTGAAGTTTTACTGCGGGGAAGGATGGAAGGGGCGATAAGGATTACGTGGGAGGAACATCCAGTCGAAAGAACATTACAGTTGGTAAGTAACTTGTTCTTCGAATGGATTGTGTCCTCCCACGTATTCCTCATCTTTGATAGACTCCCAAAGCAGTAATGTGTAGAGGAGGTGGGAGTAAAATGAAATGTTTCCCTTTAAAGATGGACAGAGTACAAAACAACTTTTCCAAATCTTGTCTCCTGGCTAGAGAGGAATCAAGACTGTAGAATTTAGTCAAAGTATGTGCGGACGACCATGTGGCAGCCACACATGTCCTTAATTGGAACTCCTCTTTGGAGATCTGAAGAGGCTGCGATACCCCTGGTTGAATGAGCCCCGAGATGTTGAGGGGGCTCTTTTCCTGCCAATTTATAGCACTCTATAATGGTTAAAATAATCCATCTTGAGATGGTTTGTTTTGTAATAGGTAAACCTAGTTTGTGCCCTGCATACCCCACAAACAATTGGTCTGCTTGCCTAATCCTTGCAAGTCAGCTAATGTAAAAACTCAAGGCAAGCCTTGGATCCAGCCTGTGCAATCTCTCTTCCTCTTTCCCTGGATAGGGAGGAGGATAAAACGATGGTAAGGTTATCTTTTGTGTGATGTGGAATTCTGAGACCGCCTTTGGAAGAAAATTCGGCTTCATTTGGAGAACTACCTTATCTTTGTGAAAGATAGTATGTGGAGGTTTGCAAGACAAAGCTTTTAATTCGCTCCCTCTTCTGGCAGAAGTTAAAGCCACTAGAAAGACTGTTTTAAGAGTGAGAAACCTTAATGAACAGGAACGAAGGGGTTCGAATGGAGTACCCATTAGACATTTCAAGACCAGGTTAAGGTCCCACAGTGGAACCTGAAAAGGAGTTGGGGGAAAAACAGTTAACCCTTTCAGAAATTGAACCACTCTGGGCAATTTGAAGTATGAAGGGCCCCTCCGCAGTGCGCTTGAAGATTGACAATGCTGCGAGGTAGCCCTTGATTGTGCCAACTTGAAGAGCTGAATTTGCCAAATATAACAAAAAAGATAACACCATTGGTGTACTACATGAAAAAGGGTCAATATTCTTTTCTCTAGACCAGCTGCAAAATGTGTTCCAATGGCAGCGGTATAAAGATTTCGTTGCTGGCCTTCTGGCTGAAAGCAACACCTCCATTACGTCATCCGGGAGATCCCAACCCTTGTATCTCAGCCTTTCAGAAACCAGGCGTGAAGGTTGAGGGTCCTGATATCCGGATGGAGAACCTGACCTCCCTTCTGCGAGAGAAGATCCTCTCTTTGAGGAAGATGAATCGGAGGACAGATGGACATGTCTAAATGATCCGGGTACCACGTTCTCCAGGCCCAATCCGGGGCAATTAGGATCATGGGTTTCCGTAATCTTCTCAACCTCCTGATCATTTGAGGAATGACGGTGACTGGAGGAAACGCGTACAGAAGTGGAAACTCCCAGTCCACTACGAACGTGTCCCCTAGAGCTCCTCTTGAGGGAAATTCCATTGAGCAATACTGATCGCACTTCCGGTTGATACAGGTGTCGAAAAGCTCCACCTGAGGGGTTCCCCTAAGGGCGAAGATCTCTTGAAGGACTTCCTGAGCTAGTTCCCACTCGTGGGAGACTGTGTTCTGCCTGCTCAGAGCATCCGCCGTCAAGTTCTTCTCTCCGGCTAGGTGAACTGCCGATAGAGAGATTCCTTCTTGAATTGCCAAAAATCAGATCTGCATTGCCTCTCTGCATAGTGGCAGTGATCCTACGCCTCCTCTTTTGTTGAGGTAGTGCATGGCCACTGTGTTGTTCGTCATTATCAAGACATTCTTTCCCTGTACTGTTGGCTGGAAAGCCTTCAGCACTAGTCTGATCGCTCTCAGCTCCAATAGGTTGATGTGTAGTCTGGACTCCGATGGAGACCAGCGACCGCTGAGGGTCAATCGTTGGCATGGGCTCCCCATCCAGTGAGTGAGGCATCCATGAGTACTCTCTGGCCATGGTTGCCAAAACTGTTCTCCTTTCAAGATGTTCTCCTGACAGGCCCACCACTGAAGGTCTTGAGCTACTCTGACTGGTACTAGTAGGAGATCTGACATCCTCCGAGAATTGCGACCACTGGGTCCTTAGCGCCCACTGGAGGGATCGCCTCCTCAGGCAAGCCTCTGGCACTAGGAAAATGCAGGATGCCATGAGGCCGAGCAACCTCAAAATGTCGAAGGCTGGAAGACGTTGGGCATTTTGAAATCTGGTGACCATCTGTAGAATATCTTGAGCCCTCACCTCTGGTGGCGAGGCTTTTCCCAGGGATGTGTCCAGGACTGCTCCAATGAACTGGAGTCTCTGATGGTATCATCTGTGACTTTTTAAGTTGATGGAGAAGCCCAGCTTGTGGAGGAAGTGGCAAACATAATCTAGATGAATCAGCTTGTTCCGGGGACACTGCTCTGATCAACCAGTCGTCCAGGTAGGGGGAGACACAAATCCCTTCCCTCAGACTTGCGGCCACAACCGCCATTAGCTTGGTGAAGACCCTCGGGGCAGAGGTCAGCCCAAATGGCAGAACTCGAAATTCATAATGAGAGTTGCCAATGATGAACCTCAGGTACTTGCTGTGCATGTGATGGATTGGCACATGAAAGTAAGCATCCTGGAGGTCAAGAGATACCAACCAGTCCTGAAGCTGGAGGACCTGAAGGATCTGAGAAAGGGTTACCATCTTGAACTTGTCTTTCATGAGGAATTTGTTTAAGTCTCAAGTCCAAGATGAGTCTCAATCCTCCGTCCTTCGGTATTAGAAAATAGGGAGAATACCAACCCTTGTTCCTCTCCGCTACAGGTACCAGTTCTATGGTACCTTTCTCTAGCAGGTCTAAAATCTCCAGCATAAGGAGCAGGTCTGGAAGCTTCAAAGAGTTGTTTCTCAGTGGATGACTCTGAGGAGTGTGTAGGAAAGGCAGGAAGTAACCTTGTTTCCAATGACCAAGCATCTGACGCAATAGCCTGCCATTCTGTCAGATGTTGAGTTAACCTGACTCCTACTGGCGTTTTGTGCGGGGTGACCTCAGAGGGGTTTAAAAGCGGCTGACACAGATGCTGAGGGTAAAGTGGCACCTGCTGATGCAGGTTTTGTACCTTTGACCCGTCCACCTCGGGTGAATCGTTTCTGGCCCTTTGAGCTGGCTTCCCTCTGCCTTTTCCGAATGAGGAGTAAAAACGAAAGGGCTTCCCCCTGCAGGACGTACCTGTGGGGCGACTTGGAGTTTGACGGATTGCAGCCCCAAGTGATGTTGCTGCCGCCTTTGATGTTTGGCAAAAAAGCTGATGACAGCCATGAAAAATTGCAAATAGAGAGGTGCCGTCAAAGGACATATTCAGAAGTCTGGTTTGCACGTCAGGAGCAAAACCAGACTTCCGCAACAACGCAAATCTGCAGATTGTAGTACTCGCCGTCATGGCTCTGCTGATGTGGTCAGCAGAGTCGATACCTGTTTGGAGGGACTCACAAATCGCATCCTTCCCATCCTTGATGTTCAAGAATGCGTCTTGTTCCTCCCCTTCTGGGAGACAGTCAGCCGCTGATGAAGCGCACTCCCAAAGGGTGTGGCTGAATCTAGCTAGCGTGCAAGTGGCATTGATAGACTTAAGTGCCATACTGCATGCTGACAAGACTTTGTTAGACATTGCATCAAATCTTGTCTCTGTCTTGTGGTATAGTAGAGTATGCCGATTTACTATTTGACAATGTCGCTGCCTGCACTACTAAACTCTCTGGAGTTGGGTGCTTACTTAAATATTCAGGGTCTGAGGCGGATACTCTGTACTTCGCAGAGAGTTTTTTTATTTACTGCAGGGATAACTTAAGGTGTTTCCCAATTTGCAGATATTTTTCTCTGCAATGCAGCATGAAAAGGGACTATAGGGTCTTCTTGAGGCCCTTGGTCTAAGATGTCAGTAAGATCATCTTACTGGAAAGAGGGTGCAGGTGTTGTCCACCCCATAAATTGCATAATTCTAGCCATAAGCGTTCTGTAAGGCATTTCTGCAGGTTCTCCAGGTTCTGGTCTAGAAAATTCTGTCTCTGGAGAGGTATCTATGCCACTGGCATCTTGTAAAGATTCTTGTAGATCTTTCAATCTACTCTCCTCAGAAATTAGTTCCTCTGGAATGGGTACTGTTCTTTGTAACCCAAAAGGTCTCATTGTCAGAGTCTTCCCCTTCCTCATATATAAAGGATAAAGCTCTGAAATAATCAATCTTGGATAAGGGGTAAAACCCATTTCCAGAGCAGAAGGAGCCAAATTAGTGGATACTGCTTGGGAAAAAGTTGTTGTTGTTGATGTAGACGTTACAGGTCTCGACAAACCCGCAAATGGCGTCGAAAAAACTCGAAAAGGGCATTGATGTACTCGAGAGGACGGAATCCTACTTGGTGTCGTCGATATGGTCAACGCCACTCTCAACGCCTTGGGCAGGACCTTCGTCACCTCTGGTGCCGGTGGCGTAGTTGAGGTTTGAGGCCTCGAGCATGTACCCTTCATTGGGGTCGACGACGGCGTCGATAACACAGATTTGTGCGTCGAAGTTACCTTCGACGATGGCGTCGATGACGTAGCTTTACCCAATGACTTTTTGTCTTTACTCGAGGGCTCATGACGCTCTAGGGTTTTTGTTCGCCGGGTTCGACGACTTGCGGCGTTTTTGTTTTTCGGGTCTTTCACCTGGGGTATCGCCTCTAGGCATCTCCGAGGGAGTCAAGGCGGCTTTCTCGAAGACCCTGAGCATTTTCATGTGAAATTCCTCCCACTTAGTGGGGCAGTTGACCCTTTCTGGGGAATTCGAGGATGAAGAAGAGGGAGATCTATGATGCCTCTTCTTAAAGCAGCTTGATATCGAAGAGTGATGGGAACCGCTTCGATATCTCGATCGGGAATGTTTCTTTCGGTGTTGAGGAGACTAATGTCTCGACTCAGCCGAGGACGATTTTGAAGGGGTAGAAGATTTAACTGTTTTACCTCTTTCTAGCTTCCCCCTACGCTCCTTCAAGGCTTTCGCTGTCATCGACATGCAGTCCTCACATTCCGAACACTGGTGCTCTGATCCTAGGCAGCACAAACAGATCCAGTGAGGATCCGTTAATGACATCTTTTTACCACAATCTCGACATTTCTTGAAGCCAGACCGTGGCGTTGATGTTTCGGACGAAGATGCCATCGTAAGATAGTATTTTTTCAAATAGTTCGAAGGTTTTTCGATGAGTAGAACGGAGCGTTGCGTCTCCGAGGCTTACAAAGCGTGGAAAAACGGAACTGAGCAACGGACGCTGCGCGAGACTATTTATACCGGCGCCGATACAGAGGCCTTCGAGGGACACTGACTTGAGGGACGTCAACGCACAGCGCCCTCTACTGAGAAAATATTTCCGAGGCCAGCAAGCTGGAAATAGATATATCAAAGATAATGAATACGTGGGAGGACATGTTAGGCAGAATCCTGTGCAGTGCCCTTAGGGACCACTACACACAATTAAGACTACAGGTGGCAATACAAGTTTTATCTTTGGTACAAGCCTGTACTACTATGTCAGAGTGGGAGCAGTGGCGGAGCAGCCAGGCTTATCTCAAGAGTATATGAGCAGTAGCAGAGATTACACAATTACTGTGACTCAAGCAAACACTGACTCAAGGTTTCAGGTAGAAAAATACAAGTACATTTATTTTTACACCATTCATTATAAACACAACACTTCTATTAAACTTAAACAAAAACCACACGTTAAATATACTGCAACTAACCAATTCACGTTGTACAGTATGTCTCAAGGTAAGTACCCTGTGTTTGAATGAACCGGTGTTATGCACAAAATATGTTACCGCGAATACGACTGCAATCACTTTTTGACAGTTCGGTCTACTAACTAAACGCGTATCGGTGACATGAAATGCTACCGTTGCAAAAACACACTTAGAACATGAGATACTCAAAGGGAGTTGGAGGCAAAAATCACAGGCAATATTTTAGTTAGGCAGACAGAATTGAGAAACACTCAGACAAGAGTTCAAAAAGTCAAAGGGGCAGAGCCAGGGTCAAGTGACGCCGGGGCCTGTGGCCGAAGATCACACAGTCAGATAGTTCACGATTCAACGTCGCCAAGAGTACTTCGATATTGTCAATGTTCGGAAGCAAAAGTTATAAGAAGGAGGGAAGACGAGGGCAAGCCTTGGAAATTAAGAAAAAGGGGTTCACCCAGTTTCCTCAAGCAGAACACAGTACCTTGGTCCAATGATGCAGCTGGTGCCCTGGCAGTTGTTTCTGTTGGTTTCCCGCAGATCCACGATTCCTGGAGCTTCGTTGTGAAGGAGGACGTCTGAAGGGAGTCTGCACCACACGGGGATGAAGCCGGCAGCAGCGACAACAGATAAAAGGTGCGCTCCTTAAAAACAGGAGAGGCTCTTCAAATGGCTATGCGGACCACTACAGCTGTGTGCAGCGATTTCGACCAAGGAAGAGGATCCTCTGGCTGTGGAAGACGAGCTGGTTATCCCCACCAGGCTCAAGGGAAGAAGACTCCAGACTGGATCTCCTCTTAGTCGTTGAAGGGCAGATAGCTCAGGACTGCAGCAGGGCTTCACCGGGACGGGGTAGTTGCAGCAGCTGTTGTTCTCCCTGCTTCTCTTCGGTTCCTTGTAGTTCCAGTGGTGACTCTCTGACTTCTAGCCCAAGAGACCTGCCTTTTATGTGAAAAACCCCATTCACACAGCCTGGCTGTCAATCTCCCAGCAGGGGGGTTGTCCAGCCCGGACAACTACCCTGGCCAATCATAAAGTGCGACTTGGGTTTCCTAGGATACCCTGTGCAAGGGGTGACTACGCCCCTTCCTCACATTCAGCCCACCTAGACACCCAGGCGCCTTGAGGAGGGCTTCTAGGTAGAAGCCCGCCAAAAGAGTGAACAAAGAAGGCAAACCTAGTTTGCAGCGCAAAGTAAAACACATGAAGGAGTTTAACAAAAAGAAATGGTGAATAAACCGCACCGGAGCCAAACGAAAAAGGATTTGGTCAAGCGGGTTTGGGGTTGAGGCTAACACAATAGCCTTCAATGTTACCACGGTTATATAAGATAACCGCGGTAGAAATTTAGGGTAGATACCACTGCCACCAGCCATGTCTAAATGTTAAAAGAGCGAAGCAATGCTCTAAGAGGTACAGATGAAGAGTTCAGCATTAACCTTTCCAGTGCTCCATGTAAGAAGGGGTGTACTGGATCTGTGGTTGGTTTTGACTAAGTAAAGTTAATGGTAACTTTAACCTTTTCGGGGGACAGTTGTCACCTCAGAAATGGAGTCGGTGGGAAGTCTAAACGATAACCCTGTGCCACTGCACAGAAGGTGCAGTGTGACACACAAAGAAGGGGGCTACTGAAGTTGTGTACTCCAGAGCCCACAATCCCAAAAACAGGTAAAAACACACAGCAAAATACAAGTAATAGTGGTAAAAAGCTCACACTCTTACCAGGTGGAAAAGAAAACTCCAGAGATCCAGCAAAGCTGCTGAGGGACTCACTAGGTAAGGGAAATTAGCCATGAAATGAGAATTCTCCCTAACAGGACATAATCCATTCGAAGATACATTTACTCATCCAGCCCCTTCGTCTTTACACGCATTTAAGTTGGATGACGTGTGGAGGACAATGTGCCCGCAGGGCAGAGTATATTCTCATTACAATGCTCCCAAGAACCTCTACATGAGGTTAGATTATGTGTTTGTGGGAGAAGCAGCTCTGCGAGAGTTCATCGGGGATAAATATAAAACAAGGGTCCTCTCAGACCATGCCCTCATGTTGGTTACGTGGCAGCTCCTTTCCCTTCGAGCTAGGATCCCGACATGGAGAATGATGGCCGAGGCACTTAAGGATACAGGGTTTCGGGAACACCTGAGGAAAGAGGTGAAGGAATATTTTGAGAACAAAACAGGCAGTGTGGACACTGCGGGTACACTGTGGGAGGCCTTCAAAGTAGTGGTAAGAGGAACAGCTATTATGAAATCGAAGGGGATGCAAAATATTATTACACACAATCTACAGAAAGCAGAAGACAGACTAGAAGCCATAGAACAAACAGGATATAGGTCCCTAGAGGAGGCTAAGGTGGTGTCCCGTCTGCAGCAAGAATGTCAAGAACACTGGAACAGGCTCAGCAAACTAAGCTACAGGACATATGTGGAGAGACAGCATGCAGAAGGAGACAAGCCCAGGCACCTGCTAACCTGCCTTTATAGAAATGAGAGTAAACGAGAGACAATTGGAACGATGGTGGGACGGGACAGTGTATTGTGCGAGATGCACAACGGGGTAAACACTAGAGTATGCGATTAAGGAACTACCGATGGGCAAAGCCCCAGGAATGGACGTGCTTTCCAGTGAATTCTATAAAGAATACGGGCAGAAGTCCTAGCTCCACTGTTAGCAATGCTGAACGAAGCGCTGAACACGGGTAGGCTGTCTGGGTCTTTGAGGGAGTCTATAATTGTTCCCCTTCTTAAACCTAATAAGCCAGTCACCGACTGTTGTTCATATAGGCCCCTTTCATTACTGAAGCCATAGCCAAGCTTATACATTCGGACTAAACAGGATATGTCCCGCACAGAAATATAACAAATAACGTGAGAAGACTACACCAAATAATAGATAGCACCCAAGGAGATATGCAGAAACTGGTAGTGGCGTCACTTGATGCAGTCAAGGCGTTTGACTCGGGTCAGATGGCCTTGGCTATTACCGGTACTAGAGAGGTTTGGAAATGGACCCGTATACATCAAGTGGGTGCGGTTGCTGTATAATGGACCGATAGTGTAACGCTCACCTGGCTCCCATGGAGGCGCTGACCTGGTCTGGATTGCTGTGACCTCTTCAAGCGTGATGCGCAGGATTCGAAACACCGACTGAACTGGACCCCCAAATCTGGCTTGTCTGGCCCGTAGAAAAATCTTTCTGTAGGTGGAGAAAGGGGATTAACTGTCTGCAGAGTATTGTGATTGCTTCCCACCTCCCCTTTGCTCTTCTCTGACCACCTCCGAAATCCCCAATCAAGGCTCACCTTAATGTTTGAATGGATGAGCTCTCCATCCTGCTTCTGGTGCAGGGGCGCGTATTTGACCAGTTACTTCACTGGTTTCGGAAGGCGAATTGCCGTAAGTATGCAGTTTAAAAAGTTCCAGAGTAGAGTCTTCTCTTTGTTTGCTTTTCTTAACCTGCGATCTGTCCTTATTTTCAGGTGCAGAGTGGAAGTGATGCTTCGAGGGATATTGCCGGAGATAAACTCAGGGGAGTTCGTGATAAAATGATCCCTTTTAAATGTATTTGAATCCCTCTAGTAATGTCTTTCTTTTTTCCCCTTAGGGGCCGGGGTGCGGTACCAGGCCAAGAAGTGGCGCCGACCCGAAATGAGGAGTGGTTCCGTCAAATATGGCCAGGTAAGTCTTGTGATGGAAAATCAGGCTTCTCTCATTTGTTCCTCCTGCTCACCTTTTGTCTCTTCTTCTCGCCTGCAGGTGCAGAGATGTGGCGGAATGCCCAGAAGGTCGCGGTGGATAGTGAAGAGCCCACGAAGCAGGTGAGTGATGCGCGGCGCTGCAACAAGTAGCGCGATGCTTTTAAAGAATGTCTATCTTCAGGATCGCTGGCGTGATGGTTCCGGACACAGGTAGGAAGTTAGATTAAGTTCTTGGTTTTCACCTTTTCTCTTCCCTTCCTTCCTTCCTTTCAGGTATCCCAAGATCGAGGCGGGCGTGGCTGGAGGCAAGATGCAGGAGCAGGCACGGTGAGCGTTCAGCTGCTAGATGCAGAGCAACGCAAAGCACGTGTGGCAGTCCGGGCGTGGCTTAAATAGCCTTGGAAGAAGTTCCAGGTAAGTATTCTTCCACGGTCCCCACCCAAGTAAAATAGTTCCTTTGATAAAATAGTCCCTCCTAAGCCTCATTTGGCTTGAGGCTTCATGCAGCATGGTCTGCGTCAGGTAAGTGTACCAAATACCCTCTTTTATGAGCCTGGCGCCTATGGCGCCAGGACTGATGTCCAACATGAGTCTGGTGCCAAAGGCGCCAGGACAAAGTCCAAAGAGCCCCTATTAGGGGCCGCTGGGCTTTTACCCGAGGGCATGATGCCTGCTCCCGGGGGTGCTGGGCCTGTCCTGGTGCTCGGGGGGTAGGCCTCATGACAGATAGCGAGGGTCAAGATCATCTCAGAACAATGGCAGTTATGGAAGGGCACGAGACAGGGATGTCCGTGGTCCCCGATGCTTTTCATTTTAGCGTTGGAGCCATTAGCGGTCTATTTAATGGAAGAATATGGGGAGGCGGGCATAGTCACACCGGGAGGGCGGCATCTGATTTCAATGTACGCAGAGGATATGCTCCTGTACTTGCAGCACCCCGAGACGAATCTGCAATACATCCTAGATGTGATGGAGCGCTATGCGGTCTTGTGAGGCATAACAATTAACCCACAGAAGTCAAGTCTGTTCCCGTTGGGGGTATATGCTGGGAGGCCCGTGCACACTTTGCCGGTTCTACCAAATAAATGGGAGGCAGACACATTTAAGTACTTGGGTGTAGGCATTTACCATGATCCTAAGACTGAACACATACAGAATACAGGGGACAGGACAGCGATGACATCAGTGGAACAGCGTGGGCCGCAGGGTCCGCAGAGCGTAAAGGAGATGCTAGGGGGCAGGAAATTCGAAACATTCAATACTCCTCTACAGAACAATTTTAGAGACTCCTAAGAGGGGTGCGGGGGGCGCTAAGGGTTCGGCATAGTCATGAAAGTTTAAACGGCTAACATGTTTGAGTGAAAAGAGGTATGGGGGGAGAAATGGTGACAATTTGAAGTACGTGCTGGGCAAGCATTTACCCCTGGTGGCCCATCACATAGTGGGCATCTTGGAGGGGAGACCTGTTTCGGGTGGGGGGGGGGGGGGAGTGAGGAGGGGCAAGAGGGGAGCTGGGGAAGAGTTCAAGGAGCAGACGATTCTAGAGAAAACCGTAATGCGTTTGAAGGCACGGGGGGACAAGGTTGCACGCATCCAAATGACGTGAGTTGAAGGTATGGGCCGGGCTGAGGCTCTTAAGATGGGGACGTAGAACGTGAAGGGCCTGAATTCTCCTACCATGCGCTCATTACTGGGGAGGGAGTTGAGGAATAGAGATTTGGATGTATTATTGGTGCAGGAGTCACGGTTTCTTCAGGGGGAGGAAAGGCGTATCACAGGGGTGTGGGTTGGACCAACGTTATGAGCCTCGGGACCAGCAAAGAGGGGGGGAGTTGGGTATCCTACTTAATCGAATAGTAAGGCTTGTGTACCCCCAGGTTTGGAAACGGGCAGATGGGAGAGCATTGCTTGTTACAGGGTCACTGGAAGGGGTACAGATAACTATTGTGGGCGTGTACGGCCCCAGTAATGGGCAGATGCAGTTTCTACAGGAAGTTATGGGGGATATACTCAATCGGGCAGGCCTATTGCTATTTGGGGGGGCTTCAATATCTGGGTGGAACGAGCTATGGATCACAGCGGGGAGCAGGAACCGGGGGGTGCTGAGGCAGGGAGAAAGGGGGGGCAATTGGGGTACATGCAGGAACAGGAGTTGGTGGATGTATGTAGGGAGGGACACCCAGCATAGAGGAGTTGCACCTTCGGGGAGGTGGAGCCAGGCATGACAGGGGATGCAGCTAAATCGACATGGAGGGGCTGAATCATTAGGGAAGGGACAGCAAAAAAGAGTTAGGACGCTGCAGGCTGAAAAGTTGAGGGGCGAGATCCGGAAGCTCCAGACACTGGAGGGTAAGGGGGAGGAGGCGATGGCAGGAGATCGGGAACTGGCGAGGGAGAAGAGGCAGGAACTGCAGGATCTGGAGACTGGGAAGGTGATCGCCAGCCTTCAATTCTTGAAACAAAGGTACTACGAGAAGGGGGATAAGGCAGACTCCCTGGTTTAAGGTGCTAAGGGTGATATCTGGGTTGAAGCTGGGTACGGCCCCCGGAGAGGATGGATATATGATATGATATGGTATTTGTAACGCGCCTATACACAAGTGTTTCAAGGCGCGACATACAGTAGGGTATTACAAAATCTTTGCAGGGTCATTAGCACCGCATATGGCCAAGTTGTTTAACCATATCCTGGACACAGGGAAGGCCCCACCATCCTTCCGGAGGGCTCTGATCACAGTGATCCCGAAAGAGGGCAGAGACCCTGAGAGCTACAAATCGTACCGTCCTATTCACCTACTTAATGTAGATGCAAAGATTTTCACGAGAATACTAGCCACCCGCATGGAAAACCTTTTGCCCAAATTAGTCTACTCGGACCAGGTGGGATTCATTCAAGGCAGGCAGGGTGCAGACATTTTACATAAAACACTACTCTTGATGGTGGCCGCACCGAAGGGTGAGGGGGACCCTGTGCTCGTAGCCCTTGATGCAGAGGAGGCTTTCGATAGGGTGGATTGGACATTTTTGAAGGGGGTCCTATGGAAATTTGGGCTGGGGGATCAGATTATGAGAGGTATACAGGTGCTCTACGCAGCCCCAGCGGCGAGAGGAACGGTAAACGGGAAGCTGTCAAGAGTATTCGAGTTAAGGAGGGGTATGAGACAGGTGTGCCCCCTTTCTCCCCTTCTATTTGCCCTAACGGTAGAAGTGTTGGCGGAAAGGCTAAGGAGGGCCCCAACGGTTGAAGGCATTAGAGTAGGTATGAGGGAATTCAAGTTGGGACTCTATGCGGATGATGTGTTACTACACTTGATGAATCCCACCAGCTCAGTCGCCGCAGCACTGGCGATTATAGAAGAATATGGCCAGTTCTCTGGATTCAAAGTCAACAAGGACAAATCGGTGATCTTCCCGAGCGCCTCAGGGGACACCATACGGACCAAGCTGCTCGGGCCCCTGGGGCTGCAGATACAGCCCGATAGTATCAGATATCTGGGAATCAATATTTTTTGGCCGGAAGATGACCTGGGGGAGGCCAACTACCCCCCCCTTCTTCGACAAATTATTCACAGAAATGGTAACCTGGAGTATGGGACAGCTGTCGTGGATGGGGAGGCTCAATGCAATAAAGATGAATCTTCTCCCGAGAGTGCTGTATCTTTTTCAGATGCTACCGGTCCATGCTCCGGAAGTGCATATGAGAGAAGGTAAGTCACAAATCCTGCTGTTTCTATGGCAGAATCAGAAGCCCAGGGTGGGATACGAGACACTGATATTGCCAAAGGACCGAGGGAATGTGGGGCTCCCGGATTTGATGTTATTTTTTTTTTCAATTGTTTATTAGTCTGTTCAACAACCTTTTACAACATTCACATAACATAAAACAAATCTTTCCATGTGCATCATTCTTGATTACGAAAAATTAGCTCAGCACCACATACTAACAAAAAGCAATTCTTTAAACAACGTAAAGGCGATGTATTACCAGCACACACCGACTTCACTAAAAAAAAGAACAAATAACTATTCTCTCCAATGAAAGAACACATCCTTCGTAAAACCATTACTATTCACAATTTCATAAGTTAGTTCCTATTTTAAAAATGTCAGTAGATAGAAATATCACTGTTGGCATTGGACACGCATTTCTTCTAATTCAGTAGACGGCACTACCAAAAATGTTGCCAAGGACACTTTGTTGAATATCCCCACATGAGTGACATCCAGCACCATTCCCCAGCACACATCATTGAGCCCACTATGTCACACCCCAAGAATGTGACCCGCTTGTTCTAAAAATATTTACAGTAGATTACAAGATGTTTTAAAGTTTTATTCTGTGCTGCATTGTTACAAAAGCGACACCTCAAACTCCCCTCCGTTACAGGTATCTTACCCCATTTCATAGTTCTTTCAAGAGCGTATAACTGATTTAACTTGAAACGTAGGTAGACATCCCTCAAACAACAGGGAAACTTCAACAAGTACATTCAGTGGGGCTTCTGCTTAGATGCAAACAAAGCCGCTTCACCATACAGTCTCCTTGCAGAAATCGCTTCCAAAGTTCTCACCCAATAATTTTCAAATAAGCATTTCTTCACATGTTGCAAGCGAAATTCTAGATCAGCTGGAGAGAGTACACAATCATCTAAAAGTTTAACCATAGAGTCACAAAACTTTGCTACCAATGGTGGATTTCTCTCTATAATCATTTGGCGCAATTCTTCATATAATGAATTAGGCGGAGGATACACCATTTTTGATAAGTTTTTCAAACGCTGCAAGTGGAGTCTCGTGGACAAGGAGGTCAGCCCCAGTTCCTGGCAAAGAACAGCGTTGGAAAGTGACTTGGCCAGGCGCAGAGTGCCCTTCCAAAGAGCACACTATCTGGTCAAGAACCTTGTCGATGTTTAAGAGGCACATGTCCAATCCGTACAGAAAAATCACTTCCACTTTGAGCGTATAAAATTCAAACAAAGGAACCATTGAAAATGTACAAAACTTAGCATAAACAATCTGCATTTGCGTAGCCAAGACAGTGACCTTTTCATGCAACCCGCTCTTCCATATTTTTAATGAATTGGAGTCAGTTATATCGTAACCTAGATATTTTAGAGTCATAGCTTTAGGAATAGAAATACGATGTGATAGTCCATTCTATAACTGGAGTTCTCCTCTTCAAGTTGCCAAATATAAAGACCCTTGATTTTTGGACATTACATTGTAAATTATGATTGAACAGATAATCCGAAAATACGTTGAGCTTTATTTGCAGCCCAAATGGCGTACGGTCAAATATTAGGATGTCGTCCGCTAAGGCGAGCCAATGGATCTTTAAATGACCCAGCCTTGCGGGATAGGAGATCTGCTTTGTCCAGATCTCATCGATGTCGTAGAGGTAGAGGTAGAGATTGAACAGGGTGGCAGCCAAGTTGCAAACCTGTTTCCCTCCCACCCCCGTAGGAATCAGCTGCGTTGTAGCACCGGAAGTGTTGATCCTTACCAAATACGAAGTATTATGATGCAATTTTGCTATGATGGCAATAAGATATTCGGGAACACCCAAACATTCTAACTTCTCCCATAGTCTTGCTCGGATCACGCAATTTGGGCACGAAATCCAATTTGGAATCGTGACAGACTTTTGCGAGAGCCAATATGGGCTTGAAGATCTTGCAGTAACAAGATTGCAAGTACCTTTGCTCCCGCATCAATCAATGCAATTGGCCTAAAATTGGCAGGGTCGGTCTTCTTGCCCTTTTTATAATTCGGGACCACTATTGACTTCAGCCAAGAAGCAGGGATTCTAGCAGTTTCTAAGATGTAGTCAGACTGAACTTTTAACAATGTAGCACACAGGGAAGGATTCCTCTTGACACATGGAGGAATAGACTGAGGCCCGGGCACTTTTGAGTTTTTCAATGAACCAATGGCTATGATCATTTCTTCTTTTGACCACCCAACAAAGTCAACAGATGTCATGGCTGTGAATTTGGAGTGTTTACCAAATCTCTCAGGTAATTCGAATTATTGACTGAAAAATTGTATCCACACATCTGCAGTAATGTTCGAAGTCTGTTCTAAGGTAGCTCTTGGTTCATTTTAACGTAGCAGAGCCCATGTGGAGCGTCTATCATTGCGACATAAGTTGAACAACATCACCTGATTGGTTGTATGATGTAAGTAAAGTCTATGGTTTTTGCATTTGTTTCTATATGAATTACATATTATTTTCTTACGTTTCTGGAATTCCCCATTACCTAGGGACATTGTTTTTAGATGTCTTAACTCAGCGTTTTTGTTTGCTTTAGCCAGTTTGATTCTTTTTTAGAATTTTAAGACTTTACCAATTTTTGAATTGCAGTACGCATTATCATAGATATTTGATTTACTCTCAATTGTCGTGTACTGTATATTGGTCCGTCGGACCACATTGTATGGAATTCAAATTCAATCAGGGAATTCATCCTGTCGCATGTGTAGACCCTCCACCTCAGGGACATGCCCAGACAATCACTTTCCAATAGGCATTGTGTGAAATCTCTCTTCATCTGTAGGCTCATGACCTTAACAGTCCTAACATTGAATGGTCACTAAGGCCCGGACAGATGATTACAGTCTCACTACAATCTTGAATAAGATTAGCAGATACAGCATAATAATCAATGCAAGAGTTCTTATACTCCCAATTGGCCAAAAAGTCACACCATTGTACACCTCGCCGTCTATTGGACTTCGTGATGCTGTCAGAGTCTACCACACACTTCTGAGTGATTAGACATTCTGCATTAAAATCACCTCCCAATAGGAACTTACAATTCGGCCACAGAGCGATCACCTCAACAAACATTCTGGCAATTTTCACAAATATGGATTCAATCGGGTTTTGGAGTGGATTGTGATGGAGAGATATAATTAGGTAGATGTCCTTAACCGGCCCACTGATTTCCACCACAAATCGCCAAAAAAGGCTGAGATCTATACAGTTTGTGAATCAAAAAGGTCATATCGGTATTAAGAAATAACGCCAGGCCACCAGAGGGCCTTCCATGTAAGCCTCGCTGAGCCCCCACATGAAATGCCATGCAGCCCTTCACTTGAAATAGGTGTTCACACATTGTTTCCTGACACAACATAATGTCAACGAATTTGTGTGGGCTAGAAAGATCAGCCCACATTGAGAAATGTTTAAGCCCGCACGAATTCCAAGAGACAATTCTCAGTGAAGTTTTGTTACTATGTGGAAGCCGTATTCTCCGATGTCTGTAAATTGCCCACCAGTGCAGATAACCACAACCAGTCTTTGGTTGTTGTGGACAGTGCAACGAGTTGGGCTATCAGAGCTGTTTCGGGAAGCATGGGCAATGGGTTCCCGTCATCATTATTTGGAGGGGATTTTTGGGTTTCAAGAGGCATCTCGTTAAAAGCAATAGCCTCTTCGATAGTCAAATGGATATAAGGTTAAGCCGATCATTTTAAATTCTCTCCTATGGTTCCAAACCAGTACTTGAAGTACCATCCGATAATTTTTAATTGGCGGTAATGTGATCCAATCGATATCCTTAGTGGATAAGCTTCTGAAGGCCTGGATTTTCTGAAAGGCCTGAAGCATAAATGATCAGTTCAATCTCTTTTCTCCATTAATCTCTGAATTACTCAGCCACCCCATAATAATGGGAACATTCGGGGTGATGGAGTCCTCATCCTCCCGTGCTGTTACCACCTTGTCCTTTGGTAATCCAACTTTAGATTTAGACTCAATAGCAAATTTGCTGTTCACTTGTTCATCATGTAGGTGTACCCTATTCACTTTGGTGGAATACTTACCGGGTGAATTTGCCTGGTTCATAGCAGCCACCGAAAGGGCATTAGATGAGGGACAGGGAAAGTTTGTGGCGATTGAGGCCTCCCCATCAAGACCAAGACTCCCCTTAGAGTTCCCTTCCATCTGAGAGTTAAGGCATCGCAACTCAGACCCAGGAATACAAATGTTCCCATCGTTAACAGTTATTACCATACCAAAATCAGTTCTCTTATTCACGATAGGTTTATAGTAAATTGATAACTGAGTTTGTTGAGACAATGTAAGAATGCCGGTAAATTCACTTTGCTTTTCTAGAATTAGTTCAGTCTCTCCTTTTTGGTATACTTTTTTGGGTACAAGGCTCGACTGCAGTACATCATTATTGTCATGACGCTTTTGTGCATTTCCCAAAGGGGGTACATTTTGAATCACCCCGTGATTAAGTTGCAAGGCCAACTTACTTTCCGCAGAAAGTTCATCCAAATTAATGCCATGTTCTGTGGAGACGGAAGGCATAACACCATGGTTGGCTGGTGCCTTCTTCATCTGTTCCAATGTTACAATGGAGGTTTCCTTCTTATTATTTTGTTTCTTTTTATTACCTTTTTTAGTTTTATGGTCTACTTCTGTTTGAGCAGCTAGGCGGTCATTCTTTCTTTTTAGTGCTCTCAGATATAGGCATTTTTCTTTCCTGGAGGTACAGTATCGTTCATTTGCGTTAGAATGAGTGTTCTCATTAACTACTTCACACTCCAATTGTAAATGTTTAATAGTAGCTTCAGCATCGATTAAAGCTGTTAGTGCTGAAGGACTATCGGGGCGCTTGTTTTCCAGTAAGTGGATACTTACTGGTTCCTTGATGGAAACCATCTCCTGGTCTGAATCATTATTCTGAGTAAAAAGTAGCAACTGATCTATTTTCTCAGCATTGGAAGAAACCATTTGACATAGCTGGGAATACGTGAAAATTTTAATCTTTTCAGCAGATCCTGATTCCGCAACCGTTTGTGCAAAGGATTGCGGAAAAATGAAAGTGGGGGGACAACCATCATGGTTCGAGGGCAAGGTTGATTTGCAACAACCTTCACGTTTATAGTTCTCAGAGAAAATAAAACCTTCTAGTTTATTTAGTTTAGATAGTATTTCTATTCGGAAGGCTTTCAAATCCCTGAGTTCATAGTGTGTAGTCATGTCCCCTATCCAATAAATTAAGGATTCTAGAAAGAACAGGATACAAAGCTTCCAATGTGTGCATATCGTCAGATGGATTTAGTAGATCAACACCCATCGGAGGCATACCATCTGCAGTAGGATGTTTTGATGGAATGTCATTAGTGGCCCCCACCGGTGAAATATCGTTAGTCGTATATTTATCATCCATATCACTGTCACAAACCATTGGAATTCGTTCCTTGGTTAGAATCTCCTAATCTAAGACAGACTTGTTAGGGGCTCCTATTGGGGAGACTTGGTCACTACTATGTAGGTGAACATTAGCAATGCGCACTAAGGGAGCAGTAACAGGAGTGGCAGGACGGTCAGATAATTGAACCCGCTTTTCCAGTTCAATAAGGATGGCAGGAGCAAGAATGGAAACATCAGAGGGAGAATTCAAGGAAACCTCTCCTATGTTTTCAGTCTGCACAAACTCCCCACACTCTTGCATGCTCAAAAAGCTTTTCCTAGAATTAATCACAGTCTCCTTTTGATTTATAGGAGTGAAAGGTAAAGTCTAACTGACGGTCTGTGTGGATTGTTCAAAGATTTTGCATAAGTGAAATTCATGACATATGGTCTCTGGGTTTGGTGAACACTTGATGTGTGTTTGGATCAACAGAAACCATAAGAGGGAACCTTTCTCCTGTATTGATTTCGCTTGGAGGCTTCCGCTTCTGTACATCCAACTTCGTGTCCTTCGCGCATGCCACTTTGACTGATTTTTGCAGAGGCTCATTGACCAACCACCCACTGCGCAAACGTGAGGACATGTTGTTTGACTAGCACAGAACACAGTAAACACTGTTTATATATTTATTTATGTATTATTTTCCCCCTAAGTCTCTTTTTTGTGTCCTCCTTTTTCCCCCCTTCGGCTATTAGATCGAATTTCTTACAAGTTTGCGGGCATAGAGCTTAACAAATACCCTCAAGCTCAGTCCAAACTACCACAGCATATCATGGGCTTGCCAGAACATACGGCAATAGTGTAAAGAAATGCAGCAGTAAGTACAAATACCTATACTGTGTTAGCACCAAGAATAATAATAGTGGCAACAATGTTGAAGCTGATCAGCATAGAGCCTGCCATCGCGTCTCGATCATCAGATCAGCCATATCTTGGCTGGGTGCTATAATGCAACAGCAATATATAGTTAGTATTGTAATAACGACAGCTCCACCTGAAGCTTGGTTTCCATTTAGCATTTTATTCCCTTCTCCAGCAGTATTACCAAATGTAACGGCGGAAGATGAGAGAGGCTACCAGACCATATGAATTCCTCAAATTTGGATCAGAACCCATCAGCTAGGTCATCTTTTATAAAATACGCAACACTCATGATGACCGATCAGTGAGACTATAATCTTCCAGTCTGGGTAGCTCCACAGCCTTCCAACGTAGGAGAATTGATTTCTGTGCCCCGAATAACAGAGCGTGTACCAGCCTCTGTTGGGGTTCGTCTTCAATTCCTTGGTCAAACAGAAAAAGAACAGGCTGGGGTTGTGCAGTCCATCCTATTTTCTTTAAAATACCAGCCCTTTTCCCCCAGAACCTTTTCACTTTGGGGCATGGCTATAGTAAGTGCCCCAGTGTGCCTATATGGCTGCATTGCCTCCAAGGTTCCTATCATGCCAGACCAATCAACAGGTATGTAATACATATGTTGGGTAATCTTGACCTGCATATCTCAGCTCTTTAAGTTGTTTGAGGACCTGTAGGATATATCAAAGAAACATACACCATCATCATATTCTATCATTCCATTTACATCTTCAGATCAAAGGGAGGCTAGGACGGTGTT
The DNA here is from genome assembly GCF_040938575.1 of Ambystoma mexicanum. Classification (NCBI taxonomy): domain Eukaryota; kingdom Metazoa; phylum Chordata; class Amphibia; order Caudata; family Ambystomatidae; genus Ambystoma; species Ambystoma mexicanum. The sequence goes on along the minus strand of NC_090927.1, from coordinate 276,410,968 downwards.
ATGATGAACATTCAATAGCGAAGTAATCATTCCCTTCTTGATGCATTGTACCTTCAGCCTTGGACCATCTATTTGTGTCTGTCATCTGTGATCATCCTGTTTAGATCTCATGTAAGACATAGCGGTCAACCTTTCTACTGCACATAAATCCAGCAAACACTTAATTTCTTGAAACTCCTTGGGGACATAATAAGTAAATACATGGTGCCTTTAAGACTCAAATGAGTACAAATCTATTTTCAGTTGATTAACCACTTAAGTGCAGGAGTGGAAAGAGCCTACAATGGATCTGTATGGGAATTCAGGACAAACATACTTGACATTAGCACTTACGGGGTTAGACATTTGAGATCCGATGCACAGAAAATAAATGTGTATTTTCATCTGCACATAATGCCGATCACCATTTTCATTGATAACCTTGCAACAATTTGGTCTATACGAAAAACGCAACCTGCTTGAGAATTGGGAGAGCGTGCCTCACACTATAAGACTATACATTATATACATAAAAAATATCATACAACTTTAATAACTGTCATCCCACATGCTACAGGAACTCATAACGTTGTGGAGAAAATCAAAGGCAAATGAAGACTGAATTCAAAGCATGAGGTGCATTACCCTGCTTTACTGATATAATATTCTTCCATTTGTATGATTAGGGCACACCTGTGGGATGCAGGTAGTCACCTGTATTTATGGAGAAATGTACCTGCCATACTGGAACTATACATCCAAAAATATCAAGGTCCCAAAACCTTAATTCTAACCAGAGAACATGTCCTGCATTACAGAAAAATCTTTTAAAACGACCAAAGTCAAGCAACAGGATGTTTTCAAGTGTTCTAAATGGTGTCCTTATGCAGTCACCCTACAGTATATCAAGTAGAGAAAATGAAACAATTCATCAAGTCTCTTTCTAATGTAATGTTTTATTTCTTTTCCCAACCATTGTCGGATTATTGCATGAAGTAGATGAAAATATGGTGGATTGCATATACTAGTTTATAGTGCAAATATTTTGAAAAGCAGTGGTTCTTTTGGATTGGTTTAAATCACTTATTGTTCGTTTCTGCCCAATATTGTGCTGACTTAGTTACCAAGAGTTTCACCTCGGCAAACCAGCACCCATCATTGGGAGCATTTTCCAGGGGACTCTTAAAACAAGAACACTTTAAATTCCAGTAGATCATGGTTTGCAGTGTGGCTGGAGAACAGCATCTGTTTGTTTTAACCGGTTTAATTGCTGAAGCTTCAAAAGAAAATGTTTCCAATAAAGCAGCATCTGTTAAGCTAATGCAGGAGAATGAAGCAGGCCTGTCATCTCAAGTAAGACTTAGTTACTTACCTATAACTGTATTTCTCTAGCATTGGTATCTTTCATAGATTCACATGTCTGAATATTCCCGCTCTTCAGACCGGGAATCCTCCGTCATTTAAAAATAATTATTTATATACATTATTTACGACATGAAAAGGCAATGCAAGTTGCCCATTATGTCTAATGAGACATTCACTTGTGTAGTCTCTCCACCGCACCTTGGTCCTTTATGACCCCAACCAATGAGGTGGCAGGGCTTAAACTCCGCCCCAGGCAGCCATCTTCAGATTTTGAGCCATATGTAGACTACATATAATATGACTGGCGAGCCTTGGAGCAGCCTATCAGGGGAGGTGGGCGGGCGCATGCGAATCTATGAAAGATACCAATGCTGAAGAAATACAGTTACAGGTAAGTAACTAAGACTTCTCCAGCACTGGATCTTTCATGAATAGAATACCAAGAAGTCAAGCATATCCAAAATTGGTTACACCCTGAAGGTTAAACTTCAGTATTCCTAGCGTATAGCAACTTAAGTTAAGCCACATATACATAGGGAAGGCAGGAGAAAAAGCTGCTCCTACCTTAAGCAAATAGGTGGCGGAGGACCGCCTGTCCAACCACTGAATCTTCGTTGGTGTCTTCTGTTAAGCAGTAATGTTTGGCGAATGTGTGTAGTATGCTCCAGGTAGCTGCTCTACATATGTCCTTTATCGCTACTCCTGGGTGAAAATCGACCAATGCTGCTCTATCTCTGGTGGAGAGCTGTTGGAGGTCCAGTGAGCGGGTCACCTTTGGACTGATGGCAAAGGCTGATGCAATTTGTCACCCAGTCTGAGTAGGCCTTGTTTGAAGATACACTGTCCTTTAGTGTGACCTGAGAACGCCACGAAAAGCCTTGGGGATGTACGGAACTCCTTGGTTCTTTGAATGTAGAATTTCAGGACTTGCGCAACATCTAGAGAGGGTAGCGCTCGTTCTGCCATTGAAGTGTGGTTGCTGAAAAAAGTAGGACGTACAATACACTCAGAGTGTCATTTCAGAGACTACTTTAGGTAAAAAGTGAGAATGTGTCCTGAGGATGACAGTCCTTCTGGAATAGGGTGAAAGGAGGTTCCGATGAGAAAGCCTGGAGTTCACCGATTCTTTTAGCAGATGTGATGGCTACTAGAAAGGCAACCTTCCAGGCTAGGAACTTAAGGTCACATCTATGGATGGGTTCATAGGTTGCCTCTGTGAGTGCAGACAAAACTGTGTTTAGGCTCCAAGTGGGTACCGGTTCTGGCATTGGTGGAAAAGCACAATCCCTTGAACAATTTTGATCGCTGAAATTGGTAACTAATGACGCTTGACTAGGGTTTGTAGTATAAGCTGATATGGCGGATAGGGGTACCTTAATGGAGGACAAAGAGTCCAGCTTTTGCTAGATGTAACAAATATGGTAACACTTGTTCCACTGATGATGTAAGCGGATTTATGTGTGAAGCGGTCCACTTCTAGACGTAAGCGGTTTGGGTGGATGGTGCCCTAGACACTCTGATCATTCCGAACTTAGTGTAAGGTTCGCTAATGTTCGCTGTTCAGGAACCATGCTTTGAGCGACAGGCTCACTGGGTCGTGGGGGAGAAACTTGTAGTTCTGTTGTGTTAGCAAACTCTGATGTGCTCGGAGGCGAAAGGGTGACACTTGGGAGAGGAGCCGGAGGGTCAGGTACCAAACCGGTCGTGCCCATTCCATAGCAATGAGTATCATCTTGCACGGCTGCTCCTTCACTCTGCGCAGCACTCGTGCTATCAACTGGGTCGGTGGGAATGCGTAAAGGAACCGGCCCGTCCAAGTTATTGAGAATGTGTCCCCCAGTGATGGAGCCTCTGGGTAACTCCAGGCGAAGAGGGGGCATTTCATGTTACAGCTGGTGGCGAAGTGATCAATCTCGGGTTTCCCCCAAATACGGAATTTCCGCAGTGTCTCTTCTTTGTCTAGATCCCACTCGTGGGAGGTTGTGCAATCCCTGCTTAATTTGTCCGCTAGAACATTCTTTACTCCTGGCAGATGTTCGGCTTTCAACTGGACCTTGTGCTGTAACACCCCTGTCCATAGTTTCTGTGCTTCTCTGGATAGCATCTCTGATATTGTACCTCCTTGTTTGTTGGTGTAATGCATGGAGGTTGCGTTGTCCGTCTGTATCGTGACTACTTGTCCAGCTAGAACAGGTAAGAAGGCCTTCAGTGCTTAGCTGATTTCTCTGAGTTCCAGGATGTTGTGTAGTCGAGACTCTTGGGTTGACTACGTGCCCTTTGTTTGCAGTTCTGCTAGGTGTGCTCCTCTGCCTGATGGTGATGCATCTGTCCTGAGAAAAAGCGTAGGCATGGGTGCTTGAAATGGCATCCCCTGTGTCAGATTTTGTGGAGTCCCTCACCAGTGAAGTGCTTTGTGAAAGGCTAGTGGAAGTTGGATGACATCTTCCCATGACCCGTAGGCTTGAGCCCATTGGTGGTCCAGGGTCTCCTGTATTGGTCTCATCCTAAGTCTGCAGTTGGGTATGCGGTATATACCCGAGGACATCATGCCCAGGAGCAACTTCGAGGAACGTACCGTGGTTGTGGTATTGTCAAGAAACCACAAGATTAGTTGTAGCATCATGGATACTCTGTCTGCAGAGGGTTGTACTCTGGGGATGCAGGTGTTTAATTCTGCTCCTAGGAAGAGTACTGTCTTGACCGGTACTGGGCATGACTTGACTTCGTTGATGGAAAACCCTAGGTTTCCAAGTAGTACAAACGTGCCTTTATTAACCAGTCACCTAAGTAGGTAAACACCTCCATTCCTGTGCGTCTGAGGTTTGCTGCCACTAGTGCTAGGCCTTTGGTGAAGACCTTTGGTGCCGACCTTAGGCCGAAGGGGAGAACTCGGAATTGAAAATGTGCATCTCCCACTGCAAACCTGAGGAATCTTCTGTGTGCAGGGTGGATGGGGATATGGAAGTACGCGTCTACCAAATACAGGATTGCTAGAAAGTCGTTCTTGTGTAGCCACGGTAGCAAATTTTCTAAGGACGTCATTTTGAATTTGATGCGCTTGACAAACTTGTTTAGCAACCTTAGGTCCAATTATTGGTTGCCACTGGCCGATCTTTTATCTGATAAGGAAGAACCGGGAGTAGAAGCCTCTTCCCTTTTGGTTTACTGGAACTGGTTCCATGGCTGCTTTTTGGAACAGTTTGCAAATTTCCATTTTTAGATGTTTCATCAAGTGGATTTTTAGTGGAAGAGGTGGAAGGGAGGGAAGTTGGTCTAAAATGTGATCGTGTGTACCTCGCGAATGATTTGTAACACCCACTTGTCTGATGTAATGTTGGTTTATCATTCCTCCCACTGGGGTGTGCGGTGGAAGGGGTGCATACAGATTGTCAGTTTTGTTTTGATCGCGTTTTCGAGTGGCCCGAGCCACGTCTGCCTCTTGGGGTATTGAATCTGGCCGCGGGTTGATGGTATCTATTGTCCTGAAAAGTACTGATTTGCGTTCTTTGACCATAGGACGGTATGTTGTAATCTCTATATCTTGTGGATGAGCCCTGAAAAGACCGAAAGGAGCGGCGGTCCTCATCTTTGTCTTTCAGCGAGCTCTGGCTGTGTCCGATTTAATGTCTTTCAAATGGCCGTCAATCTTTTTGCCAAAAAGATCTTGTCCGTCGAAGGGCATATCTAAAATGTATGCTTTAACTTCTGGCCTTAAATTGGTTGCCTTCATCCAAGCCCGACTTCTGAGGACTGTTCCATGGCCCATTTATCCTGATTCAGCATCGTCAACAACTGCATGTGATCAGAGGTGGCTTCCCCATCGGTTATTATTGCCTTTGCTTCCTCTTGAAACTCTGCAGGTAGATGTTTGGCTAGTTTTGACATACGTAGCCAGAGTTCTCTGTCAAATCAGGTGGTCATAGCTAAGGCATTAGCTGCTCTTATGGTTACAGATGCCGATGACGAGACACTTCTGCCCATGGCTTTGAGCTTTCGGCCTTCCTTGTCTGGTGGCGCGGTCCGTGGTGACGAGGGGTTTGCCAGCTTCTTTATTGCTGCGACCGTGATGACTGAGTCAGGTTTTGTGTGTCCCCTTAGGCATAGAGGAGCTGTATCTGGAGCCTTATATTTCTTGTCTGGACGTGATACCAAAGCAGGTGTAGATCGAGGTTTAGAGAGAATCCTTACTCCTGCATCCCAAATTGTCTAACAGCGGGATAGTTGTGACAGTTGTTCTTCTCTTATCCCTGTGCTCGTAGAGCACTGATTTCTTCTCCCCTGAAGTTACCTGTATTTTGAAAAGGTCTGTTACCATGGTAATTATGGTGTGGAAGGATACCAAGTCTTCAGGTGGTGATGTTTCCCCTGGGGAATCTCGTTTTCTTGGTTTTCTATCACATCGTCATCCCATTCACTATGTGTGTCTGGGTCCTGCGTGATCTCTCCTTCCTCTAGTTCTTCTGTGTCCGTGAAGTCCCTGAATGGGTCCTCCTGCCAATCCGAAACGGACACAGTTGAGGGTACCATAGTTTGGTCCCTTGATGGTGAGATTCTCCTTGGTCTAGGTGAGGACCTTGGAGGTGAGACTCTTGTCGGTGAAGCACTGTGTGACAGTGGTCTGTCCCTGGGTCTGTGGGACAGCTCGGGGGAGCGTGGGTGTTTACGGGTTCTTCTACTAAAGGGAGAGCCCCTAGGCGCAGTGTAATGTGGTAACTTGTCTCTTTGTGGAGACCTTGTGCCTATTGAGCTTGCAGATGTAGTTCTATGTCTGGTAGTAAAGGGCCCCAAAAGCAGAGTTCTTTGGCATCTGTTGAACTCCTCTATGACGCGTTGCATGGATTCTATCAGTATAGGATCTTATGGGTCTGTGACACCCTCAGTGGTAGGATGCAATGGTGGACTATTCTCTTTTGGAGTATAAATGGGTTGTTCACCCATGACTTCAATGTCAGAGTATCCTTCTTGCACAATAATATCTGTTAGCTTTACCATCTCTTTAATTGGTGATAATTGTATTGTTGAAGGTTCTTCCTGTCCTCCCGAAAATGGAGGGGATTGTGTCTTTAGCCTAATTTGCACTCTCCTCCATGGACGGTGGTTTTGCCGTCTAACGGCTGCTCGTGGATGGCGTTTCTGGCCTAGTCTTTTCCGCTGACACGGTATTGTTGTCTTCGTCGACGAATGCTGTGGAGTTGACTCCGTCGACGAGTTTCGTGGATGGATGGTGTTTTTCCTTCGCCTTTGTTGACTATTCTTTCATCGATGATTTGGATGAAGAGGATTTGCTTATCGACTAGAACGTTTGCAACGTGGTCGTAGACTATTTTTCCCTTGTGGACGGTTTGGACGTCGACAAACTCTTATTACTACCGCTCGTAGATGGCTGTTACCCAGAAGAAGGCTTGGAAGTTGTCTCCTTACCTTTTGAAGCAATTTACTTCTGTGTGATGATTTTACTGCTCCACAGAGCATAAGGAAGGTGTAAGGGAGCTTTTCTCGACCTTGTTCCTGCTCTTGTGAGGAGGGGAGATGCCCCTTTCCACTGAAGAGGCCCTTCTTTTAGAAGTTTGTCTCTCAGTTGTCTTGTGAGATGCAACAGGGGCTGTTTTAGCAGATTCCTCATCCGAGGAGTGGCACTTGGGACTCCAGATGTAAGAGCAGCCTTCTGTGTCTGTCTTGTTGGTGAAAGTCTTAAAGATTTCACACTGATGAATATCATGAGGGTATAAACAGTAGATACACGGTTTACAGGGATCCCTCATGTACACTAGCTTCTTTCTGCATCTGCTGCAATCCTTAAACAAGGGGGACTTTTTGACAGTTGATGTCTCCGCACCCATGGTGTCAAGTTGATCTTTACTTGATGAAAAAAGGTTGAAAACTAGTCCTTTCTGAGCCCAGAAAGTCACAAATGGTAGTCCTGGACTAGATGAAAAAGAAAAACATTAATTTCAAGTTGTAGCTTGAACAGCTAATGTAAAGAAAAACGATGAAAGCTCAGAGATCGGAGAGGAGTCCCCCTGTCTGGTAGACTGTAGTGAAACATCTGAAGATGTCCGCCTGAGGTGAAGCTTAATCCCTGCCATCTCATTGGTTGGGCTCATACAGGACCAAAGTGAGGTGGAGGGACTACACAAGTGAATGTGTCAGACAATGGGCAACTTCCATTCCCTTTTCCTATGGGAAAATAATATAATATAAATAATTATTTTCAAATCACTGAGGATTCACGGTCTGACGACAGAATATTCAAGCATGTGACTATGAAAGATCCAATGCTAGAGAATTATACAGATTTATTCGCACGAGTTGTGTCTTAAAGCACGCAATTTTGTTCATAGGGCAAATACAGGGCACGAGTCAAATATTACGTTATACATTTTTGCGCAAAACATTTAAACCATACTAGTTACAAACATGCAACTGGGCCAGTTTCAAAACTGGGGGTCTCCCCTTTCACGGCAATCCATAAAACTATTCAAATTATTGAAATTATTAACTATGGATGAATATGCTATACATTTATGTTGCATACCCAGACGTGCGTCTGATGATGCAGTAGAACAATACGTATCTCATTCTCATTGATGTGGCAGGAATTAAAACAAATGCGCTTTTGACATATTAAGAGCATATTCGGCTCCTACCCTTTTCAGGTCACACATTAAGAAATTATAATCATCCAATGAGGACTGGGCGTGTGTATTCTATATGATTGTCTATGAGGCAGGCCAAAGGAAATCTTGAGCCAATCAAATAATGTGACAATATTAACATAAGCATGAGAATATTTGACAATATCCACATTTACGTATCCTTCTGTCTGGACTAAACCCCAGTACCACTGCACTCCTCTATATTTGCCAGTACCTACATACTCTATTTGAATATACTTTGCCTCTGTATCTTGGCCAAACTAATTATCTATATATGTATATTCCATTGTGTGCTTTTGCCTGTGCTTCACTTCTGCATCACCATGCCTTTACTGTACTACCAATTATGTAACCTGTCAATCAAGCTTCGCATTATCTGTAATTGCTGCACCCTGATATCCCTGGGTCTGGTGCGCATTATAAATGAATAAACTAAACTAATACGTGGGAGCACCCAGAGGATAATTAATTTTTGACTCTGGAAAAAGCTGCAGGAAAGAACACCACTTGATCCTATTGGGTGGATGGATTAACGAGACAGACCAATTTAAGGGTTGCAAATGGGAATATTCCGGATTTAAGGGAAGGAGTCCTCTTCACTAGGGAACTTCCAAAGTAGCGAACCAGAAGCAGTTCAAACTTCATGGAAGCAGATCAGGAAGGGCATGCTAACTGGGAGATTTCCAATCTGAGAGGGTCTCTGCCACCTTCATGCCATTAAAGATCAATTCAAGTAAGTATGAGAATTCACCAATAGGAATGATAGATGTTCTCTTACAGTATTCTAATAAATACATTAAGTTTAGTGCATTCAAAATCAAGTGAGATGTCATTACAATCCAACCCAAAACACATTTTGAGCTGTTTGCGAAATGTTAGGGATAGCACTTCTGTGTGTGCAGTCAGCGCACTGCTTGTTGGGTACAAATAAATGAGATTATAATTAAGGCTTCTAGTTTTCTGTTTTTACCAATCTGCTTTCCATCTGTAGTTATTTTAAAAAATGGAGAAAAAAACTGAAAAATAGGTGGTTCTCTATGATGTCACTCATACATCACAGGACAATAGCAATGCAGCTTGGTAGCATGGAGAGTGCAAACGTTGCATAAAAGTAGCATTAACCCCTTAACTGCCAGGGGTTCCCCCGAACCCGTTTTTGGTGATTTCGGTATGTCGCCATTCAATCCCATGTAACTTTTTTGTTACATGTGATATCTCGGCCAAATGTGCTCCCTTTTCTTCCCACATGTAGGCGGTCATAACGCCACCAAGGAATCATTTGCTGTATGGGGGTGAGAGAAAATAACCAAAAAGGGAGCAGATTTTGTGTTTTTCATAAAATGCCAATACAATTACGTACAATGAAGCCTGTGGTTTGCTGTACTGAATTCGCCATTTTACAGGCTTTCAAGAACAGGTTGACTGGAAACCAAAAACACATTTTTATATGGTTACCATCCGTTTTGTGAGAGGTAGGCGACTTTACCCTTTTTTTTCCAATAGGTCATGCGTGGACGGAACAGAAGAGGGTAGGAAAGCTGAATGGGAAGAGAGAAAGTCATGCATTTCAGAAAGGTAGACAGAATTCCAAATTTAGGAAGGGGTAATTTGCACAGGTCAAGCAACAACTATGTAGGGAAAATTCCCAAAGTTTGGGGAAGAATTACAGATAAGGTATGTGGTGGACATGGTTGGACCAGTAAGGCAATGGCTTCTGTGAATATTGAGAAAAGCAATGCCCTGCAAGGTCCCCCCCATGCCCCCTCCCGACTCTTCCAGTTAGGAACTCACACTTTTTTTGTAATGTTTCACAAAGTGTTTCGGCAGAGCAGATTGAGGAAATGTGCTCTGGTGGACAACCTACAGATTTGGCCTAGGGTGTCGCAACCACCAAGGAAAACAGGGAACCCCCCCCATGTATTTCTGAAAACACACCCTAGGGAATCCACAGAGGTCTGAGTTGCGCAAATCACCCCAGAATTTATTACCCAAAAGTGCTGTTAAAGTCTGAAATTTGGTGGAAAAAACACAATTTTCAGACAATTCACAACCCACCGAAACACCCCGCCAACAACACATCCTACCTTTCCATGTTCCCACAGGTGTCCCAACGGAAAACGGTACCTCATGTATGGTAGCACCTACCTGGGCACAAAGGGAAAAGGCTAAACCATACGGTTTGGGGAAGACCACCTACAGATTTGGGTCTGGGGTGTTGCAGCCACCAAGGAAAACGGGGAACCGCATGCATTTCTGAAAAGACACTACTGAGAATCTACAGAGGTCCGCCTTAGAGTTGATTACCCACAAGCTCCAGGAAAATCCAAAATTTAGGAACAAACCCCACCATTTTCAGACATTTTCCACCTAGAAACTACTGACACACGCCGCCAACAACACATGTCCAACCTTCCTACATTCCCACAGGTGTCCAGATGAAAACAGTACCTCGTGTGTGTGGGTGCACCTACCTGGGCGGAAAAGAAAAAGTGTCGACCGCCCACAAGTCCAACGGCAGTCGCAGGTAGACCTGCCAGGTTCCCCGTCCATTCCCCAAAGGAAATTCTGTAATGCTGCCTAGCCAGAGCTCCAGGATGGTCGGGGGTGATGTCCCTGGTCTTGGGTGGCTGTCACTCATGTGGGTTGACCATACACAAAACCAGCAGCGGTTTCAGGGAGCCTCGGCAGGCTTCTCGTCCTTTCCCAGAGGGAGAAGGTGTAACGCAACCAGCCAGAGCTCAAGGACGGTAGTGGGTGATGTCCCAGGCCTAGGTGCCCAGAGCCAGGGCCATGATCCCCAACCATCTAGGAAATCTGGCTGGACTGCGTTACAGCTTCTCCCTCTGGGAAAGGTAGGGGACCCTGCCGGGGCTCTCTGGAACCGCTGCTGGGCTTGGGGATGGTCAAACCACATGGGAGACAGCAGCCCAAGGCCAGGGACATTAACCCTTGACCATACTGGAGCGCTGGCTGGCCTGCGTTACAGAATTTCCCTCAGGGGAGGTAAGGAGAAACTGCTGGGGCTCCCTGGAGCTGCCGCTGTGCTTAGAACCGCTTCTCCCCAGATTAATAGAACCCAATCAATCTGGCTTTATACATGGCAGACTGTTAGGCGATCCTCTGCACACCAGGCCACTACACATCAGAACACTGCTCACATTCCCCCAGCTTCCCCTCCCAAGCTTCGAGGCTCATGTGATTCGGTGAACCCACAGAACCGAAAACTCCGTACCAGCTTTAGTGTACGGGCTCGATTACAACCCTTTCTGCATTGGCAATTGCCTTGGAGAACATATAGCAGAAGGGGCGGCGTTTGCTCTTCACGTCGGTCATGTGATACACTGTGGCGTTCCTCACGTGATCTTGGTGGACGTCACATGAACCAGAGAAGTCACATGACCCAGGGACGCTCAGTATAAAGGTCTGAGAGACAGAACGCTCATTGCTTCTCAGCTGGCTTCAGACCCTGTTTGGCGTTACTACTTGCTCCTTGTTATCTTGATCACGGAACTCTACCTCGGACTCCCTCGGACACCCCTTTTGTATCTTTGCTTGGAACTGTTGACCTGTTGCCGGAATTTGGACTTCACCTCGACTTGTCTTTGGATCATCCCTGGTTACCTTGCTGAACTTCTACGCCCTTTCCCTTCTTGGGATTCAAGTCAAGCCCTCTCTCCTACAGGTGGCTAACCCTTCATCCACGCTAACCTGCGGTTCTACCATTCCAGGGACCGCCGCATCATCTGAGTCTCGAACCTCTCTACTAGGTTACCTGGGCTACCCTTACACCAGATAGGTAAGACATTTTAGATCCTTTTGTTTATCTGACTGTATTGTGATTGCCTGGTACTTAACCCCGTTCCTTCTCGACAGCAGCATCGGTGTTCCAGAGGCTCCGTGGATCTGGGAAGACATCTCCCACCTGTGGCCTCAAAGGTCGCACAGCGGGTTTCTATTCAGTTCCCCTGTGCGTCACTTGGGGACAGAGGACTCATCGGTCTACACGACACTCAAGTCAGAACACAGACAAACTCATGACAATACTAGAAGAATGGCCCACATCCTGGAAAAAGTCAACAAATCGTGAACCTCGGCCCTTGTGGTCGCATTAGATTCTGAAAAAGCTTTTGACAGGGTAAAGTGGTGATTTCTCTTCCTCACCATACGCAAAATGGGGTTTGGAGAGGCCTTTATGACCAAAAAATCCGCTAACTACCAAAACTCCTCCCTACACTTACTCACAAATGGGGATTTGTCCGACCCGGTGGCAATATACAGAGGAACAAAACAGGGGTGCCCCCTAGAACCACAAAAGCTATAGAAGGGGTAAGATTTGGGGGGAGTGAGCACAAGGTGGCAGCATTCGCTGATGACATGTTACTAACACTAACCAACCCAGAGGAATGCCTACAGGCGGTAGAGAAGGTGCTGGCTAAATTTGGGGAAGTCGCCGGTCTTAAAATAAACAGGAGCAAATCTGACATACTGAACTTACATATACCACCAGGGATAGAAGGGGAGATACAATCTAGATTCCCATACTTGTGGGCCACTAACAAGATCAAATACTTGGGAATTTACATCACCAAGACCATAGACCAAGATTTCTTGGCTAATTACCCCCCGCTATTGGAGTCTATCAAAAACATGCTTCACAGATGGAGCCCCCAATCCATATCCTGGATGGGTAGGATCAATGCCCTGAAAATGGTCCTCTTACCAACTGTTATACGCATTCATTGCAATTCCCGCAAAGGTTGCGATGTCGTTCTTCCAGCACTGCACAGGCCTTCATTTGTGAGCAGAAGAAACCAAGAGTTCCATTTAAGGTGATGCTGCAGCTTAGGAATAGGGGGTGGGGGGGATAGGGAGCCTGACCCCATATCTTACTACCACGCATAAGTGACTCGGTGAAGGATGATAAAGGGAAAAAGTGGAGGAACATGGACAGAGCGGACCACATCTAGAGGAAGTATTATGGTTACCTCGGGAAGACGGACCTTGTAATATGTACTGCAGTGAAATCACCTCCCTGGTAGGGTACATATGGGATGAAGTGGTGAAGCAATCCAAAATCACATCATTCCGGTCACCCCTCACCCTGATATTTAGGAACCCGCAATTCATATCAGGGTGGGCTGGGACAGGATTCGTCAAATGGCAAGAAGGGATATAAATCTTTCCCTCAATGTAAAAGTGACTCTGGAGTAGATTAAGGGGAGAGATTCCAGTATGCCCTATTGAGATATTGGACCCAGGATCCCAAAGTAAGGAAAGCAGCAACAAGAGTGGACCCTGTTTGAAAAATGTGTAACTAACCACTAACTCGGGTGACAAATCCCCAGTCGGGGCGCTATATGGACTGATTAAAGAAGGGGGAAGAGTCCGGGGAAAGACGGTTCATGTCCAACTGGGAAAGGGAAATTGAACAAGTGATGAGTATCGAGCAATGGCATAGCCTCTGGGGAAACATCCCTAAACTGGCACATTCTTTACAGATCCAAGAAATCTGTTAAAAAAAAATGGCACCTCAACCCCAGCAGATTGGCCCCATTCTATCCGGCGACATCCAAGTTATGTTGAAGGGGTTGCAGGGAGGTAGGAACTTGGAAACATATATGGTGGCAAGGCCAGATAATTTACCCTTTTTGGGGGATGATTCAAGGGGTGATGAAGGAAGGAACAAGTTACTTACCTGTAACTGTTGTTCTCCAGCATGGGTCTGGCATGGATTCACATGCTCATGAATAGTCCCCGTCGTCAGGCTGGGAATCCTCGGTAAAGAAAAACCAGTATCAGTTTCGTTTCTGATCTGACTTTCGTAGTAGTAACCAATCACTGATCTCTGCGTCATACTGACCACAGCCAATGACTGCCATCTCCCTAAGCCCCACCTCTGGCAGCCATCTTCAGATTTGGTAGCACGTGAAGTGGCAGTATGACCAAGTGAAGAGCCGCAGAGGGGTAGGCGGGAGGGTTTGCATGTGAATCCATGCCAGACCCATGCTGGAGAACAACAGTTACAGGTAAGTAACTTGTTCCTTCTCCAGCATGGGGTCTGGCATGGATTCACATGCTCATGAATAAAAGAATACATAGCAGTACACACATGCACAACCACGGGAGGTGGCAAAGGCTCAACATTAAGCATTACATCCAAAACTCAACATTAAGCAATTCTTACCTCCTCACCAGGCTCACCTTAGGCGAACAGGTTGCGCAGCACTGCTTGGCCGACCCTGGACTCCTCCCTGGAATCCCGATCGACGCAGTAGAATTTCGTGAAGGTTTGCGTCGACCTCCACGTAGCAGCCCTGCAGATGTCCAGCAAGGGCACACCAGATAGGAACGCCGTGGTAGCTGCGATCGCTCTGGTGGAATGGGCTCTCGGACGGCCAGGCAGCGGTCGGTTTGCCAACCTATGACAGTACATGATACAGCCAGAGAGCCATCTGGAAATGGAAGCCTTCGAGAGAGCCTTCCCCTGATTGACAGGTCCAAAGTTCACAAAAAGTTGTGACGTCTTCCGAAAACTCTTCGTGCGGTCCACGTAGAACTTCAGCGCTCTAGCCACATCCAGCGAGTGCAAAGTCCTTTCAGCCGGCGACGAAGGCGACAGGAAGAAAACGGGCAACACCAAGGGTTCGTTGAGGTGGAAGTCCGACGGCACCTTGGGCATGAAGGAGGGGTGCGTCCTGAGCACTACCCTCGTGTCGTGAAAAGTCAAGTACGGGGGCTTGCAGGAAAGGGCCTGGATCTCTCCCACCCGTCGTGCGGAGGTTATGGCCACAAGAAACTCTGTTTTCCACGACAAGCACTTCAACGGAGCTGAGTGCAGAGGCTCGAACGGAGGTCCCATGAGCTTGGTCAGCACCACGTTGACCTCGCACGCCGGGACCGGGGTTTCACCGGCGGGAACGATCTGAACAATCCCTTCATGAATTCTTTCACCAGACGATGAGACCACAAAGACGTCCATCCCGTGTTTCTGGTGTATCGGGAGATCGCAGCAAGATGAATCTTGATGGAAGCGTGCGCCAGTCCAGCCTTGGCCAGCGTCAGCAGGTACGGCAGTACTTGAGGAGCTGTAATCCGTAGAGGGTTAATCTTCTGTGCGTGGCACCAGACAGAGAACCTCTTCCATTTGCGTCCGTAGCATTTAAAAGTTGAGGACGCCCTGGCCTTTGCAAGAACCTCTCTGCAGTCGGCCAGTATGTCGTAGCCTCCAAACACTAACGCTGCAGGAGCCAGGCCTGCAAGTTCAGCGACTTCGGGTTGTTATGGAGGATGGCGCCTCCTTCCCTAAAGAGAAGATCCGCGTCCACTGGCAGCTTGATTGACGGGGACAAGTCCAGAAGGTCCGGGAACCATATCTGCCTCGGCCACGCAGGTGCGACGAGGATCATCCTGCACCGTGACCTCTTGAGCTGGTTGATGAGCCGGATCAGCAGCGGCAAAGGAGGGAACGCATATAGGAACAGGCCCTCTCAGGGGAACGAGAAAGCATTGACCATGCTCCTCGGCTGGGGAAACCTGCTGGCGAACCTCCGGCACTTGGAGTTCGTCGCCGTCGCGAACAGATCGATCTGGGGTGTGCCCCACCGTCGGAAGAGGCGGTCCACTAGATCCTGTCGTAGTTCCCACTCGTGGCACGAGCGCAGCTCTCTGCTGAGCGAGTCGGCGATGGTGTTTTTTATTCCTGCCAGATGAAACGGCACCAGAAACATCCCTTGGGCGACGGCCCAATGCCACAGATCCTGCGCCTCCTTGGACAGGGCTGGGGATCTGGTACCGACCTGCTTCCTGATGTAGAACATGGTGGTGGTGTTGTCGATGAAGATCCTCACCACCTTGCCCTTGAGGGACGGAAGAAAGGACCTGAGGGCCCAAAACACTGCACGGAGTTCCAGGACGTTGATATGGAGGGACTTCTCCGTCGGCAGCCGAAGGCCCCTCGCGTGCAGATTTTCGGTGTGCGCTCCCCACCCTTCCAGGGAGGCATCCGTGGTCACTGTCTTCTGGTGGCCTGGGGTCTGGAAGTCCATGCCCGCCGTCAAATGCGTGCGGGTGCCCCACCACCGGATCGCTCGTCGGAAGCTCCCGTCGAGCGTGATCCTGTCCTCGAAGCTGCCCGTCGTCTGGATCCAGCGAGCGTCCAGGAACTCCTGTAACGGGCGCATCCGAAGCCTGCACAGGCGGATGACATAAATGCAAGAAGACATCATTCCGAGGAGGGACTTGATGGACCTCACCCTGGCCGCGTCCGCAACCAGCATCCGCTGCACCTTGCCCAAGATGGCCCTCGTCCTTTCCTCCGACGGAGAGGCCAGACACGCCACTGTGTCGAGCTTCGCTCCCAGAAACAGTGCATCTTGCGCGGGCACCAGGTGGGACTTGGCGTAGTTTATGGAGAATCCCAGGTCTGTGAGTAGTTGGACGGTCCTCGCCGTGTGCTCCGCGGCGAGCTCCTTTGTCTTTGCTCGGATGAGCCAGTCGTCCAGGTAGGGGTAGACGTGGATCCCCTCCAGGCGCAGCCGCGCCACCGGTGCGAGGCACTTGGTGAACACCCTGGGTGCCGACCTCAATCCGAAGGGAAGGGCTCTGAACTGGTAGTGACGCCCTTGGACCACAAATCTGAGAAACTTTCGGTGTCCCTTTAGGATGGGGATATGGAAGTAGGCATCCTCCAAATCCAACGACGACAGGAAATCGCCCTCCTCCAGTTGACCCAGGACATGCTGGAGGGTGACCATCCGGAACTTCTGTGCCTTGATGAATTTGTTCAGTCGTGGACGGGGAGGAGGGCTGAGCAGGGCGCGATGGTTGAAAAGGAGGTGGAGGATGAATCCTTCTTCTCTTAGGGGGAGGGCTCCCAGAAGGGCCAGGCTCCGGGTCCCCCGTCGGGAGCGGTTCCTCCGTTGGTGGTAATGGCAATCTCGTCCTTATCTCAGAGCATAAGGACTGTATAGCCAACAAAATGGCCGCCGAGTTGTCTTGCGGCACTGGTTGAGGGGATTCCGACGGGTGGTCAGGAGCCCCGTCGGCACCCTCGACGTTCTCGTCGTCTCCTACGTCGGGGTCCCTCCCGACGGGCTGGTGGTCTTCCACGCGAATGCCGTGGCTTAAGACTTCGATCAGCTCCTCCTCAGAGGTTGAGGCCGAATCCACGACGACCTCCTGCCCCCCCCTTTTTCTTCTCCGTCGGAGGTTTTATGGGGATCCTGTCGATGGGTATGAAAGAGGACTTCCTCCGCGGTGGCAGGGAGACTCTGGGCCCCGAGGTCGCCACCACTGGTGTAGCCTCCACAGGCTGAGCCAGGGCCGCCGCGACTGTCTCGATAGAGGCCTTGGCCGGGTGGATCAAGGCTTTCACCACCTTAGGTGCGCTCACCGTCTTCTCCTTGGGGGGAGGGTCACCGCCTCGCTCCCCCTCCGATGGGGCCTTGGAGCTCGACCGGGATCTCTCCAGGAGCTTTGCCGGGTGCTCGGCCTTCCTCTTACCCGAGCCAGAGTGTTGGCTCGTGGTTGATGGCGCCGGGGAGGATGCGCCCTGCCTGGCGCCCGTAGAGCCCGACCGTTCGGCGCTCCCGGTGCCAGCGGACTCGCAGTGCTTGGCCTTCTGTTGGACCCCCGTCGCCGGGGCGCCCTCAAAGGTCTTAGAAGACCGCTCGGACTTCTTCTTCTCGCCTGACGGGCTCTTCCCTTCCAGCCAGTTGGCGAGACGCAGATGGCGGTCCTTCATGGTCCGCTCCGACATATTGCCGCAAAACGCACAGTCCTTCTCCACGTGCGTCTTGTCCTCATGCAGGCAGTAGAGGCAAAGGGAGTGTTCGTCCTCAAAGACATTCTGAAGCTGGCATCCAGGGCAGACCCTGAACAGCTTTCCGGGCGTCGAGCTTCCCCTCTCCTGGGCCATGATCTAGATGGGCCTGAGAAACTTCTGGAGTCCTCCAAAAGCGTGGCTCGACGAAATCTTCACCCTGGAGGGGCGTAGAAGAATCCGACACGGGTCCCCGTTGATCGGATAAAGAAACGGTGGAGCTTGAGGCTCTTTTGACCGAAAAAGAGAACATTTTCCCAAGAAAAAGCGCGAAAAAAACACTAAAGCTCGAGAGCAATAGCACAAGGATCCCAACACTTGAACGTGCGGTAAAAATCTGAAGATGGCTGCCAGAGGCGGGGCTTAGGGAGATGGCAGTCATTGGCTGTGGTCAGTATGACACAGAGATTAGTGATTGGTTACTACTACGAAAGACAGATCAGAAACCGATACTGGTTTTTCTTTACCGAGGATTCCCAGCCTGACGACGGGGAATATTCATGAGCATGTGAATCCATGCCAGACCCCATGCTGGAGAAATATTGGGAATGGAAGAGAAAGCAAGCCCAGGACTTATTATGGGCCTGGATGGAGGGCTAGAAAAACTGCCCATGAAAACTAAACTGAAGATTTATGTAATCTTGAAGATGGCCAGGGGCCCTGCCAGTAGCTCGCAAACGGAAATCAAAAGGAGGCACCCACATAACACGAATGGGTGGGTATAAAATGGAATCTAGCAGCTATGGAAAGGGTAACATATGCAATCAGGGGAGAGCATCAGAAATTCCTTATAGACTGGGATTTGTTGATGCAGTTCCTAAGAAAAGACTCCAGGAATATATGGTGCCCATGGAAGATGCAACTTCTGGGGCTTATCTGAGAACCCTCCCGCACTAGGACCACAGAGACGGTATCAAGACGAAGGTAGGGGGGAGGAAGGAGACAACGACGATATGGGAAGATGGGAAATCAAGAACAGTGAAAAGAAACACAGAGAGAGATCTGAGATTAAAGGGAACAATGAAGACGGGCTTGAACTACAGGTGGAAACCAAACAGAACATTTAGGACCTGGGACAGAGGGGGAAAGGGGGGGGGGCGGAGACAGTTTATTTTCCTACAGTTCATTGTTTGATATAAAAGCCAATAAAAATTACTTGAAAAAAAGCCAAACAGTTTGCAATTGTAGGGGGGGGGGCGCGGCGGTGCAAGGGGAAGGCATATTTTTTGCTGGACATCTATCAGCATGAATATGCGTACATGGAAGGCGCTGGGGGCGACGGGGGGCAAGGGGGAGTATGGTATTTTTGACTGGACTTCTATGATAGATGTCCTGTACAAAAATACCATCCCTGTCCCCTGGGCTCCACAGCACCACAGAAGGAGAGCTGATTTTGGCAGGTGGGTAGGGGGATTGTGCAACAAAGACATTTTTAAAATGCCTCTGTTGTACAACCCTCCTCCCACCTCCCTACCCCAGTCGACCGCCAAAATCAGCTTAACGGACCAAAAAAAAAAAACACACATTCACACAGAAATCACCATCATTCACATGAGCACCCATTACTATACACTAACTCATAACAAGCATACACGCAGCCATAAACATTTTTAATTAAAGAAATAAATTAACATACCTTCTGCCCACCGTCTTGAGGATTCCTCCCCAGCGCTCCAGTTCAGGCCTCATGAACAGGAATCTGGTAGCAAGAGCTTATGGATGCAGATAAGCCATGCTCAAGGTTGCTCTGTCCGTATGTGCAAATGTTTTTAAATTTCAGGGCACGGTCTCGCGGCCCCCCCCCCACCCCACAGGAATGTGCCCACACCTGCCTGGCAGTGCGGGGGGGCATGCCCCACAGTTTGAAGACCTCTGTTCTAAGTGCTCTCATGGGTGAAACAAGCAGAAGGTGAAATTACTTACTGTATTGATTTACTATGGATTCTTCTCCCGCAGATTACTCATCTGATAGATATCCTCGTCCAGCTCTGCTCGTAAAGACAGGTAGATCAATGGACTGAGAAGGGTGGAACTTAAACTACTTTAGGGAGGACTCCAGGCCTCACTTTAAGAGAAACCTTCTCCTGAAACAAAACGTAGGAAAAGACTTTTGCAGCACAAAGCCTGCAACTCACTAACCCTCCTGGCTGAAGTGATTGCAAATAAGAAGGCTGTTTTAAAGAACAGAAACCTTAAGGGACATGAATGCATGGGATTGAATGGAGCCGCCATCAAGTATGTCAAGACCATATTAAGGTCCCAATCCGGGACCACAAAAGGCATTGGCAGAAACCTATTGAGAAGGCCTTTTAGGAATTAAGCCATGACTGGAATTGTGAAGAAAGAAGCCTGATCCAGAGACCTTTTTTTTCTCTCCCCGGGGACCTTTTGAACACAGACAAGGCCGCCAAATATCCCTCCACTGTGGTAACCTGAAGGCCTGCTGAGGCCAATGATCGAAGAAACTCCATCACTGTAGCGGTGGGGCAAGAGATTGGGACCAATCTCACATTCCCTGCACCACACCTCAAATCCTTTCCACCTGCATGTAAACAGAGATCTTGTAGATGGTCTGCGTGCAACCAACAGCACCTCAAGTACCTCCTCAGAGATGTCCCTGTCATATCTCATCCTCTCAAGAGCCACGCATGTAGGTTGAGGGAATCCGGGGTTGGGTGAAACACCCGACCTTCCAACTGGGTTAGGAGATCCGGACGCTGAGGCAACTAGTGAGGTGGACAGATCCAAGGGATCAGAATACCATGTTCTCCTCGCCCAGTCAGGGGCGATTAAGGTCATGGTTCCTCAAAATCCCTTCAACCTCCTGAGAACCCAAGGAATGATGAGAATCGAGGGGTGGGGGGGGGGGACGTAGTGGAGAGGGAAGGTCCAGTTCACCAGAAACTCTTCCCCCAGTGCACCTTAGTGGACCCATTTGGCACAGAGAGAGAATACCCCCTCTAGGACTTACTGGCACACATGCTCTGCCTGCGCATCCGCCAAGGTGTTCTCTGTCCCTGTTAAATGTACTGATGAGACCGAGATCTGGTTCTCCAGTAACCAGCACCACAGCTGCATCGCCTCTGTGCTGAGGGCACGGGAGTGCATGCCACCTTGCTTGTGGAGGTAGTGCATGGATACTGTGTTGTCCGTTAGAATCAGGACATGCTTCCCCTTGAGACGCTGATGGCCCGCAACTTCGGCCTGTTGATGTGCCACCTGGCTTCCGTAGCTGACCAAGGCCACTCACCTGCAAGTCCTTGTAGTGAGAGCCCCAACCCTTCAGAGATGCATCTGTGACCACTCGGGCCTGAGGCCAGAAGGGTTCCCCTGCCATAAGATTGCTGCGGTTGTCCCATCAGCCGAGGCCGCAGACAACTTGGTTGGACACTTTGAGAGGATCCGCGAGTGCTCCCAGATACTGAGACCACTGATCCCTTAGGAGCCACTGAAGGCATTTCAGGCGCAGTCTGGCCTCTGGCACAAAAAAAATACAGGAGGCCATGAGACCCAAGAGGGGGAGGAAGAAAGCCACTGGTAAGGTGGAGTGGTTCTGTTGGTACTCTTGTTCAGAGGAGAATTGCCTAGCATTTCGGTGCTGGACTGCCCCAGGGCAGGACAAAGACTGATATGTTTAGGATATTTCTTCTCTGTGAAAGATAGTGAGCTGAAGACTCTGGGTAAGTCTCTCGCAACCAGGACTAATGTCTGGCAGAGGGACTCCCAGGACCCCCCTTGTTAATCTGGAACAAATGTACCATCTGTGCTAGGTTGTCGGCTCTCTCCTCGGGAGGGAAGGATTTCCCTGAGTGTCTAGGACTGCTCCATTGAACTGGAGCCTTTGGACTGGCGCCACATGGGACTTCCTCAAGTTCAGGGAGAAGCCCAGCCTGTGCAGTAGTAGGCATGTGTCCTCTAAGACAAGACTTGCACAGCTGACTTCCCCCGGATCAGCCAGTCGTCCAGGCAAGGAAATACATGGACCCCAGATCTCCTGAGGTGAGCCTCGACTACCGTCATGAGCTTGTTTAAGACCCTCGGAGTAGAGGTCAACCCAAAGGAAAGTAGTGCTTGTCCCCTATGAGGAACCTTAGGAACTTCCTGTGCTTGTGGTACATTGGAACATGGACATTTTTCTCAACGTCACAGTCCTGAATTTGTCTTCCCTCAGTAACTTAAGAGCCCTGAGGTCCAGAATGGGACAGAGACCTCCTTTCTTGGGCACCAGGAAATATCAGCCCGATCCTCTCTGTTCGGGTGGTACCCCTTCCACGGCACTGTTCGACAACAGGGCTCTCAGTTCTTCCTGGAGCTCCTGTACCGGTTGGATTGGAGGTGGTGGGGGTCTGTCCGGTGTTTTTCTTAAAAAAGGGAGACAATAACCCTACCAAATAAACTGCAGGGCCCAGGCATCAGAGGTAATCTCCTGCCACTGAGGCCAATGTCCTGCCAGCCGTCCACCAACCTGTAAGTCGGGGGAGGGGAAATCAAAGCGGCTCAGTGGTTGGAGCCACCCCCACTGCTGTTTGCTGGCCTCTAGAGGCCCCTCGCTTTTTCTGTGATGCAAGAAAAATGCCTCTGCCCCTCCCTGCCTGGCGTCTGCATCTTCCAGCCATATGATAAGTACCGTCTGTAGCCTATGCTTCTTGAGGCAAGGCTGAAGGCAGACTTAGACGGCTGCGTGGCTAGGCCCAGCGATGTAGCAGTAACTTTGGACTCCTTGTGTTTTTCCAAAGAGTGATCATCTTTTTGGCCAAAAAGCAAATCTCCCTCAAAAGGCATGTTCAGTAGTGTGATCCGAACATTTGGGGAGAAGCCAGAGGTTTTTAAATAGGCTCGTCGTCTCATACCTACTGCAGACCCCATTGAACGGCCAATGCAGTCCGCCACGTCCAGGCCCATCTGCAACGACTGCTTGGCTACCTCCTTTCCATCCACCACCAGCTGTAAAAATCTGTCCCGCATTGCACCTTCAGGGACTTACTGAGCTGCATGCTCCACAGATTTCCACAAGCCAAAGGAGTATTTTGCAAATCCGCAGGCTACGTTGGTGACTGAGCGCCATGCTGCCAGAAGTAAAAACCTTCTTGGCCATTGAGGCCAACTTTTTTCCTTCCTCTATCCGGAGGTAGATTGGATGTGGATGCTGCATGTCTGGTGGTAATTGTGGCAGCTTGCATAACAAGCCCAGAAGACTTTAAACCAAGGTTGTCTACCACCCTTTCAACCAAGGCCCTGCATTTTGCATGAGTATGTGTGCAGGGCTGACCACGCTGGAACACAAGGTCTGGAGAAGTATCCAGGCCACTGGCATCTTGTGTTAGGCAGAATCCTATGGAGTTCCCTTAGAGAGCACTACAGAAGATTAAGACTACAGATATATGCAATAAATCCCCTTTGGTATCAGTCTGTACCACAAAGATTTAGTTGGTAGCTGTGGCTGAGCAGTTAGACTTATCTCAAGAGGGAGATGAGCAGTATTCAGGGTTTACACATTAGGACTACAGTACTATGGAACAAGGAAACACTGACCAAAGCTTTGTATCAAAAAGAATATATATATATATATATATTTATTTTACACACTCTTAAGTTCACACATAAATCACTATCATTAAAGTAAGTTAAAACAGTCACGAAAAGTATACACAACGCCCTATTTAAATTGTAGACAGGTTTGAGCAAGAGTGAAAACTGAGCAAAAAGGCACAGTGTAAACCAAGCAGAAATGGCACTCTAATTTCTTCAGATGGAGGGAAAGGACAAGTCATACAGGGTTAGACTCCTAAACACACCAGCAACACTTCCCAATTGGATTGTGAACAAGTAAGGCAAGGCAATACTTTAGTATGCACAATACTTGGGTGAAAACCGAGCAAAATGGCACTTCAGCAATATAGAAAGGGGAAGGAAAGGTGGTTATAAGAGTTTAGGTGCACCAACACATTTCTTAGTGAAAAGCAATCTAGAGAAGGCAGTTGTAACAGATTTTGCCAGTGTCAAGAGGTCTGTGCCAGAGTCAATGATACAAGGCAAATGCCCAGGATCAAACGGTTTTAGTAGCTGCAGTCAAGTCTTTGAGTTGAAAAGGCGGTTGCAGAAGGTGAAAAGATGTTTGACGAAAGGGGATGGGCAACCCAGAAGGTAAGTTAGCAGTACCCAGAGGAGGAGAAACTCTCATCGTGGAGGAAGGTTCGAGTTACTGCACTGCCCAGGGATGAAGCCAGCCGCGGTGATGCCAAAACGAAAATAAAAGGTACGCTCCTTTAAATCGCGGTCGTTGTGGACGGGTGCCTGGCTATCCGGTCTCCTAGTGCTGGGCACTGGCGATTCGACCAAGGCAGGTCCTGGAAGGCGATTGGCGAACTGGTTGGCCCCACCAGCTCAAGGGAAGAAGACTCTTGCAGGCGAAGATCTTCGAGTCACTGGAGAAAAGTGGTGAGGATCTGCAGCAAGGCTTCACTGGTGGTTCAGTCGTTGCAGAGGTCTTCAGCTTCTCTCCTCTTCGGGTTTCTTAGTTCCAGTGGCGACGTCTTGTCCTCCAGTCCTCAGAGCCATGCTTTTATGCAGAAAAACCCCCATTCATACAGCCTAGCTGTCACTCAGACAGTGAGGTGGCTATCCTGGCGGGATAACCCCCCAGCTTATCAGGGCAGAGTGCGACTTGGGTTGCCTAGATAACCCTGTCCAGGGTGCCTATTCCCCCTCCCACACATCCTGTCTACCCCAGACTCAGTGGTGCCGAAAGGAGGGTTCTGGGCAGAAGCCCGCCAAAAGGACGAACAAAGGATCCCCGACCTGGGTTAGGATTTCAGAGAAAGACACGAGAAAGAAATATTATCAAAGATCTGGCAATAAAAACCTACCGGAGTAAAGTTAATATAAAAATAAACAGGCGGTATGTTAGAGGCTGTCAGTAAAAGTGGTAGCCTCGAACAATGGGAAAATCCCATAGGAAAATATTTGCGGTCGAATATTTACGGTAGTAACCACTGCCACCAGCCAGAAACTTTGGAGAGAGGGACTGGACGCTACCCTCTCAAACATGAACACCAGAGAAAAACTATTAACCCTTTCCAGTACTTCCATAGTATGATATGATATGGCATTTGTAACGCGCCTATACACAAGTGTTTCAAGGCGCGAAAAAATAGTAAGATGGGTTGTACTGGTTTTGTTCATAACTATTGACTAGTAAAGTAAATGGGGACTTTACATGCCCTGGGAGACAGTAGTCAGTCCCAAGGTATGGAGTCTATGTTTGGGGGTCACTGTGACACCCCTGTGTTACTGCACTGAGGGTGCTGTAGAACAAACATGTAAAAAGAGGATACCTATGAGTGCGAGAAAAACCCCATAGACAAAGTGTCATCGGCGTTGATGGAATGACCAGCATGGGGTCGGGAGCAATGAATCCCGCTTTTGCTGTCGAAGCTTGCTGGTCGGTGGGGACCACACCTAGCTTGATTTTGAAAGGTTTCAAGCATTTTAGACTTTAAACTTTCCCATTCTTCCTGAATGGTCGGCCAAGCCAAGGGCTTACCTCTTACTGACAAGCTAGACTTGTGTCTGACTGCGACGTTGCTTCTTTCACGAGGATGGCGACTAAGAATGGCTTCTTGAATTTGACCACTTCTTCGTTTTTGCCAATGTTTTTCTTCCCCTTTTTGGGGGTGGGCTCCTCAATCTCAGCCTCGGAAGACCGGATGAGTGACCATGCCAGCGATTTAGTCAACGGCCGGCCCAAAGCGAGTTTCACGGCTCTCTCGTAGGGATTTGGACTGCACAGGCCTCCGTGTCGTGACTTGCACCCAAGCACCACAGGCAAATGTTGTGGGGGGTCGGGTAATCGACATTTTGGACTGCCAGTTGGTGCATCTCTTGAAGCCCGAAATCCGGTGAGTAGACATTGTGGTCAAGGTTTTGAAGAAAGAAAACTTTGTCGAGAAACGCAGAGTAAAGACTTGAAGACTTGTTCCCAATGCAGCGTGGAAGCGTGCGGAAAAAAGCAACTGAAGCATGGGGTGTAGTGATGTGGTATTTATAAGACATCTGATGTCACGTCTGGAACCAACCATCGAGATCAGAGCAAGTCGGATCAATGGCCGAGTCGAAGTCCACTACGCCCCCCCCCCCCCGTCTAAAAGGTTTCAGAGCAGCAGAGCTGGATGAAGATATCTGTCTGATGAAGAATCGGCGGGAGAAAAGCAATCCATTGAAAAGATACTCTGCAGCAATTACCATTTGCAGGAAGAGTACAGCAGCGTGGGTAATCCTGCACAAAGGCTTCACCAATTCAGCAGCAGGTGTATCAAAATGGTTAGCAGCGACCACCAACCTAAGTATAGCCGGCAATTCAAAATCAGCACAGCTCTGAGCAGGAGGTTGGCATCGGTCCCTTTTCTTTCAACAATTCAATCTAGAAATAACCAATCTCACATTCTTTTGGAATAACACATTTTTAAATAGCAAGACAAACTATGCCACACCAACAACATTCAGAAACACAAAAGGGTATGTTCTCCTGCTTGTGCATCAAAAGTAAATGATCTGGACATATGTGAGGACATAAACGGTTACACCCTGAATTGGACCGTTACCATAGGATGATGTTTTTACTGCATATTTTTCCATGCAGGTATAGCAAATATAAGGTTGTTAATGTTAAGCTTTGCTGAATTACCATTTTAAGTAAAGGAAATAAATGAACCATAACACACACCTCAGTTCTGGAGGATATGGACCACTAAGTTCTAGGCAATAAAGTGGTTACAACTAAAATGCTAAAATAAAAAGTACCCAACAGAAGAGTCCTTTTTTAACATTACATTGCTGCAGGAACCTTACTAGTAGCACTAAGCATCACTGTACATAGCATTACAAGCCAGACAAGGTGATGTGTAGCAAACAAGCCTCGCAAAAAATAATGTGGGTCCCAAAATACAAACGCAAGCATGCCACTAAATGTGGCGATAAAAGTAAGCGTTCCATTTTGTGCTGTCCCTGCAGGTTTCTTAACTCTCAAGGGGAGGTGGGGATAGTTGGGGATGTCAGCATTGAGTGTTTCACAGCCTGTTCGTCCTTGGAAATCCAAGTTTTGGGAGCCTGTCTGGCACTGGGATATAGATTGGGCACCTTCACACATATGCTTGTAAATCTTACATCGGCACCCAACCTATGTGGTTAGGGAATGCACATTGCAAGTGAAGGGACTGTGCACACATAAAAATATAATGTCACGGTGTGCACAAATGTTTACATTTAGGAAAGGATGTTGCAGAAAAGGTCCTTGTCCGCACTGTGTTTTTCTGATCTTCCAAGGGTGGCATGAATTATGGGAAACTGCTGCATAGGGAGTGCATGCTTTAGTGAAGAAGGCAGGTCTCATTTTTGTAAATCAGCCAATACACATAATGCATTGATTTCCCACTTGAGTGCCATAAACCATGTCATTCATCGGACCCTTGGTAAGTGCTCTATTTGGCCTGCTTGTCTATTAGTACAAAGTACCTATTTACATATATAAAACGCCTTGAGACCTGTGGCGCTATAGAAGCAATAAATAATAATAATACAGCACTGGCCCGACCCAGAGGATCATGGAGTGCTTTACGAAATTCAAAGGGAGGAGTTGAAATAGTTGACATTTTTCAGACTAGGATAGAAAGATTAGGATAAAGGATGACTGGGGAGTAGGTCTGGATGGATTTGGGTCAATGGTGAAACGTAGGGACGTTACTAGTGTGGGGAGGAAAATGTGTGGGCTGTTTGTGGCGAGATCAAGAATCCTGTGGGGGAGGTCAGGTACATATCTGGGAGGAAGATGGAGGCCTGAGCTTTGGCAGGGTTCTGTTTAAGGAAGTGGAGTTGATTGTGGAGAGACCGTGTTGGAGTGTGTGGAGTTCTGAGTGGGAGGAAAACCTGAAGGATTAGTTACTACTCTTTAAGTGATGATCCCAGTATTGGTTTAAGTTATAGATTCATATAATTTAGAATATTCCCACCAGCAGGCGGGAAATCCCCTCTCCCCCTCTGGAAATCCGGCTTTGTGATACACCTAGTGCTGCCAGCCCACATTCTTCAGATTACAGTTTAACTTCCCGCCCCTTTAAGAAGGAGCCCCTTCTAGTGAGTCCCTTTTTTTGCTGGATAGGTTTTCCTAAGAATTCAACTTGTTGCAGCTACATTGTGCCAGGGCTTTGCTGCTTTTTATAGAAGCAGCTGATGCAGCTGTGTCCTTATGGCTAGCAAGGAACGGAGAGGATGTCCCTTATCCAAGCTTTGCCCAAAGTCCCTCTGAAAAAGAAATTGGGCAGGAGGAACCACATAACCACTGCATCTACTGCCTGCACCACCACGATGCTAGAGCTGTCTTCACGGACCGCGTTTGACAGAGAGAGGAAGCAGCTGTCCTGGCATCACAGGCAGGTGAGAAGGGGCTTGAAAAGGGAGAAAGAAAAGCAGAGAGGGGTTAAAAAAAAAAGGCCATTTGGGAAGAAGATGAAGCTACTAACCACCAATGCTAGAAAGGGGTCCATTGCCCCAGTCCAGTATCAGACACTTGTGGTTTAAAGGTGACCGAAGGGTATGTTCTGGCCTGGGGAGGCCAAAAGAGGAACCCACAAAATCACCAGGCAACAAGGATACCCTGTGCCCCCCACCTTGAGAAGATTCAGAAGATTGTTCAGCTCTTCTGTGCGGAGCATACGCCAAACGCCCAGTGGAGAACCCCTATGACTCAGATACCCGGTCTAGTCAGAGGGGGGCTTGGAGGGCAGCTCACAGTAGTAGGAAGGTGTGGTTTAATGATAGGATGGCCTAGCCCCCCCAAGGAGACACAATTACGAGCCAATGGCTCCTACTGGCGGCATGGGCTATTAGGACGAATGCTTGAGTGATGATAGTATTGACATTTCTGAGTAGTTAGTCAGGGTCAGTGAGAAGGGTTGGAATGAGTGGTGCAAGAGCTTTGAGACAAGTATGCAGTTCTGTTGAGAAAAAAAACAAAAGGCTGTAGCACAGGTCTAGTATGTTAGAAGTTTGCAGCCATCGCTGAGCCCATACCAGGTAGAGATGCGGTATAAAAGGTGCAGCTATTACCACACGTTGGAAGTAGGAGGGTGATCAGCATTTAACAGCACCTGAGGAAAGGGCCCACTGACATCAATGGACTCGTATATAATAACAGGTTGAAATAGTATCTGGTTAAACATTAGAAGCCAAGGTCATTAGACCATTTTATACAGGTGTGTTCTGGAAAAAAAATGACTTGACACTAACGTTCTCTCCAATAGGCGTTCCTCTGACAGATTCCTTATCAATGCTAATCCTATCTGCAGTGCAACTGATATTCGGAAACCTTTCTGTCAAAAGGGGCCGAGCGTGGCTTCGCCAGAAGCCTCTACTCGCCACACATATGGCGGTACCTCTACCTCTTCCCCTCAAGAAGCGGCTGCCCAGTAGTCTTCTTGGGGCTGCCTGACCTCGACTGCATGGAATTTAAGAGGCTGAGGGTTGAAAACCCTGACCCCTATCTGGAGCAGCAAAGGGCTGCTGCAGAGCCAGGCCCAAGGACTTTGCTGTAACCTTTGAGAACTGGAATTTCTGAATGGCCTCATCTACTTTAGCCCCAAATAGGTTCCGCCCATCAAAAGGCATGTGCAAAAGCTTAATTGAACCTCATGTGTGAAGTAAGACATCCTCAACCAGGTGGGACGCCAGACCACTGTATTCGTGGCCATAGACCGGCCAACAATCAGCTGAGTCCAGCCCCGATTACAGAATCTGACGAGAGGCCTCTATGCCATCCTGGACAATAGATGGGAAGCACTATCTCGTCTGCCCCTATGGGGATGCACTCTGCTGCATTGGCCATTGCGGACTACAGACTGAAAGAGAATTTCACCATTGTACAGGAGGGGCTGAATGCATGGATGGAAATGCTACCAGATGTAAAAAAAACTTCTTTCCCCAGGCACCCTTTCTCTTATTTCACCCCATCAGGGGGCGAGGGAAGGTAGATTTTCGGTTTGCAGTTTCAGCCTGTACCACTGAGCTCTCTTGGGAGGCATGAGTGGACTAAAGGGTCGGATCTGAGGGGGCAGGAGGGCACTTCGTAGCCAGGTCCCCGTCAACTGCAGTTGCAGAAGCGGGCCTTTCCCACACCGTCAGTACAGAGACTCCCACACCTTCAGTACGGGGGACCTCCAGTGCTACATGGAAAGGTAGGAGAGCCTTCCTTTTGCGGCCTTCATCCAGGATGTCTGTCAATTCAAACTGAATCTTGGGTCTGGATGGAGCAGTTAAGCCTTGGGTATGTTTCAAGGGGAGTGGAACAAATTCCAAAGGTGTTCCGCCGTCAACAAATCCGATCAGCGCAGAGGATGAAGTCGGAGTCAAGACCGACGCCTAAAGGTGTAGCCTGACAGGGCATGTGGACTTTGTCCCTTTTTGAGTCCAGGTCTGAGCCCATATGTGTGCAGCAGTGATCACCGTTGGATTCCCTGAAAGTCCCAAAAGATGCAGTGGTTCCAACCTGCACCGAAGTCGCTGGTGCCTTGGCCAAGATGTCAGGCATATTGAGGCAAACATCCTCCCATTCCTGCGTGGTAGAGCATTGGGTTGGGAAAAGTATCTGAGCTGCCTTTTCTTGGTATTCCCTGGAGTGGTGGTTCTTTTTAGATGAAGAATGTCAGTGCGAGTATTCACTCGGGAGCAAAACCTCTTGCAATGGATGCTCCCTTTCTCCTTTTCCTTGCTCTACTCAGAACGACGTTCTGTGATGCGCATCCCTAACGGGACCTTAGTCTTGTGGGTGTAGGTACAGATCTTAGCTGCCCTTTCCCAGGGGGCTTTCGGGTGCATGGACAGGCACAAACTGCAGTCCTAGGTGCCGTGGTCCTCGTCCAAGCACAAGAGACAAATCCTGAGCACATCCAATACAGATATATGCCAACCGTAATCCGTGAAAGCTTTGAAAACCAAAGCTTTTGCTGGATTGGGCATGATGGGGAAGAACATTTTGAAAATAAAGGCACGTGTTTCTGAAGCAAACAGTGTGCAGAAAAAAGGAACAAGGTCACAGGCTGCTGCACCTCAATATAAACGACCCCAGACGCCATGTCTGACTCGAGGCATGTACAGACGGTGGGGGGGGGGAGATGCCCCTTGCTGGCGGAAATGTTGGCAAAGACCAGCTGCACTGTAGAGAAGATATCATAGATGAGGTATCCATGGGAGGAATAAATCTATTAGAATAGAAGTATATAGTATTAAGTGTAGACCTAAAAGGAAAATCAGAGACGGGTTACAGGCAGGAAATACAACTTGGCGGAAGGATTACCCAGAATATTTATTGGTGCATACTCTGTTTTCTAGTTGATGCTATCTTCCTAGGAGTGTGTCACAATTGCTATCCTTGCTTTTTATAACATATAAACTGCTACCAATCCGCGTTGTATGCTCCAAAATAAAATGCTTTTAAGCACTATCAGTACAATGATAACACACAAGAAACAAAATATGAGTGTTCCTTCTTGATCAGGTGGGCAGATATTGCATGAGGCGAGGTATGCAGTAATTTCTTTTACAAATATAAAAGGCACACTTAGTTTCTAAACTCTTTCCAGCTTAGGCTTTATGGGTTTTATTTCAAAATAAGATTGCAATTTACATATTTTTCATTTACAAAATAAGCTTTAACTTTAGTGTTACACATAGAAAATGTCAGAAGAAGACAAGACTAATATCGTGATATGAAAAAGATGCAATAAATAAAATAGGTGGTGGTGAATTCAGTCACACAAAAAGCATGATGATTAACTTCTTTTCAAATGAAGGTACTACTTGTATTTCACAAGACACTTTATAGTCTTGGGGTGGTCATTATGAGGGCTTTCCATTAATATCCAACTAGACAGATCTACTTTTCAATTTGAATATACTTTTCCAAAATGAAGGATTCTTCAAGTAAACTGAAGACTGTACTCATCCCACCAGTGCAAGCTTCATCTGCAACTAAAGAAGAGGTGTCCAAGGCATCTCACGTGAGGCAATCCATAGTCCCATCTGAATTTGTACTAGAAACTGCATAATTAAAATGCAAAATTAGACAATGCATCCAGGTAAACATCAGGGAAAACGAATATAAAATTAAACAAAGTCTCCAAACACAGAGGGCATCAACATTGTCCATAAAGGCCCACTTTTTCCAGACTTTAGGTATGTTGTTTATTTTTGGGGAACCACTGTTCAGTTATTCAACAGCACATATAAACAAGCAATAGACAATCCAATAGGTGTGGATTTGTAAACTTATAGGGTATGTTTTCTTGTGAAGTGCCAACAGGACAAAAAGGATCAAAAATTACATCTGCAAAACCAGACAGACTTCTTTTGGCACCGCTTCTTGTTTCCACTGCATATCATTCCCATGACTTACAATTTATAGTGCCTGCTAAAATGCTATGTTGTTTGCTCTACAGCATTATTTGTTTAAATCCATCCTCGCAGCACTTATGCAGGCATGCCCCATGCTAGTTTTCATTATAATACCCATGAAGCCTTGCTTGGATTATATATTGATACTTCTTGTAACTCATGTTATATTCCCCACTATCCAGGTTGTGGGTGTTGGGGGGAATGAAGGGCTGTGTGGTTGCAGCCACAGTGTACAGGCTTAACAAGTCCTGGAGATGCAGTGTGTTGGGGGCAAGGATTAAACTGCCGAGAGTTCCTGGCGGCTGGTGCACCATCAGGAACTCCTTTTAAACTCTGTGACAAGTGCTGGTAATTATTGGGTCGCCCTTAAGGTGCCCAGTCCCAGGGGTGCCTCCCAAGCACCCCATTTATTCCCTATGGTGAATTTATCATCCTACATTGGTTTTAGGGGGTAGGCTGGTGGCAGCTAATATTTAGTTTTGGCTGCACCAGGGGCGCAAGCCGATTTACCGCATTAGTAGCCCAATGTGCCTTTATGGTAGCTATTGGGGTACTGCTTGGTCTTTTTAAGTCCTACTCTCGACCAGTTTGTTTAGGGGGCTTCCTTTGTTCAGGGAAACCACAAGGCAGGCCTTACAATGCCATTATGGCCACATGGGCTCAGACACTGTACCTGCTACTACTCGCTTGTTTGCCTTCCCTTTTCCCCACAATGTAAAAGTACTGGGTCGTATGCCCTTGGGTTCTGTGCGCTGAATAAATGTCAAAATAAAATAACATTGTATCCTCTGTGGTGGTTTGGACTGGTTTAGACCACTCCCTGGGCAGGCCATTACACTTCCTGTGGGGGTGGGCCTGAGTGTTTGGAGATTTTTGAGGTCAACCTGATTGGCTGGCTGCCAATACCTTGGTTTTAAATCGCCTAATGGGATTGGTGGGCTGGCATAAGCCGGCCCCTGTGAGTGAAGGAATATACAGAGGAAACCCTGTTCCTGAGGTCAGAGCTGCTTGATTTTTGGAGGATAAGCAGGCGTGGGTTACATTGACCCACTCAGCAGAATTCCCATCCATAACCAAGCTGCGCTTCTGCAGTCAACAGCAAAATGGCTGCGCTGGCTCCTTGGAGCACCACTTGCATCAAAACTGCATTTGTCAGCGACAAAAGGATGGATGCACCATCTTGCCAAACACCTATTGGGCGAGTTGGAACAGGGAGCACACCGAGAAAAGTGCCAGTGTGTTTTCTTGTGTGCACCAAAAGAAGCGGTTTGAAAAACAGCGCTGCTCTGCTGTTTGCTAAAAAGTACCAATTGAAAAGGGAATATTTTACACTAAAAAGGATGCTGCCCTGACGCTATTTTCATCTATTCCACATCACATTGCTTTCATCAATAAGGCCCTGCCATGCCCATCCACATTGTGCTTCAGCAGAAGAGATCATTATCCCTAAATGACAGGCTAATGTCAAGCCAAATTTGAGAAATCAAAAGAATCTTCACTTTTAGCCGTGCGGGAAAACGCTTAACTTTTGGGTTACCAAATGTCAAAAATCAAGGCTTTAAAGAAATCCTGGCTCTACAAACTGCCGGATAAAAGAAACTGAACAGGGCTGCAAAACAATATTGGGAAGCCAGATGAAAGAGAAACACTGAATTTAAAAGGGAAATCATAGCAGCTTTCACCATGTGTCAAAATGGGCTTTTGCAAACCAAAAGAAAATGCCTGTTTTAAAAGTACAATGTTTAGTAAAAACGTGTCCGTGCCTAGCAATGTAAAGGGGGTTTTGCTGGGGAACATATATGGGATGTTTTACTCAACAGGCTTGTTTTTGATTCAGACCAAAATAAAAGAAAATAAAGGAATTAAAATGCATTGGCTGGATTTTGCATGCTCCAGAACCAATCTTTCTGCTGGATAAACTGAGGCCTTCCCCCAAAAGGAGCCACCATAAACATCTGGGACACGTTAGTGATAATTGCTACCTTGGAAAATTTGGATGGACCAAGACAAAGAAATGTCACACGCTCGTCAGACATTTGTCTGGGCTTCAGGCTCCAACAATAGAGATTCTGGAACAGCAACCTGTGAAGTAGGGCAAGTGGCAATAAACATTCAATCAAACTGGGAAACCCCCATGGCCAATCTGGGCTGAACTGACAGTTGGCGGTAGCTTGAAAGAAATGGTCCCAGTCGAATTTGGCTCAAAATCTACTTGATGAATACACTTAAGACTTCTCTGCAACAGGACAGCTCAGAAATGTAAAAGTTGTACAGTTTAAATGTGATTTCCGTGGCTTTCAAATAAGATATTGTGGCTGCCGATAGCATGTATGGGACCCAAACGCCAGAAGAATGTGAATCATGGGGAAAGGACATATGATGGAATGTTAAAAATTAATGGAAGGGGGCATGGCCAACTGAGGACGCTGACGAATGCCTCCTCGGGGAGCTCCGTGCTCCCTTCCAGCCCCGAGTCCCAGATCCCCCTTCGAGCAAGTTTTGTACCCCCAACGATGATCTCCAGGGGTGTCTGAATATCCGGGGCACCCGCTGGGCGAGTTTGCTGCATCGAGGTGCCCGGCAATAGGAGCCGTAAAGATTTCTGCGGCGCGGGCCGCTCCTCCTGCCAAGATGGTGGCCAGTGACCCGGGGGGCTGCGGAGCAGAGCCCTGGGGTGCCCTGAATGAGGCCCGCCGGTTTGAAGAAATTTAGCGGTGGGCTTCGCGGTGTGCGGCCGGTGGGGAGTGGAGCCGGGTTCCTCCCCAGCATGTTGTATTTGTCCCGGCTTGCTGCTCTGTGCCCCTCCCCCAACCCCTGCACCGCCGGCGGGAAGACTGACTGCGGGGAGGCCGGAGCAGCTGCAGCAACGGCGGCAGGCAGGGAGATGCCTACACAAGGAGGCGCCTGGCAGGCTCTGAGGGCCGAGAGCGCAGCGGGAGGTGGTGAATGGTCAGGCACACTGGAGCACAGGGCCATCTGGGCCCATCGTCGGAGCATCGCGGCGGCCCCCGAGGCGGCGGAGGGGAAGTGGATCAAGGGCCCTGAGCACAACAGAGTGAGCTCAAGCAGCCGCATGGCCAGCAAAAGGGAAAAGCAGCAGATGCGGTAGGCATTCGCCCCAGAGGAATAGCGTGGTTGCAGGGATCTGACACCGGAGGCAGCCAGTGAAGAGTTTAATTGTGGGATAAGCTGAGCTATCCTGGCTACCTCCAAGTACTTCAGCACTCAACCAAACGGCCTGGAACCACCCGCGGGGGCGAAATGGAACACTGAGGGCCGGAGAATGACACTTGACCACGTTGGCAGCCCCTCCTCACAGGCAACACAGGATTCCTTAGGGAGGCACAACATCGAGAGGGTGAGTGGCCCTGGACCCCTCCCTCCCACCTACACTGGTCC
Source organism: Ambystoma mexicanum (assembly GCF_040938575.1). NCBI lineage: Eukaryota > Metazoa > Chordata > Amphibia > Caudata > Ambystomatidae > Ambystoma > Ambystoma mexicanum. The sequence continues at coordinate 276,375,310 of NC_090927.1, read as the reverse complement.
AAAGCCAGACCCCCCCCCCCCACAAAACTCCCTCCCCAAGGGGAGCAACAACTCTGAATCCACTGAGCACAACAGGGGCCCCGGAAGCCCCCACCACAAAATAACCGCACACGAGCCGCGAGGTGGCCCACCGCGACTACCCCCTAGCCCTCATCCCGACACCAACCGCCAACCATCCCTCAGCACGGCCTCTTATCTCAGCAGGGGCTTGGGCCGCAGCACGTCAGACCACTGGGGTGAGGAGTTACCACCAGAAAAAAGACACCAACCGGAACAATTTGCACTGCAGCAAAGCACCCTCATACCCCCAGAGGTTGGGACCACCACCAGCACTCTAAAACCCAGAGCATCCAACCACCCCAAACCATCAGAAAACCCCGGGCCACGGAACCTCCCGGTCAACAACTCTCCCGGGGGGCCCCCCCCACAGGACCAACAGCTGAATCACACCACCACCTGGCCAAGAGACCACTGAGGGCCCCCGAACCCTCGCACCAACACCCATCACCGGACCAAAAGCCAGGCCAAAGCCGGTCAGGCACTGAGACTGCCGGACCGGCCCCAAATCTCTACGCTGCGACCTCAGCACATCACACCTAGCCGGAGACTCGGACCTACCCCTCATGTCGAAAAAACCAGCGAAGCAGGCAGGCATAGCTACTCTCCTATCCACCCCTGCAACAGATAGATCCATGAGGGGGTGGAGGGGGCGCCTAGAACCAGGGGAAACCAATGCTGGGAGCATGCACGCAGAACCACCCCGGGAGGGCCCGACTCAGGCGGTCACAAAGTCTAACCTCCAGGACCTCCTAGCAGCATTGACCAAAACATTTCAGAAGGGCACCGAGGAGGTAAAGAGCACCATCACAGCACTCAAAACGAGAGTGGGGGAACAAGAGACAAGAACAATGGAGGCAGACACCACCCTGTACGAGCACAGCTACGAAATTGAGAAGGGGGCAGACAGGCTGAACACACTTGAAGCCCGCTGCAAAGCTCTCAAACTCAAGCAGGAGGACTCGGAGAACCGCTCCCGCCGCAACAACATTCGCCTGAGAGGGATCCCCACATCCATTCCAGAGGCGGACCTCGAGCATTTTGTGAGCGATCTTTTCCGCTTCATATTCACCCTGCCGGACGACTCCCCCCTGGTGCTCGACAGGGTCCACAGAACTAGAGTTAAATCCAACGCCACGGCCGGCCGGACGTCCTGGCAACAGTTCACTACTTCAAGGTCAAGGAGGAGATCATGCGGGAGGCTAGGAGCTACCCGCGAATACAGTTCAGAGACGCCTCAATCTCCCTTTACCAAGATCTCGCCACCACCACACTCCAGAAAAGGAAAGCACTGAAACCAGTGACGGAATGGCTGAGGGAAAATGGCGTATCATAACTTTGGGGCTTCCCCACGGCCCTGACTTTCCCCTGGAATAGGAGCATCCGCCACATATGCAAACTACATGAGGCCGAAAAACTACTGAACCCAGCAGCAGGGGGAGGAACTAACAATGAGGAAGCGCCCTCAGACAAAGAAGACCGGCCCTGGTCCCGGGTGGAGAGGCGCCGAAGAATTAGGGTACCCCCACTCAAAGGCAAGCGCCCAAGCAACTACGGCTAAGGTGGGGCGACACCGACACCCAGGTTCCCCCGGAACAGACCAGCATCGCCAAAAACCAGATGCCAGCCACTAACACTGGACAGGCACCGAATTCTTTAAGTAAAACACTTCAACCTCACATACAGCTTTCACCGCCACGTAATAGAGGCCCAAGGGTCTCATCCGCAAAGGATTGTGTTGGCCAAGCCGGAGCCCCCGTTGGTCGAAGGCTGGCCCAGTTGACCAAGTTTTGTTTTAATGGGGGAATAGAGGGGTGGCCACCGAGGGGGGGGACAAACCCCCAACACAGGTCCCAGCTCACCTGGCAGCCGCTCGCACAGGCCGGCAATAAGCAGAGCATGATGGTGCCCACTAGCTGCAAACTGCCCACTCCGAAATGGGGTCATCCATTAAGAACCTGACTATGATCATCTGGAATGTCCAGGGCCTCAACTCCCCCAGGAAATGGAAGTCCGTGGAACACCGCCTGACCCAGCTAGAGGCGGTTGTAGTCTTTCTACAAGAAACCCATCTCCTAGCCGCGGACGTACAGAGTCAAATACCAAAGGGTCCCTAAAAGATACTTTGCATCCTCTGGCCAGAAGAGGGCAGGGGTGGCAGTCCTGCTCAGTCAATCAGCAGCACTGACAAAGGTCACGGTCAAACAGGACCCTGAGGGCAGGTTCCTAACGATTAAAGGCCTACTGGTCAAGCTCCCAATAACCATCATAGCAATCTACTGACCAAACAAAGCCCAGGGGTGCTTCCTACGTAGGATCCTCCCAGTCATATCGTCCTTTGCCAAAGGCAAACTACTGATCGGAGGGGACTTCAACCTCACCCCGGACCCAACCATCGGCAAGACCCTGCCGCCCACTGGAACAGACTTCACAAAGGCACGGGGTTCGCAGAATTCCTAAGAGAGACGGAGACAATCGACGCCTAGAGGCTGGCGAACGACAAGACTCATGACTACACTTTCTTTTTGCATGTCCACAGGGGTCTCTCCAGGATAGACCTTCTACTCATCTCAAGCTCGCTGTTTCCAAGCATCGTCAACATACACATCGGCCCGAGAGTGATCTCCGACCACGCCCCAGTCATAGTGCAGCTCCAGACGGAAGGCCTACCAACACCGCAACACAGCCTAGAAGCTGCAGGACTATCTCTTCACAGACATTGCAGACAGCCAGGAGTTGTCGGAAGCCCTCACTAACTACTTCACGGAGAATGTGGGAAAAGGGCCTACAGAGGCTATGCTGTGGGATGCCATGAAGCCAGTGATCCGAGGGCTCACCATGAACTGTTCAGCAGCACACAGGCGCCGGCACCCGCTAAAATCAGAAGAACTGGAAACGGAGGTAGCACAGAAAGAGGCAAACCACAAACGACGCCAATCAACAAGGTCATGGAACGAGCTACTCAAAGCTAAAGTAGCCCTGGAAAGGCACCTGGCAGACCGTACAGCCCGAGCGTTGACATACACGAAGCAGTACTATTACCTGAACAGCAACAAAGCCAACCGCCTATTCGCACATAAGCTCAAGAAAATACACACCAGGAACAACATTTCAGTCCTATCGGACCAAGGTGGGACCCCACGCTGCTCTGAGGCCGAAAAGATGACCATCATGACCAAGCACCATAGGAAGTAATGTCAGGGAACCCTACGGAAGCGGCAGCAGATGCCGCCTACCTGAGTACGATCCCAAGGCCACCACGCCACCCACAGAGGGACACCCTGGAAGACTCTATATCCGCGGAGGTGTCTGAAGTGATCAGTTCCATGAAAAACACGGCTCCTGGCCCAGACGGACTGCCCGCGCCATTTTATAAGAAATAAAACCACATCCTGGCCCCCAATCTAGCTTCACTTTTCAACTCCTTCCTCGAAACTGGCTCCATCACCCCCTCCATGGAGGAATCGGTCACAGTTTTGATTCCAAAACCAGGAGCAAACCTAGAACTCTGCGCATCATTCCGCCCAATTGCTCTAATGAATGTAGACTCCAAAATCTTCTCGAAGTTACTGGCACGCAGGCTCGCCGGGCTCCTCCCAGACGTTATTCACCTGGACCAAACAAGTTTCATTCCAGGGCGCAACACCTTGCACATCATCAGGTGCACCTTAAACATCATTGAGAAAGCCAATAGAACTGGAGAAGAGCGAGTGGTGGCCTCGCTCGACGCCCACATGGCGTTCGACATGCTGGACTGGGGCTGTATGAGGGAGACACTGTGTCACAACGGAATTGGCCGGAAACTCTTGAAATGGACGATGGCTAACTATCAGCACCCCACCACAACCCTGAGGATCAATGGCGCCAGATCCCCAAGAATCAAAATCACTGCCCCTTGTCTCTGCCCCGTCAATGGAGCCGTGCGCCTCCAGAATCCAGCAGAACCCGGCAATCCTGGGCCTCAAATTCAAGGACGATACCTACAAAGCGGCCCTATATGCCGATGATGTACTGCTAACACTTACGCAGCCAAGCACATCCCTCACTGCGCTATGGGAGGAGCTAAACAGCTTCAAGTCAGCATCAGGGTTCTCAATCAACCTCACGAAGTCCACAGCACTGGGCATCAACATTCCAAGAGCAACGCTGGACTCTATAGCGGCCTGCCTCCCAATCCCATGGGCCAGATCCCACTTAAATTACCTAGGCGTCCGCCTACCAAAGCTAGCAGAACGCACCTACAAGCTAAACCTCCCGCCCCTACTGAAGGACCTACAGTCGGATATGGCCCGCTGGCAAGATTAGGAAATATCCTGGCTAGGAAGAATCGCAGCACTCAAGATGAGCTTGGTCCCTAGACTGCTCTACCACTGCCAAGCCCTCCCGGCAGCAATACCCAAACAAGCCAAACAGAAACTGCAAGCAAATATGCTAATATTTGTTTGGGGGGGGGGGGGGGGCAAGAAGCCTCTTGTAACCAGGAAAGTCTTACTTAGGAGCCCGGGTCCGGAGGTCTCGGAGTCCCTGAGGTTGAAAGGTACTGTCTAGCTGCCCAGCTCTCAGCGGCATTCATGTGGCAACCTGGCATCAACAAGCCCCGCTGGCTAAAGCTGGAGGAGGACTGGAGCCAATAACCACTGGGGTCCCTCCCCCACATCACATGGCCCAAAAATCCCCCTAATGCTGGGCCCCTCTCGACCACCAGGAACACGGAAAGCAGCTGAAAACAGGCAGCAAGGAGGTGGAACTGCAGGAGCACGGCGGGTCCACTCTCTCCGATCTGGGAGAACCCAGATTTCACCCCAGGCCAAGGGCAGAACGTTTTTTCTAAGTGGAAGGCGGGCGGCCTGCAGCGCGTAGCGGACTTCTACCTAGAAGACTCTCTACTCACCTTCGAGGATTGCAAGAGAAAATTCCAGGTACCGGAAACCGAGAGGTTTCACTACACCCAGCTCTGTCATTGGTTGTCACATGACTCAATGAGAATACATGGGCACAGAGAACTGTCAGCACTGGAGCTAACGACAACCCCACCCAGGGGGAAGATCTCCACCATGTACAGGCTGCTGGACAGGGCAGACCCTGACTCCAAGGAGCCCTACATGACAGTGGGAGAAAGACCTAGGCAGAGAACTAGACAGGACCAGCTGGGAGCGCATCTGGAGAAGAACCCACAAGACCTCTAAATGCATAACGAACAAAGAGGGAGCCATCAAGGTCTGTGTAACGCTCACCTGATTCCCGTAGAGGCGCCGGTCTTGACTGGGCGTATACCGTATCTTCAAAGGTGACGTGTAACACACGGCTGGCTCTTTGGGCTGGACCTCTGTGCACTGTATGTTTGACTCGAAGGGTAAGATGTCTGCAGATAGAAAATATGGGATTAATGAACTGGGTTATTGAATGTCTCTCTCTTCTTCCCTTTCTCTTCTCCTGTAGAACCCCGAAGGTTAACGCTCTCACCTTAGGTAAGTGAACGCCGTGCTCTCCATCTGCCTCGGGGCAGGGTGCTGTAACCAGTTTCTTCACTGGATAAGGGGAGCAGGCCTCTTGACTTCAGAGGACCGCTGTCCGTCGTTTACTGCACGAACGGTAAGTTTCGAGTAATTCTAATGTCTTTAAAGTCTTTAGTAATGATGTCTCTTGTTTTGCAGGGTTCCGGCGATGGTGGATGACGGGCTGAACTGAGTTGAAGATGGAGCCCGTGTGATGAATAGAAGCGCCTGGAAGCACGTAAGTAAGCGCTTGTTGCCTGCTTCACGATGCGCTCTAACTGTCTTTTTATTTTGCAGGTACAAGTTCGGAGCGGCTGCAGGGTGCCGGAATACCCACTGGGTTAGATGTGGAAAGGAGTAATGGCACGTGAGTATTAAAGTTCTCCAATGTCTTTAAACGCACCTTGTTTTGTCTTTCAGATGCGGGATGCAGCGCCGAAGGCCTCCGGAGCGTGCGAAGAGTTGGTAAGCTTTTGTCTTTCAGATGCCGGAATGCAGTGTGAAGACCTCCGGAGCGCACGAAGAGTAGGTAAGCCTTTGTCTTTCAGAATGCAGCGCGAGGCGTTGGTGACAGCCGATGGCCCAGGTAAGTGAAGAGCTGTCACTGAAGACCGTAATGCTAACCTGTTCTTTCTTGTCTTTATAGGTGTTGCTGAAGACTGGATTCAGGATGGTAAGCCTTTTTCCTTAGGCCCAGGATCAGATGCAGAAGACCCGATGAGCGTTCTGCTGCAGAGGATGCAGAATAACGCAAAGCAAGATTCATCCATCGGGTGTGGTTTAAATAGCCTCCTGTAGTGCTTAGGTGTCTCCTTCCACAGCCACGCCTAGGTCAGAAAAGAGTTCCTGCTTTCCAGAAGAGTTCCAGTGTTCTGAACCCAGGGTGTGGCTCCTGCCCCACCCAACAGGAAAAGTAGTTCCAAACAGAAGAGGATCAGAGGCTCAACTGGCAGGCAAGTAAGCAGCATGGTCTGCTGCAGGTAAATCCACCCAAGCATTATTAGACCCGGCGCTTCCAGCGCTGGGACTGGGCATATTTATGAGCCTGGTGCCACTGGCGCCAGGACTGGGTCCAAAAGGTCCCAATTGGGACTGGTTGGCACTCGGAACCTGGGTTATGAATCTGCTTCCAAGGGAGTTGGGAAAACCCTGACCTTTTGGAAGCAGAGATCATGACAGTACCCCCCCTCAAGGCCCCTCCCAAACCGGGCTTCTCCGGGGGTTTTGGCTTGTCAGGAAATGTTCGGTGAAATCTTTTGATTAGGCGAGGAGCGTGGACATATTCAGCAGGTTCCCAGGATCTCTCTTGGGGGCCGTAGCCTTTCCAGTCAATTAGGTAAAATAGTTTAGATTTGGAGATCTTGGAGTCCAGAATGCTTTTGACTTCAAACTCGAGTTCCCCATCAACTAGGATAGGTTTTGGAGATTTAGTTAGTCGGGTTTGAGGTTGCACGGGTTTTAATAGAGAGACGTGGAAGACCGGATGTATCTTCATGTGCAGGGGCAAGTCCAACTTGACCGCTACTGGGTTTACTATGGTAGTGATGGAATAGGGACCAAGGTATCTTGGGTTGAATGTGCGTGGCCCTTTTAGAGGTAGATATTTGGTGGATAACCAGACTTGATCCCCTACTCGATATTGAGGGGCTTCCTTCCGATGTTGATCTGCTCCTTTCTTGTATTGTTCTTTAGCCCTTTGAAGGTGAGAAACAGCTTCCTTAAAGGCTTGGGTGATTGTAGAATGCAGGTAGTCTACTGCTGGTGTTTCAAGATCTTGGAGGGGATCCAACTCCGAGGTTCGAGGGTGACTGCCGTACAAAAGAAAAAACGGGGTTTTCCCAGTTCCCGAATGGACAGAGTTATTATAGGCATATTCGGCTATCCAAAGGATGTCTTTCCAAGTTTTTTCAGTTTGTTGCAGCATGCAGCGTAAATACTGTTCCAGAGTTTGATTGGTCCTCTCGGTTTGTCCGTCGGTCTGAGGGTGGTGACTGGTCGATAGTCTCACATCAATTTGAGCCGACCGACAGCAACTTCGCCAAAAATGAGAAATAAATTGACTACCTCGATCCGAAATTAGAACCGAAGGAAAACCGTGCAGTCGGACGATGTTTTCGAGAAATTCTCGGGCCAGAGTTGCTGCTGTTGGCAAGCCTTTGAGCGGAATGAAATGCGCCATCTTGGAGAATAAGTCCACGATTACTAGAATCGTATTGTATCCGGAGCATGGAGGTAGATCGGTGATGAAGTCCATAGAAAGCGTATGCCAAGGGCGAGGTGGGATGTCAATAGGGTGTAAGAGGCCTGCTGGTCTTTCCTTTTGACTCTTGTTTTGGGCGCATACTCCACAGGACATTATAAAGTCTCTGATATATTTTTTCCAAGACGGCCACCAGAAGTAGCGCTTGATCTTTTCTGAGGTCTTGGCTATACCGGGATGTCCTTCCATTAAAGAATCGTGATAACAAGAGATTACTTCTTTCTGTAAATCTGTGCTGGGTAGGTATAATCGTTCTTGGAAATACAATAAGTTGTCCTTTACTGCAAAGTCCTTTCCTTGCAGATGCCAATTCTGTATGTCTGCTGGAGTTACAAGTTGCCTGGCTTTATCCTTAACTTCCTCTATGGATTGTGTGGCGATTACACCCAGAATTCTTTGTTCGGGAATGATTGGTACAGGTTTAGGGTTGATCAAGTGTTCTTCCACTCCCATCCGAGAAAGGGCATCAGCTTTACCGTTTTTTGTACCAGGTCGATAGGTAATTATGAAGTCAAACTCGGCAAAGAATAGTGCCCAACGGAGTTGTCTAGAGGATTGGGCTTTTGCGGTTTTCAAATATTGCAGGTTTCGGTGATCCGTAATCACAGTAACGGTGTGTCGGGCCCCCAGCAGATAATGCCGCCAAGCCTTAAAGGCAGACTTGATAGCCAGAAGTTCCTTGTCAGTAATCGTGTAATTGATTTCAGGAGGTGAGAATTTGCGGGACCAAAATGCCACGGGATGCAACTGATTGGTTACCGGGTCCTTTTGTGATAGAACTGCCCCCATGGCAAGGCTTGAAGCATCAGTTTCCACGATGTAGGGGAGTTCGGGGCGAGGGTGTTTTAAGATTGGTGCAGAGATAAATTTAGTCTTCAAATTCTGGAAAGCTTGTTCCGCTTCGGTAGACCATTCAAAACGTTTGTTTTTCTTTAACAAGGCAGTGATGGGCTGGACTATTCGAGAGAATTCGGGGATAAACCTGCGGTAAAAGTTAGCGAAGCCTAACATGCTTTGCACACCTTTTACGGAGGATGGTGATGGCCATTTGAGAACTGCATCGACCTTCTTTGAATCCATACGCACTCCACCAGGTGATAATATGAATCCCAAGAATTCAACTTCAGTCACGTTGAAAACACATTTTTCCAACTTAGCGAAAAGTGTGTGTTGATGCAATCTTTCGAGGACCATTTTCACGTGTTTCCGATGTTCAGATTCCGATGAAGAATAAACGAGGATGTCGTCAATGTAAACAACAACACACACATCTATGAGCTCTCTGAGGACATCGTTCATAAAATATTGAAAGGCGGCCGGGGCATTGCAAAGTCCGAAGGGCATGACCTGATATTCAAATAGCCCATACTTGGTGCGGAAGGCCGTCTTCCATTCATCGCCCTCTTTTACTCGTACCAAGTGGTAAGCTCCTCTAAGATCCAGCTTTGTATATATGCATGCTTTTCTGACTTGGTCCAGGAGTTCAGGGATCAAAGGTAACGGATATCTATTCTTAACGGTGATCTGGTTCAGGGAGCGATAATCTATACAAGTTCTAAGGTCTCCTTCCTTTTTTGGAACGAAGAACAAAGCTGAAGAAGCAGGGGACTTGGAAGGACGAATAAACCCATTTGCCAGGTATTGATCCAGGTATTGTCGAAGGTGAAGGTTCTCAGGCTCGGTGAGGGCATAAATTCTACTACAAGGAGGAGTAGATCCAGGTATCAGGTCTATCTGGCAGTCATAAGACCTATGAGGAGGTAGAGAGTTAGCCTGATCCTTCTGGAAAACATCTTGGTATTCTAGGAATTCGGGAGGTAACTGGGGAGTCTCTGAAGAAATTGCTGCCAGTGCAACACCAGGTGGAGGGTGACAAGTAGAGACACATTCTGGAAACTGGACCGTTCTTGCTCGCCAATCGATCAGAGGATTGTGTTTCTCTAACCAAGGTATTCCTAGAATAATCTGAAACTGAGGGGCCTTGATCACATCGAACACGATCTTCTCATGGTGTCCATCTTGACTTATTAGCGTCACTTCTTGAGTGGTATGCGTTACTGGCCCGGAGGCTATCTCCGTACCATCCACCGTAGTAATGACGTCCTTTACAGCCTTGGGACAAAGAGTTAGATTCATCCTCAAAACCATTTCATGATCCACATAATTGCCGATGGCACCGCTGTCGACGTAAGCTTCAATTGCACGTAATCGATCCGGATTATCAGGGCTAATGAGGACCATAGGTATCACGAAATGCGAGGTCACGGAACTGGTTTTCACGCTCGGCAAGAGGACCTCTATTCTTGTCGGGCGAGGTCGTTTCCCTGCTCAGAGTTTGTAACTTTGGTAACTGCAGCTCCTACTGCCTTCTTAGCAGGTTTCACCGTACAGTCTCGAAGAAAGTGCCCTGAGTTTCCGCAATAGAGGCATAATTGCAACTGTTTTCTCCTTTCCCGCTCCTTTTGTGTTAGAGGACCTTTCAGACCCCCTATTTGCATGGGTTCCCCGGAGTCTACTCCTTTGGAAGGAGTTGGCGGTTTGGAAAATACTCGAGCATCAAACTTGGAACGATCCTGTTCTGCAGTCTGTGATCTATTTGAACGACTAAGTCTATATAGTCCGAACAATCTTGTGGGGGATTCACTACTTGGGCTAACACATCTTTGAGCTCTCCACGTAGACCTCTATAAAACAGCGTAATCCTTTTGTCCTCAGGCCATTGAGTTTCCACTATCAGTCTGTTGAAAGACGCAATATAAACCAAAAGGTCTTGATTACCTTGTCGCAACGAAAGAAGCTCATTGTCCAAGGCCTGCCCCTGTGAATGTCTTGCGAACAGTTTTTCCATACTGAGCTGAAAAGCTTGAAAATCATGGAGGACCGGATCATCTTGATTTACTAGAGGGATCGACCAGTCTGCTGCATTGCCACTAAGGTACGAAAGCACTAAAGCTACTTTAGCTTGATCAGTTGGAAAGGCTGCTGGCCGGCATAAGAAATGCAACCGGCACTGATTGATAAATACTGCAAACCTCTTTGGGTCACCAGAAAATCGTTTGGGCGGAGCCAGAGGTACATTCCCAGGTAGGTTGATCTGCACTGGATTCATAGAGGATGTAGAAGGAAGATTTCCCCCAGATGCGGGTAACGGGGTCTGTCCGGCTTGTGACTGTAGCAATTGTCTAGCGAGATCATCTGTTCGCTCCTTGGAAATAATCAGTTCCCTTCTTAGAGCGTTCGTTTCCTGACGGGCTGCATGCACTTCTGCCCTTAGTTCCCCAAGTAACTGGGCTAGTTGGTCGGTATCCGAGGTTTCCATAGCGCCTGGACGGGAGTTTTGTGGTAGGCTTTGCGTTCTGTAACGCTCACCTGATTCCCGTAGAGGCGCCGGTCTTGACTGGGCGTATACCGTATCTTCAAAGGTGACGTGTAACACACGGCTGGCTCTTTGGGCTGGACCTCTGTGCACTGTATGTTTGACTCGAAGGGTAAGATGTCTGCAGATAGAAAATATGGGATTAATAAACTGGGTTATTGAATGTCTCTCTCTTCTTCCCTTTCTCTTCTCCTGTAGAACCCCGAAGGTTAACGCTCTCACCTTCGGTAAGTGAACGCCGTGCTCTCCATCTGCCTCGGAGCAGGGTGCTGTAACCAGTTTCTTCACTGGATAAGGGGAGCAGGCCTCTTGACTTCAGAGGACCGCTGTCCGTCGTTTACTGCACGAACGGTAAGTTTCGAGTAATTCTGATGTCTTTAAAGTCTTTAGTAATGAGGTCTCTTGTTTTGCAGGGTTCCGGCGATGGTGGATGACGGGCTGAAGTGAGTTGAAGATGGAGCCCGTGTGATGAATAGAAGCGCCTGGAAGCACGTAAGTAAGCGCTTGTTGCCTGCTTCACGATGCGCTCTAACTGTCTTTTTATTTTGCAGGTACAAGTTCGGAGCGGCTGCAGGGTGCCGGAATACCCACTGGGTTAGATGTGGAAAGGAGTAATGGCACGTGAGTATTAAAGTTCTCCAATGTCTTTAAACGCACCTTGTTTTGTCTTTCAGATGCGGGATGCAGCGCCGAAGGCCTCCGGAGCGTGCGAAGAGTTGGTAAGCTTTTGTCTTTCAGATGCCGGAATGCAGTGTGAAGACCTCCGGAGCGCACTAAGAGTAGGTAAGCCTTTGTCTTTCAGAATGCAGCGCGAGGCGTTGGTGACAGCCGATGGCCCAGGTAAGTGAAGAGCTGTCACTGAAGACCGTAATGCTAACCTGTTCTTTCTTGTCTTTATAGGTGTTGCTGAAGACTGGATTCAGGATGGTAAGCCTTTTTCCTTAGGCCCAGGATCAGATGCAGAAGACACGATGAGCGTTCTGCTGCAGAGGATGCAGAATAACGCAAAGCAAGATTCATCCATCGGGTGTGGTTTAAATAGCCTCCTGTAGTGCTTAGATGTCTCCTTCCACAGCCACGCCTAGGTCAGAAAAGAGTTCCTGCTTTCCAGAAGAGTTCCAGTGTTCTGAACCCAGGGAGTGGCTCCTGCCCCACCCAACAGGAAAAGTAGTTCCAAACAGAAGAGGATCAGAGGCTCAATTGGCAGGCAAGTAAGCAGCATGGTCTGCTGCAGGTAAGTCCACCCAAGCATTATGAGCCCGGCGCTTCCAGCGCTGGGACTGGGCATATTTATGAGCCTGGTGCCACTGGCGCCAGGACTGGGTCCAAAAGGTCCCAATTGGGACTGGTTGGCACTCGGAACCTGGGTTATGAATCTGCTTCCAAGGGAGTTGGGAAAACCCTGACCTTTTGGAAGCAGAGATCATGACAGTCTGTTACAGGTGGTACATGACACCAGAAATCCTTCACAAATGCAACCCTGCTGTCCCGCCACACTGGAGGGGCTGCACGGACACAGGAACGTTCCACCTCCTCTGGGAATGCCGAAGGCAGAGAAGTTCCGGAGGGAGGTCCTGGAGCACATCCGACAGATCACAAGCTTATCAATACCGTGGGAGCCCAGGATTGTCCTACTGGGAGACACAGGAGAAGGACAGTTCCCGATGACCGGCAACCTGGCGGACCTCTGCACACACCTACTGACCGCAGCCAAGATTTCAATCGCCAAGCTGTGGAAACTTCAGGAAGGCCCGGCAATCCCTGTGTGGTGGATCAAATGCTGGAACATCGCTGCAGCGGAGAAAATTACCGCCATCCGCCTGGGCAACCAAAACAAGTTCCACAGCACCTAGGGCCCATTCCTGGACTTTGTGGAAAGATTCCCGGGAGTGGCCAGACAACCCCCAGCGCTCCACTGGCTAACTAAAATGGACTAACATCCTAGCGGCCCCCTGGACCGGTGCACATGGCTGCCTACCCTATCGCAACCACAGCACCCATACCCTGTAACTTCGATCTGAGACTGACGCGACCCCTTCTCCCGGACCACCCCGAACACCCCCCCCCATTCTTTTCTCCCCTTTAGTTTTGTCTTTTTGTTCTTTTACTATGTTTCACTCAAAAGCATTTGACAAAGGATAAGGAAGCCTCTGTTTATAAATGCCAATGTTACATTGAAAAAAAAAATTAATGGAAAGATGCCTTATGATAATATGTACAGATGTATAAAGTTAAAGAATTTTAAGTAATATATTTCCCACCAAAAATTGCAAAAAACTAGTAGAAGGGCGAAATAATGTCCTACAACCGTGAGAATTGGACTGCATAAAATAGGCATAAAATATGTAATCTGCCTATGTAATTTGTTAAGATGCCACAACTGTAAAAATGTGCCATTTATGTCAAAACTGGGTTATGGCAAAATAAACTGTGGGAGGTGCTGGACATAGTTAACCCACATCATAAAGCTGAGGTCATGTCTCTAAAAGTCCAATCAGCTGACAGGAAGGCGGTAATGATTACCCCTGTCCAATCCAGTTGTTAGGGGCGCGCCTAGCTTAAGCCTGCCCCACCATATACTCCAATGATGTCATCATGCCTTATAAATAAGGGTGGCTGACAGAACTCTAGACACTCTCCTGAATTTCCAGCGCCTGTGTTCCTGATTCTACATTCATTTTACCAGATTTCACTACAAAGCCAAAGCATAGCTGACCCTATCTCAGCAAGGCCTTGATCCAGAAAATCCCACTAAAATCCCCACTAACCAAGGGGAAAAGCTGTGGTACGCCTGTGGGGAGCATCCTGTGACCAGACCAGCGGTTTGCCCGCTAGCTACCATCCAGCTGTACTGCTATCGAGCGACCAGAAAGGCCCAGCTGTTCTGCTAGGAGAGTCTGGCACTACCTGGTGACCCGAGCTGTGCAGTGACCAGTACCCAGTTGACTGTCCTAATATTCCAAACTCAAGCATGGACTGTAAGTATTACCCCATCCCATAGAAACACATAGCCTACCCCATCCTGATCCTTTTGTCTTTGTTCCACTCTCTAAGCAACCCTATCCATGCCTTGGCAATTTGTCCTACTGTCAGAATTCTCTGTGCATCTTGTCCGCGATTCCTAGTGTTAGCGCCATTCTTTCATTCACCCCATCGTGTAACTCCTTAGCAATATTTTGATTAAATACATTAATTTCCTCTAAAGAACAGAAGGACACTGCGTGAAGGGTTACAACTGCAGCATAACTTTAATATTCACGGGCGGCGTTCCTCTTTTCTCAGCCATTAAAACTAGTATAAGCAAAATCTATCTTTTCTTTTCCAAACCGATTTCTCTCTTCAACGGCTTAATTTTACCAAAATCGAACCTCCTTTTATCTTGCAAATCTCACCAAGTTCTCCAGCTAGAGACATCCTTTCACTTCTATACTGTCCCTGTGTTGTGCATCCATTTCCTAGCCCAAAAACTGCATTCCAATTTTAAGTATTTCACCCGTTTTTCATACAAAACCGTTTGTGGCATTTAAAACCGCATCCGTGTAAAATGCAACTTTCCATCGTGTGATTCCGGCTGCATCGTGTTCTTACTTTCAACTTGCTTTTGAACTATATGCCTTTGTTGATACCTTGCCTTGTGATTGCCAGTGTTTATACATTCCTGCTATTGTGAGAAATCATATTTGCCTCATCCATTTAACCGCAAATTGTCAATTACAAGTGTCATTTTATGCCATTCATTGCAAAGGGTTTTTGCCACTTATTTTGTGAGGGAAGGTCGGATTTTGAGTCTGTTTAATTCTGTTTGCTACACAATATTCCTGACTCCTTGCTGGTTCTCTCTGTCCATTCCAAATTCAATTTATAGGGGTTTGGGAGAGCATTACAGGGGGGAAACCTTAACTCGGGTGCTATCTAACCAAATAGAAAAAGTGCTCCTATTCATTTGTGCTTTGGTTATGTTCTTGTAGAAGGTTAACCAAGTGCATTGCTTCAGTTTCCATTGTAATTATCACCCCATTGGTGATTGCTGCCCGATATTAAAATTTGTAGGATTTCCTTTGAATTTTAAAATAAATAAATATTGTATTTTCACCAACCGGCCTGGTTCATGGTCCATTGTGACCCATGGTATTTGAAAAAGGGGGCGTGAGACGGGTTGTGTACCATCCCAAATTCAATTCGCAGACAATAAAGAGAAAGGCATCTCAACTGAGCACTGCCTCCAAGGCTTGGGGCAAAGGTCCTGGTTCGCTGTGTGTCGCCTGATTCAAATCCTTAACACAGGTCTACTCACCTGCTCAGGGATTTTCGTCGGTTTCCCATTTTTAGGCCGCCTTCTGGAAATACTGACTGGATGGAGTGGCCAGGGCATTGCTCCGATTTGGATCCTTGGCTGCTGGGTGTCCTTCCTGAGATTTTCTCATCCTGCTCATCTGCTGGCGCCAGGCCCTCCATCCATGGGCTATTTTCTGGGCCGTTTTACTGTATTTTACTGCTGTTGCCAGCCAAAGCATCCCACCTTGATTTTGGAAGCTGACGCCACCTGGAACAGTTTTGAGACTCGCCAAACCCACCAAATGTGTTTGCCTGGGTTGCCTCTGGCCACCACCATTGTTGTCCTACAGCACAGACTTTTTCTGCTTGTGTGTGTGTGTGTGCTGACCACATGTTCCTGCTGTGCCGCTGGGGTCTGCTGTGTGCAGGTTCCTCTGCTCTCCTGGAGCCATCTCTGTCGTGGATTCCACTTCTGGTTCGTGGGTCCCACTTCAATGAAGGACAATTGTTCTTTTGGGCCTTTCGAAAGAAGCTGCTACTTTCCATGTTGTTTCTCCCACTGCAAGTACTTACCTCTGGGCCCTCGGGGGGTGGGTTATTGCAGATAATCCCTCTCAGGGGTCTCTGTGGTCTGGTTGTTGGGTTCTGCAGGTCCCCTTCTATTGCATTTTCCCATTGCATAACACTGGAGCCTGAATCCTGCTCTGCATCTTTACTCCAGGGTCTTGAACCCTCCACTTGAACACTGGAACTCTTAAAAGTGACACTGCCAGGGCCTGTACTGTGATATTTTCCTAAGGTCTTCCTAAGGTCCCTGGAGTTCCCAACCAAGCACTGAATATTTAGACACTTCAGATGGACTTTTAAATCTGTACATTACACTACTTTATGGGTTATACATTGTATCGTTGTGTGTTGATACAATGTCCGCCTTGATGTGCTATATGTCCTTCTGGACCTAGATAATGTCTTTTTTAAAGATATCCTGGAATTGAGTAGCCCTCGTGGTTGTGTTGGACATTGTGTTCCCATGTGCTTAACCTCATCATCCAAGTGTTATACTGTGTTATAGGCATATGTGTTAAGTATCATACATCATGCAGGTGATCATACTTTGCGCCTAGAAACACTTCTGTAAATTCGCATTAAAAATGACAGTGCATACAACGGCATGGGAAGAAATAAGTTGGAAGAGACTTCAGCAAAACAACCTTACAAGGCTCAGAACTTTATTCAATTTCTTTGGGTCCATGTATTTACATCATGTCCATATCAAGCTAGTGTTGCTTACTGTGTTCATGCTTCTTTAAGCTTGTGGTTTGATTCATGTTTATTGTGACGATTCATGGGATCAGATCACTTCTCCCCAGGGGGAGCCTGTCACTGTTAGGCTAGGGAGGTGAGCCCACTACACAACAATGCCCCTCGGGGTGGTGGAACACGGGACCTCAAAGGGAGCAACGTCCCTCATGGGGATAAGGACTCCCATTTGTTCCGCAATGGAACTCCCTAATCCTCTTGCTATTGGGACAAGGAAACCCATCATTTCTGATGAGAAACTATCTGAAAGCACTACTGTAGGGTATTGTAATACTCCTTCAATTCTTCCTGTAAGAATTGATACTACCCAGACAGTAAAATAAACAGTCTGATTGCAGGTCATCTTCAAAGAATACTGTGAAAAAGAAGATTGGCATAGTTATAGAAACTACTCCTTTAACAAGTATAGACGGTACTGGGAAGAGGTGGCCCAGAGGAGGCGTGAAGAATGCACAATGGACAAAAAACAAGGACTATGCCACTCCAATGGGGAGGACCCAGCTGTGTGACATAAAGGAGAAAGGACTCAATGAAGAGCGAAACGGGCGTGAAGCCTGGCAGACCTGGGAAGTTCAAACCTGGAAGCAAGAAGCTACGTCAGGGAAGCAAAACTCCAGTTTGGAGGACACCGACAGCAGGTTGCATGAGTCCTTTGCAGGCCGACTCAGAGCAGGCCTGACTGGAAGCTGGGAACCGACTGACGGTGGCAGGACCTTGTGGAGTTGGACCAATCGGTCCATTAACTACGACAACACCGACTGGCCGGAGACCCCGCAAAGTTAAAGCATGACAGCAGGGAACAAAACAAGGAGCAGGGAGGGCCTGCAGCGAGAACCCAGTGACTCGACACCCCAAGAAGAACCACCAGAGCAGAGTTAACAGACACAGGAGACCCGGTAGTGGATTGGGGAAGGCAGCTGAATGTAACCAAGGCATCGAGAGCAATCTCCCTCATCTCAGTAGTTGTGTTATGAGTACTGAATATAAAGAAGGGATCATGAGTAATCTCCCTCATCTCAATAGTGGGGTCAAGAATATTGAATGGAAAGAAAACCTCAGGAGTTATGTCCCTGGTCTACCGAGTTCTGACAGAAGTAGAAAGTGTGGAGTTTACGCCACAAGTGATCATCTCAGTTGTGTCAAAGAGAGTGAAAGAGAGGAACGTATTGAGAGTAGTCTCCCTCAACATTCTGGCCTCAAGAGGGACAGTAAGGCCAGATATTACCATGAGAAGTCTCCTTTATCACAGTGCTAGAAGAAACCAAGGACACTACGGGAATAGTGTTTCTTTTTTTTTTTAAACTTTGTTTATGAAGGGAACGGTTCACAGCAAGACACTTCTCATAAGCAGTGCAGCACAGCATGTGCATAATTTCGACAATGACATACATCTGTGGCAATGAGGCAGGCATCGTCACCTAAGGTGACGGAGTAGGTGTTACATCAGCATCAGACATCAAATCACATAGGTACAGATGTAGCAGCGATCATATATCTTTGAATGATGATGATGAACTTTTTGTCTTAACAGTATAAGACAAAAAGTTCCTCATCATCATTCACCTTACATAGGTCTTTCAGGAAGTTGGATCGGGTAGGCCCTGCGGCAGATTTCCAACATTTAAGGATGCAGCGTTTGGAAATAACACATGAGATATTAAAAACCTTCTCGTGGTTTCCTTCACCTTTCCAATGTCACCAAACGGGTATTTCAGGGGGGACAGAGCGGCTGGGATCGCCGTTATCTCCTCAAGGAGCTCAGCCACTTCTCGCCAAAAGTCCGCAATAACAGGGCACGACCAGTACATATGATACGCTCCAGCATCGGGGCACCACATTTCGAACATGTCCCTGTGCAACCCTCTACAAACTTAGCTAGCCTAGCCGGGGAGTAATGTAACTGATTCAGGATTTTAAATTGAATCAGTCGGAGTCCTGAGTTCATGGAGACCGATTTGGTGAGTTGACAATATCGGGCCCATCTCACGTCATCAATCTGGGTACCCACATCCCGCTCCCAGGTTTCTCCGATAGTGTTTCGTGAGGGGGAATGTGTTTGCACCAAGGTGTATAGCGACGAGACTCCCTTATTATGACCATCCGTCGTCACCATAGCTCTGATGCATTCATGTGTCTGGGGTTCTGCCGGGAAGGAAGGCCATTTAGCAGCAAAAGCTGTTCTCATACGATAGTATTGAAGCCGCTTAAGCTGGCCCCCCCTCCCACTTCATCTATGAAGTCTGTGAGTTCACAAAACATGCCATCGGGGAACATACCTCGCATCTTGAAAAATGTATGTGGGTGCCAGGTTCGCTGAAGGGCCTTGCCAAAGGTTGGGGAAATACTAGAGAAGTTCCACAGGGGTATATCTGAGTCATAGGGGATCTCCAGGCCAATCCTCCTGTAGACCCTGGACCAAGCTCGTGTGGTGATGTATACCGGGTCGAATGGGCAGATGTTACCATTAGTGGGGTTCAAGAGGACCGATAGTATATCATTAGGGCGGACTGCGTGCTTTTCAAGAAGAATGTGTGGGGCTGTGTCTTTGGGGTCAAACCAATGTTTCACAAATTGTGCCTGTGCTGCTATACAATATAATTCGAAATCAGGAGCCGGAATACCGCCCTGTGAGTATGGCTCCACCATCTTATCCCAACCCAGCCTAGCAGTTTTCCTGTTCCAAATAAAGGAAGACGCCAATGAGTTAAGTTTCGCAAAAAAGGGTTTACCGGGCCAAATCGGGATGTTGTTGAAGAGATATAAGAGTTTGGGTAGAACTACCATTTTAAGTAGGGCCACTCGGCCGTATAAGGACAGAGGGAGATTAGCCCATAGTTGGAGCTTGGTTGTGAGGGTGAGAAGTAATTCGCCGTAATTATGCGAGTACAGCAGCTGTCTATCTCTGGCCACCATGATTCCCAGGTATCTTACCTGCGTGGGGGCAGGCTTAAACCCTGTAATATGAGATAGGTCACCTGTATTAGGGGTCAATGGAAATATTTCAGATCTTGGGACATTGATTTTATATCCTGACTATTCCGAGAACTCGTGTATATCAGACATAATGTGCTGCACATTCTCATGTGGGTCCCGGACATATAACAGCGGATCATCCGCGTACAGTGATATAATTTGGGGAGGGCCAGTCATCCTGAGACCTCTGTGCGAATGGTGTTGACGTATATATTCCACCATCGATT
This sequence comes from Ambystoma mexicanum, assembly GCF_040938575.1. Classification (NCBI taxonomy): domain Eukaryota; kingdom Metazoa; phylum Chordata; class Amphibia; order Caudata; family Ambystomatidae; genus Ambystoma; species Ambystoma mexicanum. The sequence goes on along the minus strand of NC_090927.1, from coordinate 276,355,327 downwards.
CAATAGTGAGTGCAAAGAGAATGGGCGAGAAAGGACAGCCCTGTCTGGTCCCTCTGTGTAGATGGAAAGAAGGGGACAGGGTGTTATTAGTTATGACCTTGGCAGATGGTTGGGTATATAGCAGCCGGACGCATTTAATAAAATATGGCCCGAGTCCAAACCTCTCGAGTAGCAGAATCAAAGGCCTTTTCGGCATCTAGGGCCACTACAGCCGCTTTTGCCTCCGGATCTATTTGCGCCAGCACATTAAATAATCGTCTCAGGTTTAAAGCTGTAGATCTAGTTGGTATAAAGCCAGCTTGGTCAGGGTGGACCAGGATTGGCATGTACGGCAGGAGTCTGGTGGTCAGCACCTTGGCGAAGATTTTCACGTCAGTGTTGATTAGGGAGAGGGGCCTGTAGGAGGCCATATCCTGTGCTGGTCTGCGTGGCTTCAGAAGGACCGCAACGACTGCTTCACGCATCAAGTCTGGAAGGATACCACGATTCATAGCCTCCTCCCACACTTTCAGTAATAGTGGGGCCAGCTCACCCTGAAATTCTTTGTACAGTTCGGCGGTCAGGCCGTCTGAGCCAGGGGCGCGGCCACCGGATTGAGATTTAATGGCCTCAGTGAGTTCTTCAATAGTAACGGGTTGATCCAAAATGTTTCGTGTCGTTTGGGTAAGTGTTGGGAGATCGAGGGAGTCCAGGTACCTGAACGTGTCTTCCCTGGTTTTAACATCATGATCAGAGTACAGAGCAGAGTAGAAATCAGCAAAAGTAGAATTAATGTCACTTTCTTTATTGACTGTGACCCCAGCCGTGTTCTGGATACTAGCGATTGGGTTGAGGTGCCTGTCTGTTCTAAGCATGTTGGCCAGAAATCTCCCCACTCTATTACTCTCCCCGTACCTGCGGGCCTTAGCCGGGGCAGCCATGTATAAGACTTCCCTGTTGGCTACCTCATTGAATTCCTTGAGGGAAGTGTGCATCTTAGACAGGGTTTCCTTGTTCAATGTAGCGCTATATTCCGTCTGTAATGCATCTATTGTGGCTTCAGCCATACCCAGTTCCCTTCTCACCGCTTTCAGCATACCTGTAGACTTACCCAGTATAGTTACCCGGATCCAGGCTTTGAATGCCTCCCATAAGGTAGCATAGGTGCTCACCGAACCCTCGTTCAACTCCAGAAATTCCTCAATTTCAATATGTAGTGCCTCACAGATATTGGGGTCCCTAAGGATCGCAGAGGGCATTCTCCACCTTTTAGCCGGAGGTGGGGAGTCATCTAGGTTGATGTCTAGTGTTATCGGTGAGTGGTCTGAGAGCGTGCGGGGGTGTATTGCACAGTCAGTGATCGCCCCAGAGAGGGATGAACTAATGAACCAATAATATATACAGGAGTGGGAGTCATGAACAGATGAGTAGAAAGTGAATTTCCTCTCATACGGATGTAACCTGCGCCATGCGTCAATTATATCGATCTGTTCCATCATCTGTAACAGTAAGAGCCGCTTTGGACGGGGCCCTGGGGGAGGTAGATGAACGATCCAGGGAGTGATCAAGAATCATATTAAAATCCCCACCCCATATTATTTGCGCCTCTTCCGATGTGGACAGCATATCAAGGATTGCGCAGTAAAATAGCGGGTCATCTACATTAGGACCGTGTGTGTTAATCAGTAATATTTACCGTCCCGCCACCTCGCCCCATACCAACACGTATCTACCTAGAGGGTCTATCTTACTAGAAAGATACCTGAAGCATAGCTTGGGGTGTATAAGAGTCGGGACTCCCCTGGACTGTGTCGAATATTCTGAAGTACCTATGAGGACCCCATTGTGGGAGGAATTTGGTATTGATACTCCCCAGCGCATGTGTTTCCTGTATCAGAAGGATATCAGAAGGATGTGGGGGTCGTGGCGTGTAATGTATGTGGCAATTTTCCTTGCCTTGACTGGATTGAGACCCACCCTTAGCCTGCGCCATAGTTGCCTATCGGAAAGAGCGTTTGCCAAGTATGGCGCCATTGTCTCAAGTGATGGAAGAGTCCTGCTGGAAAGTAGTCCCCCGATTTAAACTTTGTAACATCCCCAACCATGCCTGGCAGAACACCAGGACAAACTTTTACCCGTTTCCCCCGCCAACCCTCACCCGCATCATCAACCCCAACGCGATGATGTATCCCATCAACCATAACTTGGGAAGTCTCCTGGAGGTGTGAGATGTACTCACGTGATCGACCACCATATGGGGGGGGGGGGCTCACAGCCCTATGACAACATGGGGGACAGGGCCACCTCGTCGTCCACGGGTTATTGAACTTGTGGCAAGGCAGTGCGGAGTAAGTCATCAGCCAGCATGGTCCTCCGGTTCCGCCACCGGCCGGGGCGGCAAGTTGCGGTTAGTCTCCCGGCTCCCCGGGGGAAGGGGGTTTGAGGCCTCGACATACATCATGGCCTCCGTAAGATTCTCAAAAAAGTGTGCTCGGCCTCCGTGTTGGATGCGCATTTTAGCCGGGAAGACAAGTGCATATGGGATCTGCCGTAGCCTCAGCTGTCTCTTGACCGGTTCGTAGGACCTCCTTAACGTTTGCACATTAGATGAACAATCCGGATATATGTGTATCCTGTTGTCTTCATAATGCAGGGAGCCTTTTTCTCTGGAAAGCCTCAGGATAGCGTCTCTGTCTCTATAATTCAGGAGTCGGGCGATGATCTCGAGGGGCGGTGCTCCAAGCTTAGGAGGGGGCGGGTACGATGGGCCCGCTCCACGAGAAAATGATCGGAGAAAGCATCGGGGCCCAAGAAGGATTTCAGGAGGTTTTCCAGCTGGTGTTCCATGGAACCTTTTCCGAAGGATTCGGCTACTCCGACCAGACGGATGTTGTTTCTCCTGGAACGAGATTCCAAGTCCTCGCACTTATTCAGGGTTTTCTGCAGGTCACCCTTTAACTGGGCGATATCGCGGCTGTGTTGTGCTATCGAGTCCTCGTTGACCCCAATTCTGTTCTCCGCCTCCGTAGTGTGTGCACTTTCCTCGTCAACCCTTGCCTTCAGAGAGCTGATTGTGGCCCCTATATCGTCCAGTTTGCTGGTAACCGCCAGGAATCCACTCTGGACCATCGATAATAGTTTGTCCACTCTCTCGTCCATTGGAGACTCCGGCTGGCCGCCCAGGGGCTCAGTGGGTGTCTTGGCAGACCCATGTGGCTGGGAGCTGGCAAAGGAGTCCATCGGACCAGTTTTCTTGGGGCCCATACTTTTCTTTTTGCTGCGGCCCATATTTTAAATCTGTTGGGTTGCGTCCACACATGTTCTGGTGCCCAGTGGTAGTCGGTGGTCAGCGATCGGCGGCACTTAGGCGTGTGACTCAATCATCAGCGTAGTTTGTGGGCAGCATTTGTTGCATATGGGGAGGCGAGGGCAACACCGCTTGTGTGGTGGGTATGTGCAGAGGAAATGCGTCAGAGCGACCCGGGAGGAGCCACGACAAGGGCACCCACCTTATCATGTTATCAGCAGGCCCCGATGAGCGAACACAGCTGACACGCCGCCGTTGGCAAGGTCCGACTCGGTTGTCAGTCAAAGCATCAGTCCGCGGGGCAGCAACGGCTCAAGGAACGGGTAAAGAAAAGTAATGTCCTGTCCGGGCCGGACCTGGGGTGTACAACCGGGAGGTGGACTGGGGGCAAGCAGGATATATTCACCGGCAACTCCAAAGTGTATCAGGAAGGCACCTGGCAGCAGAAGGCGCACAGCGAGGCTCCTCCCCTCTCCGGCCTGCAGACGAGCCGACGCCTCCGGCTGTCGCGTGATTCCTCTGGAACCGTGGTCCGGGTATGCCGCCGCCGCGCTCACGGTGTAGGTTTCCAGTCCGATATCTCAGGATTGAGCCGGCGTTTCTGCAGGGAAATCAGTGGGATGATGCCGCAGGTCCTCCACTGCCGATAACAGATGTTTATTGGCGTATAAGTGGCCACGAACAGGATTAATTTTATGGTAGGATATGTTACGGGCCAGAGCCCTCCCTTTCGGCGGCCATTTTCGTCATGTGCAACAGCGCCCCCCGGGAATAGTGTTTTTCTTACCAACAGGAAGATAAAGAAAGGGAAAGAATAGCTTGATATTGGAAACCAAAACAGTGTACGACCCTTAAGCAAGCCCCAAGAAAAGCTTGGGAAGAAGTGCAAAGGTTGATAAAAACTAAAGTTATCCAAAGATAGCCAGTGGCTGAACTGCATGAACCAGGAGCAGGGAGACATTCTCCTGGTTTTCCACGTAATTGTTGAATCAGAAACTAAGGCAAAGGTTATCAAAACAGCAGAGAATAAACTAACCAAGTTAACCATTGATGAACTGTTGGAGAAGGGAGTCATTCTCCTGGTATTCTCCACAAATGCAGAAACTGAACTGTCACCAAACACTAACAGAAATATGCCCATAGGGCTGATCCCATTGAACCAGGAGAAGGGAGTCATTCTCCCAGAACTATTTATGTTAATGCATTTTTGTTAGTAGTAGGACTAGAGTAGACTCGTCTGGACAGAGGACGGACACAGTTTGAAAACCACCCTGACGACGAGCACTCCAGTTATTCATTAGTTAGGGAGGGAAAGATAGGCTTTTTGCCCCATTATTTAAATAAAGAACACAGTGGAAATGTCACCCCCTTTGTCCGACTCCTTACTCCAGCACACTACACACTACAGAACTCAGAGCCCTGTTGTCAGGTTGACCAGTTCTGCTTAAGCAACGCTTAACTGAAAATATCAGCATATGCGTTTGCAAGCTGTTATGTGTAAGCCTACATGTTGTTAGTTTGGACAAAAGTTATGATGAACTAAGAGGGACACAAGTGTTGTATGATGTGTGTATGAGTCCATCTATATAAAAAGAGTTTAGGTAGCGGTCAGGCCATCCACAAACAAGAGTGGCCCTTCCTAGGCTTACCACATGTCTCGAGGTCTAGGTGTACAGGGTTTCAGAAGGTGCACCCTGCCACAACAGTGAGTACACAACTCTTCCCTCATTCCACCTTCTGTATCCAATTACGTTATCTAATCCTTTTTGAACTCGACCCCCTCTACCTATCTGCAACCTCTCCCTAACCCATTTTTCTCCCATTGGCGAGCTTGTAGTGACCGATTTTCAATTAACATCAGGAACCTGTGCCCAGCAATGTGGAAGAGTCGTAATTAATTTGGCTTCCATGGTTGGGGGGGGATGTAGATTAGCCAACTTCCCTCTGGGCTTGACATAACAACAAGCCCCCATTTGGGAAATCTATTACCACACAAGCATAATGGAGTTGACTACTCTGCCATTAGCAGATGTGCAAAATGCACATCAGGATGTGCAAGTCGAATTAACCAATGCCAGACAGGAAAAAGCTGTGCTGAAAGCCCAGGTAAGTGGGTTAACCGCTCAGAGAACTCCTTCGCAGGGACCACCGTATCCCTCACCGTTGCAGGCAGCAGGACGGCCTGCTACAGTAGCGGTCATATAACCATTGAGTGTGATATTGGCTTCTACAGAAAGATTTTTCCAGGAGACACCCGTGGGTTTTTGGCTTTTCTGACTCAATGGCAGCTGCATTTCTTATGCAGATCCACAGCTTTTGAATCAACAGAGACTAGGACAGCATTTGTTATTTCTTATTCATCAAAGTATGATAGTCAGGAAAAGGACACCGCTCTCCCCTGCATACCTCGAAACTGGTGAAAACCAGTCCAGAAATAAGTAGAGTAGGGATAGACTAGATATTATATGGTATCAATCTCCAGTAAATTAAGGAACTTCCCTTCATCAGGAGCAAAATACATGTCAATAATTGTGAGCATTAAATACAACATTCAGGGAGAATTCATCAGCCCATACAAATAAACTGAATCCAATACACATGTCCTCCACAGTTAATTGAAAACTAAATGGTTACTGAGCTGTAGAAAGTAATCTTGTGTAAATCAAAGAGCAATCTCATGGCCGTCATATCTTATCAATAGGATAATCGAGTCTTAGATATACTTTTCTAGAATAATTCATAAGCATCAACAAGTCCATTAAATCCAATACAACAGTCCTCAATAGTGAAATTAATAGTTCATGAAATGTGAAAACTAATCCCTCATGAAATTCAGAGGTTGATCTTATAACATTAATACAGTAGAGAGATGACAAAAATCAAAGAATGTAAGGAGCATATATGGCCGCGGTGTCGGACGGACCAAGTGCAGCACCACCACGCAGCCACAGAGTCAGTCCATAATCCCAATCCCGCACGGCGAGAAGGCAGCACAAGTGAGGTGGGTCCATAACTGCCTATATTTGAAAATCAAAAACCCTGATATGTATGCCACGGCCATCACCACACAAGACACTGTCCAACTGCACAAGGCTCCACCCACATGTCTGTCCACATATCAAAAGGTAAACTCAGTTGTTGTAGTTGCCATTAGAAACACGTTTGCAGTTTGTACTTGTGATATTTATTAAAAAACCTATTTCTATTATAATCTATATGTCACGTGTGCAATACACTTCCAAGCTAACCACAGAAGCAGAAAGTGCACAACCCTCCCACCTAGAATTGCACGAAAGGCCCACCTTAATTACACAGGCAACCTCGATGCAACCAATGGGACGGGGGAAGAGGGTTAGGGAGAGGTTCTGGATAGGAAAAACTTCTCTACACTGCACACTTGTGAGTCTCCATGAAACACATACTCCCTACACACCTAAATCCTGATAGGAGGTACTCTTGAATACTTCACCAATTACATATACTTAGATTACCAACATGTGCTTATTCATGAACTTTTGTGTAATCATGTATTCACCACGTTGCATGTGCAATTCCTGGAAATATTGACTTGCCCATGGTACTCTTCGCTCCGATTCACTCAATGACTTGCTTAGTTTATGACTCTACAGGGCTCTGCATAGCATAACTGTAATAAGCGTACCCCATGCTCATTAAGTTTCTCTTTTGACCTAGATTCACTTAATGGTCATCTTAGCGACTCCACTCGTGTCAACTCTTGTCCGTTCTCTGGGAACTCTTACCCATCCACTGAAAACAAACAGACTATACAATCATTCTCCAGCACTTGTGTTACTTCACACAAATAATATCCAAACTCCGAGGCACTGATCTGCTGCTTCGAAAATATGTGAGCGAGTCCAGAGGCTGAGGTTGATTCCGCCTCACTCAGGTTGTTGCTCTGTGCCCTACTTAATCACCACTGCGGCCCGTTACCAAGTAGAGATGCCTCGCCACACATCACTGCCGCGCCCTGTTTCCCATGAAATCACTGTTGTGCCTGCATACCCGTTCTGTTCCGTCCTGAAATGCCAGTTCACATGTGCCGTGCTGCTAATCGCAAGCATCTGTGACTGGGCGCTGGCCACCTTTAAACACTGCCTGCAAATGCTCACGCATGCCCGAGGCCCTCTGGGAGTTGTAGTTCCACGTCAGAGTTGGAGCATCCCTTTGCTCCTGTTGGGAAGGAGCCTAGTTCTTTTCTCCATTCCCAAGTTTTCCAAGCACTTTAGAATCAGGCAAGACTTCTGTTAACTGTTTTCTAAGCACTACAAGAGTCCAGGGGGGAGGAGGTTCACTAAATAAAGACAGGTAGGATTTAAATATAAGGCACAAATAATTATTTAGATGGATATATTTGTCAAACTGTTAAATTGTAGTTAGCTTTGCTTAAAGCACACGGTGAATGCACTCTGTTCTGTTCTAATAATAGACCATGCATTCAGTGGGGCCCGGCTAGCTCTAGCAGAAAGCACGAGGTAACTCAGCCGCTGTTCCTGTCCATCACAAGCCAATGGAGACTAAATAAGATTCAGCACGACATACATACTACTATTGGAAAACAGTTTTTTTGTAGAAATTAATGGACCAGATAAAATATAATTATGTTGAGTTTGTGTTGAGAGAAAATATGTGTATGTATGAATGTTTATAACATAGCAAATGATGCTAAGTAAGAGCACAATGTATTCCTGCAGATGCAGCACTATGTTAAAGTAGGTTGGTCTAAATATAAACCTGGCCATGCAACACTGGAGACTGCAGCATCCCTTGTATGGCAAGAAGAACAGTTTTGAATGAATGAGCTCTGCCGGTATCCAGTAACCAAGTCAAGAGTATTTAAGCCCCAGGCCCAGCACCAATCTTCAGGACCTGGGAGCCAGCCAAGGAAGACAGAATGCTGGCCAGAATAGCAGAGTCCTCTGCTATTCCCCAAATCCTCATCTTTGTAAAGATTAAAGTTTGCTATATCTTGCAAGATACACTCATGGCCTTAATTCCCTAGAAGGGTGCATTTAGTCTGGTTTGAGCTTGATCAGGGGGTACGCCAATGTATTTAAGGGGTACAAGTAAGGTCTACCTTTAAGTGGTGACCCCGTGATCTCAGTCTTCCCCTGTACTTTGCGAAGCCCCAGGCCAAGCCAGCCACGCCCAACTATAGTGACTGGTCCCCTAAATCATAAAAACACGTGTTTACTGAGCGGTTTTAGTAGAAGCCATTTTAAAAGAAATCCTCTCTGCTCACTGAAGCAGGGCGTGGCTCCAGAAAGACAGACCAGCATGGGACTTCGGAACGGAGGAAACTCGAGTAAACAACGCCCACGTGAGTATACTCTTGCAAGTGATAAAATGGGAACATGCATGTATGGTATTATGGTGATGTGAATGGTGTGATGTGGATGTTGTACAAGGTCAATGGAATAGATGGACTATGACTTGGTAATGTATTATGGCATAAGACCTTTGGTGATGTAGTATGAAATAGGACTTTTGGGTGATAAGGAATAAGATTGGATAGGATTTCAGATGATGTGTTTAAGGAGTAGATTGGATAAGAGGTGGGGTATGTATTTCTGTTTTTCTACTTTTTATAATGGAAAGGGAACCTCAGTATATAAAGGACTGGAATGAAAGGGATCCAAAGCTGACAAGGATTGGGAGGTAAGGGATCCTCAGCCATAACAGGTTGACAAGGTAGCACCACGCATTATTCTTCTTATGACTATAAAAGCAATAAGTGGTGTTACAACAGTAGTGGCTCGGTAGAAGGAATGGGCCTGGATGGTAGCCAATTCTTTTTTGTATATTTTCTCTTGCTGTCTTTTGTGGTAAAAAAGGAAGGAAGGTGGATGAGTCGCTGTGTGTGTGTGCGCATGTGTGAAATCAAAGCGAAGAAAGTGTAAAAGGGGTTAGGTAAAAAGTGGGTTGATATAGATTGTTGAAGCACATGCAGCATAGCAGTAGGTTTTAAGTGAAGCATTAGGGACGCGCGCAACATTATGGAGGAAGAAACTCCAATAAAATACATGCATAGGGTTCTGCCACTGTGTTGTGACAGAATAAATAAACAATTGATAGTAGAAACAAAGGAAGGGGGGATGTCCTCCTCCTGGTCAGAGCAGGCTCACATAACAGAAACATGCTAGAAAAATGTCAATCTTTGTAGCAGCAAAATATGAAGGGAACAAGTCCAAAAAAGAGAAGAGATTCTAGATCTCTGTCAATTAGTTGAGGATATGGAAGATCAGGAAGGTGAAAAAGAGATCCATTGTAAGGGGATATACCTTGTAACGCCTAAACCTGCAGTAGGGTATAAAAACCCAAGCCTCCACAGGTAGAGAGAGTGTCAACAGGATTATCAGGATTAGCAACTAGGGGGATACTCAAGAGCTTTTGCACCTCCATATAACCCATCCACAAGCTCAAATATGCCCGTAGCATTTGGTGTACCCAGAGGGTCCACAAGTAGACAGCGAGTTAAGACCATTGCGGGAAAGGATGGTCAGGTTACAAGAATCTGAAGTAGTATCAGAAATAAGGGTACGGTACAGAAAATAGGGGGATTGTAAGTCAGGAGATTTTTTGTTTAACCCTGGGGCAATAAGAAATGTTTGTGTTGAAAAAGATGATGGGCAGAGGGTATGGATGGTCCTGGGACAAGAAGTAGAACAAGCAAGGGAAAATGAATGGGAAGATCAAGGTGGTAGAAGAGGCAGGGGAAGGAAGAGATCAAGGAGAGGAGGCAGTGAGAAACCCATCCCTGCCACAAGAGGCAGTGGGGAGGGACAGACCAAGAAATAGACCAGATTTAATCATGGTAGTTCAAGATCAGAAGATTACTAAAGGGGTAGAAAACAAAATCGATATGGAGATGGCTCGAATACATAAAGGAGTAAGGATAATACAGTATGTGCCATGGCCTCAAATGGACACAAATAATTTGATTAAAGATCTCCCCCAGCTAATAGACGGAGCTAGTAAATGGATCTATACATTTGGAAAAACTAACAGCAGAGGTAGCCTTAGCAGAAGAAGACTAAGAGTTTACTGGTCACCATAATGGGGACCAAGCTGGGGACATAAGGGCAAGGGCTGGGGTAAGTCTTGCAAATAATAAACATGATGGAGCATACTTTGATGAGGTAAGGGTAAGGGTAAGGGTATGTGATGCCCTACGAAGGATGTACCCAGATACCGCGGACTTACATACTTTAATGCAGTGCATAATGGGTATTGATAGGGACCCAGATAGGTTTATTCCTAAGTTACAGGAAATGTAGAGAGTTGAGACAGTACCATTTTTCTATTTTATTGTAAAGAGGGGACTACCAAAAGAGGTCCAGAAGGCACTAGATAAAATTGTGGGAATTGAAGCCAAAGGGTCGGTAGAGATACAAAGTACAATAGTCCACAACTGTAAGAGAATCAAGGAGTGGGACATGGAGACAGTCCAGAAGCGGCAAACTGATGAGGCAAAACTAGTGGAAAAGAAACTAAATAAGGTTGTCGTTCAAGCACCAGTGAAGGCACCGGCTCAAGGGGAAAGGACAGGAGATACTCAACAAATTGGGCATGCCACAACTGCGGCACTATGGGGTGTAGGAGGACAGGGACAATGGGGTGGGGGGGGGTCACAGTACCCCCAACCCACAGTTGCAGTATGAAGGAGCACCAAGGGCAAAAGAAGGATTTCAAGGAACAAGAGGCTTTGTGGGGAAAGGGCCCCGGGGAGGAAGATTGGGAACATCACAGTGCTGGTATTGCAGGAAATTGGGGCATTTCGCAAGGGAGTGCAGGAACAGGCCTGGGATGAGATTTAATTATGGGCCATCACCTCCAGGGAAGGGATTCGAAGAGCCTCAAGGAAGGAGACGACAGCAATTTGGGCCAGGGGGTCAAAATCAGTTTCCTTATGGGCTGACAGGCAAGGGCCATATGTGCAACAACTACAGCAGGGTGAGGGAACACAGTAACAGGATGGCAGGTGGAAGAGGTGCCCCAGTCCAAGGAGTTGCAATGGCGGGGGCGCCCCTTTTTCATTCCCCAGGACAAATACATAATCTGATTAGGACAGCCGACAGAAAGCACTCGCATGTCCAATCCTATTGATAACCGCACACCCTGAAGAGGAGCCCTTGGTGGAGGAGGAAATAGGCAACAGGCAATTTATATTTATGATAGATTCAGGTGCAACTAAATCGTGCATCATGGAGGGGAACAACAAGTTACTTATCTCACCTGGTAACGTTCTTTCGATGGGATGTTCCTTACGGCGCATTCCACATCTATGACAGTAATGATCACAGCTGTGCTGTTTCGGAAATTTTTTCAGCGTAGGCGTCCTGCGTCTAGGACGTCGGTACACTGTCCCACAAGGGCCTCTGTCAAGGGTCGACGTCACTGGATGTTATATCTAGGACGCACGGTGCCCATAGCCTCAGTTGTAGTTTTTTTCCCCCAGAACGTGTGGCACCAATCTTCTGCCAGTACGACTACAGAAAGCCTTGCGGAAACGTAAGCTGCAATCGCCTAAAAAATTCTGTAGAGGGGCAGGCTGGGAGCGTTTGATGTGGAATACGTCGGAGGAACATCCCATCGAAAGAACGTTACCAGGTAAGATAAGTAACTTGTACTTCGAGGGGATTGTGTCCTCCGACGTATTCCACATCTATGACAGACTCCCAAAGCAGTACCAACGTATAGAGGTGGGAATAGAATTTATAATTTTAGAATGCCATATCAAATTGCTGAATACAGGACTGCCTTAACAAAGGCCAAATCCTGCCCATGGATGGAGTCCAGGGAATAGTGTCTCACAGAGGCCCATGTGGCTGCTTCGCAAATATTGCGAATCGGAACGCCCCTCTGTAGGGTCGTGGAAGCAGCCACACCCCTAGTAGAATGAGCCCGTAGGCCCACTGGAGGGTCCTTATCCGCCAAACGGTAGCATTCAGAGATCGTCAAAATGATCCATCTGGAAACAGCCTGACCTAAACGCCTTCCAGCGTATCCAACAAAGAGATGATCGTCCACTCTGACCCGGGACATCCGTGAGAGATAGAAACTCAAAGCTCTCCTAGGATCCAACCTATGGAGCCTCTCCTCTTCCTTACCAGGATGCAGAGGAGGATAAAACGCTGGAAGAGTCACCTTCTGGCTTAAGTGAAATTCCGAAACAACCTTCGGTAGAAAAGAAGGACGAACCCTAAGGACAACCCTGTCCTTATGGAACACTGTGAAAGGTGGCTTGGCGGAAAGTGCCTGCAACTCACTCACTCTGCGTGCGGAGGCAACCGCAACTAAAAATACAGTCTTAAAGGACAACAGTCTCAGCGGACAAGAATGGCTCAAGCGGACAAGAGCGGCTCAAACCGAGCTCCCATTAGGAACTTTAAAACTAAATTCAAATCCCATCCCAGCACCTCAAAGGCGACGGCGGAAACACATTAGTTAGCCCTTTTAGAAACTGAGAAATCAAAGGAATCTTAAAATAAGAACACTCCTCAGACGAGCGCTTAAATATCGACAGCGCCGCCAGGTAACCCTTAATGGTACCCACTTGCAGGCCCTTGTGGGCTAACGAAAGCAAAAAAGACAGAACCAAAGGAATGGAACATTGGAAAGGATCCACATTCTGTACCCTGCACCAGTCGCAGAACTTTCTCCAACGGCAACGGTACATGGATTTTGTTGCGGGCCTTCTGGACGAAAGCAACACCTCCATCACATCTTCAGGGATGTCCCAATCCTTATAGCTCAACCTTTCAGATACCAAGCATGAAGGCTGAGAGACTTGACTTCTGGATGGAGAACCGGATCCCCCCCGCCACTCCCCTCCCGTGAGAGCAGATCGTCAGATCGTCTCGATAGGGAAGATGGCGTGGAGGGCAGATGGACATGTCTAGAAGGTCTGGGTACCACGCTCTCCTGACCCAAGCCGGAGCAATGAGGATCATCCGGGAACCGAACCTCCGCACCACTTGCGGAATGACCGGGACTGGAGGGAACGCGTAGAGCAGTGGGAAGGACTACTCCACTACAAACGCGTCCACTAAGGCTCCTCTTGGAGGAAATTCCCGCAAACAGAATCTTTCGCACTTCCGGTTGACACTGGTGCCGAAGAGATCCACTTGTGGGGTTCCCCAAAGGGCGAAGAACTCCAAAAGAACTTCCTAAACCAGCCCCCACTAGTGAGAGACTGTGCTCTGCCTGCTCAGAGCATCCGCCGCCGCGTTTTCGTCTCTGGCCAGATGAAGCGGAGATCGAAATTTCTTGCTGGATGGCCCAGAACCAGAGCTGCATCGCCTCTCTGTACAGTGGGAGTGACCCTGCCCCCCTTTTTGTTGAGGTAGTGCATGGCCACTGTATTGTCCGTCATAATCAGGACACTCTTCCACTGCACAGACGGCAGAAAAGCCTTCAGGGCTAGCCCGACAGCCCTCAGCTCTAACAGATTGATGTGGAGTCTGGACTCAGACAGAGACCAACAACCGCTGACTGTCAACTCGTTGGAATGATCTCCCCATCCCGTGAGGGATGCGTCCATCACAAACGTCACCTCTGGCCAGGGTAGCCAAAATGGTGCTCCCCTCATCAGATTGCCTTAGACGGCCCACCACAGAAGATCCTGGGCTACCGAGGGCGGCACCTGAACGGGATCCGACATCCTGCCGGAGAACTGCGACCACTGCATCTTGAGAGCCCACTGCAGAGATCTTATCCCCAGCCTGGCCTCTGGCACCAGTAGAATGCAGGATGCCATGAGGCCGAGCAACCTCAAGAACTCGAACGCCGGGAGACTCTGGGCATTTTGAAACTTGTCCACCATCTGCAGAATGTGATGAGCCCTCTCCTGGGGAGACTAACACTGCCTCAGAGATGTGTCGAGCACTGCTCCGATGTACTGGAGCCGTTGGGTAGGTGTCAAATGGGACTTCGCTAAATTGAGGGGGAAGCCCAGCTTGTGAAGGGAGAGCGCGCCTTGATCAACCAATCGTCCAGGTAGAGGTAGACGTGAATCCCCCCTTTCCTGAGAAACACTGCCACCACCATGATCAGCTTGGTGAAGACCCTCGGGCAGAGGTCAATCCGAATGGCAGGACTCGAAACTGAAAATGCAAGTCGCCAACCGTGAACCTCAGGTACTTCCTGTGCTTGGGATGAATTGGCACATGAAAGTAAGCATCCTTGAGGTCGAGAGAGACCAAACAATCCTTAAATTGAAGGGCCTGGAGGACTTGAGAAAGAGTAACCATCTTGAACTTGTCCTTCCTGAGGAGCTCGTTCAAACCACGCAAGTCCATGATGGCTCTCAATCCTCTGTCTTTTTTCGGGATCAAAAAATATGGGGAATACCATCCCTTGTTCCTCTCCGCCACAGGCACCAGTTCTATGGCGCCTTTCTCCAGCAGGGATAGGATTTCCTGCGAAAGGGCAGAACCCGATGCTTCAAAGAGAGCTTCCCCGGTGGATTGTCGTGAGGCCTCTGCTGGAAAGGTAGTAGCCGTGGGCTATGATCTCACATCTGAAGTAATGGCACGCCATTCTACAAGATGCTGCGCCAGTCTTCACCCAACCGGCGAACCATGGGCCATGGCCTCATGACTGAGCGGAAGCGGCAGTGCCTAAGGGCAAGGAGGCAACTGCCCGAGCGGCTTTGGCACCCCGAGTACCTCGCTTTCCACCTCTGGTACTCCTACGGTGGCCCCTTTGACTGGCAGCTCCTCTCGATCTACCAAAGGAAGAGTAGTACCGAAAGGAACCTCCCCTCCATTGCTGTCCCCTAGGACGAAAAGGCCGAGGTTGACGCACTGCAGCGCTCAAAGACTTTGCTGCAGCTTTTGAGGTCTGCAACCTCAAGGCTCTCGTCAGCCTTGCTGCCAAAAAGATGGACATCATCAAAGGGCATGCTGAGAAGCCGGGATTGCACATCAGGAGCAAACCCTGACTTCCGCAACCACGCAAACCTGCGCATCACGGTGCTCGTAGCCATGGACCGGCTGACACAGTCTGCCACATCCAGACCCGACTGAACGGATTCACACATGGCATCCTGGCCATCTTGCACGAGGGCAAGAAAACCATCCCGTTCCTCCCCTTCAGGAATATGTTCAGCCGCCAAAGATACACAATTCCACAGAGTGTGAGTGAATCTTGCCAAGACACAAACAGAGTTGGCTGCCTTTAAAGCCATACCCCCAGATGAAAATACTTTCTTTGCCCAACCATCAAAGCGCTATCAGGAGGGATGGTAGGTTACGCAGCCTGCTTCGCTGGGGCCGTAGCCGCCTGCACCACCAATCTCTCCGGAATGGGGTGCGTAGACAAGTAGGAGGGGTCACCACTGGCTGGACGGTATTTTTTCGGAAGCGACTTACCCACTGCCGGGAGATACTCTGGAGCAGTCCAAGCCGCCGCCACCCTTCTTTGAAGGCCATATGAAATGGCAACACCGGGTCAGTGGGTGGACCTTTGTCCAGGATATCCGTCAGATCATCCTGCAGAAAATCCACAGGTGGAGCAGACCACCCCAAGTACTCAGTCACCCTCGACATGAGACGCCTATACGAGGATTTGGCATGTGTACCAGGCTCAGGCCTGCCAAACTCAACCTCTGGAGAGGTGTCAAGACCACTGGGTTCATGTAAGGACTGACGTACCTCTTCCATTTGGCTGTGACCAGACAACAGGTCATCAGGAACCTCAGGAGGCACAAGCCCCTCCTCATCCGACCTTTCTTCCACCTCTGAAATGTTATCCAAAGACTGGAATAAATCCATCCTGGGGTGGGGGATGTCCAGAGAAGAGATCAAACACAGGCCTCACTGATTTACTGAGAGCCTTCCTCAGAGTTTCCACAGCCCTCCGGGGCACCACCGGTAAATCCTCCTTAAAAGGTGTCGAAGGCGCAGGTGGAATTGTCGTTGACGTCGACCGAGGCGCTGTTGACTTCGACAACGGCTTCGAGGCCGGAGCCCCGAGAGCGTCCTTCTACGACCTCAGCGCCGATAACTTCTTCGGAGCCGGAGCTTCGAGAGAGTCCCTCGACGGACATGGCGGCGATGGCGTCGACGCCTTCTTAGAAGGCCTCACAGGTTTCGACGGTCTCGAGGGCGTCGAGGACCGGGACCTGGCACGGCTATGGGGATCAACCTTGTCCGATCGGGACCTTGACTGCTCCCAATGATCGCGTTGACCGCCCGAGCTGAAGGCGTGCGAGCGGTGGCTCTAGCTTGTTCCTTGCCGGCTTCTCTCGAAGGAGCGGATGGAACGGTGCCCTGTGATTCGAAAATCGCCATCATCTGCTGGTGGAATGCGTCCCATTCTGCCGGCGATGAACACTTGCTGGGACAAGTCACCCGCCGTCTGGCAGAGTCCTCTGACGAGGACGGGGAAGGCGACCGGTGACGGCACTTCCGAGAATGCCTAGAAGAGGCAGAGGAATGGCGGCACCTACTCCCGAGACTGAGACCCTCTGGACTTAAGCTGACTTGGAGAGTCGCCCCTCGAATCATCGGTCGAAATCCCAGCAGATTTCGACTTACAGGTTTTAGATACCCTACCTACCGATAATTTCTTCTTCCGCTCCCGCAAGGCCTTCCATGTCAAGGACTGGCAGTCATAGCAGTCGTCGGTGGCGTGGCTTTCGCCGAGGCACCAGAGGCAGACGTCGTGCGGGTCCGTAATGGACATTTTGGAACCGCAGTCCGGATCACTTTTTGAAGCCCGACTTCGGGGTAGAAGAAGACAAAGACATTTTCGCAAAGTAGAAGAATCGATCGCGCCGAGATTCCGAAGCGAACCCGTTTGCAGAAAATACGGAACTACAACTGAGGCTACGGGCGCTGTGCGTCCTAGATATAACATCCAGTGACGTCGACCATCGACGGAGGCCCTCGAGGGACAGCGTATAGATGTCATCGACGCAGGCCACCGAAAGAGTTTCCGAAGCAGCACAGCTGTGCTCATTACTGTCAGATGTGGAATACGTCAGAGGACACAATCCCCTCGAACTTTCCATTATCAGGTAAAACTCTTTGCATGCAGGGATTTTCTGGGGCTATTTCTACAGTTCCATACACTGACAAGCTGGATATAAAAGTGGGAGGGGGAGGTAGTACGAGCCCCCTTGTTATATTCAGAGAGTTCCCATGTGAACTTGTTGGGTAGGGATCTGCTTAGTACAATAAATATAACTATTATTCACAGATCAAGGGGTAGTGTGTTCCACTCCATGGATGTGTGTAACAAAAGCAATGGTAATAATCAATGCAATAGCAAGGGAGTCAGTAGCACATGGTGTTCCTGTGGTCGAAGATATCTTTTTTGTTATGGTATTAAGGTATTAGTAAATGCAGTGCCTCAAATTGCAACAAAGTGTTTGCAAGTACCTACAGATTTTATTTTCCGACCCATGGTGTCACATGAGATGGTGGCAGGGACAATATTGTCATTAGATTTATGAGGACTAGTAGTATCAGACAAAAGAGCAGTCCTAATTGGAACAGACTATGTTGGGTGCGAGTGGCGCACAATATTATGCATAGACCCGACAGTGTAATTAAAGAAAATTACTGATGAGGAGTCATTTGAGGACAGTGAACAACCTGGGGAGAGTAATTTGGAAATCTGCATCCCCTGTGATGATATGGTGCAGTATAGGGAGGTATAGTGCCCCCTGATGGCAGTGGTGACCCAATCGTTTTTATTTTTTGAGGACATGCGATATGCGCCAGCATAATTATGGACTGTTAATCCACATGATGTTGGGTTACAGAGAGCTGTGAGCCCTGTACAGATCACATTGAAGTAAGGTGCTTGGCACACTCATCCAGTATGTTGATGATCCGTTGGTATGGAACAAGTTACTTACCTGTAACTGTTGTTCTCCAGCATGGGTCTGGCATGGGTTCACATGCTCATGAATATTCCCCGTCAGGCTGGGAATCCTCGGTAAAGAAAAAATCAGTATCAGTTTCGTTTCTGATCTGTCTTTCTTAGTAGTAACCAATCACTGATCTCTGGGTCATACTGCCCCCAATGACTGCCCTCTCCCCAAGCCCCTCCCCTGGCAGCCATCCTCAGATTTGGTAGCACGTAAAGTGGCAGTATGACCAAGTGAAGAGCTGCAGAGGGGTAGGAGGGAGGGTTCGCATGTGAATCCATGCCAGACCCATGCTGGAGAACAACAGTTACAGGTAAGTAACTTGTTCTTTCTCCAGCATGGGGTCTGGCATGGATTCACATGCTCATGAATATAAGAATACATAGCAGTACACACATGCACAACCACAGGAGGTGGCTAGGCTCAAATTTGGGCATTACATAAACTCAACATTAAGCAACTCTTACCTCCTCACCAGGCCCACCTTCAGGCGAACAGGTTGTGCAGCACTGCCTGGCCGACTCTGGACTCCTCCCAGGAATCCCAGTCGACGCAGTAGAATCTCGTGAAGGTGTGCATCGACCTCCACGTAGCAGCTCTGCAGATATCCAGCAGGGGCACACCAGACAAGAACGCTGTGATAGCAGCGATCGCTCTGGTTGAATGGGCTCTTGGACGGCCGGGCAATGGTCAGTTTGCCAACCGGTGACAGTGCATGATGCAGCCGGAGAGCCGTCTGGAAATGGAAGCTTTCGAGAGGGCCTTCCCTTGGTTCACAGGTCCAAGGTTCACAAAAAGCTGTGACGTCTTCCGAAAACTCTTTGTGCGGTCCACGTAGAACTTCAGCGCTCTAGCTACATCCAGCGAGTGCAAAGTCCTCTCGGCCGGTGACGAAGGCGAGGGGGAAAAAAACTGGTAACACCAAGGGCTTGTTGAGATGAAAGTCCGACGGCACCTTGGGCATGAAGGAGGGGTGCGTCCTCAGCACCAACCTCGTCTCGTGGAAAGTGAAGTATGGAGGCTTGCAGGACAGGGCCTGAATCTCTTCCACTCGTCGTGCGGAGGTGATGGCCACAAGAAATGCTGTTTTCCACGAAAGGAATTTCAACGGTGCCGAATGCAGAGGCTCGAATGGTGGCCCCATGAGCCTGGTCAGCACCACGTTGAGCTCCCATGCCGGGGCCGGAACCTTCACCGGCGGGAACGATCGGAACAGTCCTTTCATAAATTCCTTCACCAGGTGATGAGACCACAGAGATGACCGTCCCGTAGTCCTGGTGTATTAGGAAATCGCTACCAGATGTATGTTGATGGAAGCATGAGCTAGTCCAGCCTTAGCCAGCGACAGCAGGTAAGGTAGCACTTGAGGAGCTGTGAATCGTAGAGGGTTAATCTTCTGTGCACGGCACTAGACAGAGAACCTCTTCCACTTGTGTCCGTAGCACTTGAGAGTTGAGGATGCCCTGGGCTTAGTAAGCACCTCCTTGCAGTCCGCCGGGATATCGTACCCTCCAAACTCCAGTGCTGCAGGAGCCAGGCCTGCAAGTTCAGAGACTCCGGGTCGTGATGGATGGTACGTCCTTCTCTGTAGAGAAGATCTGCGTCCGTCGACAGTTTGACTGGGGGGGATCTGTCTCGGCCATGCCAGTGCGACGAGGATCATCCTGCACCAGGACCTCTTGAGTTGGTTGACGAGTCGCAGTAGCAACGGCAACGGGAGTGGGGGGGCAGGGGGGAAACGCATACAGGGACAGCCCGTCCCAGGGGTACGAGAAAGCATCCCCCATGCTCATCGGCTGGGGAAACCTGCTGGCGAACCTCTGGCACTTGGAGTTCGTCGCCGTCACAAACAGGTCGATCTGGGGTTTGCCTCATCGTTGGAAAAGCCGATCCACTTGATCCTGATGCAGTTCCCACTCGTGGCAGGAGTGCAACTCCCTGCTGAGTGAGTCGGCGATGGTGTTTATCCCCGCTAGATGAAAGGGCACCAGAAACATCCCCTGGGCGACGGCCCAATGCCACAGTTCCTGGGCCTCCTTGGACAGGGCTGGGGATCTGGTTCCTCCCTGCTTCTGGATGTAGAACATCGTGGTGGTGTTGTCGGTGAAGATCCTCACCACCTTGCCCTTGAGGGACGGAAGGAACGACCTGAGGGCCCAGAACACTGCTCGGAGCTCCAGGATGTTGATGTGGAGTGACCTCTCCTCCGAGAGCCAAAGGCCGCTTGCGTGAAGATCTCCGGTGTGCGCTCCCCATCCCTCCAGGGAGGCATCCGTCGTCACCGTCTCCTGGTGTACCGGGGTCTGAAAGTCCGTGCCCGCCGCAAGATGCGCGTGGGTGGCCCACCACCGAATTGCTTGGCGGAAGGCCTTGTTGAGCGGGATCTTGTCTTCTAAACTGCCCGCCGCTTGCATCCAACGGGCGTCGAACTCCTGTAGAGGACGCATCCGCAGCCTGAAAAGGCGCACCAGGTAGATGCAAGAGGACATAATGCCGAGAAGGGACTTAATGGACCTCACCCTGGCCACGTCCGTGGCTAGAAGGCGCTGCACCTTGCCCAGGATGGTCTTTGTCCTTTCCTCCGACGGATTGGCCAATCGTGCCACTGTATCGAGCTTGGCTCCCAGAAACAGTGCGACCTGCGACGGAACCAGGTGATTTTTGGGGAAGTTGATGGAGAATCCCAGATCCGTGAACAGTTGGACGGTCTTTGCTGTGTGCTCGACGGCGAGTTCCCTTGTCCGGATGAGCCAATCGTCCATGAAGGGGTAAACATGGATCCCCTGCAGGCGCAGCCGCACTGCCAATGGTGCTAGGCACTTGGTGAATACCCTGGGCGCGGACTTCAGTGTGAATGGGAGGGCCTTGAATTGGTAGTGCCGTCCTCGGACTACGAATCTGAGGAACTTTCGGTGTCCTTTTAGAATGGGGATGTGGAAGTAAGCATCCTCCAAATCCAGCGACGAAAGGAAGTTGCCTTCCTCCAGCTGTCCCAGCACGTGCTTTCTTCATGGTTAGGGTAGCAACGCATGATGATTGAGTTGTAATGGCCCCGAGGTTAATAAAGACCCATCAACTGAACATGATTGATTTCCTCTGTATGCGAATCTTCAAACTCTCGGCATAGTCTGAATCTATGAAATTCCCTGTTGTAGTAGCTGAATCAAACAAAGCAGAGGCTGTGACTGTATAGTCCTCAAATGTGAACGTCACTAAAATCGAGATGCGAGGTTCCTCTTGTGGAGTGAAGGAAAAAGAATAAGTCAGGGCCTGCATCTTTTGTCCTATGCCTGGGTCCATACTTCCAACCTTCTTCTTGCCGGACTCAAAAATGCCCAGACATTCCCCAATATAGACATTATTTCTTCTCAACTTGTCCTTTTCTTCTGGACTAAGGGGTCCCCTAGCACTCTCGATCTGCATCGGTTCGGAGTCTGGACTCTTACTTGTGAGCTTTATCTCGAAGTACAAATGATGGTGGATACTTGCACATCTCACCCTATCTCACCCTTCCTCTCCAACAACCGAAAGTCCTGTCGTAAGGCCACATCAAAAAGTTCTGTACAAGACTCTAGCTGTGGTTCTACTTGAGAAATAGCATCCTTCAGCTCATCTCTTAACCGTCAATAAAAGAGTACCTATCTTTTCTACACTGGCCAATCCGCTTCAATCACTAATCGATTAAACTGAGTCACACACATGATCAAATACCTAGATCCTTCTTTTCATATTAACAATCTTTGTCTGACACTAGCACAACTATCAATCTATCAAACTCCTGTTTAAACTGACCCGGTTTATTCAATATCGGATCATCTTTATTAACCAAGGGAATTGCCCATGCTGCTGCAACACCGGCTAAATATGATTCAACAAAAAGCAGTTCTAGACTGTGTGGTCTGAAAAGCCAGCACTTTACAAATACATTGTAACTGACATTGAGTCATAAACATCTGAAATTTGCATGCATCACCTGAAAATCTCTCTGGGGCTGCTAATGGAACTCAGGCTGACGGTGCCACTACCAGTGTCATTTTTGTATCTGCCTCAGCCCCAGAAGCCTCTCCTGCCTCACTCCCTGTATGTAATGGTGTGGCTTGTGCCGTTAACGTTTGCACTTGCATCCTTAACACTGCAGTCTCTGCTCTAGACCTACCCAATTCTCTTTGTACGTCTTACAATGCCTTCATCATGTCTGCCAAGGCGGAAGCTGTCGTGTTCATGCTGCCCGGCGAGTTAATAAACCACAGGCTTGTGATTCTGTCACGTATGCGAACCACACACTCAAGCTAACCACAGAAGCCGCATGTGCACGACCCTCCCACCATGACTGGCATGACGGGCCTGCCTTAATTACACAGGCCATCGCTAGGCAACCAATGGGGGGTGAAGAGGGTTAAGGAAGAGGTTCTGGTGGGCACAGGTTAGGAAAATATTTCTCTACACTGCACACTTGTGAGTCTACATGAAACATATACTACCCTACACACCTCCAACACTTGATAGGAGGTACTCTTGAATACTTCTCCAAGTACATATAGATTACCAACATGTGCGTATTCATTAATTCACCACATGTGTAATCATGTATTCACCACATTGCATGTGCAATTCCTGAACATACTGACTTCCCCCATGTACTCTTCACTCTGATTTACTCAATTACTTGCTTAGTTCATGTCTCTACAATGCTCTGCATAGCAAAACTGTAATAGGCGTACTCCATGCTCATCAAGTTTCTCATTTCAGCTCTATTGACTTCATGTTGATCTTAGCAATTCCACTCGTGTCAACTCTTGTCCGTTCTCTGGGAATTCATGGTCATCCTCTGAGCACTGAAAACAAAGACTATACAATTGTTCAACACACGAGTTACATCACACAAATAATATACAAATTCAGAGGCACTTATCTGCTGCCTATGAACCTGCGAGTGAGTCCAGAGGCTGCGGTCGATTCTGCATGGCTCAGTGTGCTGCTGTGTGCCCCACTTAATCAGCGGCCCGTTACCAAGTAGAGATGACCCTCCACACTTCACTGCCATGCCTGGCTTACCATGAAATAACTGCTGTGCCCAGATGCCTGTTGTTTCCTCCTGAAATGCCATTTCACACGTGCCGTGGTGCTAATCGCAAGCACCGCCTGCCGCACGCGCACTCTCACGCACGGCCAAGACCATCTGGGAGTTGTAGTTTGCGCATCAGAGTTGGAGCTTCCCTTTGCTCCATACAACTCAGACGCATGCATGCCTGACACTATGCACACCACAGCTGCCTCCCCGAAAGAAAGTTATTTGCCTATGTTGCAATAAATTAATTTCTCCAGTTTCTTAAACTATGTTAATTGTGTGATCAGCAGTATGCACAAAGCTGCACCAAATGAAATTGCCTGTACTGTAAACAAAAAGCAGTTACCAGTCTTATAGTGTCACACACCATTCCATTCGGAGGTGGCCATCCAGCCTCTTGAAGTTGATTCTGGGAGTTATGCCCCTATACATTGCTTTGAGTAATGTTTTATAACAGGAACAAAATCCTCTATATGCTCCAAAGTCATACCAATGACACCTGTGCGCGGGACACTGAAATATACAATGTCTGTGGTTCTTCTATGTTAGAAGGTTTAAGTTACTTACGTGTAACTATTGTTCTCCAGCATGGGTCTGGCATGGATTAACATACTGATGAATATTTCCAGACGTCAGGCTGGGACACCTCGTAAAAGAATTTTATTTTTCACTTTAAAACTGTATTTTTCCTCTAAACCAATCACTGTCCTCTGGTTCATACTGCCCCATCCAATGACAGTCCTATCCCTAAGCCCCTCCTCTGGCAGCCATATTCAGATATGGTAAGCACATAAAGTGGCAGTATGACCAAGAAGAGCCACAGAGGGGTCAGAAGGAAGGTTCGCAGGTGAATCCATGCCAGACCCATGCTGGAGAACAATAGTTACAGGTAAGTAACTTGTTCCTTCTCCAGCATGGGGTCTGGCATGGATTCACATTCTCATGAATAGCAAATACATAGCAGTACAACATTATACAACCACAGGAGGTGGCAAGGCTCAACAGAAGTTTAGCACAAAAAACTAATGTTCAGGGCGAGCCCGAACATATTCTAATCCAAAAGGATTTTAATGAGTTTACCTAATTTAAAATGGTAGACATCACAATTCTATTCATGAATTTGGTGCAAAAAATTCAAATACAGTTATTGAGCAAAGTGTAACACAGGAAAAACAGGTATCCAGTCAATGCCTACAAAGCATTGAATGGCAAAAGCATCGAAAAAAATGCATAAAAAAAATGCATCGAATGCATCTTTTTCAAAGGTAAAGTTTTAATTTTAATCGTAATGGGTTTTAAGGGGTAAAAAAAACAGGGGTTGTGGGGGGATCCCCCACCCATTAAAATAAAATGAAAAAATAAATACATTCAATGCTTTTTTTTCGTTGCTTTGTCTTAAGATGCTTTGGCATTCGATGCCATCACTATAAACCGAAAAACAATATACAATAACAATACAGTGTAAACATAGACAAAGATGTAAACTTCAAGCAGCAGTTTATCAAAATGCAGGGAGGTCCCTGTACATTTTCTTGGATACACAAATGAATGTATCAGCTTGGTGAGCAGTATGAACAGTCAATGCTTTATAAAGATTTGGTTGTCGACAACTGTGTTTCGGCTACAGGGAGCAGTTGAAATGTGCTGTGGATGGAACAGCCTTCATCAGGACGGGCAAATTGATGAGTGTTCACTTAATGGGTATTCCTGTGTGGCTCTACAATCAATGAAGAAATGTCTGCCAGTGTGGGGGAGTCTATTTTCGGGTATCTATAAAAACAACAGAATATCTACCAAGTTTCAACAGCTTTCCGATATTTCAAAAACAAGGAAATATATCCCCGGAGGGCTTACCGTGCAAGACAGTTCATGTACAACAGAATTGTTTCGGTGTCGTTCCAGTGGGAAAGACAGATGGATACATAGACCAAATTACCTGGAGGTGAGGGTGGCTGAATGAATACAAATTTTCAGGCAGCAAGTTGCTGGGCTGGCAACTGTTGGAATGTATCTTATGGTGAAAGGGACAAGATTCATGGTAACATGTTTGATTGTTTAGCGTGCACATGGCGGAGATATTAACTGACTATCTGCTGTGAGTGGGACACTCTATATTGCTGAAAAGGGTATGGAAGACTCTCCTAGGGATCGTACCTGTAAAAAGGAAATAGCCGGTTCTAAGCACCGTTGATTGGATGGGGCTGTCACCACCGCAAAGTGCTGTAGGCGGGTGCTAAGAAGGGCTGTCATGGCAGGTGGTTGGGGTGCCATAGTTATATAAGCCCCACTGAGAAAGCGGTGGATCTGTCAGAGGCATGAAATGGGCAAACGTGTCAATGCAAACTTATTCTTATTAAAGAGACAGAAGCATAGCATGCGTCTGCATCTAAGAGTGTGGATGAATACTGGCATAGATGCTTGTTGGCCTGCCTCCACATCGGAAAACCCAGTATCGCGTATCTCTCAATCTAGTGTGTGCAGGCGATATGAATAATCCGGTCTTATGGTCCTTCGCGCTATATGTCCGCGCTATAGGTGACGTGGTGTCAGGAATCCTAAGGTTTCCTGGTCCGATTGGCAGCGCAGAGGTCTGATTGGTGTTTTGTCTTGCCTTCCCTCAACAAGATGGCGACCTGTATTGCTACGACCATGCTAGCCTCTGAAAGCCTTCTGTGTTTGACTCCGCCCCCGGCAAGGGAAAGATTTCCTTATCCGTCATGGAAGCCCTGGGTGCCTCACGTCACCTCAATCACCCCCCCTCCCCTGAGTATGACTCTAGGCTTTTTCTAACTATCTTGCTCCATGGTATTGATCTGTCCTCTTACTCCCTCTGCTCGTTACCTGACACAGAGCTCCTGTTCCATTCCTCAATCCTTTCTGTGCAAAGCCAGCGCCCGGCTACCGGGAACGACACTCCGTTACCCGGCAACGGTAAGGCTATCTGTTAGCAAAGACGTCTTTTCGCTTCACAATAATCACTGAGACACTTTGCTAAGCTTTCCTTGGTTACAGATCAGAGCCGCAGCTTTCCCCGGCTTAGTTTTTATTCATAAAAGCAAATCTTCAAATCTTCAAGATGAAATCGGTATGAAGTCGTACATTTAAAACAGACTATCAACTTTCTAAAACGCAATTGCCAACTCTAAATTGAAATCTTTCCATATAGCCTTTCCTAATACCAGCCAAAAATGTACTCTTACACACGCTACTGAAGAACTTCTTCTCCGATGTGTGCCTCTAAACACGAAGGTAGGAAGTGTCTTGTATCGTAAAAGTATTCCAATAGGAAACAAAGAGACTGATCATCTTTTGATCCTTCTACATAGATTTGCATTCGTTCTTTCGTTCACAAGGATTTCACTGCAGCAACCTCCCCAAAACCTACCAGGTTATTTATAGCATTACCTTTCCTTTCTATCTTCCTCCTTCTGTAAAATCCTATATATTAGGACTGTTTCTCCACTCTCCAGGGGTAACAGCCAGGAACTCGACCTACATATGAACTCTTGATACAGCCTGCAGCAGATGGGTCCTTGAACAGCCTGCCACAACAAACTCCTGAGAATATGTCAGAGCAGGGTTTTATTCCCCACAGGGTGTCCCTGTGGGAGCTGGGCACTCGAACACTGTACACCAGTCGGGAAAACTCGGTTCACATGGGGGGGTTGTTAACACTCATCGAACATAGAAGAGTGATCCAGGTTAGTCACATTTTGGCTATACTCCGTTTCTTTTGGTTCATGTATTGTCAAATTATAACATGTGGGTACAATCCATAATAGTTTCTTTCTTACCTAGGCTAGGCATTGTTGGATAATCACTAGATCTGTGAGCTTGTACCCGCCCACGAGTCCTCCGCCTTCTCTCTGCAGAGCAAGTCATTAATGGAACTGTGATGTCCACCCTTTTAAGTCTTAGTTACTTACCTGTACCTGTATTTCTTCAGCATCGGTAACTTTCATAGATTCAGATGCTTGAATATTCCCCGTCAGACTAGGAATCTTCGGTGATTGAATGAATATATATTTATTTTTAATATACATCCATTACCACATGGAGAATGCATGTAAACACCACATTAAGGCCCATTAGCCATTCCATTGTGCAGTCCCTCCACCTCACTTTAGTCCTCTATGGCCCCAACCAATGAAGTGGCAGTGCCCAAGCTCCGACCCAGTCTTCAGATTTTGAACCATAGGAACTACAGTATGATGGGTGCTGAGCGTAGGAACAGCCTCTCAGGGGAGGCGAATGTGAATCTATGAAAGATACCAATGCTGGAGAAATACAGTTACAGGTAAGTAACTAAGACTTCTCCAGCATTGGATCTTTCATAGATTCAGATGCTTGAATAGAATACCAAGCAGTTAAAACATGCCACCATCCTTTATATATATATATATATATATGGGATACATTACTCACCGTAATCGTATTTCTGATGCTTGTATCTGCTTAGATTCACATGCTGTGCATAGGCCGACATCTAGTGGAAGCTGCGGAGTATTACAGTTTGTTTTTCGAAGTCGAAAAATGGGCGTCGACACAGGGCGTGCCAGTAATACTATCCCTAGTGTGACGTCCCCTGTACCCATGATCCCTCACGCGTCTAGGATCCCCAGATTGTGTTTTTCCTGACATGAGGTAGCATGAGGAGTAGCGTGAGTACAGATAGTCCAAGCAGATAGACAGAAAGGTAAGACTACAAGCAACCATGCGCCTTCTCTCGGAGGGGAGGAAGGGTGGGTCGCATGTGAATCTAAGCAGATACAAGCATCAGAAATACGATTACGGTGAGTAATGTATCCCTTCTGAGGCTTGTGGAATCTGCTTAGATCACATGCTGTGCATAGATTAGCGAGCAGTACCAGAAGAAGGAGGTGGGATGTGAGAAGGGTCATGAGCAAACAGGTGTCTTAGGACCGCTTGTCCCACTTGTGTATCTGCCTTGGAATGAGTGTCAATGCAGTAATGCTGAGTAAAAGTGTGAATAGAGCTCCAAATAGCTGCTTTGCAAATGGTGTCAAGGGGAACATTTGCAATGAAAGCCAGAGTGGCCCCAATGCCTCTGGTAGAGTGGGCCCTTGGCGTAAAAGGCAGAGTTTTTTCAGAAAGAGAGTAACACAGCTGTATACAGTTGATAATCCACTTTGAGATAGCGCCCTTAGAGACGCGATCCCCCTCTCTGCCTGTAGCTACGGAGACAAACAGTTGATCTGTTTTCCTTAGCGGTCTGGTTTTATTTACATAGTATAAGACCGCCCTACGCACATCTAGGGTGTGTAGTTTCACCTCAGCTGAGCTTTGTGGGTTTTGGAAGAAAGCCGGAAGCTCGATGGACTGGTTTACATGGAACTTGGATATGAATTTTGGCGAGAATCTAGGGTGTGTGCGTAAAACCAGTTTGTCCTTGTGGATAGTAAAGAAAGGATCTTGCACTGACAGAGCCTGAATTTCACTGACCCTTCTTATGGAGGTAATGGCTACTAAGAAGGCCGTTTTATAAGTCAGGTGTTTGAGACTACTTTTATGCATGGGTTCGAAGGGGGGCCCCATGAGCTTAGATAGCACCACATTGAGATCCCATCCTGGCGGTGGGTTCGAGATAGGAGGGTGAAGTCTCTTTACTCCTTCCATGAAGGCTTTAACCACTGGTACTTTCCACCACGAAACCTTGTTATGGGATCTGGTGTAGGCTGAGAGGGCTGCCAGGTGTACTTTCAGAGAGTTAAAAACCAACCCTGCCTCCAGCAGGTGGAGCATGTATGTTACAACGTTGGAAGGAGTGCAATCAACCGGGTTGATTTGTTTACTCTGGCACCAGATAACGAATCTTTTCCACTTGTCAAAGTAACAGTGCCTTGTATTTGGTTTCCTGGACTCTTTTAGAATGTCCATACACCTCTGTGGTAATTTGAGATGTCCAAACTCTATGACTTCAGGAGCCATGCTGCTAGGTTCATAGAGTTGGGTTCCTGATGCACTGTTTGACCTTGTTGCTGGGACAGAAGGTTGTACCAGGCTGGGAGTCTGATGGGCTCGCATACCGCCATCCTGCGTAGGTGTGGAAACCATGGTTGTCTCGCCCACATGGGAGCAACTAGGATGAGCGTCATCGATTCCTTGTTCATCTTGTACACCACCTTCCTGATGAGAGGAGTTGGTGGGAAAGCGTACGCAAACATCCCTGACCAGTTCATCCACAGGGCATTCCCCTGGGAGTCCGGTTGTGGGAACCTGGATGCAAATCCTGGGCATTGTTTGTTTTCGCTTGTGGCGAATAGGTCTATAGTGGGGAAACCCCACTGAGAGAAGAGATCTTCTACTACGTCTTTGTGAAGGACCCATTCGTGTTCTTCTGGGAGGGAGTCTCTGCTTAGAGCATCCGCTAGGGAATTGAGCTCCCCTGGAACATGTTGCGATGACAGGAAGATGTTCCGTCTGAGTGCCCATATCCATATTTTCTGGGCAAGCTTGGACAGATTTGGCGAACGAGTCCCTCCTTGCTTGTTCAGATAGAACATGGCTGTCGTGCTGTCCGTCCTGATCTGCACCGACAAGTTTAGTAGATGGGGCTCGAACGCCTGCAGCGCTCGGAATACTGCCAGAAGCTCTAGCAGATTGATGTGGTTCTTGGCTACTGAGTGAGACCAGAGACCCTGAGCTGTGTGGTGGAGATGGTGAGCTCCCCACCCCGTCAGGCATGCATCTGTCGTCACCACTGCCTGTACTTCGGGATCGTAAAAGGGTTTCCCCTTTGCGAGATTCTCTCTTGTCCAACAGTGTAGGTTCTGTACGAGTGTTGGCGAAACGACCACTAGATCGTCCCACTGACCACTTGCCTGAGACCACTGTTTCGCCAACCATTCCTGCATGGGACGCATGCGCAGACGCGCGTGGGGGACCAGGTAAATGCATGACGCCATCATGCCGAGTAACCGCATAGCTTTGCGTACTGTTATCTGTTGACCTGACTGATAATGCGGAATTTGCAGAAGTATGTTCCGAATTCTTTCTTCCGAAGGGAAGGTCAATCCTTTCTGAGTATCTAGGATAGCTCCTAGAAACTGTTTTGAGGTGCTTGGCACCAGACTTGACTTTTTCTCGTTGATGGAGAAGCCTAATTCGTGGAGGAGGTCGATGGTCCTCTGAATGTTTGACCTGCAGATTCCTGGGGTTTCCCCCGTTATGAGCCAGTCGTCCAGATAAGGGTACACTGGGATTGCCTCCCTGCGTAGGTGTGCAGCTGCCACCGCCAGTACCTTGGTGAATACCCTTGGTGCAGAAGCTATCCCGAAGGGCAGTACCTTGAATTGGTAGTGGCGACTGTCCACCTTGAAGCGCAAGTATTTTCTGTGCGCCGGGAGCATGGAAATATGAAAATAGGCATCTTTCATATCCAAGGTTTCCATGTAATCCCCCTTTTTTAGGAGTGGGATTACCTCTTGTAGTGTGGTCATACGGAATTTTTGGGGCTTGACATACTTGTTGGCAGGCCGTAAGTCCAAAACTGGACGCATTGTTAAATCTTTCTTTGGCACAAGGAAGTAAGTTGAATAGATACCCTTGTTTACCTGGTGTCCCGGGACGAGTTCTATCGCGTCCTTTTCTAGCAGAATGGCGATCTCCTCGAGGAGGATCTTCTGATGTTGTAAAGAGTGGACTTTTTGTCTTGGAGGATGGTTTAGGGGACGTTGCAGTAGTTCTATGCAGTACCCATTGGATACTGTTGACAGCACCCATCTGTCGGATGTTATCCCTTCCCATGCCTGGGTGAAACTTGATATTCGTCCCCCTACTGGGGTTGCATGGGAAGGGACCCTGAACTGAGCGTCACTGCTTTGGTGGAGGCGTGCCTCCTCCTTTACTGGGGCTGCCTCTGCCTCTACCACGTCCTCTTTTACTACCCCTACCATACGCCTGGGTAGACTGTTGTGAGCTGGTGTTCCACTGTGTACCCTGGGTGTGGGAGTAGCTATTTCCTCTATTGGAATTTTGGCCGCGGGGGCGACGAAAATTGCCATTCCCTCTTTGGTTAGGTGGTTTGGTAGTTAACTGGCCAAGGGATTTGAGGGTGTCGAATTCTTCCTTAGCGTTTTTTAGAGCGTCCTCGACTGCCTTCCCAAACAGGAGATCACTTTCCACTGGTTTGTCTAAGAGCGCAGCTTGTGTTTCTGCTTTGAATCCCGACTGCCTCAACCAAGCATGCCTTTTGATGACAGTCCCCTCTGCTATAAGTCTACCCGCATTGTCAGCGGCGTCCAGAGTTGCTTTTACAGTGCAGCCTGACACGTTCCTTCCTTCCGCACAAATGCGAGCTAGCTGGCTTTTAAGGGGTTCGGGAGCAGAGTCTATTAGTGCTGCCACTTCTTCCCACTGGTGACAGTTGTAGCTAGCCAACAGTGTGGTGGAATTCGCGATTCTGGCTTGGTAGGCTGCCGTGGAAGCTACTTTCCTGCCAAAACCATAAAGTTTTTTACTTTCTTTGTCGGGGGGAGCCTCAGAGGAAGATAATGGTGTACCAGCTCTTTTGCGGGTGTTGGTTACTACTAGAGAGTCTGGCTTAAGTTGACCTCTAATATATAGGGGGTCCGACTGGGCTGCTTTAAACAGCTTCTCCACTCTCGGATTTACAGGTCTTGTCAGGTTTGGGTTGACAAGGGATGGTGCTATTCTGCGTTGAACAGATTTTAGGATGGGAATGGTCTGGGCTACTGGCTTCCTTTCCCCTATTAGTTCTTCCGCAAAGTCCCTTTCTTCCTGGACACCTTGTGTGTCTATGTGGAAGTGGTTAGCTGCCCGAAAGAGCAGTTCATTCAGGAGGGGCTGATTATCTATTGGGGAGTCAGACACTGGGGCTTCCCTTTCGACTGGTGAGTCCATTCTGAAAATATCTGGGCTATTTTCTGGCTCATCCTCGTCTTCGTCTTCGCCGTAATAATCTGATCCTGCAGGATCTTCTGGCGTGTCAATTTCCTGACCTTCTATCAGGGAAGAGTTTCCTTGGTCTGTAGGGAAGAGGTAAGAATAGGGTTGGACCTCGATGGGGTCTAAAGGCCTAAATGGTGTCTCGACCCGGGGTCTTTTATTTGAGGGGATAGGGTCCCCTGACCCTGAGGGAGAATCTTCCTGAGGGTTTAAAGCTAGGAGTTGTTCAGGGTGTCTTTCGAAAAAATTCGCCAAGGAAGACATCCTTGACATTACTCTGTCAATGTCCTCGCATGACCAGAGTTTTGAGCTTGGGGTGACCTTGCTGGGACTTTCTATGGATTGGCCCTGAGAAGACTTGGTCAGTTCTTTTGTAGTGGAGGACTGCAAGGGTTGTTTCCTTTGCTGTTTACCCCCTTCCCCGTGGGTGGAAGTGTGTTTCCCCTTTCCCTTATCTTTCGACGCCTGGCGTCGAGGATCGGAGGTGGAATCCCTGTCTTTCGAACTAGCCTTCGAAACTGGCCCCTCTTTACTCCCAAGTGATGTACCCTTTTCCTGGGGTGCAGGCTGGGGGTGGAAGTCGTGTTCGTCTCCGGACGATTGATCTTCCGGGATATTAATGGTCGAGGCACTCTGTGCAAGTGTGGAGGCTTGCCTGACGTCGTGCGGCGACCTCGACCGGGACCGCCCAGAGGACGTCCTTTCGGACCGCTCCTTCTGTGCCTCTTTCCGAGGTTTCGACGACGTCGAATCTCGGGTGGATTTTTTGTGTTTAGCGTGTGTATGTGTAACGCTTTTGTCGCCGGGGGACTTCCCCATAGTCGCCGGGACGGACGACCTTCCGAGGCCGGGGACGTGCGTTCGGCTGTCCTTCGACGCCTTGGTGCCCTCGCCGTCCGAAAGTTCGGCGTCGCTGCCGTCGCTGAAGGTACCCTCCGCCTCCATAGCTGCTAGCTTGGCGTGGTGGGCCCAACGCTTGGTGGAGCGGTCCTTAAGAGTTTTGGCCTTAAACCTATTACAGGCCCTGCAACCCGTCTCGGGGTGGTCTCTGGGTAGGCAAAGGTTGCACGTAGCGTGCTTATCTACCCAAGGGTATTTCTTATTACACTTGGGGCAAAACTGAAAGGGCGTACCCTCCATACGCGCCTGTGGGCAGCGGGCAAGTGTGTGTAGGTAATAAGGTGTCGAGTGTGGAAGTGTACCACCCCCACTCTCCCTACTTGTAGGGCCGAGGCCAGCGGCCCAGGCCCGAGCCGAGGCGGAAGCCTCAAGGCCCAATCCGTCGGGTATTCGACGTTGATCTCCTCCCCGGTTCGGCGTCGAGATGTTGATCGACGAAAGGTTGGCCAAACGGGGCAAATTAGAATTAGTTTAGAGTGAAAATATGGCAAAGCCAGGGAACTCCGATGAAGTGCTTCCGACCAGAATGGCGGAAAAAAACAATCTGGGGATCCTAGACGCGTGAGGGATCATGGGTACAGGGGACGTCACACTAGGGATAGTATTACTGGCACGCCCTGTGTCGACGCCCATTTTTCGACTTCGAAAAACAAACTGTAATACTCCGCAGCTTCCACTAGATGTCGGCCTATGCACAGCATGTGATCTAAGCAGATTCCACAAGCCTCAGAAATATATATATATAAGCATAAATGCAGAAAAAATATTTCTGACAAACCTTTACCATACATCAACACAACGGTTACATACTCGGGGAAAGGTGGGAAAGGAGGCTGGTCCTACCTTATGCAAAGAGGTGGCGGAGCACTGCCTGTCCAACTGCAGATTCTTTGTTAGTATATTCTGCCAGGCAGTAGTGCTTAGCGAACGTGTGCAGAGTGCTCCAGGTGGCTGCTCTGCATATGTCCTTCAAGGCTACCCCTGCGTGGAACGCTACTGGAGCCGTTCTCCATCTGGTGGAGTGCGCCAAAGGCGGCTTGGTTGGGGGGGGGGGTCGCCCTTCGCTTGATGACAGTGGGTGATATATAGAGACCCAACATGCCAGACCTTGTTTGGAGATGTGCTGTCCTTTTGTGCGACCAGAAAAGGCAATGAACAGTCTGTTTGAGGAGCGGAACTCCTCAGTCCTCGAAGTAGAATTTCAAAACTCTAGCCACATCTAGAGAGTGCAATGTTCTTTCTGCCACAGAGGTATGGTTCCGAAAGAAAGACGGTAGGACAATGTGCTCTGCGAGTGTCATTTAGGATGTGTTCTCAAAATGACTCGGTCCTTATGAAACAAAGTGAAAGGAGGTTCTGAAGACAAAGCTTCCAACTCACTGATCCTCCTGGCCGATGTGATGGCTACCAAAAAAGCCGTTTTCCAAGATAGAAATGTCATGTCACATCTGTGAATGGGCTCGTAAAGAGGTTCCGTAAGAGCTGTTAGTACGGTGTTTAGACTCCAGGTTGGGACTGGCGAGGGCGTAGGAGGGCAACCCCTTCAGGAAGACCTGGATAGCCGGAAGTGAGAGTATTGACTGTTTCTGGAGTCGTTGTGTATGCTGTTATGGCCGATAGATGAACCCTCATAGAGGATATTGAGAGCCCTTCCTTAGCCAAATGCAATAAGTAGGGTAGTACTTGCTCTACCAAAGCAGTAAGTGGATTAATTGCCGATGTCTCACACCACTTGGAGAAGAGTCAATTTGCGGACGTAGGTGATTCTCGTAGATGGGGCTCTTGAGGCCCTGATTATGTCCCAGCAATATGCAGGGAGATCCAGATTCATAAGCTTACGCTGCTCAGGAACCAAGCCTTGAGGGAGAGGCTCGCTGGGTCGTGGTGAAGGACTTTGTGGTTCTGCTGAGTCAATAGATATTGATGCGCTTTGAGGCGAATCGGGGGCCATTGGGATAGATGTTGAGTTGAGTACGAAATCTGCCGCGCCCAGTCCGGCTCTATTAGGATAATAGAGCAATTCTGTTCCTTCATTCTGCGTAGAATTCTCGCTATGAGTGGAATGGGGGGCAAGGCATATAGGAATTTCCCTGTCCAATCCACTGAGAAAGCATCTCCCACTGACTGATGTTCAGGGTACCTTGAGGCGAATTCTTGGCATTTTTTTGTTGGCTCTGGTGGCAAAGAGGTCGATCTGTGGATGGCCGCATTACGGAGAAAATCCGCTGGACTTTCTTTTCGTCTAGCTCCTATTCGTGAGATGGCGTGTACTCCCTGTTCAGTTTGTCCGCTAGGACATTGTCCACTCCCGGGAGATGTTCCGCCCTGATTTGGACTCTGTGGTGCAAGGCCCATGCCCATAGCAGTTGAGCTTCTTGTGACAAGATCTCCGATTTCGTGCCCCCTTGTTTGCTTGTGTAGTGCATGGAGGTTGTATTGTCTGTCTGGACGGTCAGTACCTGTCCAGCTACTACTGAGAGGAAGGCTTTCAGAGCCCACCATATCACACTGAGCTCTAAAACATTGATGTGGAGCTGGGATTCCTGGGCTGACCAAGTCCCTTTGGTTTGGAGGTCCGCTAGGTGAGCTCCCCAGCCCGACAGGGACGCATCTGTCCTTAAGAGAAGGGTAGAAGTTGGTGTCTAGAATGGCATTCCTTGTAGCAGGTTCTGCTGAGTATTCCACCACCGAAGTGCCTTGTGTACTGTCGTCGGTATCTGGACTACATCCTCCCATGAACCTATAGCTTGCTTTCATTGGTGGTTCAGGGCCTCCTGAACTGGTCTCATGCGAAGTCTAGGGGTGTCACGGTATTAGTTTTATGACGGTATGATAACCTTCTTGCCAAATAACGGCATATCATGGTTATCGCGGTATAGCAGGTGATGTTAACTAATCTTAACAAATATTTTCTAAACGGTCATAAATTGTCAGATTTATCATCACAAACAAAAACAGGCACCCAGGGCCAGAATTGGGCTTTTCAACATACTTTCCACTGAAATGACACCCCTTGCTTCCACCAAACACACGTGTGGAGAGGAGGAGGAGGGGGGGGGGGGAGCCCTGCTGCGACTAGCAAAGCAAACTGAATAGCTTTTCTTAAGTGGTCATTTAGGCTTTTAGCTCCCCCACTGGCTACTGGTGAAGATGAACATGTTGCCATCTTGATAACCTGCATGCCACAGATCAATGGAGGCTGATGGTAGTATACGCTTGTTCTCTCTCTCTCTCTCTCTCTCTCTACGTTACAGCCTTTAGTTTACTTGTGGGCCAAAAGGTGTTCAGTAATCACGGACATGTTACCCTTTGGTATGGCAGCAGGGAATACCCACAGAGATGAGTACATTTTACAGTGTAACTTATTATATGTAAATTCAATGATAGAACCAGGGAAATCCCCCATTGTCATATGTTTAGCAAACATTATCCATTATAAATATATAAACCCCAAAGCCGCCATCCCAAAGTAAACCCTTTTCCTTCTTAGCACTGTATTTATTCTTCCTATTGCTAACATAGTGATTTTATGTCAGGCACGTGTGATTTATGGAATGGCATTAAAAACTGCTCCAACTGTAACTACTTAGTAGATGGTACATCCAACAGTGCAAGACCAAGACTGTGCAGCACTTGATTACTGCAGCCTTTCCAAATCAGATTGAAAAGCACACTTAACGGTATAAACGGTATAAACAATGGGACGGTTATTATTATTCAATTAAGTGGTTCATGGTATCTTTAACGGTATACCGTTACATCCCTAGCGAAGTCTGCAGTTTGGTATGAGAAATATACATGAGGACATCATGCCCAGGAGGGATTTGAAAGAGCGTTCCGTGGTTGTCACTTTTTCTAGGAACCATGAGGTTGAGCGGAGGATAGCTGTTACTTAGTCTGCAGACGGTCGTACCCTGAGAATGCTGGTGTCGAACTCGGCCCCAAGGAAGAGAACTGTCTTGCTGGGTACTGGGCAGGATTTTATGTCGTTTATCGAAAAACCTAACCCTTTTAGGAGGTTTATAGTTTTCGTAACTGCCAAGCAAGCGGGACTGGAGGAGCTTGCTCTTATCAACCAGTCGTCTAAATATGGAAAGACTTCTGTTCCCATCCTTCTGAGTTTTGCTGCTACGGGCGCCAGACATTTGGTACACACTCTTGGTGCGGACTTTAGCCTGAACGGGAGCACCCGGAATTGGAAATGCAGGTCTCCTACTGCAAACCTGAGGAACTGTCTGTGGGCAGGATGAATTGGAATGTATTTGTTGAGCCTTCTCAAATCCAATATGGGTCTCCACTGGCCGTTTTTCTTCTTGATCAGAAAGAAACAGGATTAGAAACCTCTTCCCTTCTGAGGGTAACAAACTGGCTCTATTGCTGCTTTCTGCAGTAATTTTTTAACTTTGGACAGGACGTGCCTTTACATATGCACTTTGAGAAGGGTGGGAGTAAGGGATGGAGGTTGGTCTAGGAATTCTATGGTGCGACCCTCGCGGACCACCTGTAACACCCACTTGTCCGATGTTATCGAATGCCAGCGTTGAAAAAATTGGCTTACCCCCCCCCCCTTCCACAGGAGTGTGACGTTCAGGGGGAAGACCTGATCTGTCAATTTTGTTTGTTCTGGGCTTTACCTTGGGCAGAGCCACGCCTTCCACTCTGGGAATACTTGTTGGAGGATTGGTATTTGTTGTCCTGGAATGTGTTTCCTTGCGTCCTTTGACCATAGGAAGAACGATTATATCTTCTGTATTTCGAGGATGAGCCTCGAAAGGGGTGAAAAGACCTACAGTCTTTATCCTTTAAGGAACTGATGGCTCGAGCTGTGTCCGTCTTTATTCCTTTTAGGTGGTC
Source organism: Ambystoma mexicanum (assembly GCF_040938575.1). NCBI lineage: Eukaryota > Metazoa > Chordata > Amphibia > Caudata > Ambystomatidae > Ambystoma > Ambystoma mexicanum. Next base: position 276,317,389 of record NC_090927.1, on the reverse strand, counting down.
ATCGATTTTCTTACCAAATAACTCTTGCCCATCGAAGGGCATGTCCAATATTTGTGCTTGGACCTCAGGTCTGAAATTCTTAGCTTTCATCCAGGCCTGTCTCCTTAGTACAGTGGGCCATCTGCCTGAATCCTGACTCGGCCACATCAACTGCTGCGATCATGTGATCTGAAGTAGTCTGTCCGTCTGCTATGATTGACCTGGCTGGCTTCTTCCTGAAGATCCAAAGGCAGATGTTTGGTCAGCTTGGACATAGGACGCCATAGCTCAAGGTGTAACCTAGCTGTCATGGTTAGTGCGTTGTCCGCTCTAATAGTTAGAGATGCTGAGGAAGATAGCTTTCTACCCATGGCCTCCAACTTACGACCTTCCTTGTCTGGCAGTGCTGACAGTGGTGATGAAGGGTTGGCTAACTTCTTTCTAGCTGCTATTGTAATGACAGAATCTGTCTTAGTATGACCCCTTAGACAAAGCGGTGCTGAATCTGGTGCCTTGCATTTCTTCTCCGGTCTAGAATCCAGAGCCGGTGTGGATAATGGCGTGGCCAGTATCTTCGACCCAGACTCCCATATGGTGTCGAGAAGAGGAATGGTGGTAACCGGTCTTCTTCGCTTGTCCCTGTGCTCGTAAAGCACTGACTTCTTCTCTTTCGATGTGACTTGCACTTTGAACAAGTCCGCAGCTTTGTTGATAATATTATGAAATGATACTAAATTGTCTTTCTTTCTGGGCTTCTCAACGATATAATCGTCCCATTCGCTAGGAGCATCAGGCTCCTGTGTGATCTCACCTTCCTCAGCGTCCGAGAAATCCCTGAACGGGTCCTCTTGCCAATCTGAGACTGACACAAACAATGGCACCATATTTGGATCTCGAACAGGAGATCGTGGTCTATGTGACGATGCTGGAGACGGGACCCTTGTCGGTGAAGCACTGAGTGTCCAGCTCCTGGATCTGCGTGGAGGCTCAGTCGATCATGCTCTTTTCTGTGGTCTACTCCTGGTAGGGGAGTGTCTTGGCATGCTATGCCAAGGTGAGATGTCCCTCTGGGGGGGATCTTGACTCCTTCAGTACAGATGACTTATTCTTTTCTTCTTGACGTCTGTTAAATTCATCGATGATCCTTTGCATTGATTCCATGAGCGTAGGGTCATAAGGATCGGCAATGACCTCTGTAGTCGGCTGCCTGGGAGGGCTATGTTCCTTGGGGATGAGAAAAGGTTGCTCACCAACAAATTCCATGTCCGAGAACTCCTCCTGAAGAAAGAGGACAGGGAGTTCTGTCATCGCTTTCAAAGGAGATAATTGTGCTCCAACTGGCTCAGGAGCTTCTGAAACAGGAGGCCTTGCTCCCATAGGCTTGGGGAGATTGCTCTCATTGGATGGTCCATCTCTGGCATCCGCGAGGTGCGTTTTGGGCCTTAGTTCTTCCGTAGACAAAGAAGCGTGTGGTGTCGTCCACAGTGTTTTCGTCGACCGTGGCCTCGTGGATGACGGCTTCGGCAACTGTGGCTTCGTGGACCAAGACTTTGAAGATGGTAGATGGCCTTTTTCCATGGACGAGAGCTTCGTGGACGAGTGTTGAGCTTCCTTCGTCGACGACGGTTTTGTGGATGTTCACTTCGACAACAAGGATTTGGTTGTGGACGATGAGGTTTGGAGTGTCGTCGTCGATGAGGGTTTAGTCGACAGCTTGGTCGTCGATGGACCTCTATCTTTGCTGCCGCTCATAGATGGCTTCTCCATGGACGATTGCTGACCCCCCCGGTTTTTTAAAAAAAAACTCCTTACCTTTGGAGGTGGTTTTTTCTTCAGGATGCCGCATCTTGTGGCCTCCAGAGCCCAAGGGAGGCATGGAAGAAGTGGTTTCCAGCTTTCTCTTACTCTTTTGAGTGGGAGAGGAACGCCTTTTCACTGAAGAGGCACTTCTCTTAGAAGTTTGTCTCTCAGATGGTTTACAAGAAAGTACAGGAGCTGTTTTGGCAGACTCCTCGTCAGAGGACAGACCTTTGGCTTCTAGATGAAACAGAAGTCTCCTGTGTCTGTCTTGCAGGGTTTTGGTGGAAAAAGACCAGCAAGTGTCACATTTATTGATGTCATGAGGGTACAGGCAGTAGATGCAGTGGTCATGTGGATCCTTCATGTAGACCAGTTTCATACTACACCTCATGCAGTCCCTGAACAGGGAAGACTTCTTGGCAGCCTGAAGTTCAGCCATGCTGAGGAGAAATTCACTCGACGAATTTGGGGCAAGAAAAAAGATTTGTGGAGTCCAAAAGTTCAGTAAAGATAGCCCCTAAGCAGGAGAAAAAAGTAGAATATATTTCAAGAATACAACCTACACAAAAAAGGAGAAAATATTTGAAAGCTCGGAGCTGGAGGATTCCCTCTGTCTGTTAGACTGCAGTGAAAAATCTGAAGATGGCTGACTGGGGCGGAACTTGGGCCCTGCCACCTCATTGGTTGGAGCCATAATGGGGTATTTAAATGCATTCTCTATGTGGTAATGGATGTATATTTAAAACAAAAAAAGAATTATTAATTTAATCACCGAGGATTCCCAGTCTGACGACAGGGAATATTCAAGCATCTGAATCTATGAAAGATCCAATGCTGGAGAAATTAGGTATACTCATTTAAATCCTTTTAGGTCAGAATATATTCGTGCTCGCCCTGATCAGTAGTTTTTTGTGCCAACCTTATTTTGCCCGGAACGGAGCCCCTTAATCTATTAGTAAGGCTCAACAGAAGCAATTACACTTACCCCTGGAACACCTCAAGCACACAGGTTGCGTAGCACTGCTTGCCCGACACTGGACTCCTTCCTGGACTCGCTGTTGACAGAGTAGAACTTTGTGAAGGTGTGTGTAGACCTCCACCTAGCAGCCCTGCAGATGTCCAGCAGGGGCACACCAGAAGGAATGCCGACATTGCAGCCATCGCTCTGGTGGTGTGGGCTCTGACGGCCGGGCCACGGTCAGTTCGTCAACCGATGACAGTGCGTGATGCAGCCGGAGAGCCACCTTGAAATGGAAGCTTTGGACAAGGCCTTCCCATGGTTCCCAGGACCAAAGTTCACAAACAGTTGTGAGGTCTTCCGAAAAACTGTGCGTGCGTCACGTAGAACTTCAGGGCACGAGCAACATCCAGCGAGTGCAAGGCCCTTTACACCGGCGACCAAGGTTTCCCGAAAGAGAAAGAGGTAACAAAGGCTCGTTGAGGTGGAATTCTGACAGAACCTTTGTCGTGAAGGAGGGGTGGGTAGGCAGCACCACCCCGATTCGTGGAGTCGGGCATTTATATAGGGCCTAGAACTCAGCTACCCTTCTGGCAGAAGTGATGGCCACAAGGAAAGCCATTTTCCACAAAAGGAACTTGAGTGGGGCCTGATGCATAGTCTTGAAGGGGGCGACCCCATGCGCCTGGTCAGAACCACGTTGACTTCCATAGCCTGGATGGAGCCTTCACTGGTGGGAAAGATCGAAAAAGTCCTCGACTCGTCGTGTGACCAAAGTGACGATCTTCCTGGAGACCTGATATAACGAGAGATGGCTTCCAGATGCACCTTGTTAGATGCGTGCGCCAGTCCGCCCTTGGCCAAGGTTAGCAAGTATGGAAGGACCTGCGGGGCCGTGACCCTGAGACGGGTAATCTTGTGAGACTGACACCACATAGTGAAACGCTTCCACTTGTGACCGTAGCACTTTAAGGTCGACAGAGCCCTGGCCTTAGCGAGGACCTCCCTGCAGTCCACAGGCAACTAATTTCCTCCAAACTCTAGGGATGCAAGAGCCAAGCCCTCAGGTTCAGTGTTACTGGGTCATGATGAAGGATTGTGCCTCCTTCTCTGGCGAGAAGATCCAGAACCACTGGAAGCATGACCGGAGGGGATGCCGACAGGCTGAGAAAGTCCGGATACCAAATCTGCCACGGCCACGCCGGACCAATGAGATCATCTTGCATGGACACGGAGTGTGTTGGTGACTCTTAGCAGGAGCGGAATGGAGGAAACAAGTACAGAAACATCCCTTCCCACGGGAAAGAGAACGCATCCACCATGCTCCTCGGCTGGTAGAATCTGCTGGCAAATTTCTGGCACTTGGAGTTCACCGCCGTTGCAAATAGTTCGATCTGGGGCCTGCCTGATTTGATAAATAGGCGGTCCACCTGATCCTGACGAAGCTCCCACCCGTGGCAGCAGCGAAGTTCCCTGCTGACGGAGTCTGCAATGGTGTTCTTGACTCCCGCAAGTCCAGTGCTTCTTTGGGGAGCACCGGCGATCGAGTGCCCCCCTATTTCCTGATATAGAACATGGTGGTGGTGTTGTCCATGAAGATCCTCACAACCTTGCCCTTCAGAGACAGTAGGAAAGACTTGCAGGCTCAGAACACTGTCCGTAGCTCCAGGATGATATGAAGATCATTCTCCTCCGCCAGCTACAGGCCCTCTGGCGTGCAGACAAACGGTGTGCGCTCCCCAGCCTTCCAGGGAGGGATACTTGTCAACCCTACCGATTTAGGCGGTAAGATACCGCTTTTTAAGCAGCCTACCGCCTACCGATTTAGTGGCAACAAATACCGAATTTTGTCAAAATAAAAAAATATAATTTTTTTTTTTTTTTTTACAAAAATCGGTAGGGTTGGCAAGTATGCTAGTAGGGAGCCTTTGGTCCTTCTTCTGACATCTAGTCCTGTTGCAAAACCAAGGAACTAGCATTGCCTCAGCTATGTCCTGTACATCTAAAGCCCCTCCTCTGGTGAGGATTGAAGGACCTTATGTCACCCAATTGAAACTCCATGTGCTCGCTCATCCTGCAGCAAAGGTTCAGTGAATCTTGGGGCTTCATCTTTCCTCACAGTGATTCTTGCTGAGGCATTGCTCGGAAATCAGACCAAAGGCCAATCCAGGTGTTATGCATTTGAGGATTCATACTACTCCTGATATCTATCCCCATGCATTCATTTGAGTTCCAACAGTCACTGGGCCTTTCCACTCATCCTCTCAGCGGGGGGACACGAGAACCTATATTGGTTTCTCTGTGAGAGGAAAATGTATGTAAAAGGCTAGCCCATTGGACCCACTAGGTGTTTTGGCCACCAATTCCCATCAGCCCTAACCAGCAGTGTCATAGGTGAAGGATCATGGGTGTTGTAGACCAAAACATCTGGCTGGTTACTGGTTGCCCTTCACATGCAGTGCCTACTATGACCACCTGTGCCTAGGGATTGTGGAATGCAGTACACAGATCTCGGCAGCTTTTGGCAGGATCAACCACTCCATTCACACAAACAGACTCTTTGACTTAGGCATCAGAGACACTGCCCTTAGATGCATCTCCTCTTTCCTCTCTGGCTGCTCCCAAATCATTTTCCTCCCTCCTTTCTCCTCTGCCCCCTCCCAGTCCCCCACAGAGTCCCTCAGGTGGCCTCCCTCTCCCCTTCAACCTCTACATTTTGTCCCTCCTGCGCTCATCCGCTCCCACAATCTCCCCTGTTACAACTATGCCGATGACGCTCAAATCACCTTCAAGATCCCCAACTCCCTGTCTTCACCCCTCCCAGATCTTGCATCTTGCCTCTCAGACGTAGACCGCTGGATGATGAACAACCACCTCCTCCTCGATCCTGGGAAACTTGAAATCCTAATCTGTGGCCAAACAGCTCTCTTTCCCCAACCTACCTCATGGCCACCTTCCATAGGACCCCTGCCACTACATCGCCCTCTGTCAAAAACCTAGAATGCACCTTTACTTGACCCTCTCAAGCCACATCTCGCACCACCTCTATGCTGTCTCCAGATCATGCACCGTCGACCTCTGCATTCTCAAGCAGATCTTTCCATAGCTCTTCTACCCCTATAAAGTCTCTGCAACCATGGCCATCATCCTCTGGCACCTAGGCTACTCCAATTCCCTCTATCTAGGGTGCCTGCTTTTTAACTCAGAAAGATCCACAATATCCAAAACTCTGCAGCATGGCTTCTCCCCTAGAGAATACATCTGCCCCACACTCAGGGTACTTCACTGGCTGCCCGTCAGCCGACAGGCCTCCTTCAAAGCCATGTGTGCCATCCTTAAGAAAGACCCTGCTTTCCTCCAAAACAAACTCACATGCTCCCGCCCCACCCGAATACTCAGATCAGGTTCAACACACCTCCTGGTAGTCCCCCCACTTCAAGTTCTCCAGACTAGGAGGAGCCTGCTTCTGCGTCCTTGTACCCACTCACTTCCCCGTCTCTCCATCTCAGTATGGATCACCTGGCTGTTCCCTCATGCATCCTGAACCCCCCAGCGCTCCCCACAGACTCTAGCACCAACCAGCAGCCAGACCACGGCTCCCACCTATCTGCCTTTCAGCTACCATGCCTCGTCTCTGATTTATCTTTCTGAGCTCTGCCCCCTGCCACCTTCCCCTGAGCCACCGCCCTCATCCGTAGGAGTCAAGAGGGCGTCTAGTAACCTGCACATGATGAGAATTCTGAGGGTGGGAATGGTTTTGCACTCAAAGGGACTCTGAGGGTAGGCACTGTATCAAACTTAAGCAAACCTTTAGGTCAAGCAATTGGAGCAATCTGGGGTTTTAAATATTTTATTAGCCAATATGTGGACATTGGGTCCGTGTGAGTTCAAGCTCTCCAACAATTTACTTCCCATATTACAAACCATTCACAACGCAATCTATTTTGCTCAATATTCCATCTCTGTATACACCCCGGATTACAGCTGAAAGCACCCAAATTATCATTTTGCCAAACCAATCAAAATGAAAAGTTAGAATTGGCGTTTAAAAGTGGCATCCGTTCGGACACGTATGAACCAGCTGCAACTTGTATGCTATGTTCCAAAGATAACAAAGCCGGCGGTTGCACCAGCTTGGATAGCACCAACAGTAATGTTTTAGACTGCTATATAGTATCTAGAGGTGCCCCTTTTCCTAGCGGAGGTCCAAAAGACAGCCAGGAGTAGGAATGACTTGTCAAATAGTTAACATCTGCAGCTGCAGACAAGAGCAACATTTCAGCATGGTTTAACCGGCCAACATGGAGTCACTTTCACACTAACCAGCAGAGCAACAAGTCCTTTCAAGTAGCATGTTCAATTCACAGGGTAATGCACTAGTGTCTTTACAGTGCCACAGAACCATAAAATCAATTAAAACAAACAGAAAACAGTATTGGTGGTTCCACAAGAACTGCATACTTAAAAGAAGTACTTACAGTGTATACAAGTTCACTTGCTTAGGTATTTGAAATACAACTTTATTATGTTCTAAACGAAAAAAAGGAACGGGAATGACAGCAACAAAAAGGGTTCATCACTGAAGTGATGTGACTGTAGCAGCCTTTAAACTAGATTTGAAACTTGAGGGGTAAAGTAATTGCAGTCCAAAACAGCTAAATACGCAGGTCCAAAATATGAAGGAATTAATTTTACTGCCACATTCACTCCGAAGCCCATTCATCTCCTTCAACATCCCAAAGATTAAGCACATGTTCTGCTCAGCTAGATAATAAAGTGGCAAACACGCTGCACCATCGACATCACAGGACAGTTTCCTTCTGACGCTGGGCTCCAGCCGCACTCTCACAGATCGTCGTCTTCATCTGGCAGTGCAGTGGTTTGGGCAATCTATAAATCTTTTTCCTACTGTGCTGCCAATGCTGGGTCCATAACTTCAGCGGGTGCGAGGGCAGGCATTGCTGCAAACTCTAAGTTGGGATCACCAATTAGCTTTCTTGCAAGCCACAGGAAGGATTTTTCAAAGTTGTCGCTACTCTTGGCAGAAATATCGTAGTACTGGAAATTCTTCCTGTGAAAGACTATGGATTTTGCCTTCACCTTCCTGTCTTTAATATCCACCTTGTTGCCACAGAGTACAATGGAGATGTTTTCACAGTCTCATATGAGATCTCAATGCCAGTTGGGGACATTCTTATATGTGACTCTTGATGTGACGTCAAACATGATTATTATTTTTTTTGGCCCTGGATTTAGCAGCTTATTCAGCCATGGTTGCAGGGTGCACAAGTACACAGAATCCGAGGAACGTACTTCAGTGGGGATGTGTCCAAGCTGCTGCTTTTATAATGGTGTGTTCTTACTGGCAGCAGTTAGCAGGCCAGTGCAACCTCCCCAGACTGTCAGAGGCGCCCGTGAGATCCGCTCCAGCACTTCTGGATATCAACAGCCACATGGTTCACTGTACCTCAGCTCCCCAGTGCCAGTCATCTACATGCTGGGGCGAGCCGCTGAAGCAATGGAGATCCACTCCTCCTAATGAGTTCTGGCAGGTGTGAGCTTGAGCCAGGAGCCGGGGGGAAACCGCACGGTTCAGCCCCGCCCAGCGCGAGTCTCGCCACTTCCACCCGCCTGCAAGTGCAATATGCTATTTCTTCAGCATAGCTGCACAACGCAGCACCCCTCTCTCCGGCACCTGCTACATACTTGCCAACCCTACCGATTTATGCGGTAGGATACCGCTTTTTAAGCAGTCCTACCGCTTTAGTGGCAACAAATACCGATTTTTTTCAATATTTTTGAAACTAAGCTTCCTACAGATTTTTGGTCACAGAATGTTGGCATGTATGGGGAGGCATCCATGGTGACCGTCTCCTGATATGGCGGGGTGTGAAATCCCATCCCCGCGGCGATGTGGGACTGCACCCCCCACCATCATCGCCCGCCTGAACTCCTTGTTGAGTGGGATCTTGTCCGTAAAACTCTCGGACACTTGTATCCAACGTGCATCCAAGAATTCTTGTATGGGTTGCATCTGCAATCTGCAGAGACGGACGAGGTACATGCAGGATGACATCATGCACAGCAATGACTTGATGGGCCGAACTGTTGCCACCTTCGCAGACAGTCGTGGCAATTTCCCTTGAATGGCTCCTAGCCTCTCCTCCCAGGGCGACGCCAGGCAGGCCATTATTTGGAATCTGGTGCCGAGGAACCGCGCGTTCTGCAATGGTGTTAAGCAGGACTTCGGATAGTTTACAGACAAGCCCAGCTCCATCAGTACTCAGACGGTCTCCTTCGCGTGCTTGTCGGCCAACTTTCGGCAGCGGCCCTGTATCAGCCAAACGTCTTCTCTCTGACCAGAAAGTATCTGGTATAAACTCCGGAGCCTATTGGGGAACGAGCTCAATCGTCCCTCTCCGTAACATGGCTCGAACTTCTTCCAGGAGCTGAGGGATATGCTGCTCATGATGCTGGACTGGTGGAATACAAAGGCAATTACGTTGGAACTCTAAGGTGTGTCCCTGGGCGAGAGCATCCAGCACCCATCTGTCGGTGGTGATGATCTTCGACTTGCTGACGAACCCCATCAGCCACCGTCCTACCGGGGTGCACGAGTGGGGGCCCAACCTCTTGGCCGGTTCAGGCTTGCTGGACGCCAGAGCCCTGCCTTGTGGGCGACCGCGACACAGCTCCCCTACCACAGGCCTGGGATCGACTCCTGTAGTCTTCCGCATGGAGGATCAGGGAGGTTGTCTGTAGGAGTATCCCTTGGATGATCTGCTCCATTTCCCCCTGGAGGAGTGAAAAGATGAGCGATTCTGCTGCAAAGTGCCAGAGCAACGCACCGTCTCCCTGTCCGTCTTTATGGCTTGAAGGGATTCGTAGACCGCCTTCTAAACAGATTTTTGCCGTTGAATGGCATGTCAAGCACCTTTGCATGAACGTATTGGCGAAAGTTAGTGGCCTTCAACCATCCCTGCCGGCGAAGGCAAGCACGGTTTCCAATCTGCCAGATGCTCGAGTCAGCAATGTCTAGTGCCACCGTAATGGCATGGTCCGAAGCCACCTCTCGTTCCTGGAAGAGGGTAAGAGCCTGTTTTGTTGGCATCAAGAAGGAATTCCACGATAGGGCCCAGCGTGTACCAAAGCTCCCGGCCGTATCGGGAAAAGATAGTCAGAGCATTAGCCGCTTTGATAGTGGAAGCAGCTGTGTAGATGACTCTTCCCCATGGTGTCCATCTTCTTTCCCTCGTTGTCCGGAGGGACTGATGATGCGGATGCCGGGTTGGCTGAACATTTTCTTGTCGTGGCTGACAGTACCGAGTCCGGTGACGGTTGCGGCCTTAAACACTTGTAGGCGGTATCCGGTACCTTGTATTTCTTCTACAACCTGTCCTGTTTGGTTGGAGCAGTGCATGGGTGCTTCATGAGGGCCAGGCCTTCCTCCCAAATGTCGTCCAAAAACAGTATAGCCACAATTGTCTTCCTCTTGAACTCCCGTCGCTAATATAGGAAGCCCTCCTTTTTGGTTTCCTCGAGCAGCAGGTGGAACTGCTCGGAGGCCTTGGAGATCGAGTTGAATGATTCCCACCTCGTCTGATGGAGAGACTAAGAGGGGCGTCGGGGTGCAGCGATTCGCCGTCTGCCAGGACCAAGTCGGTATCCGTAGCAGTCTTCATGCCAGTGTCTGTGTGTGTGTCCGGGTCCACTGGCAGCGTCGGGTCCCGGCGTGGTGGCGGATGCTGATGTGGCAGCGTCAGGGGACGCTTCCTCTTCTTACGTGGAGGCTGGTCAGGACCCTGTGGAACAACAGGTGCTGGTGCTAAGGCAACCTCTGCTGGATCTCCATCACTACGGTGTGGAGAGTTGACAGGATGTCCATGGATATGTCCCCCGGCTGAAGAGGGAATGATGGAGTGCTAGGCCATGCGCCGTCATCCTGCTCGTGTACTGTATGGACGGACGCTTGGTCGTCGTCCGTGGAGAAGTTGTCCATTGTCGGAGCATAAACCTTGGAGGGCTGCCTTGGGGCCTCCTACCCATGTTTCCTTCAAGAGGGCCATGTATCAGGACCAGAACCAGTGCCATCCACCCCCCTCACCCCTCCAAGGGTGCCCACAGCATTTGTTGCTTCCTCGTCAGCTGTATTGAGCCTGGGAGGCAGGGACACACTGTGCGCATTAGAGACCACCCTCGGCAGGTCGGTACCACTCGCCACAGCGGCCGCCCCAGAGGATGTCAACGAAGCTGTCAACAGCGTCTTCAGCTGTGCTCAATGAGCCTGCGAGGCCACCTTCTCTTCCTCCGGCCTTTGTTTCTCCGATTTCTCTCGGAACTCTTTGAGGAAGAACCCGATTGCAGGCTGGCTAAGGAGGACGACAGCGGCGGCGATCTATCCGACCTGGGACCCGCATCAGCGCCGAGCCCAGCGGAATCGGTCTTGTGGTTTTTGGCTTCGTCTTGGTCTCCCACGGATGGGGTGTCCTCAAAGAACTTCGACCTCCTCCCGGAGGGACACTACTCTTCGGACCGACCGGTCCTGGGTGAGGCATGCTCGCAGCACAGGTCAGAGTTCTTGCACGACTTGATCCATGCCGCCAGCCTGCTATACCTGTCTTACTTAGCCTTCGTCGAGAAAGGCAGGCATACCTCGCTGCCATCCTCATTGTGGTCCGGTTCAGGCATTATAGACACTTCAGATCTTTGTCCTCCACAAAAACGTTCCTTTGCCCGCACTGGGTGCAGGACCTGAAAAGTGTAATTCCCTCCTTTTTTTTCTCCATCATGGTCGGAGGGCACGAAGTAGGCCCAAGATGGCCTTCCAGAAACATCGACGAACAATCGCCCTTGAGGGGCACGCAACTTCACCGACAACAGATCCCTGTGGCCGGCCGATTAAGATAGGAGCACATGGGCTTTGATGGAACAAAAAAAGTTTGTGAAAAACGTGGAAAAAAAGAATAAAATAGCTCAGAGAGGACTCCCAACACTGAAGCGTGCGGTAAAGATCTGAAGATGGCTGCCAGAGGCGGGGCTTAGGGAGAGGACTGTCATTGGATGGGGCAGTATGACCCAGAGGACAGCGATTGGTTTAGAGGAGAAGAACAAGTTACTTCTTACCTGGTAACGTTCTTTCGACGGGATGTTCCTCCGACGTATTCCTGATCTTTGATAATATGTTTCCAGCTTGCTGGCCTCAGAAATGTTTTCTGTAGAGGGCGCTGCGCGTCGACGTCCGCCGAGTCGATGTCCCTCGACGGCCACCGTATCAGCGCCGACGTCACCATGCCCATAAATAGCCACGCGCTGCGTCCGTTGCTCAGTTCCGTTTTGTAGCATAAGAAAAGTCATGCCTGAATAGGTTATTGACCTTGAAGGAGCGTAAGCTGCAACCACAAGGGAAGTTATCACTGCAGGGATGGTTGGGAGGGGCGATAAGGAATACGTCGGAGGAACATCCCGTCTAAAGAACGTTACCAGGTAAGAAGTAACTTGTTCTTCGAAGGGATTGTGTCCTCCGACGTATTCCTTATCTTTGATAGACTCCCATAGCAGTGGCATGTAATTGGAGGTGGGAGTGAGAGTGTTATGTATCCCTTTAGGGATGGACCGAATGTAATACGGCCTTGCCAAATCTGGTCTCTTGAGCAGTGGAGGAATCCAGATTGTAAAATTTTATGAATGTATGTGCCGACGACCATGTGGCAGCCGCACATATGCCCCGGACCGGTACCCCTCTTTGGAGAGCCGAAGAGGCTGCGATACCCCTGATTGAATGAGCCCTGAGATTTTGGGGTGGCTCTTTCCCTGCTAGTTTATAACATTCCAGGATGGCCAAAATAATCCACCTGGAGATGGTTTGTTTTGTTATGGGTAGTCCCAACTTGTGACCTGAGTATCCTACAAACAGTTGGTCTGCTTGCCTGATCCTAGCCATTCTGCTGATGTAAAAGCTGAGAGCTCGCCTAGGGTCTAGCCTATGTAGCCTTTCCTCCTCTTTCCCCGGATGGGGAGGAGGGTAGAACCAAGGTAAGGTAATTTTCTGAGTAATATGAAATTCAGAAACCACCTTTGGGAGGAAATTAGGCTTCACCTGTAGGACGACTTTGTCCTTGTGGAAGATTGTATGTGGGGGTTTACAGGAGAGAGCTTGTAGCTCGCTCACCCTCCTAGCAGATGTTAGTGCTACCAATAGGACAGTTTTAAGCGTGAGAAATATCAGCGCGCAAGAGTGAAGTGGTTCGAATGGAGTGCCCATTCGGAAGTTTAAGACTAAATTTAAGTCCCATAAGGGAACCTGGAATGGTTTTGGAGGGTAAACATTAGTTAGTCCCTTGAGAAATTGTACTACTAGAGGAAGTTTGAAATACGATGGTTCCTCCGCAGTGCGCTTGAAGATAGAAAGCGCTGCGAGATAGCCTTTTACCCACAAGTGCCCACTTGAAGGCCTGAGTTTGCCAAGTAGAGTAGAAACGATAACACTGTTGGTGTACCACATAAGAAAGGGTCGATATTCTCTTCCCTACACCAGCTGCAAAATTTGTTCCAACGGCAGCGGTATAAAGACCTTGTTACCGGTCTTCTGGCCAAAAGCAACACCTCCATGACGTCATCAGGGAGATCCCAATCCTTGTACCTAAACCTTTCAGAAGCCACGCGTGAAGGTTGAGGGTTCTGGTGTCTGGATGGAGAACCTGACCTCCCTTCTGCAAGAGAAGATTCTCTTTGAGTGGAAGACGGATTGGAGGACAGATGGACATATCAAGAAGGTCCGGGTACCACGTTCTCCTGGCCAATTAGGATCATGGTCTTCCGGAATCTTCTCAACCTCCTGATCATTTGAGGAATAACAGGGACTGGAGGGAACGCGTAAAGGAGTGGAAACTCCCAGTCCACTACAAACGCATCTCCTAGAGCTCCTTTCGGGGAAAATTCCCTTGAACAGAACAGATCGCACTTCTTGTTGTTGCTTGTGGCAAACAGATCCACCTGAGGGGTTCCCCAAAGGGTGAAGATCTCTTGAAGGACTTCCTGAGCTAGCTCCCACTCGTGGGAGACTGTGCTCTGCCTGCTCAGAGCGTCCGCTGTCAAGTTCTTCTCTCCGGCTAGGGGGACAGCCGATAGAGAGATTCCTGCTTGGATTGCCCAAAACCAGAGCTGTATCGCCTCTCTGCACAGTGGCAGTGATCCTACGCCTCCTCTTTTGTTGAGGTAGTGCATTGCCACCGTGTTGTCCGTCATTATCAGGACATTTCTCCCCCGTACTGATGGCAGGAAAGCTTTCAGCGCTAGTCTGATTGCTCTCAGCTCTAATAGGTTGATGTGTAGTCTGGACTCCGATGGAGACCAACGACCGCTGATGGTCAAATCGTTGGCATGGGCACCCCACCCCGTGAGTGAGGCGTCTGTGACTACTGTTATCTCCGGCCATGGTTGCCAAAACAGTTCTCCTTTCAAGATGTTCTCTGGATAGGCACACCATTGAAGGTCGCGGGCTACCTTGTCTGGAATCCGGAGATCTGTCATTCTCCCTGAGAATTGCGACCACTGACTTCTCAGTGCCCATTGAAGAGATCTCATTCTCAGGCGAGCGTCTGGCACAAGGAAGATGCAGGATGCTATGAGGCCTAGCAACCTCAAAAAGTCGAAGGCTGGGAGACGTTGGGCATTTTGAAACTTGGTGACCATCTGTAGAATATCTTGAGCCCTCACCTCTGGTGGCAAGGCTTTTCCCAGGGAAGTGTCCAGGACCGCTCCAATGAACTGGAGTCTCTGTGATGGTATCATCTGTGACTTCTTTAAATTGAGGGAGAAGCCCAGTCTGTGAATGAAGTGGCAGACATAATCTCGCTGGGTCTGGGCCTGTTCCGAAAATACAGCCCTGATCAGCCAGTCGTCCAGGTAGGGGTAGACGTGGATCCCTTCCTTCCTTATACTCGCCGCCACTACCGACATCAGCTTGGTGAAGACCCTCGGGGCGGAGGTCAGCCCAAATGGCAGAACTCGAAATTGATAATGAGAGTCGCCAATTGCGAACCTCAGGTATTTCCTGTGTTTGAGATGGATTGGCACATGGAAATAAGCATCCTGAAGGTCCAGATACCAGCCAGTCCTGGAGATGGAGGGCCTGAAGGATCTGAGAGAGTTACCATCTTGAACTTGTCCTTCCTGAGGAACTTGTTCAATTCTCTTAAGTCCAGGATGGGTCTCAGTCCTCCGTCCTTCTTTGGTATGAGAAAGTAGGGGGGAGTACCAGCCCTTGTTCCTGTCCGCTACAGGTACCGGTTCTATGGCACCTTTCTCTAGCAGGTCTATAATTTCCTGCAAGAGGAGCGGATCTGGAACTTTTACAGAGCTGTTCCCCGGTGGATGACTGAGGAATGTGTAGAAAGGGTAGGCAGTAACCTTGGGCAACTGTTTCCAATGCCCAAGCATCTGACGTTATAGCCTGCCATTCCGTCAGATGGTGAGTTAACCTGCCCCTTACAGGTGTATTGTGTGGAAAGGCCTCAGATAGGTTTGGGGGCGGCTGATGCAGATGCCGAGGGTAAAGAGGCACCTGCTGCTGCTGCTGTCTTAGTTCTTTTGACCCGTCCCACCTCGGGTGGATCTCCTTTGGCCTCTTTGAGCCGGCTGTCCTCTGCCTTTCCCGAATGCGGAATAATAGCGAAAGGACTTTCCTCTTCCAGAGGTTCCTGAGGGGTGAAAAGAACGTTGGCGGATAGCAGCTCCTAAAGATTTTGCTGCTGCTTTAGAAGTCTAACTTTTCCAGACTGTCATCAGCCTTTTTCCCGAATAATGAAGAGCCGTCAAAGGGCATATTCAAAAGTCTGGCCTGAACATATGGAGCAAAGCCCGACTTTCGCAACCACGCATGCCTGCGGATTGTTGTACTTGCCGCCATGGCCCTGCTGATACTGTCAGCGGAATCAAAGCCAGTTTGAAGTGATTTGCACATGGCATCCTTGCCATCTTTAATAATGTTAAGGAAGGCTTCCTTTTCCTCTCCTTCGGGTATGCAGTCAGCCGCTGATGAAGCACACTCCCATAGTGTGTGACTGAACCTGGCGAGCGTAGAGGTGGCGTTGATGGACTTCAACGCCATACTACAGGCAGAGAAAACTTTCTTCGCCATAGAGTCGTACCTCTTGTCATCTCTATCCTGTGGGACAGTAGGGTAAGTTGCTGCTTGAACCACCAGGCTCTCTGGAGTCGGGTGTTTTGATAAGTATTCAGGGTCAGCAGCCGCTACCCTATACTTGGTTGACAATCTTTTATTGACTGCAGGGATAACTTCGGGAGTTTCCCAATTAGATGCAATTTTCCTTTGTAAGGCTGCATGGAAGGGGACCACCGGGTCCTCCTGTGGGCCTTCGTCTAATATATCTGTTAGGTCATCCTGTTGAAAAGCAGGTGAAAGCGCAGACAAACCCATAAATTCAATAATTCTTGCCATCAGGGTTCTATAGGGTGTTTCAGCATGTTCCCCTGGGTCTGGCTTAACAAATTCCACTTCTGGGGAAGTGTCCAGCCTACTTGCCTCATGTAGTGACTCCTGTAGGTCCTTCAGCCTTCTTTCCTCAGAGGTGAAATCCTCTGAAATAGGCAGTGTGGTCCTCTGTAACCCAAATGTTTCCTGGTCAGAATCTTCCCCCTCTTCATAAATTGAAGAAAGTCCAGGGTACTCTGACCTCTGAAATGGAGTAAAACCCATCTCTAAGGCAGAAGGAGCCAAACTCGTCGTTATCGGACGATAAAACGTCCATGTTGTCGCTTTAATGTAACAGGCTTCGAAGGTGCCGAAAACGGCGTCGAAAAAACTGGAAGGGGTCTCGAAGAACTCGAGAGGATCGGGATCCTACTTGAGGGCATCGACGACGGTCTCGGCGTCGTGCCGGAGGTCCTTGAAATCACCGTTGGCTGTGGAGTAGCCTTGGTCCTCTCTCATCGGCGTCGACGAGTCGATCGACCGATGCGTCGAGGAACCCTCCGACAACGGCGTTGATGGCGCCGATGGAATCTTCGACTACGGCCTCGAAGACGGTGCCTTCTTACCCGATGGCTCATGGCGTTCCCGGGTGGAATGTTTTGCCGGGTGCTGCGACTCGCAGCGTTTTGATTTTTTGGGTTTTTCACCCAGGGTATCACCCTCAGCTGTCTTTGAGGGGGTCGAGGCCACGTTCTCGAAGACGCTTAACATTTTCTTTCTGAATTCCTCCCACTCAGCTTGAGAACTGTGTTTAGTGGGACAGGAGACCCTTTCTGGGGACACAGAAGACGAGGAATGGGACCTTCGACGTCTCTTTTTTGAGTGTCTTGATCTCGACGAATGGTGGGAGCTACTTCGAGATCTACAATGGGAATGTTTGACGGCGAGGAGACGAATGCCTCGACTCAGCCGACGAAACTTTCGAGGAGGTTTTGGCTGACTTACCTCTCGAGCTTCCCCTTGCGCTCCTTCAAGGCTTTCGCCATCATGGACATGCAGTCCTCACACTCCGAACAATGGTGCTCGGATCCCAAGCACCATAAGCAGATCCTGTGTGGATCAGTTATTGACATTTTTTTACCGCAGTCTCGACATTTCTTGAAGCCGGATCGCGGCGTCGTCGGTTCTGATGAAGAAGCCATCGAGAACGTAGAAGGAATATTCGAGTAGAAATAGATAGTTATCCTGACTGAGCAACGACGTTCCGAGGCCCCACGAAGCGCGGAAAAACAGAACTGAGCAAAGGACGCAGCACGTGGCTATTTATGGGCCCTCTACAGCGCCCTCTACAGCAAAAATTTCCGAGGCCAGCAAGCTAGAAATGTATTATCAAACATAAGGAATATGTCGGAGGACACAATCCCTTCGAAATACAGTTTTAGAGTGAAAGTAAAACAGTTTTTTCCTTCTACCCAGGATTCCCAGCCTGACTACAGGAAATATTCATCAGCATGTGAATCCATGCCAGACCCCATGCTGGAGAAAAACAGCTTGCAAAAATGCATTCAACGGTTCGGGCAAAATATAATGTGCTTATGCAATTTTCGTGTCATGTTTTTTCAATGTTGAATCTACTTTTAATTCAACTGAGAAAGTTCTGGAGCTGCAGCAAGACCATATATTCCCTATTAGACTTAGGAAAAGTCAATTTTGTTCGAATGTTTTTAAATGCATTGATTCTTCTCTTGCTACACTGTCACTGGGGCACAGGGTCTCTCCTTTGAAGAGCTTCAGTTGTTCAAATGCAGCCAGGTTCTCCTCCCTTGTATTTTTATTTATTTTTTATTTATGTTCAAAGAGAGTTACATCGAGACTGAACTTGTCGGCAGTCGGCACATTACAGCAATATATACAGAATAAGGAAGTGCACACATCTGTTTACGTATATCATATTGTTCACATGTGTTTAGGAAGGTGATGGCATATTGTTTTCATCTTCAGGAAGCATGTTACATAGATAAAGTCTGAACAGTGCCCATATATCCTTAGGTCGGCACGCCGATGGTAGAGTTATAATAAATTGTTCCTCACATTCATTGATCATTGACAAGTCTTTCAAAAAGTCCACCCTCCTGGGGGCTTCTGTGGATTTCCAGCATTTCAGTATGTTTTGCTTTGCAACAACATGCCACGTTAAACAGACGTCTAGTGGTTACCGCCACCTTGCCGATATTCCCAAATAGGTACTTCCGTGGGGAGGATGTGGCCAGAATTGTGATGATGTCTTCTATGATTTCTGCCACCTACCCCCAGAATTTCGCCACGGGTGGGCAGTGTAACGCTCACCTGATTCCCACGGAGGCGCTGGTCTTGGCAGGAAGGTGTCTGTGACTCGAAAAGTGATGTGCAGGACTCGATTGGCTTCTGGGGCGAACCTCTTCTCACTGTGTGTCGAACTCGTAGGGTGAGGTTTCTGCAGGTGAAAGAATATGGGGGTTAATGGTCTGGGTTGTTGAATGTCCCTCTCTCTCTCTCTCTCTCTCTCTTCCTAGCTTCTCCGTAGAGCCCCCAGGTCAACGTGCTCACCTTAGATAGGTGAATGCTGGACTCTCCATCTGCGTCTGGTGCAGGGTGCCGTTGCCAGTTCCTTCACTGGTGAAACATAGGCCTCTTGAACTCAGAGGATCGTTACCGTCGTTAACTGCACGAGCGGTGAGTTTCCAGACACCTTTTTAGTCTTTATAGTCTTTAGGGGCGTGGCACGTTAATATTGAACAGGACTCTGTATAATGCTTTGCCCTTTTTGTCTTGCAGGACTCTTGAGATGGAAGATGGAGTGAAGCGCCTGGAAATGCGTAAGTAAATGCAAGCGCTCTAACTGTCTTTTTCCCTTGCAGCTTAGTTCGTGCTGAAGAGACGCCGGAGTATTTGCAGGCGTTCTATTGCGACAAGCGCGATGGGCGTAAGTAAATACCTGTCTAATGTCTCCTTTTGTCTTTCAGAAGTTGGGTTGCAGCGCCGGAGTCCGCGGAATGCCCGTAAGTAATAACAATGCTTTTGTTTTCACAGGCGGCGATGCAGCGTGAAGAAATCCGGAATTCGCGGAGTGCCGGTAAGTAATAACAATGCTTTTGTCTTCACAGGCGGAGGTGCAGCGTGATGAAATGGCCGCAGCCGATGGATCAGGTGAGTAAGCACTGCGAGTAAAGGTTGCCTTGCTAACCTGCTGTTTCTTGTCTTTGCAGGTGCTGCTGTTGACTGGATACAGGAATGGTAAGTATAATTCTTGCAGGTTCAGGATCGAAAGAAGAAAGGCTGGAACAGACTCGGTGAGCGTTCTGCTGCAAATGCAGAATAACGCGAAGCACGTTTCATCTATCGGGTGTGGTTTAAATAGCCTTGGAGTGATGAGGCGTCTTCCTCCACGGCCCCGCCTAGGTAAGAAAAGAGTTCCAGTTCCAGAAGAGTTCCAGTGCTGTATCCAGGGAGTGGAGCTTGCCCCACCCAGGTAAGAAAGTAGTTCCTGTTCACAGAGGACTTCTAAGTGGCTGGTAAGTAAGCAGCATGGTCTGCTGCAGGTAAGTCCACCCAAGCATCTTCACACATATTATGAGCCCGGCGCTTCCAGTGCCGGGACCGATGGTTTTGATGAGCCTGGTGCCACCGGCGCCAGGACAAGGTCCAAAAGGTCCCAGTGGGGACCGGCTGGTGCCTAGGATTAGGGTTAGGGGCCTGCTTCCAAGGACGTTGGGCTGGTCCTGGCTCCTTGGAAGCAGTGATCATGACAGGCAGGCCCAGTACATATGGTACGAGTCCGCCTTAGGGGCATCGCATTTGGGGCATTTCCCTGTATGACTGTCTACCAACTTAGCAGGGGTATAGTGAAGTTGATTTAGTACTTTAAATTGGACCAGTTGAAGCCCTGAGTTCATAGAAACATGTTTAGTCAGCTGGCAGTACCTCAGCAAAGTAGTTTCACACAATTCCACTCCCAGATCCTGCTCCCAGGTCTCTTTAATGTTGTTACATATTTTGGAGTGTGTTTGGACTAAGTTGTATAGTGCGGACACACTTTTCCTGTGTCCTCCTGTTTCCGTCATGACCCCAATACATTTGTGTATGGGCAATTCTGCTGGGAATATGGGCCATTTGGCAGTAAAGGCGGCTTTCATTCTGTACAATTTTAATTGTTTAAGGTATACCCCCCCCACCCACTGCCTCAGTAAAGTCTTCTAATTCACAAAACTTGCCCCCCAGGAACATGCCATGCACCTTAAACTGTTTCTTTGGGTCCCACGCCCTCTGTAGTGCTTTATCAAATGTGGGTGTTATACCAGGGAAGTTCCATAACGGTATTTCTGGGTCGTGAGATCGATTCTCCTGTATAACTTAAACCATGCTCGTGCAGTAGTGCTCACAGGGTCGTATTCACAGGAGTCTTTTCGTTTGGGATCGAACATCACTGCCCGTAAATCCGAGGGGGATGCTGCATCTCTTTCCAAGGGTATATGCGTTGCTGTATCCTCCAAGTCGAACCAATGTCTCACAAAGTGTGCCTGCGATGCTAAGTAATAGAGTTCGAAATCAGGCGCCGAGACCTCACCCTTTGCGAAATGTTCCGCCATTTTGGACCATTTCAGCCTGGCTGTCCCCTCCCCCCCCCCCACGCGAATGTAGTGGTTAATGTCTTAAGTTTTGTAAAAAATATTCTGCCCAGCCAGATCGGGATGTTACAGAAAAGATAATAGTTTGGGGAGCACCACCAGTTTGAGAAGCAATATTCGCCCGTAGAGCGATATGGGGAGTTTGGCCCAAAGTTGTAGTTTGACGGAGAGGGATTGTAATAGTTCCCCATGATTATCTGCATATAGTGTGCTTTTATCCCTTGATATCATGATACCCAGATAGCTGACGCATAGAGGGGACCATTTAAACACCTTTATGTTGGACATGTCTCTAGTGTTGGGAGCAAGTGGAAACAGTTCAGACTTAGAGATATTAATTTTATATCCTGAATACTCGGAGACCCTCTGGATCTCCGCCATAATGGGTGTCAGATTTTCCTCTGGGTTTTCGGATGTATAGTAGACTGTCGTCTGCATACAGGGAGATTATTTGCGGTGCCCCGCACATTCTGAGATCCCTGTGCACATGGTTATGCCGCACGTATTCAGCCATAGGCTCTATTGTGAGCGCAAATAGAATGGGGGAGAAGGGGCAGACCTGCCTGGTACCTCTACCTAGTAGGAATAATGGTGACATAGTTTGGTTGGATAGTACTCTCGCACCCGGGTACGAGTAGTCGGACACATTTTACAAAATATGGACCCAGCCCGAATCTCTCGACAACCAAAAATAGGTAGGACCAGGAGACAGTCTAAAGCCTTTTCGGCATCTAGTGACGCTACAACCGCATTCGCCCTTGGGTTTATTTGTGCCATTACTCCGAAGAGTCGTCTCAGATTCAGGGCCGTGGACCTAGTCGGTATAAAGCCGGCTTAGTCGGGGTGAACCAATAAGGGCACATAGGGCAATAGTCTGGTCGCCAGAATTTTTGCAAAGATTTTCGCATCTGTATTGATAAGTGAAAGGGGTCTGTATGAGCCCATGTTTTGTGGGGGCTTCAGGGGCTTAAGGAGGACCGTTATTACTGCCTCACGCATAGTGTCTGGCAGCATTCCCCGTTCCATTGCCTCTTCTGAAACTTTCAGCAGGGCCGGGGCTAGTATGTCTTGAAATTCTTTATATAGTTCGGCTCCCAGACCATTGGTTCCCGGGGCTCTGCCCGGGGTTAGCACTTTAATTGCCTCTGTTATTTCATCTAGCGATATGGGGGTATCTAATAGCATTCATGTTTCTGAGGCGAGAGTCGGGAGATCGAGTGCATGTAAATAATCTGTTATCTCCTCCCTTGAATTGGTGTCTTGGTTGGAGTATAGTGTCTTGTATAATTCAGAGAACGTATCATTGATATCCTGATCACGATTCGCCATATTCCCATTAGGCGTCTGGATGGCACCAATGAGGGTATGGCAGCTTTTGGCCTTGAGCATCTGAGCCAGGAATTTCCCTGCCTTATTGCTTTCCCATATCTTCGAGCCCGGGCTGGGGCAGCCATGTAAATGGATCTCCCGATCAGCAAGTTTATTGAATTTACCCAATGTTATGTTTATGTCAGAAAGGGCTTCTTTGCTATGTGTGGTGGTGTACTCAAACTCAAGTAGTTCAAGCTTATCTTCCATTGTGTCTAATTCTCTCCCAACAGATCTCAGTTGTCCAGTGGACTTGGCCACGATTGCGCCTCGCACCCATACTTTGAATGTTTCCCATATCATGGCATATCGGTCTACAGATCCTTCGTTCAGTTGAAAGAATTCCTCTATTTCGATGTGTAATGATTCATACACGTGCCGGTCCCTTAGCATAGCGGGGGGCATTCTCCAGCGTTTAGTCCGCGGTGTAGTGTTGCAGATAGTTAGGGTGATTGATATTGGGGAGTGGTCCGAGAGTGTGCGTCCGTACATCTCACAGTTCAAGACCGTGTTTGAAAGGGTTGAGCTAATAAGCCAGTAATCAATGCGGGACTCAGAATCTAGTACTAATGAATAAAAAGTGAAGCATTTTTCCTGGGGGTGTAGTTCCTGCCATATATCTACCATGGACATTTGTTGCATTATCTGCCGTATGGTCATAGTTAGTTGGGGATCGGGGGGAAGTTGAGGACCGGTCAAGGGCCGTGTCAAGGATCGTGTTGAAGTCTCCACCCCCCAAATTACTGCTGCATCATCAGCAGTGGTTAACATGTTATGTATGCTGTTGTAGAAATCGGGATCATCGATGTTGGGACCATGTGTTTACTAAAAACCACCTCTCATTCTGCCACCTCTCCCCAGACCAATACATATCTCCCTTGGGAATCGATTTTGGTATCTCGGAGCCGGAAACCCAGTGTCGGATGTATCAGAGTGAGAACCCCCCTGGAATGGGATGAATATTCGGTATAATGTCTTAGTGGACCCCACCTTGGGAGAAAGTTAGTACAGACTTGACCAAGCGCATGTGTCTCTTGTAGTAGTATGATCTGGGGGTTATGTCTGGTAATATATGCTGCCGTTTTCCGGGCTTTTAACAGGTTGTTGAGGCCACGGACGTTCCATGAAAAGAGTTTGATGGTTATACCCCTATCAACCTGCGCTATAGTCTTCCTTTGTTACAGTTCTGTGACTTGGGCTATGAGTGCCGTCAGCCATTGCAGCTGTGCTCGACGAAACTAAACTCTCTGATTTTAAACAATTGCCAGTTGTGGCCAATCTTTGTGCCCAACCCCCACCCGCACCATCAACCCAAACCTGATGATGTATCCCATTTCCCATAACCTGTGGAACTTTCCTGAGGGTTGCTCGTTGCAGCCGCATGGCCTCCATCAGCAGAGGCTCTTAATCCCAACTTTCACAATTATCATCAGTTGGAGCCATTCATCCCAGCTGGGGGCCCCGCAGCACGCAAAAGGATACCGATGTAGACCTGGCTCAATCAGCTGGGCCTAGCCGGTCATCATCTGATCGCGGTTGCATGTTCTGATCCTGTGCCTGATCTCTGGGGGGGGGGGATAGGGATAGACGCCTCTATATATATATGTCATAGCTTCGGTGGGGTTCTCAAAGAAATGCGAACTGCCTCCATGTTGGATTCACAACTTCGCCTAAAAGATGAGAGCATAAGGGACACGGCGAAGCCTTAGTTGCCTCTTGACCAGTTCATAGGATCTCCTTTGTGTCTGGACACCGGTCGAAAAATCCGGATAGATGTGCACTCTGTTTTCCTCGTAGTGTAGGGTACCTTTTTCTCTGGACAGCCTCAGGATCGTGTCTCTGTAGTTGAGTAGACGAACAATGATCGTACGGTGTGGCGCCCCAGGTTTTGGTGGTTGTGCCAGGGTGCGATGTGCCCGTTCAACAAGAAAGTGATCTGAAAAGGATTCTGTGCCTAAAAGTGTTTTCAGCAAGCTTTCCACATGTCGCTCCATCGGGCCCTTACATAAGGATTCTGAAATGCCGACAATCCGGATATTGTTCCCCCTGGATCTCAATTCGAGGTCCTTGCATTTAGCTTGAGTTTTGCGTAGTTCTTCCTTCAATTGTGCAATGCCCGGGCTGTGTTGGGTTATCACATCTTCGTTTGCGCTGATCCCGTTTTTGGCATCTGTAATGCGAGGGCTTTCCTTGTCCACGCTAACCTTGAGAGAGCTGATTGTTGCGAGAATGTCGTCTAGCTTGACATTCACTGCTAGGAAGCCATTCTGAACCATAGTCATTAGGCGGTCTTCTCTTGCATCGGGTAGTGCCTCGGCAGGGCTGTCTTCCCCATCGATTTGGTAGCGGGCCACCCGTGGGGTTGGGAGCTTGCAAAGGAGTCCGTTGGGCCGGTTTTCTTCGCACTGTACTTTCTTCTCGTGTCGGCCCACGTGTTGCCGGTATCAATCAAGAGCGGATTACGTTCTCCCACGACTTGTGATGGAATGGAACCTTATACTGGTTCAATATAGTCTATACAGATCAGGTTTCTTGCCTGTGCGTCCCGACCGGTTGGAGTCCAACTCGGAGGACCTTTGCAAGCCACCAATGTTATTGCCAAGGCGGTGTCACTGGGCCGTGTCACCTGGGCCCCTCCTAGTTATTGCCTAGTAAACGTAGTAGTAAAGGAGCTTTGAACCACTTTCCTGTTGGGATGTCTTGTGGTGTCTTCACTCCACCGCCGCGAGCGCGGGGTCCCCAACTGCAGGATTTATCACGGGATTATCCAGAAATGCGTGATCCTTTAAGACAAGGCCTGTTTAATATAGGGCCGGGGGCGTTGGAAGTATGGTAGCCGGGTGCATAAGGGCTGTGAACCAAAATTACTCCTGCGACCAGCGTGTTCCACCTGCGTGCTGGCTTGGATTGGAGCCTCCGGATGTGAAGATATAAGCCCCTCGTAGTAGCAGGTGCTGCTGGGCTGTTCCGCCAAACTCCCACACCCAGCGCCAATATATGGGACTTCAGGGTGTTTACAACTTTCTGGCCCTCTCCCGGATGGGTTGTATCGTCCCACGTACTACGGGAACGTGGGAAACTGCCCAGTTAATAATAGCTACGCCCTTGTTGTGTGTGGCGCGTATTTCGTAGTGTTGACGGGCCGTATCCCGCTGTCTGATGTGGTCGCGGCTCACCGTTCACCTTGCCCGGCCCTCCTCCTCGTCTAGGGGTCTGTGTCCGGATTGTCCCTTCCGCGGGTCTCTGCGGCGTTCCTCCGAGGGCACGAATTGTGCTAGGACACCAGCCGGGAACCAGCAGGTGTCCCCGCGCGGATGGTGGCTCGCCCACCGGCGCGCCGAGTCGGGGTTCAGATGGTTCCCGCGGGCGATCCCTCACTTGGTCCCAATCCTGCTGCAAGCGCATGCGAGTCGCCTCCGACTGTTGTCGCAGAGGTACGAAGTGAGCGGGCACCACCGTGTTAAAGTGCAGGAGATAACGCTCCTCCCCCTCTCTGATCAGGCGGCCATCTTGATTGCGCGCAACAGCACCCCCCCCTCCTCCCTTGTATTTTTACGGCAGTGAGAATTACCTCTACTAGGAACGGTCCTTCAAAATGGGGCTTGTTCCAAGTTCTAACAAACCTTTTAATGAGTTCTTGATCTCTTGGATACAAACCAGGCTGCTTAAGAGTCAAATCAATCGATTGGTAGTCTTCCTCAATCTTCTTCAACCCTTCCCTCAAATTGTTGATCTGTTGAGAAAAGAAACACTAGTGGTCATACTTGTTAAATAATGATGCATCTCATCACCTAATGTTTTTCTACACTGTGGCCATCAGTTTTTATTCGAGTGTGAGGAGCAAGGGGTACTATCATGTGGCGTCCAGTTACCAACTCATGAGGAGTTAGGTGTTGGTGATCTGAGCCAGGGTGGTTTCATAGGCCAAATAGAGCAAGGGGTAAGCAATGTAGCCATCCTGTCTTCAATTTATTTTTTATTGTAGGTATCCTTTCTATGAATAGGCCATTTAATCTCTCAGACACCATTCACCTGTGGGTGACAGGCTGAGGAAAACGTATGCTTTATTTCTAAACGAAGAACTATCTGTTCAAACAACTCGTTTACAAAATGCAGGACATCAGACTTCGGACGCACCCCATCTAGGAAACACCTCACGCACGAGAAACTAAGCAGCACATGTGGCATCAGGGTGTGGTCATGTACCTGTCTCGATCCATCTGGAAAAGGGACATACTACCACCAGCATGTACCTATAGCCTTACATAATTGTAACATATCCACATAACCTATAAGTAGATGCTGAAACAGACCATTGGGCCTAGGGATTGCGCCTCTCACTGTTCGCAAGGTGTGCCCTGCTGTAAATTCCTGGCACACAATGCAATTTATATTAAACTGTGCCACATGTTCTAATACATTTGGTGTGAACCAGTCTTCACTATGCAGCAAAGTAAACTGTGAACTAGAAGCCCTGTTAATTACTGAGAAGGTTCATTCTTACGTGGAGCCTGTTCTTTGAGGCACCCCATACATTTAAATATGATCACAGACATTGAAACGCTACAGCAACCTTTCAATCAGTGTGGCGGAGTAGGAAAATTTTACGCGTTTTTCTATTTAGGCTGTATATAAGAAGTTGATAACTATAGAACAATTTTGCTGCATGTTTACAAGCACAATTTGTCTGACATAAATACCGGGATTCATTGAAGAAGGTAATATATTGATAACTGCTACTATATATTACTTTGCGTCTGCCAAACTAATGTCAAAAAGGGAAGGGCAACGCCATAAGAAGAAATGTGTCAACTCTTTGCCTGTCCGTGTTTATCCCTTACGCAGCCAAGTCAGTCAGCATTGGATTATCGCCATCGGAAATCAGATCATGCCCAAACCACAAATCGCGTTTTATTGTGCCGCTATTTCCTGCATTGCTCATCCATGCCTAGCCTATAGTCTTGTGACCACCTCCTCCTTGATTAGCCTAGGAACCTTGAGACTCTGCTAGCAACACCTACACTTTGCGCTATCTGTGATTTGAATGTGCACTTTCACCTACACCTCATTAACCTCCACTGCACATGCCCTGCCTAAACACCCTGCAGGTTACTCCTCCATAACTCACCAGGTAGCTGTGCCCTACTCACATTGCTAGCTGATAATCTCCTTCACCCTGTCCCCTCTGCATCATTATACACTAATACTAGAAACGTTGGTGCCTTCGCCTGATGCTGCCCCACTGCATTTCAGCCAATTGCACTATTTTGAATCTAGGTGCTGCACCACTGCATTTTTAGCCAAATGTATTATTCTAAATCTAGGTGTTGCCCCATTACATCGTTAGCTAAAGAATCTCCTTTGAATCTAGGTACTCTTCTACTGCCTCTTAGCTCAAGCACTCTACCCTGATTCTAGGAGCCGCCCCAGCTTAAATGTCTAACCTTGACTCTAGAAGTTGCCTGCTGTACTTTAGCCTGAGTGCTTTATCTCGAATCCAGGTGCTGCCTTACAGGCCTGAAAGTTCCCACCCACCCAGTTCAAACCAACTATCTGCAAGCCACAGCCTGTGCTGCTGCTCTCCTAACTAGCTCCACATCTTAGGACACCAGCACTGTGTATCCTCGCAGCCAGACCATGATCAGCTGGCTCGCTGTTATCATGCTCCCCTTCTGCGTCACGCTGGACAACGTACCTTGCAGCGGTAATAGTTACATAGCCTACAAAGGCGGCCTAGCCAAACTTGGTTGTCCAAGACATCACCCCCTCCCGTGCCCCACGCCCTTCCTACCATCTCTGCCCTCGTTCCTACCCATTCACCACTTGCCTTCTACATCCCCCATAAACATGGCATCCCAGCCAACGCTAACACCACCCACAGCCTCCTTAGACCCAGCTCTCAAGGCAGCGCCCCACCCATTACTAAGCCCAACCACACCAAACTGAATACTAAGTCTCCGGCCACACCCAAGCCTCCTAGACGACCTCCTCCTTCACCCGCAACCTCACAGCCTGCAACAATAGACTAGGCACTAGGCTCCCCATCACAATTAGCAGGCCCACTGCCAAATCCAACTCCAAAACCAACAAGAAGCACAAGGCACCTAATAACCCCATACTACTCCCTCTAAAAGGAGCTTTAGTCAATGTTCGATCCCTTGCTGCCCACCCTACTGAAATCACCGACATAATCCTAACCAATGATCTTGATTTCCTAGCATTAACAGAAACCTGGCTTCATGAAGCGTCCGGGCCACACTTATCGCTAGCCATCCCTGACAACTACTTTATCCTCAGAACTGATCGACCCAACGCTAGGGGGGAGGCGTAGCGATCATCTCCAAATCTTCCTTAGACTTCAGATCAGTCTCCTCAGTGTCACTCACATCCTGCAAGCTACTCACAGGCAAGCTGCAAACCTCCCCCACAGGCACGATCACCTTTCATCTCATATACAGACCCCCAGGCCCTCCCGGGGTCTTTGAAGAAGACATCACATCCCTCATTGCTGAAAACTCCAAATTATTATCCTCGGACACCTCAACCTTGGTTACCGCGACCCTAATGACGCACCTGCTGAATCCTTAGCGAATGCCCTAACAGAACATGGCTTTGCACAACTCAACGTCCTCCCCACCTACCAGAAGGGCAGAATCATCGATTGGGTAGCGACCTACAACTGCAACACAATATGTAAGGACCCCCAACCTCTAGCATGGACGGATCACCACCTCATCCTTCTTGAGGTCAACACTAATCATGTAATACCCAAAAAGTGCCCCATGGCATCAGCCTGTCCTACTAGAAACAAACGTAACATCACTGCTGAAGCCCTATTACCCCTGGTCCTACCCACCCTTAATGCACTCCCAGACAATGCCGATCATAAACCTATTGATTGACACCTTCAATGACTCCATGGCCAAGGCGATGGATACCATTGCCCCTCTGAAACTACGCAAAGATAAACCAAGAGCTCATCTGAATTCATGGTACACCGCCGAACTCAAGTTACTCAGAAAAAAGAAGCTAAGGCACAACTCGCATGGAAAACTAAGCCCTCTGCAGAAAATAAATCAAACCTCACGAATATATCTTCTTTATATAAGAGTGAGATAATTTGCACCAAAAAAGAGGCATACAATATCAGGATTGATCAGGCAGGATCCTCCACTAAAGAATTATTTAAAATTCAAAAAGAAATAGAAAATCCCAATCCACCTTCAGACACCTGCTAGAAAGACAAACCTTGGTGCACCAGCATCCAAAACGCCCTTAACAATAAAATTACAGGACTCCAAACTAAAATAAAGGACAAACGCCAACAACTCTCCAACAAGAAGTTTACCAACCCTGACGCACCAACGCCCATAGACACCAAATCGGGCTTCACTTTCAAGTAACTACGGTAGAAGTTCAAAAAATCATCACCTCCTTAAAACCCTCGAACTGCAAAGGGGACAGCTGTCCCGCCCAGATCATAAAATATGCAGCTAGAGATCTATTTCCCTTCATCACTAAACTTATTAACCTATCATTCATCAATAACTCAGTCCCCAGCAACCTAAAACAATCGTGGGTTCTCCCACTCTTGAAAAAACAATCTCTAGACCCAGTCATACCCACCAGCTATAGACCCATCACCACAGTCCCTTTCCTATTAAAAATCCTGGACAGAGTCGCCTACATCCAAATTCAGGATTATTTGGAATCCAACTAACTGCTAGGAATTAGTCAATCTGGCTTTAGACCTCAGCATGGAACAAAAACTGCCCTTGTTGATCTCAAAAGTCAGATTGATGAAATCAAAGACAAAGGCAATGCCGCAATCCTACTCTTCTTAGACCTATCGACGGCCTTCGACCTGGTCGACCACAAAATCCTCTGTAGCCATCTAGCGTCCGCAGCTCACTTCTCCTCCTCTGCCGTCACCTGGATACAATCCTTTCTGGAAAACAGAACCATGCGGGTCTTCTGTACAACAGCTGCAGCTGACCCCATCCCCATCTCTTGCGGGGTCTCACAAGGCTCCTGTGTCTCCCACACTTTGTATAACATATTTACAAAGCCACTATTTGACCAACTGGACCGTCTGGGTGTCACCTACAAAATTACGCAGATGACACCCAGATACTCCTCACCATCACTGGCAACTACCATGAAGACTTTACCAGGATTAACGAAATATCATGGCCTCTGCCTGAATGATGAGAAGACGGAGCTCCTCGTCGGCTCTCCTAGTAACTTGTCTAAACTTAATCCTAATTACAACAACATCATTATCGATGGTCACATCTTCCCTATTGCTAAAAGCGTGAAAACTCTCGGCTTTTACCTTGATGCCAACTGTAACCTCTCCAAACAAACCAACATGATCGCCTCAGATTCCGCTTACACCGGCAAGCTTATTAGGGCCAGTAGACCTTTCCCATCACCCAACAGCTGCCTCACTCTTGCTAGAGCCCTCAAACAGTCCTAGCTGGACTACTGCAATAGCCTGTACCTAGGTGCTAACCAATCCATAATTAAACTACAAGTACTTCAAAACAACACTCTACGTGCAGCACTTAACATCCCCAGGCGAGAGCACATCTCTGCGGCTAGGAAATCGTGCAAATGGCTCTCATACTACAAAAAATTGATCTGAAAACCATTTGCCTCGCATACAAGGCTCTGAACCACCTAGCCCCACGATATCTCACCAATAAATTTACCATGAAACCTGCCATTAGAACCACTTGATCCTCCAACACCTTATGCTTGACAGTGCCGAGATTCTCCTTAAAAAGAGCTGGAGGGGCCAGCTTCACAGTACTTGCCTCTCTACTCTGGAACTCACTTCCACTCAACATTAAAGCCATTCAATCCTTTCAGATCTTCAGGAAACATGTTATCGGCTGGCTCCTGAACAAAGAGTAGCCCCATAGACTTGTGGTTCACCTTCTGCTTAAATATGTCTGAACTCTGCTAACAGTTGCTGTACCTGTAATTGTAGTACCCGAGATATGGGCGTACACCCCTCTACTGCTTAACTATGATTGTATACTCTGTAAACTGCTGTACATTGAAACTGTATATACCATAATATGTAACGGTCTCCTTAAGTGCCCTTCTACCTCCGGGTTCGGAGCGCTATATAGGTGTAATTGGTGCAATGGGTGTTTCGGTGGTGTAGTTGAGGTACCAGGAATCAATGAAATATTGGGAAAAGCCGGGATTTATGGACCTTGCTGAATTTGATGTGGTTTTCAGTGTTGCGAATGTGTAGCAGTAGGGAGTTCCAGATGATTGGCGCTTCGAGGGAGAAGGAAAAACCACCAAGCATTGCAGAGTTGTAATGTGGGATCACTAGGCGAAATGCTGTGTGTGATCTGAGGTTCCTAGAGGGTTGATAGGGAGCAATTTTGTCTCAGAGGAATTCCGGGCCGGTGTAGTGAACTGCGCGGTGGGTGATACACATGGCTTTAAAGATGGTGCTTCGAGCAATCGGGAGCAAGTGGAGGATTCTTAGAGTAGGGCTGATGTGTTCTCTGGCGGGCAGGTTAACGAGCTGGTGTGCTGCCGCGTTTTGGATTCCTTGGAGTTTCCTTAGTTGAGATCTCGGGGCTCCTAGATAGAGGCAGTTTGCGTAGTCTAGACAGGACAGGATGATGGTGTTGATGGTCGAGAAAAGGTGGGGGTAGGTGAGGTAAGGGAAGATACACCTGAGAATGCGCAAGTGGTAGAAGCTGGATTGGATATGATGGTGGTGTGTTGGGTGACGGATAAGTCTGAGTCCAACATGCGTCCAAAGTTTACCACGTTAGAGATTGCCGGTGTTTGTCCTAGCGGTTTGCGCCACGGGATTGGTTGGGGGAGGAGCGTTGTGTTCCCACAAACTAGGATTTCAGTTTTCCCAGGGTTGAGGATGAGGTGATTGGTCGTCATCCAGTGGTCGATATCAGAGAGGCATGACGACAGGGATGGATTGCTAGAGCCTTGGGATTTTGGAATTTTGAGGATGATCTGTGTGTCGTCTGCATAGTTGCAGCAGGTAAGATTGTGCGAGCGGATGATTGCGGGAAGGGGCTATAGGTAGAAATTGAAGATTAGGGGTTCCATGTGTTAAAAACGCGGCAAAAATGGCTGTGAACACAAAATATCAAATGGCCGGGGGACACCCCCGAAACCCCTGTACCCATTATACCATTTAAGGGTAGCGGGGGACACCCCGCAACCCTTGCTCCCCTTAAATGGTGTACACCTTTAACACGGAAAACCACCACATGTTTGCTGCGATTTTTTGTAAAGTCGACATTTTGGCAGCAATTTTATCACTGCATACCAGATTAGGGGTCAAATGGATGCTCCTTGAGGGACACCTTTACTTACTGGTCGTTATGTGGATGTGAACTGGTGAGGTGCATGATTTGTGATGATTTGAGATAAAGGAGCAGATCCAAGAGAGGACTGTGCCTCTGATTCCTAGTGTTCGTAGACTCTCTAGTAGGATGGAGTGACCAATGCTATCAAAGGCTGCCGAGAGGTCTAGCAGGATGGGAACAGTGGAGCCTTCCCAGTTGGCTGTTCTTTTTAGGTAGTCCCAGATGGAGACTAGGGAAGATTCTGTTTCCCTTAGTGGTCTGAAACCTAATTGTGCAGGGTCTAGGAGGTTGTTGGCTTCGGCAAACTGGCCAAGCGGTTTGTATGCATCGCAGTCCAAGAGTTTGGCGATGAAGCGCGTATTGGAGATAGGCAGGTAGTTTTAGGGTAGGAGTGGGTCGAGCGTCGTTTTTATGAGGATAGGTTTGATGTAGGATGTTTTAGGGCTTTCGGGGAAAGATCCTGATGCGAGTGGTTAAGGATTGAGCGTGCAACAATACCTGCACAGGTCATGGTTAGGATATTTTTGAGGGTGGGCAGGGATCCTTAGGAGAGCCTGACGGGCGGCTGGCTGCTACCAGCGAGAGGAATTCTTGATGTGTGATGGTACAGAAAGTCAAGGAAATGTGTCTGCGAGGGGTTTTAGACTGGGTCTGTGGGCGTGTGGGAGGCGGCGGTATACGTTTTAGTTTAAAGATGATGACGGAGTGTCTTTCGTTGGCGGCATTGTGGAAGTGGAGCAAAAGGGTGTCACATAGGGCTTGGGAGCTCGGAGGGGCAGACTAGAGCATGCAGGGGATTTTAATTTGGTTAGGATTCTATGTAGTTCCTTGCTCGGATTGCGAGCATTTAGGATTCGGCTTCCATAGAATCTTTTCTTGCTTTTATTGATTTCCCGTCTGTATATTTGGGTTGACCTTGCTAGGGCGGTATTGTTCTGGGCTGACGGGTCGGCTCTCCAAGCCCGTTCCAGACGGTGCTTGAGAGTTGAGTGATTTGAGATTGGCAGTGAACCACCTAGGCGTTGGTTCTGATCTCCGCAAGCTCCGTTTAGTTGTGGTGAGGGGTGTGAGGACATTTGTAAGCCAGAGGTCGAAGGATTTGATTGTTGGAGGTCCTTCCTGGAGGTGAAGTGTATGGAGAGAGTTGAGCGAGTGCTCTATATCTGGGGTGATTACAACTTCCATAGTGGGAATGTAGAAGGGGAGGTTGGCAGTGGTTGCGTGCGGCCTTGAACGCTCAGAGGTATGAAGAAGTACAATGCTGAGTGATCGGTCCATGACAGAGGGTGCAGGGGCTGGGTAGATATTTTTGTGGTGCTGAAGATCGCGTCGTGGGTGTGACCTCTCGTGTGGGTAGGGGTGGAGATGTAGTGGTTCAGGATGAGTGATTCCAGGGTGTCTGAGTGGTCTGGTCATAGGGTTTGACGGGGAGTTGAACCAAATGTTAAAATCCCTTAGGATGGTGACTGTTGGGTGTAGGATGAGGTTGGGGGCCAGTGCTTCACCAAATGTGTCTGCGAAATGTTTGTGGTAGCCGAGGGTTCTGTAGAGGAGTAGGATACTGTGTGAGGTGGAGAGTTTGAGTTGGGGTTTTACCAGGAGGGATTCGTAGTCTGTGGTGCTGGTGGAGGTGCCCTTGGTTATTAGCTTGAATTGGTGTTGTTGTAGTATTGCGAGCTCCCCTCCCCTCCGTGATCTGTTCCAGACAGTGAGGTTGTAGCCAGGTGGGAAGGTCTTATGCGCGAAGGGTTTGTAGTCATCGGAAAACCAGGTCTCAGTGATGAAAGTATGTCTGGGTTTTCATTTGTGATGAGGTCGAAGATGTGGAGTTTATTTTTGGAAACTGACCTGGCGTTGATGGGGGTGCAGGATATTTGGTGGGTTGCCCTTGTGGGTGCTGGATGGGTAGGGTTGTGGGGGATAGGGTGGGCTGATGTGGGGGTGAGCGCTGCAGGGTGTGTGACAAGGTGAGAGGTGGTGGTGGTGGAATGTCGAGGAGAAGGAACAACTGAAGTGGGGGTAGAGGGAGGGGAGTAGGGATAGGACTGGGTTAGGTGCAGGTGGGGATGTTTCGCTTCTGTACCGCAGTGGCAGTGGTTGCAAACTGTATTGGAGGAAAGGCGATGCTAGGGTGGGTATAAGGTGCATTTGGTCTCGGCCTTTCCTTGACCTGTGGGCAGTACTGGGTGTGTGGGTGAGGGTGTGAGGGACTCTTGAGTGTGGGGTTTTGGGTATGGCTGCTCTTGCTGCACCAAGGCTGGGGAAGTGGGAGGTGCTGTGTAGTTGATTGGAGACAGTATGAACGAGAAGGGTCAGTGGGTGGATGGTGGCGACGGTGGGCATATTACGTGCCTCACTGCGTTGTCCGATGTGTTCCGTGGGGCAAGGTTCTCTATTCCCTCTCTCCATCTTGCTACTCTTATTTGCACAGAGCAGATCTACAGGTGGGACAGGGTGAGGAGGGATGGTCTGGAGAGGGTGGGGAATAGGTATGGAATATGGAGAAAAAAAAACCTCCCTATTCAGGAAATGTATGACTCTGGGTAGCACCCACTATTTGAGATCTTGACATGCAGTGATTTAACATACAGGGATAGGTGGTTTGGGATCTGGAAAGAGAAATGTATGGCCCTACTTAGATCTGGTGATATTCCATTAGGAATACTGATTGAAAATCCACAGAAGGTGAAAAAAAAATATGCAAGACTGCGATTGGATTACGACCCAGGAGCTCAGAAAAGAAAGTAATTGATTGTTGTGGTTTGACAGAGGGAGTACAATTCTAAATCGAATTCCTTTGTACTTGCAAAGGTTTCCTTCAGCTCATTATCAGGAGTTGCTTATGAGATTGCGTTTTAACATTCTCCCAACAAGAGAAGTTCAGCTGGCCATGATGCTAATAGGAAAGGAAGAGGCAGGCTGTAGATCTTGTGACGACGTGTAAAGCCCTGGTGGAGCCAAGGACTCATTATTTGGAAGCCTTTTTGGATCAGGCCCATGTCCCTATCAGCTAGGGACTTGTGGGAAATGTTTCTAATAGGGGAACAAATCAGTTTGGTTTTAGAAGGTATGAAATTTGTTGAATTTATTTTCGAATAAGGATGAAGAACTAATTTGTTTTTAAAGATGATTGAATGTAATGATTTATGTGGTATTTTATTGAACCAGCTGGGTAAATTGTGATTGGATATGATGCTTTGTAATCTTTTATTTTAATAAAAAATTAAAAGCAAATACAAAAAAAATCCCCCAAACTCTTAGTATCAGTCTGTACTAACTCAGGACCTTGGTAGAGCGGCAGAGCAGTCAGGCTTATTTTAAGAGGACGTGAGCAGTAGGTAATTACACTGAACCCAGTTTGACGTGTACCTCAAATAAGCACTTTGAATTATAATTTATATAAAATTATACATTATATTTACACCAGAATCACTATAAATACCTCATACATTTAAACTAGAACACTTCAGAATACTTTTGGATATACTTCAAAGGACACACTCAGTTTTGTGTTTGTCCGCCGTTACCTTTGTTGCATCGTTAGAAAGGGAAAAGACAATGCTATCGTATTATCACCAATTACGCGTCCATGCGGTTCTTGGCAGAGTTAAGTTCTTGGTAAAGCTTACTCTGCAAAAACATACAAGAAAGTAAAAGTAAGGAAAATGGTTAGAGTAACACTAGCCTGGTTCAAGGTTCTAGAGTTTTTTTTTTGCACAGCAAGTCTTTGAAGTCCAAACAATGCCACCCAACTTAAAGGCAGTTCGGAAAGGGCTCAAGGTCTTGACAAGCAGCAGAATAAGAAGAGCTCCTGTGAATTTCTTCCGGTCTGTAATCCTTTAGAAGTAGCAAGTTAATAACCATCGATGGAGTCCCTAAATAGGACTTGAAGGGACACAAAGAGCAGCTTGAGTCAGAGGGGGTTACCCTTGACACCTCTACATGCACTCCAACATTATGGAGCGACTTTCTGAAATTAGGTAAGCAATAACCTTTCCCCCCACAATACCTTAGGTTAGAAGAAATGTTTGTGCTGGATGCTCCGCGATGTTGCAGCTCTGTACCCGACCTCTGGATTCCTTGGTTTGATGACAGAAGGTAGGACAATGAGCAGCAGTCTCGAGGGAGGACCTGGGGCACTACTTTTCAGCAACTTTTTGGTTCACGCTGCGGTTCTGGCACCTGGTTCTGGTGAACAGAGACCCTTGGGATACCCTTGTGGCACCCGTGGGTGGGGGTACCACCCTGTACCCCTAGTGTATGTTTTGGGCACCTGTGTGTGGCCCATAGAGCAGGTTATGGGCTGGTGGCAGCTCCATGCTGAATTTGAGAGGTGCTTTGAGTATCCTCCAGTTTGGGATAGCCAGGCGCTGCCATAGGAATCAGTGGATTCCTGATAGAAGGCAGATGGCACCTGTGGCCTCTTGGTTTCTATGACCTGTTATCTTGTTTTCCCAAAGTCCTGGGAAGCCCTGACTCTGTCCCTTTGACTGACTGGCTGTTGGGTGGAAGAACCATATATGGTATTGTGGGGGAAGTCCAGGCCAGACTGGAACCTTCCCAGTGACTGTATGCTGTGGGTACACCCTTGGGGTGGGACCTGGGTGAATGGAGTGTGTGACCAATATGCACTTCATGTTATGGGTGTCTGGTATCTGTGTGTGTGACACAAAGAATGAGACATCCATGCCCGAAACTGACATGAATGCATGGTGTGCTGAAAGACTGGGTGCTTTCCCCAACCCACATTCCTTGTTATGGGCGTCTGGATGGAAGAGAATGGCCTGAATGCCCTGTGAGCCTGATTGGCTGCCTGCCTGCATGAATGCCCTTCTGAATGATTGGCTGCCCGAGCTTGGCTCGGCAGTGTGAATGAGAGACAGAACTGTATATCTGGGGACCTCTCACTTACCAGAATTGTTCAGAAGCTGAAGTCGAAACTTGATGCTTAACATTGAAGCCCAGCTGGAAGAAGGTGGTCTTGCTGCTGCTTTCCGTCATCGAAATCCGAAACATGTTGCGTCTGTCAAGGACTAATCCAAGAGGACCTGGCTAGGAGACCTCTTCCAGAGCTACATGCAGAAAGCTAACCTTCACCAAGGAACCCTACAAGCCATTCCTAAAAGACTGTGACCCGAGACTGGGACCGCTGAGGAATCCTGAAGTGAAGCACTCGGACAGCGAAGTCCATCGTCGTCGAACAGGGTCCGGAGGTTTGCTGTAACTGCTGGAAACCTGTGGTGTCTTGTTACCCAGAATCGGGGACAGCTTGATGTGCTGCTCCATGACTGAAAGCCCCGCCGCTCCACCTTTTGCCTAAGACATTTGAAATCGAAGGACTCCCTTGCCATCACCGTCGACCGCTTTGTCCCACCGGAAAAAAGTGAGGTCGTCGACGAGCAGAGGAGAATCTGCCGCTAGGTTTTCCACCACCCGAAGTCCACACAGACAGACCAACAAAGATCCGAAAGCAAGCAGAGGTCGAGTCACAAATGTCGACCCCAACGCCGACACCAGATGCCCGCTGCCGGGCCTATGTTCTTCATTGATCTGCCTTGCGGCAATGTCATCGAGCTGCACCGCACGCCTCATCTTCCCATGACGTCCAAGATCGCTCATCGACGAGCACCGCGAAGGTCGAAGCTGCGCTCTCGATGACAGTGTTCACATTTTCTTCCAGGAATCTCAACGCCCTGTGGCTCCTACTCTAAAGGGAGCTCACCCACAAGGGATCCGTCGACGAACCGTCGAAGAAACTCTGCCAAACTCTGGTACATTGGGGTAGTAGAACATTTTAGCAAGAAACAAGACTATTTTAAACATATATGGACTGGGCTTGTTGATACACTTTATTTACAGGTTGCCCAGGTTTCATGGTAGTGTAACAAAGTATTCTGCCATCGTTTAACCTAACTTGTCTTCCTTCCTAAGTCTGATGTTGATTCAGATTACTATTTGATTTATATGCCATTGGAACTGTCAGCAGTTGATGCTTTTTAAAGGAGTCAAGAGTTAACTGTGGTACCACAGGGGGGCATGCTTAGCCAGCCATGTAGGAGGCTAAAGGACTCCGGAGCTCTGACGATCCGGCATACATCCTGGGGAAACCTGCCTTCCCTGCTGGAAAATCCTTGCCCAAAAGATAGGATTGTACAGGGGAAGGCAAGCGGCGCGTAGTGCGCGCAACAAGAAATAAAATCGCACACTATAGAAGGAGATGACCCGAAACTAAACTTCTCGCGGACCCGAGGGGCACCAACCAAAATGGCCGCCATGCCCCATAACAAAGAATTCGGGAGCGAGACGCAGCGGTGCGGTTGCGGAGGAGCCCCGCAGTGAACACCCACGGACCCGACAACGAGAAACTCCAGCATTGGGACTGCACCACACGGAAGAAGGAGGAGCACACACGGCAAGCAGTGAGCCGGCACCCGGGACTCTTTTATGCCCCAGTACGACCCTGGTGGAGAAGGGGTGCTTACGGCAGGCAGTGACTCTATAGAAGCGACTGCTGCTGGCCACCCCCTGCAGTCAGACCCTCCAGGCATCAGCTGACTGGGAAAGCGCAGACCAGCAACACTGTGGGGAACAAACTACTTGTTGCATGTGTTCCCTGAATCAGGGCATTGGACACTCGATAGGCTTTCTGCCGTGTCCTTCTGGGGTAAGCAACCTGATATGGAGTCAATCCGTACGACGTGACATTAAGGACCAGGAAGACACTGATATGATATGGCATTTGTAACGCGCCTATACACAAGTGTTTCAAGGCGCGACGAGGCAGGGGGGGAAACAAGGGGAGACAGACAACGATCTTACTAGGCAAGGTGTCATTCAGATCGCGCAAGTGCAAGGGTAGAGGGGAAGGGAAAAGTGCATGGGGGAAAGGGAGAGGGGAAAGTGCAGTACAGGGTTATTAGCATACAGCATACAGGATAAATAACAAGGGCCAGCTGGTGGCAAGTGCGAGGTAAGTGCAGACAAGTGCTGGGAAGGGGGGGCTGTATGGATACAGACACAGTCCCGTAGTGCAGGGGTTGCCGTGGAGGCAGTGCAGGGGAGAGTGGCTGGGCCGAGAACGGTGAATGGCCCAGTTGCAGATTCAGTGCAGTTTCAGTAGTATTAGCAGGGGAGAGGGGGAGAGAAAGCGGAGGCAAAGAGGAAGGTTTTGAGGTGCTTCCGGAACCGGAGGTGGTTCTCCTCAAGTTTCAGGGAGGCAGGAAGGCTGTTCCAGAGGGAGGCCCCTGCAGTGGAAAGAGATCTGCCCCCAACTCGTTGTTTGGAGAAGCGGCTGACCCTGAGGGAGTTGGAGGCGGATGAGGGATGACCCTAGACACTGGAGTGCGGCGCGTGTAGGCTGAGCTTGGATGTTGCCCTGGCGGGGGTACGCGCTGTGAGGAGGAGGGGCGAAAGGCAGTGCTGGCAGCGCACTCAGGCAATTGTGAGCCACGGACTGCCCGCACAACATGGAACCCTGAACTCCGGTCTGAGATATTGCACGGAGACCAGGGGCACCCCAGGCTCTGGGGAGCACCTGCGGCGTGCCCCCCACAAGGAGCGTGGGGATGTGAAGCGCCAGGTGGATGAGCAGTGAAGAGCGTATCGCCCGGCTCCTGGAGCGGCCCACAGCAACAACATAGAGAGGGCAGAAACAAAGGGGACGAAAGAGGCTGGCCCTCTCAGCAGCTATAGCACAGATGCCTCCAAAACATCAACAACAGAGACAAACAAGGAGCGGACACAGGCAGGGAGCCACGACACCCAATCCCTAAAATGGTCTGCCACGGCAAGTAAATCTAGCAAGACAAGTGGCACAATAGCACAGACTGTGGGCACATAGGGGCTGGCACAAGGAGGCCCATCTGGGTCAGGCAGCCTGAAGTCCATACCAGCCCGATGGGACCACAAAAGCAGCTGGAATCTAGGCGCTGAAGGACGCCCAGTGGTGACATGATCTAGGCCAACTGGGCAAGGATCATTGGACGGACAGACCTAGAGCCCATACGTGCTGAAGCGCACCTCCGCAGACAAGGGAGGGGGAGGCCTGGACAAGACACACGCAGCTCACACGGAGCACTGCACTGGGTTGCCCCACAATGCAACACCGCTGGGGCGGACACCAGCTAAAGCGCAGAGAGGCGGCGCAGGGGATGCAAAGCAGTGGGACTAACCTAGATAGTACTAGGTTGAACAAACTCAAAAGAGACCACTTCCCAGGGAGCGAACGACCGGGCTACCCACACACACAAGGCTGGGCCCATGACAGTGGCAATACACTGCAACGTCCGGAACAGGAGGCTCGCTTACCCGGCACAGCAACAGACATGGCGACCAAGCTCAACAAAACAAAAGGGAAATAGCCTACGATGGATGACTACGCCAAGACCCCGCAATCAACGGAGGGCACCAGGAGCAAGGACAGAAGCGCCCAACCGGACGCATCACCAGCGCGGGATGACCGGCATATCCTGGAAGCTATTGCAGACCTGAAAGCAGCGTGGGAAACTAAACTGG
This sequence comes from Ambystoma mexicanum, assembly GCF_040938575.1. Classification (NCBI taxonomy): domain Eukaryota; kingdom Metazoa; phylum Chordata; class Amphibia; order Caudata; family Ambystomatidae; genus Ambystoma; species Ambystoma mexicanum. The sequence continues at coordinate 276,276,310 of NC_090927.1, read as the reverse complement.
AAGCTGCCATGACCACACTGAAGGTGGCACTGGAATCCAAAACAGACGCAGTGCAAATAGACCTGAACCACCTCAGACAAGATGTAAAGGCAATAGCGGACCGCACAGGAGAACTGGAAAAAGAAGTAGGGGCCAACACAGCGGCTTGCGCCTCACACCCCTCGGAGATCCATGCGCTGCGACAGCAGGTGGGAAACCTGGAGAGCAGAGCCGAAAAAGCAGAGAGACGGGCACGAAGGAACAATATACGCATCGTGGGGCTTCCCGAAGGAGAAGAGGGGGCGAACCCCACAGAGTACGTTGAATCCATGCTGTTGTAAGAGATAGAAGGAGGTATACTTACCCAGGGATTCGTTGTCGAAAGGGCGCATAGAGCCCTGACAAGGAGGCTTCCTCCGGGAGCCCCCCCGCCTCCGAGACCCATCATAGCTAAAATATTAAACTACTGCGACAGGGAAAGGATAATGGAACACTTCTGCAAGGGAGGCACAATTCAGAGGGCGTCCGCCTCAACAGCATACCCTGACTATACTCTCCAGGTGCAACAACGACGACTAAATTTTGGAGCAGTTAAGCGGTGGCTTCGGCAATCGGGCCATAAATACATACTGTTATACCTGGCGAGACTGAAGGTATTTCACAAGAACAGGACACTGTTTTTTGACACCCCAGAGGAAGCGTCAGATTGGTTGGATGCACAAAATTGCCCGGAAGGAAAGGAAGACCAGAAAGGAAGCGGTGCAGAGAAATGACACAGATACCCGGAGAGCGAGGTGCTGTATAAAGATGTAACAATGGGACTTGATTATAGTTGTGCTAGATAATGGGAAGGCAGCGCACTGTGACACAACAGAGAAAAAGAGCACCGAACCTCACAACCCTTTAGATAGGTTAGTTAGGTTACCAGCAGAGCGGTAACCTCCTGCTGGGTGCCTGGTACCGGTGTAGTTGGACGGGACCAAATGCGGGATCGCCTGAGATCCAGGGATGGAGCTGGGCAACAGTTCGGGTTGGTATGGGAGGGAGTTGGGGAGTTTGAAGTGGTAGTGGTTAGGGAACGAGCATGCACCCGCGCGCCTCCGTGCGCAACCCAAGATGAGCATTCTCGGGCTGGAAATAATGTAGGGAGGGATGGGAGGAGAGACGAATGGGGGATGGGTGACCTCAGAATGATAACCTGGAACGTCAGGGGGCTTAACACCTATCTGAAGAGGAATAAAGTGATGATGTACTTGGAGGCAAAAAATAGACATAGCCCTGCTGCAAGAGACCCACCTCACAAAGGAGAAACAGGAGGCAATTAAAAAAAAGTGGAAGGGCACTACCGTCGGTGCCACATACTCAGCATATGCCAGGGGGGTGATCATATGGGTTGCACAACAGGTGCCTCTTCAGATACTATAGACTGTGGTGGAGCTAGATGGGAGGATGGTGGTGCTCCGGGGCCTCTTGGAGAATAGGGAAATAAGCATCATAAATACATATGCCCCCAACCAAGATACTGTGACTTACTATAAAAGGATATATAGAAAGATCAGCCCCCTCACCGGTGAGGCGATCATATGGGGCTGGGGGAGGGGACTTTAACTGTACGCTAGACCCTAAATTAGACAGATCGGACACGAAGTTCGATAAACCTACACCCGAAGCTAGAGCACTAGGAGCCTTACTGAGGGACTTTGGGCTTGAAGATATATGGAGACAGCAGCACCCGACAGCAAGACACTATTCTCACTACGCGGCCCCGCATTATTTGTATACGAGGTAGGATTATATGTTCACCACTGCCGGAATAGCAAGGGAGGTGGTGGGCTCAGAATACAAAGCCAGGATACTGTCGGACCATTCCCCTATGGTTCTGGAATGGAGGCATCAGCCCCCAAGAGCCAGAATTCCAACATGGAAACTCAGAGCAGAGGCGCTGAGAGACGCCACATTCCGAGAGGACCTACGGGAAGAGATAATAAGCTACTTTGAACATAACACAGGGAGCGTGGAATCGGAGGGGACCCTGTGGGAGGCCTTCAAGGTAGTAATTAGGGGGAAGGCCATTTCTAATTCTAAAGGGCTTCAGAGGGATATAGAGCGAGAGCCGCAGGATATTGAAAAGAGGTTGGAAACAATAATGGAAAAAGAGGGAACCTCGCAGGAACAGGCGGAAGGGGCGAGCCAACTGCAATTGGCGGGCGGGGAGCTATGGGATAGGCTCAGCAACCTGAATTACAAGAAATATGTCGAACAGCAACATGCTGGAGGGGACAAACCAGGGAGGCTGCTAGCATGGCTATATAAAAACGAGGAACAATGGCCTCCAATTAGAGAGATAGTGGGAGAGGCGGTACAGGTTTGGAATACTCAAGAAACGGTGAACGAGAGATTCCTCGGATTCTATAAACACCTCTATGCAGATCCGGGGGAGGACATGGCGAGGGAAACGCAAGAGGTCCTGGGAGACATAGGATTGCCCAAACTAAGTGCAGAAGATGGAGAGAACCTAGAAGCCCCAGTTACACTGGAGGAACTAGAGGCAGTGGTGATGCATCTACCCATGTGCAAAGCCCCAGGCACGGACGGGCTACCCAGCGACTTTTATAGAACATACAGACAAGAGATCCTTCCTCCGTTACTGGCCATGCTGAACGAGGCATATGAGAAAGGGAGACTGCCTGAGAGGTGGTAATCATTCCCCTCCTTAAACCAGGCAAGTCCAGCATGGATTTTGGGTCTTTCAGACCATTCTCGATGCTGAACCAAGACAGCAAGATCCTTACGGCATTACTCGCTAATAGACTCAAGCCGATGATAAACTAATACACCCAGACAAAACTGGGTATGTTCCGGGTAGGAGCATATCCGATAATCATAGGAGGCTTCACCACATCATAGAGCAGACCGAGAGTGACCGAGACGAAATAGTTTCGCTGGATGCAGTCAAGGCATTTGACTCGGTCCGATGGCCATGGCTGATGGCGGCTTTGAAGGGATTCGGGATGGGACCTGGTTCAGGGGATGAAAATGTTGTACAGCACCTCCACAGCCTGAGAAAAAAACAGGAAAGATCATATCGGAGAGTTGCCAACCAGGTAGAGGCACTAGGCAGGGCTGTGATGCTGGAAATGCATCAGAGGGACAGGGCCTCTGAATCCTTGTCCTTTACTGCTTTTAATCGTGTGTTCTGTCATGTTTTCTGCCCAGGAGTCCATGTGGGACTCCTGGCAGTGCAGCTCTCTCTTTTGGTTTGGTGAACAGACCCATGGGATACCCTTATGGCACCCATGGGTAGGGGTACAACCCTGTACCCCTAGTGTATGTTTTTGGGCACCTGTGGGTGGCCCACAGAGCAGGGTATGGGCTGGTGGCAGCTCCATGCTGAATTTGACAGGTGCTCTGGGTGTCCTCCATTTTGGGATACCCAGGCCCTGCCATTGGGATCAGTTGATTCCTGATAGAAAACAAGATGGCCCCTGTGGCCTCTTGCTTTCTATTGCCTGTTATCTTGTTTTCCCAAAGTCCTGGGAAGCCCTGCCTCTGTCCCTTCCCCCTGACTGGCTGTTGGGTGGAAGTTCCATATATGGTGTTGTTGTGAAGGCCCAGCTAGACTGACTGGAGCCTTCCCAGTGACTATGTTGTGGGTACCTCCTGTGGGTGGGACCTGGGTGAATGGAGTGTGTGACCAATATACACTCCTTGTTGTGGTTGTCTGGTTTCTAGCATGAGAGACAAAGACTGAGACAGCCCTGCCCGAAACTGGCCTGAATGCAGTGTGTAGTGTTGAATGGCTGGGTACTTGTCCCAATCCACATTCCTTGTTGTGTGTGTCTGAAAGGGAGGAGTGTGGCCTGAATGCGCTGTGTGCCTGATTGGCTGACTGGCTGCATGAATGCCCTTCTGTATGATTGGCTGCTGAGTGTGTGCCAGCAGTGTGGATGAGAGACAGAATAGTATATCTGGGAACCTCTCACCACTGGTAGGAGGTTCAGGAACGTTCAGAAACGTTCAGAAGCGTCCTGGAGCTGAGTCTCCACTCTAAGAGTAACTGGAACTGCTGATCCTCGACGTCCAGCTGGAAGAAGACGACTTGCTGTTGCATTTGCTTCGACCGATCCGAAGGCTGCCGAAATCGTCGAAGACTGACCCGAGAGAGGACCTGGTAAGGCGCCCTCTTCCCGTGCTCCGAGGGACCATCGAGCACCGCTCCATCTTCGCCGAAGCGTCCTGGAAGACAGACCCTCGAAAGGCTGCCGACCCGAGACGGGACCGCCGAGGAGATCGAAGTGAAGCACCCGGACATCAACGCCGTCGAAGTCCATTGCCGTCGACCAGGGTTCGCAGGTTTGTGTAACCGCTGGAGGCCCGTCGAAGTTGTGTTGCCCAGCCGTGGGAACCACTTGACGCCGTGCCGCCGACGACCGGAGCCGTCCGCTACTTGCCTAAGAACTTTCGAATCGAAGGACTCCCTCGTCCGCACCGTCGACCGCTTTATCCTGCCGGAGAAAGTCGAGGACGACCAACGCGCCGAGGAGAAACCTGCCGGTGGGTTTCCCGCCACCCGAAGACCACAAAGACTCGAACGACTCGACGCCCTTGCTGGGCCTCCGTCTGAACAATCTTTGCGGTCCAGAACTATTGTCACCGAGGTGCCCCGCACGCCTCTGCCTTGCAGGACGCCGACGAGCACCGCTCGGACGAAGCTGCCGCCTCATCGACGCCGTTCTACCCTGTTTGTCGACGGACGTTCGACGCCCCGTGTCTCCCGCTTGAAAGGGGGTCGCTCAAGAAGGATCTGTCGACGCCTCTTCGAAGAACTTGACTCCACCAGGTACATTGGGGGTGTAAAAACATTATAGGAGGGAATAAGACTTGCAGAACAATATATGGACTGGGCTTGTGCTATATCTTTATTTTACAGGTTGCCCAGGTGGGGGGATCTCCACACAGAACTGTGCCTAGTGGTAGGGGCCAGTATTCTGCCTATTGCTCAACCATCTTATTTTCTCTCCTCTCTCTATTGCTGGTTTCACTCTATTGATCTGTGTGACATTGTACAGTATTGTTGATGCACTTTAATGAGATCTAATACAAAGGGTGGTACCACTTTAGAATTGTATATAATTGCCATTGTTGATTTTCCCGAGTACAAAGTGAGTTATTATGATAAGTGTACATAACCTTAAATATTGATTATATAAAGACTGTGTTCTAACCAATACAGTGTGTGGACATTCCTTTGTGGGGGCTTGGGGACTACACCGTACTTAAGAACCAGCCTGCATCACCTCCTGAGAAGTTAGGCCTTGATTGTTCGACCATTGCTACCGTACTAGAGAATCTTGGCTGGGGTCCTCTGTGCCTCTCTTCTACCATATAGAGAGCAGAAGTACAGACACCCCCCACCGGTCCTTTACAAGGGCTGTCCGTGGTCGCCGATGCTGTATATACTTGCACTGCAATACATCTTAGAAGTGATGCAACGCTATGCGGCTTTCTCCGGGATAACAGTCAACCCCAAAAAATCAAGTATGTTTCCCCTGGGCAGATACAAAGGCATTCCACGGACAAACCTGCCCCCTCTGCGGATAGCTTGGCAGACCAAAACGTTCAGATACCTGGGGATCAACATTTATCATACGGCAGCGGCGGAGCACAAACAACACAGAGAAAGCAGTAGAGGGCGTACAAAATTGCATGGAATTTTGGGCTAAACTCCCCCTGGCTATGGTAGAGAGGGCAGCCCTGCTTAAAATGGTGGTCCTGTCCAGGCTACTGCATTTTTTCACAAACATCCCATACATGGTGCCCAGGCGCTTATTTACTAAACTGCACAGCCTGTGCAGGGGATTCTTGTGGCATAACACAAGAAACAGAGTGGCCCTGTGGAAACTACAGAATGCGTATGACAGAGGGTGGATAAATTTACTGAATTTTGAAATATACCACCTGGCGGCACACCTACAATACGTAGCCGGGTGGCTGGTGGAGGACGAGACAGCAGAATACAGGCTGCTGAAAGGGGAGAGTGCCCCATACTTCCTACGAGAACTAATATGGCTACCCAAACCAGAGATGCGGGGGAGACCGAGATTGTTAACACTGGGCTGGGAGGTCTTGCACAAGGCGTGACGGACCATGGGAGGCCCAGCCACGTGCTCCCCGCAGGCGCCACAGATGACCAACTAAGAAAAATGATCCGGAAATATTGGGAGCCAGTGGGCCTAGCCACCATGGGGGATATTTGCAAGAGGGGGAGGCCATGGATTTCCAAACAATAGTGGACGGAACCGGGGTACAGCTGGGACAGCATATCACATATAACAGAATAGTCAAAAGAGTGAAAGAAACATGGTCCGGAATAGCGCTAGCGGAGCAACCGGATACGGCTATCGAAACAATGTATGACATCTCGGAGGAAGGGCATGAGATGAACAAGTTACTTTCTTACCTGGTAACGTTCTTTCGATGGGATGGTCAGACGACGTATTCCATATCTATGACATGTAATCACCACAGCACAGCTGTGGTGATTACATGTCATAGATATGGAATACGTCGGAGGACCCAATCCCCTCGAAATCTAGGATATACGAATTAGATATGTCAAGAGTGGGAAAAGAGCTGATCGAACTAAGGTGGGACTGGGAGGAGGAGGCGGGAGAAGCCATGCAAGACGGGCAATGGGAGAGGGCTCAAAGATACTACAAGAAGGTGTCCAGAAATGCCAGGTTACAACAAATTCAACTGTATATCACCCACAGAGCATATATGACCCACCAAATGATAGCGAAATTCGTGAACGCAGAGGCACAGAAATGTCCTAAGTGTGGATAGTAGAGAGCCTGGATGGTTCACATGTTCTGGGCGTGCCCGGAGGTTGGGAAGTTTTGGAGGGAAATTAAACTCTAACTGTCCGAAAAGGGGATTAAATTAGATGTAAAATCCATATGGGCATGCATGCTGGGGGGATTCACCAGGCCACGTAACTTGAGACATGTATGTAAAATCAAAGACCTAGCATACATCCTGGGCAAGAGGAGAATTGCCATGAGCTGGAAAGCTGCTCACAGACCTAGATTGGAGAGGTGGTGGGAGGACCTCCTTAAGTGGGCAGACGCGGAGACAATGGCATGGCATGAGGCGGCTAGCAGAGGGGAGGGAGAAGAAGTGGGACCACTGCTGGAATGGAGACAAATGATAGCATCGCTACACGGGTGCACCCAAAGTGACCCCAGTGACGAGGACCTGCCCGAGAACCAGGAGGAGAACCGATCCTGTGTAACAGAAGCCAGAGGTACAAAAGGGAGTGCTCGAGTTTAAGGGGAAGGGAGGGGGGAAGACATTACGGAGAGAAACATGTAATGTATACTCTGATACACTCCCGACATTTACAGTTGTGTGTGTAAATTGTGTGTTTGTTGTAAAATTAATACAACCATTTTTTAAAAAAACTGGTACCACAGATATTGTACATGTTTACCATATAACATTTGCCAAAGAACAAAGTTCATTATTGATTGTGTTTATTATATGAAGAACTGTGTTATCACATACCAGTGTATGGACATTCCTTTGTGGGGGCTTGGGGACTACCCTGTACTTAAGAACCAGCCTGCATCACTTCCTGAGTGCTTAAGCCTTGGTTGCTCATCCATAGCTACCATAGAGAGAACCTTGGCTGGGGTGCCCTGTGCTTCTACTCTGCCATATAGAGGGCAGGAGTACAGATAACCCCCCCTCCAGTCTTAACACAATGGTACTCCCAGAAGAATAGGAAGGTGGATCTGGGTAAAGTGTCCGTTACTGCTCAGGGCAATACAATCGTGTGGTCAGAGGCCAACCTAAAAGGGCTAAAAAATATATAGGGCGGATAGTTTGCATCCCAGAAAAACTAATAAATCACTGCAATGATGATCTGGGTAAACTATTTTCCCTAATTAAGCCCAGACTCCACATGATGGGGAAGATGGCTGTACAAGGCAGGGATAAGCTTCCAATTTTTGACTACAAGATAACATTGAAAAGTGCCAGCTATGTAAGACTGACGGCCATTAATAAAAATAAGAAAGCTAACATTGGCACCGTGTAATCCAAATATAAGAACTAGATCTGTAGTTATAAAACCAGTCTGGACTCAGCCAATTGGAAAATGGTATATGGCCCGATACATAAGCATGATCCATGGAAATGTTGGTACCTTTATCGTATTTATTTGGCTGCAACTGAAGGAAATTAGTGCCATAGCGGAAGGAGACTGGAAGGCACATGTAAATGGGCCTTACTGGAATCATTCTAACATGAAATGTAAATCCTCCTTTGAATATCTGGGAGGACTAGTACTGAATTTTGAACCCACTGATAACTTAAATATTTTGGCAAGAACAAAACCAAATAGGGCCCCGGGACGGTGCGGGTTAGCCAACGCTGTACTGAAGTCTAATCCTCAGTTCTGGGCCAGAGTGTTGTACCAATTGCTTATCAAATATGTACCCTAGGAGGGATTCCAAGGACTTAACATAATTCAATACGGGTACCCATACTACACACATCTCACGAACGGACCCTAATCAGTACAAGTTGTTAGCTATGTTAGACGCAAGCAGCAAAGTTTTTGCAACAATACTATTCGATTTGATGAATACGTGGTGCAAAGATAAACAGCTACTTAAACCCTTCCTGCTAGGATTTAGGAAAGGCTATTCTACTATCCAGGCCATATGGTCCCTGCACCTGTTGGCGGCTGATGTGTTAAGTGGGACAGATGGTGACCTTTTTCTACGCTTTGTCGTGTAGACGACAGCATTTGATTGTGTCGACAGCCAAATCCTATGGACAAAGCTGGAAAACGGGGTATAAACATCTGCTATAATTTATTAAGACCCTATACAGGGGCACAACTATTACTAGCACCTCTCGCAAGAGGGGGATATTTCCTCCCCATGCCTACCAATAGAGGATTGAAGCAGGGGCGAGTTCTTGCTCCCCTGCTATTCAACCTATATGTGGCCGACATGGGGGAGCATTTCAGTTCACAGCGCACCTTTCCACCGCACATGGGTGGGGTAGCGGTGCCTTGGATCACCTACGCGAATGACACCTTGGCTCAGTTTGCAGAGGTAAACCGCTTGAAGATCAATTATGCAAAGACTGAGTTATGCATATCCCTGGTAAAGGGCAGCGCAGAAGGAGGTTTAGCTAGTATAGACTCTGTACAAGCTTCTTTGAACACATTGGATTGCCGTTGGGAGAGGCAGCTGACAGGACATGCATTACTTACAGTAATAGCATTTCTGATGATTGTATCTGCTTAGATTCACATGCTGTGCATATGGTCCGACATACAGTGGTAACCGCAGAGTATTGCATCTCGTCTTTCGGGGACCGAAAGGGGACGTCGGCATAGGCGTGTCTGTACCACTTTCCCTATTGTGACATGTAGTGTACCCAAAATCCCTCACGAGCCGAGGTCCCTCCGATTGTATTTTTTCTGCCATGAGGGAGCCCAACGCTATTGTGAGTGAGTACATGAAGAAGAGAGAAGTAGTAATACGTCTATGTTCCTTCCACCCTGAGCGGGGAGGTAGGGAGGGCGCATGTGAATCTAAGCAGATACAATCATCAGAAATGCTGTTACAGTAAATAATGTATGTCATCTGATGCTTGTTAATCTGCTTAGAATCACATGCTGTGCATAGACTAGCGAGCAGTACCCGGAGTTGGAGGTGGGTTGTGAGAAGGAACAGTAGAGAAAAGATGTCTCAGTACTGCTTGTCCCACCTGAAAATCAGACCTAGAATGAGTGTCTAGGCAATAGTGTTTTGTAAAGGTGTGTACAGAACTCCAGCTTGCCGCTTTGCAAATGGACTCAAGGGGAACATTTGCAATGAATGTTATGGATGCCCCAGTGCCCCGAGTAGAATGTGCTCTAGGCTTGAAGGGCAGTTCTCTCTTAGCAAGAGTGTAACAGTGTGATGGATTTGACAATTCATCTTGAGATAGCCGATTTAGAGACAGGATCCCCTTCTCTACCAGCTGCCACAAACGAAAAATTGGTTTGTTTTCCTCAGTGGTTTCGTTCTTTCCAGGTAGAACATGACTGCCCTGCTTACATCTAATGTGTGTAGGTTTCTTTCAGCCATGCTAGTGGGATTCTGGAAAAAGGTAGTTCAATCGATTGGTTCACATGGAACTTTGAGATGAATTTAGGCGCAAATCTGGGGTGAGTGCTGTTAGGGAGAATTCTCTGTAAGGCTAATTTCCCAAACCTAGTGAGTCCCCCAGTAGCTTTGCTGGATTTTTGGGGTTTATTTTTTTCTCTCCTGCTAAGAGTGAGATTCTTTTGCTCCCACTCTTAGACATGATTTGAGGTGTTCCTTTAACTTTCCATGTGTTATATGGGCTATGGGGTCTTTACTCCATAGGGTCTCATGTGTTTTTTTGATGTGAGTTACACAGCACCCTCCGTGCCGTAACCCAGGGGTGTCGTAGCGACCCCTCCAACATAGACTCCATACCCTGGGACTGACTACCCTCTCCCAGGGCATGTAAAGTCACCATTGGCTTTACTAGTCCCAAATTATTAACAGAAACCAGTACAAACCATCATATTGTGGACATACTGGTCGGGGCAATTCGATTGCCCCGGGGTCTGTTAGTCGAGGGGGCACATCTCCGTCCCCCCTGATCGAGTTTTGGCTGGTGGCAGTGGATACTACTTTTTATATTCGACCGTGAATATATCCCTAAGGGATTTTCCCATTGTTCGAGGCTACCAACTTTAATTATTTAATTCTCATAGCCTCGAACATACCACTGGTTTATTTATTTAATATTAATTCGCCGGTTGGTATTTTTAGCCAGGACTTGATTCTAAAATGGTGTTTGTGTTCTCTTCTGTGACTCCAACCCAAGTCGAGCCCTTTGTTCCACTTTTTGGCGGGCTTCTCCACAGAAGCCTCCAAAAGTGGTGCCACTCTGTCTGGGTACAACAGTGGGTGTGGGAGGGGGTTTAGGCAACCTGGACTGAGTTACCTTGGTAACTCAAGTCGCACTCTTGTGTGATTGGCCCAAGTGGTGAGCCGGCCGGCTCACCACTTAGCATGTTTGATTGACAGCTAGGCTGAGTGAATGGGGGTGTGCTGCATAAAAGCAGGGCTTTGGGGACTGGAACTTCAGAAGTCGCCACAGGACCCGAGAATCCGACGAGGGAGAAGCTGAGCCGACCTACCATGACGACACCACCGGTGGAGCCCTGCGGAACCGACTCACCACTTCCCGACGACAGAGAAGATCTTCCGGCTGGAGAGGCTTCTTCCCCTGACTGGTGGGCACAACCAGTTTACCTTCTTCTCTTCGCACCCCAAACCGGCTTGTGGTCGAATTGCCGTGCCAAGCACCCCGGCAACCGGATAGCCACTTACCACTGGACCGCGAATAAAAGGACCGCTCCTTTTACCTGAGAACTCCGAGGCTGGTTTCTTCCCTGGCAGTGCAACGGACTCCTGTCTTCCTCCCCGACGAGATCCTCTCTTCCCCCGGACGAAGCACCGACTTGCATCCGCTGCCAGGAACAACTGCCCCCGCTGGAGTATTCTCACCACTTTAAGGTACCGTGTCCGCCAGGCCTCCCTTTCTAAAGATTGCTACAAGGTAATAATAACCCCTTAACCTTCTGGACTAGGCTGGCCGCCTTGACCCCCTAACTGGTCCCTTTCTTTGGTCCAACTCCTTTTTGAACCTTTACAAGACTCTTGTGCACTACAACCATGTGACCTTGGACACATTTCATTTTGATCCTCTTTAAAGTAGATCCGGCCTACTGACTCTAAACTCACGGTGTTACTTTGCCCTCCTCTCTTGTTGTGTTCGGGAAAAAGTGTTGGGATCTGTCTCATATTATTCTCTCCCTTTTAAAAACAAATTATTAGAGTGCCATCTACGTTAAGCGCTCACCGCTGTCTGAAAATAAGTGGGGCTTTACTTAAGACTTGTCTAATATTCTTCTAAGGGAGTGTATATCTTTTAGTGACCGTGTTTTTGAATTGCTTACTATTAGTGCCTGTGTGGTTTTCTAGATGTGGTTTTAAATAAATAATTATTATCTCTTTTACACCAAGTCCTGGTCAGTGTTTACTTGTTCTACTGTGTTCTTTTGACCTATTGTGAATACTCTGTATACTGCCTAACTCTTCTTGAGGGAAGTCTGACTGCTCAGCCACAGCTACCAAGTGAATCTGTGTGGTACAGACTGCTACCAAGTGGGTTTACTGCCAAACACCTGTAGTCTTAAATCTTTTGCAGTGGTCCCAGAGGGAACTGCACAGGTTTCTGCCTAACAAGTGCGCAAAACTACCTTATCCCTGTGGACTGTAACAAAGGGGTCTAGAACAGAAATTGCCTGTAGTTCGCTAACCCTTCTAATAGAAGTGATAGCCACTAGGAAGGCCGTTTTATAAGTTAGGTCTTTTAGACTTGCTTGATGCATTGGCTCAAAGGGAGCTTGCATGAACCTGGTCAAAACCACATTTAGGTCCCACCCAGGAGCTGGGTGAGAAATGGGAGGATAAATCCCCTTAACCCCTTCCATAAAGGCCTTAATCACTGGTATCTTCCACCACAACACCTTTTGTTGTGATGTGGTGTAGGCTGAAAGAGCAGCCAGATGAACCTTTAGGTAACTGAAGACCAGGCAGTGTGTAACAGATGGGTAAGGTACAGCACAATGTGTGTGGGTGAGCAATCGATGGGATTGACACCCTTTGAATTACACCAGATGACAAAACATTTCCATTTGCTGCCATAGCAATAAGGTGTGTTAGGATTTCTAGCTCTCCTGAGTATGTCCATGCACCTCTGAGGTAGCTGTAGGTGTCCAAACTCTATGACCTCAGGAGCCAGGCTGCTAAATTCAGAGTTTGTGGGCATGGGTGTAGGGTCGCCACCCCCCCACCTGTCCTGAGACAACATGTTGTATGGGCAGGGTAGTTTTACTGGTGGGGAGAGGGACATTTCCATCAGATGAATGAACCAGGGTTGGCGGGCCCACATGGGGGCCACCAGTATCATGGTAACTTGTTCCTGGTGCATCTTGTGTACTATCTTGTTGAGAAGGGTAGTCGGGGGGGAAAAACAGACACATTTCCCTGACCATGTTATCCAGAGACCGTTCCCCTTGTAGCGGTTCTGGGGGTACCTGGAGGCATAGTCTTGGCATTGGGCGTTCTCCTGAGTTGCAAACAGTTCGATTTCTGGGAAGCCCTATTCTGCGAAGACATTGGACACGATGTCTTCATGCAGACGCCATTCGTATTCTTCGGGGAGAGGAAAATCTCTGCTGAGCACGTCTGACAGAAGATGGAGTTCCCCTGAACATGTTGGGGCAACAGAAACATCTTGCGTCAGAGCCCATATCCAAATGTTTTGGGACAGCTTGGATAGCCCTGGAGAGTAAGTGCCCCCCTGTTTGTTCAGGTAATACATGGCTGTAGTGCGGTCTGTTAGAATCAGCACTGTCTTCCCTTGTAGTTGGCATCTTAAAAGCCTTTATTGCCTTGAACACCGCTAATAGCTCCAGTAAATTTATATGGTTGGACGATACTTGAGGGGACCACACTCCATGTGCTGTCTTGTGAAGCAGGTGAGCCGCCCACCGCGTGAGAGATGCGTCTGTCGTGAGAGAGGCTTCCACTGCAGGGGTGGTGAAGGTCTTCCCCCTTCAAGAGGTTTTCTCTTGACCACCACTGCAGAGAGAGAACCAGATCTTCCCATTGTCTGCTGGCCTGACACCAATGGCTGTTGAGCCACTCTTGCATGGGACACATGCACAGTCGCGCGTGGGGAACCAAGTATATGCACAACGCCATCATTGCTAGCAAACACATGGCTTTGCGCACCGTCAACTCCTGACTGGCTACATATTGAGGGATCTGAAAAAGCATGTCCTGAACCGTCTCGCTGGAGGGAAAGATGAGGCCGTCTTTCATCTGGATTAGAGCTCCCAGAAATTGTTTTATTTGACTGTGGACTAGACTGGATTTCTTCTCGTTGATAGAGAACCCCAGACTGAACAGAAGGTCTACAGTCTTTTGGGTATTCAAAAAACATGTGTCGTACGAGTCCCCTGTTATGAGCCAGCCGTTGAGGTAAGGGTAAACTGGGACGGATAACCTACGCAGGTGTGCTGCAGCTACTGCCAGGACCTTCGTAAACACCCTTCGCGCCAAGGCGATGCCGAAGGGAAGTACCTTGAATTGGTAATGCCTGTCCTATATCATGAACCTTATATATTTCCTGTGCGCTGGCAACATTGAAATATGAAAGTGTGCATCTTTTATGTCCAATGTTGCCATGTAGTCCCCCTGTTTCAACAGTGGGATCACCTCCTGTAGCGTTACCATGCAAAACTTTTGAGGTTTTATTTACTTGTTCGCTGGGCGCAGGTCTTGAACAGGGCGCATGGTGAGGCCCTTTATGGGTACAAGGAAGTACAGTGAATAAATACCCTTGTTTACCTGAAGAATAGGGACGGCTTCTATGACGTCCTTTCCCAGCAGTGCTTCCACCTTTTGATTCAGGATCTCCAGATGGTCCGGTGAAAGGCGCCGTGAGAGGTGGTCTGAATTGTGGATGTCGGGAGAATTCCACGCAGTACCCGTGGGCGACCGTCTTTATGACCCACTGGTCTGAAGTTATCCCCGCCCATGCAGTGAGGAAAGATGTTAAGCGCCCCCCGACCGGGGTGACATGGGAGGGGACCTGGATCTGATGGTCATTTCTGACTGGAGGCTGCGGCTCCTTTAGGATTGGGGCCTCTACCTCTGCCGCGTCGCTGACCCCTCGGAGACTAGCATGCAAGGCTTCCTGATGTTTGTCAGGCATTGAAGTTTCCCGTGCTATAGTTCTGACTTGCACGGGACTGCCCTCGAAAGGACCACCGAGAATTACTTCCTCTCTTGCGGGTAAGGTCTTTGAGTGATTTGTTGCAGAGACTTAAGAGTCATGCTCTTTTTTGGCTGTTTCTAGGGCCTCATCGACCGCCTTTCCGAAGAGGTTAGCTTCTTCAATTGGTTTATTGATGAGCGAGGCCTGTGTTTCAGGCTTAAACCCTGAGGTACGCAGCCAAGCGTGCCTTTTGAGTAAGGTTCCTTGGGCCAGAGACCTGCCTGCTTTGTCAGCCGTGTCCAGAGTGTTCTTTATTACATTCTGGTTCACCTGCCTGCCTTCGACCACAATAGTGAGAAGCTTGGACCTGACGGGCTCTGGGACCTCTTGGAGACCTTCCTGTACGAGTTTCCATTGAGCGTCAGCATAACTCGCCAATAGTGTAGTGTTATTTGCTATGCGCGTGGTATATGCAGCAGCCGAGGTAACCCTTTTACCTAGGGCATATAGCCTCTTGGATTCTCTATCTGCAGGCGCCTCCCCCGTAGCAAGGGGTAATCCTGTGCGTTTCCGGGAGGTAGTCACTACCAGGGAATCGGGGGTGGCATGCCCTTTAATGTATTGAGGGTCCGAAGGAGCTGGCCGAAATAACTTTTCAACTCTTAGGTTCACTGCCCGGGTTTGAGCTGGTGACACCAGCGAGGGAGCCAATCTTCTCTTAATAGAATTAAGGAGGGGAATGGCCTGGCTAGAGGGAGGTTTCTCCTTAAGAATATCTTCTACAAAGTTTTGCTCAGGCACTGCCTCTTGAGTAGAGATTTCAAAATGTTCAGCTGCCTTCTTTAACATGGTATTGAAGGCCATTTGGTCGTCTAGAGGTGAGGCCTGGCGAGCCGGGGTGGGCAAAGTGGAATCCAAGCACAATATATCAGTGTCCTGATCTTAATAGGGAAGCGTCCTTGGGTCCGTCCCCACTTGCTGGGTTTCTTCCCTATTGTCTGTGGCATCCGCCTGGTCCTCATAATTCTGTAGGAAGGAAGGTTCTTCATCTTCACTGTAAATGGCCCTATAAGTATCCATCTGGACGATGTCTTCATGATGGACGGGGACTGAAGGCTGATCTTCTTGGAAATGTGAAGCAGATTGAAGATTAGGCTCTCCACGAGATCTTTTCGGGGAAGGATGCTCAGAAAAACTGAATTATTTCAAGATGGTCCATACACCCTTCAAATTTCTCCCTTGTCCATTTAGAGGACCCAGAATGGCCTACGGGAGGAAAAGGTAGTCTTCCACCCTTCGGCGCCGATAATTGTCTCGCAGGGTGTTGGAAAGAGGTTCTTGACTGTCTTCATAGGTATCGCGAGAATCAGGGCACCATGGCGTATCCAAAGAGGTGACCGCGGCCTGCCCCATGTTTTTCGGCGGAACAGGAAAAAGCCCAACCGCCGAAGTAATTCTTGCAATGCTGTGTTCGATTACCGCCGAATCAGCTTGAGTTAGTGGTTCCGAGGGGCTATCGGTAGACTTATTGCCTTCCGCTGCGTTAGAGGGCCTAGCGGTCAGTTTTCGCCTTGATGCCTAGTTGTGATTTTTGGGCCTACCGCAGCCTTCAGGACCGTCGTAGCGTCTGATTTCCGCACTTGACGTGTAAACCTGATTTAGGGGATGGAACAAGTTACTTACCTGTAACTGTTGTTCTCCAGCATGGGTCTGGCATGGATTCACATGCTCATGAATATTCCCCGTCGTCAGGCTGGGAATCCTCTGTAAAGAAAAAAACAGTATCAGTTTCGTTTCTGATCTGTCTTTCGTAGTAGTAACCAATCACTGATCTCTGCGTCATACTGACCACAGCCAATGACTGCCCTCTACCTAAGCCCCGCCTCTGGCAGCCATCTTCAGATTTGGAAGCACGTGAAGTGGCAGTATGACCAAGAGAAGAGCCGCAGAGGGGTAGGCGGGAGGGTTCGCATGTGAATCCATGCCAGACCCATGCTGGAGAACAACAGTTACAGGTAAGTAACTTGTTCCTTCTCCAGCATGGGGTCTGGCATGGATTCACATGCTCATGAATAAAGAATACATAGCAGTACACACATGCACAACCACGGGAGGTGGCAAAGGCTCAACATTAAGCATTACATCAAACTCAACATTAAGCAATCTTACCTCCTCACCAGGCTCACCTCAGGCGAACAGGTTGCGCAGCACTGCTTGGCCGACCCTGGACTCCTCCCTGGAATCCCGATCGACGCAGTAGAATTTCGTGAAGGTGTGCGTCGACCTCCACGTAGCAGCCCTGCATATGTCCAGCAGGGGCACACCAGATAGGAACGCCGTGGTAGCTGCGATCGCTCTGGTGGAATGGGCTCTCGGACGGCCAGGCAGCGGTCGGTTTGCCAACCGATGACAGTACATGATACAGCCGGAGAGCCATCTGGAAATGGAAGCCTTCGAGAGAGCCTTCCCCTGATTGACAGGTCCAAAGTTCACAAAGAGTTGTGACGTCTTCCGAAAACACTTCGTGCGGTCCACGTAGAACTTCAGCGCTCTAGCCACATCCAGCGAGTGCAAAGTCCTCTCAGCCGGCGACGAAGGTGACGGGAAAAACACAGGCAACACCAAGGGTTCGTTGAGGTGGAAGTCCGACGGCACCTTGGGCATGAAGGAGGGGGGCGTCCTGAGCACCACCCTCGTGTCGTGAAAAGTCAAGTACGGGGCCTTGCAGGAAAGGGCCTGGATCTCTCCCACCCGTCGTGCGGAGGTGATGGCCACAAGAAACGCTGTTTTCCACGACAGGAACTTCAACGGGGCCAAGTGCAGAGGCTCGAACGGAGGTCCCATGAGCTTGGTCAGCACCACGTTGAGCTCCCACGCCGGGGCCGGAGCCTTCACCGGCGGGAACGATCTGAACAGTCCCTTCATGAACTCTTTCACCAGACGATGAGACCACAAGGACGTCCGCCCCGTGGTTCTGGTGTATCGGGAGATCGCAGCAAGATGAATCTTGATGGAGGCGTGTGCCAGTCCAGCTTTGGCCAGCGTCAACAGGTACGGCAGTACTTGGGGAGCCGTAATCCTTAGAGGGTTAATCTTCTGTGCGTGGCACCAGACAGAGAACCTCTTCCATTTGTGTCTGTAGCATTTAAAAGTCGAGGACGCCCTGGCCTTTGCAAGAACCTCTCTGCAGTCGGCCGGTATGTCGTATCCTCCAAACTCTAGCGCTGCAGGAGCCAGGCCTGCAAGTTCAGCGACTTCGGGTCGTGGTGGAGGATGGCGCCTCCTTCCCTGGAGAGCAGATCCACGTCCACTGGCAGCTTGATTGACGGGGACGCTGACAAGTCCAGAAGATCCGGGAACTATATCTGCCTCGGCCACGCAGGTGCGACGAGGATCATCCTGCACCGTGACCTCTTGAGCTGGTTGATGAGCCGGATCAGCAGTGGCAGTGGAGGGAACGCGTATAGGAACAGGCCCTCCCAGGGGAACGAGAAAGCATCGCCCATGCTCCTCGGCTGGGGAAACCTGCTGGCGAACCTCCGGCACTTGGAGTTCGTCGCCGTCGCAAACAGGTCGATCTGGGGTGTGCCCCACCGTCGGAAGAGGCGATCCACTAGATCCTGCCCTAGTTCCCAATCGTGTATAACTGAAGGGTAAGCTCATGAATAAGTGGAAGGACTTAAGAGCTAATAGTACATGGAACGAGTAAGGAGGCGTCCTGCCACTTGTCTTTAGGTCTCTTTACCTATACATTTTGGTAAAGGGTGATTATTTTGCATGCAAAATAGGATTTGACATCAGCTTTGTTACTTGGCTAGCTGTCAGAGGGTATTCTAAAAAGATGAGCAAAAGAGGCCCTTGAATTGCAACATTTTTTTAATTATCTTTTTTTATTTTTTAGGGAAAAAGGATTACTTAGTGCTAGTAACTGCACAACATCTTCTATGCAATTGATTTTACAAGAAGATGTATAGATGCTTTTTAAGGTACATCGTTCGTCAAAATACATTCATTTTCTCATTTTTAGAAATGCATTTGAGAAAGGAACAGAAAACAAACATATTTGTGGCAAAAAACTTGACAAATACAGAGAAATGAACAAATGAAAAAAACTGAAAAAAAGGGGAAAACCTTGAACCATCAATAACAAAGTTTTTTGTCTTGAGTAAGTAATAAGTGCAAGACAATTGGTGTCTGTAAATTCTTAGAGAAACAGGGACCTAGTCTTTGGTCTACGTCTAGAGACAGATCAACTTATGGACGGGATTGGAGGAAGTAAAGCCTTCAAAATTATGTAGTCCCGTGACGTTTCGGCTTAGAGCCTTCTTCTTGGGCCTTGACTTGGTCACCCCTGTGTGTGGTAAAAGAGGAAAAGTATTAAATAGAAAATACATAAAAGTGTGGGGCAAACTTGCTGTTAGGTGCATCTCTGTAAAGGGATGAGTCTAATGCTAGTGTGACCTGCATGCATTAAAACAATTAAAGACCAAATGGGGGTACAACATATACAGTTGTCCTGTGGCTTGCTGTGGCTCACTTACTGTCCTGGGTTTAGACTGGCTCCACGTGGTAGGAGGCACAGTGTACAATTGGGCTGTGAAACCGCCGTTCTCAGCGGGTTTAATAGTAGAATATTGGCGGATCTGCTGACACAGCTTCTTCGACAAAGAATGTGCTTGAAGAGGCAAAAGAGAGAAAACAAAAGAAAAAGAGGACAACAATGTGTGTCTCATTGATATTCTTACTATTGTGGGCTGATAGAAAATATGCCATATGAGGGAGCCCCGGTTACCTTGGCGCACGTACAAGTGCATTCAAATGGGTGGTTCTGCGCTGGTAGTGGCAGGGGGGAGCCCTTGTGCCTGCAGCCTAGATGAAAAAGTGCAGGTCAAGAGGCGCGGTTGTGTTCCCAGTCCCAGGGCCCTTGGATCTGCGTCGGAACCGTCTGTGAGGGACTGCCTAGTGCCCCTGCAACAAGCAGAAAAGAAATCGTAATCGATTAGTGTGATGGCATTCGAGGACTCGTGGGGCTGGATATGCGCGGGCTGTCCAGTCCATATGAAGGAGTCTAATATTTCGGTGGGGGACTGGTGGACAGGAGGGCAGAATGTAAGGTACTGCTATTCCTGTTCACAGTCAGTCTACCATTATTTTGTGTCTTTACCTGGGGCGCTTGATGTTGGCTCGAGTTCGTTATGTGTCGCTCCGCGGCTGCTGTTGCTCACGTAGCTTCAGTGGAGGAACTGAGCTGTGCGTGTAATTTAGGGAGTGCGCATGCGCGCGAGACCAGTGTCTAAGAACCGCGCATGCGCAGTTAGAATTCTGTCTCTAAGTTGTCACGGCACCTGCTTGTGTATGTGCGGGTGCCCAGCGCTCGCAATCATAGGGATTTTTACTGTGGTAGCGAGGTGCATACTCTAAGTAAGGTTTGAAGGGGAGTCTGTATATGGGGTCCAGTCGGATTATTAGTAAATTCACACGTCAAAGTAAACTAGCTATACAGACACTTATCTAAAAATCACCCCCTGAGGCAAAATAGCGCACATACTGTCATGCTTATAAAAAATAAAGGTACATTGCTTCTTTAAGGCTATCACAGGCATTGTAGACAGTCGGTTAACAGCAGACATAGTTGTAAATATACATGCAGAGTTCAAGACTGTCACAGGTAATTATGGTCTTAGACCTGGTAGGGCCATATTTGCAGATAGGCGGCCAAGTTAACAAAACATTTTTTTTATAATAACAAACAACTTGTTCGTTTTAGGTTCAGGGATTACAACCCCCATCTATTATTGCAAGATCACATTGCTTTAGTAGTGAGGGCCTATTAGTATCTATTTGGTATCTTAGTGATATGTGTTTGGAAACAGGTAGTGTAGAGAAGGGGGGAGGGGTATCCCTACTACCCATGAATGGTTGGTGTGGCCTCATTCAGGCCCTTTGTAATGGTTTTAAGTTTAAAAATCTACCAGAGTTCTTTATGAGTAAGAGCATTAGAGGCATTGGTGGTATTGACTACTGTGTCAGCCACCCACCAGCGGATGTCATCAGCACTGTGTTGGAATTCCATATAGTGTGAGACTAGTGGTGCTGTATGGACCCGACATCGGATCCTTGAGCGATGTTCGCCAATTCTCTTGTTGACCTGTCTCTGAGTTTGGCCAACATATCTGAGACCACAGGGGCATTCGATGATATATACCACATTGCTGGTCTTGCAATTAGAGAAGTGTTTGATTTTCCACTCTTTTTCTTCTACCTGAAATGATGTTGTTTTTCTTGTAAATCTGCATACATTGCATGTGCCACATGGGTGGTGTCCCAGTATTTCTCTCATATTCCAAAGTTTGGTCCTTTGGGATTTCTTGTTTAGCCTGGCATGGGTTAACATGTCTTTCAGATTTTTACCTCTTTTAAGGGCCATTCTTGGAATCGGTTCATTTGGAAGACTTAGTTGTACCAGTGGCCAGAATTTCTTAATAATGGTTTTAAGTTTGGTCGTGTTGGGCCCAAAGGTAGTGACACAGGTCAGTAGTTGTTCACTTTCTGTATTGCGCGTTTTCGGGGTGAGTAAAGTCTCCCGAGGAGTGTACTGGGCGCGCTTGGTGGTGTTCCGAATAAGTTTCTTCGGATAACCTCTATTGTGAAGTTTGAGTTGCAGTATGCTGGCATGTTTTTTATACTGTTCCAGTTCCGTGCAATTTCGCCTGAGTCTTAAAAATTGTCCAAATGGTAGGTTATTACGGAGGTTCCTGGGATGGTTGCTTCTGTAATGTAGCAGAGTGTTCCTGTCTGTTTCTTTCCTATAGAGGGAACATATCAGTTTTTCGTCTTTCACCCTGATCTCTAAATCTAGGAAGTTGATCATATGGTTGCTTTTGCAGAGTGTGAATTTAATTTCCTCTGTTCGTTGATTGGCCCATTCCAAGAATTCCTCCACCGGAGTGTTGATATCTTGCCATATGAAAATGATGTCATCAATGAAGCGGTGCCAATGTGCAATCTTGTCCTTGAACGGATTGTGTATACTCAGGATGTGTTGTTGTTCGTATTCTGACATAAAGATCACGGCCAAGCTGGGGGCGAATGCTGCTCCCATAGCGGTCCCGCTGACCTGTAGATAAAAGTTTTCATCAAATGAAAAGAAATTATTTGTAAGAGCCAGTTCTAAAAGTTCTACTATGAAAGCCGCTGGGACTCTGCTTTGTCTCATATGGTGTATCAAGTGTTGATGGATGCATTCTAATGCTGCATCTTGGGGGATATTCGTATAGAGACTCGAGATATCCATGGTGACTAGGTGGTCCCTTGTTGACTGGAATGTCAAGTCCTCGAAGATGGCGATGGTGGCCATGGTGTCTCTTAAATACGTTGGGGTCTCTTGGCTCAGGGGTTTCAGAAAATGGTCCACAAATTTGCATAGTGGTTCTAGGATTGAACCACATCCTGACACAATGGGTCTACCGGGGGGGTTTTGTTGGTTTTTATGTATTTTTGGTAGGGCGTAGAACGCCGGTGTTCTGCCCTCTGAGGAGTTGAGAAATGTTTCTTCCTTATCTGAAATCCACCCTCGTTCAAAAGCAAGTTTAGTAGCTTCTTGTATCTTGGTCTTTATTTCCTTGGTGGGATCTTTTCTGAGTTTTTTGTAATTCGTGGTGACTTCTAAAAGGTTGTTGACCATGTCTTTATACTGGGTGAGGCTCTGCACTACTATCCCTCCGCCTTTGTCGGCCATTTTGATGACGATTTGATCGTTGGAGGCCAGTTGTTTGAGGGCTTTGTGTTCATCCTTAGATAGATTTGGTTTGGCTTTGATGGTCAGATCCTGTAGTTTCGAGATTTCTTTCTTGACACATTTTTCAAACGAGATAATATGGGACGCAACCTCATTTTCTCCCAATCGTGGCACGAGCGCAGCTCCCTGCTGAGTGAGTCAGCGATTGTGTTTTTTATCCCTGCCAGATGAAACGGCACCAGAAACATCCTTTGGGCGACGGCCCAATGCCACAGGTCCTGCGCCTCCTTGGACAGTGCTGGGGACCTGGTTCCGCCCTGTTTCCTGATGTAAAACATGGTGGTGTTGTCGGTGAAGATCCTCACCTCCTTGCCCTTGAGGACGGAAGGAAGGACCTGAGGGCCCAAAACACTGCACGGAGCTCCAGGACGTTGATATGGAGGGACTTCTCCGTCGGGAGCCAAAGGCCTCTCGCGTGCAGATTTTCGGTGTGCGCTCCCCACCCTTCCAGGGAGGCATCCGTGGTCACTGTCTCCTGGTGGCCTGGGGTCTGGAAGTCCATGCCCGCCGTCAGATGCGCGCGGGTGCCCCACCACCGGATCGCTCGTCGGAAACTCTCGTCGAGTGTGATCCTCTCCTCGAAGCTGCCCGTCGTTTGGATCCAGCGCGCGTCCAGGAACTCCTGCAACGGATGCATCCGGAGCCTACACATGGGAATGAGGTAGATGCAAGAAGACATCATTCCGAGGAGGGACTTGATGGACCTCACCTTGGCTGCGTCGGCAACCGACATCCGCTGTACCTTGCCCAGGATGGCCCTGGTCCTTTCCTCCGACAGGGAGGCCAGAAGGGACACTGTGTCGAGCTTCGCTCCCAGAAACAGTGCGTCTTGCGCGGGTACCAGGTGGGACTTGGCGTAGTTCACGGAGAATCCCAGGTCCGTGAGAAGTTGGACGGTCCTTGCCGTGTGCTCCACGGCGAGCTCCCTCGTCTTGGCTCGGATGAGCCAGTCGTCCAGGTAGGGGTAGACGTGGATCCCCTCTCGGCGCAGCTGCGCCGTCACTGGTGCAAGGAACTTGGTGAATACCCTGGGTGCCGACCGTAGTCCGAAGGGAAGGGCTCTGAACTGATAGGGACGCTCTTGGACCACGAACCTGAGAAATTTCCGGTGCCCCTTTAGGATGGGAATATGGAAGTAGGCATCCTCCAAATCCAACGACGACAGGAAGTCGCCCTCCTCCAGCTGACCCAGGACGTGCTGGAGGGTGACCATCCGGAACTTCTGTGCCTTGATGAACTTGTTCAGCCGTCGTATGTCTAGGATGGGGCGCCATCCTCCCGTCTTCTTCTTCACGAGGAAGTATCTTGAGTAAACTCCGGAGCCCCGAAGCCTCTTTGGGACGAGTTCGATGGCGCCCTTCCTGAGCATCGCCTTTACCTCCAGGAGAAGCTGAGGGACGTGAAGCTCTTTCCTGGCCACAAGGGGGACGCGCGGGCACCTTCTTTGAAACTCGAGCGCGTGGCCCTGGGCTAGGGCGTCCAGCACCCAATGGTCGGTGGAGATGGACTCCCACACGCTGACGAAGCTCGCCAGCCGGCCTCCCACCGGGGTGCTTCAGTGGGGGCCCGACCCCACGGCCGGTTCAATCCTGCTTAGACGAGGCTTTGCCGCCTTGACCTCCTTGGCGACGACGGCGGGGTCCGCCTGACTTGCCTCGTCCCCTGTAAGCTTCCTGAGACGACGAACGGGCCGCTTGACGGAAGGTGGGAAATCCGCCGCCGGAACCTTTGGAGGCGCCCTTGCCTCCGCCGCTCCGAAAGGGCGGCCGCCGTTGCTGGAGAACCCCGGGCCGTCTCCGTGTCCGCTTTAATGGCTTGAAGGGAATCGTCCACTGTTTTCCCAAACAGGTTGTTCCCATCGAACGGCATGTCCAGGACTCTGGTCTGTACGTCTTGACGGAAGTCAGTAGCCTTGAGCCATCCACGCCGCCTAAGGCACACGCCGTTGCCCAACTGGCGAAATCCAGTGTCGGCGATGTCCGTCGCAATCGTGATGGCGTGGTCCGACGCCACCTCACCTTCCTGCAAGATCTCCAGGGCATCCGCCCTCTTGTCGTCTGGTAGGAAGTCCAGCAGGGGAGCCAGTTTGTACCACAGCTCCCTGTCGTAGCGGGCTACGATAGCCAAGGCGTTGGCCGCCTTAATCGTCGTCGCTGCAGACGAGATGACCCTGCGCCCCATCGTGTCCAATTTCTTTCCCTCGCCGTCCGGCGGGGAAGTCGACGTGGAGGCCGCACCCCCCCCCCGCTTTCTTCCTGGCCGCCGCGGAGACGACGGAGTCCGGGGTAGGCTGTGCACGGAGGCACAAGGGGGCCGCGTCCGGGACCCGGTACTTCTTCTCGTACAGGTCTCTTCTAGCCGGCGTCGTGGATGGGTCCTTGAGGAGGGCGAGGCCCTCATCCCAAATATCGTCCAGTAGAGGTACCCCGAGGACCATCTTCCTCTTGGCCTTGCGCCGCTGATAAAGGAAACCTTCCTTCTTCTTCTCCTCAGGGCAGAGCTGGAAGAGCTCGGATGCCCTGGCGATCATGGAGTGAAAAGATCCAATCTCGTCGGGCGGGGAAGCCCGGGTGGGAGGTGACGACGGCAGATCCTCGTCGTACACCTCGTCGTCCGTACCCGTCGCGGCCGTGTCAGTCCCCGTATCATCCCCTCGAGTCGTGGACGGGGAGGAGGGCTGAACGGGGCGCGACGGCTGAAAATGAGGTGGAGGGTGAATCCTTCTTTTCTTAGGAGGGGGGCTGCCAGAAGGGCCTGGTTCCGGGTCCCCCGACGGGAGTGGTTCCTCCACTGGTAACGGCAGTCTCGTCCTTATCTCTGAGCATAAGGACTGTATAGCCAACAAAATGGCCGCCGAGTTGTCTTGCGGCGCTGGCAGGTGGAGTCCGACGGGCGGTCAGGGGCCCCGTCGGTACCCTCCCGACGGGCTGGTCTTCTTCCACGCCAACGCCGTGGCTTAAGACCTCGATCAGTTCTTCCTCAGAGGTTGAGGCCGAATCCACGACGACCTCCTGCCCCCCCTTTTTCTTCTCCGTCGGAGGTTTCACGGGGGTCCTGTCGATGGGCATAAAAGAGGACTCCCTCCGCGGTGGCAGGGAGACTCTGAGCCCCGAGGTCGCCACCACTGGTGTAGCCTCCACAGGCTGAGCCAGGGCCACCGCGACTGTCTCGATAGAGGCCTTGGCCGGATGGATTAAGGCTTTCACCACCTTAGGTGCGCTCACCGCCTTCTCCTTGAGGGGGGGGACACTGCCCCGCTCCCCCTCCGCCTTCGAGCTCGACCGGGGCCTCTCCAGGAGCTTCGCCGGGTGCTCGGCCTTCCTCTTACCCGACCCAGAGCGTTGGCTCGTGGTTGATGGTGCCAGGGAGGGTGCGCCCTGCCTGACGCCCGTAGAGCCCGACCGTTCGGCGCTCCCGGTGCCAGCGGACTCGCGGTGCTTGGCCTTGTGTTGGACCCCCGTCGCCGGGGCGTCCTCAAAGGTCTTAGAAGACCGCTCGGATTTCTTCCTCTTCTTCTCGCCGGACGGGCTCTTCCCTTCCAGCCAGTTGGCGAGACGTTGATGGCGGTCCTTCATGGTCCGCTCCGACATGTTGCCGCAAAACGCACAGTCCTTCTCCACGTGCGTCTTGTCCTCATGTAGGCAGTAAAGACAAAAGGAGTGTTCGTCTTCCTTAAAGACATTCTGCAGCTGGCATCCAGGGCAGACCCTGAACAGCTTTCCGGGCGTCGAGCTTCCCTTCTCCTGGGCCATGACCGAGATGGGCCTGAGAAACTTCTGGAGTCCTCCAAAAGCGTAGCTCGACAAAATCTTCACCCTTGAGGGGCGTAGACTAATCCGACACGGGTCCCCGTTGATCGGATGGAGAGTCGGTGGAGCTTGAGGCTCTTTTGACCGAAAAAACGAAGTTTTTGAGAAAAAACGTGAAAAAATAGCACTAACGCTCGAGAGCAATAGCACGAGGATCCCAACACATGAACGTGCGGTAAAAATCTGAAGATGGCTGCCAGAGGCGGGGCTTAGGTAGAGGGCAGTCATTGGCTGTGGTCAGTATGACGCAGAGATCAGTGATTGGTTACTACTACGAAAGACAGATCAGAAACGAAACTGATACTGGTTTTTTCTTTACCGAGGATTCCCAGCCTGATGACGGGGAATATTCATGAGCATGTGAATCCATGCCAGACCCCATGCTGGAGAACCAAGGAATCTGCCGAAATTTGACGGCCCTGCGGGCGCTTTCACCTTTTTCTACGTACCCGTCGCAATAGGTGTAGGGGTTGTGTGCTTAGTGAAATGCGATTGTACGCCCCTGTCGCCGGGTGTTGTCCCTGAAGCGAGACCAGAGTCAGGCCTTAAAGGGTCGGGCACGGACTTGGCGGATCTAGAAGTGTCTGCCTCGAGGTCTATTACATCCGCAATGGATGTTTGGTCATCGGAAGTGCCCCCCTCACTTTGGGCGGGTGTGGCGGTGGGGGATCCACCCGCGACATAGCATACGTAGCCCACCGCTTTACACGGCGCTCCTTAAGGGTCTTCGGCCGAAGGAGTTTACAAGCCGCACACCGCTTCTCGTCGTGATCTAAGGGGAGAGAGGAGTTGCATGTCCTGTGTTCGTCCTTCCACGGATATCTGACCCTACACTTAGGGCAGGAGCTAAAAGGAGTCCTTTCCATAGCAAAAGGGGAAGATGACCAGACCTAGAGGGGGAAAGAGGAAAGACATACCGGAAATATGGCCACCCCGACCCCACTCTCCCTACTGTAAAGGCCGGCCGGAAGGCCCGGCCATGTGGATGCTTCAGCCGCCAGATCGTAGGCGCCAAAATCCACCGTCGTAGACAAGTCCCCCGTAGTCTTCGTCTAAGTTCTTCTTGGCGTCGAAATGACTTAAGGGGGGAAATAACCGACAAGTCGGTTTAGGATAAACAATGTCTCTTATGTAAGAGCTCCGCTACAGGGCGACCAGTTATCTCGGCGGAAAAAAACAATCTGAGGGACCTCGGCGCGTTAGGGATTTTGGGTACACTACATGTCACGATAGGGATAGTGTTACAGACACGCCTATGCCGACGACCCCTTTCGGTACCCGAAAGACAAGATGCAATACTCTGCGGTTACCACTGGATGTCAGACCATATGCACAGCATGTGATTCTAAGCAGATTAACAAGCATCAGGAAGGTTATTACTTATACAAACTTAAGTACAAGATACTGGAATGGGAAAGAGTGCAGTCTATTGGGATATTTAAGAAAAAAAAAAAGACGCTATGAGGAGTATGTCCAACAAAGTTTTGAATATCTTAAGCCTCACATATTTGAGTAAAGCATGTACATATACATTAAGACGTTTTATTATGTATCTGTCACTAAATAGTTTGCCAGTTATGGAATATATTGGTGCGTGGCAGAATATTCCTTGTGAAAGAAGATGTTGCATGTGTGCCAAGTCTATGGAAACTACTAGACACATTCTGACCTCATGTGAAAAGGCAACTGATTTCTATTATAAGGGTTAAGAGAGTTTTTGCACAACGCCAACTAGTATTGAAACAAACCAATTTTGGTCCACGAATCTGGCAGCAGAATCTCTTGCAATTACTGCAACACCTATGCATGCTTGAGAAAGCATACACAGGTACATTAGAAGAAACAAGGCAATGAATGGATATGAATCACTCAAAAAGTATATAGGTGGCATTGACATCCATGACTTGAATAGGAAGGCTGTTGACTATTGGTATTAAAAAGGACAGTGACATGAATGTAAGTTTTATACTTTTATTTGAACAACGTAATGTCAAAGGCATTTAATGAACTGGCAAAGATTAAATTGATAGTGTTCAAATTGTTTGATGATTGTATTTAGTTTTATATGGAAAGATTGGTTGATTTTTTTATTGGGTGATTTTATATGTAAAGTGTTATCTCGTTTTTTTATTATTTCATATATTTTGTATTGTGATTTGTATGAAAAAGGCTTATTTACATTAGCCATAATGTATTAATAAAAACATATATAATACTTACTATTTTTCTGTGTACGGTGCAGGTTTGATGGCTCATTTAAATACCCTTTTGTGAAATGTGCCAGTGGTCACTGCACAGTCACAATATCTGAGCGTTTGCTGCTGGAGTCCAGTTATTTGTCGTAAAAATTAACTCAATATCCCATCCATAACACGATGGAGGATGGGTTTGTTTCCCCCCCCCCCCCCCCCCGCCCCGCCTTTGGATGGTGCTAGACCTTGTTTTCGCTTCAGGCTCTGGTGACATTGGCAAGAGGATTGTTTAGCTTTCGGCCCGTACAGTTTGTATGGATAGGAGCGCAGAGAGGTACCCTAAAGAGGGGAAGCTGGAGCTGCGCAGAAAACTTGTTGTGTAGGTGAGCTTTACTCCCTCGTGACCAATGCCACCACCTCTCTCGCAGTTCAGTACAGCTGGCTATACTAACATTTCTTTGGGCGGGGACAAGGCAGAGGGTGGCCTACAGGACTTTGGTTTTACCAAAATACAAGGGTGTGTGGGATTCCCAGACCTAGAGATCTACAATATAGCAGCTCAGCTCCGGGTCATGGTGGAGCACTTGAATCCGCTCTTCGATAAGCAGTGGGTGTCAATGGTAAATGCAATACTAGCCCCGGTTTTACTGGGAGAATGGCTGTGGGTGCCCAGATCCCGTATCCTGCGAAGGGGTTTGCGCCACCCAGGGCTTCAAGTCCTGCGAGTTACATGGAAGGAAGAGGCAGTGGGGACCAGGTGGCTCTCCTCATGGCCATCGCCCTTGAACTGCATATGGGTCCCACCCCTGAGGGATAAAATAGGGGAGCCACTAGAATTCCAACTCTGGTATGGTACGAGGGGGGGTTCACTAGAGCCGGACAAATGTGGGAACGAGGCCCCTTTCTCCTGTTGAGTAGGCTGGAGGAGGCTCTGAACGTTGGTAAACTGTCACCCTTCCAATACCTGCAGCTGAAAGGAATCCTATCGGACGCCCGGTGGAATGAGAAACTGAGGAGGGAATTGACTGACTTTGAGCGGCTCCTGTGAACAGGGAGGTGTGCTAAGGATTATACAAGACAATCTTGTTGGTGGAGCCTAGGGACCCACTCCCAGCCAGGACCAGGGGGTGGGGGGCTTGACCTGGGGAGAGACATTGAGGATGCATTTTGGATACAGATCTGTAGAAGGGTTGGGTGGACAACGATCTCCCTGCAGTACAGGCACCAAGCATTAAAAATGATACATAGATGGCATTATCCACCGTCTAGGATAGCGGAGATGTGTAAAGGATATGACCCACGCTCCTGGAAGTGCCAACAGGTGAGGGGTGTGGTGGGGTTGCCCCAGAGTGCAGTCATACTGGAGGGAGGTCCTGTCATGGATTAAGGGGGTTGACAGGCTCCGCATGGAGCTCTCACTGTGGCACCTCCTCGCTGGAGTGTGTTTAGAGGAGGAGGTTGAAGGGGGCATATGCTGCAGATTATGTTGGTCTCCGCCAGATGTTTGGCCCAACTGTTGAAAAACCTGCGTATGCCGCTGGAGAAGGAATGGGATACCTCACACATGCATTGGACAAGTCCTGGTCTAACATTGACTACTTATGGCTTCCCTTCTTTGAGAAATATGGGCACTAAGAGGGTGTAGGACAATGAGGATTTAGATTTGGAACGGCCGGGAGAGGAATGTGCCTTGTCCTGTTTGATGCCGGGGATGTATTGAGGGAACGAAAGATACGCTAATCCGGCTATGCTCTGGTAGATTATTCAACTACATGGCCAGCCAACATGTCTGGTAGATTGATAATTGCAGAAGTAACGCTGGCCTGTAGGCTTTGGAGCTGCTTTTCTCGAAAAAAGGGGGCTACCCCAAGTTTGAACTTTGTCACTCAATGGGGACCTGCTGCATGAGGGGGCAGGAAGGGGGGACAAGACGGGCTTGTTGGGGGGGGGGGTGAAGGGGGTTTGGTTTTGAGGAGGAGATGCAACGATGGTTAACACAATTTTTGAAAAAGCCAATAAAATTCAATTTGGGAAAATAATTATATGAATAAGAGCCCTCCCTCCCTTGCCGATCAAGAGGCAATGATAGGCATAAGTAAGCATAGTTCTTGGGTTGTCTGATGCCAGGCAGGCGTCTCTAACCCATTAGGCCCTTTTTCCTTAACAAAGATGTGAGAGGGAAGCCATCCGCCGTTACACAGTACCCAAATATCGTTCCCTGCAAATAGTGAAAAAAGTCCGCTCTCCCAGACTAACCGCTTTGCAGGCAATGTAAGAACAAATGCTGGGCTCTCAGAAACTCCAGGTTCCACTTCGAGTAGACGGCGCAAAGTCCAAACCTCACCAGATGCAGAGCTGCTCCTCTTCAAACTGTCAAATGCCATTTGACACCCACTGCTGCCGACTTCGCTTTACCTTTTCATTCAGGTAATTAAAAGGAGAAATTACTCACCGTAATGTTCTATGGATTCTTCTCCCGCAGATTCCCCATCTTGATAGATATCCATCATCCAGCTCTGCTGTTCAGAAACGTTTGACAGGTGGCGTAGTGGACCTCGACTCGGCCGCCTATCATCGATCCGTCTTGTCCGGCTCTCGATTGTCAGCTCTGGAAGTGACGTCAGGCGTCATATATATATATATAGCACGTCACTACGCCCCCATGCTTCAGTTCCTCCCTTTTTTCCCCGTGTTTGAACGCCGCAGAAGGAAAACCCACAGGAGGAGGCTAATCAGCCGGTAAAATCTTTAACAAGGATACAACCCAACAGGGTGATCCCACACAACAATGATTGCATTTTTATTTTTATTTTAGCCTTCACCATCACCAGCCTTCTCCTTTGGACAGAAGCGACAAGCCACAGGACTTTGAGTGGGGATAGCTGGGAGGGTCGATGAGTAATATGGGTTAGAAGAATCCATAGAAAGATCATTCCGGTGACTAATTTCTCCTTTAATGGATTGCTTTTCTCCCAGAGTCCTCATCTTGATAGCTGCCCAAGCAGTTAGAATAACGGAGGAAGGCAGAAAGATTTAAACCAGTAGATTATGTAGAACTGCCCTACCAAACCGTGCATCAGCTCCCTGTGAAACATCCAAGGCATAGTGCTTGGTGAAAGTATGTAAGATGACCATGTGGCTGCCCGACATGTGTCACCAACAGGAACCCCTCTTTGGAGGGCTCTAGAGGCCGAAACACTGCTGGTTGAGTGAGCCCCGATGCTCGCTGGAAGCACCCTGCCTGATTGGTAACACTCGGCTATGCACAAAACAATCCAACAGCGTACCTTCTGTTATGGCAAGACCTTTTCGAGACAAAGAATGGGCCACAAAAAACTGTTTTGCCAACCGGTACACGGAAGTGCAAGCAACACAGAAGCTTAAAGCTCTCTATGGGTTAAGGCGGTGGAACCGCTCTTCCTCTTTTGAAGGATGTGGAGGAGGGTAAAAGACAGGCAAGTTGATAGACTGTGAGAGGTGAAACTCTGAAACCACCTTAGGAAGGAACCCAGGCCTGACTTTGAGAGAAGCTAAAAAGGCAGTTTTAAGGGATAGCAGCCGTAAAGAACTTGAGTGCATAGGCTCAAACAAAGCCACCATCAAGTAGGTCATACCAGATTAAGATCCCAATCTGGGGCAACCAAGGCAGTTGGCGTAAACTTATTGAGAAGGCCCTTCAGGAATTGGGCCATGACCGGAATAGTAAAGAAGGAAACTTGGTTTGGGGACATCTTGAACACAGAGAGGGCCGCCAAATACCCTTTGACTGTGTTAACCTGAAGGCCTGATGAGGCCAGTGACAGAAGGAACTCCATCACTGTGGTGGTGGGGCAAGAGATGGTGTCAATCACGTGTTCCCTGCACCGCGCCTCAAATGTTCTCCACATGCACGCGTACAGAGATCTTGTAGAAGGTCTGCGTGCAGCCAGCAACACCTCAAGTACCTCCCTCTGAGAGGTCCCAGTCATAGCTCAACCCCTTAAGAGCCACGCATGTAGGTTGAGGGAATCCAGGGTTGAGGGGCGGGGCGGGGGGGGCACTCGACCTGCCAACTGGGTTAGGAGATAAGGACGCAGAGGCAACCGGTGAGGCGGACAGATGGTCAGATGCAAGAGATCAGAGTACCACGTCGTCCTCTCCCAATCTGGGCCTATCAAGATCATGGTCGCTCAAAATCTCTTCATCCTCCTGAGAACCCATGGAATTACGGGAATCGGGGGTGTAGTGGCGAGGGAAGGACCAAACCACCAGAAACGCGACATCATTGCACTGTTCTCAATCGGTGTCCCTTCCCCCCTTTCGTTCTGCTCCTGTTTCTATCAGCTGTGGGGTCCCCCAAGGCTCAGCCCGGTCCCCCATTTTATTTAATGGCTACATTAGACTCCTGATGGTTCGCCTTCAGTCACACGGCTTCCGATTTTATTCCTATGCTGATGACACCCAGATTCTGGTGCGCCCGAATTTATCTCAATCGAATACTGCAGCCCGTTTAATGAACTGTCTGGAAGAGCTAGGAGGTTGGATGACCTCCAATTGGCTCAAGCTGAATGCCAGCAAAATGGAGGTTCTAGTTGTAGACACAGCTTCCCCTCATTTGTATTGGACCAACCACTTCTGGCCATCCTCTTTGGGCCCTCTTCCTACTACTTGTTGCATCAGTAAGAAAAGTCCTTTCTTTTATTCCAACCACTTCCCAAGCGCCTGTGGTGGCTGCCCTAGTTTTAAGCGGAATTGATTACTGCAAATCACTCTACTTAGGCCAGCCCCTGTACTTGCTCAGGTAGATGCAACTTCTTCAAAATGCAGCAGCAAGATCGGTTCTTCGCCCTTCTTTTGGTACACACATGTCCCCGTTACTTATACAACTCCATTGGCTTCCTGTTGAGGCTAGGATTATGTTTAAGTCTG
This sequence comes from Ambystoma mexicanum, assembly GCF_040938575.1. NCBI lineage: Eukaryota > Metazoa > Chordata > Amphibia > Caudata > Ambystomatidae > Ambystoma > Ambystoma mexicanum. The sequence continues at coordinate 276,242,732 of NC_090927.1, read as the reverse complement.
TGTATGGTTCACCGGAATTTTTACAGCATTGGCTCCGAGTTTTTGTTCACTATACTCCTACTCGCACTCTTCGTTCCCAATCCGCTCATCTCCTAATTGTCCCCCGGTTCAGGCGCACTCGCACTGGCAGGCGCTTTCTCTGTTGTGGCAGGAAAGGCTTGGAATAAACTTCCTCTTGACCTTCGAAAGACTGTTGACCACCTCCTCTTTCGACGGACATTAAAATTACTGCTATTCTAGAACTTTCTTCTGCTGTTCTCTACTATCTTGGTCCCTCATAGCGCCATGATGCCCTCGGGCGTTCGTGCGCTTTACAAATTCTACTAACATAACTGTTTGCTGGGAATCCCCTCAAGCAAAACTGTTTGCACTTCCTATTGGACTCGGTGGCGAACAGGTCCACTGCTGGAGTACGCTAGAGAGCGAAGACCTCCTCTAGGACTTCCTGGCACAATTCCCACTCGCGTGAGTCCGTGCTCTGCCTGCTCAGAGCATACGCCAAAGTGTTCTCATCCCAGCCAGATGAACTGCCGAGACCGAGATCTGGTTCTCCCGTAACCAGAACCAGAGCTATATTGCCTCTTTGCAGAGGGGGCGGGAGTGCACACCACCCTGCTTGTTGAGGTAGTGCATGGCCACCGTGTTGTATGTCAGGACGAGGACATGATTCCCTCTGAGAGGCGGGGCAAAGGCCCTCAGGGTTAGTCTGATGGCCCACAACTCAAGCCTGTTCATAAGCCACCTGGCTTCGGATGGAGACCAGAGGCCGCTCACTTGCAAATCCTCGCAGTGAGCGCCCCAACCCTTCAGAGACACATCCGTGACCATTTGGGCCAGAGGTCAAGGTGGCCAAAAGGGTTCCCCCCGCCATGAGATTGCTTCACGTGTTTCACCAGTCGAGTATGCGGACTACCCGGCTGGACACACAGGTAATCCGTGAGTGTTCCCAGATACTGAGACCACTGGTCCCTCAGTAGCCACTGAAGGACTCATGTGCAGCCTGGCCTCTGGCACCAGAAAAAAAACAGGCGACCATGAGACCCAAAAGGTGGAGGAAAGAAGCTGCTGGTAGGGTGGCGTGGTTCTGAAACAAATGCAATATCTGGGCTATATTGCAGACCCTCTCTTTGGGAGACAAAGCCTTCCCCTACCCGAGTGTCTAGGACTGCTCCGATGAACTGGAGCCGCTGAACTGGTGTCAAAGGGGACTTCAAGTTGAGGGAGAAGTCCAGCTTGTGCAGTAGTAGCAGGTGTCTTCCAGATGAGACAAAACTTGCCCTGCTGACTTCCCCCGGATCGGCCAGTCATCCAAGTACAGGAATACATGGACCCCCCAGATCTCCTGAGGTGAGTGGCAACTACCGCCATGAGTTGGTGAAGACCCTTGGAGCGCAGGTCAACCCAAAAGGCAGCACCTTGAATTGATAGTGCTTGTCCCCTAGGGGGAACCTTAAGAACTTCATGTTCTTTTGGTGTATTGGCACATGGGAATAAGCATCCTGCAGGTCTATAGATACCAGCCAATCCTGAAATTGGAGAGCTTGGAGAATCTATCTCAAAGTCACCATCCTGAATTTGTCTTTACTCAGCAACTTGTTTAGAGCCCTGAGGTCCAGAATGGGACAGAGACCTCCTCTGTCTTGGGTACCAGGAAATACCAGGAATACTAGCCTTATCCTCTGTTCGGGTGGTACCTCTTCCATGGCACCTTTCGACAACAGGGCTCTCAGTTCTTCCTGGAGCTCCTGTCCCGGTTGGACTCGGGATGTGGGGGTCTGTCCGCAGATCTCTTTAGAAAGGGCAATCAATAACCCCACCGAATCAACTGCAGGGCCCAGGCGTCGGAGGTAATCTCTTGCCACTGGGGCCAATGCTGCAAACTTACCTGATGCAGACCATGCTGCAAGAGCTCCAAGCCAAAAGAGGCTTGGAAGGGACTACTTTACTTAGGGACTATTTCTTTTACTCGGGTGGGGCTGGGGAGGAATACTTACCTGGGACTACTTTGGAGGCTATTTAAACCACACCCGAAGAGCAGCACACGCTTCGCGTTATTCTGCATCCAGCAGCGTAACGCTCGCCGTGCCTGCAAGTCTGCATCCAGTCTTCTGCCACGCCCGCCTCGAGTCCGGCGCTCCTAGAAAAAGGGATAAAGAAGGAGAAAAGGTTAGAACAAGAGCCATACCTTTGATCCTTACCTGAATTCCCGATCCATCGTGCCTTCGAGCTGGAAGAAAGAAGTTATTTTATGCGCGTCGCCTCACCTGCTGCAGCGCCGCGCTGAACTCACCGGCCTTCACAGCATCTTCACATTCCACCGCATCCTTCTGCATGTTCCCGCCGCACTCCGGCACCTAAGGGGAAGACCAGAACAGCAAGGTGAGCCAAGGGAATACACAGAAGCAATATTAGTTATCCCCCCATAGACATACCTGATTTTACCACCGGGGGTACTATTCCTCTTCACGGGTCGGCGCAGCTTCCACTGCATTCTCGCCGAACCCCAGCCCCTAAGGGGAAACAAAAGACAGCAAGGTGAAACAAAGGGACAAACAAGGGGAAACCTCATCACCACATTAGACTTACCTGATTTTACCGCCGGAGGCATTATTCCCCGAGACTTCATACTTTCTCTCAGCGCCTGAATAAGGGAGAAAGCAACAGGTTACATATTGACATTATTTTATCGAACTGTGTTGGATAATACAAATCCTTACCTGAATATTACCGTTGCCACAAGGAACTCTTCGCTAGGGTTGTAAGTGACTCCAATCAAGCAATCCCACTAAGTCAGTGCCTTGTCTGGGATGCCCAAGGGAAGCCCTTATTTATATATTTTTATGGCAAGTTATAATCTGGATGATGAACCCTTGCATAACACCCCTCGCTTAGAATCCCCCTTGACCCCACTGAGCCAAGAAATAGGCTTGTTTTGCAAATTTAAAAGGTTTATTTGAAAATTAAACAATATATATATCACACTTATAATAAATTAATGTTTGATAGCACACTTGTGAAGATGATAGTGATCAACAATGGATAATGTTACAGTGGTACACTCTTTTTGATGGCTTAGAAGTGATAGAGAGGATAAAGTAGCTGAGAATGCTTTTATGGCTTCAAGGATAATGCAATGATGAATAAAATGCAGTACAGAAATAACTTGATATGATTTAGCAAAAGATAATATAATCACTTTTTCTCTGGCAATTCACACCCCCCCCCCCCCTTTGCAATGTAAGAAATGGAAGGAGAGCACACAGTCTTCAAGAATCCGAACAAAATGCAATACGAAATGCAGTTCCCCCCTAGCAAGCTTAGAGAGAAAAAGGTATGATTTTAACACACAGGCCCAAAATGCTTTGAATGTGGTGACAATGAAGTGAAATGATGCTAAAATTGATTTTAATTCCCTGTAGAGGTTCAGGGTGAGTGATAGCTAGTTGGTATTAGTTCAGGCTCACTTTAGCAATGCTCTATGAGTAACTAGCAGGTTAAAACGAATTTTAGCAAAGGAAAGCAAGGAGCTGCTGATTTTTACACGTGGCTGAAATTGTGCAAAATGTTAAATCGCGGCAAATTTAATCGCGTGCGTCGAGCGTAATTACAGAGGCCCTATAAGGAGTAGCAGGTGGGTTCTAGGTTCGTTGGAAAGCCTAGAATCTTAGCTTTAAGATAAAATTTCACTCCTAGCACAAACGGTTCCAGAGATACGGCCGATTTAGTCAAGGTAGTTTTTTTTGGATTTGAAATTTTAAAAGTTCAAAATGACAGGTGACAGTTTTCAGCTTTAAAAAGGACAGAATGACATGATTCTAGGAGGCAGTTCTAATAGGCTAAAATAGTTTGGATTAGATTATTTTAAACTAAGAGATTGTTTTTTCACAGTGAGTACACCCACTATATTTTTGAACTAAGCCGTCAAGTTCTGGTCAGGTGGGACGGGTCTTCCGGCGGGTGGTTCTGAAGTCCCGGCTATCTGGGTCAGCTCTGCTCTCTGGGTCTGTCAAGCACTGGTTCTGCTCACAACGGTCTGGTTTGTGGTTCTCTCTGGTTCCGGATACAGCACTGCTTTCTGGATACTGCTACAGGTTCTTGCAAGAGTTCTTGGCAAAGAATTCAAACAGCTGTTGAATAGTTTGGCTGGTTTTGATGCCTGCTGAAGAGAACTCAGCTTGTGGTTTAGGCCTTTGCTTTAAATTGTGGAGTCAGAGTTCTAAGTTCTGGTCTCTGTCTAGCTGGAGTCAGTCTAGGTCTCTGGAGATTGATGGATTTGAAGTCTGGATGTGAAGTCTGAAGTCTCCCGGCAAAGCGTCCCGCAAGAAAGTGGAAAGTGAATGTCCCTACCTGTCCTGCACTGTCTGCTTTTATGCGTTTAGAAAGTGGGTTTGTGCGTGGCAGAACTGAGCCTGCCCCTCTCTACTTGTCATTGGCCCAATTCTCCCCTCTCCCATGATTGGGGGAAGGAAATGGATTGTCATCATGATGAGGTCTGTTTATGGGTCAGAGGATCCTCCCCTAGTCAATTTGCCCACAAATCTATATTTGATTCAAATACATATTTCCCAGATACACAAGTGGTTGACATTACATGTACATATTACAGATGAATTAAGACAGGTCTCTGTTGAAGCCCCATGTTCCTGCGAGCTGGGATTCAGAAATGACAACATTTTGCGCTTTTTGGTCGGTTTACCAATATCGGACATTTACCAAAAATTACACAAATGTGCGCAAGGAGTATGGACATTAATTGATGAAGTGTCAGATTTTTAACATGCAGACATTTGGAGTAACAACCTTATTTCTGCTACTACTCCCTAGAACATACCACAGGGTCCCAACACCTCTTAAAATGTGCACCGAAAAATCACAAGAATAATGGTATTAATTATATAATTTTGACAGGTCCGTACTATGAATTATCCATCTTTTTAAAATGATGCTCTGGCCCAGATGGGTGTGGTTTAGGTTCCAAAGCACATGGGGGAAGCTTCTGTCTGTCCCCGCCTCCAGCTCAGGTGGCTCCCAGAGGCACTGCCCCTCCCAGTTTCTCCCAAGAGGAAGCCATTTTACGACCCCCCCCAATATAACATTTCCCTGAGCCAAGGACAGGGCTTTGTTCAACCTCCTGCAGTCTGCAGGTACCCCTCCCTTAATTCAATCAGAGAGGTGTGATCTCCTTTTGGTGGGGGCAGCAGGATGCAGCTAGGCCTGGGAAGAGTGGCTTAGCCGGTTTCTCCTGTCGGGGTAGTTGTCAGGCAGAATTCAGCTAAATGTCACTTTAGTTCCCAGTTTTCTACATTCAAATCCAACTTACATTCAGCTATTTTTTATATATACATTAAATAATTACTTCCTTCAAGTCATTTCAGAATATAGTTTTACATTGTATCCACCTCTTAGCAAGTCTTTCCTTGGCTTGGTTTGGGTTCATCTGTTCAGTTTTACACAAAAGTCTGGTGGTTTTAAAACGCCGGCTTTCTGATAGTGGTGAGCACCGGTATTGCATCCATTTTTGACATTAAGAAAATGAATTCCTCACAGTTCTAGGTTGCTTTTGGCAATCAGCATTGCCATTCCCAATGGTTTCAGGCTACTGTGTGTGTAGCCCAATGGTGGTTTTAGGCAGTGCCCTCCTGTGCTCACAACATAGGCAAAAATGGGTGGCAGCCTATTCTTCATGTTTTCCCTGTGCACTCTCTGGGGAGTTCTGGCCATCATGATGTTTTCAATGCCAGTAACGCACAGTTTTATGGTAGGGCTTGGATGCATGGGTAAAAACATCCACAGGGTCAAGCTGCAACCTGCAAGGAATCGGACAGAGTGAAAAGTCAGACATTTGAACTCTTACGAACTACATACTTACGGCGTCTTCCCGGGAATCTCAGAGTCAATATTGTTCTGCAACTCACCAATTCCTTCGAGCCAGTGAAACAACTGGTTATCTATGCGCCCCTGCGCTCAATTCAGGATGGAGAGCTCATCTTTTCAAACCATCAGAAGAATATTTCTACGGGCCAAGGAAACGAAGCTAGGTGGGCCAGTCCAGTCCGTCATCTCGGCACTACGCGTCACATTGGTGGAGACCGCCGCTCTTCATTTCAGATCGACGCCCCTGTGGAAGCCAGGTGAGCGTAACAACGGGCGTCCCTGCCGCTCTTGCCGCTTGTTGGCCTCTAGAGGCCCCTCTGCCCCTTCTGGGTTGTTAGAAGAGCCTCTACCCTGCCTGGCTTGCAGGAGCTGCGCCTTCGTGCCATAGGGTACTTAACGCCTATAACCCCCGCCGCTGGAAGCAAAGATGAAGGCAGGCATGGCTGGTTCCGCCGCTAGGCCCTGTGATTTAGCAGCCAACTTGGAGTCTTTAAACTTTAATAAGGATTTGTCCGTTTTCTGACTGAAAAGCAGGTCTCTCTCAAAGGGCACGTAGAGCAACCAGTTCTGGACATTCGGGGAGAAGCCAAACGTTTCCAGGTAGGCCTGGCGCCTCATTACCACTGCTGAACCCATTGCTCGGCCAACTCAGCCTGCCACGTCCAGGCCCGTCTGCAATGACTGCTTGGCCACCTCCTTCCCATCCTCCACCAGCTGTAAAAATCTGTCTGGCTTGTCACCCGCATGGACTTATTCAGAAGCATGCTCCACAGCTTTCCACAAGCCGAAGGAGTATTTTGCAAATCCACAGGCTATGTTTGTGGCCTTGAGCATCATGCTGCCAGAGATGAACACCTTTCTGGCTAATGCATCTGATTTCTCTTACCTATCTGTCCGTAAATAGATTGGTAGTGGATGCCGCTGGTCTGGTGGAAATAGTGGCAGCCTCTATAACCAACCCTTCCCGGGAAAGGTGTGTGGCGAGGAAAGGTGGGTCTCCTCTTGCTGGCCTGTACTTCCCTGTAAAATTGGCTTTTACAGGGGGGATGATTGCAAGGGTGCAGCCATAAGGAGGATAAAGGGTCCGCAATGGCTGGGTTAAATGGCATGTTATTCTCAACTGTGGGACCCTCGTCAAAGATATCAGTGAGCTCATACTCTGGAAGAGATGTGGTAGATGCCTTCAATCCAAGGATGTTAACTAACCTGTCAACCAGAGCCCTGAACTTGACACTAGCATGAGTATAGGGCTGGTTCTCTTGCAACTGAAGATCTGGAGAAGTATCCAGACCACTAGTGTCTGGTAAACCTTGAGCCAAGGCCAATAAATCAGCCTGGTCATCGAAATAATCGCCGCCGCTGGCTCCAGTGTAAATGGGCTCAACCTGCTCATCGGGGCCATCAATGCCAAAAATGCATTGCATTGAGTCAAAGAATCCCGATCTCTATAACAGCACAAAGGGACCCACGCCGACTGTCGGCACCCAGGGCTTGACCGCCAACACAGTAGGCTTCGAAGCCTAAGTGGCTTTCGATGCCAATGGTTCCTTCAGCACTGAGGTACGCTCGGGCGACTGATGACGCTGTGGGCTTCGGCCTTCCACCGATTTAAGCCTAGTAGCCGTGATGCCTGAAGAAGGTCGACGGAGTAGTCTGCTTGGGGTCGGTAGCATTGAGACGCTTTATCTGACAAAGCTTGATGGTAGGGGGCCGAAGCCACATCTACAGCAGCTTGCCGCTTAAACATTCAGAGCATAGAAGTTTTAAAACTTTGCCATTCTTCCCGAATGGTCAGCCCCGCCAAGGACTTACCTCGTTCCGACGAAGAGCTGGACTTGCGTCGATGGCGGTGGTGCCGCTCCTTCCACAAGGAAGACTAGGAATGGCTCCTGGAATGGGACCGTTTCTTGGTCTTCTTGCGATGTCGTTCCTTCCCCTTGTCGTGGGTGGGCTCCTCAGTCTCTGCCTCCGAAGACTGGACAAGAGACCGGGCCAGAGATTTGGCACATGGTTGGCCCAAAGCCAGTTTCCCAGCCCTCTCACGTAGGGATGTTGGCTTCCGTGTCGTGACAAACGCCAAGACACCATAGACGGACGTTGTGTGGGGCGGTCACAGACATTATGGCCTCGCAATCACAGCATCGGTGGAAGCCTGAAATCCTGTGAAATGACATTGCGTCAAGGTTTTGTAGCAAAAACGTATAATTTGGTACAAAAAACTGTGGCGCAAACTCGTCGTGTTCCTGATGTAGCATGCAAGCGCGCAGAAAAAGGGAACAGAAGAATGCGGCGTAGTGACGTGCTATATATAAGATGGCTGATGTCACTTCCGGAGCAGACGATCGAGAGCCGGACAAGACGGATCGATGAGTCGAGGTCCACTATGCCCCCTGTCGAAAAGTCTCCAAACTGCAGAGATGGATGATGGATATCTATCAAGATGAGGAATTTGCAGGAGAAAAGCAATCCACTTATTCGCCATTTCATGGAATACGCTAAAGCACAGCAGAGGCGTAGACAGTAGTACCTGAGCAGGCAAGGCCCACCCACTCGGCAGCGGTGTGTGGGCATTTACAGATGTTAATGTATGTGCACTGGGCCCAACTACATTAGCTTCAGGCCCCACTTGTTAGACAATCCTGGCTACGCCTCTGAAGCACAGGTACGTGGAGTGTACTTCAACACAACTTTGTGCGACAACCAACATTTTGTAATCAGGCACCGAATGCCCTCCTTGCCTGCCCGCTCCCCCATTCAGCAGGTGTTCGCGGTTTTAGCGAGAAGCGCAAGGCCTAAATATGCAAAGCTTTAGGAAATAGCTTTGCCAAACAGTTGTAGTCAATACGTCTTTACCTCCAATATACGCACCCTTTGATCTCACATACCCTCTGATTCAAATTAATATAAAAACCTATGTCGGCAAAAAAATCCTAGTATAGACATCCCCTTTCGCTGTCTTTTGCTCGAATTCCCTTCAAAAGGCGATTTTGCCTAGCGGCTACCCACCAGACACCCCTCCGCAGCCACTTCAGAACAATCCACGCACAGAGGTTTATGGCACACTAATAAAAGAAGCAATCACCACCGTGGACAATGTTCACCAGTTTCCACGCTCTGATCTGTATACGTAGTAAAATAAAATATCACTTCTTTTTCACCTGAACCCCCTGACAAGATACAGAGAAGGAAAAAAACAGAACTGCGTAAACTATTAATGCTTAATATCGGTCAAATATTGAGCTGCGGCCCTTTACAAATGTACGAGCGTGGATTCTCTTTGTTTTTTTCTAGTCATTCAGCTTTTCCACTGCCTTGAGAAATTTACTGTCTGCATTTCATAACAAGTCCATTTTTAAAAACACAAAACCTAAACTTATAGTTTGACCAAAAATCTAAGTAGGCAATTTTTTAAATACATTTTTCGAAAATGGGTGCATTATTTTAGAAGTTTACTTTCTCATGAGCTCTCACAAAAACGTGATAGTATTCGCTTAACTCGCCCCTCAAGTGCCATGTTACAACTAATTAATTTCCCCATCTTCCCTCCAGCAATCACACAAATGTAAACCCCCCTCCCAACTTAACACCCAGAAAGCCTCACACAAATTCCCCGCTGCCACCCGCCATTATCTCAGGCCCAAACAATCACTGTTCATATAGACCACCAACCAATGAGGAGAGGGGGATGCTGCTAAAGGTTAACAGTCATGTTTTCAAAGATTTCAAAGGAAAAAGAAAAACCTGCATCTCCCAGAATGCAAAGGAGCAAAACAGTAATGGACTTTCTCAGCATGGCCAAATTAATGTTCTGAGCCCTGCAAGGTTACACATTTTGTTTTAAAGAGGAGCACGCCCACCCCATAGAATCAACCCAGTGATAACCTACAGAATAGGTTTACTTGCTACCAGCAGTAGCCCTAAAACAGCATAGTAAATAAGTTAGGTAAGGCAGCTTGAGAAGATAATGAAATTAATAGCTACAAAACTTGGTTCATAGTGATAATCTCGAATGGCAAAATCTCGAAAGTCAAAATGTCGAAAATAAAATCTCGAAAAAAAAGTGTCGAATTTTTTAATGACGTTTTGTTTGAAAATGGGGGGGTTTCCCCTGACACCCCCTTTTTTTTTACCTATTTTTTATATAGACTAGAGCCAAAAAAAATATATATAAAAAAAAAATAATTGAACATTTTATTTTTCGACATTTCTTTTTTGACATTTTTGTCTTTCGACCTTTTATTTTCGAATTTATGACTGACCACCGCAAAACGCAATGCAATTTACAGGACACAAGTTCAAATCCCGACAGGACAAACTCCTCATGCTAGGGGTACTGTGGAAGGCCATCTGCATGAAAGTCCCTATACGTTCAATAAGACGTTTTTCTTTTGGGCTATTAGGTGGCGCTGAAACCGCTACTTTTAAGCCAAAACTATTGCCATTTAAATAGAAGCTTTGAAGGAGGGTCTGTAATGCTTTCAATGGCGATGACAGATACAATATTACTGTGGGACTAAATCGCACATTTTCTACTAAAACAATACAACGCAGACTGCCCCAGGTCCCGTGCGGTACAAAGTACGGCACGATGGAGGGCCTGGGGGGTTAGGCGCAGGGTGGGGGAGACAAACGGTGCAAAGAAACAAGGGGAGGGGCAGCCAAAGCGGCGCCCCCACCACCGGCGCGGCCGAAAGGAACACAGCCAAATAAGGGGAAAGGTGTGAGAAAAAGCAACAGGGTGGCAAGAGGCAGTCCGGCCCCCCAGAGGTACAACAAAGGGACAGGGGGGTATAAGTACACCAGCAGAAACCAAGGAAAGCACAACCAGGTAAGGAGCTCACCTCATTCGGGTAAGCTCCCAGGGCCAGGAGAAGGGGGAGAAGGAAACTTTTTGCGCTTTGCCTCTGCAGGCTTTTCGTGAGGACTCCGCCGACGGAGAAGGAGCACACAGAGCAGAGCGTGGGAGCCGTAAAGAGCCAGCCGCTGCCCGCGTATTGTGCAAGGCTTTCCACATGCTATCTGGGATACTATCCAGCACAACACAGTCATCTCTCAGGAACCCACTGACTGCTCAAGCGAAGAAGCGCGAAGCGCTAGAGCAGGAAGGCGGGGCCACCCACCTTGAGTCGTGGGGATTCCCGAAAACGTTCGGCGGGACCTTGCGGCTCAACGGTATCACGGCTGACGCTTGATCCGAAGGTCGTGTTTTTCAAATCACGCCCGGGTCAAAGTGAGACTCAACTTTCAGGCCCATGGGAGTGGTTCAAGAGCCCGACATTGAGGGGCAGGGCAGGCAAGGGGAAGCAGCGAAAAAAATTAAAGGGACAGGCACAGAAAATGAACTGTGGCCTAGTCTGTTAAAGCTCATGCTCACAGGAGTACCGGAGTGTAAATAGCTGCAGTGCCTCGCTACCTTAAAGAGAAGGAAGGCAGGCAAGCATAAGGGCACAGCCAAGAAAAAGCGTGGCAAGTGCCAGCAGGTTTAATACTGTAAATCCCAAAAAACAGTTACAAGAAATAGAGACAAATTCAAAGTTGACGAAGGAGGGGTGCGCAGAATGGCAGACGCGCAAGAGTTCAGTGCATGGGCCAAAAAAGCAGAAAATGAGTACGGAGCACAATGAGTGCTGGATGTCGTGCAGTCGGAGGAAAGGGCAAGGGCAATGTCGCCTTTGCTGCTAGAGGATTCCAGCGGCAGTGAAGAAGAGGCAGGAATACCTCAAGGCCAGAAGAGGGCAAGAGAGGTGGCAAGAGGATCGCAGGAGCAGCCGGAGGAGCCTAGAAAGAGGCAAAAGAAAGGAAATAAAAAAGGTAAAAAAAGGTACTGTAAAAATGGGCAATAATATTGGGGACAAGATTGTAAAAATGTTAAAAACATGCATCACGGCTCAGGGTAAGTCGCCCAGAACCAGGAGAGGAAAGGAGGGGAAGTACAAAAAGCACGGGGTCGAGCAAAGGGTGGTAACATCAGAGTCAGAAAGTAGTGAGGATGAAGAGATGGACCACTTAAAGGGATGAATGAATTGGAAGGGGAAAGTGGGCAAAGATAAGCAGAGAAAGGCAATACCAGAGGGTGCAGCAGAACACGGGGTACCCATATCACAAGTTTAGAAAAGGATTTTCTAAGGGCACCACAAGAGGCACCAGTAGTCCCGGTGACGCAAGGGGCATCAATAATTCCGGCACCACAAGGTGCACCGGCAGGGCCAAACGTAGTGGCAGGGGACACACCACCGGGGGGGCAACACCGACGGTGGCAGCGGCAGAAAATGGGGGGCCACTCATGACGAAATATGGCAGGCCAACCATGGGTAAAGATGCACAGGGCAGGTCAATGAAAGCGATGGCTTGATACATAAGTAAAGGGAAAAAATATGGAGGAAGGAATTGATTGATATCTTTACATTGTTAGATTGTCAAAAGAGGGGGATGAATGTGGCCCTAGAGGACACGAAGGAGGACGAGAAAAGTTTACTAAAAAAGGGGCAAGTAGTAAGGAATTTTGACAACTGGTTGTCGGCCTTCACCATAATCTCTACAATTATATTACAAAAATTCCCGGAAGACGGGGTAGCATTAGTTGCTTATCAACAGAGGGTGCTGAAGGTACACGCAGCGTTTGGAGGTGACGCATGGCTGGAGTACGATCACGAGTTCAGAAAGGAGATGGACTGCTTTCCGGATATGGGCTGGGATGAAGAAAACTTTAATCTATACATATTTAATGTGCTAAAGGAGAAATGGGATTCCAAGGAGCGGAGCACGGGGGGGACAGCAGGGAATGCAGTATTGGCAGAGGGATTACAAAGCGGATTATAGATACAATAGCAGTAAGTACGAATCCAGTTATGACGGAAATAGAGACCAGAGTTTGCGGAGCAGAAATTATGGGTCACAGAGAGGGTGGCAGAGCAGCCTGCCCCTGACAACACAGGGGGGGGGGGCAGTGGGAGCACGGAGACAACGCGAGCAGAACCAGGACAATGTAGGAGTTTTGAAAAAGGGCACCATGTAGCTGGGGATGGAAGTGCAAGTTTAGCTACAAGTACGAGAGATGTAAGGGTGACCACAGCAGCTCCAAGTGCACAAGGGCCACAGCTCCAAGCGGCAGAAGCGATGAGATGCGGAAATAAGAACTGGGGCGGGAAGGGGGCCACGCCGGGTAAGCATCGAGAGATGGAAAGGTGGCTCCAGAAATACATAGACCAAGAAACAGCCTAGAGCGATACAACGGTAGCATATTCAGATTTCGAGGAGGCGGTAGAACTGGTCAGGAAAGCAGGAAAAGGGGCAGGGATGGCATTCCGCCCATTGCCAGTCAACATCAGATCGCGAAGAAGGTTATATAGGCATTGGGAGGGGGAATACTTTGTCGACAACTGCCTCCCGATGGGGTGCGCCATCTCAGGCGCATATTCTATCGTAGAAATAACAAGCAAGTGGGGTTTTCCTCTGGCAGAGGGGAAAACGGGGGGCCCAACGCAGATTATCCAATTCCTTGGGAGAGAAATTGAATCAAACAACGGAAGGTGTCGGATCCCGGTGACAAGAGAACGGATCTGCCAGCGAGAGAATTGCAAGCGCTGGCAGGAAAGCGGAACGCCGCAGGGAGAAGAATACCACAGGGGAGGGCGTTTGAGAAGTATGGAGCTGAAAACGAGAGGTGCTACAATGGGGGCACCACAGAATCAGGTTAAGTGGAGGAATCAAGAAAGAGCTGGAAGTGTGGGAAGAACTGCTGAAATCTTCAATGGGTCAGTGATAGGGCAAACACCGGTGAACGAGGAAGTAAAAGGAACAAGTTACTTACCTGTAACTGTTGTTCTCCAGCATGGGTCTGGCATGGATTCACATGCTCATGAATATTCCCCGTCGTCAGGCTGGGAATCCTCGGTAAAGAAAAAACCAGTATCAGTTTCGTTTCTGATCTGTCTTTCGTAGTAATAACCAATCACTGGTCTCTGCGTCATACTGACCACAGCCAATGACTGCCCTCTACCTAAGCACCGCCTCTGGCAGCCATCTTCAGATTTGGAAGCACGTGAAGTGGCAGTATGACCAAGTGAAGAGCCGCAGAGGGGTAGGCGGGAGGGTTCGCATGTGAATCCATGCCAGACCCATGCTGGAGAACAACAGTTACAGGTAAGTAACTTGTTCCTTCTCCAGCATGGGGTCTGGCATGGATTCACATGCTCATGAATAAAGAATACATAGCAGTACACACATGCACAACCACGGGAGGTGGCAAAGGCTCAACATTAAGCATCACATCAACTCAACATTAAGCATCTTACCTCCTCACCAGGCTCACCTCAGGCGAACAGGTTGCGCAGCACTGCTTGGCCGACCCTGGACTCCTCCCTGGAATCCCGGTCGACGCAGTAGAATTTCGTGAAGGTGTGCGTCGACCTCCACGTAGCAGCCCTGCATATGTCCAGCAGGGGCACACCAGATAGGAACGCCGTGGTAGCTGCGATCGCTCTGGTGGAATGGGCTCTCGGACGGCCAGGCAGCGGTCGGTTTGCCAACCGGTGACAGTACATGATACAGCCGGAGAGCCATCTGGAGATGGAAGCCTTCGAGAGAGCCTTCCCCTGATTGACAGGTCCAAAGTTCACAAAGAGTTGTGACGTCTTCCGAAACCCCTTCGTGCGGTCCACGTAGAACTTCAGCGCTCTAGCTACGTCCAGCGAGTGCAAAGTCCTCTCAGCCGGCGACGAAGGCGACGGGAAGAACACAGGTAACACCAAGGGTTCGTTGAGATGGAAGTCCGACGGTACCTTGGGCATGAAGGAGGGGTGCGTCCTGAGCACTACCCTCGTGTCGTGGAAAGTCAAGTACGGGGCCTTGCAGGAAAGGGCCTGGATCTCTCCCACTCGTCGTGCGGAGGTGATGGCCACAAGAAAAGCTGTTTTCCACGATAGAAACTTCAACGGGGCCGAGTGCAGAGGCTCGAACGGAGGTCCCATGAGCTTGGTCAGCACCACGTTGAGCTCCCACGCCGGGGCCGGAGCCTTCACCGGCGGGAACGATCTGAACAGTCCCTTCATGAACTCTTTCACCAGACGATGAGACCACAAGGACGTCCGCCCCGTGGTTCTGGTGTATCGGGAGATCGCAGCAAGATGAATCTTGATGGACGCGTGTGCCAAACCAGCTTTGGCCAGCGTCAGCAGGTACGGCAGTACTTGGGGAGCCGTAATCCGTAGAGGGTTAATCTTCTGTGCGTGGCACCAGACAGAGAACCTCTTCCATTTGTGTCCGTAGCATTTAAGAGTCGAGGACGCCCTGGCCTTTGCAAGAACCTCTCTGCAATCGGCCGGTATGTCGTATCCTCCAAACTCTAGCGCTGCAGGAGCCAGGCCTGCAAGTTCAGCGACTTCGGGTCGTGGTGGAGGATGGCGCCTCCTTCCCTGGAGAGTAGATCCGCGTCCGCCGGCAGCTTGATCGGCGGGGACGCTGACAAGTCCAGAAGGTCCGGGAACCATATCTGCCTCGGCCACGCAGGTGCGACGAGGATCATCCTGCACCGTGACCTCTTGAGCTGGTTGACGAGCCGGATTAGCAGAGGCAAGGGAGGGAACGCGTAGAGGAACAGGCCCTCCCAGGGGAACGAGAAAGCATCGCCCATGCTCCTCGTCTGGGGAAACCTGCTGGCGAACCTCCGGCACTTGGTGTTCGTCGCCGTCGCGAACAGGTCGATCTGGGGTGTGCCCCACCGTCGGAAGAGGCGATCCACCAGATCCTGCCGTAGTTCCCACTCGTGGCACGAGCGCAGCTCCCTGCTGAGTGAGTCGGCGATGGTGTTTTTTATCCCTGCCAGATGAAACGGCACCAGAAAAATCCCTTGGGCGACGGCCCAATGCCACAGGTCCTGCGCCTCCTTGGACAGCGCTGGGGACCTGGTTCCGCCCTGTTTCCTGATGTAAAACATGGTGGTGGTGTTGTCGGCGAAGATCCTCACCACCTTGCCCTTGAGGGACGGAAGGAAGGACCTGAGGGCCCAAAACACTGCACGGAGCTCCAGGACGTTGATATGCAGGGACTTCTCCGTCGGGAGCCAGAGTCCCCTCGCGTGCAGATTTTCGGTGTGCGCTCCCCACCCTTCCAGGGAGGCATCCGTGGTCACAGTCTCCTGGTGGGCTGGGGTCTGGAAGTCCATGCCCGCCGTCAGATGCGCGCGGGTGCCCCACCACCGTATCGCTCGTCGGAAACTCTCGTCGAGCTTGATCCTTTCCTCAAAGCTGCCCGTCGTCTGGATCCAGCGCGCATCCAGGAATTCTTGCAACGGGCGCATCCGGAGCCTGCACATGGGAATGAGGTAGATGCAGGAAGACATCATCCCGAGGAGGGACTTGATGGATCTCACTTTGGCCGCGTCGGCCACCAACATCCGTTGCACCTTGCCCAAGATGGTCCTGGTCCTCTCCTCCGACGGGGAGGCCAGAAGGGACACTGTGTCGAGCCTCGCTCCCAGAAACAGTGCGACTTGCGCGGGCACCAGGTGGGATTTGGCGTAGTTCACGGAGAATCCCAGGTCCGTGAGGAGTTGGACGGTCCTTGCCGTGTGGACCACGGCGAGCTCCTTCGTCTTGGCGCGGATGAGCCAGTCGTCCAGGTAGGGGTAGACGTGAATCCCCTCGCGGCGCAGCTGCGCCGCCACCGGTGCGAGGCACTTGGTGAATACCCTGGGTGCCGACCGTAGTCCGAAGGGAAGGGCTTTGAACTGGTAATGACGCCCTTGGACCACGAACCTGAGGAATTTTCCGTGCCCCTTTAGGATGGGAATGTGGAAGTAGGCATCCTCCAAATCCAACGACGATAGGAAGTCTCCTTCCTCCAGTTGACCCAGGACGTGCTGGAGGGTGACCATCCGGAACTTCTGCGCCTTGATGAACTTGTTCAGCCGTCGCAGGTCCAGGATGGGGCGCCATCCTCCCGTCTTCTTCTTCACGAGGAAGTATCGCGAGTAGACTCCGGAGCCCCGAAGCCTCTTTGGGACGAGTTCGATGGCGCCCTTTCTGAGCATCGCCTTTACCTCCAGGAGAAGTTGAGGGACGTGAAGTTCTTTCCTGGCCACGGGGGGGACGCGCGGGCACCTTCTTTAAAACTCGAGCGCGTGGCCCCGGGCCAGGGCGTCCAGCACCCAACGGTCGGTGGAGATGGACTCCCACACGCTGACGAAGCCTGCCAGCCGGCCTCCCACCGGGGTGCTTCGGTGGGGGCCCGACCCCACGGCCGGTTCAATCCTGCTTGGACGCGGCCTTGCCGCCTTGACCTCCTTGGCGACGACGGCGGGGTCCGCTAGACTTGCCTCGTCCTCTGTAGGCCTCTTGCGACGACGAGCGGGCCGCTTGACGGTAGGAAGCGAAACCGCCGCCGGAACCTTTGGAGGCGCCCTTGCCTCCGCCGCTCCGAAAGGGCGTCCGTCGTTGCTGCAGGACTCCAAGGGCCCGGGCCGTCTCAGTATCCGCCTTGATGGCCTGAAGGGAATCGTCCACTGTCTTCCCAAACAGGTTGTTCCCGTCGAAGGGCATGTCCAGGACTCTGGTCTGGACGTCCTGCCGAAAGTCCGTAGCTTTGAGCCATCCACGACGTCGAAGGCAAACGCCGTTGCCCAGCTGGCGGAACCCAGTGTCGGCGATGTCAGTCGCCACGGTGATGGCGTGGTCCGAAGCCACTTCACCTTCCTGGAGGATCTCAAGGGCCTCCGCCCTCTTGTCGTCCGGCAGAAAATCCAGCAGGGGGGCTATCTTGTACCAGAGCTCCCTGTCGTAGCGGGCCACGATAGCCAAGGCGTTGGCCGCTTTAATCGTCGTCGCTGCCGACGAGATGACTCTACGTCCCATAGCGTCCAATTTCTTTCCCTCGCCGTCCGGCGGGGAAGTCGATGTGGAGGCCGCACCCCCCCCGCTTTCTTCCTGGCTGCCGCGGAGACGACGGAGTCCGGGGTAGGCTGCGCCCGGAGGCATAGGGGGGCCGTGTCCGGGACCCGGTACTTTTTCTCGTACCGGTCTCTTCTAGCTGGCGTAGTGGAAGGGTTCTTGAGGAGGGAAAGGCCCTCATCCCAAATGTCGTCCAACAGAGGCACTGCGAGGACCGTCTTCCTCTTGGCCTCGCGCCGCTGATAAAGGAAGCCTTCCTTTTTCTTCTCCTCAGGGCAGAGTTGGAAAAGCTCGGAGGCCCTGGAGATCATGGAGTGGAAAGATCCGATCTCGTCGGGCGGAGAAGCCCTGGTGGGGGGCGACGACGGAAAATCCTCGTCGTATGCCTCGTCGTCCGTACCCGTCGCTGCCGTGTCAGTCCCCGTATCATCCCCTCGGGTGGACGGGGAGGAGGGCTGGACGGGGCGCGACGGTTGAAAAGGAGGTGGAGGATGGATCCTTCTTTTCTTGGTAGGGGGAACACCAGAAGGTCCCGGTTCTGGATCCCCCGACGGGAGAGGTTCCTCCGTCGGTAACGGTAGCCTCGTCCTTATCTCGGTGCATAAGGACTGTATGGCCAACAAAATGGCCGCCGAGTTGTCTCGCGGCGCTGGCAGAGGGGAATCCGACGGGCGAGCAGGGGCCCCGTCGGTATCCTCGACGATGTCGTCGTCGTCACCCGCGTCGGGGTCCATTCCGACGGGCTGGCCTTGTTCCACGCCTAGGCCGTGGCTTAAGACCTCGATCAGCTCCTCTTCTGAGGTTGAGGCCGAATCTACGACGACGCCCTGCCCCCCCTTCTTCTTCCCCACGGAGGGTTTCACGGGGGTCCTATCGATGGGCACAAAAGAAGACTCCCTCCGAGGAGGCAGGGAGATTCTGGGCCCTGATGTCGCCACCACTGGCGCAGCCTCCACAGGCTGAGCCAGGGCCGCCGCGACCGTTTCGATAGAGGGCTTGGTCGGATGGATCAAGGCCTTCACCACCTTAGGTGCGCTCACCGCCTTATCCTTGAGGGAGGGGGCACTGCCACGCTCCTCCTCTGCCTTAGAGCTCGACCGGGGCCTCTCCAGGAGCTTCGCCGGGTGCTCGGCCTTCCTCTTACCCGACCCAGAGCGTTGGCTCGTGGTTGATGGTGCCGGGGAGGGTGCGCCCTGCCTGGCGCCCGTAGAGCCCGACCGTTCGGCGCTCCCGGTGCCAGCGGACTCGCGGTGCTTGGCCTTATGTTGGGCCCCCGTCGCCGGGGCGCCCTCAAAGGTCTTAGAAGACCGCTCGGATTTCTTCTTCTTCTCGCCAGACGGGCTCTTACCCTCCAGCCAGTTGGCGAGACGTTGATGACGGTCCTTCATGGTCCGTTCCGACATGTTGCCGCAAAACGCACAATCCTTCTCCACGTGCGTTTTGTCCTCATGAAGGCAGTAAAGGCAGAAAGAGTGTTCGTCTTCCTTAAAGACGTTCTGCAGCTGGCATCCAGGGCAGACCCTGAACAGCTTTCCGGGCGTCGAGCTTCCCTTCTCCTGGGCCATCTCCGAGACCGGGCCTGAGAAGCTTCTGGAGTCCTCCGAAGTGTAGCTCGACGAAATCTTCACCCTTGAGGGGCACAGACGAATCCGACACGGGTCCCCGTTGATCGGATGTAGGATCGGTGGAGCTTGAGGCTCTTTTGACCGAAAGAATTGAAGTTTTTTGTGAAAAAGCGCGAAAAATAGCACTAACGCTCGAGAGCAATAGCACGAGGATCCCAACACATGAACGTGCGGTAAAAATCTGAAGATGGCTGCCAGAGGCGGTGCTTAGGTAGAGGGCAGTCATTGGCTGTGGTCAGTATGACGCAGAGACCAGTGATTGGTTATTACTATGAAAGACAGATCAGAAACGAAACTGATACTGCTTTTTTCTTTACCGAGGATTCCCAGCCTGACGACGGGGAATATTCATGAGCATGTGAATCCATGCCAGACCCCATGCTGGAGAAGGGTATTGTTCACTATGCAGCAGGTGGCCTTGGGTTTGGCGCAATACTGGGGAAACAATGGTGTGCAGCCGAGTGGCCAAAAAACATGGCAGGGGGCGGAAAGGACAAATAATATAACACGGTAGAGCCCTCCCCGATATGGGTCGCGTTATGCGCATGGGAGGAAGAGCTAGGGAACAGGGAGTTAACAGTATGTTCAGATAACATGGCGGTGGTGCACATGTTGAATAAAGGAAGTGCGTCAGGCACAAGAGTGTTGGAAATAATGAGGGCAATCACGCTGGAAAGCTTAGGAATGATTAGATGCATACAGGTTAGGCATATCGCTGGGGAAACAAATGTGGTGGCTGATGCAATCTCACGCTGGCCGTGGAAAAAATTCAGGGAGCCAAGACCAGACGCCGGCAAGGAAAGAACGCCCACGCCACGGAAGGCATGGGTCCCGGTGGAGGCAATAGAAAGGAAAGCACGGTTGGTCACAAGGTCGGCAAGGAAAGAACGCCCACGCCACGGAAGGCATGGGTCCCGGTGGAGGCAATAGAAAGGAAAGCACGGTTGGCCACAAGGTCGACTCAAAAGAAGTGTGAGAAGAACAGAGAAAAGAAAGGGTCAGCGGCAAGCTGACCAGGAACGCCCTAACGTAAAAGACGGGTAAGAAGTACGAAGAGCATGCAAAAGATGTGTTGGTGGAAACAGGTGTAAAAGAGGTGGAAAAATTGCAAGTGGAGAAAAAGTGTGAATTTCTCAAAGGGGCATTGGCCCAAAGGAAAAAAGTAAAGTGGTAAGAGGTGTTGGCGGAAACAGGCATTAAGAGGTGGAAAAAATTGCTATTTGGAAGCAAGGTGTGAATTTCTCAGAGGGGCATTTGCCAAAAGGGAAAAAGAAAAAGTGGTGGTAAAACATTTTTTTAATAAAAAATAAAAAAAGGGGTTGTAAAAGAGGTGGAAACATTTTTATTGATGAAGGTGGGAATGTCTCAAAGGGGCATTGACCAAAGGAGAAAAGGAAAAGCTGGTTGGTGGAAACAGGGTAAAAAAAGTAAAAGTGCAATTGAAGAAATGTGTGAAATTCTTGAAGGGGAATTTGCCAAAGGGAAAAATAAAAGCTGGCGGCGGCGCCCCAAAAAAGTGCCAGGCATAGGGAACCCAACCGACAGCACTAGCATAAAATATGCTATGAGAGGAGGGGCTAAATTAGAGGGGAAGAAGCCAGGTAACAGTAGCCGGGTGAGCTTTAGGAAGCTGATAATTCTGTTAAAAGTATTACGAGAGGCAAGTAGCAGCACGGGCGAAGCCGCGCGGTTCAGGTAGCACCTTGTGCTGGCATATTACGGGGCTTTCACGGTAGGGGAGCCGGGGGCCTGTAATATGGTGACGGCCTGGCAAGGAGGAATGTTAGTATGGGTGACAAGTGGTTGTCTAGAAGGCTAGGTAAAAACAAATAGGGGCGAACTGATGCGCAACATGTGCGAGTACCTTAGGGCCACAGCACACTACTGGTGGAAAAACCAGAATTTTTATGTCTGAGATAATTACCCACAGAGTCTGGTACGGGACACACGGGAGGCATGCCATTGAAACTGCAAGGAAAAAGCTCAACAAGGCAGTAGAAAGGTACTGTAGGAGTATGGGGCTCCAGTTTATAAAGCATGGCTTGTTGCAGAACAACCCAGAGATGTTCCACCAGGATGGTTTACACCTATCCAGCAAAGGGAGGGGAGTTGTTTTTTCGGATAACATTTTTAGAGCCTTAGCAGAGTGAGGATGCAGATAGGGGCGCTTTTTGGGGGGACCTGAGCGGCCGAGGCGACACCCACTCAGGTGTGGCGGCACGTGTCCAGGAATGGATGCCCCCAGGGTAACGAAGTCTAGCAGAGGAGAAGGCTGGGCATCCACCACCCCTGGACACGATGTGCCCAAAAGCGAGTTGGTGTCATTTGTTGGTTATTATGATAATTTTGTAGTGTTATTTTCTGTAGAAAATTAACAAGCCTACGCCCTATCATTTTTCCATGAACAGAAAACTGTCTGACATGTTATTTCACTTTTTTCCAGGGTATTAGGATTTAGGGGAGCCCACACTACTCAGCCTATGGGTTTTGGAAGCAAATGCGGTATGCGCTACTGACTTGGCCGTGTTGATCGACAGCGCCTGTGGGCTGGAGCTTGAGCTGCCTGAGATGTGCAGGTTCCAGTCTCCATCCTTTAGTCGGCAGCTGAATACGCGGGCGCCTGAAACAATCCCCTAGCACCTGGGAGGCGAGGCGTCTTCCTGGGCAGCACCACACATTTGCCCCTTACCACCCACATCCTACCTCTGTTATCTGAGCACCGGCAGGCTATAATCTCCACAAGGTTTCGTTTATATAGCTGCATGGCAGCGAAGTTAATGAAAGGGAGAGGGACATTGCTGACATTTACAAGGTAACTGGTGGCAATTACGTTGGATCCTTCAGTTAACGATGGTGTCCCAGTGCCGCTAACTTGGGCACCAAATTAGCTCAGGGGGCACTGGGGAATAATCATTGCGTAAAAAGTTCGACTGTCTACACAGTTTAAAAGGGTGTGCAGGGGACGGGAGAGTTCCACAAGCTTGTGGACAATCTGTTGGTTTTACATAGAATAATCAGAGGGGGGGCAGGGCAAGGGAATGATAGGGCCACACACTTAGGTGTGAATGACCGTCGGCACCAGCCGGCCAGGGGCCAGGAAGCCTCCATGGTGCAATACATGCCCTGGGGCAGAAAAAAGAGAATATAAGGGGATGCCTGGCTGAGTGTTGGGGAGAATTCTCTGTTAAGGCAAATTTCCCAAACCTAGTGAGTCCCCCAGCAGCTTTGCTGGATTTTTTGGGGTTTATTTTTTTTCTCCTGCTAAGAGTGAGACTCTTTCTTCCACTCTTTGGCAGGATTTGGGAATGTCCTTTGACTGTAAATGCGTTTTATGGGCTATGTGGTCTTTTACTCCATAGGGATTCATATGTTTATATGTGTAACACAGCACCCTCAGTGCACTAACACAGGGGTGTCATAGTGACCCCCAAGCTTAGACTCCATACCCTGGGAGTGACTACTGTCTCCCAGGGCATGTAAAGTCACCATTGGCTTTACTAGTCTCAAATTGTGAACAGAACCAGTACAAACCATCATATTGTGGAAGTACTGGCAGGGGTAATTCGATTGCCCCTGGGTCTGTTTTCCAAAGGGGCACTGTCCAGTCCCCCTTGTCGAGTTTCTGGCTGGTGGCAGTGGATATCACGCATTTTATCACGCATTTTAAACGCACCACTTTTTGGTGCAATGTTACAGATACCGCCGGGTTATTTATTTAATATTTATTCCCCGGTTGGGTCTTTTTGCTAGGACTCGGTTTTCAAATGGCGTTTGTGTTCGCCTCTGAAACTCTAACCCAAGTCGAGCCCTTTGTTCCACTTTTTGGCGGGCTGCTCCACAGAAGCCCTCCAAATGGTGCCACTCTGTCTGGGGTCTACAGGATGTGTGGGAGGGGGATTAGGCACCCTGGACTGAGTTGCCTTGGCAACTCAAGTCGCACTCTTGTGTGACTGGCCCAGTGGTGAGCCGCCCGGCTCACCACTTAGCATGTTTGAGTGACAGCTAGGCTGTTGAATGGGGGTTTTTCAGCATAAAAGCAGGCCTTTGGGGACTGGAACTTCAGAGGTAGCCACCGGACCTAAAGAATACAAAGAGCGGGGAAGCTGAGCCATCTACAACGACGACACCACCGGTGGAGCCCTGCTGTACGAACTCACTACTTCCCCGACGACAGAGGAGATGATCTTCCAGGAGAGTATTCTTCTCTTTGAGCTGGTGGGACCAACCAGTTTGCCTTTTTCGCCTTCCTGGAGGTCTCATGGTCGAATCGCCCATGCCAAGCACCCTGGAGGCCAGATAGCCACGCTTCACCACTACCGCAAATAAAAGGATTGTATCTTTTAATCGGGAACTCCGCGGCTGGTTTCTTCACTGGCAGTGCAACGACCTCCAGCTTTCTTCCTCATTGAGATCTTCTGTTCCTCTGCTCGAAGCCACGACTTGCACCCGCTTGCCAGGAACAACTGCCACCACTGGGGCTTTCTCGCCATTTCAGGTACTGTGTCCCGCCTGGTCTCCCTTGCAACAGATTGTCCAAGGTGTCCCGTAAATCCCTGACTTTCTAACTGGGTTGACCTCAGACCTGCTAACTTTGCCTTTCTGAACTGATCCAACCTCTTTTTGACTTTTCTGCAAAGACTGAGTGCATTTCCACTGTGTGATCTTGGGCACATTCCGCCTTGCTCTCTCCAAGAGTGGGGCCTGGCCTATGAACATTTGGCTCTACAGTAGACCCTGCCTTTCTTGACTTGCTGTGGTTTCTTAAAAGTGTTGGTACTGTGTTATTTCCATACTCTGCCTTTTCTCTCCCTTTTTAAACGAATTATTGGAGTGCCATCTACGGTTACGCGCTCACCTCTGTTTTGCTAAATAAGTGGTGTCTTAACCTAGACTTGTCGAATAATTAACTAGGGAGGTGTATATACTTATAGTGACTGTTTTTGAACTTGCTTGATATACTAGTGCCAGTGTATTTTCATTAGAGTGTTTTTAAATAAATTATATACTTTTATACCAAAGCTCTGGTCAGTGTTTGCTTGTTCTGTATTTTTAGCCCTATTGTGTATACTCTATATACTGCCTAACTCTTCTTGAGAGAAGTCTGACTGCTCAGCCACAGCTACCAGGTAAATCTGGGTGGTGCAGACTGCTACCAATTGGGTTTACTGCTTACTCCTGTAGTCTTAAACTTTTTGCAATGGTTCCTAAGGGAACTGCACAGGTGTCTGCCTAACACTGAGGAAGGCCAGTCCTCCTTGATACTCTGCTTGGAGTATCAACTGTCTTCTGCGTACGCAGAAGACTGCTCTTCTTCTTTCCCCAGAACTCACCCACCCTAATGGAAGGAAGAAGAGCGGAACGCAGGGCAATGAACAGGGCCCACAAAGTCGTGGGAAGACATGGGCGACACAGATGCCACTGGCTTGGTGCCCAAAAGATGACAGTATTGTTTATCATTGTGCTTTGTTCGGATAAATACATTTACCCAATTGTTATATTACTGTTTGCAATAAAACACCACAGCCTGTTTATTGCCAACCACAAACAAACACGTCTCCTGTCGTTTGTTCCTTATCCACAGGGAATTGTTAGCTACAGCACCAAAAGATAACAGGTTCAGACAGCTCGGACCTCCTCAGATTATTATATGGTTTCTCAGTGAAGTAGCATTGATTGACTTGTTCTTTCTGATTGGCTGCATTGACGTTCCCGCTCCAAGTAACGACTCACAAAAGAAACTACAATGGGTGGCACAGGGATTCCCTCACACCTGGCATAGGGGCATGAGCGCTAATCATGCTTACGGAGAACTATAGTTCGTAATGAATCTATTGCGCAGATGAATGACAACAGCATAGTTCTCCATTTTACATCAACCACTGTGTACATTATGCAAAACCGCAATTGCCATCGTACTCTAGTGGTGTACAGGTAGAAGACTCAGTGCTTCTGATCGGAAATCCAAGGCTAACAGCATACGTGCACCTGCTTGTATTTATGCCCTCATATTCTGTGAATGGTGCTATGGTTGAGTGCAGAGAAGTCCGTGCAGGCATGGCAAGAAAACAGATTAACTGACCATACATTTCAGCGTTGAGCCTCCCATCTCGAACCTGACAATTTAGGATTTGAATAACGGCCAGAATGACCCATCAAATCTTTTGTTTTAGAAGACAAACAGGATTTCTTCAAGGTGGCTGATGGCAGATAAGATAGTATAAACAATCGCCCACTTAACCAGACAGTGCTTTTTCCCTGACCAATAGTCTCTAGGGTTACAGAATTGCACTTAAAAATGCATGGCATGCTCCTTGGAAATATAATATAACTAGCAGAAGTACCCGTTCGCCGAACGGTTTGATCCTGACCAATTTATATGTGTGAAGATGGCAGCTGCGGGTATTTCATTTACACAAGCGTTTATTGATATATATGAAATGATATGAAATTAATTTATAATGCGCCTATACACAAGTGTTTCAAGGCGCGACGAGGCAGGGAGGGGAAACAAGGCAAAACAGACAACGATCCTACTAGGCCAGGTGTCGTGTCATTCAGATCGGGCAAGTGCATGGGAAGGGGGAAAGGGAAAAGTGCGAGGGGTAAGGGAGGAGGGGAAGTGCAGTACATGGGATGGTAGAATAAATAAGATAATAAAACAGCCAGCAGGTGGCAAGTGCAAGGTAACATATTTGCATATGATCTGTAACAAATCGTCAGAGATTTTGGATTCCGTGTTGGCTCCATAGCATACCGAGAGTAAGGAATAAACCCTCATTTATCATAAGGTGGGTATGTCTAATATACTTCTCCGTAGCTTTACTTTTTCACTTTTTGTTTCCATTGCTGTATTGCGTTGTACTGTTTACTTTTCATGATATTTTCATTTTTCTTTTCACTTCAATTCCCCAACCAACATTTGGTTGCAGGAAGGAGTTCCAGTCCATCTGCTGCCCCTATATGGTCAGTGGCCTCCCCGAGTCCTGTATCCCTGAGAGCCAGTTTTAGTTTAGGCTATTAGCTGCCGCTTGTGACACTTATAACTACTATTAGATATGGACTTACTGCCAAAATTGCTGCTAAATTGCGTTAAGCTCTGAATCCAGGGGGCATTCTTACTGTGTTTTAGCCTGTTTTAATATAGAACTGTCACTTGGAGTATATTATTGGACTGAAATTAGCATTGCATTTGCAGTAACGTTGAGATCACTGCAACTACAGTTCCCATCAACCCTGCAGTTCTAAGTGACCATTTCCTTGCAGAACAGGCGCGTGAGCGCCGGCGCGGGAGGAACTAGCCGGTCAGTGCTGGTTCGTGTCATGCACGCAGTAGGTGAGGTAGGATCACCCCACATACGGGGGAGTGTTTTGTGTTATCTGGGTAATTATGATGCCTGCAGGAACCGCGGCGGAAAGAAAACCGGACCATTTGAAAATTATCCTACTAAATACTCGGTCTGTCGAGAAGCATGCTGTTGAAGTTGCTGATCTCATTGTGACAGAGAATTTGGATATTGTATGTTTGAGACATGGCTCACTGATTCCACGAACCATGCAGCCCTTCTGGCAATTCCCTCAGGCTACACAATATTTAGTAATGATAGGAAGGAGGGAAGAGGTGGGGGTACAGCGTGTATTTATAAACATTCCCTCAATATACATCCGATTCATTTGACTCTCCTGGATAGCTGTGAATACACTATGGCGCGAGTTCGGCTGAGAGTTCAGTCTCTCCACAGTCCCTCACGAGTCGCTACAAGGTGCCTCTCTTATGTCATTACTCTGATTCGACTGCTGATTTAATGGAGCAAGTGGGTCTACGAACTCTTCAACAACGGCTGCCAATAGCCTCACCAAGCCAAGGTGAAAGTGACTCGATTTGTAAGGTGAGTGAACAAGCGGTGGCTAATGTAGGCGGAATGCTATCCGAATCTCGGAACATTCCACACACACAGATAGCAACATCTGCAAACACAGCGCAGAATATGACAAGAACTGAAACTGACACAAAAAGTAAACTGATTAGCCACGTTGTAAACGATGCTGAATTCTTAGAGGCTGATACTGTTTTTGTATACTCAAAGGCTCATCACCGAGAGAGTCCTGTGTCAATACAGACAGTACCTGAGCAGCCTTATAAAAATGTTAATGGACTCAAGGAAACTGAACAACCAGAGCCTTAAAGAACCAGGAGATCATGTCAACATAACCGGAGCCTTGACGGAGGTAAGAACTCAGAGGCGAATTCATTCCATCAGCCCACAAGCTCAACTCAGTTCGCCCTCTGCAGTTTGCACTCTGGATCTACCCTGTGCAGACGATGTGGAAAGAAACTTGCCAACACAGTGCAAGACTGATTGTGAAGTCATAAAATTAATGGCAATGATTGCAAACACATTGCAGTTAACTTGGAACGAGGAACAGCAAAGGAAACCAATAATGAAAACACAAAATCTTAATGTTGAGCGGGAAAAGCGTATTGTTGCCATGGAAATGAGGGAGCGTATCTGCGAACAGTCCCTGCGTTTTTTTTCCGAGGAAAACTGTTCTAACAAAGATAGTACTAAATACATCTCAACTCCTACTGTTATATCTAAAGGAAAACAGCACTTCATTACATCCCTCAAATCCCGGAGTGACTTGAATTGTGATTAAAGTGATTTAGGTCAAATGGCGGAGACTGAGAATGCTGACGGACATTCACCTGTAGATATCAGCCGCGCACACAAGGATAAAAGTCGAGCAACAATCTTGACTCATCTAGTGTGCAGTGCAAGCCAACCAACTTACCGTTAAGTAATCACTTGTCGGAAAATGAGTCAAACCTGCAAGGACCGCAACTTTCTAGTGAGGCAGCAATGCAGATTCGTCATGGCAGCCCTCAACATTTTGTTTGCCCCCTTTTTAGAGCTCCAAGACCACATTCACAGCAGTCTAAAAGACCATCATACTCTCCTTGCCATGAGCTAAACTCTTACACATAGAAACCTTTACAACTACTATCCGGGATAGACTCAACATTGAGGCAGAGTCTTCTGCGAGGTGGCAAGCCCGCTTAAGTGATATGGCAAAGGGCGAATACATTGAAAAAGAAAACATGGATGTACGCACTGCTAGAGTCCATAAAATGGATGTGAAAAAATGCTCAACCATTAGCAAACATCATGGCAACTGTAACTGTTGTTCTCCAGCATGGGTCTGGCATGGATTCACATGCTCATGAATATTCCCCGTCGTCAGGCTGGGAATCGTCGGTAACGAAAAAACCAGTATCAGTTTCGTTTCTGATCTGTCTTTCGTAGTAACAACCAATCACTGGTCTCTGCGTCATACTGACCACAGCCAATGACTGCCCTCTACCTATGCACCGCCTCTGGCAGCCATCTTCAGATTTGGAAGCACGTGAAGTGGCAGTATGACCAAGTGAAGAGCCGCAGAGGGGTAGGCGGGAGGGTTCGCATGTGAATCCATGCCAGACCCATGCTGGAGAACAACAGTTACAGGTAAGTAACTTGTTCCTTCTCCAGCATGGGCTCTGGCATGGATTCACATGCTCATGAATAAAGAATACATAGCAGTACACACATGCACAACCACGGGAGGTGGCAAAGGCTCAACATTAAGTATTACATCAAACTCAACATTAAGCATCTTACCTCCTCACCAGGCTCACCTCAGGCGAACAGGTTGCGCAGCACTGCTTGGCCGACCCTGGACTCCTCCCTGGAATCCCGATCGACGCAGTAGAATTTCGTGAAGGTGTGCGTCGACCTCCACGTAGCAGCCCTGCATATGTCCAGCAGGGGAACACCAGAAAGGAACGCCGTGGTAGCTGCGATCGCTCTGGTGGAATGGGCTCTCGGACGGCCAAGCAGCGGTCGGTTTGCCAACCGATGACAGTACATGATACAGCCGGAGAGCCATCTGGAAATGGAAGCCTTCGAGAGAGCCTTCCCCTGATTGACAGGTCCAAAGTTCACAAAGAGTTGTGACGTCTTCCGAAAACACTTCGTGCGGTCCACGTAGAACTTCAGCGCTCTAGCCACATCCAGCGAGTGCAAAGTCCTCTCAGCCGGCGACGAAGGCGACGGGAAGAACACAGGCAACACCAAGGGTTCGTTGAGATGGAAGTCCGACGGTACCTTGGGCATGAAGGAGGGGTGCGTCCTGAGCACTACCCTCGTGTCGTGAAAAGTCAAGTACGGGGCCTTGCAGGAAAGGGCCTGGATCTCACCCACCCGTCGTGCGGAGGTGAT
Source organism: Ambystoma mexicanum (assembly GCF_040938575.1). NCBI lineage: Eukaryota > Metazoa > Chordata > Amphibia > Caudata > Ambystomatidae > Ambystoma > Ambystoma mexicanum. The sequence continues at coordinate 276,213,092 of NC_090927.1, read as the reverse complement.
GGCCACAAGAAACGCTGTTTTCCACGACAGAAACTTCAACGGGGCCGAGTGCAGAGGCTCGAACGGAGGTCCCATGAGCTTGGTCAGCACCACGTTGAGCTCCCACACCGGGGCCGGAGCCTTCACTGGCGGGAACGATCTGAACAGTCCCTTCATGAACTCTTTCACCAGACGATGAGACCACAAGGACGTCCGGCCCGTGGTTCTGGTGTATCGGGAGATCGCAGCAAGATGAATCTTGATGGACGCGTGTGCCAGTCCAGCTTTGGCCAGCGTCAGCAGGTACGGCAGTACCTGGGGAGCCGTAATCCGTAGAGGGTTAATCTTCTGTGCATGGCACCAGACAGAGAACCTCTTCCATTTGTGTCCGTAGCATTTAAGAGTCGAGGACGCCCTGGCCTTTGCAAGAACCTCTCTGCAGTCGGCCGGTATGTCGTATCCTCCAAACTCTAGCGCTGCAGGAGCCAGGCCTGCAAGTTCAGCGATTTCGGGTCGTGGTGGAGGATGGCGCCTCCTTCCCTGGAGAGTAGATCCGCGTCCACCGGCAGCTTGATTGGCGGGGACGCTGACAAGTCCAGAAGGTCCGGGAACCATATCTGCCTCGGCCACGCAGGTGCGACGAGGATCATCCTGCACCGTGACCTCTTGAGCTGGTTGACGAGCCGGATTAGCAGTGGCAAAGGAGGGAACGCGTAGAGGAACAGGCCCTCCCAGGGGAATGAGAAAGCATCGCCCATGCTCCTCACCTGGGGAAACCTGCTGGCGAACCTCCGGCACTTGGAGTTCGTCGCCGTCGCGAACAGGTCGATCTGGGGTGTGCCCCACCGTCCGAAGAGGCGATCCACTAGATCCTGCCGTAGTTCCCACTCGTGGCACGAGCGCAGCTCCCTGCTGAGTGAGTCGGCGATGGTGTTTTTTATCCCTGCCAGATGAAACGGCACCAGAAACATCCTTTGGGCGACGGCCCAATGCCACAGGTCCTGCGCCTCCTTGGACAGTGCTGGGGACCTGGTTCCGCCCTGTTTCCTGATGTAAAACATGGTGGTGGTGTTGTCGGTGAAGATCCTCACCACCTTGCCCTTGAGGGACGGAAGGAAGGACCTGAGGGCCCAGAACACTGCACGGAGCTCCAGGACGTTGATATGGAGGGACTTCTCCGTCGGGAGCCAAAGGCCTCTCGCGTGCAGATTTTCGGTGTGCGCTCCCCACCCTTCCAGGGAGGCATCCGTGGTCACTGTCTCCTGGTGGTCTGGAAGTCCATGCCTGCCGTCAGATGCGCGCGGGTGCCCCACCACCGGACCGCTCGGCGGAAACTCTCGTCGAGTGTGATCCTCTCCTCGAAGTCGCCAGTCGTTTGGATCCAGCGCGCGTCCAGGAACTCCTGCAACGGGCGCATCCGGAGCCTGCACATGGGAATGAGGTAGATGCAAGAAGACATCATTCCGAGGAGGGACTTGATGGACCTCACCTTGGCCGCGTCGGAAACCAACATCCGCTGTACCTTGCCCAGGATGGACCTGGTCCTTTCCTCCGACGGGGAGGCCAGAAGGGACACTGTGTCGAGCTTCGCTCCCAGAAACAGTGCGTTTTGCGCGGGTACCAGGTGGGACTTGGCGTAGTTCACGGAGAATCCCAGGTCTGTGAGAAGTTGGACGGTCCTTGCCGTGTGCTCCACGGCGAACTCCCTCGTCTTGGCTCGGATGAGCCAGTCGTCCAGGTAGGGGTAGACGTGGATCCCCTCGCGGCGCAGCTGCGCCGCCACCGGTGCAAGGCACTTGGTGAATACCCTGGGTGCCGACCGAAGTCCGAAGGGGAGGGCTTTGAACTGGTAGTGACGCCCTTGGACCACAAACCTGAGGAATTTTCAGTGCCCCTTTAGGATGGGAATATGGAAGTAGGCATCCTCCAAATCCAACGACGACAGGAAGTCTCATTCCTCCAGCTGACCCAGGACGTTGCGGAGGGTGACCATCCGGAACTTCTGCGCCTTGATGAACTTGTTCAGACGTCGCAGGTCTAGGATGGGGCGCCATCCTCCCGTCGTCTTCTTCACGAGGAAGTATCTCGAGTAAACTCCGGAGCCCCGAAGCCTCTTTGGGACGAGTTCGATGGCGCCCTTCCTGAGCATCGCCTTTACCTCCAGGAGAAGCTGAGGGACGTGAAGCTCTTTCCTGGCCACGGGGGGGACGCGCGGGCACCTTCTTTGAAACTCGAGCGCGTGGCCCCGGGCGTCCAGCACCCAACGGTCGGTGGAGATGGACTCCCACACGCTGACGAAGCTCGCCAGCCGGCCTCCCACCAGGGTGCTTCGGTGGGGGCCCGACCCCACGGCCGGTTCAATCCTGTTTCGACGAGGCTTTGCCGCCTTGACCTCCTTGGCGACGACGGCGGGGTCCGCCAGACTTGCCTCGTCCTCTGTAGGCCTCCTGAGACGACGAGCGGGCCGCTTGACGGTAGGCGGAGAAACCGCCGCCGGAACCTTTGGAGGCGCCCTTGCCTCCGCTGCTCCGAAAGGGCGTCCGTCGTTGCTGCAGAACCCCATGGGCCCGGGCCGTCTCAGTGTCCGCTTTAATGGCCTGAAGGGAATCGTCCACTGTTTTCCCAAACAGGTTGTTCCCATCGAACGGCATGTCCAGGACTCTGGTCTGTACGTCTTGACGGAAGTCCGTAGCCTTGAGCCATCCACGCCGCCTAAGGCACACGCCGTTGCCCAACTGGCGAAACCCAGTGTCGGCGATGTCCGTCGCAATAGTGATGGCGTGGTCCGACGCCACCTCACCTTCCTGTAGGATCTCCAGGGCATCTTGTCGTCCGGTAGGAAGTCCAGCAGGGGAGCCAGTTTGTACCATAGCTCCCTGTCGTAGCGGGCCACGATAGCCAAGGCGTTGGCCGCTTTAATCGTCGTCGCTGCAGACGAGATGACCATGCGTCCCATAGCGTCCAATTTCTTTCCCTCGCCGTCCGGTGGGGAAGTCGATGTGGAGGCCGCACCCCCCCGCTTTCTTCCTGGCCGCCGCGGAGACGACGGAGTCCGGGGTAGGCTGCGCCCGGAGGCACAGGGGGGCCGCTTCCGGGACCGGTACTTCTTCTCGTACCGGTCTCTTCTAGCTGGCGTCGTGGAAGGGTTCTTGAGGAGGGCGAGGCCCTCATCCCAAATGTCGTCCAGTAGAGGCACCGCGAGGACCGTCTTCCTCTTGGCCTCGCGCCGTTGATAAAGGAATCCTTCCTTTTTCTTCTCCTCAGGGCAGAGTTGGAAAAGCTCGGCTGCCCTGGCGATCATGGAGTGGAACGATCCAATCTCGTCGGGCGGAGAAGCCCTGGTGGGAGGTGACGACGGTAGATCCTCGTTGTATACCTCGTCGTCCGTACCCGTCGCTGCCGTGTCAGTCCCCGTATCATCCCCTCGGGTGGACGGGGAGGAGGGCTGGACGGGGCGCGATGGCTGAAAAGGAGGTGGAGGGTGAATCCTTCTTTTCTTGGGCGGGGGAACACCAGAAGGTCCCGGTTCGGGATCCCCCGACGGGAGAGGTTCCTCCGTCGGCAACGGTAGTCTCGTCCTTATCTCTGAGCATAAGGACTGTATAGCCAACAAAATGGCCGCCGAGTTGTCTTGCGGTACTGGCCGAGGGGAATCCGACGGGCGATCAGGGGCCCCGTCGGCACCCTCGACGATGTTGTCGTCACCTGCGTCGGGATCCATCCCGACGGGCCGGTCTTCTTCCACGCCAAGGCCGTGGCTTAAGACCTCGATCAGCTCTTCCTCCGAGGTTGAAGCCGAATCTACGACGACGCCCGCCCCCCCTTTTTCTTCCCCGCCGGGGATTTCACGGGGGTCCTATCGATGGGCACAAAAGAGGACTCCCTCCGAGGTGGCAGGGAGACTCTGAGCCCCGAGGTCGCCACCACTGGTGTAGCCTCCACAGGCTGAGCCAGGGCCGCCGCGACAGTATCGATAGAGGGCTTGGCCGGATGGATTAAGGCCTTCACCACCTTAGGTGCACTCACCGCCTTATCCTTGAGGGGGGGGACACTGCCTCGCTCCCCCTCCGATGGGGCCTTCGAGCTCGACCGGGGCCTCTCCAGGAGCTTCGCCGGGTGCTCGCCCTTCCTCTTACCCGACCCAGAGCGTTGGCTTGTGGCTGAAGGTGCCGGGGAGGATGCGCCCTGCCTGGCGCCCGTAGAGCCCGACCGTTCGGCGCTCCCGGTGCCAGCGGACTCGCGGTGCTTGGCCTTGTGTTGGACCCCTGTCGCCGGGGCGTCCTCAAAGGTCTTAGAAGACCGCTCGGATTTCTTCCTCTTCTTCTCGCCCGACGGGCTCTTCCCTTCCAGCCAGTTGGCGAGACGTTGATGGCGGTCCTTCACGGTCCGCTCCGACATATTGCCGCAAAACGCACAGTCCTTCTCCACGTGAGTCTTGTCCTCATGTAAGCAGTAGAGACAAAAGGAGTGTTCGTCCTCCTTAAAGACGTTCTGCAGCTGGCATCCAGGGCAGATCCTGAACAGCTTTCCGGGCGTCGAGCTTCCCTTCTCCTGGGCCATGTCCGGGCCTGAGAAGCTTCTGGAGTCCTCCAAAAGCGTAGCTCGACGAAATCTTCACCCTTGAGGGGCGCAGACGAATCAGACACGGGTCCCCGTTGATCGGATGGAGAGTCGGTGGAGCTTGAGGCTCTTTTGACCGAAAAAACGAAGTTTTTTGAGAAAAAACGTGAAAAAATAGCACTAACGCTCGAGAGCAATAGCACGAGGATCCCAACACATGAACGTGCGGTAAAAATCTGAAGATGGCTGCCAGAGGCGGTGCTTAGGTAGAGGGCAGTCATTGGCTGTGGTCAGTATGACGCAGAGATCAGTGATTGGTTACTACTACGAAAGACAGATCAGAAACGAAACTGATACTGGTTTTTTCTTTACCGAGGATTCCCAGCCTGACGACGGGGAATATCCATGAGCATGTGAATCCATGCCAGACCCCATGCTGGAGAAGGAACAAATATTTAGAACAGACGGGGAGCAAAGTACGATCACTTACAATGGGACGGAAATTAAGCTTTATCAAGATCTCTCACCAGAAAAGGCGAGAGATACAACCGGTGGTTAGAGCACTACTAGACCGGGGGATTAAATATAGATGGACTTTTCCTATTGGAATCCTTTTTTCAAATGATGGTACGCAGCGTAGGATCACGTCCCGCGAAGCAGGAATAGCATTGCTGCAGGTTGAAGAAGAGGAGTGTGAAGGAGCAACAGCCTCTGGCCGCACATCCCTGCATTTAAAACCATGGGAATGGTCGGTTGTGTCACAGCGATTGAGGAAGCAGCCGCTACAGCAAAAGGAAGATTGGAAGGCCAGACAGAGGCCCAACTCCCAAAGTGACCGATTAAGGTATGAACATTGATAACTGTGGAAAATGACAGTCGATCAGAAGCCACCTTAAATTTCATTTGAATATGGAGGATGAGTTGCTGCAGATCTTTTTGGAATCTATACGTTACGATAACAGATGGGGGTTCTAGGATACCCCGCACGTTGTCCTGTGGTATTAGTGGGTTCATGGCTGGGTCTGGTTGCCCCAGATTATGTTAGGTACTGTGGCTCACACCCAGAGACTTTGATTGGGGTTTATCGACAAGTTGGGGTTAGGCAGGGTTTAATGGGTACGGTTAAGCTGGATTGGAGGGGGAAAGGGGAGGGCTTGCACGGCACTTTTGGAAAAGGTACGCAAATAGGTTGAAACACGTGGAATGTGTGATATTAATAACCCAGCAGTCAAGTGGGACAGTTTAAATGTTTAACATTAAATATTAGAGGCTTGAATACGCTGGCGAAGCATAGGAAGCTAGATGCTCTTTTGGGGCGTCACCAACCGGATTTGGTGGCGCTTCAAGAGACGCACATATGGCGTTTAGATAACCATAAACTGCGTCTTTGTCGGTACCCACTGGTGTTACAGGCCAATGCCAAGACTAAAGTGGCGGGTGTTCTTTTATCACTGAAACCTGACCCCCCACTATAAAGTGATGAAAACGCAAATTCATAAAGTGGGACTATATATTTTTGCTATCCTGCAGGTCAGCCCCAAAAAAGTAACAGTAGCGTCAATATACGCTCCTAATTCGGGCCAGATGAGATTTTTGAAATCGGTCATCACTCAAGTTGAAATGTTTAGTGAGGGGGAAATAATATTGTTAGGAGACCTCAATATAGCTTGGGACCCCGCACGAGACCGAAGTACAGTCACCTCCTTGATACAGAGGGTACACTAAATTATTAAAACAAACGTTTCCTAATTTGGTTTTCTGTGGCTGGCCCTAATGGTGGAATCAAAGGGATACATATTTTATTTGCATGTTCATCGCTCGTTCTTCCGCATCGATTATGCTTGGGTCTCCAAAACTTTGTTGGGTAGAGTTAGCTCTATGGTTTGTCTTCCTATCGGACCATGGTCCACTGACCATACAGATTGATATAGAAGGGATGATGCAGAGGGTATGGACGTGGCAATTCCCATCTGAAGTGTTTCAGGATAAAGTGGCAAGGGGGAATGTTGAGGCTAAAATAGAGTAATTCTTTAATCAGAACCTGACGCCTGATATTTCTATTAATATGGTCTGGGATGCTTTTAAGGCTTCAATCCGTGGGTTTCTAATAGCAAAAGCAGCATATAAACGGCGACAGAGAACAACATTGGAAGTAACAGTAGAAGCAGAATTACAGTACGTAATGAGGGAAATGGAAAAGTGTTCAGATTCGACAATTTTAAAAGCATATAGAGTAGCAAAATTTAAATTTAATCTGTTTCTAATGAAAAAGGCAGAAATCTTTGCTGTACATGCGCCAATCCTACTATGTTAAGGCCAATAATACAGATACTTTATTGGCGAGACAACTACGCTAGAAAATCGCTTCACAAACTATCCAATCGATAGAATTATCAGATGGGGTACCGTTACTGAAACTACTCAAATTATATCGCAATTTCACTTGCTCTATTCGCATTTATAGCACACCGAGAACCCAGTTAACCAATCCCAGCTACTATATCTGCAGACAGCTAATCTTCCCCAGATCTAGCGGAAAGACCGGGACATTTTGGGAAAAGAAATTACTATTGAAGAAGTAATAAATGTTATTAAATCACCCCCCACCCCCTAAACAAATTCCCAGGGCCCGATAGGTTCTCTGCTCCATTCTATAAGATATTCTGGAAGGTATTAGTTCCAAGGTTAGTGTACCTATATAACTCATTCATTAGCTCAGGTAGTATTTCCCCCTCAATGGAGAAATGTACTTGTTTATTGCATTTGGTTATACGCCCAAACCCTTGGGTATCACAGCGTAGTTACATATATCTTTGTTAGAAGGTTGCAGTTACATACATCTTTGTTGATGGCAAGTTACATATACATACATCATTGTTAATAGCTGGGAACAGATCTTTGTCAGAATTGGGTTACATGCATTTTCTTTGGTTGCAGCTGTATGACAGGTGCATTGTCTATTATCTACCATAGCGTTGATCTGATTTAGCTATTTTTTTTTGTGTCTAGGGTAAGACGTGTATGCAAGAGTATTAGTACTTGTTGAACAGCCAAGTTTTTAGTTGTTTTTTGAACTTGGGTAAAAAAGTTTCATTTGATAGGTGGGGTGGGAGAGAGTTCCAGATGCGGGGGCTGTGATAGTGAAGCTAGAGTTGCCTGCTCTTGTGGTGGGGAATGAGTAGTTGGATATTTGCGTTGGATCCAAGGGATCTCGATATGGTTTTGCGTGCGATGCATTTATTGAGGTAGGTAGGAGCCGTGTCTGATAGGCATTTGTGTGTGATGGTGAGTGTTTTATGGAGGATTCTGGACTGTACTGGGAGCCAGTGTGCATCTCTTCTGTGTTATGAGATGTGTTCTCTTCTTTTGATGCCCATAGCTGCTCTAAAGGCTTTGTTTTGTAAGAGCTGTAGTTTGGTTAGATTTGTTTTGGAGGTACCTAGCAATAAAATGTTGCAGTCCTCTATTTTTGTTAGGATGAGTGCTCTAGCAAGTGTTAAGCAGTTGTCGGGAGATAGGAGAGGCCTGCTGAGTGTGACGAGTTTGGCGGTGTAGGCTGTTGAGGAGGAGAGAGCGCTAATATGGTTGTTCATGGTGAGGTTTGAGTCGAGGTATACACCCAATGTTTTGACTTTATGGGCGAAGAGAATACTCATTCCGAAACCAGGTAAGGATCGAGATAAGTGTGGTTCATATCGGCCCATTGCCCTTATTAACCTTGATGCCAAGATATATTCGAAAATTCTTGCTAATGTGATGGAGGGTTTGCTTCCATCTATTATACAGCCGGATCAGTGCGGCTTTATAAAAAACCGACAGACACACGACAACATACGAAATCTGTGTCATGTGCTGGAAAAAGTGTCAAACAAACAGATACCTGCAATTCTCTTATCATTGGATGCCAAAATTGTTTTTGCCCACGTTTAGTGGTCATTCCTTTTCAAGGTTATGGCTAGGATGGGGTTTGGTCCTCAGTTTATGTCAAGAATCAAAGTAAACCACAATCTCCCAGTGGCACAGTTATTAATTAATGGACAACTGTCTCGCCCAATCTCCCTTCAGCGTGGAAAAAAACAGGGTTGCGCCAGGTCACCACTGCTGTACGCCATAGGATTGGAGTCTTTTTTTAGCAAAAATCTGACAGACTCGATATTCACAGCATACAATTTGGGGGAATAGAACATAAAATCATGGCATACGCTGATGATATGTTAGTACTTTCGGAACCACCTATATCATTAACTGTAATAGAACGAGAATTAGTAAGGCTAGCACAGCAAGGTCACTTCCGATATCAATAGACACCAGAACACAGAATGAATTTCCGACATTTAAAGTAAACGCCAGACTCCGGAGGGAAGAAAGCAGCAGGGCAGAATGGCAAAAAAAACAAAGCGAGCTGATCTCAGCACAGGAATGAAGGAAAAAATCTCCGGAAAGAAATATAAACAAAGAAGGAACGGAAGAGGAATGATGCAGATAAAAATAAAATGGTAAGCTGAAGGAGGGGGGAGGAGCCAAAGGTAAACAGAGCACAAGCCGAAAGCAAAAGAGGGAAAAGTACAATGGGAGGCAAATCGGATCACCGCAAAGAGAAATAACCAGGGAGCGCTTACAACAAAGGAGAAATCCAAGAACGTTGCAACGTGCCGGACGCCGAGGGCTGAATGACTAAAAGCATGCGGCGGCCATGTTGCAATACTCTAGACTGCTGAAAAGGAACGTGCAAGCAAAAGAGAGAAAACGTAACGGAACATATTAATGGAGGCCAAGTCTCCATTTCTTCCATATGCGCCAGTTACCCTGTTTTAATGACAGTATGCCCCCTTCGAAGGCCTAGTCCTCCCGGCTTGTCTGGGTGAGACCAGTGGAATCTTCTTAACAAGAGAGGAGCTTGAAGGTTAGACCAGGGATCCCAAGAATCCTCAGAGTATCCTTTCCAATGTACCAAATACTCTAAACGACCTCTGCGATATCAAGAATCGTATATTTGTGAAACCTCATATTCATCGAGAGAGGGATTAGGTGGTAAATCCAATCGGGGACTCGATCGTGCCGAAGTGTCGGGTAAATTAGGTCATAACAGAGAAGTATGAAACACAGGATGAGTGCGTCGTAGATTCTTGGGTAGTCTAAGATGGAAGGCCACTGGATTGATCTTAGAAATGATCTCGTAGAGACCTATGTACCGGGGAAATAACTTAGAGGGATGGACCCAGCGAGGTAAATATTTTGTGGAAAGCATCACCTTTGAACCTATATCCCATTCAGGTGCCTGTCTACGGTGTTTATCGGCCTGTTCGTTATAACGGTCACCAGCCTCTTGTAGACTTTTCTTTGCTGTTCTATGGGCTTCCTGAATTTGGTTAAGGGTGGTTTCAATGGATGGTATATTAGATCAAACCGTAAAAGAAGGGAATATGGATTGAGGATGTATACCATAGGTACAATAGAAAGGACTTATACTAAAAGCAGTGTGTATTGAGTTGTTGTAGGCAAACTCTGTTGTGGGAAGCAGAGACCCAATTATCCTGTTGCCGGTTAATAAAACAGTGATATTGTTCCAAAGTACCGTTAAGTCTCTGTCTGCCCATTTGTTTGAGGATGAAAACCAGAAGACCATGCCCTTTCGACACCCAGTCTTTCACACAGCACCTTCCAAAATCTTGAGGTATATTGGCTTCCTCGATCGGAGACTATCTTCTGGGGAAGACCATGCAATCGGAAAATATCTTTCAGAAAGACTTCTGCCATAACCAGGGCTGATGGAACTCCTGCCAGTGGAGAAAAAGGGGCTAACTTAGTGAATTAATACACTGTTACCATTATGCATGCACAGTCTTGTGAGACTGGCAAGTCCACGATAAAATCTGTAGAAATCTGCATCCAAGGTCCTGGTGGCACCGGACTTTGTTGAAGAAGACCCAAGGGTTTCTGTGTTTGCAGTTTACTTCGTAGACACACAAGGCAAGTCCGAAGATACTCTAATGTCTCTGCAGTCATATCAGATCAATAGAAGGATCGTCTGAGAAGATCCAAGGTACCCTTTAAACCCCAGTGACCGGCTAACTTAGAGTCATGACACCAAGCAAGAGCCTCTCGTCTGAGCTTACGAGTGGGTAAGTATAACTTTCCTTGACTAAAGTAGAGCCCTTCTTTCCTTTCGAAAGAAGACCCTTTTTGGGATAGCGTAGATTCTTCGAATCCGAGAGAGGCTTCCCGTACTTGCTGCAGGAAGGAGGAAACCATGGTGATGATCTTAGTATGAGGAAACAAGCTCCTTTTCCTGATCGGGGTTTGCATAGGGTACACAACAGCGAGATAAGGCGTCAGCTACCTGATTTTGGGAACCAGGAATGTAAAATGCTGAAATGAAATTGGGCTAAAAAATGAGCCCACCTTGCCTGGTGTGTGTTGTAGCATTCCATCTGTTTTAGCAGCTGTAGATCCTTGTGGTCGGTGATGTCAAAAGTCAGCCGTTCAGAATATTACTGTATTAAGATCTTCAATTCTTCAGTGGAATGAGTAATAAGTCCAGAGCTCAAAGGTTCACCATCCACCCCTTCGACCTTTTGATGTTCCTTCTTAGGAATTCTCTTCAATCCAACCTTATCAGCCCAAAGGGTATCTATAAAGTTCCCAGCGGCCCCACAATCTAATAAGCCTTGAGTGTCCACTTCCTTAACACTGAACTGAATCTTGACAGCTTTTACCATAAGACGGGAGTCTTCAGATATCTTAGAGGAGGAGACAGAAAGTGTTATGTAGGGACTGTAGGACGCCCCTCGATAGCCTGCCCTACTAACTATCGACAGCGTTCGTTTCCCGACCTTCTGGGGGGTACATCAGGACAGTCTCAAAAGATGAGTAGATGCAGGGCAGTACATGCAGAGGCTTTCTGCTCTCTCTTCAGGAGTCAAAGGAGCTTGAGTGGTTCCTATCTGCATAGGTTCGTCTCGTGTAGGACGCGTCGCAGGTGAGGAGGGTAACGGGCTTGATTCGGAATAAGATGAAGGTCCACGGTTGTTCTTTTCATTTCTTCTCTCCGTCATGCGGAAATCTATACGAAGCACCGCAGTGAGGAGGTCTGAAAAGGTAGTGGGATGAGGGATTCGAGCTAGCTTGTCTTTTAAATCCTCTTAGACCTCTGAGAAAGATGGTGTATTGTGCTTGTTCCTGCCAACCTGCTTCTGCAGCCAATTGCTTAAATGTGGTGATATAAGAAAGCAATTCAGCGCTGCCTTGGCGTACGTCCAATAGGTCTTCACTGGCGACGAAAGCACTTCTGTTCTTAGAACTGTTTGTTGTAAAAGAGTTTTAAAGGCCCCATAATCTTGCAAAACAGGGTCTGTCTGGGATACTAAGGGGGTGGCCCATGCCAAGGCATTACCAGTCATATGTGTGATCATAAACCCCACCTTGGCATGGTCTGAAGAGAAGGCACCCGCTCTAAAGGCGAAATGAATGTTACATGCTTCTAAGAATTCCTTGACCTTCTTGGTGGACCCATCAAACATCCCCGAAACAAGGGCCATGGGAGGGAGATCAGAGGCTTGTTGTTCTCGGACAGCGACCCTTTGTTGTAGGGATGCGTTTTCAGTCTCGAGTGTCTGTACCTCCAAGTTTAAGCTTTGAACAGCAGCAACCAACTCTTGGATCTGTTGAGGAGTAGCCATGTTTTCAGTTTTAAGGCGTTGCAAGCTATCAGAATGGTCAGTAATATGCTCTTCAACCTTGGAAAGTAAGGATCCCTTTTCCTCCCCTTCCTCCTCACCTGAGGATATTGACGATTTGTCCAGACTTCTCCCTTCTTCTCTGTGGTATCTCCTCTTTTTCTTATGGAGATAGGGTCTGCCTCGAGAGGAAGCCACTGTGACCTCTCTCCCCAAGTAGCCAGGAACAAATATGGGGGAAAAAAGCCACGGGCAGAAAAAAAAAACAAAAGTACTGAACACTCTGAAGAGTAGATCGCCGGTCTGCGAGGAGTAAGCGTGTGACCGAAGTAAGGCTAGCACAGCAAGGTCACTTCAGATATCAACAGACACCGGAACCCAGAATGAATTTCCGATGTTTAAAGTAATCGCCAGACTCCGGAGGGAAGAAAGCAGCAGGGCAGAATGGCAAAAAAAACAAAGCGAGGTAAGCTCAACACAGGAATGAAGGAAAAAATCTCTGGAAAGAAATATAAACAAAGGAACGGAAGAGGAACGAAGCAGATAAAAATAAAACGGTAAGCAGAAGAAGGGGGGGAGGAGCCAAAGGTAAACAGAGCACAAGCAGAAAGCAAAAGAGGGAAAAGTAAAATGGAAGGCAAGGTGGATCACTGCAAAGAGAAATAACCAGGGAGCGCTTACAACAAAGGAGAAATCCAAGAACGTTGCAACGCACTGGACACCGAGGGCTGAATGACTAAAAGCACTCGGCGGCGGCCATGTTGCAATACACTAGACCGCTGAAAAGGAATGTGCAAGCAAAAGAGAGAAAACTTAACGGAACATATTAATGGAGGCCAAGTCTCCATTTCTTCCATATGCGCCAGTTACCCTGTTTTATGACAATTGCTCAGTTGCAGGTTTGAAAATTAATCTGGCGAAATCGGAAATATTACATTTATCTTTGCTCCCATCACTGTGTCCTCTTTACTTCACTGCGTACCAGCCCTAAGAACTGTCTCTTCGTACGGTATTGCAATTATAGAATACGTAAAAGAGACTAGAATAGACTGGGTAAAATTACACATGAAATCCCAATTGGCAAAACATTTGTTGTTAGCAGTCATAAATCCAATCTTATATCCTTTGGTTTTGAAATAAGGGAATATACTGCGCCTAAGGAATACGATAATATGCGAAATTACAAATCTGTGTCAAGCAAACAAAATGTTGCCAGGGAAATAACGAGACCTAAGAAGTGGCCTTAGCTTTGAAATGAGAAAGAAACTGACGGTCACCTTCGATAACAGACCGGTGCGAAACAAACCAGTGAAGCAAACAAAATCAAAGCACCAAGAAGATGATCCTGCATACTGGAATTGGCCATCAAGAGTTCTGGCAAATAAGTCCTTTGATTAGCCACAAGAAAACTGGACAACAAAATTAGGAACCTTGCTCTCTTGGCACACCCGAGGGTTCAAACACCTCTTTGGGGAGCATTCAGCTAAATTGGGACAATAGGACATAATTTGTCTACAAGAAACATGGATGCGTGATCTACCTTCTCGAGACGGTTATGTTACATTACTCAATCCTGCATTAAAAGGCCAACGTGGAAGACCCTATGCAGGGCTATTGACAATTATTAAAAATAATAAGCGAAAATATCAATCCTTTAATCCAGGTAACATACTGGAAATGCATCGGAGGGACAGGGCCTCCGTATCCTTGTCCTTCACTGCCTTTTTATCTTGTGTTCTGTCGTGTTTTCCGCACCGGAGTTCATGTGGGACTCCTGGCGGTGCAGCTCTCTTTTGGTTGGGTGAACAGACCCGTGGGATACCCTTACGGCACCCATGGGTGGGGGTACAACCCTATGCCCCTAGTGTAGGTTTTTGGGCACCTGTGGGTGGCCCGCAGAGCAGGATATGGGCTGGTGGCAGCTCCATGCTGACTTTGACGGGTGCACTGAGTATCCACCATTTTGGGGATCCCCAGGCCCTGCCATTGGAATCAGTTGATTCCTGATGGAAAACAAGATGGCCCCTGTGGCCTCTTGCTTTCTATTACCTATTACCTTGTTTTCCCAAAATCCTGGGAAGCCCCGACTCTGTCCCTTCCCCCTGACTGGCTGTTGGGTGGAAGTTCCATAAATGGTGTTGTTGTGAAGTCCAGTCCAGACTGACTGGAGCCTTCCCACTGACTGTATGTTGTGGGTACCTCCTGTGGGTGGGACCTGGGTGAATGGAGTGTGTGACCAATATGCACTTCTTGTTGTGGCTGTCTGGTTTCTGGTATGAGAGACAAAGACAGACAGCCCTGCCCGAAACTGGCCTGAATGCAGTGTGCAGTGTTGAATGGCTGAGTACTTGTCCCAATCCACATTCCTTGTTGTAAGTGTCTGAGAGGGAGGAGGATGGCCTGAATGCACTGTGCGCATGATTGGCTGACTGTCTGCATGAATGCCCTTCTGTATGATTGGCTGCTGAGAGTGACCCAGCAGTGTGGATGAGAGACAAGATAGTATATCTGGGGACCTCTCACCACTGGAAATTGTTCAGAAGCGTTCAGAAGCTGTGTCTACACTTTAAGAGTAATTGGAACTGCCGATCCTCGACGCCCAGCTGGAAGACGAAGACTTGCTGTTGCATTTGCTTCGACCTGATCTGAAAGCCATCAAACTCGTCAAGAACTGATCCGAGAGGAGACCTGGTAAGGCGCCCTCTTCCCGTGCTCCGAGGGACCATCGAGCACCGCTAACCTTCGCCGAAGCTCCCTGGAAGTCAGAGCCTCGAAAGGCAGCTTTTGTGTTCCAGCATTCTTACTTTGGCTTTTCTGTTCGTTTTGCCTATGTAATGTTTATCACAAGGGCAAGTAATCATATAAATAACAATCTGAGTTACAGTTAGTCATTTGTTATTGTTGCCACAATTTCGGCAGCCCGATATTCACTTCCTTGGTTTTTTGAGTTAACTTACACACCGTACAATTACCACACAGGTAGTGTCTCATCATAGGTTTTGTACATGGACACAAGAAAACTCTCATTCAATTGGAAGGAAGGAAATGAAGTGTTGGAACAAGCTTGACTCAGATACTTGGGCATCCAATAGAATAAGGCATTTGGTGAAGAAACCTGGCTAAACATTCTCAAATCGAAATGCTCCCACTCAATGTTTTATAAACAGAAAGTGGTACCAATAATGGCCTATAACGGAGAAGCAGCTTTAAGTTTCATTTGGACAACTTGGAATCTCCTTGAAGGTTCTTTTTGGAAAACCATATTGCATACGACCAAATATACTCCAATGAGTGTTATTAGAAACACATTGGGTCTACAATCCCTACATTCAATAATACTGTGGAAAAGCCTATCATTTTTTAGGAAACTTGCAATGAAATACTCAGCTATCCCATGCCACAATCTATTCAGGCCAACGAATGGCCCTTATATGTGGCCTACGGATGAATGGCATAAAATGTGTAAAAATGATCTGGAAGACTTGGATACACACTTAGAAACTTTGATCACGAACTCCGAAACAGTGGGGAAAAAAAGCTAAAACACAGACTGGATTGAAACATTAAATCAAAGAGCAAAATACAAACCTCTAATTCTTTTCCCAAATGAACCACGCAAGTTGAATACGGTGCCAAATATCTTCAAAAATGTCCTAGTCATTACCATCGGAACCAGTTTCTACGGTCAAGGCTTAACCTATACCACACTAAAGAGATCATGTTTAGAAGAAAGCAAAAGAACTGCCTTGACAATGTATGCCAGTTTTGTAATCTTAGCTTGAATATATATTCAATTAAACATCTGCCAACTGTGTGTCCAGGAGGAACATCACAGAGAACACTATATCTAGGAAAGCACATCAACAATGAAAGTTCATTAACTATAGATGAATCGCGGAGTCTATTTCTGCTATGTTAAAATCATTGTGTGTTTGTGCTGGAATAAACTTTCTTGATCAAATATCAGAACTCCCTGAGGTGGCCGCAATTTCCTTTGTGTCAAAAATCAAAGGGTGAATTATGAAGTAATGAGAATGGTGAAGATTCCAACTACGGCAACAAAGACTTTTGGACAACATTTTCTGAGTGGAATGGTAAAGTGAAAAAAACAAGAATGTACAGATAATGATGCATGTGTCTTCCGTTTTTGTTTTTTATGTTTAAAGAAAAAGTTAGTAACTAACTATAACAAATAATTTTTAAAATAATCACTGGTGAAACGGTCAACAGATTTTAATACAACTGTTTTGTTATTAGTTATTGATCGTGCGCTTTTAAAAACGCCTCTTTCCGACGAACTGGTTACACTAGTGGGAGAAGTTATGAAAAATTCTACCCATTTGGTGGTACTGGGTGACTAACATGTGGGCACTGGGCAGTGATCATCAGGACGCTGTCTCTATTTTGCCAGCCCGCCAGGCGCTAGTTCCAATAGGTCAAACAATCCACTTACAAGGAGGGCCATGTACTAGATAGGGTGTTATTTTACAATCTAACAATTGACTCCGTCTATTTCTCCCTGCTCATGGTCAGATCACTTTTTGATTTCTTTCAATTTACCCTTTCCTGGAAAATTGAATAAAGTGAATTCCAACCCTAAATTAGAGTCCCGAGTTAGGAACTTGCGTAGGGTTACTTCGGAGGCATTTGCAAACTGTTGTAATGGAACCATGGAGTGTTTTCTCATGTCCAAGTTTCCACATTCCTTTCAGTTGTTGGGAGCGGATTGAGCTGCAGGGCACTGGAGTTTGCCATCAAAGCTCCCCGAGGGGCAGGAAACCTGGTTCTAAGCTGAGGATTGCAGTTTTGGGGGGCGGTATTCACACGGAGGGAGACATGGCAGAAGTTTTGGAAAGGGTGCGGTTACGGCAGGAGAGGGCAAGGGTGCGGTTACGGCAGGAGAGGGCAAGGGTGCAACCAGGAAGGAGACCGCTCATTGTGGCTGTGGGTGATAAGAGTAAGGTACCCAGAGCGCAGCCTTCAAGCAGCAAAGGGTCCATGGTGAATGTGAAGATCAACACTGCAATTAAGTGCAAAGTGAAAGCACTCTAACCTGCGCACATCCATCCTCACAGTGCGTTGTAGAAAGGTGGGGGCGATGGATTCGGGTTCAGGCGCAGTAGTGCAACAGGTGTTGGACTTAAAATCACCTTCACAAAATAAGAACATGCAGCAGAGCAATGCTCGCCCCCACCTGTATTTCTATACAGCCCTGGAGAACCTCCTATTGCATGGGACTTGTGGATAGACACTTTCAGAGTGTACCTGAGGGCGGCAGGAGGGGCCAGGTACGATGATGAAAAGGAGGTAGCACTGTTGAATTGCCTAGGAACGGAGGGTCTACGTGTGTTTAGACACTTTCCGGGTGAGGAGGTGCGTATTCCGGGAGCCGGCGACAGAGAAGCTGTGGTGAGTGCCTATGAGACAGCACTCAAGAAACTTGAAGAGCGTTTTGGGAAAATGGCAAATGTGGTACTGGAAAGATACCATTTCTTTTCGAGGACTCAAGGTGTGGGTGAGGGGACAGACAGTACGCAACGGCTTTGTGTGCCCTCATATCCACATGCAAATTCACAGGCACTTTGCAAGAATACATAAGGGACCAAGTCATGATGAAAACTAGTAACACCAAGGTGAGAAAGAGACTGTGGATTGAGAAGGACCCACCACTTGAAAAGGTGATCGAGATAGCAAGGGCCATCGAAGAATCGCGAATAAGCATGCAGGAAGTGACTGAAAGGAATGAGAAGGAAAGCCAAAGTACTGTCGTGCACACAGTAATGGCTAAGAAGGATGCTGGTGAAGGGAAAGAGAGACCTAACAGAGGAGAGAATTTTCCCACCAGAGACAATAAGGGGACGTTCACGACGAGAGAGGCCTGCAGAAGGTGTGGTTGGAGGGGACACGCCACAGGAATCAAAGATTGCCTGGCGTGGAATGTGGAGTGCAGGAGATGCAAAAGAAGGGGACATTACGCACACATGTGCCGGACAATCGCTGAGAGCAGACAGACTCTGAAAATGTTGGATCCCGAAGGGAACTCCGACGACGCTTTCGATTATGTCAGCAAAGGTGTGCATGGCGGAATGTCACATGATAAATTGCGCGAAGGGGTATTGTTAAGTGTGGGCAGTGCCCAGAAGAAAGGGCCATGGGCCGTCCGTAATGGACTCAAGTTGCAAATGCTAGTAGATTCAGGGTCACCCTACACCATGATGTCACCAGAATTATATGTTAAGAGTTATGGTAGGGAAGTGTCCTCTCTAATTCCCTTCGACATAAATCCGTATGGTTGCGTACCCATAAAGGTGTTGGTATAAGAAGGGGCCAAAATTGAATTCAAGGGGCGCACAGTAGAGGGGAAGCTTTATGTTGCCCAAAAGGGAGATACGGTCCTGGGTTGGGACGAGCAAGCTGCTTTAGAGTTAGAGATACGTCCCGGGAAACCAATTCCGGTGTGATGTGTAGAGGGCGATCAAGGAACACAAACCAAGGGTGTCATAACCGCAGAGTACTTCAAGGAGGTTTTCTCAAACATATTTTCAGAAAAGTTGTAGAGGTGCTGTGCCCAAGGTTCATAAGGTAAGAAGGGTGCCTGTTGTGGCCAAGGACGGATTAAAGAGTCAACTCACGAAACTCAAGGAAGCAGGTGTAATATAGGTGGTTGAGTGTTCTGAATGGTTGTCACCAGTGGTGTTGGCGTGCAAGGCGGATGGAAGTCTAAGAATGTGCGTGGATCTGAGCAAACTTTACACAAATACAGGGGTTGACCGTCATGCCCTACCCAATATCAACGAACCTCTGGCGTCTGTGGGAAATGCAACATGTTTCTCTATGTTTGATAGATCTGCACGAACTCTCACATGCCCGGACATCCTTTGTCGAGCCTTTTGGGGCGTATCAATTTTGCTGTATGCCTTTTGGTTTGGCTTTAGCATCTGCTGTGTTTCAGAGGCTCATGCAAACCGTATTTGGTGGTGTACCTGGGCTTGAATATTTTTAGGATGATATATTGGTGTGGGGGAAAGATCGCAAGGAACACGATGACAGAGTGATGGAGTGTTAAAGAAAAGTGATTAGCAGTGAAATGGTCAAAGTGCCATGTAGGTGTACCAAGTGTGACATACCGGAGTCACACGCTGGATGAGAAGGGAATAAGTCCCAAGGAGGAGTTGGCAAGGGTGATGGAAAGAAGCACCCTCTCTTGTGAACAAGGAGCAGCTGATGTCATTCCTAGGAATGAATGAATAGTATGTAAGAATTATTCTGTTGTACACTGAAAAATATTGGTGGTGGATTTCTTATATGCGAACATCGTCGGAATTTCCAGATTTCCACTTTCAAAGATTTTCCATTGTTTTTTGACAATTTGACTGATCTTCAAACTAAGGTTAGAAAATGTATTAACACATACCAAACGGTCTTTTGCAGGTTGTTTGATCTTTTCCTCTAAGAGGGCGTCCCTGTTATTTGATGCTCTTTTAATTTCCTTCCTTCCAATTGAATGAGAGGTTTCTTGTGTCCATGTACAAAACCTATGATGAGACACTACCTGTGTGGTAATTGTATGGTGTGTAAGTTAACTCAAAAAACCAAGGAAGTGAATATCGGGCTGCCGAACTTGTGGCAACAAAAACAAATGACTAACTGTAACTAGATTATGTTATTTATACGATTACTTGCCCTTGTAATAAACATTACATAGGCAAAATGAACAGAAAAGCCAAAGTAAGAATGCTGGAACACAAAGGTGCCTAAAAAATAAAGTACTAAATGCACCATTAGTTAAACACTACATCAAAGCCCAACATGGTTTCGAGGATTTTAAATGGACAATATTGCTAATGATAAAAGGAAAGGATCATAACATCAAAAGCAGAGTGCTCTTTGAAAAAGAACAGAGACTCATTTATTTAACCCAGAGTGACAAAAATCAGATGCGCACAAGAGCGTAATAAGCAGATAAGTCAATTAACATACCCCAATGCGGTTTAAACACACGGACCTAAATAATAGCCTATTTAAAATTGAAAAAATGCACGGATCCCTAACACTCAAACACAGCGTATTAGGACTAGGACTCTTTTTACATTTTTCCATCTTTGCATTGCTTTACCGCAAGATGGACCAAATAACTGAACCTTAACAACAGCACTCTCGAAGATCTATCTTCATCTAAGATCTTGACAACAAATAGGTCTAGCTCCGAGTAATAATAAAATGTGCATTAGAAAAGCATGTATACCACAAATGTTATTCCGGTTCCTCACTGGCTACTATCTCCAGATTAGAGTGCCACACACACGGTAGCAGATATTCTACCAGACCTGCTGCTCCTTAGAGAAAAGACCTCATTCTCCTAACAAGGTAAGCACACTGCATGTCTACCTGGGAATCTTTTCCTACTAGCTATAGGCATAATAATGGTCAAGAAATGCCATATCCATAAAAATAAAATAAAAAATATAATGATAGCTATTTACTACTCCATACTCTGACTTGAATATGTTCTCTAGCTCTACTAAATGGAGGACAGGCTGCTTTTGTGACTCTCTGACGTTATTAATCTAATCTAGGACCAATAGGAAGAATAACCCTCCCATAAGAAAACCGTACAACAATTGCGGACTTTTCTCCTTGATAGCCAAGAGAGCACCTACACAAGGAAGTCCAGGTAATCTATTTCATCCTGAACCTCTCCTGACACCTAATCGAGTGTCCTAAGAATACTAAACAAATTACTGATTCTTATTTTATGGTTTTTGTCAACAGTTACTGCACTTCCAATGAATAAATCTTCATACTAAGAAGATTAAAGATCAACAGCTTACCTACTCTAATAGAGTTCTATGACTACTCCTGGAGAAAGTCAAACAAATGTTTACGAGGACTGAAACATGTTGAGTTTTCCAATTTAGAGATAACACTAAATTGAGTGAAAGCACTTAGTGTCCCATCAAGGGGGTGTCCCAATCTTGGAACATTACAAGACTGGGTGAAAGCATTTAGCGATCTATCAGGATCGAAAACCCGACTGAAAGCTAAGGTTGAATATAGATCGATATAAAAAGATACATCTCTATTTTTTTTAGTAATTCACGTATGATCTTTGTCACTGTTACATATATGTTTTTAGAGTGTTTGATGATGTATTGATATGTTAAGTGTCTCTCGAATCCTAAGACTGTTTTAATATTACAATTTATATTTTTGGCTAAATTCATGTAGTTTTTATGTAGTTTCTGAAGGGTAAGTAACTGTTGACATTGCCGTTTTTCTACCTTTCTATATAGTTGATAAAAATACGGTGGCAGATTGTTTGTCGCGGTTGCCTAGTTCAGCTAGCATGGGTAAGGATTTCCAGGAGGAGTTGGAAGAAAACACACAAGTGGCTAGTGTGTATCCCACGGTAGATAAAGATGAATGGGATAGGGAATGTGCTGTTGATCCTGTTTTTACTATGATCAGAGAGGGCCTTAGGGGTGGTGCGTCAGAGTTCAGTGACAGGGTGGCAAGATAGGGTTATGAGAATATGTGGCACGAACTGTTGGAAGGTCCGTGGGGCGTTGCAAGGGGTGAGAGGTTAATTCCCCCATGTAGTTTGAGGGACAGGCTTGTAAATTTGGCACATGAGGGACACTTGGAGAAGGTTGAGGGATTCATACTGGTGGCAGGGAATGGATGATGAGGTGGAGTTGGTTGTAAAAGACTGGACAGCATGTGCTGTGCTGTAAGAGATAAGAGTCAGGTACCCAGAGCGCAGCCTGTGTATCCCGTAGAGATCCCCGAGGATGTGGTCGAAGTTGGCAGTTGACATTATGGGTCCCATGAATGTGTTAGGTGGCAAGTTGAGGTTCATTGTTGTGGTAGTGGATTATACTTCACGTTGGGTGGAGGCCACAGCATTGGAAACGGTTACAGCCTGGAAGTTTGTGTTGTTTCTTAGCAAGGTTTTTGACAGGAAAGGTGAACCAGCCAGCATTGTTATGGATAACGGGGTGCAGTTTGTTGCCAGTTGCATGCAGGAGTTCACAAGGAGTTTAGGCATACGGCACCACCAAACTGTGCTATATAATGCGTCTGCGAATGGTTTAGTGGAAAGAATGAACCGTTTGTCATGGGGGGCATACAGTTAGCAGTGGCAAATGGTTTGTGCTGGATCGAGGTGTTGTCTGAAGCATTGGCACACACCGTCGGTGGTTACTGGTTGTTCCCCTTTTGAACTCATGAGGGGCTGGAAACCTGGTTGTAAACTGAGGATTGCAGCTTTGGGGGGGGCGGTATTCGCTCGGAGAAGGACATGGTAGAGGTTTTGGAAAGGATGCGGTTACGGCAGGAAAGGGCAAGGGTGCAAACCAGGAAGGAGATCGCTCATTGTGGTTGTGGGTGATCATGTGCAGGTAAGAAACACCTGGTTTGTGCCAAAGGAGGCCAGCTTATATAAGGATCCCTGTGTGGTGGTGAAGGTTGGTGCAGGGTATTGTCACGCTCACCTGATTCCCACGGAGGCGCAGGTCTGGCTTCGAGTGCTGATGCTTCTTCAATGGTGAAGCGCAGGACTCTGAAGATGGACAGGTAGGGCCCCTCTACTCTGGCTTCTCTGGCTCGTAGGAATATTCCCCTGTGCGTGAAAAGGGAGTATTACCTACTGACGGAATAATGGTCAAGCCTCCCACTCCCTTCCAACCCTCCACGATACCCCGTGAAGTCTCACGTTAGGGTCTGGAAGGATGAGTTCTCCATCCTGCTTCTGATGCAGGGGCGTGTTGAAACCCAGTTACTTCACTGGATTGAGGTTTGATGGAAGTTCAAATAAGCTTGACTATTCAGGTAAGGCGCTGTAAGAGTTCTGTTGCAAGTTCAAAAGTTCAAGCTTAATAATAATTTTCATTGAGCGTTCGGGTAATGTCTTTGCATTCGCTCATTCAATGTCTGTCTTTTTTCCCCATAGGGGCCGGGGTCCGGAATGCCAGGAAGCGGCAGGACCCGAAATGATATGGGAATGACCCAACAGGTAAGTCTTAGAAGGAAACTGAGCTTTTCCTATTCCCTTCCTTCTCTCACCTTGTGTTCTTGTCTTTTTCTCTCTAGGCTCTGGGAAGTGGCTGCGGATCCGGATGATCGCTGCTGAAGATGGAGGTGCCCAGGAAAGGTGAGTGAAATGCAGTGCTGCAGCGATCGAAGCGAAATGCTTTTAAAAATGATGTCTTCCCTTTCAGGATCGTCGGTGTGATGTCTCTGTGATACAGCTTTAGCAGGTAAGGTCTTCTTTCACTCCAATTCTTTCTTATCTCCCTTTGCAGGTGACCCAGGATGCTGACAGGCGTGGCTGAAGTCCAGCTGCGAGGAGCTGACACGGTGAGCGTCCAGCTGCGAGGAGCAGAACAACGCGAAGCGTGAGTTGCTGATCGGGCGTGGTTTAAATAGCTTTGGAAGAAGTTCCAGGTATGTATCCTTCCACCGATCAGGTATGTATCCTTCCCCGACCACACCCAGGTGGAAAGTAGTCCCACAGGTAAAGTAGTTCCATTCAGGCCTCAAGAGGGCCTGGAAGTAGCAGCATGGTCTGCATCAGGCAAGTGCACATTAAAACACTTGAACACATGTCTAGCTTTATGAGCCTGGCGCCCAAGGCGCCAGGACAGGGGTCCAAAATGAGCCTGGCGCCTAAGGCGCCAGGACTGTGTCCAAAGGGCCCCAGCTTGGGCCCGCTGGCACTTCCCTGGGGGGAATGATGCCTGCCTCTGGGGTTGCTGGGTCGGACCTGGCTCCTTGGAGGTAGGCATCATGACAGGTATGTGGTACTGGATGATGGTTCCGGGTGGAGCAATAGGAGAGTTGATGTTCCTTTTGATGTGCCAAGTACTAGTGAGCGAAGGGCAAGAGGTAGTGATGTTGGAGAGGGCAACAGGGAGGCAGAGCTAGGAAGGAGGCCCGTGCAGCCGGGGCGCTTTCCGCCAGGTCACAAGGATAGAGGAGGAGTTTGGTCCAATGAAAGTATTGTGCCGGGTCATGAAGGGGTCCTGGCCAAGGAGCGTGTGGGCCGGGCTCGTTCCACAAGAATTAGCCTGCCACCTATCAAGTTCAAGGATTATGTGCAGTGTGGTGCTGGGAGGAGTGTGGCGGTTTGAGTTAAGTGGAAGCTCTGGGTTGTTAGGTCTGGGTGAATGGTGTAAGGTGAAGTGGCGTTGAGTAAGCATTGTGTGGAGCCTTGTGTTGGAGCCAGCAGTTGCATGTATATGCCAGGTACTTCAGTATAGTATTTTCTGTGTGGTTCTGTTAGTGTCTTCTTTTCTTGCATTTTGTTAGTTCCGTTTTATAGGACAGGGAGTAGTGTTGTAATGGAAACTTGGACCGTTTTCTTACGTCCACGGTTCCACATTACTTTCGGTTGTTGGGAGTGGGTTGAGCTGCAGGGCGCTGGAGTTTGCCATCAATAAAGCTCCCCGTTGTAACTATCCGTGTGCCTCGTTAATCATTACACAAACCTTGTCCTTTCCCTTTCTTTTTTCGGAGTCTCCATGCTGTACTGGGAAGCCAACTTTGGTCAACCAGTTTTGAGATGTCACGAGGGGTAGCCATTGATTCATTGGCGCCATTCACAACTAAAAAAGTTACAACAAACACTGTGCAAAACTTGGTTTTCAATGGATATCATCAAACACAGGAGACACAAGAGGCAGGCTGAGTGTATCTGGAGAGCAAAGTCTCATGAGAATATGCCTGCTGCCTATCGAGCGGCAGCTGCAAAGTATAAACAAGTTATTCTCTCTGCTAAACGCATCAGGTTTGATAAAAGGATAAATAGTGTTAGTCAGAAAGAACTATTCATTATTTTGAGAGAATTGGAAGAAAAGTTAATGACTGACATGATAAAGGCTGTGAGGGGGTTGAAACCATCTGTATGTCCGGGTGATGTTTGCCCAGCCAGAACGATTAAAGAATCCATAGGTTACATGGTACCATTACTGACAGGTATTGTGAAATCTTCCTTCTCCACATCTATAGTGCCTGCATCCCTTAAAGAGGTGTGGATATCTCCTATCTTGAGGAAAGAAACACTAGACCCAGTGGTTGTGGGCAATTACCGTGCCATCATTAAGCTCCCTTTCCCATTGAAGGTTCCTGATGGAGTGGCCTACTGTCACGTCCCCGGTCCTGCCCTCCTCCCGTCACTCACCAGGCACCATTCGTTCCCATACCCACCACCCACACCAACGGGGAAGACACGGCAGGCGGGATGTCCGAGCGGGCAGATCCTCCTCTTTCCGCCCATTTCCGTGCTGGCGCTTGCCATGGCGTCTCGTACATGCCCGACGGCTCCGGCGTCGGCGGCTCCAGTTTCCACGCACGGGGGAACCTGATCGCGTCTCGCTCAGACGATCACGTGACTGGTCACGGGATCGCCTGTAGCCGACGCTGGCGTCCACATCGGACGAACACCAATCACTGATGGCGTCCGTCCATCACGTGACGCCTCTGTGCGGTCACGTGCCCTGTCACGTGATCTACCTTTCATTCAAAAAGAGCTGAGAGGAAACACTCAGTGCTTCACAGCTGTTTCCACCAGAGACCTGTTCGGCATTACCCTCGTTCTTCTTGTAACTCTTTGGAACTCGACCACGGACCGCTACTTGGACTTGTCTTGGATTGCCCTTCTTGTTTCGACGCATCTTCTGGACCCTTGGAACTCTTGACCACCCTTTTTCTGGCCCTGGAATTGCTCTGGATTACCCTTCTGTTTTGGCGAACTTCTACCCACGCTCCTGGCGATCACGTTTTGTCTCCTGAGTCATTTGGGGTTCACCACCTGGACCTTGGATGGACTTGCTATCTGGTCACGCTCTGGCTATCGGTGTGAGTTGGAGGAAGTACTGTACATCCCAGCCTGCTGTCGGTCTTCCCTCGTTGTCTGTTCAGGCTTACTACCTGTCCTATCATCCCCAGGGTAAGCTGTGCCATTTTTTTCCTTGTTTGCTTGCACTGCCATTATTGTTCATAGTATACCTGAACCTAACCTTTGCCTTACAGCACTCAGGGGTCCTTCCGGTGTTCCGGGTATCCGATTGACGACGCCACTCATCACCTGTGGCCTCAAAGATTGCTAGGGCAGTATTCTTTACCTGCTCGAGCGGTACTTGGGGACGGAGGTAGTTTATAGCTGCACGACCATCAAGGCGGATCACCAGGATCAGAACAGACTGTGAAGCCTATTAGTCGTCCAGCTATGGACACCTCAGCCGGGGACCCCGTGACGGCTCTAATGCAGGCAGTGACAGCACTCAGGGCAGACATGGCTACCGCTACTGCAACCCTACGCGCTGATATGACCGCCGCCACCACCGCATTACACCACCGCCTCGACACGGTACTAAGTACATGCCATCCCTTACCTGCAGAAGCCGAATTCGACGAACCTATTCCTCCCCAAAACCCTCCTCCTATCATACCCCCTTCCTTCCCGGCCGCTCCTGTGGTGATCCAAAACCCTTTCCCCTTGGCTACTCCCGAGCGATACCAGGGCGACCCAAAGAAATACCGTACTTTCATCAATCACTAAGCTCCATTTCATGTGTCGCCCTCAGGCTTTCCCCGATTCCGTATCAAAAGCAGCCTTTCTTCTCTCCCATCTATCAGGGGTAGCCGCCACATGGGCCAATCCATTGCTGGAAAACAACCACCCTGCGTTGTACGATTTTGAATTGCTGACCCAAGAGATGGCAAAAGTATTTGACACCAGGCACAAAGCGCAGTCCAGGGACATGGAATTCCTAGATCTCACACAGGGTCGCTCAACCCTCAGAGTACATCACCAGGTTCAATCAGCTGTCTGCGGAGACCTCCTGGCCAGAAAATAAAAAGGCTGTGGTATATTACCGGGGTTTATCTGGGGCCATGAAAGATGCCTTGTCCGTGGTGCCTACGCTTCCCATAGCATATGCTGATCTGGTGGACTTAACATTGCAAGTCGATGCCAGACGATCGGAGCGACGCGGAGAAGGTTCATCCTCGTTTCCACTCCCATCCACGGCCGTTGCCACCCCCGAACCCATGCAGATAGGCAGGATCCGCAGCCCTATCTCTCACGTTGAACGAGAGCGCAGGAGAACGGACAATGCCTGTTTTTACTGCGGTCTTAACGGCCATTTCATAAAAGAGTGCCCTCGCCGTCCAAAAAACAGAAACCCGGGTTTTCAGAAGGCTCGCCCCTAAGATCAGAGGTGGGTGCGAGTACTATCCGGAATACCTCTGAACCTACCTTTGGTCCTGTGCGACCCATTATAGTACAGGCCTTTCTGAACCATGCTACTGGTTCTCACGCCGTGTCAATAGTGATAGACTCAGGTGCTACAGGCTGCTTCATCGACATAGCCTTGGCCGGTTCATTGAACCTGCCTTTGGTCACGAAAGAGTGTCCCGAACCGGTCCAGGCGGTGGATGGTACGTCTCTTGCCTCTGGCCCGATCCGGCAACAGACCGCTCCCTTAGAGCTGGTTGTTCAGGAAAACCACAAAGAGACGATATCATTCGATCTCATCTCTACCCCTCAGTTCGGAGTAATATTAGGCATTCCTTGGCTAAGACTGCACAATCCCCTCATTAACTGGGGGACGGGTCAGGTTTAATTCGAATCCGAAACATGCCAACACTACTGCCTCCTGGCAACACCTCAGTTCTCTAGTCCAGCGGGCATCCTGGGAAGCGTCACGTCCATGGCTAGAGGGGACAATACAGACCACCATGATACGCACACAGTAGGGGCTGTCACGGGTGGGATACCTGCTGTTTACCGCAATTTCCAGGCGGTATTCGATAAGGGTTCAGCAGAAGGCCTACCCCCGCATCGACCTTACGACTGTCCTATCGACCTGATACCTGGCGCATCTATCCCGAAGGGTCGTATCTACTCCCTTACTCAGGTGGAAGAGCGGACCTTGCAGGAGTATGTCCAACAGGCTTTACGGCTGGGACATATTCGTCCATCGACTTCTCCGGCTGCAAGCCCTATATTCTTCGTTCCAAAGAAGGAAGGGGACCTCCGTCCCTGTGTCGATTATAGGCGCTTGAACGCCGTCACAGTAAAGAACCGCTACCCCATACCTCTGATCACTCCCTTGCTGGACAAGCTCACCCATGCCACAATATACACCAAACTAGACCTTCGCGGGGCGTACAACCTTATACGCATGCGTGACGGTGATGAATGGAAAACGGCCTTCTGCTCACGACAAGGCCTATTTGAGTATACTGTAATGCCTTTTGGCCTGTGTAACGCCCCGGCTACCTTCCAACACTTTATGGACGATGTTTTTAACGACATCTTGAATACCTATGTGATTGTTTACCTAGATGACATTCTGGTGTTCTCCACTTCCCTTGATGAACACATAAAACATGTCAGAGAAGTGCTGTCGCGACTACAAAGCAACGCCCTTTACGCCAAACCCGAGAAATGTACGTTCCATGCAAATCAAATCGAATTCCTGGGGTTCCATATCACGCCCAAGGGACTCTCTATGAATCAATCCAAGGTACGGGCGATTGACGAATGGCCCACTCCGACCATTCTCAAGCAGCTGCAGTCGTTCCTAGGATTCGCGAACTTCTACCGGAGATTCATATCAGGGTTTTCTTCGGTTGCGGCTCCACTTACGGCACTCACTAGCCCTTCTGTCCCCTATGTATGGTCCACTACGCAGCAATCTGCTTTTGACATACTGAAAACCCTGTTCACCTCCGCTCCGGTATTACAACACCCTGATCCCGACCTTCCGTATATTCTGGAAGCAGATGCCTCGTCCTATGCATTAGGTGCGGTGTTATCCCAGACCTGTCCTACCACCAACCGTTTGCATCCGGTAGCATTCCACTCCCGCAAGTTCACGACTACCGAACTACACTACACGGTTACAGAAAAGGAACTACTGGCTATTAAGGATGCACTACAGGTCTGGAGACACCACCTTCTAGGTGCCAAACATCAAACCACGGTGTTCTCCGACCATAAAAATCTCCAGGACCTTGCTTCCTTGAAGTGCACCAACAGTCGCCAGGTTAGGTGGCATCTGTTCTTTGCCGCCTATGATTTTGTGGTCAAACACAAGCCCGGTGTTGGGCACGGTAAAGCCGATGCCCTGTCCCGTTCACCTGGTGGGGAGACCCTTCCCTCTTTCCCGGACACTCTGTTGGGAAAGAATCACGTTATCTGTCTATGCACACCAACACCCTCCTTGTTGTCCACTATCCGCCAATGGGCCTCTCGGTATCCGCAATCATTGGCGGAATGGGACCCAGTCATGCAAGATGGGTTACCTTTCGTTCAGGGGGGTAAACTCCTTCTACCCACAAGTGAAACCCGGAACCAAGCGTTGACCTGGTCCCACGACGCTGCCGTCAACGGTCACCCCGGACAGCTCCGCACCTTGGATCTCCTTAAGCGTTGGTGGCCTACGATGAAGCGTGACGTACGGGACTATGTCAACACCTGTGCGGTATGTGCCCAGGGCAAATCGCGCAGGGGTCGGCCTTTGGGTCTGCTCCTTCCTCTCCCAATCCCTCCACGACCTTGGCATACGATCTCCATGGATCTGGTCACTGACCTCCCCCGCACTCATGGGTTTGACACTATTTGGGTCATAGTCGACTCGTATACCAAGTTTGCCCGTTTTCTACCCTGTAAGGGAATTCCCTCAGCCCCTGTCTTGGCCAAACATTTCTTCAAACATGTATTCTGCCTTTTCGGATTGCCCCAGGTGTTGGTCTCTGACCGTGGTTCCCAGTTCACCTCCCGCTTTTGGCGGGCCCTAACGGCTCTGTTGGGCATAGATGCCCGGTTTTCCTCTTCGTATCACCCGGAGAGTGACGGTCAGACCGAAAGGGTCAACCAAACGATGGAACAGTATCTACGCTGCCTCACACTTCAATACCAGGACACATGGCTCAATCTGCTACAAACGGCGGAGTTTGCCTACAACAATGCTCTGCACTCGGCTACCGGTTACTCACCTTTCTTTTCACTCTACGGTCAGCATCCTCGTGCCCTCCCCATTCCAGACTATTCCTCTTCCGACACCCCAGCCGCATCGGCTTGTGCCCGAGACATTGTATCTGTGCACGCTCAGACCTTGGTCCACTTACGTGAGGCACAGGCTTCTATGAAGGCGGCTGCTGACAAAAAGAGGGCTGTTCCGCCCGTTTACGGGGTGGGGGATAGGGTTTGGTTGTCCACTCGTCATCTAGATATCCCTGGCTGCCGCAAGCTGTTGCCTCGTTTTGTGGGCCCTTATGAAGTAGTCAAGGTTCTGAACCCGGTGGTGTTGCGCCTGGCGGTTCCCCCCGCCTGGCGGATCCACCCGGTATTCCACGTTTCTCTCCTTAAGCCTTGCCCTGGCCCTACCCGCTTGGTTTCTCCTCCTGCTCCCGTCTCTGTCTCTTCTCCCGATGTGTTTGAGGTCCGGGCTATTTTGGGTTCTCGCATTCATCGGGATGTCCTGCAGTACTTGGTGGACTGGTTGGGTTATGGCCCAGAGGATCGTTCGTGGGTGGCTTCCCGGGATGTTCATGCCCCCCGTTTGTTGGCCCGTTTTCACCATGATAATCCCACGAGCCCACGCGGTCGTGGGCCTTTGGGGGGGGGCTCTGTCACGTCCCCGGTCCTGCCCTCCTCCCGTCACTCACCAGGCACCATTCGTTCCCATACCCACCACCCACACCAACGGGGAAGACACGGCAGGCGGGATGTCCGAGCGGGCAGATCCTCCTCTTTCCGCCCATTTCCGTGCTGGCGCTTGCCATGGCGTCTCGTACATGCCCGACGGCTCCGGCGTCGGCGGCTCCAGTTTCCACGCACGGGGGAACCTGATCGCGTCTCGCTCAGACGATCACGTGACTGGTCACGGGATCGCCTGTAGCCGACGCTGGCGTCCACATCGGACGAACACCAATCACTGATGGCGTCCGTCCATCACGTGACGCCTCTGTGCGGTCACGTGCCCTGTCACGTGATCTACCTTTCATTCAAAAAGAGCTGAGAGGAAACACTCAGTGCTTCACAGCTGTTTCCACCAGAGACCTGTTCGGCATTACCCTCGTTCTTCTTGTAACTCTTTGGAACTCGACCACGGACCGCTACTTGGACTTGTCTTGGATTGCCCTTCTTGTTTCGACGCATCTTCTGGACCCTTGGAACTCTTGACCACCCTTTTTCTGGCCCTGGAATTGCTCTGGATTACCCTTCTGTTTTGGCGAACTTCTACCCACGCTCCTGGCGATCACGTTTTGTCTCCTGAGTCATTTGGGGTTCACCACCTGGACCTTGGATGGACTTGCTATCTGGTCACGCTCTGGCTATCGGTGTGAGTTGGAGGAAGTACTGTACATCCCAGCCTGCTGTCGGTCTTCCCTCGTTGTCTGTTCAGGCTTACTACCTGTCCTATCATCCCCAGGGTAAGCTGTGCCATTTTTTTCCTTGTTTGCTTGCACTGCCATTATTGTTCATAGTATACCTGAACCTAACCTTTGCCTTACAGCACTCAGGGGTCCTTCCGGTGTTCCGGGTATCCGATTGACGACGCCACTCATCACCTGTGGCCTCAAAGATTGCTAGGGCAGTATTCTTTACCTGCTCGAGCGGTACTTGGGGACGGAGGTAGTTTATAGCTGCACGACCATCAAGGCGGATCACCAGGATCAGAACACCTACCAACAGCTTCAAGAGTACGTAGACAGACACGGATTGCCGAGCGCTCGTCGATCAGGCTTTAGGGCTTGTCATGGTATAGAGACCGCCATGTTAGATCTACGAGTCAATCTTGCTCCTTTAGTGGACAATGGTCAGGCTGCCTGATTAATGCCGCTTGATCTTTCGGCAGCTTTTGATTTGGTAGACCACAGCCTCTACTTGATAGATCGAAAAAACGTGAATTACTCAGACCTGGTCGCCTTGTGGCTGGCCTCATTCCTTGGCTTACATCAAACAAGAGTGGCTAAGAATGAGTTTCAGTCGCCTCCTGAATTATTGACATGTGGGGTACCTCAGGGAGCCTGTCTCTCCCCTATTTTATTTAACATATATATGTGCCCTCTTTTTGATCTCCTGTTTGCCGCCAGCATTGGTTACACCAATTATACCGATGACACTCAGGTGTTCTTCGCACTCACAGGGGAGTACGAGACCGATATGGCTAAGGTCAACCAGATGTACTCACTGATTCAGACTTGGATGGCATCCAATTAATTGGCTCTTAATGGTAGTAACACTGAGCTAATGCTGGTGGGCTCTAGCCAACGTCTGAACAGGGTTGGTTCAAGGTATAGACAGTTCATGATAGCAGACTAATATCTTGGTCATCCCCTGTGTAAAGACTCTTGGAGTCTTCTTGGACTCAAGCCTCTCGATAAAGCAACACATTCTTCATACTAAGCCGTCATGTGCTTATATAACAAAGCTGATTAGGCAGATTAAGCCTCATCTGTCCACCCCTAACCTCGCTCTGTTGGCCATGGCCCTGATAAATTCCAGAATGTATTCTTGCAACAGCCTTCTGGTGGGAACGGCTAAGGGTAATATCAGAGCCCTGCAAGTAGCCCAAAATGAGGCCGTTAGAGCCTTGTGTTGACTGGCTATAGCTGCACATATTACCCAGATGAGGAAATCCCTACACTGGTTACCGGTACATCAGATTTCTCATAAGATTTTGTGTACGATTCACAGAGCCTTTTTCTATGTGAATACTCAATTATAAAACGCTTTTGTGAATCGGTCCTTAGACTCTGTGTGCAGTGAGGCCTATGGGCGTGCTGCGCTGTATACACATTTAACAACAAACCAAAACTATTGCATTAGAGTACAGATGCAGAGGAATGGCATATGAGGAGGGACACCTCCTGTAGATGTTTGGTTATGTGCCCACCCATTGACTGCCCCATGGCCATGCTAATCCCTATGGCTGTTCCCACCCTGTTCCTTTCCCTCCCTGGCCAAAACACCAACAAGTGGGAACTCTTTGAGCTCACTTTAATCAAACTTTACCATCAAATCTTGCACTGAAGTGCCTGCCAGTTTTTTTTCAAAGCATTCTGAGAGTTAATTACTTAATTGGAGTTGGAAAATGTTTTTACAGGTCTGCCTTCAGCCACTGGATTTATAAGCACTCTGTGTGCCTTTGATTGTAGTCCTGTTCAAAACAAGCATTGGCAAATCCAACAGTTTTGTCAAAGGCCCCTGTTGGCATTGCCAATGCGTGTTTAATACAAAGTTAGCCAGGCCATTGGGCCTAGAGCTTTCGAGATTTTTTTGCCTACCAGTGGCCTGTAAAATGTCATCAATGTCCCACCTCAGAGGCCATTCATTATTTGCTACCAAATTCCTATCAGCAGACTCTGTTGTGTAAATATTCCGAATGTGCTTGAGCCAACAGGCCGAGCTAATCGGATGAATCAATTGGGTAGCATTTGGATTTTTGGCTGTGCGAAGCTCTTACCATATGGCCTGAGTGGAGCCCTTCCGGATTGCACTAAACATCTTTTGTCACTTGGAGTTCCCGTTGAGTAACATCACCATCAAACCCAGATCCTATATGTTAATGCAATTTTTAAAAAACTTTATTTAAACGAAGGTCACATACGTGAAGTGGAGCACATTTGCAATTCCCAAAACACTTGGTACAATTTGTAACAAATTTTTGTCTTCACCAGACCATCTGTACATGGATCAAATATCGCACACTATAGTACCATAGAGGGGACGTGTTGCAATATGGGGTAGTGATGACACGTTTCTTGATATTCTGGACCATACCTTCACGGTGCTCCCTGCCGGGTCGATGGATGTAGTGTCAGTGAAGCGTTTTGCAAATAAAACTGACGGGAGATCAGTGGGGGAGGCAGCATATTTTTCAAATCAGAGATGTGCATGGCCCTCTTTATCAGCAAACCAGTATCCTGCACATAAGCTTGTGCTGCATTATAATAAAGTTCGAAATCTGGTGCTGAGAGGCCACCAGTGTCGAATTGTTCTGTCATTTTCACCCAGCTCATTCTGGCCGCTCCATTATTACACACAAATGCCGAAACCATGGAGCGTAGTTTAGTGAAGAAGGCCCCCCCTGGCCATATAGGTATGTTGCTGAATAGATACAACAGTTTAGGTAATACAATAATTTTCAGTAGTGATATGCTGCCATATGTTGATATTGGGAGGGTCGTCCAGAGTTTAAGCTTATTTCCAGTTGGAGCAAGTGTGGTTCATAGTTGGACGAATATGTCTGACGGTCAGCAGCCATAACCATTCCTAAGTAACGGGCCGAAATAGGAAACCAGCAAAAACCCAATACCGAACAATGTGACCGGAACCATGGGCGAGTGGTATCATTTCAGATTTGTAGGTGTTGACCTTTTAGCCGGAATACCTGGAAAATGATATCTTTCATGATGGGGGCCAGATTGACCTCAGGATCCCTAATGTACAATAGGGTATCATCGGCGTATAATGATAACAGTTGCCCCGATTTCAGTGGTTCTGTCGTATCAGTTCCACCATGAATTCAATAGTGAGGACAAATATAAGGGGAGAAAGGGGGCATCCCTGTCATATGCCACTATGTGAGGGGAATTTGGGCGAGAGGGTATGATTAGTCCTGACCATGGCACTCGGGTTGTTGTATAATAGTTGAATGTAGCTAGGGAATCGGGAACCAAACTTAAACCGACAAAGAACAGTAAACATATACTTCCATGATACCGAAATGTATGCTTTCTCAGCGTCGAGAGAAGTTGCGATTACTTTGGCTTTGGGGTCTAATTGGGAAATCATGGCAAATAGCCTGCGCAAATTTAAGAAGGTGGATCTAGAGAGGATGAAGCCTGATTGGTCGGGATGTACCAGATGGTTCATGTGGGCATCAGCGATTCACAAAGGCCTTGGCAAATATTTTGGGGGCTGAGTAGATAAGGGAGAGCGGGCAGTAGACAAGGCCTTGTGGGCAGGTTCGTTGGGTTTGAGCAGTACGGAGATGACTGCCTCCCGCAGTGACAGAGGGAAAGTCCCCACCGAAATTGCCTCCTCCCATAATGTCAGAAGTCTAGGGGCAAGTTCTGTTAGGCAACATTTGTAGAGATCAATGGGTGGATCGTCCGGCCCCGGGGCCTTCAGGTCTTTGACCGCTTACCTGATTTCTTCGATGGTCAGTGGGGTTTCTAGCGCAGCACAGGACGTGGGAGAGCCTAGAGTGAGTGGGACTGAATCTATATATCGGATAAGGTCACTCTCCAACACAGTCTCAGCGTTAGCAGACAATGATGAATAAAATTCAGTAAACACTTCATCAGTTGCTCCCCCCCACCTCCCATGTCCCCTCCCCCGGACCCATACACTGGTAATAGGTTGCATATAGTTTTCAGTTTTAACCAATCTGGAAAGCGATTTACTGGCTTCCCTGTACCTTCAGGCCCTAGCCGGAATGGTGATCTGTAGCTCAGACAGCAGGTAAGCATGCACCAACATGTGTTTACTCCCTCTGTGCCCACAGGCCATCCCCACCCCCTCTGGTCACCCTGTGATGTTCCCTTGTGCCCCCATCCCTTCTCGCTCACAAGTGTTGCCTGTTTTGCTGGATTCTTCTACCCTGCTCCCCCTCCCCCTAACCCCCTCCAGCCTACTTCGGCAGGAGTCTGTCCGGTTACTTTCAACATCACCGTCTTGTGGCCAATGCTGGATTTGACTTTTATGGACTTCATTGATTCACGGTGTGTCACCCTTCCTCAACTCTCATGCTGGACTTCCTTTGCATCTTGTCTTCACAGTGGCCCTGAATCATGCTGTTCCCATAATCATCTTGTATCCTGGCTTGAAACATTATGTGTTACTACCGACTTCTGCAATTGTATTCGCTCTCCCCTCTTGCTTCTCCACTCTTTTTGACTGCTTACTCTCTGTTCTCTCCTCCTCACCCTTTTCCTATCTCCTCCCCTTACTTTCTTCTATGCACTTACTCTATCAGAATTGTCCCTGGACCTAGTATGATAGCAACCTCGTCTGTCTTCTCCCCCTCCCCGTATTTGTTTTATTCCCCTCTCCCCTCCAGCACTATCTGTAATGTTGTCAGGCCTAGTACAACAGTCGCTTGTTTTGTTCCTCCCCTCCCTTTCTGCACCCTCTCCCTTACCTTTTGTCTTTCTCCGGTTCTAACAGAAATGTTGTCAGGCCTAGTACGGTAGCCGCCGGTCTGTTCCCATTTCCTTCCCAATCTCCCCCTCCCTTCCTAATCTATGTCTTAGCTCTTGCACTATCTGAAATGTCGTCATGCCGAGGACGATAGTTAATTTCACATCCTTACTGTTCATGGCCTCTAAGAATGTGATAGAATTTTCCCTTGTTCCCTCCCTTGAAGAGCTTTGAAACACATTGTTCATAGGCGCTATATAAATAATCATATCATAGGATCTCACGATCTGCTAGCTTGTGGAATTTGTCCAGTTTTGAATGAATTAGGGCTAGTGTCGACTATTCTGGTGTTAGGGCGTATGTGTTCTTGAGTGGTTCGTAGTTGGTTCTCGGTCCGATAAAGATCATGGCCTATGGTGCAGAGGGAACCATGGGTCAGGGACAGTATGTGGCCATGTATCCAAACCTTAAAGGTTCCCCATATCACGGACGGGGAACCCACAGAATTCTCATTACGCTTGAAGAACTCTCGTATCTCAACTCAGAGGTCGTCAAGTAATGTAGTGCCATGTAGAAGAGCGGGAGGCATTATCCACAATCGAGGACGGAGATCATGCCGTGTCGGTTGAATCTCAAGTAGTACGGGGGAGTGATCCGAGACAGTGTAGGGGAAGATTGAGCAGTCTGTTGTAAGCGGGACATAGTCGGGGATGTATAGCCAGTAGTCTATGCGTAAGCCGGAGTCGTGAACCGAGGAGTAGAATGTACATTACTTGCCTTGGGGGTGTAGCTCACGCTAGGCGTCTAAAAGGGGCAGGTAGGTCATGCACTGAAAAATGGTGCGAGCTGACTTGGTCTGGGGCTCGGGGAGTCTTAGAGGTTCTGTCCACCAGTGGATTGAGTATAGTATTAAAATCCCTACCCCATAGTACCCTGGTGTTGTCCAATGGGGATATTAGTTCGACAATCTTGAGGTAGAAATCAAAGTCGTCAATGTTTGGAACATAGCTATTGATTGATGACAGTGGGAAGTCCGTTCAGGTTTCCCAAGACAATAACATACCTGCCCTTTGGGTCAACAGTTCATTTGGTGATCTGGAAGTCTAGGGTATGATGGATAAGAGTAACAGCTCCCCTGGATTGCGACAAATAGTTTGTACCTATCCTTTGAGGGACCCAACAATGGGCAAATGAGTCAATGACCCAAGCTAGTGCATGGGTCTCTTGTAGCTTCAATATCTGAATATTGTGCTTTTTGACATATGATAGAATTTTCTGTGCCTTGGTGGGGTTACTCAGTCCCCGAACATTCCAGGTAAGCAGTCTAGTCGGCTGACCGGCCTGACCCATCACTCATAGTAAATATTGTCATGTCCAGACAGCAGTTACACGTGATGGCCAAGAAAGAGTAATAATCCATGATCGACCGTCAGTTTTTATCTTTTTCAACACCCAACTACCCCCTCCACCCCCCACCTTACTTGACAGTGTATACCCATCCCTGAATAACCTTTTCTTAAGCAATGGGATGAAACGTGCAAACCCAACTAAAAACATTGTAACGTTTGAATATATCGTGATTTGCAATTCGCAGGTAAATCGAATTTAAAGGACCTTCCTGAGGTATGCCTTCAAAACTTGGTACAAAGGTTAAAAAAGGGGGAAAACGTAGCAGACGTGTGTTACTTGGAGCTTCAGAGTACGTCATTGCCGAGTGGAATCGGGATGTGCTGCTCGATGTAGGTTGCTGCTTTGTCCGGCGATACAAATAAGTGGACTCTACCAGCGTGCTGTATCCTGAGCTTGGCCGGGAATATCATGGCATATGGGATTTTTCTCTCTCGTGGAGCCTGCTTGATTTGGTCAAAAGTGAGCCTAGCTGCTTGGACTCCAGTTGAGAAATCCGGATATGACAATGCATTACTTACCATAAAAGCATTTCTGATGGTTGTATCTGCTTAGATTCACATGCTGTGCATAGTCCGACATCCAGTGGTCCCTGCGGAGTATTGCATTTTGCTTTTCGTAGTCGAAAAGGGGACGTCGACAAGGCGTGTCTGTAACACTAGCACTATAGTGACGTGCAGTGCACCCACAATCCCTCACGCGTCGAGGTCCCTCTGTTTGTATTTTTTCTGCCCTGAGGGAGCCTATTAGACGTGAGAGTACAGAAAAGAGATATAGAAGAAAGTCTATGTTCCTTCTATCCGAGCGGGGAGGAAGGGTGGGTGCATGCGAATCTAAGCAGATACAACCATCAGAAATGCTTTTACGGTAAGTAATGCATTGTCTTCTGGGTTGGAGGTGGGTTGTGAGAAGGAACAGTAGAGAAAAGATGTCTTAATACTGCTTGTCCCACCTGGGAATCAGATCTAGAGTGGGCAGCTAGACAGTAGTGTTTTGCAAAGGTGTGAACAGAACTCCAGGTTGCCGCTTTGCAAATGGACTCAAGAGGGACATTTGCAATGAAAGCTATGGAAGCCCCGGTGACTCGAGTGGAGTGTTCTCTTGGGTTGAAGGGTAGTTCTCTCTTAGCAAGAGAGAAACGGAGAGTGATGCATTGTACAATCCATCCAGAAATAGTGGATTTTGAAACTGCATCTCCTTCTCTTCCTGCTGCCACCGAGACAAAGAACTGATTAGTCTTTCTCAATGGTCTAGTTCTTTCCATATAAAACATCACTGCTCTGCGAACATCCAGTGTATGCAGGCTCTTCTCACCTAAGTTTGAAGGATTTTGAAAGAACGTTGGTAGTTCTATTGACTGGTTGACATGGAATTTAGAGATACATTTTGGTGCAAACCTAGGATGTGTGCGTAGAACCACCTTATCCTTGTGAACTGTTACAAAGGGGTCTAGTACAGAGAGCGCTTGTAGTTCACTTAATCTCCTAATGGAGGTGATAGCTATTAGAAAAGCAGTCTTAAGAGTGAGGTCTTTAATTGTTGCTTTGTGCATGGGTTCAAAGGGTGACCCCATGAGCCTGGTTAGTACCACATTTAGGTCCCATCGGGGAGCAGGGTTAGCTATGTTAGGGTGGATCCTCTTCACTCCTTCCATGAAGGCTTTAATAACTGGGACTTTCCACCATAACACTTTAAGTTGGGAAGTGGTGTATGCGGAAAGTGCAGCTAAATGGACTTTAATAGAGTTAAACACCAAGCCTGAGTCTAGTAGGCGAGTCAGGTACAGAACAATTTGTGTGGGAGAGCAGTCAACTGGGTTGATGCTCCTTCCCCTACACCAGATGACAAATCTTTTCCATTTGCTAGAATAACAGTGACGAGTGTTAGGCTTTCTAGCCTCCCTGAGAATGTCCAAGCATCTCTGCGGGAGTTGTAAATGTCCAAATTCTATGATCTCAGGAGCCAGGCTGCTAAATTCATGGTCTGAGGGCATGGATGTAGTGTCCTGCCCTTGTCCTGTGACAGCATGTTGTACGGGCAGGGAAGTTTCACTGGAGGAGATGGGGACATCTCCATCAAGTGAGCGAACTAAGGCTGTCTGGCCCACATAGGGGCCACCAGTATCATGGTAACTTGTTCCTGGTGCATCTTGTCCACTATCTTGTTGAGAAGGGGAGTCGGGGGGGGGGGAGGGGGGAAGCGTAAACAAATTTCCCTGACTAGGGTATCGATAGACCGCTCCCCTTGGATTGGTTCTGGGGGTACCTGCAGGCGTAATCTTGGCATTGTGAGTTCTCCAGAGTTGCGAACAGATCTATTTCTGCGAATCCCCATTGTGTGAAGATGTCAAAGACGATGTCTTCGTGTAACCGCCATTCGTACTCTGAGGGAAGTCTCTGCTGAGTTTGACTGCTAGCAGATTGAGTTCCCCTGGTACATGTTGTGACAGTAGGAACCCAGATGTTCTGGGACAGCTTTGACAGTCCTGGAGAGTGAGTGCCACCCTGCTTGATGAGGTAGTACATGGCTGTGGTGCTGTCAGTGAGGACCATCACTGTCTTCCCTTGCAGGTGTGCCCGGAAGGCTTTCAGTGCCTTGAACACAGCTAGTAGCTCCAGTAAGTTTATGTGCTAGGATGCTACGCTCGGAGTCCAGACTCCGTGAGCAGTCTGATGGGATAGGTGAGCCCCCCATCCTGTGAGGGATGCGTCTGTGGTTAGAGTGGCTTCCACTGCGGGGGTGACGAATGGTTTCCCTATTACCAGGTTTTCCTTCGACCACCACCGTAGCGAGAGAACCAAGGCCTGCGAGACCACCACTAGAACGTCCCATTGTCCGCTGGCCTGACACAACTGGCTGTTGAGCCACTCTTGCATTGGGCGCATGTGCAGGCGCGCGTGAGGTACCAGATAAATACATGACGCCATCATTCCTAGTAAGCGCATTGCTTTGTGAACTGTCACCTCTCGACCGGCCACATATTGAGGGATTTGAAACAGCATGTTTTGGACCCTCTTGTTGGAGGGGAAGACGAGGCCGTCCTTTGTTCGAATTAGAGCCCCTAGTAATTGTTTGATCTCGCTAGGGTCTAAGCTGGACATCTTCTCGTTGATGGAGAAGCCCAGATGAAACAAAAGGTCTACAGTCTTTTGGGTATTCGAGAAGCATGTTTCGTAAGAATCCCTGTTATGAGCCAATCGTCGAGGTAAGGGTATACTGGGATTGACAACTTGCGCAGGTGGGCCGCTGTCACTGCCAGTACCTTTGTGAATACTCTCGGCGCTGATGCTATGCCGAAGGGTAGCACTCTGAACTGGTAGTGTTTGCCCTCTATCATGAATCTGAGGTATTTCCTGTGCGCTGGCAACATTAAAATATGAAAGTATGCATCTTTCATGTCCAGTGTTGTCATGTAATCTCCCTGTGAAAGCAGGGGGATTACCTCCTGTAGAGTCACCATACGAAACTTTTGAGGTTTGACAAATTTGTTCGCTGGGCGCAAATCTAGTACAGGGCTCATGGTTAAGTCCTTTTTGGGTACAAGGAAGTACACTGAATAAATACCTTCCATTACCTGGGATAGAGGCACAACCTCTATAGCTCCTTTTTCTAGTAGTTGGTCCACTTCTTGAAGAAGGATGGCGAGGTGTTCTGGCTACATGCGTCGTCCCCTTGGGGTTCTGTACGTAGGGGAACTGTTGAATTCTATACAGTAGCCGCGGGCTATGGTTGATAGTACCCAGCGGTCTGATGTTATACCCTCCCATGCTGTAAGAAAGGATGTTAACTGGCCCCCGACCGGCGAAGCATGGGAGGGGACCCGAATCTTTGAGTCATTTGGTGTTAGTGGCTTGGGAACCTCTAGGGGTAGGACCCCGACCTCTTCCATTGCCACGACGTTGTCCTCTTTGGTTATATTGTCCACTGGTGCCCTTGTTAGAGGACCAGTTACCTGCAGAGTATTGCTGCTGCTGGCGTTTGCCTCGAAAAAAATGTTTGTTGCCATAACCACGTTTGTTGGGAGGCCTTGAAATTTGGTCTAGTGTCTTGATTGTGTCAAATTCCTTCTTTGCGGTCTCTAGTGCCTCATCCACCGCCTTACCAAAGAGGTTTGCATCTTCTATAGGTTTGTTAATAAGAGATGCTTGTGTTTCAGGTTTAAAGCCTGAATTACGTAGCCATACATGGCGTTTGAGGAGGAATCCTTGGACTAGGGAACGCCAAGACGTGTCTGCAGCATCCAGAGTATTTTTAATGATGCTTTGGTTGACTAAGGCCCCTTCAGTCACTGTGGCTAGAAGGCGAGTACGTAGGGGTTCCGGTACCTCCTCAATGTCCTTACGTAGTTTGCTCCATTGTGCATCTGTGTAACTTGCCAGCAAAGAGTTGTTGTTGGCAACTCTTTCAGAAAAGGCAGCTGAGACTGTAATCCTCTTTCCTAGGGCATCCAATTTTTTACCCTCTATCTGGTGGTGCCTCGCTAGTTGACAGCGGGACCCCTGCTCTCTTCCTGATATTTGTCACCACTAAGGTGTCTGGTACAGAGTGGCCCCTGATGTATAACGGGTCAGATGGAGAAGGACTAAATAATTTTTCTATCCTTGGGTTGACCCCTCTGATCAACGCGGGAGTGGATAGTGAAGGAATAATTCGTCTCTTTACTGCGGCGAGGAGGGGAATGGTTTGGCTGACAGGGGGTTTCTCCTTAATGATCTTTTCTACAAAGTCGATATCAGGAGAAGTTTCCCCGGTCTCGATCTCGAAATGCGCTGCTGCCTTGCGTAGGAGTGCATTAAAGGTAGGTTGATCGTCTATAGGTGATGCATTCCTAATAGGTGAGTGTTTGGGTGGAGACAGGTTTATGGCTTCAGGGTCTGAAAACGCTGATGGGGACTGCCAGGGCTGTGAAGCGCCTTCTTCTGGGTCTTCTCCGAAGCCCCCCATCACCCATATGTGGGTTGTCTTCAAAACCTTCCACTCTAGGTTTTGTTCCCCTTCATTGCCTAAGAATTCGTCATCCTCCTGAAAGTGGGGGTCCTCTCCAGTGAGGTCATATAAATCTACATCCTCTTGGGGGGGGGGGGGGGAATCAAACAGCCTGGGGTACTTGGCCCTGGGATCCTCCTGAGGTCCCTCGCTTGATCTCTTGGGTGTTGGAAGGTTCTGAGTCTCCATAAACCTCTCCATTTTGTCCATACAGAACTGGAGTCTCTCTAGGGTTTCTTGAGGTACCCCGGAGCGGTCAGGGGGAGAAAAGGGAGGGCCTTCTGTTAGAAAACGCTTTGACCTATGCCATAACGTCGAAGAGAGGTTCCCCTCGCCTTCTGGTAGGCTAGGAGTCCCTCTCGACGGAGCGGGCGGTTCCTGCCTTCCTTCTGACCTTTATGGCGTCTCCCAGGCCTTATGAGCTGTAACCGACGACTCTTTCACCGTCCGTCTCTGGCTATCGGTGGAAATAATCTGCGGCAGGCTCTCGACAACTAAACTGTCTGTCGAGGGTACCTCCGGCGTCGACGTTACAGGCGTCGCTTGCTCTATGCCGACCGGCGCTCTCTGCCTGTGCGCGTCGTCTGGCGGTCTAGTGATAGCGCCCTTATCTGGGGTAGCCCAGTCGCGTTTGCAAGGGGGGCTTCAGACTCTTACAGTCTGAGGCGGCCGCCGGTAGGACCTGCGTCTCCGTTGGCGCCAATTCTCTCTTCGTCTTCGACGAGGAAGAGCCGTGGGTTGTATGTTTATGAGAGTGTTTTCTGTGTGCGTCCTTGTCGCCGGGGTGTTCATCCCCATAAGCAGGGCGTGAGCCAAGCTTGTTGGGGCTGGGGACAGACGAGGAGCAGCGTGAACGCTCCTTAGAGAGGTCTACGACTTCCGAAACAGACATCGGGTTGTCACATTCCTCGTCACTTTCGGCAGCAGCGGCGGGTGATGAATCAGACCTAGACATGGCGTAGGCTGCCCAACTCTTGACCCTACGGTCTTTTAAAGTCTTCAGTTTAAGGAGCTGACAGGCCGCACAGCAGTCTTCTTTGTGGTCGAGAGGCAAGCAATGGTTACACCGTTTATGCTTGGCTTTCCAGGTAAATTTGCCTTTGCAACACGGGCAAAACCTAAAGGGTGTCCTCTCCATAGCTGAGGAACAGATTGCATGTGACAACAACCCCGAAGGAAAGGGAGGGGAAAGGCATTCTCAAAGAGAAACAATAAATGTCCCACAACCCCACTCTCCCTACTGTATTTGGCCGTCGAAGCCAGGCCACGTGTTCGGCGAACCCTGAACAACCTCCTCCGTCGAAGGCACCGCCGTCGGAGATCTTGATCGGCGGTGAACAGCTTTGCAGCTACGACACCGAAGGAGGGATTGTAAGTAAGAATAAGTTCAGGCCGACCAAAGGTCGAATAAAGTTTTTTGCAATGTCTCTCGAGGAGCTCCGCGTATAGGCGACCAAAATCTGGGCGGAAAAAAACAATCTGAGGGACCTCGACGCGTGAGGGATTATGGGTGCACTGCACGTCACTATAGGGATAGTGTTACAGACACGCCTTGTCGACGTCCCCTTTTCGACTACGAAAAATAAAATGCAATACTCCGCAGTGACCACTGGATGTCGGACTATACACAGCATGCTATTCTAAGCAGATTAACAAACATCCGAAATATGGATTCTGGTCGAGTCGTAGTCTACGGAGCCTTTTTCACGGGACAGCCAGAGGATCAGGCCTCGATTGTTGAGTAGACAGGCTATAACCGGCAGTGGGGGAGCACCGGGCTTGGGTGGAGGGGCCAATGATCTGTGTGCCTTTTCCACTAGAAACTGGGCCGAGAACTGTGCGTCTGGAAATATAGAGTGTAAGGCGTCCTCTAAAAAGGCTTCCATGGGAACATTTAGAGATCTCTCTGCCAAGCCCACCACCCTAACGTTGTTACAG
Organism: Ambystoma mexicanum; assembly: GCF_040938575.1. Taxonomy (NCBI): domain Eukaryota; kingdom Metazoa; phylum Chordata; class Amphibia; order Caudata; family Ambystomatidae; genus Ambystoma; species Ambystoma mexicanum. Next base: position 276,168,383 of record NC_090927.1, on the reverse strand, counting down.
TGTGACCGTGACGCCAAGTACTCGTACTTTACATGGACAGCATTTGGGTCTTTTTTGATATCCTCAATGTCCTTACCGTGCATGGTGACTGTTTTGGACATCCCCCACTCGGCTCTCGTCTATGGTGATCCGGATGCTTTCTTTCTGAAGGTCTGCTCTCAGCGAGGATACAGTGGTGCCAATGTCATGCAGCTTCTTGTTTACTGCAGCAAATCCAGCCTACATCGCGGTCATATAGGGGTTCATGATAGTACTTGTGGTGCCTGTTGAATTCGTGGCAGGGTCTTGTGAGCAGGCAGGGTCCTCATCAGGCCGTGGCATGCTGGCAAACTAGTCCATTGGGCCTTCTTTCTGCCCTTAGTGCCTCTGCGAGTCATACCTCAGCGAGCAGGTAGTTAATTCAGCAGGTTGCAACTTGCCTGGGGGGGTGGAAGGGTGATATGCATGTTATGGGTCTTATAAGCGGGCGCAGCGGTGAGCAGCTAGAGTTCCAATACACAGGCCCTGTGTTTTTATGTTGTGGGCCGGGGACTGTGCATGCTATGGCGCTGATGTGCCTTTATGGTGCCTCCGTTTGCAGGCACCAGTTAGCATGATGTTTTGGCCGATCATCGAATAAGGGTGGGGCCCTGTGCTGCCAAGCCGGTGCGCTTCTTCGACCCAAGGATTCTCCAGCGAGTCGTCCTCCCGCCCGGGCAATAAGGTTGCCGTCCCCCGTATTAGTACAGCGCTCAGCACCGCCACTGCCTCGGACCCACTCCTCCCCCCAGCTGATCGGCATCTCAGTGCAGCCACCACGCGCAAAGGAGTTCGAGGCAAGTTTCACTTTGTTCCGGGGACGGAATGTGCTGAAAGTTGCACAGCCGTGTGCCTGTGTGTTCCACCATCCGCCGGTATGCAGGTTTTCAAGTTTTTTGGTCCTTTATGGGCAGGATTATGTACGCAGGATATTGGTGAGTGCGTAGCTCACTGGTTAAGCAGCCATTCCGGTCGGCGCTCAACAGCACCCCGTTATTTAATCTTTTTAATGACCATTCTTAAACTGGTCAAGTTAGGTTCAATATTAATGGCATTCCGTATGTCTCTGCATTTGTCTTTTGGTGTCCCTCATGGTCTTATCAAAAGGTTTTCCGTTATCTTTGGCTTTAACCATTAAGTGAGACACTGGGACAGCAGTAAATTTACCTGACAGTTTGTAGAACCAATTCTCAATGTCGTCATCTGAGCTTGCCGAATGGGGGCCAATCCACGAGCCACTCCAAAATCTAGCACATTTACACAAATTTGTCTCAGACAAAGATACCTGTTTTCCTGTGCTATCAACATCTAGCTCTCCAACTTTAGCGCAAGTTAAAATAAGCACCCGCTGAGAGAGTGAAAAAGTCAATCTGGCATGATCACCCCAATGGAAGGGGCTCATATTTAATGATATTTCATTTAGTATTGATTCAGAGGGTAACCAACAATCCAGGGTAGCTTTGGACTTCCTGTTAGAGCAGGTGTTTTTCCCTGGAATATCACTGGTTGTCCTTCCGTTAAGAGGTATCAAATCCCAATCTCTAGAAAACCCCAGTCAACGGGTGCCTTGAATATTAGAGCACGGGTTTACAAGCCTACAGCTTGGCAGCACATCAGCATAGGTATGGATACTCCATGTCCATACACCTGGCATAAGAAATTCCCCCCTTCCCTTAAATCCCCATCGTCATATGCCAATCAGAGAATTTCAGTTAAAGTATCAAATATGGAATCAGTGCGAGTTGAGCCTGGGGGATCGTAGATGTTAATAAGGAGCACGGTTTTAAATGATACAACATTAATCTCCACTTCAACAGCCAAGACGGCGTCGGTCTTTATGCCAACTTGCTTCCCACTCCATTCTTCTTGATGCCAATTGCAAGGGCAGAATAAGGCCTGCCTGTTTGTCCTTAATTTTCAAGGGACGTAAATATGGTGTGGCCATCGACAGGCATTTGATGTAGGAGTAATTTATAACACACCTGTACACGTGTTTCTAGGCACGACAAGGGAGGGAAGACAAGCGATCTTACTAAGCCTTGTGTCATTCAGATCGTGCAAGCGCGGTAGCGACAGAAGCAGTGGAAGGTGTTCAGATGGATTTCTGAACTCTGACCTGGTGGGCAGAGGTTCAGAAGGCCAGCCTAGTTTCTTGGAACAGGGCAACCTTCTGGACAAGCCACACCAATCAAGGTAGCTTGGTGGCGGTCAAGACTAGGTCTCAGGAGGGGTGAGGGTGAGTTAAAGACCTCAATGAGCACACAGAGCAAAGGACACTTACAAATCACTCCCAGTCAGGTGTAGATATATTAAAAATACAAATATATTTATTTCAAGTCCTTTGAGTTTCAACACACAAATCAAATCACAGTAATACTATTAAGCCAACACAATCCTATCTAAATACATATATACAAGATCAATGGGGTCCAAGGTGTTAATGTACAAAATGGGTCCACAACCTAAAATGGGGAGGAAACGGGCAGTGCAAATAGTCATTAGCCCCTTCTACATACAACACAATCCTAAGAGGCAGTCCAATCCCTAAGAAGAGTGGAGCCTATTGCTCAAATTTACTTGCACTGCTGGCACACAAGGTAGTTCAAATGGGCAAAATGGGGTCTCTTCAGGGGTCTGTAGCAGCTCAGGAAGGTGGGTGACAAGGTAGCCAGAAAGGAGGAGGAAGGTGCCAGACAGGCTGAGGAAGAAGGAAGTTGATAAGACATGGGAGACGCCTGTAACGCTCACCTGATTCCTGCAGAGGCGCCGGTCTTGACTGGGTGAATGCCGTATCTTCAAAGGTGATGTGTAACACACGGTTGGCTCTTTGGGCTGGACCTCTGTGCACTGTATGTCTGACTCGAAGAGTAAGATGTCTTAGGTAAGTGAACGCCGAGCTCTCCATCTGCCTCGGGGCAGGGTGCCGTAACCAGTTTCTTCACTGGATAAGGGTGCAGGCCTCTTGACCTCAGAGGACTGCTGTCCGTCGTTAACTGCACGAACGGTAAATTCTGGGCACTTCAAATGTCTTAAAAGTCTTTTGTAATGATATCTCTTGTTTTGCAGGGTTCCGGCGATGGCGGATGGCGGGCTGATGAGAGTTGAGGATCGAACCCGCGTGAGGAATAGAAGCGCCTGGAAGCACGTAAGTAAGCGCTTGTAGCCTGCTTCACGATGTGCACTAACTGTCCCTTTTATCTTGCAGGTACAAGTTCGGAGCTTTAGAGAAGCTGAAGGGTGCTGGAATACCCACTGGATTCGGCGTGGGAAGGAGAAATGGCACGTGAGTAATAAAGTTGCCCAATGTCTTTAAACGCACCTTCTTTTGTCTTTCAGATGCGGGATGCAGCGCCGAAGGCCTCCGGAGCGTGCGAAGAGCTGGTAAGCTTTTGTCTTTCAGATGCCGGAATGCAGTGCGAAGACCTCCGGAGCATGCGAAAAGTAGGTAAGCCTTCGTCTTGCAGCGCGAGGCGTTGGTGACAGCTGATGGACCAGGTAAGAGATGCGCTGCCACTGAAGACCGTAGTGCTAACCTGTTCTTTCTTTGTCTTTACAGGTGCTGCTGAAGACTGGATTCCAGGATGGTAAGCCTTTGTTCCCTTAGGCCCAGGATCAGAAGCAGAAGACACGATGAGCGTTCTGATGCAGAAAATGCAGAATAACACAAAGCAAGATTCATCCATCGGGTGTGGTTTAAATAGCCTCCTGTAGTGCTTAGGTGTCTCCTTCCACAGCCACGCCTAGGTAAGAAAAGAGTTCCTGCTTTCCAGAAGAGTTCCAGTGTTCTGAACCTAGGGAGTGGCTCCTGCCCCACCCAACAGGAAAAGTAGTCCCAAACAGAAGAGGATCAGGGGTTCAACTGGCAGGTAAGTAAGCAGCATGGTCTGCTGCAGGTAAGTCCACCCAAGCATTATGAGCCCGGCGCTTCCAGCGCTGGGACTGGGCATCTTTATGAGCCTGGTGCCACTGGCGCCAGGACAGGGTCCAAAAGGTCCCAATTGGGACTGGCTGGCACTCGGAACCGGGGTTATGGGTCTGCTTCCAAGGCAGTCGGGCAAGTCCTGATCTTTTGGAAGCAGAGATCATGACAACGCCTATGAAAAAGCAGGAGATTGGGCTGAGGGCTCTGGACCTTAATGATCGTCTTGGAGGAGTGGACTAAGGCCAAGAGGACTTCCATCCAAGTGCCACCGTTGATAGGAGAGGAATAGATAGAGAGAGCCAAGACCATATGAGGGGTCCATAGGTCCAGTGACGGAATGACAAAGAGGACTTTGTTGAGAGTCCGTCTGGAGGAAGTACTGATGTAGGTATCAGCGATAGGGAGTCCAAGGTTGGCAACCAGGATGCCCCTCTTGAACGACTTTCTTAGAGACTTAGTGAGAGGGATAGAATAGGAGAGAGCAGCAGTTAGTGAAGATGGGAGAAACAGAGAACCATAGAGGGTGTGAGGAGGAAGGTGGGAGGGGAAGCGCGAGCGAAGAGAGACGCACAGCCCCGTGCCACACAACGCAGGATGTGTGGGGGCACAGCAATAGGGAAGACACAGGAAGAGAAAAAACAAAATGACTCACAAAGGGGAAAGAAGGCCTAGTTATCAAACACAGCAGCAATGCAGAACACCCAGATCCAACCTCCCGATTTGTCGCAGCCGGTTGACTGCAGCAAGCTTCATCTTCCAGTGGAGCAGTCGTTGGCCGAGGGGACGGCCTACGGTGGCCAACTAAAAGGGCCAGGCAGCCAGTGGGAGTGCAGTGGGAGATAGGGCAAACAAACATAGGGCCTTTCCATCCACGTTTCTTGTGGAATTAATATATTATTTGCTAGAATCTCATCTAGTGAGGGCTTTATCCTGGAAATGACGATGTCAACGAGTGTTCCAAGACATTTTAAAAACTCAAACATTCAATGAGACTTTAGAAAGAAGGAAACTTAAAAGCTACTCCCATCCGTGCATCTTTTCCCAGATAGTCTTGCCTGGGGCCGGCCTGGTTGGAGGCATTCTAGAAGTGGCAGAAGCTGATATGACATAATACCCACAACAGGGTTTAAGTTTGTTGTCATAAGGCCTGTCCAAGTCAAAGCCTAAGAGATTGATGCCAGCCCTTTGTGAACGAATAAGCATACCAATGTCCTCCCTGTTCAAGAGTGACATAGCATATTCGCCCTCGGTATACGGGTTCAAAGAAGAAAAAGTCTTTTGATGTAAAGACCCTTAAAGGAAGTAGTCGATGTATTAACTGTAAAAAGTTTGAAAGATTAATCCACTTAGCTCTCTTTTTGTATTTACGTGCTATTGTCAATTGTTTACGATGCACATCTGGATTGTTGTTAAAAACTCTTAAGAAACAATGCAAGGGGAGCAAGGGCTACTTTGTTGAGTCGCCGAAACTAACAGATTCTTCAGAAGAGTTTTCCTTTGTTTAGTTTGGTGGCAAAAATCACCCTCCACAACTTCTTAACCTTCGGTATTTTATTAACTTGTATATTCTCTTGCCCCCGACAACTGGTTAGCGTGCCTTTTGTCTTCTGCAAGGGAGATAGGTTCCATTTAGCATGCTTTTTGGAATTCTTTGTGGGCCTTGGCACTTCTGAAAGCTCAGTTGAGTTAAGGGGTTCCAGAGAGGAGAGGGTAGCTTTTTTTCTCTTAAGGTTGGCTTCTCTCAAACGCTTCCGTTTGGCCCACCACCTCTGCCTACGAGTGAGAAAGATTGTAGAAGAAATTCTAGAGAGGTCCTCATTTTTGAAGTAGCAACTTGTAAAGAGTGAATCACACTGTCAGAGATTAGAGAAATGGCCATGGAAACCGGCTGTTCAGGATGTATACTGTATACTGTGCTGTATATGGGATCAAAACAACAATAAGAAGTGCTGCCAGCAGGTTGCAGGTGCAAGGGTAAGTGCAGACAGCCGGTGTCCAAAAGTGCAGGTAGGGGGACTCTAGGGTACAAATACAGACCCAAATGCAAGGGTTGCCGGGCGGCAGTGCGGCTGTGCAACTGGCCGTGTAGGGACCTGGTACCCAAATCGGAGGGTAGCCAGTTGACCAGTGCAGTATGGGTGCAGAAGAGAGAAGCAAAGAGGAAGGTCTTGAGGTGCTTCCGGAACCGGAGATGGTTCTCTTAGAGTTTCAGACAGGCAGGGAGGCCCCAGCAGAAGAAATAGATCTACCACCAACATGTTGCTTGGAGAAGCGACTGACCCTGAGGAAGTTGGAGGAGGAGAGAAGAACTCGAGTAGGAAGGTATTTACGAAGAGAGAGTTGGCGGTATTGTGGACCCAGGCCCCAGAAGGCCTTGTGGACAATGCAGAGGGTCTTGAACGTAATCCTTGCAGCCACTGGAAGCCAATGCAGAGATTTCAGTGCTGGAGAGATACGATCCCTGGGCTTCAGGCCAAGGACAAGTCTTGCAGTCCTGTTCTGGATGAGTTGCAGAGGGCGGAGAGTAGAAGCAGGCAGATTTCGAATGAGGCTGTTGCAGTAGTCCACCCTAGAGAGAACCAGACCTCTAGACACAGTGAGCTTCCGGGGGAAGGAGAGGAAAGGAAGAATACCTCTGAGGAGGTGCAGTTGGTAGATGGACTTCTTAGAGACGTCTGAGATGTGAGGAGAAAAGGAGAGGGTGGAGTCGAAGATGATCCCAAGGTTGTTAGACTCACAGGCGGGAGCCGGAAGAGTGCCAGGGGAGGGCAGCCAGAGAGTGACATGAAAGGAGGGTGCAGGTGTGCTGATGAGGAGAATCTCCGTCTTACTGGCATTAAGGCAGAGATTGTTGGCGGCACACCACTCCTGGATAGCAGACAGACAGTCAGAGATGAGAGAAGGAGAAGAGGTGGCCGAGGAGAGCCTGAAAACAAGCAGAGTGTCATCCGCATAGCACTGAAAGTTGGAGCAGAGAGCGGCAATGTGGTGGGCGACAGGTGCCAGGTATTGGTTGAACAGCCAGGGAGAGCAGTTAGACCCCTGGGGAACACCACAGGTAGAGAGAGGAAAGGAAGGACCCAAGTTGGACCTGGGAGTGTCGATCAGAGAGGAACGAGGTCAGTCAGGCCCAATGTTATAAACAGATATGAAAGACCAATAAGAAATGGACAAAAAGAGAAATGCAAAATGCTTTGCTTACAAGAACGCTGTGGAGCGTTTAGGGGAAACGGGTTGGCATGTCCACAGCCCACAGAACATAAAACACAGCCACAAACCGCTGCACACCAAAGCTTAGTTTGTCAGCAACATGCCAGGACTGAGCCTGCTGCCTTGGTTACTTCGACTCCCCTTCTGGGATTATTGTCTCCATACCAGCAATATACGGAGGGCTCTGGCACCACACAGCTCGCTCAGTCCGCAGTCCTTGCTCGCTACTTGGTTCTGCCTCAATCCGTTTCCGACAACTCTGAGGCCGCACAGAAGCAGGACCACAGTCAAAGCAATGAAAGGATAGGACCTTGCTGCGTGAAGCACACCGTAAAACACAACGCTCAGATGCACAACCGATCGTCAAGCCGCACCTTACAGGATCCAAAGCATAGAGAGGCTGCTTTTGACAATCTACTCTGGGCCTGATATATTGTTCAAATGGTACTTCAGCACTATAACATATCCTTATCCATCTCCATAGATTCTATAGAAGAGACAACATCCTGATTTATACAGTATGACATTTGGAATGTGGAGTTTGACATAATATGACCTCAGCCAGCGTCATTAACTATTCACTCTGCTGTGGTTAGAATTAGTGGATTTGACATGAAACACTTGTTGTTACACCAATATATAGCGAGAACAGTAGTCCGTGCCTCTCTTTTTAATTTGTTCAATCTATTTAACAGACATTGATACTCCATGTCAACTGATAAAATTCACAAAGTAGTGTTAAGAAATTGCATCAACGCACAGATACATTTAACTCGAGAGTAAGCAAGGTAAATGATAGCATGAAACCATGCAAGATCAAAATTGAGTCTTTATAGTAAAGAAACAAAATCAATGTAGAAAATATTGATACATTCCTTTTGTAATTATACTTCAGACACTTGAAGCACACAGAAGAATATACAAATTGAAATTAGCTCCAGATGATGGGATACCCTGAAATGTGCTGAGCTCTCTTTTATTTATTATGTTTAAGTTGATTTTGATTAATTCAATAATTAAAACATTGTCACAAAGGCAAAAAAGTGTTCCATAACATTACTTTATATTTCAAAAGAATGTAACCTCTCACTCATCAGTTAACACAGTGGTATGTTATGTTAACAGCACTTATAAAGCACAGCGGTCGCACAGGTGCATCTTGTTGCTAAGTAGCGCACATTCAGACTGACAGAACCGGGAAACTAGAATAAAAAGCTTTTCAGAGCACAACAAAAGGAAAGATGAACCTCTAACACGGAGGCGCAATGGAAGAGAAATGCATGCCCGTGCTTCAGCCACTGAAAAGGATCGACCACCGATACGGGCAAACTTTATCCTTGGGATTTGGATAGTCAAGGTAGATTGAAAGCACAGTAATCTAGAGGGAACATAAGGACAACATTTCATCTAAAGAGACTCCACCCCTTGTTTGTAGAAGGCTTGGTGCACAATGCACAGATACTTTAAAAGCACATTCTTCTCAATTGGAGGAGACCATCAGCGCGTGGAATCTTGTAGGGATGTTGGGAAGGACTTTACGAAGGGTCCTAAGCTTGAAATTTCGCTTTTGACAAGTAGATGCCACCTGCTCAGAGATAGTTTGTGAGCCGAGATCTTAATGCCCGAGTCTTTGACTGAGGAGGCTGGCATAGGAAAGGGGGCCAGGTCATCGGGACAGAAGTCAGGGGTCCAAAAGGCTGAAGGGTGAGCAGAACCAACAACCAGTACCTGAGTCTTCTCTCCGTTCAACTTCAGCCAATTCCTGGCCATTCATCCACCCATCCCCTCCAAGCAACCCCTAAACCGAACAGCTGTATCAGGCTGTGACAGATCAAGCCACAGAATAATCTGTGTGTGATGATGCTATGGGAGTGGAGGATGCTATGAAGAGGTTGAACATAAATGTTGAACAGTATAGGGGACAGAGCGGAGCCCTATGGAACCCCGAATAGCAGACACACTGGTTCAGAGTGAAAGGTGGCAGGGAGACTGACTGAGCGTCCAGCCAAAAAGGAAGTAAACCAGGCAAGCACCCGACCAGATAAACCAACAGAGGAGACACAGGAGACTAGGGTGTAGTGGTCCACGGTGTCCAACGTGGCAGATGGGTCTACTAGAATCAGAGCTCCCACCCCACCCTGGTCTACTAAGCACCTCAAATCATTAACTACTGACACCAGGTCAGATTCCATGCCTCTGCGAAAAACCGGACTGAAATTAATCGAAGAAAAAAGACGATTCAAGAAAGAACTTGGAAGAGGAGAAATCAAAGATTCAAGTAATTTCATAAGTAACTTCCAACTTCTGTGAGGGAGCGCCATCCGACTGTGGGTGACCGTGACCATGTCGTGGTCTGACCATGTTATAGGAGATATTTCGGACGCGGACATCGCCTCTGTTAGCTCTGTTGTGAGATATATGTAGTAGATTCTAGTATATGTGGCGTGTGGCGCTGAATAGAATGTGAATATCGTTTGCTGCGGGTTCATATGGCGCCATGCATCTTTTAGTTTGTAGGTGTCCATCATTTTTACTATCGCTGAGCGGCCAGCCTCTGGTGGGGTGTTCGCCTGTGAGTTTCCAGCTTGTCTGTCCAGAGTTGGGTCGGCCCACATGTTGAGGACACCTCCTAGGATCACTTCGCCCACTGCTTTGATCATGAATTTGGGGACTATATGTTGTAGGAACCTGGACTGTCCGGAGTTGTGGGCGTATATGGATGAAAGCGTGATGGTGGTGCCCTGTATCTTGCCGACAAGCACTAGTGCTCTGCCGCTTACGTCTGCCCAAGTTTTCTGGACTTCAAATTGTATCCCTTTGATGATCAGGATGCCGACGCCTGCTTTCCTGAGTGGGCTTCAGCCCCAGTGTTCGGTGCCTGTCTTGGCGTTTAAAACCCTTCTTTCTTCCCCTTTAATGTATCTAGTTTCTTGTAGGAAGAGTATGTCGAGCTTTGCCCTTTTAAATTCTCTGGTCACGAGTGACCTTTTGGTGGGGGAGTTGAGTCCCTTGACATTCAGTGTCCAAATTTTGATTGTGGTAGGCCTGTCGCTTACAGTGTTGTAGGCCTGTCGCTTACAGTGTTGTGGCTATCTGCCATTGGTGTGTTTTCTTGGTTTGTCTGCCGGGTCCCATCTTTTATCGCTGGATGCCAACGAGGTTGGAGTGTTCTGTTGAGCGTGCTGACCGTCTTACGCTTTGGTGTCTTTATCCCCCCACCCCTCCGGGGTACACAACACAGTATCCCCTACCCTCTGTCCCCTTTGTGCATCTTTCCCCCTGTTGTCAATGGCTTGCATCTTTGCTTGATGGCGTCCGATTCTGACTGGGTGGAAACTGTCAGTCCAATGTCGGACCACTGGTGGGAACCGTTACCGCACGGTCCTAATCGCACATACAACCATTTTAACGTTTTGATTGTTCTCAACCCCGTCTAGTCTTTCTTTGATGTTGTCCATTCTCTGTTTTATCTTGTCTATTTTGCCGCACAAATTGGCTACCATACTTTTTATCTCGTTGAGCAGGGCTGCAATATCGCTTTTGGTGGCAGCTGCACCTATCTCTGAGGTCTCCATTATCTCTGTCGTCCTGATATCAGGGGTCGGTAGGAGTGGGCTGTAGGCATATCTGGCCAATTTCACCTTGATGTTCATGGGGCGGTTACTGCGGCAGAGGAGGCACACGCCCCTGAGTCGGGGGCCCAACCCTCTGCACTACAGTGTGCACGGGTGGCTTCAGAGTGATTCCAGGTAGTAGGCGATGTCCAGAGTCACAGTGTTACTAGGCGGCAGGAAAAGGGTGCGTAGGTCTCGTTAGTTTTCCGTGAACACTGTTTGGTCCCTTAGTAGTGGGGGGCTGGTTCTGCAGCCTTCTGGGTCCTAACTCACCAGTGTGTCTCTGTCCTACGGTGTTACTCACCGAGCCGGAAGATGTGCGTGACCCCAACATGGATCGAGATGTAGGATGAGCCATAGACGTCTCCAGAAACCCAGGTCCCCTGATTTCAAAGAATCAGGCTTCCTCTTAGAGAGGGGCTCTTTTTCTTGATGTACCACTCTGCTATTTATGTAAGGACAGAGCAGTCAATAATGCAAAAGAGCGGGATTGAGCGCACCGCCAGATCAATGCTGCACGAGATACAGAAAGGTTTGAGTATTATGCCTAACTTGTTTTTTAAATAATTTCTATTTAACACAATAGAACTGCCGGTACCTGAGGTAGTGTATGTGAGTAGATCTGAGAGGGAATCCTGTACCACTTTCAATAAGGAACACAAAATCCAAATGGGAGATGACGACAGGATAAAATAATAAAGTGGGAAGGTTAGTATAGGGGGACAACCCGAACGGCACGAGGGACGCACTAGGGCCGGGTTGGTGCATGTTCCGGAAAGTGTTCGTAAATGCACTTCAGTAGAAAAGACAAACAGTCTCCCAGGATGCGAACACGGTTAATGAGGTAGTTGGAGCACAGGCAATCCTTGATATGCAGAACTGGTAGGATGGGACTAATACTTCCAAATAGATGATTCAGATAGAACAGGAAGAAAAGGACCAACCAGGATAGCACTTATGCTATTAGCGAAATTCCCAAGCGTCGCGCTGAAGCAGATCTCAGCAGGTCTTAATCGTAGAGCCGGAACTCAGATGGAAAGCAGAGGCGCTCGTGCAAGTGTAAGTTGAATGAGGGCTGGAGTCCAGTTTTGAGTGGAAGTGAAGCGCCGCAGAGCCAGTAGAACTGAAGGTTGAGCGGGGAGGCTCCTGCGGTTTTACGGCGGTAAAGGAAAACTGCACGTGAATAGAAAAGGCTGTGGCAACAAGTCCGTAGGGTAATCCAGATAAGCAGAAACAGAGTACAAAGCCAAGGTCTGGTAACGAGAGTTCAAAGTCAATATGGTTCACAGAGGGTAATCCGAGGAAGGCAAACAGTGCCGTAGTCGGGCTACGAAAAGGCACGTAGTAACGTACAATTAGCAGCAACCAAGTTCCCGCGACTGAAGGCTTTAAGGAACAAGGGGGCGTGGCTTCCGTGTAAGCGAAGCACGTCCGATCAGCTGACTAGAACGTTTACGTGACCTGAACAGTTTCCAAGGCAACTTGTAACGGTGCCAAAGCGGATTCCATGGTTGGGAAGTTCTTCGTAAGAAAGCCCTTTGCTGACATAGTGTAACAGCATCCGCCTCCAAAAATGGCGGCAACCCCCGGGCGTCATGGAATTCCCGCAGGAGATCGGGGCTATGCAGAGTGGATAAAGGTTCCGGTAGCCTGCACAAGCTGCGGCCCCCGGCGCTGCGACGTCTCCTAGACCTCACGCGGGGTCAGGGGCACCCCTCCACTGGGCGTTTAGCCGCAATTAGATGCAGCCTCTCCGGCTCCGCAGGCGATGGGAGGCCCGCTTACCTCTCTTTTTCGGCAGGCGTTCTCCGCTTTTCTGGGGCGCACTGGCTGGCGTCTACCGCGGAACGGATCTGTGGACCGCATTGCAGGATTCAGGCATTGTTTTTCCCTAAGAACCAATGGGGGGGAGGGTGGGCCGCCCAGGGGTAGAGTCGGACCGGGCATCACATCCACCACTTGGTCGGGGGTTTGCATCGAGTTGTTGCGCAGGCTTTCCGGGACTTAGTTTCACTTTGAAGCGGTCCCGTGCCGGACCCTCTTCAACATCTGATTTCTCCACCTTCCAGAGTCCGATTTTGTTCGGGCTTTTTACCAGTAGGGGCGAGGGGCAGGGGGGGCATGAGGGGGTCTTCAACAAGCTTCTCATTGGTTTTTGATCCAGGGGGGGAGGTCACAAGATGGGGGCTCTATTCTCGTTGAGGACTTACAGATGTGGAGTTCACACAGAGTTAAGAGCTCATCCGTCCGCCCCCTTGGTGGCCACCCGTAGCATTTTATTAACCCGGTCTTTGGCGGTTGATGTGTCGTTGATGGGGCCATCGTATCTCACAAAAAACTGAAGCGACCTGTATTTCTCGAAGCGTTAGCTATCATGGAAAAATTGAACTGTGGCTAACGGGCATGGCGCGTGCTACATATACCGACAATGACGTGGACTATGAGATGGACGCCCTTGAGGGACATCAAGTTGACCGCATCGATGCACAGCCCCCTCTGCCAAAATCATTTTTCAAAGGAGCTAAAGCTGAAGGGAAGAAAACAAAAGCTGAGGATTATGTGGGATATAAAACCCATTGAAAGTGTGTTCTTCTAGGAGCTCCATAGATTTTTGTATTTATGGTTAATTCAAATGTGTTGTGTCCTTTCCCCTGAAGAGCATAGGGTTTCTTATGCTGGAAAAGCAACTCCTCTTGTTTTGCACTGTTCTAGTGGTTGTCTTTTTTTTGGACTATCAAACAAAGGAAAAGTGGCTTCGATGTGGGTGTTTTTTCTTTGTTTAACATGCGTCGAAAAAGTAGTTTTCAACATATGTTTTGGTTTAGATACAATATCCTACGTTGCGGAGGAGATTGGTGTGGACGTCGGCTTAGGGCTATGAGTCGCGTGACAAATGCTAAGAATAGGAGTCCTTTGTTTAACGGACCTGGAAGGCGCTGAGGTAATCTTCTCCACTGAGGAATTCAGACCTTTCAACGGGAGCAAAGAAGTTGTTTCAGGGAGCGAAATGTGTTTAGACCCTGTAATGTGTTTTGATTTACTCTGCATTCTTGCATAGGGCGCCCAATTCTTGCCCTGAACTGATTTAGTGTGTTTAGCCTTGTCGCCAGGTAGAGTCTCCTGTTCAGAGCTGGGAACCAGCCTGGGGTAACCTGGAGACTCCCGATCAGAATTCTCTATGGCTTCCAAAACAGAACCGCGGCTGTACTGGCTCAGACTCTTCCACTCCAGCGGTGAAGTCTGAAGATGTCTAGCCTGCATCGCAAAAGCCGCCCAGCGTTTCCATCGCTGATCCTTTATTGTTTTTGGCATAAAAAGCTAACAAGACAAGCATTTATCTTCCCGGTGATCTCTAGTAAGGCATTAACTGCAGACCTTATGGGTGTCTCTCCATGGGAACTTCTTGCACGTGGGGCAAAACCTAATTATGGTATTCCCCATGTTGGAGGACATGGAGCTAAGAAATATTATGGGGGAAATGTAAGGAGGCATTCTCCCTGATTGTAAATCCTAGTGTCTTTTCCCCCCACTCGTCCTACTGTGAAGGCTGTGGCCTGTAACTGTAGTCGTTGAGTACCAATCCCTGAAGCTGCTAGCCAGTGCAATGGTGGTTCTGCAGGCGTCATACTCAGTCGAGAGCTATCGGCAGGACGGTTATACTAAAATGTAGTAGATATATAGAAATATTAAAAATATGAAATTGCGCTCGATAACTAGGAATAATCACTCAGAACTCTGTTACAGAGTGCGACAAACCAGATGGCAGAAACACATCTGAGGACCTCACCGTGTGAGGTATCATGGGTACACATCACAGTAGGGATAGTATTACAGTAACGCCCAGTAGACGTTCCGTTTTGAAATTGAAAAAACATATGTAATACTCTGCACCAACCACTAGATGTCAGCCTATGCATGTGATGATTTAAGGCCTCAGAGATATATAATATGTATATATTCATTCAGTGACAAAAAGTTGTTATAGGGACATTGTGGTTACAAATAAAATCGAAAAACCCAAGAAATTAGCTAGTTATGGTAAGCTATGCAACCATAACTTGCGCAACCGCCATGCACGGCTATCACTAACACACAGGACATCACATATGACATCAATGACATCACATATCAGCGGTGGTTGTTTTTGTTCAGTGACCGTATTAATTTTAAGCTGAGGATTTCATGTGGTTATACTTCATTGAAGCCATGATACACATACTATAAAGTTAGTGTGAATGTAAAGCTTGACCTTGTGCTATAGTCTGAAGTTATTTTCCCTATTGTTTACCCTGAAGGCATAATGCACATACATAGAACAACAAGCAGGTCCCATTCAGATAATGCAGGTCTCAAGAATGTGATATGCTTCGATTTATCATTGTACTACTAAAGATACCATCTTAAGAATACTTTAGTTCTATGATCCATACTGCATTGTTTTCCTTTATATAATATTTGAATGGTATATTCAGAAAAAACGTAAAGTTTCTTTTGCAATAAGCACCTTTTATGTGACATGGAGTAGTTTATTACAAGGCTACTAATCCCCTTTGTTATGTTGCAAATGAGACTTTAAGCAGTAACCCTTATACCGACGTTCCATTTGCATTGTTAAGCGGTAGTAATTTTATCAGTGTTGTCATTGATGACATTTGTAATGTCATCTTTGATGTACTGGGTGTCTTAGGAGTGCATGATTGTTACATAGACTACCATAACTGGCATATTTCTTGGGTTTTTTGATTACTTGTAACCATAATGTCCCTTTAACAACGTTTTATTCACTGAATTTCATAGGTTTTTATGAGTGAAAAAGTTTTAATGATGTTACATAACTGTATTTAAGTTATTAATTATTCCTCTTAACACGCATATTGATGTGTGTCGTTATCAGCAGCGCATGCTGGGGATGCAGGTCATGGTTGAATTGCCTAATGCATGAGGCTTGACCATGACCCCAGACCCACCAAACCACTCCCATTAGCCACTGCACCTACCCTGCATCCTTTCAGTGTACACTATACCCTCATAATGTGACCAATGGCCAGTCTTCATGGCTTGCATCCATGGCCCATCTCTACAATCGTGGGGCATGTGCTTCGGCCATGGCGCATGCCCCAATAAGAAAATAAGAGTAGACATTTATCCTTGCCGAGGGCCAAACCCACTGCCTAGACACCAATGTTATATCACTAGTTTTGGTAATTATATTTTGACACTTTTTGAAAAAAACAAACAAGACAAATTTGCCAAAGTATGCTTTCAGGTCCTTGCTGATGCTCCTCGTAATTTCCCTTACCTAGTGAGTCCCTCAGCAGCTTTGCTGGATCTCTGGAGTTCTTTCTTTCCACTTGGTAAGAGTGTGAGCTTTCCCCCCACTCTCACCCATGTTTTGCTATGTGTCTTTCATCTGTTTTTGTGATTGTGGGCTCTGGAGTACACCACTTCAGTAGCCCCCTTCTTTTGTGTGTTACTCAGCACCTTCAGTGCAATGACACAGGGTTGTCGTTCAGACTTCCCACCAAATCCCTTTCTGAGGATGACTACTGTCCCCCAGAAAAGGGTAAAGTTGCCATTAACTTTACTTAGTCATTTAACCACAGATTCAGTACACCCCTTTTTACATGGAGTACTGGAAAGGGTTAATCCTTAGCCCATTTCATCTGTACCTCATAGAGCATCGTTTCGCTCTTAACATTCAGACTTGGCTGGTGGCAGTGGTATCTACCCTAACTTTCCTACCGCAATTATATTATATAAACGTGGTATTTCTGTAAGCTATTATATTAGCCTCGAACTTAAACCCGCTTGACCAAATGCTTTTTCTTTTGGCCCCGGTCGGGTTTATTCGCCATTTCTTTTTGTTAAAGTCCTTCTTGTGTTTTACTTTGCGCGGCAAACCAGGTTTGCCTTCTTTGTTCACTGTCTTTTTCTAGGCGCCTGGGTGTCTAGGTGGGCTGAATGTGAGGGAGGGGTGTAGTCACCCCCTGCACAGGGTATCCTAGGAAACCCAAGTCGCACTTTGCCATGATTGGCTGAGGTGGTTGTCCGGGCTGGACAACCCCCCCTGCTGTGTGGTTGACAGCCAGGCTGTGTGAATGGGGGAGTTTCGCATAAAAGGCAGGTCTCTTGGGCTAGAAGTGAGTCTCGCCACTGTAACTAAAAGAAACCGAAGAGAAGCGGAAAAGATTGGATGCTGCAACTATCCCGTCCCGGTGAAGCCCTGCTGCAGTCCTGAGCCATCTACCCTTCAACGACTAAGAAGATCCAGTCCGGAGTCTTCTTCCCTTGAGCCTGGTGGGGATAACCAGCTCATCTTCTACAGCCAGAGGATCCTCTTCGTGGTCGAAATCGCTGAATACTGCTGTAGTGGTCCGGATAGCCACCTGAAGAGTCTCTCCTGTTTTTAAGGAGTGCACCTTTTATTCATTGTCACTGCTGCCGGCTTCAGCCCTGTGTGGTGCAGACCCCTCCTGACGTCCTCCTTGCCGAAGCTCCAGGAACCGTGGGTCTGCAGGAAACTACCAGGAACAACTGCCGTGGCACCAGCTTCTTCATTGAAAAAGGTACTGTATCCTGCTTGAGGAATTTGGGTGAATGCCTATTTCTCGTACTATAAGGCTTGTCCTCATCTTCCCTCCTTCTTATAACTTTTGCTTCCACCATTGACAATATCTAAGTACTCCTGGCTACGTTGATTCGTGAACTTTCCGACAGTGTGAGCCTCGACAACAGGAACCTGGTTCCACTTGGCACTGGCACTGGCCTATTGAATTTCTGTCTATGAGTGTTCTCTGATTCTGTCTGCCTTGACAAAAGTAGAGCCTATGATTTTTGCCCCCAACTCTCTCTGGGTATCTCAAGTGCCAAGTGTGTTTTTGCCCCGGTAACATTTCTTGCCGCGGATACGCATTTATTTTATTAAGACCGAACTGTCAAAAAGTGATTGCATATGTATTTACAGTAACGTTTCTTGTTTCACAATACCGGTCCGTTCAAACATAGGGTACTTACCTTGAGTTATACCGTACAAAGTGAATCGGTTAGTTTTAGTGTATTTTACGTGTGGTTTTGAATTTAATAGAAGTGTTGTGTTTATAACAAACGGTTTAAAAATAAATGTACTTATATTTTTCTACCAGAAACCTTGAGTCAGTGTTTGCTTGAGTCACAGTAATTGTGGTCCCTTTGTGTAATCTCTGCTACTGTTCATATACTCTTGAGATAAGCCTGGCTGCTGCGCTACTGCTACCACTTTAACATAGTAGTACAGGCTTGTACCAAAAGGTAAAACTTGTATTGCCACCTGTAGTCTCAATTGTGTGTAGTGGTCCCTAAGGGCACTGCACAGGATTCTGCCTAACACTCCCCCTCTAATTTTGCCCACACTTTGCAAAAAAGCACCAAATCCTGCAGACCCATACGAGGTCCGGTCTAAAATGATATTGTAAAATTTCATACAGGTTTATTGAGTGGCGCCAAAGTTATAAGCAACCCAAAACTTTCACCGACCCTATAATGCAGAAATATGCAGGGATGTCATCGAAACTTTTGGTAAGTTTACGATCACAGGAAGGTTCCCGAACATCCGAGATGTTGGCGTATATCGGAGATGAAAAATCCACCTGATTTTTGGCTTTTTATGGCTACATCCCATCCCATCCCATCCCAATCACCCCTCACTGCTTCAGAAATGTTTTAATTAGTTTGACAAGTGTAAAGTTGTGTTTTTTAATATGTTTTTACTGCAATGTTCGCAGACTACAGGGGCAGTTTGCGAATCCAACATGGCATCTGTATAAAAGGTTTTGACGCACCTCACATTTATAATGGACAAATCAGCGGGCGCGTATGATGTCCGTGAACGTCACGCAGCTCTCTCCGATTGGTCCAGAAGTCAGCAAACACCAAATCAGGAAATGAGTCCGCAGACCTGATGCAGATGCTACTTTTTGGCCATGTAAAAAATAAAAAAACTGGATGGATTTAGGCCAAATTAGCAAAAGCATTCTTTCAGGACCAAGCCGTCGTTCCTCGCGCAAATTTGGTGCAAATCCGTCCAGTGGTTTGGGATTTTTTGTTTCCATTATTTATACAAAGATTTCAAAAGTTATGGGACCTCTTATAACTTTGTCCCCCCTTGACGAAACTGCACCAAACTTTGCATAATCATTTGGATGTGGTCATATACTTTTTTGGCAAAGTTTGGAGAGGATTCATCAAACGGCATCAAAGTTGTAAGCCGCCCAAAAAGTGCTCTTCCTATGGGTTGAGCATCTTAACCATAACATATAATAATAATAATACATCACTCACCGTTAACATATTTCTGATGCTTGTATCTGCTTAGATTCACATGCTTTGCATAGGCCGACATTTAGTGGAAGGTGCAGTGTATTATACATGAAGTTTTCAAAGTTCGAAAATGTCCACCAGGCCTTAACTAATACTATCCCTAGTATGACATACCCTGTACACATGATCCCTCACGCTTCGTGGTCCCTCCGATTATTTGTTTCTGACAAGGAGTGTACGTTGTAAGCTTGAAGTTTAGGTAGAGACCATGATGTGTGAACGATCTGTGCTTCTTTCCCAGGCACCATTTACTCTAATAGGGGAGTAAGAGTGGGCGCATATGAATCTAAGCAGATACAAGCATCA
Organism: Ambystoma mexicanum; assembly: GCF_040938575.1. Taxonomy (NCBI): domain Eukaryota; kingdom Metazoa; phylum Chordata; class Amphibia; order Caudata; family Ambystomatidae; genus Ambystoma; species Ambystoma mexicanum. The sequence goes on along the minus strand of NC_090927.1, from coordinate 276,148,958 downwards.
GAAATACGATTCGTGTGTATGTTGGGTTCTGGAAAAATGCAGGCAGCTCTATAGTTTGATTGACATGAAATTTTGATATGAATTTGGGTGAGAGGCGAGTATTTGACCGCAGCACCACCATTTCTTTGTGTATAACTACAAAGGGGTCTTTTACTGAGAGCTTGCAGTTCCCTAACCCTTATGATAGACATAGCCACTATCAGGAAGCTCTATTTGTATGTAAGATGTTTAAGGCTGGCTTTGTGCATAGGCTCGAAGGAGGCCCACATGAGCATTGCGAGTATGACATTAAGGTCCTAACCGAGAGTAGAATTAGAGATCGGAGGGTACTGTTTTTTGACGCCCTCCATTAAAACCTTAACTACTGGCACCTTCCACCACAAAGCGTTATTCTGAGACGTGATGTAAGTGGAGAGAGCCGCTATGTATACTTTGAGCGAGTGTTTTGCGTCTGCTTGGTCACGTGAGGGGAGCACTTACACTTGCGTCTCCCTGGCCCCCTGGCAAAACAAGTTATTGGACTCAGACAAGCAAAAGACCACACAAACTTGTTATCATAAAACAAATGGCTCGTTACAGGCCTTTTATTCACACGTTATATGTATATATAAAAATTGGCATACATAAACATACACACATATATATATATATATATGATACATTACTCACCGTAAATCATATTTCTGATGCTTGTATCTGCTTAGATTCACATGCTGTGCATAGGCCGACATCTAGTGGAAGCTGCGGAGTATTACAGTTTGTTTTTTTCGAAACTCGAAAATTGGGCGTCGACACAGGCGGTGCCAGTAATACTATCCCTAGTGTGACGTCCACTGTAGCCATGATCCCTCACGCGTCTAGGACCCTCAGATTGTATTTTTTCTGACATGAGGTAGCATGAGGAGTAGCGTGATAAGCTACTCCTCATGCTACAGATGATCCAAGCAGATAGAAGATAGATAAGATAAGACTACAAGCATCCATGCGCCTTCTCTCAGAGGGGAGGAAGGGTGGGTCGCATGTGAATCTAAGCAGATACAAGCATCAGAAATACGATTACGGTGAGAATGTATCCCTTCTGAGGCTTGTGGAATCTGCTTAGACCACATGCTGTGCATAGATTAGCTAGCTAGCAGTGTTAGAAGGAGGTGGGATTTGAGAAGGGTCATGAGCAAATAAATGTCTTAGAACCGCTTGTCCCACTTGAGTATCTGTCTTGGAATGAGTGTCAATGCAGTAGTGCTGAGTAAAAGTGTGAATAGAGCTCCAAGTAGCTGCTTTGCAAATGGTGTCAAGGGGAACATTTGCAATGAAAGCCAGAGTGGCCCCAATGCCTCTTGTCGAGTGGGCTCTGGGCGTAAAAGGCAAAGTTTTGTCAGAAAGAGAGTAACACAACTGGATACAGTTGACAATCCACTTGGAGATGGCACCCTTAGAGACGCGATCTCCCTCTTTGCCTGTGGCTACGGAGACAAACAGTTGATCTGTTTTCCTAAGCGGTCTGGTCTTGTTTACGTAGTAAAGGACCGCCCTATGCACATCTAGTGTGTGTAGTTTAACCTCAGCCGAGCTTTGTGGGTTTTGGGAGAAAGACGGAAGCTCGATGGACTGGTTTACATGGAATTTAGAAATAAACTTAGGTCACAACCTAGGGTGTGTCCGTAAAACCAGCTTATCCTTATGAATAGTAAGGAATAAGTTACTTACCTGTAACTGTTGTTCTCCAGCATGGGTCTGGCATGGATTCACATGCTCATGAATATTCCCCGTCGTCAGGCTGGGAATCCTCGGTAAAGAAAAAACCAGTATCAGTTTCGTTTCTGATCTGTCTTTCGTAGTAATAACCAATCACTGGTCTCTGCGTCATACTGACCACAGCCAATGACTGCCCTCTACCTAAGCACCGCCTCTGGCAGCCATCTTCAGATTTGGAAGCACGTGAAGTGGCAGTATGACCAAGTGAAGAGCCGCAGAGGGGTAGGCGGGAGGGTTCGCATGTGAATCCATGCCAGACCCATGCTGGAGAACAACAGTTACAGGTAAGTAACTTGTTCCTTCTCCAGCATGGGGTCTGGCATGGATTCACATGCTCATGAATAAAGAATACATAGCAGTACACACATGCACAACCACGGGAGGTGGCGAAGGCTCAACATTAAGCATCACATCAACTCAACATTAAGCATCTTACCTCCTCACCAGGCTCACCTCAGGCGAACAGGTTGCGCAGCACTGCTTGGCCGACCCTGGACTCCTCCCTGGAATCCCGGTTGACGCAGTAGAATTTCGTGAAGGTGTGCGTCGACCTCCACGTAGCAGCCCTGCATATGTCCAGCAGGGGCACACCAGATAGGAACGCCGTGGTAGCTGCGATCGCTCTGGTGGAATGGGCTCTCGGACGGCCAGGCAGCGGTCGGTTTGCCAACCGGTGACAGTACATGATACAGCCGGAGAGCCATCTGGAGATGGAAGCCTTCGAGAGAGCCTTCCCCTGATTGACAGGTCCAAAGTTCACAAAGAGTTGTGACGTCTTCCGAAAACCTTTCGTGCGGTCCACGTAGAACTTCAGCGCTCTAGCTACCTCCAGCGAGTGCAAAGTCCTCTCAGCCGGCGACGAAGGCGACGGGAAGAACACAGGTAACACCAAGGGTTCGTTGAGATGAAAGTCCGACGGTACCTTGGGCATGAAGGAGGGGTGCGTCCTGAGCACTACCCTCGTGTCGTGGAAAGTCAAGTACGGGGCCTTGCAGGAAAGGGCCTGGATCTCTCCCACTCGTCGTGCGGAGGTGATGGCCACGAGAAAAGCTGTTTTCCACGATAGAAACTTCAACGGGGCCGAGTGCAGAGGCTCGAACGGAGGTCCCATGAGTTTGGTCAGCACCACGTTGAGCTCCCACGCCGGGGCCGGAGCCTTCACCGGAGGGAACGATCTGAACAGTCCCTTCATGAACTCTTTCACCAGACGATGAGACCACAAGGACGTCCGGCCCGTGGTTCTGGTGTATCGGGAGATCGCAGCAAGATGAATCTTGATGGACGCGTGTGCCAGACCAGCTTTGGCCAGCGTCAGCAGGTACGGCAGCACTTGGGGAGCCGTAATCCGTAGAGGGTTAATCTTCTGTGCGTGGCACCAGACAGAGAACCTCTTCCATTTGTGTCCGTAGCATTTAAGAGTCGAGGACGCCCTGGCCTTTGCAAGAACCTCTCTGCAATCGGCCGGTATGTCGTATCCTCCAAACTCTAGCGCTGCAGGAGCCAGGCCTGCAAGTTCAGCGACTTCGGGTCGTGGTGGAGGATGGCGCCTCCTTCCCTGGAGAGTAGATCCGCGTCCGCCGGCAGCTTGATTGGCGGGGACGCCGACAAGTCCAGAAGGTCCGGGAACCATATCTGCCTCGGCCACGCAGGTGCGACGAGGATCATCCTGCACCGTGACCTCTTGAGCTGGCTGACGAGCCGGATTAGCAGAGGCAAGGGAGGGAACGCGTAGAGGAACAGGCCCTCCCAGGGGAACGAGAAAGCATCGCCCATGCTCCTCGTCTGGGGAAACCTGCTGGCGAACCTCCGGCACTTGGTGTTCGTCGCCGTCGCGAACAGGTCGATCTGGGGTGTGCCCCACCGTCGGAAGAGGCGATCCACCAGATCCTGCCGTAGTTCCCACTCGTGGCACGAGCGCAGCTCCCTGCTGAGTGAGTCGGCGATGGTGTTTTTTATCCCTGCCAGATGAAACGGCACCAGAAGAATCCCTTGGGCGACGGCCCAATGCCACAGGTCCTGCGCCTCCTTGGACAGCGCTGGGGACCTGGTTCCGCCCTGTTTCCTGATGTAAAACATGGTGGTGGTGTTGTCGGTGAAGATCCTCACCACCTTGCCCTTGAGGGACGGAAGGAAGGACCTGAGGGCCCAAAACACTGCACGGAGCTCCAGGACGTTGATATGCAGGGACTTCTCCGTCGGGAGCCAGAGTCCCCTTGCGTGCAGACTTTCGGTGTGCGCTCCCCACCCTTCTAGGGAGGCATCCGTGGTCACAGTCACCTGGTGGGCTGGGGTCTGGAAGTCCATGCCCGCCGTCAGATGCGCGCGGGTGCCCCACCACCGTATCGCTCGTCGGAAACTCTCGTCGAGCTTGATCCTTTCCTCGAAGCTGCCCGTCGTCTGGATCCAGCGCGCATCCAGGAACTCTTGCAACGGGCGCATCCGGAGCCTGCACATGGGAATGAGGTAGATGCAGGAAGACATCATCCCGAGGAGGGACTTGATGGACCTCACCTTGGCCGCGTCGGCCACCAACATCCGTTGCACCTTGCCCAAGATGGTCCTGGTCCTCTCCTCCGACGGGGAGGCCAGAAGGGACACTGTGTCGAGCCTCGCTCCCAGAAACAGTGCGACTTGCGCGGGCACCAGGTGGGATTTGGCGTAGTTCACGGAGAATCCCAGGTCCGTGAGGAGTTGGACGGTCCTTGCCGTGTGGACCACGGCGAGCTCCCTCGTCTTGGCGCGGATGAGCCAGTCGTCCAGGTAGGGGTAGACGTGAATCCCCTCGCGGCGCAGCTGCGCCGCCACCGGTGCGAGGCACTTGGTGAAAACCCTGGGCTGGTAATGACGCCCTTGGACCACGAATCTGAGGAATTTTCGGTGCCCCCTTAGGATGGGAATGTGGAAGTAGGCATCCTCCAAATCCAACGACGATAGGAAGTCTCCTTCCTCCAGCTGACCCAGGACGTGCTGGAGGGTGACCATCCGGAACTTCTGCGCCTTGATGAACTTGTTCAGGCGTCGCAGGTCCAGGATGGGGCGCCATCCTCCCGTCTTCTTCTTCACGAGGAAGTAACGCGAGTAGACTCCGGAGCCCCGAAGCCTCTTTGGGACGAGTTCGATGGCGCCCTTTCTGAGCATCGCCTTTACCTCCAGGAGAAGTTGAGGGACGTGAAGTTCTTTCCTGGCCACGGGGGGGACGCGCGGGCACCTTCTTTGAAACTCGAGCGCGTGGCCCCGGGCCAGGGCGTCCAGCACCCAACGGTCGGTGGAGATGGACTCCCACACGCTGACGAAGTCCGCCAGCCGGCCTCCCACCGGGGTGCTTCGGTGGGGGCCCGACCCCACGGCCGGTTCAATCCTGCTTGGACGCGGCCTTGCCGCCTTGGCCTCCTTGGCGACGACGGCGGGGTCCGCCAGACTTGCCTCGTCCTCTGTAGGCCTCTTGCGACGACGAGCGGGCCGCTTGACGGTAGGAAGCGAAACCGCCGCCGGAACCTTTGGAGGCGCCCTTGCCTCCGCCGCTCCGAAAGGGCGTCCGCCGTTGCTGCAGTACTCCAAGGGCCCGGGCCGTCTCAGTATCCGCCTTGATGGCCTGAAGGGAATCGTCCACTGTCTTCCCAAACAGGTTGTTCCCGTCGAAGGGCATGTCCAGGACCCTGGTCTGGACGTCCTGCCGAAAGTCCGTAGCCTTGAGCCATCCGCGACGTCGAAGGCAAACGCCGTTGCCCATCTGGCGGAACCCAGTGTCGGCGATGTCCGTCGCCACGGTGATGGCGTGGTCCGAGGCCACCTCACCTTCCTGCAGGATCTCAAGGGCCTCCGCCCTCTTGTCGTCCGGCAGAAAATCCAGCAGGGGAGCTATCTTGTACCAGAGTTCCCTGTCGTAGCGGGCCACGATAGCCAAGGCGTTGGCCGCTTTAATCGTCGTCGCCGCCGACGAGATGACTCTGCGCCCCATGGCATCCAATTTCTTTCCCTCGCCGTCCGGCGGGGAAGTCGACGTGGAGGCCGCACCCCCCCCCGCTTTCTTCCTGGCTGCCGCGGAGACGACGGAGTCCGGGGTAGGCTGCGCCCGGAGGCATAGGGGGGCCGAGTCCGGGACCCGGTACTTTTTCTCGTACCGGTCTCTTTTCGCTGGCGTCGTGGAAGGGTTCTTGAGGAGGGAAAGGCCCTCATCCCAAATGTCGTCCAACAGAGGCACTGCGAGGACCGTCTTCCTCTTGGTCTCGCGCCGTTGGTAAAGGAAGCCTTCCTTTTTCTTCTCCTCAGGGCAGAGTTGGAAAAGCCCGGATGCCCTGGCGATCATTGAGTGGAACGATCCAATCTCGTCGGGCGGAGAAGCCCTGGTGGGAGGCGACGACGGAAAATCCTCGTCGTATGCCTCGTCGTCCGTACCCGTCGCTGCCGTGTCAGTCCCCGTATCATCCCCTCGGGTGGACGGGGAGGAGGGCTGGACGGGGCGCGACGGTTGAAAAGGAGGCGGTGGATGGATCCTTCTTTTCTTGGTAGGGGGAACACCAGAAGGTCCCGGTTCTGGATCCCCCGACGGGAGAGGTTCCTCCGTCGGTAACGGTAGTCTCGTCCTTATCTCGGAGCATAAGGACTGTATAGCCAACAAAATGGCCGCTGAGTTGTCTTGCGGCGCTGGCAGAGGGGAATCCGACGGGCGAGCAGGGGCCCCGTCGGTATCCTCGACGATGTCGTCGTCACCTGCGTCGGGGCCCATTCCGACGGGCTGGTCTTGTTCCACGCCTAGGCCGTGGCTTAAGACCTCGATCAGTTCCTCTTCTGAGGTTGAGGCCGAATCTACGACGACGCCCTGCCCCCCCTTCTTCCCCACGGAGGGTTTCACGGGGGTCCTATCGATGGGCACGAAAGAAGACTCCCTCCGAGGAGGCAGGGAGATTCTGGGCCCCGAGGCCGCCACCACTGGTGCAGCCTCCACAGGCTGGGCCAGGGCCGCCGCGACCGTTTCGATAGAGGGCTTGGTCGAATGGATCAAGGCCTTCACCACCTTAGGTGCGCTCACCGCCTTATCCTTGAGGGAGGGGGCACTGCCACGCTCCTCCTCTGCCTTAGAGCTCGACCGGGGTCTCTCCAGGAGCTTCGCCGGGTGCTCGGCCTTCCTCTTACCCGACCCAGAGCGTTGGCTCGTGGTTGATGGTGCCGGGGAGGGTGCGCCCTGCCTGGCGCCCGTAGAGCCCGACCGTTCGGCGCTCCCGGTGCCAGCGGACTCGCGGTGCTTGGCCTTATGTTGGGCCCCCGTCGCCGGGGCGCCCTCAAAGGTCTTAGAAGACCGCTCAGATTTCTTCTTCTTCTCGCCAGACGGGCTCTTACCCTCCAGCCAGCTGGCGAGACGTTGATGGCGGTCCTTCATGGTCCGTTCCGACATGTTGCCGCAAAACGCACAGTCCTTCTCCACGTGCGTCTTGTCCCCATGAAGGCAGTAAAGGCAGAAAGAGTGTTCGTCCTCCTTGAAGACGTTCTGCAGCTGGCATCCAGGGCAGGCCCTGAACAGCTTTCCGGGCGTCGAGCTTCCCTTCTCCTGGGCCATCTCCGAGACCGGGCCTGAGAAGCTTCTGGAGTCCTCCGAAGTGTAGCTCGACGAAATCTTCACCCTTGAGGGGCACAGATGAATCCGACACGGGTCCCCGTTGATCGGATGTAGGATCGGTGGAGCTTGAGGCTCTTTTGACCGAAAGAATCGAAGTTTTTGTGAAAAAGCGCGAAAAAATAGCACTAACGCTCGAGAGCAATAGCACGAGGATCCCAACACATGAACGTGCGGTAAAAATCTGAAGATGGCTGCCAGAGGCGGTGCTTAGGTAGAGGGCAGTCATTGGCTGTGGTCAGTATGACGCAGAGACCAGTGATTGGTTATTACTACGAAAGACAGATCAGAAACGAAACTGATACTGGTTTTTTCTTTACCGAGGATTCCCAGCCTGACGACGGGGAATATTCATGAGCATGTGAATCCATGCCAGACCCCATGCTGGAGAAAGGACATTATTAGAGGTGCCATTAAAAGCGGCCAAAAAACATACTTGCGTGCATCGGCACGTGCAGCGGCAACGGTAAACTACGCCCACAGCATCCCGAGGCCTGAAACAAAGGAAAAGGGACATTATTGAGGTGCCCATCTTTCAAAGCCTAAAGACTATAGTATACTTACAGGCATCCGCTCGTGCAGTAACGGCGGCATCGCTCTTCGGCATCCCAGCACCAGTGCCACAACTAAGGCCGCAAAAGACTTGAGCCTCAACACTGAACTCATCCAGTGACGTAACTGGAATCCACGCACCCCTGCACCAGACGCAGGATGGAGAGCTCAGCATTTATACGCCTAAGGTGAGAGCTCGCCGAGACAAGTAGAAAGCTAGGCTGTGGGAGAAACTGGCGATTGGTGGGAGAAGGAATCCCATCAAACGGTGATTAACCCTTTTTCTTCCACCTGCAGAAAACTTACCCTGCAAGTCAGACATTCGATAAGAGGAAGCCCAGTCCTGAGAGTCCGAGCTCTACGCTTCTCAATTGAAGAAACGATAGCAGCCCAGCCGGGTTCAGCGCCTCCGTGGGAATCAGGTGAGCGTTACATAAGCCCAGAAATTGTGGCGGGTACCATCCTCTCGATTCCTACAAGGGGTGCAAGTATCAGCTAAACGTATTGTGGTGATAGGAATGAACATACATGGATGTGAGTGGAGAACAGTGTTGTGTATAGACACGAACATAGCGCTACAAGATCTTACTGACGAAGGGCTGTTAACTGACAGCGACACTGATGGGGAGAGAATCATGGAAATTTGTATATCCTGCGACATGATGATTCAAACTAGAGAAATAAATAACCCCCTCATGGCCAGTGTCAGTGCACCACATTCAATTTTTGATGAAGACATGAAACAAATACTGCCGAATTTATGGACAACAGGGCCACACGATTTAGGACTGTTACAGGAAGTAACACCCATAAAAATGAAACCATGTGCAGTGCCACCCAGAGTAAAGCAATACCCACTGTCCAAGGAAGCGGAGGAAGGTATAAAAGAGATGGTAAATGCACCACTACAACAGGGCATTATCGTGCCATCAAATTCACAGTGCAACACGGCTATATATCCGATCAAAAAGAGAAAAGGGCGGGGCTTGGAGGATGATACAGGATTTACGCTCACTTAATGACGCCATACAGAAGGAGTTACCCCTAGTCCCAAATCCTACATCCATTTTGTGCAGTGTTCCAAAAGAGGCCACCTGCTTCACAGTGGTGGACTTGAAGAATGCTTTTTTCTCAGTGCCACTCGACCCCATTTTCCAGTATTTAACGGCATTCAATCTGGGGGGAAAAAAGATATGAACATTGCAGACTGCCCCAGGGTTATTGCGAGAGAGCCAGCATTTTTAACAGAATTGTACACGAAGACCTCGGTAACATTGTTGTAAAGAGCACAATAATTAAATATGTAGACAGCGTTTTAGTCTGCAGTGAAAGTGAAGAGCAATGTAGAGCAGACTCAATAACCCGGTTAGATTTACTAGCAGCAAAGGGGTACAAAGTAGACCAAGGAAAGTTGCAATACTTCCTAGCAGAATTGTTGTATCTGGGGCAGCTAATTTCTAAGGACGGTAAGAGGATAATCCCAGACAGAGCAGCAGTGATACGTGCAACACTAATGCCCAAAAATGTAAAAGAGATGCAGAAATTCCTCGGCATATGCAATTATTGCCGTGCAGGGATACTGGATTACGCAGAATACACACGCCCCCTTCTCCAGGCACTGAAAGAGGCCCAAAAGGAAAGTGCCCCCATAAAATGGACACAGGAGATGATCACATAGTACCTTAAATTAAAAACCATTATCGCAACAGCACTCGTCCTAGCGACACCAGATCATGATCGGGAGTTTTATCTGTTCTCCCACTGCAATAGCACGCTAATGACAGCAGTACTTACATAAAAAACATCACTAGGACACAAGCCATTGGCCTATTATAGCGGCACATTGGACTCTGTAATGCAAGGGCACTTCGCATGCGAACAAGCCCTCGCAGCAGCGGCCTTCGCAATAGAGAAAAGTGCCACCATAGTAATGGGATGTTCAGTGACACCATTTGTTGAACACTTTGTTTGCCGTACTCGAAAGATCAAAGTCCACAATCACCGCATATGAAATAATCATCTCAAGCCCAAACATACACGTTGTACGCTGTAAGACTGTAAACCAAGCCACGTTCATCACAGAACCCTGCACAGTAGAAAAAATGCAAGCTCACGACTGCGCCACATATGACGGGGAAGGTGACGATATTCCCAAAGCCAGTGAAAATGCCCTAGAAGGAGGTGAGGTGTACTTCATGGACGGATTAGCGTCCATTGATCCCGAGACGGGAGAAAAACACGTAGGGGCAGCAGTAGTGAGAATAGGAGGCGACAAATATGAGGTGATAGAAACATCTCCCTTCCCATTTTTCTGCACAGGCGGCAGAATTAATAGCCCTAATTGAAGCATTACACAAAGCTAAAGGATTTGCAGTGACAATATACTCTGACTCGGCATACATAACAACGGTGCACTCTGGCCTGTCACAATGGCAAAGATAAGGATTCAGGAGAGTGGATGGATCCCCATTACACACACAGTTGTTGAATGACCTTATTGAATCATTGGCTGAGCCATCAGTTGTAGCTTTGTTGAAATGCCAGGCCCACACGAGTAACACCAACGCCATCCCACTCGGAAACGCAGTGTCAGACGCTGCTGCGAAGGAAGCAGCGTACTTGAACGCTCCCCAGGCAGTAGATTGTGTAGTAAAAACAAAGGCACAACACGATAAGGAGTCCACGCCAATCATGCAAATAGAATTACAGAAGTTCGCCCCACTAGAAGAACAGGAAATATGGGTAAAGAGGGGATGCAAGCAATCCCCCACAGACGACCTCTGGTGTCAAGAAATGATGGGAAAACTAGTGATGCCAGTAGAATTATTGTACGTGGCCTTCGAACAGCTTAATGTCCCTGCACACGTTATCAAGCAACACATAGCAGCAGATATCCAGGAGGAATGGTCTGCTCCAAACCTACAAGAACACCTTGCAAAATTAATAATACAATACATAACATGTCAAACATACAGTTCGGGGCCTTAGAACGCTGCGGGGAACACTGCCGGGCCCAATAGGACCATTCTGAGAGTTACACAGACTATGCCAACATGGGCGAGAGGTGCAACGGAGCAAGATCTCATTGTGGTGGTGTACCCCTTTTCACGTTGGGTGGAAGCATGACCTTGTGCACACCCAGACGCAAAATGCACGGCAAAGGTCCTGGTAAGGGAGATATTCCCTAGGTGGGGAATTTGCGATACGCTCAGACAATGGCATTCATTTTGTAAATGACCTTTTCAAGGAAGTGACAATTGTTAGGTGTGAAACACAAGCTGTGTTCAATTTACCACCTGCAGGCCAACGGGATGGTCAAGAAGATAAATGGCCTCCTCAAGAGCAGATTCTCCAAATTGGGTCATACCCTAAAAAATAATTGGGTGTATTGCCTGCCACTAGCACGGTTTCAACTCAGAACGCAGCCTAGTAAGGACCATCATTTGTCCCTGCAAGAGATAGTGACGAGGAGGCGCATTCAAACGCCACTATCTCCAGTGAGACGGGCGTCGGACGCTCAGAGCTGCTACAGTGCTGGGGGACGAGTAAAGAATATCTCACCCAACGGAACGAGCTGTGCAAAGTATAGCCCAACAAATAGCGCCCCCATTTACACGAGAAAGATAAACAAAGACCCCAGCAGCAGACAGTCCGAAGATGCAGTTAATGCCCGATGAAAGTGTATATGTGCGTAGTTTCGTGCGGAGATGGAACTCTCCAAGATTTCACGACCCTTATGAAGTGTGTTTTGCGCACACCTTCTGCTGTGAAGGTTAAGGGCCTGAAATTTTGGATACACCTCTCTGATGTTATAAAAGCACACGATAGCACAGCACCCCATGGGAAACAGCCACAAAAAATGGAAAGTGCAGTGCCATAAGTAAAAGGTAGACAAAGAAAATATGAGTGAAGAATCCCGTGACCATCTACAGTAATATGAAATGCATGTGAAAATGATAAGTAAACAAAAATGATTGTACATGAACCACAAGGTGCTATATTTATACCTCTCTCTCCATCTCTCACACTACTTCTCTATTCTCTCTCTCTCTCTTTTTCCCTATCTCTCTTTCTGAATAACTATTGGTTCTGAAATAAATGTAAATAAATTGCTTGTTGAGGAGATACATGATAGTATATTGTTTATCTGTGTGTACTTAACCCATTCATATCACACCTATAGGTGGAAACATGGCAGAAAGGAAGGCCCTCACTAACACTACAAATGTAGATAGCAATAGGGAAGAGGTTAGTGCTACTAGAGCTTATAATTACTAGTGTCGGTTATATTTTGTCGCCATTGTTTTCTCTGTAATGTTCTGTCTAGGGTTGTACTGGAGCCTTACTTTTATATTAGGTGGTATAAAAGAGGGGGGGGGGGGAGATGGGGTAGAACTAATACAAGATAGATCAAACCTCATTTCCTCATTTGGAATGGGTTTAAAGTAATATGGGCCCACAATGCCTCTACAAATGTTAATCTCACCTCTATGCACAAAAACCAAACTGTCAAAGCACCAACACTTACATATGCAACTATGAGTTATGATGTTGACGATGTATCAAATGATTATAATTTTGACACTCCAACATTGGATGTAGTGGTATCGCCATTTGTACATATGCACGTAACCGGGAGCCTACCTCAGATGGCAAGAATATGCACTTTAAACCGCATGCCTCAACCCCACAAACGTATCCAACCTTACAGTCTTGGCAGAGTCATAGTGAACACAAGGAACAAGTTACTTACCTGTAACTGTTGTTCTTCAGCATGGGTCTGGCATGGATTCACATGCTCATGAATATTCCCCGTCGTCAAGCTGGGAATCCTCGGTAAAGAAAAATAAATCAGTGTCAGTTTCGTTTCCGATCTGTCTTTGTTAGTAGTAACCAATCACTGGTCTCTGGGTCATACTACCCCCAGCCAATGACTGCCCTCTCCCTAAGCCCCTCCTCTGGCAGCCATCCTCAGATTTGGTAGCACGAAAAGTGGCAGTATGAACAAGTGAAGAGCCGCAGAGGGGTAGGAGGAAGGGTTTGCATGTGAATCCATGCCAGACCCATGCTGGAGAACAACAGTTACAGGTAAGTAACTTGTTCCTTCCCCAGCATGGGGTCTGGCATGGATTCACATGCTCATGAATATAAGAATACTTAGCAGTACACACATGCACAACCACGGGAGGTGGCAAAAGGCTCAACATTAAGCATTACATAAACTCAACATTAAACAACTCTTACCTCCTCACCAGGCCCACCTTCAGGCGAACAGGTTGCGCAGCACTGCTTGGCCGACTCTGGACTCCTCCCTGGAATCCCGGTCAACGCAATAGAATCTCGTGATGGTGTGCGTCGACCTCCACGTAGCAGCCCTGCAGATGTCCAGCAGGGGCACACCAGACAAGAACGCCATAGTAGCAGCGATCGCTCTGGTCGTATGGGCTCTCGGACGGCCGGGCAACGGTCGGTTGACCAACCGATGACAGTGCATGATGCAGCCGGAGAGCCATCTGGAAATGGAAGCCTTCGAGAGAGCCTTCCCTTGGTTCACAGGTCCAAAGTTCACAAATAGCTGTGATGTCTTCCGAAAACTCGTTCGGTCCACGTAGAACTTAAGCGCTCTAGCTACATCCAGCGAGTGCAAAGTCCTCTTGGCCGGCGACGAAGGCGACGGGAAGAAAACTGGCAACACCAAGGGCTCGTTGAGATGGAAGTCCGACGGCACCTTGGGCATGAAGGAGGGGTGCGTCCTCAGCACCACCCTCGTATCGTGAAAAGTCAAGTATGGAGGCTTGCAGGATAGGGCCTGAATCTCTCCCACGCGTCGTGCGGAGGTGATGGCCACCAGGAACGCTGTCTTCCACGACAGGAACTTCAACAGCGCTGAATGCAAAGGCTCGAATGGCGGCCCCATGAGCCTGGTCAGCACCATGTTGAGCTCCCACGCCGGGGCTGGAGCCTTCACCGGCAGGAACGATCGGAACAGTCTCTTCATAAATTCCTTCACCAGTCGATGAGACCACAAGGACGGCCGTCCTGTAGTTTTGGTGTATCGGGAGATCGCTGCCAGATGTACCTTGATGGAAGCGTGAGCTAGTCCAGCTTTGGCCAGCGACAGTAGGTATGGTAGCACTTAAGGGGCCGTAATCCGCAGAGGGTTAATGTTCTGTGCACGGCACAAGAACGAGAACCTCTTCCACTTATGTCTGAGGCACTTGAGAGTTGAGGACGCCCTGGCCTTTGCAAGAACCTCTCTGCAGTCAGCCGGGATATCGTACCCTCCAAACTTAGTGGTGCAGGAGCCAAGCCTGCAAGTTCAGCGACTCTGTGTCGTGATGAAGGATGGCACCTCCCTCTCTGGAGAGAAGATCTGCGTCCGTTGACAGCTTGACTGGTGGGGACGCTGATAAGTCCAGAAGGTCCGGGAACCAGATCTGTCTTGGCCAGGCCGGTGCGACGAGGATCATTCTGCACTGGGACCTTTGAGCTGACTGATGAGTGGAAGCAGCAGCGGCAACAGAGGAAATGCATACAGGAACAGGCCGTCCCAAGGGAACGAGAAAGCGTCGCCCATGCTCCTCGGCTGGAGAAACCTGCTGGTGATCCTCTGTCACTTGGAGTTCGTCGCCGTCACAAACTGGTCGATCTGGGGTTTGGCCCCATCGTTGGAAGAGCCGATCCACTTGATCCTGGCATAGTTCCCACTCATGGCACAAGCGCTGCTCCCTACTGAGTGAGTCCGCGATGGTGTTTTTTATTCCTGCCAGATGGAAGGGAACCAGAAACATCACCTGGGCGACGGCCCAGTGCCACAGATCCTTGGCCTCCTTGGATAGGGCTGGGGATCTGGTGCCTCCCTGCTTCCGGATGTAGAACATTGTGGTGGTGTTGTCGGTGAAGATCCTCACGACCTTGCCCCTGAGGGACGGGAGGAAAAACTTGAGCGCCCAGAACACGGTGCAGAGCTCCAAGATGTTGATGTGGAGAGACCTCTCTTCCGGGAGCCAAAGCCCTCTTGCGTGGAGATCTCTGGTGTGCGCACCTCATCCCTCCAGGGAGGTGTCCGTCGTCACCGTCTCCTGATGGGTCGGGAT
The DNA here is from genome assembly GCF_040938575.1 of Ambystoma mexicanum. Classification (NCBI taxonomy): domain Eukaryota; kingdom Metazoa; phylum Chordata; class Amphibia; order Caudata; family Ambystomatidae; genus Ambystoma; species Ambystoma mexicanum. The sequence continues at coordinate 276,133,943 of NC_090927.1, read as the reverse complement.
CTGAAAGTCTGTGCCCGCTGCGAGGTGCGCACGGGTGCCCCCCCCACTGAATCGCCCGACGGAAAGCCTTGTTGAGCGGGATCTTGTTTCCGAAGCTGCCTGCGGCTTGCATCCAGCAGGCGTCGAGGAACTCTTGTAGAGGCCGCATCCGTAGTCTGCACAGGTGCACTAGGTTCACGAGGACATCATTCCGAGGAGGGACTTGATGGATCTCACCCTGGCCACGTCCGTGGCCAGCAAGCGCTGCACCTTGCCCAAGATGGCCTTCGTCCTTTCTTCCGACGGAGATGCCAATCGCTCCACTGTATCGAGCTTCGCTCCCAAGAAACAGGGCCACCTGCGACGGAACCAAATGGGATTTCGGGTAGTTGATGGAGAAACCCAGCTCCGTGAGTAAGCGGATGGTCTTCGCCGTGTGCTCAACGGGGAGTTCTCTTGTCCTTGCACGGATAAGCCAGTCGTCCAGGTTGGGGTAGACGTGGATCCCCTGCAGGCGCAGCCGCGCCGCCACTGGTGCTAGGCACTTGGGGAACACCCTGGGTGTCGACTTCAATCTGAATGGCAGAGCTCTGAATTGGTAGTGACGTCCTACGAATCTGAGGAACATTCGGTGTCCAATTAGAATGGGGATGTGGAAGTAAGCATCCTCCAAATCCAACGACGATAGAAGTCGGCCTCCTCCAGCTGTCCCAGCATGTGCTGGAGGGTGACCATCCTGAACTTCTGTGCATTGATGTATTTGTTTAACCGACGTAGGTCCAGGATGGGGCGCCAACCGCCCGTCTTCTTTCTGACAAGGAAGTATCTTTAGTATACTCCGGAGCCCCGGAGCCTCTTCGGGACGAGCTCGATGGCACCTTTCTTGAGCATCGCCTTTACCTCCAACAGCAGTTGAGCGACGTGATTTTCCTTACTGGCCACGCGAGGAATGCGGGGACACTTCCTTTGGAATTCGAGAGTGTGCTCGTGGGCCAGGGCATCCAGCACCCAACGGTCGGTGGAGATGGACTCCCACACGCTGACGAACTCAGCCGGCCTCCCACTGGGGTGCTTCGGTGGGGACCCGACGCTACGGCCGGTTCAGTCCTGCTTAGAAGTGGCCTTGGCGCCTTGGCCTCCTTGCTGACGACAACGAGATCCTCCTTGTTTGCCGCAACCTCTGCAGGCCTCCTGGGATGAGGACCGGGCCTACGAGGACGTAGAGGAGCCACCGCCAGATCCTTTGGAGGCCCCCTGTCTGCCTCCGGCACTCCGAAAGGGCCATCGTTGCTGAAGGTCCCAGGGCTCGGGCCGTCTCTGTGTCGGCCTTGATGGCCTGCAGCGACTCATCCACCATTTTCCCAAACAGGTTGTTGCTGTCGAACAGCATGTCCAACACCCTGGTCTGCACGTCCTAACGGAAGTCTGTCGCCTTGAGCCAGCCTCGTCTAAGGCAAACACCGTTGCCTAACTGGCGAAACCCGGTGTTGGCAATGTCGCCACCTCACCTTCCTGCAGAATCTCCAGGGCCTCTGCCCTCTTGTCTGGTAGGAAGTCCAGCAGGGGAGCTATCTCGTACCATTGTCGTCTGCGGACGAGATGACTTGTCGCCCCATGGCGTCCAATTTCTTTCCATCGCCATCACTTGGGGAAGTAGATGTCGAAGCTGTCGCCCCTCGCCGCTTTCATCTTGGCTGCCGCTGAGACGACCGAATCCGGCTTCGGCTGAGCCCTTAGGCACAAGGGGGTGGCGTCGGGGACCCGGTATTACTTCTCTTACCAGTCCCTCTTGGCAGGCGTCGTGGACGGGTTCTTCAGGATCGCAAGTCCCTCGTCACAGATATTGTCGAGTAACGGTATCGCGAGGACCGTCTTTCTCTTGGCCTCTTGCCGTTGATAGAGGAAACCTTCCTCCTTCTGTTCCTCGGGGCAGAGCTGGAAGAGCTTGGATGCCCTGTCGATCATGGCGTGGAAGGAGCCAATTTAGTCGGGTGGGGAAGCCCGAGGGAGTGGTGATGGAAGGTCCGTCGTCATCCGTCGCCGTGTCATCTCTGGGATCCGGCGAAGGGGAGGAAGGCTCCACGGGCCGTGAGGGCATGAAGGGCGGGGGGGAATGAACTCTCCTCTGCTTGCTCAGAGGGCTTCCAGACGGGCCCGGTTCTGGATCGTCCGCCGGTGTTCGTGGTAATCTCGTCCTCATCTCCGTGCATAAGGTTTGGATGGCCATCAAAATGGCCACCGAGTTGTCCCGAGGCTCAGGCAATGGCTGCAACGGGAGGGATGGCCGCTCCTCCACTGGGGCCTCGTCGGCGCCACCGGCCCGGTGCCCGCGGACTCGCAGTGCTTAGCCTTCTGTTGGGCCCCCGTCACCGGGGCGCCCTCAGAGGACTTAGAAGACCGCTCGGACCTTTTCTTCTTCTCACCCGTTGGGCCCTTCTCCAGGCAGCTGGCGAGGTGGGAACGATGATCCCTCATGGTCTGTTCCGATAGGTTATGCACAGTCCTTCTCCACGTGAGTCTTGTCCTCATGAAGGCAGTAGAGACATCTCGAATGCTCGTCCTCCTTGAAAACATTCTGTAAACTGCATCCAGGGCAGTTCCTGAACAGCTTGGATCCGGGCGTCGAGCTGCCCTTGTCCTGGGCCGTGTCCATGGTAGGCCTCAGATCTTCTGGAATCCTCCAAGAAGCGTCACTCGACGAAAACTTCACCCTTGAGGGGCATTGGAAATTCCGAAACGGGTCCCCGTTGATCGGAAGAAGAAACAGTGAAGCTTAAGGTTCGATTAAACCGAAAAATTAGAAAATCTCCTTGAAAAAGCGCGAAAACGCAGCAAAAGCTCGAGAGCTATAGCACAAGGACTCCCAACACTTGAACGTGCGGTAAAAATCTGAAGATGGCTGCCAGAGGAGGGGCTTGGGTAGAGGGCAGTCATTGGCTGGGGGCAGTATGACTCAGAGACCAGTGATTGGTTATTAGTAGAAAGACAGTTCAGAAACGAAACTGAAACTGATTTTTTCTTTACTGAGGATTCCCAGCCTGACGACGGGGAATATTCATGAGCATGTGAATCCATGCCAGGCATCATGTTGGAGAGTAACTGTCACACACACGGCCGCCGGAGCGGGTGATCCCTGCAGCGGCCCACAGCGGGAGACCAAGGGGAAGAGAGCACATCGACACCTCCCTCTGACTGCGGCCCCCGGACCAGACCGGAGGAAGCCGCAGTATCCGGGGGCAGTCAAACTACTGGAGCTACGGCATAAGATAAGGAAAGAAGCGCTTTACCTCCCTACATCAGAGCGGGGCCTCATCAGTCAGCCTGGTAGGCCCCCACACGCACAAACGGCTCAGAAAAAGAAAAGCAACGAAGCTGCTCACTCCCCTGCTGGAACTGCCTTACATCGGGCAGGGGGGCAGCACAACCGCTCCGCTCCAAGTGGGAGAGGCCATACTCCAAGCAGCCTCCAACACACAATTAGTAATGCAGCCACGTGTGCCCCTGTATCCTACGGAAGTGAAGTCTGATTGCACCCGCCGCACCCAGCGCAGGGAGAACTGTCACACGGTAGACCAGCCGCCCTCCGACAGTTAATTCACTAAACCGGGAGTATGCAGCCCAATTGAAAGCTGCTTCGCCTCCCCTGAGGACACAGCAATGGACCCTTCCCCCTTCCCCCACACCTCCTGAGGAACGACCGCCCTGACGCAGGCGCCTGTGGCAGGGCTTCTCTCCCAAGGGCTTCAGAAGAAGCCTGATCACCCTGGAAAGACATCCACGCCAACCAAGCCACAACCAAAGGACACCTGCCTTTGCACCAACAGTCCAAACAGATAACAGACGCACCGCGGCAAACGACAACTTGTGCCCTCTCACACCTCGGAGCAGGAGAGGCACCCCCCCCCCCCAAGCGGCAGGGACTCCACGGACTCAAAGTACGTACGCAGACCAGCCAGCGAGCGGGAGAAACGCTTAATACTCAGGCTACAGGCGCTTTGGGTCACCACCTGGCAGACGCCACACGCCGTTCCAGGCATAACTGTGCTAACGGACATGCAAAAAGAAGGGCGAGACCCAACAACTGTGAAACCAACGCTGCCACCCACCCTCACCCAACCGAGGACATCCAATTGCAATAAGGGGAGATGTACATCCAGACGCAACTGCAAGCCATCCTGGCAGAAATGCGGATAATTAGATAACGGACCCATGAAACCAATACAGTGCTGGACATTAAACGCGACCCTCAGGACGTTCAAACAAGCTTGGCTACTCAAGCTGAGCATACCGCAGACAACGAACAATGGATCAGTGCGATCAAAGACAACCTGACGACAATTAGTAGCGACCTGGATAGGGTCATTAGAGAGGTTCAACGGCTGGGGGAAAAAATTAATGATCAGGAGAATCGCTCCCGATGGAATAACCTTTGTGTGGTCGGTAGGCCAGAAAACGCAGAAGGGGCGAACCTGGAATCCTTCATACATGACCTCCTCTGAGATGCTCTAAAAATTGAGAACCCGCATGAACTTACGATCGAAAGAGTGCACAGGGCACCAATCCCGAAACCCGCCCCCGACCAGTGCCCCAGAACGATTACTATGCGCCTACTAAATTTCCAGCATAAGATGGTGATACTGAGGGTCTACAGAGAAGCCAGCTCAATATGAATAGGATCAGCAAATATCAGGATATTTAATGACTAGTCACTAGAGGTCTCCAGGAGGCGCAAGGACACCCGAGTCCGCTCTTCGAAGCTCTGAAGTCCTCCGACTATCGCAACTACCTGTAATTTGCTGCAACATGGTGTGGCCAAATCGACAGCCAATGGCACACTTTTGAGGACGTGGAAACAGCGTGGCGCTTCCTCAGGCAGCGAGACGTAATCACCGCCGACTTTGTACATCCATCTCCGGAGAGCCAAAGGCCGGACCACCACCGTCCCCCCAAGTCGGACAGACCCCCAGGCGAACAGGAAATGGCAAAATAACAGCCGAAGACTGAAGGGATGGGCCCCAAAGCGTGGAAAATTATACAAAAAAGCGTAACAACCAATTTACTCCCGAGGAGAACACCTTACCTTATATCCACCCATGGATCCTGGAACTGGACACCTCTGACTCTTCTCCCAATGCAGATCAAACTTACCTGATGCATACACATCGCTACAACCATCCCCGATGCCACGAGACTCACCACTGCCCCGTCGGGCACAACTAGCAGCGAAAAGCACCTGTATCTGGGTGTAGCGAGGATGGCGTGGGGTGCTGGGATCCCTGCCCCCCCCCCCGATCCTCGTGCCTTGGCAAGCATGCCATTTGTTTGGCCTAGGTGGCGAGTTAGACCTACCCAACGTTCGTTCTTTGTTGTTTTAATAGTTTGGTTAGTGGATGTTGTAGGTCCAAGTTGGAGCCCTACTGAGTTGCATACAAGGATCCCCAAACGGGACGTCCTGGCCACGCAGATTGCCAATCCCACAGGCTGCAATACAGATACTACCAGCCACTGGCGCATACACTAGAGCAAACATGCACAGACAATGACCTCACCCATCACCCTAATAACACTCAACATCCAAGGCCTGGGTCACCTCATCAAGAGGAGGAGACTACTTAATAGCATGAGGGATCTACAGGAAGACATTTTCATCCAAAAGACTCACCTGGGGGCTGCAGAATCTGAGAAATTACGAAGTGGGTGGATCGGGGCAGCGTACCATGCCCCGCAACAGGGCAAAAGAGGGGTATCCATCCTCATCCATAAATGTGTCCCATTCCAAACCCAAAACACTGTTGTTGACGGGGAAGGCAGATACATTCTAGTCCAGGGGCACTAATACAACCACCCCATCACACTCCTAAATGTTTACGCCCTACCTCAGACACCCCTTCCTTTTTCACTGAGATGTTCACAACTTGCGCACAGTTTATGGGCTATCTCACGCTAATTGGAGGAGACCTACATGTAACGTTAGACTCCTCGAGAGACCGGCTTGGCACAACCCTGGTGGGCCCCCCCAATCTGAAGAAGCGCAACGCCCTCACAACCCTAATGCAAGACCTACACTTGAAAGATATATGGCGGTGTTAGGGAGAATTCTCTGTTTAGGCTGAATTTCCTAACCTAGCGAGTCCCCCAGCAGCTTTGCTGGATTTTTGGGGTTTATTCTTTTCTCCTGCCAAGAGTGAGACTCTTTTACCCTCACTCTTGGGCATGATTTGAGTGTGTTTCTTTGAATGTGTTTAATGGGCTATGGGGTCTTTTACCCCGTTTAATGGGCTATGGGGTCTTTTACCCCATAGGGCTTCATGTGTTTTTGTGATGTGTGTTACACAGCACCGTCAGTGCAGTGACACAGGGGTGTCATAGTGACCCCCCAGTATAGACTCCATACCCTGGGACTGACTACTGTCTCCCAGGGCATGTAAAGTCACCATTGACTTTACTAGTCTTAAATTCTGAACAGAACCAGTACCAATCATCATATTGTGGACGTACTGGCTGGGGCAATTCGATTGCCCCAGGGTCTGTTAGTCGAGGGGGCACGTCTCCGTCCCCCCTGATCGAGTTTTGGCTGGTGGCAATGGATACTACTTTTTATATTCGAACGCAAATATTTTCCTATGGGATTTCCCATTGTTTTAGGCTACTATCTTTATTTAATTGTTTATGGTAGCCTCGAACATACCGCCGGTTTAATTAATATTAATTCTCCGGTTGGTATTTTTTGCCAAAACTTGATTCTAAAATGGCGTTTGTGTTCTCGTCTGTAACTCCAACCCAAGTCGAGCCCTTTGTTCCACTTTTTGGCGGGCTTCTCCACAGAAGCCCTCCAAAGTGGTGCCACTGTGTCTGGGGTACTTAGGAGGGGTGGAGGGGAATTTAGGCACCCTGGACTGAGATGCCTAGGCAACTCAAGTCGCACTCCGTCCTGATTGGCCCAAATAGTGAGCCGGCCGGCTCATCCCTTAGCATGATTAAGTGACAGCTAGGCTGAGTGAATGGGGGTTTGCTGCATAAAAGCAGGGCTTTGGGGACTGGAACTTCCGAAGTAGCCACAGGACCTAAGAATCCGACGAGGGAGAAGCTGAGCCGACCTGCCACGACACCACCACCGGTGGAGCCCTGCTGGACTGCCTCACCACTTTTCCCAACGACAGAGGAGATCTCCCGCCGGAGAGTCTTCTTCCTTTGACTGGTGGGGATAACCAGTTTCACCGTCTTTTCGCTTTCCCGACGTATCTCGTGGCCGCCTTGCCAGTGCCAAGCACACCGGCAACCGGGATACCACGTTTTACAACGACCGCGAGACAAAGGTACCACCTTTAACCGGAAAACTCAGCGGCTGGTTTCTGCCCTGGTAGTGCAACGACCTTCATCTTTCCTCCAAGTCGAGATCTTCTCTTCCCCTGGACGACAACGCAACTTGCACCTACTACCGGGAACAACTGCCACCGCTGGAGGATCCTTGCCACTTAAGGTACCGTGTCCCGCCTGGCTTCCCTTGCTACCGACTGTACGGGGTAGATTTAGCCCCCGGCTTTCGAACCTGGGTTAGTCTGGGACACCCTGGCTAAACTTTCTTAAGCCTCTCTAAACTCTTTCTGAACCCTCTGCAATACTTTCTAAGCCTAGTGTAACAGTGTGATCTTGGGCGCATTTGTGTTCTGCTCTCTCTAAGAGTGGGCCCAGCCTTTGGACTTTGGCTCACCAGTGACTTTTTGCTCTCTGCCTTGCTAACAGTGTTCTGGAATCGTAGAGTGGTGTACCTCTTCCTATTCTGTCTTTTTCCCTCCCTTTTTCACAAACTTATTAGAGTGCAATCTAGTTAAGCGCTCACCTCTGTATGAAAATAAGTGGTGTTTTACTGTGATTTTCTAAATAGGGGAAAAGGGGTGTATATATCATAATAGTAACTGTTTAGAATATTTTACAATAAGAGTGCTGGAGTGTTTCAACTGTGTTTTTAAATAAATAATTATATACTTTGATACCAAAGCTCTGGTCAGTGTTTGCTTGTATTTTTGTATCTGAGTGCCTATTGAGTATACTTTACATACTGCTTAACTCTTCTTGAGGGAAGTCCGACTGCTCAGCCACAGCTACCAGGTAAATCTGGGTGGTACAGACTGCTACCAAGTGGGTTTACTGCCAACACCTGTAGTCTTAAATCTTTTGCAGTGGTCCCTAAGGGAACTGCACAGGTTTTTGCCTAACAGGCGGTAAAAGCACAAGCAAAGCAATGATTACACATACTACTCCCATCCTCACGACACTTACTCCCGACTAGATTACTGGTTTACCTGAGCAAACACACTCCATCGAGCCGAAGAAGGCAAGATCCTCCCAAAAACCCTCTCAGACCATGCCCCGGTTCTTTTATGCCTCGCCCTCCCAGACACACCGCGTAAGCCACCCTCCTGGAGACTCAACCTCTGCATGCTTCACTACCCCGACCTCATAGAACAGCCAATAACCGACATGGTTATTAGTGGTTTTGGGAAGCCAATCTTGTCCAGGGATACACAGCTCATAAGAGCTGGGATGCATTTAAGGCTTACATAAGGGAACAGTATACATCGCAATGGGCATTCAAGCGCAAAACCTGGGGGGAGGAAATCGCCCTGTTAACGGCCGAGCTGAAAAAGGTCGAAAGGGACCATGAACTACTAACCAGAGACAAATTGCTAAAACCTCAGCTGAAAAACCTTAGCACCAAAATCAAGCAGGTCACCACCGTCGGGGCCAAAAACCCTACACCAGCTGGTCCTAATCATATTACTCCGATAGCGATAAACCCGAGGACAATGGCACTGGCCCGAACGCAGCGCCAAGCTGCCCAAACCATAACTTCGATACGGGATAAAGAGGGAGTGCTGATATTTGTAGACTCCCAAATTAACGTTCGATTCGCAGAGTTCTATAAAGACCTGTACACGGCTCCCAACGCCCCCGCAAACCCGGACATCGACCTCTTTCTGGGCTCCATTCAGATCCCAACAATCCTCCCTGGCCACATCCCTTCCCACGAAGCACGCATCACAAGCGCCATTGCTGCGCTAACAGCTGGAAAAGCGGCAGGGCCGGACGGGATTCCAATCGACCTGTATAAATAAAATGGGGGCGGATATCGCAACCCGACTGGAGGAGGCATTCAATGCAGCTGTGGACCTCTGCCGCCTTACCCAGTCAATGCTCTCTGCAAACAAAGTGGTCTTTCATAAAGCAGGGCAGGATCCCGAGCTATGTGGGTCTTACAGACCCATCTCCCTCATAAACGCGGATGCCAAGATACTGGCAAAATGTCTAGCCAGGCGCATTGAAAACAGCCTCCTGCACGTCATACACAAAGACCAGACAGGGTTCATACGTAACAGATATTCAAGCGACAATATCAGGAGGCTACTACATAGTGTAGCTGGGGACGGAGACGCAGAGTACCTAATACTAACTGCAGGTGCAGAAAAGGCCTTTGATAAAGTATAGTGGGAGTTTATCTTTAAAGTGCTACCCCGATATGGCTTTCCTCCCCACTTGGTCCAGCTGATCAAACTGCTTTATACGAGCCCCACCGCAGCAGTCACCACCAACGGCACCACCTCCCCGGCCTTTGCGTTACAATCCGGCACCCGCCAGGGATGCCCGCTTTCGCATTTGCTTTACGCATTATCCATTGAACCTATAGCGATCAGACTCCACGCAGATGGGCATGGATGGGCACCAATCAAGGGGCGGAGAAACACTGCGTGTCCCTCTACGCGGACAACATGCTACTATATGACGGTAAAGGGCACGCATCCCTCACGCACATCCGGACGCTCCTTATGGAAATAGGCCCTATGGCCGGCTATACAATCAACTGGAGCAAGTCCGAAATCATGCCATTATGCCCGGATATCCCGTGGGAACAAGGAAGAACTGCACCCTTCACCCTGCAAACGTACCATATCAAGTATCTTGGAATTAATATTAGTGCCTCACTGGACAACATTAGCGAACTAAACTATCCCAGTAAAATGACGGGTATATGTCAAGACCTAAAACAATGGAACACACTCGCCCTCTACCTCACCGGGTGTATAAACGCTCTTAAAATGAACTCATTCCACAAGCTCATATACATTGCTATGATGATCCCAGCGAGCCCAGCATTTGACTCCATGAAAGTGCTCGATAGAGCAATAACCCAATTAATTTGGAGACGGAAGAAGGCTAGAATCCGCCGTTCGGCCCTTCAAGCCGCCAAATCAACGGGGGCCTTGCGGCCCCAGTCTGCGAGCCTACCACCAAGTGGCACAGGTCTGCTGGGTAAAACGCTGGGTGGACACATCCGATTACTCCAGCTGGAGGGCAATGGAGGTCCGAATGATGGAACCTCTCAACCCCATTGAAATCATGGCCACCCCCCCACGCAAACTCCCCCCTGACCGAAATAAACACCCAATCAATCATCGGACCCACCATAGTCCAATGGCACAAACTCAGGGCGGCACAAGGGGTCCAAACCCGGTTTGCACCTCCATGGTCTTCCATTAGGGAAATCCTTACATACGGGATCACACACAAAATTCACAGCAAACAAAATCTCGAGTGGGCCGAACTACAACTAATGGACATATGTGAAGATGGACGACTCCCTTCAAGCTGGGATTGAACAGACGTGACTGGCTCCCATTTCACACAATTAGTAGCACTATACGCCAGCACATCACTCAAACACCGCTATCACCTACCCCGGCTCCCAGCGAGGCGGAAATGGAGCACCATTTAGAAAGCTTCCCGCACCTACGCATCTTCTACCTAATGGCTATTCCCAACAACCTAGGGCGCAACCTCACATTAGCGTAGTCCTGGACCGAGGATCTAGGCAACCAGATAGAAAACTCGACTATTCTGGAATGCTTTGCAGCCATTCCCCTAATCTCCACCAACCTTTAAAACAGGGACATCCAATTCAAAATCATACAGCGTTTATACTATACCCCTTCACGGATGTACCAAATGGGAATCACACACTCAAATAAATGCTGGAGGGAGTGCGGAACCCTAGGTACGATGGGCCACATCCTATGGCACTGCCCCAAACACTCAATACCGGAGGGGAGTCCACAGACAAATCGAGGGCATCAGCTGTCGCTTTCACAACCGATGTGATGCTGCTGGGGGCAGGGGCAGACGACTGGCACGAGGACCCTCTAACCCGTAGATTTATAGGGATACTGCTTTTCACAGCTATGGAAAGTACTCACCATTCATTGGAAGGAAAAGACCCACCCCCACACTCGGAAAGCACAGAACTACTAGCGAAAACCTGTAGGCTAGAATTGGCTGCTATGACCAGAAGACAAATATACAATCCCGCCAGGTTGGATAAATTCCGAGCACTCACGGACCAGTACACCTAAGGGGGAGGGAATGGACTTGTACCCGGGGAGGGACATTCAAGTAAGCACCCATGTGCACACAGACCCAGGGCACATAACTCTCCCACAATGTGGGCTTAGACAGCTATTAGTCTGGGTATGGAATCCTAGTATCCTGGAGTGCTCTCTGTAAGGCCAGGTTGAGCGCCACACCACGACTCAACTCAAGTGTGGGGGGAGGGGAGTTTGGTTTTGGTATTGACGGAATACTCGTACAACCAGACTCATCAAGTGATTATCGGAGAAGGGGAGGATAATGGACCTGCAGCGAGACGGGGGTGGAACAGTGACCAATCTACATAACCCGAGCGGGAGAGCAGGTGCTTGAGCCAGCTGGCTCCAGCACCCCCCTCAACCCCCCCATTGCCTTCCCTGAACTCTGTGTTACATTGTTTATGGCTATTATTATGTTTTGTAATGTTATGCGAAATGCCAATAAAAAAGTTTAAAATAAAATTATACTTAGAATCACTGAAATACAAACAGCAGAAATATTTACATTCTGTCTAGTTCAGCCTATAGATTTCTTTCAGTACCTTCATCAACTGGTTTAGACTTAGCACAGTCTTCGTTGCCTACATTTTCATCCAGAAATGATATTTGATGATCCAAACCAACAGATATTCCTACAAAACAAAAATTAAATGGGTTACATTAACACAAAAAAGCGATGCAATATTTGAAATACCGGAAGCTCAACATATGTACCGTCCACATCAGTATCAGAAGCACTCTAAGTACTATTCTCCGGAGACAGATCATGAGATTTGTGCAAATAACTGTTCTTTCTATTAATGAACAAAAAAAAAGGTTTATACAACAATGCAACCATGATTTATAGAATAAATCATACTCGACTGTGCATACAAATCATCAAGTAGTAAATTTGGGGACCACAAAAAGAAACAGGACTGAGGGTGAACTTAAGTTCCCATTTCCGTGAAACAGTGGTTGCTTTATTCAGGTCAGTCGATCATTGTTTTGATAGTCAAAAAGCTCTACTACACGGATTGGACATCCCAAGATCTGTTTCGCTGTCCTCTGGCATGGGAAAAGCCCAAGGCAATTACTTCTCCAAAGAAAGTTGATGCAAGTTACCCACCTCAAAATTAAATACTTTTAACCCTTTAGGTATATAACACAACATAATTCTGTGACCAGCCATCCTGTTACAATGGATTTTCAGAATCAGCCCTGTGGACAGATTCTAAGAGGCCATCCTATTCTAATAAACAAGGACAAAAACCAATGTCTAGCCAAACTATCTGGGTAGTGCGAGTGAACAGCAAGGCTTAGACAAACTACCTTTTGGCCTCCTGTACAACCTCCCTCTGTGACATTCACTTCAAATCCAAGTTTCTGTGGGAAAAGAACTGAAATAAAGCAGGCTTCAGGAGGGATGGGAGGGGAAGGGAGGAGCAGAGGTGGGATGCGTTACCGAAGATTTTATACTCTTGCTGCTTTCCCTCCATAGTCATCAATGGAGCATCCCAAGTTTTTTCCTGTGTTGTAACCAGCCCTTATTTTTGAAGTTAAGTGAAGCCTAATAATTCACTTACTTGATGAGCTCATCTGTTTTGGGGGGGGCACCTATTAGTACCTACGACCATCAGTGCATTGGTTCTTCGTTCTCCATTAAGAAATTCCTTTTTAGTTTTACAATGCACACATCTTACACGGTTCTATGTGATATTGCCAAATTTTGAAGGCAGCGCACATTAAAGAATGATTATATCATCGGTTTTGTGTGGCATGAGCACCACTTCAAGGGTGGGGAGGGGCATACACCACAGCAATGTTCCTAAAAGGCGATCCCATGCCCTCCCTCAACTTTAAATCTTGTGTTTACCCCACAAACTGCCCTTGGCTCCCCCGCCTCCTCCATCCCCCCCCCAAAAACATTCCCTCCTCATTCCCCAGACAGAGACACAAACACTTGGTCATTCCCCCACCCACTCCTTTCCTCGATGGCCACACAAACACTTACCTTCTCCGCCTCCCTTTCACGCTACATGTATATCACCTGAACATACACATACTAATTGCTCCTGCCCGCGACTTCCAGCCCGGGCACGCCGATCAGCTACTGCATGCAGTTAGTGAACTGACAATTATTTTTTTTAAATGAAAAAGATTTTTTCTGTTTGATACCCTTACAGAAAGGTATATTGTTTTTGCCTTTAACTAACTTTGTGACTGCTTGCGTTGTGTGTCCAAGAAAGGCTGGTGGCAGCAGATATTTTCCTACCATGTTTTATATATTCCCATGTTCAATTTAGCATTTTACCAATTAATGCTTTTTAGAGTGCTATATACTCCAAAACGGCCACCCTGTATTTTGGCCTTCCTGTCCTCAAGGGGTCCCGATTTGCCATATATGGTAAGCCTTTTCCCGGGAAGAGCCTCAGCTGCACCAGGCAAAGACGTTGTGTGTTTTTGTGTCTGGATGTTAAGGATGGGACGGTCTGGCCTAAGTGCATCTGTTGCGGGGCAGATTTAGGTGCCAGAGGTTATCCTTGATTAGACAGCCCCTGCAAGTTTGAATGGTGCATATCCTTAACAAGGGTCGGTTGAGGTGACCAGCTCGAAGACTGGCTACAAATAGGTTTACGGCCATTCATCAGATCATTGTTGGAGCTACGACACCTACGAATAGTAGCATCTTGCTGTAGACTCCGAAGTCATTGTTGCAGTCACCAAGCGTGGTCTTCTTCAACCTTCCAGGCAAAGCCCTTTTCCTTTGCGGATCTCCATAAGGCCTTCATCAGTGTTTCATGTCCTGGACCGGTGGGAACAACCAGCCTTGGCTCCTGCTTTTGGATACTGCACTTGGAAGTGTTCAGTAGTGTCCTGGAACGATACTGTTGGACGACCAGCTTCCTCGTAGGCGCCGTGCTGAGTTTGGATTTACGACGCCACAGACCCTCGACTTGTGAAATAAGAAGGCTGCAAACACAGTTGCATCTCTCCAGCATCAAGATAGGCCTTGCAGGAACAGCTTCCTAATTTTAACCATGGGAGTCCACTTCCACCATTTGTTGGTATGGTCCTTCCTTCATCATTCCAAGGTCATTCAGCTCTCCAGTAACACAAACCATCTCGCAAGAGTGCTCACAAGCCGGAGTTAAATCCGGGCAGCAAAAGTGACCTCTGCACCAGCATCCCCTCCAAGGGAACCAAAACACGTAGCACGGAGGCCAAGTAATTTCAGGAGACTCTGAAGTGCTCCCTACGTGATTTGGACTACCAGAGGGTGAATACGCCTACCTGTTCATACACCCCGACCTGCATAGGGTCTAAGCGATGTAAGATTCTTGCCCCATCTCTCCCTCTGGCCAAATATCCTGCTCTGAGCCTTCTCTAAGGGGTTGGATTGGGAGAGGGTCTTCTAAGAACTTTCTTCTCATGTTCTTCAACTTTGAAACACTTGCAAACTGCCTGTTGGCTTTGCCAACACTGGTTCAGATTACTTTAAAGACGTCTAGCCTCCGACAAGAGTTCTATTTGGACTTTTGACTAAGCACATTATTCCCCATTTCTTCTAGTAAGGGGAGGACTTGAAACACAATACACAACCTTAAACCTATAAGGTTCTTCTATTTTAACTCATTTCTTACTTACTGATTACTTTTCTAAATTGATTACTTACCTGTATGTTTTAAAAGTAAAGTGCCCTGTTGCGAGAGCACCCCAAAAGTGAATGTGTATATAATTGCGAAGTGCATTTACTCACACTCTATTAAAATTCCTGGTCGTCTCAAATCGTAGATCCCATCAGGGATTGAAAATATACTTAAACATGAGCAAAGATAACTTGTTTATGGATGGGATGTCTCACTTGTTTCTTTCAATATTTTATTCAAACCAAGTTTCAACATGTAATCAACAGTTATTTTTTTGCACAATCAATCGTCCTCATGTGGCAGCAAAGTATTGGAAGTAACATGTTAATTTAATGCATAAATCTTAGTTGGTTACCTGTAACTATATTTCTCCAGCATTGGTATCTTTCATCGATTCACATGTTTGAATATTCCCCATCGTCAGAATGGAATCCTCAGTGATAAAAAAAATAACTAATTTTTTTTAAATATACATCCATTCTCCCCTAGAGAATGCAAGTAAATACTCCATTGTGGCCTATGAGCCATTCCATTGTGTAGTCCCTCCACCTCACTTTGGTCCTTCATGGCCCCAACCAATGAGGTGACAGGGTTTAAGCTCCACCCCAGACAGCCATCTTCAGATTTTGAACCGTGAAAACTACAGTATGATGGGTGCTGAGCGTAGGAGCAGCCTCTCAGGGGAGGCGGGTGGGCGCATGTGAATCTATGAAAAATACCAATGCTGGAGAACTACAGTTACATGTAAGTAACTAAGACTTCTCCAGCATTGGATCTTTCATAGATTCAGATGCTTGAATAGAATACCAAGCAGTTAAAGCATGCCACCATCATATACATATATACATATATAAGCATAGATGCAGAAAAGTTATTTCTGACAAACCCTTACCATGCAGCAACACAAGGGTTACCTACTCAGGGAAAGGCGGCTGGTCCTACCTTATGCAAAGAGGTGGCGGAGAACTGCCTGTCCAACTGCAGATTCCTTGTTGGCATCTTCTGCTAGGCAGTAGTGTTTGGCGAACGTGTGCAGAGTGCTCCAGGTAGCGGCTCTGCAGATGTCCTTCAAGGGTACCCCTGCGTGAAACGCTACTGATGCCGCTCTCCCTTTGGTGGAGTGTGCTGAAGGCGATTTGGAGAGGGGGTCGCCCTTCAATTGATGACAATGGGTGATGCATAACGAGACCCATCTTGCCAGACTTTGTTTGGAGATATGCTGCCCTTTAAGCGACCAGCGAAGGCAATGAACAGCCTGTTAGATAAGCAAAACTCCTTAGTTCTCTGCAAGTAGAATTTCAAAACCCTAGTCCCATCTAGGGAATGTAAAGCTCTTTCCGCGTCTGAGATATGGTTCCGGAAGAAAGATGGTAGCACAATGCGCTCTGTGAGTGTCATTTCCTATAAGACCTTGGGCAGAAATGTTGGGTGTGTCCTCAAAATGACGCGGTCTTGCTGAAACAAAGTAAAAGGAGGTTCTGAAGACAAGGCTTGTAATTCACTGATCCTCCTGGCTGAAGTCATGGCCATCAAAAAAGCAGTTTTCCAAAATAAGAATTTTATTTCACATCTGTGAATGGGTTCAAAAGGGGGTTCCATGAGGGCCGTTAATACAGTGCTTAGGCTCCAGGAAGGAACTGATGAGGGCGTAGGAGGGCAAGTAGGCATCAACCCCTTCAGCAAGATCTTGATGGCCGGAGAGGGTAATGACTGCGCTTCTGGAGTCGTTGTGTATCCCGAAATGGCAGACAGGTGAACTTTGATGGAGGATAGGGAGAGACCTGTTTTAGCCAAATGTAAGAAGAAAGGTAGTATCTGTTCTACCGAAGCAGTAAGTGGGTTAATTGTAGATGTTTCATACCACTTGGGGAAGCGGGTCGATGTCCGCACGTAGGTGATCCTTGTCGAGGGGGCTCTAGAGGCCCTGATTATGTCCCAGCAGTCCGCCGGAAGGTTCAAGTTCAGGAGTTTGCGCTGCTCAGGAACCAGGCCTTGAGGGAGAGGTTTGCTAGGTCGTGGTGGAGGACTTTATGGTTCTGCTGAGTCAAGAGGTATTGATGTGCCTGGAGGCGAATTGGTACCAGATCGGTCGCGCCCAGTCCGGCACTATTAGGATCATGGAGCAGTCCTGCTCCTTCATTCTGCGCAGAACTCTGGTTATGAGTGGAATGGGGGGAAAGGCATAAAGGTACTTCCCTGTCCAGTCCACCGAGAATGCATCTCCTGCTGACTGATGTTCCGGGTACCTTGAGGCTTGATATGTCCTGTTCGCTCCTGTGGCAAAGAGGTCGATCTGTGGATGGCCCCATACAGAGAAAATTTGTTGGACTTCCTTTTCGTCTATCTCACATTCGTGGGATGAAGCGTACTCCCTGCTCAATTTGTCCGCTAGGACATTGTCCACTCCCGGGAGCTGTTCCGCCCTGATCTGAACTTTGTGGTGCAAGACCAATGACCATAGCAGTTGAGCTTCCTGTGATAAGACCTCTGACTTCGTGCCCCCTTGCTCGTTTGTGTAATGCATGGAGGTTGTATTGTCTGTCTGGATGGCCAGTACTTGACCTGTCACTACTGGAAGGAAAGCTTTTAGAGCCCATCGTATCGCTCTGAGCTCTAAAGCATTGATGTGGAGCTGGGATTCCTGGGCTGACCAAGCCCCTTTCGTTTGGAGGTCCACCAAGTGCGCTCCCCATACTGAAAGTGACGCATCTGTCCTCAAGAGAAGGGTAGATGTTGGTGCCTGGAATGGCATCCCTTGGAGTAGGTTCCGCAGAGTATTCCACCATCGAAGTGCTTTGTGTACCGTCGTCGGTATCTGGACTACATCTTCCTATGAACCTATTGCTTGTTTCCATTGATGGTCCAGGGCCTCCTGGATTGGTCTCATGCGAAGTCTGCAATTGGGTATGAGAAATATACATGAGGACATCATGCCCAGGTGGGATTTGAAAGTGTACCGTGGTTGTCTCTTTTTGTAGGAACAATGACGTTGAGCGGAGGATGTCTGCTACTCTGTCCGCCGCTGGTCTTACCCTAGGAATGGTGGTGTCGAACTCGGCACCCAGGAAGAGAACCGCCTTGCTGGGTACTGGGCAGGATTTTATGCTGTTTATCGAAAAACCTAACCCTTTTAGGAGTTCTATCGCTTTCGGTACTGCCAAGAGAGCTTGACTGTAGGAGCTTGCTCTCATCAACCGGTAGTCCAAATATGGAAAGACCTCAGTTCCCATCCTTCTGAGGTTTGCTGCTCGTTGCTGATTTTAGCCCGAATGGGAGTACCCGGAATTGGAAATGTAGGTCTCCTATAGCAAACCTGAGGAACTGCCTGTGGGCAGGATGAATCGGAATGTGGAAATATGCGTCTTCTTAGTCCAGAGTGGCAAGGAAGTTGTTTCTGTTCAGCCACAGTAAGACGCCTTGCAAGGATATCATTTTGAATTTGATGTGATTGATGAATGTGTTGAGTGCCCTCAAGTCCAATATTGGCCTCCATTGGACGTTCTTTTTCTTGATTAGAAAGAAACGGGAGTAGAAACCTTTTCCCTTCTGGTGATACGGAACTGGTTCTATAGCTGCTTTGCGCAGTAATTTTTTAACTTCTGCCATGACGTGTCGCAGCAAGTGAACCATGTGAGGGGTGGGAGCCAGTGAAGGAGGTTGGTCTATGAACTCTATGGTGTGACCCTTGCGGACCACCTGTAGTACCCACTTGTCCGATGTTATCGCATTCCAGCGTTGAAAAAATTGGCTTACCCTTCCCCACCCCACAGGTGTTCTACTTAGAGGGGGAAGAACCGAATGGTCAATTTTATTTGTTCTGGGCATTACTTTGGGAAGAGCCGCACCTTCCTCTCTGTGAATACCTGTTGGCGGATTGATATATGTTGCCTTGGAATGTGTTACCTTGCGACTTTTGACCATATTATCCTCTGTCTTTTGACGCTGAACCTCGAAAGGACCGAAAGGACCTTCGGTTTTTATATTTATCCTTCAAGGAACTGATGGCTCGAGCTGTGTCCGTTTTTATTCCTTTTAGGTGGTCACCTACTTTTTTGCCAAATAAGTCTTGCCCGTCGAAGGGCATGTCCAAAATGTGTGCCTCCACTTCAGGCCTGAAATTTGTGGCCTTCATCCATACCCGTCTCCTTAGGACCGTGCCGTGGGCCATTTGTCTGAAACCTGACTCAGACACAGACTGCAGCGTTGATCATGTGGTCTGAAGGAACAAGTTACTTACCTGTAACTGTTGTTCTCCAGCATGGGTCTGGCATGGATTCACATGCTCATGAATATTCCCCGTCGTCAGGCTGGGAATCCTCGGTAAAGAAAAAACCAGTATCAGTTTCGTTTCTGATCTGTCTTTCGTAGTAATAACCAATCACTGGTCTCTGCGTCATACTGACCACAGCCAATGACTGCCCTCTACCTAAGCACCGCCTCTGGCAGCCATCTTCAGATTTGGAAGCACGTGAAGTGGCAGTATGACCAAGTGAAGAGCCGCAGAGGGGTAGGTGGGAGGGTTCGCATGTGAATCCATGCCAGACCCATGCTGGAGAACAACAGTTACAGGTAAGTAACTTGTTCCTTCTCCAGCATGGGGTCTGGCATGGATTCACATGCTCATGAATAAAGAATACATAGCAGTACACACATGCACAACCACGGGAGGTGGCAAAGGCTCAACATTAAGCATCACATAAACTCAACATTAAGCATCTTACCTCCTCACCAGGCTCACCTCAGGCGAACAGGTTGCGCAGCACTGCTTGGCCGACTCTGGACTCCTCCCTGGAATCCCGGTCGACGCAGTAGAATTTCGTGAAGGTGTGCGTCGACCTCCACGTAGCAGCCCTGCATATGTCCAGCAGGGGCGCACCAGATAGGAACGCCGTGGTAGCTGCGATCGCTCTGGTGGAATGGGCTCTCGGACGGCCAGGCAGCGGTCGGTTTGCCAACCGGTGACAGCACATGATACAGCCGGAGAGCCATCTGGAGATGGAAGCCTTCGAGAGAGCCTTCCCCTGATTGACAGGTCCAAAGTTCACAAAGAGTTGTGACGTCTTCCGAAAACCCTTCGTGCGGTCCACGTAGAACTTCAGCGCTCTAGCTACATCCAGCGAGTGCAAAGTCCTCTCAGCCGGCGACGAAGGCGACGGGAAAAACACAGGTAACACCAAGGGTTCGTTGAGATGGAAGTCCGACGGTACCTTGGGCATGAAGGAGGGGTGCGTCCTGAGCACTACCCTCGTGTCGTGGAAAGTCAAGTACGGGGCCTTGCAGGAAAGGGCCTGGATCTCTCCCACTCGTCGTGCGGAGGTGATGGCCACAAGAAAAGCTGTTTTCCACGATAGAAACTTCAACGGGGCCGAGTGCAGAGGCTCGAACGGAGGTCCCATGAGCTTGGTCAGCACCACGTTGAGCTCCCACGCCGGGGCCGGAGCCTTCACCGGCGGGAACGATCTGAACAGTCCCTTCATGAACTCTTTCACCAGACGATGAGACCACAAGGACGTCCGGCCCGTGGTTCTGGTGTATCGGGAGATCGCAGCAAGATGAATCTTGATGGACGCGTGTGCCAGACCAGCTTTGGCCAGCGTCAGCAGGTACGGCAGTACTTGGGGAGCCGTAATCCGTAGAGGGTTAATCTTCTGTGCGTGGCACCAGACAGAGAACCTCTTCCATTTGTGTCCGTAGCATTTAAGAGCCGAGGACGCCCTGGCCTTTGCAAGAACCTCTCTGCAATCGGCCGGTATGTCGTATCCTCCAAACTCTAGCGCTGCAGGAGCCAGGCCTGCAAGTTCAGCGACTTCGGGTCGTGGTGGAGGATGGCGCCTCCTTCCCTGGAGAGTAGATCCTCGTCCGCCGGCAGCTTGATCGGCGGGGACGCTGACAAGTCCAGAAGGTCCGGGAACCATATCTGCCTCGGCCACGCAGGTGCGATGAGGATCATCCTGCACCGTGACCTCTTGAGCTGGTTGATGAGCCGGATTAGCAGAGGCAAGGGAGGGAACGCGTAGAGGAACAGGCCCTCCCAGGGGAACGAGAAAGCATCGCCCATGCTCCTCGTCTGGGGAAACCTGCTGGCGAACCTCCGGCACTTGGTGTTCGTCGCCGTCGCGAACAGGTCGATCTGGGGTGTGCCCCACCGTCGGAAGAGGCGATCCACCAGATCCTGCCGTAGCTCCCACTCGTGGCACGAGCGCAGCTCCCTGCTGAGTGAGTCGGCGATGGTGTTTTTTATCCCTGCCAGATGAAACGGCACCAGAAAAATCCCTTGGGCGACGGCCCAATGCCACAGGTCCTGCGCCTCCTTGGACAGCGCCGGGGACCTGGTTCCGCCCTGTTTCCTGATGTAAAACATGGTGGTGGTGTTGTCGGTGAAGATCCTCACCACCTTGCCCTTGAGGGACGGAAGGAAGGACCTGAGGGCCCAAAACACTGCACGGAGCTCCAGGACGTTGATATGTAGGGACTTCTCCGTCGGGAGCCAGAGTCCCCTTGCGTGCAGATTTTCGGTGTGCGCTCCCCACCCTTCCAGGGAGGCATCCGTGGTCACAGTCTCCTGGTGGGCTGGGGTCTGCAAGTCCATGCCCGCCGTCAGATGCGCGCGGGTGCCCCACCACCGTATCGCTCGTCGGAAACTCTCGTCGAGCTTGATCCTTTCCTCGAAGCTGCCCGTCGTCTGGATCCAGCGCGCATCCAGGAATTCTTGCAACGGGCGCATCCGGAGCCTGCACATGGGAATGAGGTAGATGCAGGAAGACATCATCCCGAGGAGGGACTTGATGGACCTCACTTTGGCCGCGTCGGCCACCAACATCCGTTGCACCTTGCCCAAGATGGTCCTGGTCCTCTCCTCCGACGGGGAGGCCAGAAGGGACACTGTGTCGAGCCTCGCTCCCAGAAACAGTGCGACTTGCGCGGGCACCAGGTGGGATTTGGCGTAGTTCACGGAGAATCCCAGGTCCGTGAGGAGTTGGACGGTCCTTGCCGTGTGGACCACGGCGAGCTCCCTCGTCTTGGCGCGGATGAGCCAGTCGTCCAGGTAGGGGTAGACGTGAATCCCCTCGCGGCGCAGCTGCGCCGCCACCGGTGCAAGGCACTTGGTGAATACCCTGGGTGCCGACCGTAGTCCGAAGGGAAGGGCTTTGAACTGGTAATGACGCCCTTGGACCACGAATCTGAGGAATTTGCGGTGCCCCTTTAGGATGGGAATGTGGAAGTAGGCATCCTCCAAATCCAACGACGATAGGAAGTCTCCTTCCTCCAGCTGACCCAGGACGTGCTGGAGGGTGACCATCCGGAACTTCTGCGCCTTGATGAACTTGTTCAGACGTCGCAGGTCTAGGATGGGGCGCCATCCTCCCGTCTTCTTCTTCACGAGGAAGTATCTCGAGTAGACTCCGGAGCCCCGAAGCCTCTTTGGGACGAGTTCGATGGCGCCCTTTCTGAGCATCGCCTTTACCTCCAGGAGAAGTTGAGGGACGTGAAGTTCTTTCCTGGCCACGGGGGGGACGCGCGGGCACCTTCTTTGAAACTCGAGCGCGTGGCCCCGGGCCAGGGCGTCCAGCACCCAACGGTCGGTGGAGATGGACTCCCACACGCTGACGAAGCCCGCCAGCCGGCCTCCCACCGGGGTGCTTCGGTGGGGGCCCGACCCCACGGCCGGTTCAATCCTGCTTGGACGCGGCCTTGCCGCCATGACCTCCTTGGCGACGACGGCGGGGTCCGCTAGACTTGCCTCGTCCTCTGTAGGCCTCTTGCGACGACGAGCGGGCCGCTTGACGGTAGGAAGCGAAACCGCCGCCGGAACCTTTGGAGGCGCCCTTGCCTCCGCCGCTCCGAAAGGGCGTCCGTCGTTGCAGGACTCCAAGGGCCCGGGCCGTCTCCGTATCCGCCTTGATGGCCTGAAGGGAATCGTCCACTGTCTTCCCAAACAGGTTGTTCCCGTCGAAGGGCATGTCCAGGACTCTGGTCTGGACGTCCTGCCGGAAGTCCGTAGCTTTGAGCCATCCACGACGTCGAAGGCAAACGCCGTTGCCCAGCTGGCGGAACCCAGTGTCGGCGATGTCCGTCGCCACGGTGATGGCGTGGTCCGAGGCCACCTCACCTTCCTGCAGGATCTCAAGGGCCTCCGCCCTCTTGTCGTCCGGCAGAAAATCCAGCAGGGGAGCCATCTTGTACCAGAGCTCCCTGTCGTAGCGGGCCACGATAGCCAAGGCGTTGGCCGCTTTAATCGTCGTCGCTGCCGACGAGATGACTCTACGCCCCATAGTATCCAATTTCTTTCCCTCGCCGTCCGGCGGGGAAGTCGATGTGGAGGCCGCACCCCCCCCCGCTTTCTTCCTGGCTGCCGCGGAGACGACGGAGTCCGGGGTAGGCTGCGCCCGGAGGCATAGGGGGGCCGTGTCCGGGGCCCGGTACTTTTTCTCGTACCGGTCTCTTCTAGCTGGCGTCGTGGAAGGGTTCTTGAGGAGGGAAAGGCCCTCATCCCAAATGTCGTCCAACAGAGGCACTGCGAGGACCGTCTTCCTCTTGGCCTCGCGCCGCTGATAAAGGAAGCCTTCCTTTTTCTTCTCCTCAGGGCAGAGTTGGAAAAGCTCGGAAGCCCTGGAGATCATGGAGTGGAAAGATCCGATCTCGTCGGGCGGAGAGGCCCTGGTGGGAGGCGACGACGGAAAATCCTCGTCGTATGCCTCGTCGTCCGTACCCGTCGCTGCCGTGTCAGTCCCCGTATCCTCCCCTCGGGTGGACGGGGAGGAGGGCTGGAAGGGGCGCGACGGTTGAAAAGGAGGTGGTGGATGGATCCTTCTTTTCTTGGTAGGGGGAACACCAGAAGGTCCCGGTTCTGGATCCCCCGACGGGAGAGGTTCCTCCGTCGGTAACGGTAGCCTCGTCCTTATCTCGGAGCATAAGGACTGTATGGCCAACAAAATGGCCGCCGAGTTGTCTTGCGGCGCTGGCAGAGGGGAATCCGACGGGCGAGCAGGGGCCCCGTCGGTATCCTCGACGATGTCGTCGTCGTCACCTGCGTCGGGGTCCATTCCGACGGGCTGGCCTTCTTCCACGCCTAGGCCGTGGCTTAAGACCTCGATCAGCTCCTCTTCTGAGGTTGAGGCCGACTCTACGACGACGCCCTGCCCCCCCTTCTTCCCCACGGGGGGTTTCACGGGGGTCCTATCGATGGGCACAAAGGAAGACTCCCTCCGAGGAGGCAGGGAGATTCTGGGCCCTGAGGTCGCCACCACTGGTGCAGCCACCACAGGCTGAGCCAGGGCCGCCGCGACCGTTTCGATAGAGGGCTTGGTCGGATGGATCAAGGCCTTCACCACCTTAGGTGCGCTCACCGCCTTATCCTTGAGGGAGGGGGCACTGCCACGCTCCTCCTCTGCCTTAGAGCTCGACCGGGGCCTCTCCAGGAGCTTCGCCGGGTGCTCGGCCTTCCTCTTACCCGACCCAGAGCGTTGGCTCGTGGTTGATGGTGCCGGGGAGGGTGCGCCCTGCCTGGCGCCCGTAGAGCCCGACCGTTCGGCGCTCCCGGTGCCAGCGGACTCGCGGTGCTTGGCCTTATGTTGGGCCCCCGTCGCCGGGGCGCCCTCAAAGGTCTTAGAAGACCGCTCGGATTTCTTCTTCTTCTCGCCAGACGGGCTCTTACCCTCCAGCCAGTTGGCGAGACGTTGATGGCGGTCCTTCATGGTCCGTTCCGACATGTTGCCGCAAAACGCACAGTCCTTCTCCACGTGCGTCTTGTCCTCATGAAGGCAGTAAAGGTAGAAAGAGTGTTCGTCCTCCTTGAAGACGTTCTGCAGCTGGCATCCAGGGCAGACCCTGAACAGCTTTCCGGGCGTCGAGCTTCCCTTCTCCTGGGCCATCTCCGAGACCGGGCCTGAGAAGCTTTTGGAGTCCTCCGAAGTGTAGCTCGACGAAATCTTCACCCTTGAGGGGCACAGATGAATCCGACACGGGTCCCCGTTGATCGGATGTAGGATCGGTGGAGCTTGAGGCTCTTTTGACCGAAAGAATCGAAGTTTTTTGTAAAAAGCGCGAAAAAATAGCACTAACGCTCGAGAGCAATAGCACGAGGATCCCAACACATGAACGTGCGGTAAAAATCTGAAGATGGCTGCCAGAGGCGGTGCTTAGGTAGAGGGCAGTCATTGGCTGTGGTCAGTATGACGCAGAGACCAGTGATTGGTTATTACTACGAAAGACAGATCAGAAACGAAACTGATACTGGTTTTTTCTTTACCGAGGATTCCCAGCCTGACGACGGGGAATATTCATGAGCATGTGAATCCATGCCAGACCCCATGCTGGAGAAGTGTGTTTTTGCCCCGGTAGCATTTCTTACCGCGGATACGAACTGTCAAAGTGATCGCAATTGTATTCACGGTAACGTGTTCCGTTTCGTAACACCGGTGCATTCGAACACAGGGTACTTACCTCGAATAATACTGTACAAAGTGAATTGGTTAGTTGTAGTATATTTTACGTGTGGTTTTTGAATTTATAGAAGTGTCGTGTTGATAACAAATGGTTTAAAAATAAATGTACTTATATTTTTTACCTAAAAACTTGCGTCAGTGCTTGCTTGAGTCACAGCAATTGTGGTCCCTTTGTGTAATCTCTGCTACTGCTCATATACTCTTGAGATAAGCCTGGCTGCTCCGCTACTGCTACCACTCTAACATAGTACCAAAGGCTTGTGCCAAAGGTAAAACTTGTATTGCCACCTGTAGTCTTAATTGTGTGTAGTGGTCCCTAAGGGCACTGCACAGGATTCTGCCTAACAACTATGCCCAGACAAAAGGTCATCAGAGACGTCAGGATGCACAGGCAAGCCCATCTCCTGATCAGACAGCTCAAAAACAGGCCTCACAGACTTACTGTGAGCCTTCCTCAGAGGTTCCACAGCCCTCAGGGGCACCTCTGGCAAATCCTCCACAAACGGCGTTGAGGACGCTGAGTGAATCGGCGTCGACGACTTCATCAAGGGCGGAGCCCAGAGAAAGTCCTTCAACGGAAACGCGCCAACGGCGTCAACGACTTCAAGGGCGGTGCATCGAGATCGTCCTTCTACGGACACAGCGCTGATGGCGTCGACGCCTTCTTCGAAGGCTTCACAGGTTTCGACTGTCTTGATGCCGTTGAGGACCTGGACCTGGCACGGTTATGGTGATCTCCCTTGTCGGATCGGGACCTCGACGGCTCCTGATGATTGCGCTGACCTCCCGAGCACAAAGGCGTGCGAGTGGTGGACCGAGCCCGTTCCCTGCCGGCTTCTTTCGGAGGCGCAGATGGGACTGTGCCTTCTGACTGAAAAATCGCTAACATCTGCTGGCGGAATGAATCCCATTCGGCCGGCGACAAAGACTTGGTGGGACAAGTCAATCGTCTGGCGGAGTCCTCCTCCGACGAGGACAGGGAAGGCGACCGGTGACGGTGCTTCCTAGAATGCCTCGAGGCCGAGGAATGGCGGGAACCACTCCTAGACCCAGACCCCCTGGATTTTCGCCGATGAGGAGAGTCGCCCCTCGAGTCATCGGTCGAAAGCCCAGTGGACTTCGATTTACAGGGCTTGGACCCCCTACCTACCTTTAATTTCCACTTACGCTCCAGCAAGGCCTTAGACGTCCGGGACTGGCAGTCCTCGCAGTCGTCGGTGGCGTGGCTTTCGCCGAGGCACCAGAGGCAGGTGTCGTGCGGGTCCGTAATGGACATTTTCGGCCCGCAGTCCTGACACTTCTTAAAGACCAGCCACGGGGTAGTAGAGGAAGATGAAGACATTGTTCGAAGAGAAGAATCGAGCACGCCGAGATTCCGAAGCAAACACGTGTGCGGAAAAAAACCGAAACGAGGCTACGGGCGTCGTGCGTCCTATATATAACATCTAGTGACGTCGACAATGTCCCTCGACGGAGGCCCTCGAGGGACATTGGATCGAAGCAGGACGCCCTCTGCCAAAAATGTTCCGAAGCAGCACAGCTGTGGACACTACCTGTCATAGATCTGGAATACGTCGGAGGACGCAATCCCCTCGAACCGACTTTTACAAACGAAAGGGAGTAGGGCTATGTATGCACAGTCCCAACAATGTGTAGACCTAAAGACATATGGAGCCCATTCCGTGACTGCATGAATAAGGAATAATGCTGAACCAGAAACATGTTGACGCTATATTGCAGTAACAATGTACTGTTAAGTGCATCCTGGAATCAAAAATTATGTAAAAGCATAATGGGACAAATATGTCTGTAAGGCATGATGATAAAATGTACAAGCTATGCTATGTTGTTCTAGCTGTAGCCCAAAGCAAATAAGTTAAATATATAATACATTACTTGCCGTAATCGTATTCCTGATGCTTGTATCTGCTTAGATTCACATGATGTGCATAGGCCGACATCTAGTGGAAGCTGCAGAGTATTACAGTTGTTGTTTTCGAAACGGGACGTCGACAGGGCATGCCAGTAATACTATCCCTAGTGTGACATCCACTGTACCCATGATCCCTCACGCGTCGAGGTCCCTCAGATTGTTATTTTTCTGACATGAGCTGTAGTGTGAATACAGTTCTATCCACGCAGATACGCATCAGACAAGCTCATAAGCATCCATGCGCCTTCTCTCCGAGGGGAGGAAGGGTGGGTCACATGTGAATCTAAGCAGATACAAGCATCAGAAATACGCGTACGGTGAGAAATGTATCCCTTCTGAGGCTTGTGGAATCTGCTTAGATCACATGCTGTGCATAGATTAGCGAGCAGTGTTAGAAGGAGGTGGGATGTGAGAAGGTTCATGAGCAAATAAATGTCTTACAACCGCTTGTCCCACTTGTGTATCCGTTTTGGAATGAGTGTCAAAGCAATAGTGCTGAGTGAAAGTATTAATAGAGCTCCATGTAGCTGCCTTGCAAAAACTATCTAAGAGGACATTTGCAATAAAAGCCATGGTGGCTCCTGTGCCTCTAGTGGAGTGAGCCCTGGGCGTAAAAGGCAGTGTTTTATCTGATAGGTAATAGCACAGTTGGATACATCTGACTATCCACCTAAAGATGGCATTTTTCGGAATGCGGACACCTTCTCTGCCTGGCGCTGTGGAGACAAACAATTGATCTGTTTTTCTTGGCGGTCTGGTCTTGTCTACGTAGTAGAGGACCACCCTCCTCACATCTAGTGTGTGGAGTTTTACCTCAGCTGAGCTGTTGGGTTCCTGGAAGAAAGCCGGTAGCTCAATTGACTGGTTTACATGAGATTTGGAGATGAATTTAGGGAAGAACCTAGGGTGAGTACGTAAAACCAGCTTGTTTTTGTGTACAACAAAGAAAGGATCCTGCACTGACAACACTTGGATTCACTGACCCTTCTTATGAAAGTAATAGCCACTAAAAAGGCATTTTTATAAGTCAGGTGTTTGAGACTAGACTTGTGCATAGGCTCAAAAGGGGCTCCCATGAGTTCAGCGTGTACCACATTGATTTCCCACCATGGCGGCGGGTTAGAAATTGGAGGGTGGAGTCTCTTTACTCCTTCAATGAATGCTTTGATGACTGGTACTTTCCACCATGAGATCATCTTATGAGAGGTCGTGTAGGCTGACAATGCTGCCAGGTGGACCTTTAGGGAGTTAAATACAAACCCTGCATCTAGCAAATGGAGTATACAAGTTAGAATGTGGGATGGAGTACATTCTATGGGGCTGATTTGTTTAGTCTGGCACCAAATTGCAAATCTTCTCCATTTGTCAAAATAACAGTGCCTAATGTTTGGTTTTCTTGATTCTTTCAAGACATCCATGCATCTCTGTGGCTGGTTAAGATGCCCGAACTCTATGACCTTAGGAGCCATGCTGCCAAGTTCATTGAGTGCATCTGCGGCTGCACTGTTAGTCCCTCGTGCTGTGTGAGTAGGTTGTACGGGCATGGGAGTTTGATGGGATCGCACATCGCCAGTCTGGGCAGATGTGGATACCATGGTTGTCTTGCCCACATAGGAGCAACTAGGATAAGCGTCATTGGTTCCTTGTGTATCCTGTTCACCACTTTCCTCGTGAGAGGGGTTGGTGGAAAAGCGTAGGCAAATATCCCTGACCAGTTCATCCATAGGGCGTTCCTCTTGGAGCCTGGCTGGGGGAACCTGGATGTGAAGTTTGGGCCTTGACTGTTTTTGCTTGTGGCGAATAGGTCTATTGTGGGGAAACCCCACTGAGAGAAGAGGTGTTCTACGACGTCTTTGTGTAGTATCCATTCGTGTTCCTCTGGAAGGGGATCTCTGCTCACAGAGTCTGCTAGCGAGTTGAATTCCCCCGGAACATGCTCTGACGACAGGAACATCTTCCGTTTGAGTGCCCATTTCCAAATTCGCTGCCCAAGTGTGGTCAGATTTGGAGAACGTGTGCCTCCCTGTTTGTTGACATAAAACATTGCTGTAGTGCTGTCTGTCAGGATCTGCAAAGATTGGTTCATTAAATGGGATTCGAATGCCCAAAGGGCTTTCAATACTGCCAGAAGCTCTAGCAGATTGATGTGGTTCTGAGCTGCAGTGCGAGACCACAGACCCTGAGCTGTGTGGGGATGACAGGTAAATCTTCCGTTTGAGTGCCCCTTTCCAAATTTGTTGGGCAAACCTGGACATATTTTGAGAACGTGTGCCTCCCTGTTTGTTGATATAAAACATTGCATTTGTGCTGTCTGTAAGGAACTGCAGTGACTGGTTCGATAAGAGGGGTCCAAATGCCCGAAGCGCTCTGAATACTGCTAGAAGTTCCAGCAGATAGATGTGGTTCTGAGCAACCTTGGGAAACCAAAGACCCTGAGCTGTGTGGTGAAGGTAGTGAGCTCCCCACCCTGTTAAGGAGGAGTCTGTTGTGACGACGGCCTGAACCTCTGGGTCGTAGAAAGGTTTCTTTAGTGATCCCTCTGCTCAAAAAGCCCTTGTTGGACCCCGAAGTGATGGCCACCTATCGCCCCATTTCACTTCTGCCATTCTTGATGAAGGTATTGGAGGCACTGGTATCCCCACTGCTATCCACATTTCTGGAATCTTCACAGTTTGATTCATTTCAATCTGGCTTCCGGCCTGGTAGAGGCACTGAATCTGTCCTTAACTCTGTGTTGGATGACTTAATGCGTCTTGTAGATCAGGGCGGTGTCGGAACAGTACTACTGTTGGATCTGTTGGCTGCGTTCGACACCGTCGACCATTCTCTTATCTCCCGGCTCTCGGAAGCCGGCAATTCTGGTCAAGTCCTCAAATGGTTCATACCTTTCCTCACTGGTCATTCCCAGTCAGTCTCCCTCCCTCCCTCAGTTTTGCTCTGCCCCTCCCTCTCTCTCTCTCTCCTGTGGAGTCCCCCAGGGCTCGGCGCTCTCCCCCATTTTGTTCAATATTTACATAAAATATCTTTTGTCTCTTATTGAATCTCATGGGTTCCGCTTCTACTCATACGCCGATGACACCCAGATACTGGTCCGCCTGGACCCGACTAAACCTGAAACAGCTAACAGCCTTAAAACATTTCTGGAAGAATTCGGTACATGGATGTCGCTGAACTGGCTTAAACTGAATGGTACCAAGACCAAGGTCCTGGTTGTGGGCACATCTACACCTCAAGTCTTCTGGACAGCCGATTTCTGGCCTTCTTCACTGGGCCCTATTCCTGTTCTTTCTGTTAGGAACCTGGGAGTACGGTTCTCTGCCACTCTGACCATGGATGAGCAGGCCGGACCGGTCTGTAAATCAGGCCATTTTAAACTTAGAGTTCTCCAGAAAGTCCTCCCTTTTATTCCTTCGGCCAGCCATGCACCTGTAGGGGGTTCCCTGCTCCTCAGCGTGCTGGACTACTGTAACTCATATGTAGCCCAACTCGGCGTCTACAGTTACTCCAGAACGCTGCTGCCCGTTCTATCATCCGTCCGCCTTCTGGAGCCCATATGGCCCCCTTGTTGCGACAATTGCACTGGCTCCCTGTTGCCCAGCATATTCTTTTCAAATCCATCTGTATAGTACACCAGACCTTCTACGGACTGGGAGCAGAATATCTGCAAATAAAGTTCACTCCCTACCAACCCACTCGCACGATTTGCTCTTAAACCACCCGGCAGGTGGCGGTGCCCCGTTTCAAGCTGGCCTGTAAGGGTGGCCATGCTTTCTCAGTCGCCGATGCAAGGGCATGGAACGACCTTCCCATTCATTTTCGCGACACCTCCAATCATCTTGCCTTCCGTTGGAAGTTTAAAAACCCTGCTTTTCTAATTTCTATGCTGCGGTACTCACGCCTTGCCTCCTCAGGGCCAAAATGTCCTTGGGTGTACGTGTGCTCATACAAATATCTTTAACATAACAATGTTAGATTCTCTCTCGTTCATCAGCAAAGATTCTGTACTAGTATTGTACTAGTGTTGGCAAAACGACCACTAGATCGTCCCATTGACTACTTGCCTGAGACCACTGTTTCCCCAACCACTCCTGCATGGGCCGCAGGCGCGTGTGGGGAACCAGGTAAATGCAAGATGCCATCATGCCTAGCAAATGCATTGTTTTGCGCACCATTATTTGGCGACTGGCAGCAACAAATTTGTGATATAAGCAGATTCCACAAGCCTCAATATGGGATACATTGCTCACTGTAATCGTATTTCAGATTAACATGCTGTGCATAGGCCGACATCTAGTGGAAGCTGCGGAGTATTACAGTTTGTTTTTCGAAACTCGAAAAAGGGCGTCGACACAGGGCGTGCCAGTAATACTATCCCTAGTGTGACGTCTACTGTACCCATGATCTCTCACGCGTCTAGGACCCTCAGATTGTATTTTTTCTGACATGAGGTAGCATGAGGAGTAGTGTGAGTACAGATAATCCAAGCAGATTGAGAGAAGGCAAATGGATGCTTGTAGTCTTACCTTTCTGAGGGGAGGAAGGGTGGGTCGCATGTGAATCTAAGCAGATGCAAGCATCAGAAATACGATTACGGTGAGTAATGTATCCCTTCTGAGGCTTGTGGAATCTGCTTAGATCACATGCTGTGCATAGATTAGCGAGCAGTACCTGAAGGAGGTGGGATGTGAGAAGGGTCATGAGCAAATAAATGTCTTAGAACCGCTTGTCCCACTTGTCTTGGAATGAGTGTCAATGCAGTAGTGCTGAGTAGAAGTGTGAATAGAGCTACAAGTAGCTGCTTTGCAAATGGTGTCAAGGGGTACATTTGCAATGAAAGCCAGAGTGGCCCCAATGTGGGCCCTAGGCGTGAAAGGCAGAGTTTTTTCAGAAAGTGAGTAACACAGCTGGATACAGTTAATAATCCACTTAGAGATGGCACCTTTAGAGACGCGATCCCCCTCTCTGCCTGTAGCTACGGAGACAAACAGCTGATCTGTTTTCCTTAGAGGTCTGGTCTTGTTTACATAGTAGAGGACCGCCCTACGCACATCTAGTGTGTGTAGTTTCACCTCAGCCGAGCTTTGTGGGTCTTGGAAGAAAGCCGGAAGCTCGAGGGACTGGTTCACGTGGAATTTTGAAATAAACTTAGGTGAGAACCTAGGGTGTGTGCGTAAAGAACAAGTTACTTTCTTACCTGGTAACGTTCTTTCGATGGGATGGTCCGACGACGTATTCCATATCTATGACATGTAATCACCACATGCTGCTTCGGAAACTTTTTTCGGCGTCTGCGTCGATGACGTCGATGCGCCGTCGTCGAGGGCCTCCTCCGACGTCCGACGTCATCCGATGTGATAAGTAGGACGCACGACGCCCGTAGCCTCAGTTGTAGTTTTTTCCCCCAGAACGTGTGACACTAGTCAACTGCCAGTCAGAGACAAAGCCTTGCGGAACGTAAGCTGCAATCGCAAAAGAAATTCTGCAGCGGGGAAGGCAGGGCGGGAGCGATATGGAATACGTCGTCGGACCATCCCATCGAAAGAACGTTACCAGGTAAGAAAGTAACTTGTTCTTCGAGGGGATTGGGTCCTCCGACGTATTCCATATCTATGACAGACTCCCAAAGCAGTACCAGAGCAAGGAGGAGGGAAAGAATTTAGAATCAAAATTTAGAATAGCCAATCAAATAGCAGAGCAAAGGACCGCCTTGCCAAAGGCCAGATCCTGTGCTCGGATGGAATCGAGGGAATAGTGACGTACAAATGTATGTACTGAAGCCCAGGTGGCTGCATCACAGATGTTGCGAATAGGAACACCCCTCTGCAGGGCAGTAGACGCAGCCATACCCCTGGTAGAATGGGCCCGCAAGCCAGCCGGTGGGTCCTTACCCGCCAAGCGGTAGCACTCCGAGATGGCCAAATAATCCAGCGAGACAAAGTCTGTTTCGTCACAGCTTGCCCCAAACGCTTTCCAGCGTAACCAATAAAGAGTTGATCGTCCACTCTGACCCGGGACATGCGTGAAACATAAAAGCTTAAAGCTCTCCTAGGATCAAGCCTATGGAGCCTCTCCTCTTCCTTACCAGGATGCGGAGGAGGATAGAATGCCGGAAGAACAACCTTCTGGGCCAAATGAAATTCCGTCACTACCTTCGGAAGAAAAGAAGGACGAACTCTAAGGACCACCCTGTCCTTGTGAAATACAGTGAAGGGTGGCTTAACTGAAAGTGCCTGTAACTCACTCACTCTGCGAGCGGAAGTAACCGCAACTAAAAACACAGTTTTCAGAGTTAACCTCAAAGGGCAAGAATGTAAAGGCTCAAACGGAGCACCCATAAGAAACTTAAGAACAAGGTTTAAATCCCAACCGGGCACCAGGAAAGGTGATGGAGGGAACACATTAGTGAGCCCTTTCAGAAACTGTGAAATTAAAGGGATTTTAAAGTAAGAACACTCTTCAGACGAGCGCTTAAAGATGGACAGCGCCGCCAGGTAACCTTTAATGGTACCCACTTGCAAGCCCCTGTGGGCCAAAGAAAGTAAAAAGGACAGAACCATGGGGATGTCACATGCAAAAGGATCCACATTCTGAACTCTGCACCAGTCGCAGAACTTACGCCAACGGCAACGGTACAGAGACTTTGTTGCTGGCCTTCGAGCCGAAAGCAACACCTCCATCACGTCTTCAGGGAGGTCCCAATCCCTATACCTCAACCTTTCAGAAGCCAAGCGTGAAGGTTGAGGGATCTGACCTCTGGATGGAGAACCTGACCCCCCTCCCGTGAGAGCAGATCGTCTCGGTAGGGAAGACGACGCGGAGGGCAGATGGACAAGTCGAGAAGGTCCGGGTACCACGTCCTCCGAGCCCACGCCGGAGCAATGAGGATCATCCGGGAACCGAACTTCCGTAACCTCCGCAGCACTTGCGAGATGACGGGGACTGGAGGAAACGCGTACAGCAGCGGGAATGACCACTCCACCACGAACGCGTCTCCTAAGGCTCCTTTTGGAGGAAATTCCCGCGAGCAAAACCTTTTGCACTTCCGGTTGACACTGGAGGCGAAGAGATCCACTTGAGGGGTCCCCCAAAGGGCGAAGATCTCGAGGAGAATCTCCTGAGCCAACTCCCACTCGTGAGAGATCGTGCTCTGCCTGCTCAGAGCGTCCGCCGTCACGTTTTTCGTTTCCGGCCAGATGAACTGCCGAGATCGAAACTTCCTGCTGGATGGCCCTGAACTCGAGCTGCATCGCCTCCCTGCACAGAGGAAGTGACCCTGCCCCCCCCCTTTTTGTTGAGGTAGTGCATGGCCACTGTGTTGTCCGTCAGGATCAGGACACTCTTTCCCCGCACAGTCGGCAGAAAAGCCTTCAGGGCTAGCCTGACTGCCCTCAGCTCCAACAGATTGATATGGAGTCTGGACTCCGACGGAGACCAACGACCGCTGACTGTCAGCCCGTTGGCATGAGCTCCCCAAACCGTGAGGGATGCATCCGTCACGATCGTCACCTCCGGCCAGGGAAGCCAAAATGGAGCCCCCTTCATCAAGTTGCCTTCGACGGCCCACCACAGAAGGTCCCGGGGCGACCGAGGGCGGCACCTGAACCGGGTCCGACATCCTGCCGGAGGACTGCGACCATTCCGTCTTGAGCGCCCACTGCAAAGATCTCATCCGCAGGCGAGCCTCTGGCACCAGAAGAATGCAGGATGCCATGAGGCCGAGCAACCTCAAGAACTCGAACGCTGGGAGCGTCTGGGCATGCTGAAACTTGTGCACCATCTGCTGAATGTGAAGAGCCCTCACCTGGGGAGGAAAACACTGCCCCAGGGAAGTGTCGAGCACTGCTCCGATGTACTGGAGCCACTGTGTTGGCGTCAAATGCGACTTCTTTAAATTGAGGGAGAAGCCCAGCCTGTGAAGGGAGTGGCAGGTGACGGACAGATGATCCAGGACTTGCTCGGGAGAGCTCCCCCTGATCAACCAATTGTCCAGGTAGGGGTAGACGTGAATCCCCCCTTGCCTGAGATGCGCTGCCACCACTACCATGAGCTTGGTGAAAACCCTCGGGGCGGAGGTCAATCCGAACGGCAGGACCCGAAACTGAAAGTGCGAGTCGCCAACCGCGAACCTCAGGTACTTCTTGTGCTTGGGATGGATCGGCACATGGAAGTAAGCATCCTTGAGGTCGAGTGACACCAACCAGTCCTGAAGCTGAAGGGCCTGGAGGACTTGAGAGAGAGTAACCATCTTGAACTTGTCCTTCCTGAGGAGTTTGTTCAAACCGCGCAAGTCCATGATGGGTCTCAATCCCCCGTCTTTCTTCGAAATCAAAAAATAAGGGGAATACCATCCTTTGTTCCTCTCCGCTACAGGCACCAGTTCTATGGCGCCTTTCTCCAGCAGGGCTTGAAGTTCCTGCGCAAGGAGCGGATCCGAACTCTGCAAAGAGAGGTTCCCCGGTGGATTGTCGCGAGGCCTGTGCCGAAAGGGAAGACAGTAGCTGTGGGTTATGATCTCCAGAACCCACACATCTGAAGTAATGGCTTGCCACTCTACAAGATGCTGCGCCAGCCTTCCCCCAACCGGCGAACCATGGGACATGGCCTCATGACTGAATGGGAGCGGCTGCGGCGTTACCTGAGGGCAAAGAGGCAACTGCCCGAGCGGCCTTGGCACCACGGGTACCCTGTCGACCACCTCTGGTACCCCTGCGTTGGCCTCTTTGACTGCCAGCTCCTCTCGCTTTACTGAAGGACGAGTAATAGCGAAAGGAACCACCCCTCCACTGCTGTCCCCTAGGACGAAAAGGCAGAGGTTGGCGAACTGCAGTGCCCAACGACTTCGCTGCAGCTTTCGAGGTCTGCAACCTCTCAAGGCTCTCGTCAGCCTTGCTGCCAAAAAGGTGTTCACCGTCAAAGGGCATGTTGAGGCGCCGAGACTGCACATCAGGAGCAAACCCCGACTTCCGCAACCACGCAAACCTGCGTATCACGGTGCTCGCCGCCATGGACCTACTGACGCATTCAGCTAAGTCAAAACCCGACTGAACGGACTCACACATGGCATCCTTACCATCCTGGACCATAGCAAGGAAACCATCCCGTTCGTCCCCTTCGGGAATATGTTCAGCCGCTAACGCAACACAGTTCCACAGAGTGTGTGTGAAACGAGACAAGGCACAAATGGAGTTGGCCGCCTGAAGCGCCATACCACCAGAAGAAAACACTTTCTTCGCCCAGCCATCAAAACGTTTGTCGTCCCTATCAGGAGGGATGGTAGGGTACGACGCCTGCTTTGCCGGGGCCGTGGCCGCCTGCACCACCAAACTCTCCGGAGTGGGTTGCCTGGTCAAGTAGCAGGGGTCGCTACTGGCTGGACGGTATTTTCGCGACAAGGATCTGCCCACCGCCGGGAGACTCTCCGGAGCAGTCCAAGCCGCCGCCACCCTTCTCTGTAAAGCCATATGGAACGGCAGTACCGGATCAGTTGGGGGACCAACATCAAGGATGTCCGTCAGATCATCCTGCACAAACTCCCCTGGGGGAGCAGACCATCCCAAGTACTCAGAAACCCTAGCCATAAGGCGCCGGTACGAGGAATCGGCATGAGAGCCAGGCTCAGGCCTACAAAACTCCACCTCCGGAGAGTTGTCCAGTCCACTGGCATCATGCAGTGACTGTCTCAAATCGTCAAACTGACTATGGCCCGAGACAATTTCATCTGGAACCTGACTAGGAACCAGGCCATCAGAATCCTCATCCGCCTCTGAAATATAGTCCAGGTGGCGAAAAGAAGGCACCCGAGAGTGCTTGCTCTTAACCAGAGCCTTCCTAGGGGGTTCTCCCGTGCCACGGGGAACCTCCGACACAAAAGGCGTCGAGCGAATCGGCGCCGGCGTCGAGAGAACCGGCATCGAGAGGATCGGCGTCGAGGAAATCGGCGTCGACGTCAGACGCAGCGCCTCCAGCATCGGCGGCGTCGAGACAGCCCTCGAAGCCGGAGCCCCGAGCGTGTCCCTCGACGGCCTGAGCATCGACGGCTTCGACGACTTCCTCGGAGCCGGAGCCTCGAGAAAGCCTGTCAACGCCCTCGACGCCTCAGACGTCGATGTCTTCCTCGAAGACCTCATAGGTGCACACGGTCTCGAACGCGTCGAGGACCGGGACCTGGAGCGGGTACGTCGAGAACGAGTCTCCTTGTCCGAACGGGACCTCTCCCGTGACTCGTGCCGACCACTCTTGCGAGCGGTGTCTCTCGACCTCTCACGACCGACCCCACTCGGGGGCGCGGACGGCTTAGTAGAATCGCCAGCATTTTCTTCCCGAAGGAAGCCCATTCCTCCAGCGTCGCACGGCAGGTGGGGTAAGCGACGTGCCGGGCAGAGTCCTCCGAAGAGGACCTGGAAGACGACCGGTGTCGGCGCTTCCGAGAATGCCTCGAAGAGGCTGAGGAGTGGCCAGACCGACTCCTAGAAGGAGACCAGCGAGACTTCCGACGATGACGCGGAGATTCACCCCTCGAATCATCCGTCGAAAGCCCCGCATACTTCGACTTCCTGGGCTTGGACACCCGACCTACCGACAACAACTTCTTACGTTCGCGTAAGGCTTTGGACGTGAGCGACTGGCAGTCGATACAGTCATCCGTGTCGTGGGCCTCCCCGAGGCACCAGAGGCAGGCGTCGTGCGAGTCCGTCACCGACATCTTGGACCCACACTCCCCGCACTTCTTGAAACCCGGACGCGGGGTCGAAGACGAAGTAGAAGACATCTTCACACGAAGGATTTTCACAAAACGAACAGGTTCAAAGAACCGAGAAGAACAGAACTCTAAAGAGTCGAGGCGTGAACCGAGAATCACGAAGCAACACGTTCGCGGAAAAAGCGGAACTGAGGCTACGGGCGTCGTGCGTCCTACTTATCACATCGGATGACGTCGGAGGAGGCCCTCGACGACGGCGCATCAACGTCATCGACGCAGGACGCAGAAAAAAGTTTCCGAAGCAGCACAGCTGTGGTGCTTACATGTCATAGATATGGAATACGTCGGAGGACCCAATCCCCTCGAAACCAGTTTATCTTTATGGGCAGTAAAGAAGGGATCTTGCACTGACAGAGCCTGAATTTCACTGACTCTTCTTATAGATGTAATTGCTACTAAGAAGGCCGTTTTGTAAGTCAGGTGTTTGAGACTGCTTTTGTGCATGGGCTCGAATGGGGGGCCCATGAGCTTAGATAGCAACACGTTAAGGTCCCATCCTGGTGGTGGGTTTGAAATAGGAGGGTGAAGTCTCTACTCCTTCTATGAAGGCTTTAACTACTGGTACTTTCCACCACGACACATTGTTATGAGAAGTGGTGTATGCTGACAGGGCTGCCAGGTGTACCTTCAGTGAGTTAAAAACCAGTCCTGCGTCCAGCAGGTGGAGCATGTATGTAACAATAGTGCAAGGACTGCAATCAACTGGGTTGATTTGTTTATTCTGGCACCAGATAACGAATCTCTTCCATTTGTCAAAGTAGCAATGCCTCGTGTTAGGTTTTCTAGATTCCTTTAGGATGGCCATACACCTCTGTGGTAAATTGAGATGTCCGAACTCTATGACCTCAGGAGCCATGCTGCCATGTTCATTGAGTTGGGTTGAGGATGCACTGTTTGACCTTGGTGCTGGGACAGTAGGTTGTACCAGCCCGGAAGTTCGATGGGTTCGCACACCGCCAATCTGCGTAAGTGTGGGAACCAGGGTTGTCTTGCCCACATGGGAGCAACTAGGACGAGCGTCATCGATTCTCTGTTCATCTTGTTGACCACCTTCCTCATTAGAGGAGTTGGTGGAAAAGCGTACGCAAACATCCCTGACCAGTTCATCCACAGGGCGTTCCCCTGGGAGTCTGGTTGGGGGAACCTGGATGCAAATCCTAGGCATTGTCCGTTTTCGCTTGTGGCGAATAGGTCTTTAGTGGGGAAACCCCACTGAGAGAAGATATTTTCTACGACTTCTCTGTGTCGACACCATTCGTGTTCCTCTGGGAGGGGGTCTCTGCTCAGAGCATCCGCTAGGGAATTGAGATCCCCTGGAACATGTTGCGATGACAGGAAGATGTTCCGTCCGAGTGCCCATAACCAGATTTTCTGGGCAAGCTTGGACAGATTTGGCGACCGAGTCCCTCCTTGCTTGTTCAGGTAGAACATGGCTGTAGTGCTGTCCGTCCGGATTTGCACTGACAGATTTAACAGGTAGGGCTAGAACGCTTGAAGTGCTCTGAACACTGCCAGAAGCTCTAACAGGTTGATGTGATTCTTGGCCATTGAGTGTAACCAGAGACCCTGAGCTGTGTGGTGGAGATGGTGAGCTCCCCACCCAGTCAGGCATGCATCGGTTGTGACTACCGCCTGTATCTCGGGATCGTAAAAGGGTTTCCCTTGGACAGATTCTCTCTTGTCCACCAGTAAAGGCTTTGTACAAGTGTTGGCGAAACGACCACTAGATTGGCCCACTGACCACTTGCCTGAGACCACTGTTTCGCCAACCATTCTTGCATGGGACGCATGCGCAGGCGCGCGTGGGGGACCAGGTAAATACATGACGCCATCATGCCCAGCAAACACATTGCTTTGCGTACCGTTATCTGGCGACAGGACTGATATTGCGGAATTTGCAGCAGTATATTCCGAATTCTTTCCTCGGAAGGAAAGGTCAACCCCTTTCGAGTGTCTAGGATAGCTCCTAGGAACTGTTTGGATGTGCTTGGCACAAGACTTGACTTTTTCTCGTTTATTGAGAAGCCCAATTCAAAGAGGAGGTCGATTGTCCTTTTAATGTTTGCTCTGCAAATTACTGGGGTCTCCCCCGTGATGAGCCAGTCGTCTAGGTAAGGGTACACCGGGATCGCCTCCCTGCGTAAGTGTGCTGCCACCACCGCCAGTACCTTGGTGAATACTCTTGGAGCCGAAGCTATCCCAAAGGGCAGTACCTTGAACTGGTAGTGCCGACTGTCCACCTAGAAGCGCAAGTACTTTCTGTGCGCTGGGAACATGGAAATATGAAAATAGGCATCTTTCATGTTGTCATGATCTCTGCTTCCAAAAGGTCAGGGTTTTCCCAACTCCCTTGGAAGCAGATCCATAACCCAGGTTCCGAGTGCCAACCAGTCCCAATTGGGACCTTTTGGACCCAGTCCTGGCGCCAGTGGCACCAGGCTCATAAATATGCCCAGTCCCAGCGCTGGAAGCGCCGGGCTCATAATGCTTGGGTGGACTTACCTGCAGCAGACCATGCTGCTTACTTGCCTGCCAGTTGAGCCTCTAATCCTCTTCTGTTTGGAACTACTTTTCCTGTTGGGTGGGGCTGGAGCCACTCCCTAGATTTAGAACACTGGAACTCTTCTGGAAGGCAGGAACTCTTTTCTTACCAGGAACTCTTTTCTTACTTAGGCGTGGCTGTGGAAGGAGACACCTAAGCACTACAGGAGGCTATTTAAACCACACCCGGTGGATGAATCTTGCTTTGCGTTATTCTGCACCCTCTGCAGCAGGACGCTCATCGTGTCTTCTGCATCCAGTCCTGGGCCTAAGGAAAAAGGCTTACCATCCTGAATCCAGTCTTCAGCAATACCTATAAAGACAAGAAAGAACAGGTTAGCATTCCGGCATCTGAAAGGCAAAGGCTTACCTACTCTTCGTGCGCTCCGGAG
The DNA here is from genome assembly GCF_040938575.1 of Ambystoma mexicanum. NCBI lineage: Eukaryota > Metazoa > Chordata > Amphibia > Caudata > Ambystomatidae > Ambystoma > Ambystoma mexicanum. Next base: position 276,092,848 of record NC_090927.1, on the reverse strand, counting down.
GTCTTCATACTGCATTCCGGCATCTGAAAGACAAAAGCTTACCAACTCTTCGCACGCTCCGGAGGCCTTCGGCGCTGCATCCGCATCTGAAAGACAAAACAAGGTGCATTTAAAGACATTGGGGAACTTTAATACTCACGTGCCATTACTCCTTTCCGCATCTAATCCAGTGGGTATTCCGGCACCCTGCAGCCGCTCCGAACTCGTACCTGCAAAATAAAAAGACAGTTAGAGCGCATCGTGAAGCAGGCAACAAGCGCTTACTCACGTGCTTCCAGGCGCTTCTATTCATCACACGGGCTCCATCTTCAACTCACTTCAGCCCGTCATCCGCCATCGCCGGAACCCTGCAAAACAAGAGACATCATTACTAAAGACTTTAAAAAGACATTTGAATGACTCGAAACTTACCGTTCGTGCAGTAAACGACGGACAGCAGTCCTCTGAAGTCAAGAGGCCTGCGCTACCTATCCAGTGAAGAAACTGGCTACAGCACCCTGCCCCGAGGCAGATGGAGAGCTCGGCATTCACTTACCTAAGGTGAGAGCGTTAACCTTTGGGGGTCTACAGGAGAGGAGAAGAGGAAAGAGATAGGGACACCCCAATAACCCCAGTTCATTAACCCCATATTTTCTATCTGCAGACATCTTACTCTACACGTCAGGCATACAGTGCACAGAGGTCCAGCCCAAAGAGCCAACCGGGTGCTACACATCACCTTTGAAGATACGGTAGTCGCCCAGTCAAGACCGGCGCCTCTGCGAGAATCAGGTGAGCGTTACACATGTCCAATGTTGCCATGTAATCCCCCTTTTTTAGGAGGGGGATTACCTCCTGGAGAGTAGTCATGCGAAAATTTTGGGGCTTGAAATACTTGTTTGCAGGCCGTAAATCCAATACTGGGCGCATTGTCAAATCTTTTTTTGGCACAAGGAAGTAAGTTGAATAAATACCCTTGTTTACCTGGTGTCCCGGGACGAGTTCTATCGCGCCCTTTGCTAGCAGATTGACCATCTCCTCGAGGAGGATCTTCTGGTGGTCCAAAGAATGTATTCTTTGTCGTGGAGGATGGTTTCGGGGACGCTCTAGCAGTTCTATGCAGTACCCTGCAGATACTGTGGACAGCACCCATCTGTCTGATGTGATCCCTTCCCAAGCTTGGGTGAAGTTGGAAATGCGTCCCCCCTACTGGGGTTGCATGAGAAGGGACCCTGAACTGAGGGTCACTGTTTTGGGGAAGGCGTGCCACCTCCTCTACTGGGGCTGCCTCTACCTTTCCCACGTCCTCTTTTATTACCCCTGCCGTAACCCTGGGTAGAATGTTGGGTTATTATTGCTCCACGGTGTACCCTGCCCCTGGGAATAGTTAGATCCTCTCTGGGAATTTTGGCCGTGTGGGCGACGAAAATTGCCATTCCCTCTCTGATTAGGGGGTTTATTGGTTAGTTGGCCTAGGGATTTGAGTGTTTCATAGTCGTCCTTGGCATTTTTCAGCGCGTCCTCGACCGCCTTACCAAACAGATCCGGCTCCACCGGTTTATCTAACAATGATGCTTGGGTTTCAGCTTTGAATCCAGACTGCCTTAACCAAGCGTGTCTCTTGATAACAGTTCCTTCTGCTATCAATCTGCCGGCGTTATCCGCGGCATCAAAGGTTGCCTTTAGAATGCAACCGGACACGGCTCTTCCCTCCGCCGAAACTCGTGCCAACTGGCTCTTTAAGGATTCTGGGGCGGAGTATATGAGTGCCACGACTTCCTCCCATTGATGGCAGTTGTAGTTGGCCAACAGGGTGGTGGAGTTGGCAATCCTTGCCTGGTAGGCGGAAGTGGAGGCTACTTTCCTGCCCAACCCATAGAGTTTCTTGCTCTCCTTGTCGGGCGGAGCTTCGGACGTTGACAAGGGTGTTCCAGCCCTCTTACGGGTGTTTGTAACAACTAGGGAGTCGGGCTTCAGATGCCCCCTTATATACAGTGGGTCTGATTGGGCTGCCCTGAAAAGTTTCTCAATCCTGGGGTTCACTGCTCTGGTGAGGTTAGGATTTACGAGTGAAGGGTCTATTCTCCTCTGAATAGACTTAGGATAGGGATGGCCTGAGCAACAGGCCTCCTTTCTCCCACTAACTCTTTGGCGAAGTCCCTCTCCTCTTGAGCACCCTGGGTGTCAATGTGGAAATGTTCAGCTGCTCGAGACAGAACTTCATTCAGGAGAGGTTGGTTGTCGACAGGGGAGTCGGTAACCGGGGGTTCCTGCTCTACCGGGGAATCTACTCTGTAGGTTTCCGGGTCGTCCTCATCCTATTCTTGGTCCTCATCATCCCCATAGTAGCCCGTACCAGTTTGTTCTTCCAACATGCCCAAATCTGGATCCTCACAAAAGGATGTCTCTCCTTGATACTGAGAGTAGGGTCTGAAGACCGTGTTGGTGTTTCAAACCGGGACTTTTTACTTGGAGGTATAGGATCCTTAGAGCCTATTAGGTGCTGACCCGTCGGGAGTATAAGAGAGAAAGTGTTCAGGGTTTTTTGCATAAAAATCTGCCAATGATGACATCCTTGACATGACCCTGTCTATGTCATCACAAGACCATTCTCTAGAACTTGGGATGACTCTTTCTGGAAGTTTCTCTGACTTATCCTGACTAGACTTGGTGGTCTGAGTAGGGGTCATTGTGATAGCAGAAGACTTGGACTTGTCTGTCTGTTTCTGAGGAGTGGAGTGTCTTAAAGGTGTGGAAGTAGGCAGAGGCTGCTTCCTTTGTTGTTTTTCCCCCTCCCCGTGAGTGGAAGAGTGTTTTCCCTGTTTTTTCGCCCCTACGGAGCCTTTCGACGCCTGGCGTCGAGGTTCGGGGGTAGTGTCCCTATCCTTTGAGTGTGGAGGTAGGGGTTCGGGAGCCACCGTAACGCGGTCTGCGGGCGCCAACTCCTGGAGTGCGGTCTGGGGATGGAAGTCGGCTTCGTCCTCCGACGATCGAACTTCCATTACCTTGGGGAGCGAGGCACTCTTGGCAACAGTGGATGATTGCCTGGAGTCATGCGGCGATCTTGATCGAGAACGCGCAGAGGACGCTGATTCGGACCGTTCTCTATGTGCCTTTTTCCGAGAACTCGACATGCGCGTCGAGTCCCGGTTGGACTTCATGTGTTTTGTGGAAGTGCTGTGGGAAGCGCTTGTGTCGCCGGGGGTCTTCCCCATAGCCGCCCTGCCGGACGACCTTCCGAGGTCGGGGACTTGCGCTCGGCTGTCTTTCGACGCCATAATGCCCTCGCCGTCCGAAAGCACGCCGTCGCTGCCATCACTGAAGGCGCCCTCTGCTGCCATGGCCTCTTGACCCCTGGCGTGGTGGGCCCAACGCTTGATCAAACGGTCCTTAAGTGTTTTGGGTTTAAACCTACTACACGCTCTGCAGTTCGCCTCGGGGTGGTCCCTCGGCAAGCAGAGCTTGCACGTGGCGTGCCTGTCGACCCAAGGGTATTTGCGGTTGCACTTGGGGCAGAATTGGAAAGGGGTACCCTCCATACGCACCTTGTGGCAGCGGGCTTGTGAGTGTAGGAATATATAAGAATGTACCTATATACCAAAAGAGTATGTCCACCCCCCACTCTCCCTACTTGCAGGGCCGAGGCCAGCGGCCTTCCAAGGCCCGGGCCGAGGCCAGAGGCCTTCCTAGGCCCAAATCCGTCGTGCAGCTGTCGACGGTCGAATTTTTCTCCGGGCCGGCGTCGAGTGTGGAAGTTCGGTGACTCGACGTTGGGGTGGAGAAATGGGTAAATTTAACAATATTTAGCAAAAGTATGGCTAAGGCCAGGGAACTCCACGAAATGTTTCCGACCAGAATGGCGGAAAAAAACAATCTGAGGGTCCTAGACGCGTGAGGGATCATGGGTACAGTGGACGTCACTAGGGATAGTATTACTGACACACCCTGTGTCGACGCCCTTTTTCGAGTTTCGAAAAACAAACTAATACTCCGCAGCTTCTACTAGATGTCGGCCTATGTACAGCATGTGATCTAAGCAGATTCCACAAGCCTCAGAAATATATATATAACACTCACCGTAATCTTATTTCTGATGCTTCTATCTGCTTAGATTCAGATGCTGTGCATAGGCCGACATCTAGTAGAAGCTGTGAAGTATTACAGTTGTTTTCTAAACTCAGGGGCCTCTCTCTGGAACTGCCTTCCTGCCTCCCTGAAACTCGAGGAGAACCATCTCTGGTTCCAGAAACACCTCAAAACCTTCCTCTTTGCTTCTGCTTTCTCTCCCCCCCTCCCTTGCTGAATTGCTGACTGAAACTGCACTGGTTACCTGGCCACCCTTTTCTGATCTCAGGCCCAGGCCACGTCAACTGCCCATCTGCAATGCCTCCCTGGCAACCTCTGCACTTGGGGACCGTTTTCTGTATCCCTTCAGTCCCCTTTCCAGAATTTTGTCTGCACTTCCTTGCACTTGCCACCAGCTGGCTGTTTTATGTGTTTTATTTATCTTATTTATTTTTTTTGTTTAAATATTTTTATTGATTTTAACATGAAGAAGCATTACAATCAATTATGTTAACAATTAAGACCATTTTATTCAAACCAAGAACCCTCATACCCCCACAATATCTCGATGTTTTCCATATTTGACATAGAATAACAGCGTAGAGTATAGATTCTGTGATGCAATATGTCTTCAGTTGATTAGTCAGGGGTACTGAGAGAGAAACGGAGAGAAAGTAGAAAGAAAAGAAGAGGAGAGAGAAAAAAAAATGCGGTTAAGATCATTGGGTCAGTTAAGTGCATTGGGTCAGTAATCTCTCTTTTAACCAATCAGAAACCTAAATTCATTAAACAATATCAGGTATTAAGAGTCCACAAACAGGGCTACCATTATTGTTCATTCTCTGTCAAAAGTGCGTAAGTGCAAGGTTAACAAATCCTAAGTGGTCTGAATAATAGTCTTTTGGCAGATTATTGTTACCCTCATTCGAGCGCATACATCTGCACAGGTGTTCTCTGGGGCAGCCCGTGTGCCCGTACCCTTCCTAGGGTAATGAGCTTTACCCCTTTCCCTCTCCCAAGACTTCTGGGGCGGAGCTGTCAAGCGAGCTGTCCCATTCCAGGGGTCTTGGCAGGCGCCACTGCTTCATGCTGGGAGGTAGTGAGACACAAGGAGTGGCGTCGTCGTGACCATGGCCACCACCTTCGTGGCCAGCCCTCCCCCTTCGATGTCTTATCTGCCGATGCTAAGAGGGTTTTTGATGGAGACAACGACCAACCGGTCCTAGAGGAAGCATAACTATGCGCGGAAGCAGAGTAGGAGGCCTTGACTGATTTCTACCATGCTGCCAGCCTGCTGTAGAGGTCTTTCTTGGTCGTCTTCGAAAAACCCAGAGAGATCTCGCATCTCTCCTCATCATGGTCCGGATGCAGGCAATACAGACATTTATGGTGTGGATCTACGACCTACACATTCATCAAGCCACACTTTGTGCAGAGTTTGAAGAACTTGGAGGGATCTCTTCTCCTCGGCCATGGTGGAAAGGCGCCGGTAATCGACCTCCGGTCTAACGATGAGACAATCATCAAAATATTACTCAACATTTTTCTGAAACAAATAAAAAATATGAAATTAGCTCAGAGAACTAGAAGACACCCTCCAACACTGAAGCGTGCAGTAAAAATCTGAAGATGGCCAGCAGGGGTAGAGCTTGGGGAGAAGACTGTCATTGGATGGGGACAGTTTGACCCAGAGGACAGTGATTGGTTTAGAGGAGAAATACTGTTTTAAAGCTAAAGTGAAACTTTTTTCTTTTGCAGAGGATTCCCAGCCTGACAGGGAATATTCATGAGCATGTGAATTCATGTCAGACCTCATGCTGGAGAAGATTGTGTTCATGTTTTGGAACATGTTTTGATAGGCGGAACATGTCCTGTTCGATTGCCCATTTCCAAATGCTCCGACAGTTTGGATAGCCCTGGAGTGCGTGTGCCCCCCTGTTTGTTTAGGAAATACATAGCTGTGGTGTTGTCTGTAAGGACCAGAATTGTCTTCCCTTGTAGTTGTGTCTGAAAAGCTTTCAGGGCTTTGAATACAGCAAGACGCTCTAACATGTTTGTTCACTAATGATTGTGACCACGCAACTTGCAATGTCTGGTGTATGTGGTGTGCTCCCCATCCTGACAGGGATGCATCCGTGGTGACAGTGGCTTTTACTGCTGGGGTGCTGAAGGATTTCACCTTCACAAGGTTGACCTTAGACCACCAATACAGGGACAGAATGAGAGCTTTTGAGACTAGCAGTAGTTCGGCCCACTGACCGCTTGCATGACACCATTGGCTCGAGAACCACTCCTGCATAGGACTCATGTGGAAACAGGCACGTGGAACCAGGGAAATGCAGCATGCCATCATTCCCAATAGCCGCATGGCTTTCCGTACAGTTATCGGATGACCGGCTACGTTCTGCAGGATCTGGAACAACATATTTTGGACCCTCTCTGAGTGCAAAACGAACCAGTCTTTGTCCGAATTAGTGCCCCCAGAAATGTTTTCACTAAGCTGGGGACTAGATTTGACTTTCTTGTTGATGGAGAACCCAAGTTGGAACAGGTGGTCTATAGTCTTTTGGGTGTTCTCAAGACATGCTTGAAGCTGGTCTCCAATTATGAGCCAGACGTCTAGATAAGGGTACACCGGGACGGACTGTCTGCGCAGGTGAGCTGCTGCCACTGCCAGTACATTGGTAAAAAACCTTGGGGCTGAGGCAATGCTGAAGGGGAATACTTTGAACTGATAGCGAGTGTTCAATATCTTGAACCTTAGGTACTTCCTGTCTGCTGGCAACACTGAAATATGAAAGTATGCATCTTTCATATCCATTAACTCCTGCAGAGAGGTCATCATGAACGCTTGAGGCTTGACATACTTGCTTGCAGGGCACAGGTCTAATACAGGGTGTATGGTTGGATCCTTTTTCGGTACAAGGAAGTATAATAAATACCCTGGTTTATCTGATGATCTGGTATGAGTTTGACTGCTCCCTTTTGCAGGAGGGCCTCCACTTCTTGAAGGAAGAGGAGATGGTCGGCAGACAGTCTGTTCTTTGGCGGGTGGTATTGAGGTGGTTGAAGAAACTTGATGCAATAACCATCGCGTACAGTCTTGAGCACCCACTGGTCTGAAGGAATCCCCTGCCATGTGTGGGTGAAGCACGATATCCGACCTCCTCCTGGTGAGGCATGGGAGGGGACCTGAATCATATGGTCATTTGCTGGCCGGGGCGGTGGAGCGTCTGGCTGCTGCATTTCTATCCCTTCTTTTCCCATGCCAAACCCCCCTCTGTTGAGAGGTTTGGTAAAGCGCTGCCCGTTCCTTGGCCAGAATACCAGGGTGATCCTCTTGGACCATAGGAACCCTGAGCAGTGTGGGAGAAGGATTGTCCACGAAAGGAGCGGCAGGAATCAAATACCCCGCGTTGCACATACTGTCTTGCAAGAGATTTGGTGGAGATTTTAATGTCTGTCTCTCTCTGCCGTCTCAAGTACGTCATCCACTGCTTTGCCAAAGAAAACCGACTCTTCAATGGTTTGTTGATGAGCGAGGCCTGCATCAGGGGTTCAAACCCAGAGTTCTTAAACAATGCATGGTGTTTCAGAAGAGTTCCTTCTGATAACACCCTGCCTGCCGTCTCCGTGGCTTCAAGTGTGTTTAAGATGTTTCGCATGACCGTTCTTCTTGCACAATCGAAAGTAGCTGCGATCTAGTTGTTTCAGGAACATTCTGGAAACACTCCTGTACCAGGCCCCATTGGACATCACTGTAACTGGCAAGCAGAGTGGTATTGTTTGCGATGCGGGTATGTAGGCTAAAGAAGTAATAATGGGGTCTCCCAGGGCGTAGAGCTTCTTAGAGTCTTTATACGGGGCAGACTCCGATAAAGACAGGGGAACGCTTACTCGTTGTGGTGACCACCATGGAGCCCAGGATAGAGTATCCCCGAATATAAAGTGTATCAGAGGGCGAGGGTTGAAACATCTTTTCAACGCAACGATTCACCATCCGACTAAGGGAGGGCGTAAGCAAAGAGGGGGCAATCCGTTTCTTAATGGAGTTAAGACGAGGAATAGCCTGACTGATGAACATTTTCTTTGAGGATATCTTCCACCATGTCTGAGTCAAGCACTGCCTCCTGAGTGATAACTTTAAAATGGTCTGCTGCTTTCCAAAGAATATTATTGAAAAGCAATTGGTCATCAATAAGGGATGACTCCCTGGTTTGGGAGACAGGAGGGGTGTCGAAAAAGATCAGGCTCAGCCTCATGAGCAGGTGTAGTAGGCCAAATCCACTGGTCATCTGTAGTAAGCCAAGGGTTTTGGTTCTGAGAATAGTGCCTTGGGAGCCATCATCATGACCTGGAAGACTGAAGAAATCACCATGATCATCCTGAAAAATGTCTTCAGGAGGGATCAGGCATCCTCAGTCCAGGAGAAGCAGGGTGAGCCACAGGAACAGAAGCCTAGTTGACTTGCAGTGCCTAGGACCCTCCTCAAAAGAATGGGATATTTTAAGAATGTCATCAAAATGTATCTGAAAAGCCAATAAATTCAGATACCGTGTCAATGCACTGTTCAAATCTTTCCCTAGTCCAGGAAGAAGTGGCTGGAGTTTCTGGAAGTGGAAAAGAGAACTCCGCGTAGGCACGACCTTTGTGTCCCTATAGGGACCGGGACAAATCATAGGAGGCCTGTGTATAGCCTGAGGGCAGAGCACATGGTTTCTGGGGACCATGTGAAAAGGCTTTAAAATGCTTGTCTCTAAATTTAGTATGAGTTTTGCCTAAAGAAATGCATTTGTGAGTCTTTCGACGCATCAGAAACAGGTGTCGAAACTTAGGGGAGGCACCCCGGAAGACTTGGTACCATACGCCAACCACGAGGCGCAACAGGCCCTGAACCCTCAGGTTTACCACAAGCCCCGTCGAAACCTTCGACGGGCCTGCAGGTGGCAGAGGCATTTTTCACAATACTGTTGAAGAAGGGTGAGGGGTTGTGTGTTTAGCCTTACAGTGAGAATATGTGCCCTTGTTGCCAGGGAGATGGTATCCTCGTAGCAGTGTATTTGGCATGCTAAGCGGGGCTGGGAATGGGCATGTGGTAGTCAGCCGACTTCACAAGAATGTATTCGGCCTCCGAAACAGGAGCTGCGGCTGCTAGAGGAACCCTCATCCGAGGCAATGGTGCTGGTGGAGTATGGGACTTGACCTGCATGGCGTAGGTCGTCCACCGCTTCAAGCGCTTTTCTTTAAGCGCCTTGGGTCTAAAGAGTCAACAGGCTTGCAACACCGCTCATCGTGGTCACGAGGTAAACAGTTATTACACTCCCTTTGATTGTCCTTCCATGGAATCTTCCTGTTACAGGAATGGCAAAATGTAAACTGAGTTCTGTCCATCGTAGAGTGAAAAAAGAGCAGCCAGAGGAGGGAAAGGAAATAAAAAAACATTCTCTAAAGGCCGGCAGCAGCTGTTGTAAAGTCAATGTCAGGTCCAGCCTTGAATCTATCTGCAGGAGTGATGCTGGCCCACCAGACTCCCTAAGTATGCCCGCCAATAGTCTCCTAGTAGATATAACTACCAAGTTGGCAAACCCAAGGGGAAAGTGGAATGGAGAAAATAAAAAGGCACATAGTCACTGGCACTCAATGACGCCCTCTGGAACCGGATTGATAGATGATGCTGCCTCTGTGTCTGCGAAAATCTAATCACGATAATACATATATTAATATTTGCTCTGCCCTTATTTTCAATGTTGCTATAATTATGATTTGCCACCCACTCTCTTAATACCTGTTGCATATGCTTGAATGCTGATAGGCTTCAATTTAGTTGCAATTGGGTTGTCAAAAGTCTTTAAGAAGTTTGTCTTTTTCTTTCACTGAATTCTTCCTTTTGGAACTCTTGCTACTGCCTTATATCACTGCTGCCTTACTCGTTCTCATTACTTTTCTTCCTGAAATTTCTTTTATTCAACTCCTCTGAAAGTTATTCCTGTTCAATACGAATTCTCCAAGTTTGCAGCTAAACTACTGAATTGTATGAACTGTTAAAGTAAAAATAACATGTTGAATATTTCTATCAAAAAGAACAAGTTACTTTCTTACCTGGTAACGTTCTTTCGATGGGATGTTCCGACGACGTATTCCATATCTATGACAGGTAATGTCCACAGCTGTGCTGCTTCGGAAAATCTTCAGCGTCTGCGTCCTGCGTCGATGAGCCGTCCCCGAGGACCTCCTCCGACGTCACCCGATGTGATAAGTAGGACGCACGACGCCCATAGCCTCAGTTGTAGTTTTTCCCCCAGAACATATGCCACCAGTTTTCTGCCAGACAGACACACAAGGCCTTGCGGAACGCAAGCTGCAATCGCAAAAGAAATTCTGCAGCGGGGAATGTAGGGAGGAAGCGATATGGAATACGTTGTCGGTCCATCCCATTGAAAGAACGTTACCAGGTAAGAAAGTAACTTGTTCTTCGAGGGGATTGGGTCCTCCGACGTATTCCACATCTATGACAGACTCCCAAAGCAGTACCAAGCAAGGAGGTGGAAAAAGAATTTAGAACACAAATTTAGCATGCCCAATCAAATTGCGGAATAAAGGACTAACTTGCCAAAAGCCAGATCCTGTCCTCAGATGGAATCGAGGGAGTAGTGCCGTACAAAAGTATGTACTGAAGCCCAGGTGGCTGCATCACAGATGTGACGAATAGGAACACCCCTCTGCAGGGCAGTAGACGCAGCCACTCCCCTGGTAGAATGGGCCCGCAAGCCAGCCGGAGGGTCCTTACCCGCCAAGCGGTAACACTTGGAGATAGCTAAAATAATCCAACGAGACAAAGTCTGTTTCGTCACAGCTTGTCCCAAACGCTTTCCAGCGTAACCAATGAAAAGTTGATCGTCCACTCTAACCCGGGACATGCACGAAATATAAAAGCTCAATGCTCTCCTAGGATCAAGCCTATGGAGCCTCATCTTCCTTACCAGGATGTGAAGGAGGATAGAACGCCGGAAGAACAACCTTCTGGCTCAAATGAAATTACGAAACCACCTTCAGAAGAAAAGAAGGACGAACTCTAAGGACAAACCTGTCCTTATGAAATACAGTGAAGGGTGGCTTAACTGAAAGTGCCTGTAACTCACTCACTCTGCGAGCGGAAGTAACCGCAACCAAAAACACAGTTTTCAGAGTTGACAGTCTCAAAGGGCAAGAATGCAAAGGCTCAAACGGAGCACCCATAAGAAACTTAAGAACACGGTTCAAATCCCAACCGGGCACCAGAAAAGGTGACGGAGGGAACACATTAGTGAGCCCTTTCAAAAATTGAGAAATTAAAGGAATCTTAAAATAGGAACATTCTTCAGACGAGCGATTAAATATGGACAGCAGCGCCAGGTAACCTTTAATGGTCACCACTTGCAAGCCCCTGTGGGCCAAGGAGAGCAAAAAAGACAGAACCATGGGAATGTCACATTCAAAAGGATCCACATTCTTAACTCTGCACCAGTATCAGAACTTTCTCCAACAGCAACGGTACAGAGACTTTGTTGCTGGCCTTCGGGCCGAAAGCAACACCTCCATCACGTCTTCAGGGAGGTCCCAATCCTTATACCTCAACCTTTCAGAAGCCAAGCGTGAAGGTTGAGGGATCTGACCTCTGGATGGAGAACCTGACCCCCTCCCGTGAGAGCAGATCGTCTCGGTAGGGAAGACGACGTGGAGGGCAAATGGTCAAGTCGAGAAGGTCCGGGTACCACGTCCTCCGGGCCCATGCCGGAGCAATGAGGATCATCCGGGAACCGAACCTCCGTAACCTCTGCAGTACTTGCGGGATGACGGGGACTGGAGGAAACGCATACAGCAGTGGGAATGACCACTCCACCACGAACGCGTCTCCTAAGGCTTCTTTTGGAGGAAATTCCCGCGAGCAGAACCTTTCGCACTTCTGGTTGACACTGGAGGCGAAGAGATCTACTTGAGGGGTCCCCCAAAGGGCGAAGATCTCCAGGAGAATCTCCTGAGCCAGCTCCCACTCGTGAGAGATCGTGCTCTGCCTGCTCAGAGCGTCCGCCGTCGTCTCCGGCCAGATGAACAGCCGAGATTGAAACCTCCTACTGGATGGCCCAGAACTCGAGCTGCATCGCCTCCCTGCACAGAGGAAGTGACCCTGCCCCCCCCTTTTTGTTGAGGTAGAGCATGGCCACCGTGTTGTCTGTGATAATCAGGACACTCTTTCCTCGCACAGTCGCCAGAAAAGCCTTCAGGGCAAGCCTGACGGCCCTCTGCTCCAACAGATTGATATGGAGTCTGGACTCCGACGGAGACCAACGACCGCTGACTGTCAACTCGTTCGCATGAGCTCCCCATCCCGTGAGGGATGTGTCCGTCACGATTGTCACCTCCGGCCAGGGCAGCCAAAATGGGGCCCCTTCATCAGATTGCCCTCGACGGCCCACCACAGAAGGTCCTGGGCGATCAAGGGTGGCACCTGAACAGGGTCCGACAGCCTGCCGGAGGACTGAGACCACTGGAGCTTGAGTGCCCACTGCAAAGATCTCATTCGCAGACGAGCCTCTGGCACCAGAAGAATGCAGGATGCCATGAGGCCGAGCAGTCTCAAGAACTCGGACGCTGGGAGATTCTGGGCAAGTTGAAACTTGTGCACCATCTGCTGAATGTGAAGAGCCCTCACCTGGGGAGGAAAACACTGCCCCAGGGATGTGTCGAGCACTGCTCCGATGTACTGGAGCCGCTGCGTTGGTGTCAAATGGGACTTCTTTAAATTGAGTGAGAAGCCCAGCTTGTGAAGGGAGTGGCAGGTGACGGACAGATGATCCACGACTTTCTCGGGAGAGCTCCCCCTGATCAACCAATCATCCAGGTAGGGGTAGACGTGAATCCCCCTTTCCTGAGATGCGCTGCCACCACCACCATGAGCTTGGTGAAAACCCTCGGGGCAGAGGTCAATCCGAACGGCAGGACCCGAAACTGAAAGTGCGAGTCGCCAACAGCGAACCTCAGGTACTTCTTGTGCTTGGGATGGATCGGCACACGGAAGTAAGCGTCCTTGAGGTCGAGAGACACCCACCAGTCCTGAGGTTGAAGGGCCTGAAGGACTTGAGAGAGAATAACCATCTTGAACTTGTCCTTCCTGAGGAGTTTGTTCAAACCGCGCAAGTCCTTGATGGGTCTCAATCCCCCGTCTTTCTTCGAAAACAAAAAATAAGGGGAATACCGTCCCTTGATGCTCTCTGCTACAGGCACCAGTTCTACGGCGCCTTTCTCCAGCAGGGCTTGAATTTCCTGCGCAAGGAGCGGATCCGGACTCTTCAAAGAGAGGTTCCCAGGTGGATTGTCGTGAGGCCTCTGCCGAAAGGGAAGACAGTAGCGGTGCGTTATGAGCTCCAGAACCCACACATCTGAAGTAATGGCTCGCCACTCTACAAGATGCTCCGCCAGCCTTCCCCCAACCAGCGAACCATGGGACCTGGCCTCATGACTGAGTGGTAGCGGCTGCGGCGTTGCCCGAGGGCAAAGAGGCAACTGCCCGAGCGGCCTTGGCACCTCGAGTACCCTCGTTTCCACCTCTGGCACTCTTACGGTAGCCTCTTTGACTGCTAGCTCCTCTCGCTTTACTGAAGGACGAGTAATAGCGAAAGGAACCTCCCCTCCATTGCAGTCCCCTAGGACGAAAAAGCGGAGGTTGTCGAACTGCAGCGCCCAACGACTTCGCTGCAGCTTTGGAGGTCTGCAACCTCTCATGGCTCTAGTCAGCCTTGCTGCCAAAAAGATGTTCACCGTCAAAGGGCATGTTGAGGAGCCAGGACTGCACATCAGGAGCGAACCCAGACTTCCGCAACCACGCAAACTTGCGTATTACAGTGCTCGCCGCCATGGACCGGCTGACACAATCGGCCATGTCCAAACCCGACTTAACGGCCTCACACATGGCATCCTTGCCATCCTCAACCATAGCAAGGAAACCATCCCGTTCGTCCCCTTCGGCAATACGTTCAGCCGCTAATGCAACAGTTCCACAGAGTGTGTGTGAAACGAGACAAGGCACATATGGAGTTGGCCGCCTGAAGCGCCATACCCCCTGAAGAAAACACTTTCTTCGCCCAGTCGTCAAAATGTTTGTCGTCCCTATCCGGAGGGATGGTAGGATACGACGCCTGCTTTGCCGGGGCCGTAGCCGCCTGCACCACCAAACTCTCCGGAGTGGGGTGCCGGGACAGGTAGCAGGGGTCGCTACTGGCTGGACGGTATTTTCGCGACAAAGACTTGCCCCACTGCCGGGAGACTCTCCGGAGCAGTCCAAGCCGCTGCCACCCTTCTCTGCAGAGCCATATGAAACGGCAATACCGGGTCAGTGGGGGGACCAAGATCAAGGATGTCCGTGAGATCAACCTGAACGAACGCCCCTGGGGGAGCCCACCAACCCAAGTACTCAGTGACCCGAGACATAAGGCACCGATATGAAGAATCGGCATGAGTGCCAGGCTCCGGCCTACAAAACTCCACCTCCGGGGAGGTGTCCAATGCACTGGCATCATGCAGTGACTGCCTCAGGTCATCAAACTGGCTATGGCCCGAGATAAGCTCATCTGGTACCGTAACCAGAACGAAGCCGTCGTCAGAGCCTTCATCACCCTCTGAAATGTACTCCAGGCGGTGAGAGGAAGACATCTGGGGAACAAAGCTGTGCCTGACCTTAGCCAGAGCCTTTCTAGGGGCTAACCCCGTGCCACGGGGCCCCTCCGACACCACCGCCTCGAAAGGAATCGAGGGCGCCGAACGAGTCGGCGCCGGCAGAAACGGCGTCGACGTCGAGCGAATCGGCGTCGACGTCAGCTGCAGAGCCGCCAGCATTGACACAGGCCTCGAAGCCGGAGCTCGAAGCGTGTCTCTCAACGACCTAGGCGCCGACAGCGTCGACGACCCCCACGGAGGCGGAGCCTCGAGAGAAATCGTCGACGACCTTGGCGCCACAGGCATCAACGTCTTCTTCGAAGATGGCACAGGATCATCGGTCTCGAGCGCGTCGAGGACCGGGACCTGGAACGGGCATGGCGAGAACGGCTACCCTTGTCCGAGCGGGACCTCTCCCGCAAGCTGTGCCGGCCACCCGAGCCCGAAGGCGTACGAGCGGTGTCTCTTGACCGGTGCCGACCAACCCCACTCGGAGGTGCGGACGGACCGGTGCCCTGCGATTCAAGAATCGCTAGCATCTGCTTCCCGAAGGAAGCCCATTCCTCCGGTGTCGCTTGCATGGAGGGATAAGTGACCCGCCGACGGGCGGAGTCCTCGGAAGAGGACGGGGAAGGCGACCGATGCCGGCGCTTCCGGGAATGCCTCGAAGTGGCGGAGGAGTGACGAGACAGACTCCTGGAAGGAGACCCACTGGACTTCCAACGATGACGCGGAGAGTCGCCTCTCGAGTCATCCGTCGAAAGCCCCGCAGACCTCGACTTCCGGGGCTTAGACACCCGACCTACCAACAGCTTCTTCTTGCGTTCCCGCAAGGCCTTTGCTGTGAGCGACTGGCAGTCGACACAGTCGTCCGTATCGTGGGCCTTCCCTTTGGCACCAGAGGCAGGCGTTGTGCGAGTCCGTGACCGACATCTTGGACCCACAGTCTCCGCATTTCTTGAAGCCCGGATGCGGGGTTGAAGACTAACTAGACATCGCCTCGAATAGGTCTTCACAAAAAAACGAACAGGTTCAACGAACCGAGAAGAAAACCGCAAACTCCAAAGAGTCGAGGCGTACCGAGATTCACGAAGCAAACACGTTCGCAGAAAAAACGGAACTGAGGCCATGGGCGTCGTGCGTCCTACTTATCACATCGGGTGACGTCGGCCGTCGGAGGAGGTCCTCGGGGACGGCGCATCGGCGTAGGACGCAGACGCCGAAGATTTTCCGAAGCAGCACAGCTGTGGACCTTACCTGTCAAAGATATGGAATACGTCGGAGGACCCAATCCCCTCGAAGTATGCATTGTAAACTGAACTGCTTTACTTGGCGTAGTATTAATTTTTCTGGTAGCCTCAATTCAAATCTTCTGAAGAATAAAGTTTTGAAATCTCCTCAGGAAGACCCGACGCACCGCACAAACTCCACTAGATGACTCGACGAAGCAAAATCTCTTCAGGAAGACAGGAAGCACTCGACGCGTATAACACGTTAGCGGGTCCTTTGCTCGAAAGTTCACTGAACAGCGAACGCACGCAATGAAGAAATAAACACGGCAAAAGTTAGTTAATATTTATCTAAGAGTTAATGAAAACTAAATAAAAGTAGATTGAAAATAAACTGTGCGTCTGTTAATTATATTATTTACTCATACACTTGCGCGCCTGTATTAACATACACTGCAGCTTGCTCGCTAAATCAGCGCTCTCTCCGTCTTACACGCGCACATTTGTCGAGTATATGCTGCTCTCACAGAACTTATCACAGTTTCTTAGTTTTAAAAATAAAAGCTTTTCATGCACTTGAACTTGACTTTAAAAGACTATTCTTTTCTCTCAAGTAACTGAACTATATTACACTAAATACTATATCTTTTCAGGATTGACGTACCTTGCGTTATCTGTATATTTTCCTGCTTCAAATAAGACAATTGCTTCACAGGAATCTTCTGTAAATATACTTCTTGGATCTTCACTACAACTTGGTATTAAAACTGCAACCTTCCTCTTGGGAAACTGGAATGAAAGGCAGTTTAGAATTCTTGTAAGAATTCCAAACTAGCTCACCACTCTTCTCCTCCAATCACGGTTGATGAATGGAAACTCCATCTTGCTTTAGGGAAACAAATGCTTCCTGCATGTTTTCATTAAGGAAGATTTACATATTCTTAATCTTAATCCCATCCATAACAAAAGCCAAACATCCTTCTACTAACACCTACACTAAAAGTATGTAAATGGTGAAACTAAAAATGAATGTCTACATGAATCTCTTTAGTGAGTGTTTTCTGAAAGTATGTGTTTTTGGAAATCTAGAAATGTACCATGGAATCCTGACAGTCAATCGAAGATTCACAGGACAGCAAACGTGAACAGTTGTCGAAGAATCGTCAAAGGATGCGAAGACGCGTGGAACAGCAATAAATCACCTTAACACAAGCTCTGCATGAAAGCGGTCGACCAGAATGACAGAAAAAAAACAATCTGGGAACCTCGGCGCTTGAGGGATCATGGATACACTACACGTCACTATTGGTATAGTATTACAGGCACGGCCAGGTCGATGTCCCTTTTCGATTTTTTTTTTTTTAAAACTATTTATGTTTTATCAAAAAGAAAACAGACAATAACAAGTCAAAAACGTACTCTGCCCAACACTGGGACAGGTAACGTGTGCCAAGCCAACCCTGTACCCGCCCCCTGACCTCACCCCCCCCCCTCGCCCGCCGCAACACAGTCTCTCTTCTTGTCCGTATTACGTAGCACTCGCCACTCATGCCGCTTCTCACACGGCGTCTGCACACCAGTGTCCCACCTGGTGGTCGGCTTGGGGATGCTGGGGAGGAGTCATCGCTTGTGGAGTTTAACAAATACTACGTATGGTCCCCAAATGTCTGGAGGACGAGCATGCAATGGTAATGTTTAGAGGAACTCGGTCTCCACTTCCTGACAGTAGAGTACATCACTCCGCCACCCCGCTATCGAAAGAGGCGGACCCCGACCCCAGGCCATGGCCACCCTCCACCGCGCCAGCATCAGCAGGATGTTTGCTAGTTTCCTCATTGCAGGTGTCAGGTGTTTGGTCATCCCCAGCAGCGTCACTGTGGGGATAGGAGTTCGTTCCTCTCCAATAATCGCCTCTGTCTCTTGAATAACTTGTGAACTTGTGACCAAAATTTGGATAACGGCGGGCAGCTCCAGGCAAGGTGGAGGAAGTCTGCAGCTGGTTTTCCGCATCTCTCGCATTTCGCCTCCGACTATGGCCTATGTGTGCACCTTTTGGCTGGAGTGTAGTAGGTTTAGTGTAAGTAATGGAAGTGGATAAGTTTAAAGCGCAAATTCAGAGCAGCCCTCTGAGTTTGATTGAGTATGTATGACCATTCTTCTTCGGGGATGGTAACCTGTAACGCCTTTTCCCATCTTTCTTTTGTATGCGGGTTTACTGATGTCGTGTCTGTTACGAGGGATCTATATATTGAGGATACCAATTTACCCTCCCCCTGTGCTTGTATTACGCCATGGAGCAGCGCCCATGTTGGAGGTTGGCGCGGGATGGAGGGGAAGAGAGCCTGGATCGCATAACGCAACCGCAAGTATATGAATATATCTAAAGATGATATGCTGCCCCTCTCCTTGGCCTGTTGGGGTGATAGGAATGTTTCATCGACAAAGAGGTCGCCAAATGTCTGGGTTTGTGTTTTTTTCTGCCCATTGGAGGAACACTCATTTGTGAGGGGTATCCCTGGTATGAATTTAATGGGTAGTAGCGGCGAGTATTTAATGGTTACGCCGTATTTTTGGGCTATCTTTTTCCAAATTGCGTAGGTGGTTAACACCACATTTAGCGTGGTGTTACTTGATGACTAATGAGGACTGCTCTTAACAGATTAGGTGATGCTAGGGCCCGTTCGATTTGTACGTGGGACCTGATTAAGTGAGTAGAAAACCAATGTCTCAGGAAATGCGCTTGTGCGGCCCAAATGTATCGTTCCAGGTCTGGGAGCGCGAGCCCACCCCTCCTTGTCGGGAGTATTAGTGTTGAGTATGCCACCCTTGCCGGTTTACCGGCCCAGATCAATTCAAGGACAAGACTTTTTAGCTTCCCCAGAAAGCACCGCGGGAGCAAGAGTGGGATATTTGTGAACAGACAGAGGACTTTTGATAGGATCAACATCTTAACCAGCGACGCTCTGCCCCAAAGTGTCAGTGGGAGTGACTTCCATCTGTGCACCTTCTCCTGGAGTGCTTTTAAAGTGGTTTCATAGTTGTCTTGGAAGATGTCTCGGTGACCCCAGCGATAGCAGGATCCCGAGATATCGTACATGGGCGCTTTCCCACTTGAAATTAAAGTCACCTGCAAATTTACTGGTGCTGGGAGTTAGGGGAAATGTGACCGACTTGGAATGATCGATTTTCAGGCCTGAGACCATACTGAATTTAATTATCTCGTGCATTACAGGATTAAGATTTTCAATGGGGTTTTGGAGGAATAGCACCACGTTGTCGGCGTAGAGCGAGATGATCACCTTATGGGGACCTAAAGTGAGTCCTCTATCGAGATGTCGAGTTCGCAGGCTGGAGGCCAGCGGCTCCATCACCAACGCAAATATAAGCGCCGATAGCGGGCACCCTTGTCTATTTCCTCGTTGAAGAGGGATTTGTGCCGATTTTGATGAGCCAAGGACAATAGTTGATTGGGGCTTATTATACAGTAATACTACTAGTTTTATAAACTGGTTGCCCAGGCCATGCTGTCTGAGTACCGCAAACATGAAAGGCCATTCGACAGTGTCGAAGGCCTTTTCGGCGTCTAGTAGGATTGCAGCCGCTTGTTGTGTGGACTCGATCGCTGCCATGGCTCCAAACATCATCCTGATCCCGAATGTCGTGTTGCGACCGGGCACAAAACCAGCCTGGTCTGTGAGTACCAATGCTGGCATCAGAGGCATTAGTCTATTGGATAGAATTTTGGCCAGTATTTTATTATCTAGATTTATTAGGGAGATCGGTCTGTAGGAACCACATTCTTCGGGGGGCTTGTCTTTTTTATGTAGAAGAATTACATTTGCTTCTCTTAAGGTCTGCGGGAGGATGCCTGTCTCTAGTGCCTCTTCATACACTTTCAGAAGGAGGGGGGTTACTAATGGGGCAAATGCTTCATAGAATTCTCCTATCAACCCGTCAGGCTTTAGTGTTGGGCAAGGTCTTTATTGCCTCTAGGATCTCTTCTTGCGTGATGGGATCGTTCAGTGGCTCGCGGAGTTCACGCTCTACCCAGTATAGTTCTGTGTCTGCAAGGTAGTTCTTTAACAGTTCGGCGTCGTTAGAGTGTCGTGTACTGTACAGGTTTTGATAGTAGGTGCGGAAGGTGTCAATTATTTCTGGTTCTGTGTGGACAAGGGACCTCTGTTGGGTGCAGATTCTTTCCACCAGGGTAGGCTTCCTGTCAGCGGCGATTAGGTGGGCCAGGAGTGCTCCGGGACATTGCCCCTCACCGTACTGGCATATCTGGTAGCCGCGGCGTAGGAACTTCACTTCTCGTTCTGCTAGTTTTCTGAATTTGAGCAATTCCTCTTTGAGTTCTGCTTGGGTGTGCTTGGAGCTAGTGTCAGTGCACAGTAATTCTAGGGCTTTTAAGCGAGGACGCTGGCTGCTAATTCACGCCGTATCAACTTTAGTATTCCGTTTTCTTTAGCTATGCACACACCTCTTATATAGCACTTTAATGTTTCCCATAGAATTCCTGCTGAGGAGACAGTCTTGGTTAATGTCTAAAAAGGATGTAATCTCTTCACGCAGCTCTGCTGCGAATACCTGGTCCGCTAGTGCTCTGGGTTTAAAGCGCCAGTGTGGTGCTGTAGGTTTTGTGTCGGGGGAGTTGCAATCGAGTGTCACCGTAGCGTGATCTGAAAACATTTTGGGAAGGATGACAGCAGCCCCATTGAAGCATGCTTTGTGCAGAGACGAGCAGGTAGTCTATGCGGGAGCTGGAAAGGTGTACTGCAGAGTGGAACGTGTACTTGCGCTTCCCCCAGTTGTTGTGCCTTCATATGTCGACCAGGTTGTATGCTTTGCAAATCTCTTGCACTTGAAGGCTGGCCTTGGATGTGTGTGCTGAGGTGGTCTGCGACTTGTCCCTTTGCGGGTCTAGATGAGTATTGAGGTCGCCACCCCAGATGATGATCGTTGATCCGCTGTGTGCCAGTCGTGAGAGGACCCAATCAAAGTTATTCGGGCCGTCCACGTTGGGGCCGTATGAGTTAATGAGCGTGACGTCCTGCCCAGCTATAATGCCTTATACCAATAGGGCTCTGCCTTCACTATATTTCTCCACCTTCAAGCGGAAGCCGACTCTAGGGTTGATGATGGTGGCTACCCCTCTGGCGTACGACGAGTAAGAGGAGAAGGGGCGATGGGAGCCCCAGTTTCCTTTTGTGGGATGAGGTGCGTTTCCTGAATCATTGCCACATCAATTTTGTGCCGTTTAAGAAACTGCAGGATTTCCTTGTTTTTGCTGGGATGTTGCCACCCCTAATGTTCCATGTGGCTACCTTGAATCTGCCGGGAGGTGCCTCTATTCACTATGCATGGGTGGGTATCTGACATGCAGCGGTCTGTTGTGGAATAGCGGGCTAGTTGAAGGCAGGATGGGTTTCTTGAGTTATGTGTTGCACTCGGCGGGACGAGGCAGAGTAGGGCCGGGGCTGGCCAAAACGTAACCATAACAACTTTAATGAACAGTACCTTGCACGGACAACCCCCAACTTGTCCGTTTGGTTCCCTCCCCAAAGTACACCATGCTGCTGCGCGTGGGGCTCTAGCAACCCCCCCACCCCCAGAGGAAGGTGCTCCTTACCACTTGTGTTATATCCTGACGTTTGGTATCGCGTTTCATGACTGTTTTGCATCTCTTCTGCGGCTCATGGAGGATTTCTTTCAGCGCGTTCTCTTCGAGAGGTTGCTCGACCATTGTTTGATGCTATGCAGCCTTGCTTGTAGAGGAATAAGGTGGTCTCTTCTGGTGAGTTGAAGCAGTGGCCTTTCCCTTCGAACTGAATCCGGAGTTTTGTGGGGAAGAGCATTGAATATTTGATTTGGTTCTCCCATAGCCGGTGTTTGACCGCCGTAAAGGATCGCCTCTGGGCCTGGACTGATGGGGAGAAGTCGGGGAAGAGATGAATTGTATCACCGTCGTATTGAAGGGTCCCTTTCTCTCTTGCCAATTTCAGAATGGTATCGCGGTCTTTATAGTTCAACAGTTTAGCAATTATCGGGCGGGGCGGCGCTCCAGGGACAGGTTTGGCGGATGGAATCCTGTGTGCTCTTTCAATCACAAATAGTTGAGAAAGGGCTATGTCGCTGAATAGGACTCTGCAAATTTTTTCCATGTGATCTTCCATTTTGTTGGGTGTTGCTTGTTTCCGGACTCCAATCACTCTTATATTGTTGCGGCAGGATCACCCTTCTAAATCCTCGTTCTTGGCAATGACTGTTTTCATTTGGTGTTCGAGTGAGGACACTCTTGCAGTAAGCGAGGCTGAGCCATCGTCCAGTTCTGAGATTCTTTGTTCCGCATTATCCAGTCTGTCTTGCAGTAGGTCTACCTTGGACGATAGCGTATCCATTTTGCTGTCTAGGTTCTCTATTCCAGATTTGAGATCCAGGAGGATCTCACAGATGTCCACCTGCCACTGGTGCTCGTCCTCTTGTTTGCTGTGATTGAGCGGGGGTTCGAGGCAATCTTCCTGTCTCGGGGGTCTTTGATGCGGGTCGGGCGTTGAAATTGAGTTTCCGCTGTGATTTATCGTTTTTGCCCATCTTGGTGCAGACCCCGGCACTGCCCGGCGCAACCACAATGTGGAATCCGCAGGGACTTGGGGTTGAGCTGGACAACTGGCACGTTTTACACAAGCCGGGGGCGAGGGCCCGTGTGACTGGGGTGTCTGGTGTGTTTGCTTGTTTTCCTGGCAATTACCAGTGAGACCGCTTTGAGGGGAGGTTTCAGTGGAGGACCCTGCAGTCGTGGGCGGGGGACGGCCTCGTATGCGGTGCTTTGACTCCCAGGATGTTAGGATGTGCAGAGAGGAGTGCCTCCAGGCTGCAGATTTTGGTGCCCCTGTCCCCCTGCACCCGCCGCCGAGTATGCGATGTTGGGTTAACTTGATGCCCCTGGGGCTAGACAGGGAGCTCCCAGTGGCCGCTACAGCATGTCCCCCGGGCGCCCCGTGTGTTGTAGGAGTGTAGCCGTGCTGGTCTTTGCCCCTGGGGCGATCCGCAGGTTCCAGCCTGTTGCCCACAGATGGTGTTGGGGGGTGTCTGCTCCCGCCTCCGACCCCCAGATATGCTGTCCTAGGGGCTGCTTGTGCTTGGCAGTAAGATGCCTTATTTTTCCAGCGCTTCGCTCCCTCTAGGTGTTACTGTAGGCACTTAGGGCTGTTTATAAACGTGTGCCTGAGCACCGTGGGGAGGTTGATGGCACTGCTTCCCCCTGTGGGCCCTCCGCGCACTAATGCACTCTTCCCGTGCTCCCCCGTGTGAGCGTGTGTGGTCGCAGGGGCCCCCCCTGCTGCGCTTCTCACCTCTGGCGGGCGGCCCCCACTAGGATCGGCTGCTTCCTTGCCGTCTCGGCCCCTCCTCCACCGCGCCCTCACTGCGACTACGCCTGCCGTCCAGGCGCCGCAGCGGGGCTGCGAGCTCCGCCTGCTTCCTCCGCTGGCTCTTTCAGCCCAGCTGGTCCCTTCTCATTGCACGGTGATGCCGGAGCTCGCGCATCCAGGGGCGGTGAACTTCGTTTCTTCTTGGGGGACGGGGGAGGACACCAACCTCGGCTCTGTGGGCCCAGTCTGACGGAGGCCTCTGCTGCCAGGCGTGCCGGGGTGCAGCAAGCGAAAGCTCCCAAAGTTTCAGGCTCAGACTGCGCGGTGAGAGCTATTGAGAATGTTGCTGCATAGTATCCGCGATAAAACTGCGGGATTGCGGCGATTTTTTCCAGGATTTATAAGGAGCTTCCAGGGAGCTCACAGAGGAGCCGCCATCTTGGGTGGTCCTCTAGAGCCCTCTGTCCCTTTTTGATCTTTGAAAAAAGATGCTAAATTCTGCGATTACCACTAGATGTCGGACTATATGCACAGTATGTGATTCTAAGCAGATTTACACACATCAGAAACCTCTCTACAGGTGGGATGTAGGTTTAAGTTATTCTTATTCCTCAAATGCGAAAGTATGCGTTCATTTTGGCTTGGTCCTCAAACTCACAATGGTGCAGCTTGCAGTTCAGCCTATGGAATAAACAAAGACAGCTGTAGGGACAGTGAAAGAGGCTGCACTGGCCGTGCAGGTCTGTCCAAGACAGCAGTGTTGGCAGCACAGAGACTTGTATACAAGACAGAAAACACATGCAATATTGATCGACAGAGGAAGCTATCTGCCTAGCTCAGAGACTGAAGTCTGATGTAAAGTAATCACAAATATGATGAGCCGTTCAGCAGATGTTCTTGGGGTACAAGAGGAAGTCTTTTAGAAGGTCCAGGGGCACCTGGGTCCACAAAGTATATGTCATTTATTACTGGAAACATTCAAAATTAGTATGAATCAGACATGCCAAAATGGCAGATCTGCCTGTGGTATGCGAGAGGAAAGGGCTGTGTAGGGCAGGCAAAATCTTCCTACTGCTACAATCTCTGAACTAGTCTTCATGCCCTTTTGCTTTTCTGGAAGTGTTACCATAGGTTGCTCATATAGTCATTTAGAAACTTTTTTGGACCATCAAGAATATGCCAATCTGTTTTATTGGTAACAACACTGTAGCCTTAGACAGAAAAGACTGTCAGTGGCTTGCAACAATGTTGATACCAAGTGTGAGGAGTAGAGCTACATTTTCATTCTCAGTGGCCTCGTAGAACGTCTTTGACACCAGAATTTTTTTTAATTGACCGTCGATGATGACTTATTGCACCTTCTGCTTGTATGGCCTTTGCTACAAGATGTACCGTAAATGGTGGACACTAATGCACAGAAGAGTCAGCTGGTGGATGCCAAGGCAGAGAAGGCTCTGCTAAAGGACATCATCAGATGGGACTGTATTTTTTTGGGCCAGAGAGCCACAAAAGGAGTATGATAATGGGGAGGGCTCAAGGCCCATATTAGAATGAGCACGAGTCAGGACACCATCCTCCACCCTTTCTCCGCAATTACACTTAAATGTCTGCAGACCTGGACATTTACAGGGAGGGCCGACTTTGTGATGATGTTCTTCGTGAAGGATGACTTGGAAATCTCCATCGATTGGTCTTCAGTAAATCAACAGGGACATGCCCATCCTGCAAAGTTTTGGCATTGAAATCATTGCAGCTCCCAGTATTCCACAACGTTTAGAGGGAAGGGGTGTTTTAGACACTAAATGCATTGCACATGCTTTTTATTTGTGTAAAGGCAGTACTTTGAGGCCCCTGTCCGAGTCCATGAGATTAATGTTTTTATATTGCTGTGGGAAAAATGAACTAAAAAGGAGGACTCTCACAAATCTGTCGCAACAGGTGGCTACCCTGGTGAGGTGGCCATGACAGAGTGAAACTCTACTGTGCCCCCTCTGTCTACAAGGCTGGCAACAAATGGAAGCATTAAAAATCAATAACCTTCAGAAGAGAATATCCTGTCACAAGTCAGGAGCTGCAAAAATGAGAACACTAAAGAAAAAGTTGAAGAAATCCTTGAAAACAAGGAGACAAGTGAACAAAGAAACTCTTTCATATGACATGCGGGTATTATCAGTAGAGGGAAGAGGTTAAGACCGCCTCTACCTCACTAGTTGCAGACAAACATGAGGTAGCAAGGCATTGTTGGGTTTAATTGCTATTTTAATTGCACTGAGGATTCTTAGACGGATGCAGAAAATTCAAAGCATGTGAATCTATGCAAGATTGAAATGCTGGAGAAAGTATATAATGGGGAAATCAAACCCCACTGCACTCTGCGGTGAGTTCCATGCCACGTACAGAGTCTTACAAGCAGTATAGGCACAATAAGACCCGATTCATGACGAATGCATCCCAGATAACTAAGTGGAGAAGCAAACAGAATCAAGTTATTTTGTAAAGGCTCATAAAGGAGGACAGAGTGCATCAAATCTTTGGAATTAGAATAAAACCAAACACATCAGGAGGTGTGAGGTGCACTGAATGAGGACAGATGCATGAACTATGCATTTGTTTCTCAAGTATGTCCCAAGGATTGGGTGGTTGAGACTACTAGCAATCTATCTCTAGAAAGTGGGACAATCATCAAGTAGGTTTTATAGACACAATATCAGAAACTTAAGGTTAACACACATTTTGTGCTGGCAAATAATCTCATCAAGATTACTCAAACCATCCGTTGGTGAATTTGAATTGTAAAACTTGCTTCAAGAATTTGCTTCAACAGGGACACATTCAAATATTTTTAAAAAGAGCCTACTTGGAATCACTGAAATATAACTTGCAGAAATATTAACATTATGTCTTGCTCAAACTATACATTTCATTCAGTACCTTCATCAACTGGATCAGATTTTGCACATGCCTGGTTGCCTACATTTTCATCCAGAAATATTTGATGATCCAAACAAACAGATATTCCTACAAAACAAAAATTAAAGTTACCATGTTTTAAACACAAGAAAGCAATGCAACATTTGAAATTGCTATAGCTCTATTTCAACATATGTACCTTCCCCATCAGTGTCAGAAGAACTAGAAGTACTGGTCTTCCGAGACAAGCTAGTGGACATGAGATCTGTGCAAATAACTGTTCTTTCTGTTAATGAAAAAGAAAAAGGGTTTTATAACCAAGCAAGCATGATTTATGGAATAAAACATTCTCGGCTGTGAAGATCTGTACAAATCATCAAATAGTTTGGGGACTGTTGGGGGAATTTCCCAAAAGTCCTACTGGAAGTACGACATTAGTAAGCTATCCCAGTGGTTTGTAGATCCCAAACTGTGTGTACTAACTCAGAACCTTGGTAGAGTGGCAGAGCAGTCGGGCTTATCTTAAGAGTAAGATGTGCGCTATAGGTAGGTACACTAATCTAGTTAGACAGGCACAGCAAAGAAGCACTTGGACTTAAGTTATATAAAAGTATAACTTTAAATACATTAGACGTTTATACTTGAACACTTAGAGGAATACTTGCTAATACACTTCAAAGGGCACTTCCACTTTTGTGTTTGTTTGCGGTTACAGTTGTGGCAACGTTAGAAAGGGAAAAGACAATGTTACCGTATTATCGGTTAGTGCGCATTCACCGGTTTACACAGTAATGCATTTACTCTGTAAATACATATAGTAGTCACTTAAAGGGAGAAAAATGGTTAATTAGTGTCACATGAGCTTGGTGCAAGGGTCTATAGGTGGTTTCTTCACAGTTTAGGTCCTTCAAGTCCCAAAGCGCAAGCCTAGCTAAAGGCAGTTCGAAGAGGGCTTGAAGTCTTGACAAGCAGCGAATGAAGATTTCCTGTGATTTATTCCAGTCTCTGGTGTTATTGAAGCAGCAAATTAACTCAAAAGGGAGACCGTAAAACGGACCTGAGAAATGGACATAAGCAATGGCTTGGGTAAGAGGGGGTGGCCCTGGACACCTCTAGGTGCACTTCAAAGCCCTCAAACGCCTTCTTGAAATTACCTTTTTCCCCACAGTACCTTAAGTTAGAAGAAAATGTTTGTGCTGGATCTGCGCAATGTTGCAGCTTGTGATGCTGGAAATGCATCAGAGGGACAGGGCCTCTGAATCCTTGTCCTTTACTGCTTTTTATCGTGTGTTCTGACATGTTTTCTGCCCAGGAGTCCATGTGGGACTCCTGGCAGTGCAGCTCTCCCTTTTGGTTTGGTGAACAGACCCATGGGATACCCTTATGGCACCCATGGGTAGGGGTACAACCCTGTACCCCTAGTGTATGTTTTTGGGCACCTGTGGGTGGCCCACAGAGCAGGGTATGGGCTGGTGGCAGCTCCATGCTGAATTTGACAGGTGCTCTGGGTGTCCTCCATTTTGGGATACCCAGGCCCTGCCATTGGGATCAGTTGATTCCTGATAGAAAACAAGATGGCCCCTGTGGCCTCTTGCTTTCTATTGCCTGTTATCTTGTTTTCCCAAAGTCCTGGGAAGCCCTGACTCTGTCCCTTCCCCCTGACTGGCTGTTGGGTGGAAGTTCCATATATGGTGTTGATGTGAAGGCCCAGCTAGACTGACTGGAGCCTTCCCAGTGACTGTATGTTGTGGGTACCTCCTGTGGGTGGGACCTGGGTGAATGGAGTGTGTGACCAATATACACTCCTTGTTGTGGTTGTCTGGTTTCTGGCATGAGAGACAAAGACTGAGACAGCCCTGCCCGAAACTGGCCTGAATGCAGTGTGTAGTGTTGAATGGCTGGGTACTTGTCCCAATCCACATTCCTTGTTGTGAGTGTCTGAAAGGGAGGAGTGTGGCCTGAATGCACTGTGTGCCTGATTGGCTGACTGACTGCATGAATGCCCTTCTGTATGATTGGCTGCTGAGTGTGTGCCAGCAGTGTGGATGAGAGGCAGAATAGTATATCTGGGGACCTCTCACCACTGGTAGTTGTTCAGAAACAGCCAGAAGTTCAGGAACGTTCAGAAGCGTTCAGAAGCTGAGTCTTCACTCTAAGAGTAACTGGAACTGCCGATCCTCGACGTCCAGCTGGAAGAAGACGACTTGCTGTTGCATTTGCTTCGACCGATCCGAAGGCTGCCGAAATCGTCGAAGACTGACCGGAGAGAGGACCTGGTAAGGCGCCCTCTTCCCGTGCTCCGAGGGACCATCGAGCATCGCTCCATCTTCGCCGAAGCGCCCTGGAAGACACCCTCGAAAGGCTGTCGACCCGAGACGGGACCGCCGAGGAGATCGAAGTGAAGCACCCGGACATCGCCGTCGACCAGGGTTCGCAGGTTTGTGTAACCGCTGGAGGCCCGTCGAAGTTGTGTTGCCCAGCCGTGGGAACCACTTGACGCCGTGCCGCCGACGACCGGAGCCGCCCGCTCCTTTGCCTAAGAACATTCGAATCGAAGGACTCCCTCGTCCGCACCGTCGACCGCTTTATCCGGCCGGAGAAAGTCGAGGACGACCAACGCGCCGAGGAGAAACCTGCCGGTGGGTTTCCCGCCACCCGAAGACCACAAAGACTCGAACGACTCGACGCCCTTGCTGGGCCTCCGTCTCCACAATCTTTGCGGTCCAGAACTATTGTCACCGAGGTGCCCCGCACGCCTCTGCCTTGCAGGACGCCGACGCTCCGACGCGCACCGCTCGGACGAAGCTGCCGCCTCATCGACGCCGTTCTACCCAGTTTGTCGACGGACGTTCGACGCCCTGTGTCTCCCGCTTGAAAGGGAAGGCATTCAAGAAGGGCCGTCGATTCCCCGCCGCCGAACGCCGAGTTCCTTGACGCCTCTCGACGATCCGTGACTCCCGCTTGAAAGGGGGTCACTCAAGAAGGATCTGTCGACGCCTCTTCGAAGAACTCGACTCCACCAGGTACATTGGGGGGGGTAAAAACATTATAGGAGGGAATAAGACTTGCAGAACAATATATGGACTGGGCTTGTGCTATACCTTTATTTTCCAGGTTGCCCAGGTGGGGGGATCTCCACACAGAACTGTGTCTAGTGATAGGGGCCAGTATTCTGCCTATTGCTCAACCATTTTATTTTCTCTCCTCTCTCTACTGCTGGTTTCACTCTATTGATCTGTGTGACATTGTTACAGTATTGTTAATGCACTTTAATGAGATCTAGTACAAAGGGTGGTACCACTTTAGAACTGTATATATTTGCCATTGTTTATTTTCCTGAGTACAAAGTGACTTATTATGATAAGTGTACATAACCTTGAATATTGATTATATAAAGACTGTGTTCTAACCAATACAGTGTGTGGACATTCCTTTGTGGGGGCTTGGGGACTACACTGTACTTAAGAACCAGCCTGCATCACCACCTGAGAAGCTAGGCCTTGATTGCTCGTCCATTGCTACCGTAACAGAGAATCTTGGCTGGGGTCCTCTGTGCCTCTCTTCTACCAGATAGAGAGCAGAAGTACAGACACCCCCCACCGGTCTTCTTCACACTGGTGGCAGCGGTGCGATGCTTATGGTTTTAAGAATCAGTGTATAACCGTGCCACTTACAAAGGATATCTGCACTTTATTAAATTAAGGTTTAGTTGTGTACAAGATAACTGCATTACAAACAATGGAGTCTATTGCAAATGGCAAATTGACTCGGATGAGCTTGGAGGCTCTCCAGAGTGCTTGTGAAGCCAGGGAGTTAGACTTTGTGGATAAGTCTAGGGCTGAGCTGATAGCTGAAGTGGATGGGGTGTAGAGATGCACACCATTAGATTTAAGAAATTTAAGATTTAAGTTTTAAGGTCAATTTGATTGGTAAATTAATTACAAACAACTTTAGGTGCTCCCAGAGAGTAAAGTGCTACCTTTACTTGAAAATACTGAAGCTGGGAAGATTCACTGCAAAAACACGGTGAATGAACTGAGGCACAGCAATAGGCAATCGGTATTGCAAAAATTTAGTTTTATGTAAGGAAACCTTAATGAGCATATTTAAATCAAAAATAATTCAAATAATAAGCAGTTGTGTAAAGTACACAGTACATTATTTCTTTTTATATCTTTTTATATAGATAACATGTATTGGTATTTCAGCATACACTAATTCTTTAGTTAGTACAAATTCTAGTAAACTGTAAACAAAAAAACTTAAAGTGCTTTGTATTTCAACAGCAACTTCATAAACATAGTAACCATCTCATGACAAAATTCAAAAGAAATATCCAAAAATCAAATCAAGTCCCAATATATGAGTAGACTTCAATTGTATGTTATTGGTATTACAAATGTCTTCTCTTCTTAACTACGCGTTTCGGGCGGTAAACGCCCTTCTTCAGGTTATCTATATTGGGTGAAGGCTCTCTAACTTCCTCCTGCAAATAATTACAAAAATATTTCAATGGGATATACAATTATTACATACTTAAGTAATGAGTACTAAATTCCTTAACAGCATAAAAGGGCACTAACCTGAATGGTGGACCTGGAGTTAAGTCCAAATATTTACATTCATGTAAGCTGTAAATTAGCTGAAAGACATATGTACATATGTATTATTCAGAAACGAAGGGGAGTAAAATGTGGCTCAGGGGGAGCAGGCGCCATGGTTATAGCGCTGGGTCCCCCTGTAGCCACAGACAATTAAGTCAAACAGTGTAAATGTACCTACTGAAAACAGTCTAAATCTTACCTAAAAGTTAATTACAGCCAGAGTCAATCTGCTTAAGTCGGAAGTGAAAATTTGGAGGATTCTCGGAGTGCCGGATCAAGTTCGGATACCCTGGTGGACTACCAGACTGATGGTGAAACTCTTGATGAGGGGGGGAATGCAACCAATGAGGACTCTGCCCCTGGGGTTTCTGCTGAATCTGTTTCTGGGAATGCCACCATTCCTGCTGCCTCTGTTCCAAACCCCAGCAATTCCTTGGAGCTTGAGTTATTAAGGATGAAATTGGCCTTTGAATACCGCAAGTTGGAAATAGATGCTGAACTTAAGAAAGAGGAGTTGGCTCAACAAGTGGAGCTCAAGAATAGGGATCTTGAACTCAAGAGCCAGGACACTGATTGTCGGAGAATCCAGCTAGAGAAAGCTAGAGTGGAGACTTCAGCTAAAACCAGTGAGAGTGTCAGGTCCCCAGCCACCAAGTTTATGAAAGATTTGGTTGGTGTATTTGTGGAGGGTTCAGATATCCTCCAATGGATTGAAGCGTTTGAAATGGCTTGTGCGATTCATGATGTTGATAAAAGAGATTGGGCTAAGTGTTTGTTAAGCAGAGTGCCTCAAACTGGATATGACTGTATTCTGAAGCTGAGTGTGGAAGAAAGGGGTCAGTATGAGTGTATGAAGTCTGCTTTGATTGCCAAGTTTGGCAAGACACCTACCCAATACCTTAGAAGGTTCAGGGATTTTAAGAAAAGAGAGAATGTGTCTTGGGTTGACTGGGTGAGTGCTGCGCACATGAACATGATGGGGTGGATAGATGGATACAAGGTTAAGACTTTTGTTGAATTGTCCCACCTCTTGTTTTTTTGAGCATTTTTCTGAAGCCTGTTCACCAGAGATGCGTCAGTATGTGGCTTACCAGAACATTTTGGACCCCTTTAAGCTGGCTAGGTTGGCTGACAAGTGGGTCTCCCACCGGGTGTCCCCTAAGGACTCCAGTGGGAAGGACAAGGACAAAGAAAAGGGGGCCTCTCAGAAAGCTGAGGAGTCCCACAAGCAGTCACAGTCGGGTAAACCTAAACCTTCCTCTCCCAAGACCCAAAAATCTAATGGGGATAAGTCATCCGTGGGTGGGAATAAGAGTAGTGGTCCACCTGCTGCAAAGCAGGCTCCCAGTGGTTCCAGTACCATACCCCGCACTCCTGGCGCTTGTTGGGACTGTGGGGCTCTGGATCACAAAAGGGGTGACTCCAAGTGTAAAGGTAAGGCACTTGGAGTACAGGCTGTCAGCCTGACCTACCCTTACCCCGTGTCTGAGGCGGAGGCCACTGTCCTCCCCTCCTCTACCGGGATCACGTTCGGTGCTCCGGTAGAGATTTCCTTAGTGTCCCTTGGGGCCTGGGACCAGTATGCGGAAGTACTGGCGACTATCCCACAGAACACCCGTAGGTTTTTGAGAAGTGTCCTCTTGAATGGCCAGCCTTCTACTGGTTTGAGAGACACTGGGGCAAGCATGACAGTGGTGGACAGGACCCTGCTCAAGCCAGAGGACTATGAAGGTGCTCCTCTGCAAACCACCAGGTTAGCTGGTGGGCCTCCCAAATTATCACCTGTAGTCTTAGTCACACTCATGATTGGAGACAAGACAGCAAAGCTTACTGTCCTGGTTCAGGACAATGTCCCTGCTAACATTCTGTTAGGAAATGATCTAGTAGAGTTGGGGTTGATCTCGGATGGTCTTCCCATGACTGCTGCTGCAGTCACTAGGTCACAGGTGACACCGGGTCTGGCTGTGAGTCAGGTACCCGAGCCAAAGGCGAGGCCTAAGGCAAGAAGAAGGAAGACCAAGGCGGCCACCTCTGGAGGGAACACCTTCTCTTCCTGCTGTTCCGAGAGCACCCATTGGGATCCATGCTCCGGACGGGCTGGGTCCAGTGGAAAACCCAAACTCAACTCCTGTGGGAGAAGAGACAGAAGACTCTCCTGTGGGAGAGGTTCTCAACCCGGAGGATCATCCCGACCTTCAATGCTTGTTAGCTGAAGGGGGACCCTCCCGGGCAGACTTCTGTAAGGGACAGAGAGAGTGCCACTCTCTCGAGGGGCTGAGGAAACAGGCCCTGTCCCAGGCACAAGGAGAAGTGCCTAGGACATTCCGGATTTATTGGGAGGGTGAGCTCCTTGTTAGTGAGCCCACTAAGCCTGAACCTGGTGCCCTCAAGAGGTTGGTGGTACCCCAGGTTTACAGGCCCTTCCTACTGCAGTTGGCACATGAGGTGCCCTTGGCTGGTCATCTTGGGACCAAGAAGACTAAGCAGAGGCTCTCTGCCCATTTCTACTGGCCACGGATGGGAGTAGAGGTGGAGTCCCACTGCAGGACCTGCCCAACTTGTCAGTTGTCTGGCATGACTGGAGGCAGTGTCATTGCCCCACTGCAGCCATTGCCAGTGGTTGGCACACCATTTGAGAGGGTGGGCATCGACATCGTCGGTCCCCTTGACCCTCCCACTTCAGGTGGACATCGGTTCATCCTGGTCTTGGTAGATCATGCCACCAGGTACCCTGAGGCAATACCCCTTCGGACTGTTACTGCCAAGGTGGTTGCCAGGGCTCTCCTGTGCATTTTCACCCGTTTTGGATTCCCCAAGGAGGTTGTCTCTGACAGAGGATCCAACTTCATGTCTAGTTACATGAAAACCATGTGGAAAGAGTGCGGGGTAACCTACAAGTTCTCCACCTCTTAACACCCCCAGACCAATGGTCTGGTTGAGAGATTTAATAAAACTCTCAAGGGCATGCTAGGGGCTTTGGAAGAACCCCCAAGGAGGAAATGGGATCTCCTCCTGCCATGCCTGCTGTTTGCTTACAGAGAGGTACCTCAAGAGGGTGTTGGTTTCAGCCCCTTTGAGTTACTCTTGCGACATCCCGTGAGGGGGCCCCTCGCCTCGATCAGAGAAGGCTTGGAAGCCACCCCTCCAGGTCCCGCCAAGCAAGTGGGGGACTATGTGTTAGGCCTCAGACGGAGGATGACACAGATGATGGGCCAGGCAACAGCAAATCTCAAGGCCAGCCAGGAATTGAATAAGTACTGGCATGACCTTAAAGCCCCGCAAGTGGATTGGACTCCGGGACAGGAAATCCTTGTGATGGAACCTACCAAGCCTAGAGCTTTGGCAGACAAGTGGACAGGACCCTTCAGGATCATCTCCAAGATGGGCGAAGCCAATTATCTGGTTGACATGGGAGCCTCTGGGGTAGCCCCTCAGATATTCCATGTCAACAGGCTCAAGCCTTTCCACCGGCGAGCAGAAGTCTCATGTCTCTTGCTAGCTTCAGGGCAAGAAGAGGATGAGAGTGAGCCCCTTCCTGATTTGCTGCATAGCAACCCTCAGGATGGCTCAGTGGAGGGAGTACATCTCTCTCCAGATTTGACAACAGAGCAACAGAGGGCCTGCAGGGCTTTGCTCCAACAGTATGCCTCTCTGTTTTCACTGACGCCAGGCCTTACACCGTGGTGTAGGCATGAAATTGACACTGGTGACAGTGTGCCTGTCAAAAGCAGGTGCTACCGTATGTCAGATACCGTCAAGAAACACATCCAGGCTGAGGTCGCCAAGATGTTGGATCTGGGTGTTATTGAACCCTCAACCAGTCCCTGGTCCAGTCCAGTGGTCCTTGTCCCCAAGGCAAGTTCCCAGATGGGTACCAAAGATTGGAGGTTCTGTGTGGACTACCGAGGAGTCAATGCCGTCACCAAAACTGACGCGCACCCATTGCCCAGGGCTGATGAGCTCGTGGACACCATAGGTGCTGCCAAATTTGTGAGCACCTTTGACCTTACCTCAGGCTATTGGCAAATAGCTCTGACGGACAATGCCAAGGAAAAGACGGCCTTCTCAACGCCTGAGGGACTCTACCAGTTTAGGGTCATGCATTTTGGGTTGAAGAATGCCCCTGCCACCTTCCAGAGATTGGTCAACCATGCGTTCAGTGGGCTGGAAGCCTTTTGTGTGGCTTACTTAGACGACATTGCCGTCTACAGTTCCACCTGGGAAGAGCATTTGACACATCTGGATAAGGTGTTGCAGGCCTTGAAAAGGGTTAACCTCACTATCAAGGCCACCAAGTGCCAGATAGCAAGTTAACTATCTTGGTCATGAGGTAGGAGGGGGTCAAATCCAACCTCTCTCCAGTAAAGTACAGGATGTACAGAACTGGGAGACTCCCACTACTCAAACCCAGGTGAGAGCCTTTTTGGGCCTCACTGGGTACTATCGCAATTTCATGGCAGACTATGGAACCATAGCTGCACCCCTGACAGCTCTAACTTCACCCAAACAGCCTAGGAAGGTTAATTGGACCGAAGACTGTCAGAGGGCCTTTGATGGCTTGAAAGAAAGTCTGTGTAGGGCACCTGTGTTGTGTGCGCCTGACTACAGCCGACCCTTTATCGTCCAGACGGATGCCTGCGACACCGGAATTGGAGCTGTCTTGTCCCAGTTAGATGACAAAGGGAGAGAACATCCTATCATATTCATCAGTAGACAACTCAAGGGTAGAGAACTTAGGTGGGCTACTGTTGAAAAGGAGTGTTTTAGCATAGTTTGGAGCCTTAGGCGTTTTAGGCCCTACCTTACGGGGTCTACCTTCAAGGTCCAAAGAGATCATAAGCCCCTGAAGTGGCTTATGCAGATGAAGGGTGAGAATCCGAAATTGCTCAGGTGGTCCATTAGCCTGCAAGGGCTAGACTCCACCATAGAGCACAGACCAGGGAAGAGTCACGATAATGCAGATGGCCTTTCCAGAAGGTATGTTGACCGTCTGGATGAGGGTGTCTATCCCGTGGGAGATTAGACACCCTCCACCTCAGTCTGGGGGGGCGACTGTGATGCTGGAAATGCATCAGAGGGACAGGGCCTCTGAATCCTTGTCCTTTACTGCTTTTTATCGTGTGTTCTGACATGTTTTCTGCCCAGGAGTCCATGTGGGACTCCTGGCAGTGCAGCTCTCTCTTTTGGTTTGGTGAACAGACCCATGGGATAACCTTATGGCACCCATGGGTAGGGGTACAACCCTGTACCCCTAGTGTATGTTTTTGGGTACCTGTGGGTGGCCCACAGAGCAGGGTATGGGCTGGTGGCAGCTCCATGCTGAATTTGAGAGGTGCTCTGGGTGTCCTCCATTTTGGGATACCCAGGCCCTGCCATTGGGATCAGTTGATTCCTGATAGAAAACAAGATGGCCCCTGTGGCCTCTTGCTTTCTATTGCCTGTTATCTTGTTTTCCCAAAGTCCTGGGAAGCCCTGACTCTGTCCCTTCCCCCTGACTGGCTGTTGGGTGGAAGTTCCATATATGGTGTTGATGTGAAGGCCCAGCTAGACTGACTGGAGCCTTCCCAGTGACTGTATGTTGTGGGTACCTCCTGTGGGTGGGACCTGGGTGAATGGAGTGTGTGACCAATATACACTCCTTGTTGTGGTTGTCTGGTTTCTGGCATGAGAGACAAAGACTGAGACAGCCCTGCCCGAAACTGGCCTGAATGCAGTGTGTAGTGTTGAATGGCTGGGTACTTGTCCCAATCCACATTCCTTGTTGTGAGTGTCTGAAAGGGAGGAGTGTGGCCTGAATGCACTGTGTGCCTGATTGGCTGACTGGCTGCATGAATGCCCTTCTGTATGATTGGCTGCTGAGTGTGTGCCAGCAGTGTGGATGAGAGGCAGAATAGTATATCTGGGGACCTCTCACCACTGGTAGTTGTTCAGAAGCAGCCAGAAGTTCAGGAACATTCAGAAGTGTTCAGAAGCTGAGTCTTCACTCTAAGAGTAACTGGAACTGCTGATCCTCGACGTCCAGCTGGAAGAAGAAGACTTGCTGTTGCATTTGCTTCGACCGATCCGAAGGTTGCCGAAATCGTCGAAGACTGACCTGAGAGAGGACCTGGTAAGGCGCCCTCTTCCCGTGCTCCGAGGGAGCACCGCTCCATCTTCGCCGAAGCGCCCTGGAAGACAGACCCTCGAAAGGCTGTCGACCCGAGACGGGACTGCCGAGGAGATCGAAGTGAAGCACCCGGACATCGCCGCCGTCGAAGTCCATCGCCGTCGACCAGGGTTCGCAGGTTTGTGTAACCGCTGGAGGCCCGTCGAAGTTGTGTTGCCCAGCCGTGGGAACCACTTGACGCTGTGCCGCCGACGACCGGAGCCGCCCGCTCCTTTGCCCAAGAACATTCGAATCGAAGGACTCCCTCATCCGCACCGTCGACCGCTTTATCCGGCCGGAGAAAGTCGAGGACGACCAACGCGCCGAGGAGAAACCTGCCGGTGGGTTTCCCGCCACCCGAAGACCACAAAGACTCGAACGACTCGACGCCCTTGCTGGGCCTCCGTCTCCACAATCTTTGCGGTCCAGAACTATTGTCACCGAGGTGCCCCGCACGCCTCTGCCTTGCAGGACGCCGACGCTCCGACGCCGACGAGCACCGCTCGGACGAAGCTGCCGCCTCATCGACGCCGTTCTACCCAGTTTGTCGACGGACGTTCGATGCCCCGTGTCTCCCGCTTGAAAGGGAAGGCATTCAAGAAGGGCCGTCGATTCCCCGCCGCCGAACGCCGAGTTCCTCGACGCCTCTCGACGATCCGTGACTCCCGCTTGAAAGGGGGTCGCTCAAGAAGGATCTGTCGACGCCTCTTCGAAGAACTCGACTCCACCAGGTACATTGGGGGGGTAAAAACATTATAGGAGGGAATAAGACTTGCAGAACAATATATGGACTGGGCTTGTGCTATACCTTTATTTTCCAGGTTGCCCAGGTGGGGTGGTCTCCACACAGAACTGTGTCTAGTGATAGGGGCCAGTATTCTGCCTATTGCTCAACCATCTTATTTTCTCTCCTCTCTCTACTGCTGGTTTCACTCTATTGATCTGTGTGACATTGTTACAGTATTGTTAATGCACTTTAATGAGATCTAGTACAAAGGGTGGTACCACTTTAGAACTGTATATATTTGCCATTGTTGATTTTCTTGAGTACAACGTGAGTTATTATGATAAGTGTACATAACCTTGAATATTGATTATATAAAGACTGTGTTCTAACCAATACAGTGTGTGGACATTCCTTTGTGGGGGCTTGGGGACTACACTGTACTTAAGAACCAGCCTGCATCACCTCCTGAGAAGCTAGGCCTGGATTGCTCGTCCATTGCTACCGTAATAGAGAATCTTGGCTGGGGTCCTCTGTGCCTCTCTTCTACCAGATAGAGAGCAGAAGTACAGACACCCCCACACCGGTCTTCTTCACACAGCTCTGGACCCGACCTCCGGATTCCTTGGTCGGATGATTGAAGGCAGGACAATGGATGGGATCTCTTGGCAGCTTCACGGTGTTGCAAAGGGTATGCAGGCATCTCTGGCTGTCTCCTTCTTTGGTTACTTCAGCTTCCAGTGGTCGACTTGCTTTTCACTCCAGAAGCTTCACCTTTTATACAGTTCCAGCACACACTCCTCTGAAATCTCGCTCAGCATTTCACAGAAAGGGGCGTTTGGTACAATCAGAACAGCCAGAAACCCGTTCAGAGCTGGTCCTATTGAGGCACTCTGGCAGACAAAGCAAGGGGCGGAGGAGGACTCCACCAATTCTTGTCTGCCTAGGCACTCTGAAGCCTAGAAAGGGATACCCAAGGGTTCCAGCCAAAGGCAAAACACACTCACAGACCTCCCCCAGCCAGAATGGTAGAAGGGCTAACAAAGAACCACCATGCAAGTAACGCGAAAAAAGAATGTAGGCCCCAAGTTGGTACTTGGGTGGCCCTATTGTGCACTACCGAGACTATGGACATTGCCTGTGGCATTAAAAGAAATACACAATAGTTGGTAGAACACGTCCACTGCCACCAGCCATAACTAGGTGATCGTCTAAGTGACTAAAAAGTCACAGGAGCAGAGAGAAGGGGGATACTAGGTATCCCTTTGGCACTCCACTGAAGGTGGTGTCTGGCAATTTCACAGACTATAGAGTTTTGGAAGAGATCCAAGTATCTCTCCATCCTTAAGAACTGTAGTTATTTGAAGATATAGAAAAAGAGTCTTAAGGAGGAACCCAAGGGTCCCCAGCAACACTGCCCATAAAGAGCTGTGTGCTGCAGTGTTAGGCAGAATCCTGTGCAGTTCCCTTGGGGACCACTGCACGAAGATTAAGACTACAGGAGTAAGCAGTAAACCCAATTGGTAGCAGTCTGTACCAACCAGATTTACCTGGTAGCTGTGGCTCAGCAGTCAGACTTCTCTCAAGAAGAGTAGGGCAGTATACAGAGGATATACAATAGGGCTAAAAACACAGTAGAGCAAACGAACACTGACCAGCGCTTTGTATCAAAAGTGTACAATTATTTAACACACACTTTAGAAAATACACTAGCACTATATATCAAAGCAAGTTCAAACACACTCGGGAAAAGTATACACACCTCCCTTAATAAATATTAAGCAAGTCTAAGTCAAAACACCACTATTTGTCAAAACAGATGTGAGCGCGTAACTTAGATGGCACTCCAATAATTCCGTTTAATGGGAGAGAAAAAGGCAGGTCATGAAAATAAACAGTTCCCAACACTTTTATAAGACCACAGCAAGTTAGTGAAGGCAGAGTCTACTGTAGAGCCAAAGTTCATAGGCCAGGCCCACTTTAAATGGAGCAAAGCGAAATGTGCACAAGATCACACAGTTTAAAAAGCACTGAAGTCTTTGTGAAAATGTTCAAAAGAGGTTGGGTTGAAGCAAAAGGTAAAGTTAGAAGGTCTGGAGCCAACCCAGTTGGAAAGCCAAGGATTTAAGGGTCACCTTTAGCAATCCGTGGAAAGGGAGGCCAGGTGGAACACAGTACCTTAAAGAGAGAGGAAGCTCCAGCGATGGCAGTTGTTCCTGGCAGTGGATGCAAGTCGTGGTTTTCACCAGGGGAAGAGAAGATCTCGTCGAGGAGGAAACTTGTAGTCGTTGCACTGCCCAGGGAAGAGACCAGCCACAGAGTTTGTCGGTTAAAAGGTGAATTCCTTTTATTTGCGGTCACAGTGGTGAAGCTTGGCTATCCGGCCACCGGGGTGCTTGGCACGGGCGATTCGACCAAGAGACGTCCTGGAAGGCAAAATGGCAAACTGGTTGATCCCACCAGCTCAGAGGGAGAAGACTCTTCCAGCAGAAGATCTCCTCTTGTCGTTGGGAAAGTGGTGAGTTTGTTGCAGCAGGGCTCCACCGGTGGTGTCGTCGTCGTAGATGGCTCAGCTTCTCCCCTCTTCGGATTTATTAGGTCCTGTGGTGACTTCTGAAGTTCCAGTCCCAAAAGCCCTGCTTTTATGCAGAAAAACCCCCATTCAACAGCCTACCTGTCACTCACACATGCTAAGTGGTGAGCCGGGCAGCTCACCAATGGGCCAATCAGAATAGAGTGTGACTTGGGTTGCTAAGGCTATGCAGTCCAGGGTGCCAATTCCCCTCCCCACACATCCTGTGGAACCCAGACAGAGTGGCACCATTTGGAGGGCTTCTGTGGAGAAGCCCGCCAAAAAGTGGAACAAAGGGCCCGACCTTGGTTAGAGTTACAGAGACGGACACAAAAGCCATTTTAGAAAAGAGTTATGGCGAAAAGACCCAACCGGTGATTTAATATTAAATAAATAAACCAGCGGTATCTTTAACATTGCACCAAAAAGTGGTGCGTTTAAAACCAATGGGAAAATCCCATAGGAAATATTCCGGTGGAATATTTCGCAAGGTAACCACTGCCACCAGCCAGAAACTCGACAAGGGGGCACTGGACAGTGCCCCCTTGAAAAAAGACCCAGGGGCAATCTAATTAACCCCTTCCAGTACTTCCACAATATGATGGTTTGTACTGGTTCTGTTCACAATTTTGGACCAGTAAAGACAATGGTGACTTTACCTGCCCTGGGAGACAGTCAGTCCCAGGGTATGGGGTCTATGTTTGGGGGTCACTATGACACCCCTGTGTTACTGCACTGAGGGTGCTGTGTAACACACACTAAAACAGATGATACCCTATGGAGTAAAAAGAAACCCCATAGCCCATAAGTCAAATAAATACCTCAAATCATGCCTAAGAGTGGGAGGAAAAGAGTCTCACTCTTAGCAGGAGAAAAAACAAACCCCAAAAATCCAGCAAAGCTGCTGGGGGACTCACTAGGTTTGGGAAATTAGCCTTTTAAGATAATTCTCCCTAACATGCAGTTTTAAAAACACAGATGCCTTTAAGAGCTGCAGAGCTGACAGACTCACTAGTACAGATCAATTACAAAGAATAGAGTTCCAAAAGACAGAGCCGACAAGAATGAATGAGTGGAAAAAGACCACACTCATTCAGTATTGAAAGAAAAAGGTCCAGAAGTCCAGCAAAAAGTGGGGGTCTCACTAGGAGAGGGGATGAAGCATACAAATGATAAATATCCCTAATCAGGACCACAAAAAGAAAGACTATGGGTGAACTTAAGTTCCCATTTACCTGAAACCGTGGGTGCTTTAATCAGGTCCAACGATCATTGTTTTGATATCTACAAGTGAGGCATGATAAAAAAAATATGACACTGACGCAAAAAGTTTCAATGGGGTTGGAGAAACTCCTACTTTGCCCTATAGCTAAGATGGGAGTAGTATCCAACAGCAAACAATATACAAAACAGACCTAGTTAAGCCTGTCAAATAAAAATATACTAACAAAACCTAATGCCTGCCCTTTATCTTGTACAAAACGTGTGAAAAGGAGTATATGTATGTAAAGGAAAGTCAATATTCAAATATAACTAATAAATGTGGCTGAGTCAGCTCTCCTCCCCACATTGGACAGCACGGAGTAAGGAGGTCCCTGTAAGCAAGCTGACACTCTGGCTCAGATTCTTAACACAAAGGCAGTTAAAAGCGTAGATCAAGGTCCACCTGGCTTTCCACGTTAAACTCTTACTTTCCAATTTTAAAAACACAGTTCACCATAAAGTTCATTTTGGTCCCCCTCTGTCGGGCTCAAACCTCTTAAAACAACGGTTCACGTCGGTCTCCCTCAGTTGGGCTCAGTCCTTTCACAGCAAAACAAACACTTGCAGGGGGTTCCCTTCCAGAAGCTTAATTCACCTCCTTTAGGGGTCCCCTTCCCCTAACATATTACACTTGCAGTCTCCTTCAGTCGTGTTAGAGAGAATTCTCATTTTCTGTACTAATTTCCTTCAACCTTAGAGACCCCCAGCTCTTTTGCTGGACTTTAGGACTTTTAATTTCTATCCTGGAGTGAGCGAAACCTTTTTCTCACTCTCTCATCTATTTTTTATCTGATTTGGACTCTGTTTCTTTGTTTTTGGAGTCTGAAACTCCATAGGCATCTACTTTTTTTATGGTGACGCACAGCACCCTCAGTGCGGTGTTAGAGAAGTCCTTAGGATTACTCATAAGGTTTAAATACCTTCTCTTGGGTGAACTACTGTTACCAAGAGAAGTAAAGTGAAATTGACTTTAGGTCCAGTACACCCCATCTTATGTAGAAGTACTGGGGGGTTACTTAGTAGCCCCTTTTCCTACTTACTCATGTAACATTTTTTATGTTAGTTACCCTCACGACTTTAAATGGCTGGTGGCAGTGGTTTAATTTTCCTACCATTGTGCGTTTCTACAGCAGACTGAATCCTCAGCTGCAGTAGTGCACCCATGGATGCCCATTTTGTCGAAATGGCCAGGTCTTCTTTTTTCACCATTTCTTTCTTGTGAGGTCTTTCTTGGGTTGTACTCTACGCGACAAACCAGGTTCAACCCTTTTGTTTGTTTTGCCTTTGGCGGGCTTCAGTGCTGAAACCCACCTCTTGCTCCAGTGCATCTGGCAGGGCAGGAAGTGAAGGATGTGCCCAAAACTCCCTGTCCTTAGTCTCCTTGGTTACCTGAATGCACCCAGTGCCGATTGGCTGGCTGGATGGGAGAAACCTGCATAAAAGGTGAAGTTTCTTGGACGGAAGGCAGAGTCGACCACTGGACGTAACATCCGACGAAGGAAACTGGAAGAGAAGCTTGCGGCACCCTCCTGGACCGTTGAACTGGCCGGTGAAGCCCTGCTGCAGAGTTGAAGCTCCAACTCCGAATCGACTAGAGA
This sequence comes from Ambystoma mexicanum, assembly GCF_040938575.1. Classification (NCBI taxonomy): domain Eukaryota; kingdom Metazoa; phylum Chordata; class Amphibia; order Caudata; family Ambystomatidae; genus Ambystoma; species Ambystoma mexicanum. The sequence goes on along the minus strand of NC_090927.1, from coordinate 276,049,700 downwards.
AGCCCCGGACCGGACGACTTCTTCCCTTGGGTTGGCGGGACCAACTAACCCCAAGACGAACTTTGCTGGTGGACCGTCCCCAACTGGCTGTTCTTCTTTGCTGTTGATGGAACCGAGTGCCAGGGGTCGAGAAATCTGTAGTCTTGTGCATTGTTTTTAAGCCGGACCAGAACTCCAGGAAGATCCCGAGGACCATCCCAAATCTGGACGACCCAAGCCTCAGAGTGCTGGACTCCAGAAGCAATGGAAGCCCATCAACTGTGCAAGAACGCAGAGGTTCTATTTGCTGGGAACTGAAACCGCGAAGTGCCGCTGATCTGAAAAGAGCCCGTAGTCGCCGACCTTCGAACTGCAGTGCAGGAGTCCTCCAGACGTCCTCCCTCTTGTCCCCACGACTGAGGCTGAAGTCAGCTGGATCCTCTTGTTCAGACCTAAGGTACTGTGCTGACTAAGGGGTACTTACCTCTTTGGTCTGTAGCTTGTATTACCTCACTTGAGATGTGCAGTAGCTGCTTTTTGCAGAGTGGATTTCAGCTCCGACCCTCACAGGCCTAACAGCTTGTGGCCCAACAGTGATTCCTTACAAACTCTCTAACTTTGTGCAAGACTTTTGCGCTATCTAAAGAAGTGCCTCAGCTCCATAGACATTGTTCTAATTGACCTTGGCTATCCTGGCTCCCTGCAGACTCTTTGATACAATGAATTTGATTCTAACTGTCCATCACAGGTGGTGAATAAGTTTAACTTGTGATGCGGGGAAAGATCCAATCTAGACTTCATTGGGAGATTGAAAAGTCCTCGCATGCTCTGAGAACCTGTTAAGCTTTTTCCTTCCCATACCTTTTCCTCGTTCACAACCTCAGAATATATTAAGTACCAAAAAGGGATTTATAAATGCCAATGCTGCCTAGTAAATGAATCGACCCCAGGGTGTAGGAACTGTATTGTCAGCATCTCTAACGAGTATCAACGTGCGTATTCTAAATCTTAGTAAGTGGTATGAAGTATATTTTGATTGTTGCATATTGTCCTTTTTAAAAGAAGGCTTGTTTAAAACTGACCGTTAAATAATTATTTTACTAGAAAACCTTGAGTATAAGTGTTATTTGGATACTCTTATGTGTGGATTTCGATGCTACAGCTCACATTTACCCATCTTGAGATAACTCTGGCTGCTCAGTCACTTTACCAACTTGTATAGTACAGACCTATACCAATACTTGGGTTAGCTAATACCAAGAGGACAGGACTGGTGTACTCTCCCACAGGGTTACCACATACAATCTTGCCTAACAAGTCATGCTCGGACCGTTTCCTGATGTCGAAGACTTTCCAATGTGCGCAGCTTTTTCTACTGACCTCTGCAGGACCACTTTGACTTTCCAGCTTTTTACTCAAGTGCTTCTTGATCTGAGTAGTTCACTTTCTTATACATCAAAGTGTAAAGTTCACCTTTTTACTTTCCCCTTCTCCCTGTGTTAATTTTAATCACCTCGCGTTTACAGTTCTTTCACTTTATCGCTACAAACTTTTCACATTTCACAGAGACTTTCGAGTGGGCTACTTCCTATCGCCGGACCACTCTATTACTAAGTATCTCTGACTTTACAGCTATTGTTACTTCAAGGTTCATTCGCAGGTCTGCCTTTATTCTCGTCTCATCCACACGTGTGCAGCCTTAAATTGTGAGATATGTTGCTACTTCAATCTTTCTTTAGCACACACCGGTCTCATGTCGCTTGACAACACACCGGCTGCGTACGTTTCCTTCTTGTCTTAACTGTCTTCCAGTCTGCGAGTCAAGGTTCGTACCAAATGCGTGGCCTGGCCTCGCCACCCTAACTCTGCCATTCACCCGGGAAGATCGCTGGCGTCCATGAAACACAATGCAGCATTCTTGTTTGGGCTTTGGCCTTCTCCACATGTCATTCGCAGACTTTTGGAGGCAACAACCTTTTGCAGGGAACTCCTGGCGTTCTCCACCCGTGGCTCTAGTCCGTCTGTCCGTTGCTCTGCTCCAGTAGGTTCGCCTTAGCCCCCGAAGCTCTGCTCCAACTCGTGTTCCACCTTGCTCAGAGTGTCTCTATATTACGCCTTTTATCTGGGTGAGGAGAGCTAATTGGTATCAGAGGTATGCACTTCAAGTGCCTGACTTTGCCTGACCCAATTAGCGGGACATGTCCAATGCGATATGTAAGAGTTAGCATGGTTACTCTCAGTCGCCCTCTTCCTCGTCCCAGTGTTTGTGTAAAAAAGTGTGGGGGGAGGGTGGAGTTGAGATATCAGAGAATCCAATGAAAAAGGAGGGATCATGGGTATGGGAAAAAGAGGAATAACGTTTCTCACCATCGGCTGTCCCACCTCCATTTCCCGAAGATCCCTCACCCAATACTTGTTTCTCATGGATATTTTATTCAAACTAAGTTAATCAACATGTAATCAACAGTTATTTGATTGCATTTATTTTATAAAAATGAGGCAGTCATAATTTGTTCAATTACTCTGACACGAACATCTTTTGATTCACATTGATTCGTCCTCAGGTGGCAGCAAAGTATTGGAAGTAACTTGTTAACTTCATTCATAATTAACAATATATGATGAAAAAAAACAAAGAAATCTACAACTCATGCAACTCCTACGATGCAATTGATGTTGTATATGGCTTTTGTTAACTTTATGATCTGCTTAGGTCAAGAAAAATCTCTGGCAGAAGCAGTTAACTAGCAACACCCGTGCTCATCTTGCACTTTGGTAAAAAAAAGAAACTTCTTACCAAATTGTATGTAAAGGTGGTCAAACTCACTTTACCTTGTATTTTTGTCCCAACTAGTTTTGTGAATCATCAATTGTCTAGGGCTGAAGGGCGGTTGTTAGGGAGAATTAGCCCCTTTTTCCTACTTTCTCATGTAACATTTTTATGTTACCCTCACTCCAATTAATGGCTGGTGGCAGTGGTTTAATTTTCCCACCATTGTGTGTTTTTACCGCAGACTGAATCCTCAGCTGCAGTACTGCACCCATGGGTGGCCATTTGGTCAAAATGGCCCTTCTTTTTTCGCCATTTCTTGCGTGAGGTCTTTCTTGGGTTTTACTCTGCGCACCAAACCTGGTTTGGTCCCATTGTTTGTTTTGTTTTTGGCAGCGGTTCACTGCAGAAGCGCGCCTCTGGCTGCAGTGTGTCTGGCAGGGCAGGAAGCGAGTGAGGATCCCGAAACTCCCTGTTCTTAGTCTCCTTAGTTACAGGAATGCACCCAAAGGTGATTGGCTGGCTGTCTGTCCTCGGAGTACAACTGTGTGACTGACAACTAGCTGCGAATGACTGGGAGAAACCTGCATAAAAGGCAAAGTCTCAGAGAGAATGGAGAGTCGACCTCTGGATGAAGAAACTGAAGAAGAAACTGTTAGAGAAGGTGGCTGCACCCTCACGGACCGTTGTTTACCCGGGGAAGTCCTGCAGCAGTGCTGAAACTCCAAATTTTCTATTGACTAGAGAAGCCCGGAACGGATGACTTCTTTGCTTGGGTTGGTGGGACCAACTGACCCCAAGACTAACTTGACGGGTGCCCCTCTCCCTGCTGGCTGCGCTTCTTCGCTGTGGCTGGAACCGAGTGGCAGGGGACAGGAACAGCAGGAACGAGTGCATCGTCTTTAAGCCATACCCGAGCTCCAGGAAGATCGCGAAGCAGAATGACCCAAGCCTGAGTCACCTTAATAGAGTGCTGGACGCCAGAAGTAAGGGAAGCCCACAAGGTGTCCAAGAACAACATTGGTCTTATTTGCCAGTAGCTGAAACCGCAAAGTGCTGCTGATCTTAAGTAAGCCCATTGCTGACGCCGACCTTCGAACTGCAGTGCAGGAGCCCTACAGACATCCTTGCTCTTGTCCCCACAACTGAGGGCCAGGAACACAGGAACTGCAGGACTACAACAGAACAGAAGCCAGCTGGATCATTTTCTTCAGACCTAAGGTGCTGTCTAACTAGGGGTACTTAGCTCTTGTTGCTTGCAGCTTGCTTGCTCTCACTGAAGACTTGCATTAGCTGCCCTTTTGCAGAGTTGTTTGCATCTCTGCTTTTCACAATCCTTACAGCTTGTGGCTCAACAGCGATTCTTTTCGAAAAACTCTATATATAACATTGTGCAAGACTTTTGCGCTATCTACAAGAAGTGCCTCAGCTCCACTAGACTTTGTTCAATTGACATTGGCTGTCCAGGCTCCCTGCAGACTCTTCGGACCCTTTGAATATGTGTTTATCTGTCCCTCATAAGTCATACATAAGTTACTTGTATTGCTGGGAAAGGGTTAACCTATACTTCATTGGAGGATTGTAGAGTACTTACCTGTTCAGAGAACTTGTTAACCTTCGTTTCCTTCCCTAACCTTGCACTTTTTCCACACCTGCAGTATTGCATTAAGTGTTAAAGTGATATATTGATGTCCACAGTGTCCTAGCTATTGAAGTCATCACAGGGTGTAGGAAGTGTGTGTATGACATCCCAAAAGGGTATCTACTTAACTGAACCTGAAGGAGTGTATTTCTGAAGTGTATTTTATTGTTGCATATTACCCTTTCTAAAGAAGGCTTTTTTTTTTAAACTGACTGTTAAATTAATAAATAACTATTTTAATAAGAAGCCTTTAGTATAAGAGTAATTTGAATACTGGTCACTGTAAATCTCTATTTAGCACCCCTACAGCTCACATTGACCCCTCTTTAGATGAGCCTGTCTGCTCAGTCAACCTACCAACCTGTGCAATACAGGCCGATACCAAGGGATGGGTTACCTATTGCCAAAAGGGCAGGTTTGGCGTAGTCTGCCACAGGTTTACTACATACAATCTTGCCTAACAGCGGTAGTGAACCTTACCAAATTGTCTAGAATCCCCTGTGCTTGACTCTTGTAAACAACTATTTATCACCGGATGCCTACAGGGATAATGACAATTATCCAACCTGTGATGAATCCCATGATATGATAATTTATTTGTATAGCGCCTATACACAATGCATTTCAAAGAGCTTCAGGCAAGGGAGGGCACAAGGGAAAATACAATGACATTCTTACAGGCCATGAACAACAAGAACGTAAAAATAACTATCGTACTTGGCCTGGCGACATTTCAGATAGTGCAAGAGCTAGAACACAGAGAGGAGGGAATATGGGAAACAGACAGGCAACTACCGTAGTAGGCCTGACGACATTTCTGGTAGAGCCGGAATATTACAAGAGGGGAGGGAGAGGGGAGGAGAAAGAAGGGAGAGGGACAAAACAAGCGACTATCTTACTAGGCCGGACATTTCAGATAGTGCTGGATGGGGAGGAGAACAAGTATGGGAGGGGGTGGGGGGAGACAAACAATTATTGCCATCATACTAGGTCGAAGGACAATTCAGGTAGAGTAAGTGCAAAGAAAAAAGTAGGGGGGAGAGGGAGAACGGTGAGGAGGAGAGAACAGAGATTAAGACAGTGAAGAGAGCAGAGAAACAACGTGGAGAGCGAAATGCAGTTGCAGAGATCAATAACACAATGTTGCAGGGAACAAAAAAATGTGGGCAAGGATTCAAGATGCTGGGCACAGCCTGAATCAGGGCCAACCCGAGTACGAGATCCAGGGAGGAGAGCATGAAGGTAGATAAGGTGAACACCAAGTCAATGTGTCCATAAAGTCAAACCCAAGCGTAGGCAACTAGTCGGAGATGGCGAAAACCATAATGAGTCAAGACAACTCCTGCAGTGCATGGGAGATGGGGGGCAGGGTGTGGAGAGAGCTGGAAGGGGAGTATGGGAACGACAAAGGAGGGGCCAGAAGGGGGGCACACGCTTCACAGGGGACCAGAGGGGGGCACAAACGAGCATCACCGGGGACAGAAGGGAGGGGGACACACAAGCATAACGGGGGACCACAGGAGGCAAACAAGCATCACACGGAACAGGGGTGGGGGGGGAATCCCATGGTGTCCTCACTGCTTCTGCACTGCTTCTTCCCATGTGGCCAGGGGACGGCAGCTGCTACCCGATTCAGCCCCTGTGGGTGGTTATATGAGGGGAAGATCACATGGAGGAGGTAACTCACGGGAGGTCTCACGACCATAATCGGATGAGACATGGTATGGAACAAGTTACTTACCTGTAACTGTTGTTCTCCAGCATGGGTCTGGCATGGATTCACATGCTCATGAATATTCCCCGTCGTCAGGCTGGGAATCCTCGGTAAAGAAAGAAACCAGTATCAGTTTCGTTTCTGATCTGTCTTTCGTAGTAATAACCAATCACTGGTCTCTGCGTCATACTGACCACAGCCAATGACTGCCCTCTACCTAAGCACCGCCTCTGGCAGCCAACTTCAGATTTGGAAGCACGTGAAGTGGCAGTATGACCAACTGAAGAGCCGCAGAGGGGTAGGCGGGAGGGTTCGCATGTGAATCCATGCCAGACCCATGCTGGAGAACAACAGTTACAGGTAAGTAACTTGTTCCTTCTCCAGCATGGGGTCTGGCATGGATTCACATGCTCATGAATAAAGAATACATAGCAGTACACACATGCACAACCACGGGAGGTGGCAAAGGCTCAACATTAAGCATTACATCAAACTCAACATTAAGCATCTTACCTCCTCACCAGGCTCACCTCAGGCAAACAGGTTGCGCAGCACTGCTTGGCCGACCCTGGACTCCTCCCTGGAATCCCGGTCGACGCAGTAGAATTTCGTGAAGGTGTGCGTCGACCTCCACGTAGCAGCAGAAAGGAACGCCGTGGTAGCTGCGATCGCTCTGGTGGAATGGGCTCTCGGACGGCCAGGCAGCGGTCGGTTTGCCAACCGATGACAGTACATGATACAGCCGGAGAGCCATCTGGAAATGGAAGCCTTCGAGAGAGCCTTCCCCTGATTGACAGGTCCAAAGTTCACAAAGAGTTGTGACGTCTTCCGAAAACACTTCGTGTGGTCCACGTAGAACTTCAGCGCTCTAGCCACATCCAGCGAGTGCAAAGTCCTCTCAGCCGGCGACGAAGGCGACGGGAAGAACACAGGCAACACCAAGGGTTCGTTGAGATGGAAGTCCGACGGTACCTTGGGCATGAAGGAGGGGTGCGTCCTGAGCACTACCCTCGTGTCGTGAAAAGTCAAGTACGGGGCCTTGCAGGAAAGGGCCTGAATCTCTCCCACCCGTCGTGCGGAGGTGCTGGCCACAAGAAACGCTGTTTTCCACGACAGAAACTTCAATGGGGCCGTGTGCAGAGGCTCGAACGGAGGTCCCATGAGCTTGGTCAGCACCACGTTGAGCTCCCACGCCGGGGCCGGAGCCTTCACCGGCGGGAACGATCTGAACAGTCCCTTCATGAACTCTTTCACCAGACGATGAGACCACAAGGACGTCCGCCCCGTGGTTCTGGTGTATCGGGAGATCGCAGCAAGATGAATCTTGATGGACGCGTGTGCCAGTCCAGCTTTGGCCAGCGTCAGCAGGTACGGCAGTACCTGGGGAGCCATAATCCGTAGAGGGTTAATCTTCTGTGCGTGGCACCAGACAGAGAACCTCTTCCATTTGTGTCCGTAGCATTAAAGAGTCGAGGACGTCCTGGCCTTTGCAAGAACCTCTCTGCAGTCGGCCGGTATGTCGTATCCTCCAAACTCTAGCGCTGCAGGAGCCAGGCCTGCAAGTTCAGCGATTTCGGGTCATGGTGGAGGATGGCGCCTCCTTCCCTGGAGAGTAGATCCGCGTCCACCGGCAGCTTGATTGGCGGGGACGCTGACAAGTCCAGAAGGTCCGGGAACCATATCTGCCTCGGCCACGCAGGTGCGACGAGGATCATCCTGCACCGTGACCTCTTAAGCTGGTTGACGAGCCGGATTAGCAGTGGCAAAGGAGGGAACGCTTAGAGGAACAGGCCCTCCCAAGGGAACGAGAAAGCATCGCCCATGCTCCTCGCCTGGGGAAACCTGCTGGCGAACCTCCGGCACTTGGAGTTCGTCGCCGTCGCGAACAGGTCGATCCGGGGTGTGCCCCACCGTCGGAAGAGGCGATCCACTAGATCCTGCCGTAGTTCCCACTCGTGGCACGAGCGCAGCTCCCTGCTGAGTGAGTCGGCGATGGTGTTTTTTATCCCTGCCAGATGAAACGGCACCAGAAACATCCTTTGGGCGACGGCCCAATGCCACAGGTCCTGCGCCTCCTTGGACAGTGCTGGGGACCTGGTTCCGCCCTGTTTCCTGATGTAAAACATGGTGGTGGTGTTGTCGGTGAAGATCCTCACCACCTTGCCCTTGAGGGACGGAAGGAAGGACCTGAGGGCCCAGAACACTGCACGGAGCTCCAGGACGTTGATATGGAGGGACTTCTCCGTCGGGAGCCAAAGGCCTCTCGCGTGCAGATTTTCGGTGTGCGCTCCCCACCCTTCCAGGGAGGCATCCGTGGTCAGTCTCCTGGTGGTCTGGGGTCTGGAAGTCCATGCCCGCCGTCAGATGCGCGCGGATGCCCCACCACCGGACCGCTCAGCGGAAACTCTCGTCGAGTGTGATCCTCTCCTCGAAGCCGCCCGTCGTTTGGATCCAGCGCGCGTCCAGGAACTCCTGCAACGGGCGCATCCGGAGCCTGCACATGGGAATGAGGTAGATGCAAGAAGACATCATTCCGAGGAGGGACTTGATGGACCTCACCTTGGCCGCGTCGGAAACCAACATCCGCTGTACCTTGCCCAGGATGGACCTGGTCCTTTCCTCCGACGGGGAGGCCAGAAGGGACACTGTGTCGAGCTTCGCTCCCAGAAACAGTGCGTTTTGCGCGGGTACCAGGTGGGACTTGGCGTAGTTCACAGAGAATCCCAGGTCCGTGAGAAGTTGGACGGTCCTTGCCGTGTGATCCACGGCGAGCTCCCTCGTCTTGGCTCGGATGAGCCAGTCGTCCAGGTAGGGGTAGACGTGGATCCCCTCGCGGCGCAGCTGCGCCGCCACCGGTGCAAGGCACTTGGTGAATACCCTGGGTGCCGACCGTAGTCCGAAGGGGAGGGCTTTGAACTGGTAGTGACGCCCTTGGACCACAAACCTGAGGAATTTTCGGTGCCCCTTTAGGATGGGAATATGGAAGTAGGCATCCTCCAAATCCAACGACGACAGGAAGTCTCCTTCCTCCAGCTGACCCAGGACGTGCTGGAGGGTGACCATCCGGAACTTTTGCGCCTTGATGAACTTGTTCAGACGTCGCAGGTCCAGGATGGGGCGCCATCCCCCCGTCTTCTTCTTCACGAGGAAGTATCTCGAGTAAACTCCGGAGCCCCGGAGCCTCTTTGGGACGAGTTCGATGGCGCCCTTCCTGAGCATCGCCTTTACCTCCAGGAGAAGTTGAGGGACGTGAAGTTCTTTCCTGGCCACGGGGGAAACGCGCGGACACCTTCTTTGAAACTCGAGCGCGTGGCCCCGGGCCAAGGCGTCCAGCACCCAACGGTCGGTGGAGATGGACTCCCACACGCTGACGAAGCTCGCCAGCCGGCCTCCCACCGGGGTGCTTCGGTGGGGGCCCGACCCCACGGCCGGTTCAATCCTGCTTCGACGAGGCTTTGCCGCCTTGACCTCCTTGGCGACTACGGCGGGGTCCGCCAGACTTGCCTCGTCCTCTGTAGGCCTCCTGAGCCGACGAGCGGGCCGCTTGACGGTAGGTGGAGAAACCGCCGCCGGAACTTTTGGAGGCGCCCTTGCCTCCACTGCTCCGAAAGGGCGTCCGTCGTTGTTGCAGAACTCCAAGGGCCCGGGCCGTCTCGGTGTCCGCTTTAATGGCCTGAAGGGAATCGTCCACTGTTTTCCCAAACAGGTTGTTCCCATCGAAGGGCATGTCCAGGACTCTGGTCTGAACGTCTTGACGGAAGTCCGTAGCCTTGAGCCATCCACGCCGCCTAAGGCAAACGCCGTTGCCCAACTGGCGGAACCCAGTGTCGGCGATGTCCGTCGCAACGGTAATGGCGTGGTCCGAAGCCACCTCACCTTCCTGCAGGATCTCCAGGGCCTCTGCCCTCTTGTCGTCCGGCAAGAAGTCTAGCAGGGGAGCCAGTTTGTACCAGAGCTCCCTGTCTTAGCGGGCCACGATAGCCAAGGCGTTGGCCGCTTTAATCGTCGTCGCCGCAGACGAGATGACTCTGCGTCCCATAGCGTCCAATTTCTTTCCCTCGCCGTCCGGTGGGGAAGTCGATGTGGAGGCCGCACCCCCCCCCCCGCTTTTTTCCTGGCCGCCACGGAGACGACGGAGTCCGGGGTGGGCTGCGCCCGGAGGCACAGGGGGGCCGTGTCCGGGACCCGGTACTTCTTCTCGTACCGGTCTCTTCTAGCTGGCGTCGTGGAAGGGTTCTTGAGGAGGGTGAGGCCCTCATCCCAAATGTCGTCCAATAGAGGCACTGAGAGGACCGTCTTCCTCTTGGCCTCGCGCCGCTGATAAAGGAAGCCTTCCTTCTTCTTCTCCTCAGGGCAGAGTTGGAAAAGCTCGGATGCCCTGGTGATCATGGAGTGGAACGATCCAATTTCATCGGGCGGAGAAGCCCTGGTGGGAGGCGACGACGGTACATCCTCGTCGTATACCTCGTCGTCCGTACCCGTCGCTGCCGTGTCAGTCCCCGTATCATCCCCTCGGGTGGACGGGGAGGAGGGCTGGAAGGGGCGCGACGGCTGAAAAGGAGGCGGAGGGTGGATCCTTCTTTTCTTGGTAGGGGGAACACCAGAAGGTCCCGGTTCTGGGTCCCCCGACGGGAGAGGTTCCGTCGGCAACGGTAGTCTCGTCCTTATCTCTGAGCATAAGGACTGTATAGCCAACAAAATGGCCGCCGAGTTGTCTTGCGGCGCAGGCAGAGGGTAATCCGACGGGCGATCAGGGGCCCCGTCGGTACCCTCGACGATGTCGTCGTCACCTGCGTCGGGATCCATCCCGACGGGTCGGTCTTCTTCCACGCCGAGGCCGTGGCTTAAGACTTCGACCAGCTCCTCCTCCGAGGTTGAGGCCGAATCTACGACGACGCCCTGCCCCCCCTTTTTCTTCCCCACGGGGGATTTCACGGGGGTCCTATCGATGGGCACAAAAGAGGACTCCCTCCGAGGTGGCAGGGAGACTGAGCCCCGAGGTCGCCACCACTGGTGTAGCCTCCACAGGCTGAGCCAGGGCCGCCGCGACAGTTTCGATAGAGGGCTTGGCCGGATGGATTAAGGCCTTCACCACCTTAGGTGCGCTCACCGCCTTATCCTTGAGGGGGGGGGACACTGCCTCGCTCCCCCTCCGCCTTCGAGCTCGACCGGGGCCTCTCCAGGAGCTTCGCCGGGTGCTCGGCCTTCCTCTTACCCGACCCAGAGCGTTGGCTCGTGGTTGATGGTGCCGGAGAGGGTGCGCCCTGCCTGGCGCCCGTAGAGCCCGACCGTTCGGCGCTCCCGGTGCCAGCGGACTCGCGATGCTTGGCCTTATGTTGGACCCCCGTCGCCGGGGCGTCCTCAAAGGTCTTAGAAGACCGCTCGGCTTTCTTCCTCTTTTTCTCGCCGGACGGGCTCTTCCCTTCCAGCCAGTTGGCGAGACGTTGATGGCGGTCCTTCATGGTCCGCTCCGACATGTTGCCGCAAAACGCACAGTCCTTCTCCACGTGCGTCTTGTCCTCATGTAGGCAGTAAAGACAAAAGGAGTGTTCGTCCTCCTTGAAGACGTTCTGCAGCTGGCATCCAGGGCAGACCCTGAACAGCTTTCCGGGCGTCGAGCTTCCCTTCTCCTGGGCCATGACCGGGCCTGAGAAACTTCTGGAGTCCTCCAAAAGCGTAGCTCGACGAAATCTTCACCCTTGAGGGGCGCAGACGAATCCGACACGGGTCCCCGTTGATCGGATGGAGAATCGGTGGAGCTTGAGGCTCTTTTGACCGAAAAAACGAAGTTTTGAGAAAAAACGTGAAAAAAATAGCACTAACGCTCGAGAGCAATAGCACGAGGATCCCAACACATGAACGTGCGGTAAAAATCTGAAGATGGCTGCCAGAGGCGGTGCTTAGGTAGAGAGCAGTCATTGGCTGTGGTCAGTATGACGCAGAGACCAGTGATTGGTTATAACTACGAAAGACAGATCAGAAACGAAACTGATACTGGTTTTTTTCTTTACCGAGGATTCCCAGCCTGACGACGGGGAATATTCATGAGCATGTGAATCCATGCCAGACCCCATGCTGGAGAATCCCCTCTTCCTTTTGAGGATGTCCCTTTCCTTCCATTCCCCCTGCCCTGATGGCATGCTGTTCTAGCTTTCCTCTGCCTCCCCTTAAACCTATTAAAAGCATCTCCTCAAACTCTGCCTGTAAAATAACAATAATTGACTTTCTATTTCTAATGCTGGAACCACTGCCACGAGAAAGATGAGCCAAGTAATGAAGATCACTTAAGGCAAGGAAGGCATGCTACCCCCTAGTTGTTGTGAATAGGTGACTGCGGGAAGCACATTTAAACAGAGAGATCAGCAGAGAAGAGGAACCTGCATGGGAGACGTCAATCCACTAGGTACTGACTGAGGGACTGCCAGCCAGAAGCGAGGTCTGTGGAGCCAACCAGCTCAGAAGAGGAAGTGCAGGAGAGAGACTGCCGAGTCTGGCAGGCTGCGGGAACACCGGAGTGAAGAGGACGGCGTCCCGAGGTGCAGCTGTGCTAGAGAGCAGCCCCCGCTCTGCTGTGCTCCAGGAAGGCGTAAAGCAGGCGCCCAAGACGGGAACCGTACGGCAGAGGTGGCGAAAAGAAACCAAAGTAAATAAGCCGGAACAAAAGGTGCCAAATACCAAAAAACCGAACAGTGTCATAATAAGAGATTATCAAGTTAGCAAGTGTGCGCAGTGCAATCATAGAAAGTCCTGGCAGGAGAGTATACCAGGCAGCTCTGTCAGGTCAACGTTCTTCTTGATGTCCTCAGAAGCTGCCAAACTCCACAGTCTCTCTGAGGTGTTCAGCACTCTACCAGATTAAAACCGCAAAGTCCAGAACACCCTCAAGGGATAGGGGATAAAATAAACTGTTCAAATTCCCGACTTAAGCTCTAGAGGATATCTGCATGAGGGCAGAAAGAAATGCATGTTCAGTTAAACATTGCAAGTCATTATTTCCCCATTATTGTCCTTTTGATTCTGCTTATAGCACCTGAAATCCCTCTGCTACTGCCTAGAGGGATCTTTGCATTGAAAGTCTGAGTCTTTTAAAGTTTTGCATGCAAGTTTTCCGAGTGCACCTTAAAATATACTGGAAGCTGACTTCGCTTTTCTAATTGCCAGAAAGTTTTTTCAAGCTCTTCTGCATTGTACTGCCATTACCTAAACAGAGTCTTTTTTTAATTCAAGTTTGCAGAAAAGGTAAGAATCTCACTCAACCCGTCAGCGTAAACTGTTCAGTAAACAACCAGCACTAACGCGCTTTTGACCGGATTACAACATTGTTGCTGCAATAATAACAAGGCCACTAGAGGGCATAAAACAAGGTTGCTTCTAGGGAAGCTCTGTCTCCGTGCAAGCCGTGCTAATGTAAAAGTATCTCCTGACACAAAGCTGTTCAGCTTCATATTTGTCAGGGCACGATACACGCATAAAAGCAGTGGTCGAATGTACAAAAAAAAGGTGGAACGATGTTCCCTCTGCACCGCCCCCATGCCCCACCCCTTTTCCTGCTCCCTTCACTCCCAAATGCCAATGTCATTCCTCCCACTCCCTAACCCCCTTCCCCCAATTCAAGCCCCCACCTTGACCCTCCCTTCCCACCCTCGTCCATACACCATGCAGTTTCTAAAAACAGTTATCACAAGACGAAGAAAACAGTGAAAGATTATGCATTTAAATTACTATTAGTGTCATTGTCCCCGAACAGCACGCAGCTTTATGCAGGCTCCCCTTCCAATCACCCACCATTCGCACCTCTCAAATGACATGCCCAGGACTAAAGACACTGACACACCCCTTCCATTACCTGCAAACCCCTCTCCCTACAAAAGCACCCCAGTGCCTACAGCAATGATATATGGCATTTGTAACGCGCCTATACACAAGTGCTTCAAGGCGTGACGAGGCAAGGAAGGGGGAACAGAGGGAGGACAGAGACCACGATCTTACTAGGCTGACTGACATTGATATTGCGCAAGTGCAGGGGAGGGGTGGGGGAATGCCAGGGGAGGAGGCAGTGCTGTACATGGGATCAAAACAATAACAAGAAGTGCGGCCAGCAGGTGTCCAAAAGTGCAGGTGGGGAACTGTAGGGTTACAGATACAGACCCAAGTGCAAGAGTTGCTGGGAGGCATTGTGGGTGAGCAACTGAGCGGGCAGGGACCTGGGCCCGAAATCAGAGGGTAGCCGGGTAGCCAGGTGACCAGTGCAGTATTAGACAGGAAATCGGCTGGGGCAAGGAAGTGAGAAGGCAGAAGCCAAGAGGAAGGTCTTGGTGTTTCCGGAACCAGAGACGGTTCTCCTCAAGTTTCAGAGAGGCAGGGAGGCTGTTCACAGCAATTCCCAGATTGCTGCATGACTGTCAATGGTCTGCTTGCGCATGAAGGCCAATCCCAAACAATGTGGAGCCAGCACTCGCGAGATAGCCCGATGAGATTTAACACAGGATTGTTACTAGTAGAACTTAGTTTCAAATCCCCAGCTGGGGGAAAATTATTGTACATTTTTTGTTTGTTTTGAAGTTGATTTCCTACCGCCCTGGAACAGTACTCCAGGTCAAAAAGTAAGGCAACTATGACTGATTTCCCTGAGAAGAGAACGTCATACCCTTTAGTGCCCTCCCACTCTGACCTCCGCATAAAAGTCAGTGTTATCTTAACATGTAGCTGCCTTCAGATACAGATTGAGTCCCCGTGCAAGTCCCCTCCTCACTCCTGAAGTCGTAACGTTTAAGGGAACAGCATTTCTGCACACTCCCTGCCAACAGGTTAAGCCTGAACTCCTTTCAGCGCACGCACAAACTCGCAGCACTGGGAATATAACTGTGTGGAAAGAAGCCCACTGCCTGTACATAGAAGTTAGCATAACTATTTTCAGTCGCCTGCTACAGTTACAGTTCATGCAGACCATTACATTAACAAAACGTTCCACTAACGAATTTGAGAAATTTGATGAATTCTGTTCATGAACTTAGCTACGACCTCTTGTAGCTGCAGCTGCTTTCTCCTGCTCAGCTACCCTTCCTTCCGGGCTCCAGTTACTCGGATTCAATCTTCCTGACCTTGTTAAGTGCAAAACCTCAGTGAAGGTATTCATGGGCCTACCTTAAAGGGAAGGTACTTAAACATGACCTCCCTTAAGGGCTAAGACTGGCAAAAAGGCAGTTTAGAACATTGATTTCAGATCCTTCATTCTAACTGAATCCAATTAGTGAGCAGAGTCTTTCTCCATCTTGGATAGGGAAATCTTCCCTACTCTAGACACCCAAGTCAACGCCCAGTAAGAAAATTAATTCAGTAAAAAAAAAGAAGCAATTTTTAAAACCAAATGTCCCCCTCAATCCACAGGTACCCTTCCGCCCCGGACCTGAAAAGCCCTAAATTACAGAAATGTGCATTTGAGAGGAAGCCCTGGCAGGAGAGTATAGCAGGCATTTGCAAGTAAGAGGTGTTTGTGTACAAGGCACGCCCTTGCAAGAGGACATTCCAGGCAAAGGTAAAATTGGACAATGCCATATGAGAGAATCCTGACAAAGATATAACAAGAAATAACTAAGGAGTATGAATAAACCATTTCCCGGAGTAAGAGAAAGCCTGGCCTCAGTACACCAGTCAGTAATATGTATGCTCATTCCATTGAAAGGAACCCAAAGAACTGCTAATAAGTGACGTGAAACCCAGGGGAAGAGAATTACCCTATGGAGCTGTGAGCTTTATTTACCTGAAACTGGTGTTGGAGTTCAACATTTCTTCTTTTGAAAATGTGTACACATTTCAGGGTTAAAGACATTCCCTTTCCACTTTAGATTTGATTTTAGAATATGATTGTTAGGCTAGTATTTTGGAAACAGGACTTGTTTTGGACATTCTGACAAAGGACAGACCCATTTATTTTGTTCGATAGGGAAAATACCTCAGAGCAAGGACAGAGAGGGGTTTTCCCAACCCATTTTGTTTAATAAAAGTGCATGGCCAAAAACATGAATCCACTATGCCAGAGTCATTCCCAACACTTCACACACCACTTGTTAATACCCAAACTAGCGTTATGAACAGTGAGTTGTATGGGGTAAAATTGGAAAAAAGCAACACAAGTGCCATCTACTGTAAAGTGGTAATAGACAATGTGAGATACGTCTCATCGATCAACAAGTTAACATTGCTGATGTATAAAAATAATGTGTATTTCATTGTAGTGTATGTCTATTGCAATACTTGCCTGTGATTTTCAATTGATAAGAGTTGTTCAAGGCCTAAAATAATGGCTGTGTTTTTATTGATACATTCTGCCTAACTTGTTGTGTATCTTAGCCATGCAGAAGGTGAGCATTAGGTGAAGCTGTCCAGTCCTTATGCCCGATCGCATGTAAACACTAATGCATTGGCAAATATATTAATGGTGTGAGCACATATCAACAAGCATGAAAACCTTTCACCATCTATTGAGCAAGTCTGGGCTTCGAGCCAGGCTAATCAGTTTTTTCGGAACACTCAGATACCCTATAGCTAACAGTTTTGGGGCTGCAATCCAATGGTCTCGGAAGTGTTCCAATAGTTATTTCTGTTTTCGCAAATAGTACCCAATGTTCTAATAAACAATAATTCCTAAAAGACTAACTTTTGGGCTAACTCGGACATGAGGGAGAGTGGTGACTGATGAGCCTACTGATCAACAACTGTGATGAAAGCAATACAAGGCCAGTTTCTGTGAACGGGAGTGCAGTGCTGTTCGCAAACCCTGGAGTAACAGCATCTGACTGCCGAGCAGAGTTGGAGGACCAGAAACAAGATGGAAACATTCTCTCCATCAGGGCCTATGGAGAGGGGAGGGGTTGATTTTCACTCACTCAATCTTTCAACTTGGATTTTGAATCTTCATTTTACGATTCCAAGGGCTCAGAAAGCCTTTCGTTTTGCTTTTTGAGAGAACCACTATTGTTGAATGAGCTGCAATCCTACCTATGACAATCCGCTCGCTGCCCCAAGAACTATTTTATTCAGATTTGGCTTATGTTTGCATCATGATCTATTCTAATTGACAATCTTTTGGGGGCTTTTTTTTTTTTTTAACTTTTTGCTAATAGACCATGATGCTATTGATAGGTGGTTTTCCTAATTGGATCTGATACTTTTTTGGATTTTTTTTGCATTTTCTTGGATTGCGCAGACAAGCCTCCCTTCAGGTCCAGGCTCCAGGCAGCCAGACTGCAGCTCTCTTCTCTCTACAATCAGGACTGTCGTGAGTATGAGCGTCGGTTTTACCGATTTGTAGTATCACATTGGGAAAGAGGAGAGGTATTAAGAAGGCTCTTCAACTTCTGAAAATTATTAGTGAGAATTGATGAGCACACAATTGCTTTTAAGGAGCCATTATGTTTTTGAGATATATGACTCATCTTGCATAGACAGAGGCTATGAAAAAGATAGCTGTATTTTCATGTATATCATTTTAGATATGGAGTGGGTTATGTGAAGTTACAATAATAGTGGCAATACTTTTTAATTATTTAAAACAATGAATTATGCTTTTCTCTATCTTTATTCCCACCATAGTCCCTACTGAGGCGGGGTGTCTAGCACACTACATTTGTGAGGTAGAGGTGATAAGAATCACTTCCTTTGGCAACCACGAAGGGGCCATACAGCTTAAAGAAGAATCCTACACTCTAAACAATTCTCTCTACTTAGTTACTGAAGAACGGCTAAGGGGCTTGTTACAGGCATGGCAATGCAAATATTTATTCATATATACAGGAGGACAAATGTTCCTTTGTTCACAAAAAAAGTACAATAGATGAATCAGATTTGACAGCCAGCAGTGATTTTACAATTGGGTGAGTTTAAGGGACATTCTGACCAGGTTGACGAGGGAAGTAAATGGAACACTCATCAGGGACAACACATAAGAGGACATACATAGATTAAGGTCAACCAACATTAGCCATTTTTAAGTGCAGGGGCGGTACGGCCAGCTGTGCTTGGGATGTGACCATGATGGGTAAAGTGCTAGATTGGAGGCAGAGGAAGTGAGGGACAGAGGCAGCTGAGAGGCGAGGGAAACATGTTAGCTAGCAGGCAGGTGAGAGGTAGGTTAAGAGGGTAACTGAGGTGAGGAGGTAGGCTTTTAATTTGGTTTTGAACAACTCCATGTGGACTTTTTCTCAGATGCCCAGGGGAAAGGAATTCCATGCAAGTGGAGCAAGAAGCGAGAGGAGGCACAGGGATGGTGAGGAGCCACAAGGTTAGTCGAGAAGGGAGAGCAGCAATTAAGAGAAGACTTGAAGAGTTGGAAAGAGGAGGATAGACACAGTGTTGCCTTACTGTGGATAGATTTCTGAACCAGGAGAAGACATTTTAATGTGGCCCGGTTTTGCATCGTCAGCCATCCAGCTTGGTGACGGTACAGGGAAGTAGGTGTAAAGTGAAGCAGTTCAAAGGGAGTCCTGATAGCAAAGTTAATGATCTTGTCGAGAGGACAGAAAGCCTATTCGGGGAGACCAAAGAAGATGCTGGCACAGTAGTCCAGTTTAGAGAAGACAAGAGTGGTTAAGAGATGCCTAGCGGTGTGGAAAGGAAGGAGGTGCATGATTTTTCTATTTACGAGGTTGAGGCGAGCTGCTGTTCCAGTGTTGGAGTAGGAAGAAGAGGTGGTGTGAGAAGGGTCATAGACAGAGGTTTCTAGCTGAAGAATAGTAGGTGAGAGTTTCAGGTGTGAACTAAATAGGCAGAGGAAGAGATAAGCGAGCTTTTGACAGGGAGGAAGAGCACCTTTGTTTTGGTAGATATTTAATGGTAGAGAGACAGTTGGATATTTTGACAGAGATCATAGGATAGTTCAGGAAAAGAGAATAAGATTTGGGTGCCGTCCGCGAAGAGTTGGTGCGAGAACCCAAAGGAGGAGATTAGTGCCCCAAGATCAGATGAGCGGACCCAAGACAGAGCCTTGTGGAACACCAACAGTTAGAGGAGTGAGTTGAGAGATATTGTTGCTCCAAGAGACATAATTGGCGTGGTGCAAGGTAGGATTCAATCCAGGCAAGGGCTTGATCGCGAATGCCAATAACAGAGTGTATAAGGAGATCATAGTGATCAACTGTGTCAAAGGCAGCATACCGTTCAGGGAGAATTAGGATACATGATAGGTCAGACTGCTTAGAAGAGGCAATGAAGTTAGACACATTCATGAGAGCAGTTTCATAGCAGCAAACACATGCACAACCACGGGAGGTGGCAAGGCTCAACAGAAGCAATCTCTTACCTCCTCACCAGGCTCACCTTCCAGGGAACAGGTTGCACAGCACTGCTTGGCCGACTCTGGACTCCTGCCTGGAATCCCTGTTGATGCAGTAGATTCTCGTGAAGGTGTGGGCCGACCTCCACGTAGCAGCCCTGCAGATGTCCAGCAGGGGCACACCTGACAGGAACGCTGTAGTAGCAGCAAATACTCTGGTAGAATGGACTCTGACGGCCATGCACCGGTCGGTTTGCCAACAGGTGACAGTGAGTGATACAGCCGGAGAGCCACCTGGAAATGGAAGCCTTGGACAGGGCCTTCCTTTGGTTCACAGGACCACAAACATCTGAGAAGTTTTCCGGAAACTCTTCGTGCGGGCCACATCAAACATCACCGCTGTAGCCACATCCAGCGAGTGCAAAGTCCTTTCAGCCAGTGACGAACGCGTTGGAAAAAACACAAGTAACACCAACGGCTCGTTTAGATGAAGGTCCAACGGCACCTTGGGCATGAAGGAGGGGTGCGTCCGCAGCACCACCCTCATCTCGTGGAAAGTCAAGTAAAGTGGTTTACTTAGCTGCATCAGGCTGCAAAATCTGAGATTTTTTCGGAGGAAGAAAATCCCAGACTGGCGTAAGAAGAGTCATACTGACTATTATCATTAACTGTGGCTAGAGCAATCGGATGGGTTTTCTGAGTTGTTCTAGAAAACAGTAGAACATATTACCTGCTTCCAACATTAGATTGGTGGTTTTGTTTTTTTCCTGGAGAAATGTTCTCTTTAGAGGAGGTGGCTGATGCCTTTGGGTGAATGCCTGCACTGGTGTAATTCTTGCTTATGTGAGTGCCGAGATGTTAAAATTCAGGATGTTGCTTTTTATGTTACTGTATGTGTCGTATTGTTTCCTTAGCGGTTCGAGGCCTATGGGCGAGTGGCGCTTTATAAAAACCTAAATTCTCTCTTGGCTCACACAATTATGGTAGATGAGGACCCCACAATCCACATTCAGCAGATGCATGGCGGTTAGAGAGACTTGGGATGAAAATATTGCTGTTTTTTAATCACATGTTGTTCAAGAGTCTCCCCGCAGAGGTACAAGCTGATGTGAATAAGGTGATTGGGATCAAAGCAAAGGGATGGCCCGAGATATAGGCACACAATACATTATTGCAGACAGAAACAGAAGAATAAGGATAGGGCAGAGCAAACCAAGAGGGCAGAAGCAAAATAAGTGCAGAAAAAACATGTTGAGAATGGAAGGGGCGGTAATAACGAGCACTATGGAAAGGCAACCTGAACATAGCCGTTTGCTTGGAAAGACAGCCGGGAAGAGAAGGCGTTCAGAGATGTTGAGGGGGTGGATTGGGAGGGGGCGAAGTGTTGGTCTTGTGGGAAGATAGGCCATTTTGTACAAGAATTCAGAAGTAGACCGACCATTCCCCACCACCCTAACATCCAAGGGTATCGCCTCGCCTTCTACCCACAAACCTAAATCCTGCAGCACCAGTTTGCCCCAAATGTCCCGGGCCACATGCAACCGCAGCCAGTACACCAAATCTCATCCAGTCACACATGCAGCGGTTGCCTGCTCAGATGTGGAATAAGTACCCCTTGCCATAGGGGAGGTTGACTCACTACACAAGGACAAGCATGTTGGGGGGGGTAAACCCTTCCCACTCTCAGGTACAAATGGTCACTCACAATAGGACAGCCCACAGAGCGCTCTGACATGCAGAGTACTATTAGTAAGGATCCCTTAAATAGGAGTGGAGAGATCACATTTTCTTTTTGGGTCGACACAGGGGCGACCAAGTCCTATATTACCGAAGGGAGGTTCCCTTAGTTGGTCAAAATAATTGACAGGGATTTTCTGGGGCTATTGCATCAGTTCCTTTCACAGAAGACTTGCCCATCACTGTAGTCGCACAAGAAGTGAAAGCACCTTTATCTGTATTCACGGGACACCTCATTGAACCACTTGGGCAGCGACTACAAGAGAAAGCTGAATATGACCATGTCATTCACAGAGTAAAGTATAGTGTGTTGAACACCAAGCATGTACCATGCAAGAGCTGTAGCACCAATACAAGCACTCTGCAGTAACAGTGCCCTGCGGAGCCTACTGCTCCATCTGTACTGGTTCCTTTTTGTGGTAACAATTGTGTTGGGTTGGGTGCCAGGAATTAATGACTGGATTTGGTGGATACCTGCAGAGTTTCTTGTCAGACCAGCCGTCACACAGCAAAAGGCAACTGGTGCCATTATCCAGATCTATTTGGAATCAATGATCACAAAGGCAGATAGGGTAATCCTGTTCCGAAGATCTTGAATGGCGCACAGTTCTTTGCATTAACCCAACAGCAATTGATGGATGTGCCCGATGAACAGCTGTTCGAAGATACCGAAAATGAGGGAGAAATGATATTTGAAATGTCCATACCTTAGCAGGGAATTGTAGAGCACAGATAAGTAGACCACACCATGTTCCTTGCCAAAGACATTACCACTACACATGCAGAGAGATTTAGAAACTTTGCCCACTGAGTTATGGATCAGTAGCCCCCATGAAATAGCAATGTGCCAAGGAAGAGGGGTGGTTTGCATCAAATTGAAACCAGGAGTGGTATTTGCCAGAGTAAAGCAGTATCCCATGTCAAGAGAGCCAGATGAGGGGATCTACGACACAATTGTAGCTTTATAGCAGCATGGCATAACACAGCCATCGGAATCACCATGTAACACAGCTATATAACCTGTCAAAAAAGCAAAAGGCTCATCTTAAGAGTATGGTTCAAGACCTCTGTCCGTTGAACATTAAAAAGGCAGAAATCCCACTGGTTCCCCAAAACTGATCTCAAGAATGTATCTTTCTCCAATCTATTACATCCAGAGTTCCAGCCCCCTCACAGCATTTGGGACACAGATGCCAACACACGTTTGCCTCAGGGGTATTGTGAATCCCCTAGTATTTTTAAAAGAGTATTGCAAATGGTCTTCAGATTCATAGACATACAAATACTGAGCACAGTCATTCAGTATGTGGCCGACTTTCTGGTCTGGAGCCCAACAGAAGAGTAATGTAGAAGAGACTAAGTACAACTACTGACTGTATTGGCAGGAAAGGGTTACACAGTAAAACTGCAGTATTGCCAGCAAGAAGTTGTGTACCTAGGAGAGATTTCATCTGCAGGGCAAATAGTAAAGCCAAAAAGGGCAGCAACAATACACAACACACCGTTCTTAGGATTATGTAACTGTCGAGCATGGTTATTTGTCTATTCTGCTTGCATCTGTCGGGTCCTGTCTTTTAATCTTCTTGCAGGAGTGATGCTGGCCCACCAGACCCCCAAAGTATGCCTGCTCAATAATCTCTTAATAGATAAAACTACCAAGCTGGCAAACCCCAGGGGAAAGGGGAATGGAGGAGAAAATAACAACTGCAGATCTTCACTGGTTCTTAGACACTGGCTTCCACATAGTTAGGCACTGCTAGGTGTTTTACTTCTCTGGAACTGGATGGATGGAAGTTTCATCAGTATGAAGTGTCTGTGAAAATCTAAACACATAAGTACATAAATTAATATAACTCTTTTCTATATATTTACTATTTCTATTATTATAACCTATAATCTTATACCTGCTGCCTATGCTCGATTGCTGATAGGCATCAATATTGAGATATTATTCTTTATTTCTTCTAAGTAATATGTAATTCCAAATTCTTTTATTCTTGAAAACTTGGTTATTTCTTTAGCTTAATAAGCAGCAGAAAATCTGAATAGAACTTGCTTGTAGCTATTAATTCATTAAACCTTCTGAAGAATATGTTTTGCTTATAATTGAAGTCACTTGTAGTCTTTTCACTTTTCTTTTCTTTTCAGATGAACAAAAAAATATAGAATGAATATTTGGTCTAGTATGTTCTGTAAATCACAAAAATATTTAAACTCAACTAATATATTGCTTCCACTTTCTTACTTGTGATTCTCATTTGAAACAAAAGAAATGTTTATAAATATATCCTTGTTTAATTCTGAAGAATTCCGAAGCTCTAAGTATTAGTTTGATGACTTGACGATGACTTGACCCTCTGAAAACAAATATCAGCTGACCAGATGAACCCGACGCTACGCGCAACCAGGACGAAGTTGAAAAAATAAAGACGCGAAGCAAAAATAATAACCGCGCCTTCGGAAATCGATATACTAGTCTTTTAAACTCAGCTCAAAGATAAGCGCACACAAAAGATGCCGACACTCCGACACAACGCCACCGGAAAACACTAGTACGCAGTACACCTAACCAGGATATGAATAACTCCAGAATTGGAACGCACGCAACTCACGCAAGCAGGTCCTTTACTCTAATAATAACGTATTACTAAAACGAAAGAAACAGAGAGCCTGCAATCGAAACGAATTCTATAATATTAAAGTAAAATCTAAAGCGAATCTTATTCACAATAACTATATTAAATAACTAGATACCAAACCAGCATCTTTCAATATTATTTCACACAAAAACATCCGCGAGTGAAAAATAAAACGGATATAGTTTCTTCTATCTCAAATTCACGCGCAGGTTAACACAAATAAAGTTCTTGTTAAATTGCAGAATAAATACAGTTTCTTGGTTCTTTAGAAATGAACTTCTTCTTGAGTTTAAATCAAAAGTATTAGCATTTCACATTGAAACTTAGCTTGCTTCATCTGTATGTAGTCCTTGAGGAAACAATGACTTCTTCTTAAATGAATTTACTGTAGTAGCTCTTCTCTCTAGATTTTCTTCACATAAAAGATTACTAAATATTCTTAAACTAAAATTTCATAAAGCTGTGAAAACTGCAACCTTCCTCAATGGAAACTGGAATGAAAGGCAGTTTAGAATCTTAGTGAAAGTTCCAAACTACCTCACAACACTTCTCCTCCAATCACTGTTGTTGAACTGAACCTCCATCTTGGCTTGGGGAAATAGGCACTTCCTGAATAGTTTATCATTAAGGAAACGTATATAGATTGTAACATGTTTAATTCAGAACCAACACTCAAACATCACTCAAACATTACTCCTACATATATATGTGATGATGAAATCTCCTAAATGGAATTTTTCTAGAGTAATGTTTCTTTGAAAATCTGGAAATGTACCATGGGATCCTGACAGCATCAAACCCCTATTGCTAGGGTTGAAGGAAGCACAAAAAGCTAACAGCATCATTATTTGGACAAATGAGATGATCCAATGATTTCAGGAACTTACAAATGCGATCAGTAACGCTCCAGTTCTAGCAACTCCAGATTCCTGTTCTCACATTCTAATGGCCAGGTGAGGATGGCTGTCCTCACCCAATCAACGTCAATAGGACATAAGCCTTTTGCTTATTACAGTGGGCTCTTAATGGCCTCTTTGAGCCAGTCATGCAGGGACATTTCCCATGTGAGCAGGCTCTCGCACCCGCTGCAATTGCTATACAGAAAACATCCATCATCACCATGAGATGCCCCTTCATCTTATATGTGGAACATGCAGTTGTTTTCAATATTAGAAAAATCCAATTCCACACGAGCGTATGGATGGGCATGAGGTCATTTTCTCCATCCCCTTTATTAACATTGTCAGATGCCATTCTGTCAATCCTGCAACAATCATTGCAGAGCATGTACAGCCAGATGACAGTGCATGATTGCACTATATATGAAGAGATTACTGATGACAGTATCCACGTAAGCGAAGACGCACTCACGGAAGGGAAGATACTCATAAATGACGGTTCAATGACGATCGATCAGGACACGGGATAAAGACACCTAGGAGCAATAGTGGCAACTCTTGAATTGGGAAATTACAAGGTGATGGAAAAAGGACGACTGTCGGTGCAATACTCTGCACAGGCAGCAGCGCTTGTAGCACTAATAAGAGCATTAGAAGTATCCCAAGGGTGTCCCAACACCATTTATTCAGATTCAGCATGCGTCACCTCGACAGTGCATTCAAGTCTATCAAGATGGCACAGGAGAGGGTCAAGTGCAGCGCAGCATGCAGCTCTACTCTCCAGGTTAATTGACACATTGGCACTACCTACAGAAGAGGCAGTAGTTAAGCGAGCAGCCCACACAAACAATACTGACCCAATTGCTTATGGCAACAGGGTAGCAGACCTAGTAGCAAAAGAAACCGCATACTCTGACACTTCCAATGCCAATGCATCACCGTAGGTAATATTACTGCAAGTAGAACACATGGGTCCTTACAATGCAATCCCTGTGACCCAACTTTCAAACTACAAGCACAAGCTCCCCAGCAGAAGAAAGTTATGGACAAAAAGAGGGTGTGAATTGTCCCCCACAGATCTAATATGGAGACAAAATATTTCAGGGAAACCGGTTATGCCCCTAGCCTTACTTACAGTTGCCCTCAAGCAGTTGCACTACCCGGCAAAAACATACAAACAGTATATTGCAGCTAACTTACAGGAAGAGTGGTTCATTCCATACAGCCAAGAAAATATACACCACAGGTCGCACACTCAGGACCCTGAAAGCAACATTACCCCGCTCCTCGGTTCTTTTCGATGCATTCACATTGACCAAGTGAACATGGTTAACAGGTGCATAATTGTTTTGTGCCCTTTCTTGCAGTGGGGTGAAGCAGGTCGCTGTGTTCACCCTGATGCAAAGTATCAGCAGCAACATTTCTAGTGCATAGTATTTCCCCGGTGGGGAAAATGTTATGTCCTAAAATCAGACAACGGCACTCACTTTTTCAATGAGATGTTTGAAGACATATCTTTACTGGGCATACAGCATAAACTGCACTCAAGGGGATAGTGGAACCCTTAAATAGTTTATTAAAACAAAGACTTGCAAAATTGTGGGGTGCTCTGTACAGGAGCTGGTTACATTGTCTGCTGCTCGACTTGTTCGTGTCAGGTACTGTTAGGATACAGTGACATAATCTGAGACATTAGGTCTGGGGAAAATTAGTATAGAAAGGTTTTTGGAAGTTATTATGAGTTTAATTTTAAAACAGCCAATTTTGCCCTTAACATTCATTGCAGTCTATGGAGAATGCCCCAAGCCAAGATGGAGGTCCTCAGTCTAAGTTCTGATTGGCTGGTGATTGTTTATAGGGAAGACAATGAACATTCTAAACTGCCTTTCATCGTCTTTGCCCAGCTGAGAGGTCGCGTATTAAGCTGCTCCTGCTTAACTTGTTCAGGGGTTTTAAGTTTCAAGCGGTCGAGCGGCTTATTTGGAAAAGCAAACAGGAATCTTGCGGAGATTCATTTTGGCACTGAACAGGAGTAAGAAGATTCCGAGTTATCCAAGAAAAAAGAAAGGTTTCAAAGACTCTTCACAAGATAAGTCCTTTTAAAACTCAAGACTCTTTCTATAATGTCATTGTAGAAGATTTAATCTGATTTTCAAGTTCATATGAAAAATATTTACTAAGAACTTTATTGCTGTCGCATGTTTGGCTTTGCTACGCTACGTTTTCTATCAAGCGCATGGTTTTTCCGTTAACAGAAGCCTGCGCGTGAGAGACTTCGCTTGAGTATCTAGCGCGAACTCTTTGGTGTCGCGTGATACCCTTGTGCGTGTGTTTTTTTCTACCCGCGGTTGAACTTCAGCGCGTGTGCTCGCATATTGGACTAAGCGCGTGTGGATTTTTACCCGCGGTTTGTCGTCAGCGCGTGTGCTCGCATCTTGGACTAAGCGCGTGTGGATTTTTACCCGTGGTTTGTCGTCAGCGCGTGTGCTCGCATATTGGATTAAGCGCGTGTGGATTTTTACCCGCGGTTTGTCGTCAGCGCGTGTGCTCGCATATTGGACTAAGCGCGTGTGGATTTTTACCTGCGGTTTGTCGTCAGCGCGTGTGCTCGCATCTTGGACTAAGCGCGTGTGGATTTTTACCCGCGGTTTGTCGTCAGCGCGTGTGCTCGCATCTTGGACTAAGCGCGTGTGGATTTTTACCCGCGGTTTGTCGTCAGCACGTGTGTTCGCATCCTGGACTAAGCGCGTGTGGATTTTTACCCGCGGTTGAACTTCAGCGCGTGTGCATGCTTTCGTTTAATCGCGTGTGGATTTTTTCTGTGGTTTCGATTTAGCGCGTGTGGTTTTTTCCTGCGGTTTAATCTACAGCGCTTCAACGATCTTCACTCAGTTTGGATCCCTATGCGAGTTCAAGAGATTTCCACGTGAGATTTTTGACGCAAGTTTCAAGAACTGTTAATTTAAGTAAAAACACTCTAAAAAGAAATTTATAAGAAGAAATATAAATACTTTCCAGAAACACTAGAACTTCCATTTACTTTTAATGAATTTAAGACTTTGTTCAAGCTTCTTGAGTTTAAAGAAGATTACCTGCAAAGTTAATTTCACATTCATGGACCTACTAAGAAGGCTGAATGATCGTTGAGATTCAAGTCAACTAGTAAGGAAGTCTAGTCAGCTTATCACTTCTCTGGGCATATTGTAGAGAAGTTCCAGGTATGGTTTTTACTTTATTTGGTAAAGGATATTGATACTTAAGGTTAGTATAGTGTCTCATGAATAACGAGGTGTATTATATGTTTATGTTTTACCACAGGTGAAGAACCAGCTAGTCTTAGCTTCCAGCCTGGTGTTTGTTAATTTGTCCCTTCCCCCTTTCCCCTGGAAGTGAGGTAAACTGAGCAGTTTATAGTATCAGCTCAGAGTGCCACATTTTGGGTGGATTGTCGGGGGCTCAGCAGCTTCTGCAGACACCAGGATCTCAGCCTGACAGTTCGCACTAAGAAACCAGCCTGGTTCTGATTATCACCTTACACCGAATGAGATAGTCACTGGTAGGAGGCTGCATATACCACTCACACCCACAGCTTTCAATGCACATAATTCTCCTGAAACTGTAGGAGATGAATTTGGAGGTATCTTGGGGAAATAACAAAATCAGTCAGTTTTATATCTCGCCAGATTGAGCCCCAACGAAAAGAGCATGCTCCACCAGTGACTGACTAATCGCATCGACCACACAAATTGTCACTGTTACAGCTAATGCAGCTCTTCACAGGTGATCGAGTTTGGATACAGAACTTTGTGTGCAAGTGGAAGTACCCTATGTTTGAAGATTTGTACATCATCTATGCCATGCCCACAGCTGTCAAAGTCGCTGGCTGGATATCATAGATCTGCATCAGTGATGTCTCTAAAGCCATTCTATTTCCCCCTCCCCCCTGCACCAAAAGCAGGAGGAAGAAGAGGGGGGCATACTAAGATGAGTGACATTCCTTTAACAATTTCAAAAACTGTTTAAAAAACGTCCATTTTGGCAGGCGGACATCAAAGTTTCTTCCACAGTGTAAAGGCTGGAGGGCGGTATCTGTACTTCTGCCCTCTATATGGTAGGGTAAAGGCATAGAACTCTCCAGCCAGGGCTCACAATTTGGTAGCAATGGTTGAGCAGCCAAGCTTAAGCTTTCAGGAGGTGATGCAGGCTGGTTCTTAAGTACAGTGTGTCCCCAAGGTCCCCAACAAAGAAATGTCCACACACACTATGTTAGGTGATAACACAGCTTCTTTGCATAAATTAAGGTTGCTACCAAAATATACACATATAAGGAACAAGTTACTTACCTGTAACTGTTGTTCTCCAGCATGGGTCTGGCATGGATTCACATGCTCATGAATATTCCCCGTCGTCAGGCTGGGAATCCTCGGTAAAGAAAAAACCAGTATCAGTTTCGTTTCTGATCTGTCTTTCGTAGTAATAACCAATCACTGGTCTCTGCGTCATACTGACCACAGCCAATGACTTCCCTCTACCTAAGCACCGCCTCTGGCAGCCATCTTCAGATTTGGAAGCACGTGAAGTGGCAGTATGACCAAGTGAAGAGCCGCAGAGGGGTAGGCGGGAGGGTTCGCATGTGAATCCATGCCAGACCCATGCTGGAGAACAACAGTTACAGGTAAGTAACTTGTTCCTTCTCCAGCATGGGGTCTGGCATGGATTCACATGCTCATGAATAAAGAATACATAGCAGTACACACATGCACAACCACGGGAGGTGGCAAAGGCTCAACATTGAGCATTACATCAAACTCAACATTAAGCATCTTACCTCCTCACCAGGCTCACCTCAGGCAAACAGGTTGCGCAGCACTGCTTGGCCGACCCTGGACTCCTCCCTGGAATCCCGGTCGACGCAGTAGAATTTCGTGAAGGTGTGCGTCGACCTCCACGTAGCAGCCCTGCATATGTCCAGCAGGGGCACACCAGAAAGGAACGCCGTGGTAGCTGCGATCGCTCTGGTGGAATGGGCTCTCGGACGGCCAGGCAGCGGTCGGTTTGCCAACCGATGACAGTACATGATACAGCCGGAGAGCCATCTGGAAATGGAAGCCTTCGAGAGAGCCTTCCCCTGATTGACAGGTCCAAAGTTCACAAAGAGTTGTGACGTCTTCCGAAAACACTTCGTGCGGTCCACGTAGAACTTCAGCGCTCTAGCCACATCCAGCGAGTGCAAAGTCCTCTCAGCCGGCGACGAAGGCGACGGGAAGAACACAGGCAACACCAAGGGTTCGTTGAGATGGAAGTCCGACGGTACCTTGGGCATGAAGGAGGGGTGCGTCCTGAGCACTACCCTCGTGTCGTGAAAAGTCAAGTACGGGGCCTTGCAGGAAAGGGCCTGGATCTCTCCCACCCGTCGTGCGGAGGTGATGGCCACAAGAAACGCTGTTTTCCACGACAGAAACTTCAATGGGGCCGAGTGCAGAGGCTCGAACGGAGGTCCCATGAGCTTGGTCAGCACCACGTTGAGCTCCCACGCCGGGGCCGGAGCCTTCACCGGCGGGAACGATCTGAACAGTCCCTTCATGAACTCTTTCACCAGACGACGAGACCACAAGGACGTCCGCCCCGTGGTTCTGGTGTATCGGGAGATCGCAGCAAGATGAATCTTGATGGACGCGTGTGCCAGTCCAGCTTTGGCCAGCGTCAGCAGGTACGGCAGTACCTGGGGAGCCGTAATCCGTAGAGGGTTAATCTTCTGTGCGTGGCACCAGACAGAGAACCTCTTCCATTTGTGTCCGTAGCATTTAAGAGTCGAGGACGCCCTGGCCTTTGCAAGAACCTCTCTGCAGTCGGCCGGTATGTCGTATCCTCCAAACTCTAGCGCTGCAGGAGCCAGGCCTGCAAGTTCAGCGATTTCGGGTCGTGGTGGAGGATGGCGCCTCCTTCCCTGGAGAGTAGATCCGCGTCCACCGGCAGCTTGATTGGCGGGGACGCTGACAAGTCCAGAAGGTCCGGGAACCATATCTGCCTCGGCCACGCAGGTGCGACGAGGATCATCCTGCACCGTGACCTCTTGAGCTGGTTGACGAGCCGGATTAGCAGTGGCAAAGGAGGGAACGCGTAGAGGAACAGGCCCTCCCAGGGGAACGAGAAAGCATCGCCCATGCTCCTCGCCTGGGGAAACCTGCTGGCAAACCTCCGGCACTTGGAGTTCGACGCCGTCGCGAACAGGTCGATCTGGGGTGTGCCCCACCGTCGGAAGAGGCGATCCACTAGATCCTGCCGTAGTTTCCACTCGTGGCACGAGCGCAGCTCCCTGCTGAGTGAGTCGGCGATGGTGTTTTTTATCCCTGCCAGATGAAACGGCACCAGAAACATCTTTTGGGCGACGGCCCAATGCCACAGGTCCTGCGCCTCCTTGGACAGTGCTGGGGACCTGGTTCCGCCCTGTTTCCTGATGTAAAACATGGTGGTGGTGTTGTCGGTGAAGATACTCACCACCTTGCCCTTGAGGGACGGAAGGAAGGACCTGAGGGCCCAGAACACTGCACTGAGCTCCAGGACGTTGATATGGAGGGACTTCTCCGTCGGGAGCCAAAGGCCTCTCGCGTGCAGATTTTCGGTGTGCGCTCCCCACCCTTCCAGGGAGGCATCCGTGGTCACTGTCTCCTGGTGGTCTGGGGTCTGGAAGTCCATGCCCGCCGTCAGATGCGCGCGGATGCCCCACCACCGGACCCCTCGGCGGAAACTCTCGTCGAGTGTGATCCTCTCCTCGAAGCCGCCCGTCGTTTGGATCCAGCGCGCGTCCAGAAACTCCTGCAACGGGCGCATCCGGAGCCTGCACATGGGAATGAGGTAGATGCAAGAGGACATCATTCCGAGGAGGGACTTGATGGACCTCACCTTGGCCGCGTCGGAAACCAACATCCGCTGTACCTTGCCCAGGATGGACCTGGTCCTTTCCTCCGACGGGGAGGCCAGAAGGGACACTGTGTCGAGCTTCGCTCCCAGAAACAGTGCGTTTTGCGCGGGTACCAGATGGGACTTGGCGTAGTTCACGGAGAATCCCAGGTCCGTGAGAAGTTGGACGGTCCTTGCCGTGTGATCCACGGCGAGCTCCCTCGTCTTGACTCGGATGAGCCAGTCGTCCAGGTAGGGGTAGACGTGGATCCCCTCGCGGCGCAGCTGCGCCGCCACCGGTGCAAGGCACTTGGTGAATACCCCGGGTGCCGACCGTAGTCCGAAGGGGAGGGCTTTGAACTGGTAGTGACGCCCTTGGACCACAAACCTGAGGAATTTTCGGTGCCCCTTTGGGATGGGAATATGGAAGTAGGCATCCTCCAAATCCAACGACGACAGGAAGTCTCCTTCCTCCAGCTGACCCAGGATGTGCTGGAGGGTGACCATCCGGAACTTTTGCGCCTTGATGAACTTTTTCAGACGTCGCAGGTCCAGGATGGGGCGCCATCCCCCCCGTCTTCTTCTTCACGAGGAAGTATCTCAAGTAAACTCCGGAGCCCCGGAGCCTCTTTGGGACGAGTTCGATGGCGCCCTTCCTGAGCATCGCCTTTACCTCCAGGAGAAGTTGAGGGACGTGAAGTTCTTTCCTGGCCACGGGGGGGACGCGCGGACACCTTCTTTGAAACTCGAGCGCGTGGCCCCGGCCAAGGCGTCCAGCACCCAACGGTCGGTGGAGATGGACTCCCACACGCTGACGAAGCTCGCCAGCCGGCCTCCCACCGGGGTGCTTCGGTGGGGGCCCGACCCCACGGCCGGTTCAATCCTGCTTCGACGAGGCTTTGCCGCCTTGACCTCCTTGGCGACTACGGCGGGGTCCGCCAGACTTGCCTCGTCCTCTGTAGGCCTCCTGAGCCGACAAGCGGGCCGCTTGACGGTAGGTGGAGAAACCGCCGCCGGAACTTTTGGAGGCGCCCTTGCCTCCGCTGCTCCGAAAGGGCGTCCGTCGTTGTTGCAGAACTCCAAGGGCCCGGGCCGTCTCGGTGTCCGCTTTAATGGCCTGAAGGGAATCGTCCACTGTTTTCCCAAACAGGTTGTTCCCATCGAAGGGCATGTCCAGGACTCTGGTCTGAACGTCTTGACGGAAGTCCGTAGCCTTGAGCCATCCACGCCGCCTAAGGCAAACGCTGTTGCCCAACTGGCGGAACCCAGTGTCGGCGATGTCCGTCGCAACGGTAATGGCGTGGTCCGAAGCCACCTCACCTTCCTGCAGGATCTCCAGGGCCTCTGCCCTCTTGTCGTCCGGCAAGAAGTCTAGCAGGGGAGCCAGTTTGTACCAGAGCTCCCTGTCGTAGCGGGCCACGATAGCCAAGGCGTTGGCCGCTTTAATCGTCGTCGCCGCAGACGAGATGACTCTGCGTCCCATAGCGTCCAATTTCTTTCCCTCGCCGTCCGGTGGGGAAGTCGATGTGGAGGCCGCACCCCCCCCCGCGCTTTTTTCCTGGCCGCCGCGGAGACGACGGAGTCCGGGGTGGGCTGCGCCCAGAGGCACAGGGGGGCCGTGTCCGGGACCCGGTACTTCTTCTTGTACCGGTCTCTTCTAGCTGGCGTCGTGGAAGGGTTCTTGAGGAGGGTGAGGCCCTCATCCCAAATGTCGTCCAATAGAGGCACTGAGAGGACCGTCCTCCTCTTGGCCTCGCGTCGCTGATAAAGGAAGCCTTCCTTCTTCTCCTCAGGGCAGAGTTGGAAAAGCTCGGATGCCCTGGTGATCATGGAGTGGAACGATCCAATTTCATCGGGCGGAGAAGCCCTGGTGGGAGGCGACGACGGTACATCCTCGTCGTATACCTCGTCGTCCGTACCCGTCGCTGCCATGTCAGTCCCCGTATCATCCCCTCGGGTGGACGGGGAGGAGGGCTGGAAGGGGCGCGACGGCTGGAAGGGGCGCGACGGCTGAAAAGGAGGCGGAGGGTGGATCCTTCTTTTCTTGGTAGGGGGAACACCAGAAGGTCCCGGTTCTGGGTCCCCCGACGGGAGAGGTTCCGTCGGCAACGGTAGTCTCGTCCTTATCTCTGAGCATAAGGACTGTATAGCCAACAAAATGGCCGCCGAGTTGTCTTGCGGCGCAGGCAGAGGGGAATCCGACGGGCGATCAGGGGCCCCGTCGGTACCCTCGACGATGTCGTCACCTGCGTCGGGATCCATCCCGACGGGTCGGTCTTCTTCCACGCCGAGGCCGTGGCTTAAGACTTCGACCAGCTCCTCCTCCGAGGTTGAGGCCGAATCTACGACGACGCCCCGCCCCCCCTTTTTCTTCCCCACGGGGGATTTCACGGGGGTCCTATCGATGGGCACAAAAGAGGACTCCCTCCGAGGTGGCAGGGAGACTCTGAGCCCCGAGGTCGCCACCACTGGTGTAGCCTCCACAGGCTGAGCCAGGGCCGCCGCGACAGTTTCGATAGAGGGCTTGGCCGGATGGATTAAGGCCTTCACCACCTTAGGTGCGCTCACCGCCTTATCCTTGAGGGGGGGGACACTGCCTCGCTCCCCCTCAGCCTTCGAGCTCGACCGGGGCCTCTCCAGGAGCTTCGCCGGGTGCTCGGCCTTCCTCTTACCCGACCCAGAGCGTTGGCTCGTGGTTGATGGTGCCGGGGAGGGTGCGCCCTGCCTGGCGCCCGTAGAGCCCGACCGTTCGGCGCTCCCGGTGCCAGCGGACTCGCGGTGCTTGGCCTTATGTTGGACCCCCGTCGCCGGGGCGTCCTCAAAGGTCTTAGAAGACCGCTCGGCTTTCTTCCTCTTTTTCTCGCCGGACGGGCTCTTCCCTTCCAGCCAGTTGGCGAGACGTTGATGGCGGTCCTTCATGGTCCGCTCCGACATGTTGCCGCAAAACGCACAGTCCTTCTCCACGTGCGTCTTGTCCTCATGTAGGCAGTAAAGACAAAAGGAGTGTTCGTCCTCCTTGAAGACGTTCTGCAGCTGGCATCCAGGGCAGACCCTGAACAGCTTTCCGGGCGTCGAGCTTCCCTTCTCCTGGGCCATGACCGGGCCTGAGAAACTTCTGGAGTCCTCCAAAAGCGTAGCTCGACGAAATCTTCACCCTTGAGGGGCGCAGACGAATCCGACACGGGTCCCCGTTGATCAGATGGAGAATCGGTGGAGCTTGAGGCTCTTTTGACCGAAAAAACGAAGTTTTTGAGAAAAAACGTGAAAAAATAGCACTAACGCTCGAGAGCAATAGCACAAGGATCCCAACACATGAACGTGCGGTAAAAATCTGAAGATGTCTGCCAGAGGCGGTGCTTAGGTAGAGGGCAGTCATTGGCTGTGGTCAGTATGACGCAGAGACCAGTGATTGGTTATTACTACGAAAGACAGATCAGAAACGAAACTGATACTGGTTTTTTCTTTACCGAGGATTCCCAGCCTGACGACGGGGAATATTCATGAGCATGTGAATCCATGCCAGACCCCATGCTGGAGAAATAATAACACTTTGTACTTGGAAATACCTATTCAAAGAATGGCACATAGATACACTATGTGGTACCTCACAATACTTAAATTCAGTGATAGATGCACTAACTGCACACAGTTTTATATAGGCATGTGAATTCCTAAGTGAGGTGTATCAGCATAGAATAGGGTAGAGAGGCAGGTTAGTTATGAACAGTGGCAGAATGCTTTCTTTAGTCTTGATACATAATTCTGTGTGAGGCTCCCTCCACCTGGGCTAGCATAACTTATGTTGTCTTTTACAGCCTAGTCCAATAATGTTCAAAAACCTTTGGCTTTCTACCACCCCAAAGTACATGAGAGGCCACAGGAGAACAGAATAAAAGATGAATCTGGGACCCCTGGACCACTTCCGAGACTAGAAGATGCCCTTCTTTGTCATAGTACCTTTGGTACCTTGGCAGGGTTTCTCAGTTTCACTTGTCGATTCCCCCCGAGGATGGACCCCCTCTTGGAGGAAGGAGCCACTGGGATGCAGAGTCCACGACAAAAACATAACCAAAGTATTTCTGAAGTGCAGTAGTTTTACTCTTCGCTGTGCTCTTCTTTGGTCGAGGATTTCTCTGACTGTAGGTTGTCTGTGAAGATTAAACTTGCTGTGGGCTCCTTAACGGGTTTACAGATGAGAGCAAGACCCCTGGGACCCTACGTTGACGTCTGGCAGCAACGGATGCATAGATTACTTTTGGTGTCGGGTTTCGGAAAATCGTGGTTTCCACCTTTTGGTTGTTCAGTGCCTGTGTACTTAATGCATCAGCTGGTCTGGCACACTTTGGGCCTGTAACTTCACTGACACAACTACCTGTGCCTGGACTCCAGTGATAAACTCAACAAATGGAAGAACAGAGCATTTAGGCTGACTACTTTTTAGAATCGCGGTTTTAGATTTACGAACTGCAATGGAAGGAGTTTGTGCAAAACTGGGTACTTCCTGTAGTACTTATAAGCCTTCCAACGTCACAGGCAATGGCACTCTTACAAAGGCAACACATGCAATACACAATGTGCACACCACAATGGAGAAAGACGATGGGGTGAAGGAAAATGACTGGTTTGCATGATGTTAAATATGGGTACTGTGAGAAACCAGAAGGTGTCTCACCCGATAGTCCCCGGGAGCGCCTCTCTCTCAGGTGGCCAGGGCAAGGCCATTGCCTTTGGATCCTGAGGGTGGACAAGTGCGGCAGAATCACCTAGGTGAGGGGTCTTTGGGAGTGGGACACCGGATGGCGAGACGTGGTATCCCTCCCCTGTAGCACCTTTACCCCATCCTACCCGGTAGGGAACTCTTCCACCCGCTACCCCTTTACCTTCAAACATTTTCACACAGACAGCCCACTCTGGGAGAAAAGAGACTCGCACCCGAGCATTACACCCAACATGTCCCAATACCGTGGTCAGGCAGAGTTGAGCAATGATTGTTAACGACTCACACCTGATTTCTATTAAGCTACCCCACACAGATAAAATACGGAGAACGAGAGCACACTCTGAGCGAGGCAAAGCACTCGAAGGAATAGTGTTTTCTAAATGGCAGCTGAACGAGGGGAGAAAGGTGGCAAACCGAGAAGAGAAAGTAAGGAGAGATATACCGTTGACCTTTCCACTGAGAAACCGTTTCTTTCCAGAAGCCTTTATATTGGAAACCTTAAGGCCAAGAAACCAGACGAGTCCTGCATTGCGTGTCAAAGATACCCGGGCCCTCCTGCACGACTGAGCGAATCGGGGAGGAACTGCAGCTGCCATGCTACCGTCCTTGGCTCCAGGATCAAAGCAGCACCAGAGAAATCAGCAGCCGGTGAGTTGGGGAGTCCGATGCAAGACCGGTCAGTGTTGAAGTGAAGGTTCCAAGCAGCAACATTGTATGAGAAACGCAAGAGCAAAGAATGAACGTGTGTGATGCAAGACACGAGTCAAGCTCAATTGTTGATGGATGTTTGACCTCTAATGTGAAACAGTAAAGGTGCAAAATAAAGTAACAGACTGGTCCGCCACCGTGGGTGTGCTCTATCGAAGGTCTCTAAGATATCCAGCCAAGAAGTGGCAGAAACAAAAGTAGAAGATTTGCAAGTATATTTTGTGAAGCGAATCGAAATTGCTCCTGCAAACTGCTCAACTATCCTGACATTTTGTGAATACTTTTCTTTTTTAATACACTGTTGGCCCGCACCATTAGTATTTAGAAGTGAGGATTGGCAATAGGTTTTCATTAGTATAGGCCCTTTTATTTTGACAAAGACACGACTAGGACTGTGTTATTTGATGGTCGTAGCTTGCGGTCACCCTTAGATTTAGGTTTAGATAGGCGTTCAACCCATTTAAGTTCATTAAACA
Source organism: Ambystoma mexicanum (assembly GCF_040938575.1). Lineage (NCBI taxonomy): Eukaryota > Metazoa > Chordata > Amphibia > Caudata > Ambystomatidae > Ambystoma > Ambystoma mexicanum. The sequence continues at coordinate 276,012,246 of NC_090927.1, read as the reverse complement.
CCCCTGAACTGTGATTACTTGTGTCACTCTTCACTGTTTGATACCATGCCTTCATTACAGTACCCTCGCGGATCTGTAATATTTTCAAACAGCTGGTTCCTATTATTATTATGCTGCTCATTCTTTTCTGTACTGTTCAACTGATTGTGAGATGCTCCAAGACAATAATATTCAAAACAATGCCCATGATGTTGCTCACACTGAAACCTGTCCATGACACTCCCCATTTAAAAAATATTCATATAGACCAGGGGTGCACAACTTATTTTGACAGAGGGCCGAAAGTACCTTACATGATGGCTATAGTGTGCCGAAAAGTAAATGTGGGTGGGGCGGTAGGAGCGGCGTGGCAGGAAGCTTTTTCAACCCCCAATTTTTATTAAACACATGGAAAAAGAATATATGCACTATGCCCCATGGCCCCCAACCCCCAACCAAACACTATGCCCCATGACCCCCACCCCTCAACCAAACACTGAGCCACTTGACCCCCAACCAAACACTATGCCTCATGCCACAAAGCATGCACTTTGCATACATACCCATACAGGCCCCAAACCCCCACCCCTGCATACAGACTAACAAGCATACACAAGGCACCCATACAGACCCGAACCCCCACCATAAGCTTAGCATAGAAACTCACAAGCATACACCTTGCACCCATACAAACCCGAGCCTCCAAACTCAGCATACAAGCTCACAAGCATACACCAATACAATATGCACCCATACAAACCCGAGCCCCCCAACTCAGCATACAAACTCACAAGCATACACCAATACACCATGCACCCATACAAACCCGAACCCCCAACCCCGCATCTCAACATACACAGCACTTCACAAAAACACACACTCAGGCAGACCCGACACTGCCCCCACCCTCGCATCTCAACGTACACTGCACTTTCACCCAAAAACACACACTCAGGTAGACCCGACACCACCAGATCTCAACATACACAGCACTTCACAAAAAGAAAACACTCAGGCAGACTCCACACCCACGCCCGTATCTCAACATACACAGCACTTCACAAAAACACACTCAGGCAGACCTGACATAACCCCCACCCCCGCATCACAACATACACACACAAACATACAGGCAGGACAGACCCGACTGTTATGCAGAAACCTGTGCAGTTCCCTCTGGGACCACTGCAAAAGATTTAAGACTACAGGTGTTTGGCAGTAAACCTACTTGGTAGCAGTCTGTACCACACAGATTCACTTGGTAGCTGTGGCTGAGCAGTCAGACTTCCCACAAGAAGAGTTAGGCAGTATACAGAGTATTCACAATAGGTCAAAAGAACACAGTAGAACAAGCAAACACTGACCAGGGCTTGGTGTAAAAGAGATATAATTATTTATTTAAAACCACGTCTAGAAAACCACACAGGCACTAATAGTAAGCAATTCAAAAACACAGTCACTAAAAGATATACACTCCCTTAGAAGAATATTAGACAAGTCTTAAGTAAAGCCCCACTTATTTTCAGACAGCTGTGAGCGCTTAACGTAGATGGCACTCTAATACTTCGTTTTTAAAAGGGAGAGAAAAGCAGAGAATAATATGAGACAGATCCCAACACTTTGTCCCGAACACAACAAGAGAGGAAGGCAAAGTAACACCGTGAGTTTAGAGTCAGTAGGCCGGATCCACTTTAAGAGGATCAAAACGAAATGTGTCCAAGGTCACACGGTTGCAGTGCACAAGAGTCTTGTAAAGGTTCAAAAAGGAGTTGGACCAAAGGCGGCCAGCCCAGTCCAGAAGGTTAAGGGGTTATTATTACCTTGTAGCAATCTTTAGAAAGGAGGCCTGGCGGACACGGTACCTTAAAGTGGTGAGAATACTGCAGCAGGGGCAGTTGTTCCTGGCAGCGGATGCAAGTCGGTGCTTCGTCCGGGGGAAGAGAGGATCTCGACGGGGAGGAAGACAGGAGTCCGTTGCACTGCCAGGGAAGAAACCAGCCGCGGAGTTCTCAGTTAAAAGGAGCAGTCCTTTTATTTGCAGTCCAGTGGTAAGTGGCTATCTGGTTGCCGGGGTGCTTGGCACGGGCAATTCGACCACAAGACGTCCTGGGATGCGAGAAAAAGAAGGTAAACTGGTTGTGCCCACCAGTCAGGGGAAGAAGACTCTCCAGCTGGGAGATCTTCTCTGTCGTCGGGAAGTGGTGAGTCAGTAGTAAATAGTTGGTAGCCTCGAACAATGGGAAAATCCCATAGAGATATATTCGCGGTCGAATATAAAAAGTAGTATCCATTGCCACCAGCCAAAACTCGATCAGAGGGGACGGAGACGTGCCCCCTCGACTAACAGACCCTAGGGCAATTTAATTGCCCCGACCACTACGTCCACAATATGATGGTTTGTACTGGTTTCTGTTCATAATTTGGGACTAGTATAGCCAATGGTGACTTTACATGCCCTGGGAGACAGTAGTCAGTCCCAGGTGAAGGAGTCTATGGTGGGGTGTCACTATGACACCCCGGTGTCACTGCACTGAGGGTGCTGTGTAACACACATAGTAAAAACACATGAGACCCTATGGAGTAAAAGACCCCATAGCCCATAAAACACATTAACAGTCAAAGGAACCCCTCAAATTATGTCCAAGAGCGTAAGGAAAAGAGACTCCCTCTTGGCACGAGAAAAAAAACAAACTCCAGAAATCCAGCAAAGCTGCTGGGGCACTCACTAGGTTAGGAAATTCAGCCTAAACAGAGAATTCTCCCTAACACCGACATACAAACACAAACAAGCAAACAGCGCACCCGTACTTACCGGACATCCTGAAAGGCAGGCTAGCTGGAACGCTGGCAAGGTCGCTGGCACTACGGCTGGCGCGGCAAGGCTGAAATGCCTTCCGGCATCAAGCCTTACTGGCCACGCCAGCCGTAGTGCTGGCCCTCTATTGGTGCAGCACACACGCACTACGTGACTCGTAGGAGCCACGTGGTGCGTGTGCCCTGAGCCAATTAGGGCCAGTGTTTTGTCCGGCCCGGAACAGTTACAAAAACTTTCCTAATGTAGGGCGGCCGACGCTGCTTGCGGGCTGCCCTCCATTAGGAAAGTCTTTGTAACTCTTCCGGGCCAGACAAAACGGCATGGAGGGCCGCATCTTGCCAGCAGGCCGTAAGTTGTGCACCCGTCATATAGACCGAAAAATGGACAGGCAAGGATCCGCGTTGCATGGTTAGAATAGAACATCTATAATAACAGTTTAAGAGAGACACAGGGTAGATAAAGATGTTGTGATCATACCCTGTAATGGACCACTATTAGAAGAGACAAAGCATCCCAACACCACTATACTGGGCCCCAAGCAGAGCCAACAATCAGTTACAATGTATTTTGATTAGTAGAGTGCCTTTTCCAAGAAGCTCTGCGTTTACTTTTCAAATATAACATTTTATTAGGTATACCGTTGAAAAACACAAAATCATTATAATAACATCAATACAAAAATCATTAAAGTGACACGTGCTATGTAATACCTAGTAAACTATATGACATTTCGAATAAAAATCATATCAAGAGAAAATCAGCCGGTCTATCCCATTATTCACTGCTAGTCGTACTCTCCTTAATCAACAGTCTATTTTACCAGCCAAATATATTCTACAATTCACAGATACCTATACGTATGTCTTAAAACAACCTAATATATTAATATTAATTTAAACACTGCAAACATTCACATTGATTCTTAGCCCAACATGTTTCGTTCTTATCATAATTGAATCCACAAACAAAGAACGTCTTTAGGGGAAACAGCGTTTGAGGAAAGGTTCTCGACAACCATTTAATTAGTGTTGAGTTTACAGTCTTTAATATTTTCAGTTGCTGGCTTCTTAGTTCCACTTTCGTATTTGGGTCACTGTCTATTCCATTAGTGTGGGCAAACGGCAGGTTAAATTGTACTCCGGAGACCCCCGGCCAACCCATAGAGCCGAGGTTTGCTCCGAAGTACTTCAAGACGAGATAGCTGCACCCTTGAGATGGATGGGGGTGCAGATTTATTACTCCAACACCAATCAATAAGGACAACTCAATGGTTTGGCAAAGGGAGTCCGTGTACAAAAAACGGGGAGTCATGGAAATCAGCAGTGATGCAATCGTCCTTCTCGCTTCAACTCCAACGAACTTCATACAAGACCTAACATTTATACTCAAAACTCGTCATAATTGACGTGTAACACTCAAAAGTTAAAATGCAATTCTATTGGTTAGGAAGTTAACTTTAATATAGGTACTATATCTGTATATGGTAACGGAGTGAGGGGTAAACACTGTCAGGTGGGCATCTAAGCCCTACCTTCAAAAAGGACTGCTGAAAATGTCACTAAAAGTACAACATCTCATTGGTTCCAACTATAGGACCCTAGATTATTTGGTCCGTTGTGATTGGGTTGGCACCAACCCCATGCATATTCTTCCACTTCGCTTAGCAGCACGCAGAATGGTCAGCAGGGTGCCCCTGAGTTAGCCGGCCTTTCTCCAATTAAGGTTACAATATATCATCGCTTCAGCAACTATGTCAATTATTTCATTGTGGTTGGCCTCAAAATTGCATCTTCTGTCTGGAAAAGTTCTGATATCTCTACCTGGGCGGATGCCAAGCGTAGGTGTGAACCCGTGCTTCTTCTCGCTCGGCTGGTCACGTGCTTCCCACACCATGAATTTGCCAAGATTCTCTCAATTTGTGTATTTGATTCTTATTTAGCTTGCCACCTGCCTTCGCCTCCTTATCTTGACCTTTCAGAGACAGGAGATTGTGTTCTTAAGTTTCAATTATATGTAACTACTGTTCGTTCCTTCTATTGGTATGACCTTGGCTCTCCTGGCACGAGTTACATCTGCTGAGTTTCGATTCAGCCGTCCCTTCTCGTTTTGCTAGAATAGGAATCTCTGCTCATTCGTCCTTTAGTAACCCAAGTTGATTCTGCTTCGTTTGCAAAGTGGAATATACTTATACTAAAGTACTTCGTTTGAGGTAGATTTATGTATAATGGTGCTTGCCGCACTATTCGTCTACTTAGCATAGCAAGTTGCACTGTTTTTCTTAGCTTTCTTGCAGTTCCAAGCATATGTACAGGTGTAAACTGATTGTGTTCATTTTGCTTACAGCTTAACTCTTACGTTTTGATATCATTCATTCACAATCTCTTTTCTCATGGCGTTTCGTCACTTTGTGTCATTCTCGGGTCGTCATTTCTTCTATCTGTGAGTCTGTCCGGGACCTTGTGACGTCACCATTCGTCTTCCATTAAGACCTTTATGATTTCTTCCGGGATTGTATTTAGGCGATCTTCATTTCGTCTCATTTGCTGGTAGGGTTTTCTTAATGGATACCTTACTGTCCATGGTTGTCTGGGTATCGGTACTTCAATAGACATTGCTCTTCTAACAGGTACTGGGCAGAGCACAACTGCGGCTCTCTGCTGGTTTATCTGCTTGTCATACATCATATTTTGGTGTGAACGTTCCTGGTACTTCAAAATGGGCGACTGGAGTGCAGGCTTTATTTGGGACCTCCTCTACAAAGTGGCCTTATTGGTAGGCAGCAATCATTGCAGCTCATTATTCAATTTGCTGTGCCTCTTTCTAAGTGGATAGCCGTCTGTCCACTCGTCGTTAACCATCTAGCCAGACGCCCGGAGCCCCGTAGTTCCTTGTTATCTTATTATAGCGTTGTTGAGGTTAAAGTACCCGGGCGGGGAATTTTCTCGCATCAGCGTCCTCAATCACAACAGTTCCACGTTGAACATCCAATTAACCCACCAGGAACCCAATCCGATCATCCAAATGACCCTGAAAACTATACTGAAACCTATGTTGATTGCACAGGGGATGGGGATTGCTGTTTTTTTATGGAGGAGATGTAGGTAATGTCGACAAAGTATCAGTATCAAAAACTCCTTTTGACCAGATGAAAGAGCAGGGCTGTTTTTAATGAATGAACTAAAGCGGGGGAACGTTGAGATGGAAATGCAGCTTCCTAAATGAAAAGGAAATGCAGACTGCACGAGTACGCAAAACATGAAGGTGCCATGTTTTAGTGTCCCTACCATTTTAGAATTAGGCATCGTTTCTGCAGCAGCAAAGATAATTTTTAAGTTGGCAAGTATGCAGCTGGATCACAAAGCAGTTCAAATAACCTTATTAGTTACTGTCTTGAAGATGAGGTTCCTGTTCTCCTTCATCATGAAGCTTTTCCCAGGGAATCTGATCAGATGAAATAACGATTCATGCCTTTAGTATTAGTCAAATGGAAATACAATTGTTGCAAACATGTTCTGGTGTTAACTAAGCCTTGGGTTGAGGCACTAGCAAAATACTGAATCAGTTCTTTCGATCTACTGCAAAGTGAGGTCTTCGGAATTGCCGCATTTGAGGCGGAGTGGCTTGGTAGAAAAATAATACAAGCAAATAATTCCCAAAAGTGGGGTCTCTGTTACATATTTTTCTATGAGGATCTCTCTTTCTCAAGCAAGATCAACTTCCTGCAGAAGAACAAGTTACTTCTTACCTGGTAACGTTCTTTCGATGGGATGTTCCTCCGACGTATTCCTCATGTTTGATAATTCGTCTCCAGCTTGCTGGCCTCGGAATTTCTTTTCAGCAGAGGGCGGTGCGCATCGATGTCCGTCGAGTTGGTGTCCCTCGACAGCCACTGTATCGACGACGTCACCATGCCCATTAATAGCCACGCGCAGCGTCCGTTGCTCAGTTCCGTTTTGTAGCAGAAGATGAGTCCGGCCCAAATTGGTTATTGACCTTGAAGGAGCGTAAGCTGCAACCACAAGGGAAGTATTACTGCGGGGATGGATGGGAGGGACGATATGGAATACGTCGGAGGAACATCCCATTGAAAGAACATTACCAGGTGAGAAGTAACTTGTTCTTTGAAGGGATTGTGTCCTCCGACGTATTCCTTATCTTTGATAGACTCCCATCGCAGTGTTGTGTAATTGGAGGTGGGAGTAAAAACGGCATGTTTCCTTTTAGGAATGAACAGAATGTAATACTGCTTTGCCAAACCTAGTCTCTTGACTAGAGGAGGAATCCAGGTTGTAAAATCTTGTGAAGGTATGTGCGGACGACCATGTGGCAGCCGCACATATATCTCGAACCGGAACCCCTCTTTGGAGGGCCGAAGAGGCTGCGATACCCCTGGTTGAATGAGCCCTAAGATTTTGAGGAGGCTCTTTCCCTGCTAGTTTGTAACATTGCAGAATGGCCAAAATAATCCATCTGGAAATGGTCGGTTTTGTTATCGGTAGTCCCAATTTGTGCCCTGAGTAACCTACGAACAGTTGGTCTGCTTGCCTAATCCTAGCAAGTCTGCTGATGTAAAAGCTTAAAGCCCGCCTTGGGTCCAGCCTGTGTAGCCTTTCTTCCTCTTTCCCCGGATGGGGAGGAGGATAGAATGAAGGTAATGTAATTTTCTGAGTGATGTGGAATTCAGAAAGCACCTTTGGGAGGAAATTAGGCTTCACCTGTAGGACAACTATGTCTTTATGAAAAATTGTATGAGGGGGTTTACAAGATAGAGCTTGTAATTCGCTCACCCTTCTAGCAGATGTTAGTGCCACTAATAATACAGTTTTAAGGGTGAGAAATCTTAGCGAACAAGAGTGGAGTGGTTCGAAAGGAGTACCTATCAGGAAATTTAAGACTAAATTTAAGTCCCATAAGGGAACTTGGAATGGTCTTGGAGGATAGACATTAGTTAATCCCTTTAGAAATTGTATTACTAAGGGTAATTTGAAATACAATGGCTCCTCTGCAGTGCACTTGAAGATCGATAGCGCTGCAAGATAGCCCTGGATAGTGCCAACTTGAAGGCCTGAATTTGCCAAATAGAGTAGAAAGGATAACACCGTTGGTGTACCACATGAAAAGGGGTCAATATTCTCTTCTCTACACCAGCTGCAAAATTTGTTCAAGCGGCAGTGGTATAAAGACTTTGTTGCTAGCCTCCTGGCCGAAAGCAACACCTCCATAACGTCATCAGGGAGGTCCCAATCCTTGTATCTCAACCTTTCAGAAGCCAAGCGTGAAGCTTGAGGGTTCTGATGTCTGGATGGAGAACCTGACCTCCCTTCTGTGAGAGAAAATTATCCTTGAGTGGAAGGCGAATTGTAGGGCAGATGGACATGTCCAAAAGGTCCGGATACCACGTTCTCCTGGCCCAGTGTGGGGCAATTAGGATCATGGTCCTCCGGGATCTTCTCAACCTCCTGATCATTTGAGGAATGTCAGGCACTGGTGGAAACGCGTACAGGAGTGGAAACTCCCAGTCCACTACGAACACGTCCCTAGAGCTCCTCTCGGGGTAAATTCCCTTGAACAAAACAGGTCGCACTTCCTGTTGGTACTGGTGGCGAACAGATCCACTTGAGGGGTTCCCCAAAGGGCGAAGATCTCCTGAAGGACTTCCTGAGCTAGTTCCCACTTGTGGGAGACTGTGCCCTGCCTGCTCAGAGCGTCCGCCGTCAAATCCTTCTCTCCGGCTAGGTGAACTGCCGATAGAGAGATTCCTTCTTGAATTGCCCAAAACCAGAGCTGCACTGCCTCTCTGCAGAGTGGCAGTGGTCCCACGCCTCCTCTTGTTGAGGTAGTGCATGGCCACTGTGTTGTCCGTCATTATCAGGACATTTTCTCCCTGTACTGATGGTAGGAAAGCTTTCAGCGCTAGTCTGATCGCTCTCAGCTCCAATAGGTTGATGTGTAGTCTGTACTCCGATGGAGACCAACGACCTCTAATGGTCAAGTCGTTGGCATGGGCTCCCCACCCCGTGAGTGAGGCGTCCGTGACTACTGTTATCTCCGGCCATGGTTGCCAAAACAGTTCTCCTTGCAAAATTTTCTCTCGATAAGCCCATCATTGAAGGTCTCGGGCTACCTTGTCCGGAATCCGAAGGAGATCTGTAATTTTTCCAGAGAACTGCGACCACTGGGTTCTTAGTGCCCACTGGAAAGATCTCATTCTCAGGTGAGCCTCTGGCACAAGGAGGATGCAGGATGCCATGAGGTCTAGCAACCTCAAAAAGTCGAAGGCTGGGAGATGTTGGGCATTTTGAAACTTGGTGACCATCTGCAGAATATCTTGAGCCCTCACCTCTGGTGGCGAGGCTTTTCCCAGAGAAGTGTCCAGGACCGCTACGATGAACTGGAGCCTCTGTGATGGTATCATCTGTGACTTCTTTAAATTGAGGGAGAAGCTGAGTTTGTGAAGGAAGTGGCAGACATAATCTAGCTGATCTGAGCTTGTTCCGAAGATACAGCCCTGATCAGCCAATCGTCCAGGTAGGGGTAGACGTGAATCTCTCCCTTCCTTAGACTTGCCGCCACTACCGACATTAACTTGGTGAAGACCCTCGGGCGGAGGTCAGCCCAAATGGCAGAACTCGAAATTGATAATGAGAGCCACCAATCGCGAACCTCAGGTATTTCCTGTATTTTAGATGGATTGGCACATGGAAATAAGCATCCTGGAGGTCCAGAGATACCAGCCAGTCCTGGAGCTGGAGGGTCTGAAGGATCTGAGAGAGAGTAACCATCTTGAACTTGTCCTTCCTGAGGAACTTGTTCAATTCTCGTAAGTCCAAGATAGGTCTCAGTCCTCCGTCTTTCTTCGGGATGAGAAAGTAGGGGGAGTACCAGCCCTTGTTCCTCTCTGCTACAGTTACCGGTTCTATGGCACCTTTCTCTAGCAGGTCTACAATTTCCTGCAAGAGCAGCGGATCTGTAACTTTCAGAGAGCTGTTCCCCGGTGGATGACTGAGGGATGCGTGGAAAAGGCAGGCAGTAACCTTGGGCAACTGTCTCCAATGCCCAAGCACCTGACGTAATAGCCTGCCATTCCGTCAGATGTTCAGTTAACCTGCCCCCTACTGGTGTCTTGTGAGGAGAGTCCTCAGAGCGGTTTGGAGGCGGCTGATGCAGATGGTAAAGAGGTACTTGCTGCTGCTGCGGCTTTTGCATTTTTAACCCATCCACCTCGGGTGAATTTTTTCTGACCACTTTGAACCGGCTGTCCTCTGCCTCTTCCGAATGCGGAATAGAAGCAAAAGGACTTACCTCTCCAAGAGGTTCCTGAGGGGCGATATGGTGTCTGACGGATTGCATCTCCCAGGGATTTTGATGCTGCCTTTGATGTTTGAAGCTTTTCTAAACTGTCATCTGCCTTCTTACCAAACAAAGAAGAGCCGTCAAAGGGCATATCCAAGAGTCTGCTTTGCACATCTGGAGAAAAACCAGACTTTCGCAACCAAGCAAATCTCCGGGTTGTTGTACTTGCCGCCATGGCCCTGCTGATGCTGTTAGCAGAATCGATGCCAGTCTGAAGGGATTTGCACATTGCGTCCTTACCATCCTTAATGATGTTGAGAAACGCTTCCTTTTCTTCTCCCTTCGGGAGGCAGTCAGCCGCTGATGAAGCACACTCCCAAAGTGTGTGGCTGATCCTTGCGAGCGTACAAGTAGCATTGATGGATTTCAACGCCATGCTACATGCAGAAAAGACTTTATTGGCCATAGAATCATATCTCTTGTCATCCCTGTCCTGTGGAACAGTAGGGTAAGCCGATTTACTACCTGATGAAGTTGCTGCCTGAACAACCAGACTCTCTGGAGTTGGGTGTTTGGATAAATATTCAGGGTCAGCAGTAGACACCCTATACTTGGCTGATAATGTTTTTGTGAACCGCCGGGATAACCTCAGGGGTTTCCCAGTTTGCCAATATTTTCCTTTGTAATGCAGCATGAAATGGCACCACAGGATCCGACTGTGGACCTTTAACCAAAATGTCTGTGGTCGTCTTGCTGAAAAGCAGGTGAAGGTGTAGACCACCCTATAAGGAACAAGTTACTTACCTGTAACTGTTGTTCTCCAGCATGGGTCTGGCATGGATTCACATGCTCATGAATATTCCCCGTCGTCAGGCTGGGAATCCTCGGTAAAGAAAAAACCAGTATCAGTTTTGTTTCTGATCTGTCTTTCGTAGTAGTAACCAATCACTGATCTCTGCGTCATACTGACCACAGCCAATGACTGCCCTCTACCTAAGCCCCGCCTCTGGCAGCCATCTTCAGATTTGGAAGCACGTGAAGTGGCAGTATGACCAAGTGAAGAGCCGCAGAGGGGTAGGCGGGAGGTATCGCATGTGAATCCATGCCAGACCCATGCCGGAGAACAACAGTTACAGGTAAGTAACTTGTTCCTTCTCCAGCATGGGGTCTGGCATGGATTCACATGCTCATGAATAAAGAATACATAGCAGTACACACATGCACAACCACGGGAGGTGGTAAAGGCTCAACATTAAGCATTACATCAAACTCAACATTAAGCAATCTTACCTCCTCACCAGGCTCACCTCAGGCGAACAGGTTGCGCAGCACTGCTTGGCCGACCCTGGACTCCTCCCTGGAATCCCGATCGACGCAGTAGAATTTCGTGAAGGTGTGCGTCGACCTCCACGTAGCAGCCCTGCATATGTCCAGCAGGGGCACACCAGATAGGAACGCCGTGGTAGCTGCGATCGCTCTGGTGGAATGGGCTCTCGGACGGCCAGGCAGCGGTCGGTTTGCCAACCGATGACAGTACATGATACAGCCGGAGAGCCATCTGGAAATGGAAGCCTTCGAGAGAGCCTTCCCCTGATTGACAGGTCCAAAGTTCACAAAGAGTTGTGACGTCTTCCGAAAACACTTCGTGCAGTCCAGTTAGAACTTCAGCGCTCTAGCCACATCCAGCGAGTGCAAAGTCCTCTCAGCCGGCGACGAAGGCAACGGGAAAAACACAGGCAACACCAAGGGTTCGTTGAGGTGGAAGTCCGACGGCACCTTGGGCATGAAGGAGGGGTGCGTCCTGAGCACCACGCTCGTGTCATGAAAAGTCAAGTACGGGGCCTTGCAGGAAAGGGCCTGGATCTCTCCCACCCGTCGTGCGGAGGTGATGGCCACAAGAAACGCTGTTTTCCACGAAAGGAACTTCAACTGGGCCGAGTGCAGAGGCTCGAACGGAGGTCCCATGAGCTTGGTCAGCACCACGTTGAGCTCCCACGCCGGGGCCGGAGCCTTCACCGGCGGGAACGATCTGAACAGTCCCTTCATGAACTCTTTCACCAGATGATGAGACCACAAGGACGTCCGCCCCGTGGTCCTGGTGTATCGGGAGATCGCAGCAAGATGAATCTTGATGGACGCGTGTGCCAGTCCAGCTTTGGCCAGCGTCAACAGGTACGGCAGTACTTTGGGAGCCGTAATCCTTAGAGGGTTAATCTTCTGTGCGTGGCACCAGACAGAGAACCTCTTCCATTTGTGTCTGTAGCATTTAAGAGTCGAGGACGCCCTGGCCCTTGCAAGAACCTCTCTGCAGTCGGCCGGTATGTCGTATCCTCCAAACTCTAGCGCTGCAGGAGTCAGGCCTGCAAGTTCAGCGACTTCGGGTCGTGGTGGAGGATGGCGCCTCCTTCCCTGGAGAGCAGATCCGCGTCCACTGGCAGCTTCATTGACGGGGACGCTGACAAGTCCAGAAGGTCCGGGAACCATATCTGCCTCGGCCACGCAGGTGCGACGAGGATCATCCTGCACCGTGACCTCTTGAGCTGGTTGATGAGCCGGATCAGCAGTGGCAGTGGAGGGAACGCGTATAGGAACAGGCCCTCCCAGGGGAACGAGAAAGCATCGCCCATGCTCCTCGGCTGGGGAAACCTGCTGGCGAACCTCCGGCACTTGTAGTTCGTCGCCGTCGCGAACAGGTCGATCTGGGGTGTGCCCCACCGTCGGAAGAGGCGATCCACTAGATCCTGCCGTAGTTCCCACTCGTGGCACGAGCGCAGCTCCCTGCTGAGTGAGTCGGCGATGGTGTTTTTTATCCCTGCCAGATGAAATGGCACCAGAAACATCCTTTGGGCGACAGCCCAATGCCACAGGTCCTGCGCCTCCTTGGACAGTGCTGGGGACCTGGTTCCGCCCTGTTTCCTGATGTAAAACATGGTGGTGGTGTTGTCGGTGAAGATCCTCACCACCTTGCCCTTGAGGGACGGAAGGAAGGACCTGAGGGCCCAAAACACTGCACGGAGCTCCAGGACGTTGATATGGAGTGACTTCTCCGTCGGGAGCCAAAGGCCTCTCGCGTGCAGATTTTCGGTGTGCGCTCCCCACCCTTCCAGGGAGGCATCCATGGTCACTGTCTCCTGGTGGCCTGGGGTCTGGAAGTCCATGCCCGCCGTCAGATGCGCGCGGGTGCCCCACCACCGGATCGCTCGTCGGAAACTCTCGTCGAGTGTGATCCTCTCCTCGAAGCTGCCCGTCGTTTGGATCCAGCGCGCGTCCAGGAACTCCTGCAACGGGCGCATCCGGAGCCTGCACATGGGAATGAGGTAGATGCAAGAAGACATCATTCCGAGGAGGGACTTGATGGACCTCACCTTGGCCGCGTCGGCAACCAACATCCGCTGTACCTTGCCCAGGATGGTCCTGGTCCTTTCCTCGACGGGGAGGCCAGAAGGGACACTGTGTCGAGCTTCGCTCCCAGAAACAGTGCGTCTTGCGCGGGTACCAGGTGGGACTTGGCGTAGTTCACGGAGAATCCCAGGTCCGTGAGAAGTTGGACGGTCCTTGGCGTGTGCTCCACGGCGAGCTCCCTCGTCTTGGCTCGGATGAGCCAGTCGTCCAGGTAGGGGTAGACGTGGATCCCCTCTCGGCGCAGCTGCGCCGCCACTGGTGCAAGGCACTTGGTGAATACCCTGGGTGCCGACCGTAGTCCGAAGGGAAGGGCTCTGAACTGATAGTGACGCCCTTGGACCACGAACCTGAGAAATTTTCGGTGCCCCTTTAGGATGGGAATATGGAAGTAGGCATCCTCCAAATCCAACGACGACAGGAAGTCGCCCTCCTCCAGCTGACCCAGGACGTGCTGGAGGGTGACCATCCGGAACTTCTGCGCCTTGATGAACTTGTTCAGCCGTCGTAGGTCTAGGATGGGGCGCCATCCTCCCGTCTTCTTCTTCACGAGGAAGTATCTTGAGTAAACTACGGAGCCCCGAAGCCTCTTTGGGACGAGTTCGATGGCGCCCTTCCTGAGCATCGCCTTTACCTCCAGGAGAAGCTGAGGGACGTGAAGCTCTTTCCTGGCCACAGGGGGGACGCGCGGGCACCTTCTTTGAAACTCGAGCGCGTGACCCTGGGCTAGGGCGTCCAGCACCTAACGGTCGGTGGAGATGGACTCCCACACGCTGACTAAGCTTGCCAGCCGGCCTCCCACCGGGGTGCTTCGGTGGGGGCCCGACCCCACGGCCGGTTCAATCCTGCTGAGACGAGGCTTTGCCGCCTTGACCTCCTTGGCGACGACGGCGGGGTCCGCCTGACTTGCCTCGTCCCCTGTAAGCTTCCTGAGACGACGAACGGGCCGCTTGACGGTAGGTGGAAAATCCGCCGCCGGAACCTTTGGAGGCGCCCTTGCCTCCGCCGCTCCGAAAGGGGGGCCGCCGTTGCTGGAGAACCCCGAGAGCCTGGGCCGTCTCCGTGTCCGCTTTAATGGCTTGAAGGGAATCGTCCACTGTTTTCCCAAACAGGTTGTTCCCATCGAACGGCATGTCCAGGACTCTGGTTGTACGTCTTGACGGAAGTCAGTAGCCTTGAGCCATCCACGCCGCCTAAGGCACACGCCGTTGCCCAACTGGCGAAATCCAGTGTCGGCGATGTCCGTTAGCAATCGTGATGGCGTGGTCCGACGCCACCTCACCTTCCTGCAAGATCTCCAGGGCATCCGCCCTCTTGTCGTCCGGTAGGAAGTCCAGCAGGGGAGCCAGTTTGTACCACAGCTCCCTGTCGTAGCGGGCTACGATAGTCAAGGCGTTGGCCGCCTTAATCGTCGTCGCTGCAGACGAGATGACCCTGCGCCCCATCGTGTCCAATTTCTTTCCCTCGCCTTCCGGCGGGGAAGTCGACGTGGAGGCCGCACCCCCCCCCCCCCGCTTTCTTCCTGGCCGCCGCGGAGACGACGGAGTCCGGGGTAGGCTGTGCCCGGAGGCACAAGGGGGCCCCGTCCGGGACCCGGTACTTCTTCTCGTACCGTCTTCCTCTTGGCCTCGCGCCGCTGATAAAGGAAACCTCCCTTCTTCTCTTCAGGGCAGAGCTGGAAGAGCTCGGATGCCCTGGCGATCATGGAGTGAAAAGATCCAATCTCGTCGGGCGGGGAAGCCCGGGTGGGAGGTGACGACGGCAGATCCTCGTCGTACACCTCGTCGTCCGTACCCGTCGCGGCCGTGTCAGTCCCCGTATCATCCCATCGAGTCGTGGACGGGGAGGAGGGCTGAACGGGGCGCGACGGCTGAAAATGAGGTGGAGGGTGAATCCTTCTTTTCTTAGGAGGGGGGCTGCCCGAAGGGCCTGGTTCCGGGTCCCCCGACAGGAGTGGCTCCTCCACTGGTAACGGCAGTCTCGTCCTTATCTCTGAGCATAAGGACTGTATAGCCAACAAAATGGCCGCCGAGTTGTCTTGCGGCGCTGGCAGAGGGGATTTCGACGGGCGGTCAGGGGCCCCGTCGGTACCCTCGACGATGTCGTCATCTCCTGCGTCGGGATCCCTCCCGACGGGCTGGTCTTCTTCCACGCCAACGCCCTGGCTTAAGACCTCGATCAGTTCTTCCTCATAGGTTGAGGCCGAATCCACGACGACCTCCTGCCCCCCCTTTTTCTTCTCCGTCGGAGGTTTCACGGGGGTCCTGTCGATGGGCATAAAAGAGGACTCCCTCCGCGGTGGCAGGGAGACTCTGAGCCCCGAGGTCGCCACCACTGGTGTAGCCTCCACAGGCTGAGCCAGGGCCGCCGCGACTGTCTCGAATGAGGCCTTGGCCGGATGGATTAAGGCTTTCACCACCTTAGGTGCGCTCACCGCCTTCTCCTTGAGGGGGGGACACTGCCTCGCTCCCCCTCCACCTTCGAGCTCAACCGGGGCCTCTCCAGGAGCTTCGCCGGGTGCTCGGCCTTCCTTTTACCCGACCCAGAGCGTTGGCTCGTGGTTGATGGTGCCGGGGAGGGTGCGCCCTGCCTGGCGCCCGTAGAGCTCGACCGTTCGGCGCTCCCGGTGCCAGCGGACTCGCGGTGCTTGGCCTTGTGTTGGACCCCCGTCGCCGGGGCGTCCTCAAAGGTCTTAGAAGACCGCTCGGATTTCTTCCTCTTCTTCTCGCCGGACGGGCTCTTCCCTTCCAGCCAGTTGGCGAGACGTTGATGGCGGTCCTTCATGGTCCGCTCCGACATGTTGCCGCAAAACGCACAGTCCATCTCCACGTGCGTCTTGTCCTCATGTAGGCAGTAAAGACAAAAGGAGTGTTCGTCTTCCTTAAAGACATTCTGCAGCTGGCATCCAGGGCAGACCCTGAACAGCTTTCCGGGCGTCGAGCTTCCCTTCTCCTGGGCCATGACCGAGATGGTCCTGAGAAACTTCTTGAGTCCTCCAAAAGCATAGCTCGACGAAATCTTCACCCTTGAGGGGCGTAGACGAATCCGACACGGGTCCCCGTTGATCGGATGGAGAGTCGGTGGAGCTTGAGGCTCTTTTGACCGAAAAAACGAAGTTTTTGAGAAAAAACGTGAAAAAATAGCACTAACGCTCGAGAGCAAAAGCACGAGGATCCCAACACATGAACGTGCGGTAAAAATCTGAAGATGGCTGCCAGAGGCGGGGCTTAGGTAGAGGGCAGTCATTGGCTGTGGTCAGTATGACGCAGAGATCAGTGATTGGTTACTACTACGAAAGACAGATCAGAAACGAAACTGATACTGGTTTTTTCTTTACCGAGGATTCCCAGCCTGACGACGGGGAATATTCATGAGCATGTGAATCCATGCCAGACCCCATGCTGGAGAAACTCTATTATCCTTGCCATCAAGGTTCTATACAGGGTTTCAGCATGTTCCCCTGGGTCCGGTTTGGCAAATTCCACTTCTGAGGAAGTGTCCAACCCACTTGCTTCATGTAATGATTCTTGGAGGTCCTTAAACCTACCTTCCTCAGAGGTAAATTCCTCTGGTACAGGAGCTCAAAAGGTCTCTCCTGATCCGAATTCTCCCCTTCCTCATAAATAGATGCTAAGGCTCTGGAATGATCAGATCTTGGAAATGGTATAAATCCCATTTCCAGAGCAGAAGGGGCCAAATTCGTCATAATGTGAAAACCTTGACGCGGACGTTAAAGGCTTCGAAGCCATCGAAAAAGGCGTCGAGAAAGTTGATAGAGGCCTCGAGGAACTCGAGAGTATCGGAATTCTACTCGAGGTTGTCAACGACATTCTCGTGATCGAGGCTCTGGGTATGGCCACTGGCTGTGAGGTGGCCGTTGGTTTGTCCTTGCTCAGCGTCGACGTCGAAGACGGTGTCGAATCGACTGACCTGTGAGTCGAAGAACCCTTCGATAATGGCGTCGAAGACGCAGATCTATCCGTCAAGGGGATCTTCGACGACAGCGTCGAAGATGCGACCTTGCCTTTACTCGAGGGATCGTGACGCTCTCGAGTAGCTTCTTTCGCTGGGTGCTGCGACTCGCAGCATTTTGATCTTTCGGGTCTTTCACCCAGGGTATCACCCTCAGCATTCTTCAAGGGGGTCGAGGCCGCTTTCTCAAAGATGCTAAGCATCTTTTTCCTGAATTCCTCTCACTCAGCCTGAGAGCTATGTTTTGTCGGGCAGGAGACCCTTTTTATGGGGAAACGGAAGACGAGGAAGGGGATCTTCAACGTCTCTTTTTTGAATGCTTAGTTCTCAAAGAGTGATGGGAACTGCTTCGAGATCTAGAACGAGAATGTCTTTTGTGATGGCGAGAAGACGAAAGTTTCGACTCAGCCGAGGAAACTTTTGAAGAAGTTTCAACTGCCTTACCTCTCTCGAGCTTCCCCTTACCCTCCTTCAGGGCTTTTGCTTTCATGGACATGCAGTCCTCGCACTCAATGGTGCTCGACTCGCAGGCACCACAAGAAGATCCTGTGAGGATCCGTCAACGACATTTTCTTTCCACAGTCTCGACATTTTTTGAAGCCGGACCGTGGAGTCGTCGGTTCGGATGAGGAAGCCATCGAGTACGAGTTGGTATTCACGAGGAATAATGAAGTATATTTGACTGAAGAACTGAGCAACGATATTCCGAGGCCCCATGAAGCGCGGAAAAACGGAACTGAGCAACGGACGCTGCGCGTGGCTATTTATGGGCATGGTGACGTCGGCGCTGATACGGTGGCTGTCGAGGGACACCAACTCGACGGACGTCGATGCGCAGTGCCCTCTGCTGACAAATGTTCCGAGGCCAGCAAGCTGAAGATGAATTATCAAAGATAAGGAATACGTTGAGGACACAATCCCTTCGAATAACAGTTCCTGTCCTTAGCTGGGCTAGAAGGATGAGTAATGGGACAGCAAAATGTATCACTGTGGTAGTTGCAAAGATATGTTTCTGTAAGGTCTGGGAACAGTCTACGGTGCCAAAATATCTGGTGTCATGGGAAAGGAGGTTAGTGTATCTATTATTGTCACGAGGTGCTAATGTCACTCTTTCACTACTTGCCCTATAAGGTCATCGGCAGGGGGATGGATTTGGAATATCACCTGTAATGTACTAACCAATAGGGTAAGGTAATGTATGATGTTCTTTAGGTTTGTAAATGGTGCAAGGCAGTAAGAGAAATTGAATGTTAGTCACTGGAGTGACTAACACACTCCTAGTTCATAGTCCCCTTACTTCCATACTGCATGGGGAGTCACTCACTAGGGACATGAACTGAACCTTTTTTCACCAGAGAAATAACACTTTTCCTTTAAATGTATATGCCCACGGGGGCATGGCCCTGGGAACATGCGCTCCCCCACACCTCAGTCCCCTTTGACGCATCTGCTGTCTAATTGTTCAACCTCTCTGCTCTTATTTTAGGGGGAAGGACGGTGGGACGTATGGAGGAAAGGAGACTATGGACTAGGAGTACGTTAGTCACTCCAGTGAGTAACAATTAATTACTCCTATGTCCTGTTCCTTTTCCTCCATACTGTATAGGAGACTACAACTGAAAACTCACTGGGAGGAGAGCTTGATACTCAATGCAAACAGAATACGAAGGACAGCCTGGCCAAATGCTGCATCAGCCTAGGCGTTGATATCCAAAAAGTAGGGCTTGCAGAAGGCCAATGGAGTTGCCCATGTTGCAGCTCTGCTAATTACTTACCACAGGACACAACGTTGGAAGGCAACAGCCGCTGCCTTGGCTCTTACAGCGTGAGGGCCCCTAAGAGACTCATTGCATCCTCCTGGATGGCGGCATTCATACATCTGGGTATTGAGGCTTTGGATGCTTGTTGTTTAGGTCTTGACCTTCCAAATGTGACAGATAAGGAATTGGTCTTGCGAAAGGCCTAGGTCTGGTCAAGATAGAGTTTTTTTGACATCTAGATAGGAGAGACTTCTCAGCGTCTTCCTAGGATTTGGAAAGAAGGTGGGGAGCACAATATCTTTGTTAATGTGGAAAGAGGAGACCACGTTTGGTAGGCATTAGGGGTGCATGTGGAGCATGACCTTGTCCCGATGAAAGATAGTGAACGGCTCAGAAGCCAACAGAACCTGAATCTCGCCAACTCTACGCAATGAAGTAAGGCCCACTAGTAGCGCTTTTTTGAGCGCAACCAATTTCATATCCACTGTAGCCATGGGCTTGAATGGTTTGTGTGCAAGGGCGCTAAGAACGTTAAGATCCCATACTGGGTGCGTGAGTCTGACAGGCTGGTAAAGTCTGGTCAACCCCACTGGATGCCTCTTCACCAATAGATTAGACAATAAAGACAAACACTGCTCAAGGAATCTAGGTCAGGAGAGTCTTGAAGATGTGAACTCCCTTAAGATGTGGGTTACAATCTAAGCAATCGGGTGCTATATGGAAGGAAGGGTATCAGAGCAAGCTTGCCGCCATGCACTCCCAAATGAAATGTCTCTACAGAAAGGTGAGCAAACTGTTTAGCCGACTCAGCAGTTTTACCATGCTAAGGTTGAACCTCTGTTACTGTATGTATTAGACATATGCCTGCTAGACATAGGTGACTGCCTTAATGTTGTGCAAGGTCAACTGTGGAAACAGGTCCTGGGTCTTTCTACTGCTATTCCGAATTGCATCATTAGGCATGAACTTTTCCTCATCTCGCTCAAGGCCCACTATACTTGGGGTCTGTTGGCTACCCATTTCATGATCATCTGCCCTCTGCCCAATAGCCTCTACATGGATCTGTTCAAAAGCACTATAGAAGCCACTGTCTTTTCTGTCAATTCCTATATTAAAAGAATGCAAGACATTCAGGTCTGTATTGGTGGCTCTGGAGAGGAATTAGTTGAGCAACCTGATCATGTTAAGGCTACATTGTACAGATTAGAGTGGGTAGAAACAGTTGATGCAATGAATTTGTATACTACGTTTACTGACTATACTAAATTTGCTCACAAAATTGAATGTATCCCCAGTATTTGCAGAAACTACCCTGCAACAGCGTTAGTGACGTCTATTTTTTCACATCAACCAATTTCATTCAAAAGAACGGATCATTCACTGGAAAGGTCAGTAGTTTCAATTTGATCTACTGTAGGTTTTATGATGGTACCGATGACCAGGAAACCGTTAAACATTGGGTTACTGCCTGTCCTTACTTTCGGGAAAATAGATCGATATTTTAAACAAAATGCTCCGAGGGAATATGAATTCTCTATTGTTCTTTTTTGGTCTCTGCTAATGTGGGGTCACAATGTATCGCTTATTTCATCTTTGCATCCATTTTTAATAAGTGTTTCAGTTCTCATACAGCGATGATTGTCATCTCTTGTTAAACAGTTATTTGTATTTCTGGATATGCTTTTTGTGTGTAAAGTTGCTTTGGTAAGCAATATCAAAATAAAAATAAAAGTGAACCTGTCTGAGTTCCTGTACGCGCCAATGGCCACTAGGTATGTTCTGCAGGCAGCTACCTGGACCCCTGATCTGTCTAGGCACCCTGAGAAAGACAACACCTGGTCCAGAGTGCATGTTAGCAGATCCACTCCGTTTTCCTTGGACCAGAATCAGAACAGGGTCCATTTGCTCTTGTACTGCTTTAGAGTAGCCCGTCTCCTGGCTCCCTGGATGATTTCTAGGTGGTCATGGGAAAGCTGGAGATGTTGCAGAGTCACCTGCTCAAGTACCAGGCTGCTAGGGATAGCATCTACGGGCAAGGTTGAATCATCCCCCTGCCCCCTGCTTCCCTAGGAGCGGGCCCTCCCAGAAGGGAGAGGGACTTCCGTTTGGGCAGACAGCTGCCGCATGTCTGAGAACCGAGGCCTGGCCGGCCACTGCGGCGCTATGAGGATGAGATGAAGCACTGGGATTGTCTGATCTTGCAAACAACCTTGTGGATGAGTGGGGGTAGGAGGAATAGCATATTCCGAATCCCATCCCAGGGGATCTGGAGCACGTCCTCGAAGGAGCCGCGCCCCACTCCCTCACCCCTCCCTACCCCCCAGACTCCCCAACACCCCTGGAGGAGAACTGCTGACAAGTGCGGTTGCTCGCTGTCGCAAACAGGTCTGTGATAGGGTGATCCCACTTGCAGAAAATCTCCTGAAGGACTCTCGTGTTCAGCTGCCATTAGTAATTGTCGGAGCCCATCGGACCGAGTCTGTCCGCCTCGAGGTTCGATTTTCCCGGCAGATGGACCGCTGAGATCCAGATGTCCTGCTTGATTGCCCACTCCGATACTGAGGTCCAGTCTGCA
Organism: Ambystoma mexicanum; assembly: GCF_040938575.1. NCBI lineage: Eukaryota > Metazoa > Chordata > Amphibia > Caudata > Ambystomatidae > Ambystoma > Ambystoma mexicanum. Next base: position 275,990,453 of record NC_090927.1, on the reverse strand, counting down.
TAGGAAGGAGGATCTGGTGCCCCCCTGCTTGTTCATGTAATACATGCAGGTAGAGTTTTCCGTCCGAATGCAAACTGCACTGCTCCCGATTAAGGGCAGGAATGCCTTGAATGCGAGCCAAATGGCCATCATTTACAGCCAATTGATGTGGTTTTGTACTGAGTGAGCCTCCAGGGTAGCACCCCACAGAAGGAGCGAGGAGTCTGTAGTCAGTATGATGTGTCGGAGGCAGTCTGAATGGTCTGCCCACCATGAGGTTCACTTCCTGCCCACATCACGAGGTCCTGCTGTAGGAACACAGCTATCTATATCCACTCCTACTTGTGATAGTTCTGCCTTTATAAGGCAGTCAGCCTCGGATGGCTGGTCATCTTTTCCTATCTTCATTGAAGATGCAGTTCTCACCGCTCTGCAACACATTAAGTCAAGGGCTCCTTCTGATATAATCCCTCTTGCAGTGATGAAGGACATATGTCCTGGGCTATTATGTGAAATTAGAGGCAATAAATAATTCTGGTCAACCAGGGATTATTCCTTCGGAGCTCAACGCTGCCACTTTCATTCCCCTCCTTAAAAAGGCTTTACTAGATCCTTGGTTACTTTCTAATTATCATCCCATTTCATTGCCCCCATTCTTTATGAAACTTCTTGAATCTCTGGTCTCTCCTTTGCTTTCTGCTTTTATGGAATCCACAGGCCTTTTTGATTCTGCTCAATCTGGGTTCAGGCCGGGATGAGGGACCGAGAGCGTCCTGGTCTCCGTCCATGACGACATGGCCAGGCTGGTTAATGCTGGAGGGGTTGGGGCCCTGATTTTACTAGCTCCCAGCGGCATTTGACACTATAGACCACCCTATCCTGCTCACCCGCCTGGCCCAAGCGGTTCTCAGGCCAGGTGCCGACTTGGTTTGCCTCATTCCTGGCAAACAAACCAATTCTTTCCCTTCCTCCATTTCTTGCTGGCTTATTCTCTCTCTGCTATAATGTTCCTCAGGGATCTGCCCAGTCTCATATTCTCTTCAACATTTATATCTTGCCTCTTGTGTGTCTCATACGCTCATTTGGCATGAGGTGCTATTCATATGGCGACGACACACAGATCCTGATCCGGTTAGATTGGGATCAGGCTGAGGTGTCGTCGTGCTCGTCATGGTGCCTGCCTGCCGTGGAGGTATGGATGAACCCCAATTGGCTGAAGTTGGAGACAAGACAGAGGTACTGGTAGTGGGTTCTCCCCCTGATCCTTCACTCTGGGTGTCCTCTTTTTGGACTCCCTCTCTTGGCTCCCTTCTGAACCCGACTGAGAAGGTGAAGAATTTAGGTGTTGTGATGTCCGCTTCTCTGTCGATTGACTCACAGGTGGTGGCAGTTTGCCATTCTGGCCACTTTCACCTAAAAATTCTAAAAAAGGTTTTGCCATTTATCCCTTCTCAACTTCGTCTGCTGGTTGTGGCAGCATTAATGCTAACCCGGCTGGACTACTGTAACTCTTTATATCTGGCCCAACCTAAGGGTCTGGCCTTTAGAAAGTCGTTGAAAACATATCTGTTTAGATAACCTCTGTAGGGATACTGCTTCCTCCTCCCTTTAGCGCCATGATGCCCATGGGCGACCGCACGCTCTAAAAGTGCTTTTAACATATGACTGGGGCTCCCTGATGACCAGACTCCTGATCCTAGGATGCCGGAAAATGAAGCTGCACCCTCCTCAATCGCATCTTGGTGTAAGGGATAGCCAGGAGGAATGCCGCCAGTACTCCTAGAAGGTGCTGGTACCACCAGGCCATAGTTGCTGTTCTGCTGAGGAAGTGAGCAACGGAAGCTTTGAACGACGCCACCTTCTCCCCCGCGGGGAATACCCTCTGCTAGCAGCCCCAGAAACAACAGAGTTTGTGAGGGCAGAGCTGCGACATCTTGAAGTTGATTGAAAACCCCAGTTAGTAGAGTGTAATCATGAGTCTGATGGTTGAGTACCTGACCTGCTCTGGGGACTCCCTCCTGACCAACCAGTCGTGGAGATATGGCTATATATGTCGGCCATCAGATCTGAGTAGGGCCGCAATCGCGTTCATCGGTCTTGTGAATACCCTTGGTGCCGAGTTCAAGCCGAATGGTAGAACCTTGTATTGAAAGTGCAACCCCATGAGATGGAAAATGAGGAAAGATCGATGGTGCTGCACTATGGAGCCATGCAAATATCCGTCTTTCAGATCCAGGGATCACGTCCAGTGCCCCTCAGACAGCGTGTCTGCTATAAGTGCTGACGTCACCATTTTGAACTTCTGCAGAGGTAGGTATAGATTGAAGAAGGAAAGATCCAGGACCGCTTGCAGGCCAACCTGGTTCATCTTTTGAATGGTAAAGATGCAGGAGTAAAAGCCCTGCCCCCGCTGAGGGAGAGGAACTTCCTCCACTGCCTCGCTCTCCAACAGGGAACGAATCTCTGCCAAGAGTGAGGGAGTCCCGATTTGTGGGGGGCAGGTGGCCGGGGGAGTCCAAAGCCTGAGGAAACCACCAAAATCCCCCATGAGTCCAAGAACAGTGAACACCAAGCTTGACTGTGGAGGGCCAGCCTGCCCCCGACTGGGGTGCTGCGGACGTGAGAAGAGCCGACGTTGCTTTTTTGGGTCAGAGGCAGATGATAGGGGGACTGAAAAAAGTCCTTGTGCGACGACTTCTGGTGTTTTCGCCTGTGCTGACTGGGTGACCTGTCCGGTTGCCTGGACTGGCGGTCCTGGAAGCCACCAAAAGATCAGCCTCGGTCTGAGCGAGAGCGGCCTTGTGAGAAGGTTTTAGCTGCTGGCTTGATGAGAATGGCCAGGGACTTGGCTGTATTATCTGCGCTTATCAAGTTCCTCATCAGTGGAGGAGTGGAACAAGTCACCGCCCTCGAAGGGTAGGTCTAGGATCCTGTAATGGACATCAGGATTTAATCTGGATGCCTTGAGCCAGGCTGTCCTTCTCATGTCCGTTGCCACACAGATCAGCTCTGCTCGCAGTATCTATGTGAGCCACTGTGGACTCCATTATGTCCTGTGCTACAAGTTTTGCTTCTGCGAGTCCCGCCTAGAACGAGGCTTGTTCATCAGCTGGGATATCCGGCAAGAAGTCTGCTATTCCTCTCCACAGCCATTTGTTAGACGCTGCCAGGATGGAGTTGGCATTAGCTTGCCTGAAGTGAAGTCCTGCGTTTGAGTAGACCTTTACCTGGGACTCGAGCATTTTCTCTTCTTTGCCCAGCAAGGCTGAAGTTATGGCCTGTGGTGGAAGTCTGGGGCTTGGAATTCATAGAAGCCGCTGCAATGACTGAAGACAGTGGCTGGCAAGAGCAGAGTGTCTGCCTCCACCTGCATGAACTTTCCGTCCAACCTTTTGTTTGTTGGTTGAGTGCAATGGGGCTTAAGCCATCCCTTTTCAGCAAGGGCCTCCATGTCCATCTGTAAACCTATGCCAGATCTGGATTCAGCTTTGATGGCGAGCACGTCAGCCAGTACCCCAGACTCTGGCAGCTCCCGCTGTGGTTTGGGATACAGAGGTAGTCTACTAACCCTGTAATGCTGTCATGGAATGCCCTAGCAGACCAAGGCCTGTCCAGCTCCTCCTCGTCTGTCTTGTTGGTCACCTGTGTTAGAAGTGTAGTGAATTCAGATGTCAGTTCTGCCATTGAAGAAGGCCCGGGCGCTGGCACTGGGGGTGTAGGCAGAACTACCAGTGCCATGAGCAACGGAGGTGGAGGAGTTAGAGGCTGCGCAGGCACCGGCTGAGGAGGCGGTGTGGGAGGCAGCATCTCCTGGGTTATGCCCTCGAGAATGTTCCCCCATCTGTGGGGACTGCAAGAGGGTCAAGAATTTGTTAAAAGAACTATCCTTGTAAGCAGGCTGGGTGCGATCCTGCTCTGGCTCCGGCTGGGGTGGAGTAAAAGCCTGCTGTCTGCTCCCTCTTTGGGAGTACATGCCCTCCTGGTACCTTGACTGACCCGAGAATGTCGGGTAGGATGTGGACCATGTGACCAGAGTCGGACCCCAATCTGCCCTGGCTGCAGGTTCTCGCCTTTGCGCTTCACCCTGTTGGCGGACTTCTGTCCTGGACGCCATCTTGCAGGGCGCGCGCAGCCATTTTTGTCTGTGCCTTCTGCACTTGCAGTGGACGACGTGGGCCTGGCCTTGGCCTGCATTTCTGGACTCATCAGTGTTGCTGCCCCCCCTAAACCCGCACCTCAGGTGTGGGCCTGGTAGGCAATTGGCCCTCGGCCACGAGGCGGTACTGCCGACTGCGCTGCGTGTAGGCACTCCCCTAAGGCATGAGCCCAGTAGCAGACCCCCTCGGGATGTGTCCCGTTATCAGAGCCCAGAAGCCCCTCAGCAGCGGAACCGGTCGGGCTCTCAGCAGTTACACCGGTAGCTACAGGAGCCTCATTGTTCTTGCTGCTGGTGTAAAGGTCTGACTGACCCTTCCCTTTGGTAGGCTTCTCCAGGAAGTATTAACCCCTGCGGGGTACTTTTGAGAAGAGTAAGCTTACCTTCTTGGTCTTCCTGCGTATGAACACCTTAATGCTCTCCGGTGGTGCCCTGGAAAACACCACTCTCCACCGCGCCAGCCTGTTTCTTAGGGATCAGGGTTGTGAGGGCGTCTTCCCATCCGTCATCTTCCCCAAGGCTTCAGGGGCAAATCGCATGAGGATCTGATGTGGAGAAGGAATCGTCACATGACAGGCACCTGCTGAAGCCAGCCGCGAGCAACATGCGCCGGACTAGGACACCGGCGGACGTTGTTCCCAACCTGAAAATTGGAAAAAAAGATTAGGGAAAGCACATGGAATTACGAAGCTTGAGGCCTCACCCAGGAGAGCTAGTGAAAGCGATCCGTTCCAGTCGATGTAGAAAAGAGGAATGAGGTGTGGCGCCAGGGTTAGGGGAGCGCATGCTCCCAGGGTCACGCGTGCGTATACATTTAAAGGTAAAGTTATTCTTCGCACGTCGAAAGTGCTCATTTTAGTCAAATAAGACTGAATGACCTCCCTGCCAATAACTGAATGCATTAGAACCTCTCTTTTTGCAATCTGTGCACCTAGTTATTGTTTCCTGGATTTATTTGGAGTCAAACACTTGGAAACACTACAAGATGAACAAGCAGCTGTTGTCAAATCTCTGAAGATCACAGACATCCAAGACACTTGTTGACAGGATTTCCAGATTGGTCTACCATAACATGGCCAGTACAACTGATGGAAATTAACTTATCAGAACAGGCTCAGCGACAAGCCATTTAAGAGTCTGCATGAGAAAAAGACCTCTTGTCATGGACAACTCATGGATTCCGTAACATTCCCTTGCCAACAAGACAAACTCTAATGTGTGGCAAGTAGCAGTCCTGGGGTACCATGCATTACATGAACGATCACAGGGTAAAAACCATCTGAGAGGTACCCTACAGCCATGCTTGCTGTAGACTCCACTGTACACCAGTATTCCCTGAAAGACTATGGGAAAGCTTCAAGTAAGATGCTAAACATCGCAAAGCTCTGCCCATATGTGCACATTGAGTACTATCCGAATGGAAACTTTCAGCAGCAAACCTCTGCTACTACCTAATGGGTGCTACATTGTGCAGTTCAACTCTTGACAGCCCGATTACTGTCGCAGAGGTGGTCAAATGTTGTGAATTCATTCACCAGTGCAGACTGAACTTGTGCTATTAAATTGGCCTGAAAGGAAGCTGAAGCCTCTTCAGTTCCCACAGTTATCGTTGAACCCGGCTTAACTCCTGAACATGAAGATTACCATCACCGTAGAGACGTTTGTGAAATACAATACATTACTAATAACACCCTCATTTTAAGACTTGATGTTATCCCTTCCTTAGAAAATGCTTTGCTGTCACTCTGCCATGCCGTCATACCCATAATGTTTTCAGCACACGACAGAGTAAGAGCAACTGTACAATTTTTAGGTTTTTTTTTCTCGTCACTCACTAGTGAGGAGATTCTTCTGAATTATTTAAGGATAATATTTAACATAACCGCTTGTAAATCACAATTACTATCGTATTATGAATGTTACATTTGATTGTTTGGTAATGAATCCTCTCTGAAATGGAGTAGGTAAAAAAAAGCGATTGAACAGTCAGGTCCTTGAGAGACACCAAAGTTTATTTCCTACAGTGAGCAAAAGGAAGACATACATTACTCACTGTAATCGTATTTCTATTGTGTCTATCCGCTAAGATTCACATGCTGTGCATAGAGTCGGACATCTAGTGGTTTTTGCAGAGTATTGCATGTTTTTTTCAAAGATCAAAAAGGGATGTCAACCTGGGCGTGCCTGTAACACTATCCCTAGCGGGACGTGTAGTGAATTCATGATCCGTCACGCGTTAAGGTCCCACCGGTTGTTTGTGTTCTACCATGAGGGAGCCTGAACAGAATGCGTGAGTGAGTACAGAAGAAAAGATTGTGTAAGATGTCTATGTTCCTTCAACTCCAAGAGGGGTTTATGGGTGGGCACGTGTGAATTTAAGCAGATACAAGCACCAGAAATACAATTACGGCAAGTAATGTTTGTCTTCTGATGCTTGTGAATATGCCTAGACTCATATGCTGTGCATAGACTAGCAAGCAGTACCAGGGGATGGTGGTGTGATGGGTGAAGGAACATCAGCAAAAATATTATTTAGCACTGCCTGACACCTGAGAATCAGTCTTACAATGTCTATTTAAGCTGTAATGTTGAGAAGGTGTGATCGGAACAGGTAGCTGCTTTGGAAATAGAGTCCAGAGGAACATTTACAATGAAAGCTATAGGAGCCCCTGTGCCTTGAGTGGAATGTGCTCTAAGGGTAAATGGGACAGCTCTTAGCCAGAGAGTAACACATTCGGATGCATTTAACAATCCATCTAGAAATTACTGACTTAAAGACAGGGTCCCAGTCTTTACCAGCGGCAACAGAGACAAAGAATTGATCTGTCTTTCCAAGTGGTTTTGTCTTATCAAGGTAATACACCACTACTCTTCTAACATCCAGTGTACGTAGGCAGATTTCAGTCGAGTTAGTGGGATGTTAAAAAGAAAGTTGGAAGTTCAATGGACTGGTTTACATGGAACTTAAAAATTAATTTAGGTCCAAAGAGTGGTTGTTTGCGCAAGACCATTTTGTAACAAATGGGTCTTGATCTGAGAAAACCTGCAGTTCACCAACTCTCCTAATTTAAGTAATAGCCACCAGAAGAGCAGTGTTCTAGGTGAGGGCCTTAAGACTAGCTTTGTGCATTGGTTGAAAAAGAGGACCCATATGTTTAGTAAGGACAAGATTCAAGTCACACCCAGCAGTTGGAATATAAATAGGAGGGTGAAGAGGTTTTACCCGTTCTGTGAATGCCTTCATTACAGGGACCTTTCACCAGGAAACCTTGCTTTGAGAAGTGATGTAATCAGAAAGGGCAGCAAGGTAGACCTTCAGTGAGTTAAAAACTAGTCTTGCGTCTAAGAGGTGAGTTAGATAAAGAACTGTGTGTGCGAGTGAAAAGACAATTGGGTTGATGTTACGAGCACAGCACCAAATGACAAAGCGCTTCCACTTACTGGAATAACAGTGTCCATACACCTTTGAGGCAGTTGGAGATGCCCGAACTCTGACTTCAGGAGCCAGGCTGCTAAATTGAGTGTGTTCCTGAGATGTATCATTGTTATGCTTCGTCCCCTCTCCTAGTGAGACGCCCAGCACTTTTTGCTGGACTTCTGGACCTTTTTCCTTCAACCCTGAATTAGTGGAGCCTTTTCCCCCACTCACTTGTTCTTGTGGGATCTGTCTTTTGGAACTCTATTCTTAGTTTACCTGTACTATGGAGCCTATCTACCCTCTAGCACTTAAAAGGCATCATTATTTTTACAACTGCAGCGCAGCACACAGCTCCTTATAGGCAGTGTTGCTGGGGACCCTTAGGATCCCCCTTTAAGATTATTTTTCTAGATCCTCAAGTAAGGATACAGAGATACTTAGTATCTCTCCCAAAACTCTAGTCAGAGATGGCACACACCACCTTCAGTGGAGTGCCAAAGGGATACCTAGAATCCTCCTCTCTGCTACTGTGACATTTCAGTCACAGACAATCGCCCAGATCTGGCTGTTGGCAGTGCACATGTTATACCAACTATTGTGTATTTTTTATACTGCAGGCTATGACCATAGCCTCGGTAGTGCACAATAGGGGCACCCAAGTACCAACTTGGGTCCTCCCTTCTTTTCTCGCCATTACTGGCATGGTTGTGTTCTTTGCTAACCCTTCTTCTATCATAGTGGGAGGGGGGAGGTCAGTGTGTGTGTGTTTTGCCTTTGGGTGAAACCCGTAGGTATCCCCGCCTAGGCTCCAGAGTGTCTGGACAGGCAGAAAGTGGGGGAGATGTTTTCCACCCCCCTGTCCTTTGTCTGCCAGAGTGCCTGAATAAGTCCAGCTCCCACAGGGGATCTGGCTGTCCTGATTGGACAGCCAAATGCCCCTTTCTGTAAAATGCTGAGCGATAGCAGAGGAGTGTATGCTGGAACTGTATAAAAGGTGAAGCGTCTGGCGTGAAAAGCAAGGCTACCGCTGGAAGCTGAAGTAACCAAAGAAGAAAATGACCAGAGACGCCTGCAGACCCTCTGCAACACTGAAGCAACCACTGCTGTCCTGACTCCAATTTATGTGCGACAGAGGAGCTCTGAAGAGGACTCCTTTCCTTTGGTTGGTGGGAACAACCAGTCCCAAGACGAACTTTGGAAACAAACCATCTCCTGAGGTCCTAGAAGTTTCCCAGAGCTGCGGAACACCACTATCAAGAGACTTGCTGCCCATTTCGAGTGCATCGTCGCGGAAAGGCCGAGTCCGTCCAAATCTTCGTTGAAGCCACAAAGGACACTCCAGAAATCTGATCAAACTCGCCCGACCCCCTCACAAGAGTATGGGACTGTAGGAAGCAAAAAAGATTGACCAGGCGATCCGAGTCCTTTGTTGGTGCAGCAGAAAAGGCGCCAAAACCGCAGAATGAACCAAGAAGTTGCTGAAAGTCGTGCCACAGGTCCTCCCTCGAGACTGATGCTGAGAGTTCCCATCCATTGGCCTACCTTTAGTCACCAGGTCACCAGACCAAGGAATCCAGAGGACGGGTCCAGAGCTGCAACATCGCAGAGCATCCAGCACAAACATTTTCTTCTAACCGTAGGTACTGGGGAGAAAACACGTATTACTTATCTGATTTCAAGAAGTTGCTCCACAGCGTTGGAGTCCATGTAGAGGTGTCCAGGGCAACCCCTTCTTACCTCTGGCCCAAGCCGCTGCTTGTGTCCCCTTCTCGAGTCTGTTTTGAGGTTATCTTTGTTAGTTAACTTGCTGCTTCAATAACAGACACTGGAAAAAATCCACAGGAACTCTTCGTAAATTCAATTATTGTCAAGACTTCTAGCCCACTCCAAACTGCTTTTAGCTAGGGTTGCGTTTTTGGACAAAAGACTTACTAGGCGAAGAAACCGTCTCCAGAACCTTGAACTAAGCTCATGCTACATAAGCCATTTTCCTTCCTTCAAGTGACTTTAATATATGTGTTTTATACGGTAAAACATTTACTCTGCAACCGTTGAAAACGACCTGAGTGGGCAATAACCGGTACTACGATAAGATTGCCTTTTCGCTTTCTAACGTTGCTACAAATGTAACCGCGAATAAACACAAAAGTGAAAGTATCTTTTGAAGTGTATTATCAAGTATTCCTAAGTGTTCTAACTTAAACGTCCAAAGTATTTAAAATTATTCTGGTGTAAATATAATAAATATACGTTTTATATAAATATAAGTGTAAGTGCTTCTTTGTTGTGCCTGTCTAGCCAAGATTCAGTGTACTTACCTACAGCTCACATCTTCCTCTTAAGATAAGCCCGGCTGCTCTGCCACTCTACCAAGGTCCTGAAGCTAGAAGAACAAGTTACTTTCTTACCTGGTAACGTTCTTTCGATGGGATGGTCCGACGATGTATTCCATATCTATTCCATATCTATGGCATGTAATCACCACAGCTGTGCTGCTTGGGAAACTTTTTTCGGCGTCTGCCTCCATTACGTCGAGGCGCCGTTGTCGAGGACCTCCTCCGACGTCCGACGTCATCCAATGTGATAAGTAGGACGCACGACGCCCATAGCCTCAGTTGTAGTTTTTTCCCCCAGAACGTGTGACATTAGTCAACTGCCAGTCAGACACAAAGCCTTGCGGAACGTAAGCTGCAATCGCAAAGAAATTCTGCAGCGGGGAAGGTAGGGCGGGAGCGATATGGAATACGTCGTCGGACCATCCCATCGAAAGAACGTTACCAGGTAAGAAAGTAACTTGTTCTTCGAGGGGATTGGGTCCTCCGACATATTCCATATCTATGACAGACTCCCAAAGCAGTACCAGAGCAAGGAGGAGGGAAAGAATTTAGAATCAAAATTTAGATTAGCCAATCAAATAGCAGAGCAAAGGACCACCTTGCCAAAGGCCAGATCCTGTCCTTGGATGGAATCGAGGGAATAGTGACGTACAAATGTATGTACTGAAGCCCAGGTGGCTGCATCACAGATGTTGCGAATAGGAACACCCCTCTGCAGGGCAGTAGATGCAGCCATACCCCTAGTAGAATGGGCCAGCAAGCAAGCCGGTGGGTCCTTACCCGCCAAGCGGTAACACTCCGAGATGGCCAAAATAATCCAGCGAGACAGTCTGTTTCGTCAAAGCTTGCCCCAAACGCTTTCCAGCGTAACAAATAAAGAGTTGATCGTCCACTCTGACCCGGGACATGCGTGAAACATAAAAACTTAAAGCTCTCCTAGGATCAAGCCTATGGAGCCTCTCCTCTTCCTTACCAGGATGCGGAGGAGGATAGAATGCCGGAAGAACAACCTTCTGGGCCAAATGAAATTCCGTCACTACCTTCGGAAGAAAAGAAGGACGAACTCCAAGGACAACCCTGTCCTTGTGAAATACAGTGAAGGGTGGCTTAACTGAAAGTGCCTGTAACTCACTCACTCTGCGAGCGGAAGTAACCGCAACTAAAAACACAGTTTTCAGAGTTAACAGCCTCAAAGGGCAAGAATGTAAAGGCTCAAACGGAGCACCCATAAGAAACTTAAGAACAAGGTTTAAATCCCAACCGGGCACCAGGAAAGGTGACGGAGGGAACACATTAGTGACCCCTTTGAGAAACTGTGAAATTAAAGGGATTTTAAAGTAAGAACACTCTTCAGACGAGCGCTTAAAGATAGACAGCGCCGCCAGGTAACCTTTAATGGTACCCACTTGCAAGCCCCTGTGGGCCAAAGAAAGTAAAAAGGACAGAACCATGGGGATGTCACATGCAAAAGGATCCACATTCTGAACTCTGCACCAGTCGCAGAACTTACGCCAACGGCAACAGTACAGAGACTTTGTTGCTGGCCTCCGGGCCGAAAGCAACACCTCCATCACGTCTTCAGGGAGGTCCCAATCCTTATACCTCAACCTTTCAGAAGCCAAGCGTGAAGGTTGAGGGATCTGACCTCTGGATGGAGAACCTGAGCCCCTCCCGTGAGAGCAGATCGTCTCGGTAGGGAAGACGACGTGGGGGGCAGATGGACAAGTCGAGAAGGTCCGGGTACCACGTCCTCCGAGCCCACACTGGGGCAATGAGGATCATCCGGGAACCGAACTTCCGTAACCTCCGCAGCACTTGCGGGATGACGGGCACTGGAGGAAACGCGTACAGCAGCGGGAATGACCACTCCACCACAAACGCGTCTCCTAAGGCTCCTTTTGGAGGAAATTCCCACGAGCAAAATCTTTCGCGCTTCCGGTTGACACTGGAGGCGAAGAGATCCGCTTCAGGGGTCCCCCAAAGGGCGAAGATCTCCAGGAGAATCTCCTGAGCCAACTCCCACTCGTGAGAGATCGCGCTCTGCCTGCTCAGAGCGTCCGCCGTCACGTTTTCGTCTCCGGCCAGATGAACTTCCGAGATCGAAACTTCCTGCTGGATGGCCCAGACCCGAGCTGCATCGCCTCCCTGCACATAGGAAGTGACCCTGCCCCCCCCTTTTTGTTGAGGTAGTACATGGCCACTGTGTTGTCCGTCAGGATCAGGACACTCTTTCCTCGCACAGTCGGCAGAAAAGCCTTCAGGGCTAGCCTGATGGCCCTCAGCTCCAACAGATTGATATGGAGTCTGGACTCCGACGGAGACCAACGACCGCTGACTGTCAGCCCGTTGGCGTGAGCTCCCCATCCCGTCACGATCGTGACCTCCGGCCAGGGAAGCCAAAATGGAGCCCCCTTCATCAAGTTGCCTTCGACGGCCCACCACAGAAGGTCCCGGGCGACCGAGGGCGGCACCTGAACCGGGTCCGACATCCTGCCCGAGGACTGGGACCATTGCGTCTTGAGTGCCCACTGCAAAGATCTCATCCGCAGGCGAGCCTCTGGCACCAGAAGAATGCAGGATGCCATGAGGCCGAGCAACCTCAAGATCTCGAACGCTGGGAGCGTCTGGGCATGCTGAAACTTGTGCACCATCTGCTGAATGTGAAGAGCCCTCACCTGGGGAGGAAAACACTGCCCCAGGGAAGTGTCGAGCACTGCTCCGATGTACTGGAGCCGCTGTGTTGGCGTCAAATGGGACTTCTTTAAATTGAGGGAGAAGCCCAGCCTGTGAAGGGAGTGGCAGGTGACGGACAGATGATCCAGAACTTGCTCAGGAGAGCTCCCCCTGATCAACCAATCGTCCAGGTAGGGGTAGACGTGAATCCCCCCTTGCCTGAGATGCGCTGCCACCACCACCATGAGCTTAGTGAAAACCCTTGGGGCGGAGGTCAATCCGAACGGCAGGACCCGAAACTAAAAGTGCGAGTCGCCAACCGCGAACCTCAGGTACTACTTGTGCTTGGGATGGATCGGCACATGGAAGTAAGCATCCTTGAGGTCGAGTGACACCAACCAGTCCTGAAGCTGAAGGGCCTGAAGGACTTGAGAGAGAGTAACCATCTTGAACTTGTCCTTCCTGAGGAGTTTGTTCAAACCGCGCAAGTCCATGATGGGTCTCAATCCCCCCGTCTTTCTTCGAAATCAAAAAATAAGGGGAATACCATCCCTTGTTCCTCTCCGCTACAGCCACCAGTTCTATGGCGCCTTTCTCCAGCAGGGCTTGAATTTCCTGCGCAAGGAGCGGATCCGGACTCTGCAAAGAGAGGTTCCCCGGTGGATTGTCGCGAGGCCTATGCTGAAAGGGAAGACAGTAGCCGTGGGTTATGATCTCCAGAACCCACACATCTGAAGTAATGGCTTGCCACTCTACAAGATGCTGCGCCAGCCTTCCCCCAACCGGCGAACCATGGGACATGGCCTCATGACTGAGTGGGAGCGGCTGCGGCGTTACCTGAGGGCAAAGAGGCAACTGCCCGAGCGGCCTTGGCACCACGGGTACCCTGTCGTCCACCTCTGGTACCCCTGCGTTGGCCTCTTTGACTGCCAGCTCCTCTCGCTTTACTGAAGGACGAGTAATAGCAAAAGGAACCACCCCTCCACTGCTGTCCCCTAGGACGAAAAGGCAGATGTTGGCGGACTGCAGCGCCCAACGACTTCGCTGCAGCTTTTGAGGTCTGCAACCTCTCAAGGCTCTCGTCAGCCTTGCTGCCAAAAAGGTGTTCACCGTCAAAGGGCATGTTGAGGAGCCGGGACTGCACATCAGGAGCAAACCCCGACTTCCGCAACCATGCAAACCTGCGTATCACGGTGCTCGCCGCCATGGACCTACTGACGCATTCAGCTAAGTCCAAACCCAACTGAACAGACTCTCACATGGCATCCTTACCATCCTGGACCATAGCAAGGAAACCATCCCGTTCGTCCCCTTCAGGAATATGTTCAGCTGCTAACGCAACACAGTTCCACAGAGTGTGTGTGAAACGAGACAAGGCACAAATGGAGTTGGACGCCTAAAGCGCCATACCACCAGAAGAAAACACTTTCTTCGCCCAGCCATCAAAACGTTTGTCGTCCCTATCAGGAGGGATGGTAGGGTACGACGCCTGCTTTGCCGGGGCCGTGGCCGCCTGCACCACCAAACTCTCCGGAGTGGGGTGCCTGGTCAAGTAGCAGGGGTCGCTACTGGCTGGACGGTATTTTCGCGACAAGGATCTGCCCACCGCCGGGAGACCCTCCGGAGCAGTCCAAGCCGCCGCCACCCTTCTCTGTAAAGCAATATGGAACGGCAGTACCGGGTCAGTTGGGGGACCAACATCAAGGATGTCCGTTAGATCATCCTGCACAAACTCCCCTGGGGGAGCAGACCATCCCAAGTACTCAGAAACCCTAGCCATAAGGCGCCGGTACGAGGAATCGGCATGAGAGCCAGGCTCAGGCCTACATAACTCCACCTCCGGAGAGGTGTCCAGTCCACTGGCATCATGCAGAGACTGCCTCAAATCGTCAAACTGACTATGGCCCGAGACAATTTCATCTGGAACCTGACTAGGAACCAGGCCATGAGAATCCTCATCCGCCTCTGAAATATATTCCAGGTGGCGAAAAGAAGGCAACCGAGAGTGCTTGCTCTTAACCAGAGCCTTCCTAGGGGGTTCCCCCGTGCCACGGGGTACCTCCGACACGAAAGACGTCGAGCGAATCGGCGCCGAAAGAACAGGCATCGGCGCCGAGAGGATCGGCGTCGACGAAATCGGCGTCGACGTCAGATGCAGCGCCGCCAGCATCGGCAGCGTCGACACAGCCCTCGAAGCCGGATCCCCGAGCGTGTCCTTCGACGACCTGGGCTTCGACGACTTCCTCGGAGCCGGAGCCTCGAGAAAGCCTGTCGACGCCCTCGACGTCGATGTCTTCCTCGAAGACCTCACAGGTGCACACGGTCTCGAACGCGTCGGGGACCGGGACCTGGAACGGGTATGTCGAGAACGAGTCTCCTTGTCCGAACGGGACCTCTCCCGTGACTCGTGCCGACCACTCTTGCGAGCGGTGTCTCTCGACCTCTCACGACCGACCCCACTCGGGGGCGCGGACGGCTTAGTACCCTGCGACTCAAGAATCGC
Organism: Ambystoma mexicanum; assembly: GCF_040938575.1. Lineage (NCBI taxonomy): Eukaryota > Metazoa > Chordata > Amphibia > Caudata > Ambystomatidae > Ambystoma > Ambystoma mexicanum. The sequence goes on along the minus strand of NC_090927.1, from coordinate 275,975,388 downwards.
CAGCATTTTCTTCCCGAAGGAAGCCCATTCCTCCGGCGTCGCACGGCTGGTGGGGTAAGCGACGTGCCGGGCAGAGTCCTCCGAAGAGGACCCGGAAGACGACCGGTGTCAGCGCTTCCGAGAATGCCTCGAAGAGGCTGAGGAGTGGGGAGACCGACTCCTAGAAGGAGACCCACGAGACTTCCGACGATGACGCGGAGAGTCACCCCTCGAATTATCCGTCGAAAGCCCCGCAGACTACGACTTCCGGGGCTTGGACACCCGACCTACCGACAACAACTTCTTACGTTCGCGTAAGGCTTTGGACGTGAGCGACTGGCAGTCGATACAGTCATCCGTGTCGTGGGCCTCCCTGAGGCACCAGAGGCAGGCGTCGTGCGAGTCCGTCACCGACATCTTGGACCCACATTGCCCGTACTTCTTGAAGCCCGGACGCGGGGTCGAAGACAAAGTAGAAGACATCTTCACGCGAAGGATTTTCACAAAAACGAACAGGTTCGAAGAACCGAGAAGAAAAGAACTCCAAAGAGTCGAGGCGTTAACCGAGATTCACGAAGCAACACGTTCGCGGAAAAAACAGAACTGAGGCTATGGGCGTCGTGCGTCCTACTCATCACATCGGATGACGTCGGAGGAGGTCCTCGGCGACGGCGCGTCGACGTCATCGACGCAGGACGCAGAAAAAAGTTTCCGAAGCAGCACAGCTGTGGTGATTACATGTCATAGATATGGAATACGTCGGAGGACCCAATCCCCTCGAACATACTGATACTAAGAGTTGGGGATCTAAGAACCACTGGGATAGCTTAGTAAAGTCTTACTAAGAGCAGGACTTTAGGAAAACTCCCCCAACAGAGTTTTGAGGGCATGGGTGTAGAGGTGTCCCTTGATCTTGGGACAGCATGTTGAGGGGCAAGGCAGCTTCACCGAAGGGCAAAGGGACATTCTCATGTGATATTAGAACTGCGGCTGACAAGCCCACATTGGTGCTATCAAGATTAGTGTAACTTATTCCTGGTGCATCTGGTGAATTTTCCTGTGGAGGAGAGGAACTGATGGAAAAGCTTAGGCAAATCTCCCTGACCATGTGATCCAAGGACCGTTCCCCTTGGACATTCTTTGGGGAAACCTGGAGGTGTAATCTGGCATTGTGTGGTCTCCAGGATTGCAAAGAGGCCTATGTCTGGATGTCCCCATTCTGCAAAGACGTTGTGCAAAATGTGTTTGTGCAAGCGCCACTCGTGTTCTATGGGTTGCTGCACGTCTCGGTTGAGCAAGTCTGCTAGAACATTGTGTTCCCCTAGAACGTGTTGTGACAGGAAGAACATATTGTATTTGAGTGCCATTTCCAAATGCTCAGACAGTTTTGACAGCCCTGGAGACTGAGTACCCCAGTGTTTGTTCAAGGGGTGGCTGTGGTGCTGTCTCTAAGCACTAGTACGGTTTTCCCTTACAGTTGTGTCTGAAAGGCTTTAAGGGATTTTAATACAGTAAGTAGCTCTAACAGGTTGATATGTTTGTTCGCTACTCATTGTGACCACGAGATGTGCAAAGTCTGGTGTAGAAGGTGAGCTCCCCACCCGGACAGGGATGCGTCCTTGGTGACAGTGGCTCCCACTGCGGCGATGGTGAAGGATTTGCCCATCAGAAGGTTAACCTTCGACCACCACTGCAGGGACAGAGCGAGGGCTTTCGAGACAACCACTAGATCGCCCCACTAACTCTTGCCCTAAAATGCATGATGTCATCATTAATAATAGCCGTATGGCTTTCCGTACGGTTATCCGACGACAGGCTACATAGTGAGGGATCCGGAATAACATGTTTTGGACCCTCTCGTTGGAGGGTAAGAGGAAGGGGAGGACTTTGCAGTGATAGTGAGTGTTCTCAATCTTGAACCTTAGGTACTTCCTATGTGCTGGCAAGATTGAAATATGAAAGTATGCATCTTTCATATCCAAGATGGCCATGTAATTCCTGTGCTCCAGCAACAGAATTACCTCCCAGAGATGTCATCCTGAACTTTTGACAATTTACATACTTGTTTGCAGGTTAACCATGGGTGAATGGTTAGATCATTTTTGGGTACAAGGGAGTATACTGAATAAATACCCTTGTTTACCTAATCTGGTACGAGTTTGATCTCTTCCCCTTTTGCAGCAGGCCCTCCACTTCTTGCAGGATGAGGAAATGTTCTGGAGACAGTCTGATCTTTGGCAGGTGGTATCGAGGCGTTTGTAGAAACTCAATGCAATAACGGTTGCCTACAGTCTTGGGCACCCACTGGTCTGAAGGTCGCGACTTCCATACGTGGGTGAAGCATGATATCCGATCTCCTAGCAGCGAGGCATGGGGGTTAAAAAGACTGGTAGGGGGTGTCTGTACTTCCGCTCTCTATATGGTAGAGAGGCACAGAGGACACCAGCCAAGATTCTCTATTATTGGTACGTGGTCGAGCAATCAAGGCCTAGCTTCTCAGGAGGTGATGCAGGCTAGTTCTTAAGTACAGTGTAGTCCCCGAACCCCCACAAAGGAATGTCCACACACTGTATTACGGAAAACACAGTCTTTATATAATTAATATTCAAAGGTATGTACACGATCGCAAAAGTGCATCAACTGTACGGTTAAAATGTCACACAGATTAATAACGAGGAAACCGGCAATAGAGATAGGCAGGAACGTAAGATGGTTGAAACAATAGGCAGAATGCTGACCCCTACCACTAGGCACAGTTCTGTGTGGAGAACCCCCCCCCCCCACCTGGGAAACCTGTAAATAAATATATATAGCACAAGCCCAGTCCATATATTGTCTGATAGTCTTACTTCGTCCTATTAAGGTTTTACCCCCCCAATGTACCTGGTGGAGTAGAGGTCTCCGACGATGCGTCGACCGATCCTTCTTGAGTGACTCACTTTCAGGCAGGAGCCACGGATCGTCGAGAGGTGTGGAGGACCTCGGCGTTCGGTGTCGGGGAATCGACGGCCCTTCTTGAGTGCCCTCCCTTTAAGGCGGGAGTCACAGGTCTGCGAACGTCCGACGGTGAACAGGTTGAACTACGGCCATGAAGTGGCAGCTTCGTTCCTAGCGGTGCTCGTCGACGACAGAGCGTTGGCGTCCTGCAAGGAAGAAGCATGCGGGGCACCTCGGTGACGATAGTTCTGGACCGCAAAGAGATGATGAGGCACTGTGGCCCAGCAAGGGCGTCGAGTCGTCGGCGTCTCTGTGGTCTTTAGGTGGCGGGAAACCCACCGGTGGATGCTCCTCGGCGCGTCGCCGGTCAGGCCTTCTCCAGCGGGAGACAAGCGGGTGACTATGCAGACGAGAGCGTCCGATGATCAATTGAAGTTCTTAGGCAAACGGGAGCACGGTGGCTCCGGTCGGCGGCGGCGGTCGTCGACAGTGGCGGACAACAGCCTGGGTGCTTCTCTTTGAGATTCCGCGGCAGTCCCCGTCTCGGGTCGGCAGCCTGTCGAAGGTCTGTCTACCAGGGAGCTTTTGCCAAGATCAGCTGTGCACGATGGTCCCTCGTAGCTCGGGAAGAGGGCGCCTTACCAGGTCCTCTCTGGGTCAGTCCTTGGAGTCACAGCAGCTTTCAGATTGTGAAGGAGAGCAACAGCAATTCTTCTCGTCCAGCAGGGCTTCAAGGTCAAGCGTCAGTTACTCGTAGTGGACGACTTCAGCTTTTGAACACCATTCCAAGCAGCGAGAGGTCCCCAGATATACTGTTGATCTCTCATTCATTCCGCTGGGTCACACTCAAGCATCCAATCACGACTACGGGCATTCATGCAGGCAGGCAGCCAATCAGGCACACGAGGTATTCAGGCTATTCACTTCTCTCCAGACACTCACAACAAATTATGTGTATTGGGACAAGTACCGAGCCATTCAACACTCCAAGCTGCATTCATACCGGTTTCGGGCAGGGTTGTCTCAGTCATTGTGTCAACCACCAGATACTAGACACCCACAACACAGAATGCATATCCGTCACACACTCTATTCACCCAGGTCCCACCCACAACATACATTACCGGGAAGGCTCCAGCTAGTCTGGCCGGGCCTTCACAACAACACCATATATGGTATTTCCACCCAACAGCCAGTCAGGGGGAAGGGACAGAGTCAGGGCTTCCCAGGACTTTGGGAAAACAAGGTAATGGGTAATAGAAAGCAAGAGGCCACCGGGGCCATCTTGTTTTCCCATCAGGAATCAACTGATCCCAATGGCAGGGCCGGGGTATCCCAAAATGGAGGATACTCCACGCACCTGTCAAATTCAGCATGGAGCTGCCACCAGCCCATACCCTGCTCTGCGGGCCACCCACAGGTGCCCAGAAACATACACTAGGGGCACAGAGTTGTACCCCCACCCATGGGTGCCGTAACGGTATCCCACGGGTCCGTTCACCAAACCAAAAGAAAGAAAGCTGCACCGCCAGGAGTCCCACATGAACTCCTGCGCGGAAAACACAACAGAACACACGCTAAAAAGCAGTAAAGGACACGGATACGGAGGCTCTGTCCCTCCGATGCATTTCCAGCATCACAGTCGCCCCCCCAGTCTGAGATGGAGGGTGCCTAATCTCCCACGGGATAGACACCCTCATCCAAACGGTCAACATACCTTCTGGAAAGGCCATCTGCATTATCGTGACTCTTTCCTGGTCTGTGCTCTATGGTGAAGTCTAGCCCTTGCAGGCTAATGGACCACCTGAGCAGTTTTGGGTTTTCACCCTTCATCTGCATAAGCCACTTCAGGCATCTAACTGGGACAAGACAGCTCCAATTCCGGTGTCACAGGCATCCGTCTGGACGATAAAGGGTCGGCTGTAGTCAGGCGCACACAACACGGGTGCCCGACACAGACTTTCTTTCAAGCCATCAAAGGCCCTCTGACAGTCTTCAGTCCAATTGACCTTCCTAGGCTGCTTTGGTTAAATCAGAGCTGTCAGTGGTGCAGCTATGGTTCCATAGTCCGCCATGAAATTGCGATAATACCCGGTGAGGCCCAAAAAGGCTCTAACCTGGGTTTGAGTAGTGGGAGTATCCCAGTCCTGTACATCCTGTACCTTACTGGGGAGAGGTTGGATTTGACCCCCTCCTACCTCATGACCAAGATACGTGACTTTCCCCTGAGCTATCTGGCACTTGGTGGCCTTGATAGTGAGGTTAGAACTTTTTAAGGCCTGCAGCATTCTACCCAGATGCGTCAAGTGCTCTTCCCAAGTGGAACTGTAGACGGCAATGTCGTCTAAATAAGCCACACAAAAGGCTTCCAGCCCACTGAGAGTATGATGGACCAATCTCTGGAAGGTGGCAGGGGCATTCTTCAACCCAAAAGGCATGACCCTAAACTGGTAGAGTCCCTCTGGTGTACAGAACGCTGTCTTTTCCTTGGCATGGTCCTTCAGAGCCATTTGCCAATAGCCTGAGGTGAGGTCAAAGGTGCTCACAAATTTGGCAGCACCTATGGTGTCCACGAGCTCATCAACCCTTGGGCAACGGGTGCGCGTGCGTTAGTTTTGGTGACGGCATTGACTCCTCGGTAGTCTACACAGAACCTCCAATCCTTGGTACCTGCCTGGGAACTTGCCTTGGGGACAAGGACCACGGGACTGGACCAGAGACTGGTTGAGGGTTCAATAACACCCAGATCCAACATCTTGGTGACCTCAGCCTGGATGTGGTTCTTAACTGTATCTGACATTCGGTAGCTCCTGCTTTTGACAGGCATGCTGTCACCAGTGTCAATCTCGTGCTTACACCACGGTGTAAGGCCTGGCGTCACTGAAAACAGAGAGGCATACTGCTGGAGCAAAGTCCTGCAGGCCCTCTGCTGCTCGGTTGTCAAACCTGGAGAGAGCTGCACTCGCTCCACTGAGCCATCCTGAGGGTTGCTATGCAGCAAATCAGGAAGGGGCTCACTCTCATCCTCTTCTTGCTCTGAAGCCAGCAAGAGACATGAGACTTCGGCTCGCCTGTGGAAAGGCTTGAGCCTATTGACATGGAATACCTGAGGGGCTACCCCTGGGACTCCCATGTCAACCAGATAGTTGACCTCGCCCATCTTGGAGATTATCCGGAAGGGTCCAGTCCATTTATCTGCCAATGCCCGAGGCTTGGTAGGCTCCATCACGAGGACCTCCTGTCCCGGAGTCCAATCCACTTGCGATGCTTTAAGGTCATGTCAGTATTTGTTCAATTCCTGGCTGGCCTTGAGATTCGCCGTTGCTTGACCCATCATCTGTGTCATCCTCCGCCTGAGGCCTAACACATAGTCCCCCATTTGCTTGGCGGGACCGTGAGGGGTGGCTTCCAAACCTTCTCTGATCAAGGCGAGGGGCCCCCTCACGGGATGTCCAAAGAGTAACTCAAAGGGGCTGAAACCAACGCCCTCTTGAGGTACCTCTCTGTAAGCAAACAGCAGGCATGGCAGGAGGAGATCCCATTTCCTCCTTAGGGGCTCTTCCAAAGCACCTAGCATGCCCTTGAGAGTTTTATTAAATCTCTCAACCAGACCATTGGTCTGGGGGTAGTAAGAAGTGGAGAACTTGTAGGTTACCCCGCATTCTTTCCACGTGGTTTTCATGTAACTAGACATGAAGTTGGATCCTCGGTCAGAGACAACCTCCTTGGGGAATCCAACACGGGTAAAAATGCCCAGGAGGGCCCGGGCAACCACCTTGGCAGTAACAGTCCGAAGGGGTATAGCCTCAGAGTACCTGGTGGCATGATCTACCAAAACCAGGATGAACTGATGTCCACCTGACGTGGGAGGGTCAAGGGGACCGACAATGTCGATGCCTACCCTCTCAAACGGTGTGCCAACCACTGGCAATGGCTGCAGTGGGGCGATGACACTGCCTCCAGTTTTACCAGACAACTGACAAGTTGGGCAGGTCCTGCAGTGGGACTCCACTTCTACTCCCATCCGAGGCCAGTAGAGATGGGCAGAGAGCCTCTGCTTAGTCTTCTTGGTACCAAGATGACCAGCCAAGGGCACCTGATGCGCCAACTGCAGTAGGAAGGGCCTGTAAACCTGGGGTACCAACAACCTCTTGAGGGCACCAGGTTCAGGCTTAGTAGGCTCACTAACAAGGAGCTCACCCTCCCAATAAATCCGGAAAGTCCTAGGCACTTCTCGTTGTTCCTGGGACAGGGCCCTTTTCCTCAGACCCTCGAGAGAGGGACACTCTCTCTGTCCTTTACAGAAGTCTGCCCGGGAGGGTCCCCCTTCCGCTAACAAGCATTGAAGATCGGGATGATCCTCCGGGTTGAGAACCTCTCCCACATGAGTCTTCTGGCTCTTCTCCCACAGGAGTTGAGACGTGGTTTACCACTGGACCCAGCCCGACCGGAGCATGGATCCCAATGGGTGCTGTAGGAACAGCAGGAAGAGAAGGAGCTCCCTCCCCAGAGGTTGCCTTCTTGCTCTTCCTTCGTCTTGCCTTAGGCCGCGCCTTCGGCTCGGGTACCTGACTCACAGCCAGACCCGGTGTCACCTGTGACCTAGTGACCGCAGCAGCAGTCAGGGGAAGACCATCCGTGATCAACCCCAACTCTACTAGATCGTTACCTAACAGAATGTTAGCAGGGACATTGTCCTGAATCAGGACAGGAAGCTTTGCTGTCTTGTCTCCAATTACGAGTGTGACTCGGGCTACAGGCGATAATTTGGGAGGCCCACCAGCTAATCTGGTGGTTCTCAGAGGAGCATCTACATAGTCCTCTGGCTTGAGCAGGGTCCTGTCCACCACTGTCATGCTTGCCCCAGTGTCTCTCAAACCAGTAGAAGGCTGGCCATTCAGGAGGACACTTCTCAAAAATCTACGGGTGTTCTGTGGGATAGTCGCCAGTACTTCCGCGTACTGGTCCCAGGCCCCAAGGGACACTAAGGAAATCTCTACGGGAGCACCAAAATTGATCCCTGTAGAGGAGGGGAGGACAGTGGCCTCCACTTCAGACATGGGGTAAGGGTAGGTCACGCTGACAGACTGTACTCCAAGTGCCTTACCTTTACACTTGGAGTCACCCCTTTTGTGATCCAGAGCCCCACAGTCCCAACAAGTGCCGGGAGTGCGGGGTACGGTACTGGAACCACCGGGAGCCTGCTTTGCAGCAGGTGGACCACTACTCTTATTCCCACCCATAGATGACTTATCCTCACTAGATATTTGGGTCTTAGGAGAGGAGGGTTTAGGTTTATTCGACTGACTGCTTTTGGGACTCCTCAGCTTTCTGAGAGGCCCCCTTTTCTTTGTCCTTGTCCTTCCCACTGGAGTCCTTAGGGGACACCCGGTGGGAGACCCACTTGTCAGCCAACCTAGCCAGCTTAAAGGGATCCACAATGTTCTGGTCAGCAACATACTGACGCAGCTCTGGTGAACAGGCTTCAGACAAAATGCTCAAAAAACAACAGGTGGGACAATACAACAAAAGTTTTCACCTTGTAGCCATCAATTCACCCCATCATGTTCATGTGCACAGCACTCACCCAGTCAACCCAAGACACATTCTCCCTTTTCTTAAAATCCCTGAACCTTTTAAGGTATTGGGTAGGCGTCTTGCCAAACTTGGCAATCAAAGCAGATTTCATACACTCATACTGACCCCTTTCTTCCACACTTTGGTTCCGAATACAGTCATATCCAGTTTGAGGCACTCTGCCTAGCAAACACTTAGCCCAATCTCTTGTCAACATCATGAAATACACCGATTCCTAAAACCATAAGCATCCCACCGCTGCCACCAGTGTAAAGACTGGTACGGGGTGTCTGTACTTCCGCTCTCTATATGGTAGAGGAGAGGCACAGAGGACCCCAGCCAAGATTCTCTATTAGTGGTAGGGGTCAGCATTCTGCCTATTGTTTCAACCATCTTACATTCCTGCCTATCTCTATTGCTGGTTTCCTCGTCATTAATCTGTGTGACATTTTAACCGTACAGTTGATGCACTTTAATGAGATTAGATAACATTAGTGGTACCACTTTAGAACTGAATAGATTTATCATTATTGACTTCCGAGTACAAAGTGCGTTATTGTGATCGTGTACATACCTTTGAATATTAATTATATAAAGACTGTTTTCCGTAATACAGTGTGTGGACATTCCTTTGTGGGGGTTCGGGGATTACACTGTACTTAAAAACCAGCCTGCATCACCTCCTCAGAAGCTAGGCCTTGATTGCTCGACCACGTACCAATAATAGAGAATCTTGGCTGAGGTCCTCTGTGCCTCTCCTCTACCATATAGAGAGCGGAAGTACAGACACCCCCTACCAGTCTTTACAGGTGTGGACCCGAATCGTAGATTCATTTGCTGGCTGTGGCAGGGGAGCCGCTGCTGCATTTCTACCCCTAGCTTTCCCGCGCCGAAACCCACTGTTGTTGAGGGGTATGGTAAGCGATGGTCGTTTCTTGGCCAGAATACCAGGGTGATCCGCTTGGACCCTAGGAACGCTGAGCAGTCTGGGAAAAGGATTGCCCACGCAAGGAGCATAGGGTATTAAATACCCTGTGTTGCACATACGATATGCTCGAGATTTGGTGGAGGGATTTCAATGCCTCATGCTCTTTCTTAGCCGTCAAGTACGCCGTCCACTGCTCTGCCAAAGAGCCAACTCTGCAATGGGTTTTTTGATGAGCAAGGCCTGCGTTTCGGATTTAAACCCAGAGTCATCAAGCCACACATGGTGTTTCAGAAGAGTTCACTCTGATAACACCCTGCTCACCCTTCTCAGTGGCGTAAAGTGCGTTTTTAAAGACATTTTTGTGACCCGATGTCATCCTTGCACAATCGAAGTAGCTGCGATCTAGTTGGTTCAGGAACAATCTGGAAACCCTCCTGTAGCAAGCCCCAATGGATATCACAGTTACTGGCAAGCAGAGTGGTATTGTTTGTAATGCAGGTACTGTAGGCAGTAGAAGTAATGTGCTTGCCCAGGGCGTAGTGCTACTTACTGTCTTTATCAAGTGGCGACTCGAATGAAGACAGGGAAACGCCTACACGTTTTTTTAGTTGTGGTGACCACCAGGGAGTCCAGGATGGAGCGACACCGAAAATAAAGTGGATCACAAGGCACGGGTCAAATCCCCTTTTCAACATGCTTATTCACCACCCGAGTAAGAGAGGGCGTAAGCAAAGAGGAGGCAATCCATTTCTTAAGTTATTCTTTGAGGATATCTTCCACAAAGTCGGAGTCAAGCATTGCCTCCTGTGCAAACATTTTAAAATGGCCTGCTGCTTTCCAAAGATTTTTATTGAAAAACAGCTGGTCATCAATAGGGGAAGCCTTCCTGGGTTGGGAGACAGGAGGTGCACCCCAAAAAGATCATGAACAGGGGTAGTATGACAATTCCCCTGTTCATCTGTAGTAAGCCAAGCACCTTGGTCATGAGAAATAGGGCCTTGGGAGCCATCATCACTATCCAGAACACAGAAAACTATCACTGTGTTCATACTGATCATCCTGAAACATTTCTTCAGAGAGATCAAGCATCCTCAGTCCAGGAGATGCAGGGTCAGCCACATGGTACTGATGCCTAGGAGACTTGCAGTGCCTAGGACCCTCCTCCAAATAATTAGACCTTTTAAGACATTCATCAAATGTATCTGAAAAGCCAATATATTCAGATGCCTTGTCCATGCACTGTTCAAATCTTTCCATAGTCCAGGAATAAGTGGCTGGGATTTCTGGAAGTGGAAAAGCTAACAGCCTACCTAGGCAGGTCCTTTGGGTCACTGTGGGAACTGGGATAAAGATGAGGGGCCTGTGTATAGCCTGAGGGCAGAGCAGGTGGTTTCTGGGGACCAGAACCATGTGAAAGGGCCTTAAATTGCTTTTCTCTCAATTTAGATTGAGTTTTGCCTAAAGAAATGTGTTTCGGTGCGTCTGTTTGGAAACAGGCATAGAAACCCAAGGGAAGCACCCCTTGCTACCATGCACCAAGAGCGATGGTGGAGTGGGCCCTGAACACTCAGGTTCAGCACAGGCCCCTTTGAAACCATTGATGGGCCTGCGGGTGACGGAGGCTTTTTCGACAATACCGTTGAAGGTGGCAAAGGGTTTGTATCTTTAGCCTTAGAGTGAGAATGTGTAACCTTGTCACCGGGGGGTTGTTTCCCCATAGCAGTACGTTCGGCATGCCTAGTGGGGGTTAGGGACGGGCACATGGTAGTCAGCCGACTCCAAAACAACGTCTTTGGCCTCTGAAATTGGAGCTATGGCTGCTAGAGGAACCCTTGTCCGAGGCGACGGCGCTAGTGCGAGAATGGGACGTGGCCGGCATGATGTAGGCCGCCCACCACTTCAAGCGCCTTTCTTTAAGCGTCTTGAGCCTAAAGAGTCAGCAGGCTTTGCAACGCTGCTAGTCGTGGTCATAAGGTAAACAGTTATATAGGAAGGGCAAAATGTTGTTCTCTCTATCGTAAAGTGGAAAAAGAGCAGCCAGACAGGTGAAGGAAGAGGAGGGAAAGGAAAGGAAAGAAAAGGCACTCTCTAAAGGACGTTGGCAACCATCTAAAAGTCAATCGAAAATTCACAGGATGTCAAACGTAAACAGTTATCGAAGGATGTGTCGAAGACGCGTGGAACAGCAATGCAACTCATTAACACAAGCTCTGCATGAAAGTGATTGACCAGAATGGCGGCAAAATAGTGTTAGAGGCACGCCCAGGTCGAAGTCCCTTTACGATCTTTGTAAAAAGATAGCACTCCAGATGTGCACCTCCAATTTGTACAAATAAGTCAACGCGACTTCCTCAACCATCGCCTATACAGGCAAATTAATAAGAGCCTGTAGACCACTACTCTCAACCGAAAGTTGCCTTATCCTAGCCAGAGCACTTATATTGTCCAAAATGGACTACTGTAACGGTCTCTACTTGGGCGCTAGTAAATTTGTGATCAACAAACTTCAAATACTGCAGAACAATGCACTTAGAGCTGCCCTACATCCATCAAGAAGAGAGCACATTTCAGCAATTAGAAACACAAATGGCTTTCCATAAAAGAAAAAATTGAGCTAAAAACCTTGTGCCTCACATTCAAATCCCTGAAACACAATACGCCACCCTACCCAACGGAAAAATTCACCATCAGATCTACCACGCATGCCACCAGATCAGCTCACACGCCTGGTCTACTGGTCCCTAGATACAAACTAAAAAGATCAGAAGGGGGCAGCTTCCCCACCATGGAAGCCCAACTGTGGAACACCCTCCCACCTGCTCAAGACAACCCAGCTATTCTCCAACCTCTGGAGAGGTGCCATTTCCTGGCTGATTAGCAAGAACTAACTAAGATGGCTTCCTGAGTTGCCACTCTGTCCCATGGCTGCGCATTGAGGCGTTATGGTGAAAATGCAGTACTAATGATCCGGCATTAGTGTACCCCTGATGGAGTGACCCAGTGGGCACTGGTCAGTGCTTTGTGATATCGTGGGATCGGCTGACCTTGCGAAGGCGCTCCCTTTGGGATTTGTGAAGTGCCAGGCCTATATCCTCGAGGCGCGCTGTCTGGAAGCCCTCCAGAGGAGGAGCATGTCGGCGGCAGAAGAGGCCAGGCCTGCAACGAGCTTGGACTACAGGGCATCGCCCCCCCATGATGCAGAGTAGGTGTAGTGGCCCCTCCTGAGCGACAAGGTCATTGGAGAGCCAACGGGCCCCTGAAGGGGCGTGCAAAGTCATGCATCACAGATGAGATTCTGACCTCCCCCACCCCAGTTGGGGAGGTCGGGCGCAAGCTGGGAGTTGCCGTCCTCGGCAGCATTGTGATAAATAAACCCTCTGAGGAGTGAACCAGCGGGAGACCGGAGGGCACCCGGACAGAGTAGCAGGTGAGGCCTGCCGAAGCAGGAGTAAACGGGGCTCGTGAAGGGGGGCATGGTCTGGGAGGGTCCAGGGGGCCCAAAAGGAAAATCAGCTCCTACAGGAGTGAAGCATGCTGTGCTCCTGCAGCAGGGTGGCATCGATGACAACGGTCTGAGAGGAAGGGGGCCACTCCCCATTTCCGGGAGACCCCGCGGGCCATGGAATGTGGATAGCGAGCAGAGGGACCCGAGAAGGTTGGAAGGCGATGAGGACCCCCTCTTGAGGGTCAGTATTATAAGTTAATAAAGGAGGAAGTTGGCCTGCTTGTGGACCCTGCTCAGGAGACCGGGGATTCCGGAAAGAGGGGGCACGTGTGTCTCGGCCCTAGACCATGGGAACCAGTTGTGGACTCTGCTGGAAGGGTTGGCCCGCTTTCAATACCGAGGCACAGAAACAATGGCAGGAGCTGCTGAAGGCTCGGGTTCTGCACCCCCCTCTGCGGAGATGGGCTCCATTAAAGGCATGGTCTAGTAAAAAATGTTATTGTCCCTACGGGTCGGCCATGTTTTTTTAAGCCTAAGTGGCTCGATTTTAGAAAACTTTCCTATGGACCTTACCCGAGTTTTCGTCCATTAAACGCACGCGAAAACAGGCACCAGGGAGCCGCCATTTTGTGATAATCCTATCACTTGCCGCATCGCCCTGGCTGACCTGCTTCTGCGGCACTAAATCAATTCCCCCGCCCCTGAGCCTGTCATCAGCAGACTCGTACCGCCCATTTCCCAACTCCAAAGCACGTCTTGTGTCAACATTCGCTGCGCTTCAGCTAATGACGTGTCGCCATGGAAATGGCAGGACGCCTCTTTCCTCAATAAGTATAAACAGACCGTTTCACAACACACAGAAGCAGATTTTCGATTCCATTCCTCTCTCTGTGTTACTTAGAGTATTTTGTGACTCGTTTCTGTGCTCTGGTCAGCTACCTTCGCCGCTTGTAGCCCGTGTGAACACCTGTACCATCTCGGTAAATTATGTAACTTTGTTTACCACACAATGGCTACAATAATGCCCTTCATGTACGAGCCCGAGTATACCGAGGAGGAACTACTGGAAAGGGAAGCACGCTAAAACGATGGGGATTCGGACGGCAGTTGGCAGTTCGAATCAACAGATGAAGAGCCTGGGCCTAGTCGCATGAACGGCGTCTCGACCTGGTGCACATGCAATCGGTGCGAGCTAATGCCAACCGAGGAGGAGAACTGCTGCTGCCGAGAAAACTCGGGATGCCTGGCCTACATTTCGGAAGGCGAGCCACGACTGCAATGCATCACCGAGCTGCCAGATATCAGGGCAGCCTGCCTCACACGGGCCGTGTTGAGAATAATGATGGTGCCTATGCACGAACTTCGCGCAACTGTTCGTCCTCGTAATCCGAGTAACGAGTAAGTATACTCTGCTTGTCATCCCACTCCTATTTCATGTTCTTCTACTATATCCAAAATTATATATTCATATCATAGTAACGCATGAAAGTCGTTCAATAGTGTGCATTGTCTAGATAGCATTTGTCCGTGCAGAATGCCATTAGTTACAAGAATTGTCATTGACAACAAACGTTTATTAAACTTATCTTGGTAATTTAAAAACAGTTTGTTTCATTCCTTTTCACAGGTGGTACAGGCTGGTGGCCTATCGTTCCTTTACATGGTGGCTCCACGGGAGGCTTGGACACCGCGTTCGAAGAGTGATACCCGCCTGTGCCGTTCGTGCCATAAGAGAAACTTTCCCGAGTGACAGCGGTCAGTACATGGGATTTTCTCTCGCTGTGCTGCAACCTGACCTGTATAATCTTTAAAGTCCTGTATTTTTCTGTCATGAAAAGAAGATACAAAATAAAACACCACATATATTTTAACAACGGTTGTTTCGATTTTTTAAATGAATCAAGTGTGTCTCCATTCAAGGATGGACGTCAGACATCTGTGCTCCGAATGGGTGAAGGTTTGGTCGCTGTGAAGCAGGGTGGTCACTATCTATCTAAGCTAATATAACATATTCTCGATAATGCATGCACTAAAAAACACTTGTTCAAAATCTTTCAGTAGGTTATGTCTCTATAAAAGTCACACATATATCTACTCTAACAATTAACATTGGATTATACAGGCCTTAGGTTAAGGGTCTTGACCACTGTAATACACCGGTTGAAGTGTGGGTCTGTGCTCACAAGAATCTCTGGTATGTGGCATTTGTTATTGATAAGCAACGATATACTGCAGTAGGGGTCTAATGTTAATGGGGGATTTGCTAGGTGGGCATCATGTCGTGGTCAGTGGGTCTGGCACTTGAAGAGAATACCTTGCAGGTACACAGGGTCACAATGGCAGTAAGTTTCCACTGGCGAGGGTGTGTGGGCAAGGACACGTTTATGGAGATGAACGAGCGATGTGCTCAGTTCAGGCTGGTTCACATGCAGGACAGTGATCTCAGAGGAAGAGTCATGCTCAGTGGTCCCATCTACGCGATTGTCAACCAAAGTTATCAAATAAGGGCAAGGGGTGAACCCACTACTGGAGGCACTTAGTCCGAGTTTCTACTGAGAAGTAAAGCATGAGAACGGCCATCGAGAGGGGCCTGATGGCCCCTCGTTCCCACACACTTATCTGCACGCCCACCGGCCCATCCATCCATCCATCCCCCCGCCCCCTATCAAAGGCAGTTTGCACCCGTGGATGAGCACTGGCATGTGGGGCTGTCTGGGGCGCGAATGGCCAAGGTGCCAAACATGTACACTTCAAAAGGTATCTTACGCCCAGGGGCCATCGTTCACATGGTCTCCTGAGACCCCGTGTCTCCAGCCAGGCCTCCCCTTGAAGCAGGCCGCCCCCCTAATACCACGACATACATATGTCATTCATTCACAAACACACCCCTGTTTCTAATACTTTATAAACCACTTGATAAGTCTCATGAGAACATCTTTGAGCTTTGCAAGTCAACTCCTGAACGTGCTACCTGGCAACCACTGAGATCTACGCTAATCTACTCGTCGTCGTGCTATCCGTGAACTCCTGTGACCGCTTAGAGCAAACCCATCAGTGTGCTAACTGTGGCCACCCACCTATTCTCCTGCAACATACTGCTCTGCTTGCTGAATCCAACTGTTTGTTGGTCAAGGTAAGGCCATGTATCCTAGTCATATTTCGCAGATTTTTAAATTTCTATCTATTTGCGAGTAGAGTACTCAATAGTGCTATGTTCATTGGTCTCATTGCTATTGACTTGAGTTTCCATTGCTATGCTATCAATAGATTTATTTATTTTCATCTTTGTCTATTGTCATCAAATTGCATCCTTCGGGGGTCCAGTCTATAATGTAAGCATGTTTCCTTCTCGTGCAAGACAGAACATCCAAGGGACGAGTCACATGTTCAGATTTTAGTCACATCATTTATACATTTCTGCAACTTATGCAAATACTTAGCCGCACATAATGAACTGGTATAGTTCCTGCGACCAAAACAAACCTTGCATTGATCATTGTACGATTAATTTACTTTTGTATCAAATCTTTATTCATGAAGATTGTATAATAATGTCGATATTTACTTTTCAGATTTATCAACAATGCCTGCCTGTTCGATTAGCGTTTGCCCTTCGAAGACCCATGCGAAATCTGAAGGCACTACAATGCATGTATTCCCAAAAACTGTTGATCGAATAAGAGAATGGGTCAGACATTGCAGATATCCACTGGATGAGCTGGAAAGTAGAGTCCAACAAGTCTTACAGGACAAGAGGGGTGATCGATACCGCATCTGCAGCCGGCACTTTTCCTTGGACATGTACACAACATCTTGGGTAACAAAGAAGAATAAACAGCGAACGACACGGAAATTGATCGAAAACGCTATTCCCACTCTATTCGTCCACATTCCGCCACTGGTGAGTCAAGTGTCCGGATTTAGCTTTAGGCCTTGCGGTAGTGTGTAGGTAGCCGAATGGATTAATTAATATTGTAGGTGTTCTATCCCTTGTAATAATTTCGATATTGATATGAGTGTATAGTTTTTTGAATAATGACATTTATCATATATTCTTTTTCTATTTCATAACCCACAAACGCAATGTATATATATATGGGAACAGGGAACTGTGCTGTATTGAGCATTTTTCAAATATTCTGTCGCCTTACATGGCTATTTTTAATATTGGCATTTCATTATCAATCATTAATTTATCTTTACAACTTCTTGACTATCCCTTGAATCTGAAGCAAGAACATACTACATCCTTGACGTGGTCGCAGTTATCAACCACTTCTAGCGCGTATCAGGTAATCTTACTAGGCTAATCCTCTGCATACTTGTTTTATGCATGTCAAGTAATAGTTTTATTCAATCGTGTAATTATTTTACCGGATGTTTGGTTAGTGCTTTCCAATTGATATACACCTTAGTTATCGTCCACTGGTGTTTGTTTTCAGTTATAATTAGTGTTATCCATACTAATGCAAGTACTGTCTTTCAGGGAGATGCTGAAGTGTCCGCCACATCTACAACATTTCTAGATGCTCTTCACCAGCAGGAGGTATGGATACTGACCGCTCCATCGAGCGTCATCATCAGAGCTGGAATTCTTGTCGTTTGATTGTTCTACACAATGTTTCATTCGTGGTTAACCGTTGATATGTACCTGTGCTGTCGACCCCAGGTGTGTGTTATGTTTTCACTATTGTAATCCTCACTAATGCAAGTACTGTTTCAGGCAGTTGATGGAGCGTCAACCCCTGCACTTTATGCAGAGCCTGACATTCAAGTAATTCCAGGGGAAGTGGAAGCGGGACATGCGTATACGAATCAGCTTTCGGAAGTGCGCACTACATTTGCAACATCCATAGATATTCTTCAGCAGCACGAGGTATGCATACTGACAGCTCCATCATGCATGATCATATAACGTGATTCCATTTATTATACTTTCTTCCCTATTAACACAAGTGCTGTGTTTCAGGGAGACGACGAAGCTTCCACTACAATCACAACATCCAATTTAGATGATGCAGATGTAAATAAATCGGAGAAATAAGTCGATGAAATGTGATCATATTTAGATGTTCCTTGATTCTTTTAGACAATGCATCATTTGTGGTTATCTCTTTATATGTACCTGTGCGTTCGACCCCAAGTGTGTGTTATGTTTCCAATATTGAAAACCATACTAATGCAAGTACTGTGTTTCAGGGAGATGTGGATGCCTCCTCTCCAATACAACCATTCATGGCAGTCCATGCAGAGCCAGAGGTATGGATACTGACAGCTCCATCGAAATAGATCATCACTGGTGGAATACTTGTCGTTTGATTGTTGCACACAAAGTTTAAATCGTGTTTGGCTATTGAGATGTACCTGTGTGTTCGTCCTCACGTTTGTTTTATGCTAACAATATTTTGATACATAGTCATGAAAGTACTATGTTTCAGGGAGACGATGGAGCCCCATTCTGTGCTGTCTATGCGGATACAGAAAATATAGTTGTTGCAGCGCAAGAGGAAGGGAGGACATGCGGAAACTAATCGAAGCTACAGCGTGCAGATGTTGAAGGTCGAGTCAAAAAAGTTGCAAAGAAAAAAAAACAAAAAAAGGTTAGTTACAAACAGTTCATAATTTAAAAAAAATGTTTGTGCTGGGGACTATTTGTTTTTTTCCAGTCAATTGGACTACACTTTATCTTGTGTTTAAACTGAACATCCCTTTTCCAATTTCTCCTCCAGTTACCCGTGGGTGTCAGAACTATACATACACAGACAGTGAAGCGAATGAGAGATGTTGCTTGCCAGACCATGTACACTATGGAGGAACTATTAATTGAGGCGAGGTGTGTTCAGGCTCGAGATGCTCATGTCCAATGGCCAGAACATTAATTAACTGTGTTTGGAGAATACAGCAAAGTTGCATTGGACCATTGCTACAGTGCGACCGCACCACCACAAGAAGATGTTATTGAATGTATTGAAGATAGCTCTGAAGTAGTTGCAGATCAATTCACACAATCTACACCCGCCAAAAAGTTGCCACCCAAAAACCTGTCGACATTGTTGTGTTCTCCCATCAATGTTGAAGTAATAGATGTCGAAATGACAGAATGAACCAGCCGCAGCATCCATAGACGCATCAGAACTTGATATCAGCGATATTACTTTCCAATGTGTTGAAATCTCCACAACGTCACAGGCCGAAACAACGTTGACGCAGGATGACAGTCTAATGAAAGAGAGCAAATACATTGTATTCCACAGTTGTTTGATGGAAATTATAAGTATGCTGAAATGTGTGCATTCCATTAGAGGGAAAGTATGTGGGAAGCCATTGATTAATATGACTCGTCAAATAAAAGGCAGTAACGTCAAAATAAATGCAGCCTGTAGATTAAATCATAGGTTCTCATGGTCTGCACAACCGATGCTGGGGAACTGCCAGCAGGCAATCTACTGTGTGGAGCTGCATCACTTTTTAGTGGCTCCAGTTTTAGAAAGTTAGAGGCTTTCTTTCAGTTTGTGGGACTCCATTTCATTTCTAAAGCGCTGTACTACATATACCAACGTGATTATCTGTTTCCGGCCATTAGTGATGCTTGGAAAAATGAACAATTGTCTCTAGCAAGTACATTCGAAGGCAAACGATTCAGGCTAGCCGGCGATGGACAGTGCGACAGCCCTGGATTTTCTGCCAAGTACTGCACCTACCACTTTCAGGACATGGATAGTAAGAAAATTGTGAGTTTGGTGGTCGTGAAGGTAACACAATGTACATCATCAGTGGCCATGGAGAAACTAGTATTTATAAAATCAGTGGAATATCTACAATCAAGGGGAATGCACATCGACCTCATAGCCACGGACAGACACGTTTCAATTGCCAAGACAATGAGAGAGCAGTTCCCACATATTAATCATCAATTTGACGTATGGCATCTTGCTAAATCAATCAGAAAGAAAAACTCGGCTGCAGGAAAAAAAGGTTTTGAAAGTATTTTGCAGTGGTCCCATTCTATCACCAACCATCTTTGGTGGAGCTCAAAAACTTGTGAAGGGTCAGTGGAAATACTACTTGAAAAATGGCGCTGGACAGCAAATCAACATTTCCACCAATGTGAACATGGCCCTTTGTCCCCAGAGGAGGCACGGAAGAAGAAGTGGTTGATTACATCTTCACCGAGACACAAAGCCATTGAGAACATTGTTTTCGACAAAACTCTATCAAGAGATTTGAGAGGACTGACAGAATTCTGTCACACAGGAGATTTGGAGGTGTTCCACAATATGTGCCTAAAGTACAGGCCAAAGCGCTTGCATTTTAGCTTTCGGGGCATGAAACATCGCACTCTACTAGCGGTCTTGGCCCATAACAGCAATGTCGGACGTGAACAATCTAGGACTAGGGGTAAAGTAAGGATGCCTCGCTACACTAAGGTGTTTTCAAAACGAAGTAAGCAATGGGTGATCAAACCAGTCTATGATGAAATGCAGTTCGACTTTGTGAAAGGCCTTATTGCTGCTGTGTTAGAGAAGCACAGATATGGAATTTTGGACGTTTCTGTGCAGGGCAGTGATCCATTGCCACCGAACATTGCGACTGTGCCATGCCCACCCGAAGCACAGCTGGTTGTGAAGTACAAATCCCGGTTTAAATAATTGCAATACGATTGTCTTTTTGTAATTAAATGTTATTGTACAGTGTACCTGTAACCCTAACCCCTACCTTCACCATCATGGGTGGCGAACAAGCTGGGTGTCATCTTTGAATTCTCTCTATTCACCTCATATATGTGTATGTATATATTTTTTTCATGTCTCATCTCATGTAAATGTAAATGCTGCGCACTGTTAACGGAGGGGAGGCTTGCGTATTGCAAATAATAAAACAAACAAACAATAAATCTCACTTTTAACTCAACTCCTGTGGTACTTTATACTTTCCCTGACCTTCTGCCAAAAATTAAATGTCTCAATTTGGGCTGCAAAGCTCGCAGACAACGGGGACAAAATTGGGGCACTTAGAACGCGCCAAGCGGGCCGTGGCATTTGGGAGAGAAGCCAGTTCGCATTTGCACATTGAGGCGCACTACATGGAGGGATTCTAAACTTCAAGTTCTCACAGATGCCTTTACTACGTGATGTTGCAAATAAAGAATGCGAAGGACAGCGGCTTTGATTTTCAGCTCGCGCCCAGATGAGGCCCACAAGTCGCACTGGAAGTATAAGGATCTATTGTTTTTTGACCTTGAGACAGGGACCATGCCGAAAGAACTACATTTGAAGGGGGTGCGCAATAACGTAAGACGATAAGGCATAAAATTCAGAAACTAGACCGAGTTTCATTTTAGTTCAGTATACGAAAAATCATTGTCAAGAGCACGGTCCGTTTTACAGACTGCATTACGAAGAGACACAATGGAAATTTCAAATATAATGTGAGTAAATCTTTACACGCTTTTATACCGGAATGAAGATTTAATGAATGGATGCATGAATAAATGAATGAAGAGCTAGGAAAAGCAAGGAAAACGTGTTCGTAGTGGGCACATGGGCATGCAGGTCCACTGGTCTCACCGATCTCGGTCCTTGGCCCAGCCACTTTTCCCTGCACTGCCTACCTGCACTACGGGACTGTCTCTGTATCCTTCAGCCCCTTCTCCCGGCATTTACCTTGCACTTGCCACCAGCTGGCCCTATTTCATTTGTATTCAACTAACCATGTACAGCACTTTTACCCCCCCCCTCCCCACCTTCCCCATGCGCGATCAGAAAAACACCTGGCCTAGTAGGATCGTTGTCTGTCTGCCCTTGTTCCCCACCTGCCTCGTCGCGTCTTGAAACACGAGTATAGGCGCGTTACAAATGCCATATCATATATCATATCATTCCTCACGCATGTAGACTAACTGTAGTTTATCATTGTGTGTTGGCCTCGATTTATTTCGTTACTTTTCGCATTGATTTTAGAGCCGAACATACTCCATTGAACTATCCTTGCAAGCAAATAGTTTCTGATCGGCTGTAATAAATAAAATGAGTAATATTAATGAAGATCGGCTGGCGAGACCAATTATAATTTTTTCGTTTTCATAACAGGTATTTGCTCCCCTTCTGCTACTGCCATCGGTTTGAGACACCAGCAGACGGTTTCTTCGTGAGACACCTGCAGCTTTGTGTGAACAACTGGAGCACACTGACAATTTTATGGGACGATCGCCAAGGGCCCACATATCCTTATGCTGTACTAGTGGCTAGAAGCAACATATCAACCTTTACGATGGACTAGTGCCTAGTTTATGGAACAGCCTTGCGGTTCACAGTGCTTCCAAAGTGCTTCTTTTAACGAAAAGCAACACCCTGTGTACCATTGCGGATACAGATAAAAGAAAATAAATGGCTTTCGGAGTTCATATGGCAATTGCTGAATATTCTCTAAACATTTAATGTCAAATAAATGTACTTTACCAAATGTACCGTGTTGCTGTTTGATTTTAAAGTACAGTTTCATATTCCGAATTGTGGCGCGCTGTGTTGTGAGATGGTCTGTGTTGGTTTCCGGGTTCTGTGTGGAGTCGCGTAGAAGACGACTGGGCGCGTTTGCCTATGCCTCACAGTAACGTCACGGAGAGAGGCGGGGAATATGAATGTTTTGATAATGTCAGGCTCAGGGGCGGGGGAATTGATTTAGTGCTGCAGAAGCAGGTCAGCCTGGGCGATGCGGCAAGTGATAGGATTATCACAAAATGGCGGCTCCCTGGTGCCTGTTTTCGCGTGCGTTTAATGGACGAAAACTCGGGTAAGGTCCATAGGAAAGTTTTCTAAAATCGAGCCACTTAGGCTTAAAAAAACATGGCCGACCCGTAGGGACAATAATTTTTACTAGACCATGCCTTTAAGAACGATATACAAACCATCCTGGAGGAGACCAGAGGGACGAGTACGGAAATGGGGGCGAAGAACAAGTTACTTTCTTACCTGGTAACGTTCTTTCGATGGGATGGTCCGACGACGTATTCCATATCTATGACAGGTAATGTCCACAGCTGTGCTGCTTCGAAAAATCTTCGGCGTCTGCGTCCTGCGTTGATGACGTCGATGTGCCGTCCCCCAGGACCTCCTCCGACAGCCGTCACCCGATGTGATAAGTAGGACGCACGACGCCCATATCCTCAGTTGTAGTTTTTTCCCCCCAGGACGTGTGCCACCAGTTTTCTGCCAGTCAGACACACAAGGCCTTGCGGAACGCAAGCTGCAATCGCAAAAGAAATTCTGCAGCGGGGAAGGTAGGGAGGGAGCGATATGGAATACGTTGTCGGACCATCCCATCGAAAGAACGTTACCAGGTAAGAAAGTAACTTATTCTTCGAGGGGACTGGGTCCTCCGACGTATTCCATATCTATGACATACTCCCAAAGCAGTACCAAGCAAGGAGGTGAGAAAAGAATTCAGAACACAAATTTAGCATGCCCAATCAAATTGCGGAATAAAGGACTGCCTTGCCAAAGGCCAGATCCTGCCCTCGGATGGAATCAAGGGAGTAGTGCCGAACAAAAGTATGTACTGAAGCCCAGGCGGCTGCATCACAGATGTGACGAATAGGAACACCCCTCTGCAGGGCAGTAGACGCAGCCACTCCCCTGGTAGAATGGGCCTGCAAGCCAGCCGGAGGGTCCTTACCCGCCAAGCGGTAACACTCGGAGATAGCTAAAATAATCCAACGAGATAAAGTCTGTTTTGTCACAGCTTGTCCCAAACGCTTTCCAGTGTAACCAATGAAAAGTTGATCGTCCACTCTGGGGACATGCGCGAAATATAAAAGCTCAACGCACTCCTAGGATCAAGCCTATGGAGCCTCTCCTCTTCCTTACCAGGATGTGGAGGAGGATAGAACGACGGAAGAACAACCTTCTGGCTCAAATGAAATTCTGAAACCACCTTCGGAAGAAAAGAAGGAAGAACTCTAAGGACAACCCTGTCCTTATGAAACACAGTGAAGGGTGGCTTAACTGAAAGTGCCTGTAACTCACTCACTCTGCGAGCGGAAGTAACCGCAACCAAAAACACAGTTTTCAGAGTTAACAGTCTCAAAGGGCAAGAATGTAAAGGCTCAAACGGAGCACCCATAAGAAACTTAAGAACAAGGTTCAAATCCCAACCGGGCACCAGAAAAGGTGACTGAGGGAACACATTAGTGAGCCCTTTCAAAAACTGAGAAATTAAAGGAATCTTAAAATAGGAACATTCTTCAGACGAGCGCTTAAATATGGACAGCGCCGCCAGGTAACTTTTAATGGTCCCCACTTGCAAGCCCCTGTGGGCCAAGGAAAGCAAAAAAGACAATCGAATTGCCCCGACCAGTACGTCCACAATATGATGGTTTGTACTGGTTTCTGTTAATAATTTGGAACTAGTAAAGCCAATGGTGACTTTACATGCCCTGAGAGACAGTAGTCAGTCCCAGGGTATGTAGTCTATGGTGGGGTGCCACTATGACACCCCTGTGTTACTGCACGGAGGGTGCTGTGTAACACACATAGTAAAAAGACATGAGACCCTATGGAGTAAAGGACCCCATAGCCCATAAAACACACTAACAGTCAAAGGAACACAATGAATCATGTCCAAGGGTGGGAGAAAGAGAGTCTCACTCTTGGCAGGAGAAAAAAACAAACTCCAGAAATCCAGCAAAGCTGCTGGGGGACTCACTAGGTTAGGAAATTCAGCCTAAAGAGAGAATTCTCCCTAACACCCACACTTTGTTAAGGCGAAAGATGGGTTCAGGAGAGGGGGGTGAGGTACCGTTGGGGCTACCTCTTCACACTGGTGTTCCAACGGGAGGGAGAACAGTAGCATCTGGTGCCCAAGGAAGAGATGCACCGAATTACGGAAGACTTGGTGGGCCGTCGGGAGGAAACTACTTCGAAGCTCAGAGGGCATAGTCCAGACCCTAATCGCCCCCCCCCCCCCCCCCCAGAAAGGCCCAGACTCAGTGCGAGCAAAGTGCAGGGAGATCGGAAGTTCCAGAAGCTCAATACTCCCCCAGTCTCGAAATGAGGACACTTGAGAGGGGGGGCTGGCTTTTCCATCTCAGCCTCGACTGTTGGGGGGACTTCTGGGGGATTGCCGGAGGGATGGGCCTCTTTGATGTTTGAAGGTTTGATGTGCTGTACCACCCGGTGAAGGTCAAGTAGGTGTTCGATTTGGAGTTGAAATTTATCTGCTGTTTTTTGTTGAAAAGGGGCACACAGTATGAAAAGAAGGGCATACTGAGAGGGGGAGAGATCCTGAAGTTGGTTGGAGATTTCGCCAGTAGAGGGAGGGGGGAACGGGGGTCGGTCATTGCCCCCTCTCCTGGCCGGCTGTTGGGGAAAAGGGATCATGGGGCTGCCTGATAGGGTGCCCAAGGTAGAGGTTATGCCGCTGGCAGTTAGATAGATGTGCCCAACATGACAAGGGTACAGTATCGGATGCCTCGGTTGTGCGGGGGAGGGGGGGTGGAGGGAGGAGGAGGAGAAGGGGGTGGGGAGAGGGTGGAGGGCAGGGGGGAAAACAGTAAGCAGCTGGATACACCTATGAAAGAGGTTAGACACATTGTATGGAAATTGGGGAGCGACCAGTGGAGGGTGAGGCTGGGGTATGGTTGAGGTGGTAGTGGGAAACATGAACATGAAGGGTCTGAACTCCCAGAACAAGAGATCCATGACCAGTAACATGTTCCGAAAGCAGAAACTGGGGATTCTCTTCCTGCAGGAGACCCATTATAGGCAGGGGCCGGAGTCACCTATAAAGGGGAAGGAAATAGGCAGGAACATCTGGGCCTCCCATAGAGATTCCAAGAAGGAAGGGGTGGGTATCTTGCTAGAAAAGTCCCTACGCTTGACGGGGCTCCAGGTCAAGCAGGGATTGGGTGAAAGATTTCTAGGCATAAAAGGGATGCACAAGGGGACACTGATCACACTGGCCACCCTTTATACTCCTAACACGGGACAGGTGGACTTCCTCCGCTGGGTTTTTAAGACGATGGATGGGCAGAGGGGGCGACAATCCTGGGAGGGGATTTCAGTCTGGTGATCGACTCTGCACTAGACTGGTGGTCAGCAAAAGGAACAGGTACAAACGGGACAGCAAAGGAGAACTTGGCCTTCCATAATCTCCTGCAGGACCATTTTTGGGTGGACGTATGGGGCGACCATCGATGGTCCCCGGGAGGCTATTCGTTTATCTCCCCCGCATCAGACATACACGTGGATTGACCTCCTATTGGTCCCGAAAGAGTAGGTGGGTAAGGTGGGGGATCCCAGGGTCAAGGTAATCACGTGGTCGGACCACGAGATGGTGGTGGCTAACTGGCGACTCTCCCAACCCCGCGATCTTTCAGTTGGCGGTGTAATGATAATTTGTCCAGAGACCGGGTATTCAGGGACTTTATGGGGATGGTGATCCAAGCCTACTTCGAGTATGTTTCCAGACCGACCCACTCAGTCCCGTAGGTGTTGGAAAGCCTGGAATGTTATGGGAGGTTATCAAAATTTTAAATTAACTTGAGAAAGTCAGTGGCGTACGTGGTGAGGGGCTTCTCAGGGCAGGAGAAGGAATTTGTGGAGGGACTTCCATTTAGAAAGCAGGACTCCTTCCGGTACCTTGGGGTCCAGGCGTCAACAATTTGAGGATCTCTTCCCCGGAAATGTTCTCCCCCTCTGGTCTGCCATAAACCGGGATATGGAGCGCTAGTCAAGTTCAGGACTCTCGTGGATGGCCCGTTTGAATTGTATAAAGATGGTTCTGCTCCCTGCATTTATTTCTTTCTGTTCCAGATGCTTCCCATAGAGATACTCCCCTCTTTTTTTCACTGAAGTTGAAGGGGCCATGTTGAGATTCCCCTGGGCGGTGGCTAGACATAGGATTGCGTATAAGACATAGATCTTGCCAAAGGAGGAGTAGGGTGGTGGTTCGGTTCCCTGACTTGATGCTGTACTATAGAGTGACCCAGGTTCGGGTTTTAGTTGATCATTTTGACCCACACTCGACGAAGCAATGGGTGACAATGGACAATGCAGTGTTTGCCACGGTCACGTTGGACAAATGGTTGTGGGTTCCCAGGGCCCGTCTCCCGAGGAGAGTTCTCCAACACCCGGTCCTAGATGTTCTGTGGTCAATATGGAGGGAGGGTGGAGACAATAGGTGGCTTACAATGTGGCTGTCGCAGCTGAGCTGTATTTCCCCCCCCCCACACCCCTGCTGAGAGATGGGATTGTAGACCCCCTGGCCTTCCAGCGCCCTGGTACGAAGCTGGTCTGAGTAAAGCGGGCCAAATGTGAGAAGGAGATACATTCATCTCTTTGGGCAGGCTGGAGAAACTCTTGAGGCTCCGTAATCTCTTCATATTCCGATTTTTGCAGCTTAAGGGTGCTCTGACAGAAAGTCGGTGGGGAGGTCAACCTAAGGAGGCAACCGACTAGTTTGGAAAATTCCTGATCACGTAACAGGGTTCCAGAGGGCTGATAGCTGGGTTGTAAAGGAGAATCCTTTTGGCGGCCCAGGAGGACCCCTCCATCCAGAATCAAATGGGGGCAGGACCTGGCCAGAGACATTGGAGACCCCCTATGGGTTCAGATGTGTAGAAGGGCCAATCATTCAACAACCATGCTCCAATACAGACACCAGGCTCTGAAATTATTGCATGGATGGCACTACCCTGATCTGCTTGGGTCAAATATTGTGAATTCTGATCTGCCTCTGCCTAATACCAATAGTTCTGTACCTAGTCTCACCCAGAGGGCTTCACCAAATGCTCCTCTTACCTGTGCCCTTATTAATGCCTGCTCTCTCCCTGCCCATGCACTGGACGGTCACAATCTTATCACTAGTTGCAACTTTGACCTACTGATTATTAGTGAAACCTGGCCCACTGAAGTGTCCGGCCCAGCCCTGGCCATCGAACCAGGCTTCTCTATTTTTAGACAAGATCGTTCTCTTCAAAAAGGTGAAGGGGTAGCTCTTATTGCTAAAGAGACCATCCCCATCAGAATGGTGGAAGGGGAACTTGGCCATAGAAGTGATTATCTTGATCTTAAAGTTAACCTTTCCCCTAACTGCACCATTGCCCTTCATATTGTCCATCGACCCCCAGGGCCAGTCTCGGACTTTCAAGATGTCCTGATTCACTCTCTGTCTGACAATCTGAAGAAATCCTCTGAATTCATTCTCTTGGGAGATCTCAACTTAAGCCTTAATGACCCAAAGGACTCCCAAGCAGCCTCCCTTAACAAAGCCTTATCCACCTTAGGGTTAATTTAGACCATCACGGAACCTACTCCCATTAACGGCCGTACCCTTGATAGGGTTGCCCACCATAACTGCTCCCTCAGGGTCACAGAAATCTCTCCTATTCCTTGGTCTGACCATCATTCCATTCAATTTGAACTTGACACCATGAAGGAATCCGGCCAGCAGCACAGCCCCCCCCCCTCCGTTACCTCCTAGTGCCTGCCCTACAGGCCCCTTTTTCTAGTGACCCAGAAATTCTTGCAAATGCTTTCAAAGCCGTCATCACTCTAGCAGTTTACGCCATCGCCCCACTCACCCAAAGGAAATTATAAGTTACCCACCGTAGTGACTAACATACTCTTAGTCCATAGTCCCCTTTCCTCCATACTGTATGGCGTTCCTTCCAAGGGACGGGGGACAGAACTTTTCTCACCAGAAAAAACCTTCTTCCCCTTTAAATTTAGAGGCTCGTAGGGGCACGGCCCAGGGAGCATGCACTGCCCTAAGGCGCCACACCTCAGTCCCCATTGACGCGTCGAAAATAGATTTAACATTGCCTAATGACACCAGTATTATTAGGGGAGAGGTTGGTGGGACGTATGGAGGAAAGGGGACTATGGACTAAGTACGTTAGCCACTACGGTGAGTAACTTATAATTACTCTTACGTCCCGTCCCCTTTCCTCCATACTGTAGTGGTGATTACAGCTAAATGTAGCCCCAGGGTGGAGAGGAGACCCTCCTTAAGCAAATAGGCTCCTGAGACCTACCTGTCCAAAAACCGCATCCGATCTAGAGCCGGCGTTCATACAGTAATGCTTGCAGAAAGCCGAGGGTGAGGCCCAAGTGGCCGCCCTGCTTATGACTTGCCAGGGGACATGGCACTGCAATGCGATGGCCTTTGCCTTGGCCAGGACTGCGTGGGCATGCATGTTGGCCGGAAGTGGCTTGTGCTGGCCCTCGTACGCTTCTTTGATGGCAGAGACCATCCAGCGGGATATGGAGGCCTTAGAGGCCTGATAGCCTGGTCTTGAGCCTCCAAACGTGACAAACGCGTACGACTTGCGGAAGCCCTTGGTCCTGTCCAAGTAGAATTTCAGGGCACGCCTGACATCCAGGCAGTGCAGTACTCTTTGTGCTTTGTCCTTAGGATCGGGGAAAAAACATAAAAGGATTATTTCCTCGTTAAGGTGGAAAGCAGATGGAACCTTGGGTAGAAAAGCTGGGTGCGTCCGCATGACTACCTTGTGATAAGTGGTATATGGCTCAGAGGCAACCAGCGCCTGGATCGCACCGACTCTACGAGCCGAGGTAAGGCCGACTAGTAAGGCCATCTTGATGGTGACCATCCTAATGTCCACGGACGCCATTGGATCGAAAGGTTTGTGTGCCAGTGCGCCCAAGACTATGTTGAGGTCCCACACCGGTTGCGGTCTCTTGACAGGCTGGTAGAGCCTAGCAAGACCCGTCAGATGTTTTTTGACGATAGGGTTGGAGGAGGAAAAAATGCCTTCCTCCGAGTTCCTGTAAGCCCCAATAGCTGCAAGGTATGTGCGGCAGGTATCCATCTGTACGCATGAATGAGCAAGGTGCGCCGAGAACGAGAGCACGTCGTCCAAAGTGCAAGCCAAGTGGTCAATTCCCTTGCAGTCTGCCCAGAATCTTGGCAGAATCTGTTCCATTTGCTCTTGTACTGGGCCCTGGTAGCTTTGCTCCTGGCACCCTGTATGATCTCCAGATTAGCCTGTGAGAGGCTAAGGTGCCGAAGTGTTACCTGCTCAGGTACCACGCTGTGAGGGCTAATTTCCCTGGCGCAGGGTGGAGCATTCTGCCCCCCTGCGGCGCCAAAAGATGTGCTGGGCCCGTCGGTAGGTGTATCGGGGGCACCTCCGAGAGGCTGAGTAGCTCCGAAAACCATGGCCTGGCTGGCCACCATGGGGCTATCAGATTGATGAGGAGTCGGCGAGACTCATTGATCTTGCAAATTACCCTGTGGATCAGAGGAGTGGGCGGAAAGGCATAGGCTTTCATGCCGGTCCACTGGAGGTGAAATGCGTCGCCCAGAGAGCAGGGGCCCTGACCTTGCCAGGATGCGAACTGGGGACACTTCTTGTTGTGCCAGGTGGCAAAGAGATCCATGTGGGTGACCCCACCTGTTGAAGATCTCCTGAATAACGAGGTTGTTTAGCTGCCACAATTGTCCTCTCCCAGCCTGCTGAGCCTGTCCGCTTCCAGGTTAGATTCGCCCA
Organism: Ambystoma mexicanum; assembly: GCF_040938575.1. Taxonomy (NCBI): domain Eukaryota; kingdom Metazoa; phylum Chordata; class Amphibia; order Caudata; family Ambystomatidae; genus Ambystoma; species Ambystoma mexicanum. The sequence continues at coordinate 275,945,013 of NC_090927.1, read as the reverse complement.
GGAGGCGGACTACACCGAGGAAAATGTTTTCCAGGGCCTACTCCCAAATGTTGATCGCCAGCCTGCACAGAGGAGGGGATCTGGTGCCTCTCTGCTTGTTGACGTAGTACATGCTAGTCGAGTTGTCTGTCTGGATGAGGACAACTTGGCCCTTGAGAAGTGGTAGGAATGCTCTGAGCGCTAGCCAGATGGCATTCAGCTACAGCCAACTGATGTGGTATTCCTGCTCCTATCGAGTCCAGGTGCCGTGGACCGAGAGATCGTCCAGGGTGGCTCCCCAGCCCTCGAGCGAGGGGTCTGTGGTGATGGTGGCCTGCGGAGAGGGCGGCCGAAAGGGCTTGCCCGTCCATAGGTTGCAGTCCATGGACCACCAAGTTGGGTCCGGGTAGAGCGATGGAGGAAAGTTGACCATCTAGGATTGAGAGCCCCGGTCCTGATTCCATGAGGCCGCACAGTGCAGCTGAATCCTTCTCATCCTTAGTCTCGTGTGCGGCACAGATCACAGAACCGCTGCTAGTAGACCCAGGCGATTGTCGGTACCACCATGCAGAGGTCACTTCTCTGCTGAGGAAAAAAAAAAAACCTTCTCGGAGCACATGTCCCAAATGAGTATCATTTAATATTTAAATATTAGAATAGAAGCCACATCCTCGCTGGGAGGCTGGAACCTGCTCCACTGCTTGGCTCTCTATGAGCGACCAGATTTCCGCCAAAAGAGTTGCTGTCCCAACCTGTGGGAGTGGAGGGGAGGGGAGGAGGGAGGAGAGGCTGGGATGGGTAGGCGGTACGCCATGGATACTACGGAGAGGATCCAGGGTTCCCCAAAATTCTGGCGCCAGAAATGTGCATAGAGTGCAAGCCTACCCCCCCACCGGAGACACGTGGACCCGAAGGGGCGTGTCATGCCTTCTTTCCCTCAGAGGCTGAGGCGGGGGACTGGAAAAAGCCCTTACTCCCTCGATCCCCTTTTGTTGTTTGCGTCAGTTCCGAGACGGCGAGCAGTCCGGCTGCCTGAATCTGCGTTCCTGGAAACCTCAGAACCCTCCATATGTACGACCCTTCTCTGTGCGCTGCCGAGATTGGGTGTAAGCATTGGGCGTGGTCTTTGTAAGAATGGACAAGGACCTTGCCGTTTGTGTGCTGTTCTTTTTGTCCAGCTCTTCATCCGTAGAGGAGTGGAAGAGGTCCACCCCCCCCTCGAATGGTAGATCTAGAATGCGCTCCTGGACATCTGGGTTGAATTTCGTCGCCCGGAGCCAAGCTGTGGGTCTGATGTCCGTGGTAAATGGCACAGCCCGAGGTATCAATATGCGCCACTGTGGATTCCACGATGATAACCCCCATCTGATGAGATCTCATGAGGCCGAGGAAATTGTCAAAGAGCAACTCCTCACTGGCCGAAGAGGTGGCAGGGGGTACCGACGGGGCAGCAGGGGACTGCTGGAGCCGCTGCATACTCCGTCCATATGGACGCATGGGAAAGTTGCCCTGCGCATATGAAGGGTAGACTGTAGGCCACGTACCTGGTTGCTACCAGTCCCACCTTGACACTCGTTCTTTGCCAAATTCGTGGAATGGCGTTGGGCGGGTGCTCCGGTCTGGCGCGGTTGCCATTTTGTCGAGCTGCCCGACATGTGCCTGAGACGTGTTGCCCAGCCCGCTGGGTTCGGCCTCGTCCAAGACTCTTGCGTGTGGATCACGAGGCCTACCCTGCTCCTCGGGTCTCGGCCCAGTAGGTGTGACACCCTCGACCCAGGAGTCGATAGAGCTGCGTTTAGGCATAGCCCCTCTGACGTATATTGCCGGTGTTAGGGCGCAGCCCCTCGGCCACTGTGCCGCTAAAAGGGCAAAGCCCCTCGGGTGTAGGCCCGGTACAAGAACCTTCCGGTCCCTCGACACTGCGTCCGGGAGGATACGAGGACCCCTTGACCCGAATGCCGGTAGCTGTAGGAGCCTCGGTGCACATGCCGGAAGGAAGGACCTGGCCGGTCCCTCCAGCGCGGGAGAGTCCCTGGGAAGGAGTCTCTCTTGCGGGGTGCGCTGGAAAATATCGGCCCTACCTTGGACCTGGGACGATGCTTCACGAAGTTCTTGAGATCCTCTGAATGCGACTTCTGGAAGAGCTCCCTCCACCTGGCTAGTCTGTTCTTCAGCGCCTTCGAGGACAGCGAGTCACACGCCAGACATGATTACCAACCGTGGTCTGGGCCAAGTCAACGTAGGCAGTGGGTGTGGGGGTCTGAAGTTGGGAAGAGCCTGTTGCAGGATGGACACCTGGTGAACCCTGTAGAAGTCGACGCCCGAGGACATAGTACCTGATGGAAAAGACAAAAAAAAAAGACAAAGAAGAAGTATCCGTGCGTGGAATTACATGGCCGAAGCCAAACCTAGGAGCGCTGGTGAATTCGGCCCATTCCCATCGAAGCGGAAAAGGGGACTGGGTTGTGGCGGCAGAGTCAGGGCAGTGCATGCTCCCTGGGCCGCGCCCCCGCGCGCTTCTAAATTTAAAGGGGAAGAAGGTTTTTCTGGTGAAAAAGGTTCCTTCTCCCGTCCCTTGGAAGGGACACCCATACAGTATGGAGGAAAGGGGACGGGACGTAAGAATAAGCTAAGCTTTCCAAGCATTCCAATTCTTGGTTTTCCAAAGATCTTCTTGAGCTACGTGCTAGGAAAAAGACTGTGCCCTCCCATTGGAAAGCAAACCCCAATGACTCTTCCAAATTCGATTTTAAGATTATCTCCAAAGAATATAAAGTTGCCATAATCAAAGCAAAAGCCTCCTCGTTTAATACGAGTATAGCAAATGCTAAATCTGGGACCAAAGACATTTTTGCTAACTTCAGGGAGTTATGATATGATAGTTTATTTATATAGCGCCTATACACAATGCGTTTCAAAGCGCTTCAAGGCAAGGGAGGGAACAAGGGAAAATACCACATTCTTACAGGCCATGAACAGTAAGGATGTGAAATTAACTATCGTACTCGGCTTGGTGACATTTCAGATAGTGCAAGAGCTAAAACATAGATAAGGGAGGGGGAGAATGGGAAGGAAATGGAAACAGACAGGCGGCTACCGTACTAGGCCTGACGACATTTATGGTAGAGCCGGAGAAAACAAAAGGTGAGGGAGAGGGGTGCAGAAAGGGAGGGGAGGAACAAAACAAGCGCCTATCATACTAGTCCTGACGACATTTCAGATAGTGCTGGAGGGGTGGTGGGGAGGAAAAAACAGTAATGGGAGGGTGGAGGAAACAGACGAGGTTGCTATCATATTAGATCCAGGGACAATTCTGATAGAGTAAGTGCATAGAAGAAAGTAAGGGGAGGAGATAGGAAAAGGGAGAAGGGAAAGGAGGAGAGAAAAGAGTAAGCAGTCAAAAAGCGGAGAAGCAAAAGTGGAGTGCGAATACAATTGCAGAAGTCAGTAGTAACACAATGTTGCAAGCCAGGATACAAGATGAAGATGGGAACAGCGTGATTCAGGGCCACCATGAGTACAAGATGCAAAGGAAGTCCGGCATGAGAGTTGAGAAAGAGTGACGCACCGTTAATGAATGAAGTCCATAAAAGTCAAATCCAGTTAGAAACACAGCCCCTCCCCCTCCCCCAACCGACCCTTCACAAAGATGAAGACTGGTGTAATAAGTTGATCTAGCATGGCAGATTGGATATTAACACCTGGCAAAATAAATTATTGCCCATCAACAGGCACTCAACCACCAAATTTCTAAACTACAAAGCAGGACTGCTGGCGACTCCACTCCCTTTCAAAGAAATTAGTGAACAAGAAGTCATTGCACTCTAAGTCAATCAAACCCTCCTTTTGCAAAGGGGATGCCTGCCCGGCTCAACTTATTCAAGATTGTGCCCCCACCTTTGCCCCGTTCCTTACAGCGTTCATTAATGCCTCCTTCCATGTCCCTACTGATCTCAAAGAAGCATGGGTATGCCCTCTCCTCAGGAAACTAGCACTTGACCCTACTGACCCAGGGAAGTATAGAACCATTACTACGGTCCCATTCCTATTAAAAATTCTCGACAAAGCAACTTATCTGTAAGTCCAAAAATTCCTCGAGGTGAACCACCTGCTCGGACTCCGGTAGTTGGGATTCCATCCAGGACACGGCACCGAAACTGCACTTTTAGACCTACAAAATCAAATGGACGATTTCAGAGATGCGGGCAAACCCGCTCTCCTCCTGCTCCTAGATTTGTCCGCAGCTTTTGACCTGGTGGATCACAATACCCTTTGCCACCATCTCTCTACCGCTGCTAACTTCACCCCTAAGGCCATTCTTGGAGAAACTAGGTGATCCAAGCAAAGGGTTATGAAAGTCTTTTCTGACTCAACCTGTGCCCATCCAAGCAACATAAAATGTGGAGTCCCACAGAGCTCCTGCAGATCACCTACCCTTTATAACCTGTTTAAAAGGCCAATGTTCCATATTTTGGACAACTTGGGCATCACATACACCAATTATGCTGATGACACGTAGGCCCTCATCTGCCTGACCAGTGACTATGAGGCCGACATGGTAACCATTAAGTCCATATACTCCACCATCCAAACCTGAATGGCAGAAAAATGGTTATGCCTCAACGGTGAAAAAAACAAACGTTTGCTAATTGGATCACCTGCCACCCTTCGGAAACTGGACAAACAATACAGCTCTTTCACGATTGACAATATTCCAATCCCTGTATCGCAAGCTGTTAAGACCTTGGGTGTCTACCTGGATTCTGACCTCTCTATGAACAGGCAGGTCAACACCACTGCATCGACCTCAGCCTACCATTCTAAATTGCAGATAGACCCTTTCTGTCAGAACAGAACTGTCATGATTGCGAGAGCAATAACTGAATCTCGGTTGGATTACTGCAATGCCCTCTTTGTAGGGACAACCATAAAAAACATCACCAAACTCCTAACTGTCCAGAATAATGCCCTGAGGGTTGCCACCCGTATTTCCAAGGGGGGAACATATCTCTCAAACCAGGAAGCAGATTCACTGGGTCCCCATTAAAGAACGAATAGGGTTAAAACTCCTGCCTTGACGCACAAATGCGTCCATAACTTGGCACCGCTGTACCTTGCTCAAAGAATAGTCAAGCCCATATCAGCCAGACCTACAAGATACGCCTACACTAACAGGACCTCTATTCCTGAGACCCAGAGAATGCACCCAGGTGGGTCCAGTTTCCCGGTCCTGGCAGCGACGCACTGGAACACATTACCCACTCAAATGAGAAGTATTGAGTCACATCCAGCCTTCAGGAAAGCATTAAAAATTATGCTGTTTGTTTAAATAAGCTTCTCCGGTGCCATCGCCTCAGGTAGACTGCACGCTCCATCCTAGTTATTATGTAACTCTTATTACAACTGTATGACAATCCAAAACTTTAACCACGTTGTATGTACTATGAATATTATAATTTCTTTGATTGTTTTTGATTGCACGCTCACTGTAACCATGAGCAAAGTAACCCTCCTGTAACTAAGACTATGCCATGCAACAGCGCCTCGATGCCCTTGGGCTGCTAGTGCGCTTTACAAATCCAAATAAATAAAAATACACCACAGCGAGAATTGCCCGAATGAGCGAGGGTTATGACCCAACCTGTTGAAAGGGCCATTGGGAAATGGGGGACTATATCAACATGTGGTGGGGCTGTGCAAGGGTGAAGGCGTACTGGAGGGAGGTTCTCTCGTGGATAAAAGGGGTAGACGGGATACAGAGAGAGTTTTCACCATGGCTTCTCCTTTTTGGGATTGATGCAGGGGATGGGCCGGAGCTAGAGAAGGGGCATATGTTTCAGGTTATGCCGGTCTCTGCCAGATGCTTGGCTCAGTTCTGGAAGAATCCACAAACTCTGGGGGGGAAAATATTGGGTGCTAAAGACACAAGCCACTTACGATATGGAATATCTCACCCACCTCCTGGACGAGTCCAGGTCTGGAGGGCTTATGGCTCCCTTTTTAGAAATATTGTTGGGGTGGATAAGCAGGGGTGGGGGGTCATGCTGTAAAACTCTTGGACAATGAATGAACAATGTGCTTTCTGGGAGGGGTCTCTCCCCATTCACAGACAAGCATGCCTCAACTGACTTTTTGGTCGGACAAAAGGGTATCATCATCTGTTCAAGCTTTGTAAGGAAAACTGAATTCAGCTTTGTGGCGGGAGGGGGTAGAGGGTGTGGGGGATTTCAAGGTCTGGGGCAATTGTGGTTATGTGGTGATTGTTCGGGGGCCAGCCAAAGTTGTTTAGAATAAAATGTGAATAAAGTTTGAGTTTTTGAAGAAGTACTCACAAATATGATGAGCTGTTTGGGAGATGTTCTCGGGGTACAGGATGAAGCCTTTTAGTTGGTCCAGGAGCACCTGGGTCGAGAAAGTCAATGTCAGTAATTTGAAGCGGAATGGACATTTGTTAATGTAAACATTCAAAATTAGTATGAATGCAACATGCCAAAATGTCCTCAAACAGGACATCTGCCTTTGGTATGATGGAAGAAGGGGACGTGTTGGGTAGCCGACAATTTCCTACTACTACAATCTAGGACCTAGTCTCCAAGCCCTTTTGCTTCTCTGTAAGAACTACCACTGCAGTGTGCTTAGGTTGCCCCCACTTGCCCTTTATTATCTTATTTTTTTTACCAACTCTTTGTATGGGTATCACCACTGTAGCCATAGACAGAAGTGACCGTCAGTGGCTTGTAACAATGTTGATAGCAAGGGTGAGGAGGAGAGTAAAGCTTTCATTTACAGTGGCCTTGTAGAATGGCTTTGACACCAGTATTTGTTTCCAATTGACCATTTACGTAGTCTTGATGCACCTGCACCTTCTACTTGTATGGCCTTTGCTTGGAGATGTGCTGTAAATGGTGTACACTGAGGAACAGAAGGGTCTGCTGGTGGATGGCAAGGCATAGAAGGCTCAGCAGAAGGACAGAATCAGATGGGCCCTTATCTTTGTGGCCCACTGAGCCAAAAAATGGGGAGAGTTCATAGCCCATATAAGAGTGAGCCAGAGTCAGGACACCATTCTGCACCCTTTCGCCTCGATTACACAAATGTCTTCAGACCTGGACCATTTACAGGGAGGGCCCCTTTTGTGATGATGTACTTCATGAAGGATGACTTGGAACTCTCCATCGATTGGGCGTTAATAATCTAGGTAAGAGTCTTCAGTAAATCAACAGGGACAAGCTTATCCTTCAATGTTTTTGGCATTGAAATCATTGCAGGTTCCAGTCTTCCACAACGTGTGGAGGGAGCGGGAGTCTTAGACACTAAATACATTACACATGCTTTTTATTTGCGTAAAGGCAATACTTGGAGGCCCAACAAACTTACTTATTGGGTCTGTCTTAGTCCATGGGATTAATGTTTCTACATTGCTGTCGGAAAAAATTTACTCAAAGTAGGGTTCTCAGAAATCTATTGCCAAAGGTGGCTACCCCGGTGATGTGGCCGTGACAGAGTGAAATGCTGCTGTGCCTCCTGTCTGCAAGAATGAAATCTTTAAAAACCAAAAACCTTCAGAAGAGAATATCCTATCTGACACAAGTAGCTGCAAAAATAAGAACACTAAATAAAAAGTTGAAGAAATCCTTGAAAGCATTAAGGAGATAAGGGAGCAAAGACTTTCATATGGGCTTCAGAACCCCTCCACCTCACTGGTTGCAGGGAAAAAGAAACATGAGGTAGCTAGGCAGTGTTTGGTTTAAATGCCATTATCATTGCACTGAGGATTCTTAGTCAGACATGGAAAATTCAAAGCATGTGAATCTATGCAAGATCGAAATGCTGGAGGAAGTTTGTAAGGGGAAATCACACCCCGCAGCACTCTGGGTGAGTTCCGTTCCGTGCCATGCCATGTACAGAGTTTTACAAGCACTATATACACACCTAGCTATCCAGCGTTGCCTGTGTCCTGATGGAGTGGTCTCACATGTGCCGTGGAGGGATGTTGCTCTTGTCAGCAAGTCTTGCAGCAGTTTGCTCTGACATCTCTCTTGTGCTGGAGAAAGTTGCTCTTGTCCTCAGGTCGCAAGTCGTGTTGCTGTTTGTTGTTGTGTTTCAGGAGCTCTTGTTATTGAATTTCGCTTTGCATCAGATGGAGCTTTTCCAAGTGTTTTTTTTTTGTGCGGCATGTTTCAGTCACTCAATGGCTTCAGCACATTTGAGAAAAAGTCAAAGAAAGATTGATTGTGCCCTCTTCTTGTGAATTAACTTAAGTAAACTGTAACCTTGCAATTCCCCATGTTTGGAGTGGTGTGATAAAAAAAACAAATCAAACATTTTGCTTCACACTTTTCCAAATTTTGCCTCCTCGTACCTACTGTAGTGAATCGGGGTGAGCATCAGTAAACGAGGGTGTCTACGGAGTGAATTATTTGCATCCAAATCGACTACAATCTTGCACCAGAAAAATCTGGTAGACGTGGGTTCAACGGTGTGGATTTTAAAGCCGGGGAGAGAGAGAGAGACAACACACACACACACATATATATATATAGAGAGAGAGAAAGATTAAGACCCGATTCTTCAAGACAAAAGCATCCCAGATAATTAAGTGGAGTAGCAAACAATCAAGTTATTTTGGCACGGTTCAGCGGGATAGTGCATCAGATCTTTTGGTTTAGAATAAAACCAAACACAGCAGGAGGTGTGAGGTTTACTGTATGAGGACAGATGCATGGGCCTATGCATTTGTTTCTTATGTCCCAGAGATTGGGAGGTTGACACTACTAGAAATCTAGCTCTAGAAAGTGGGACAATGATCAAGTAGGTTTTATAAACATCGGAAACGTAAGGTTAACACACATTGTGTGCTTGCAAATCTCATCGAGGAAACTCAAGCCACCTATTGGTGAATTTGAAGGGTAAAACTTGCTTCAAGAATTTGCTTGAACATTCAAATATCTTTTTTTAAAAAAGCATACTTGGAATCACTGAAATATACATTTCTGAAATATTTACATGAGGTCTTGCTCAGACTATACATATCTTTTAATACCGTCATCAACTGGATCACATTTAGCACAGGCCTCGTTGCCTACATTTTCATCCAGAAATGTTTGATGATCAAAACAAACAGATATTCATGTAAAACAAAAATTAAAGGGTTTCCATTTGTTGACACAAGAAAGTTATGCAATATTTTAAATACTGAAAGCTCCATTTCAAAACATGTACCTTCCACATCAGTGTCAGAAGAACTAGAAGTACTGCTCTCCTGAGACAAGCTAGTGGTCATGAGATCTGTGCAAATAACTGTTCTTTCTATTAATGAAAAAGAAAAAGGTTTATATAACAAAGCAAGAATGGTTTATTGAATAAAGCATTCTCGTCTTTGAACTGTACAAATCATCAGGTAGTTTGGGGACCACAAAAAGAAACAAGACTGAGGGTGAACTTAAGTTCACATTTACGTAAACAGAGGGTGCATTATTCAGGTCAGTCAATCAGCGTTTTGATTTCTTAGTCAAAAAGCTCTAGTATATTGATTAGACATATGTTTCCCTACCATTTGTCATGGGAAAAGCCCATGACAATTATTTCTCCAAAGACAGTTGATGCAAGTTACGCACCTCAAAACGCAGTACTCTTAACCCTTTAAGCATACTAAACAAAAAATAACTCTGTGGCCAGCCATCCTGTTATGATGGATTTTCAGATTCAGCCCTGAGGACAGATTCTGAGAAGCCAGCCTGGGGACTAAGACTAATGTCTAGTCAAACTATCTAGCTAGTGAGAGTTAACAGCAACACTTACACAAACTACCTTCTGTCACCTGTACTCTCTATGTGAAATTCACTCCAAATCGAAGTTGCTGTGGAAAAGGAACGGAGATAAAGCAAGCTTCATAAAAGTTGGGAGGATGGGCAGAATTGGCACGCATTAGGGAAGATTTTAGTTTTGCTGCTTTCCCTCCAAAGTCATTAATGGAGCATCCCTACGTTTTTTCTGTTGTATAACGTGCCCTGACTTTTGAAGGTAAGTGAAGCTTTTTTACTTCACTTACCTTGATAAGCTCATCTGTTTTGGGGGCACCCATTAGTGCCTATGGATGTCAGTGCAAGGGAACTTCATTCTCCATAAAGAAGAAAGTCCTGGTTTGTTTTACACTGCACACATTTTCCATGTGATAATTGCCGAATTTTAAAAGCAGCGCACATTAAAAAACAGTTATTTCATTGATTTTGTATGGCATTAGCACCATTTAGTGGGAGGGCCAACAACACTGATCTACTTAAAAGGTGATCCCATCCCGACCTTTAAGTCAGGGACGTTTCAGCCCTCAAATCGCACTTTGCTCCTCCGACTCCTCCCTCCCCACCAAGTACATTCCACCCACTCCCCATGACAGACACACAAACACTTACTTGCTCCCCCTCCCTTCATTGCAACACTCCTCCTCGATACCCAGACAGACAATGACCTTCTCCCCATCCATTTCATGCTATGTGCCTATCTCCTCAAGATTGACACTTGCGACACCCAGCCGCGACTACCAGAGTATATTAAAGGATTATTTCATCGATTCTGTGTGAAATTAGCAACGTTTCATGGGGGTCGGGGGAGGTTCACCACACTGATCTTCCTAAAAGGCTATCCCATGCCCTCCCTCACCTTTAGGTCACAGGGGTTTTACCCAGCAAACCGCCCTTTGCTTCCACCACCCCCTCCCTCCGCCAAAAACATTTCAACCCAATCACCCAGACACACACATTTATTTGCTGCTCCCCCACACCCCTATTCAACACAACGAACACTCCTCTTCGAAGCCCACAGACACTTACCCTCTCTCCCTTCCTTTCACGCTACATGCATATCACCTCAACATACACTAACCTCTCCCACCCGCGACTTGCAGCCCAGTCACGCCCCTCAGCCCCTGCGTGAAGTTAGGGGACTTACTGGTCAATATAGAAAGACCAGTCTAAGCTGTCTCAGAGCCATGTTTCTAATTCGACCATTTTCTTCTATAAATGAAAGATTTTTGTTCATCTTAATACCCTTACAGAAAGGTGTGGTAGGGATCTTTTTTGTTCCTTTTACATTGTTTTGGGCAACTTCCTTGCATTATGTGTCCAAGAAAGGCTGGTGGCAGCATATATTTTCCGACCATGTTTTCTATATTCGTTCAATTTTGCATTTGACCACTTCATGCTTTTTAGAGTACCATATACTCGAAAATGGCTGTAGCACAAGATTTCAACCTGACCTTTGGTCGCCCTGTATTTTGGCCTTCCTGTCCTACTGGGCTCCCGATTTGCCACATATGGTAAACCATTTTGCGGGCAAAGCCACAGCTGCCCAGGGCAAAGAGGTAGTGTGGGGTTTTGTATCCGAATGTGAAGGATGGAAATGTCTGGCCAAAGTGTGACTGCAGATGTAGGTGACAGAGCCTATCCTTGATTATACAGCCAATACAAGTCTGAATGCTGCAGATCCTTAACAATGGTGGGCTGGCTGACCAGCTCCAAGACTGGATAAAAGGACTCTTACGGCCATTCATCAGATAGTTGTTGGAGCCACTATGCCTACGAACAGGGGCATCTTGCTGAAGCCTCGGAACTCATTGGTGCAGTCATCAAGTGTGGTTTTCAACCTTCTAGGGGAAGCCCTGTACCTTTGCTGATCTCCAGAAGGTCTTCATCAGTGCTTCAAGTTGTGGACCAGTGGAAACAACCAGCCTCAACCACCGCTTGGGGATGCCACACTTGGAAGTGTTCAGAAGTGTCCTGAAAAATCCTGTGGGTTGACCAGCTTCCTCGTAGGATTTCTCGCTGCATCAGGCGCAGTCCCGAGTTTGGACTTGGACGCCACAGACCCCCGACTTGTGAAATGATAAGGCTGCCAATGCAGTAGCATCACTCCAGCATGAAGATGGACCTTGCAGGAACTGCTTCTGAGGCATCCGCCATGTGGGTCCACTTCCAACATTTGTTGGTGGTCCTTTCCTCATCAGGTCAGGGACATTCAGCTGTCCAGTACCACAAACCATCTTGCTTGAGTGCCGAAATGCTCACTAGCCGGATGCTAAATCCAGACGCTGAAAGTGACCTCTGCACCAGCATCCCCCGTTCAACGGAACCAAAACACGTAGCACGGAGTGCCAGCAATTTCAGGAGACTCTGAAGTGCTCCCTAACTGATTTGGAGTACTGGAGGGTGAATACACCTACCTGTTCCTACCCCCTTACCTGCCGTGGGTTTAAGCGATGAAAGGTGCGTGCCCTATCTCCCCCCTTACCTGATGTGATCAGTGGAGTTTTGGCCAAATATCCTCTTCTGTGCTGTCCTTAGATTTAACAGAGGGTCTTCAAGAACTTTACTTGTATTGCTCTTCAACTTTAAAGTAATCTGAACAAATGTTGGCAAAGCCAACAGTCAGTTTGTGAGAGTTTCAAAGACTTCTAGCCCCCGGAAAAGAGATCAAGTTGGACTTTTGACTAAGCACACTATTGTCCATTTCTTCTAGCAAGTGAAGGACTTCAAATATTAGAACTGTATAGGTATATGGTTGTGTCTTGTGTTTAAACTCCTTTCTTACATACCGATTATTTCTCTAAATTGATTACTACTTAACTTGTTTATTTGAAAAGAAACGTGATGGTGCTCTGCAGCCAGAGCACACCAAAAAGTGCACGTGTATATAATTGCAAGAAAGTGGATTCACTCAAATACTATTAAATTCATAGTGGTCTCAAATAATCCATTCTGTAAGGGATTGAAAACATTCATACATGAGCAATGATAACTTGTTAATGGATGGGACGTCTCACTCATTCAGTGTACCAATACCTGTTTCTCATGAATATTTTATTCAAACCAAGTTCATCAACATATAATCAGTTATTTGAAAGAATTTATATTTTTAAATGAGGCAGCTACAATTGGTTCAATTACCAGAACAAGAACATGTTTCGATACAACACATTGAATTGTCCTCAGGTGGCAGCAATGTATTGGAAGTAACGTATCAATTTAATGCATAATTAACAATGCACAAAGTAAAAAAACAAATAAATCTGCAGCTCATGCAACTCCTATGATGCAATACAGGTTATATATGGCTGTTAATTTTATGATCTGCTAATGTCAAGGAAATTATCTGGCAAAGGTAGTTAAGCTAGCAGTACCTGTGCTTATTTTGCAGTTTGGTAAAGGACTTCTTACCCAACTGTATGTAAATCTGCTCAAACTCACTTCACCTCGTATTTGTGTCCCAACTAGTTTTGTGAATTATCAATTGTCTAGGGCTGAAGGGCAGTGGTGGACATTACCAAATCAGATTTGATGGGATTCAGCTAACTTCCTACAATGGGATGAGGATGGACATTCAGACCAGAGTTTGGAGGGGAGTATATGGAACAGTCACTGGGGACAATACATAGTGGACATATATAGATTGAAAACGAACATTGGACATTGTTATGTGCAGGTAGGGCCAGCTCTGCTCGAGATGTGACCATGAAGGGTGAAGTGCTACAGTGGAGGCAGAGGAAGTGAGGGACAGAAGCAGGTTAGAGGAGAGGGAACATTTTTAGGTCGCAGGCAGATGAGAGGTAGGTTAAGAGTAACTCTGAGGCGAGGAGGTAGGCTTTTAGTTTGGTTTTGAACACATCTTTGTGAACATTTTCTCCAATGTCCAGGGGAAGAGAATTCCATGCAAGTGGAGCAAGAAGAGAAAAAGAGTGGAATGAGTGGAAGCACAGGGAGGGCAAGGAGACACAAGGGTAGTTGAGGAGAGAAAGCAGAGATTACGAGAAGGCTTGTAGACTTGGATACAGTGGTGCCTTACTGTGGATAGTTTTCAGAACCAGGAGAAGAAACTAAAATATGGCTCTGTTTTGCATTAGCCATTCAGCATAGTGATGGTACGAGGACATAGGGGTGAAGTGTGGGAGTTGAAAGAGTCCTGGTAATGAAGTTCATGATCTTGTCGAGAGGACAGAAGGAACAAGTTACTTACCTGTAACTGTTGTTCTCCAGCATGGGTCTGGCATGGATTCACATGCTCATGAATATTCCCCGTCGTCAGGCTGGGAATCCTCGGTAAAGAAAAAACCAGTATCAGTTTCGTTTCTGATCTGTCTTTCGTAGTAATAACCAATCACTGGTCTCTGCGTCATACTGACCACAGCCAATGACTGCCCTCTACCTAAGCACCGCCTCTGGCAGCCATCTTCAGATTTGGAAGCACGTGAAGTGGCAGTATGACCAAGTGAAGAGCCGCAGAGGGGTAGGCGGGAGGGTTCGCATGTGAATCCATGCCAGACCCATGCTGGAGAACAACAGTTACAGGTAAGTAACTTGTTCCTTCTCCAGCATGGGGTCTGGCATGGATTCACATGCTCATGAATAAAGAATACATAGCAGTACACACATGCACAACCACGGGAGGTGGCAAAGGCTCAACATTAAGCATCACATCAACTCAACATTAAGCATCTTACCTCCTCACCAGGCTCACCTCAGGCGAACAGGTTGCGCAGCACTGCTTGGCCGACCCTGGACTCCTCCCTGGAATCCCGGTCGACGCAGTAGAATTTCGTGAAGGTGTGCGTCGACCTCCACGTAGCAGCCCTGCATATGTCCAGCAGGGGCACACCAGATAGGAACGCCGTGGTAGCTGCGATCGCTCTGGTGGAATGGGCTCTCGGACGGCCAGGCAGCGGTCGGTTTGCCAACCGGTGACAGTACATGATACAGCCGGAGAGCCATCTGGAGATGGAAGCCTTCGAGAGAGCCTTCCCCTGATTGACAGGTCCAAAGTTCACAAAGAGTTGTGACGTCTTCCGAAAACCTTTCGTGCGGTCCACGTAGAACTTCAGCGCTCTAGCTACATCCAGCGAGTGCAAAGTCCTCTCAGCCGGCGACGAAGGCGACGGGAAGAACACAGGTAACACCAAGGGTTCGTTGAGATGAAAGTCCGACGGTACCTTGGGCATGAAGGAGGGGTGCGTCCTGAGCACTACCCTCGTGTCGTGGAAAGTCAAGTACGGGGCCTTGCAGGAAAGGGCCTGGATCTCTCCCACTCGTCGTGCGGAGGTGATGGCCACGAGAAAAGCTGTTTTCCACGATAGAAACTTCAACGGGGCCGAGTGCAGAGGCTCGAACGGAGGTCCCATGAGTTTGGTCAGCACCACGTTGAGCTCCCACGCCGGGGCCGGAGCCTTCACCGGCGGGAACGATCTGAACAGTCCCTTCATGAACTCTTTCACCAGACGATGAGACCACAAGGACGTCCGGCCCGTGGTTCTGGTGTATCGGGAGATCGCAGCAAGATGAATCTTGATGGACGCGTGTGCCAGACCAGCTTTGGCCAGCGTCAGCAGGTACGGCAGCACTTGGGGAGCCGTAATCCGTAGAGGGTTAATCTTCTGTGCGTAGCACCAGACAGAGAACCTCTTCCATTTGTGTCCGTAGCATTTAAGAGTCGAGGACGCCCTGGCCTTTGCAAGAACCTCTCTGCAATCGGCCGGTATGTCGTATCCTCCAAACTCTAGCGCTGCAGGAGCCAGGCCTGCAAGTTCAGCGACTTCGGGTCGTGGTGGAGGATGGCGCCTCCTTCCCTGGAGAGTAGATCCGCGTCCGCCGGCAGCTTGATTGGCGGGGACGCCGACAAGTCCAGAAGGTCCGGGAACCATATCTGCCTCGGCCACGCAGGTGCGACGAGGATCATCCTGCACCGTGACCTCTTGAGCTGGTTGACGAGCCGGATTAGCAGAGGCAAGGGAGGGAACGCGTAGAGGAACAGGCCCTCCCAGGGGAACGAGAAAGCATCGCCCATGCTCCTCGTCTGGGGAAACCTGCTGGCGAACCTCCGGCACTTGGTGTTCGTCGCCGTCGCGAACAGGTCGATCTGGGGTGTGCCCCACCGTCGGAAGAGGCGATCCACCAGATCCTGCCGTAGTTCCCACTCGTGGCACGAGCGCAGCTCCCTGCTGAGTGAGTCGGCGATGGTGTTTTTTATCCCTGCCAGATGAAACGGCACCAGAAGAATCCCTTGGGCGACGGCCCAATGCCACAGGTCCTGCGCCTCCTTGGACAGCGCTGGGGACCTGGTTCCGCCCTGTTTCCTGATGTAAAACATGGTGGTGGTGTTGTCGGTGAAGATCCTCACCACCTTGCCCTTGAGGGACGGAAGGAAGGACCTGAGGGCCCAAAACACTGCACGGAGCTCCAGGACGTTGATATGCAGGGACTTCTCCGTCGGGAGCCAGAGTCCCCTTGTGTGCAGATTTTCGGTGTGCGCTCCCCACCCTTCTAGGGAGGCATCCGTGGTCACAGTCACCTGGTGGGCTGGGGTCTGGAAGTCCATGCCCGCCGTCAGATGCGCGCGGGTGCCCCACCACCGTATCGCTCGTCGGAAACTCTCGTCGAGCTTGATCCTTTCCTCGAAGCTGCCCGTCGTCTGGATCCAGCGCGCATCCAGGAACTCTTGCAACGGGCGCATCCGGAGCCTGCACATGGGAATGAGGTAGATGCAGGAAGACATCATCCCGAGGAGGGACTTGATGGACCTCACCTTGGCCGCGTCGGCCACCAACATCCGTTGCACCTTGCCCAAGATGGTCCTGGTCCTCTCCTCCGACGGGGAGGCCAGAAGGGACACTGTGTCGAGCCTCGCTCCCAGAAACAGTGCGACTTGCGCGGGCACCAGGTGGGATTTGGCGTAGTTCACGGAGAATCCCAGGTCCGTGAGGAGTTGGACGGTCCTTGCCGTGTGGACCACGGCGAGCTCCCTCGTCTTGGCGCGGATGAGCCAGTCGTCCAGGTAGGGGTAGACGTGAATCCCCTCGCGGCGCAGCTGCGCCGCCACCGGAGCGAGGCACTTGGTGAAAACCCTGGGTGCCGACCGCAGTCCGAAGGGAAGGGCTTTGAACTGGTAATGACGCCCTTGGACCACGAATCTGAGGAATTTTCGGTGCCCCTTTAGGATGGGAATGTGGAAGTAGGCATCCTCCAAATCCAACGACGATAGGAAGTCTCCTTCCTCCAGCTGACCCAGGACGTGCTGGAGGGTGACCATCCGGAACTTCTGCGCCTTGATGAACTTGTTCAGGCGTCGCAGGTCCAGGATGGGGCGCCATCCTCCCGTCTTCTTCTTCACGAGGAAGTAACGCGAGTAGACTCCGGAGCCCCGAAGCCTCTTTGGGACGAGTTCGATGGCGCCCTTTCTGAGCATCGCCTTTACCTCCAGGTTGAGGGACGTGAAGTTCTTTCCTGGCCACGGGGGGGACGCGCGGGCACCTTCTTTGAAACTCGAGCGCGTGGCCCCGGGCCAGGGCGTCCAGCACCCAACGGTCGGTGGAGATGGACTCCCACACGCTGACGAAGCCCGCCAGCCGGCCTCCCACCGGGGTGCTTCGGTGGGGGCCCGACCCCACGGCCGGTTCAATCCTGCTTGGACGCGGCCTTGCCGCCTTGGCCTCCTTGGCGACGACGGCGGGGGCCGCCAGACTTGCCTCGTCCTCTGTAGGCCTCTTGCGACGACGAGCGGGCCGCTTGACGGTAGGAAGCGAAACCGCCGCCGGAACCTTTGGAGGCGCCCTTGCCTCCGCCGCTCCGAAAGGGCGTCCGCCGTTGCTGCAGTACTCCAAGGGCCCGGGCCGTCTCAGTATCCGCCTTGATGGCCTGAAGGGAATCGTCCACTGTCTTCCCAAACAGGTTGTTCCCGTCGAAGGGCATGTCCAGGACCCTGGTCTGGACGTCCTGCCGAAAGTCCGTAGCCTTGAGCCATCCGCGACGTCGAAGGCAAACGCCGTTGCCCATCTGGCGGAACCCAGTGTCGGCGATGTCAGTCGCCACGGTGATGGCGTGGTCCGAGGCCACCTCACCTTCCTGCAGGATCTCAAGGGCCTCCGCCCTCTTGTCGTCCGGCAGAAAATCCAGCAGGGGAGCTATCTTGTACCAGAGTTCCCTGTCGTAGCGGGCCACGATAGCCAAGGCGTTGGCCGCTTTAATCGTCGTCGCCGCCGACGAGATGACTCTGCGTCCCATGGCATCCAATTTCTTTCCCTCGCCGTCCGGCGGGGAAGTCGACGTGGAGGCCGCACCCCCCCCCGCTTTCTTCCTGGCTGCCGCGGAGACGACGGAGTCCGGGGTAGGCTGCGCCCGGAGGCATAGGGGGGCCGAGTCCGGGACCCGGTACTTTTTCTCGTACCGGTCTCTTTTCGCTGGCGTCGTGGAAGGGTTCTTGAGGAGGGAAAGGCCCTCATCCCAAATGTCGTCCAACAGAGGCACTGCGAGGACCGTCTTCCTCTTGGTCTCGCGCCGTTGGTAAAGGAAGCCTTCCTTTTTCTTCTCCTCAGGGCAGAGTTGGAAAAGCTCGGATGCCCTGGCGATCATTGAGTGGAACGATCCAATCTCGTCGGGCGGAGAAGCCCTGGTGGGAGGCGACGACGGAAAATCCTCGTCGTATGCCTCGTCGTCCGTACCCGTCGCTGCCGTGTCAGTCCCCGTATCATCCCCTCGGGTGGACGGGGAGGAGGGCTGGACGGGGCGCGACGGTTGAAAAGGAGGCGGTGGATGGATCCTTCTTTTCTTGGTAGGGGGAACACCAGAAGGTCCCGGTTCTGGATCCCCCGACGGGAGAGGTTCCTCCGTCGGTAACGGTAGTCTCGTCCTTATCTCGGAGCATAAGGACTGTATAGCCAACAAAATGGCCGCTGAGTTGTCTTGCGGCGCTGGCAGAGGGGAATCCGACGGGCGAGCAGGGGCCCCGTCGGTATCCTCGACGATGTCGTCGTCGTCACCTGCGTCGGGGCCCATTCCGACGGGCTGGTCTTGTTCCACGCCTAGGCCGTGGCTTAAGACCTCGATCAGTTCCTCTTCTGAGGTTGAGGCCGAATCTACGACGACGCCCTGCCCCCCCTTCTTCCCCACGGAGGGTTTCACGGGGGTCCTATCGATGGGCACGAAAGAAGACTCCCTCCGAGGAGGCAGGGAGATTCTGGGCCCCGAGGCCGCCACCACTGGTGCAGCCTCCACAGGCTGGGCCAGGGCCGCCGCGACCGTTTCGATAGAGGGCTTGGTCGAATGGATCAAGGCCTTCACCACCTTAGGTGCGCTCACCGCCTTATCCTTGAGGGAGGGGGCACTGCCACGCTCCTCCTCTGCCTTAGAGCTCGACCGGGGTCTCTCCAGGAGCTTCGCCGGGTGCTCGGCCTTCCTCTTACCCGACCCAGAGCGTTGGCTCGTGGTTGATGGTGCCGGGGAGGGTGCGCCCTGCCTGGCGCCCGTAGAGCCCGACCGTTCGGCGCTCCCGGTGCCAGCGGACTCGCGGTGCTTGGCCTTATGTTGGGCCCCCGTCGCCGGGGCGCCCTCAAAGGTCTTAGAAGACCGCTCAGATTTCTTCTTCTTCTCGCCAGACGGGCTCTTACCCTCCAGCCAGCTGGCGAGACGTTGATGGCGGTCCTTCATGGTCCGTTCCGACATGTTGCCGCAAAACGCACAGTCCTTCTCCACGTGCGTCTTGTCCCCATGAAGGCAGTAAAGGCAGAAAGAGTGTTCGTCCTCCTTGAAGACGTTCTGCAGCTGGCATCCAGGGCAGGCCCTGAACAGCTTTCCGGGCGTCGAGCTTCCCTTCTCCTGGGCCATCTCCGAGACCGGGCCTGAGAAGCTTCTGGAGTCCTCCGAAGTGTAGCTCGACGAAATCTTCACCCTTGAGGGGCACAGATGAATCCGACACGGGTCCCCGTTGATCGGATGTGGGATCGGTGGAGCTTGAGGCTCTTTTGACCGAAAGAATCGAAGTTTTTGTGAAAAAGCGCGAAAAAATAGCACTAACGCTCGAGAGCAATAGCACGAGGATCCCAACACATGAACGTGCGGTAAAAATCTGAAGATGGCTGCCAGAGGCGGTGCTTAGGTAGAGGGCAGTCATTGGCTGTGGTCAGTATGACGCAGAGACCAGTGATTGGTTATTACTACGAAAGACAGATCAGAAACGAAACTGATACTGGTTTTTTCTTTACCGAGGATTCCCAGCCTGACGACGGGGAATATTCATGAGCATGTGAATCCATGCCAGACCCCATGCTGGAGAAAGCATAGTTGGGGAGATCAAACAGGACGGTGGCACTGTAGTCCAGTTTAGAGAAGAGTGGTTAAGAGATGCTTGGCGGTGTTGAAAGGTAGGAGGTACCCGATTTGCCTAATATTTGGAAACCTGAGGTGAGCTGCTGTTCCAGTTTTGGAGATGAAAGTAGAGAAGGTGTGAGACGGGTTAGAAGACACAGGGGCTTCTAGCTGAAGAGTTGGTCAGAGTTTCAGGTGGGAACTGGATAGGCAGAGGAAGAGATATGAGAGCTTTTGGCAGGGAAGCAGAGCGCCTCTGTTTTGGTAGAGTTTAGCATGAGAGAGCGCGAAGCCATCCAATATTTAATTGCAGAGACACAGTGGAAAGCTGGCACGAGAACCCAAAGGAGGAGATTAGTACCCCAACAGCACAGGTGTAGAGTGTAAAGAGGAGTGGGCCCCACGACAGTGCCTTGTGGACCCGCAACAGTTAGGGGGAGTGAGTTGAGAGGTGGTGTTGCTGCAGGAGACAGAATTGGCAAGGTGCAAGGTAGGATTCAATCCAGGCAAGGGCTTGATTGCGAAGAAGAAAGTGTGTATTAAGGAGATCAGAACGATTGACGGTGTCAAAGGCAGCAGACAGGTCAAGGCGAATTATGGTAGAGGATAGGTTGGAGTGCTTGGCAGAGCCAATGAAGTTGGACGCATTCATGAGAGCAGTTTCGGTGGAGTGACAGGAGCGGAACCAGGCTTGTAGAGAGTCTCGAAGGTTGTAGATGTCTAAAATTGGTAAGACTGTTGGACACAACCTTTTACAATACTTTAGAGTAGTGCCATAGGAGAGACACTGGGTGAAGCCGGTAGGTTTGGGTCAGCCCTTTGTTTTTTAAGGAGCCGGAGGACCGTGGCTGTTTTGAAAAAAAGATGTAAAGCAAGCAAAGTCAAAAGACAGGTTAAAAAGTTTAGCGAGGTGAGAGGCCATTAGAGGGGCAATAGGCTTGAATAGCTGAGAAACAAGAGGGTATGAGGGGGTACAAGCGAGGTCAGCCTTCATCAGTAGTGATAGCCCTTTGTCGGTATTAGTGTGGCTGAAGAGAGAGATAGAGGCAGAGGATGATAGTGTAGGCAGAGTGTAAAATGTAGGCGAGAGAGTGAAGGTCAGGGGAGTCTCTAATTCTGGAAATTATTGCAGCAAACTATTCAGCTAGGTCACTAGATGTGAGTGGAATTGGTAAGACTTCGGAGGAGTGAATTTAGGTTTCCCCGTTGTCAGCTAGGATGATTGGATTGTGTCAATAAGTTGCAGGTATTCATGCGAGTGGGTACACCTCCATTAAGCAGCCAACGCATGTCTGCGCGGAGAGAGAGTATGAATAGGGTGACCCATGGTTGAGGATGGTGCGACTTCGGGATGAAAGTAAACAGTGAGAGGTGAATGACTGATAGTTGGGAATGGAAGCTGGAGGGCAGATTTGGTGGAAGAGGCATTGGGTGTAAAGGAGAAGATTGAAAACTGTAGAGAAAGGGGGGAATGGCAGGAAGTTTACATTTCCTTTTAGTATAGGTGAAGTAAGTGGGGAGGAAAGGTCAGATGGTGGAAAGGAAACGGTGGTGGAAACAATTGAGTGATCAGATATGGTGTGACAGTATTCTAGAGGAGCAGACGAGTGTATCACTGATCGGCACCACCAGCTACCCCCACATCCATCATACTGGATGAAAGAAAGGAAGACACTGCATGACACCAGGTATCATCCCAATACTGCACTGAGTGTACGAGAGATGAACAAGTTACTTTCTTACCTGGTAATGTTCTTTCGATGGGATGGTCCGACGACGTATTCCATATCTATGACAGGTAATGTCCACAGCTGTGCTGCTTCAGAAAATCTTCGGCGTCTGCATCCTGCGTCGATGACGTCGATGCGCCGTCCCCGAGGAATTCCTCTGATGGCCAACGTCACCCGATGTGATAAGTAGGACGCACGACGCCCATAGCCTCAGTTGTAGTTTTTTCCCCCAGAACGTGTGCCACCAGTTTTCTGCCAGTCAGACACACAAGGCCTTGAGGAACGCAAGCTGCAATCGCAAAAGAAATTCTGCAGCGGGGAAGGTAGGGAGGGAGCGATATGGAATATTCCGTTGGACCATTCCATCGAAAGAAAGTTACCAGGTAAGAAAGTAACTTGTTCTTCGAGGGGATTGGGTCCTTCGACGTATTCCATATCTATGACAGACTCCCAAAGCAGTACCAAGCAAGGAGGTGGGAAAATAATTTAGAACACAAATTTAGCATGCCCAATCAAATTGCGGAATAAAGGACTGCCTTGCCAAAGGCCAGATCCTGCCCTCGGATGGAATAGAGGGAGTAGTGCCGTACAAAAGTATGTACTGAAGCCCAGGTGGCTGCATCACAGATGTGACGAATAGGAACACCACTCTGCAGGGCAGTAGACGCAGCCACTCCCCTGGTAGAATGGGCCCGCAAGCCAGCCGGAGGGTCCTTACCCGCCAAGCGGTAACACTCGGAGATAGCTAAAATAATCCAACGAGACAGTCTGTTTCGTCACAGCTTGTCCCAAACGCTTTCCAGCGCAACCAATGAAAAGTTGATCGTCGACTCTGACCCGGGACATGCGCGAAATATAAAAGCTCAACGCTCTCCTAGGATCAAGCCTATGGAGCCTCTCCTCTTCCTTACCAGGATGTAGAGGAGGGTAGAAGACCGGAAGAACGACATTCTGGCTCAAATGAAATTCCGAAACCACCTTCGGAAGAAAAGAAGGTCAAACTCTAAGGACAACCCTGTCCTTATGAAACACAGTGAAGGGTGGCTTAACTGAAAGTGCCTGTAACTCACTCACTCTGCGAGCGGAAGTAACACAGTTTTCAGAGTTAACAGTCTCAAAGGGCAAGAATGTAAAGGCTCAAACGGAGCACCCATAAGAAACTTAAGAACAAGGTTCAAATCCCAACCGGGCACCAGAAAAGGTGACGGAGGGAACACATTAGTGAGCCCTTTCAAAAACTGAGAAATTAAAGGTATCTTAAAATAGGAACATTCTTCAGATGAGCGCGTAAATATGGACAGCGCCGCCAGGTAACCTTAAATGGTCCCCACTTGCAAGCCCCTGTGGGCCAAGGAAAGCAAAAAAGACAGAACCATGGGAATGACACATTCAAAAGTATCCACATTCTTAAGTCTGCAACAGTCGCAGAAATTTCTCCAACGGCGACGGTACAGAGACTTTGTTGCCGGCCGCCTGGCCATAAGCAACACCTCCATCACGTCTTCAGGGAGGATCCAATCCTTATACCTCAACCTTTCAGAAGCCAAGCGTGAAGGTTGAGGGATCTGACCTCTGGATGGGGAACCTGACCCCCCTCCCGTGAGAGCAGATCGTCTCGGTAGGGAAGACGACGTGGAGGGCAGAAGGATAAGTCGAGAAGGTCCGGGTACCACGTCTTCCGGGCCCACGCCTGAGCAATGAGGATCATCGGGGAACCGAACCTCCGTAACCTCCGCAGTACTTGCGGGATGACGGGGACTGGAGGAAACGCGTACAGCAGTGGGAATGATCACTCCACCACGAACGCGTCTCCTAAGGCTCCTTTTGGAGAAAATTCCCGCAAGCAGAACCTTTCGCATTTCCGGTTGACACTGGAGGCGAAGAGATCCACTTGAGGGGTCCCCCAAAGGGCAAAGATCTCCAGGAGAATCTCCTGAGCCAGCTCCCACTCTTGAGAGATTGTGCTTTGCCTGCTCAGAGCGTCCGCCGTCTCGTTGTCGTCTCCGGCCAGATGAACAGCCGAGATCGAAACTTTCTGCTGGATGGCCCAGAACTCGAGCTGCATCGCCTCCATGCACAGATGAAGTTACCCTGCCCACCCCCCCCTTTTTGTTGAGGTAGTGCATGGCCACCGTGTTGTCTGTGAGAATCAGGACACTCTTTCCTCGCACAGTCGGCAGAAAAGCCTTCAGGGCAAGCCTGACGGCCCTCAGCTCCAACAGATTGATATGGAGTCTGGACTCCGACGGAGACCAACGACCGCTGACTGAAAACACTGCCCCAGGGATGTGTCGAGCACTGCTCCGATGTACTGGAGCCGCTGCGTCGGTGTCAAATGGGACTTCTTTAAATTGAGGGAGAAGCCCAGCTTTTGGAGGGAGTGGCAGGTGACGGACAGATGATCCAGGACTTGCTTGGGAGACCGCCCCCTGATCAACCAATCGACCAGGCAGGGGTAGACGTGAATCCCCCCCTTTCCTGAGATGCGCTGCCACCACCACCATGAGCTTGGTGAAAACCCTCGCGGCGGAGGTCAATCCGAACGGCAGGACCCGAAACTGAAAGTGTGAGTCGCCAACCACGAACCTCAGGTACTTCTTGTGCTTGGGATGGATCGGCACATGGAATTAAGCGTCCTTGAGGTCGAGAGACACCAAACAGTCCTGAAGTTGAAGGGCCTGGAGGACTTGAGAGTCACCATCTTGAACTTGTCCTTCCTGAGGAGTTTGTTCAAACCACGCAAGTCCATGATGGGTCTCAATCCCCCGTCTTTCTTCGAAATCAAAAAATAAGGGGAATACCATCCCTTCTTCCTCTCCGCTACAGGCACCAGTTCTATGGCGCCTTTCTCCAGCAGGGCTTGAATTTCCTGCGCAAGGAGCGGACCCGGACTCTTCAAAGAGAGGTTCCCAGGTGTATTGTCGTGAGACCTCTGCCGAAAAGGAAGACAGTAGCCGCGGGTTATGATCTCCAGAACCCATACATCTGAAGTAATGGCGCGCCACTCTAAAAGATGCTGCACCAGCCTTCCCCCCAACCGGCGAACCATGGGACCTGGCCTCATGACTGAGTGGTAGTGGCTGCGGCGTTGCCTGAGGGCAACGAGGCAACTGCCCGAGCGGCCTTGGCACCTTGAGTACCCTTGTTTCCACCTCTGGCACTCTTACGGTGGCCTCTTTGACTGCCAGCTCCTCTCGCTTTACTGAAGGACGAGTAATAGCGAAAGGAACCTCCCCTCCATTGCTGTCCCCTAGGACGAAAAGGCGGAGGTTGTCGAACTGCAGCGCCCAAGGACTTCGCTGCAGCTTTGGAGGTCTGCAACCTCTCAAGGCTCTCGTCAGCCTTGCTCCCAAAAAGATGTTCACCGTCAAAGGGCATGTTGAGGAGCCGGGACTGCACATCAGGAGCGAACCCAGACTTCCGCAACCACGCAAACCTGCGTAGTACGGTGCTCGCCGGCATGGACCGGCTGACACAATCTGCCATGTCCAAACCCGACTGAACGGCCTCACACATGGCATCCTTGCCACCCTGAACCATAGCAAGGAAACCATCCTGTTCGTCCCCTTCGAGAATACGTTCAGCCGCTAATGCAACACAGTTCCACAGAGTGTGTGTGAAACGAGACAAGGCACATATGGAGTTGGCCGCCTGAACGCCATACCCCCTGAAGAAAACACTTCGTCCAACAGCCGTCAAAGTTTGTCGTCCCTATCCGGAGGTATGGTAGGATACGACGCCTGCTTTGCCGGGGCCGTAGCCGCCTGCACCACCAAAAACTCTGGAGTGGGGTGCCGGGACAAGTAGCAGGGGTCGCTACTGGCCGGACGGTATTTTCGCGACAAAGACTTGCCCACTGCCAGGAGACTCTCCGGAGCAGTCCAAGACGCCGCCACCCTTCTCTGCAGAGCCATATGAAACGGCAATGCTGGGTCAGTGGGGGGACCAAGATCAAGGATGTCCGTGAGATCATCCTGAACGAACTCCCCTGGGGGAGCGGACCAACACAAGTACTCGGTGACCCGAGACATAAGGCGCCTATATAAAGAATCGGCATGAGTACCAGGCTCTGGCCTACAAAACTCCACCTCCGGAGAGGTGTCCAGTCCACTGGCATCATGCAGTGACTGCCTCAGGTCATCAAACTGGCTATGGCCCGAGATAAGCTCATCTGGTACCGTGACCGGAACCAAGCCGTCATCAGAGCCTTCATCACCTTCTGAAATGTACTACAGGCGGTGAGAGGAAGACACCTGGGGACCAAAGCTGTGCCTGACCTTAGCCAGAGCCTTTCTAGGGGCTAGCCCCGTGTCACGGGGCCCCTCCAACACCACCGCCTCAAAAGGTGTCTAGGGCGCAAGCGAATCGGCGTCGACGTCAGCAGCGCCGCCAGCATCGACGCAGGCCTTGAAGCCGGAGCTCCGAACGTGTCTCTCGATGACCTAGGCGCCGACAGCGTCCACGACCCCCTCGCAGGCAGAGCCTCTAGAGAAATCGTTGATGTAAGAAGATTCGATTCAACACTACAGCTAAGTCAATGCCTAGTCTGGGATACTGAATGGAAACCCTTATTGATATATCTTTATGTCCAGTTCATGAGTTCTGGATGACTACCCCTATATAACACCCCTCTCTTAGAATCCCCCTGACCCCACTGAGCCAAGAAGTAGTTCTGTTTTGCAAGTTTTAAAAGGTTTATTTGAGAATTTAAACAATATATATATATCACACTTTATAATAAATTAATATCTGATCGTACACTTAGACATTTGATGTTGATCAACAATGGGTAATCTGGCACTAGCACACTTCTTTACAATCAATGCGGAGTTGGTGTAGGATGGATAAAGTAGCAAAAATACTTTTATGATTTCAAGGGAAATGCAATGAGGAATAAAATGCAGGACAGAAATACTTGATATGATTTTAGCAAAAGATAAAATAATCACTTTTTCTCTGGCAATTCCCCCCCCCCCTTCCCTATGCAATGTAAGAAATGGAAGGAGATGGAAGTAACACACAGTTCTTAGGAATGCAATCAAATATAATTCAGTTCACCCCAGCAAGCTTAGAGAAAACCGGTATGAGTTTTAAAACACAGGCCCAAAATGCTTTTTAAATGTGATGGCAATGGATGAAAAATATGCTGAAAATGCTTTTAATTCCCTTTAGGAGGTTCAGGGTGAGTGGGAGATGCGTGTTGGTATTAGTTCAGGCTCACTTTAGCAATGCTCTATGAGTTATTACCAGGTTGCAAACGGATTTTAACAAAAGAAAGAATGGAGCTGCCATCTTGACAAGTGGAGAAATTGAGCCAAAATCGCAAATCGCGGTAAATTTCGCGAGTGTGTGTCTCGCGATTGCGGGAAGAGTATAGGGAAGTTGGTTCTAGGTTCGTTGCAAAGCCTAGATTCTAAGCTTTCAGATGAAAGTTAAACCGAGTTCGTAGCCCAAACGGTTCCGGAGATACGGACGATTAAATAAAGGTAGTTTTTTTGATTTTAAGTAAACTCAAAATGACAGGTGACAGCTTTGCAGCTGCAGAATTGACAAATGACAAGTGGTGCAGCTTTACAAAATAACAAGTGACAACTTCTAGGAGGCAGTTCTGGTTAGATTAAAATAGTTTGGATTAGATTATTTTAACTAAGAGATTGGTCCTGCACAGTTCTGCTAGGTACTCGCCATATATTTTTGAAATGGGCCTCGCCACGGATCTGGTCAGGTTTTGGACTGGACTCCGGTTCTGGTCTCGGCACTTCACACTGATCTGGGTCAGCTCTGCTCTGCTGGTCTAGCCTCTCTGGATTCTGGATGTAACACTGCTTTCTGGGTACTGCTACAGGTTCTGGAGATTGATGGATTTGAAGTCTGTATCTCTGGATGTGAAGTCGTCGGTCAGCATGCTCCGCAGCAAATGGAATTGAATGTCTCTACCTGTCCCAGCAGTCTCTTTTTATGTGTTTTGGAAAGTGAGTGTGTGCGTTGGTCATAACTAAACCTGCCCCTCTCACTTGTCATTGGCCCAGTTCTCCCCTCTCCCATGATTGGGAGAAGGACATGTGAGTCAGAGTGATGCTGTAGGTTTTATGGGTCAGAAGATCCTCCCCTGGTCAGTTTGGCCACAAATCTATATTTGACCTAAAGACACATTTCATAGATACACAGTTGTTTGAAATTACATGCACCCATCACGTATCACATGAGGTATACTCTGTTCAAACTCTGATGTTTCTATGAGCTTGCATCCAGAAATGGCAACATTTTGCGTTTAACTGGTTTTACAATATTGGTTTTTCATTAAAAATTATACACATATACACAGCCTGTCCATACATACTCCAGTAAATTCCCATGTCTCTAGCCTAAACACAGAGTCTGCAGTATCAATAAATGGCAGGGTTTTGCCCCAGAACATCACACAAATTGAAGTTTGGGCTTGAATTGTAGGCAAAGTTTCCATTTTAAGGAACTCAGAAAGTTGTGCATTCCTGTCATTTATAGTGCCAATAAGTTATCAGTGTTTCTGTAAAATATATATTTTGCTTTCAATTCAGTTCTCAGAGTGTTGGAGTCCGCCTCCAAGACTTGGGTGGGTCAGTGATCACATGTGTCTCCTGGCCGGCAGGTCTTTATTGACAGGAAACAGTCAAAATCAACATATTCTATTCAAGTGCAAGAGCC
Source organism: Ambystoma mexicanum (assembly GCF_040938575.1). Taxonomy (NCBI): domain Eukaryota; kingdom Metazoa; phylum Chordata; class Amphibia; order Caudata; family Ambystomatidae; genus Ambystoma; species Ambystoma mexicanum. The sequence continues at coordinate 275,916,500 of NC_090927.1, read as the reverse complement.
TATTGTGTGGTCTCCAGGAGGCTGCCAGCCAGTCTGCCTTCTATCAATCAAGAGGTCATGTGAGATTCTAACTCCTGGTGTGAATCTCTGGAGGTGAGAGGTTTCCCAGCCTTTTGGCCTGTTAATCAAATCAGATTGTCTTCTAGGAACAGCATGTGGTTAAGATTTTAATTAACTCCCAGCCTTTGATGTAAAGGCCTCTCCTGCAACTCCTGACATGCAGTTTCCCTGTCAAAGTTTAGACCGCTAGTGCCGCCTTGAGGTATTTATCGGTACTGCGTCCATTTTTTGGATCAGTCTTGAATGAATGCATTCCAAACAAGAGATTTTACATGGAAGTATATTATCCAGATTCAGCACATGTTACTGGTGTGGTTCTGCAGTAAAATAATTTTGTGCCCGTTGAAGGAATGAATTCCCAATAGTTGTGGGTTGCTTTTGGAAATCAGCATTGCCCCTTTTGCAATGGTTTCAGGCTACTGTGTGGGTAGCCCAATGGTGGTTTTAGGCAGTGCCCTCCTGTGCTCACAACATAGGCAAAAATGGGTGGCAGCCTATTCTTCATGCATTTCCCTGTGCATTTTCTGGGAAGTTCTGGCCATCATGATGTTTTCCATGCCAGTACTGCACAGTTTTCCTATTCTGGCGTACATGTGGGCTTTTTGGCCATCTTGGATTTTCTAAGCCCACAGCACCAAATGTTGCAGCATGATAGCTCAAACGTGGGTCAGGACACCCAACATTGACGACCTCCGCGCCACAGGTGTCGACGTCTTCTTCGAAGACGGCACAGGATCACGCGGTCTCGAGCGCGTCGAGGACCAGGACCTAGAACGGCATGGCGAGAACGGCTACCCTTGTCTGAGCGGGACCTCTCCCGCGAGCCGTGCCGACCACCTGAGCCCCAAGGCGTATGAGCGGTGTCTCTCGACCGGTGCCGACCGACCCTAGTCGGAGGCGCGGACGGACCGGTGCCCTGCGATTCAAGAATCGCTAGCATCTGCTTCCCGAAGGAAGCCCATTCCTCCGGTGTCGCTTGCATGGAGGGATAAGCGACCCGCCGACGGGTGGAGTCCTCGGAAGAGGACGGGGAAGGCGACCATTCCGTCGCTTCCGGGAATGCCTCGAAGAGGCGGAGGAGTGGCGAAACCGACTCCTAGAAGGAGTCCCACTGGACTTCTGACGATGACGCGGAGAGTCGCCTCTCGAGTCATCCGTCGAAAGCCCCGCAGACCTCGACTTCCGGGGCTTAGACACCCAACCTACCAACAGCTTCTTCTTGCGTTCCCGCAAGGCCTTTGCCGTGAGCGACTGGCAGTCGACACAGTCGTCCGTATCGTGGGCCTCCCCGAGGCACCAGAAGCAGGCGTTGTGCGAGTCCGTGAGCGACATCATGGACCCACAGTTCCCGCATCTCTTAAAGCCCGGACGCGGGGTTGAAGACGAAGTAGACCTCGCCACAAACAGTTCTTCACAAAAAACCGAACAGGTTCAACGAACCGAGAAGAAAACAGCAAACTCCAAAGAGTCGAGGTGAAAGAGATTCACGAAGCGAACACGTTCGCGGAAAAAAACAGAACTGAGGCTATGGGCGTTGTGTGTCCTACTTATCACATCGGGTGACGTCGGCCGTCTGAGGAGGTCCTCGGGGACGGCGCATTGACGTCATCGACGCAGGACGCAGCACTGAAGATTTTCGAAAGCAGCACAGCTGTGGACATTACCCGTCAGATATGGAATACGTTGGAGGACCCAATCCCCTCGAAGTTATGCACTCAAATAACCATACCAAATGTACACTCGCATTGAAGTGGTAGCAGGAGACTTGCAGGTAACACTGAATATCTAAGAACTGTAAAGAAGATCTGATCGGTGCAAAATGATGTCATAAGAAGCTACGATAAACCAAAACGATATAAGAATACTTAAATTAATATATCATTGAAGAAACAAAGTAACATGTACACAAGTAAGCAGAAATCACATATACAAAGATAAGTAACCAGATGAGTAATAAATGTATATACGCAGAAATGAGAGGTAGAAGAAACATATAGAAGCGTATTGCAGAAGAAAACATGACATGGATAGAGCGCCCATGTTGGAAAAATGGACGCCAGCTCTAAAGGATAGTAAGCAAACAGCTGGAAGGAAAGAGACCAGAGATGAAGACCCGACAGCAGCTGGAAATACAAATTTGTGCATGAAAAAGGTATAGCTGCTGGCCAGAGATCAAGGATGCCACAGCGAAAGGGTACTGAAAGGTACAAAGGGAGTTGCCAAGGATAAGCGATATACACAGGACATATTTCTCTTAGATCAAGTAAATGAGCGAACATTTATGAGTGCCAAGCATGATCAATTTAAACTGCAGAAAAGCTTATGGGAGAGGGAGCAACAAAGTCTCCAGAGGCCGAAGAGGGTAATGAAACCTGAAATAACCAAATCAAATAGCACTAAGTAAAAGGCAAAATTGAGAAAATCGTGGTCTCTTCACATGTGATGCAAGATCAGAATAACCAGGCCTATTCATAATCCATGACCGAAGATAACTATGTACCCCAACTCCCTTTAAAATCTCAGAGAAGAGAACATCCAGCGAGGTCAAGTACAAAGAGAACGCCATGGCTGAAGGCTTAGCTGATGAGATTGGAGAACTAATTGGACAAGTGGGAAGTGGTCCGACGTTCTCTGCACCCGTGTTTCGTTTTGCTTAAGTGCTGCTAGTGAGCTGAGAGCCCAAGGTTGAGAGTGTGTGCCAACCCATCATGAAGGCCTATGTGACGATGAGTATACAATGTTGCATAGTTCAATCCACTATTGTTATGTTGCTATAATCTGTATTATAAGTAATTAGAGGGACGTTTGAGGTTTGCCCGCCAGACAAGGGGCAGCCAATAAAGTCACTAACCTGTTCTACAAGTAGATATGTCCGCCCCCCCCTAACAATTTCCAGATAGTTTTTATTATTTGCCACGTAGCATGACGTCATAGCCGACACACATTGGGGTATACAAGGAACAAGTTACTTACCTGTAACTGTTCTCCAGCATGGGTCTGGCATGGATTCACATGCTCATGAATACAAGAATACAAGAATATATAGCAGTACACACATGCACAACCACGGGAGGTGGCAAGGCTCAACATTAAGCATTTCATCAACTCAACATTAAGCATCTCTTACCTCCTCACCAGGCCCACCTTCAGGCGAACAGGTTGCGCAGCACTGCCTGGCCGACCCTGGACTCCTCCCTGGAATCCCAGTCGACGCAGTAGAATCTCGAGAAGGTGTGCGTCGACCTCCACGTATCAGCCCTGCAGATGTCCAGCAGGGGCACACCAGACAGGAACGCTGTGGAAGCAGCGATCGCTTTGGTCGAATGGCTCTCGAACGGCCGGGCAACGGTCAGTTTGCCAAACGGTGACAGTGCATGATGCAGCCGGAGAGCCATCTGGAAATGGAAGCCTTTGAGAGGGCTTTCCCTTATTCACAGGTCCAAAATTCACAAACAGTTGTGATGTCTTCGGAAGGCTCTTCATGCGGTCCACGTAGAACTTCAGCGCTCTAGCTAATTCCAGCGAGTGCAAAGTCCTCTCGGCCGGCGACCAAGGAGACGGGAAGAAAACAGGTAACACCAAGGGCTCGTTGAGATGGAAGTCCGACGGCACCGTGGGCATGATGGAGGGGTGCGTCCTCAGCACCACCCTCAACTCGTGGAATGTCAGGTATGGAGGCTTGCAGGAGAGGGCCTGGATCTCTCTCACTCGTCGTGCGGAGGTGATGGCCACAAATAACGCTGTTTTCCACGACAGGAACTTCCGAATGAAGCAACTCGAATGGCGGCCCCATGAGCCTGGTCAGCACCACGTTGAGCTCCCACGCCGGGGCCGGAGCCTTCACGGGCGGGAACGGTGGGAACAGTCCCTTCATTAACTCCTTCACCAGGCGATGGCACCACAGGGATGAGCGCCCCAGAGTTCTGGTGTAGCGGGAGATAGCCGCCAGATGGATCTTGATGGAGGCATGAGCCAGCCCCACCTTGGCCATCGACAGCAAGTACGGCAGCACTTGAGGGGCCGTAATCCGCAGAGGGTTAATCTTTTGTGCACGGCGCCAGACAGAGAACCTCTTCCATTTGTGATCATAGCACTTGAGGGCCGAGGCCACCCTGGCCTTTGCAAGCACCCCCTTGCAGGATATCATACCCTCCAAATTCTAATGCTGCAGGAGCCAGGCCTGCAAGTTCAGCGACTCCGGGTCGTGGTGGAGGATGGCGCCTCCTTCTCTGGCGAGAAGATCCGATCTGTCGGCAATTTCACTGGGGGGGAGAAGGGGGAGGACGCTGACATGTCCAGAAGGTCCGGAAACCAGATCTTTCTCGGCCACGCCGGTGCGACGAGGATCATCCTGCACCGGGAACGTCTGAGTTGAAGCAGCAACGGTGGGAACGCATACAGGAACAGGCCGTCCCAGGGGAATGAGAAGGCATCGCCCATGCTCCCCGGCTGGGGAAATCTGCTGGTGAATCTACGGCACTTGGCGTTCGCCGCCGTCGCAAATAGGTCGATCTGGGGATTGCCCCATCGTCGGAACAGGAGGTCCACTTGATCCTGCCTCAGCTCCCTGCTGAGTGAGTCACCAATGGTGTTCTTTATTCCTGCCAGATGGAAGGGTACCAGGAACATCCCTGCCACATATCCTGGGCTTCCTTGGATAGGGCTGGGGATCTGGTGCCTCCCTGCTTCTGGATGTACAACAGCATGGTGGTGTTGTCGGTGAAGATCCTTACCACCTTGCCCTTGAGGGACGGAAGAAAGGACCCGAGGGCCCAGAACACGGCTCGGAGCTCCAGAACGTTGATGTGTAGTGACCTCTCCTCCGGGAGCCAAAGGCCTCTTGCGTGGAGATCTCCGATGTGCGCTCCCCATCCCTCTAGGGAGGCGTCCATCATCACCATCTCCTTATGCGCCGGGTCTGCAAGTCTATGCCCGCCGCCAGATGCGCACGGGTGCCCCACCACCGGAAACTTGGCGGAAAGTCTCGTTGAGCGAGATCCTGTCTTCGAAGTTGCCCGCCGCTTGCATCCAATGGACGTCGAGGAAAACCTGCAGGTGTCGCATCAGCAGTCTGCACAGGCGCACGAGGTAGATGCAGGAGGACATCATGCCGAGCAGGGACTTGATGGACCTCACCCTGGCCACCTTCATGGTCGACAGCCGTTGTACCTTGCCCAGGATTGCCTTCGTCCTTTCCTCCGACAGAGAAGCCAAACGTACCACTGTGTCGAGTCTGGCTCACAGGAACAGGGCGACTTGCGACTGTACCAAATGGGATTTCGCGAAGTTGATCGAGAATCCCAGATCCGTGAGCAGTTGGAAGGTCTTCGCTGTGTGGTCGCAGGCGAGTTCTCTTGACTTTGCTCGGATGAGTCAATCATCCAGGTAGTGGTAGACGTGGATCCCCTGCAGGCTCAGCCGCGCCGCCACTGGTGCCAAGCACTTGATGAACACCCTGGGCGCCGACTTTAATCCGAAGGGAAGGGCCTTGAACTGGTAGTGGCGCCCTTGAACCACGAAATGCAGGAACCTTCGATGTCCTTTTAGAATGGGGATGTGAAAGTAGGCATCCTCCAAGTCCAGCGACGATAGGAAGTAGCCTTCCTCCAGCTGCCCCAGCACGTGCTGGAGGGTAACCATCCTGAACTTCTGGGACTTGATGTACTTGTTTAGACGACAAAGGTCCAGGATGGGTCACCAACTGCCGGTCTTCTTTCTTACGAGGAAGTAACACGAGTACACTCTGGAGCCCCGGAGCCTCTTTGGGACGAGCTTGATGGCTCCTTTCTTCAGCATCGCCCGCGCTTCCAGCAGCAGTTGAGGGACGTGGTTTTCCTTCCTGGCCACGGGTGGAATGCAGGGACACTTTAGAAATTCTAGAGTGTGCCCGCGGGCCAGGGCATCCAGCACCCAACAGTCGGTGGAGATGGACTCCCACACGGTGACGAATTTCGCCAGCCGGCCTCCCACCAGGGTGCTCAGGTGGGGGCCCGACGCTACGGCCGGTTCAGTCCTGCTTGGACTCAGCCTTGCCGCCGATGACGAGATCCTCCTGTCTTGCCGCGTCCTCTGCATGCCTCCTGCGACGAGGAGCGGGCCGCCTGGTGGTATGCCGAGGAGGTGCCGCCAAATTCTTTGGAGGCACCTTGCTTGCCTCGGGAGTTCCGAAAGGGCGGCCGTTGCTTTCAAAGAACACCCAAGGCCCGAGCCGTCTGTGTCCGCCTTGATGGCCTGCAGTGACTCATCCACTGTCTTACCAAACAGGTTGTTTCCGTCGAAGGACATGTCCAGAACTCTGGTCTGTACGTCTTGGCGGAAATCGGTTGCCTTGAGCCAGCCGCGCCGATGAAGGCAAACGCTGTTGCCCAACCGGTGTCAGCAATGTCCGTGGCCACCGTTATGGCGTGGTCCGACGCCGCCTCGCCTTCATGTAGGATCTCCAGGGCCTCAGCCCTCTTGTCGTCCGGGAGGAAGTCCAGCAGGGGAGCAATCTTAAACCACAGCTCCCTGTCGTAGCGTGCCACAATCGCGAGGGCGTTGGCCGCTTTAATAGACGTCGCCGCCGACATGACCCGCCGTCCAGTTTCTTCCCCTCGCCGTCCGGCGGGGATGTTGAAGTTGAAGTCGTCACCCCCGCCGTCGTCTTGGCCGCCGCGGAGACGACCGAATCCGACCGAATCCGGGGACGGCTGTGCCCTAAGGCACATGGGGGCGGAGTCCGGGACCCGGTACTTCTCATACCGGTCCCTCTTAGTAGGAGCCATGGACGGGTTCTTCAGGAGCGTCAGCCCCTCGTCCCGTATGTCGTCCAGCAGAGGAACTGAGAGGACCGTCTTCCTCTTGGCCTCACGCCGTTGGTAGAGGAACCCTTCTTTCTTCTGTTCTTCGGGGCAGAGCTGGAAAAGATTGGATGCCCTGGCAATCATGGCGTGGAAGGAGCCAATTACGTCGGGCGTGGAGGGCCAAGCGGGTGGTGATGGAGGGTCCATTCCTTCGTCACCACTGTCGTCGTCATCCGATCCCGTCGTAGCCGTCTCCATTCCCGTATCATCCCTCGGTCCCAGGGAGGGGGATGACGGCTGTGAAGGCCGTGAAGGCTGGAAGGGAGGGGGTGGATGAATTCTTCTCAGTTTGCTTGGAGGGCTTTCCGACGGTCCGGGCTCCGCCGGGTCATCCGCGCAACCTTGTCCTTATCTCCGTACACAAGGCCTGAATCGCCATCAAGATTGCTCCCGAGTTGTCTTGTGGCATAGGCACCGGCTGCGACGGGAGCGACGGTTGGGCAGTAGAATCCTGTCCCCTCCACGGCTCCTCGTCGGCACCGCCGTCGCTTTCTTCGTCCGCCTCGTCGGGATCCCTCCCGTGGGACCGGACCTCCTCGAGCTTCTTGTTCAGGATCTTTGCAACGCCAGCCAGCTCCTCTTTAGAGGCAGTATCTGTGTCTGTAATGGCCACACCCCCCCCCCCATCTTTTTCCGCCCGGGGTTTCACGGGGGTCTTATCGATGGGCTGAAAAGAGGATTCCCTCCGCGGTGGCAGGGAAACTCTAGGCCCCAAGGTCACCTCCACTGGGGTAGCCTCTGCAGGGGCTGCCAGGGCCGCCATCACTCCTTCGTGAATCAGGGCCTTCACGACCTTGGGGGGAGGGTCACCGCCTCGCTCCCCCCTCGGCTGTCTCTGTCGGGATCGACTGGACTTCTCCCGAAGTTTACCCAGGTTCTCCGATTTCCTCTTACCCGAGCAAGAGGGTTGGCTCGTGGTTGATGGCGTCGGTGAAAGTGCGCCCTGCCTGGCAGCCAAGGAGCCCAACCAATCAGCGCTCCCGGTGCCCGCGGACTAGCGGTTCTTTGCCTTTTGTTGGGCCCCCGTCACCGGAGCGCCCTCAAAGGTCTTAGAAGACCACTCGGACTACTTCTCACCTGCTGGGCTCTTTCCTTCCAGCCAGTTGGTGAGTCGGATCTGACGATCCCTCATAGTCCGTTCCGACATGTTCTTGCAAAACGCACAGTTCTTCTCCACGTGCGTTTTGTCTTCGTGAAGGCAGTAGAGGCATCTGGAATGCTCATCCTCCTTGAAGACATTCTGTAGTCCGCATTCCAGGGCAGTTCCTGAACAGCTTGGATCCAGGCGTCGAGCTTCCTTTGTCCTGGTCCATGTCCACGCGGGGTAGGCCTCAAAGATCTTCCAGAATCCTCCAAGAAGCGAAACCTCGACGAAAACTTTGCCCTTGAGGGCCGTAGAAAATTCCGAAACGGGTCCCCGTTGATCGGAAGTAGAAACGGTGGAGCTTGAGGCTCAAATGACCGAAAAAATGAGGTTAAACTCTTTCAAAAATCACAAAACGCAGTAAAAGCTTGAGATCTATAATAGCACGAGGACTCCCAACACTTGAACATGCAGTAAAAATCTGAAGATGGCTGTCAGAGGAGGGGATTAGGCAGAGGGCAGTCATTGGCTGGGGGCAGTATGACCCAGAGACCAGTGATTGGTTATTAGGAGAAAGACAGTTCAGAAACGAAACTGATTTTTTCTTTACCCAGGATTCCCAGCCTGACGACGGGGAATATTCATGAGCATGTGAATCCATGCCAGACCCCATGCTGGAGAACCATTGTATACCTGTAATGTGATGGAGTGCGTGAATTACAATTTGTTGTTCACCAGATTGCCCTACTTTAGTGACTTGATAATAACATAGTACTTTGTCATATTCTTTGAGGTTGTCCGTTTATTGGGTCCAAGATTGTTTATTATGGTAATCCCATTCTGCACATAGCTATGCCCAAAAAGTGCTACATCAAATTTGGTAGTGGTGTGGATGATTAAAGATCCAGACCCTGGGATTCTCGATGGCTTCCACCATTTGCCAGAAGATCACAGCGTTTCCTGCAGAGAGTGGCGTTCAAACATTTGTGACCACAGTTGGTTGGCAAGGGCCCCTTTGAAGTAATTCCTGTCCGGTCTCTGCATGCTCCCCGTGGACTCAATGTGAACTGGTTGATTGGGGGAAGAGTAGATAGCGAAGGCCTCGAGCTGACCAACGGATGCAAGTAGAAACCTCGAAAGTGGCAAAGAAAGCATGAAGGGGTCATATTGCATGCATATCGCAGAGGAACATAAAAGGATTTGTTAGGGAGAAGATGTTTACCTCAATACCTGTCCTAAAGGAGGGAGAAGGGACCCTACCACACTTCGGAACAGTACTGTTTAAAGGATTCCTGTAGTTACAGCCAAGGAAGGGGGCGCAACACTCCTAAATTGAGTAAAATAGAGATGAGATACGTCTATCAGGGAGATGAAGTAAGACGATGGTAGAAAAAGTGCGCACACATGTAATGGGGGATTTTGAAAAATATTGTAAAAAATAAACAATTATGTGTTTTATATCGATAGTGATAAAATCGGTTGAAAGTTTAAAAATTATAAGAACGATGGCAATAAGATTTGATAAATTATTAGGCCCTAGCAAGTGATTGGTGCCAACCAAATCTAGGAGGGCTAACATGTCTGAACATATAGGATAAAAATCAGATAAACTAATCCAAATAATAAGTAGGATAACACGAATTGATTTAAATTATAAACACAGATAAACAAGGATGCTGTTGTATGAATTTGTAAATTGAAGTATAGTACCACACGGTTGCTCGTATTAAGTTGAGGTTTAATATAAGACTCGTTGAACAGACCCCCAGATCAACCTTGCACTGAGAAGAACACACCAACTGTAACAGAATAAATCTTAAGTACAAACATTCTCTGAATGATGCTAAGAGCTGGCATTCTACTTGGAACTGTTACATAAAGATGTTCCACATGGAACCGTGATATATCATACACAGAGAATATTCAATACATCAACATAGCCAAACTACAATTACACAATAAGAGCCTACTTGACATGAACTATTTACAGCAGTTGAAAGCAACTTCATAACAGAAATCGTTTGAGAAATTGGTTTGTTGGCGATGGCCGGTGATTGATGGTGCTAGCCAAAGTGATTGTTGAAGTGTGATTAATGAAATAAATAATAAGGAGGGAAATACAAAACCCTGTAAGTATTGACAGTTAAAACGACTCATCATTATGGGAGACACACCAATTTTACATTTATGCAGGACCCTACCATGATATACACCTAAAATACAGCAGTACAACGCTGAATGGGTGAAGGGTACGACTAATAAAACACTTATGCTTTGGCCTCAAGAAGGCTCATTTATCAAAAGCAGTGCTGCGACACAAGATGACATACTTGCGTGCTATATCCCTGGGGAAGAAGCTACAGAAAAAGCTTGGTTGTTTTAGAACTATGGAAAATGTACCAGAGCGAGATAGAAGTCGATGTTTAAACAGAATAAAGAGGATGATATAACGCCCTCAGCTCCTCTTACTCCTCCTAAAGATGAGAACATGATAAAAGACAAATAGGGGATTTATCCTCTAAAGGAATTAAAAGAAGCGGCACGGCATGTTAATTCAACGTATGCATCTCCCGCTTACAATAGCAAATATATGTCCACACGCGACAAACAGAGTGTGATGAAAGAACGGACAGATATAAATAGAAGAGGAAGCCAGGAGACGAAAAAGAGAGAATGGCAAAGCAAGTGCAATGACAATAGTAGAAAACGAGTGGATGGGAGGACAGATATTGCTTAAAATAGACAGGGCGTTGACAATGTTAAAGAAAGAGGAGGGGAAAGAAAAGCAAAATGAACGGGAAAGAAAAGCAAAAGGAAGAGAAAGTCATGGAAAGTAAACAAAAGGAAGAAGGAAGGTATGCAGTACAGAAAAAAAAATAATAAAGTGAATAAACGCAAAGAAATGGAAGCCCAAAGATTGAAAGAACGTAGGTTGCAAAGAAGGCGAGAAGAAGAATAGAACAGGGGGATGAGGAGAAGGGAAGAAGAAATGAGGAGTAGGCGACCAAGATGAAGAAGATATATCGTTAACAGGAGCAGGATACCCATTGAAGCTAAAGAGCGATGGGAGGAAGAGAAAGGACCACAACAGCCCCGAAGGGAGCTGCAGGGATACCGAGAAATACAGACAAGGGCTGATTAGCATGAGGCAGAAATCATAGGAAAAAGATGAGAGAAAAGCAGTTCGGAGGCTAGGGGGAGCATCGAAGGATCTCCGCCAAAGGAAACCGGAAATAGGGCAGATAACAGTGATGGACAGGCATAGAACGCTGTCCCCCATGTGAGAAACCTAAGAGTAAGAATACCTCGAGAATCCCTTATTCATGTGGCCAGGAATGGACTGGCGCTCTCTGATCCCAACCCTCGGGGTGGACGAGCGGGGGCGGATCACCCGGGTAGGGGAGCCCAGGGTTAGGCTCAGGGGTTATGCTCGGGGGAATGCTCCAGGTGAGGCGCATTATTATACCTGAGAAAGGGACGAGGAAGACTAGGTCCTTGAGGCTTTTATAGGCTATACCAACTCACTTCCACCCCTTGAACCTCCTTTACCAGAATACAACATCCCCTCTGCATCTGATAAATCCATTAAAAACCCTGTTGTACTCGAAAACCATATCTCCCAGAAGCCCTGTTTCTGTAGTTCCTACACAAATACTCCCAGTCATTCTTCTCAACGTTCCTCTGATCATTCTTTCCCAAACTCCTAGTATACTTTCATACAACACTACCCATCCCACAATGCCCCCAAGTCATTTCACAAAACCTATAAATCACACTTTTCTGAGTTGACCAATCACTGCCTTCCTTATGACATCTCCCCATCCTACCCCGTAGGAGATCTAGAAATTCCAACCCCCTCCTTTTGCGACACAAACACTTTTTCACACTGACAAACAACTGACTAATGCCAAAACTGTTTACCTGACATGTTCCAACACAAGGGTCAGGCAAAGTCAGGAAATTGATTAGAATCACACACCTGCCAGCCCTTTCCTTTCCCCACACGGATAAAAGGTGGAGCACGAGAGCACAAACGAGCGAGGCAGACCACACGACGAGCGAGCTATACAAGACCGGCAGTTCAAGAGGAAGAGAAAGGCGGAGAGGACCGAAGGGGCGACCAGGAGAGAAGTAACCTGGTCCCTTTCCACCCAAGGCCTGCAAGACCTCAATGGAAGGAATAAAAAAACCGCGAAAAAGTAGCCGACTTGTGTTGCAGCAGATGCAAGTGGTACACAGAGCCCTCTTCCACTGATAACAAGCAAGAGAAACGCTTGCTACTGTGGTACCGTCCTTGACTGCAGAGACAAGAAAAGCCAAGCGGTTCATCACAGATAGTGGGTGGAGGGCACAGCCGATGAGAAAGCGAACTGTGATTAATGAAATTTGCAAAGTGGCAGAAAAGTGAAGTTCAAAGAACTGTTAACGTTAAGGAAAAACCAGCTGCCGAGGGGTTTGGCACCACCTCGGTGCTCGTTCAAGAGACTCTGGTTGATCCAGTGTTTGATGAAACTATTAATACCAGAGGCCTTAAGAGAGCAGCAAGGAAAAGGTCAAAGGTTTCCTACAGGAGTCTAGCAAAATCCCCCTGTATAGTCGAAAGTCTTCAACCGGCAAGCAAGTGAAAACCCAAGGGAAGTGAATCCTGCATCACAAGAAGGAAATGTAAAGTCGGCAATAATGAACCCGACAGAGGGATGCCGATGGAAAGGGGAAAAGCCTAAAATCCCAATGAACAATGTGTTGGCAAAGGCAAACCAGACAGAGGGATGTCACAAGTCAACTGTTTAAAGAGACATTAAGATTTGTGACTGCCAGAAGTGAAATGGAGTTAAAAAGCAGTAGTGAACATGACGGAGGGAGGCTAACATTCTAGTAGGGTCTTAGCTCGGAAGAGGGGGATCCAGGGGTGAGAAGCCATCACCCCACTGACACGTGAATGCCACAGAGAAAGCTTCTGAATATAAGGCAGGATGAACCAGAGGGAAGCTAACATTCAAGAAGGGTCCGAGCACGAACAGCGGGACCCAGTGGTAAAGAATCATCACCCCAAGTACAATCAGGAAGGAATTTTTGTTTAGAATTTTGTACCCATCAGGCCCTCCGAAGTAAGAAACTTTACTACCGAAGGTCCTGATATTGCAAATAGCTTTTTGGTGGATCTGAGCACGGAAAAGGGGCATCCAGGGGTGAAAGGTCATCACCCAAGGTGCTTATGGAAAGGAACTCTTTTGTTCATCATCTTGGAACACATCGGGTCAAAGACTTTGTAGAAGAGAGACTTAACCACCGACGGTCCTGATAGCTGGAGTGGAACTGTCGTCTTGTGCTGGGAAAGCTCAAGCGTGTGCTGTGCTCAGGAGTCCCGCCTTATCCCATGCTCAAAACGTGGGTAAGGGAGACCCCAGCTAACACATCCAGACTTATTTGTGAACACTTCTTTCTTTCTTGTGAACTTTATCCCACACTCTCTTTGCATTTAACATAAGGATTGGCAATACGTTTTTTTTCTTAGTGTAGCCCTTTTATTTTGACAAGACGCCACTAGGACAGCCTTATTTTTATTTGATGATCGTAGCTTGCTCCCATCTTAGATTTAGGTTTAGATTAGGCATTTTTGCAACCCGCATATACAGTTTAATAAACACCCCTGAACTGTGATCACTTGTGTCTGTCTTTACTGTTTCCGCCATGACTTTCTTACACTAAGCAGACTTGATCTTGACGAGGAAAGAGGTGACAGCCATACCAGTTGGGGAGTAATGATGTCAGACAAAGAGAGGGAGGAGAATGAGAAAGCGTGAAGAGAAGGTGCATGCAGCTTTTCGATACACCCGAACATGGAGAGAAGGAAAAATGATCAGATCTAGAAGATCCTAAGGAGAAAACCCCAGAACCAACACCATATTCTGAATGACCACCAGCACGGTCGCTCAGTTCAGGGGCTATAGCCCCGCCTTCTGTAAGCAGGTTGAGATTGCTGCCACGTAGAAGACGAATGGGCGAGACCAGCCCCAACTGGAAGACTCGAAGTGTAGGGGGATACGATTTGGGGCTGGGGTTTAGACAATTCCCTTTAATATAGAAAGGGGGAGGACAAATACAATAAATTCTGTGGACACAGATGGATAAGAAAAATCAAGTGTAAATTACCTAGTTTGACCGTGGGTGCGGGAAAATTGATTTATTAGTTAGAGAGAATGACAGCGGGAATGACGCTAGCAGTAGGGGACTTAAAATGCCTACTGCCAGCTATCCTAAGGGAGAGAGCTGATATTTGGAGACGAGCCGGGTATGTGAGAGCATGACACATGATGAAGCGCCCAGAGGGCGAGGAGGATTTCAAAACCCTCAAGAGGGAGGAGGATTTAATGGCGGTCAGCCACAACAATGCTGGAATTGTGGTAGAATGGGATATATAGCCAGAGCATGTGGAAGTAAAAGAGGAAGCCTGCAACAGAACTGGCAAGGTCCAAGAGAGGGGAGGAGTTATTCTCTGCAGTACAATACAGAATCACAGGAATAGTATGCCTAAGATCACACCAGCATCATGTAAGTGAGCCACAAATACAGCAAGCACAGCAAATCCCACAGCAAATTCAGTCACCACCAGGGCAACCACAGGAATCAACCATGCAGACGAAACAAGCATAGGAAAAACCACAGTATACACCAGTTCAACAAGCAGCAATGCCACAATGGAAAGCAAATGCAGGAACTCCACAGACTTCCACGCCCAGGATAGGGAGTGTGACAGTAGTGGGAGGGAATCCTTTCACGGGTACAGGGATTAATTTATATCCACAATAGGAAGGCTCACAGAGCAACTTGATGTGTTCAGTACTGTGAGACAACACCCACAAAAGGAACCAAGGGTCAGGGTAACAATAGAAGGCAAGACATTTTCGTTCCTTGTGGGCATGAGAGCAACTCATTCCTGTGTTCGGGAGGGGAGATATCCAATGTCAGGTATTGCCATAAATGCACAGGGATTCTCTGCGCCCACAAGTTTGGTTTCCTTTACTAACAAATTACCACTTGCTATAGGTAAACATGATGTATCAATGCCACTACAATACTCTTGGGAGACACCAGTCAACATATTAGGACGCGACTTGATGACGAAACTTAATATGACAATATCCTTCACTGACAAAGGGATAGTGTGTTCGACTGCAGGAATACATTACATGAACGTGAAAGTTTATATAAGCCTTTACAGGACAGAAAGCATTAAGAGGGGTTCCCTTAGAACAAAAAATATTTTTGTATGGAGTAAATCTTTTGTTGACGTGGCTTCCTAGATTGACATGGAAAATATTGAAAATACCTGATGAATATAAATACCTATGGATGACGTGCAAGGACAGGTCATTCCCATAGAGCTAGAAGAAGCAGCGCTAAAATCGAGAAAGGGTGGTTGTTCATGGGACAGATCAGGGAAGAGCCCTTAAGGAGGGATACAGATTGACAGATCTGACGGAAGACTACTTATTTAGAGACGAATATTCAGATGAATTTGTGTTTTTTTATAAGTCTTAAGTATTGGATGACAATTGAGAAGAACAAGTTCCTTACCAACTGGTAACGTTCCTTCGACTGGATGTTCCTCCAACGAATTCCACATCTTTGACATGTAATGTCCACAGCTGTGTTATTTCGGAAATTTTCGGCAAAGTGCGCCCTGCGTCTATGTCCCTTGAAGGCCTCCGTCGAGGGTGACATCACCGGATGTTATAAATAGGACGCACGGTGCCCGTAGCCTCAGTTTATGTTTTTTCCTCCGGAACGTGGGACATGCTCGTACACAATGCCTGCTTTAATGCACATAGCCTTGAGGGAACATAAGCTGCAATAGCATAGGAAATTGTGGAATACGTTGGAGGAACATCCAGTCGAAAGAACGTTGCTAAGTAACTTGTTCTTAGAATGGATTGTGTCCTCCAACGTATTCCACATCTTTGACAGACTCCCAAACAGTACCAGAAAATGGAGGAGGGGAAAGAATTTAGAATACCCAATCAGATGGCCGAAAAAAGGCCATATCCTGACCATGGAGCATATACAGGGAGTAATGTTTGACAAAGGTGTGGATAGAAGCCCATGTCGCTGCATCACAAATATTCTTAAAAGGAACTCCCTGCTGCGGGGTTGTGGAAGTAGCCACGCCCCTAGTGGAATGCGTGCACAATCCTTCAGGAGTATCCTTGACCGCCAATCTAACATTCAGTAATGGTGAGGATAAACCACCTGGACAAGGTCTGTTTGGTATCCGCCTGGCCCAATCTGTGTCCAGCGTACCCTACAACGAGTTGATCGTCCACTCTGACCCTGGACATCCTAGAAATATAAAAGACAGCTCTCCTAGGGTCCAACCTATGGAGTCGCTCCTCACCCTTACCAGGATGATGAGGAGGATAGAAAGCAGGAAGTACCACCTTCTGGGTTAAATGAAACTCAGACACTACCTTAGGTAGAAAGGAAGGACGTACCTTCAGTACAACCCTATCCTTGTGGAACAAAGTAAAGGGTGGCTTAGATGAAAGTGCCTGCAATTCACACACTCTGTGAGCGGATGTAACCACAACCAAGAAACCCACCTTGAAAGACAACTGTCTCAAAGGACAAGAGTGTAAAGGTTCAAATGGAGCACCCATCAGGAATTTCAAGACAAATTCAGATCCCAAACCGGCACCTGAAACGGGGACGGCGGGAACACATTAGTGAGCCCTTTTAGAAATTGGGAAATCAAAGGAATAAAATGAGAACATTCTTCAGACAAGCGCTTGAAGATGGACAGCGCCGCCAGGTAACCTTTAATGGTACCCTCTTTAAGGCCCCTGTGGGGCAAAAAAAGCAAGAAAGACAGAACCATGGGATATGGAACACTGAAAAGGATCGACAAAATGTCCTCTGCACAAGTCGCAAAACTTACGCCAACGGAACAGGGATTTGGTTGTTGGCCGCCTGGCTGAAAGCAACATCTCCATCAAGTCAACCAGGAGTCCGAATCCTTATATGTCTACATTTCAGATACCAAGTGTGAAGGTTGAGAGTCTTGACCCCTGGATGGAGAACCTCGCGCGAGGGAAGATCCTCTCAGTGTGGAGGGCAGATTGACATTTCTAGACGGTCTGGGTACCACGCTCTCCTGGCCCAATCCAGAGCAATGAGGATCATGTGGGATCCGAACCTCCGCAACACTTGAGGAATGACATTGCCTGGAGGAAACGTGTACAGAAGTGGGAATGACCAATCCACAACAAATGCGTCTCCAAGGTCTCTCGTTTGAAACTTGATTGTATGGAGAAGCCTGGTTTGTTATTATGGAATCATTACCCATTTAGGGATCCGGTTATCCACCATACATTGAGATTAGTACCGATTAGTAGTGACATTAGACTATCCACATTATTCTGCCACATATATGTAAGTATTCGCAATTTGCTTATAGAATGAGGCCTGTTATATTTGAAGTGCCATGTAGAGACATGTACACGCAGGACTTCACTGATGTTGACTGATAACATGGAACAGAGGGTTTAGTCTGCAGAGTTTTGCAGCTGGCTTTGATCCACTTATCGATGAGCTGAAGTAATAGTTTGAACATCGTGTGCAGCTGTGTTTTCTGTTAGTTCGTGGGAATAGATATTTTATGTTGTGTGTTTTGTCTTTCTTGGAGATGTTATGAATTAGAGCATGCTTCGCCCCCAATTTTGTTCACCGTAGGAAGGGGAACGCAATTGTCTGACTGACTTTGAATCCGGAATGGAATTGGAATTGTTCCAGAGCAATATTTAATGACTGTCAATTTTTGAGAATGAATGTACATCCATTTGGCCAAGCTAGAGAAAGAGTTTTTTCTTG
Organism: Ambystoma mexicanum; assembly: GCF_040938575.1. Lineage (NCBI taxonomy): Eukaryota > Metazoa > Chordata > Amphibia > Caudata > Ambystomatidae > Ambystoma > Ambystoma mexicanum. Next base: position 275,898,647 of record NC_090927.1, on the reverse strand, counting down.
AAGACGCTTGTGGTATTTTGTTTGTTTGGAACTCTGCGGAGGCTGACACTTTTTGGGGAAATCTGACCTTTGTTTTGGATTCCTATTGGTTGGAATTTGTGCACATTTCTGGCAAGTCGACGACTGCATGTTTAGAGAAGTCTCGGAACTTGTTTTTTGAAACTCACTTAAGTATTGTGAGGTTTGGTTGAAAAAGAAATCCCGAGGGTTCAAATAATTAAAACTGCAAAATGAGCTCATTTTTTAGTGACTTGAAAGCAATAAGAAATCGGCTTAGAAATATGCTTGATGCCTGGGAAGTTCCGCCGGCACCAACCATAATGATTGGAGAATTGAAAGTGAATAGTGAAGAAGCAGGAACAGAAATGACACCATATATTGGTGACTTGCGAGCAATAATATATTGTCTCAGACATGTAATTGAAAACTGGGAAGATGTCCCAGCAGCTTTGAATTATCCATTGAAACCTTTGTCAACAGCAGTGATGGGTGGGAACAGAGTTCCTACAGAAAACCTGGTAGGGGTGAAGCACAAAGTAGTGCATGGAGAAAATGTGAATATTGTTTGTGGGGAGAAAATTACCTCAGAATAATGACAGAAATAGTGTGACCCAGACAGCAGTTTCTTCCACTGATAGTGCAGCAATGATTGCAGCAAAAGCAGAGCAACAAATTGAACGAGATATTTGCTATGAAGAGGAAATGGAGAGTGCATTTTTGACAAACATGAGCAGAATGCATAGAGGGTTTGCCTATGAAGATTTGCATTATGAAACTGTATCATTGGAGACACCTTTGCATGGAGGAAGTTATGTGAAAATCTTTGATTTTAATAGAAATGGCATGTGTAATGGCATTTTTGGCAGGATTGATAACAGTACTTTGCCTATGTTAGGGAGTGAAAATATTGTTTTGTCTATTGACACAGAAACTGGGATAGCATTGAAGGCGAACGTGAATAGAGTGAATCGTGCTAAAGTTGGATGTTCTGAGATAAAGCATTCTTTGAATATTTTAAGTTGTTTGAATGAGTGCATAGAGAGAAGAGTTATATATGTTATGCAGAAACATCGCGCGGGATTAGCAGACTGTTTATTTGAAGGAGTAAGCAGTGAAGGGAAGGAATGTTTATTGAATCTGAATTGCATTGCACATGCGAGAAGCAGTGTCCATTTGAATGAAATCGATTTGTTTTGTCAACATTTAGTGATTCATCGTTGTGAATACATTATGTTGAAAGGGGAGTCTGTGGCTAGAAAACATGAAAATGACACAGGAAACAATGCTTTTGCAGGACATGGAGTGCAATTGAATGAGAGGAATGCAGTTGTGCAGTATTTGAATTTGCATTTGTTGGGCTATGTGAAGTGGGCTGTCCTGTTTTGTTTTGAGAAAGACAGGGATGGAGTAATGCATCATGAGGCATGGTTAGACTGATACACTAGAACTGATACACTGAGAAACTGGCATTGATGTCTTTTGAGAGACACGGGGAGTTTAGAACTAGCTATGTTCACTGAAGCATATACAGAGAGAAGGCTGTTTTGTTTTTGGCTTTGAATACATCTGAAACTGATAGAAAACTGATATTTGCACTTTTGTTTTCTTTGCATGAAATCTGGAGAGACACCTTGACCAGACCAAGATTTGCAGAACGTGAGACCTTGCAGATCGCCTTGATGACTGACCAGATTGCATTGCATGAATTGACCAGACCATGATTGGCAGCAGCATGACGACTGAAAGCATGACCAGACCAGATTGACCAGACCTTGATGAAACCATGTGACTTTGCATCATGGCTGTGTGTAGCAGCAGTGATGAGACATTGGTACCTGACACCTACGTTTTGCAGCAGCACTTCTGGGGAATGCCGACCGACCGACCGATTTGAGGCCTTAGGGTGTAGCTTTGTCAATGGCAGTGCTCTGAGAAGATACCCAGAAAACATGCTTGCTACCCGACTTCCTGGCAGGACAACTAAAACCATGGAAAGTTAAGATCGTGACTGACTTGAAATCGACACCTTGCAGCATTGTGTGCCAAGAGAGTGAAAGATGTTCAGCAAAAGGAGAGAAATCGTTTTGTGGGCTGTTTTGTAATCTGCAACGAGAAGAGAATCCATTTGGAATGCGTTACCTTGTGAACCAGAACCAGACAAGTTTAGGCCTGAGGAGAAAGAGAAATGGGAATGAGCAGGAAAACGCTCTCTGAAAGCATTTGAATTCCTGGTGCTAACCACGTTTGAAAAGCAGTGAAGTTCTTTGTCTCTAGTGAGAGCATTGATCTGACACCATGGTGCTTTGAAATCTGCACTTGCATCCAACGTTGGCTGGTCCCTCATGAGAAGAGCAGGGACTAGCATGGCATGAACTGGAATACTGGCAACAACTTGCAACAGCATGACCTGGCAAGGAAGGAGTGAATTTGAATCTGGAGTATTGGTCTATGTGAAGGGCCTATGTGAAATTGCATGGAATTGCCAAAGGAGAGTTGCCATCTGCATTTTTTGCAATACTCTGAATGAGTGCCACGTGAATTATACATCGGTATCAAAAGAGGATGGACTAGGAAAAGCTTTGGAATAGGGAAAGTTGAGGCATCAACGAAAGAAGCTTGCAGCAGTGAGCAGGGATTGCTCTGAAGAAAAGATCTGTCACCTTTTGTGAGAAGAGCTTGCAGCAGTGAGGCTCTGGAATCTGTCGCTGAAATTGTCTGTTTGCAGGACACACACTTGAGTTCCGTTTGCAGCTGGAACTACTTTTTGCTTTGGGCTATGCTTTGATGCCCATACATATATTTGCTGAACACATTTGTGACCCATTTGTGAACACACTTGCTTTGTTGACATGCTTTGTTGACATTCCTTGGCTGAGATATTTGCATTAGAACTGGATTTGTACTGACTTGGAATTTTGCACAGATGTGAGGACACACATACATTCTGTTTGGCTACAACTGATTTGATCACAGACTGACATGAGTGAACCTGGAATGAACTTGGACTGGAAATGTAACTGAATTGGTCTGCATGACCAATACACTTGAAATGCATACATCTGAAATGAGCTTTGACACATGTGAAAGTGATATTGTCATTTTGTGCTTGACACATTGAAACTGAAAACACCTGAATCCACAGTACATATGCATTGATTCTATGCATTGCATTGCATTTTCGTTTTGAATAATTTGCTTGTAGACACACTTTTGGCTTTTGACTTGACATTAGAGATTTGTAATAGAAACTTGAATATGCTATTCTGAATTTTGACACATATGCAGCTATGTATTTGAATTTTTAGCTTGCCACTGATAGAGTGAAATGCTTGCATTGTTTGGGTTTTTTTGCATTATGAGATAAAATGTTTTTTACCTTTGCAATATTGCTTGGTTTTAGCATGCCACATTCAGACATGCTTTGACAAATCGTTACTAATGATTATATAATGATAAGAGGAGAGATTGTGAAACCTGATTGTATGGAGAAGCCTGGTTTGTTATTATGGAATCCTTACCCATTGTTAGAGAATCATTAACCATTTAGGGATCCAGTTATCCATCATACATTCTGATTAGTACCGATTAGTAGTGACATGAAGTAGTGACATTAGACTATCCACATTATTCTGCCACATATGTATGCAATCACAATTTGCTTATAGAATGAGGCCTGTTATATTTGAAGTGCCATGTAGAGACATGTATACATGTAATATTTGTAGACACATGTAGAGATATGTTGTTATGTATTATGTGTGCATTTAGAATATGCATGAAGTATGCATATAGATGGCGCTTGGGTTTGCGAGTGAATGTGCTAAGCACTATAGAGAATGCATTTAGCTGGCTCCCAAGCCATCCTAAATTGAGACACAGAAGCGCCGCGGAGTGCGGAGAAGTTGTTATGAGTTAGTGAACAATTATGCGTAAACAGTTGCTTGGCAGACAGATAACGCAACTTTTGGTCCGAGTGGAGAAGGCAAGGGAGGCCTTATCAGCCCTGGGCTGGTGCTTCGCAGACAGAGAGAAGGTGGGGGTAGGCAGGCAGCACCATGGAGGGAGAGCTTTGCAGGGAGAGACATGCAGAAGGAGAGAGGGATTTGAATGGAGAAATATGAGGCAATGTTTTGTACCGCAGGCATACAGAAGAACAAGTTACTCTCTTACCTGGTAACATTCTTTCGATGGGATGGTCCGACGACGTATTCCATATCTATGACAGTAATCACCACAGCTGTGCTGCTTCGGAAGATCTTTTGGCGTATGCATCCTGCGTCGATGACATCGATACGCCGTCCTCGAGGACCTCCTCCGACTGCCAACGTCACCAGATGTTATAAGTAGGACGCACAACGCCCGTAGCCTCAGTTGTAGTTTTTTCCCAGAACGTGTGGCACCAATCTTCTGCCAGTCTGACCACAGAAAGCCTTGAGGAAACGTAAGCTGCAATCGCATAAGAAACTCTGTAGTGGGGAAGGCAGGGAGGGAGCGATATGGAATACGTCGTCGGACCATCCCATCGAAAGAACGTTACCAGGTAAGAGAGTAATTTGTTCTTCGAGGGGATTGGGTCCTCCAACGTATTCCATATCTATGACAGACTCCCAAAGCAGTACCAACGTAAGGAGGTGGGAAAAGAATTTAGAATATACAAATTTAGAATGCCCAATCAAATTGCAGAGTAAAGGAATGCCTTACCAAAGGCCAGATCCTGCCCACAGATAGAATCGAGGAAGTAGTGACGTACAAAAGTATGGATCGAAGCCCAGGTGGCTGCTTCACAGTTGTTACGAATAGGAACACCCCTTTGTAGGGCAGTAGAGGCAGCCATAAACCTGGTAGACTGACCCCCCTCCCGTGAGAGCAGGTCGTCTCAGTAGGGAAGACGACGTGGAGGGCAGATGAACAAGTCAAGAAGGTCTGGGTACCACGTCCTCCGGGCCCACGCCGGAGCAATGAGGATCATCCGGGAACCGAACATTCGTAACCTCCGCAGCACTTGCGGGATGACGGGACTGGAGGAAACGCGTACAGCAGTGGGTAAGACCACTCCACCACGAACGCATCTCCCAAGGCTCCTTTTGGAGGAAATTCCTGCAAGCAGAAGCTTTCGCACTTCGGGTTGACACTGGAGGCGAAGAGATCAGCTTGAGGGGTCCCCAAAGGGCGAAGATCTCCAGGAGAATCTCCTGAGTCAACTCCCACTCGTGAGAGATCGCGCTCTGCCTGCTCAGAGCGTCCGCCGTCTCATTTTCATCTTCGGCCAGATGAACTGCTGAGATCGAAACTTCCTGCTGGATTGCCCAGAACCAGAGCTGCATCGCCTCCCTGCACAGAGGAAGTGACCCTGCCCCCCCTTTTTGTTGAGGTAGTGCATGGCCACTGTGTTGTCCGTCAGAATCAGGACATTCTTTTCTCGCACAGTCGGCAGAAAAGCCTTCAGGGCAAGCCCGACGGCCCTCAGCTCCAACAGATTGATATGGAGTCTGGACTCAGACGGAGACCAACGACCGCTGACTGTCAACTCGTTGGCATGAGCTCCCCATCCCGTTAGGGATGCGTCCGTCACGATCGTCACCTCCGGCCAGGGTAGCCAAAAAGGAGCCCCCTTCATCAGATTTCCTTCGACGGCCCACCACAGAAGATCCTGGGCGACCGAGGACGGCACCTGAACAGGGTCCGACATCCTGTCGGAGGACTGAGACTACTGGAGCTTGAGTGCCCATTGCAAAGATCTCATCTGCAACCTGGCCTCTGGCACCAGAATAATGCAGGATGCCATGAGGCCGAGCAATCTCAAGAACTCGAACGCTGGGACACTCTGGGCAAGCTGAAACTTGTGTACCATCTGCTGAATGTGATGAGCCCTCACCTGGGGAGGAAAACACTGCCCCAGGGACGTGTCGAGCACTGCTCCGATGTATGGAGCCTCTGAGTTGGTGTCAAATGGGACTTCTTTAAATTGAGGGAGAAGTCCAGCTTGTGGAGGGAGTAGCAGGTGACCGACAGATGATCCAGGATTAGCTCGGGAGAGCGCGCCCTGATCAACCAATCGTCCAGGTAGGGGTAGACGTGAATCCCCCCTTTCCTGAGATGCGCTGCCACCACTACCATGAGCTAAGTGAAGACCTTCAGGGCAGAGGTCAATCCGAATGGCAGGACCCGGAACTGAAAGTGCGACTCGCCAACCGCGAACCTCAGGTACTTCTTGTGATTTGGATGGATCAGCACATGAAAATAAGCGTCCTTGAGGTCGAGAGACACCAACCAGTCCTGAAGTTGAAGCACCTGGAGGACTTGAGAGAGAGTAACCATCTTGAACTTACTTCCTGAGGAGTTTGTTCAAACCGCGCAAGTCCATGATGGGTCTCAATCCCCAGTCTTTCTTGGAAATCAAAAAATAAGGGGAATACCATCCCTTGTTCCTCTCCGCTACAGGCACCAGTTCTATGGCGCCTTTCTCCAGCAGGGATTGAATTTCCTGCGCAAGGAGCGGATCCGGACTCTTCAAAGAGATTCCCCGGTGGATTGTCGTGAGGCCTCTGCCGGAAGGGAAGACAGTAGCCGTGGGCTATGATCTCCAGAACCCACACATCTGAAGTAATGGCACCCCACTCTACAAGATGCTGCGCCAGCCTTCCCCCAACCGGTGAAGCATGGGCCTTAGGACTGAGCGGCTGCGGCGTTGCCTGAGGGCAAAGAGGCAACTGTACGTGCGGCCTTAGCACTTCGAGTACCTTATTTTCCACCTCTGGTACTCCTACGGTTGCCCCTTTGACTTGCAGCTCCTCTTGCTTTACTAAAGGATGAGTAATAACGAAAGGAACCTGCCCTCCATTGCTGTCCCCTAGGATGAAAAGGCGGAGGTTGGCGGACTGCAGCCTCTCAAGGCTCTCGTCAGCCTTGCTGCCAAAAAGATGTTCACCATCAAAGGGCATGTTGAGGAGCCTGGCTGGCACATCAGGAGCAAACCCCAACCTCAACCACAGTCTGCCAAGTCCAAACCCGACTGAACAGACTCACACATGTAATCCTTGCCATCCTGAATAATAGCAGGAAAACCATCCCGTTCGTCCCCTTCAGGAATATGTGCAGCCGCTAAGGCAATACAGTTCCACAGAGTGTGCGTGAAACGAGACAAGGCACATACGGAGTTGGCTGCCTGAAGCGCCATACCCCCTGAAGAAAACACTTTCTTCGCCCAGCCATCAACACGCTTGTCGTTCCTATCAGGAGGGATAGTAGGATACAACGCCTGCTTAGCTAGGGCCGTAGCCGCCTGCACCACCAAACTCTCCGGAGTGGGGTGCGTGGTCAAGTAGCAGGGGTCACTACTGACTGGGAGGTATTTTCGCGGCAAGACTTGTTCACTGCCGGGAGACTCTCCGGATCAGTCCAAGCCGCTGCCACCCTTCGTTGCAGAGCCATATGGAATGGCAGTACCGGGTCAGTGGGTGGACCTTGATCGAGGATATCCGTAAGGTCATCCTGCACAAAATCAACTGGGGGCGCAGACCACCCCAAGTAGTCTGTGACCCTCGACATAAGGCGCCGGTACGATGACTTGGCATGGGTGCCAGGCTTTGGCCTACAGAACTCCACCTCCGGAGAGTTGTCCAGACCACTGGCGTCATGCAGTGACTGGCACAGGTCCTCAATCTGGCTATGACCAGAATGAATCTAATCTGGCGGTACCAGACACGGTTGTCCGGAACCAACCCATCTTCAGAACCCTCTTCCACCTCGGAAATATAATCCATAGGCTGGAAAGTGGGCATAGAATAGGGGAGAAAGACACGTTTAGCCTTGGCCAGAGGCTTTCTAGGGGGTTCGCGGTGCCACGGGGTACCTCCGACACCACAGCGTCTAGTAAATCGGGGTCGACGTCGAGCGCGGCGCCGACAGCATCGTCAGCTTCCACACAGGCCTCGAGGGCAGAGCCCCGAGCGTGTCCTTCGACAGCCTGGGCACCACCGGCGTCGACGTCTTCTTGGAAGACTTCACAGGTGCACACGGGCTCGAGCGCGTTAAGGACCGGGACCTGAAACGGGCATGACTAACGATTCCCCTTGTCCGAGCGGGACCTCTCCCGCGAATCGTGCCGACTACCCGAGCCCGAGGGCGTACGAGCGGTGTCTCCAGTACGGTCACGACCGACCCCTCTCGGAGGCACGGATGGACCGGAGCCCTGCGACGCAAGAATCGCCAACATTTTCTTCCCGAAGGAAGCCCATTCCTCTGGAGAGGACCGCTTGGAGGGATAAGAAACCCACAGACGGGCGGAGTCCTCGGACGAGGAAGGCGACCGATGACGGCGCTTCCGGGAGTGCCTCGAAAAGGCATGGGAGTGGCGGGACCCACTCTGGGACCAAGACCCCCTAGACTTACGACTACGATGCAGAGTCTCGCCCCTTGAATCGCCCGTCGAAAGCCCAGTGGACCTCGCCTTCCGGGGCTTGGACACCTTACCGACCGACAGCTTCTTTTTACGTTCCCGCAAGGCCTTGGACGTAAGCGACTGGCAGTCGACCCAATCATCCGTGTCGTGGGCCTGCCAGAGGCACAAGAGGCAGGTGTCGTGCGAGTCCGTCACTGACATCTTGGACCCGCAATCCCCACACTTCTTAAAGCCCGGACGTGGGTTGGAAGAAGAGGAAGACATCTCGAGAACAATTCACAAAACGAACAGGTTCGAAGAACCGAAAGAACAGAAACTCCAAAGAGTCGAGGCGCGTCGTGATCTCCGAAGCGAACACGTTCGCGGAAAAAACGGAACTGAGGCTACGGGCGTCGTGCGTCCTACTTATAACATCTGGTGACGTCGGCCATCAGAGAAGGTCCTCGAGCACTGCGTATCGACGTCATCGACGCAGGACACAGACACCAACAGATTTTCCGAAGCAGCACAGCTGTGGGGATTACTGTCCTGGATATGGAATACATCTGAGGACCCAATCCCCTCGAAGATACGGTATAGATATGTAGAAAATGTCACATTGACCAGAACACGCAGTGATTGAAAAGTACAAGTACATGCATCACAGACATTTAGGCACTGCTCACATTTAGAAATGCTGACAGACAAAAAGAGAGGCATTTTAGCTTAGAAAGAATGAGTGTTACCATGGATTTGTATACGTCCTTGAATAGTATAACCAGAGGTGGGGAGATTGGAGTTTTTTTAGATGCAGATGGAGATGACTTGGAGAGAGACGTTTGGTTGGCATGAGATCGAGAGGCGAATGAAAGGAAGTTGCCATTGAGGGAGAAGTGTTTTTAGTGCAGCAGAATCCAATGGCTTTGGGAGTTCGCAAGCTTGGGTAAGCATTCTGATGAGAGCAGTGTGAGAGCTTGGCAGAGGCATTGAGGCAGTTCGGGTGACCAGACTGGCAGAGTAAGCTGGAGAGGGGAGTATTGAGCTGAATAAGACACGTGCATGGGGAATTAGAACAGACTCTCACACAGAGCTTTGGCTGACATGATAGATGGGGTAATCAGACAGGGTTTGTCTTAGAGAGAGAGTGAAGTATGGTGTGGAATGGAGAGGTATGGTGTGGATTGGAGTTGATATTAGATTGCTTGCATTAGAAGCCTGTACGGCTTATAGTTATTGCATTGCATGGTAGATTTGCACCAAAAGCATAAAAGGTGCAAATTTGAGATTTGCATTATAGTAGTGTTTGCATCATGCATTGCTATGTATGAATAAAAGTGTTTCTATTGTTGAATCGATTCATGTGTTTTCTTTGTGTCTTATGTTAGTGTGTCCATAGGAGTAAAATAGGAGTAACACAGTGCACAAAGGCCCTGAGAAAAAGGAGCAGGGGGGCATAGTGATCCACACCCCCCCTAGGAGTTTGTCTAAGATTAACATGGTCGCCCACTAGGGGCTAGGCCAGTGGAAGATTTGTTGCAGTTTCCACACTCTGAGGAAGTTCCCTTGAGCAGAATCTCTCGCACTTCCAGTTGGCACTGGTCGCGAAGAGATCCACTTGTGGGGTTCTCCAAAGAGCGAAGATCTCCAGAATGACTTCCTGAGCCAACTCCCACTCGCGAGAGACCGTGCTCTGCCTACTCAGAGCGTCCGCCGCCGTATTCTCCTCTCCGGCCAGATGTACTGCCAAGAGCAATAGTCCCTGCTGGATTGCCCAGAACCAGTGCTGCATCGCCTCTCTGCACAACGGGAGTGACCCTAACACCCCCCCTTTTTTTCTTTTAGGTAATGCATGGCCATTGTGTTGTCCGTCATGATCAGGCCAGTCTTCCCCCGCACAGACGGCAGAAAAGCCTTCAGGGCCAGCCTGATGGCCCTCAGCTCTAACAGGTTGATGTGGAGTTTGGACTCCGATGGAGACCAACAACTGCTGGCGGTTAGATCATCGGCATGAGCTCCCCATCCTGTGAGGGAAGAGTCCATCACTACTGTCACCTCCGGCCACGGCTGCCAAAATGGCTTCCCCTTCATCAGGTTTGCATCGTTGGCCCACCACGGAAGATCCTGCGAGACCGAGAGTGGAATCTGAACGGGATCCCACATCTTGCCTGAGAATTGTGACCACTGCATCATGAGGACCCATTACAGGGATCACATCCTCAGCCTGGTCTCTGGCACCAGAAAAATGCAGGATGCCATGAGGCCGAGCAACCTTAAGAATTCTTAAGCCGGGAGACACAAAGCATGTTGAAATTTGTCCACCATCTGCACAATGAGATGAGCCCTCCCCCTGTGAGTTGAGCACTTCCCCAAGGACTTGTCCAACACAGTCCTGATGTACTGGAGCAGTTGTGAAGGTGTCAGATGCGACTTCTTGAAATTCAGGGAGAAGCCCAGCTTTTGGAGGGAGCGGTAGGTGAGACTGAGATGATCCATTGCTTGCTCGGGAGAACGCACACTGATCAGCCAGTCGTCCAGGTAGGGGTAGATGTGAATCCCCCCCTCGCCTGAGATACGCCGCCACCAAAACCATTAACTTGGTGAAGACCCTCGGGCGGAGGTCAATCCGAATGGCAGGACCCGAAACTGAAAGTGCGAGCAGCCAGCCACAAACCTCAGGTACTTTCTGTGCTTTGGATGAATCGGCACATTAAAGTAAGCATCCTGTAGGTCTAGAGACACCAACCAATCCTTAAGTCGAAGGGCCTGGAGGACCTGAGAAAGAGTGACCATCTTGAACTTGTCCTTCCTGAGGAGTTTGTTAAACCAACGCCAAGTCCAAGATGGGTCTCAATCCCCAGTCTTTCTTTGGAATCAAAAAATATGGGGAATACCATCCCTTGTACCACCAGTTCTATAGCGCCTTTCTCCAGCAGGGCCAAGATTTCCTGCACAAGGAGTGGATACGGAAGCTTCAAAGAGACAGTCCCCGTTGGATTGTCGTGAGGCAGCTTTAGGAAGGGAAGGCAGTAGCCGTGGGCTATTGTATCCAGAACCCACGCATCCGAAGTAATAGCGCACCATTCTTCGAGATGCTGAGACAGTCTGCCCCCAACCGGCGAACAATGAAACATGGCCCCATAGTTGTTTTGTAGCAGCTGCGGCAGCGTCTGAAGGCAAAGAGGCAGCTGCCTAAGCAGCCATGGCACCTCTATTTCCCCGACCACCACATGTAATTTTACGTTGACCCCTTTGACTGGCGGCTACTCACGTCCTACCAAAAGAGGAGTAGTAACGAAAGTAACCTCCCCTCCACTGCTGTCCCTTAGGACGAAAAGGCAGAGGTTGACGCACAGCTGCGCTCAAAGATTTAGCCGCAACCTCTCAAGGCTCCCGTCAGCCTTGCTGCCAAACAAATGCACGCCAATAAAGGACATGTTCAGAAGACAGGCTTGTACATCCCGAGCAAAACCAGACTTCTGCAACCACGCAAATCTGCGTATAACTGTGCTCGTATCCGTGGACCGGCTAGCACTGTCGGCCGTGTCCAATCCCGACAAGCGATTCACATAGCATCCTTGCTCTCTTGCACGAGAGCAAGGAACCCATCCCTTTCTTCCCCCTCGTGAATATGCTCAGCCGCTAGAGAAACAATTCCACAGAGTGTGTGAAAATCTTCCTAAGACAAAGTGGAGTTGGCTGACTTCAACGCCATTCTCACCGCAGAAAACACCTTGCGTGCCCAACCATCGAAGCGTTTGTCTTCCCTATAAGGAGGGATGGTAGGGTACGCCGCATGCCTCGAGATGGCCGTAGCCGCTTGAAGCACCAAACTCTCGGTAGTGGGGTGAGAGGAAAGGTAGCTGGGGTTGCTACTGGAAAGGCAATATGTTTTAGTTAACGACTTGTTGACCGCCGGAAGAGATTCTGATGACTGCCAAGCAGCCGCCACCCTTTTCTACAACATCAAATGAAAAGCTAACACTGGCTCAGAAGACGGACATTGATCCAAAAAAATCTGTTAAGTCTTCCTGAACAAATACTTCCAGAGGACTAGACCAACCAAGATACTCATTGACCCTAGCCATCGGTCTCCTATAAAAAGGACTCAGCATGAGCCCCAGGCTCAGGCCTGCCAAATTCCACCTCCGGAGAAGTGTCCAAGCCACTGGCATCATGAAGAGATTGATGTAACTCTTCCAACTGACTGTCCCCGGAAAAGACAGGAGCCACATCAGGCTCAACAGGGTCAAATTCCAAATCTGACCTCTCCTCATTCTCAGAGATATCATCCAGAGGAAGAAAGAACTCCTGCCTCGGAACAGAAGATGGTCTGGAATCCCTAACAGGCCTCACAGACTTGGAAGTAGCCTTCCTTGGAGGATCCACAGTACCAGGGACCTCCATCGGCAAATTCCCGCCAAAAGGCCCCAAAGGCGTTGAGGGAGCCGACAGCTTCGGCGTTGACGAGGGCTGGTGTGAAGGCAAAGCTTTGACATCCGTATCAGACGGACACGGCGCTGACCGAGTCGACGCCAACCTCAAGCCTTACCAGATTTCCGCGGTTTCACCGGGGACGAAGACCGAGATCTGGATGAAGCACGTCTCTGGTGATCAACCTGAACCTTGTCCGAACGGGACCTCAAAGGCTCCCGATGAGTATCGCGCCGAGGACCCAGGCCTAAAGGCGCACGAGCCACGGACCGAGATCGTTCCCTGCCGGCTTCTTCCGAAGGCACGGACGGAACTTTGCCCTGGATTGAAAAACCGCCATTATCTGCTCCCTGAATGGTGCCCATTCCTCCGGAGTTTGGGACTTAGTGCGACAAGCCACTTTCCTCGCTGCGCCATCCGAGGTGGAGGACGGGGAAGGCGACCGGTGACAGCGCTTCCTGGAATGCCGAGACAAGGAGGACGAATGGCGGGAACAACTCCGGGGCCGAGATCCCTGGGACTCCTTCCGACGAGGAGAGTCACCCCTCAAATCGTCGGTGGACATCCCCTTAGCAGCTTTACGGGACTTACTGGGTTTAGAACCCCTTCCTACCTGTAACTTCCCCTTATGCACCCGGAAGGCCTTAGCAGTCAGCAACTGGCATTTCGAACAGTCGTCGGTGTCATGACTCTCGTCTAGACACCACAAACAAATACGGTGCAGGTCCGTAATCTACATCTTAGACTTGCAGTCCCGGCAAGTCTTAAAGCCAGACCGCAGAGTCGGAGGAGTCAAAGAAGGAGACATATTGACACCTAATACATGAGGCGCGCTGAGTTCTCGAAGCAAACACGTTTGCGGAAAAAACGGAACTGAGGCTACGGGCGCCGTGCGTCCTATTTATAACATCCGGTGACGTCGCCCTCGACAGAGGCCTTCGAGGGACGTCGACTCAGCGCCATCGACGCAGGACTCACTCTGCCGAAAAATGTCCGAAGTAACACAGATGTGGACATTACATGTCAAAGATGTGGAATACGTTGGAAGACACAATCCATTCGAACAGAGAAATATCAGAGAATGGCATTGGTAAAAAAAGAAACAGTCATTTTTCCAGGAAGACTTAGAAAAAGGTGCCAAGCATCTTATAGACCAACAGTCCATATTACGTAAATCTACTGAGTGGAGAAGGAGCAGACAGTATCCTATGTCGAAAGAAGCAGGTGAAGGCATAGTTGAGACCATTTCCATTTTAACAAAGCAGGGAATATTGGTGTACCCAGTAAAGAAATCAACTGGGGTGACATGGAGATTTATTCAGGATCCCCAGCCCCTAAACAATATTGTTGAAGCATAATTTCCTTTTGGCCCGAATCCTGCTAAAATATTATGTACCATCCCAGCTAAAGACAAGTATTTCAGAGTCATAAAGACTCACTTGATTTGATCTTGTTTCTATATAGACACCAGATATTAAAACATACATGATTACCTCAGGGGAACACAGAGTCCCCCTCAATCTTTAACAGGGTCCTTCAGATAGGCTTTGGTAACATACAGCCCTAGAGCACGATAACTCAGTGTAGATGACATTTTGGTGTGCAGAGAGACAGAGGAAAGGTGCAGGGAGGACTCAGTTCAACTAATGACAATACCAGCAGAGAAGGGATACAAAGTATACAAAAGGAAAATACATTGTCAGGAAGATGTCCTGTACATAGGACAGCTCATCTCTCAAGAGGGAAGAAAGGTGAAACCTGAGAGCGCAGAGGCAATCATGAAAACTTCAAAACCTGAGACAGTAAGGGAAATGCAACAGTTTCTAGGCCAATGTGCTTATTGTAGGGCCTGGGTTTTCAACTACACATATTCAATCACTTTAAAAAGGGCTCAAGGAAGCACAGCAAGGTAAAAGCAAAATAATATGGGCAAATTACATGATTGAAAGATTCGAAGAATCAAAAAATGGCGATTTGCACAGCCCCTGTGTTAGGCATACCAGACTACAGTGAAGAGTTTTACTTCATTTCACATTCAAAAGGAGAGGCAATGACAGCAGTACTTACACAGAAGTCAACATTAGGACATGGACACAAACCACTAGCTTATTATAATGTGATCCAGTGATGAAAGGACATTATCCTTGTGAACAAGCTTTAGCTGCTGCTGCTTTTGCAATTGAAAAAGTTGCAAGTATTACAATAGGATTAACAATAACATTGTTTGTCGAGCACTCCCGTTTTGCCATTCTGGAGAAACCCAAAAGTACATTGACTACACAAAGATCGTCTGGATATGAAGTATTTCAAATTCAGCAGTCAAAATTGTTAGATGTAGAATAGTGAATCCAGCAACATTCATAGCATAACCAGTAGAGAAAGAGGACAATGTACATGATTGCACAACGTACACTAAATTCTATAATGATATTCGCCATGTTACAGAAAAAGCTCTTGGAAGGGGAGAAGTTCTATATATATTGATGTTCTTCAAAAATTGACCAAAAGTCTGGTTGAAGGCAGACGGGGACGGCAGTAGTGAAAATAAAGTGGTGAATTTGAAGTAGTGACGAGTAAGAGATTGCCTTCACATTGTTCAGAGATTTGAAGATGAGGTAGTGACTGTGTACTCTGACGACGCCTACGTGACAACCGAACATGCAGGGTTGTCACGTTGGTAGAGTAGGGGTTTCCTCCATGCAGATGGCACTCCAGTGCAACATGCGACTATTGTACAAGCTTATTGAAGTACTAAAGCTCCCATTGGCCATCACTGTGGTGAAATGCACCGCCCATACTCAAGGGGGCGGATCTAATTTCTCGCGGAAAAAAAGCCGCAGACGTAGAGAGGAAAAGAGCAGATTTTTTTCCAAATATTTCTGATTTTGAATTAAAACATGTTAAGCAAGGATCAGAGGGGTGCATGTTGATGCAGGAAGGATTATGTTATCTATTACACAGTTAATCAAGTTGCAAGGTCGAGGACCAAAGGAAGAGCAGGATCTATGGAGGAGACAGTGATGTTCTTTATCCCACACTGAGACTTTGTGGAGACTAGATAGCACTGCAAATCCAGTAATGCCTCTAGCATTATTGAAGGTGGCACTGGAGCAGCTTAACTATCTTGCACACTCCATCAGAGTCTTGCTGCAATAATCGCAGTAGAATGTTTCACACCAAATGTATTCAAACATGTGGCACAGTTTATTTTAAATTGCATTGTCTGCCTGAAATGTAAAGCAGAGCACACCTTGCAAACAGGGAGCCGAGCAATCCCTAGGCTCAATGGTCCATTTCAGCATCTGCATATAGATCATGTGGACATGTTACAAGAATGCAACGGCTATAGGTACATGCCTGTAGTGTTTGTCCCTTTTCCAGGTGGATCAAAGCAGGTCCATGCACACACCACGATGCCACATGTGGTGCAAAGTTTCTCGTGCACAAAGCATTTCCTAGATGGGTGGGGGGTGAAGTCCTGCATTCCGACAATGGCCTGCATTTTGCAAATGAGTAACGCTTACCTGGAACTCTGCAGGAGCGTAATGCCTTCTCAGCTAGAGGATCTGTTATCTGGGCTCTTATTCTGTGAAAACAATAGAACTACTGTAATTTCCATTTTGCATGAAAAAACTGTGGTGCAGGTTGCCTTTTATAAATCCCTCCCTTCTCACCTGTGCTCATGTTTTGTGGAGCTCTCCATCCTGTATTCTACAGGGGCGCGTTGGTTTGAAAACTGTTAACTTGGGAGGCTGCAGTGTACAAAAGATTCTTGTCAGAATAATGTCCTTGCCTCTTTTTAAGAGTTATCTTGGGTGAGTTATTGATGAAAAAAATATATATATATAGTCAGTCAGATTCTGAGCAGACCCTATGTTGAAGAGATCTTTTTCTAAAATGTTCCCTTTTATTTTGTAGGTTCTTGGTTCTCATAAAAGGGTAGATGCTGCGGTATGGCTGCCAATATACTCGGTTTGAGGAAACGTTTAATAAACGTAAGTTTGTCTAAACAGACTATTCTTAGCCTTCAGAGACGAGCGCGGTAAAGCTAAGCGGAGATAGAACTTGCTGGGACTACAGGTAAGCAACATATGTAAACACTTATTTTTCCTTATTTCACAAGTTCATTCATTAACGAAAAAAGCTTTTGTTTTTGCAAATCTGTAGATGAAATACCTTTGAGCGATGCAGACTGCTGAGGAAAACTCAAGAAGACACTGCTACCGCAAACTAAGACTGCTGTGAGGAAGATGCTGTGACAGAACTTCTAACAGAAGATACAGAGACTACGAAATAAACTGCTGACTGAAGAAACGCTTCGGAAATACTTCGGTTCGGTAAGTCTTTCCAACTACAACAATGGAATTCTGCTGATTTTCTGTGGAAACTAATCTCTCTTTTCTTGTAACAGGTTCTGTCAGGGGATAGCTGGTAGCGTTACCTGTCAGCAGAGAAGACGCGAAGCGAGCGCTCCAGCGGAGGCGGGGCTTAAGTAGCTCACTCTGCAACAGGTGTGGTATGTGATGTGAGTTAACAATGGACTTGGCGGCAGCCATGGAGTGTAGCAAAAAACAAATGTAAGCGCTATGTGAGCCTATGGGTGCAATGCTATGAATGAGACAAATGCCATTTGTGCAGGCTTGAAGCCACTGTGTAGCCAATGACTGATATGAAGTTCCTTGCTTCCCTGGTATTTCTGAATGGAAACTGTGCTCCTTTGCTGGGATCATGACAAGGAGTTGTTTGAACATATAGTTCTTCTATTAGGTATAAAACATACGTTTTCCTCTGCCTATCGCCCACAGGCGAATGGTGTCGGAGATTAAACAGGCTGCTACAAGAAAAGATTGCCAAGATAAGAATACCTTTAAAGAAGGGAGGGTTACATTGCCTACCCCTTGCACTATCTGCCATAAGAAATCAGCCTGGCTCAGATCACCCAACTCCTCTTGAGTTGCTGACTGGATGCTGCATGAGAGTACCCCTTGCTCCTTCCACTAGAGCCTACGGACAGACAGGGGAAACAAATGTGACGCTTTGGCCAGGAAGGAGTTTACTTCTGGTAGTATGGCGCTCAAAGCTACTAACGTGGCATCTGTTTTCGTCAAATACTGGTTTGGTTTATTAAATGCATGGAACACACTGCAGAACACACATCTGAGGGCTAAACAGTGATTGCAAACGGGCTTGGACGTAGCAGACTATGTTGGCAGAGCAATGTGTTCAGCAGCTGTGATGAGACGCCAAGCCTACCTTGAAACTTCTGGCTTCTCTGCAAATGTCCAAAATAGGTTGCTGGACATGACTCTTGAAGGTGACATGCTTTTTGAACAGAAAGCAGATGAATCCTTAGAGAAAGAAAGGAGTCATAATTAGCTGCTACATCTAGACCTAGCAGGGCATTTTGCCAAACCTGCCTTCAGCTTCGCCTCCAGGGGCAGGGACTATAGACATTAAGTGCCCTATGGCAGGAAGGCGCATCGCCAGCAAGCCAGGCAAGGGCATATGTGCTTCTCGCGTCCCGGAAGGACCAGAGGAGCCTCTAGAGGCCACCAAGCAGCAGCAGGGTCGCCCACGCCCTCTAAGATGCTTTTATTTCCTCTCCCATGAACTGGCTGGACGATGGTTGGCAGGGCATTGGCCCCAGTGGCAGGAACTTCCGACACCATGGTCCCTGTAGTTGATTCGGTGGGGTTGTCTGCCATTCCTAAAGAGGCCTCCAAACAGACCCCCACTGCCCCCAATACAACCGGTACAGCAAGAGAGGTTCGGGTTGGTATTCCCATCACTTGCTGGTGCCCAAGAGGGAGGAGGTCTCCATCCGATCCTGGACCTCGAACAAGTTCCTGACGAAGGAGAAATTCAGGATGAGGACGCTGTTAGGGAGAATTCTCTTAGAAGGCTAATTTCCCAAGCCTAGTGAGTCCCCCAGAAGCTTTGCTGGATTTTTGGGGTTTGTTTTTTTCTCCTGCTAAGAATGAGAATCTTTTCCTCCCACTCTTAGGCATGATTTGAGGTATGTCTTTGACTTGTTATGTGCTTATGGGCTATGGGGTTGTCTTTTTACTCCATAGGGTATCATCTGTTTTAGTGTGTGTGTTGCACAGCTCAGTGCAGTAACATAGGGGTGTCATAGTGACCCCCCAACAGACTCCATACCCTGGGACTGACTACTGTCTCCCAGGGCATGTAAAGTCACCATTGAGTTTACTAGTCCAAAATTGTGAACAGAACCAGTATAAACCATCATATTGTGCAAGTACTGGAAGGGGTTAATTAGATTGCCCCTGGGTCTGTTTTCAAGGGGGCACTGTCCAGTCCCCCCTTGTCGAGTTTCTGGCTGGTGGCAGTGGTTACCACGCAAAATATTCCACCAGAATATTTTCTATGGGATTTTCCCATTGGTTTTAAACACCACTTTTTGGAGCAATGTTAAAGATACCGCCGGTTTATTTATTTACTATTAAATCCCCGGTTGGGTCTTTTCGCCAGAACTCTTTTCTAAAATGGCGTTTGTGTCGGTCTTTGTAACTCTAACCAAGGTCGGGCCCTTTGTTCCACTTTTTGGCAGGCTTCTCCACAGAAGCCCTCCAACTGGTGCCACTCTGTGTTCCACAGGATGTGTGGGGAGGGGAATTGGCACCCTGGACTGCGTTGCCTCTGGACTAGTCGCACTCTATTCTGATTGGCCCAGTGGTGAGCCGCCCGGCTCACCACTTAGCATGTGTGAGTGACAGCTAGGCTGTTGAATGGGGGCTTTTCTACATAAAAGCAGGGCTTTTGAGACTGGAACTTCAGAAGTTGCCACAGGACCTAAGAAATCCGAAGAGGGGAGAAGTTGAGCCATCTGCAACGACGACACCACCGGTGTAGCCCTGCTGCAACAAACTCACCACTTTCCCAACGACAAGAAGAGATCTTCTGCTGGAAGAGTCTTCTCCCTCTGAGCTGGTGGGATCAACCAGTTCGCCATTTCGCCTTCCAGGACGTCTCTTGGTCGAATCGTCCGTGCCAAGCACCCCGGCGGCCGGATAGCCAAGCTTCACCACTGTGACCGCGAATAAAAGGAATGCACCTTTTAACCGACAAACTCTGCGGCTGGACTCTTCCCTGGGCAGTGCAACGACTACAAGTTTCCTCCTCGACGAAAAAATGACTTGCATCCACTGCCAGGAGCAACTGCCACCGCTGGAGCTTCCTCTCTCTTTAAGGTACTGTGTTCCACCTGGCCTCCCTTTCTACGGATTGATAAAGGTGACCCTTAAATCCTTGGCTTTCCAACTGGGTTGGCCCCAGACCTTCTAACTTTACCTTTTGCTTCAACCCAACGTCTTTTGAACATTTCTGCAAAGACTTTAGTGCATTTTAAACTGTGTGATCTTGGGCACATTTCGCCTTACTCCATTTAAAACGGGCCTGGCCTATGAACTTTGGCTCTACAGTAGACTCTGCCTTCACTAACTTGCTGTGGTCTTATAAAAGTGTTGCGAACTGTTTTATTTCCATGACTTGCCTTTTTCTCTCCCTTTAACTGAATTATTGGAGTGCCATCTAAGTTGCACGCTCACATCTGTTTTGACAAATAGTGGTGTTTTGACATTTAGTGGTAGTGTATTTCTTAAAGTGTGTGTTAAAGAACTAATTATATACTTTTGATACAAAGCTCTGGTCAGTGTTTGCTTGCTCTACTGTGTTTTTAGCCCTATTGTGTATCCTCTGTATACTGCCCTACTCTTCTTGAGAGGTCTGACTGCTCAGCCACAGCTACCAGGTAAATCTGGGTGGTACAGACTGCTACCAATTGGGTTTACTGTTACTCCTGAACGCGGAGGTTCGGCGTGTGCGCAGCTTGGATCGAGCGCCTGCCGGAATGGAGGACACCAGAGCGTACTACGATTTGGTACGTAACGCGCTAAGTGCAGCGCTGGTTTGTCTTTTACTTGCTAAACTGTACTCTTCCTTCCTTTTCAGGTCGCGATGGTCTTTTGTGGTGTGCGAGGTGTTCCGGAACTATGTCGGCCTGGAGATGCCCAACCAGGTGAGGTTCTCGTGATGACTGAGGTTCGTGCCGTAAGTAACTTGTTTTAACGTTGTCCTTCTCCCTCACCCTCCAGGTTGCTTCGTTCCGGAGCGTTTGCGGTGTCCAAAGATGCTGATGGCTGGATGGATGACCGCGAGCAGCAGAATCATGGACGAACGTCGGGCAGAGGCGGGGTGGAATTCGCAGGTAAGTTGAGTCTAATATTGATGTTCTTTGTCTACTCTGCAGGTCCGTTGTTTTCAAGGATCGCCGGTATCGGGACACTGGACACAGTGAGCGCCACGCTGCTGGCTGCAGAATAACGCAAAGCATGTTCTGTAACTTGGGTGTGGTTTAAATAATCCTCTGAAAAGCAGTCCAGGTAAAGTAGTCCCCGGCTACCACACCCCAAAACACTGTACCGCTCAGTCTGGCTCTAGGCACTAGACTGTGTGGGTGCCTCCATGTTGGCTGCAGGCCCCAAAGAAAAGTAGTCCTTTCAAGGATGTTTCCCATTCTGAACAGGAGCCTGGCGTAAAAGGCGTCAGGACTGACTCCAAGAGAGTCTTGGAAGGTAGTGCAAGGCTTCTGAGGCCCCAATGTAACCCCGAGTCCTGACCCTACCTGGCATGTGTGCATGCCAGTGGGGTTTTGGGTCAAGAGTCGTGACAGCACTCCCCCCAAAGGCCCCTCCCAAGGTGGTGGTTCTGCCTGGTCCTGGTTTGGCTGGGAAGTTCCGATGAAATGTCCTAATCAAACGTGGTGCATGAATATTCTCGCTGGGTTCCCAGGACCCGTCTTGAGGGCCGTAACCCTTCCAATCAACTAAGTAGTATAGTTTTGATCTGGTAAATTTAGAATCTAAGATTTCTTTTACTGCAAACTCTGGTTCTCCAGTGACTATTACGGGTTCTGGTGGTGTCATAACTCGTGTACCGGGTTGTACTAGTTTCAGAAGTGAGACGGGGAACACTGGGTGAAGTCGCATTTTGGCTGGTAGTGCTAGCTTAACAGCTGCCGGGTTGATGATGGTTTTGACGGAATAGGGTCCCAAATAGCGAGGACAAAAGGTCCGGGTCCCTTTTATTGGTATGTATTTCGCTGCTAGCCAAACCTTGTCTCCTACTTGATAGTCAGGGGACTTTTTTCGATGTTGGTCAGCGAATTTCCTTTGCTTGTGCTTGGCTTGGATTAAATACCCTGTTGCCTTTTTAAAGGCCTGAGAGATGGTTGCATGAAGAGTTTTCACTGCTGGCATTTCTAAACTGGGAGGAATGTCCAGTTCGGAAGTACGTGGGTGTCTGCCGTAGAGGGTGTAGAAAGGGTTTTGTCAAGTACTGGAATGCAATGAATTGTTGTAAGCATATTCTGCTACCCATAATAATAAATACCATTCTACCTGGTGCAGCATGCACTGCAAGTATTGTTCGAGAGTCTGATTGGTCCTTTCTGTTTGGCCATCCGTAGGGGGTGATGGCTGGTGGATAATTGGATGTTGATTTGAGCCATAGAACAGCATTTCTTCCAAAAGTTGGACACAAACTGGCTGCCTCGGTCAGAGACCAGGACTGATGGGAAACCATGTAGTTTAATAATATTTTCCAGCAACGTCTTTGCTAAACGGGATGCATCCGGGAGGCACTTGAAAGGGATAAAGTGTGCCATTTTTGAGAATAAGTCTACTACTACTAAAATAGTGTTGAATCCTTGGCTGGGAGGCACGTCTGTGATAAAGTCGAGAGAAAGTGTGTGCCATGGTGCAGGAGGAATTTCCAATGGTTGCAGAAGGCCAGCTGGTTTCTGTTTTAGCGACTTGTTTTGTGCGCACACACACACACACCACGCGACTGGACATATTGGATGACGTTGTAACGCCGAGTAGGCCACCAATAGTTGCGTTTCACTTTGGCTAGGGTTTGGGCAATTGCGGGGTTACCCTCCATCAGGGAATCCTGATAATCCGAAACAATTTGCTGTTGTAGCTCCTTTTTAGGCACGAACAGACGTTCCCCAAAATATGGCAATTGGTCCTTAATGGTATATTGTTTTCCTCTAGTATGCCATTCCAGTAAGGTATTAGGAGTTAGTTCAAGTCGGATCTCGTTTCAGAGCTCGGTTTGTGTTAAGGCTGTGGTGAGGCCTAAGGGCTTGTCTTCAGGAATGATGGCTACCGGATCTGGAGTTGCATACACATTCTCATCAATGCCTATGCGAGATAATGCATCAGCTTTCCCATTCCTTACACCTGGTCGATAAGTGATCACAATCATATTCAGCAAAGAAAAGGGCCCATTGTAGTTGACGTGAGAATTGAGCCTTTGCTGTTTTCAAATATTGTAGGTTCTGATGGTCCATGATTACTGTGCCCTTATGTTTGGCCCCCAAGAGATAATGTGCGCCATGCTTTGAACGCGGATTTAATAGCCAAAAACTCCTTGTCGGTGATGGCATAATTGAGTTCAGGAGGTGAACATTTTCGCAACCAGAAGGTCACAGGATTCAACTGCCCGTTTCAGGGTCCTTTTGAGAAAGAACAGCCCCCATAGCCATGCTGGAGGCATCAGTTCCACGATGTAAGGGAGGTCTGGACGAGGGTGTTTTAAGATCGGAGCAGAAGTGAACCTTCTCTTAAGTTCTTGGAAGGCCCTTTCGGCATCTTCTGTCCACATGAATATTTTGCTGTTTTTTCGTAGGAGTAACGTGATCGGATGCACAATCTGAGAGAAGTCTGGGATGAACCGACGGTAGAAATTCGCAAGGCCAAACATGCTCTGGACCCCTTTTAACGAAGTTGGAGAAGGCCACCTAAGAATGGCATCCACTTTGTGTACATCCATTCTGATGCCTTTCGGAGTGAGGATGAAACCAAGGAATTCTACTTTGTTTACGTGAAAAAAGCATTTTTCAAGTTTTGCATATAGTCGATGCTGGCGAAGTTTGGCGAGAACGGAGCGGACGTGCTTGACATGGTCTTGTCTCGAGGCTGAATACACTAGGATGTCGTCTATGTAGACCAGGGCGCAAACATCGATCAATTCCCTCAGAACATCGTTCATGAAGTATTGGAACACCGCGGGGGCGTTGCAGAGTCCAAAAGGCATTACCTGGTACTCAAACAACCCATATTTGGTACGGAAAGCCGTTTTCCATTCATCTCCTTTTTTAACTCTGACTAGGTCGTCCGCTCCTCTGAGGTCTAGCTTGGTATAAATCTGGGCATCCTTGACTTGGTTGAGCATTTCAGGAATGAGTGGCAGGGGGTACCGATTCTTTACGGTGATCCCGTTTAACGCGTGATAGTCGATGCAGGTCCTCAAGTCCCCTTCCTTCTTCGCTACAAAGAATAGGGGACTAGCTGCCGGTGACTTAGATGGGCGGATAAACCCATTTGCCAACTACTAGTCCAGATAGGATTTTAGATGCTGGTTTTCTGGTTCTGTGAGCGCACAGATTCTGCCACAAGGGATTTGCGCACCAGGAATGAGGTCAATCTGACAGTCACAGGGCCTGTGCGGTGGTAGTGTGTTAGCTTGCTCCTTCTGGAACACGTCCTGGAAATCTTGGTATTCTTCCGGGAGAGTACTAATTGCGCCCAGTGTAGATGTGGCTGTTCTAGGACTCCTAGGGATGTTGAAACTGGATTTTCCTTCATGGTAATAACAGGTGGGAGCGCAGTCATCGGGGAAGGTCAATTTTCTTGCACACCAATCTATCCGGGGATTATGAACTAACAATGGCATCCCTAATATTAGCCAGAACTGAGGTGCCTTGATGAGATCGAAGGAAATGGATTGCCGGTGTCCATCCTGGCACAGCAGGGTTACCCCTACTGTACATTGGGTTACTGGCCCGGAAGCAATTTCTGTCCCATCCACAGTGGTTACCTTTTCTGTGTTCGGCTTGAAACATAAGGGAAGCCCAAGTTCTGCTGCCAGTTCTTGATCAATATAATTCCCAACTGCTCCGCTGTCTATGTAAGCCTCAACGGCGTGCATCCTAGATTGCTGCTGGTGATTGATTAGGATCACTGGTATTGCAAAATGTGAGGTTGGTGGCTCATTCTTCTCACTCGACAAACTGACCTCTACGTTTGTCGAGCTGGGTAGTTTTCCGACTCCTTATTCTCATCCCTTTCCGTGGCTCCTACGGTCCTCTTAGGAGGTTTTACTGGACAGTCTTTTAGGAAGTACCCTGGTTTTCCGTAGTATAAACAGAACCGCTGTAGCCTTCTCTTGTCCCCTTCTGCTTTTGTTAACGGTGGTCATATGCCTCCGATCTGCATGGGGTCTGTGGTGTTCTCAGACATGCGTGGGGCAACATCCTTAGTCCGCAGATACATGGCCTGAGTGTCTACAAGACCGGAAGGCAGATCTGTCTAGGTCAATCGGTGATTAGTTGCGCATCCAGGTTGATGAATTCACTACAGTCTCTAGGCGGATCAACCACCTGGGCCAGAACGTCCTTCAATTCCCCTCGTAGGCCTCGGTGAAACAATGTGGTTCTTTTGTCTTCAGGCCACCTAGTTTCAGCAACGAACCTATTGAAGGTTGCAATGTATGTTAATAAGTCTTGATTTCCCTGCCGGAGTGACTGGAGTTCGTTGTCTACCGCTTGTTCTTGGGTATGACGAACAAAGAGCTTTTCCATTTCCCTTTGGAAGCCCCCAAAGTCACGTAGTAATGGATCATCACAGCTCACAAGCAGCACTGACCAGTCTGCTGCACTTCCACTCAGGTATGACAGAACAAAGGCTGCCCGTGCCCGATTGTTGGGGAACGCATTTGGTCTGCAGAGAAAATGAAGACGACATTGATTCATGAATGCAGCATACTTCCTGGCGTCTCCTGAGAACCGTTCCGGTGATGCTAAAGGAACTGCTCCGGGTAGGGTAATCTGTACTGGAGCAGTGGATAATGTGGGTGTTTGTGCCGGTGGGTTATTTCCAGGCAATGGAGTTTGTCCGGCCTATGATTGTAGTAACTGCCTACTCACGGTGCGATCCTTGGTTACGACTAGATCCCTTCGTAGGGCTTTAGTCTCTTGCCTGGCCGAATTAACTTCGGCGCGTAATTGTCCTAATAACTGAGCCAGTTGGTCTATTTCTGATGTCTCCATGGCGCCCAGGTGGATTATGTTATAGAGGCTTTGCATTCTGTTACGCTCACCTGGTATCCACGGGGACGCCACTCAGCCCTGGTTGCTGGATTCGCCCTGGACGTCTTCTCGAACCCGGGTGGTGCAATCGATGGAATTCGGCCTGCAAGCACAGGAGGACTCAAAGGATCAGGTACAGTCTCCTCCCATCTGCCCTGGGTTTGACCCGATGGCCCTCTCCTCACCTTGTTGTGATGTCTGGCGTGCTCTCCGTCCTGCCTTCTTTGCAGGGGTGCTTAGTCTTCTGCGGGCTTGAGCGACCGAGTTACTTCATTGGTGCGAGCCTTTGAAGTGTCTTTAAAGGTAGGTTTTATTGTAGCAGTCTTTATATGTCCTTGCCTTCCTTTCTTGTGGTTAATGTCTTTTCTTTACCGCCTTTAGGTGAGCGGAGGTTCGGCGTGTGCGCAGCTTGTATCGAGCTCCTGCCGGAATGGAGGACGCAAGAGCATACTACGATTTGGTAGGTAACGCGCTAAGTGCGGCGCTGTTTTGTCTTTTACTTGCTAACCTGTACTCTTCATTCCTTTTCAGGTCGCTATGGTCTTTTCTGGTGTGCAAGGTATTCAGGAACGATGTTGGCCCAACCAGGTGAGGTTCTCGTGATGACCGAGGTTTGTGCCGTAAGTAACTTGTTTTAACGTTGTCTTTCTCTCTCACCCTCCAGGTTGCTTCGTTCCGGAGCATTTGCGGTGTCCCGAAGATGCTGATGGCTGGATGGATGACCGCGAGCAGCAGAAGCATGGACGAACGTCGGGCAGAGGCGAGGTGGAATTCGCACGTAAATTGAGTCTAATAATGATGTTCTTTGTCTCCTCTGCAGATCCGTTTTCAAGGATCGCCGGTATCAGGGCACTGGACACAGTGAGCGTCACACTGCTGGCTGCAGAATAACGCGAAGCGTGTTCTGTAACTTGGGTGTGGTTTAAATAGCCCTCTGAAAAGTAGTCCAGGCAAGTAAAGTAGTCCCCGGCTACCACACCCCAAAACACTGTACCGCACAGTCTGGTTCTAGGAACTAGACTGTGTGGGTGCCTCCATGTTGGCTGCAGGCCCCAAAGAAAAGCAGTACTTCAAGCATGTTTCCCATTCTGAACATGAGCCTGGCGCCAAAGGCGCCAGGACTGACTCCTAGAGTCTCTTGGATGTTAGTGCAAGGCTCCTGAGGCCCCAATGGAACCCCGAGTTCTGACCCTACCTGGCATGTGGGCATGCCAGTGGGGTTTTGGGTCAAGGGTCGTGACAGGGAGGTCAAGGACTCCACACCAGGTGGGAACGGGGGGGGATGTAGAGGAACAGAAGATTAAGTCACTGTTAGGCTCCGCCCCCGACCCATCATACTGGATGAAAGACAGGAAGACACTGTGCATGATACAAGGTATCATCCCAATACTGCATTGAGTGTATGAGAGATGTTATTCACTCAACCATACCGAATGTACCCTCGCACTGAAGTGAGCAGGAGACCGGATGGTACCAATGAATATCAAAGAACTGTAAAGAAGACCTGATGGGTGCAAAATGATGTGATAATGAGAAGATGCAATGACACACCGAAACAATATAGGAATACTTAAAGAATTAAGGTATAATTAAAGAAACAAAGTGACATGTGTACAAGTTTAAAGAAGAAATATATACAAAGATAAGCAACCAGATGAGTAATAAAAGTATATACGCAGAAACGCAAGGTAGAACAAACATATAGAAGCTTGCTTATTGTAGTAGAAAACCTGACCTGGATAGAGCGCACATGTTGGAAAAATGGAAGCCAGCTCTAAATGATAGTAAGTGAAGAGCGTGAAGGAATTTGTGCATGAGTGGAGAGTGCCGTCACTAAGAAAAGTTTGAAGTTAGATTTCTGAAAAGTGGTTGGAGAGGCGAGGTTAAAGTCAGCCAAGAAAATGAGGGCATGTTTAGTAGAAAGAGACTCAAAAAATTGCCCAAGGTCATCAAAGAATGGTCAAGTGGGACTAGAAGGGCGATAAATGGAGATGATGTAAACCGAGGGAGGCAGAGCAATAGTAGAGATGGTGAATTCAATAGAGGAAGGAGAGGACGCGATAGAGATTTGTGAGGCATTAAGGTGGAAGAGAGCAGTTAGCTGATGTCGCCACCTGTGCCAGTCAGTCCTGGTTGTGAGGGCTGCATATCGATTTCCATTTTGCTGTGCTGCTACACAGCTTTCAACTTTTGCTGCATGCTCCTCCAAGATCACTATCGGCATTCCCGTTGCCATGGCTGCATGACGATGGTTACCTGCCCCCTCGCCCAATCCAGCTACCCGGATAGCCCTACATCATATCCTTCCTGGACGAAGCTCAGGCGAAGTCGGGCAAAGTCGGCCTGCTGTCTGTGGCTGTCCGCAGATGGAGGAAGCCCGTCACAGCTTGTTAGCTTTCTATCAGACTGCCATCTACGTACGAGCTATGGCAAGTGCTGCCTGTTATTCAATCACCAGCACGACGGCCAACTCTTCAAAGTGCTGTTTTTGTCTCATACCATTCTGGTGCTAGTACCATTGTTCCTCCTCCCGGTTTCTAATATTATGCCACCAACACGCAATCTATCTACTTCACAACTTAACTCTACTCGGAACTATGCTAATCTCATCTATCCTCCATGTACTTCAAACACTGCATTTATTGACCTTGGTTTATGGAATGCCAGATCTCTTTGTAATAAGTCCTCTCCTGTTCTTGATCTCTTAAGACTGAACCTACACTTCCTCTGTATTAAAGAGACCTGGATTCCTTCCTATAACACAACTGTTGCGCTTCTTTTGACTATTTCTCAGACTTCCTTTTGTCATACCCCACGTACCTTAGCCCGGGGAGGGGTATTGGCATTCTATATTGCTCCTCCTTTACAATTGCGTCCTCAACTTATCTCTTCCAATCTATTCCTCATTTGAATACTCATACTACTATTCCTAAACCTTATTCTATTTCGTTCCTGCTTATCTATCGTCCCCCTGGACTAGTAGGTTCTTTTTGTGAAGACATCAACACTTCTTTCCATTATCCTTCCTTCTACTACTACTACTACTCCTCCTCCTCACATACTTCTGGGTGATTCTAGTCTTCATCTTTCTTCCACCTGAGTCGTTTTCTTTGTCCTCTTTCTACCGCTCCTCACATTTCTGGCTCTTGTCTTGATCTTATTTTTGTTTTATCTTTGTTCTCTTCTTTCTCTTCTTTCTCATCACTTCCTGTTTATCTTTCTGATCGTCACCTTCTTTCAGTATCAATTTTTCCTCAAGTTCCTACTCATCGCTCATCTTTATTCCCAACTCTACCATTCTATCGGCACAATGCGCATAGTTTTAATACTCCACTCTGTTTCTTTCTGCATCTCTGACCTTCTCATTCCTCCTTTGCAGCCTTGTCTGCTGATGAGGCTGCTTCTACTCTTTCTCTTCTCCATCTTCTCTAGATAAGCTTTACCCTACCTCACCTCACCCTTTTATCCCTCTCATAAACCTTCCCAACCTGGGCTCTCTAATCATCTCCGTTCTATGCGCCGCCTTCTTTGCCGTCTTGAAAGACTTTGGCTTAAGTCCAAATGTACGGCTGATTACACTTCATACATTTTCTATCATGCCCTTTACGAAGACTGTCTACTTTCCGCTAAACGCTCCTACTTCTTTGATCTCGAACATACGCAATCAACCCATCCTAGACGTCTTTCAAATCCTTTCACGTCTCCTCTCTCCTCCTACTCCTGACTATTCTGCTAGCTCTACTCCTTCAGCTTCTGACTTGGCTCGATTCTTTTCTTCAAAGTTGGCTTCTCTTTGCTCTGACATTGAAGCCTCCCTCTCACCAACACTAGCTGTTTTTCCTATCGTAGCTCCTTCAGCTTCTATTTCTTCTTTCAAACCAATTACCAATGAGGAGAGTTCTCTCCTAGTGGCTCGAGCATATCCGAATGCTTCCCCTACTTAACCCAAAAGTCTATTCTTCCCCTGTTTCTTAACTTACCGCTTTCCTTAACATCCGTCTTCTGTCTTCAACTTTTCCGTCATCTTTTAAACACGCTTAGAATATTCCAATTCTAAAGAAACCTACTGCTGACCCTTTCCTTGTCTCTAATTTCAGCCCTATTTCTTTATTGCCTTTTTTCTGTAAACTACTTGAATGGCTGGTGTATTCTCAACTTTCTACTTTTGTAACAATCTCTTATATTGTTCTGTGATTTCAGTCAGGCTTTAGTCCCCGTCATTCTACTGAACCTGCTCTACTTTCCGTTCTGAATTCTTTACTCACTGAACGCTATTGTAAACACTATTCTCTTCTTCTTTCATTAGATCTTTCGGCTGCAATTGATACTGTTGATCAAGCTCTTCTACTGGCTTCTCTCTCATCCTTTGGCTTTACTGGTCCTGCCCTCTCCTGGTTCCGGTCATACCTGTCACAAAGAACATTTTCTGTTTCTTGGGCTGGATCATCATCCAACACTTTCTCGCTTGCTCATGGTGTTCCTCAAGGGTCTATTCTGGGTCCTTTCTTGTTTTTCCTTCATACTTCTCCTCTCGCCACGGGTATTTCTTCGTTTGGTCTATCACACCATTTTTATGCTGACGATACTCAGCATTTCCTGTCTTTTTCTTCTTTTTCTTCTGATGTTCACCACAGATTGTCCGCTTGTCTACTAACTATTAAATCTTGGATGTTGGTTCATTATCTTACACTTCATGCTGTTAAATCTGAGGTTCTTTGCTTTCCTGCTAACACTTACTTCTCTTATACCTCCCCTCCTTTGTTTCGGTTCCCCCATCTTGGCTTTCTATTTCTTCCACTGCTCGCAACTTGGGGTTCCATTTTGATTCAGTTTTAACCTTTAACCACCAGATTTGTCTCTCCTTGCGTGCCTGTCGCTTCCATTTATACAATATTCTGAAAATTCGTCCCTTTCTGACTTTAAGCCACTAAAATGTTGATATTTTACTTAATTTGTTCACGACTTTTCTATTGTTCTACTGCTTACTTTGGTCTTTCACTTACCAGACTTGCTCCTTGAAATCTGTTTTTAATGCTTGTATCCATCTTCTTTGTCTTCTCTTCTCGTGATAGTTTGAAGTCTATGATATACTGCATTTATAACGCGCCTGTACACACCTGTTTCTGGGAGCGACAAGGGAAGGAAGACCAGACAAATGATTTTTCTAGGCCTTGTGACATTCAAATTGTGCAAGTGTGACGAGAGATGGAGGGTGTGGGGGAGGTGCAAGGGAGAGGGTGGGGGGGGAAGTGCGGTCAGATCCAGTAAGTCAGGGCAGTGCAGCTCTGTGTAAGTGCAAGTCGGCAGCGGGACTGCAGAGGTTACAGCACCTAAGTGTGCAGTAGGCCAGCAGGCAGTGCAAGGAGGACTGGTCGTAGAGGAGCTTGGAACCCAATGCGACTGAGGGTACCAAGCAGCCAGTCAGCGCATCAGACAGGAAGGTTAGTAGGGGAGCAAGAGAGAGAAAGCAGAGGAGAAGGAATAGGTTACTTCGCTCTAACTCTGGTTCTCCAGCATTGGTATCTTTCATAGATTCACATGCTGTGAATATTCCCCGTCAGGCCATGAATCCTCAGTAACAGAGCAGTTAAACTGAAAACGTTATTTTTATGCTCCACCAGTCATTTTGGGTCATAATGCCCAAAGCCAATAGGAACACCTCCCTTAGCTCCTCCCCTGTCGGACATCTTCAGATTTGGCAGCACACCTGAGTGGCAGTAAAAGCCAGAAGACGAGCCATGCAGTGTAGGTGGTAGGGTCACATGTGAATCTATGAAAGATACCAATGCTGGAGAACCGGAGTTACAGGTAAGTAACTTACTCCTTCTCCAGTATTGAATATTTCAGATTCACATGCTGCGAATAGATTACAAAGCAGTATTACAAAACCCATGGGCAGAGGCGAGCTACAGCATAACTTACCACTGGAGACTTACCCACCTCACGCAAAAAGGTTTAGCAGAACCGATTGGCAGACTCTAGATTCTTCTGCAGAATGTCGACACAGAATATGGTGAACGTATGCACCAATCTCCAGGCAGCTGCACGGCAGATGTCAAGCAGCGAAATTCCAGAGAGAAAAAGCAGTGGTTCCAGCCACTGCTCCGGTAGAATGAGCATGGGGCTTGCCGGGAAGTGGTCTGCTGGCTTGCTGAGGGCAGAATGAAGAAACAGGCCACCAATCCTCTTGCAATGGAGGACATCTAGAGAGCCTTCCATGCCCAGAATGTCCAAATTAAACAAATAACTGTTCCTCTTTACAGAATGATTTATTACGCACCACATAGTACTTGAGGGCGCGCACCACATCCAGCGTGTGCAGTGTCCACTCTGCTGGAGACGTTGTGCCAAAGAACACAGGCAAAACCACCTGCTGGTTTAGGTGGAAAGCAGATGGCACTTTCTGCACAAATGTTGGGTTGGTACGTAGGACAGCTTTGTTCTTGTGAAACGATAACTAGGGTGGTTTTACAGAAAACGCCTGTATTTCACCCACTCGTATGGCCGAAGTTATGGCCACAAGAAGGCAGTTTTCCAGGAAAGAGGTTTGATAGAAGCTTGGCGCATGCGCTCGATTGGTGGCTTCATGAGTCTTGCAAGTAGCACATTGAGCTAGGTGGAAAAGACCGGAAGAGCCCCGGTAAAAACAAATCGGGATATGAAAGTAAGCGTCCACAGGTAAGGCTCACCCGCAGTGCGGTTGTACGTAGAGATTGCTGCTAGGTGCACCTTTTTATGGAGGAATGGGTTAACCCAGACTGAGCCAGCGACAGCAGATATGGAAACCCATCTTCTGGTCGGATGGTTTGAGGTCGCAGTCGATGGCTCCTGCACCATACTTGAAAACGTTTCCACTTGTTCTTGAAGCATTTCAAGGTGGAAGGGGCTCTAACCTTGGCCTGGATAGCCTGGCAGCCTTGCGGAAGGGAACTCTAAGAAGACCGGAGTCAGGCCATCAGATTGAGAGGCGCCGGGTCGTGGTGCAGTACTGCTCCTTGATTCCTGGACAGGAGCTTTTGGTGCAGGAGCAGCTTGATCAGTGGTGCTCAATGAGACGGCAAGGAGGTCTGAGAACCAAAACTGTCTCGGCCACACGTGGGGTCACCAATATCAGTTTGCAATGATACAGTCTGAAGGTGTGCAAGACTCAAGGCACCAGAGTAATGGGGGAAACGCAAAGAAAAGGCCCACTCCTCCACCCCCATGGAATCGCAAAGGCGTCCCCCAAGCCCTCTGGATGGGGGAAGCGTTTGGCAAAGGTCTTCCAGCTCCTGTTGTCATGGGTGGCAAAGAGGTCTATCTCCAGAGTGCCCCACGTCTGAAACAATAAGTGAAGCTGGTCGTCGTGCAGTTCCCACTTGTGACAAGAGCGTAACTCCCTACTGAGGGAGTCTGCAAGAGTGTTCTGAATCCCTGGTAGATGGAGGGGAATGATAAACATGTGTTACTGTAGAACCCAGTGCCTCAGGGCTTGGGCCTCCTTGGAAAGCTGTGGGAACCTTGTTCCTCCTGGATTGCAGAAATAAAACATTGACGTCCTGTTGTCGGTGTAAATTCGTACCATCCTCCCCTTTAGGAAGGGAAGAAAAGACTTAAGGGCCCAGAAAATTGATCGTAGCTCCAGCAGGTTGATGTGCTGGCTCTTTTCCTCCTCCGACCAAAGGCCCATGGTGTGTTGGTCTTGACAATGGGTACCCCAGACCTCCAATGAAGCATCCGTTGCAACGGTACCCTGATGATCCGGCAATTTAAAGGGGCGCTTTTTACAAGGTGTTCCCTGAGTGACCACCAGCAAAGGCTTGGTCTGAAACCCGGTGTTGGAGCAATGCGGTTGTCCCAGGACCCTGAGAACTGGACCCAGCGTGCATCCAGGAATTCCTGCACCAGTCTCATGTGTAATCAGTAGTTGGAGATTAACAGGCTACATGACGAGAACATCCCCAGCAGGAATTTGCAAGTCCGGACTGGCCTCACTTGGGTGCTATTGAGGTAGCGCACCTTCTGTAAAAGAACCGCCACCCTTTCGTCAGAGAGTCTGGTGGTGTAGGTTCGGGTGTCAAGTCTTGCTCCGGGACAGTCTTGCTCCGGGATAGAGTGCCTGTTGCAATTGAACCTGGCACGACTTTGGGAAGTTGGAGTAAGCCAGTTGCTGTAGACACCGGGCGGTGTTGGATTCTGCCAGCGGATAGGAGGGGGCTCTCACTAAAGCACTTGGTAAACACTTGCAGAGCAGACCGCAGGTCAAATGGCAGGGCCTTCAACTGATCATGTACTCCCGATACCACGAAGCGTAGGTATCGGCGGTGTGAGGCGAATAGGGATGCGAAAGTAGGCGTCCAATAGGTCGAGGGACGCCAAGAAATCTCCTTGTTGTAGCTGGGTCAACACCTGCTGTAGCGTGACCATGCAGAATGTTTGCGCCTTTAGGTACTTGTTCAGCACCCTTAGGTCTAAGATGGGTCTCCAGCCCCTTGACTTTTCCAGTGATTTTTTTCTTAACAGCAAGTAGCAGGAGTAGACTCCTGTGCCTAGCTCATCCCTTGGACCCTCTCCACTGCGGCTTTTAGCTGCAGAGCTCACACTTCTTGGGAGCAAGAGGTGTCGCAATCTTTCTGGTTTGTACGCAGGGGGAAGGTCCGGTGGATAGTCCACGAATTCCAAATAGTTGCCCTGCTGGAGGAGGGATAACAACCATTCATCGGTTGTGATGTGTGTCCATTCTTTGACTAAGCTTGAGAGGCGTCCTCTGTTAGGGAGAATTCTCTGTTTAGGCTGAATTTCCCTACCTAGTGAGTCCCCCAGCAGCTTTGCTGGATTTCTGGGGTTTAATTTTTTTTCTCCTGCCAAGAGTGAGACTCTTTTACCCTCACTCTTGGACATGTTGAAGTGTGTTTTCTTGGTTAAACCTTGTATTGAATGGGCTATGGGGTCTTTTACTCCATAGGGCCTCATGTATTTTTGTGATGTGGGTCACACAGCACCCTCTGTGCCGTGACCCAGGGGTGTCCTAGGGACTCCCCAACATAGACTCCATACCCTGGGACTGACTACTGTCTCCCAGGGCATGTAAAGTCACCAAAGACTTTGCTAGTCTTGAATCCTGAACAGAACCAGTACAAACCATCATATTGTGGACGTACTGGCTGGGGCAATTCGATTGCCCCAGGGTCTGTTAGTCGAGGGGGCACGTCTCCGTCCCCCCTGATCGAGTTTTGGCTGGTGGCAGTGGAAACTACTTTTTATATTCGACCGCGAATATTTCCCTATGGGATTTCCCATTGTTTTAGGCTAACACATTTAATTATTTATTTACGGTAGCCTTAAACATACCGCCGGTTTATATATTTATTTTTATAACTCCGGTTGGGACTTTTTGCCAAAACTTGATTCTAAAATGGCGTTGGTGTTCGCCTCTGTAACTCTGACCCAAAGTGGAGCCCTTTGTTCCACTTTTGGCGGGCTTCTCCACAGAAGCCCTCCAAAGTGGTGCCACTCTGTCTGGGGTACTTAGGAGGGGTGGAGGGGGATTTAGGCACCCTGGACTGAGTTACCTTGGTAACTCAAGTCGCACTCCGTCCTGATTGGCCCAAGTGGTGAGCCGCCCGGCTCACCACTTAGCATGTTTGAGTGACAGCTAGGCTGGGTGAATGGGGGTTTGCTGCATAAAAGCAGGGCTTTGGGGACTGGGACTTCAGAAGTCGCCACAGGACCAAGAATCCGACGAGGGAAGAGCTGAGCCGACCTGCTTCGACGACACCACCCGGTGGAGCCCTGCTGAACCGTCTCACCACTTTTTCCCGACGACCGAGGAGAACTCTTAACGGAGTGGCTCCTTCCCTTGACTGGTGGGGACAACCAGTTTTCGCCTTCTTTCCGTTCTTTGAGGTATCTCGTGGCCGCCTTGCCTGTGCCAAGCACCCCGGCAACCGGAATACCACACTTTACCCCCATACCGCGAAAGTCGGTACCAACCCTTTAACCGGAGGACTCCGCGGCTGGTTTCTTCCCGGGCAGTGCAACGACCCTCTTCTTCTGCTCTTCAGCGAGAACTTCTTCTCCCCTGACCGACGTCGAGCCCTGCTGCCACTGCCTGGAACAACTGCCACCGCTGGAGGATCCTTTCCGCTTAAGGTACTGTGTTCCGCCTGGCTTCCCTTGCTACCGACTGTACGGGGTAGATTTAGTCCCCGGCTTTCGAACCTGGGAGTGCCTGGGACACTTTGGCTAAACTTTCTGAGCCACTCTAAACTCTTTTTGACTCTTTGCAAGACTTTGAATCTCTAACTAACAGTGTGATCTTGGGCACATTTTCGCTCCGGCTACTCTAAGAGTGGGCCCTGCCTAGTGACTTTTGCTCACCTGTGACTTTGTGCTTCTTTGAGCCTATTGCAAGTGTTCTGGACCTTAGAGTGGTGTGTTTAACCCATTTCTGCTTTTTCTCTCCCTTTCTTGGAAACTACTAGAGTGTCATCTAACGTTAAGCACTCACCTCTGTTTTAATTAAGTGGTGTTTACCTAGAGTTGTCTAGATAGGAGAAAGGATTGAATCTACTTTCATTATAACTGTGTTGAAGTGCTTTTACTATATTCTTGCTAGAGTGTTTTTAACTTATGTGTATTTTAAATAAATAACTATATACTTTTGAAACCAAGCTCTGGTCAGTGTTTGCTTGTGCTATTGTGTTTTGGTACATATTGTGTATACTTTACATACTGCCTAACTCTTCTTGAGAGAAGTCTGACTGCTCAGCCACAGCTACCAGGTAAATCTGGGTGGTACAGACTGCTACCAAAGGGGTTTACTGCTCTACCTGTAGTCTTAAATCTTTTGCAGTGTTCCCCAAGGGAACTGCACAGGTTTCTGCCTAACATCCTCCCACTGGCTTGCTGTAGTGGGAGGCCTTGTCCCTGGGCTGCTCATGCCTGCTTGCCGGACTAGCCCCTCGAAATTGGCCTGAGCCACAGCATTGCTGTGAACCCCTGTAAGACTCAGACCTTTTCCTGTACACTGGTCCCCTGATGGATACAGCGTCTTGTAAAAGGAAGACTGGTATGTGGTACGGTTATCCCACAAAGTCTTGCCATACTGACCTTTTCCAGAACAAAAGGACTGGCGCATTTGCTGTGCCCAAAGAGAGAGCTGTTTCCGTGTCTGTTTTTATGGACTGTAGGGCCTGGTCTACCTTCCTCCCAAAAAGGGCAGATCCGTCAAAGGGCATATCTACGACCCTGGGCTGGACACCTGGTCAAGAATATGTAGCCTTAGGGGGGCGTGGCCAGCGAGCACAGCATGGAGACGTGATTTCTCGGTGCTCCCGGGGCCGCCAGCCGTATCCTGCAAAATCCTGACCAAACGACACCTCCCAGAAGCGGAAACCTGCCTCTACGGGTCGCTGAAATCTGGAGGCGGACCGACGGCTATATCCAGAGGAATCTGCCATGGAAAGACAGACCAACCGGCATAGCAATTGACCCAAGATGGCCGCCGAGCGCGAAAGAACTCTGTATCCCGACACCCTCTGAAGCAGAGCTGCATGCAGAACGAAAGCGAAATACCTGCGCTCCGGCACCGAGAGACAAGTCTCTGAGGAAGACGGCGGCGAGTGCCTCCTGACTCCTCCACGGCGCTCTACAGCCAGAGATTGAAGGTGACACCAGGAGGTGAGGGCTGCCCCCGACGGCGGTCTGCGCTGCGGTCCCCGACCTCCATTCCCGGGAGTGAAATACATAAAACGATCGCGGGCGCTCCGTATAACGTTGAGCACCCAGCTGACCCACACATCGCCTGACGTAGAGCCCCAGACGGTGTGAGAGCAAGCACGGCGGTAAGGAGAGAGGGAGGCAGGGAGCAGATATCGGATCCCGCAGGTAGCCCAGCAGGAGGGAAAGAACCCCTGCCTGCCTGGCTGAGCAGACTTGGCCCCGCTGTCCCCACAAACCACAGAGATCAGGCGAGCAAGAACCAACCCACCCAGGGGAGAGAAGGGGATGCAGCCGCGAGCAAATACCAGAGATCAATCAATACTCCCAAGATAACACCCAAAACACGACCAGGAAAAAGCACTGTGTGAGCATGCGCCAACTTGGAATACCGGCCCTAAGCAGGGATACACGGACCGCAACATGGTGAAAACACATAAGCACAAGGGTTGGAAAGGCAAAAACTGCACGCCGAACAGGAACGTGTGAGGATAGAACCACCGAGCAGCCCAGGCAACTGGGGAAGATACCCCTGACCTGCCCCCACGTCAAACTGAGGACTGAACCAACGCCACAGGCACCCCACTGCACCAGGCCCTAATGAAACAAGGAGCTCTGGCTAGAGGCAGCTGGAGAGGGGGACTGTTAGAGAGAATTCTCTTATAAGGCTAATTCCCCAAACCTAGTGAGTCCCCCAGCAGCTTTGCTGGATTTTTGGGGTTTGTTTTTCTCTCCTGTTAAGAGTGAGACTCTTTTCCTCCCACTCTTAAGCATGATTTGAAGGATGTCTGACTTATTGTGTGCTTATGGGCTATGGGGTCTTTTACTCCATAGGGTATCATCTGTTTTAGTGTGTGTGTGTTACACAGCACCCTCAGTGCAGTAACACAGGGGTGTCATGGTGACCCCCAAACAGAATTCATACCCTGGGACTGACTACTGTCTTCCAGGGCATGTAAAGTCACCATTGACTTTACTAATCCAAAATTGTGAACAGAACCAGTACAAACCATCATATTGTGGAAGTACTGGAAGGGGTTAATTAAGATTGCCCTGGGTTTGTTTCCAAGGGGGCACTGTCCAGTCCCCCCCATTGTCGAGTTTCTGGCTGGTGGCGATGGTTACCACGCGAAATATTCCACCAGAATATTTCCTATGGGATTTTCCCATTGGTTTTGAACGCACCACTTTTTTGGTGCAATGTTAAAGATACCGCCGGTTTATTTCATATAAATTCCCCGGTTGGTTCTTTTCGCCAGAACTCTTTTCCAAAATAGCGTTTGTGTCTGTCTCTGTAACTCCAACCAAGGTCGGGCCCTTTGTTCCACGTTTTGGTGGGCTT
Organism: Ambystoma mexicanum; assembly: GCF_040938575.1. Lineage (NCBI taxonomy): Eukaryota > Metazoa > Chordata > Amphibia > Caudata > Ambystomatidae > Ambystoma > Ambystoma mexicanum. The sequence goes on along the minus strand of NC_090927.1, from coordinate 275,859,620 downwards.
CTCCACAGAAGCCCTTCAACTGGTGCCACTCTGTCTGGGTTCCACAGGATGTGTGGGGAGGGGAACTGGCACCCTGGACTGCGTTGCCTTAGCAACCCGAGTCGCACTCAATTCTGATTGGCCCAGTGGTGAGCCGGCCGGCTCACCACTTAGCATGTATGAGTGACAGCTAGGCTGTTGAATGGGGTTTTTTCTGCATAGAAGCAGGGCTTTTGGGACTGGAACTTCAGAAGTCGCCACAGGACCCAAGAAATCCGAAGACGGGAGAAGCTGAGCCATCTGCAATGACGACACCACCGGTGGAGCCCTGCTGCAACGACCTCACCACTTTCCCAACGACAAGAGGAGATCTTCTGCTGGAAGATTCTTCTCCCTTTGAGCTGGTGGGATCAACCAGTTCGCCATTTCGCCTTCCAGGATGTCTCTTGGTCAAATCGCCCGTGCCAAGCACCCCGCTGGCTGGATAGCCAAGCTTCACCACTGTGACCGCGAATAAAAGGAACGCACCTTTTAACCGAACAAACTCTGCGGCTGGTCTGTGGTAGTGCAATGACTCCAAGTTTCCTCCTCGACGAGATCTTCCCTTCCCCTGGTCGAAACCACAAACTGCACCCGCTGCCAGGAACAACTGCCACCGCTGGAGCTTCCTCAACTTTAAAGGTACTGTGTTCCACCTGGCCTCCCTTTATACTGTTTGTTAAAGGTGACCCTTAAATCCTTGGCTTTCCAACTGGGTTGGCCCCCAGACCTTCTAACTTTACCTTTTTCTTCAATGCAACCTCTTTTGAACATTTTCGCAAAGACTTGAGTGCTTTTTAAACTGTGTGATCTTGGGCACATTTCGCCTTGCTCCATTTAAAGTGGCCCTGGCCTATGAACATTGGCTCTACAGTAGACTCTGCCTTCACTAACTTGCTGTGGTCTTAGAAAAGTGTTGGGAACTGTTTATTTCCATGACCTGCCTTTTTCTCTCCCATTAACTGAATTATTGGAGTGCCATCTAAGTTACACGCTCACATCTGTTTTGACAAATAGTGGTGTTTTGACTTAGACTTGTCTAATAATTACTAAGGAAGGTGTGTATACTTTTCTGATTGTGTTTGAACTTGCTTTGATCTATAGTGCTAGTGTATTTCTTAAAGTGTGTGTTAAGGAACAAGTTACTTACCTGTAACTGTTGTTCTCCAGCATGGGTCTGGCATGGATTCACATGCTCACGAATATTCCCCGTCGTCAGGCAGGGAATCCTCGGTAAAGAAAAAAATCAGTATCAGTTTCGTTTCTGATCCGTCTTTCTCAGTAGTAACCAATCACTGGTCTCTGGGTCATACTGCCCCAGCCAATGACTGCCCTCTCCCCAAGCCCCGCCTCTGGCAGCCATCTTCAGATTTGGTAGCATGCAAAGTGGCAGTATGACCAAGTGAAGAGCTGTAGAGGGGTAGGAGGGAGGGTTTGCATGTGAATCCATGCCAGACCCAAGCTGGAGAACAACAGTTACAGGTAAGTAACTTGTTCCTTCTCCAGCATGGGGTCTGGCATGGATTAACATGCTCATGAATATAAGAATACGTAGCAGTACACATATGCACAACCAACGGGAGGTGGAAAAAAGGCTCAACATTAAGCATTACATCAAACTCAACATTAAGCAGTTCTTACCTCCTCACCAGGCTCACCTTAGGCGAACAAGTTGCGCAGCACCGCTTGGCCGACTCTGGACTCCTCCCTGGAATCCCGGTTGACATAGTAGAATCTCGTGAAGGTGTGCGTCGACCTCCAAGTAGCAGCCCTGCAGATGGCCAGCAGGGGCACACCAGACAAGAACGATGTGGTAGCAGCGATAGCTCTGGTCGAATGGGCTCTCGGACAGCCAGGCAACGGTCGGTTTGCCAAACAATGACAGTGCGTGATGCAGCCGGAGAGCCATCTGGAAATGGAAGCCTTCGAGAGAGCCTTCCCTTGGTTCACAGGTCCAAAGTTCACAAAAAGCTGTGATGTCTTCCGAAAACTCTTCGTGCGGTCCACGTAGAACTTCAGCGCTCTAGCCACATCCAGCGAGTGCAAAGTCCTCTCAGCCGGCGACGAAGGCGACGGGAAAAACACAGGCAACACCAAGGGTTCGTTGAGGTGGAAGTCCGACGGCACCTTGGGCATGAAGGAGGGGTGCGTCCTGAGCACCACCCTCGTGTCGTGAAAAGTCAAGTATGGTGGCTTGCAAGATAGGGCCTGGATCTCTCCCACTCGTCGTGCGGAGGTGATGGCCACAAGAAACGCTGTTTTCCACGACAGGAACTTCAACGGGGCCGAGTGCAGAGGCTCGAACGGAGGTCCCATGAGCTTGGTCAGCACCACGTTGAGCTCCCACGCCGGGGCCGGAGCCTTCACCGGCGGGAACGATCTGAACAGTCCCTTCATGAACTCTTTCACCAGCCGATGAGACCACAAGGACGTCCGCCCCGTGGTTCTGGTGTATCGGGAGATCGCAGCAAGATGAATCTTGATGGACGCGTGTGCCAGCCCAGCCTTGGCCAGCGTCAACAGGTACGGCAGTACTTGGGGAGCCGTAATCCTTAGAGGGTTAATCTTCTGTGCGTGGCACCAGACAGAGAACCTCTTCCATTTGTGTCCGTAGCATTTAAGAGTCGAGGACGCCCTGGCCTTTGCAAGAACCTCTCTGCAGTCGGCCGGTATGTCGTATCCTCCAAACTCTAGCGCTGCAGGAGCCAGGCCTGCAAGTTCAGCGACTTCGGGTCGTGGTGGAGGATGGCGCCTCCTTCCCTGGAGAGCAGATCCGCGTCCACTGGCAGCTTGATTGACGGGGACGCTGACAAGTCCAGAAGGTCCGGGAACCATATCTGCCTCGGCCACGCAGGTGCGACGAGGATCATCCTGCACCGTGACCTCTTGAGCTGGTTGATGAGTCGGATCAGGAGTGGCATCAGAGGAAAAGCGTATAGGAACAGGCCTTCCCAGGGGAACGAGAAAGCATCGCCCATGCTCCTCGGCTGGGGAAACCTGCTGGCGAACCTCCGGCACTTGGAGTTCGTCGGCGTCGCGAACAGGTCGATCTGGGGTGTGCCCCACCGTCGGAAAAGGCGATCCACTAGATCCTGCCGTAGTTCCCACTCGTGGCACGAGCGCAGCTCCCTGCTGAGTGAGTCGGCGATGGTGTTTTTTATCCCTGCCAGATGAAACGGCACCAGAAACATCCTTTGGGCTACGGCCCAATGCCACAGGTCCTGCGCCTCCTTGGACAGTGCTGGGGACCTGGTTCCGCCCTGTTTCCTGATGTAAAACATGGTGGTGGTGTTGTCGGTGAAGATCCTCACCACCTTGCCCTTGAGGGACGGAAGGAAGGACCTGAGGGCCCAAAACACTGCACGGAGCTCCAGGACGTTGATATGGAGGGACTTCTCCGTCGGGAGCCAAAGGCCTCTCGCGTGCAGATTTTCGGTGTGCGCTCCCCACCCTTCCAGGGAGGCATCCGTGGTCACTGTCTACTGGTGGCCTGGGGTCTGGAAGTCCATGCCCGCCGTCAGATGCGCGCGGGTGCCCCACCACCGGATCGCTCGTCGGAAACTCTCGTCGAGTGTGATCCTCTCCTCGAAGCTGCCCGTCGTTTGGATCCAGCGCGCGTCCAGGAACTCCTGCAACGGGCGCATTCGGAGCCTGCACATGGGAATGAGGTAGATGCAAGAAGACATCATTCCGAGGAGGGACTTGATGGACCTCACCTTGGCCGCGTCGGCAACCAACATCCGCTGTACCTTGCCCAGGATGGCCCTGGTCCTTTCCTCCGATGGGGAGGCCAGAAGGGACACTGTCGAGCTTCGCTCCCAGAAACAGTGCGTCTTGCGCGGGTACCAGGTGGGACTTGGCGTAGTTCACGGAGAATCCCAGGTCCGTGAGAAGTTGGACGGTCCTTGCCGTGTGCTCCACGGCGAGCTCCCTCGTCTTGGCTCGGATGAGCCAGTCGTCCAGGTAGGGGTAGACGTGGATCCCCTCTCGGCACAGCTGCGCCGCCACTGGTGCAAGGCACTTGGTGAATACCCTGGGTGCCGACCGTAGTCCGAAGGGAAGGGCTCTGAATTGATAGTGACGCCCTTGGACCAGGAACCTGAGAAATTTTCGGTGCCCCTGTAGGATGGGAATATGGAAGTAGGCATCCTCCAAATCCAACGACGACAGGAAGTCGCCCTCCTCCAGCTGACCCAGGACGTGCTGGAGGGTGACCATCCGGAACTTCTGTGCCTTGATGAACTTGTTCAGCCGTCGTAGGTCTAGGATGGGGCGCCATCCTCCCGTCTTCTTCTTCACGAGGAAGTATCTTGAGTAAACTCCGGAGCCCCGAAGCCTCTTTGGGACGAGTTCGATGGCGCCCTTCCTGAGCCTTTACCTCCCGGAGAAGCTGAGGGACGTGAAGCTCTTTCCTGGCCAGAGGGGGGACGCCCGGGCACCTTCTTTGAAACTCGAGCGCGTGGCCCTGGGCTAGGGCATCCAGCACCCAACGGTCGGTGGAGATGGACTCCCACACGCTGACGAAGCTCGCCAGCCGGCCTCCCACCGGGGTGCTTCGGTGGGGGCCCGACCCCACGGCCGGTTCAATCCTGCTTAGACGAGGCTTTACCGCCTTGACCTCTTGGCGACGACGGCGGGGTCCGCCTGACTTGCCTCATCCCCTGTAAGCTTCCTGAGACGACGAACGGGCCGCTTGACGGTAGGTGGAGAATCCGCCGCCGGAACCTTTGGAGGCGCCCTTGCCTCCGCCGCTCCGAAAGGGCGGCCGCCGCTGCTGGAGAACCCCGGGGGCCCGGGCCGTCTCCGTGTCCGCTTTAATGGCTTGAAGGGAATCGTCCACTGTTTTCCCCAAACAGGTTGTTCCCATCGAACGGCATGTCCAGGACTCTGGTCTGTACGTCTTGACGGAAGTCAGTAGCCTTGAGCCATCCACGCCGCCTAAGGCACACGCTGTTGCCCAACTGGCGAAATCCAGTGTCGGCGATGTCCGTTAGCAATCGTGATGGCGTGGTCCGACGCCACCTCACCTTCCTGCAAGATCTCCAGGGCATCCGCCCTCTTGTCGTCCGGTAGGAAGTCCAGCAGGGGGGCCAGTTTGTACCACAGCTCCCTGTCGTAGCGGGCTACGATAGCCAAGGCGTTGGCCGCCTTAATCGTCATCGCTGCAGACGAGATGACCCTGCGCCCCATCGCGTCCAATTTCTTTCCCTCGCCGTCCGGCGGGGAAGTCGACGTGGAGGCCGCGCCCCCCCCCAGCTTTCTTCCTGGCCGCCGCAGAGACAACGGAGTCCGGGGTAGGCTGTGCACGGAGGCACAAGGGGGCCGCGTCCGGGACCCGGTACTTCTTCTCGTACCGGTCTCTTCTAGCCGGCGTCGTGGATGGGTTCTTGAGGAGGGCGAGGCCCTCATCCCAAATATCGTCCAGTAGAGGTACCGCGAGGACCGTCTTCCTCTTGGCCTCGCGCCGCTGATAAAGGAAACCTTCCTTCTTCTTCTCTTCCGGGCAGAGCTGGAAGAGCTCAGATGCCCTGGCGATCATGGAGTGAAAAGATCCAATCTCGTCGGGCGGGAAAGCCCGGGTGGGAGGTGACGACGGCAGATCCTCGTCGTACACCTCGTCGTCCGTACCCGTCGCGGCCGTGTCAGTCCCCGTATCATCCCCTCGAGTCGTGGACGGGGAGGAGGGCTGAACGGGGCGCGACGGCTGAAAGGGAGGTGGAGGGTGAATCCTTCTTTTCTTAGGAGGGGGGCTGCCAGAAGGGCCTGGTTCCGGGTCCCCCGACGGGAGTGGTTCCTCCACTGGTAACGGCAGTCTCGTCCTTATCTCTGAGCATAAGGACTGTATAGCCAACAAAATGGCCGCCGAGTTGTCTTGCGGCGCTGGCAGAGGGGAGTCCAACGGACGGTGAGGGGCCCCGTCGGTACCCACGACGATGTCGCCGTCTCCTGCGTCGGGATCCCTCCCGACGGGCTGGTCTTCTTCCACGCCAACGCCGTGGCTTAAGACCTCGATCAGTTCTTCCTCAGAGGTTGAGGCCGAATCCACGACGACCTCCTGCCCCCCCTTTTTCTTCTCCATAGGAGGTTTCACGGGGGTCCTGTCGATGGGCATAAAAGAGGACTCCCTCCGCGGTGGCAGGGAGACTCGGAGCCCCGAGGTCGCCACCACTGGTGTAGCCTCCACAGGCTGAGCCAGGGCCGCCGCGACAGTTTCGATAGAGGCCTTGGCCGGATGGATTAAGGCTTTTACCACCTTAGGTGCGCTCACCGCCTTCTCCTTGAGGAGGGGGGACACTGCCTCGCTCCCCCTCCGCCTTCGAGCTCGACCGGGGCCTCTCCAGGAGCTTCGCCGGGTGCTCGGCCTTCCTCTTACCCGACCCAGAGCGTTGGCTCGTGGTTGATGGTGCCGGGGAGGGTGCGCCCTGCCTGGCGCCCGTAGAGCCCGACCGTTCGGCGCTCCCGGTGCCAGCGGACTCGCGGTGCTTGGCCTTGTGTTGGACCCCCGTCGCCAGGGCGTCCTCAAAGGTCTTAGAAGACCGCTCGGATTTCTTCCTCTTCTTCTCGCCGGACGGGCTCTTCCCTTCCAGCCAGTTGGCGAGACGTTGATGGCGGTCCTTCATGGTCCGCTCCGACATGGTGCCGCAAAACGCACAGTCCTTCTCCACGTGCGTCTTGTCCTCATGTAGGCAGTAAAGACAAAAGGAGTGTTCATCTTCCTTAAAGACATTCTGAACAGCTTTCCGGCCGTCGAGCTTCCCTTCTCCTGGGCCATGACCGAGATGGGCCTGAGAAACTTCTGGAATCCTCCAAAAGCGTAGCTCGACGAAATCTTCACCCTTGAGGGGCGTAGACGAATCCGACACGGGTCCCCGTTGATCGGATAGAGAGTCGGTGGAGCCTGAGGCTCTTTTGACCGAAAAAAACGAAGTTTTTGAGAAAAAACGTGAAAAAATAGCAATAACGCTCGAGAGCAATAGCACGAGGATCCCAACACATGAACGTGCGGTAAAAATCTGAAGATGGCTGCCAGAGGCGGGGCTTAGGTAGAGGGCAGTCATTGGCGGTGGTCAGTATGACGCAGAGACCAGTGATTGGTTACTACTACGAAAGACAGATCAGAAACGAAACTGATACTGGTTTTTTTCTTTACCGAGGATTCCCAGCCTGACGACGGGGAATATTCATGAGCATGTGAATCCATGCCAGACCCCATGCTGGAGAACTGGAGTAACTGAAGCTTGACCTTGAAGCCCTGCTGGACGAGAAGAATTGCTGTTGCTCTCCTTCACAATCTGAAAGCTGCTTTGCCTCCAAGGACTGACCCAGAGATGACCTGGTAAGGCGCCCTCTTCCCGAGCTACGAGGGACCATCGTGCACAGCTGATCTTGGCAAAAGCTCCCTGGTAGACAGACCTTCAACAGGCTGCCGACCCGAGACGGGGACTGCCGCGGAATCTCAAAGAGAAGCACCCGGACTGTTGTCCGCCACTGTCGACAACCGCCGTCGCCGACCGGAGCCGGTGTGCTCCCGTTTGCCTAAGAACTTCATTTTGATCATCGGACGCTCTCGTCTGCACCGTCGCCCGCTTTATCCCGCTGGAGAAGGCCCGACCGCCGACGCGCCGAGGAGCATCCGCAGGTGGGTTTCCCACCACCTAAGGACCACAGAGATGCCGACGACTCGACGCCCTTGCTGGGCCACAGTTCTTCATCATCTCTTTGCGGTCCAGAACTATCACCGAGGTGCCCCGCACGCCTCTTCCTTGCAGGACGCCAACGCTCTGTCGTCGACGAGCACCGCTAGGAACGAAGCTGCCACTTTACTGCCGTAGTTCAACCTGTTCGCCGTCTGACGTTCGACGACCTGCGACTCCTGCCTTAAAGGGAGGGCACTCAAGAAGGGCCGTCGATTCCCCGACACCGAACGCCGAGTTCCTCGACGCCTCTCGACGATCCGTGGCTCCTGCTTTAAAGGGAGTCATTCAAGAAGGATCGGTTGACGCATCTTCGGAGAACTCTACTCCACCAGGTACATTGGGGGGGTAAAACGTTAGTAGGAGGAAATAAGACTATTGAACAATATATGGACTGGGCTTGTGCTATATATCTTTATTTTACAGGTTGCCCAGGTGGGGGGATCTCCACACAGAACTGTGTCTAGGTAACGGGGCCAGCATTCTGCCTATTGTTTCACCCATCTTACTTTCCTGCCTATCTCTATTGCTGGTATCCTCGTTATTGATCTGTGTGACATTTTAACCGTACAGTTGATGCACTTTAATGAGATTCGATAACATTGGTGCTACCACTTTAGAATTGTATATATTTATCATTATTGACTTCCGAGTACAAAGTGCGTTATTGTGATCGTGTACATACCTTTGAATATTAATTATATAAAGACTGTTTTCAGTAATACAGTGTGTGGACATTCCTTTTTGGGGTTCGGGGACTACACTGTACTTAAGAACCAGCTTACATCACCTCCTGAGAAGCTAGGCCTTGATCGCTCGTCCATTGTTACCAAATAGAGAATCTTGGCTGGGGTCCTCTGTGCCTCTCCTCTACCATATAGAGAGCGGAAGTACAGACACCCCGTACCAGTCTTTACAGTGATGGCCACCAGGAACGCAGTCTTCCACGACAGGAACTTCAAAGGAGCCGAATGCAAAGGTCGAATGGCGGCCCCATGAGCCTGGTCAGCACCACGTTGAGCTCCCACGCCGGGGCTGGAGCCTTCACCGGCTGGAACAATCGGAACAGTCCTTTCATAATTTCCTTCACCAGTCGATGAGACCACAAGGACGGCCGTCCTGTAGTTCTGGTGTATTGGGAGATTGCCGCCAGATGTATCTTGATGGAAGCGTGAGCTAGTCCAACCTTGGCCAGCGACAGTAGGTATGGTAGCACTTGAGGTGCCGTAATCTGTAGAGGGTTGATCTTCTTTGCACGGCACCAGACAGAGAACTTCTCCCACTTATGTCCGTAGCACTTAAAAGTTGAGGACGCCCTGACCTTTGCAAGAACCTCTCTGCAGTCAGCGGGCATATCGTACCCTCCAAACTCTAGTGCTGCAGGAGCCAGGCCTGCAAGTTCAGCGACTCCGGGTCGTGATGAAGGATGGCGCCTCCTTCTCTGGAAAGAAGATCTGCGTCTGTCGGCAGCTTGACCGGTGGGGACGCTGACAAGTCCAGAAGGTCCGGGAACCAGATCTGCCTCGGTCACACCGGTGCGAAGAGGATCATCTTGCACCGGGACCTCTTGAGCTGGTTGATGAGTCGGAGCAGCAACGGCAACGGAGGGAACGCGTAAGGAACAGTCCGTCCCAGGGGAACGAGAAGGCATCGCCCATGATCCTCAGCTGGGGAAACCTGCTGGCGAACCTCTGGCATTTGGAGTTTGTCGCCGTTGCGAACAGGTCGATCTGGGGTTTGCCCCATCGCTGAAAGAGTCGATCCACTTAATCCTGGCATAGTTCCCACTCGTGGCACGAGCGCAGCTCTCTGCTGAGTGAGTCGGCGATGGTGTTTTTCATCCCTGCCAGATGAAACGGCACCAGAAACATCCCTTGGGCAACGGCCCAATGCCACAGATCCTGGGCTTCCTTGGATAGGGCAGGGGATCTGGTTCCGCCCTGCTTCCTAATGTAGAACATTGTGGTGGTGTTGTCGGTGAAGATGCTCACCACCTTGCCCTTGAGGGCCGGGAGAAAGGCCCTGAGGGCTCAGAACACTGCAAGGAGCTCCAGGATGTTGATGTGGAGCGTCTTCTCCTCCGGGAACCGGAGGCCTCTTGCGCGAAGATCTCCGGTGTGCGCTCCCCACCCCTCCAGGGAGGCATCCGTCGTCACCGTTACCTGGTTGGCCGGGGTCTGAAAGTCTGTCCCTGCCGCCAGATGAGCGTGGGTGCCCCACCACCGGATCGCTCATCGGAAGGTCTCGTTGAGAGGGATCCTGTCTTCGAAGCTGCACGTCGCTTGGATCCAGCGGGCGTCGAGGAACTCCTGTAGAGGGTGCATCCGAAACCTGCACAGGCACATGAGATATATGCAAGAGGACATCATCCCGAGGAGGGACTTGATGGACATCACCCTGGCAACGTCCATGGCCAGCAGACGCTGCATCTTGCCCAGGATGGCCTTTGTCCTTTCCTCCGACAGCGAGGCCAGACGCGCCACTGTGTCGAGCTTGGCTCCCAGAAACAGTGCGACTTGCGAGGGGACCAGTTAGGATTTCGGTAAATTGATGGAGAATCCCAGGTCCGTGAGCAGCTGGACGGTCTTCGCTTTGTGTTCTACGGCGAGCTCCCGTGTCCCTGCACGGATGAGCCAATGGTCCAGGTAGGGGTAGACGTGGATCCCCTGCAGGTGCAGCCGCGCCGCCACTGGTGCGAGGCACTTGGTGAAAACCCTGGGTGCCGACTTCAATCCGAACAAGAGGGCCTTGAACTGGTAGTGCTACCCTTGGACCCTGAACCTGAGGAACCTTCGGTGTCCTTTTAGAATGGGGATGTGGAAGTATGCATCCTCCAAATCCAACGACGACAGGAAATCGCCCTCCTCCAGCTGTCCCAGCACGTGCTGGAGGGTGACTATCCGGAACTTCTGTGCCTTGATGTACTTGTTCAGTCGTCGCAGGTCCAGGATGGGCCGCCATCCTCCAGTCTTCTTTTTCACGAGGAAGTACCTTGAGTATACTCCGGAGCCCCGCAGCCTCTTCGGGACAAGCTTGATGGCACCTTTCTTGAGCATCGCCCTTACCTCCAGTAGTAGTTGAGGGACGTGGTTTTCCTTCCTGGCCACGGGAGGAATGCGGGGGCACTTTTTTTAGAAACTCAAGGCCGTGCCCCTGGGCCAGGGCGTCCAGCACCCAACGATCGGTGGAGATGGACTCCCACACGCTGACGAACTTCGCCAGCCGGCCTCCCACCGGGGTGCTTCGGTGGGGGCCCGACGCCACGGTCGGTTCAGTCTTGCTTGGAGGACGCCTTGGCCTCCCTGGCGACGACGGCGGGATCCACCCGACTTGCCTCGTCCCTTATAGGCTTCTTGCGACGAGGAGCGGGCCGCCTGGCGGTACGTAGAGGAGCCACCGCTGAATCCCTTGAAGGCACCTTGCTTGCCTCCGGAGTTCCGAAAGGACGGCTGTCGTTGCTGGAGAACTCCTAGGGCCCGAGCCGTCTCGGTGTCCGCCTTGATGGCTTGGAGGGACTCATCCACTGTTTTCCCAAACAATTTGTTCCCGTCGACGGGCATGTCCAACACCTTGGTTTGTACGTCCTGGCGGAAATCCGTCGCCTTGAGCCACCCTCGCCGTCTAAGGCAAACGCCGTTGCCTAGCTGGCAGAAACCGGTGTCGGCAATGGCCGTTGCCACCGTTATGGCGTGGTCCGACGCCACCTCACCTTCCTGCAAGATCTCCAGGGCCTCTGCCCTCTTGTCGTCCGGAACTAAGTCCAACGGGGGGGCGATCTTGTACCACAATTCCCTGTCGAGCGGGCCACGATCGCAAGGGCGCTGGCCGCCTTAATCGTTGTTGCCACCGACGAGATAACTCGTCCCCTCGCAGCCAGTTTCTTTCCTTCGCCGTCCGGCGGGGAAGTTGACGTTGAGGCCGATGCCCCCCCCCCACTTTCTTAGTGGCCGCCGCTGAAATGACCGAGTCAGGGGTCGGTTGCGCCCTAAGGCACAGGGTGGCCGCGTCGGGGACCCGGTACTTCTTCTCGTATTGATCCCTCTAAGCAGGCGTCGTAGACGGGTTCTTGAAAAGGGCGAGTCCCTCGTCCCAGATGTCATCCAGCAGAGGCATGGCAAGGACCGTCTTCCTCTTGGCCTCGCGCTCTTCGAGGCAGAGCTGGAAAAGCTTGGATGCCCTGGCAATCATAGCGTGGAAGGACCCAATCTCATCGGGCGGGGTGGCCCGAGTCGGAGGCGATGGTAGATCCATCCTGTCGTCACCGCCATCGTCATCCGTGCCCGTCGTGGCCATGTCCGTTCCCGTGTCATCCCCAGGGACGGGGGCAAAGATTGAGCAGGCCGAGAGGGCTGAAAAGGCGGGGCTGGATGGGTCCGTCTCCTCTTGCTTGGGGGACTTCCCGACGGGCCTGGTTCTGGCTCCTCCGTCGGGCCTGGCTCCGGCTCCTGTCGGTGGTAGGGGCAATCTCATCCTTATCACCATACATAAGGATTGTATTGCCAACAAAATGGCCGCCGAGTTGTCCTGCAGCTCCGGAAGCGACGGTTGACTTGGAACCTTGCTAGCGCCGCTGGCTCTCTCGTCGTGTTCTTCGTCGGGATCCTTCCCGTGGGACCGGGCCTCCACAACGCCCTCGTCGAGGCCCTCCAAAACTTCAACCAGCTCCTCCTCGGAGGCTGTGTCCGTATCCACAATGGCCACCGCCCCCCCCCCTCTTTCCACCGGGGTCTTCACGGGGCTCTTCTCGATGGGCCTGAAAGAGGCTTCCCTCCGCGGTGGCAGGGAAACTCTGGGCTCCGAGGTCGGCTCCACTGATGTAGCCTCCACAGGCTGCGTCAGGGCCGCGGCGACTTTCACCATAGAGGACTTAGCCAGGTGAATCAAGGCCTTCACCACCTTCTGTGGTCCTGTGGCCTTCACCTTGGGGGGAGGGTCACCGCCTCGCTCCTCCTCGGCTGGATCCTTCGAGCCCAACCGGGGCCTCTCCAGAAGCTTTGCCGGGTTCTCGGCTTTCCTCTTCCCCGAACCAGAGCGTTGGCTCGTGGTTGATGGCGCCGGAGAGGATGCGCCCTGCCTGGCAGCCGAGGAGCCCGACTGTTCGGCGCTCCCGGTGCCCGCGGACTTGCAGTACTTTGCCTTCTGTTGGGCCCCCGTCGCTGGGGCGCCCTCACAGGACTTAGAAGACCGCTCGGACTACTTCTTCTCACCTGACGGACTCTTTCCTTCCAGCCAGTTGGAGAGGCGAAGAGGTCAATCCTTCATGGTCCGCTCCGACATGTTCGCGCAAAACGCACAGTCCTTCTCCACGTGCGTTTTGTCCTCATGAAGGCAGTAGATGCATTTCGAATGCTCGTCCTCCTTGAACACATTCTGTAGCTGGCATCCAGGACAAACCCTGAACAGCTTGCCAGGTGTCGAGCTTCCTTTCTCCTGGGCCATGTCCGGGTAGGCCTCAGAAACTTCTGGACTCCTCCAAGAAGCGTAACTCGACAAAAACTTCACCCTTGAGGGGCGTAGAAAATCGAAACGGGTCCCCGTTGATCGGATGGAGAAACAGTGGAGCTTGAGGCTCTATTTAACCGAAAAATTAGAAAATTTCTTTGAAAAAAGCGTGAAAACGCAGCAAAGCTCGAGAGCTAAAGCACGAGGACTCCCAACACTTGAACGTGCGGTAAAAATCTGAGGATGGCTGCCAGGGGTGGGGCTCAGGGAGAGGACAGTCATTCTGTCTTTGGTTACTACTAAGAAAGACAGATCAGAAACAAAACTGATATTGATTTTTTTTTTCTTTACCGAGGATTCCCAGCCTGACGGGGAATATTCATGAGCATGTGAATCCATGCCAGACCCCATGCTGGAGAAAAGTGCTTAGAGGTAGGCAGAGGCTGACACGATTGGGCACGGGAGGCCAGGTCCTCAAGCGATACATAAGGACCCTAATAACCAATCACACCGACTGAGATTAACAGAGGAGGGAATGAGGAGGTAAAGAGGAAAGTCTTGAGGAGCTTCCGTAATTTGAGGAAGTGCTGCTATAGACAAAGAGGAAGGGGGAGGCTGTTTCATTAGAGGGAGCTAGCTGAAGAAAGTGATCGGCCTTAGGCCCTCTGTTTAGCGAAGCGCTTTATACACAGAGTTGGTGCCAGAGGACGCAAGTGGTCTAGAGAGAGTATTTAGTAAGATAAAGCTGCAGATAGTGTGGTCCCAGTCCCCAGACAGCCTTGTGGATGATGCAGAGAGAAGGGAATAGTTTCTTACCTGTAACTCCATTTCTCCAGCATTGGTATCTTTCATGGATTCACATGCTTTGAATATTCCCCGTCGTCAGGCTGGGAATCCCCGGTACATTATATAGACCCTTTCCCGTAGGAAAACTTTTTCGACGCTTATGCGTCCTATCCACCTCGTTTTGTATCATGCGTGCCCGTGCCGTCAGGACGTCATGATATAAATACAGGCCCCGCCCCCGCGCTCCCTCAGATTTCGGCCCCCAAAGTAGTGGGGGAACCGGTTTGCATGATCAGGGGAGGCAGGTGGGCGCATGTGAATCCATGAAAGATACCAATGCTGGAGAAATGGAGTTACAGGTAAGAAACTATTCCCTTCTCCAGCATTGGATCTTTCATGGATTCACATGCTTTGAATAGATTACATAGCAGTACTACCCCCAAGAGGAGGTGTGCATGCAAACCCATATACTTTCTTCGCAAAAGGCCGTTCCCTATGATCATGTATACATCAGTAATAGTTTACATAGGAAAAAACGGACCACATACAGTCATAAATTCCACAGGATGCAACCCCGCAGCCGGGGCTTACCTTACTGGAATAGGTGTCGAAGCACCGCCTGTCCCATCCGGGTGTCTTCGGCATGTTGCTGCGACAGGCAGTAATGGCGGGTAAAGGTGTGTGTAGTCGCCCAGGTAGCCGCCATGCAGATGTCCCCTAGAGGGACTCCGGCCCACAGTGCCGTCGACGATGCCGCTGCTCTAGTTGAATGAGCTCTTGGCCGTCGTAGAAGAGGCTTCCCTGCCCTGGAATGGCAGTACGAAATGGTAGATGACACCCATCTTGATAGTCCTTGCTTTGAAATGGCTTTTCCTCTAGCACCCAACCCATAGGCCACAAACAGCTGTCTCGTTTCTCTGAACGGTTGCGTACGATGAAGATAAAACTTGAGAGCCCTTTTTACATCCAATGTGTGTAGCATGCGCTCCGCTCCCGAGCATGGCTCCGGAAAAAACGTAGGCAACACGATAGAAGAGTGTTTATGAAACACCGAAGGAGCTTTTGGTATGAACTGTGGGTTAGTGGCTAGGACTACCTTGGTCTTGAAAAATCGTAAGTATGGTGGGTCCACCATTAGAGCCTGAACTTCTGAAATACGTCGGGCTGAAGTGATGGCCACCAGGAAGGCCAATTTCCACGACAGAAACTTTAGAGACGATGATGACATTGGCTCAAACGGAGGTTTCATAAGAGACGTTAAGACCAGATTGAGGCTCCACTCCGGTGGAAATTTCTTCTCTGGAGGGAAACTCCGAAAGAGGCCTTTAAGGAAGTGCTTAATCAGGCGGTCGCTGAACAATGGTGCCGAGTGCCGTCGACGAGTAAACCTGGAAATGGCTGCTAGGTGTACTTTTATTGACGACACCGACAGGCCCTTTTGAGCTAATAACAGCAAGTATGGAAGGAGCTGTTCCGGCCTAATCGATTGCGGGGCCAAACCTGGTTGATCCTCACACCATTGACAGAACCTTTTCCATTTGTACGCGTATGAGGCGTTTGTGGAAGGTGCTCTTGCCGCTTGCAGGATACGTCGACAGTCCTCCGGAATCGTTAGCCGACCAAATTCGGCGAAGTCAGGAGCCAGGCCGTCAACTTGAGGCTGTCCGGGTCGTGATGCCAAACGACACCCTCCTGTCGAGACAGAAGGTCGGGGGTCTTCCGGAATCTCATCGGTTCCGCCGCCGCTAAGTGTAGTAGGTCTGAAAACCACACCTGTCTGGCCCAGTATGGGGCCACCAGAATTACCCGACATGGGTACCTGAGGATCCATTGCAACGTCCTCCGGACAAGGGGAAAAGGAGGGAATGCGTACAGGAATTTGTTCGTCCATGGGAATGAGAACGCATCCCCCAGTGAGCCCTGCTGAGGCCATCTGCTTGCGTACTGATGGCATTTCTTGTTGTTCTTCGTTGCAAACAGGTCTATGGAAGGGTGTCCCCATTCCTTGAATACTTGTTGAAGTTGTTGGTCGTTCAGCACCCATTCGTGAACTTCGTTCATTTCTCTGCTGAGGGCATCGGCTTCCACGTTTTTCACTCCTGGTAGGTGAAACGCTAAGATTTGCATGTTGTGTTGCAGGGCCCAATGCCAGATTTTCTGTGCCTCCGTCGATAGGGACCTGGAACGTGTCCCTCCTCGTTTCCTCAAGTAGAACATCGTAGTGGTGTTGTCCGTCATGACACGCACCACCGAGTCCCTCAGTTGCGGAAGAAAAGACTTCAGAGCCCATCGCACTGCTCTCAGTTCTAGCAGGTTGATATGCAGGGAGGACTCCTGCAAAGACCACTGGCCTTGTACCTGTAACATATCCAGATGAGCTCCCCATCCGCTCAGCGATGCATCCGTCACCACCGTCTTTTGGAACTCTGGTTCCAGTAGAGGCATCCCTTTCGTTAGATGAGTAGACACTTTCCACCAGCCGAGTGCTTGAACTAGTTGTTCGTCGACGACCAGTCTGTCGGACCAGCGACCTCTGCTCTGCGCCCAACGGTCCGCTAGAAATTCCTGGCAAGGCCTCATAAACAGACAGCAGTTGTTTATTAACGGAATGCAGGACGACATGGTCCCTAGCAGGGACATGTACTTGCGCACAGAGACCTTGGTACCGCCTCTCCATTCCGACGCCTTGTTTTGAAGTTTCTGAATTCTTTCGCTGGATGGTTTCACCAGGCTTGTGTGTGTATGAAACTCCGCTCCTAGAAAGACCAAGGTCCTCGAAGGCTCTACTGAGGACTTGTTGAAGTTTATTGGGAAGCCCAGTTCCTGTAAGATGGACATTGTGGCTCGTAGACTGTCTCGTGTTTGTTCCTTGGATGACCCTCTGACTAGCCAGTCGTCTAGATATGGATAGACATGATGACCATCCTTCCTTAAATGGGCCGCTATAGGGGCCAAGCACTTGGTGAACGTCCTGGGGGAGGACTTGAGCCCGAACGGGAGGACCTTGAACTGAAAATGCTTTCTCCCGACGACGAATCTTAAATATCTCCTGTGTCGTGGGCGTATTGGGATGTGAAAATAAGCATCCTGAAGGTCTAGTGATGATAGATAGTCCATGGGTTGCACCGATCTGATAACCTCTTGGAGTTTTAGCATTTTGAATTTTTGGCTCTTTAGCCACTTGTTGAGTACCCTCAGGTCGAGAATGGGCCTCCATTTGCCTTTTGGCTTTTTGACAACAAAGAACCTGGAGTAAACTCCTTGGCCTTCCTGTGCCACAGGAACTCTCTCTACCGCCCCTTTTCGCAACATAAGCGCCGCCTCTTGTCGTAGGATTTGGAGGTGGGGCTGTGTCGAGAATAAAGGAGGAAGACGCGGAGGCTTGTCTTTGAATTGTAGCGCATGACCCATGCGAATCGTGTCTAGGACCCATCGATCTTTGGTGATGCATTTCCATCGGTCGAAGTGATGAGAGACTCGACCCCCCAGGACGTTCCGAAGGCCGTCATTGGTTGCTGGTTTGCTTGTTCTTCGTTGACGACGGACCTGAGCCTCGCCGCCTGGAGGCTTGATAGTCCCTGCTTCCACGTGCCGACTGGGACGCTCGTCTGAACCCTTGTGAAGAGTACGAGGGCC
The DNA here is from genome assembly GCF_040938575.1 of Ambystoma mexicanum. Lineage (NCBI taxonomy): Eukaryota > Metazoa > Chordata > Amphibia > Caudata > Ambystomatidae > Ambystoma > Ambystoma mexicanum. The sequence continues at coordinate 275,842,044 of NC_090927.1, read as the reverse complement.
TGTTAAATCCACGGTCCCTCGAGGCACCAAAGCGGGAGTTTCCAGAAGCACCTCTGAAGGGGCGAAAAGAGCGAAAATTTCTACCCGTTTGAAGGGCGCCGAGGGACCTAGCAGTATCCGTGTCTTCTTTCATCCCTTTCAGCGCTTCATCAACCTTTTCGCCAAACAGGTGCTCCCCTTCGCATGGCATGTCCAGGACTTTGTACTGTACTTCAGGACGGAAAGTAGTACATTTGAGCCACGCTTGTCGACGAAGCACTACTCCATGGTTGATTTGTTTGAAACCAGACTCTGCTAGGTCAACTGCGATATTAATAGCGTGGTTCGAGGCCTCTTCGCCGTCCCGCACCAGTAACATAGCTGCTTTCCGGTGTTCGTCTGGCAGGTGTTCTAGGATAGGGGCTAATTTGTGCCACATTTCCCTATCATATCGTGACACGATCGCTAAGGAATTGGCTGCTCTTACTGTCGTCGCTCCGACCGAGAGCACCTTCTTTCCAAATGCGTCCTGCCTCCTAGCCTCGCTTTCCGGTGGCGTTGAACATTTTTGCTGGACCCTGGCCTTCCTAGCCGCTGCCGCCGACACCACCGAGTCAGACAGAGGCTGTGATGTTAGACATTTTGGAGTGGACTCCGGAGCTTTAAACTTTTTCTCGATCCGTCCCTTTATGGCTGGTTCCGAGAACGGATGGCGCATCGTCTTGAGACCTTCTTGCCACACGTGGTCAAGGATTGGGATGGCAAATACCGATTTTCTCCTTTGACCCATATGGTCAAAAAGGAAACAGTCTTTCCTCTGCTCCTCAGGAATCAAGCCGAATTCGGAACACGGTTTCCCCATCATTGCATGGAAGGCTCCCACATCATCAGGGGGAGATGGCTGTGTCTGGCTCCTCGTAGACTCCAATTCTACATCCGAGTTCCATGTCGGGTCCCTCGACGGTGACAGGGAGATGTCTGACCCCGAGTCATCACGTATAGAGTCGGACTCCGACAACTCACCCTCCTCCTGAGCTCGAGGACGATCTTTCACCGCCTGGGGAGCCGATGGGTGTTTCGTCGACGAGCGAGCAGTACAAGTTTGCTCGTCGACGGAAGGTACAGACAAAAGTGACGATGACGTCCCAGGTTGAGGGAACTGCGTATCCAGCCGCTGTAGTAGCTTCTGAAGAGTATTAAGCACATCCAGAGACAAAACCGTCTGGGGGGTCAGTAACGTGGATGATATAGGTACCATACCCCCGCTCGCACTCGTCGCCGTCGTCGTCGTCGACGTGGAAGGCCTTAAGCCTAAATCCGATGGCTGCAGAACCATGTCACCTTCCCCTTCCGCCGAGCAGGCCGTGTCTGGCTGCAGTAAGACCTCAGGGGGGATCGGGTCATAGACCTCAGGCAGCCAAGCCATAGACTGAGTCTCCGTCGACGAAGGAATCCCAACCGCTGCTGCTTGAACGGTAATAGGCATCGTCAATGACACCGAGGTCGACGAGCAAGTCGTCGTCGTCGAGCCCTTAGACTTCGTCGTCGATTTCGATGCCGACTTCCCGGCTGAAGCTTCCCGACTCACGGAAGACCTGGGACGGTCCCCTGAGGAGGATTTAGACAGCGCTAGCCTCTCCGTCTTAGATGATGAGGAGGAGGAGGGCTTTTTATGTGATGAGGAGGATCCAGCCTGTTTCCCCTTATGCTTGTCCTCAGCGCGAATTTCTGCTGGCCGCACCTTCTTCGATGGAGGCTCCGACTTGCTCCTGGAGGCCGTGGAGCCAACTTCCGAAGCCGGGTAGGCACCCGCTCCGTCATTAAGCCAGTCGACCAGCCTTCTTTTACGGTCCTTAAGGGTTTTTTGGGAGAAACCCTGGCATATCTCACATGTATCCGCCGTGTGGTGCGGGTGGAGACAGTAGATACAGTCCATGTGGCCGTCTCCTTCATAAACCTTTTTGAGGCCACAAGTTGCACATGGGCGAAATAACGCCTTTCCAGACATAATTCTCCAGAATTTGAACTTCGCTTACGCGAAACAGACAAAAAATAAAAAACAACCTAGTTTTCACTAGTAGTAAACACGAGGATCCCACTACTTTGAAAGACGGTTGAAATCTGAGGGAGCGCGGGGGCGGGGCCTGTATTTATATCATGACGTCCTGACGGCACGGGCACGCATGATACAAAACGAGGTGGATAGGACGCATAAGCGTCGAAAAAGTTTTCCTACGGGAAAGGGTCTATATAATGTACCGGGGATTCCCAGCCTGACGACGGGGAATATTCAAAGCATGTGAATCCATGAAAGATCCAATGCTGGAGAATTGAATTTAATCCATGATGCAACCGAGAGCAAGTGAAGAATTTTATGGGCAGGAGGGATGCAGTCCCTATGCTTGAGGCCAAGGATAAGTCTTGCTGCCCTTTTCTTGATTAGTTGGAGGGGTGGTAAACTGGAAGAAGGTAGATTCAGGAGAAGGCTATTGTAGCAGTCAAGCCTAGAGAGAACCAGGACGCATGTAACATTGAACTTCTCACGGAAAGTGAGAAAAAGGAGAATTCCTTTGAGATGCAAGAGTTGAAAGTGGGACTCCTTAGCAACGTCCTGAGTGTGAGGGAGGAAGGAGCGGAGTCTAAGATGACTAAGGTTTGTGGCTTCAGAAGAAGGAGCAGGGGGAGGAGCATAAAGGATGGCCAGAGTGAGGGTAAAAAGAGGGAGCAGGGGTCCCAATGGAAATGGTCTCAGTCATGCTGGCATTGAGGCACAGATCATTGGAAGTACACCAGGACTGGATGGCAGATAGGTAGTAAGGGATGATGGAAGATGCAAGAGGGTCAGCAGGAAATTTGAAAAAGAGTTGTGTGTCAACTGCGTAGCATTGGAGGAGAAGGAGCAATGAGGAGTGCTGGCTGAGCAAGGTAAGTGTTGATAAGCCAGCTGGAGAGGCTGGGGCCCTGGGGAACACCACAGATGGAGAAGAAAGTAGGTCAGGAGAAGGTGCCCATAATAACTTTGGATGAACGTTCAGTTAGGAAGGAGGTAAGCCAGTCCAATGCCCGCTCCGAGATACCAAGGGTATCACAGAGCCGTTTTATGAGGACAGAATGGTTAACCGCATCCAAAGCAGAGGAGAGATCAAGTAGGATGAGGACAGCTGCAGAGTTAAGAGTCCAGAGATGCAAGCTTCACGGGTGTGTAGAAGAGCAGTTTCCATGTCTCCGGATGCTCAGAATCCAGATTAATGGTCGTTGAGACCACCAACAAGTTCAGTGTGTGAGGTAAGTTGTGGAAAGGGCAGCTTCTCCAGCAGTTTCGCAATGAAGGGGGTAGTTGGCTGTAGAGGTAGGGTCTGCTGAAGGTTTTTTTCAGTTGGGGACAGAACAAGGGAGGGCTTGAGGGAGGATGGGAAAGATGCAGTGGGGAAAGAGTGGTTGCAGAGATCAGCGAGTACAGGGGCAAGAGAGCCAACGTTGTCTTCGATGGTTCTGTAAACCCGTTTGCAAGAGACCTTCATGGAGCGGACGACTCTGGTCACTTCTTCAGGTGTGACAGGAGAAAGAGGAAGGAGGGTGAGCAGCTGTAGGAGACAAGGGAGTGAGGGAGGGGTTGGGCAGGAGGGTAGCAAGTATGCTCAGGATCTCCAGAGATTTTGTGGTGAAGTGTGTAGCCAGTGCATTGCAGAGGGCCTGGGACAAAAGAGGGGAGGAGGAGACTGTGGAAACGTTGGTTAGTTCCCTGCATATTTTAAAGAGTTCAGCCGTGTTGCTGTAGGAACCCGATACTCATGCCTGGATGTGGGCCCATTCTTGTCACGGATGGAGAGTCTGTATTGCCTATGGAGCAGGCGGCAGGCCAATTTGTCAGAGGGTGAGCCTGAGGTTTACCATTTACGTTCCACAGCTCTGCACTTGTGTTTCCGGCTGCAAGTTCAGAGTCATACCAGATGTTAAGTTTAGAGGTGGGTTTCAGGCGGATCCTCATGACTAGGGCAAGAATGTCAAGGGTGTTGGTAATGGCCAAATGGAGGTTGCTGGGAGCAGAGTCTGCTAGAATCTGGGGGGATTTGGTATAAAGGTGGATGTGAAGGTAGCAGCTGACACTCGATCTGGGTTTGCCGCCTGAGGTATCCCGATGCCTCTTCTCGCTGGAGGCCTGGACTTCATGCAACTTAGACCTCTTGCTAGAGGTGGTTCGCTGGGCCGTCCTGCCCCGCCCTGATGAAGGATGACTACATAGCAAAGCAGAGTCAGAGACCCCGCCGGTGTCCTTGAGTCACGCGACGAGAGGGCAGCGATGATCACTCAGTGTTTTGTTGGAGAACGACTGGCAGATTTCGCAATCCTGGATGACATGGAGATGAAATCAGCAGAGGCAGTCATCATGGTGATCCTCTATGTAGACCTTCTTCAGTCCACAGCAGGAACAAGCCTTGAACAGGCTTTTCCTCGTGGATTCCGCCATGAGGTAGACCCAACTACGCAGATGAAGCTTCGAAGAACACCAGCGGCAGGGCTGGTAAACGGAGCTGCTCTGTCGCCGCCAAAGGCTGTCGTAGAGTAGACGTCAAAAAATATATATTTTTAGTGGAAAAGATGTAACATTTCAATTTTAATCAGAACAGTTGAAGTGATGATTTTTTGAGGACTACCTACCCTAATGTGCGGTAAGAAAATCTGAAGATGGCCGACAGGGGAGGGGTTAAGGGAGGTGTTCCTATTGGCTGTAGGCAGTATGACCCAAAATGACTATGATGGAGAATAAAAGAGACTGAAAGTTTTCAGTTTAAGTTTAAACTGCTATATGTTATTTAGGGTATCCAGCCTGAAGACGGGGAATATTGACAGCACGTGAATCTATGAAAGATCCAAGGCTGGAGAAGAAGAGGGTCTTGTCTTGACCTGCATACAGAATTTCCGGTGGTCCGGCACAAGTCTGAGAAGGGTAGGGAGGCCGTTCCAGAAGGAGGCACCTGCAGAGGAGAGAGATCTACTCCCCAATATCTGTCTGGAGAAGCAGCTAACCCTTAGAGAGTTGGCGCGAAGGGCTCAAGAAGAAGGTACTTCGGCAAAGAGTTGGATGTAGTGTGGGCCCCAGAAAGCCTTGTGGATGAAGCAAAGGGTCTTGGACTTCATCTTTGCAGCCACCGGGAGCCATTGGCGAGATTTCAGGGCTGGAGAGATACGGTCCCTGGGTTTGGATTTTAGTTTAGTTCATTATTTCTATAGCGCGCCGCTTGGCCCAGAGGCCAAGGATAAGTCTAGCAGTCCTGTTCTGGATTAGTTGCAGAGGGCGCAGAGTAGAGGCAGACAGATTGAGAAAGAGGCTGTGGCAGTGGTCCAGCGTGGAGAGAACCAGAGCTCTGGAGACCATGAGTTTCTGGGGGAAAATGAGAAAAGTTAGAATACCTCCAATGACGTGCAGCTGGAAGTGGGCCTTCTTGGTAAGGTCTGTGATTTGATGTGGGGAGAGAAGGAGAGAGTGGATTCGAAAGCGTAGGACCGCCAGAGTGTCAGTGACAGATTGAGAAATACAGGTTTCAGTGATAGCAAGAAGGTCTAGGGGAGAAGAGTTGGCATGAAAGTATAAGTGATCAAGAAGGTCTTGCTGCATACAGACTGAGCATTCCAGAGAGCAATGTTAATTTGATGAGGTAAGGAAGAGTACAGAAGTTGAGTCTCAGAGTTACAGGTGTATAAGTGTTAAATGAGGTATGGTTAGCTCTTCGGCTTTGTTGGAAGAAAGTAGCAGGGGTTTCAAGTTGTGAGATTTATAATAACGATAGGAATAGAGGAAGTGGCAACGTGATTGGAGAAACTGCAGGGAGAGGTGAGTAGGTCAGTAGCACAACGGGGACACAATGCAGTAATTAGGAAGCTTGTGCCAGGATCCCATGGTACATTTCCAGGTTTTCAAAGAAACATTACACTAGAAAAGTTCCATTTAGGAGATTTCATCATCACATATATATGTAGGAGTGATTTTTGAGTGTTGGTTCTGAATTAAACATGTTACAATCTATATACGTTTCCTTAATGATAAACTATTAAGGAAGTGCCTATTTCCCCAAGCCAAGATGGAGGTTCAGTTCAACAACAGTGATTGGAGGAGAAGTGTTGTGAGGTAGTTTGGTACTTTCACTAAGATTCTAAACTGCCTTTCATTCCAGTTTCCATTGAGGAAGGTTGCAGTTTTCATAGCTCTATGAAATTTTAATATAAGAATATTTAGTAATCTTTTATGTGAAGAAAATCTAGAGAGAAGAGTTACTACAGTAAATTCATTTAAGAAGAAGTCATCATGGTTTCCTCAAGGACTACATACAGATGAAGCAAGCTAAGTTTCAATGTGAAATGCTAATACTTTTGATTTAAACTCAAGAAGAAGTTAATTTCTAAAGAACCAAGGAACTGTATTTATTCTGCAATTTAACAAGAACTTTGTTTGTGTTAACCTGCGCGTGTATTTGAGATAGAAGGAACTATATCCGTTTTATTTTTTACTCGCGGATGTTTTTGTGTGAAATAATATTGAAAGATGCTGGTTTGGTATTTAGTTATTGTGAATAAGATTCGCTTTAGATTTTACTTTAATATTTTAGAATTCGTTTCGATTGCAGGCTCTCCGTTTTTCGTTTTAGTAATACGTTATTATTAGAGTAAAGGACCTACTTGAGTGAGTTGCGTGCGTTCAAATTCTGGAGTTATTCATTTCCTGGTTAGGTGTACTGCGTACTAGTGTTTTCCGGTTGCGTTGTGTCGGAGTGTCGGCATCTTTTGTGTGCGCTTATCTTTGAGCTGAGTTTAAAAGACTAGTATATCTATTTCCGAAGGCGCGGTTATATTTTTGCTTCGCGTCTTTATTTTTTCAACTTCGTCCTGGTTGCGCGTAGCGTCGGGTTCATCTGGTCAGCTGATATTTGTTTTCAGAGCGTCAAGTCATCAAACTAATACTTAGAGCTTCGGAAATTCTTCAGAATTAAACAAGGATATTTTTATAAACATTTCTTGTTTCAAATGAGAATCACAAGTAAGAAAGTGGAAGCAATATATCAGTTGAGTTTAAATATTTTTGTGATTTACGGAACATACTAGACCAAATATTTATTCTATATTTTTTGTTCATCTGAAAAGAAAAGAAAAGTGAAAAGACTACAAGTGACTTCAATTATAAGCAAAACATTCTTCAGAAGGTTAATGAATTAATAGCTACAAGCAAGTTCTATTCAGATATTCTGAATAAAAGAATTTTGAATTACATATTACTTAGAAGAAATAAAGAAAAATATCTCAATATTGATGCCTATCAGCAATCGAGCATAGGCAGCAGGTATAAGATTATAGGTTCTAATAATAGGAATAGAAATAGTAAATATATAGAAAAGAGTCATATTAATTTATGTACTTGTGTGTTTAGATTTTCACAGACACTTCATACTGATGAAACTTCCATCCATCCAGTTCCAGAGAAGTAAAACACCTAGCAGTGTCTAACTATTTGGAAGCCAGTGTCTAAGAACCAGTGAAGATCTGCAGTTGTTATTTTCTCCTCCATTCCCCTTTCCCCTGGGGTTTGCCAGCTTGGTAGTTTTATCTATTAAGAGATTATTGAGCAGGCATACTTTGGGGGTCTGGTGGGCCAGCATCACTCCTGCAAGAAGATTCAAAGACAGGACCCGACAGCTTGGGGTACTCAAAAGGTGCAACAGGGCGAAAGGCAAAAGCAAACGTTCATTGGCAAAGAGGCTGGTATATGGCTGGTATTCACCCTTCACTGTTCAGCCTTAACTGGCTGATCACCTAGTCCAACAGTGGTTTTGTTAAAAAGTCATAGGAACATACATTTTAGTGAAGAGCAGGGTGTCTTAATCAAGCAAGTAATCTGAATAACTGTTTAGCTAAGAGATACTAGAATGGCTAACCCACATGTTGATTGTCCTATACCTGTAGATTGCTACCAAGCAGTAACCAGATGGTAACATGAAGGAGGTGATGGGGATGTTGGCAATAATTTCACAGTGGCTGTGCCTCGAGGATTGCCAGTGGAATGCCTTTTTGCATATATGAAGATAACTGGCGAAAATCAGGGGGCAGGTTTGGAACCCTATATATAGGGCGGGACCAACACCAAATACGCCATGTACCTTATAGATATCACAAATTAGCTTTTCAGCAGGTAGACCAACATAGATAGTTTCATGGGTATTTGCCATATCCCAGTACCAGGGCCAGGGATGGTCCCTTTGCTATGGGAGGGATAACCTTAGAGCACATCCTTAGGACCACCCAAATAGTGAGGCAAATGACCCCTGTAAAAGAGAACACTGACATTCTGAGGAGAAACCGACACGGTTTGTGCTCAAGCTGTAGATCAAAGCTGTGGGAGCTGCACCAGCAGCTCCTAGACTGGTATTAGCACGTGAGGAAGAAACACTTCCAGACCCTCGAAGCCTTGTAGGACACCTGATACATAAAGCAAGAGGAAATCCCTAAATGGTATGCCACTAAACTGCGCCAGCGCAAGGCTCCCTACCCACAGGTTATTTCCTTGGCAGAGGGCTTTATCAATCATAATGCCAGCAGCTTGCAATCCACCTATAGACCACTGATCGCTGGGTTTCAGTGTATTGGCTACACCTTCATCTAGTAGGGACTTCAGTTACAGCATTAACGTCCATTCTTGGAGAGATAGGGAGTGCCCAGGTAGCAGAAGCAGCAATGACCTCAGGACTAGCTTGGGGCAATTATCCCATGATAGAGAGAGCAATCATGATACTAATAAAAGGTGAATCAATGGGACTAGAAGTCTGCAGGTGCCTTGCATTGTTGCCCGGTAAACCAGAAAAGAAACTCCAATTTGGTCGAATTGTGACACTTACCTATAGGTTCATAGGTAAAGATCACCAGTGTAGACGCCCCAGGCAGGGTACACAGAAGGAATTAGAGAGTAAGCACACAAAAAAGGCACCATATACTGGCACTACTAGTACCAGGCAGAAACCAGACAGAAAAACCTCAGCTAGAAAGGTAAAGACACATGCTTCCAGCCTGCCCCCACACAGGAGAGGAAGAAGCAGCTAAACAGATTAGGTGTATAGAAGTCACCTTTACTCCCCCAAAAATAGGAAAATACTACCACAAAAAGAAAAGGAGTAAAAATACTCCAGACAAAAAAAAAAGAAAGACATCAGAGCAGGTCTGCCTAATTTCACCAACAACGTGGATATGTTTGGACCAGTATTACACATAGAACCACAGGAAGAAACAATTTTTACTGCCTGATCTGAAGAGGTAAAACTGCATCTCTGACCTGAGAAGGAAGGTCCAATGGCTTCCAGTTAAGGAGAGAATCATCCTTAAAATCCTCTCCCTCACTCCCAAATGCCTCCATGATCTGGCTCCCCCATACCTGGCCCAAAGAATAGCCATGCCAACATCCTCTAGGCCGTCTAGAATGGCCTATCAAACCTGATCTCCATCTTAAAGACCCGTAGAGTGTGTGCAGGCGGCTCCAGCTTCCCAGCCATCGCAGCCACACACTGGAACGCCCTACCTACGCACCTTGGGGGGGGGGGGGGGGGGAGAAATCGACTCTCACCTAACCTTCCGCAAAGCCATTAAAACTAGTCTATTTGTCTGACTTGTTAAACTCCCAGTGCTCACTCTGTAAACTCCGAAAGTATACCCAATTGCATTTGTTACTTAGCACCTCCCTTTTGTAACCAAGTAACCACATGTTTTTCCACCACCTATTGTAACCGTAATCTTGCCTACGTACATTTTCATGCAATAGCGTCTCAATGCCTTTCAGCTGTAGGGCGCTCTAAAAATGTAAAAAAAAAAAAAAAAAAATTAATTAACGAAAAATAAGTAGTTGCAAAGATGCGTTTCACAGTGAGGAAGCTACAAGGTCTGGGAATGGTCTAAGATGCCAAAATGTTTGGCGTCATGGGAAAGGATGTTAGTCTATCTACTATTGTTGCCACAAGGTGCCGATTTCACTCTTTCACTAATTTCCCTGTAAGGTCATCTACAGGGGGATGGATCTGGAATATCACCTGTAATGTACTAACCAATAGAGTAGGGTAATGTATGATGTTCTTTACGTTTGTAAATGGCGCAAGCAAGTAGGAGAATACAGATGACATACATTACTCACTGTAATCGTATTTCTTGTATCTGCTTCGATTCATATGCTGTGCATATAGTCGGACATCTAGTCGTAATCGCGGAGCATTTCCTCTTTTTTTCAAAGATCAAAAAGGGACTAAAACTAGCCCTAACATAACGTGCAGTGCAGTGCACACAACATCCATCGCGCGTCGAGGTTCCTCGGGTTGTTTTTGTTCTGCCAGGAGGGAGCCTGATCGAATTAGTGAGTCAGTACAGATGAAAAGAAGCTGCAAGATTTCCATGTTTCTTCAACTCCAAGAAGCCAGGATGGGTGTGCGCATGTGAATCTAAGCAGATACAAGCACCAGAAACACATTACTCACCATAATCGTTTGTCTTCCAATGTTGGTAAATCTGCTTAAAATCACATGTTGTGCATACACTAGCAAGCAGTACCAGTAGATGGTCTTAGAGTAACTGTCTAAGCAGTAATGTTGAGCGAAACTGAAGAGAACTCTAGATAGGCGCTTTACTTCTAGAAGAATGTGATTTAGGCGTAAAGGGTACATCTCTCTTAGCTAGAAAGTAGCATAGTTGGATGCATTTTACAATCCATCTAGATTTTGCAGACTTGGAGACAGGGTCCCCTTCAGCAGGGACAGAGAAAGAATTGTTACGTCTTTTAGTGGTTTTGTTTAATCAAGGTAATACACCACTGCTTTCAGCGGAGTTGGCGGGATACTGGAAAAAAAGTTGGCAAGGCTGCCACCAGCTGCTGGGCAAAAAACAAAAGGCGAGGGCAGATCCATGAAACCTTTGTTAGTTAATTAGGCTGGCCAAGGCAGGGGGAAGCTTTGGCCCTCCCCCATCTGGAGATGCATCTTGTACTGCTGTCATATACCAAGTAAATACGACAAGGGGGACTGTGCCTGTAGGATGTGTCCACCCAGAGTGCACAGGTGTATGCGCATGTTGTGCCGTGAGCATAGGAAATGTGTGCGGATTAGCCCCACACATTTTACGGAGGTTGATTTACCATCAATCAATTTCATTTAAAATTACAAAAAAGGCCAGGCTAGCACAAACCGACAGTGCAGATGGTTGAATTCCTCCAACCATGTTATCCAGACAGCGTCTCCTTTGGACTTTCTCTGTGGGTACCTGGAGGCATAATAGGGGCATTGCACGTTCTCCAGTGTTGCAAAAAGGTTGATGTCTGGATGACCCCATTGCGCAAAGACATTGTGCAAGATGTGTTCTGCTGAGTGAGTCTGCCAGAAGACGGTGATCCCCGAGACATGTTGTGACAGTAGGAACATTTCTTGTTTGAGTGCCCATTTCCAAATGTTCTGTGACAGTTTGGACAGCCCTATAATACATGGCCGTAGTGCAGTCTGCAATGGTGAGAACGTTCTTCCCTTGCAGTTGGGTTTGAAAGGAATTTAGGGCTTTGAACATAGCACGTAGTTCCAACAGAATGATATGTTTGGGTGCTATTGATTGTGAGCACATGCCGTGAGCTGTTTGTTCTAGGCGGTTAGTGCCCCATCCCAACAGGGATGCATCCATCTTAAATTGGCTTCTACTGTGGGGGTGAAGGATTTTCCCTTCTAAAGGTTCTCCTTCGACCACTGCTGAGACTGTACGAGGGCTGTCGAGAAAACCACACATTTTATACAAATTCTATACAAAAACTGCCGCAGATGGGTTTGAGGACTCTATAATGGGGAGGGCTTAGAGCCCAGATCAGAGTGAGCCCAAGTCAGGACAGTATCCTCCACCCTTTCTCCTAGATTACACAAACATTTCTTCAGGCCTGGACCTTTTACAAGGAAGGCTAACATGGAAGTCTCCAATAAATTGAGCTTTACAGATCTAGTTAAGAGTCAACAGGCGACATGCCTTTCCAGCAATGTTTTTGGCATTGAAACCATTGCAGCTCCTACATTCTTCCACAACGAGTGGAGGAAGAGGGGCTTGTAGACACTAAATGCATTACACATGCTTTTTAGATGTGTAAAGGCAGTTCTTGGAGGCCCGACAAACTAACTTATGGAGTCTGCCGAGTCCATGGGATTAATGTTTCTACATTGATGTGGGAAAAAATTTACTAAAAGGTGGGTTCTCACAAATGGGTCTGCCACAGGTGACTACCATGGGGAGGGAAGTGGCCATGACGGGTGCCCCCTGCCTACAAGGGTGGCAACAGGTGAAAGCTTTCAAAACCAAAAACCTTCAGAAGAGAATATCCTGTCACAAGTAAGGAGCTGCAAAAAAGACACCCTTTCATATTAGATGCAGGAAAATATCAGTAGAGGAAGAGCTTAGAACTCCCTCCAACTAACTGGTTGCAGGCTGGGAATCCTCGGTAAAGAAAAAATCATTATCAGTTTCGTTTCTGATCTGTCTTTCTTAGTAGTAACCAATCACTGGTCTCTGGGTCATACCGCCCCCAGCCAATGACTGCCCTTTCCCTAAGCCCCTCCCCTGGCAGTCATCCTCAGATTTGATAGCACGTGAAGTGGCAGTATGACCAAGTGAAGAGCCGCAGAGGGGAAGGAGGGAGGGTTCGCATGTGAATCCATGCTGGAGAACAGTTACAGGTAAGTAACTTGTTCCTTCTCCAGCATGGGATCTGGCATGGATTCACATGCTCATGAATATAAGAATACATAGCATTACACACATACACAACCACGGGAGGTGGCAGAAGCTAAACATTAAGCATTACATACTCAACATTAAGCAACTCTTACCCCCTCACCAGGCCCACCTTCAGGCGAACAGGTTGCGCAGCACTGCTTGGCCGACCCTTGACTCCTCCCTGGAATCCCAGTCGACACAGTAGAATCTCATGAAGGTGCGCGTCGACCTCCACGTAGCAGCCCTGCAGATATCCAGTAGGGGCAAACCAGACAAAGCCGTGGTAGCAGCGATCGCTCTGGTCGAATGGGCTCTCGGATGGCCGGGCAACGGTCGGTTTGCCAACCAGTGACAGTGCATGATGCAGCCGGAGAGCCATCTGGAAATGGAAGCCTTCGAGGGGGCCTTCTCTTGGTTCACAGGTCCAAAGTTCACAAAAAGCTGTGATGTCTTCCGAAAACTCTTTGTGCGGTCCACGTAGAACTTCAGCGCTCTAGCTACATCCAGCAAGTGCAAAGTCCTATCGGCCAGCGACGAAGGCGACGGGAAGAAAACTGGCAACACCAAGGGCTTGTTGAGGTGGAAGTCCGACGGCACCTTGGGCATGAAGGAGGGGTGCGTCCTCAGCACCACCCTCGTCTCGTGGAAAGTGAAGTATGGATGCTTGCAGGATAGGGCCTGGATCTCTCCCACCCGTCGTGCGGAGGTGATGGCCACAAGGAACGCTGTTTTCCACGACAGGAACTTCAACGGTGCCGAATGCAGAGGCTCGAATGGTGGCCCCATGAGCCTGGTCAGCACCACGTTGAGATACCACGCCGGGGCTGGAGCCTTCAACGGCAGGAATGATCGGAACAGTCCTTTCATAAGTTCCATCACCAGGCGATTAGACCACAGGGATGACCGTCCTGTAGTTCTGGTGTATCGGGAAATCGCTGCCAGATGTATCTTGATGGAAGAGTGAGCCAGTCCAGCCTTGGCCAGCGACAGTAGGTACGGTAGCACTTGAGGGGCCGTAATCCGTAGAGGGTTAATCTTCTGTGCACTGCACCAGACAGAGAACCTCTTCCACTTGTGTCCGTAGCACTTGAGAGTTGAGGACGCCCTGGCCTTTGCAGTCCGCCGGGATATCGTACCCTCCAAACTCTAGTGCTGCAGGAGCCAGGCCTGCAAGTTCAGCGACTCCGGGTCGTGATGAAGGATGGCACCTCCTTCTCTGGAGAGAAGATCTGCGTCCGTCGACAGTTTGACTGGTGGGGACGCTGACAAGTTGAGAAGGTCCGGGAACCAGATCTGTCTCGGCCACGCCGGTGCGACGAGGATCATCCTGCACCTGGACCTCTTGAGCTGGTTGACGAGTCGCAGTAGCAACGGCAATGGAGAGAATGCATACAGGAACAGGCCGTCCCAGGGGAACGAGAAGGCATCGCCCATGCTCCTCGGCTGGGGAAACCTGCTGGCGAACCTCTGACACTTGGAGTTTGTCGCCGTCACGAACAGGTCGATCTGGGGTTTGCCCCATCGTTGGAAGAGTCGATCCACTTGATCCTGACGTAGTTCCCACTCGTGGCACGAGTGCAGCTCCCTGCTGAGTGAGTCGGTGATGGTGTTCTTTATCCCTGCTAGATGAAAGGGTACCAGAAACATCCCCTGGGCAACAGCCCAATGCCACAGAACCTGGGCTTCCTTGGATAGGGCTGGGGATATGGTTCCTCCCTGCTTCCGGATGGAGAACATCGTGGTGGTGTTGTCGGTGAAGATCCTCAACACCTTGCCCTTGAGGGATGGGAGAAACTACCTGAGGGCCCAGAACACTGCACGGAGCTCCAGGATGTTGATGTGGAGTGGCCTCTCCTGCGGGAGCCAAAGGCCTCTCCCGTGAAAACCTCTGCAGTGCGCTCCCCACCCCTCGAGGGAAGCATCCGTCGTCAACGTCACCTGGTGTGCTGGGGTCTGAAAGTCCGTACCCGCCGCGAGATGCGCGCAGGTGCCCCATCACTGAATTGCTTGGCGGAAAACAGTTGAGTGGGATCTTGTCGTTGAAGCTGCCCGCCGCTTGCAGCCAACAGGCGTCGAGGAACTCCTGTAGAGGACGCATCCGAAGCCTGCATAGGCACACCAGGTAGATGCATGAGGACATCATCCCAAGAAGGGACTTGATGGACCTCACCCTGGCCACGTCCGTGGCCAGCAAATGCTGCACCTTCCCCAGGATGGCCTTCGTCCTTTCCTCCGACGACGAGGCCAATCGCGCTACTGTATCGAGCTTGCCTCCCAGAAACAGTGCGACCTGCGACGGAACCAGGTGGGATTTGGGGAAGTGGATGGAGAATCCCAGGTCCGTGAGCAGCTGGACGGCCTTCGCTGTGTGCTCGACGGCGAGTTCCCTTGCTCTTGCTCGGATGAGTCAATCGTCCAGGTAGGAGTAGACGTGGATCTCCTGCAGGCGCAGCCGTGCCGCCACTGGTGCGAGGCACTTGGTGAATACCCTGGGCGCCGACTTCAATCCGAATGGGAGGGCCTTCAACTGGTAGTGCCGTCCTTGGACTACGAACCTGAGAAACTTTGTGTCCTTTTGGAATGGGGATGTGAAAGTACGCATTCTCCAAATCCAACGACGATAGAAGTCGCCTTCCTCCAGATGACCCAGCACGTGCTGGAGGGTGACCATCCGGAACTTCTGTGCCTTGATGTATTTGTTTAATCGACGCAGGTCCAAGATGGGACGCCATCCTCCTGTCTTCTTCCCGACGAGAAAGTATCCTGAGTACACTCCGGAGCCCCAGAGCCTTTTTGGGACAAGCTTGATGGCTCCTTTCTTGAGCATTGCCCTTACTTATAACAGCAGTTGAGGGACGCGGTTTTCCTTCCTGGCCACGGGAGGAATGCGGGGGCACTTTTTTAGAAGTTTGAGAGTGTGCCCGTGGGACAGGGCATCCAGCACCCAGCGGTCGGTGGAGAGGGACTCCCACACGCTGACGAACTTAGCCAGCCGGCCTCCCACCGGGGTGCTCAGGTGGGGGCCCGACGCTACGGCCGGTTTATTCTTTCTTGGCAGCGGCCTTGCCTCCTTCGCTTCCCTGGCGACGACGGCAAGATCCACCTGACTTGCCTCGTCCTCTGTATGCCTCTTGCGATGAGGAGCGGGCCGCCTGACGGTACGTCGAGGAGCGGGCCGCCTGACGGTACGTCGAGGAGCCACCGCCGAATCCTTTGAAGGCACCTTGCTTGCCTCCGGAGGTCCGAAAGGGCCGTCGTTGCTGCAGAACTCTCAAGGCCCGAGCCGTCTCCGTGTCGGTCTTGATGGCCTGAAGTGACTCATCCACTTTCTTTCCAAATAGATTGTTCCCGTCGAAGGGCATGTCCAAAACTTTGGTTTGCACGTCTTGGCGGAAATCTGTCGCCTTGAGCCACCCCCGCCGTCTAAGGCAAACGCTGTTCCCCAACTAGCGGAACCCGGTATCGGCAATGTCTGTGGCTACCGTTATGGCGTGGTCCGACGCCACCTCACCTTCCTGAAGGATCTCCATGGCCTCTGCCCTCTTGTCGTCCGGTAGGAAGTCCAACAAGGGGGCGATCTTGTACCACAACTCACTGTGGTAGTGGGCAACAATCGCTAGGGCGTTGCCCGCCTTAATCGTCGTCACCGCAGACGAGATGACTTGTCGTCCCATGGCATCCAGTTTCTTTCCGTTGCCGTCCAGCGGGGAAGTTGAAGTTGAAGCCGATGCCCCCGCCACTTACTTCTTGGCCGCCGCCGAGACAACCGAATCCGGGGTCGGCTGTGCCCTAAGGCACAAAGGGGCAGCATCGGGGACCAGGTAGTCCTTCTCGTACCGGTCCCTCTTGGCAGGCATCGTGGACGGGTTCTTCACAAGAGCAAGTCCCTCGTCCTAGATGTCATCCAGCAACGGCACCGCAAGGACTGTCTTCCTCTTGGCCTCGCGCTGCCGGTAGAGGAAGCCTTCCTTCTGTTCTTCGGGGCAGAGCTGGAAAAGCTTGGATGCCCTGGCAATCATGGCGTGGAAGGAGCCAATTTCGTCGGGTGGGGAGGCCAGAGGGGGTGGTGAGGCCCGAGGGGGTGGTAATGGAAGGCCCATCCCATCGTCACCACCGTCATCCGTCCCTGTCGTGGCCGTATCTGTTCCCGTTTCATCCCCAAGGACGGGGGAAGGTGATACAGGCTGAGAGGGCCGTAAGGGCTGGAAGGCCGGGGGTTGATGAACTCTCCTCTTGTTTGGAGGGCTTCCCGACGGGCCCGGTTCTGCTGGGTCGTCCATTGGGGGTAGAGGCAATCTCGTCCTTATCTCCGTGCATAAGGTTTGGATTGCCATCAAAATGGCCACCGAGTTGTCCTGTGGCTTGGGTTGTGACTGGCACGATGGTTCCTGCTTCACGGGAACCTCGTCGGCGCCACCGTCGCTCTCTTTGTCCTCCTTGTCGGGATTCCTCCCTTGGGACCGGACCTCCTCAAACTTCTTGTTGTGGCCCTTCACGACTTCAACCAGCTCCTTCTCGGAGGCTGTATCCATGTCCGTAACGCCCCCCCCTCTTTTTCCACTGGGGTCTTCACAGGGGTCTTCTCGATGGGCTGAAAAGAGGATTCCCTCCGCGGTGGCAGGGAAACTTTGGGCCCCGAGGTCGCCTCCACAGGCTTCGCCAGGGACGCCACGATTACCTCGATAGAAGCCGGGTGAATCAAGGCCTTCACCACCTTGTGCCAGAGGGAAATGTCTGAGAATTGTCTGCATTTCCAGCCAATTTCAGAGACATTTCCCTGTGTCCACTCACCGAAACACGACGCCACCAACAGATGTCATACCTTCTTGCATTCCGACAGGTGTCCCGACGAAAAAGGTACCTCACATGTGTGGGTGCACCTACCGGGGGCGCAAAAGGAAAAGGGTAACCTGCTGGTAACCCCAAGCCTTTCCCCACAGCACAATTTGTTCATGTGGGCAACCTACAGATTTGGGCCAAGGGTGTCGAAGCCAGCAAGGAACACAGGGAACCCCATGCATTTCCCATAAGAGGACACACGTGGGAATGCGCAGAGGTCTGACTTGCGCGAAGCGGCCCAGAATTTATTACCCAGAACCCCAGACAAAGTGAACATTGTGTTTTTTCCCCCACCAAATATCACACTTTGCCCCAGTTTTTCTAAGCCACAATCCCTGACAATTTGCGCAATGCAGACCTCTGTGGATTCCCACGGGTGTCCTCTTTTGGAAAATGCATGGGGTTCCCTGTTTTCCTTGGTGGCTTGGACACCCGAGGCCCATATCTGTATGTTGTGCCGGTTGGCAGAATGTCTGAGATTCCGCTCTGAAAACAGACTTGGGGTTACTTGTGTTTTAGGCTTTCCCCTTGGCAGCCAGGTAGGTGCACCCACACATGTGAGGTACCGTTTTCATCGGGACACCTGTGGGAACGTGGGACGCTAGGCCATGTGTTGTGTTTGTGTGGTTTTCATAACATTGTGACCCATTTGCTGGTTCCCTTTGTCTAACAACCCTTTAATTTCCCAAATGTGACCTACATTTAGTCGCTGTTTTAGCCACCATACACTTTTGTAACCTGCACAAGTCATCTACCCTTGAAAAGGTCTGCCTGTGCTCTTTCAAAAAATGTATGCTTGCCGTTCACCACATTGGTTTTCCCGATTTACACATGCTAAGTGCGTCTGGTCAGGCCGTGTACCATGGCTCAGTGTTTGGCTTGTGGTTTTGCTTGTTTTGTAAAACACTACAAAAAAATTGTGCTCTCCTAACTGCAAGAGTCGGGGGAATGTAGCGGAGCATTGCTTTTCTCAAAATTCATAGAAGCCATTGCTGTACCAAGCCAACCATGTCCAACACATCTTTTTTTTCGGTCATTTTCCCACTTTTCCCCCCAATCGATGGCCATTTCCCCTACCTAGTTGTTGCCTGACCTACGCAAATCACGCCTTCCTAAACTTGGAATTTTGTCTACTTTTCAGAAATATATGGCTTTCTGTCCTCCAATACGGCTCTCCTACCCTTTTCTTCCATTCCGTCCATGCATGTCCAATTGGCAAAAATGCCAAAATCGCCTACCTCTCACAAAACGGTTGATAACCACATCAAAATATTTTTTTTCCATTTCCACTCAACCTGTTCTTGAAAGCCAGGAAATTGGGGAACTCAGCACAGCAAACCATTTGTTCCTAGCTCTTACAAGGAAAAAACCACAGGCTTCTTTGTACATCATTTTATTGGCATTTTTTGAAAAAACCCAAGATTTTCGCCCTTTTTGCTTATTTTCTCTCACCCCCCTACAGCAACCTAGGATTCCTGGGTGGCGTTACGACCGCCTACATGTGGGAAAAAAAGGAGCCATATTTGGCCGAGATATCTCATGTAACAAAAGTTACAAGCCATTGAATGGCCACATACCGAAATCACCAAAACATGCCCTGGCACTGGGGAGAAATACACATGGCACTTAAAGGGTTAATGATCTAGCAGGGCTTTGTCGATTTCATCACCAAAAACGTTCTCTCCCTCAAAAGGGATATCAACGACTATGTTGTACCTCCTGTCTAAAATCGGTGCAGTGTTGCCATCCCCGTCTTCTTAGGACACCATCACAGATTTGCTTCAATCTCGTCTCTGTGAGATCAACTGCAATTGTTAATACTGTGGTTTGTGGCCTCCTCCCCTTCACGTACCAATGTCATGGCCTCCTTCCGCTGTTGTTCTGGCAAGTGCTGTAATATGGGGGCCAATCAGTACCACATTTCACAGTTGTAGCGAGCCACTATTGCCAGGGCGTTGTTGTTGCCCCGATGGTAAGCACTCTTGCCAAAGGCATTGATTTTCCTGCCCTCATTATAGGGGGGCGTAGTGCATTTGTTTTGGGTGTGTGCCTTACTACTTGCCACCGCTGACGCTACCGACTCTGGGGAGGGTTGGGAGGTTAGACATTTTGGGGTTGCGTCCGGTGCTTAGAATTTTTGTCTAGCCTTCCTTTTACATCGTGTTTAGAGAAAAGATGCTTCAGGGTCCGCAACCCCTCTTGCCAAACATGGTCTAGGATTGGTATCGAAAATACAGCCTTCCTGCGTTTACCCATGTGATCGAAAAGGAAGCAATCTTTCTTTTCCTCTGCAGGAACTAGCCCAAATTATTAGCATGCCTTTGATACCATGGTGTGGGAAGTACCAATGTCGTCTGGTGGAGAGGGTTGTGCCGGGCTACCCTTTGGTTCACGGTCTGGGTCATCAGAGTCCCACTTGTCATCATGATGAGGGGAGACCGACGAGGAGGTGGAGCTCGTGTCCCAGGGACCTGTGTCATGATCTGTATCCACTAGCTCCCCTTCTTGCTCGCCTATTAGCAGGCTATTGCTTATGGAGGTGGAGGCCTGGGTGGAGAGGGTGACCATTGCGTTGACCGTGGATGTTTGGTGTGGTCCCTGGATGAGTGCCCTTGATCTCTTCCGTGTAATGCATGAAAACCTGGAGTTACTTGGTCTCTGCATTGGTGGATGCCTTGAGGTTGGAGAGGTGGAAGCCTAGTATTGAGCTGTCCAAGTAGACTTTGCAAAGTCGAAAGAACTTGTAGAGATAGCAAAGATTGTGGATTTGTAAGAGGGTATGTTAGGAGGCAGACCTTCCGTTCCCGAAGGTGTAGGGGGGAAAACCAAGGGTTATTGGAGTTCCTCCCCCTCTTGATTGTGGTCTACTGGAAGATCTATTTTGTGCCTGGGGTTGGATCCTGCAGTCCTCTGAATCGGAGACCACTGGGCATTCCTCTCTGGGCAGCTCAAAGTCTGAAGTTATTTCATGCTGAGGGATTTCCTCAAGTGTGATTTCTGTGAAGCTTATGGGTTGCAAACAAAGAGAGATGTCTTGACTCTGTTGGTTCTTTTGTTGGAGTTTTCAGTATTCCTTTACTACAGGATAGAATATTTTCCTCTTGTAGCAGGAAGTTAGGTTGTTCAGTAGGAACTATAATTTGGGCCATGGTAGAAGTTGTTGAAGGGTTTGGGTGAACTATAGCCTCAGCCTTTTCGTCGAAGAGTGATGGCCAGATTTCGTTGTCAGAGCACGTCCCGTGGACGACTTAGTCGATGGGGATGCCTTGTGGACGAGTCTTTCCCAGAGGAGGAGCCATGTCCTTCTCTAGAAGTATGGGACTCTTGACGAGTGGCGTTTCATTTTCGTCAACTAAGATTGGGTTTCGAGGACGACTTGGCTTTATGTTTCTCTTTCGTCGGAGAGGATCGTCTCGACGAATGGGAGGTTGACTTCGTGGACGGGCATGTGTCCTTATCCGTCTTCGACACTGTTTGTCTATGGGATTTCCGACGACTGTTTGGATGTGAACCGCGAGCATTCGCTGCTGGCCAGTTTCTTTTTAGGAGGAGACTGGTGTCGTGTAGTGGCCTCATCCTGGCTCAACAATTCTGGCTGACCGGTTTGTTTTTTCACAGGTGGCTCTTCCGACCTCGGCCTGTGGCTTGATGGTGAACGCTTGTCAGAGGGGGTGGTAGCTCTTCCACTCCTTGACGAGCCCGCTTCCGACACTGGATATTCCCCTTCACTTATTCAACAAATTAGTCGACGTGGTTAGGGTATAGGCAGTATATACAATCTACGTGCCTATCACCTTCCTAGACGTTCTTCAGGCCACACGTCCCACAGGGCAGGAATAGAATTTCTTTGGACCAACGGTCTCCATGGTCGTAGTGGACACCGTAGAAGAAACGCCGGTTTTGCCGCTTTGTTCAGTGTGAAAGTAGTGTGGAAAGATATATTTTTCAACTGTAAAGATAATCTCTTGAAGAGATAAACTCGAGGAATTTCCATGAGCTAGAAAGACTGTTAAATTCTGAGGGGAAGTTGCTGGGGCAGAGCTATACACTCAACGTCCTATTGGTGGGGACCAAAATCACCCACTACGACGTTGATGGGACACTCAAGGTGTCTAAGTTTTCCCATAGAAATCCCACTTTGTAGGTTTATGAATGTGATATACGGTGATAGGAGTGCTGTTCCACCAGTTGGGACACGCTCAATATTCTACTGCCTGCAATGCTGTAAAAGGATGTTTCACCATAAGGATGAGTTTGAACACCAGGATAAACACACACAAAGCATTTAGGCGATACATCGGCTCAAGTTGGTGAGACACATGGCCTCCTCCTTGCACTCCGACAAGTTGGCCAACATAAGCCCACATTGCGTCCGATTACGACTATATGATAAGAGGTTATAATTCTGACCTACAATGGTGGCAAGCAAACTCATTCAAAGAATCCAGAGGCAAGCAAATATTGTCAAAGCAACTTTGGCAAGCGATATGGGACATCAAAGAGGACAACCCTCACCTGGGCTATGCATACAAAAGCACAGAGAAAGAATTCTGGGCACAGTGCAGGCAATGCACCTGCTGATCAGTCTGCAAGACAGCAGACTATGAAAATGGTAGTAGAAGCATTGTCACCCTCTGCTACATATATAGGGGAGCACATAAATGTATGTTTGGATGCAAATAGTCCTAGCCCACAAGGATTCCCCACTCCTTACACATACACTGTAAAAGAAAATGCAGTGATGCCAACTATCCTTAGGTCAAAGGAAGGCATTGTTCACAGAGTACTACCAAATAAGCAGGATAGAATGAAATCTCTGCAGCACATGCAAGTGTATGCATATCCCACTTTGGGGTGTCAGCTACTACACAGCTCTTGTGAGACTGATATTTGTGGCCAGGGCTTAGTAAATAAGTATTGCAGTATACAGCGAATTGTTCCATATCCCTGCAAACAACTGTGGACAATCCCGAAAACTACACAAGCACACGAACAAGGGCAACAGTGCCATTTGAATGCATGTATACGGATCACATAAGTTCTCAGACAGCCGTCAAAAGTATGGATACTTGTTAGTCATGGTGGACTTGTGCACCAGGTTTATCTGGCTAATTCTCCAGAAGAAAGCAGATTGTGGGGTCATAAGGGGATTGCTGCCCGCAGTAGCTATGACAGCACCAAAAATACTCCAAACTGACAACGTACCAGCATTTTCTGGCAAATCATTCAGGGAGGTTCTGTCAAGCTGGGGTTGTATTCTGTATTTCTCTAACCTGTTTTGGCCGAATTCATATGGGGTTGGGGAGCGTTGGGTTAAGAGAGCAAATGGGATAACAAAGCAAACCCTGATTAAATGGATCCTCTCTTCTGGGCGTAATTTGATAAATCAAGTACCTTTAGTGTAGCGTACGATACATAACTTAACTTGTCTTTCTCAATGGGAGGGTAAAACCCCTTCCGGGTTGCTACTTGGCACTGCCATGTACGTGCCAGATTTCCAAAATCCTTGTAGTTCTCTCACCAGTCTAGAACATGTGCTACTAAAAAATCTCCTGAGTGACTGCATCCATGTGGAAGACGTCACCAAGATGAAGACAAGTCACACATCTGCTTGAAGTTTGGGGACTCTGTGTTGGAGAAAATCCATGAAAAAGAAGCACTTTGAAAATGCTACAAAACTCCTGTGAAGGTACTGCAACTCATTGGCTAAAGAACAGCCATCCAGGATGCTCTAACTCCTTAATAAAGTATGCATCAAGTGTCGGTATATCACCTTAAGCGAGTTCCAAATGCTCACTCCCCTTTTCCCAAGGGAGGAGACTATCTTGAACAACCGGGAAAAGCAGCAAGAAAACATTAACACGAACACGTTAAGAATCAAGAAACCTCCTTAACATCTTTTTCCGGAACAGTTGTGCCAGACAAGGTCAGAAATAAAGCCAAGCACAAGGTTCATCCTGCAGGATTTTGACCGTCCAAAGTGGTCCAATAACTAGGATGTTTATTGGAACAGTAATCCTGTTCTACACTTTGCTGTGGATAAGTCCTCTCACCTTTTTTGTCCTTGTAAATGCTTGGGTAGGTAATGATCACCCCATACGTCACTTCGTTGTCCAGAACCTCTGCATTATTCTTCCGTGGAAGCTGCTGAACCCCACAGTCCCTCACTGACTGTTCTGTGTCCTACTGATTGTATTATTAACTGCAAGACTCAGGTCAGTCTGGGGAGAAAGGGTAACTGGATAAAATAACATATGAGACAGGAGCTCTTCTTGCTCCATTGCTGGGCTCCCTGTTCAAGAATTAAAGAGTGTTATTACAGGAGCCTTTTAATACCCAACCTCCCTTTCTTCACTTCCTAAATTACCTGTGTATCCTATGCAAATGCTTAGAGGATTTTATTGAAAAACCAGTTGCCATTATTGTCCGCATAATTTCAAGGAAATATTTCAAAAGTACAATTTCAAAAACAAAGGTCTCTAAAAAAATCCTTTTGTTCAAAACTAATTCTAAATAAGGAGATGATTGAAGGTGGCGCACCCTTACGCCTCCATGCGTGGCTAAACTTAATTCGATTGATCTAAAGCTCAGTAATCAACTTTCTTTAATGCACATACGAGCACATCAAAATAATTTTATAACATAGCTCCCGTAGATGTAGTTTAGGTCTTTTATGACTCGTTACACACACACACATACATACTCATGACTATTTTCACATTGGAGTACCCGTACGTGTCGACATGGCTATTCTGGACGAATGAATTGCTGGACTTGAGACCAGGCAATCAGTGCTGTGATGTTTCTTGCAACTTACCATCTCTTAGTTTAGACTAGATAAAAGCAAACAGGCGGCGCTGTGCTTAGTGCCTTTCTTTGTGCTTAGTGCCATTTCCTTTGGCTGGTGCATGAATCTGTTGACTTAGTAAGCAGCGAATTCAGTTTTTTCAGATTGCGGACACCCAAGTACGTTGCTATGACTAATGCCACAACGCACGTATGGGCTTGTTTTCTAAGACCAATGAGAATGCAATGGCTTCTGCAATTTACAAACTTTCGGTTCAGATTAAATAAAAGTAAACAGGCAGCGCTGTGTTAAGCGCCAACGCTTCGGTTTGTGTTGGAATTGGTTTAGAAAGCAGCAAAATAAGGTTTTTTTTTTTTTTACAAATGTGTGGACGTCTAAACACGTTGCCATGGCTACTGCCACAATGCACATATGGGCTTGGTCTGCTTGGACCAATGAGAAAGTCTCACACGATGGATAGCGGGGGCGCGAATCCACTAACCAATAGGAATGGCTTTCAATCTGTTTTAACACAAGCCTAGCCAAGGCTGACGTCTCCGTCTCTTCAGTTGCTGACCGGAAGACCAGCTTGCCTTCGAGTGAGGGGAGAGATGCATAGCGATTGTGCGAACAATTGCTAGTAAGATAAATATAATACAAAAATTCCCTTTTATCGACAACGTGAAATTCGGAGCATCGGCTACAATATTAGCTTTCCTGCTCATATTCTTTCAGTCAGTAAACTTTGGCGATACACTTGCTACATTGGACAGCGCGAAAGAAACCGCATCTACCCCCACAGGCCCAGAATAGGAAAGAAGGACAACAATCAATTTTTCGCCATTGGCAAAAAGGTATGTCCCAGTCCCAGTTTAATAAATAATTCCATGCTCTAACAATATGAGCATGACAAGCACAATGAGCATGTTAGCAAATCATTGATGTTGCCACGTGTCATCTTTTTACTGCTAGTTACTTAATATCTTGTGGGACATGGATTCCGGCTGAGCCACTGAACACCACCACTTCAATGTACATGGACTCCATCCGAGACCATGAATCAAGACCACAGTTTATCAGGTATGACCATACTTTAATGGCATGATTAATAAGAAGGACCCAATCCAATTAAAATTATGACAAAATAAATGCTGAAAAATAGTCTATTTAGCTTGGTATCAATACATGAAGTTATGGTCCCAATCATAAATTACATCTTTTCCAGACACTATCGACTTGAATAACATGGTCCATTTTTACTTGCCCACAGATCCATTGACCTTTGAGCTGATCTCCTCACCTCTGCGCTACATGCTCCGCACCTACAGGGTCACAACGGGCATGTCCTACTTCTTTTACCCATCAAGCTAATGGGTAAGTTCTTTTTGGACCAAAAAATGTAATGACAGTCAGTTAAGAATGAGCAATTCAAAAAGCATCCCCTAATCTGAATGCAACCAATATTATTTTGTGTCTGCTTCCCCCTAGGGTCTTGTAATTCGCCCTGAGGAAGTCTGTTGACATTTTGCCTAGCAGGTGTCTTGTTTGCCGAAATGTGTACAGGTGTTCACAAAACTGATCAAGACACCCAAATAGAAAATTAATATGATGTGTTCATAAACGTAGGCAGACCTGCAACAAAAAAAAAAAATCAGATAATTGTCTAAAAAAATAATGAGCTAATTGTGTGTCTTCCATTGCAATTTCTGTTTTTGATTGATTGTATTTGATTAAAATAATTTTTGCATATTTTCTTTTCTTTTTGAATATATTGTTTTTTATTGCTTATTCTTAGGTTTTTCAATTTAAACTTTGAAAAATAAATCCATTTTTGAAATTATTCTCCCTCTTGCTTGCATTCACATTCCTAATGGGAAAACTTTGAGGCGATATCTGATTTTGGATACACGCAATATAAAGGATGAATTAAGTTCTTTTTTTTAAAAAATCCTTTCAGCAGCGTGGGTACTATTTGTGTTTCACTTAGAGGATTTTATTAATCTGTAGTTAGATAAGGTGCACATGTTATGCTTTGAATTCCAATTTTAAAACACTTTTCTTGTCGCTTTCTGTCCAACTTTCTTTGTAGAAGAATTCTAGAACTGTAGCTCATGTGCTAGCAAAAACCACCTTGCTTGTCCTATTGTTCAGACTGTCTCCTCATCTCTGCAACTCCTGTATGCAAACATGTATGCAAACCAGTCTGATGGAGTCATTCTTTACTATTATTCTTCCCCACCTGGTCTCCCACCCCATCATTGGTTACTTGGGTCACGCCCCACCAATCGGAAAACAAGGGTTTCCTGGTGGTCCCTCTGGAGCCCCACCGACTCCCACCAGTCCATCTGCATGTGTACGATACCATGATGGACAGTGTGGTTAGCCTTGGTCTCCGCTTTGATGATGTTCCACAACATTTTCTGGTATTACTATTTTTACTATGGGACAGTGGTCGCTCCTAAGGGTCTGGCTGGCGCATCAGCTTCCTCGTTGGAGCAGTAACGTGCCACCATGGTGCCTGCCGGAGCTTGTCCCGTCCCTGCCGGGGGCATGATTAGCCGTGTACATTTCTGGCACCGTTTTGCCCCCATCCGTGCTGTGAAGTGCCCGGCGTGGACGAAGCATGAACGTACGTATCTGCCATGGATGGGAGTGGCTGCAGCCGTTTCTGCTTCAGCGTTGCACACGCTGAGGCGAAGTGCGACGGCATGGATGGAACAGCGTCGACCAATTTGCCACAGTCATACTGACCACGGGACACCAACGCCAATGGAGATCCCAACTACCAGCAGCAAGATAAATATCTCAACTTTAGCCTCAGTATATACACTAAGCAAAAGAGGTGTAGGCTGCTGTTGTGGATGTGGTCTCAAAACAAATTAGCATACAACCATTGAGTTAGGTCAGCTTTGGACACGACAATATAAAACCTACAGTGGGCCTTGTATGTATGCAATTCCAGGTACATATACCATCAATGAAAGATGAGTCTAGGATAGCATCCCCCTATGGTGTACGTCTCTGACACCTATTGGAAAACGATGAGAGCTAAGATAGAAGCATTTGCTCAAGGAGCTCTGTTAGATCCTGAAGTTGGTCTGGAGAGTTTAGATTACATGTCAGATGATGTTTGTTTAGTGAAATATGCGGACACCCCTTTTTCTTTTATAAGAAAAGGCCAGTGCAATGGACAAACCGAACCCACTGGCAGCTTTGTCCTTATCCTTTTTCTAAACTCACCACTAGAGTGTAAAGAACAATTTCATTATGTACCAAACTCATTTGGAGAGCTTGTATCATAGATTAGATTTATATTCCCCCCACCTCCAGAAAACGGTCAGTTTGTGTGGTCCACAAACACACACTGTGGTATATGATAAAACATTCTTTCCCACTATAAAGAGAAAAAAACATAAGAATCGGGACCTCTAAAATTACATGGGGTGAATCTTGGCAAGTACAGATAAATTACACTGTAGACTTAGCGTGTAAACATCCACATTTGATGAACTTCCTAAATTAGTCATTTTGAAGTCACATGTAGTGTTCACTCTGCCCTTTTATCCAGACTGACAAGACAAAGAGGGTAAAGGATGGTGGAAAACTGAGCAAGCATGTTGCTTTAGTGTTCCTTACATTCTTGAAATAGGACTAGTTTCTGCTGCATCCAAGATAAATCTTTAAAATTGTGATCCAGCCGCATACTTGGCAGGGCAGTGCAAATATTAATCGCATTAGTTGTTGCCTCAAAGATGAGGTTCCAGTTATCCTTTCTCATGAAGCTTTTCCCAAAAAATCTGAACACATGGAACAGTAACGATTTATGTCTTTAGTATTAGTCAAATGGAAAAACAATAGTTGCAAAACACGTGTCCTGATGTGAACTAGGCATCAGGTTGAGGTAATGCCAAAATACTGAATTAGGCTTTGGCTCTACTGCCCTCTCGTGAAGTTTTAGGATTGCAGAGTTTGAGGCTGAGTGGCTTGGTAGCACAAACAAAGAAAAAAACTTAATTTTGCAAAGTGGGGTCTCTGTTACATATTTTTCTTTGAGGATTTCTCTTCCCCAAGCAAGATGAACTACCGGCAAACTAACAGTTTCTGTCTTTAGCCTAGCTAGAAGGATGAGTAATGGGGACAGCAACAAGTATCAATGTGGTAGTTGCAAAGATGCATTTCACAGTGAGGAAGCTACAAGGTCTGGGAATGGTCTAAGATGGCAAACATTTTGGCGTCATGGGAAAGGATGTTAGTGTATCTACTATGGATGCCACGAGGTGCTGATTTCACTCTTTCACCAATTTCCCTGAAAGGTCTTCTACAGGGGGATGGATCTGGAATATCACCTGTAATGTACTAACCAATAGAGTAGGGTAATGTATGATGTTCTTTACGTTTGTAAATGGCGCAAGCAAGCAGGAGAATACAGACGACCTACATTACTCACTGTAATCGTATTTCTGGTATCTGCTTAGATTCATATGCTGTGCATATAGTCGGACATCTAGTCATAATCGTGGAGCATTGCCTCTTTTTTGTAAAGATCAAAAAGGGACTAGCACTAACGTGACATGTAGTGTACACGAGATCCATCCTGCGTCGCGGTCCCCCGGGTTGTTTTTATTCTGCCAGGAGGGAGCCTGATCGAATTAGTGAGTCAGTACAGATGAAAAGAAGGTGTAAGATTTCTATGTTTCTTCAACTCCAAAAGGGCACGAAGGGTATGCACATGTTAAACTAAGCAGATCCAAGCACCAGGAACACATTACTCACCATAATTATATGTCTTCCGATGTTTGTAAATCTGCTTAGAATCACATGCTGTGCATACACTAGCGAGCAGTACCAGGAGATGGTGATGGGATGAAGGAACAGCAGCAAAGATGTCTGAGCACCACCTGATTCACCTCAGAATCAGTCTTGGAGTGACTGTTTAAGCAGTAATATTGAGCGAAACTGTGTAGAGAACTCTAGGTAGCCGCTTTACCTCTAGAAGAATGTGATCTAGTCGTAAAAGGGTACATCTCTCTTGGCTAGAGAGTAACATAGATGGATGCATTTTACAATCCATCTCGATTTTGCAGACTTAGAGACAGGGTCCCCTTCAGCAGTGACAGATAAATAATTGATAAGTCTTTTAGTGGTTTTGTTTTATCAAGGCAATACACCACTGCTTTTACCTGAGTTAGTGGGAAGCTGACAAACAAATGGGGAAGATTGATGGATTGGTTCACGTGGAACTTGGAAATTAATTTAGGTGCAATGCATGGGGGGGGGGGTGTGTGTACAACCACTTTGTCCTCATGAATGGTAACAAATGGGTTTTGAACTGAGAGCCTTCAGTTCAGTAACTCTCCTAATGGAGGTACTAGCCACCAGAAAAGCAGTCTTATAGGTGAGCCTTCAGACCAACTTCATGCACTGGCTCAAAAAGATGTCCCACTAGTTTTCTAAGGGGGGGGGGGGGCGGTGAGGTCTTTTTACACCTCCAATGAAAGCTTTAATCACTGGAATTTTCCACCAGGAACACTTACTCTGAGATGTGGTGTACACAGAGAGGGCCGCACGATGGACATTTAGTGAGTTGAAAACAATTCTTGAATCTAAGAATTTAAGAGGTGTGTTGGATAAAGGACTATATGTTTAGGTGAACAGTCAATAGGGTTGATTTTCTTAGTATTGTACCAAATGACAGAACTTTCCATTTATTGGAGTAAAAATGTCTGGTATTAGGTTTCTGTGCCTCTCCAAGAAGGTCCATACATATTTGAGGTAGTTGCCTAAACTATAACTTCAGGAAGTAAGCTGCTAAATTGGGCATTTGAGGGCATTGCTGTAGTGTTTTCCCTTGGTCTTGTGACAGCATGTTCTATGGACAAGGCAGTTTACATTGTGGGGAGAGTGACATTCTCATGAGATGAGAACCATGGCTGTTAAGCACACATTGGTGTCACCTGAAATAGTGTGTTCTGTACCTGGTGCATCACTATAATGTTAAGTAGGAGAATAGGGGAAAAGCATAGGCAAATCTCCTTGACCATGTGTGATGAATCAACTTCCAGGACATCAGTAGTGCAGGGATGAATACCAGTTTCTAAACCATCAATCAGCCCCACACCTCTAGTACACCAGAAAGGATCCGAACAGATTGGAAACACAAGCAAATAATGAACTTCCTTGTCTAATTTTGGTAACGTGGACGGAATGGCAGGCTTCGATCCAAAAGGTTGTGGATCGTTGGTTAGTTACAACACAGCAAAATTAAAATGACCCAATGATGAAAGGGACAGTCCAGTCAAGGCTGTATAAAAATATCTACTTTATTATCACAACAGACACTTCTAGCACACTACAGAATACAATACATCTTGCAAAAGAATGCAGAGGACAGACAGTTCAGCGAACGAAGCTGGGCGGACGGTTCCAGGCTGGCTACACAGCAGCTCAGGGTGAGGAATTGTTGTCTTGGTGCTGGTCGGCGGTTCGGAAGCACTGGACGAGGTATCCGACGGCTTTAGCAAAAGCAGCGTAACAGTCAGTGGTGCAGTCGGTTGCAGCTCGAGGGGCTCGAATTGCTCGAAAATGTCCTTTAATGCGGACGTCGGTAGATGCTTGTTGATGCACTGCTCCAAGCTTCTTCACTGGGCTTGTGTTGCTCTTTAAGAGAGACAGCCCAAAGCTGCGAAGTGTGTTGCTGACAGCTGCCTGTTCCTTGGTTTAGGGTTCAGACACTCTCTGGCACTTCCCACCTATGAAGCTTGCTTAAGCGGCTAGCAGGGCACGCTGTGGGCTGGCTGGGTACTGGTTCTGGAGCTGCTGGAGGGTCCACTGGATTCAGTATCTCCCTCTGTTCCCTAGGAAATGTTTAGGGGAGGGATCTTGCTTCCTTCTTGAAGGTCCTGGCCATCCTTCACTGGCGTAAGATGTAGGGCAGACTGTACCAAGGTCCTATGAGGAGTTCTTATTTCTGCTTCTAATGAAGCCTTCAGATGATTTGCCAAAAGAGGGGATTGGCCCTCTTTTAAAACCAAATGTACCACAGGGATTGGTGTAGGCTAGGCCTACCTTAATGAACCAATCATGGGTCACCACCAACTATCTCGAGTACATAAGCAGAGTGCTTTGAAACAGAAAAGGTAAAGGGGTGAAAACATGTAACACCAAGTCCCACACATCTTCCTGTCTGCTGTGGATCAAAGGGTCACTCTGGTTAATGGAGCTCTCTGTGGTTCCAGATTAAAGTGGCAGGTCTCCCTTGAAGCTACGGCGAGACCAGACTTTCTAGCTCCGTCAAACCACAAACTCATACCTTCTGAATGGGGTTCACCTGCGGGGAGGACTACTGTAAACACATAGTGCCAGACATGACATTTCACTGTCAATCGATACAGAGGGCGGGAGCTGGATTCAGGTTGATTCAGCGCATATGAAAGGGTGTTGAGGTTTCCTGTCTCCTTTGTTAGCCTCTGCAGCTAGGCCCCATGTGGGCCTATTTGAATTACCCTGTGAATGGTATGCACAGCTGCCACCAGCTGCAGGGCCCAAAAAAAAGGCGAGGGCAGATCCATAAAGCCAGATCCATGAAGCCTTTGTTAGTTAATTAGGCTGGCCAAAGCAAGGGGGAAGGTTTGGCCCTCCCCCATCTGGAGATGCATCTTGTACTCCTGTCATATACCAAGTAAATACGACATGGGGGACTGTGCACAGGTATATGCCTATGTTGTGCCGCAAGCATAAGAAATGTGTGCAGATTAGCCGCACACATTTTACGGAGGTTGATTTACCAACATTCAATTTCATTTGAAATTACAAAAAAGGCACACACCCACCGTGCAGATCGTTGAATTCCTACAACTATGTTATCCAGAGCGCGTCCCCTTTGGACTTTCTCTGTGGGTACCTGGAGGCATAATATGGGCATTGCACGTTCTCCAGTGTTGCAAAAAGGTCGATGTCTGGATGACCCCATTGCGCAAAGACATTGTGCAAGAGGTGTTCTGATGAGTGAGTCTGCCAGAAGATGGTGATCCCCCGAGACATGTAGGAACATTTCTTGTTTGAGTGCCCATTTCCAAATGTTCTGTGACAGTTTGGACAGCCCTATTATACATGGCCATAGTGCAGTCTGCAATGGTGAGAACGGCCTTCCCTTGCAGTTGGGTTTGAAAGGATTTAAGGGCTTTGAACATAGCACGTAGTTCCAACCAATTGATTTGTTTGGGTGCTACCGATTGTGACCACATGCCGTGAGCTGTCTGTTCTGGGAGGTTAGTTGCCCATCCCAACAGGGATGCCTCCATCATTAGATTGGCTTCTACTGCGGGGGTGCTGAAGGATTTTCCCTTCGACCACCACTGCAGACACTGTACGAGGGCTGTCGAGACAACCACACTTTATACAAATTCTATACAAAATCTGCCGCTGATGGTTTTGAGGATTCTATAATGGGGAGGGCTTAGAGCCCATATCAGAGTGAGCCCAAGTCAGGACAGTAACCTCCACCCCAACCAATTCAGGTCCTACATTCTTCCACAACGAGTGGAGGAAGAGGGGCTTGTAGACACTAAATGCATTACACATGCTTTTTAATTGTGTAAAGGCAGTTCTTGGAGGCCCGACAAACTAACTTATGGAGTCTGCCGAGTCCATGGGATTAATGTTTCTACATTGATGTGGGGAAAAATGTACTAAAAGGTGGGTTATCACAAATCTGTCTGCCACAGGTAACTACCATGGTGAGGGAAGTGGCCATGACGGGTGCCCCCCTGCCTACATGGGTGGGCCAGGTGAAAGCTTTCAAAACCAAAGAACTTCAGAAGAGAATATCCTGTCACAAGTAAGGAGCTGCAAAAATGAGAACACAGAGTTGAAAGCATGAAGGAGAAACTCAAAGACACCCTTTCATACTAGATGGAGGAAAATATCAGTAGAGGAAGAGCTTAGAACTCCCTCCACCTAAAAGGTTGCAGGGAAAAAGACAAACATGAGGTAGCTAGGCAGTGTTGGGTTTAAATGCTATTATTATTGCACTGAGGATTCTTGAACGGACAGGAAAATTCAAAGCATGTGAACCCATGCAAGATCAAAATACTGGAGAAAGTATGTAAGGGGGTCTCAAACCCCATGCAACTCTGCGGTGAGTTCCATGCCATGTACAGAGTCTTGCAAGCACCATAGCCACAATAGGCCGGATTCTTCATGACAAAAGCATCACAGAAAATTAAGTGGACTAGCACACGGAATCAAGTTATTTTGGCAAGGCTCATTAGAAGGAAAAAAAAAAACACGGCAGGAGGTGTGAGGTGCACTGAATGAGGACAGATGCATGGGACATGCATTTGTATCTTATGTCCCAGCGATTGGGAGGCTGCGACCACTAGAAATCTAGCTCTAGAAAGTGGGACAACGATAAAGTAGGTTTTATAGATAAATCAGAAACATAAGTTTAAGACATATTTTGTGCCTGCACATTCGCTCATCAAGGATACTCAAACCATCTACTGGTGAATTTGAAGGGTAAAACTTGCTCCAAGAATTTCCTTGAACAGGAACACATTCAAATATTTAAAAAAAAAATCATACGTGGAATCAATGAAATATAAATTACAGAAATATTTACATTATGTCTAGCTCAACCTATACATTTCTTTCAGTACCTTCATCAACTGGATCCGATTGAGCACAGTGCCGGTTGCCTACATTTTCATCCACTAATGAGGTTTGATGATCCAAACAAACAGATATTCCTAGAAAACAAAAATTAAAGAGTTTACATTTTTTAACGCAAGAAAGCAATGCAATATTTGAAATACCAAAAGCTCTATATCATGTACCTTCCACATCGGTGTCAGAAGAACTAGAAGTACTGCTCTCCTGGGACAAGCAACTGCTCAAGAGATCTGTGCAAATTTCTATTAATGAAAAAGAAAAAGGTTTATATAACAAACCAAACATGATTTATGGAATAAAGAATCTTCGACTTAAGAACTGCAGAAATCATCAAGTAGTTTGGGGACCACAAAAAGAAACAAGATAGAGGGTAAACTTACCATTTACATGAAACAGTGGGTGCTTTATTCAGGTCAGTATCATTGTTTTGATATCTTGGCCAAAAAGCTATACTGCATTGATTGACAATCCCAGGATCGGTTTCCCTGCTCTCTGGCATAGGAAAAGCCCAACGCAATTACTTCTCTAAAGACAGTTAATGCAAGTTACCCACCTCAGAAGCCAGTACTCTTAACCGTTACAACCAAAAACTCAGTGGCCAGCCATCCCTGTTATGATGGAGTTTCAGAATCAGTCCTGTGGACAGATTCTGAGCTGCCAGCCTATTCTGATGAACAGGGACTAAGACTAATATCTAGCCAAACTATCTGGGTAGGTTAAATGGATTGCAAGGCTTATACAAAAAAAACCTATCTCTGGTACTAACTCTCCATGTGAAATTCACTCAGAATCCATGCTGCTTTAGGAGGAACTGAAATAAAGCAGGCTTTATAAGGATTGGGAGGAGGTGCAGAGTTGGGATCGGCTAGGGAACATTTTACTTTTTCTGCTTTCCTTCCCCGATTCCATGCGAATGCCACACTTTGAAGGCAGCGCACATTAAAGAACGATTATTTTATTGATTGTGTGTGTAATTAACACCAATTCATGGGGTGGGGTCTATGTGAGGAATTGGACCATCTGCATGTGGTGGGAGCGCTCGTCTGGGCTTTTTTGATTTTTGAAATGAAAATGAATGATGGGAGATCAGCCTCCGAACATGCGTGGGACCATTCCGCACACATTTTCCCTGCTCACCGCACAAAAAACGCATAGTGGAGTGTACCATCGGAGAACACAGCCTACAGGCTATGTCCACCCCAGTCATGTTCAGCTGGAATGTGACATCCACAGGTATATCAATGTATCTCAAGGAGGGGGAAGGTGACACCTTCCTCCAGCCATGGGCAGCCTAATTAAAATATGAAAGGCTCCAAGGAGATTTGAGGGAGACATCAGTCTGTTCTCACCACACACACTTCAGGGAGACCTGTGCTATGATCAAGGCTCAGTTAACCAGAGACACTTTGATCTACAAGACAGGAAGATGGGTGGGACTTAGGAGTACATGTTGTCACCTCTTACCTTTCCTGTTGCAAAGCACTGTGGTCCTGATCTCACGCATAACAGAAGATGGTTGGTAGGGACCCAGGATTTGTTAATTATGGTAGGCTTAGCCTGCAGCAATCACTGGGGTCCATTTGGCTTTCAATGAGTGCTGAGCCCCTCATTTAGCCGATCATCCAACGACTTTGAAAGGAGTAAGAAGGTGGCATCATTTGGACACTGGCTGAAGGTACAGTCTGCCTTACATCTTCCGCCAGTGAAGGAAGGCCAGGAATTCCAAGAGGGAAGCAAGATCCCTCCCCTAAACATCTCCCAGGGAACAGAGGGAGATACCGGACTAAGAGGAACCGTCTAGCAGCTCCAGAACGGGTACCCAGCTAGCAGTAGGGTGTCACGGTATGGCTTTTTTGACAGTATGATAACCTTTTTGCCAAATGATGGTATACCGTGGTTATCACGGTATTCCACATGTATTTAACTGCATTTATGAATATAACCTTGGTAAAAAATGTTACTTATCTGAAAACTCACAACAAAATCAAAGCACCATCAAATTATATTTTTATATCAATTTAATCTAATCTAACTATGCTAAGCCAAATTTGGATGGAATCTGGTTGGTCCCATTTGACTTTGTCATACAAAATACAAAGTTTGTCCCAACATTTATGAAAAGTTTTACAATGCCAGGGAAATTGAAGTCCGACTTCAGTCAGCCACTGTAATGGTGGATTTGGTCAAAAAGCATGCGTTTTCTTTGTTGTACCAAGGACCCTGTGCTCTGCCCCAGCACACAAGGCATTTCAAAACACTTTAAACTGAAAAACTGTCACACATGTATGGGGCCCGGTGGTGGTACAAAAACATGTTCCTGCCTTGATAATCTGCGAGCTACAGATTGAAGGAGGTTGATGGTGAATAAATATGCACATATTCTACCCTTTGGTGTGGAAGGGTGTGGCGTGAGGGGGGGACAGTGAACAACACACAGAGATTAGTGGCATTCATACACAATGTGGCTCATATTAAGCAAATATAATGCTCAACCAGGGAAATATCCCATTATCGTATACATTAGGAAACATTTCCCGTTATCTACAAACTATACAGCAACCTTCCATAACAGGAGGCTTTTCCTATGTTGCATTAAATGTATTTTTCTTATTCCTTATAATCGATTGCGTGATCACATGTGTGGTTCGGAGAACCGGGATATAAAACTACCTGAACTGAACAACTATTTTTCCACTGGTCTTTTGCATTTGAAAACCTTTAAACTAAACCACCACATCAATGCATTTTCGCTGTTCGCATATGCTTATGGAGTAAGGTTTTCCAGCTGTAAGCAAGGGGACTTTTTACAATGGACCTGCACAAATGCAAGAAACCTGCAAAACTGATCTTTGCAGGTTAACACTGCCTTATCTCGAGTTGAAGAGGGGCTAATGAGTGTGAACAGGAGCAGCGTTTTGTGCATGCTGCAGACACAATAATTTTGATCCTGGGCTGGTTTTGAAAAGATGAGGTCTTGGGACCCCAGAACAGAAGCTGCTTGCCATATAACCGCCACTTGTACGATTCAGAAAAGCTTTTGTTTTAGTATTGTTGCCCCTCATCAGATTTATGTCACTGACAGCGTGTCACGTGCCTTAATGTCTGGAACTGTCTACAAAAGCAAGTTCTTTGACGCATATTTTCTTTAGAGAAATCCATAGCAAAAATATGCTTGTATTTTTTAAACTAAAAACTGAAATTCTAAGGTCGAAGGTAACATTAAATATAGAAATATGATTGTTTAAAATAAAATAAAAATCAGCAAGCAATATAGGAGTTCAATGACGTAAAACCTTAAATATATGCTAAGCATTTTTGATAAGATCACTTGACTGACGAGACACTAAGCATGCATGCAATACGCGGGTATTCAATGCTGTATACAGAATCTATTGTTGAATTAAAAGGTAGTTGGCATAAAAGATTTAGCAGTGACTGCCATATCAGCAGCATGCTGCAGTTTGGTATGGGTACATCGACCCAAGCAAAAACGGATTGAAATATGCCTGGAAAAAAAATGAATAACCAACGTGTGAAACACGCGTTTGCATTGCACCAAATAAAACCCATTAAGCAAATGTATACTATTTATTCTAAGCACTTTACCTAAACATATTCGAACAACCAACAGTTGCCCATCATGCCAACACGCATCTATAATTTGACAAATATACATGCCACTCAAACTTGGCATTTTTGTGAGGTGGTTTCCTTTAACAACTTTCTTGGGCTAGCAACCAATCTAGCGGCCTGGATGGTATTGCAACACACTGTTTGACCCACAGCACAGGGGCCCCATTATCGCCCCACCACTACCAAGGCTGGTAAACGCACTAGATACCCTTATGAAAGGAACACTCGCAAGTTGCATGAATTCTTGCATCATCAATTCTGTGTTCATGAGCTTGTACAGGGTGTCACTTTGTGCTGTGCTCCATCAGTAATCGTGAAGCAGTTTTATTGACCATGCTTTTGAATTAGAGCCGTACGCTCCCTTCACAAATATGCACTCCCCACCATGTAAAATGACAACAAGAGTTCAAGCCTTAGCCCAACAACATGAAATTAATTCTTACATGAGCTGACCAAAAAGATAATTTTAACAAAAACCAACTCTACACAAACCCAACCAACAAGAGGAAATATTTGTACCCAGGCATAAGCAAAGTCACCTCAATGGAAACACCAAGAGAAACTAATACGGCAGTCAACCCTGTGGTTGAATAGAGAATTGCTGCTCATAATGGAGCCAATGAGAGTATGAGAGGGAGAGGTGAAAATAGAAGAACATTCAATGTGCATTTAGCCAAATAAGAAATAAAAATCTCCAGACTCTACCAAACACCAATAACTTTTTTATTTAATCTAAAGTAAAGTGGAAATGTTTCTATGATATTTGAGTTTGTGCCAATTGACTTGGAGGTGCCACATAAATTTCAATAGCAAAGAGAAAAGCCCTACTGAGTCCAGCCTGTGTCCTGTCCAATTGACAGGAGTCCAGTGCTGTCTGCTGAGGTGAGGATAAGGGCAGATGGAAGGCACAACTCCTCTTCGGTTTACCATTGAGAGGACCCTAGTTGCACTCTGCAAAACCTCACGCAGAGCATGCCAGGGGGCGATTTACTTGCTACCAACAGGCATGCTTTAGAGAGGACGCCTCGGGAGACTACACTGGCCACTTTTCCTAGCACCTCGGCCCTGCACGGGTCACTCAAGGAGAGCTCTTGTAAAGTGTGCTCGCTGCCCAGTGCTGCAGGACATTTAATTTTGTAAACAGCATGCCTAGTGTGCCCGGGCAAAATCGATACATTTAGGCGCCTGATAGGAGATTTTTAGAAACAGGCTGGCTGGCTCACAGCCTCTGTCTCTCGCAACTCTTTTCTACACTTCATGCGAACAAAAGGGAATTTATTTTTACAACGGCCTGCCATGATTAAGTGAGTTCCACTCCCCCTCACCCCGCCTCCTCCTCATGACACACAAGGCCTTGCCAAATTCACATTGTAAAACGGGCAGAATAGACGATCAGATAAGTGTCTGGAAGATTACAAAAAAACTTGCTTATGCTTTCAAATGAAGGAGCTAAAATAAAATACCTTGCTGGTAGATTTCCCATGTAAGTCCAGTTTGGCACAGGCCTTCCCTGCACTGGAGTCTCGTGCATTCATGCACAGCCCCCTCCACCAATAGGTTGCCAGCTTTGCTCTGTTGTTCTAGGTAGGGCGCTCATAATGTAGCCGCAGCAGTGCGAGCACGATTTGGGCAAAGTGGAATCTTTATCGACGTCTGAGGTGGAGGGACTCGAAAATGTTATATGCTGCTTTGATCAGTGGCTGCACACACCTCTGCCAAGCAAGGCAGCCCACGCATACTCCTTCCAGGGTGCGAGAGCAAGCCATGCTGCTCTTACTCTCTGCAGCCCCATACAAATTGAAAACCACACAAGTTGGCAACAGCCGCTGGCAGCAATACAGTAAACCGGTTTTAACAAAGTGACGGTTGACAGTTAAATGAGGAAGAGCACAATATTTACAGCGGTATACCGATGTACCGTTCCAACCCTATCAAGCATACAGCAGCCCTGCTAGGTTCTGCCAGTAAGCTTCCTATGTGTTAATTGCCAGAGTCTCTGAACAAAGGACAAGGCCATTGCCTGCAAACACTCTCCTCAGCTTTGGCCTGTCTGCCTTAAAAGGACGAAAGCTTTGGCCTGTCTGCCTTAAAAGGACGAAATGAGCCCTGCGAAGTAGCTAGGAGTGCCACAACAAGCATCAACCAGCGTCCATCTTTTAAGGATATTTTTGAGGCAGTCTAGCCCTCGAACCACGACCGGCTGAACCACTGTTGTCACGCTACAGTTACTAAAGCCATCCGAGACGCCTCGACCAGCGTTCCAGATCCGCCAACCAGCACAGAGACAACTGTCTGTTGTAATAATAATAAAGTAGATATTTGTATACAACCTTGATTGGACAGTCCCTTTTATATGTATTTTCGCTGTGTTGCAACTGACCAATGATCCACAACCTTGCAGAGATACGCCTGCTGTTTCATCCAGGTTACCAAAAATAAGACAAGGTGGTTTATAATTTTCTAGTGTTCCAATATGTTCGGATCCCTTCTGGTGTACTAGAGGTGTGGGGCTAATAGATGGTTTAGAAACCGATATTCATACCTGGACCACTGGTGCCTCGCAAGTTGATTTGTCACAGTCTCACCAAACCGATCTTCCTAAAAGGCGATCCCATGCCTGCCCTCACCTAGAAGTCGGGGGGTGGAGTTGCCAAAACTGCACTTTGCTCCCGCACCACATCCCTCCCCACCAAAAACACTCACCTAATTTCCCAGAGAGAGACAAGCTTACTCGCTCTCCCCCCATCTCTTCCACACAACTAACACTCCGCCTCAATTCTCACGCAGACACTTAACTTCACCCCCTCCCTTTCACACCACATGCATATTGTTATGTAAGATTTTCATAAATGTGAACCCTCTTCCTGACCTATGTCAACCCAAGAACTTTTGCATGTAATTTGTGATTATTTTCCCTTGTCCCTAGGTGAGTGGGAATCTTTTTCCACCCACACCTAGTCATTTACTCTCTTTATGGGTGACCTTTTTATGCCTCGCCATTGTGTGCGTTTGGATTTATAGTTCCCTATAATGTTTGGGCTTAGGCTGGGTTGCCCATTTGGCCTTCCCTTTTAAATTTTTCTTATTACCTCTTGGGTGAACTACTATTACCAAGCAATAAAGTGAGATTCTCATTCCCTTTACATTTACATTTATTTTAGTGAGCAAGTACACACCACATCATGTGGAGTGCTGGGGAGATACATTGTATCCCATTGCTTACTTACCTGGTTAACATCTATGCAACAATTACAAGTTAGCTTGAATGGCTGGTGGCAGTGTAACTACTTTTATGACTTTTAGTCATTAGTAATCGCAGGATGTAAAATCAGCCACAGTAATGCACAGGAGGGTTACCATTCTGCTAGAATGGTGAGCTCTGTTTTTCGCCATTTTCCGTTTGCTTGTTTCTGAGGTCTTCATCTGCTGTTCTAGGCTGGACCAAGCTTGGTTGAAGTTTTGTCTTCGGTCGGAATCCTTTGTGTTCCTGACTGCGGCTCCAGAGTGTCTGTGAAGGCAGGAAGCGAAGAAAGGAGTCTGCAACCATTTGTCTTTCACTTTGCCTGAAAGGAACCAATTCCTACTGGGGAGCTGGCTGTAGTGAATGGACAGCCAGGCCACCCCTTTCTTTAGACTGCAGGGAGAGTTTGCAGAAGTTGTGCTGTAGTTCCCGATAAACACTCCGATCCTGGAAGCTTCTGGCAAGTCGGCCACTGGAACCAAATCCGAAGAGTAACATGAAGAAACAACCGGCTGTAAGCATTTCGAGCTACCACAGAGCAAACTGTGTAACCAGAGCATAAAGTAACCCTTCCTTCCAAACGACCTGGGGGTCATGAATGCACAGACTCCCACCCAGAGGCTGGTGAGATCTACTAGTCTTGGGAAGACTAGACAAACGAGCCATGCCTTGACGTGCTGTGACCTTGCTGGGTTGCAAAACGCCAATACCAGGGTACCTCGAGCCCGAGTGTAGTGGATGGTATTCCAAAATCAGATTTCATCTGAAATTTTGATGGACTCCTACTGGACCTCCAGAGACAGGATTTGAATCCCAGAAGTCCCCTCACCAGAGAGCCTGCACCAATAGAACCAGAATCACCATGAAGATAATTTTTCATTTCTCTTTCTTCCTGGCTCCCCCTCATTCCCTTGAGTTGGGACCAGACTAAAAAGCCTTTGAATAAGTAAGGGTGGAGGAGACGGCATGTACGGAATTCAGGCAAACAAGTTGCAGAGCACCTCTTGGCTGAATTCTGCATAATGTCTAGAGGATGTATCCATAGCATAGGGCTTGCAAAAAACAAGAGGGGTAGCCCAGGTAGCAGCTCTACAGATTTCTACAATGGGAACATGCCTAGTAAAGGCTATGGATGCTGCCTTGGATCTTGTGGAATGAGCCCGAAGTCTCTGCGGAATCGCAAGCACTTTCATATCATATGCCCCGGAGATAAAGGAGACAACCTATCTGGCAACGGAAGCTTTAGCTGCTTTATTTCCAGGAGATGGACCACCGTAAGTAACAAAGAGCTCATCTGCTTTCCTGAACAGTTTGGCCCTCTCTAAATACAATTTTAGACTTACAACAGCTAGATTATGTAATGTCTCCACGGCCGCGGAAGCAAGCGGCCTAGGATGAAAAACAGGAAGACATTTCTTGTTTCAGATTAAATTGGAAACCACCTTTGGTAGAAAGGAGGGGGAATGTACAAAGGACTATCTTATGGAAAACTATATAAGGTTCCTTTGAGGATAGAGCTTTGAGTTCTCAATCCTTCTAGTCAAAGCAAAGGCTACTAAAATCGGCGATTTCCAGGTTAGAAGTTCTAATTCGTATGAGGCTATAGGCTGAAATGGTTTTCGCAATAGAGCTGACAAGACCACGTTGAGATCCCACCGAGGTGGAGGTTCACAAATAGGGAATGCAAGCGTAGAAGGCCCTCGAAATGCCTTCGAATGGCTTAGTTTGAAAGAGAGAAAGACTTAGGTTCTCTATTCAGGTATGCACCAATAGCTGATGAGTAATGTTTGCACATTTCTTCTTTGACACCAGTGCAAACTAGATAGACATGAAGGACATGACATTATCAATAGAAGCATCTAGAGGGTTAAGGTCTTGGCCAAGGCCCAGTGACAGAACCGTAAACATTTCCTACGATATTGCTTCTTAGTAGAGGCTTTCCTAGATGCTGACATGATGG
This sequence comes from Ambystoma mexicanum, assembly GCF_040938575.1. Classification (NCBI taxonomy): domain Eukaryota; kingdom Metazoa; phylum Chordata; class Amphibia; order Caudata; family Ambystomatidae; genus Ambystoma; species Ambystoma mexicanum. Next base: position 275,799,177 of record NC_090927.1, on the reverse strand, counting down.
TTACATTTTGCTCTGACAAATGTAAGTGGGAGAAGGCTAGCTTTTCAGGAACCAGGCCTTCAAGTTCAGCAATTGAGGGGAGGGATGAAGGACCAGTCCCTTCTGTCGAATCAAAAGAGCTCTTGATGATGGGAGATCTAGTTTGGAAGTCCCTGCTAATTGCAGGAGGTCTGGAAACCAAATCTGGTGATGCCAGAACAGGGCTATTGGAACCATTGTCAGATTCTGTGTCATTCTGAATTTGAGCAATATTTTGTGTATTAATGGGAGAGGTGGGAACGCATAAAGTGATAGGTTCGGCCAATCCAGATCTCCCAGGGAGTGAAGACCCTGACCTTGCCTTGATGCAAATTGAAACAGAATTGTGTTGGCTGGAAAAGAGGTTTGTTTGTTTTATTATTTGTAATGCGCACTAGACCCAAGGGTATCAGGGCTCAGCAGATTACAAGAATATGCAAAGCTTAGTTACAGTGAACCATACATTAAGATACATTGGTTACAGGAGCAGGATATAGATATTTACAAGTATTTACAAGATATGCAGATATTTACATAAGTCACAATGTGCACGAGATAGAGGTTATCATCTTGTGGATATCCATTGGGCAGTTATTAGTTGCGCATCGTGCAAATTAGTAATTAGTAGATTTTAGCCACATGATAGTATTGGCTCAGAAGCTCTGGAAGGGCTGGTCTACTCCTAGCGTGGGAGGCAGGGAATTCCATAATTTAGCCACTTTAACAGCAAAACTATTACCTCCAAATCGTAGATAGTTTGAAACTGGGGATGGACAGGCAGTCTCGGTTTGCTGATCTGGTTGGTTTTAGGGAGGGCCGTTTGTGGAATCTCTCGGCTAGATAGATAGGTGCGGCATTGTTAAGCGATTTATGGGTCAGCGATGCATTTTTTAGTAGGATTTTGTCATTTGTTCGGAGCCAATTGTTCTGTCGTCTCCTCTCAGGAATGTGCTCTCTTCTAGAGATACCTAAAGCCGCTCGAAGGGCATTGTTCTGTAGGGTTTGGATTTTTGTAGTGATGGATTTGTTGGTATACTTGGGTATACTGATGGATGGCCCCACTTCTAAAATATATTTGCTACCCACGGTTTGATCTCCCACTCGTGCAGAGTAGACTGTAACCTGCTACGTGCATCTGCTAGGATGTTCTTCTTTCTCTCCAGATGGGACGCCAATATGAAAATGTGATTCTGAAAAGCCCAATAGCAAATCTTCTCTGAGACACAGAGTAAGGGAACGAGTAACCCCCTGCTGGTTTATATAAAATGCAGTGGTATTGTCTGTTAGAATCTTCACCACCTTTCCTTGAAGTGAGGGAAGACATTTCTATAAAACGAGAAATATGGCTCTTAATTCCATGACATTTATGTGGTCCTTTGAGGACCAAAGACTGTGAGCTGTTAGGCTTAGACAATGGGCTCCCCAACCGTACTCGGACGACTCAGTCGTTATAACAATTTGGTGCAGAGGAGGCTCAAAGGGAGACCTGATTAACAGGTTCTCTGGGGAGTTCCACCATAGAAGAGCATCCTGAACTTGTTTTGGAATTTGTATTTTAATTTCCTGTGAATACAACAGCTGGTTCCAGCTGCAAGCAAGATGCCAATGGACCGTTCTCATATGAAGTCTTGTAAAGGGAACTAGGTTTATACAAGAGGCCATTAGCCCCAAGAGCTTTTGAAACCACCAAGCTGTCAGAATCTGGTGGGTATTGAACTCAACAATGGCTTGTTGAATAGCTTCGACCGAGGGGTGGAAAGGCTCTGTGTAGAGTAGTAGCTATAAAAAGTTACTTACCTCCGACTATTGTTCTCCAGCATGGGTCTGGCATAGATTGACATGCTCATGAATATTCCCTGCCAGGCCAGGAATCCATGGTAAAATAAAAAACATTCACTTTCACAGTCTTTCTCCTATAAACCAATCATTGAGCTCTGGGTCATACTACTCCCAGTCAATGAGTGCCCTCTCCCTAAGCCCCTCCTCTGGCAGCCATCTTCAGATTTGGTAGCACGTAAAGTGACATTATGACCAAGAAGAGCCGCAGAGGGGCAGGAGGGAGGGTTCGCATGTGAATCCATGCCAGACCCATGCTGGAGAACAATAGTTACAGGTAAGTAACTTGTTCCTTCTCAAGCATGGGGGTCTGGCATGGATTCACATGCTCATGAATAAATACATAGCAGTACATAAATACACAACCACGGGAGGTGGCAAGGCTCAGCAGAAGCAATTACTCATCTCCGGAACAGGCTCACCGTTCAAGCGAACAGGTTGCGTAGCACTGCTTGGCCAACCCTGGACTCCTCTCTGGAATCCTTGTGGACGCAGTAGAATCTTGTGAAGGTGTGCGTGGACCCCCACGCAGCAACCCGGCAAATGTCCAGGAGGGGCACACCAGACAGTAATGCCGTCATCGCAGCAATCGCTCAGGTGGAGTGGGCTCTCGGACGGTTGGGCAGCAGTCAGTTTGCCAACCAGTGACAGTGTGTGATGCAGCTGGAGAGCCACCTGGAGATGGAATCCATAGACAAGGCCTTCCCATGGTTCACAGGACCAAAGTTCACAAATAGATTAGATGTCTTCCGGAAACCCTTTGTGTGTGCCACATAGAACTTCATCGCACGTGCCACATCCAGCGAGTGCAAAGTCCTTTTAGCCGGCAACATAGGTTTTGGAAAAAACACAGGCAACACCAAAGGCTAGTTGAGGTGTAAGTCCAACTGAACCTTTGGCATGAAGGTGGGGTGTGTCCGCAGCGCCACCCTTGTGCCGTGAAAAGTTAGATAAGGCTGCTTGCAGGACAGCGCCTGGATCTCATCTACACTCCTGGCAGAGGTGATGGCCACGTGAAATGCAGTTTTCCACGAAAGGAACTTGAGAGGGGGTTGATACATAGACTCAAAGGCGGCCCCCAGGAGCCTCGTCAGTACCAAATTGACCACCCACGCCGGGGCAGGCGCCTTCACTGGCGGGAACGATCGAAACAGTCCCTTGAGGAACTCCTCGACTAGACGGTGTGGCCAAAGAGAAGACCGTCCCGGAGACCTGGTGTAGCGGGAAATAGTCGTCAGATAGACTTTGATGGCGGTGTGCGCCAGCTTCCACCATGGCTAAGGACAACAAGTATGGAAGGATCTGCGGGTCGTGACTCTAAGAGGGTTGATCGTCTAGACTTCCACTTTGCCCATAGCACTTAAGAATCGATGACGCCGTGGTTCTGGAAATCTGTGCCCCCAGAGATGTTGGAGCGCACCCCCCACCACCCTATCCCTCGACGGAACTCCTTGTCAAGAACAATCCTGTCTGCAAAACATCCACACACCTGGATCCACCGGGTGTCCAGGAATTCCTGAAGGGGTTGCATCCCCACCCTGCAAGAGTCTGATCAGGTAAATACACAACGAAATCATGCAGAGCAGCGACTTGATGGTCCGCGCACCGGAAGTGGACCTTAAGTGGCTGTTAGGCTATGTTGTTCTCTGCTGTGCTGCACCGGAACGCCGTCGGGGAGAGGAAGTTTGTACACATTGGAAAAGTGGCCCTTCTATCTTCAAAGAACTACGAGTTACCTCCCCTTCATTGTTGGCTCCGCCTCCTGTTTTCCCAGCACTCCTATAATTAGTGTCTCCCTCGCACACCCGAAGTTGACCTCAAATGGCTGTTAGGCTGTGTTGTTCTCTGCTGTGCTGCACCGGAACGCCGTTGAGGAGAGAAAGTTTGTACACATTGGAAATGTGGCCCTTCTATCTTCAAAGAACTACGTAGTGTAAATATACTTTTCATTTTCATCTCCATTTGGAGAGCAGACTCTGTGCTCAGGGTTTGTGTGTTCAGGTTTTTTTTTTGAGGTGTGGACTCTTATCTGTTCTTATTTTGCCTCTTTTGCAGTACCTCCCCTTCATTGTTGGCTCTGCCTCCTGTTTTCCCAGCACTCCTATAATTAGTGTCTCACTCGCGCACCCGAAGTTGACCTCAAATGGCTGTTCGGGTGTGCGGACGCGGGTGCGGCAAGTGGCTCTTGCCCCTGCTTGTGTCTCGAGCCATGGTGGGCTCCATTGCCTTGTACCTGTAAGTTCTGAAACTCTTCATGTGAGCCAATCTATTTTTGAGTTTTTCTCGGCTCAGGTTTACGTAACTGTTTTCCCAAGCAGGGAGGACGTTGCCATTGTGAGTCAGAAGATCCACATATATTTGTTTACATAAAATATTGAGTACGAGCCGACCTTTATATCAACTAGCTATGGCCAGTGTGCATTTTACATTTTTATCCCCGGATTGGGAGAAGTGCTCCATTGAGTCTTGGTTGCACTTTATACATCCGTATTATTATATTCTGTATGTAGAAACGTTGTGGGTCATTTTGGGCAGATCATCCCACTATCGTGATAAACAGTGAGCCATAAATGACTCTGGTAATTAGTATTACCCCCTGAACTCCCTGATAGCAGGAAGGGGCAGGCCCTGTGAATTACTCAGTATACGGTTTTGTTATTGTATGTTGATTGAGCTCCATTTTTGGGACTTCAGGCTTGCGAGTTATATTCTTTCATACTGAGCCGGCTGTGTGGGTAAAAGGGTTGTTTTATTCTGCCCTTTGACAAATATGGCGGGTTTATCGAGGAGTGGTAAACTGAGGTCCTCCACATTTATAAAAAAAAGAAATGCATAAAGAAAATATTGGCGATGTAATAAATGAAAGTTTATCAGACTCTTGTGATAACAGTCTTGACCTTGAGAGTGTGCCTTCTGGGCTTGGCATTTCTGCGTCAGACTCCCCAAACCCAGAGCCAAACTGCAACGAAATTATACCCTTGGGAGGTGGTGTGCCTCCTAATTCTCTACCACTGTCATGATCACTGGCCAAGGGCTAAATTCTAATTCCCAAAAGAACACTTTTCAGGGTTGGTCCTTAGCCTGGCATTCTTGGATAGCTGCACGACACAGGTTAGGATAGAATTCCATTAGGACTATACTTTCTGGGTTCCTAACATGGCCGCCAGCTTTATGCCTGGAGTTAGCCTTGCTGGTCTAGGCATTCATATTATTCCTCTATATTAGCCCTGCCCCCCTTGAGGACGGCGCTTCGCGTTCCTTACTGCGGCTGCAGTACGACACTTACCGCGGTTCTACAGTCTCCCCTCAGATTTTCAGTCACAGCAGTTTTATTGTTTTCTCTATATTTTCCCTCTAGTATACCTGCCTGCTATTCCCTTCCTCCCGCTTGCTGATAGTTTTCCAATTTTTTCCCAAATAGTTTTAGTAAGCCTCCTCAGCGTTATTTCCTGTCATACACTCTGAGGCATTTTCCCCTCTTCAGTTATCTATGAGCTGACCTGCCATGAGCCGACAAGTTCACGCCAAGTACAAGACAAGTGTTGCGATTTAAATGCTTATTCATTTTCATGTCAATTAATTCAAGGAAACGTTGCCTTGTTGCCGCGTACGTTAGTAACGTTACGTATGGTGGCAGTTATTTTCTGTGATGCACAATTAGGTTAGAACGCTTCATACACACTGCCGTCTGCTATTTAGTGTTGTTATTCAAGTTCATTTTGGGCTTAATGTTCAATATCACATTATCCACTCCTTTCAGTAACTTTAAATCAGCTTCGAGAATACGGTTGTTTAGGGGTTTAGAGGGAAAGGTTCCATAGTTTCCAGTCAGGAAATTTTCCTCAGACTATTTTCCTTCTACTTCCAATTGTTTCCTTCCAATATTTTAAAACCCATCTCCCTTGTTTCCATTCAATAGCAGTATTTCCACCAACTACTGATTGCGCTCCACATCCATTCTCCATGACGTTTTCGAATTGCTCCCCTGCACCAGAGCATCTTCATTCTACAGGACTTGCGCCCCTGCGTCTGAAACTAAAGATATAGGTGAGCGTTCCATCTTCAAAGGAAGAATCATCCTAGACAGTTATGTTCCTGCATTGTGGAAAGTACTGGACATTGTAAGGTTTGTTTCTAGGAATATTAAGCGATTATTTTAAAATTACAGGACCATCCTGATCATTCAATTCAGAAGAAATCTGGGAACCACTATTCCAGTTCTGGGCGCTCCTGCGGAGTCCAGGTAAGCGTTACAACAACCTATAGACGCGCTTAGCTTAACAACCCCTGGTGACTTGGAGGTACACCCTGAAAAAGGACTCCCAAGATATTTGCCCTTAACGCGGTTCTGGACCCGGACCGGTCAGTGCAACAAAGCTTCCTTAGTGTCCGGGATGGTGTACAATTCGCCAGCCCCTTACCTTTAAAGGGAGACTTTCAGATTAACCCTCCTTTTTTCACACATCAATGATGTCTCTGGTTCTAAGTGCCGAATTGGACAGGCGGATTCCCTTTTCCTTGGGCCCTTCCACACCAATACAGTTGAGGGCGGGTGGCATAGATAATGTACGCTTTCATAAGTATGACCAAGAGATTTCATTTGTCCCGAGACCTGACTTTTCTAACCCACAACAGTTGGGTAATTTCCCGGAGAAGTCTCCTGGCAACGGCGTAGAGAGTAATATCTCCCCTATCTTTGATTCAGAAGAACCAGACTTTAGAAAGAAGATGCACTCATGCTCATCTCCGCCATAGGTTTCACCCTGCAAATCCAAGTTTACCACAAAGGGCAATACCCCTACCTGATTCATCCTTCTTGCAAGAACATCAAGAAGGGGACATTTCATTTCCAGTCCTGACTCAGATTTTAAATCTCTTGGACAAGGGGCACGAGCGTTTTTCGGAGGAATCACAGCTAGATCCACCGAGGCGGAACGAGCGTATAATTCAGAAGCAACAGGGCTTTAACCCTCTACTGGAGACGCGAGTGAAGATGAGTATCCACATGGAGACATCCGCTCGAAAAGGATACTACATACGAATCAGAGCTGAAAAAACAGGTAAACCAACCAGCATACCATGACGCAGCTTAAACACCCGCACTCTAACTACTGCCTTTCTGAATTATTTTATTAACAAATAACAATATCTTTGAGTTCCTAGTACTAATCCGACTACAATCACTAGTACAACTATCACATCAATTAGAATTAGGGTCGTTTTCCACATACAGTCATTGTAAGGTGAACGCTATGCTGAAAAATCTCTACTTAACATCTTCACTCTATATGTTAAGTCCCAAGCACAGTACAATAATCGGAATAAGAGTAGCTTTAAAACATTATACGTAATCAGACTATTTTCGATTCATTTACTAGTCTGTTCCCGACATCGCCCAACGTTGCGCAGGGACGTTTTCCAGCTTGGAGTGCTACATATACGCAAGCTGCTACACCAACTGACCCGCCGTTCCTTAGAGATGCCACTTCTAACTTCATAGAAGGTAAGCATTCTGCATCCTAACCATGGCACTCTGCTACTAGTCATAGGCATAACAGTCTAGATGGTACCTAAACAGAAGGGAACCCTCCGATAGAGGGAATCATGACAAAAGAATATAATTATGGTGTTACTACTGAACACCTTCTGACTTGAATACGCCTTGTAGCTCGAATGAATGGAAGAAAGGCTGATTTTGTGACTCTCTTGCAAATATGTATTAATTTATTCTAGGATTTAGAGGAAGAATTACTCTTCAATAAGAAAAACGTCCAACATTCGTGGACTTGTCTCCTGACAGCCAAGAGATCACCTACACAAAGAAGTCCAGGTAATTCATTCCATCCTGAACCTCTCCCGACATCAAACTATGTGTCCTAAGAATACAAACTAAATTACTGATTTTTATTTTATGGTTTTTATCAACAGTTACTGCACTTCTAATGAACAAATCTTCATATCAAGAAGATCACAGACCAACTGCTTACCAACTCTAAATACTGTTCTTTGACTACGCCTGAAGAAAGTCCCAATAATTGTAAAGAGGACTGAAACATGTCGAGTTCCCAATTTAGAAATAATACTAAATTGTGTGATAGTATTTAATGTCCCACAAAGGGGGAGTTCCAATTTAAAAATAACAAGATTGGGTTATAACATTTAGCGACCCACCAGGATCGAAAACCAGATTCAAAAAGGATTTATAGCAAAGGTTTGAATGTAGATCGATATAAAGCATATATCTCTCGCTTTTAGAAATTCCTGTATGTTCTTTGTCATTGTTACATGTGTACCTTTTTAGAGTGTCTGATAATGTATTTTATATGTATAGTGTCTCTCGATTCATATGAGACTGTTTCAACATTAAAATTTATATTTTTCGCTAAATCAATGTAGTTTCTGATTAGTAAGTGGCTATTGACAATTTAACCTTTTTTCCTACCTTTTCTATGTACTTCTAAGCACGAGCGAACCCACCAGGAAATTAAGGACCTGAACACGAGATTAGTGGATGTCCTTGCAATAGTGAGTAAGCTAGAGGGCCTCAATTCTACTCAGGTACTTTTAAGTAACATGAAGGTGGCCCCTTCTCCCTTGTTGCTCCTTCCCTTGATGTTATCCAAGTGTACTCAAACTATTGATATTGATAGGAATCTTGGAGAGCATGACATCTTATGTCTCCAAGAGACATGGCTGATGACAAAACCAAGTATGGATGGCCATGAAATCGCGTTCTCCTCAGCCATAAAAAGGACGCAAGGGTAGACCTTCTGCAGGTCTACTGACAGCCATTTGTTCTGGAAGTGGGCTTTCTTTAAACTCAATACTAGTGTCAACAGTTCTGACCCAAGCAGTCCTTGAATGGTCGAAATGGAATACAAAAGGAGAACAGGAAACCCCTTCAATGATTTTGATAATCAATTCCTATTCGAACCCTGCTGCAACCAATGACGAAGCGTTCATCCAATCAATAGGAACCATTTTGGAAGACTCAAACTTAACCCAAAAAAAAACAACCATTTCATTGTTCCTGGTGACTTGAACGCACTATTCGAAGAAAAGGAGCAGCCGCTGAAAGCAAGCTTAAAGATCTTACCCTCCTATAAAAGAGGAAAAAAATGGCTACGACTAATGGAGGCATTTGATCTTCATAACCCCCATAGTATAAGACACCAACAGCACGCTATAGTTCAGTCTTGGGAACGAAATGGCCAAGGGAGGATGATTGACCATACGTTTGTTTCAAGGGAACTGCTACTACTCAGACAAGTTCGAAGTTATAAGAACGCAAAACAGCAATCATAATTGGCTGCTAACAAGGTGGAAAACCATCCAGAAACCGTTGGAAAAAATGACATCGGACCAGGAATTACACGATGGTAATACTAGACTGCGTCTAAATGAAAAAGCTATTCAAAAGCTAACAGAAAATTATTAAACCCATTTGGAAAAGGGAGCACACCTTCCAACAACAGACTTGGACTATCACCCTCTGCTAGAAGTCTTCAAATTAAGCAAGAAAAAAGGAATGGCAACTGAACAAATGAAAGCACGTGTACAATGCCCCACTAGTGGCAAAAAGACGAATAGTCAGAATGCTTAAAAGGCAAGCCAAAAAGACTGGAGACCCAACGATTGTGGAGAAATTGAAGCAGGACGTGGGAAGTTACAGAGTATGGGTACGAAATTACAGGCACACTTTATATCAAAAGGACACTGAAGACATGCTCCATGCACTGTCCGGGAAAAAAATCTAGAGATTTCTGGTCTTTAATTCGAGCTACTGGAGGAGAATCCAGTGGGAAGCTGCAAAATGGCATGGGAGAAGAAATGTGGCCGGCTCACTTTAAGGAACTGTATAAATCTGAAGCCACCACAGTCAACACTAATGCCAAAAAAGAAGGGAAATGGAGGATCACATGGGCGACAGAGGAAATGGAATCAAAGATAAAAAAAACTGAACAACTTGCGGGCCGCGGGCCCGGACGGAATTACGAACCTTGAATTGAAGAGGCACCCGGAGTCCTGGGGCCCCCCTTATCAGCACAATTTTTAAGAAAACAGTAAAGGCCAGTGACATTCCAACTTCATGGAGAAGGGCACACATAGTGCCAATCTTCAAAACAGGTGACAAAGCTGACCCACACCAGTATCGACCGATTGCATTGCTCGATACAATAGGAAAAATCTTTGGCTCAAAAATCTGCAAGGCTGGATAAATCGTACAAAAAATTTCGATCCATTACAAACAGGCTTCGTTAAAGGTCTGGGCACAACAGCCAACATTCATTTATTAAGTGCACTGAAAGCGAAAGTAAAGGAAGGAAAACTAAGGCTGCACTTAATATTTATTGACTTAGTACAAGCTTTTGACCGGGTAGACAGGGAAATCCTGTGGGAAAAGATGGAAAATCGAAACTGCCCAAGTATAATCATGGGTCCAATAAGAGCATTGTACTCCGAAACATCAATAAAAGGTGAGACTCAACAAAGCAGGTGACTTATCAAGAGAAATTCCAACTGCCCGGGGTGTAAAACAGGGCTGCCCCTTGGCTCCCGCGCTTTACATCCTGTATATATCAGACTTTATGGACACCCAGATTTCGATCAGATCCTTCCCTCCAACATTGGGTAACGAGAAAATTTCGAGACTGATCTACGTCGATGATATTATCTTAATAGATGAAACGCAAGTCGGCCTGCAGAGGCAGTTGAACAATCTTCTCGTTTACCTGGAAAAGAACAAAATAGAACTAAAATCAAAAACAAAAGTAACGTCTTTTGAAAAAGGAGGAAACGTAAAAAAAAAGAACATCAGGCTGACTGTAGAGGGAACACAACTTGAGAAAGTAAACTTTAAATACTTAGGGATTATACTGAACGACAGCTGGGTTGAATTCCCAATGCAGGAACATCTGTTCAATAAACTCAAAGCCCTGATCAGTCAGTCTAAAATGATTAACCGAAAGTTTGGGCGCTTTCAAGTTCTCCCCATTGTGAACTAATATAAGGCAAAAGTTGTGCCGACATTGATTTATGGTGTAGAAGCAATGCTGGCACTGCCACCCAACCTATGGCCAAAACTTGAAGGTTACTTTTGGCGAAAAGTCTTAAACCTGCCAATCTCAACTCCTCTATGGTGGCGATAAGGAGAGAACTAAGCTTAAATTGAATGAAAGCCCTGGTGGAATGAAACATCCTGATGGTATTCAGAAAAGTAACAGATCCATCAGCAAAACCCATTCTGAAAATCATCATATGTCTGCAAGAAACCTGGATGATAGGCACCTGCATATTGGATGGCTATGAATGTTTTCAGGAATTGGCCATACAGGGTCAATGGGGTTGTCCGTCTGGGGGACTTCTAATTGCAATTCAGACAAAAGGGCCGGTTAAAGTACTTAAATTTAATCAGGTGGCCACAGGGTTCTTTTCGGTTCTTCTTGAAGTGATTTTGCAGTCGGGGGAAATCCCAATGCTAGTAATTTTTTTCCCAAACTTGATTTCTTATTTTCAACAAGAAACATACATATCAAGTACAAAGCAAATGTTACTAGGCCAACAGGCTATCATCCAGGTAACAACATAAACCTGAATCAAAGAAAACAACCTTGAAATGCATATTAACCGCAACACATTTAGAAACGTAGCCATGAGCGGTGGCCTGACATTCCCAAACATAACAGACAACACAAAACAAGAGAACATAACACAAGCACCTCACCAAAACATATCCATTAGACGTGATGCAAACCCATTCTATTACACAATTCCGATCAAGATGGTTTACCCATAAAAATCATTGAAATTCCCCCATTGTTCATCATAACGCGCTTCTTTGCATTGCTCATAAAACATAGTCTTCTCATATTTAGATAGAGCTTGCACATCTAAAATCCAATCCTCTACTGTTGGTTTCTTTCTCGTCTTCCAGACCTTTAATATCTGTTTAGTAGCTACTAACAGAACCTTGGCAATCCAACACGATATTACCCAATCATATTTGCAACCATTCCTTGGTAATTGCAAAATGATTGCTAATGGATTCCGTGGATAGGTGATGCCCCAAACCTGGTCAATCCTATCAACCACATCTCTCCAGAAATGTGTCACTCTTTCACAACTCCACAACATATGAAGCAAACTACCTCTCTCTTTCCCACAACCCCAACAACTGTCACCATTCACCATTCCTAAAGCATACATACGGGCTTGGGTCCAATAGGTTCTACTCAATATTCTCTGATGAGTGTAACGCAGTTGTAAATCCGCTTTAGCTTTAACCGAACCTCTCCAGACCCTTTCCCATTCATCTTGTGTCAGTTCTCTACCCAGCTCATCCGTCCATGACAACCTCAATTTTTCCCATGAGTTCAACCACTGTACATCTGTTTGCATAATTTTCAAAATGCTAGTAATTAATAAATATTGGTCTGCTAAATGTAATCTTGTAGAGGCCCTGCAATCACTGAATGATTTTGAAAAGTCCAATCACTCCGGTTTACAAATTAGGGTTGTGGGTGATTTAAATGCTGATCTTACCAATGATTAAGATTTTACGCAGGAATCAGATTCTTATCATTTCACTTTGATAAATGGCTTAATGAGAGAAAATAGAAAAATGAAGCAAGGAAAAATGTGGCTCAGCTTCTTTTCTGAGTGCGGATTATCATTGGCCTGTGAACATTTTTGACCAGGAAAGGTTGACTCCAACAGGGTCGAATGGTACCTACACATCAACCATAGACTACATATTTGTCTCAGAATTACCGCTCGATGCGGTGTCTAAATTTCGGATACTTAAGACTCCATATAGTGATCACAGTATGCTTACGGTTGATTGGATATTGTATGGACAAAAGTTTTTGGTATCCAGGTTTCCAGGTAATGTTGTTAACCCCTCTAGATCAAGATTAAAATGTCATGAGGGGAACATTTTGAGAGCAAACAGGCTTTTTCTAAACGATTTAAAGGAAACCACAGTAGAGGAAAAGATCTCTCTTTTTAATCACAACACCTTTGTAGAGCAAGTGGTGTTTTCCTTGGATTAAAACTAAAAAATAAAACTGTAAGAATAGCTCCGACAAGGTGGTTAAACATAACCATATCTACGATGGTCTTGTGAGAAGAAAGCGATCCTTCAAAAAGAAATTTGGTTCCTTAAGAGATCCATTTCTAATTTCAATGATCTCAAATTTAATATAAAAAAAGTAAAACAATTTCAAAAATTGTGTTGGTCGGTTACAAACATTCTCCATCAGGCTGATAATGAAGGGATGTTATCAGCTCTGAGAGATGGCTTCTCAAGACAATTTTGGTTATTGGTAAATAAGCTAGAATCCCCTCAGCATAGTTCTCAAACTAACCCAATCTGCGAACAGGTTTGGCATGGTCATTTTGGCCTAATATATAAACAATCTTCCACTCCTAAAAATTGGAATAAGACATTATCATTATCATGGACATTAAATTTTAGTGTCACAGAAATAGAGTCTCAAATAAACAGGCAAGCTCCTCGAGAGCAGGTGGACCTAATGGTCTCTCTAATGCAACATTTAAGGAAAATCCGGGAATGTGGCCTAAAATTCTATGCTTTGTTTAAAGACATCAGAACAAAAATTATTCCGACAACATGGCACCTATCTTATATCATTCCTGTTTTTAAAAAGGGAGATCGGAACGGTCCTAAAAATTACCGCCCAATTGTCATACTGGATGCAGACTCAAAGATTTCTGCAGGGTTGGTATTGCAGGAAATTAATTTTTGGATGAAGCAAAAATCCATCTTGCGCCCTCAGAAATATGGATTTAGAAAATCCACTGGGACGGAAGTGGGTAGTCTCCTCTTGACAATTCTACAAGATAGGGCATAGAAGGAGGGTACACCTATTTACCTGGCAGCTATGGACCAGAGTATCGCATTTGATTGTGTGGATTGAGATACACTCTGGGGGAAACAAACTTTTGAGTATGCCTCAGAATCTTTTATCTATCCTTATCTACCTTCTTCTCCATTCACAGGTCCAGATTAGGTTAAACATGGATGGCCTTCTGTCTAATCCTATTAAAATCTTGAATGGATTAAGACAGGGGTGCCTTCTTGCCCCGACTCTCTTCAATCTCTAGGTCTCCGATGTGTGGAATTGTCTAGAGGAAAGTGCTTTTATCCCCCCAAAAATTGGATGCTCTATAGTTGCTTGGATAGCCTATGCGGACAACTTTCTCTTAATAGATCAGTCGGCAAAGGGACTACAGCACAGGATAACGGCCTTTCACACCTGTATGGTCACAAATCAACTCAGTATCAATGCAAGTAAAACTGTTATGACTATCAAACACAAAAAAAACTAAAGGAGATAGCGTGGTTTTTGAATAATGAAAAACTGCTGCTTAAATCAGCAATTATATATTTAGGCTTTCCAATCTTTAATAAGAATAATCAATGTATGTACCGACAAGATCTACTGCAGAAAGGCACACCCCTAATAGCTCAACTGAAAAAAATTAATACATTTCGGAAATTCTCAATAAACCCTCTTTTGCGTTACTTTAAGTTAAAGGTGACTCCGAAAATGGTGTATGGACTAGAAATTTTCACTGATGTCGCATCCTCTCAAATCTTGAAAACAGAGTCTAAAATGCTAAAAGCAATTATGTATTGGCTTCCTAACTCTGTTCCCATTGAAGCTCTACATTATGAGTTGGGTCTCCTTACGTGGAATCTTTGGGTGTTCTGGCGTAAATTGTCCCTTTACAGTAGACTAATTGATGAGTCTGGGGACAATTTATACAGAATTGTGGGACGTGGTCTGAAGAGTGGAAATTCAGAACTCTATCACCTTTCAAAACTGGAGTATCTTAGTGAAGAAAATCTGAAGGCGTTGGAATAGAGACCCTGATTGAGATCCACTACATGTAAAAAAAAAAGCTATTACAATGTGCAGATTGGTCCAATACAACAGCGAAGGTGGTTAGCACCAAGCTTTATTGTCAGCTAGTTACCCACCAGTCGGGCTATCCGTAATGCGATTATGAGATTCCGATTCAATGTTTGCCACACAGGAGAAATTCTTGAAATACAATCTGCAAACAGACAGAATCATAGAACCTACATGGAAATTCCAATTGTATCATCACACTTAGGAAAAAGAAACATATCACCTTTTGTTAGATTGTAAGTCTTTAATGGCAGAACGGATTGAATACTTTTCCAAATTTGTAAACAATATCGAGCGGGTTCTCTCTGACACACTATGGTGGGAAATGTTGCATGGCTCTGGGTGATCCTTAAAGATAGCTGTGGTACGCTTTTTGACAAATGTGTGTCATATTCTATAAATATCCATAGCCTTCTATATTAGGCTGCGATTATGATTAATCACAATTGACAGTGAATCAAGGATAAATTGGTGGATTCACTGTCTATTGTGTTATGAGGACCGTGTTAATTCTGTGGAATTGTAATAATGTGCAAGCCTTTTTTGTTATTTTGAAATTTCTGTAAATATGGACATTTATGACTGAGGATAGGATTTCAGATTTTTGTTTCATGTACGTTTGATGTTTTATTGATTTTATGTTGGAATATTATTCTCTTAAATTTTGTAAAGGTTTGTTTTCAAAACAAAGAATTACATTTTAAAAAAAGATGGTCCGCACTGTGGCGATCTTCAGTGCTAACAGCCGTTGCACCTTGCACAGTATGGCCGCTATTCTCTCTTCCGAGGGATGCGTAATGCAGGAAACCGTATTGAGCCTGGACCCCAGGAACAGCACGTTCTGCGATGGAATCAAGCAGGACACTGCATAGTTCACAGAGAACCCCAGATCTGTCAGCAGCCGGACGGCCCTTTCTGTGTGTTTGACAGCGACTTCCATCGACTTGGCACGGATGAGCCAGTCGTCAAGGTACAGGTACAAATAACTGATCTCGGCTCGGGCCCTCGCGTTCATGCGACCTTCCTCATCAGAAGTGCTCTCTTGGAAAAGGTAAGCCTTGTGGCTTCTGCAGCATTGCCCATAGGCCCCAACAACACAAAAAGCAATTATGATCTTTATTTTTATTGCATCTGGCATTTTCGTCGCATGAATACACAGCTGCATGTACAAGGAAGCACATGTTTTTTAATCATGTTGTGCTTCTTGTGCCCTGCATGGTCCGATTTCCCCACAAAGGCACCCATTGTGTCTTGAAGCTGTGAAATAAGGGTTTTATTTGTTTTTTGGACACTGGCCATGCTGCCCTCTCTCCCGTTCCAAGATGGCTGCACCCTTTCAAGACTCTGTGTAGCCTGGGCCTGATAGACCCCCCCACCCACCACCATTGGCTTCCTCTGCTACTTTAGCTAATCAGTGGCACAGGGAGGCAGGAGACAGGCCCATTCCTCAAAGGCACACAGCTAACACCCTGTCTGCACCCTGTTCGCTGCCTGGCTGGGATGGGGACACCCCCACACGTATGCATTATGGCCTGCTTTCGTCCTTTCTCCTGAGCAACTGAAACTATCGGTACATTTCACTATGGGTTAGTCACCGCTACCTAATTAACGCCCCCTACCCCTCTGACTGTCACACCCTCTCACCTGGACTCTCACTCTTACTGCATCCAGCTGCACCCAAGCAGTTGCATTGTGTTTCATTCTGCTCTGCTAATTGTGAACTTAGCTATGCCTAGTAGCTACATTGTATTTCATTTAGTTCTGCTAATTCTGAACTTAGCTGTGCCCAGCTGCTGCATTGTGCTACTCTGTCCTGCTTCTGCAGTCCTGTTCCATCTCTTCTGCTTGCACCCCCACCCTCGCTTTCTCCCCCAGGGTTTCCACCCCCCTTCCGCTCTTCTCTCATTTTCTACCAACCCCCCTCTCTCATTTTCCCCATCAGCACCTATGGATCGCTCTGTTTCTCCCATCTTCTCCAACTGTTTCACCATCTACTAGCCTACCCCTCTCACTAATTCTGGTAGGAATAAGTTCAGAAAAGATATCCTAGACTCCAATCCTGGCCCCCGTATCACCGACACCTACACCAATGCTTCCTCCAGACATAACCTCACCAACATACTCTGTCGTTCCTTCGCCTGGCCTATGGTCTCCTCATATGGTCTGTGTTCTCTCCTTTCTCTTCCTCTCCCATTAATGGTGGGACCCGTTGGGAGGCCTTCCTGGGTTCCTTCCACTCCTCTATGGTCATCATTAATGTTTACCCTAATGGCACTGTCTTGGTCCAAAGCCCTCAAGCCAACCTCTTCCTTTTTGACAGACGCTTCCTGTGACTTATCAATTTCCTTTCCTCTCCTGCTGTACCCGCTCTCTCCCTGCTTTGGCTTCCTTACCTCCACTCTCTGCCACATCCCTGGCGACCTCTTCCTCCTCCTCGGCTACGTTGCCCTCTCCTACTACCTCTTCAGCCCTCCCTCAGGTTCCTTCTTTGCTTCCATAGGAAGTACCTCTAACCTGTACCCCTCCCCAGAAGTCTTTCAAGGATGGCAACCTTCTCCACCTCCCCTCTCTTAACTCTCACTCAGCTGTCGAACACTGATCCGACATGTGCCATCTCCTGGAAGAACTTGACCTTGATGTCCTCAGTCTAACCAAGACTTAAGCTTGGACACTCTCCTCCATGATGGCTACAAGATCCTCTACCCGCCCACATCTAACCTTTCCAGTGGGGGTGTAGCTTTGGTCTTCCCAGAATGGATCGATGCCTATCATTCCTATTCAGGCCTACTCCTCCTTTGAATGCCTGGTCTGTAGGCTTTCTCTCTCACAGTGGCTTCTATCTACTGTCCACCTGGTCCGATCACCTCTTTCCTCTCTGATTGGGCGGACCTCTTTTCCTCCCTCCTGGCCTCAACCACTCAACTCCTCCTCCTTGGAGATTTCAACATCCATCTGGATGCCTCCAGTCCAGACACGGGACTCTTTCGCGACCTTTGCGTGCGTCTGTCTGTCTCCCTCCCTCCCTCCCTACCGCCATCTGGGAAGATTTACTGTGCAGGGCACACTTGATTCTCTGGTCTCCTCAAACCTCCCCCTCTCTAACCCCGTCACCACTCCTCTCTCCTGGAGTGACCACTCTCTCATCTCTCTCTCCCTCACTAACCCCCAGGCCAATACTACCCCCAACCTGCCACTCACCTTCTCAGTCATTCGACCCATGAAGCATGTGTCAGTGGAGGCGTTCACCGCATCCGTCTCTCCCCCTTCCCGACGCTCACCCTGACACAGCCTTCTCCATGCTCCACTCTGCTATCTCCGAAACTCTTGGTGTACTTGCCCCCCTGTCATGAGGTTCCAACTGAAGCCTAAAGGCAAGCGCAACTCCTGGTAAGAATCAGACCTCGTCACCCTTAAACACAAGTCTACACTTGGCTTAGAGGAAATGGTTGGCATCTTGTACATCCGCTGACAAACTGGCCTGCCGCCTGCTCCAAATGCAATGCCGACTCTGTCCTCACCAAGAAGAGAGCTCACATTCAATTCTGCATCTCTGCGGCATCTAACAACTCAGCCAAACTCCAAAATCTGCAGGAAACTGGCCAATCCTGCCGCAGTCTCCATCTCCCCTGTCCCTTCCCAGGCCCTCTGCATGGCCCTGGCTTCTCACTTCATCTCTATACCGCAGGATATCCTGTCCACCCTCTCGGCTTCTCCTGCTTCTCCCTCCACATTCTCCTCTTCCTTTGGCCCTGTTGCAGCCACACACCCTCCCTTCTGGGTCTATCCTCTCTTCTCACCCGATGAGGTTTCTAGACACGTCCGATCTATGAAAACCTCATCTAAGCAGGTCCTTCCCTGTTCTTCGCTCCAGCTTTGGCAGACTTCTGCAACCACTCTTTTGGCTATGGAACCTTCTCCTCCCCCCTGAAGCACTCTTGTACACCCTCTTAAAAAACCTTTAGCCGCCCCCTCCCTTCTGGCTAATTATTGCCCGATCTCCATCACTCCTTTCCTGGGCAAACTCCTGGAAAAGCTGCCCATCTCCCATCTTAATCTTTACACTGAATTTGTTGGTTGACTCCATGACCATCAGTCTGGCTTCAGAGCAGCCAGAAGCATGGAAACTGCTCTCCTGAACATCTGTGAAGACCTGCTCATTAACTTTGATTCTAACCTCCCTTCTGTCCTCATCCTACTTTATCTCTCTTCTGCCTTTGACATTGTCAACCATACCATCCTGCTCAACTGGCTCTTTGATAATCTGGGTATCACTGATCAGGCACTGACCTGGCCCACTTCTTTCCTCTCTGAACTACCCTCCGAGGTCCAACTTGGGTCCTAACCTTTTTCCCTGGTTGTTTAATTCCTGGCAGCTCTTGCCCACCGCATTGCTGCTCTCTGTTCCAACTTCCAGTGCTATGCGGATGGCACCCAGCTTAGGCTCCCCTCTTCTCACCCAGAACTGTGTCTGCAATCCAAGAGTAGTGCGCTGCCAATGCAATCTGCCTGAATGCCAGTAAAACAGAGATCCTCCTCATAGGCACACTTGCACCTCTCTTTCATGCCTCTCTCTGGCCAGCCTCCCTTGGCCCGCTTCCTGCTCCCACCTGTGAGGTTAAGAACCTCTGGGTTATCTTTGACTTCACACTCCTTTGCTCCTCACATTTCCAACGTCTCTAAGAAGTTAAACTACCAATGCACCTCCTCAGAGGTATTCTTCCTTTCCTCTACTTCCTCCAGAGCTCACTGTCTCCAGAGCTCTGGTCGTCTCTAGGCTTGACTACTGTAACGCTTACCTCTGGTGCCCTGCAGGAGTGCCTGGTCCGGACTGTGCCTAAGCGTTTCCCCCACAAGAATATTCTGCTATGGTGAATATCCAAGCCACTCCTTTCGCCACTGGTGAACCAAAGCTCAGAGAACAGTGAGGTTGGGAGGGACCCGGTAGAACTTGGAGCCTCTGGTATGATGTGTAAGGGGGTCTGGATGAAGTAAGAATAACTAAGTGGAGATATTCAATGCGCGTTTCCCTGCTCTTCTCCTCACCTCCCTTTATGTCCCTCTAGGTAGGCTGCCTGGCGTGCTGATGCTGGTGCTCATCATATTTAGATGAAGGTGGACCGGGGATATCAGGTAAGCATCCAACTCCAGTTGCTTCACTAAGAGTAGTGGTCCAGGCCGGCGTCAATGCACTGGATGCTGAAGGTATGAAGGCAAGTCTTTGTGCAAAGCTGCTTGTCTTTCTGGGGGCTTCAGCCGCTTGCGAAACGGAGCAGAGCTTATTTCGTGCAGTTCGCTCTCGTCGGGTGGCACGATGCGCTCTAACAAGTCTCTTTCTCTCCCTTTCCCCAGGTGACGTTCTTGCAGAATGTCCTTTCGCTGGATTGGCCGCTGCGTTGAAAATGAGCGAGGCGGCTGATCGTTGTTTTAGTTAATTTGTGCTAAATTGGAAGTTTGGGTGGGATTAGCATTAAACTCAGTCTCTTACTACTGCTTTCTCGTTTCAGGAGCTGCACTTGCTGTGGGTCTTGATCGGCTACGATTCCAAGTGAGTATCCGGGCGGAAAGTCGAAGCGGAACTCTTGCCATGAAGCTCAAGGGTACATACGGCTGCGGGCGAATCTGGGCTGCTATTCCTGGTAAGTATCAGAACAGAAGCTTGAAGCGGAACTCCTACATTGAAGTCTTCGGGTAAGTATGGCTGCAGATAAATCCTGGCGTGCACTGCATGTGGAAGAACAAGAGTAGTAAGTATTATACTGCTCTGGCACGTAGCAGACGAAACGCTAAGCACAGGGTGTGGCCTGGGGCATGGTTTTATAGCCTCGGGCCGCACCCTGTTAGCACTAGGCCACCAGGGAAGCCAAATCTTTGTGTCTGTCGGGGGCCATCTTGAGTTCCAAGATGGGTTCAGTCTTGGCAGCAATGTTGGTGTGGGACAAAGCAGCTCCTGTCAAACGCCTGCGTCAACCAGCCACCCTATATGTCCAACTTCTCCCTACACTGCTATGGGAGGTTGTGCCCCGGGTCCTGATGCACACGTCTTGTGCATTTGCTGGGATCATGACAACTACTGCCTTTACTCTCCGTCCTCTGCAACTCATCCAGAACAGAACTGCGATACTTGTCCTTGGCATCAAGCCCAGGGATGATATATCTCCAGCACTGAAATCTCTCCATTGGCTCCCAGTGGCTGCAAGGATCAAATTCAAGGCCCTTTGCATTGTCCACAAGGCCTTCTTGGGCCTGGGACCAAAAGATCTCCAGCTTTCTCTTCAGAAATATCTTCCCTCTCAAACTCTTCGCTCCTCCACCTCCAACTCCTTGAGGGTCAGTCGCTTTTCTAAGCAACGGGCTGGTGGCAGATCTCTCTTCGGCCAGTGCCTCCCTCGGGAACAGCCTCGCTGCCGCTCTGAAACTTTAACAGAACCATCTCCGGTTCCAGAAGCAGCTCAAGACTTTCCTCTTTGCTTCTGCTTTCCATCTTCCACTTCCCTGCTGATCGCCTGTCTGATACCCCACTGGTTACCTGGCTACCCTCTGAACCATGGACCCAGGTCGCTGCCCTCTCAGTTACACACCTGCGCTGTCTCCTGGCAACGCTGCACTTGGGGCTGTAGCTGCACCCTACAGTCCCCCTAATTGCACTTATCTAACACTTGTTGTCCGCACTTAACCCTGGCACTGCCAGCTGCACTTCTTTTCTCTATGACTTGATCCCATGTCTCACACTTCTCTCCTTCCCCCTGGCCCCTTTCCCCATCCCTCTCCACTGCACTTGCGCATTCCCAATGTCACTGAGCCTAGTAAGATCGTTGTCTTGTCCTCCGTTGTTCCCCTTCCTTGCCGCGTCGCGCCTTGAAACACTTGTGTATAGGCACGCTATAAATAAAACATATCATGCACATCCCTCGCAGACGTAGATGGGCGGCCACTTGTGCCAGACACTTAGTAAACCCCCCCAGAGCAGACTTCAGTCCGAAAGGAAGGGCCTTGAATTGGTAGTGCTTTCCCTGTACGACGAAGCGCAGGAACTTCCGATGCTTCTCGTGAATGAGGACGTGGAAGTAAGCGTCCTCTAGATCCAGCAACGTCAGTAAGTCACCTTCCTCCAGTTGGCCGAGCATGTGCTGTAACGTGACCATCCTGAATTTTTCAGACTTGACATACTTGTTTAGATGCCGCAAGTCGAGAATGGGCCTCCAACCCCTGGTCATCTTTACCACAAAGTATCTGGAGTAGACTCTGGACCCCCAGAGTCTCTTTGGAAGCAGCTCTATCAACCCTTTTCTTAGCATGGCCCGTACTTCCTGCAGGAGCTAAGGGATGTGCTCATCCTGCCGGGCCACTGGTGGTATAAGCGGACATTTCTGCTGGAATTCTAGAGTGTGTCCGTGGCGAGAGCGTCCAGCACCCAACGGTCGGTGAAGATCTTTTCCCACTTGCTGACTAAGCTCGTTAGCCGCCCTCCCACTGGGGTGCATGGGTGTGGGCCAAACATGGACAGTTCAATCTTGTTTTGGGGCCTGCGTGCCGTCTTGGGAGCAACGTCTGCCACCTCTGAAAGCCTTAGAATGACCCTTGTAGGCCTCCTGGGTTGTGGAATTGGAGGGCTGGCGGTACGAGGATGATCCCCCGCTGAAACCCTTTGACGATCTGCCAGATTTCCCTCCTGAGGCACGAAAGGAAGGACGATGTTGCTCTCTGTCAGTTTTGATGGCTTGCAACGATTAATCGACGGCCTTCCCAAAGAGATTGTCCCTGTCAAAAGGTATGTCCAGGACCCTCGTCTGAATTTCCTGCCGAAAGTTGGTGGCTTTCAACCAGCCACGACGACGGAGGCAGACACTGTTCCCCATCTGTCGGAACCCTGTGTCCACGATGTCCAGGGCCACGGTGATGGCATGGTCGATGCCACCTTGTCCTCTTGGAGGATCTCCAGTGCCTCGACACGGTTGTCGTCGGGGTGGAATTCAAGCAGCAGGGCCATTTTACACCACAGCTCCCAGCATCTGGCCATTATCGCAAGAGCGTTCGCTGCTTTGACTGTCGTTGCAGCCAAGAATAACACCTTCCTACGCTCGGCGTCCAACTTCTTCCCTTTTGCCTTCGAGAGGGTGGCCGCCACCAGCTCAATCGTCAAGGATGACTTCAAATGGACCACCTTGGCCTTCAAGGGAAGGTCGGACACCTTACCCTGCGCCTTGGCCTTCTCCGGCTAATCCCCTGGGTTAGCTGATTTCCTCTTCGAGGAGAAGCAGGAGAGATGACTTGAGATGGAGGCAGTCGGTGAAGATGAGCATGCCCGGCTTGTTGTGGGACCAGCTTGTGCGTCGAACCCGCCGGAAAAGGACTCACAGTGCTTGCCATTGTCTTGGGCCCCCACGGATTAAGCGCCCTCAAAGGACATAGAAGCCTACTCCTCGGTCCAGCCAGTCCTGGGTGAGGCATGAGCCACGCCGCCAACCTACTGTGACGATCCTTGATGGTGCACTTAGAGAAACCAAGGCAGATTTCACAATCTGCTTCCTTGTGGTACGGATGGAGACAGAGGTACATCCGCAGCTGGAGCAGAGCTTGAAGAGGGAACCTCTGTCCTTCTACTCAGACATGGTAAGGTGTGCAGTGTAGGCCCGATGGCCTTCTGGAATCTTCAATTAAAACTCTCGACGATGCTTGCCCTTGAGGGACGTTGAAAGACGCCGAGAAACAGATCCCTGCTTGCCAGACAAAGGCGCGAAAGAGCAAACAGGCTCTATTTGACAAAAATAGAAACTTTTTAATGAAAAGTGCAAAAACGTGTAACAAGTCTCATAACAAAACACGAAGACCCCACAACACAAGAAATCTGAAGATGGCTGCCAGAGGAGGGGCTTAGGGAGAGGGCAGTCATTGGCTGTGGGTATTATGACCCAGAGCTCAGTGATCGGTTTATAGGATTTTCTTCTTTTACAGAGGATTCCCAGCCAAACATGGAATTTTCATGAGCATGTGAATCCATGCCAAACCCCGTGCTGGAGAACTGCTCCTAGGAATTGGATCCTTTGCGAAGCAATGAGCTTGGATATTGCCATATTTATGGAAAACCCAGGTTGAAAAGACTATGGCATGTTAATTGCATGTTTTGAAGCAATACCTCCAGAGACAGGGCGTTGAGAAGCCAGTCGTCTAGGCGAGGATATAGATGTACTGTCCTTAACCGAAGGCATGCAGCCACTGACCCCAGAACCTTTGTGAAAACCCTGGGAGCAGAATTGAGCCCGAAGGGAAGACATGTGAAATGGTAATGGGACCTTCCTATGGTGAACCTAGGGAACTGATGCTGATCTTTGTAGATGGGGATGTGAGAATAAGCCTCCTGCAGATCTATAGATGCCATCCAATCATTTTAATGAAGAGATGCTACAATCTGGGGAATGGTCAACATGTGGAAGGTTTCAATTGACAGAAATTGGATGAGGTCTGAAAGGTTCAAAATTGGACAGATCCTGCATGATTTCATTTGGATCAGAAAGTAACGGAAATAAAGTCCCTGATCTAATACCTCTTGAGGAACCAACTCGATTGCTCCTAAGGAAAGGAGTTTTTGGATCTCTTCCAGGAGCTCCGGGGAGGATTTTTGAAGCTTTGTTGGAGAGGATGAGGGAATAGCCGGAAGGGCAAGGCGGTAACCATGCTGAATAATATTCAGGTCCCATTCCTCTTGAGTAATGGTTTTCCTGTAGTTGTCACTCGTGCACTACGGGTAAAGGTTGGGGGGGGGGGGGATTGGGGGGATGGGGGAGACACTGCTGAGTATGTCCGCCATTAGATTGAGTTCGCCAGGAAAATGTTGTGAAAGAAGGAGCATGTTGTGTTTGAGAGCTCGCTGCCATATGCTCTAGGATGGTTTGGACAACCCTAGAGAGTGAGTGCCCCTTGTTTAAGTAATACATGGCCGTAGTATTGTCCGTGCGGACTAGGACTGTCTTCCCCTTGAGGTGTGTCTGTAAGGCCTTCAGGGCCTTGAACACTGCTAGCAGTTCCAACAGATTGAGGTTATTGGATGCTACCGCTGTGGATCACACGCCGTGCACCGTCTGTTGAAGGAGGTGAACCCCCCCACACACCACGTCAGAGATGCGTCTGTGGTGAGAGTGGCTTCTACTGTGGGGGTGGTGAAGGTTTTTCCCTGCAGGTGGTTTTCCCTTCACCACCACTGCAGAGATACAAGGGCTGCCGAGACAACCACTAGATCGTCCCACTAGCCGCTGGCCTGACACCATTGGCTCAAGAGCCATTCTTGCAAGGGGAGCATGCGCAGATGAGCATAAAGAACGAGGTAGACGCAGGAAGCCATCATCCCAACAGTCGCATGGCTTTGCATACAGTCGCCTGGTGACTGGCTACATAGTGAGGGATCTGGAACAGCATGTTTTGAATCCTCTCGGAGGGAAAGACAAGGCCGTCTTTGGTCCAGATTAGAGCCCCCCAAACTGTTTGATATTTCGGGGTCTAGACTGGATTTTTCTTGTTGGTAGAGAAACCTAGGTGTAAGAGGAGATCTACCGTCTTCTGGGTATTTGTGTGGCATGTTCTGTACGAATCCCCTGTTATGAGCCAATCGTCGAGGTGAGGATAGACTGGGATGGACTGCCTGCGCAGGTTGGCAGCTGCTACCGCCAATACCTTCGTGAATACCTGTGGTGAAGAGGGAATGCCGAAGGGGAGAACCTTGAACTGATAGTGGGTGTCCTCTATCATAAACCTGAGGTACTTTCGGCGCTGGCAACATTGAAATATGAAAGTATGCTTCTTTCATGTCCAATGTGGCCATGTAATCTCCCCTGCTACAGCAGTGGGATTACCTCCTGCAGTGTTGCGATCCTGAATGTTTGCAATTTGACATACGTGTTCGCCGGGCACAGGTCTAGAACAGGGCGGATGGTGTACCCTTATTGGGTACAAGGATGTACACTGAATAAATGTCCTTGTTTACATGGAGAATGGGGAAGACTTCTATGGTGCCTTTTCCAGCAGGTCCTGAACATCCTCCAGCAGGAAACGCAGGTGTTCTGGACACAGGTATCTGCTTCTCGGTGGGTGGTATTGAGGTGGCCAGAGAAACTCGATAAAGTACCCGTGGGCAGCAGTCTTTAGTACCCACTGGTCTGATGTGATCCCTTCCCAGGCATGGATGAATGACAACAATCGACCCCTGGTATGACATTAAGTGGGGTCTGCAGGTTAAACGATGCGCTGGGAGCCGGGAGGAATCTCATGTTACTTTAATCAGGTGTCATCAGGAGATTCTTCAGTAGTTACAGGATCGAAGTGGAGCTCACTGGCTCCCACCACTAGGGCTACATAATCTCAACTGTACATGGGTAGAACACTCACCACACAGCATTCCACACAATCATACCCAAACACTCCATTCATGACATCACTACTCAGGCACTCATCATACATTCTCCAAGAGGACAGAGAGGACAGAGTGTCACCCTTAACACCTCCCTTCCTTCAACCGATACCAACACCAACACCTCTCCTCCTTAAAATGCACAACACTCACAGGGCAAAGCGCAACAAACATGCCCACCATCATCCAGTTCCGGGCACCCGGGGAAGTGTCTCCAATATGACAAACCAAACGAAAACGAGACCTAGCCGCCTCAACTATTCTCACCACCCAACAAGAAACACTGATCACATTCCAGTCCCCGCCGCCACCAGGGAACCTTGCAGCTGCCACCTACGAGCGCAAACCGGCCCCACCGTGGGCATACACAATCCACAAACCCTCAAAGAACTCTTGACTCCTTTATTCGATGCCTGCCACGGGCAAATCGTGGGGCTGCCACACCCACGCACAAGCTCCCTACCTCAGGATGAACCAGGCCCTGCTCTGACAAAGCAAACACTAACTATGAACAATCCCCCCGGGGCAATCTTAATTAGGCACCATGACAGATACCACACACACAATACAAGACAGCCAGCAACTCACTCACACCTCATACACACTAGGGCCACTCCCACCAAAGGAATTCCACAAGTACCGAAACACTGATCCCAGATTGGTGGTCGTTTCAACCTGAGCCATCAGCAGTTAGGTCTCAACCCAACACATCTCTAACGACGACGAAAACCTCCGGCAAAAAGATGGAAAAGTCAAATTAGCCCTAGGAATTACAGGGAAGTGGCACCAATAAATGACACTCCCTGCAACTCAATTTAAGAAACAAGAAAACCTACCCAAGCCAACTCACAACTTGGACAGCATACCACTTGATAACCCTGGGTTAAAACACACACGCACCCCTTGTTTGTTTGTGTGTTTATTTATTTGATAATGCGCGCCAAACCCATTAGGTAGCCGGGCGCAGTAGAATTCAAGACAGCTTAAGCTTGTTTACATAATGTGTACAAAGAAGCATATAATGGTTACATAATGTGTACAAAGAAGCATATAATATACAAAACAGTTAGAAGGATAGGCTGCCAGGATAGTTACAGTGGCATGCAAAGGAAAAGCAAGTTAAAAAACAAGCAGCAGAGACAAGAGTAGATGGTGCTTGGAAGGTGAGTTAACAGTCATTTGTTCGTAGCCATTTAATTATATTGAGTCTAAATTTCGGATATGGTTGTTCCTTTCTAAGGTCGTGCAGTAGAGCTTTTGTGCTGCAATGACTGGGAAGCTAGATCCTCCTGCTGTGGCACGTTTAAATCTAGGCGTTTCCAGAGTGTGGGCATTGGCTGTTCTCGTTGGACGTATGGACGATCTTCTATTTATCCTTTCAGCAAGGTAGGGTGGGGCCAAGTTGTTTAAGCATTTGGAGGTGAGGGAGGCTGTTTTTAGAAGTATTCTGTCAGATATTTTTAGCCAATGAACCTCTCTTCTAGCGTCAGAGATGTGTTCTCTCCTAGGGATATTCAGTGCAGCTCTTAGGGCATTATTTGTAATTTGTCAATGATATTTTTGTTGGCACCTGAGTAGAGAGCGTTACAATAGTCTAATCTAGACATTACAAGGGCATTGGCGAGGGTGTGCAACTCAAGGTAGAGGGGAATGGTCTGCAAGCTCGGATAAGCTTACAGGTATAAGCTGTGGAGGCTGGGAGTGAGTTGACTTGTTTCTTCAGTGAGAGAATGGCATCAAGATAGAAGCCTAGTGTTTTGACCACTGGCATCACTTTGATGAGATTATTGTCGATATTGAAGGCGGTATAGTTCGGGCTAAGTTTTTTTATGTTAGTTTCGGAGCCTAGGATCAGTATCTCAGTTTTTTCGTCATTCAGGCAGAGGCCATGTAATGCCATCCATGCCTGAATGAGGAGGTATACTCTGTTTACTAAGGCTGTGTCCTCCAAAAAGTTGCCCGAAAGGGGAATGAGGATCTGGGTATCATCTGCATAATTTGTGTAAGTGATACCCAATCTGTCCAATTTGTCGAACAAAGGCTTAGTAAAGATATTATACATAGTGGGAGAGACCCAGGATCCTTGGGGTACTCCGCAGATTTGAGTTGGGTCAGCAGCAGTTAGTGGGGAGAAGACTCGCATTGTCCTGTTGGCCAGGAAGGACTGGACCCAAGCTATGGCTTCCCCTGAAAAGTGCGCCGCCGAACTAAGATGGTTACATAGGACTACATGATCCACTAGGTCGAACGCTGCAGAGAGGTCTAGGAGAAGTAGCATAGCTGTTTGTCCCTTGTCCTTCAACTCGTCAATTTGAGTCTTAAGGTCTAGCAAGGCAGTTTCTGTGCCGTGGAGTGGGCGGAAGCCAGACTGTCGAGATCCTAGTAGATGATTGGCTTCCAGGTATTCCTGAATTTGAATATAGGCCACTCTATCAATAATTTTAAGTAGAAAAGGGACAGTGGTAATGGGTCTATAGTTGGTGGGGATGGTAGGGTCTAGGGATTGTTTTTTAAGCAGGGGGAGGACCCAGGATTCTTTGAGGTTATTAGGTACAGTATTGGTTTTAAAGGAGGCTTTAATGAGCTTAGAGATAAATGGGGCAAGGTCTCTAGCCGCGTCTTTTATAATTTGTGCCGGGCAACTGTCGCCCTTGCAGTTTGAAGGTTTTAGGGAAAGAATGATTTTTTCAGTGTCGAGAATAGAAATTTCTTTAAAGGTAAATGGAGTAGTTGTGTTACAACCTGTTTCAGCGAGTGGTTGTTGCTCAGAGGTTGGCAGAGAAGCTTTTTTCATAGCAATTTTCTGTTGGAGTGTAGTGATTTTGTTTAGGAGGGCTTTTTGAATTGCCGTGCACCATGGCTTGTCCTTCGGGACAGTGTCTGCAGGTGGAATTGGGGCTTCCATTTGGCGGAGGATGGAAAACAGTTCCTTAGTATTGGAACTGACTTTTGCAATTCTATCATTGAATATATATTTTTTTGTGTTGGTTATTTCTTTTTTGTAGTATTTGGAAAGTTCTGTTACTTTAGCCTTATTCGCAGTGGTCGGGGAATGGCGCCAGATTGTTTGCTATTTTCTTTTCTCTAATCTTAACTCTTTAAATTGAGGTGTGAACCATGCATTGAGGTGGGAATTTTGTCTGGCTTTGCGGATTTTTAGTGGGGCGGTAGAATCCAGGGCAAGGGACATGGCTGTGTTGAAGATTTCCACTAAGGATTTACGGTCAGCATTATTGTTAACATTATTCAAAGAAGGGAGGAGGTGCGGGAGTAGTTTTTCTGCTGTGATGTCCTTTTTGCTTCTAGTAGGGAGTGGGGGTGCCATCTCGATGGTTTTAGGACTAAAGAGGTCGAGTGTGGCTGAGAATGTAATAAGGTGATGGTTGGACCATAATTGTGGTACATTATCAGTAATAATAATGTTACAGTTCAAGTCAGCCACCCAGTCCAAGATTCTACCTTTGATGTGGGTGGGGGATAGGACTTTTTGTACTAGTCCATGATCTTTTAGAAGTGCAGCTATAACTTGGGAGTGTTTGTTTCCAGCCTAATCAAAGTCGAGGTTGAAATCCCCCAGTATCAAGGATTGTGAGTGGTTTTTAGTGTTGCTAGTTATGATATCTGTAAGGTCCTCCTCAAAGGTTCCTAAAGGGCCAGGAGGTCTGTATATCAAGTGGATTGTTAAAGTGCGATTGTTAGATAGGGGAAGTTTAGCCGTAAGGATTTCGCATGAGTGGCATGTAGTTGGAGTGGCAAGTCTGATGGAGAGGCTAGTTTTGGCGATAATGGCTAGGCCGCCACCGCGAGAGTTAGGCCTATCCAATCTGATAATCTGGTAGCCCTCGGGTATTGCTATCATGAGGGCATGACCTGCCGCGTCATGGAGCCAAGTTTCAGTTACGGCTAGTAGGTCTAGATTCTCATTGTGTAATGTGTCTGCAATTTCAGAGGCATGGGCTACTAGGGATCTGGCATTGATAAGTTATCCCGATAGGGATACTTTGCCTTTATTTGCAGGGGGGGGGGGGGGGGGCGGAGGGGAGTTTAATTTTAGGTGTATTGGGACTGCCAACATTACTTTTAACTATATTGGCCATAGTTCGTTTATTAGGCATAGTTAACACTGTTCGGTTGTTGGTATTTTTAGGATCATAGAGTCGGGATAGTCTAGATCTAAGTCTCATGTTTCTGTCCGGAGGAGGGCACGTTAGGATGGTGGCTAGAACCATAGTCACTAGGATGCTAAGTGTAAGTACTAAAGGTGGGGTTTTTAGGTTGTCAAGCATGTTCAGGGCTTGCCGTGGGGTCTCAGATGGTGTTTTGAGTCGGGAGACTATCGCCCAGGTTAGTGTTGATTGTGCAACAATTGCACTAGGTAAAAAGTTGCACAAGTAGGCCAGTATCAGTGCACAAGTCGGCCAGTATCAGTGCACAAGTCGGCTAATATCAATTGTACAGGTAGGCCAATATCAGTTGCACAGGTAGGCTAATATCAATTGCACAGGTAGGCTAATATCAATTGCACAGGTAGGCTAATATCAATTGCACAGGTAGGCTAATAGCAATTGCACAGGTAGGCTAATAGCAATTGCACAGGTAGGCTAATAGCAATTGCACAGGTAGGCTAATAGCAATTGCACAGGTAGGCTAATAGCAATTGCACAGGTAGGCTAATAGCAATTGCACAGGTAGGCTAATATCAATTGCAGAGGTAGGCTAATAGCAATTGAATAGGTGGACTAGTATCAATTGAACAGGTAGGCTAATATCAATTGCATGCGTAGGCTAATATCAATTGCACAAGTAGGCCAGTATCAATAGCACAAGTAGGCTAGCATCAATTGCATAGGTAGGCTAATATCAATTGAATAGGTAGACTAGTATAGGTATGATATCAGTGTGAGACAGTTGTATATGTAACCCATAATAGGTTAAAGGGGTGACTATCTGGACAAAAGGTGAGAATTGTGCAGTTACAGGAAGAGTTTGTTTGGGATCCTTGAAGTTTAGTCTTACGTTGTGGGCCGGAAGTTTGGGCAGGTGGAGGTTGTTCAGCGTTCGTAGCCGCCCGTTAATTGATACGGATTTGTTGGTGTGCAGATCGAGGGGGCAGATAGCCTTTGAGTGAGCATGGGGGATTGTATTTAAGTGGTGAATAGATATATCAGGAGCGAAATGTAAAGGTTAGAGCATACCTTATACTATCGCCGGGGACGGTGCGCATTCCAGCGCAAAACAGGGCCTTTGCACCGCGGGCCTTAGCAGCGGTGGGCCGGCTTCCGCCTTGCCGGCGGATGTGCGTCTGCTGAAATGCAGATGGTTGCCTAGCGACACGACGCTGGCGCAGCCGTAGAAAGGGCAGCTGATGCGGCGGCCATTGACTAGTTTTAAATAGCAGGTCGGGTTTAAGCGATCTGTTTTAAGGGATTAGCACCATGTGCTCACCTTCTCCTTGTTCAGTGCTGGTGCTTCACTGCTCCTGTAGTGAAGAACCGTCAGGCACAAGACATGAAGGCATCCCCACACTCTCGCGCCACGAACAGCATGCAGGCAGCGTCCTGCCAAACACCCATTTCGTTACCCCTGAAAACACCTAGTGTAACACACGTCAATGGGCTACACACACCCATGCTAATGACACGCACCAGATGCACATAACATACACAGAAGATTTTTCAGAAAGTAAAATATAATATCTTAACATTTCCTAAACTTTACTCACTTTAACATTTCCTAAGTCTGCACTTTTAAACATCTGCTTTTACTAAATGAAACCCTAAAAGTACATGTTGCCTGAAACTGCAATGTAAACAACCTGCAATTCCTCAAATAGATGTTAAACTTACACAAGCTACCGTACCCATTTACACGTCCATGCAAACCTAAATTCCAAAAGGTGCATTGACAAACTTCGGCACATTTTAAAATCCACATTACATGTTTCCACAATGCAACCTAATATCCTGTAAATCCTCAAACTGTTATTCTGGTATGCAGTGAAACGCTTTTAATAGCTCGCCAGGTTGCTGCACTCACCGCACAGAATCACTCTGGTTGAATTTTTTAAAATCTGCAACCTACAAAACAGTCTACTCACATCATTCACACAAGGCTAGACTTCAATTTACTGAACTAACGAAACACAAACACTTTGGAATTTCCAACAATAATGTACAACCTCACAAAATACACCATTTAATTTGCTTGGCTGTGATACATTCCGTTAAACCAGCATATCGTCCGTAAAAATAATTTGCAATGGCTGACTCTGCTTGGGACATAAAAAACAGTAACGGTAATGACGAGGCTCAGCTACATTACGATGAGAACCTTACTTGCTTCGAGTCCAAGTTCAGTTTAATGCCACTCTGGTAGAGGCGCACACACACATGCTACCCCATCATTTCAAGCTTTCCTTTCCCCAGAAAGGCAATGATAGTCAACTCATGCGTCAGTCTCCACTACGACACAGCTAATGCAGGAACCCGGTAGATGGAAAAGAAACTCATTTCCTGGACACGCTGAATGACGTTGCTTGGTCCATTATTCAAAACCTTGACGCAGCTCACTGGATAGCCACAAACTTCTGAGCTCTGGGAATTCTCTCACAGTACAGAATCTTTATGCTCCAGCATTCCACACAATTGCCGAGTCCCCCTGCTGGGTTAATGACATCACTACAGGATGGGGGGGATGAGGCCGCATGGAGCTCCGAGGCTACAACTGTCACGAGGCACCTTACGGGACGGCTGAGACAAACGTATGTTATCCCAAGCAATGGGACATGCCCAATACCACGGCTCCTCACTCACATAACATTGTGATCTATTAGGCGACTGCAAAGCTGACAACCCTTCACTGCAGCACACTCCTACTGGATTCCTTCGGCAACAGGTGTTTTTCCACAGACACAGGCTTCTTTAGGCAGTCACAGTATACTATAGATTTAACGGCTCTCAGGGATGGCACACTTCAATCCTGAGAGCTTGCAGTTCCTAGCTCCTCCTTAGTTCTACACCAACGGTGACAACTGCGTCTCTGGCGCCTCTCCCTGGTACAACAAGAGTAACTTCTGGCACAACAATTAAACCCTCTAGTGCCAACAGGAACAGTCTCTTTGTTTACCCTGTGTGGAAACTAAAACGCCACCTCTCCAGTTACCGGGTGCCATTCTCTGTTACCGTCTGCTTCTCTTTGGAAGCCATAGGAGGCACCCTCTTTGCCCCTGGGTGGTGGGATTCGTCATGGGGGCAGTGGGCCCCCTCCTTTTTCTCAGTCTGTGATCCAGTGCTGCACCCCCCCCCTCAGCAGTCTTTTCTCCTCTCTCTCAACCCTTTCTCCCACTCTATGGCCCCATTCATGCCGGTCTTATCCAGCTTCTTCTCAGGGTTCGCCATCAAGACCACCTAGTCGCCGATTTATGTTATCGGCCTAAGTGGGGTCTGCAGGTTAAAAGATACGCTGGGAGCCGTGAGGAATCTCATGTTACTTTATTCAGGTGTCATCAGGAGATTCTTCAGTAGTTCCAGGATAAGAGTGGATCCCACTAGCTCCCACCACCCAGGCTATATAATCTCAACTGTACCTGGGTAGAATACTCACCACAAAGCATTCCACACAATCATACCCAAACCCTCCATTCATGACATCACTACTCGGGCACTCATCATACATACTTCAAGAGGACAAAGTATCACCCTTAACACCTCCCTTCCTTCAAAGCCTAACACTCCTAACAACCCCTGACCGGGGAAGCGTGGGAGTGGACCCGAACCGGCGAGTCACTGAGGTGGAGGCCGGGGAGCCTCTTGGGAGTAGATTTCATGCCTCTACCCTTGCCCCTAAAAGGCCCCATTTGTCCGTATTGGTGGCTACCATATGAGCCGTGGCCGGAGGAACAGGGGGTATTTCCTGAGCAGTATTTGTAAAGAATGAAGGGTGGTTTCTGTACTCCTGCCCTCTAAAAGCACAGAGCACCCCACCCAAGATTCTCTATGTGGAAGCAATGGACGAGCAATTAAGGCTTAAGCTATCAGGTGATGCAGGTTAATTCTTAAATACAGTGTAGTCCCCAAGCCCCCACAAAGGAATGTCCACTCACTATGTTAGTGATAAAACAGTTCTTTATATAAATAAGCTTCAGAATATATACATACACAATAACACACTTAGTGATTTGGCAATACTAATATGATAAATATGTACAATGTCTATGTGGTACCACAATTAACTCTTGACTTACTTAAAATGCATCAACTGCTGACAGTTGTAAATGACATACAAGTCTAATAGCAATGTGAACCAAAACCAAACATGGGAGGAAAACAATTGGCAGAATACTTGGGCCCTACCACCAGACAGTTCTGTGGGAGGATCCCACCCACCTGAGCAACCTGTAAAAGTATATCAACAAGCCCAGTCCATATATTGTTTAGCAGAGTCTTGTTTCCTTCTATGAATGTTCTACTACCCCAATGTACCTGGTTTATCAGAATTCTTCTATGGGTCGACGGATCCCTCTTGAGTGGACTGCCTTTAAGGCAGGAGCCACATGTCATCGAGATTACTCGAGGAAAAGGTGAACAATGTTGTTGAGGCATCAGCTTAGGGCTTACGGTGCTCGTCGACGATCGATCGTGGACGTCCTGCGAAGAGGAGGCGTGTGGTACACCTCTATGACGAGAGTTTGCTGCCGCAAAGAGTATTTGCTAAAGAACGTAGGCCCGGCAGAAGGCGTTGGGTGTCGGAGTTGTCGTCTACGATCGGGACTCCACCCCGGCTGGCTTTTGGATCTTCGTGGACTTCGAGTGGCGGGAAACCCACCGGCGGATACTCCTCGGATCGTCGAGACAAAGCATTCGACAGTGTTGAGCAAGGGAGTCCTTGATTTCCATGTGTCTTAGGTGATGGAGTGTTGCGGCTTTGGTTGACGAGGTTACATCGGTCCTCCGAACCTCGGTCGACGGTGATGGTCGTCAATGGCCTCTATGTCCTGGTGCTTCACTTCAGATTCCTCGGCAGTCTCCGGTTGGCAGCCTTTCAAGGACTGACTTCCAGGGAGCCTTGGTGAAGGTAAGCTGTTACACGATGTTCCCTCGCAGCTCGGGAAGATTTCTCCTAGCCAGGTCCTCTCTTGGATCAGTTCTTGGAGACACGACAGCTTTCGTATTGCGTCGAAAGGAAGCAGCAGCAAGAGCTGCCTTCTTCCAGCTGGGCCTCAAAGTTAAGCCACAAGTTTCGACTTCAGCTTCTGAACAACTCCAGTAAGTGAGAGGTCCCCAGATGAACAAGTTACTTACCAACTGGTAACGTTCTTTCGATTGGATGTTCCTCCAACGTATTCCTCATCTTAGATGTATTCCATCCAGCTTTGCTGCTCTTCGGAAATGTTTTCGGCAGAGGGCACCGTGCGTCGATGTCGTCGAGTCGATGGTCCCTCGAAGGCCTCCTTCGAGGGTGACATCATCGGGTGTATAAGTAGCATGCGTGGCGCCCATTGGCCTCAGTTCTGTTTTTCCCCTTTTTATCTTTGATCTTGTACTGTGTAGATTGTGCCGGCAGACAGGTATGAGCCTTGCGAGATTTGAGATGGCAATAACCGGAAAAATCTGCAGAAGGGTAGGCTGGGAGGGCAATGAGGAATACGTTGGAGGAACAACCAATCGAAAGAACGTTACCAGTTGGTAAGTAACTTGTTCTTCGAGTGGATTGTGTCCTCCAACGTATTCCTCATCTTAGATAGACTCCCAAAGCAGTATGGACAATTCCTCTGGAGGGGGGGTAGATTTTTCGATACTCTTAAATGGCTGAGCATAGTACTGCTTTTCCAAAAGTTAGCTCCCTAGACTGGGCAGCATCCATGTTATAGAATTTTGAGAAGATGTGTAGCAAAGACCAAGTTGCTGCTTCGCAAATGGATCTTATTGGAACACCTCTTTGAAGGGCCGTGGAGGAGGCGATGCCTCTGGTGGAATGAGCCCTTATCCCTTCCGGAGGGTCTTTTTGAGCTAGTCTGTAGCATTCTGAAATGCAAAGCACAATCCAGCGTGAAATTGTCTGTTTTGTCACCAATTGACCCAGTTTCCTTCCTGAAACTGGGTCAGTTACTCAGTTTCCTTCCTGAGTAACCTATAAACAGCTGGTTGTCCACTCTAAGTCTGGAAAGTCTAGAGATGTAAAAGCTTAAAGCTCTTTTCGGATCCAACCTGTGTAATCTTTCCTCCTCCTTCGAAGGATGGGGTGGAGGATAAAATGCGGGTAAGACAATTTTCTGACTTAAATGAAAATCAGATATTACTTTCAGTAAAAATGATGGTTTTATCCTCAACACAACTCTGTCCTTATGGAACACAGTATAGGGTGGCCCAGAAGACAGTGCCTGCTATTCGCTCACTCTTCTTGCTGATGTTAAAGCAACCAAGAAGGCTGTTTTCCACGTTAGTAATCTTAATGGACACGTGTGCGTAGGCTCAAAAGGAGCACACGAAGAATTTTAGGACTAAATTTAGATCCCAGATCGGTACTTGAAATGGGTGAGGAGGAAACACATTAGTGAGTCCTTTTAAGAATTGTATTATCAAAGGAATTTTGAAGTAGGAGCATTCTTCCGATGAGCGCTTGAAAATGGAAAGCGCCGCAAGGTAACCTTTTATTGTTCGGATATTCAGACCTCTATGTGCTAGGGTCAGAAGGAAAGATAATACTTCCGGAATAGAACATAGAAAAGGATCGACATTCTTTTCTCTGCACCAGTTGCAAAACTTTTTCCAACGGCAACGGTATAGAGACTTTGTTGCTGGCCTTCTTGCCGAAAGCAACACCTCCATAACGTCATCTGGAAGGTTCCAATCCCTGTATCTCAGCCTTTCAGATACCAAGCATGAAGGTTGAGCGTTTTGACCGCTGGATGGAGAACATTACCCTCCATTTGAGAGAGAAGGTTCTCTCTCTGAGGAAGACGTACTGGAGGACAGATGAACAGCTCCGAAACCTTCTGAGCCTCCTGATGACCTGAGGAATGACGGGAATCGGAGGGAACGCGTACAATAGTGTGAAATTACACTCCACCACGAACGCGTCCCCCAGGGCTCCTCTCGGGGGAAATTCCCTTGAGCAATACCTTTTGCATTTTCAGTTGATTCCGGTTGCAAACATGTCTACTTGAGGGGTTCCCCAAAGGGCGAAGATCTCTTGAATGACTTCCTAAGCCAGTTCCCATTCGTGGGATACCATGCTCTGTCTGCTCAGAGCATCTGCCGTCATATTCTCTCCCCCGGCTAGATGAATTGCTGTTAAAGAGATTCCCTCCTGAATCGCCCATTACCAGAGCGGCATTGCCTTTCTGCACAGGGGTAGTGACCCCACACCTCCTCTTTTGTTTAGGTAGTGCATGGCCACTGTGTTGTCCGTCATTATCAGGACATTCTTTCCCCTGACAGATGGCAGGAAGGCCTTCAGCGCTAGTCTGATTGCCCTATCTCTAAAAGGTTGATATGTAGTTTGGAGTCCGATGGAGACCAACAACCGTTGATTGTCAAATCGTTGGCATGAGCTCCCCACCCCAGGAGTGAGGCGTCCGTCACTACTGTGATATCCGGCCATGGTTGCCAAAAAGGTTATCCTTTTAGGATGTTCTCTGTTCAGGTCCACCATAGAAGGTCTTGTCTGACCGTGTTCAGAATCTGAAGAAGATCCGTCATTTGACCCGAGAACTGGGACCACCGAGTCTTTAGGGCCTATTGAAGGGATCTCATCCTCAAGCGTGCCTCTGGCACCAGAAAGATGAAGGATGCCATGAGGCCGAGCAACCTTAAAAAGTCGTAAGCCTGGAGATTTTGGGCATTTTGGAATTTGGAAACCATCTGAAGAATGTCTTGAGCCCTCGACTTGGGAGGCAAGCTCTTTCCCAAGGACGTGTCTAATACAGTTCCTATGTACTGAAGCTGTTGGGAAGGTGTCATCTGTGACTTCTTGAAATTGAGGGAGAAGCCCAGTTTGTGGAGGAAGTGGCAGGTGACTTTCAGAGGATCTAGTGCTTGCTTGGCAGAACGCGCTCTGATCAACCAATCGTCCAGGTAGGGGTAGACATGAATCCCCCCTCTCCTGAGGTGCGCTGCCACCACTACCATTAACTTGGTGAAGACCCTCGAGCGGAGGCCAACCCGAATGGCAGGACTCGAAACTGATAATTTGAGTCGCCAACTATGAACCTCAGGTATTTTCTGTGTTTGAGATGAATCGGCACATGAAAATAAGCATCCTGGAGGTCCAATGACACCAACCAGTCCTGAAGGTGAAGGGCCTGAAGGATCTGAGAAAGGGTAACCATCTTGAACTTGTCCTTTCTGAGGAACTTGTTCAAGTTTCTTAAGTCCAAGATGGGTCTCAGTCCTCTGTCCTTTTTGAGGATCAAAAAATACAGGGAGTACCATCCCTTGTTCCTCTCTGCTGCAGGTACTGGTTCTATAGCACCTTTCTCCAGCACGGTTAAAACTCCTGCTGTAGGAGCGGGTTTGAAGACTTCAACAGGTGTCTCCCTGGTGGATTGCTTTGAGGTTGCGTTAGAAAAGGAAGGCAGTAACCTTGAGCTATTATTTCTAGAG
Organism: Ambystoma mexicanum; assembly: GCF_040938575.1. Lineage (NCBI taxonomy): Eukaryota > Metazoa > Chordata > Amphibia > Caudata > Ambystomatidae > Ambystoma > Ambystoma mexicanum. The sequence goes on along the minus strand of NC_090927.1, from coordinate 275,760,385 downwards.
CCCAAACATCTGAAGTAATGGCTCGCCATTTTTGCAGATGCTGTGACAGCCTGTCCCCTACAGGTGTTTTGTGATGCAAGTCCTCAAACCGTTTTTGTGGCGGATGTTGCAGCCACTGATGGCAGAGAGGCTGCAGCTGGAGCTGGTTTAGCATGTTTTCCTCATTCACCACAAGTGGCCTTTTTCTGGCCCCTTTGACTGGCCATTCCTCTCGCCTTTCCATATGAGGTATAGTAATGATGGGATCGTCCCCTCCATGACTGTCCTTGTGCACGAAAAGGCTGAGGTTGCCTAATAGCAGCTCCTAAAGATTTGGCAGCTGCTTTTGAGGTCTGCAATCTCTCAAGGCTCTCGTCAGCCTTGTTGCCAAAAAGGTGAGACCCGTCAAAAGGCATGTTCAGAAGGCGGTTCTGTACGTCCGGTGCGAAACCCGACTTCCGTAACCACGCAAATCTGCGCATTACCGTGCTAGTGCCCATGGACCTGCTTACACTATCCGCAGTGTCCAATCCAGATTGAAGGGATTCCGGCATGGCTTCCTTTCCATCTCTAACGATGGCTAGGAACCCTTCCCTTTCTTCCCCCTCTGGTATGCGCTCTGTCGCCATTGCAATGCACTCCCAAAGAGTGCACGAAAATTTTGCCACGGCACATGTGGCGTTGGCAGATTTTAATGCCATGCTCCCGGCTGGAAAATACCTTCCGTGCCCAACCATCCACACGCTTATACCTGTCTGGAGGGATAGACGGGTATGCAAGTTTGTTAGAAGCTGTGGCTGCCTGTATGACCAGACTCTCTGGAGTTGGGTGTTTGGACAGACAGCCGGGGTCACTACTGGCCGGGTGGTATTTTGAGGCGAGGGATTTATTTACCGGAGGAATAGAATCCAGAGTTTCCCAATTCTGGGCCACCCTATTTTGCAGGGCTACATCAAAGGGTAGTACTGGGTCTTCGGTGGGACCATGGTCCAATATATCTGTTAAATCATCCTGGATGAATTGGGCTGATGGTCTAGCCCATCCTAAGTAATCTACTACCTTTGTCATTAATTGACGGTATGATGGACTGGCATGCTCTCCTGGTTCTGGTCTGCCAAAGTCGTTTTCAGGAGATGTGTCAATGCCACTTGCATTGTGTAATGATTCCACCAAGTCCCTCATTCTGCTTTCTTCTGAAATCAAGCATTCTGGGACATTTGGGTTGCCATATTCCAGCCCAAAAAGTACATTCTCCTTATCAGATCTCTCCTGTTCCTCAAAAATTGAGGTCAGGGATTTGAAAAACTCCTTTCTGGGGAGAGGCTTGAAAACCTTCTCTGGGAGAGGAGGAGGAAGAGGTCGAGTACCTGGCTCTGAGGACAATACAGGTTTTGTAACCTTATCCTTCTCTTTTTCTGGCGTCCCCTAGGCTGGAGCATTTGGCACTGAGGGTTTTGGAATCGACGTCGATACCCTTCGAGGTATGATGGGTCTCAGACGGCTTCGATGACCTCGAGCGGTCGACTTGAGCGTTTTTCACTCGGCGTCCTGGAAGGTTCCCCATCCTTCCTTTTTCAATCACCCGGGCTCGAGGGCGCGCGAGTGTCGGAGCGATGGCGCTCCCGGCCGGCTTCCGAAGAAGGCGCGGACCGAGGCTTCGCTTTTTCAAACACCTGCATCATTTTGACCCTGAATGCTTCCCACTCTTCGGCAGACGAATGTTTCGTGGGGCATTTCAGCTTTTTTGGAGACTCGGACGACGAGGTGGAGGGAGACCTGTGGCGTCGTTTCTTCTATCTTTTTGACGAAGACGACGAGCGATGGGAATCGCTACGGGACCTCGATCGATGCCTTTCGCGTTGAGGAGAATTCTCCTCACAGGATCTCGACTCGACGCTAGAGGTTTTTTGACCTACCTGTAGCTTTCCTCTCCTCTCTCGCAAGGCCTTCCCCGTCATCGCCTGACACTTCGTACAGGCCTCCATGTCGTGGCCTTCTCCGAGGCACCACAAACACTCTCGATGCGGGTCCGTGCTCGACATTTTTGACCCGCACGATTTGCACTTTTTGAATCCCGATTTCGGGGTCGTGGTCGGCGTCGATGACGAGGATATATTTTGTTATTTATATATTCTCACAGAACTCGAGGCGCGCCGAATGTCCAAAACAACGTATACTCTGGAAAAACGGAACTGAGGCCAACGGGCGCTGCGCGTGCTACTTATACACCAGATGACGTCACCCTCGACAGAGGCCTTCGAGGGCCCATCGACCCGACATCGACGCACGGAGCCCTCTGCTGAAAAAATTTCCAAAGAGCAGCAAAGCTGGATGGAATACATCTAAGATGAGGAATACGTTGGAGGACACAATCCACTCGAAATACTGTTCTGTGTCTCATTCACACTGTTGAGCCAGGCTCAGGCAGCCAATCATTTAGAAGGCCATTCAGCAGGCATGCAGCCAATAGGTTAGTTTCCAGGGGCAGTACTTACCTGATTGGATCCCCCACCCATGGGGCTGGGGTAGTCCATACATACCCTGGGATTGGTCGGTTGCCCTTGTATCTGGGACTTACATAATCAGGGGAGTTAGGAGTCCCATTAGTGGGATTACCTCCCTGACCGCCACCTGTTTGTGATTGGCCTGAAGGCCTCTGGGCCTCTGGTTTTTCTGGTTCGGTGTTGGTGCATTTTTAGGCTCCCCCATATCTAGGTCTAAAATGGGGGCAACCTTCACCTCTGCTACCTTAGCAGCAGCAGCAGGGGTGTTGGCTGGCTTGGGGTTTTTGGTCTGATTTTTGTTTTCTGCAGTTTTTTGGACTTCATAAATACGGGTCGCCTGCTCTATTACCCAGTCCAGAGATATTTTATCGTTGAAGTCCCTCACCAGCTGGGTCATAATATACGTTGGGAGCGCATGAAAGAAGGTAGTTATAAACTCCCCGCTATCTGTGCGCACCCTCCTTGTGGTTTGTGCAAAGGCGCGTTTTAGCTCCTGCACAAATTCTCGTGGGGACTGATCTTTCCTGCACTGCAGATTGTAGGCCGCTTTGCGAGCCTCTTGGGAGTTTGTGGGTGGAAAAATGTTTCAAGATGGTCGCCATGTAGGTGGACCATCTTGAGTGGTTCTGATCCTCCAGTCCAGCAAAGAAGCTGGAGTAATCTGGAGAGAAAGTCCATTTAATATACTCTATGCAGTTGTGGTTGTCTTTCAGGTGGAAAGTGTCCATCATCTGCTCATAGAGTTCCAAGTGTTCCCAGACAGAATATTTTTGCGTTATTGTGGTATGGGGTTATGAAACTACTAATGGCCTTAATCTGCCTAATGGGGTCTTTTGTCATAGCTCTCGAGTTTATTTGCCTTCTTAGGCTTAGTCACCCGAGTCCACTCGCCCTCAGACTCAGAGGTGCTGCTACTTGAGGTCCCCTCATGATCATCTAGGCACTCCCTGATTCTGTGAGCTTGAGAGTAGCTTGCAGAATGATGGGGCCTAGTTTCTCCACTACTGCGGTGCACAGGAGAGAAGTCTTCAGACTCCTCCCTGTTCTCAGGGTTGGCAGAGTACCCCCCCCCCCCACTGCCCTAATTGGGTAGAGGTAGTCAGGATGCTCTTTTTGGGCCTCATTTCATTCATTTTTTTATTAAATTGAACCAACCTGTCCCTTTGGAGGTAATGCTCCTGTAGGTCTGATTCCCTGACTCTCTCCTCATAGGAGGTTTCCTGGTCAGAGACATCCACCTTTATATTTTGGTACCTGCGTAGGGACGCCCTTCTATCAATTTCTGGGGGGCGCTGACCTGTCAGTTCCATCATGCTTGGCTTATTAAATTCTGATGGCCTCATGGTTTCCGGATCATGTGAACTGGGAGCCATAAATTCAGCAGTGCACAAAATGTTAAATGGGTTTGAGTCCCTTACTACAGAGGTCCTTACCCTATGATCAGAGATTGCCCTGCCCCTCTCTACCTGTTCGGGCTACCTCCAGTTTGTATTAAATCTAGCACCCTCTTTCTCCAACCTCGCTAGTTTTTCTTTTTCAGCCTCCATCTCTTGATAATAGGCAGAGATCTGAGCCTTTTGTTCGCCTATCAGGGTTATACTGGCCTCTATGACCCGCTCTTGCGCTGCCAATTGTTTGTTGAGTCCATCATTCCTTCACAGAGGGCCTCGTTATCTCTTTGCGCTGCCTGTATAATTTGAACACCCTGAGACAATTTTTGATGCAGCAGACTCACCTCCTGAGTTTGTGTATCTTTGGTTTGGGTATTCTCTTCCAGAGTGTCTTCTATCCATCTGGCGTGCAAGAGTAGACTCCCATACTCTGTTTTCAGTTCATTTAATTGCTGGAGGGCTAACTCACTTCCCTGTAATTCTGTTTTTAAATTGCTTACTTCCTGGCATAGGGCGTCTTTCTCCTGATTTAGGGTGCCTCTGTTCAGCCAGGTCATCCCTTTGTTGCTTGATGGTATTTAATTTCTGGCGCTCTTGATCAAATTCTGCTTGAGAGTGGAGGTCTCTCAATTAATTTATTATTTTCCTCTTTCAACCTGATCTTGCAGCATGGTTATTTGTCCTGAACAGCCCGTTATAGGTATATTGTTGAGTCAGCTTCTGTTGACTCTTCTAGAGAGTAAACCTTTTCCTGACACTATTTTTGCTGCTTCTAATTGGGCTTCTATGTCTACATTATTCAGTTGTTGGATGGCTAAGTCCTCTTTTAGTTTTAGAATGTAATTTCCAGATTCTACCTCCAAATCTTGGCTCTTTTGTAATTTTTGTTCTGATAATTTTAGTTCCGCCTGTACCTGTGCTAAAAGTTCGGATTGATTTTGCACAAGAGTTGTATTTTCCTCATGCTTTTCCCTCCTCACTCCCATGTGGAGATGCATGTAGGCCAGGATTCTGGTCATTTTAATTTGCTCCTCTATTTTTTGGGGTCATATATAACTGACTCAAGGCTTGATGTAATAGGCCACCATCCTGCCATGTATCCAGGTTCATGGCGGTGACCTGATGTGTTAATTTCTTGCAGCCAGACCTTTTCATCTAGTTTCATCTAGTTCTGGTCATTCACCTCTGACAAATTGTTTGTGCAGAAGGTGCTCCCTAGCCATTTTAATTTCTACTGTGGTCATTTTTGACATGTTCTTTCTTTATTAATTTATGTAACGGTAACCTGTATTCTATTGCTTTCTGTCTATTTTGGGGTTGATTTAGCTTTAATCTTTAGACACAGGCCTGGCACTTAGAGTATTTGTTTGTGGGAGGTGCTTGTACAGTCTAACCTAGTATTCCAACCACACAAAGTATCACTACCTTGCAGGTTAGTCTACTGTGTTGGACTGCCACAACTGGCAACCAAACTCAATCCCGGCTAACAAGCCCCCAAATTTGTTAAGGATTTCAATCCGGTGAGAGACACCTTGGTCTCAGCCTAGGATGTAGCGCTCAATTGCTTTGCCTTTCTTTATTTTAAATGGATTCAATTTGAGATGTTACACAACTTGTATCACATCCCCTTTTTAAATACCCTGGGTCACATCACAATGGACCAGGAACCAGGCTGGTTGGTGAAATGCAATATTCCCAGCAGCCAACCCCTTCACATTGCTAGGCATAGACAACCTTTCACTCAATATTTAACTTTTTTTTTTTTTAAACAGCCATTTTTTTCTTTAGTTTGCAAAGCTCCATTTTACACATGTGGTGCAAGCTGCTAGCACTTTGCCTTTTAAATTCGATTTGAGTTTCAATCTGGATTCCCACACTGTTTTGCAGCCATAGTCATTTCCTTGCGGGCAATGGTTTATTTGAAGTACAGATGCACTGAAATTGACATTGCCTAGATAGCTGGAGTTTCTTTGAACTACTTATCTTTGAAAAAAAAATGAGGTTTCTTTGTTGATTCTTCTCAGATTTGGTTTGACAGAGCCTGTCATTCAGGGGTCATACCTGGTTTTGCTGAAGCACAAGGGGGGGGGGATATAAATTGAGAGATAGGGTCTTATTAACAACAGTAGTTTGAGGAAGAACAGATGAAATAGCGTCAGAGCAGCATCGATTTAAAAGGTAAAATGCTTCCTTTTTCAATGGGGACTTTGGGCTTTCAGCAGCAGTGCTGCCTTTTCACTCCATTTCTTTTGTACATGTAAGAACACACTGGCAAGCTCCCTCAGTCTGTCCCCTTGTTCCATTCTGCCCAATATGTGCTTGACAAGATGGTGCAGGCATCTTTTTGTTGCTGCACAATGCAGATTTGAGGCCATGGTGCTCAATGGAACCAGCGCAACCATTTTGGGGTTTCTGCTGAAGCACAGCTTGGTTTTGGAGAAATTCTGTTCAATGGGTCAATGTAGCCCACAGTTCATCTTCAGCACAACCCTGTCTTTACCAAGTTATAGGTATGGCTCATTGTTAGGATGGATTTCCAAAAACACCCCAAAGGGACAGATTCTTAGGAGGCCACTCTTGTTATGGCGAACAGGGAGCGCTGTGAGTTTAGCCACACTCCAATCAAGGTAGCAATGGAGAGCAGTCAGGGCTTAGTCTCGAGAGTGAGCATGTCAGGGGCCCTCAATGAGTCCATACAGAATAACACCCAATAATTCAGATTAGACAGCCGGTTACAAAACTACAATTGTTCATTTAGGCTTTTGTATTGCACTGAAAAATGTAATCAGCAGCAGGTAATATCACACAATACTCTATAATACAAATATATTTAATCACCAGTATGTTCATTCCCTATACCTGCTTAAATAACTGTCATTGTAAAACAGGTAAGTGATGCAGATCAAATGAGGAAAACCAGTCACAAGTTCAATTCCCTAAACTTTAGAAATACAAACCCTAAAATGTATGCGGCTTAGTGCAAAAGAGTCACAGGTTCCAACATAAGGTTTCTCAAATGTATGGGATCTCGCTAGGGATTCAATGGACATGTGGTGGCGATTCAGAAGGGTTTCAAACTATTTAGAAGTTATACAACAATTTACCTGAAGACAGGTAATCTCTCCTCTCTATCAGACCCAATGTTAACCCCGGGGTAGAATACATGATGCAGGTTAAACGACCAAAAATATGTTAAAGGGAGAAAGGAGACAAAGGGACTGGTTTCCAATGTAATTCTATGGGGGGCAAGCAAATAAATGCTTACTTACCCGCTACCATCCTCCACCCCTACCCCAAATCCGATTTTACCAAAGATCATAATGCTTTGAGAGGTGCCCATGGTTTAGAAGTTTTAAGATTCTTCCGGCTGGGTGCAACTGCAAGATACAATCCCCGTCGATGAAAAGAAATGCAGATTCCAACGATGTAGACCTATTCAGGAGACTTGACAGTCTGGAGGAAGGCGAGTTCCAGCGACGATCACCATTTGCAGGCGACAGGCGGCCTAGTCACGGTTACAGAAGCTGCTCCAGGACAGGCTCCCTTGAAGATAGGGAGCGGGAATTTGGGAAGGTGACTTGGCACAAGCAAGCAGCAACCAAAGTTCCAGGCTTGAACGCAGAATGGCGACGCTTATAGCGAGTGTTGGGAAGGAGAGAGTGTCTTCCTACCCCCCTAGGCGATACGGAATGAGAAATAAAAAACAAGAAAACACATCCAGGGAGCAGGGGGTTACACATACAGGAGGGTGCGCAATTACCTCAGTATATGCAATATGGTAGATGCAGGTGTGAACTCATCTTGGCGAGCAGCCGCCATCTTAAAAGTTAGGCCCAAGCGCTGCGAACAACATTTTGTGTTGGTATTAGACCCCTTGCATCAGCACAAACACCACCCCCACCCCGGCCAGGTCTCACAGAGTCCATGAAATCCTCCATTGCTCTAAGAAAGTTACAGGCCCTTGCGCCCTGGAAAGAATGCAGCCTGCAAGGTCATGAGAAGGGAGCAGAGCGCCTCTTGGCAGTACCAATCTACGGGACAGATAGCAAGGTCCTCATGCCCCCAACGATCCCCACACGAGAAATAAAGCTTTGCCATGCTTTCATACCATGACCCCCGCATGCCGTGCCACCGTCCAAACCCAGACCACCGACAATAAAACCCCTAGATCGATTACCAAGATCAGAAGGCAAGGCTATCATGCTTGCAGAAATGGGTTGAATGATTTGTGCAGTGAGGTGCACGGTAACGTCTAAACTATAGCCTAAAATTAAGGTGGAGGACATTGGGAGTTGCTGATCTGTCGGGGAGCGTGTCAGTTAGTGTAACCTCGACTCTCCCCCGAGCCCATCCTTATATCTGCCAGGTGCTTGTTTCAAAAATAAAATAACATTGTGTGCTAGTAGCCAATTCATTGTTAGGCCAACTGCACTTTGGATGACTAGACCAACAGTGCCCACAGAGATGGACAGATGATGGACCAACGGCCAGGCATCCCATATGGAGCAGGCCCTACATGTATAGAGCTTGTCCAGTTAGGATTGTAGAATTTTACTATATATGATTACGTCATTAGTGATGTTGTTTGTGCTTAGAATGTGCTGGACGTGGCCTACGGAACTCAGAATGTTCGGCAGCAGCAGAGTTCTTTGCTGATGCATTTATATATTGTAGAAATAAATACTTTTTATCATTGCAAGCGTGCCTTGGGCCTTTTGCCCTAGCGGGCTGTAGTTTTTCTGGTATGCGCGTGCATGTGTGACTTTATTTGGAGACCCCGATGTGATCCCAGCGACCCCCAGCACTCACAGGGGCTTCCAGGGCACTTCTCCGAAGGGGCCGCACCCAGTTGCAGCAACCAGTCCAGGACGTGTCATTCCAAGAGGTTTGTAGGAGCCGTTTTTACAGAATTCCTGTCTGCTCTTTGAAGTGGGACATGGCTTTGGATAGAGTGCAGGCCGTTGTTGGAACACCGTGATGGACGGGAGCGAGTGAATATGCACACGTGAGTATACCCTTGCGAGTGATAACAAGTAGGGGAGGGGTATATGGGAAAGTGTGAGGTGTGAGCAAGTGGAGAGCAGGGTTGTTTGTATGGTGTGGGTGCAAGTTTTTGCTTCTATTATTGATTTTCTTTTTAAGGAGAACATTTGGAAAGGAAACCAGGAGTGTAGGGAGCCTCCCCGAGTGAGTGCAAATGGTGGTACCACATATATTGTACAACAGAGGAAAAGGAAATAAATAGGAGATCCGCAGATTAGTGGGCCCAGAAATAGTAGTGGTTATTTTAGCTTAATGTTTTGTGATTTTCTTGTGTAGGGTGGAGGTCAGAGATGGGGTGTAGTTAAAATATCGGTGTGTGGGGAGCGCGAGAGTTGGAGTGTGTGAAGGGGAGGGAAAATAACGTGGGCTGACGGGGAGGATGCAATTAGTGATTTTTTGGGTGACATTTGCAGCGTGCGATTGTAAGCATAGGGATGTTTTAGAGCGCATACATCTCTGCAATGAGAGGGGAGATCCCTTTAGAGTACGTGCACAAGGCCTTGCTCTTCTACCGGGAGAAAATTGAGAAATACCATAAGAAATGGGTGACTCAAACATGGAGGATGCCCCGCTCCTGGCCAAAGCAGGGCACCAATAATAAGGGAATTGTGGAGCATATGACTACGTTGCTAGCAGTGAAATACAAGGGTAAACAACTACAGAAAAAACATTTTTGATTTAAGGAAGATGATTGAGGACGTGGAAGTTACCAATGAGGGAGGGGCATGGAGCCCACAAAAGGGGGACAACCAAGCAGAAGGGATTGGGAACCGAACAGAATACAAGGGGAAATATACATTGGCAGCACTCCCAGAGACGGGGCACACTAACCCCAACCTATGTATACACAAGGGCCACAGCCCATCCACCCCTGTATATACCCACTACAAAAACTGCTCCACCTCAGGAGTGTGCAGGGCAGAGGGAATTAGAAGGGGCACAAGAAGAACTAGCACGACTGTGAACAGCACAAAACGTGGCAAGGGGAATCAGTCTAGACTAGTGGAGACACAGCAACATTTTGTTCAGATTTGACAGCACGGCAACAAAGGATGTGCACATAGAGAAGAGGACAGACCAGCAGTCTGAAAGAGGCTTAGGTGGAGATCCGGGAGAAGATGGGTGAAGTATCTGGAATGAGTTTGAGGATGATGGTGAAGAGAAAGTGGAACAAAACGCCTAGAGTGGAACGTTTGTGGGATGAACGGGTAAGGAGGTTTGGCCAGATGGCAGTAGCGGGGAAAAAGGAAAGTGCCAGAAGAAAAGAAGGGAGAGTTCGCTTACAGATGCCTTTGATACACAATGGCATGGGGGCAGATGGACAAAAACAAATTGATGAAAGCGCTCCCACCATTGACAGCACAGCCGGGGAAGTGGATATACGCAATGGAAACGGCACAAAAATTGCAGGTAAATGAGGTGAAACTGGTACAGGGGTAGCTGGCTAAGGAGTCCACAGATGTCCAAGTAGCAGCGTTCTGGCCAGGAGGGAGAGGGACGTGGGGAGGTGGACAGCACTACCCTACCCAGGAAAGGCAACACGGTGGTCAGCGGTGCGGGAGGGACAGATTTTGGGTGGGGAAGGGGCTTTGGAGGGATGGGACCAAGAGGGGTGGGTATGGGCTCCTCAGTGTTGGAACTGCAGAAAATGGGAACATTTTTCGAGATAGTGTAGAAGCAGGCCAGGGCTATAACATGGCTATAACATGGACAATAATTATCACGCACCGCCTCAGAATACACAACAAATGTCGACACCAAGGCTGACCTCAAGGCTGATACCCAATGAAATACACCAAGCATACACAACTACCACCCCGGCCCCCAGCGGCAAAAGCACAACAGCAGCACCAACCACAGCAAACCATGCCCGGGAATGGTAACTGGAACACACTACGAAGTACCGAATGGCACCATAGTGCCCTACTGGGAGGGGGGGGGGGATTTGAGCGTGATGGGAAACAACCCTTTCACGTTACTGGGTCGAACACATTGTTAGGGAGAATTCTCAAAATGTGCTAATTCCTCGCTACCTTAGAGACCCCCAGCTCTTTTGCTGAACTTTGAACTTTTTTAATCTGTTTGTTTTCTGTGTTTGTTTCTTTTGGTTATGGAGTTTTAGACAACTCCATAGGCATCATCTTTTTTATGTGTGTCACACAGCACAGGGCAGTGACACAGGGAAGCCTTTTAGGCTGTCCAAAAGGTTTGAATACCTTCTCAGGATAAACTACTGTTGCCCAGAGAATGTAAAGTTACATTGACTTTACTAGTCTTTTTAAAATTCCTAGACCCAGCACACACAATCTTCCTATAGAGTGGTAGTATCCCCTGTGTCTAGAAACTCATGTAGCAGTCAAATGTTACCCTTTCCTATCGAAATGGCTAGTGGCAGTGGTTTTTCCCAACAGCGAACAGTGGTAGCAAAAAATTATTTTAAAAAAAAAAATCCATGTTTTTCAAGATGGCGCCTTAAGCCCCTTTGTTTAAACAGGGCCCGGTCTTCTTTTTTCCTCAATTTCTTTTTGGAAAGGTTCTTCTAGTGTTTGTCTCTGCGCGCCAAACTAGGTTTGGTCCCTTCTGTTTCTATGCCTTTGGCGGGCTTCAGGACTGAAGACCGCCTCTGGCGTCTGAGTGTCTGTGGTAGGCAGGAAGTGAGGGAGGTGCCCGAAGCTTCCTCTGCTTAGTCTCATAGCAGACCCAAATGCACTCTGGCGTGATTGGCTGGCTGAATGTCCGGCAAGGACAGCCACCCTGCTGGGTGAATCACAGCTAGACTGGAATGAAAGGGAGAAAACTGTTTAAAAGGTGAGTCTCTTGGACTGAAAACATTCGACCACTGGAACGAAAGAACCTAAGACGAGCGGGAAGAGGACGGCTGCTGCAACTCCTGGACCGCTGGTTTGCCCGGTGAAGCCCTGCTGCAGGTCCGAATTGCCAAGGTCATCTCGACAGAGAAGCCCCTTCAAAGACGACTTCTTCCTTTGAGTTGGCTGGACCAATCAACTCAAAAGCCACCTGGATACCATTTTCAGAGCTTGCTAGGATTAACCAGTGGGAAGGACACCAGCTTGTGTGCCAGCTACTCAAACCATTTGCCAGCTTGTTTGACTAGTCCCTGTGCACTGCAGGAGTCCACCGTCATCCCTCTTGTCCCCACGACTGAGGCTCAGGAACAGCAGGCCTAATCAGCTTGTGACCCAACATATGATTCTTTTTAGTAAAAACTACTTCTGAGAACTTTGGCAAAGACTTTACCGTTTGCTACAAGAACTGCTCTTTCCTATCCAAGACAATAGCCCATTGACTTTGGCCGAGGCCTATTGAACTGAATGGAGTCCTTTAGTGAACTGAAACTATTTGCACTGCCTAAGAAAGTATTTGTGGTCTGTTTTATTAACTTGTGCCTTTTAACTCCCAGTTAAAGTAACTGAAATGCCATTTAGCTCTTATTTCAGGGTAGACTAATTTACTCGGAAACTTATTCGTTTGGTATTGAAGTGTATTTGTGTATGATATTAGGTTGCCTCCTTCTAGTGAATGTTTTCTAAATGACTAATAAATTAAGTGTTTTACCAAGAAACCTTGAGTGTAAGGGTCTATTTGAACCACTGTGATTGTAAGACCTCTGTGTAACATTCTTTTACTGCTCACATTCCCTCTTGAGATAATGGCTGCTCAGCTCGCTACCAAAAACTGTAGTACAGACTTATACCAAAGGTTGGTTTTGCTTACACCTGTAGTCCTAATTGTATGTGGTGGTCCCAGAGGGTACTGAATGCAATTCTGCCTAACATACATACCCCGGATCAGGATAGCCCACAGAGAGCACATGTGTGCCAGGGTCTTATCGATGACAGTTCACCCTGCTGAGGAATCCTTGGTGGGCGCAGAGATAGGAAACAAACTATAGTCGACACGAGTGCCACAAAATAATGCATCAGTGAGGGAGATTTCCCACTATCGGGTCACACGCTTACACGCTGGGATTCTCTGGGGCTGTCGCCACAGTTCCATACACTACAGAGGTGGACATCAATGTGGGGGGGGCTCTACTCTATTCTGAAAGTTCCCCAGTGAACTTCTTGGACAGGGATCTGCTCAGCAAGCTCAACAGGACTATCTGGTTCATAGACAACGGTAAAGTTTGTGCCAAGCCAGTGATGTGCGCCAAAAAGGCAATGCTAATCCATTCAATGCGGGGAGACAAGTTTGTGTATGGAATAACTGCTTGTAGAGGCGGTGCCTCAGATTGGCAAAGGGTGTTGGCGAGTGCCCATTGATTTAATTTTTCACCCTGTTGGGTCCCCCTGAGTTGGCGGCGGGTACAATACTGTCCCTAGATTTGCAAGGATTGGTGATTTCGACAAAAAGTATTGTTGTGATACGGACTGACAAGGACGGGTGCGAATGGCTCACAGTACTTTGCACTGACCGCCACGGTACCTCTAAAGGAGGTGACTGGTGCAGAATTGTTTGACGACAAGGCTGGTGACGGAGAACTAGTGCTAGAAATCTGTATCCCTTGTGAGATAATGCTGCAGAACCGGAAGGTCCAGTGCCCCATGATGGCCCTTGCAGCCCCACCCCAGCTCAACAAAGCAGATTTAGAGCAGTTGCCCGAGAGACTGGACAACTAACCCCCATGGCGTGGGGCTCCTACAGGGAATTACCCAAGTACACAACATTGAAACCAGGAGCAGTATTACCCCGAGTGAAACAATATCCACTTTCCACTAAGGCAAAGGAGGGAATTAAGGATGCCTTCAGAGCGCTACTCAACCAAGGGATAATTGTACCATCTACTTCCCCGTGCAACACAGCTATATGTGCTATAAAAAAGGCAATGGGGCAATTGGAGAATGATTCCAGATTTGCTCACCCGTAAATGATGTTGTGCAGCAAGAGTTTCCCGTAGTTCCTAACCCTGCCACAATCTTGTGTAGCATCCAAAAGAGGAAACATAGTTCACAGTGGTTGACCTCAAAAATGAATTTTTCTCCATACCTCTGCACATAGACTCACAGTACCTCACCGCCTTTACACATGGGGGGGGGGGGGGTGGTGATGAGGTTTGAACACACGAGATTACCTCAACGGTACTGTAAGAGCCCCAGCGTTTGATAGAATACTGCATGCAGATTTAGCAAACATCCAAGTGTCCAGCACGATCATCCAATACATTGACGACCTGCTGGTGTGTAGTGACACTGAGCAACACTGCAGAAAAGACTCCATTACAGCTCCTAGCACGCAAGGGATACAAAGTTGACAAGGCAAATTTACAGTACTGTCTGCAGGAGGGTTTATATCTAGGACAGTTCATATCAGCAGATGGCAAAAGAATAATATAAAACAGCGCTGTCTCTGTGCGTGCCACTCCACTACTCACGACAGTAAAAGAAATGCAAAAGTCCCTAGAGTTGCGCAATTACTGCAGGGCATCGATCCTTGATTATGCAGTATACACGAGTCCACTCAGAGGACTTCAAAGAAGCACAAAAGACTGACAATACACGAATTGTCACTCGGAAACGCCCCAACAGCCAAAATAGCAGAATATCTCCAATACCCAATGTAGCTGAATATGTTCTCACCACACCTGCCACTGACCAGCCTCCTGTCTCATACAATGCCCTGCCAATAGCGCAAATTAATAAGGAAGGGCCTCGGACAGTTGTGGGTCAGAAGGGAGTGCAAACAATCCCCTACTGATTTAATGTGGAGGCAGGAGTGCACAGGAAAAGCAGTAATGCCACATGAACTGTTGACAATAGTGTTTGATCAGCTCCATCACCCCTCCCAGGGCTACAAACACCATATTGCTGCAGATCTACATGAGGCCTGGTTCATTCTAAACATCCAGGAACTTTTGACCCGCCTGGTTACAACATGAGTTTCAGCACGGGCATGACATTACGAACACAGAGGCACTATACCCTGCTCCAGTGGGCCGCTCCGCGAGTGCATATTGACTACGCAGACATGGGCGAGAGGTGGATTGGGTCCCAGTATCCGATTGTTGTCGTCTGCCCCTTCTCACGTTGGGTGGAGGCGGGTCCTTGTGCATATCCGGATGCCAAATGTGCAGCAACATTTCTGGCACACAAAGTGTTCCCTTGATGGGGCGTGTGTGATGTGTTAAGGTCAGATAATGGCACACCCGTTTTCAATTAGTTGTTTAAAGAGATTACTGCACTATTTGGCATTCAACACTGAATATGCACAATTTATCACCCCCAGGCCAAAAGAGTTGTGGAAAGGATCAACAAACTCCTCAAAGGTAAGCTGTCTAAGCTTTGCACCACGATGAAGAAAAACTGGGTGCACTGCTTACCCTTGGCTCCGTTCAGTTTCAGTGTCGCCGCATTCATACACCAATCTCTCACATTACAAGACCATCAGACGCGCATAGGGCAGCATCTGTTTTAGCCGACGCATTCAAAGACTATTTGACAACCCTAACACAAGCACTCGAATGCATTTCCTGACAGATAGCACCACCCCAATCACAAGATGTGCCAGGTGCTACAGCTGACTCCACGACTCATTCCCCACCGGCTCAAACGCTGCTGCCAGGAGAATTTGTCTATGTGCGGTCCTTTGCCCGCAGGAGGAACAGCCCCAGAGTCAATGGACCATTTGAGGTAGTTAATTGGACTCCTCTTGCAGTTAAAGTTAAGGGACTCAGTTATTGGATCCACTTGTCCAAACTTTGGAAGGCACCTTCGAACATTGCACAAGCACTTAAAAAGAATCTGTAGTGTGCATCTACCTCACTTCCATTTACACTACCAAATTGCCCCACCCACCCCTAACCCGTGCACTCGCATAGCTGCTACAAATGTTAGATTTGCAGGAGAGGTGTTCTTCTCCCTCCCCCTCACATCTCTTTCTTTCCCAACCCCTCTCCTTTTTTTCCTCTCGATCACTCTTTGTGTGCATAAGTCTTGCCTTTCAGATTGAAGAAAAATATGGAACCAGCGCTCTCAAATCACTATATACATTAAAACATTCTACTTATAGTGTTATGTCTAGGTTTTTTTATTCTTAAATGTGTGCAATGCATTTTATGGTGGGTATGTTTGCTATTTCGATCTTTATTTTAGGGATTTAATTAAGAGCGTCTTATATCGGAGGGTATATAAAAGAGGGGGAGTCTGGGGGAAGGAGGACATTACAATTTCACTGAAAATAATAGATTAAATAGACACTCAAATGAAACTGAATATACATTTTCTCCAAGGCCCAACTTTACGCAAAAACAGGTCAACGATTCTGTACACAGTAATAACCCCCCTCACCTCCCTCGCACTGGATTGTTAGAATATATTGCTAGGTCCTTACTGTTTCCAAGATTTCTCAATGCTTTTCATAACACCAACTTTACTGATGTGAATAATATTAGTAGGGTTATTAATGGAAATCTAGGTGCACCCAAATGTATAAAAACAAAAGAGAAAGGCGAAATATGACGCCTTCCACCGGCTTGGTCACGACGCCACAGAAGATGTGCGTCACCTAGAACTTTCTAATAGTTGGTACACAGACATGAGCTCAGTGGAGAAGAACAAAGTGAATGGCAGTTACTATGTGTGTTCATTGACATGGCATGCAACAGGAGCACCCAAGGTCCTAGTGCCACAGGAAGTACCAATTTTAGAGGCACACTGCCTAGTACTTCTTGCGCTACGTAGGCTTTGGGGCACTGTCCAGGCCCACAATGTGAGGCTTGACCTTGTTGAACCAGATCCCCTGCAGTGCAACAATCCAAAGACCAAACAATGCCTGAAAAGACCCTACCTGGTGATACAAGGACTGAAATAGACAACTAACAAATGGCAAGAAAAAACAGAGCACTGCATGGCAGAGGGTCGAATAGGATATGAAGAAGGGGTTCTGGCCCGAGTGGAAGCAGCATGTGCATCGTTCTGGACTGAACACATCACAAAACTAACATGGATTGAAACAATGGAGAAACCAGTAAAAGTTTACAGAGAAGAAACATATGAACTTTGCTTTTATAGGGCCGGAACAATATCTGTAGGGGCCAAAGAACATTGCAATAAGACTGCTCATTCCAGATCAAGAAAGGCCTGGCGGCAGTGATGGATTACTATTGGGTGTGCGACCAACAAGCGTACACCATCATGGGAAGAGGGGGGATGGGGGGTTATTGTTCGCTGGCCATGCTGCACTCAGCCCTGCTTGTAATCCCATAAAGTACATTTGCAAGGGGGGCCAACGGAGACGTTTACCCAACCACCTTTCCAACCCCTGAGAAAGAAACAAGAAACCCGTTGCCAGCACTAGAGTTTCACACCCTCCCTGGGAAAGAAAAACGTGACAAACTGCGAAGGAAGAAGAGCGCGAACTATCTGTCCAAAGACTCAAACTTGCTCAATGAAATACCAGACGAGTACAGACTATTCAGCAAAGCAGACACATTCTTCACTAAATGCTACCAAATGGTGTGCAAGCTGCGGCCAATGCTAAATGGCTGCAAATTGACCTCTGGGAACTAATACAGCTAGCTAACGATACCCAGCAAGGGTTCAATGTCATAAAGGTGGAACCCAGCGCTCTGCAGCTGATGCAGAATCGCTACATCCTAAATATGCTTAATGCAATGGAGCTAGGGGATTCCTGTTGTACATTCGTGCCTCCCGAAGATGCTGAAAACGGGTCTGCCACACAATTGAAGCGGTACACAACCTGGGAGTGTGCTTGAAGAAAGAAGCTAGAATACAAAATGAAGACTCGTCTTGTCTAGCCCACTAGGATCAATCCACCAGGTAGTCCAGGCACACTTCCGAAGGCTTGGAGGGGCTGGATCCTTGAGAATGCGTCAAAACTAGTTGGTCCCACTAGTACACGGGCTTGATCAACAAGTGTCTTCAGGGATCCAGCAGAGGAGCAGGGCTTCACCAGGCCAGTCACTGAAAAGGTTTCTGGGCCACTGCAGAAGTCTTCCTTGGGTCAACTGGCTGCTGCTCTTCGAAAGATAATTGGCTCCAACGTACATCTGAAGAATGGCTCTAGGAGTCCTCACCTAATCCAAAATCCGAGCTGAAGGCCAGCCCACCAACGGTAAGGATCTCCACCATTTAAACAGCCAGTAGTTGTAGAAGACTTTCTGGCACCGGTGATGTGGACTGAGATTATGCAGTCTCAGCGCCCCTCCACCCACACATACCACATAAGACCCTCAAACCCACCCACACGCAAAAGCAGCAGCATAAGGACTTCCCTGACCAGAGAAGGCAGTAAGAAAGCCAAACTACAATATGACCAAAGAACAAGCAAAAATCTCATGGCACAGCTATTTTAGGGAAATAGCAATGTTTAGTAGCCACACGGTAAACGCGAAGCACACCAAAAAAATGCAAAAACAGTAAAAATGTAATTGCTGCCACCAGCTCGCCTTTAGGCGCATATACAAGTAACCAAAAATGTGAGGACATTGTATCCTTTGGATGCTCATCTGCACCTTTAGCAGCAACTCACCCTCTTCCTGGCCTTCCCCGTTTAGCGGGGAACAATCAGGGTGTCTATACTGGCCCTCAGGAGACCTGATGGCTGGTTAGAGACCTGGACGGTCTTGGGGAATCTGGGATGCTCCGAGCCGGTCGGTACACTCCGTGCTGGCAACTGGTCACCGTCTGGGTGACCTTGGAACTGGTGATTTTGATCTTTGTATGATTGAACCTTCCTTATTGCCATCGCCACTATGGCAATGGCAATAAGGAACAAGTTACTTACCTGTAACTGTTGTTCTCCAGCATGGGTCTGGCATGGATTCACATGCTCATGAATATTCCCCGTCGTCAGGCCGGGAATCGTCGGTAAAGGAAAAAATCAGTATCAGTTTCGATTCTGATCTGTCTTTCTTAGTATTAACCAATCACTGATCTCTGGGTCATACTGCCCCCAACCAATGATTGCCCTCTCCCTAAGCCCCTCCCCTGGCAGCCATCCTCAGATTTGGTAGCACGTAAAGTGGCAGTATGGCCAAGCGAAGAGCCGCAGAGGGGAAGGATGGAGGGTTTGCATGTGAATCCATGCCAGACCCATGCTCGAGAAGTTACAGGTAAGTAACTTGTTCCTTCTCCAGCATGGGGTCTGGCATGGATTCACATGCTCATGAATATAAGAATACATAGCAGTACACACATGCACAACCACGGAGGGTGGCAAAAGGCTCAACATTAAGCATTACATAAACTCAACATTAAGCAACTCTTACCTCCTCACCAGGCCCACCTTCAGGCGAACAGGTTGCGCAGCACTGCTTGGCCGACCCTGGACTTCTCCCTGGAGTCCCAATCGATGCACTAGAATCTTGTGAAGGTGTGCGTCGACCTCCCCGTAGCAGCCCTGCAGATGTCCAGCAGGGGCACACCAGACAAGAACGCCGTAGTAGCAGCGATCACTCTGGTCGAATCGGCTCTCGGACGGTCGGGCAACAATCTGGAAATGGAAGCCTTCGAGAGAGCCTTCCCCTGGTTCAAAGGTCCAAAGTTCACAAACAGCTGTGACGTCTTCCGAAAACTCTTAGTGTGGTCCACGTAGAACTTCAGCGCTCTAGCTACATCCAGCGAGTGCAAAGTCCTCTCGGCCGGCGACAAAGGCGACGGGAAGAAAACTGGAAACACCAAGGGCTCGTTGAGGTGGAAGTCCGACGGCACTTTGGGCATAAAGGAGGGGTGCACTCTCAGCACCACCCTCGTGTCGTATGGATGCTTGCGGGATAAGGCCTGAATCTCTCCCACTCGTCGTGCGGAGGTGATGGCCACAAGAAAAGCCGTTTTCCACGACAGGAACTTCAACGGTGCGGAATGCAGAGGCTCGAATGGCGCCCCCATGAGCCTGGTCAGCACCACGTTGAGCTCCCAAGCTGGGGCAAGGGCCTTCACTGGTGGGAACGATTGGAATAGTCCCTTCATAAATTCCTTCACCAGGCGATGAGACCACAAGGACGCCCGTCCTGTAGTCCTTGTGTATCGGGAGATCGCAGCCAGATGAACCGATGGAGGCGTGAGCTAGACCAGCCTTGGCCAGCGACAGTAGATACGGCAGCACTTGAGGGGCCGTAATCCGCAGCGGGTTCATCTTCTGTGCACGGCACCAGACAGAGAACCTCTTCCACTTATGTCCGTAGCACTTGAGAGTTGAGGACGCCCTGGCCTTTCCAAGAATCTCTCTGCAGTCTGCCGGGATATCGTACCCTCCAAACTCTAGTGCTGCAGGAGCCAGGCCTGCAAGTTCAGCGACTCTGGGTCGTGATGAAGGATGGTGCCGCCTCCTCTGGAGAGAAGGTCCGCGGTAGTCGGCAGCTTGACTGGTGGGGACGCTGACAAGTCCAGAAGATCCAGGAACCAGATCTCTCGGCCACGCCGGTGCGACGAGGATCATCCTGCACTGGGACCTCTTGAGCTGGTTGATGAGTCGGAGCAGCAACGGAGGGAACGTGTATAGGAACAGGCCGTCCCAGGGGAACGTGAAAGCATCGCCCATGCTCCTCGGCTGGGGAATCCTGCTGGCGAACCTCTGGCACTTGGAGTTCGTCGCCGTCGCGAACAGGTCGATCTGGGGTTTGCCCCATCGCTGGAAGAGTAGGTCCACTTGATCCTGGCATAGTTCCCACTCGTGGCACAAGTGCTGAGTGAGTCGGCAATGGTGTTTTTTATCCCTGCCAGATGAAAAGGCACCAGAAATATCCCTTGGGCAACCGCCCAATGCCACAGATCCTGGGCTTCTTTGGATAGGGCTGGGCATCTGGTTCTGCCCTGCTTCCTGATGTAGAACATCTTGGTGGAGTTGTTGGTGAAGATCCTCACCACCTTGCCCTTGAGGGACGGGAGAAAGGACCTGAGGGCCCAGAACACTGCACGAAGCTCCAGAATGTTGATGTGGAGCGGCTTCTCCTCTGGGCGCCAAAGGCCTCTGGCGTGAAGATCTCCAGTGTCCGCTCCCCACCCATCCAGGGAGGAATCCGTAGGCACCGTCACTTGGTGAGGTGGGGTCTGAATGTCTGTGCCCGCCGTCAGATGAGCGCGGGTGCCCCACCACCGGATCGCTTGTTGGAAAGTCTTGTTGAGAAGGATCCTGTCCTCGAAGTTGCCAGTCGCTTGGACCCAGCGGGCGTCGAACTTCTGTAGAGGGCGCATCCGAGCCTGCA
Organism: Ambystoma mexicanum; assembly: GCF_040938575.1. Lineage (NCBI taxonomy): Eukaryota > Metazoa > Chordata > Amphibia > Caudata > Ambystomatidae > Ambystoma > Ambystoma mexicanum. Next base: position 275,739,287 of record NC_090927.1, on the reverse strand, counting down.
CAGGCGTACGAGGTATATGCAAGAGGACATCATCCCGAGGAGGGACTTGAAGGACCTCACCCTGGCTACGTCCGTGGCCAGCAGGCGCTGCACCCTGCCCAGGATGGCCTTTCCTTAGACGGCGAGGCCAGACGCGCCACTGTGTCAAGCTTGGCTCCCAGAAACAGTCCGACTTGTGAGGGGATCAGGTGGGATTTGGGGAAGTTGATGGAGAACCCCAGGTTCATGAGCAGCTGGACAGTCTTTGCTGTGTGCTCTACGGCGAGCTCCCTTGTTCTTGCCCGGATGAGCCAATCGTCCAGGTAGGGGTAGACGTGGATCCCCTGCAGGCGCAGCCGCGCCGGCACCGGTGCGAGGCAGTTGGTGAATATCCTGGAGCCGACCTCAATCCAAACTGGAGGTCCTTGAACTGGTAGTGCTGTCCTTGGACCACGAACCTTCGGAACCTTCGGTGTCCTTTTAGAATGGGGATGTGGAAGTACGCATCCTCCAAATCCAACGACGACAGGAAATCGCCCTCCTCCAGCTGTCCCAGCACGTGCTGGAGGGGGACAATCCGGAACTTCTGTGCCTTGATGTACTTGTTCAGTCATCACAGGTCCAGGATGGGGCGCCATCCTCCTGTCTTCTTTTTCACGAGGACTTACCTTGAATATACTCCGGAGCCCAGGATCCTCTTTGGGACGAGCTCGATGGCACCTTTCTTGAACATCGCCCTTACCTCCAGCAGAAGTTGCGGGGTGTGGTTTTCCTTCCTGGCCACGGGTGGAATGCAGGGGCCCTTCTTCAGAAACTCGAGGGCATGCCCCTGGGCCAGGGCGTCCAGCACCCAACGGTCGGTGGAGATGGACTCCCACACGCTGATGAACTTCGACAGCCGGCCTCCCACCGGGGTGCTTCGGTGGAGGCCTGACTCAACGGCTGGTTCAGTCCTGCTTGGAGGCTGCCTTGGCCTCCCTGGCGAAGACGGTGGGATCCCCCAGACTTGCCTCGTCCCCTGTAGGCTTCTTGCAACGAGGAGCGGGCCGCTTGGCGGTACGTAGAGGAGCCACCACCAAATCCCTTGGAGGCACCCTGCTTGCCTCCGGAGTTCCGAAAGGACGGCAGTCGTTGCTGAAGAACTCCTAGGGCCCGAGCCGTCTCTGTGTCAGTCTTGATGGCTTGGAGGGACTCATCCATGCTTTGCCCAAACAGATTGTTCCCATCGAAGGGCATATCCAACACCTTGGCTTGTACGTCCTGGCGGAAATCCGTCGCCTTGAGCCACCCTCGCCGTCTAAGGCAAACACTGTTGCCCAACTGGCGGAAACCGGTGTCGGCAATGTCCGTGGCCACCGTAATGGCGTGGTCCGACGCCACCTCACCTTCCTGCAAGATCCCCAGGGCCTCTGCCCTCTTGTCGTCCGGTAGGAAGTCCAACAGGGGGGCGATCTTGTACCACAATTCCTTGTCGTAGCGGGCGACGATTCCAAGGGCGTTGGCCGCCTTAATCGTTGTTGCTGCCGACGAGATGACTCGTCCCATTGCATCCAGCTTCTTTCCTTCGCCGTCCGGCGGGGAAGTAGATGTTGAGCCCGATGCCCCCCCCCGCTTTCTTCTTGGCCGCCGCTTAGATGACCGAATCAGGGGTCAGTTGCGCCCTAAGGCACAAGGGGGCCGCGTCGGGGACCCGGTGCTACTTCTCGTACCGGTCCCTGGCAGCTGAGGAGCCTGACCGTTCGGCACTCCCGGTGCCCACGGACTCGCAGTGCTTTGCCTTCTGTTGGGCCCCCGTCGCCAGGGCACCCTCACAGGACTTAGAAGACTGCTCGGACTTCTTCTCACCCGGCAGGCTCTTTCCTTCCAGCCAGTTGGAGAGACGAAGATGGCAATCCTTTATGGTCCGTTCCGACATGTTCCCGCAAAACGCACAGTCCTTCTCCACGTGCTTTTTGTCCTCATGAAGGATGTAGAGGCATTTCGAATGCTCGTCCTCCTTGAACACATTCTGGAGCTGGCATCCACGACAAATCCTGAACAGCTTTCCGGGCGTCAAGCTTCCTTTCTCCTGGGCCATGTCCACGAGTTAGGCCTCAAACTTCTTGAATCCTCCAAGAAGCGTAACTCAACAAAAACTTCACCCTTGAGGGGCGTAGAAAAATCTGAAGCGGGTCCCCGTTGATCGGATGAAGAAACGGTGGAGCGTGAGGCTCTATTTAACCGAAAAATGAGAAAATCTCTTTGCAAAAGCATGAAAACGCAGCAAAAGCTCGAGATCTATAGCACAAAGACTCCCAACACTTGAACGTGCGGTAAAAATCTGAGGATGGCTGACAGGGGAGGGGCTTAGGGAGAGGGCAGTCATTGGTTGGGCGCAGTATGACGCAGAGATCAGTGATTGGTTACTACTAAGAAAGACAGATCAGAAACGAAACTGATACTGATTTTTTCTTTACCGAGGATTCCCGGCCTGATGACGGGGAATATTCATGAGCATGTGAATCCATGCCAGACCCCATGCTGGAGAAGTGAGAGATCGGCATTCTTATATTTAGTTGTGACACCAAAGTTTGCAGCGATGTTCGCACCTGCATGGATGACAGCATTTGAGTTTGTATGGCTGGGCCCAGAACAGGCATCGGGGGGGGGGGGGGAGGGGCTGGAGGGGGCTGGGGGGGGCTGGGGAGGGACTGGAGAGATGAGGCAGTAGGAGGGCTGCCATTTGTGGCACATGCAGAATGGCTGTAATGACTACTGTGCTGATTTATGTGGCAACTGAATGTTTTTCCCCCTGTATGGGGGAATGGATCGCTTCTGCTATTACTGATTTCTCAGTAATTCTATTCTCCCTCAGTATGTGTGGGATATTGCCATCCTTATCCAGTCCTACACTCAATGTCACCAGACAATACTGAGAAGAGCTAGAAGCCTCAGCGAGTTATACAGATCCCCTATGGAAAACATACACATAGTACTGAGATGAGGAAGATGAATGTGGAGGCACACTACAGACATGTCCCAGTATGCCACATGGAACCTATTAACAGCCTTTAAGAGTATAAGGGTGGAGCACAGGAGAGGCATAGAGAGGAGGTATGGGAGCTGAGCAAGTTGGGGGTTCAGCTGAGACGCCTGAACAGCCAAGGATCAGCCAGCGGAGAACCAGACCCCAGAACACTAACAGATTGCAGAGCAAGGCACCGGGAGAAAGTGTGGCGAGGAAGCCGTGTCACCAGGGTGCCGGAGTCCAGAGGCGTGCTGATCCCTTTTGAAAATGATCAATATGCTTGTTCTCCTGGGCAGAGAGAAAGGTGCTGGTGAATACGCTGACCTCAGCCGTAAGAGGCCGTGCACATTTTTAGCTGACAGAAGCAACAACGTGACCAGTGAGTTCCAATGGGAATGAAAAACCTGGTACGCATATTAAAGCTGCTGAGTTACATTGTGGCCAGACCATCACATGCAGGCGGCATGCTACTGAGAAATCCCCAAGTTCAAGACACGAGGGAAAGTGATGCAAATAATTAATGTGGTGAAACTATATATCTGAGTTGTCGCACATAAAAATATATGCGTTCTTCAAAGTCTCTGAAACGGAAGGACAATGGAAATGTAGCTATATTGGCAATTGCAGAGAATGAGAGCAACAGAAAGACTGTTAGGAAACAGCAAATGGGGAGCTACGTGAAGATGTGAAGTGAGAGCAAAACCCAAATAAAAGTAAAGTGAAAGTTGCAGAAGGCCTATGGAGAAATATGAAAAATTACCTTCATGTTGATTCAGGTTATCGTAGTCCAGGCTCCCCCTACTTCACAAATGGTTGGGAACGCCTGCATCTTCAGGCAGGCAGGAAAAAGCTGGCTGCAAAAGATAGCTGTCACTTTAAGAAATGTGAAGGTGTAGGCCTAAGTCACGCGTGCGCTCCTCCGTGCACCGGGCCCACACCTTAGCACTATGTCACCAACGTTCCACACCCAGTTCCTGTGGTTCCATCGGCAGAAGTAGAATTGAAGTATATGCTTACTATAGGGGATGGCTAGGTGGGTGTTGTGAAGGAGGGAGAGCCTAGACTAAGATAACCTGAATCACCATGAAGGTAATTTTTCATTTCTCTTTCGTAATGGTCCTCCCTCCTTCCCAACTTGTTGGGACTAGCCTAAAAAGCCTATGAATAAGTAAGGGTGGAGGCAACAGCATGTATAGAATTCAGACAAACTAGTTGCGGAGCACCTCTTGGCGGAATTTTGGGTAGTTTCTAGAGTATGTATCCATAGCTTAGTGCTTTCAAAAAAGCAAGAGGGGCAGACCAGGTAGCAGCTCTACAGATTTTTACAATGGGAACATGCCTTGTAAAGGCTACGGATGCTGCCTTGGCTCTTGTGGAATGAGCTCGAAGTCTGTGCCGAATTGCAAGCCCTTTCATACAGGAGACAACCCATCCGGCGATGGAAGCTTTAGCTGCTTTATTGTCGTAATAATGAACATCTAGTCTACTTTCCTGAACGGTTTGGGCCTCCCTAAATACAATTTTAGAGTTCTTACGATGACTAGATTATGCAATGTCTGATCGGCCGCGGAAGCATGCGGCCTAGGATGAAAAACCAGGACATATTTCTCGTTTCAGATTAAATTGGAAAGCACCTTTGGTAGAAAGGAGGGGACTATACGAAGGACTTTATCCATATGGAAAACTATATAAGGTTCCTTTGAGGAAAAAGCTAAAAGTTCTAATGGCTACAAAAAAATTGCATTTTTCAGGTTAGAAGTTCTAATTCGCAGGATGCCATAGGCTCAAATTGTTTTTGCATTAGAGCTGACAAAACTATGTTGAGATCCCAATGAGTTGGAGGTTCACAAATATGGGGATGTAAACGTAGAAGCCCCTCAAAGTGCCTACTAATGGCTTTGTTTGAAAGAGAGAAAGACGTATGTTCTCTGTTTAGGCATGCTCCAATAGCTGATAAGTAATGTTGGCAAGTGTCTTCTTTGACACCTGTGGAAGCAAAATGAGACATGAAGGACATGACATTATCAACAGAAGCCTCAAGAGGATTAAAGTTGCTGTCTAAGGCCATCATTTGCTATGACATTGCTTCTTAATAGAAGCTTTTCTGGAAGCTGACATGATGGTTTTGATTTTGTAATAATGGGAGATCTAATTTGGAAGCCCCTGCTAACTCCATGAGGTCTGGAAACCAAATCTGGTGTGGCCAGAACAGAGCTGTAAGAATCAGTTAGATTCTGTGACATTTTGAATTTGAGTCATGTTTTGTGTATCAATGAGATTGATGGAAAAGCATAAGGTGCTAGGTTCAACCCATCCAGGTGTACAGCATCTCCCAGGGACTGAAGACCCTGACCATGCCTTGACGCAAACTGAGAACAGAGCGTTGTGCTGGTTGGCAAAGAGGTCTACTGATGGATAGCCCCACGTCTGAAATATTGCCTTTGCTATTGACGGGTTCAGCTCCCACCCGTGCGCAGCAGACTAACCTGCTCAGTTTGTCTGCTAGGGCGCTCTTTCCTTCCAGATGGGACGCCAGCAAGAAAAAGTGATTCTCAATGGCCCAATAACAAATCTTCTCTGCATGGAGACACAGGAGAAGGGAACGAGTACCCCCTGCTTGTTGATGTAGAACATTGCAGTGGTATTGTCCATTAGAATTTTCACCACCTTTCCTTGAAGTGAGGGAAGAAAGGATTTTAGAAAAAAAAAATATGGCTCTTAATTACGGGACATTTATGTGGTCCCTTTTTTCTTGAAAAGGCCAAAGGCCATGTGCAGTTAGACTTAAACAATGGGCTCCCCAACTGTACTCGGATGAGTGTGTTGTAATAACTATTTGGTGAAGGGGAGGCTGAAAAGGAGACCCGATTAATAGATTCTCTGGGAGTTCGACCAGATTAGTGAGTCCTGAACTTGATTTGGAATTTTAAATTTAATTTCCTGAGAATGCAACAGTTGCACGCAAGATGCCACTGAACTGTTCTCATACAGTGCCTTGCAAAGGGAACTAGGTTTATACAAGAGGCCATTATCTCTAAGAGTCTTTGAAACCACCAAGCTGTTTGAACCAGATGTGTTTGGAACTTCAAGATGACTTGTTGAATTGCTTCCACCCTTTCCGGAGGAGGAAAGGCTCTTAGTAGAGTAGTATCTATTACTGCTCCTACAAATTGGATCCTTTGCGAAGGGACGAGTTGGAGTTTACCACATTTATGGAAACCCCTAGGTTGAAAAGATTGTGGCATGTTAATTGCATCTTTTGAAGCAATTCCTCCGTAGACTGGGCCTTGAGGAGCAGTATAGGTAAGCATATAAATGTATTGTCCTTAGACCACCGTTCCCAGAATGTTTGTGAATACCATGGGAGCAGAATGGAGTCCAAAGGGTAGACATGTGAACTGGTCATGAGACCATCCTATGGTGAACCTCAGGAACTGACGGTGATCTTTGAAGATGGGTTTGTGAAAATAAGCATCATGTAGATCTATAGATGGCATCCAATTGTCCAGATTAAGAGGCTAGAATCTGAGGAATGGAAGGTTTTGATTAACAGAAACTGGTTGAGATCTGAAGTCGAAAATTGGCCGTATCCTGCTAGTTTTCTTTGGGATCAGAAAGTAACAGTAATAAAAACCCCCGACCAAATTCATCTTGAGGAACCAATTCTATCACTTCTAAGGAAAGGAGTTTTTGGATCTCTTCCAGGAGCTCTGTGTATGATTTTTGGAGCTTCGAGGGAGAGGGTGGGAGAATAGTCCCAAGGGCAAGATGCTAGCCATGTTGAATAATATTCACGACCCATTCCTCTTGAGTAATGCTTTCCCAATAAGTAAGAAAGTTGGACACCCGTCCCGCGACCAAGGATGTATGCTCCTTGATAATAGTTGAAGCAGTAGGTATGTAAATCCTGGGAGGAAGTCAAGTGGACGTCTTGTTCTTGTCAAGAATTTGAAGAAGGAGAAGTACCTGACTTTGATTTGGGTCTATATCTTCTCATCTTAAAAGAGTAATAAGATTTTGTGGAAGTGCCAGGACCACTACTGCCTTGAGGACGTGGTTTGAACGTCAAAGTTTTGGTGATATGGTTGTTTCACCAAAATTGAGCAAAGGGTTTTAGCAGCAGGGACACTGGCTTTGCATTTTTGAAGGACCTTATCAGTAGAGGGATCAAAAAGTGTTTTGCTATCAAAAGGAATGTCGAGAACTTGCTCTTGAATATCGTGGTTAAGAGAAGAGGCTGATAGGTATGTGTATCTACGCATGCAGACTGTATTAGTGACCGTTCTTGCTGTTTTACCAGTGAGGTCCTTAACCACTTGAAATTGTTGGATAGCCACATCCCTACATTCTGAAATCCAGAGGAAAACTCATCAGCAGCTTCCTGAGGGAGCATGTCAGTAAAGCGGCCCAGGTTCTCCCAATCAAGGATATTACATCCTGCTAAAACTGTAGCAGTGTTTACTTGCCCGAGTTGTAAGGTAGCAGTAGTGTAGGACTTTTTACCTTGTGACTTCCAGGCTGTTGCATTCCTATCTAGAACTGGAGATGTAGAAGGACCTTTTCCCTTGGTTTTTAGGGCAGCTGAAACTATCGCAGATTGTGCAGGAAGATTTCCCATAAGTAAGAAAGGCTCTTCCTGAGGCACCTTATACTTGGTGTCCATGGTGATGGAGCAGTAGTGTCATCATCTGTATCTATGTCAGAGTCTTTGGAAATTCTTTGTTTCTTGGACAACTGACAAAGTGATTGGTTCAGGAATAGGATTGGTCTACACTGATCCCGGAGGTATAATAGACGACATTTTGTATTCAAAGCATTGAGACAAAACTTCTAAGAAGTGCTCAGAAAGCATTGTTTCCAGTACCATTTGCCATTTGAGAAGGATTAGGTTGGGGCTCTTGTAACCCAAAATGTGATGTAGAAGAGTCAACCCTGGTAGACTGATGGATTGGATTATAAATGTTGAAAACCACAGGTCTAAGCACTTGAATATTAGTTAAAACCAGCTGTGGTCTGGATTGAGAGGCTGCAACCCAAGTTGGTTGAGCCAAATTGTCCTCAGACTGAGGAAAAATTGTGACCAAATCTGAAGAGAATTCACTCACACAGGAGTACTGAATAATTGTTCCGGAGAAACTGTAAAAAATATTGAAGCATCAAAATCTTAACAAGGATAGAAATATCTTTTTAAATCAAACTAGAATAGAATTATCTTTTTGACTGTCCAGTAGTGAAACAGATAGATGCAACATGGATTTTTTTCGGCTTGTGCTTCTTCGGAGAAGTCAGTACCCGATTGGATCGAGTGAGAATGTTTATGCCTCTTGTGAGATGACTTGTGACTTCTTCAGTACCGAGGAGCTTGAGGGCTCAACTACAGTTACTGAGGATAAACTGTTGTCTTTCGGTACTGAAAGATTTAGATGCAGTAGCCAACTTGGCTGTAGCAGATCCAGGGGAATCGGAAGGTATTGAGTCAACCCCTGGAGGCGTGCGCCTCTTTGAACGAACACTTGCCCGTTTGGATTACTGAGGCATTAGAGGGTTTCTCCAGTGCCGTGATTTTGTCGGGAGTAAACAATTCTTCTGGTACCGGGTGGATATTTTCAGACCCTTTCCCACCTGGAGGTACTAACACTTTCCCTGGCGGTACCATTGTTTTCCCACTCAGAGGTACTCTAGTGAACACGCCCGGGGTTTCCCCCTGAACGGTCCTGTGAAGACCCCAGAACTGTGGAGGCGGTCTGCCCCTGGGTACCGAAGGCTGGTGCTGAAACACATACCTCACCTGAAGATAAGTTCACCCTCTAACCGTTGTCGGCCTCCCTCCTGTTCCGTACAAAGTCTTCGGTACAATTCCCAGCTGTGACATGGAGAGAAGGCGAGCCCGCAGAGCCCTCAGGTGAATCCCGCAGCAAAAGACACAGGTGCTCACCAGGCGATGTATACCCAAACACCGGACGCAGGCATGATGGGGGATCTGCTGCCGAGAATTGATTCCGAAAACAGATGCACTGCTTGAATCCTGTCGCATACGGCATGATTAGAGGAAAGCACCACAAATTGAAATAAATATTAATGACCAATCGCTAAGAAAAAAGGGATGGACAGCAAAAAGTTACACCCCAAAAAAAGGAGGGAGTTGCAGCACAGCAAAATTCCGACCCACCCACTAGGTGGAAAAACAGGAATTGGGTATGGAATTTTTTGACGTAGGGATAAGGTGTGGGCCAATAACGCGGAGGGACGCATGTGTAACGTAGGCAGTACACCTTCAAATTGGGAGCTATTTTTTGCAGCCAACTTTTTACAGCCTGCCTATGGATGTAGGCGTTCCCAACCAGTTGGGAAGGAGGGAGAGCCAGGACGAAAGGGAAATAGTTGGTGAAATTGAACAAAAGTAAGGGGCATAGTGCACCCGATTGCACGACCTGGAGTGGGTAGACAGTGCAGGGTGACAACTGCGTCATGACCAGGGGGGGCATGCAAAGGAAGTTTTGAGCTTGGTGAAGGGAGCCCTGAGGAGCCTATTCAACTTTATGAAAACCAGGAAGTTTAATCTTGGGGAAGGGAACCCTAAGGGGCTTATTGAGGCTTATTGAACTTTGTGATACAAAGAAGCTTTGGCAGCTGGGGAAGAGAATCTAAAGAAACTGAGATGTGATGCGAATATTCTTGAACTTAGGGAAAAGAGCCCCGAGACACCTGGGAACTTTGTGAACTGATTTGCTTTGAACTGAAAAGGTGCCCGAGAAGAGTCACAGTTGAAATCAGCTTTGCCTTTTACTTTTGAGCACCATTTTGCTGAGCAAGATAATCCTACACAATATTTAGTTAGATGTGAGGGCAAGCATAGGTTTTAACACAGACCAACTTTGTTTTGGCCTTACGGACTTAGACTGGCCTCATGTCTGATGTGCCACAGCAGTCTTGACAGCAGGATAGTTCAACAAAAAGGCATGATCTCTGTGACAAAGGCATCCCATATAATGAAGTGTAGAAGCATACAGAAAGGGGCAAGTTAATTTGGCATGGCTCGTTAAGAAGGAATCATAGCATCAACAGGAGAGCGCGAGGTAACACTGAACAGGGACAGATAAATGGGACCATGCATTGTCTTTAAGCATGCTCCAGGGATTGAGAGGGTGGGGGCACAATGGAAAAACTTTGAAACAATGTTTAAGTCCATAATCTAGCAAGTGGACTTTTCACCATCTGGAAATCTAGCTATAGAAAATGGGAATTACCAACGAGGGTCTTGTACATAAAACATCTGAAATATTAAGGTGAAAACATTGTGCTTGAAAAAAAAACAAATTAATCTCATCAAGAATACCTTTTAATATTTACTGAAAATGTAAAGGCTAAAGACACCACAAGTTGTTAGATCCCTGGTATTGATCCCTTGCAATCAAGTTCCCTGGAGATGAACCTTATGATGTGCAAATAACTCAGTTGCTCGCCGAAGCTAGGTCCGCACTCAAATACCTTAAATATAATAATACATTTTGCATCCATGATCTGCATGACCAGGAACACATTAAAATTTTAAAACCATGAATAAATGGAAGCAGTGAATTACGGAGGGAGGGCTATTTAAATAGTTTAAATTACACAAAGATATGTCTATACATTTCTTTCAGTACCTTCAGCTGTATCTAATGGAGTACAGGCCTCATTCTCTACATTTTCCTCAGCAAAGGATGGAACAAGTTACTTACCTGTAACTGTTGTTCTCCAGCATGGGTCTGGCATGGATTCACATGCTCATGAATATTCCCCGTCAGGCTGGGTATCCTCGGTAAAGAAAGAATCAGTATCAGTTTCATTTCTGATCTGTCTTTCTTAGTAGTAACCAATCACTGATCTCTGGGTCATACTACCCCCAGCCAATGACTGCCCTCTCCCTAAGCCCCGCCTCTGGCAGCCATCCTCAGATTTGGTAGCACGCCAAGTGGCAGTATGACCAAGTGAAGAGCCGCAGAGGGGTACGTGGGAGGGTTCGCATGTGAATCCATGCCAGACTCATGCTGGAGAACAACAGTTACAGGTAAGTAACTTGTTCCTTCTCCAGCATGGGGTCTGGCATGGATTCACATGCTCATGAATAAAAGAATACATAGCAGTATACACAACCACGGGAGGTGGCAACAGGCTCAACATTAAGCAACACAACAACTCAACATTAAGCTTCTCTTACCCTCCTCAACCGGCTCACCTTAAGCGAACAGGTTGCGCAGTACTGCTTGGCCGACCTTGGACTCCTCTCTGGAGTCCCGATCGACGCAGTAGAATCTTGTGAAGGTGTGCGTCGACCTCCACGTAGCAGCCCTGCAGATGTCCAGCAGGGGCACACCAGACAGGAACGTCGTAGTAGCAGCGATCGCTCTGGTCGAATGGGCTCTCGGACGGCCAGGCATAATGCAGCCGGAGAGCCATCTGGAAATGGAAGTCTTCGAGAGAGCCTTCCCTTGATTCACAGACCCAAAGTTCAAAAACAGTTGTGATGTCTTCCGAAAACTCTTTGTGCGGTCCACGTAGAACTTCAGCGCTCTAGCTACATCCAGCGAGTGCAAAGTCCTCTCGGCCGGCGTCGAAGGCGACGGAAAGAAAACTGGTAACACCAAGGGCTCTTTGAGGTGGAAGTCCGTGGTCGGTGGAGATGGACTCCCACACGCCGACGAACTTCGTCAGCCGGCCTCCCACCGGGGTGCTTCGGTGGGGGCCCGACAAAACTGCCGCGTCAGTCTTGCTTGGAGGCGGCCTTGCCGACGACGGCGGGAACCCCCTTGTTTGCCGCAACCTCTGTAGGCCTCCTGGGAAGAGGAGCGGGCCGCCTGGCGGTAGATGGAGGAGCCACCGCTGGATCCTTTGGAGGCACCCTGTCTGCATCCATAGCTCCGAAAGGGCCGTCGCTGCTGAAGTACCCCAAGGGCCCGGGCCGTCTCCGAGTCGGTCTTGATGGCCTGTAGAGACTCGGGTTTGAATAAAGGGTAATCCCTATTTTTGTTGACGGGGGGTCTAATCTGAAGGAAGGGACGATCTGTGAAGGAAAATTATGAAATACAGATTGACTACCCCTCTCTTTTAGTCTTATATGGATCTCAGGTCAGGGTTCAGGGCAACCTGTGTATTTCATTGACTTCGGTAATTGCTTAGTTGGGAGAAATTGCGCAACAACTGCAATTTATTGCAAAATATCTATCTCTTTAATAGTCATAAAAATATCTTAAAAAACATTTCAGACATGATTATCAATCATACCATTCATTCATCATTCATATATTCTAACAGGGGAGTTCTAAAACTGAGGAAAAAACTTGTGCATAACAGTTGTTCAATGTATGCAATTTAGACATTGGAAAAAGACATTAGATTTTCCTTAGGCAGTCGACATATGTTTCGGCCCATTATAGTACACCACTTATGTCAACTGTGGTCACAACAGTAAGTATCGGGCCATCTTCAGGACAACTATTACTTAGTGGTAGATCAATCTTCTTCCCCATTAGCACACAAACACATACATGTGCGACTTCTGTTTGTGTGTCTTTGGATGCCGTCTTACTTTGGCTATGGCTAGCTCGATGTCTTACATGATGTTCCTAAGTAAAACTCTCAGAGGTAGTATACAATGGACATCTCTGATGTTCATACAGGTTGGTTGCTGCTATTTGTATATTAGAAACTGATCTTGCTTTTGCTGCGTGCGGCCAAGTTTCTTTTTTACAGTTTATTTGGACATATGTTCCAGTAGTTGGTTTATTGCCTGCCTGCGTGATTGGGTCAAGTGCTTCACTGGATTTTTCTTGCTGGGACACAGGTGGTTAGGTTGACACACTGATGTTTTGAGCAATGCGTCAACAAGTCCTACTACATATGTCAGGATATTGTTTATGGTGCCATTGCTGCTAGGGACTTTGCTGTCCAAGATGGGATGGTAGAGCCAATTTGTGTTCCTATAGCTGAGGTTGCAAGGCAAGGCTGCAGACATTATGGAAATCCAGAGCAGTCAGGATGGCCTGTCCGAAGACACAAAACTATACGAAATGTGCTTTGTAACGGCGAAATCTGTCCCAGTCCTGCAACGCCTTACCTTCCAGGAATGGGAAGTTAAGGCGTTGCAGGACTGGGAAGGTAAGGTACAAGGGGGCGGCATCGGGGACTCGGTACTTCTTCTCGTACCTGTCCCTCTTGGCGGGTGCCGTGGCAGGGTTCTTGAGGACAGCAAGCCCCTCGTCCCAGATGTCTTCGAGTAAAGACACCGCGAGGACCGTCTTCCTCTTAGCCTCTCGTCGCTGGTACAGAAACCCCTCCTTTTTCTGTTCTTCAGGGCAGAGCTGGAAAAGCTCGGATGCCCTGGTTATCATGGCGTGAAAAGAGCCAACCTCGTCGGCTGGGGACGCCCGCGGGGGGGGGTGACGTCGTCCATCCCCGTTGCCGTATCCTCTCCCAGCGAGGGGGATGAGGGGTCCGCCGGTCTCGCAGGCACGAAGGGCGGACTCTCCTCCGCTTGTTCGGAGGGCTTCCAGACGGGCCTGGTTCTGGCTCCTCCGTCAGGGTGCGTGGTAATCTCGTCCTTATCTCGGTACATAACATGGGCCCTGTTCGTCGTCCTCGTCGCTATCATCGATCACATCAGCAGGGACCGTCCCCTGGGATCGAACGTTCTGGAACCTCTCGTTGAGGTTTATGAACCTCTCGTTGAGGCCCCTCTCTGTCTCCACCAGTTCCTCCTCAGAGGCTGATTCAGAGTCTGTAACGGCCACCGCCCCCCCCCCCTCTTTTTCAGCTGGGGGCTTCACGGGGGTCTTAGCGATGGGCTAGAAAGAGGATTCCCTCCGTGGCGGCAGGGATACTCTGGGCCCAGAGGCCGTTTCCATTGGCGTAGTCTCAGCAGGCTCCACCAGGGTCGCAGAGACCACTTCGGTAGAGGCCTTAACCGGGAGGATCAAGGCCCTCACCCCCTTAGGTGCGTCCTGGGCCTTCGCCTTGGGGGGAGGGTCAACGCCTCGTTCCCCCTTCGAGATCGACCGGGTCCGCTCCAGCGGCCTACCCGGGTTCTCGGACTTCCTCTTCCCCGACCCAGAGCGTTGGCTCGTGGTCGAACGTGCCGGGGAAGTAGCGCCCTGCTTGGCAACCGAAGAGCCCGACCTTTCGGCGCTCCCGGAGCCCGCGGACTCACGATGCTTGTCCTTCTGTTGGACCCCCGTCGCCGGGGCGCCCTCAAAGGACTTAGAAGCCCGCTCAGACTTCTTCTTCGCCTTCTCACTTGCTGTGCCCTTCTCCAGCCAGGTGGCGAGGCGGATACGACGATCTTGTTTGGTCCGTTCCAAAAGGTTCTTGCAGAACGCACAGTCCTCCACGTGCGTCTTGTCCCCATGGAGGCAGTAGAGACATCGGGAATGCTCGTCCTCCTTGAAAACGTTATATAATCCGCATCCAGGGCAGTTCCTGAACAGCTTGGATCCGGGCGTCAAGCTCCCTTTATCCTGGGCCATGTCTAAAGGTAGGCCGCAGATCTTCGGGAATCCTCCAAGAAGTGTAAACTCAACGAAAACTTCACCCTTGAGGGGCGTAGAAGAATTCCGAAACGGGTCACCGTTATCGGAAGTAGAAACGGTGGAGCTTGAGGCCCGATTAAACCGAAAAAATGAGAATTCTCCTGAAAAAACATGAAAACGCAGTAAAAAAACTCAAGAGCTAAACACGAGGACTCCCAACACTTGAGCGTGTGGTACAAATCTGAGGATGGCTGCCAGAGGCGGGGTTTAGGGAGAGGGCAGTCATTGGCTGGGGGTAGTATGACCCAGAGATCAGTGAATGGTTACCACTACGAAAGACAGATCAGAAACTAAATTGATACTGATTTTTTCTTTACCGAGGATTCCCAGCCTGACGACGGGGAATATTAATGAGCATGTGAATCCATGCCAGACCCCATGCTGGAGAAGTTTGATGATCCAAACAAATAACATATTGCTACGGAAAAAAATTATGTGAATGGTTGCCCGCATCTCAGCTGCATCTAACAACTCGGCAGAACTCTTTAAAATCTGCAAGGAGCTGGCCAATCCTGCTGCAGTCTCTACCTCTCCCGTCACCTCCCAGGCACTCTGCATGTCCCTGGCTTCTCATTTCATCTCTAAAACTCAGGGCATCCTGTCCTCTCTCTCCCCCTCCTCTCCACTCCCTGCTCTTCCTCTGGCCCTTCTTTGGCCACCTCTCCTCCCTCCTTCTCTGCCTTTTCACTGTTCTCCCCTGACAAGGTTTCTAGACAAGTCCGATCTATGACAGTCTCGTCAAAATAGGTTCACCCCTGTTCTTCCAAAACCATCAAGGACCACATTGACACCCTGGTTTCCTGCTCTGTCTAATTTCTTCAACCACCCTTTTGTCACTGAAGTCTTCCCTCCCCCTGCCCCAGAAGCATTCCTTTGTGCACCCTCTTCTTAAAACAACTTCTGCCGAAACTGGCCGGCTAACTATCACCCAATCTCAATTACTCCTTTCCTGGGCAAATTCCTGGAAAAGCTGGCCATCTCCCAGCTTAATCTTCACACCAAATCCATTAGTTGTCTCCATGATCATGAGTCTGGCTTCAGCGCTGCCAGAAGCACGGAAACTGCTCTCCTGAACATTTGTGAAGACCTGCTCTCCAACCATGATTCCAACACTCCCTGTGTCCTCATCTTACTTGATCTCTCTTCTGCCTTTGATACGGTCAACCATGCTGCCATCCTGATCAACCGTCTCCGTGATAACCTGGCAATCACCGGTCAAGTCCTTGCTTGGCCGACTTACTTTCCTCTCTGATCGACCCTCCCAGGTCCAACTTGGGTGCTTCCCTTCCTCCATCTCCATCTGTGGTGTTCCCCAGGGGCCTAACCTTTCTCCCCGGCTGTACAACCAATACCTAGCACTTCTTGCCCACCGCATTACAGCTCTGTCCCAAATTTCAATGCTATGCGGATGACACTCAACTCATTTTCAGGCTCTCTTCCACCACCTCTTTTCCTTCTCTCATCTCTGTTTGCTATCCAGGAGCGGTGTGCCGCCAATGATCTCTGCCTTAATGCCAGTAAGACTGAGATTCTCCTCATCGGCACACATGCTTCCTACTTTCCTGCCACTCTCTGGCCGGCTTCTCTTGGCCTGCTGCCTGCTCCCACCTGTGAGGCTAAAAACCTCAGGGTCATCTTCGACTTCACACTCTCCTTCTCTCCTCACCTCTGACGTCTCTAAAAAGTCACAGTACCAGCTGCACCACCTCAGAGGTATTCTTCCTTTACTCTCCATCCCCCCAGAAGCTCACAGTCTCTATAGCTCTGGTTCTCTCTAGGCTGGACTACTGCAACAGCCTTTTTAAATCTGCCTCTACTCTCCGCCCTCTGCAACTCATCCAAAACAGGACTGCAAGACTTGTCCTTGTCCTCAAGCCCAGGACTGAAATCTCTGCACTGGCTCCCTGTGGCAGCAAGGATTAAGTTCAAAGCCCTCCGCATTGTCCACAGGGCTTTCTGGGGCTCCAATACCTTCAACTCTCTCTTCCTAAATAGATTTCTCCTCGAGCCCTTCGCCCATCCACCTCCAACTCCCTCAGGGTCAGTCGCTTCTCCAAGCAACAGGTTGGTGGTAGGTCTCTTTCTTCTGCTGGGGCCTCCCTGCCTCTCTGAAACTTGAGAACCATCTTCCGTTCCGGAAGCACCTCAAGAACTTCCTCTTTGCTTCTGTCTCTCCTCCTCTTACCTGCTGATCTCCTGGCTGAACCTCAAACTGCACTGGTTACCTGGCTACCCTCTGACCTCTGGCCCAGGTCCCCTCTGTAAAGGAAAATTCTCATAAATGTGCTAATTCCCTCTACCTTAGAGCCCTCCAGCTCTTTTGCTAAACTTTTTTATTCTGTTTTCTGTGTTTATTTCTTTTGGTTATGGAGTTTTAGACTCCATAGGCATCATCTTTTTTATTTTTGTCACACAGCACCCTCAGTACAGTGGTACAGGGGAAGCCTTTTAAACTGTCCCAAGGTTTAAATACCTTCTCTGGGATAAACTACTGTTTCGCAGAGAAAGTGAAGTGAAATTGACTTTACTAGTCTTTTCAAATTCCTAGAACCAGCACACACCATCTTACAAGAGAGCGCTGGAGGGGTTACTTAGTATCCCCTATGTCTAGAAACTCATGTAGCAGTCAAATGCTACCCTTTCCTCTCGAAATGGCTTGTGGCAGTAGTTTTACAACAAACTACCATGATTTTTCCCGACCACGAACACCAGTAGCGTTAAATCGCGCGAGCCATGTTTTTCAAGATGGCGTCTGAGCTTCCTTTTTTTAAACGGGTCCCGCTCTTTTTTTCGTCATTCCTTTAGGGAAAGATCCTTCTAGAGTTTGTCTCTGCGCGCCAAACCATGTTTGGTCCCTTTGTTCCTACACCTTTGCCAGGCTTCAGGACTGAAGACTGCCTCTGGCGCCAGAGTGTCTGGGGTGGGCGGAAGTGAGGGAGGTGCCTGAAACTCCCTGTGCTTAGTTTCCTAGGAGACCCAAATGCACTCTGGCATGATTTGCTGGCTGGCTGACTGTCCAGCAAGGATAGATACCCTGCTGGGTGAGTGAATGGAAGAAAACGGTTTAAAAGGCGAGTCTCTTGGCTTGGAAGGCAGAGTCGACCACTGGAACAAAAGAACCGAAGATGAGCTGGAAGAGGACGGCTGCTGCAACTCCTGGACCGTGAAGCCCTGCTGCAGGTCGGAATCGCCAAGTTCATCTCGACAGAGCAGCCCTTCAAGGACGACTTCTCCCTTTGAGTTGGTGGGACCAATGAACTCGTAAGCCACCTGGATACTATTCTTGGAGCTGGTTGTATTTTCCTTAGAGTACTGCAGGAAACCAAATAGCCAGGGAGGAGGACACCAGTTTGTGTGCTTGACGACAGTTACCGGAATCAAAGATTTGCCAGCTTTGTGACCAGTCCCCGGGCAGTGCAGGAGTCCCCCGACGTCCTCCCTCTTGTCCCCACAAGCAAGGCTCAGGAACAGCGAGATCTGCTGGAACTGCCAGGAGCAGAAGTTTTCAGCTGCATCTTTTTCTGCAACATTAGGTACTGTGAAAACCCGACAGAATTTACCTCTCACTGCGAAAGTGCGTGAAACTTTAGCAACTTGCAGGCCTAGTCAGCTTGTGACCCAACATATAAAACTTTCTTCTATGAACTACTTCTGAGAACGACTTTTCCGTTTAACTACAAGAACCGTTTTTAGTGATACAAGACTCTTGCCCATTGACTTTGGCCTACCTAATGCACTGGACCAACTCCTTCGGTGAACTCAAACTATTTGCACTGTTTAAGAATAACTCTACTATTCGTATGAACTTATGCCTTTTTGCTCCTACTTCAAATGTTCTGAATGCCATTTTGCTCCTCCTTCAAAGTAGTCTAAATGCCTCAGAACCGGGTATTGTGAAGTACTGTAGAATATTTTTGTGCGATATCGATTGCCTCCTTTTAGTGAATGTTTTCTAACTGACGGTGTAATAAATTAATACATGTTTTACCAAGAAACCTTGATTATAAGTCTATTTGAATACTTGTGATAGTAAACCTCTGTGTAACATCATTACAGCACACATTTCCTCTTGAGATAAACATGGCTGCTCAGCTCGCTACCAAAAATTGAGTGGTACAGACTTATACCAAAGGTTGGTTTTGCTTACACCTGTAGTCAGAGTTCTGTGTAGTGGTCCCAGAGAGTACTGCATGCAAACTTTGCCTAACACCCTCCCCGCCAGTTGCACACCTGCACTGCCCACTTGGCAACCCTTGCACTCGGGGACGGTTTCTGTATCCCTACAGTCCCTACCAGCACTTGACACCTGATGTCTGCACTTACCCTTGCACTTGCAACCAGCTAGCCGCACAATTTATTTAGTGTCTTATTTATTCAACTGTTTATCCTATGCACTGCCTCCTCCCCTTTCCCCCTGCACGTTTCCCCTTCGCCCTCCCATGCAATTGCACAACGTCAATGTCACCTGGCCTAGTGTTGGGGAGAATTCTCAGAAATGTGCTAATTCCTCTCTACCTTAGAGAACCCCAGCATCTTTGCTGGATTTTGAGGACTTGAATTTTTAACCTGGAGAGAGTGAGACCCTTTTCCCCCCACTCTCTCATGTATTTTAATGCGATTTTTGGACACCGTTTCCTTAGGTTGCGGAGTCTGACAAACTCCAAAGGCATCATCATATACATTGTGTCACCCAGCACCTTCAGTGCAGTGGCACAGGGAAGTCTTTCAGATTTCCCAAACGGTTAAATACCTACTCTTGGATAAACTACTGTTTCCAAGAGCAGTGAAGTGAAATTGACTGCACTTACAGTTGTAACCTTCTAGACCCAGCACACACTATCTTACAATAGGGTGCTGGAGGGGTTACTTAGTATTGCCTTTGACTAGCTTCTCATGTAACAATTTTATGTTACCCTTTCCTCATGAATGGCTGGTGGCAGTGGTTTACTTTTAACTACCGTGGAGTGCTTTTACCGCGGGCTGCGTTCGCAGCCACGGTAAAGCACCCATGTGTGCCATTTTTGCCAAAATGCCTTGGTCTTATTTTTTCGCCATTTCTTTGTGGAAAGGTCCTTCTTGAGATTTACTCTGCGCGCCAAACCAGGTTTGGTCCCCTTGTTTGTTTTGTCTTTGGCGGGATTCACGAGTGAAGCCCGCCTCTGGCTCCAGGGTGTCTGGCAGGGGCAGGAAGTGGGAGAGGTGCCCGAAACTCCCTGTGCTTAGTCTCCTAGGACACAGGAATGCACTCATAGGTGATTGGCCGGCTTGCTGTACGGCAAGGAAAGCCACCCTGCTGGGTGACTGACAGCTAGGCTGGAATGAATGGGAGAAACCTGCATAAAAGAATGCTTTTTGGCTTGGAAGGCAGAGTCGACCACTGGACGAAGGAATCCGAAGAAGAACTTGGAAGAGTCGCCTGCTGCAACTCCTGGGCCGTTGGTTTGCCCGGTGAAGCCCTGCTGCTGTGCTGGAGCCCCAAATTCGTCTAGACTAGAGAAGCCCTACAAGGACAACTTCTCCACTTGAGTTGGTGGGACCAATCAAATCCAAAGTAAGTCACCTGGACATCCACTCGAAGCTGGTTGAATTTCCACAGCAGTCACTGCTGGAACCGAATAGCCAGGGAGAGGAACACTAGATTGTGTGCGTTGCTTTTAAGCTGGCCAAGAGCTCCAGGAATATCCTCTGGACTCCGAGGAAGCAGGATTGACCGAGCCTGAACAGAGTGCTGGACCACAGATGCAAGGAAAGCCCATCTCGACAGCCAGGAACTGAGGTGATGCTATTTGCAGCAGACGCGAGGAGCTGAAACAACGAAGTTTGAAGATGGCCGGTTGTGGTCGCTGACCGTCCCATTGCAGTGCAGGAGTCACCAGAAGTACTACCTCTTGCCCCAAAGACTGAGGCCCATGAACAGCAGGATCTGCAGAGCTGCACAGGAACAGAAGCCATCTGCTGCATATTTCTTGGACCTAAAAGGTACTGTATAGTCTAAGAGAACTTACCTCTTGTCTTGTAATGTTGCTTGTTCTCAGTTTAGACTTGTCTTGGTTGCTCCTGTAGAGTTGCTTGCATCTTCTACTACTCACAGGCCTAACAGCTTGTGACCCTGCATTTGATTCTACTTTCTCAAACATTGTGCAAGACTTTTACTTACCTTGATGTGCTTCAGTTCACCTTGACTTTTTGCTAAATAAACATTGGCTGACCTGGCTCCCCGAATGACCCTTCTTGCCTCTGCTTATGTGTTTTGCCTTCCTTCCAGGGTGTAGGAAGTGTCTGTATGCCATCCCAAATTGGTATTTGCCGATTTAGAAAGCTAAGAGTGTGTATTCTGAAGTGTATTTGTGGGTTGCTTTTATTGCTCCCTTATGAAGAAGGCTTATCCTAACCGACTGATAAATTAATAATTGTTTAATCAAGAAACCTTGTGTGTAAAGAGTTTTTGAATACTTGTCACTGTGAATCCATGTGTAACTCCCCCACAGCTCACATTGACCCCTCTTGATAAAAGCCTGGCTACTAGAACACACTAACAACCTGTGTAGTACAGAGTTCTACCAAAGGTTGGGTTCCTATTGCCAGGAGGTCAGGGTTGTTGTAGTGCACCCAAAGGGTACTGCATACAATCTTGCCTAACACCTAGTAAGATCATTATCGGTCTTCCCTCTGTTCCCCCTCCCTTGCCTCGTCGCGCCTTGTGCATAGGCGTGTTATCAATGCCATATAATATCATACATTTTTCTTTCGAATACAAAAGAAAGTGATGCAATATTTCAAATAAAAGCTTGATTTAACAATGTACCTTCCTCATCAGCTTCAGAAGAACTAGCAGCCTTGCTCTCCAGATTTTCTTCCAAAAAGCCAGTTCCGTTATCTGAGCAATTCATTGTTTTTTCCATTAATGAAACAGAACAAAATTTATGAACAAAGAAAAAAATGATTTGAGATAAAGCATCCTCTACAGTAAGAAATTGCCAAATCAGCAAGTAGATTGGTGACCAAATAAAACACATTCAAATATTTAAAAAAGAGCATACTTGGAATTAATGAGGGAGCAAGTTAGGGAAGGCTGAACGAATTGCAGAAATATTTCAATATCTAATCCAGCCAATTCATTTCTTTTAGTACCTTCATCAACTGTATCAGATTGTGTACAGTCCTTGTTCCCTAAATTTTCATCCGGAAATATTTGATGATCCAAACGAACAGATATGCCTACAAAGAAATTGTGAAAAAAGTTAAGATTTACAAGTTCTTAACACAAAAGAAAGCGATGCAATATTAGAAATACGGAAAGCTCCCTTTCAACTTTATGTACCTTGCAAATCAGTGTCAGAAGAACTAAAAGTCTTGTTCTCCTGAGAAAAGCTAGTGGTCACGAGATCTGAGCAAATAACGGTTATTAATATTAGTGAAAAAGAAAAAGGTTTATATAACAAAGCAAGCATGATTTATGGAATAAAGCATCCTAAACTGAACAAATTTACAAATCTTCTAGTAGATTGGCAACCACCTGAAGAAACAAGACAGAGTAAACTCTGATGTGCCTTGTATGTTCCCATTTAAGTGAAGGTTTGGGTGCTTATTCAGGTCATAGAATTCATTGTTTTGATCTCAGTCAAATGGCTCAACTATACCGATTGGACATCTTAGGACCCCTTATCCTACCTCTCTTGCACGGGAGAGGCCCAAGACAATAACTACTGCAAAAACGGTGCACACAAGTTACCACACATCTCAGTAACAAGTACTCTAAGGCCTTCACGAATACAAAACTAAAATATATATGTGTGGCGAGTCACCCCACCTGTGGCTGCCACCAACTACTTGGATTTGGAGCTAATTTCACTCAGTTTATAGTCCAGGCGGCGGAAGGTGGTTTGACTAAACTGTGGGATAGGGTATTATTGCTCTTATTGGGAGTACTCTCTGCACACTGAACTGTTCGAGCCATGCCAGAGGTGCCAAAAGAACGTAGAATCGAGGCCTGCAACCTTTGGCTTTCCAGAGGCTTTAGATTACTACTTGTCTGGTCCCAAACCAATGATTAAGACGACTAGGGATGATGTGAGTTTTAGTCCGAGCATCTCTAGAGACAAGGGCTGCATACTTCTGATGTATAATAATATCACTTAAGTCCAGCCTACCAGTTAACGTGCGTATCTTGCCCTTTTACGCATGTAAATATGGCAAATACGTATCATTTAATTTTGTACTGCGTACGCTTTGATTTATTCATTAAAAAAATATACTTTCCACCACTAGATGCCACTGTAGCATTTCTTTTGTCAGCAGCATAGCCTTCTTATGCATGATGGTGAATTTCCAACTGAAAGACCAAATCTGTGACAGCTAAGCGGGCAACACAAAGCATGCACCCTTTTAAAATGTTTTAATACCCATAACGTATGTGTTGGATAGGTTTTACTCTCTTGCAGAGGAGAAAACTCATTTTTACTCTTGAAATTGCATTTATGCTCTAATTTGAAAAATCATGCGTAAAATACTCCCACCTCAAAATCTTATCTGGAGCACTGCTTAAGTCATTAAGTAACAATCTAGTAGAGAGTAACAATGACCAGAAGCATATCTCTGTAGTTCTACTTCTATCTGGCGCTAGTCTTAAATAGCTGATCTGCAAGTGCAGGTCTGAATCAAAGAAACCTAGCAACGTGAAGATTCATCTCGAACGACACCATCCATGCTGGAGGGATAGGCAGAATGACGAGTAGACACTGTCATTGGAGCAACAGCATTTTAGGCACAACGCTGCTCACAAATCAAACCATTGGCTCGAAAAGCAGATTGGCAGTGCATCTGCACTGCCAATTGTTGCAACCGCAGCACGCAAGGGCCTCTGGCTTGCAGTTCCACTGGTCACTGCTGAAAATACTGGTGGGAAACTGACTTAGTCAGAAGACATAGCAGGCAAGCGTTTGGCCTGTGGAACACCCATGTGATGAAAACCGACATTTCTCTGCTCCCCCAAAACCATCTCAAAGACGTGCAAGCCTACCAGGATTCAGGACTAAGGAGCATGATTGATTGCTCATGGGTAGCAAGGAGATGGGGTGCCTTGGACGTCAATCTCTGGACCGAAGAAAGACTCAGACATATGGTACTGCTACAAAGGGGGTGTGAACATGATACTATGATCGACTCATATACAGATGCTTTCATAGAGTGGACATCAAGGTGGGGCATGCAAATGCATGCTATGGGAAACCTAGCATTGGGCCCTCATCTCACGGGCCACAGATCTATCTACCACTAACCCCGAAAAAACAGTAATACGAAGGCTTGACTACATGAGAAAGTGGCACTTCCAAAGTAACAATCAAATAATGCGGGCACACTTCAGTGTGCTAGAGATCAGCAGGAGAAGGGAGTAGTTTCTTACCTGTAACTCCATTTCTCCAAAGTTGGTATCTTTCATGGACTCGCATGCTGTGAATAGTTCCCGTCTTTAGGCTGGGAAACCTCAGTAACTTTAATATAATGGTTTTCCTATGGAAAACTTTGACACTTTTAGTGTCCTATCGACGTCTCTATGGCTGCTTTAGGTTGCACCAATAAAATGTCACGTATTAATAGCCCACCCCCCGCAGCTTCCCTTCAGATTTTAACCTCACCAAAGTGGAGTATCCCGAATATCATGTTTGCCTGAAGGGGGGAGGCTGGATGGTGCATGTTAATCCATGAAAGATACCAACGCGGGAGAAATGGAGTTACAGGTAAGAAATGACTCCCTTCTCCAGCATTGGATCTTTCATGGATTCACATGCTGTGAATAGATTATGTAGCAGTAAGAGAACCTGGAGGTGCATACAGGCAAACAAGACCAATGCCACAGGTAACATGAACCAACCAAAAGGAAACATTATCCATTTACAGTCATTTCTAACTCTGAAAAATATATCAACCAAACCACGGAAGCTGCAGGGCTTACCTTACTGGAACAGGTCGTTGAAGCACTGCACGTCCCACTTGCACATCCTCAGCATGTTGCTGACTCAGTGCCTGGTGAAGGTGTGCGGCACAGCCCATGGTGCTGCTCGGCAAATCTCACTGAGCGTTATGCCCAGACCATAGCGCCGCGAACGCCGCCGACCTCGTAGAGTGGGCCATGGGAGTTTAATGTAAAGGCTTGTTGGCTTTTTCGTGGCAGATGGAAATCATTGACGATACACAACGGGAGAGGCCTTGCTTCGAAATCGGCTTCCCCTGGTTGGAGGCACCGAAAGCCACAAAGAGTTGTCTCGATGTCCTGAAGGACTGAGCCCTGTCCAGATAACACTTCAAAGCCCTCTTGACATCCAATGAATGCAACGCCTTCTCCGCCTGAGGGTTAGGCTTGGGGAAAAAAGGTGGGTAAGGAAATTGTAGTGTTCTTGTGAAACTCCAACGGGATCTTAGGAATAAAGTGAGGATTTGTCCCATATGAAACAGATACGGCAGGTCAATGACCAGAGCCTGCATTTCCGAAACCCACCTGGCAGACGTAATGGGCACCAGAAAACCTACCTTCCATGTGAGAAACTTCACAGGCGCTGTTGACATAGGCTCAAACAGTGGTTTCATGAGGGACGAAAACACCAAGTTGAAACTCCATACCGGAAAAAACTTCTTTGGGGGGAAAACGTCCTGAAAAGGTCCCTGAGGAAATGTTTAACCAATGTGTCACTGAACAGAGGCGTAGAGTTGCGCTGCCTCGTGAACCTGGAGATGGCAGCCAAGTGGAACTTGATCAATGACAATGCAAGACCCCCCCTTCGCCAAACGCCGAAGATAAAGCAGGAGTTGTGGAGGCGAGACCTGCAATGGCTGCAAGTTCGGCAGCTGCGAGCAGCAGGCACAGAACCTTTTCCACTTCTGGGTGCAAGATACCTTTGTAGATGGCGCCCTTGAGGCCGCCAGGATGCTGCAACACTTCTGAGGAATCCTTAGGTGTCCAAATTTGGAGTGGTCAGAAGCCACGCTGCAAGGTTGAGAGAGCCTGGGTCATGATGCGATACCTTTCCTTCGTCCTGTGACAGAAAATCCAGCTCTGACCCCAGATGAAGCAGGTCGTCCACTGCTAGGTGAAGAAGGTCAGAGAATCAGGTCTGTCTGGGCAAGAACAGGGCCACGAGGATCACCCCGCATGGAACCTTTACAACCATCTGGATCATTTTCTTTATCAGCGGAAATGGAGGAAACGCGTACGCGAACAAGCCAGTCCACGGGAATGAGAACGCGTCCTCCCCTAGAGTCCTAACGAGTCCCCCATTTCTCCATTTCTTCAGCCGCCATTCGTGCATCTGAATGGATTCCATGCTGAGAGCATCCGCCTGAATGTTTTGAACCCCTGGCAGGTAGTATGCCAAGAGTTGAAACGTGCGCTATGGCCCAGTGCCAGACAACCTGAGCCTCCTGGGACAGGGGCTGTGAATGCGTGCCTCCCTGTTTGCGCAGATAAAATATACTGGTGATGTTGTCTATCAGAATCCGTACCACTGCGCCCTGAATGAGGGGCAGAATGTTGATGTGCAACAAAGTCTCCTTGCGGGACCACAGCCCTTGGGCCTGGAACTGGTTGAAGTGAGGCCCCCCCCCCAACCCACCTGGGAAGCATCCGTCACTATAGTGTATTGAAACTCTGGCTCCACCAGGGGCATGCCCCTCACAATGTTGTTGGAGCGAGTCCACCACTGCAGGGCTTCTGCCAGTGACCTGGAGATGAGAACCTTATCGGACCAAGAGCCGTGGACCCGAGACCACCTTGAAGCGAGAAACTCCTGTACCGGCCGCATGAAAAGCCAACAATTTAGGATGAGTGGGATGTAGGCCGCCATCGTTCCGAGAAGAGCCATGTATACGCATACAGTGACTGCCGTTCCCAATACAAACAAGCCTGCCATGGATAAGAGTTTCTGTATCCTCTAGAGTGATGGCTTCACCAGATTGAGGTGCGTATGAAAATGAGCCCCTAGAAAAACCAAGTCCCTCAGGGGCGTCAGACAGGGTTCGGCAAAGTTAACTGCCAAGCCCAGATGCTGCAACAGGAGCATAGCTGCGGGGGGTGATTCCGATGTCCGCTGACAAGTTGTCCCCTGTTAGGCAGAAACCTGTGCAGTTCCCTTGGGGAACACTGCAAAAGATTTAAGACTACAGGTAGAGCAGTAAACCCCTTTGGTAGCAGTCTGTACCACCCAGATTTACCTGGTAGCTGTGGCTGAGCAGTCAGACTTCTCTCAAGAAGAGTTAGGCAGTATGCAGAGTATACACAATATGTACCAACATACAATAGCACAAGCAAACACTGACCAGAGCTTGGTTTCAAAAGTATATAGTTATTTATTTAAAATACACATAAGTTAAAAACACTCTAGCAAAATATAGTAAACACTTCAAACACAGTTATCATGAAAGTAGATTCAATCCTTTCTCCTATCTAGACAACTCTAGGTTAACACCACTTAATTAAAACAGAGGTGAGTGCTTAACGTTAGATGACACTCTAGTAGTTTCCAAGAAAGGGAGAGAAAAAGCAGAAATGGGTTAAACACACCACTCTAAGGTCCAGAACACTTGCAATAGGCTCAAAGAAGCACAAGGTCACAGGTGAGCAAAAGTCACTAGGCAGGGCCCACTCTTAGAGTAGCCGGAGCGAAAATGTGCCCAAGATCACACTGTTAGTTAGAGATTCAAAGTCTTGCAAAGAGTCAAAAAGAGTTTAGAGTGGCTCAGAAAGTTTAGCCAAAGTATCCCAGGCACTCCCAGGTTCGAAAGCCGGGGACTAAATCTACCCCGTACAGTCGGTGGCAAGGGAAGCCAGGCGGAACACAGTACCTTAAGCGGAAAGGATCCTCCAGCGGGGGCAGTTGTTCCAGGCAGTGACAGCAAGGCTCGACGTCGGTCAGGGGAGAAGAATATCTCGCTGAAGAGCAGAAGAGAAAGGTCGTAGCACTGCCCGGGAAGAAACCAGCCGCGGAGTCCTCCGGTTAAAGGGTTGGTATCGACTTTCGCGGTATGGGGGTAAAGTGTGGTATTCCGGATGCCGGGGTGCTTGGCACAGGCAAGGCGGCCACGAGATACCTCAAAGAACGGAAAGAAGGCGAAAACTGGTTGTCCCCACCAGTCAAGGGAAGGAGCCACTCCGTTAAGAGTTCTCCTCGGTCGTCGGGAAAAAGTGGTGAGACGGTTCAGCAGGGCTCCACCGGGTGGTGTCGTCGAAGCAGGTCGGCTCAGCTCTTCCCTCGTCGGATTCTTGGTCCTGTGGCGACTTCTGAAGTCCCAGTCCCCAAAGCCCTGCTTTTATGCAGCAAGCCCCCATTCACCCAGCCTAGCTGTCACTCAAACATGCTAAGTGGTGAGCCGGGCGGCTCACCACTTGGGCCAATCAGGACGGAGTGCGACTTGAGTTACCAAGGTAACTCAGTCCAGGGTGCCTAAATCCCCCTCCACCCCTCCTAAGTACCCCAGACAGAGTGGCACCACTTTGGAGGGCTTCTGTGGAGAAGCCCGCCAAAAGTGGAACAAAGGGCTCCACTTTGGGTTAGAGTTACAGAGGTGAACACCAACGCCATTTTAGAATCAAGTTTTGGCAAAAAGTCCCAACCGGAGTTATAAAAATAAATATATAAACCGGCGGTATGTTTAAGGCTACCGTAAATAAATAATTAAATGTGTTAGCCTAAAACAATGGGAAATCCCATAGGGAAATATTCGCGGTCGAATATAAAAAGTAGTTTCCACTGCCACCAGCCAAAACTCGATCAGGGGGGACGGAGACGTGCCCCCTCGACTAACAGACCCTGGGGCAATCGAATTGCCCCAGCCAGTACGTCCACAATATGATGGTTTGTACTGGTTCTGTTCAGGATTCAAGACTAGCAAAGTCTTTGGTGACTTTACATGCCCTGGGAGACAGTAGTCAGTCCCAGGGTATGGAGTCTATGTTGGGGAGTCCCTAGGACACCCCTGGGTCACGGCACAGAGGGTGCTGTGTGACCCACATCACAAAAATACATGAGGCCCTATGGAGTAAAAGACCCCATAGCCCATTCAACACAAGGTTTGTCCAAGATAACACACTTCAACATGTCCAAGAGTGAGGGTAAAAGAGTCTCACTCTTGGCAGGAGAAAAAAATTAAACCCCAGAAATCCAGCAAAGCTGCTGGGGGACTCACTAGGTAGGGAAATTCAGCCTAAACAGAGAATTCTCCCTAACATCCCCTGACCAGCCAGTCGTCCAGGTATGGATAAACATGGTGTCCCATCCTGCAGAGGTAACCCGCCACCGGAGTCAGACATTTCGGGAACGTCCTCGGAGCTGACTTTAGGCCAGAGGGGAGAACCCGAAACTGGTAATGCACGTCGCCGACCATAAACCACAGAACCTTGCAATGTTTGTGGTGCATCGGGATGTGGAAATAAGCGTCTTCAGAATCCAATGACGCCAGAAACTCCACCGGCGGAACAGTCCGTATGACTTTCTGCAACGTTAGCATCCTGAACTTTTGCCGTTTCGCATTCTTGTTTAGCGGCCTTAGGCCCAGAATGGGGCGTCACTTCCTGTTCGGATTTTTGATGAAAAAAAAAAAAAAACAGGACTAGGGTCATTTTCCTCTTTCCAACGCTGGGCCCTTTCCTATAGCCCCCTTCTGTAGGAGAAGAAGCACCTCCTGCCCCAAGACCTGTAGATGCAGCTGCAATGTTTTCACCAGCGGAATAGGGAGTTGCCGACGCCTGAACTTCAACGAGTATTGGAATGCATCCAGCACCCATTGGTCCGCCATGTTCAAACACCGCTCGTCGAAATGTTGCGCCACCCTCGCTCCAAGTTGACTGTCCATGTGGCAGTCATTGTTGAGGCTTGGACGGACTGCTTCGATGAGCGGAGGAGGAACCCTCTTTCGCTGACCCGGATAGTCCTTGTTCCGTTGAGCAGACTGGAAAAACTGTCAGAAACTCTGGGAGGAATAGGAAGAGCGACCATACCACGTGTAACCAGGTCATGCAAACCTAGCTTTCTCTGAGGCTCCCGTAAATGAGCGAAAGGGGCAAAAAGACCGCCTCCCCTGCAGAGTCTTCAGGGACCTTGCAGTATCAGGGTCCTCTTCCATGTTCTTCAGTGCCTCGTCAACCATATTCCCAAACAGCTGTTCCCCCTTCGTACGGCATGTCTGCAACGCTTACCTTAGGTCTCCGGGGGAGCGACATGCATTTCCAGCTGAGGACCTGTTGTCTGGGCACTGATTCTGTGGAAACAACAATTATAACAAAACCACTATTGTAATCCCCATCCACAAACAAACTGTGATACAGTGTACCTTGAAATAACCCACCATTCTCGCCTGTGCTTGTGTTTTGTGGAGCTCTCCATCCTGTATTCTACAGGTGTGCATTGGGTGGGTGACATATGATCTGAGGGGGCTGTGGTGCTGAAAAATTCTTAACTGAAAAATGTCCAAAACTTCTTCTAACGGTATCTTGAGCAAGTCTTATGGTGAAAATAAGAATTATATACAGTTCATCAGATACTAAATGATCCCTACGTTTGAGAGCTCTCTTGCTAGAATTTAGTTTTTGCAGGTTCGTGGTTCCCCAACAAGGGCTGATGCTGTGGTATGGCTGCAGCTATACTTGTTTTGAGGAAACATTAATTTACGTCAGTTCGTCAAAACAACTGAATAATAGCTGCCTGCAGAAACAAGTGCGCTAAGAAATAAGTGAAGAAAAGCCTTGCTGAGACTTCAGGTAAGCACATATGTAACTACTTTCTTTCCTTTTTACAAGTTAATTCATTCAATACCTTTGTTTTGCAGGTCTTCGGAAAAACTGTTGAAGAACATACATTTGGACGATGCAGAGACTGCTGAGGAAAACTTTAGGAAGAATACACTGCGAACACAGACGAAAGCTGCTGAGAGAAAAAATGCTGCGACGCAGCTACTGACAGAAGATGCAGAGACTACGAATATAACAGCGAACTTAGGAAAATACTTCGGTGCGGTATGGCTTTACAATTCTACTGCTATTCTGTTGATTTTGCTGTGGCAAATAATATCTTCGACTTTTTTCTTCTATTGACATGTTCTGTCAGATCGCTGGAAGCGTTACATGCGGTCAGTGGAGAAGACGCGAAGTGAGAGCTTCGGCGGAGACGGGGCTTACGTAGCTCCCTCTGCAACAGGTGTAGAATCCACTGCGAGTTATCTATGGACTTAGCAGTGGCCATGTTAGGGGTAGGGAAGGCAATGTGAGTGTAATGAGCCTATGGGTACAATGCTAGGAGTGAGGTAAATGTCTCTTGGCCAAGCATGAAGCCACTGTTGACTCACTGATGGGTATGAAGTTCTTTGCCTCCCTAGTTTTACTGAATGGAATCTGTATTCCTGTGCTGAGATCATGACCATGTCCCCCACCTTGTGCATGACTTCAGGCTGGAAATCAGTACAGCGCAGCCAGGCCTGCGACCAGAGAACAACACCATTATTAATCTGCTTGATCCCAGATTCTGCCAGGCCCGCGGCAATATTAATACTATGATTGGAGGCCGCCTCACCCTCATGCACAAACAGCAACGCCTCATTCCACTGTTGCTCAGGCAGGTGGTCCAACAGCAGAGCCAATCTGTGCCAAATCTCAGTCGTATCTCGCCATGATCGACTGAGTTCGCCGCCTTGACCGTATCAGCACCCACCAAAGCACCTTCTTTCCAAAAGCATCCAGCTTACGGCCTTCATTGTATGCGGAGTCGCACACTTGTGATGGCTACGCGCCTTCTGACTAGATGCCGCCACCGACACCACCTACTCCGGAGTGGGCTGCGACGTCAGGCACTTTGGCGTTGACTCTGGTGCCTTCAACAACTTTTCTAAGCGGCCCTTGACTGCAGGTTCCGTGAACGGATGGCACATAGTGCAAAGTCCTTCCTGCCACACATGGTCCAAATGGGGATAGAGAAGACTGCCTTTCACCTCCTCCCCATATGATAAAACAAAAAAAAAAATATACAGTCTTTCTTCTCTTTCGGAGTGAGGCCAAACTTATGGAAAGCCTTTGTCATCTTGACATGAAAGGCTC
Organism: Ambystoma mexicanum; assembly: GCF_040938575.1. NCBI lineage: Eukaryota > Metazoa > Chordata > Amphibia > Caudata > Ambystomatidae > Ambystoma > Ambystoma mexicanum. Next base: position 275,707,663 of record NC_090927.1, on the reverse strand, counting down.
CAACATCATCCTGCAAGGATGGCTATGCCGGGCTACTCTGCATCGATCTCTGGATCAGTATCCCAGGTATCCACCCGCCTGGGCGACGACTAGATCATCGAGAGAGTGTCTTGTGGAACTGTTAGGCAAGATTGTGTGCAGTACCCTTTGGGAGACCACAGCAACCTTGTCCTCCTGGAAATAGGAACCCCACTTTTGGTATAAGTATGTACTACACAGGTTGGTAGCGTGGCTGAGCAGCAAGGCTGATTTCAGGAGGGGTCAATGTGAGCAGTAGGGATTTTACAGAGATTCGCAGTGACTAGTATTCAAATAAACTCTTACAAATTATTAATTTAACAGTCAGTTGAATAAGCCTTCAGAAGGGAGCACTTCAAAATACACACTTAGTTTCTCTAAATCAGCAAGTACCCACTTGGGATGGCACACAGATGTTTCCTACACCATGAGGTGGCAAATACCTAGGACTCTGTGGACATTAATATATCACTGGTACATTTAGAACAATACGGAGATTGGTGTCAAAGAAAAGGGCTTGAGAATAAAAAAAAGGTTAAACAAGTATTCTGAAGCAGGTAAGTGCATTTGAACCCCCCCCCAATGCAAAGTAAATTAACCCTTTCCTGCAGGAAAGGTAAATCACAAAATCAGAGGTAAGAAAAGTCTTTCAGGGAGCCAGGCGAGCCAATGTTAATTGAGAAAAAGTCTAGGTGAGCTGAAGCACTTCTTGCAGGTAAGTACAAGTCTTGCAATGTTTTAGAAGTCTTTGTAGAAAAAGAGAATTACTGTAGGGCCACAAGCTGGGTGGTTTGTGAAGGGAAAAGCTGCAAATAAACTCTGAAAAAGCAACCAAGACAAGTCTCAACTGAGAACAAGCAAGGTTACACAACAAGAGGCAAGTCCCCTTAGTTTTACAGTACCTTTGGTTAGAAGAAATGGTTCCAGCTGGCTTCTGTTCCTGTGTAGGTCAGCAGAGCCTGTTGTTCCTGGGCCTCAGTTGTGCGGACAAGACGGAGGACATATGGGAACTCATGCACTACGAATGGAAGGTTGGCTGCAGCAATAGGCAAACTACAATTCAGCTGCACTTCACCGTTTCGGCCACGGTTTCAGCTCCTCACGTCTATAGCAAATAGCACCACTGCGGTGTCTCGGATACCACTCTGGACTTTCCTAGCATCTAGGGTCCAGCACTCTGTTGAGGTGGCTCAGGCTTGGTCAGTCCTGCTTCCTGGGAGTTCGGAGGATCTTCCTGGAGCTCGGGTCCGACTTAAAGACAGACACTCACTAGAGTATTGTGTGCCTCTCCCTGGCACTTCGGTTCCTGCAGCAGCAATGGAAGTACAGCCAGCTCCGAGAAGCATTCCAGATGAGCTCGTCTTTGGGTTGATTGGTCCCACCAACCCAAGGGCAGAAGTCGTCCTTTGCAGGTCTTCTCTAGTCGAGGTGAATTCTGAGCTTCACCACTGCAGCAGGGCATCAGTGGACAAACCAACGGTCCAGGAGTTGCAGCAAGCGTCTCTTCCAAGTTCTTCTTCGGATTCCTTCATCCAGTGGTCAACTCTGCCTTCCAAGCAAAAAGCCTTGCCTTTTATGCAGGTTTCTCCCATTCATTCAAGCCTAGCTGTCAATAGCACAGCAGGGTGGCTGTACTCCAAGGACAGCCCTCCAGCCAATCACCCTTGGGTGCATTCCTGTAACCAAGGAGACTAAGCACAGGGAGTTCCGGACACCTCCCTCACTTCCTGCCCCTGCCAGACATGCTGGAGCCAGAGGCGGGCTTCATTTGTGAATCCAACCAAAGACAAAACGAACAAAGGGACCAAACCTGGTTTGGTGCGCAGAGTAAATCTCAAGAAAGACCTTTCCAACAAGAAATGGCGAATAAAGAAGACCGGGTCAATTTTGACAAAATGGGCACCCATGGGTCCTTTACTGCAGCTGCAATTGCAGCCTGCGGTAAAAACACAAAATGGTAGTAAAAAGTAAACCACTGCCACCCGCCATTAATTGTAGAAAGGGTAACAAAAATGTTACATGAGAACCAAGACAAAGGGGATGCTAAGAAACCCCTCCAGCACCATATTGTAAGTTAGTGTGTGCTGGGTCTAGAAAGTTACAAAATGTAAGTAATGGCAATTTCACTTCACTGCTCTTGGAAACAGTAGTTTCACCAAGAGAAGGTATTCAAACCTTTGGGAAATCGAAAAGAGACTTCCCTGTGCCACTGCACTGAAGGTGCTGTGTGAAACAATGTAAAGATGATGCCCATGGAGTTTGTCTGACTCCAAAAAAGAGAAAGGATTCCAAATCACAGAAAAGGTCATGAGTGAGAAAAAGGTCTCACTCTCTCCAGGTTAGAAATTAAAAGTCCTAAAGTCCAGCAAAAAGAGCTGGGGGTCTCTAAGGTAGAAGGGAGTTAACACATTTCTGAGAATTCTCCCTAACAGAAACACTGTCCGGCTCCACCGGTTCCCCTTCTTCCTGATCCTTTCGAGGAGAGCTGAACCCCCTAGGAGGCGGCACAGGAGGCTGAACCGGGGGAGATCGTCTTGGCTGAGTTCCACCATGGCGAGGGGCTTCAAAACCTCTTGACGAGGAATAGCTGGCAAGTCCTGCCCTGAGTCCCGAGCCAAGGGAACCATGGCTTGAGGAACCGGGAGTCGGGCATCCAACTATCCCAGAAGCGACTGCAGAGATGTAAGCACCTGTATTGAGAGCACGGAGTGCGGAGTAACCAGCGGATATTGGGGCGGGACCGCAACCAGGCCTCCTGACATGGATGGAACCGCAGCCCCAACACCTAAGGATCGAGAAACTGATGAAATTCCTCCTCCTCCGGACCAGAGTCAAAGTCATAGGTCGAGGGTTCTTGCTTGAGAATCTCCATCGGGAGCATCAGTGTAAATCCTGAGCCAGACTGCAATGGCACTTCACGAGAAGGCAAAAGACCAAAATAGGCCACCAGCTAAGCCAAGGACTTGAGTAGTTCAACTCCTGCCGGCGCTGCCGCCGACTGTGCAGTGGTCGACATAGTGGTCATCAGCACGGCCGCAGATGGAGCCATCGTTAGCAAGGTCGTCAACGGGGTCCCAGGAAGTAAAGCTGTCGTCAACTGAGGGTCCCTCGTCGAGGCCGTCAACGTCTGTGTAATCGATAACACCCCAGCCGTCGTTACAGATCTCATCGGCGAAGCGGGCCGCCTAGACACGGACCTGGAACAGTGTTTGAAAGACTCATGGCCCGAAGACGAGGGCTGTCTGTCCTTTGAAAACAACTTTTTTCTCGACGACGAGGATGAATGCGATCTTGACTTATCGTTGTCCAAATCCGAGGTCTTGTGCGACGGTTCCACCGATTCCTCTGGACAGGAACCCAAAATCTTCAGCTTATCAGCCCTTGGAGCCGGTTTGCCTTGAGGGGGGGGCCCCCGACCCCATATTCTTTGGCACTGGTCGCGCCATGGAAGACTCACCGCCATTTACCAACTCAGACGCCGGGCTGGCGCCTGTAAGCTGCTTCTTAGGTACTGGCTCTGCCGAATGCACCCTCTGGTGCAAAGGCGACCTCTTGGCCGAAGGAGTTGAGGACTTGCCCCTGGAGGCCGAGCCCACCTCCGAAGCCTGAAAGGCACCTTCGTTCACCCTAAGCCTCTTTTCCTCTTGCAAGTTTCCTCGCGCTCATCCATCCTCAATCAGCTGTTCTACCCGACCAGGCATGCAGTGCCTGCACCCCGTGCTCTCTGCGCGCACCATTCTTTTGGTATCAGCTGTTTTTGTCCACCTCGTGGAAATCATCTTTGGAGGCAAGCCTCATGGGCTCAACATCGCCACTGGCGCTTTCCATCACTGAATGAGGCTTGCAGTGGTCTTGTGTGGCTCTCATAATTGGGCATAATTTTTACTGTAGCACAGCCGTATTCTTTTATTGAAACACGTGCACTAAAACGTGTATTTTGGCCACTACAGTACTACCTATTGGGCCTTGTTTAAGAATTAGCGAGCCTGCCTACTTGCTGAGGATACCATCACCCCCTTCAAAGATGGCCAGCTGCAAATGAGTCTTTTTACATAGCCAGGCACGGTCCACCCACCATTTGCTTACTTTGCCTCATCAGCCAATCGTTGGGACTGGGAGGCTGGAGCCGGGCCACTAACTCAAAGGCCCACTTCTAAGGCTACTGTCTGCTACCAGGACGCTACATGATTCTACTACCGCACCCTGGCCATCCCTGGGGCTGCCAACTCACTCTGCTATGAAACTGGACTACCAAGAGTCTCTTACTTACCTTTCCATGGGTTAGTTCCCTCATTCTGCTTACCCGCTCATTTCCCTTCATTACCTTCACTCTCCCCTCTGCCTGCGCCAACTGTTCTCCCTGTATGCTCCCAAACACTCTCGTCTCAGCACTCTCCTAACTCATACCTCGTTTCCTTTACCTATGGTGCCTATGCATTTGCTTTTGGCATTTCAAATGTGGGTGCGTTTTTGTTAGGGAGAATTCTCTGTAAGGCTAATTTCCCAAGCAGCTTTGCTGGATTTTTTGGGGTTATTTTTTTCTCTCCTGATAAGAGTGAGATTCTTTTGCTCCCACTCTTAGACATGATTTGAGGTGTTCCTTTAACTTTCCATGTGTTTTATGGGCTATGGGGTCTTTTACTCCATAGGGTCTCATGTGTTTTTTTGAGGTGGGTTACACAGCACTCCCCGTGCCGTAACCCAGGGGTGTCGTAGCGACCCCCCAACATAGACTCCATACCCTGGGACTGACTACTGTCTCCCAGGGCATGTAAAGTCACCATTGGCTTTGCTAGTCCCAAATTATGAACAGAAACCAGTACAAACCATCATATTGTGGACGTACTGGTCGGGGCAATTCAATTGCCCCGGGGTCTGTTGTTCGAGGGGGCACGTCTCCGTCCCCCCTGATCGAGTTTTGGCTGGTGGCAGTGGATACTACTTTTTATATTCGACCGCAAATATATCTCTATGGGGTTTTCCCATTGTTCGAGGCTACCAACTTTAATTATTTAATTCTTATAGCCTCAAACATACCGCCGGTTTATTTATTTATTATTAATTCACCGGTTGGTATTTTCTGCCAGAACTCGGTTTTAAAATGGCGTTTGTGTTCGCCTCTGTAACTCCAAACCAAAGGTCGAGCCTTTATTCCACTTTTTGGCGGGCTTCTCCACAGAAGCCTCCAAAAGTGGTGCCACTCTGTCTGGGTAGCACAGGGCGTGTGGGAGGGGGTTTAGGCACCCTGGACTGAGTTACCTTGGTAACTCAAGTCGCACTCTGGTGCGATTGGCCCAAGTGGTGAGCCGGCCGGCTCACCACTTAGCATGTTTGATTGACAGCTAGGCTGAGTGAATGGGGGTGTGCTGCATAAAAGCAGGGCTTTTGTGACTGGAACTTCAGAAGTCGCCACAGGACCTGAAAATCCGACGAGAGAGAAGCTGAGCCAACCTCCTACGACGACACCACCGGTGGAGCCCTGCTGAACCGACTCACCACTTCCCAACGACAGAAGATCTCCCGGCTGGAGAGTCTTCTTCCCCTGACTGGTGGGCACAACCAGTTTACCTTCTTTTTCTCGCATCCCAGGACGTCTTGTGGTCGAATTGCCCGTGCCAAGCACCCCGGCAACCGGATAGCCACTTACCACTGGACCGCAAATAAAAGGACTGCTCCTTTTAATTGAGAACTCCGTGGCTGGTTTCTTCCCTGGCAGTGCAACGGACTCCTGCTTTCCTCCCCGACGAAATCCCCTCTTCCCCGGGACGAAGCACCGACTTGCACCCGCTGCCAGGAACAACTGCCCCCGCTGGAGTATTCTCACCACTTTAAGGTACCGTGTCCGCCAGGCCTCCCTTTCTAAAGATTGCTACAAGGTAATAATAATCCCTTAACCTTCTGGACTGGGCTGGCCGCCTTGACCATCTAACTGGTCCCTTTCTTTTTGGTCCAACTCTTTCTGAACTTATTGCAAGACTTTTGGGCACTTTGAACCGTGTGACCTTGGACACATTTCGACCGGAGGCTCTTAAAGTGGGTCCGGCCTTTTTAAACTTCGACTTTACGGTTTTAACCTGCCTTCTTCTCCTACTGTGTTCTTCTGAAAGTGTTGGGATCTGTTTCCATCTTTGCTCTGCCTTTCTCTCCCTTTTAAGCCATCTTCGTTAAGCGCTCACCGCTGTCTGAAAATAAGTGTTGTTTTACTTAAGACTTGTCTAACTAATCGTTGAAGGGAGTGTATCTTTTAGTGACCGTGTTTTTGAACTGCTTGATATTAGTGCCAGTGTGTTTTATTAGATGTGTTTTAAAATAAATAATTATATCTCTTTAACACCAAGCTTTGGTCAGTGTTTGCTTGTTCTACTGTGTTCTTTTGACCTATTGTGAATACTCTGTATACTGCCTAACTCTTCTTGAGGGGAGTCTGACTGCTCAGCCACAGCTACCAAGTGAATCTGTGTGGTATAGACTGCTACCAAGTGGTTTTACTGCAAAACACCTGTAGTCTTAAATCTTTTGCAGTGGTCCCAGAGGGAACTGCACAGGTTTCTGCCCAACAGTTTTGTAAAAGGCTAATAAGGGTGTGTTTTGAATAGTCAAAATTGAATGAGTCAAATTCTGGTGTTTTCTGTAAAGTCTAATTTGGGTGTATTTACTTTGGACCTCAATTGTAACCTGCTAGCCCAGTGACTTTTCCACACCACTGTACTTGCATATTTCTCCCACTGCCTCCTCTCTCTACCTGCCCATGGCACCATCTGTTTCTCCTATCTACTCCAACTGCTTCTCTATCAAATACTCTTCCCTTCTCACGAAGTCTGGTAAGAAGAAATTTAAAAAGGATATCTTGGCCTCCAACCCAGGTCTCCCCATCGCTGATACCTATTCCAGCGCCTCTGCCAGACAAACTCTCACTGACATCCTCTGTCATTCCTTCGCCAGATCTCTGGACTCTCACATGATCTCTGTGCTCGGTCCTTTCACTCCTCCAGAATCATCATTAATGTCTACCTAAATGGCACTGTCATGGTGCAAGGCCCTCAGGCTAATCGCCTCCTCTTTGATAGGCGGTTCCCTCGCCTTTTCGACTTCCTCTCATCTCCAGCTGTTCCTTACTCTCCACCCTTGGCTACCTTGCCCTCTTCTCCTTCCTCTGCCCCATCTCAAGCCCCTCCACAGGGCGTACCTCTAATTTGGACCCTCCCCGGAAGGTCTTTAAGGCTGGCAACCTTCTTCATCTTGCCACTCAACTCTCACTCAGCTGTCAAACACTCCGACATCTGTCACCTACTAGAAGAACTTGAAGTCCTCGGTTTTACTGAGACATGGTTCCCGGCCAGCTCTGTCGCAAGCTTTGACACTCTCCACCCTGACGGCTACAAAATCCTCTCCGCCTCCAGATCCACCCGGCCCGGAGGGGGTGTAGCCATGATCTTGCCCGAGTGGATTCCTGCCTCTACCATCTCCACTCAGACGTACTCCTCTTTCGAATGCCTTGTCTGCAGGCTCTGCCTCTCTCTTACTGTTGCTACTCTCTACCGGCCCCCTTGTCAAAACACCTCTTTTCTCTCAGAGAGGGCTGACCTCTTCTCCTCCCTCCTGGCCTCAACCACTAAACGCCTCCTCCTTGGTGACCTCAACATCCATCTCGATTCTCCCTTCTTCTCATCAGTGCTCTTTCGCGAAATCTGCAATTCACTCTCCCTCTCGATCCTCCCCTCTGGCCCGACTCGCTCTGCTGGTCACACACTTGATGTCTTCTCCTCTGGCCTCCCCCCTCTACTCCTCTCACCACTTCTCTCTCGTGGAGGGATGACTGCCTTGTCTCCTCTCATCTTTGCATCTCCCCCTCATGCCAAGCCTACCCCAAGATTGCCACCCACCGTTTCGCACATGCGGCCTATGAAGCGTGTGGCAGTCGAGGCTTTCGCGGTCAAGTTCTCCCCACCCCCCCCTCCTCCACACCGGGCTGACTCACACCCCGACACAGCCATGTCTCTGCTGCTCTACTCGATGTTGGACACTCTTGATGCTCTTGCCCCAGGCATGAGGATCTGCTTGAAGTTCAAAGCCAAATGCAATTCCTGGTATGACTCTGACCTGGCTACACTTAAACTTAAGAGTTGGGCAGCCGAGAGGCAATGGAGGGCTTCTTGCTCATCCTCTAACAAAATGGCCTGCGGCCTGCTCCAACGGCAATACCGACTCTGTCCACACCAAGAAGAGAGTCCACCTTAAAGCCTGTGTCTCTGCGGCATCTAACAACTCAGCCGAACTCTTTAAAATCTGTAAGGAGCTGGCCAACCCTGCTGCAGTCTCCACCCCTACTCTCGCCTCATCTTGCCCACCCTCTCCTCGGCTCCTCTTCCTCTCCCCTTTCCTTCTCCGCTTGATGACCCTCCCTTAGCTACACCCCTCCCTCTTTCGCCTCTTTTCCCCCCTGATGAGGTCACTAGACAAATCCGATCTATGAGAGCCTCATCAAAACAGGCCCACCCCTGTTCCTCGAAAACCATTAAGGACCACATAGATACCCTTGCTCAGGCCCTTGCCCGCTTCTGAAACTTCTCCTTTGCCTCTGGTTCCTTCCCCCTCCCCTCTGAAGCACTCCCTAGTGCATCCTCTCCTCAAGAAACACAAAGCTGATCATTCTTGTCTGGCTAACTATCACCCAATTTCCATTACTCCCTTCTTGGTTAAGCTCCTGGAAAAGTTGGCCATCTCTCAGCTCAACCTTCATTCCGACTCCGTTGGCTCTTTCAATGACCACCAATCTGGCTTCAGAGCTCCTAGAGGCACAGAAACTGCTCTCCTGAACATCCGTGAATACCTACTCTCCAACCTTGACTTTAACATTCCCTCTGTCCTCATCCTACTTGATCTCTCCTCTGCTTCCGATACGGTCAACCATACCACCCTGCTCAATCGTCTGTGACAAACTGGGTATCACCGATCAGGCTCTGGCCTGGCTGACCTCTTTCCTCTCTGAACGTCCCTCTCAGTTACAACTCGGGTCCTTCCTATCTTCTATCTCCCGCTCTACCTGTGGTGTTCCCCAGGGGTCTAACCTCTCGCCTTTGTTTTTAACCAATACCTGGCAACTCTCGCCAACTGCATTTCCATTTTCTGCTCAAATTTCCAGTGCTATGCTGATGACGCCCAACTCATTTTCAGGCTTCCTTCAACCACCTCCTCTCCTTCCCTCATCTCCAGATTGCCTAATCGCCATTCAAAATTGGTGTTCCACCAACAGTCTTTGTCCAACTGCCAACAAGACTGAGATCCTCCTCATTGGTACACCTTCACCATCCTTTCCCCTCTCTCTGGCCGGCCTCCCTTGGCCCTCCTCCTACCCTTACCTGTGAGGCTAAGAACCTCGGGTCATCTTTGACTCCACACTTTCCTTCTCCGCCCACATCTCAGATGTCTCTAAAAAGTCAAACTTCCTACTGCACCTCCGCCAAGGTACTCTGCCTTTCCTCTCCTTCCCCCAGAAGCTCATTGTCTCCCAAGCTCTGGTTCTCTCCAGGTTGGACTATTGTAACAGCCTCTTTCCAAATCTACCTGCCTCTACTCTCCGCCCTCTACAACTAATCCAGAATAGGACTGCGAGACTTGTCCTTGGCCTCAAGCTCTGGGATCATATCTCTACAGCTCTGAAATCCCTTCATTGGCTCCCAGTGGATGCAAGGATTAAATTCAAAACCCTCTGCATTGTCCATATGGCTTTCTGGGGCCTGGGTCCAAAATACCTTCAACTATCCCTCCGCAAATACCTCCCCTCTCAAGCTCTTTGCTCCTCTACTTCTAACTCCCTCAGGGTCAGTCGTTTTTCAAAACAAGGAGCTGGGGGTAGATTTCTTTCTTCGGCTGGAGCCTCCCTTTGGAACAGCCTCCCTGCCACTCTGAAACTTGAGGAAAACCATCTCCAGTTCCGGAAGCACCTCAAGACCCTCCTCTTTACTTCTGCCTTCACCCCCCTCTCCCCTGCTGATCTGTTTTCTGTTGGCATCATGTACCTGGCCACCCTCTGTCCCCTGGGCCCAGGTACCTGCTCACCATGCCACCCTCCTGCACTGCCTCCGGGCTACCCCTTCCACTGGGGACTGTATCTGTACCCATACAGTCCCCCACGGCCCCCTTTCTCTTTCTTTCAGCACTTATCTGACATACCCAGTCTTCTGCCTTAAACACAGCACTTGCTGGCTGCCCTACCACTGTTTATTGCCTTTATCATCTATTTATTTTTATTTATTTGTTCTCCTCTGCTTCGCACATTCCACTTCTCCCCCCTCCCATGCACTTTTCCCCTTCCCCTTTTCCCTTTCCCATGCACTTGTGCGTTCTCAATGTCACTGGACCTAGTAAGATCATTGTTTTGGCTCCCCTGTTCCCCTCCCTTGTCGAACTCTGAAACACTTGTGTACGAGCGAGATATAAATAAATGATCATATCATAAATATTTTGTATGTTCTTTCAGTTCACCACATATAAAGTCTTGAGCAGCCATGCTTTCAAATTGCATGGCCGCGTCATCAATCCCCCCCATGGATGGAGTCTGACCCGATGACGAGCTAGAATCTGGCCCCCCCCACTACAGGTGGGTGTTCTGACAAAGCCAGTATAGTAATTTCCCCAGTAGCAAAAATTGGTGGCGTATTTAAAAAGGATGTTTGCAAATTCTGTCGCCATTAGCACTCGTTCAAATGCTTCTTTTCCCAATATTTGTTTATTTACTTCCTGCAGTAAGGAGGCGAAGTCATCTGTCTCTAATAATAGAGGCAAGCTTGCCAAGTCCATTTGTTTTGAAGTCCCGAGTTGAAACTCCTTCATCTATGGCTTCCGCCCCTCCGCCATTCTGGGCAATGAAACAACTCCACGAAAGTTTGGCGGGGACGGCGGGCAGGGGGCACTCCAAAGCACGAGTCATGCTATCTCTTCTATTAGAGTATACTAGAGGGGCTGCTAGTGTATCTTTTTTCGTGGCATTTCCCTTTTCTCTTTTACGCATTTTTGCAACTCTTAGAAAATACTGAAAACGGGCTATTTATTTTCCTGTCTCACCACGAAAATTCGGCAGTGGATATAATACTTCTTTTCAAAAGGAGGGATATCACAAAAGTCACACAAATACTTTCCGGAGCTCCCTATTATCACTTAGTTCAATTGAGTATCCTGATGATGAAGCTCCTGTTCACCAACTTTTAATACATGTAGTGATTATTTCTCCTCACAAGATTCCAGCATGTACCTCCAGTAAGTCACTAAAGACAACAAAAACTCTCCAGATCAGGGAACAGCCAATAACACTCAGAGGCACTCGGGATGCATGAGGCTCGTACCTTTGCAGGTTCCGGTTTGCGAGGGGCGTGACCAAGATGTCACTACAAAATAAAGTGTTTTATCATTATGATAATGTCAAGTAAATAGTCCAAAATAAGTCCCAATGATCAGATAAGTCCAGCAATAGATATACGACTAGGTCTCAAGTACCCCCAGGTCAATTTCCACCGAGGAAGAAACCTGTTGGGGGTTACTAGTGCCCCCCAGCGCTGTCCGCAAGCCCCGACTCCCCCAAGGACTCAGCCGCACACGTCCTTGTGGTTCGGGCTTTCCGGTCGCTCTGCGTGGCCGGGAAACGCCCCGTTTATTTATACTGAACGCGGCAGCGTGCAACGTGACGCCGACGCGTGCACGCCCCATCATCGGGCAGCGCCACACTCCTCCTTTTTCGGGAGGACAAACAAACATTAAACAACTATACTCTGCAAACCAAAACACTAAGTCTATAACACTTCACATGTCCCGTTCTGAAAACCCCTTTATTAGCATCCACCCGAGTCCCCTTAATTAACCGTTCCCATTGTCAGGATGATCAGATACCTGTCCCAAAACGTAATCGCTGAGGTGAGCAGGTTTCCTTCGCCCAGTCCTCTGGGGGTACCTCCTACTCACCTCCGACACGGGTGATCGGTCCACGGGCATTTCCCGGACCGGGGACTCTGGCATATATGGTGATTCTCCTTCGTCGTCAGGGACGACCTCCAGGTCCGGATCAGGTGGTGGATCAGTCCTGGGAGCCCGCAGCTTCTTAAAGAAACTCACGTTGCGAGTTACCTCAGACCGGCCATCCGATGCAGTCACCATGGATCCCTTGACCACAACAACGTCCAACGGCTCCGGCTCGTACGGTAGGGAGAGCTTCCCATGGGGATGTCTATTTCGAATGAGGACCTCATCGCCCGGCTCAAGCTGCTGTGGGCGAAGTCCCCTCCGAAGGTTCTCTTGTTCAATCCTTATTTGCCGGTCAGCCTCGACCTGTTGATTGTCAATCACCCCCGGTTCTTTCTCTCCCACCTCCGGCAGTAGCCCCTGAGGGCACCGCTTGAACAACGCCTCAGCTGGGGCCACTCCTGTGGATGCATGCGGTGTGTTACGATACACCATCAAGAACTGATAGAGGGCTCTTTGGAGGGACTGTCCTTGGCCCTGGGCGATCCGAAATGTTTAATTCAAGGTTCTTATCATCCGTTCTGCCTCACCATTTGCTCTCGGCCAGAGAGGCGAGATCTTCCTGTGCAACACCCCGTAGCTCTCCATCAGTTCGGCAAACCGTTCACTCTGGAACGGAGCCCCATTGTCCGAGCACACCGTATGTGGGAAACCATGAGCCGCAAACACCTTTTCCACGGCCACCACGACATGCTCAAACGCCACCGACTCTACGAACTCCACCTCGGGGTACCTCGAGTATTCGTCAACCAGCACGAGGAAGTGGGTGCCCATCGTGGTGGAGCCAAAGTCTGCATGAACGACCTCCCACGCCTCTATGACAGGTTCCCGCTGCAGGGGTGACGCCGCCTGACACCAGACGCAGGCTGCCACGAAATCGTCCACCTTGCGCTCCAATTCCGGGAACCACACTTTCAGCCTTAAGCGTGCTTTGGTCTTGGCCGCGCCCTGGTGACCACGGTGTGCAAGGGCGATCACCTCCCCCACCTTAGACTGGGGCACCACAATTCGATCTCCCCAGAGTAGGAGGCCGGATGTTGAGAACGACAGCTCCTCCAGGACCTTCCATAACTGCTCCAGTCCAGTTTTGGCCTCCCGGGTGCGCCCCGCTAGGGCCTCCAGCACCGACTTCAAGGTTCCCTGCTGCATGGATTGCCTCAGTATCCTGAAACACTCGTCCTCTGCTGCAGCTGTCTCGAGTTCCTTTAAGGGCATGGCATTCGAGGTGGCCGCCTCCACCACCACCAGGACATGCTCTTCAGCCTCCTCCGCACAGGTGTCATAGTCCTCCGCTTCAGGCGCACCCAGGTGTCTAGAGAGATAGTCTGCTGCATTGTTCGCCCCCGGCCGATACACCAGGGTGACTCCATATTCCAAAAGGGCGAGCATCCATCTCTCAATTCGTGTTGGCGGCCTGGAGGATGAACCCGCCAGAATGGAATCCACGGTTTATGATCCGTCATCACCGTCACCGGGCGTCCAAGAACTTAGAGCCGGAAGTGCCTGCAGCCCCAGAGTACGGCTAGTGCCTCGCGCTCAATCTGCGAGTATCGCTGCTCCACCTCCGAAAGCGCCTTGCTGGCGTATGCCACCAGGCGGCCACCACCATCATGGTCGATCTGTGTCAGCACGACGCCCAAACCAAACAGACTGGCGTCGACGATGATCCCCGATGGCAACGCAGGATCAAAGAAGGCCATGGTGTCCTCAGCTGCCAGGGCGCCCGTGATGTCGTCAAAGGCCGATTGTTCAAGCGGGCCCAGTTCCAGATGGTGTCTTTTCTTGTCAGCGCCCTGAGCGGTTCCGACCTGGAGGCAAGGTTCTGGATGAATCGTCCACAGTAGGTAACCATGCCCAGGAAACTCCTCACATCCGACACAAATTCTGGAGGCTGCGCCTTTCTGATACCCTGGACCTTCTTAGGATCAGGTGACAACCCCCCCTCCCTAAACACGAAGCCAAAGAATTCTATTGATGGTCGCAGAAATTCACACTTCTCCTTGTGGAGGGTGAGGCCTAGGGACTGCAGTCTCTCAAACGTCTTTGCCAGGCGTCTCAAATGGTCTACCTCCGTTCTGGCAACATCAAGATGTCATCGCTGATATCCAGGACGCCCTCCAGATCTGCTAGGGCGCCCCTGATAATGTTTTGAAACACCTCTGCCGCCGAGGCCACCCCGAAGCTCAGTCTTTTGTAACGGTACAGACCTCGGTGGGTGGTAAAGGTAGTAATGTACCTCTACTCAGGGTGTAGGACGACCTGGTGATAGCCTGCTCGGAGGTCCAACTTTGAAAAGAAGCGAGCACCTTGTACCTCGGCAATGATGTAATCTATCGTCGGGGTGAGGTGTCTTTCTCTTGATTGCTTTGTTCGGCAACCTCATGTCCACACAGATCCGGATGGCATCAGGTTGTTTGGGTTTTCGTGCCACCACGATTGGTGATACCCAGGGAGTTGGACCCTCTGCCTTCTCTATGATGTCGAGATTGACCAAGTTGTCCAGCTCCTTGTCGACATGTTCACGGAGGTGAAACGGTACCCTGCGATGTTTCAGGGCGATGGGCTGCACGGATTCGTCAATGTGCAGCCTCACCGGATCGCCAGCCAGCTGTACAATCCCTTTGAATAGTGCGGCATATTTCTCCAGCAAGTCATTGATGTCCTCTAGATAGACGGAGTACGCAAGGCTGACAATGCCAAGGGCCTCCGCCGCTGCACAACTCAGCAAGGTTTTGTTGCTCACTGGTGTCACATAGAACCGTGCAGTGATTTGGGATCCATCGTGCTCCACCTTCGCCACGAAGATGCCGTCTAATGGGATGGAGTCAACGCCGCCAAACACGAAGATGCGGGCCTTGGGTGCCACCAATTTGGGAGGCCGGTCCATGGCATCAGTGTCCACGAGCCATCACGTTGACAGACAACCCCCGTGTCTACCAGGACCGGAACTGGAGAGTGGTTTACCTCTACCACACATCGTAGCTGTCTCCGGTTCTTTCCTTTCAGGACCTCCACACTTGAGACAAAAAAGATGTTCTCTTCCTCATCTTCGTCAGCCTCCTCTGCCTGAACATCCTCTTCGCCCTGGTCTACTTGAGCGACGTTGGGCGGTCGACCCTGGCGATTGAAGATGGGCCGGGTGGGGCCTCGCGGCACCAGCACAGGCATTTCCGCCTTGCACACTCTCGAGAAATGGTCTGGTAGCCCACACCGTCCACAAGTCTTTCCGGCCGCAGGGCATTCCGTTGGGTGGGGCAGGTCGTAGCCACACTTCTGGCAAGACTCACCCGCCCTCCCAGCTCTGTCTCGGGGGCCACCGCCATGTCTTCTGGTGCCCCTGCCACTGCGTCACATCGCACACACCTCCTCGGTTTTGATGGAGCGCGACCCAGCCTCCATTCTCGCTGCCCTCGCCTCGGACACCTCATGGCACCTACCCAGTTCATGGATGCGTGGGAGTGTGATTCCAGGCTCCCTTAGCACTTGTCGCCTGATCTTTCCTGAAGAACACGCCTGTATGAGCATGGTACTCATATCTTCAGCATCACCTCACGCACAGGCCAACGACAGGTGCCTCAGGCGTCCATAAAAAGTGTCCAGAGTCTCGTACTCCTTCTGTTTGGCAGATAGCATCACAAAGCGCTCATAGTCCGCGTTGGCTAGAGGTAGAAAATGCGCTTGAAGGGCGCCCTTCTCCTGACCATAGGTCCCATCCCCCGGTGGAAGAGACTCAAACATTTCCTGAACTGAGGGCCCTACTGAGTATAACATGGTCGCCAGTCTAGAGTCATCATCAGTGACTTGAGCGGCTCGAAAGTACATGTCCAGGCGGTCGACCCACCTCTTCCATCTGGGCCTCTAGCTGGAAGGTGGGCCCGACACATCAAACTCCGGAATGGGCTGCAGGGCCGCCTGTGCACGAGGTTGGGCCATGGCTGGAGGGATTTGCTGGAGAACGTGTACCACCGCTGGCTGCACAGGAGGTAGCTGACCTACTGGCTGCACAGGAGGTAGCGGACCTGGAGGACCTGCCTGCCCACCCAGAGGCTGCTGCACCTGCAGTCCTGCTGCTTCACCGTCTTGATCCTCAGTGTCACTCATGAGCTCGAGCGCACAGGCACCCCCAGTGTGGGAGATGGGGGCCGCAACTCTGACTCAAAACACCACCAGGGAGGACGAACAGTCACTGCCACACACCTCTGTGATGATGAAGAGGATGGAGATGGTTCCAGCCTGATGAAACACATTAAAGTCACTGCAACACACCTCCGTGATGATGAGGTGAGGTGATCCAGCCCTCGACTGTTCCAAAAATTGAGGCAAGAAGAACAATGGGCTATGCAGGCCCAGCCATGTCAGCCCTCCTCCTTGCTTGCACTCGACGTAGGAGACCCAAGAAAATGAAGAAATCACCAACTGGGCATGTGTGTGTGTGTATGTATAGCTGCCTGCTATCATAAGTTCCAAAAATTAGGTCTGGATTCCCTTCAGAGGCCAAACCGGAGTCTCGTGAAGTTCCACAGCCTGGAAGACAAAATGGCCGCCAGCGGCGTGGGTGACGCACTACCCGCGGCCTGAAACGAAGTCGTGATCCGACCTCGTTTCGGTGAACAAAATTGTATCAAAAATGATCACCGCCGGGCCCAGGCATCGTCTCCCCCACTCGTCGCCACTGTTGGGGGTTACTGGCACCCCCCCAGTGCTGTCTGCAAGCCCTGACTCCCCCAAGGACTCAACCGCACACGTCCTTGTGGTTCGGGCTGCCTGGTCGCTCTGGGTGGCCGGGAAACGCCCCGTTTATTTATACTGCACGCGGCGGCGTGCAACGTCACGCCGCTGCGTGTGCGCCCCCTCATCGAGAAGCGCCACAAAACCCAACGGTACAGGCGCCAACACCCCCAACAGCACTCTGAGGCACTAGAGATGTGCGCGGCCCGTGCCTTAAATGCACACGCCAGGTCAATTTCCACCAAGGATGAATCACAACAGGACAGACACCAACACAGCCAACAGCACTCTGAGGCACTCGGGATGCGCGCATATTTAAACTTGGCCTTTTCTAGTGACAAAATCGTCTGACTTAGCATTGAAAAACGTAGTCACATTTGAACCTGTTGTACTCTACTGCCAAGTAGAAACCAATGTTATCATGAATTTAAAACAGTAAAGCAAACGCGTCTCCCTCTCTACTCTTGTGTATGCGTTGCTTGCCTTTTTGTGTGTGTGTGTGTGTGTTGTTTTTTTTCACTAGTCTCTTGTGTTTGAACGGTTCCTCTACATGAAAGTGAAAGCATTGTTCTAGAGGTGTTGCTAGGTCTTGAAACGCTAATGTCGGGACTGTCTGTGCAAGCTAGCCTTTTGGTTGTAGCTCCTGAGCTTCTATCTAGTGCTACGACCAAAAGACCCAGGGCTATAGCCCCCCCACCCCCTCTCACCGCACCGCCCTAGCGACACCTCTGCATTGTTCCATGTTTTAGCTTTCACTTTGGCACGTTATATTGGATTTTGGGAATGCAGGGAAGTGCTTTCCGTTTCCCTGTCAGCATTTGAGTCCAAAAGATTGGAAGGTAGACTGTATTTCGAGCATTCTGATTGGCAGAGAGGTACTCAATAATTCCCTACCTGTGCTATTTGCATAACCCTCTAAAAAATCAATAAAACACAACTGGGAAAATACTGCAAAGCAGCAGGTGCATTAAATGTAGTGGAGTATTGTGTAGTGGAGTATTTGTTTTATTAACGTAAAGGTATGAGATCTACTTGATTATGTCATAATTATTTGTGCCTCAGCTTTGCTCCCATGGGGATATGTAACCAACCTACCCAAAAAGGTTCTTTGGCTTAGTATCAATGGGAGAATTGTATGTTTCCATTGCAGATTTGGGAAGCAGAGCCCCAAACAATGTCTGAGGTTGTTCCGTGCAAAAGTATTCACTACTTATGGAAGTGCGGGGGTATCCAGTGTGCATCAAGTTAGACAAAACAAAGGACCGAGAAACAAACTTGTAATTTCTCGCAGCACACATAGGTATGCATTTAGACTGGAGACTACAGTACAGTCGAGATTATAGTTCTTGGCTCCTGTATTATTGGGACGCAAGAAAATCACAAAGCAGAAAATTAAAATACAAGAAATACATTTGGTGACCTAAGAACAAAGACCCAGACATTGAAGTCTTGGCACGAACCTATAGTTAATTTTCTCATTGCGGTGTGTTGCCTTGACAACCTTTGTAGTATTTACTTCTATTGCCAGGTGAAAGGAATCCTTGAAAGATAGGTCACCTTAAAAAACTAAATTAGACGCTGGAAAAGACTGGCTCATTGGTCCTCAATTAAATGACTGTCCTTTCCCAATTGTCTTGAAAAGTAGTCTATCCTTGTTAACACAGGACGCATATCGCCTTATTGCATACCAAAAAATTGTATTTCAGTGATCCTGCAATGATTAAAGACGTACAGGTGGTGTCACGTGACTACAGAATGCCAGAGGCAAATATATTAGATTGAAAGTGTTTTATTTAAATGTTAAATACTTGGGTGGGTGAGGCTAGAATGGTTGTAAATTAGGAGGTCCCTATGGCTCTCTCAACCTTTCTATGGGGTCCCCCCCATGCCAGGCAAGGTGTCCCTAACCACCAGAATGTTCCAATGTATTCTACAGCACAATAACCCCTACTGTTTAAGTATTTTCTTATCTGAGCAGGAAGCCGTGGTCTTCTCTGTCTAATTTCCTAAGTGATCCTTTCTCTTGAGACAGCAGACTGATGTCATCAGGATTTCTTCCCGTCTCTCCCACTTTGTTTCTCCCTCTATATCGATTTGGCACCCCTCCCTTTGATATCTTCCTCTTCTCCTCCTCTGTCTCTAGTTCCACTCCTCCCCTCTCCCTATCTCTGCTCCTCTCTTCCCACTACTCTCCATCTCTTCTCCACTCTCCCTATCTGTACTCTCAATCTCGTATCAATGTCTCTGTGTCCTGATCTTATCACACCCTCTCTCCACGCATCTCTTCAAACTCCCTACTTCACTCTGCCATCACTACTCCACCTAACACCTCACACTCTCTACACCCTCCTACCATACACTCTGTCACTTCCATTCACTCTTTCTAATGTTCCCCTATCTTTCACACAGCCCCTCACTACACTACACACAATGGGTAGCACCCTCTCTCACACACCTTACCTGCACTCTCACAAAACGCCACCAGTCTTCAAAACAGTCCACTCCACTGTCCGCCCAATCTCTTGATCCACCTGATCTCACACGACCACCTTTCAATCGCATGTGTACTGGCTGGGCTTTTATAGCTTAGCCTACCCCCTTCCAACACTCGCCCAGCTCCCCTTGGCCCATCTCTGGCTAAAAGTATTTAAGAAGGGATTTAATCCTCCCCCTTACCCCCCCTTCCAATCCCCATTTGCAGGGTAACGCCTATGTGTTCAAGCTTCTCGATGTCCTTGTGCCTTTCTCCATGCGCTGATGAGTCATTTCCAATTGGGTTTGGGAAGTATTGATGTGGTGTTTTCTATTGCCCCACATTTCCCCTTGACACCATCTGGGGTTGTTAGGTTGGGTGTTGGCTGTCTCATTTCTGTTTGGCAGGAAACATCCCACTCCATTCCATTCCTGTTCTCGATTTCTATTCCCCTGGTTCCAGTCCGGGTTTCCTTGGTTGCACCAAGGTGCATTTGGGAGCTGCAGCTTTAAAAAGACAAAAGCGAACCTTGGCCAGAAGAGAAGCTGACCACCATTGTGGAAGGGGCAGTGGCAGTGGCAGTCATGCAAAGCACACTCTGGGGAGGGTGGATGCGGTGGTGATACTGGGGATCCCAACTCCCTCACCCCACTTCTGGGAGGAGTCACAGAGTCCCCTTGACAACAATGGACAAGCCAATAAATGTGCAAGGGGAGCTGAGCCAGAAGTCATGATTGAACTTTTGAGGCCAACCACAAGCTGAGCCATTGGGGGGGGCGGGGAAAGCATGTCAACTAGGCAGCCTAATAGTTTGTAAATAATAATGTCATAAAAAAACATTCTCTATCATCTGTTTAATATACTATAAAAAGCAAAACTGTATAGCAAGTCTCCCAAGACTTAATGACTCGCCTCACTACCATAAACCATTTCCACTGAAAAAGGCATTCAAGCCCACTTGTACGGGCTCTTCTTAGTTCCCCTTCCTCCATGCAAGAAAAGGACTATGGTCCCATGAGCT
This sequence comes from Ambystoma mexicanum, assembly GCF_040938575.1. NCBI lineage: Eukaryota > Metazoa > Chordata > Amphibia > Caudata > Ambystomatidae > Ambystoma > Ambystoma mexicanum. Next base: position 275,687,411 of record NC_090927.1, on the reverse strand, counting down.
GGTGGGCGAATGACTAGTCAGGAGGGGTCTTTTTGGCCACTTGTGGATACTCAACTTGCAATGCATTTAAGCGATTGCCACAGGACAAAAACTTTCTTGTGCAAATGCGGCAGAACCGCCCATGATTCTGGAAAAACAGCGAATAAGAATTACCAGTACAAGAGTCACTATGGTGAGTCATTTATTCTTCATTTCCAAAGGATTGGCTGTTTTAAATGACCATGCAATACAAGGTCTACTTTAAGGTTCGAACTAATGATTAATTTCCTGCCACGTTCGATTATCTAAGCAAACAAAATGATTTTTTTCACAGGGATGAATCTGCTTCAGCAACCTATTACTTCCAGGAGAAACCGCCTTCTAAATCCTCTGAACAGACACCAGAAACCTATGAAGAAGTGTGGATGTACTATAGGACATTAAAAGCAGGTGAACAGGAATTTCCTCTACGCTATCAACAGGTACTCATAGTGAAACAAAGGTGTTACACAGTGCATTCAGTTCCTCATGCATTATCCGGTTCTACTTGCCTTTTTGCACTGCTTCTTACTGTACAAAGGGTGCACCCATGCGCCTGACCTGTGCTGGTTTCATTCAGGCTTTTTTTTGCACCTCCACGTTGACAGTACCCATAAAACCGGTTTATCATCCTAACAGTACAAATATTAATTTGCTGACGTCTTGGGAGTTTGTCTTCTTAAAGGTTCATCAAGAATTTCAAGAACTCGCGTTAAATACAGACGTACAGCTATTGATTTAAAAATTACCTAGAGGGTGTCTGTCCTGAAACATCCTTAACTGAAGTGATGCACGCTGGACCACGCATCCTACCACTTACATTGCATTTAACAAGATTCTTCCCCTGGAAATTGGTGGCCGAGGGGGGTGAGGGTATGTGGATGTGTTGGCATTCTGTGGAAAAGAATACACGTAATTACAGAGGCATTCTAAGGCCAGTGGATGGGCTTGTGTGGGTTAGAGAGGCATTTGGGGTTGCTGGGATTGCTTTCCTATTAGGGATCCAGTTCAGAATTTGTCTTGGTGCTATTTTATCCCCGTTTCCAAAACCTTATTAATCAACCTCTGGAAGAAATGAACCGAGAGTGGAGACGGAAAGGCTTGCATGTGGCATGTGCAGTGTCATTGGCTTAATGCTACCTCGCCCGCTTAAAGTGATAGAGGCCTAATCCCATTTCTTTTGATGGTCCAACTCTATATCTGTCTTTTTATATTTACTCCGTTTTCTCTCCCATGCCCACCTACGCAGAACTAATATGCCTATACCTATGTTTGGAGATATTCTCTTGCTGCACACGTATGCCCCTGTGGTCAGATTACATTAGTTAGCAACTGTACAGCAGCAAAGTTTGTCATCAACCAGCAGTGCACGTTTACTGTAACCTCTAAGATTGGGGATGGAATAGATGGGCTGTGGATGCCCGGTTTAATGGAACAAAATTTTACCATGGCATTGAGAGGGTGCAGGCGTTCTGGTTTCTTTGATATCAAGTTTCTGGAGGGGGGTTACGGAAAAGAAGTAAAAGCCAAGGCAATAAGAAGTGGGCGACACTGAAGTAAGTGCAAGGAGGGTGTTTTTTTTATTTAGTTTTTTAAAACTTTCATTTTTCAACTTTCACAGATTCATCATCATGGTATTCTTTTACATTATACACATTATTATCAATTGCTGTTACATTTCTGAGGTAATATATATATATGTAGAAAAAAGGACTGGAAACCAATCCGGATTACATCGGCACTCCGGCTGTGACCGAAGCGAAAGGCTGGATGTCTTCAATAAATCCACACACAGACTTGTATTCCGTGCAGTCAAAGTGTCCTTTATTGTTTCAGATACATGGACAAAGGAGGCAGCAACGGTCTTAGGTGCAAGAAGGAACGACGCGTTTCACCCTACTCGGGCTTCGTCAGGTAAGTGACATAGAGAGAGGACTGTGGTATTATATAGACAAATGTATGAGTCCTTTTTCAATGTTTTGCACTAAGATAAGCTAACAAGTGGTAGGCAAAAATGCAGCCATGTTGAAACCTGCATAACAACACAGTTCAGTGCATTTAAAAGAGACACAGCATTTTCATAGACAGTGTAGCGGTTTGAAACATGTTTGTTTAATCAACCCAAATGTCCCAAGTGGCTAAGGGATAGACAGAAAGCCTGAGATTGCTGATATTGAATCACTGATATTAAATCATGTGGTTTCATCTTGGTATTTGCCAATGTCAATAAAATTAGGTAAGATAATCGTACACCGTTTTCTATTGTGCTGGGTATGTTGAATTCGGCCCAAGTGGGCTGACACATTGTCTCAACATGGATTGAAGTGTGCTCTCAAAAAATTGTTTTACAACATATATGTTGCAGATATCAAAATTGAGATATGCAGGTGTTTTATAGGTAATAAAGTGCTGCATGCTTTGTAAACATTGAAAAACGGTTGTTTGATAAAGTGCTGAGTGCTATCAATAAAGTGCATGGTATAAAGTGCATATTGCAAAATCGCAAGTTATTGGGAATTAAATCTAGAGGCGGTACTTAACCCTTGCGGGTGCCTCTAATATGTATTCTATCCCACTCAGATCTCTGTATATCATAAGTTTCAAATGTGTTGATATTAATGGGCAGTGTGTTACCCTCGCGGGCGCCCAGATGCTGTGACATGAGGCTGTGTATAACCCTTGCGGGTGCCTCACATATTGGTCGATTCCACTATGCATAACTATACATTAGAAGAGACATACAATCCATGATATATATTATGAATGTTCACAATGAAACATATAGGTGGTCTAATATGTACACATGGGCAGTGTGTTACCCTTGCGGGCGCCTATATGTTGTGACTGTACCAACCTATATATTTAGCAAGGTGGTAAAAAGTAATTAATGCAAATGCAAGAATAAATATTGCCTTCTAAAATTGTTGTACGGACATATTTTTAAAAAAAGTTTTGAAACATTTTTTTAAAAAAGAGTTAAGTTGCTTGATGTTATATGTTAAAATTACTCCTTATAATTCAAGTGCAAACGATTTAAGGTGCATAGTGCTAGATGTTACATTCATGTGTTGGTGTTTTATGCTAGAAAGTTTTTTTAGTGGATATGGGGCATGAGGCATAATATTTTTAACATTGAAATTATTGCCTTCTCCCATACTTCAAATCCATCGATTACATTTAAAACAATTCTGCGATTAGTGCACATTGTTTTGAGGGAACTTGCAATACATTTGACAACTAAATGATAAATGCACTTTACATATTGATAAAAACAGCACTAAATAGAACTAAAGATAAAACATCCTCTCCCTGAACTAAGTTGCTAATTTAAAATGATTGGTGATATAAAACAACACACAATCAAAGTGAAAAAACTGCTTGCATGAAAAACCGTGTAGGGATGCATAGGCGTCCAAATTGGACTCAATTTTCTAAAAACCTTATTTCATTGTACATATCCACCAAATAGACAAGATATACAAAAAATGGAAATATATATAGAATTTTCAGAAATGCAAAAACATTGGAAAAATTCGGAAGGGCTCAGGTCTATAAATGATTGAGATTTGAAGTCTTTAAATGTTTAGGATCCCAAAAATGCATATAGTTCTTCGTCACGATTGTGACCTCCTGGATACTTGGTATTAAAATCTACTATATATCTGGATTCCATTTGTCTGAGTGTTCGTAGTCTGTCCCCTCCTCTTGGGTGAATTGTGGCTGAGTCAATAATGAAATACTTGAAAGAACTGGTGTCATTTTGATGTACTTCTTTAAAATGTTTAGCAAGTGGGTAAGACATATCATGATTTTTGATTGCACGTAGATGTTGCAATATTCTTAGCCTAGCTTCTAGTTTGGTGCTACCTACATACCATAAATTGCAGGAACAAATAATCACATAGATGGCAAATTGTGTAAAACATCTCAGATCTTGTTTGATTTTAACTTCTTTCTTGGTCCGAGGATGTAGGAATATTTTCATGTTTATTCCATGACGACATGCTTTACATTTAGCACAAGTAAAAAAAAACGATATTTCGGTGGGTAGCCAGGTGTTAGTACTTTGTTTGGGCGATCGGAACATACTCGGTGATAGTTTACTTTGTATCGAAGGTGGTTTTCTGTAGGTCATAGTGGCATGTGTTGGCAAGTATGGAGTAATGTCCTGGTCTCTTTTCAAGAGATGCCAGTGTTTCTTTAAGATTTGTTTGATTTCTTTTTCTCCAGAATTGAAAGTGGTAATGAATCTGAGTGCGCAATCTTCATGTGATAGATCCTTTATTGAATTTTTGATTGTATTTCTTTTGGCTAGAATCATCTCTCGGGTTTTCTTGCAGGTTTGATCGTAGGCTTTGTTAACTGTTTTCTTATAGCCTCGATTTAAGAATCTAGCCGCAGTTTTTTTGGCATTTTTTTCCCCATGTTTCATTCTCACTACAGTTTCTTTTTACCCGTAAGAACTCTCCGTATGGAATACTGTTTTTGAGACTTTGTGGATGCGCACTGGTTGCATGTAATAGTGTATTAGTGCTTGTTTCTTTTCTGTGCAGTTCTGTACTTATGCTGTTTCCAACAATTTTCACTTTAATATCTAAATAGACTATTTCTGTTTTACTATGATGTTCTGTAAATTGTAGATTCTGCTGATTTTGATTCAGAGTATGAAAGAAAGTTATCCATTCAGTGTTCGTCCCGCTCCAAATAATAAAAAGATCATCAATGTATCTTTGCCACATGATTACTTTATCTGTATGTTCTTTATAGTTGTCATTATGAAAAAGGTCTTCTTCCCATGCACCCATGTATAGATTAGCAAAGGTAGGAGCCACTGCTGTACCCATTGCCGTGCCACAGATTTGTTTGTAATATTTGGAATCAAACATAAAGGTGTTGTGTGTTAAAATGAAAGAAAGCATATCCAAGAGCATAATCGAGTGTTCTCGATAACTTAACGATCTGGTTGACAGGAATCTTTTAACTGCTTGCAAACCTTTTGAATGAGTGATGCATGTGTAAAGGGAAACAACATCTAATGTGACCAAAAGATAGTTGGATTGCCAAGGAATATGTGCAATTTGGTTCAGAAATGCTGTGGTATCCTTTGTATATGAAGGTAACGTTTCCACAAAGGGAAACAAAAAGTTGTCAACAAATTTGGAGGTATTTTCAAATAAGGAGTCTATTGATGCCACAATGGGTCTTCCAGGTGGTCTAATCAGAGATTTGTGAATTTTCGGTATAAAGTGTATGATTGGTGTTTTGGGATGGTCTTTGGTTAGATATTGTTTCTCTTTAGTAGTGATGAGTTCCAAACCATGCCATTGGTCCAACATAATATCATATTGTACTTTGTACTCTGGATAGGGGTTACAGGGCAGTTTGCCATGATTACTGGTGTCATTTGACTGCCGAGCTGCTTCTGCTTGGTAGTCTTTGGTGTTAAGGACTACCACATTTCCACCTTTGTCCGAAGATCTAATGATGATCGATGTATCCGTTTGTAAATTTTCCATAGCTGTATGCTGCAATCTCGTCAAATTCTGAACTGTGCTTGGTCTGATCGTCACTTTTTTGAGGCCATCTATAACAAGATCTTCAAATAGATCTATTGTAGGACAAAATAGATTGGAGGGATTAAATTCGGACTTATTTTTCATACCACTGGGAGCTGCCATACCGGTATCTATTTCTGTTGGTAATTCGCTTTGCCACTCATCTTGTACTGCATGTTGAGAAGTCTGAGTAGTCATATTCTCTCCCAGGTTTGCAAGGTCTCTTAAGGCTGGTATATCACTGATGTTTAAATGTGAGGGAGTTATATTGGGTTCAGGCTTTGATACGTTGTTCAGATTGGCATGAAATTTAGTCAGTCTTAGTTTGCGGATAAAGCAATATAAATCAATTCTTGCTTGGGAGTAATCAAAGTTGGCTGTAGGGCAAAAAGTCAGACCCTTTCCTAGTACTTCCTGTTCGTGTTGTGTTATGGGTCTGTCCGATAAATTGATTACTTGCATTGTATCCTTTACTAAATATTCTTCTTGGTTTTGCCAGAGCGTGTCAGACGGCCTGTCGGTTGCTCCCCTTTTCTTCCTCTTTCCCCGGCGCCCCCTTGTTGGCCTCCTTTTGCTGATGTTGATTTTTGAAATTGCTTGTTTTTGTTTGTATTTCGCACTTGTGTTGTTTTTCCCACTTGATGTAAAAGTCTCATTTCCTCTAAAAAATTTAACCTAATGGGAGTGTCCTCACTGCTTGAGTTTGAGACATCTGTGGAAGTGCTGGCATCTTCTTCAATTTCTGATTCTACCAGACTCGTGTTTTCATCTCTGACCTCTGCTTTTTTTTAAAATAATTTTGCGAACGTTGTCATATTTTCTTGCAAATGTATAGATACGACCTGTGGCATAGTCTTCTTTGTCTCTTAAAAACTTCCTTTGTTTGCGCTCCTTTATTTCTTCTTCATATTTGCTAACATTGGTTTGCATTTGGGTCTTTATTTTGAGTGCTGCTTCAGCATCTGGACCATTGTATATGTCCTGCTCCAGTATTTCAATCTCCTTGAGCGTTTTGGTTCTATCACTTTTAGCATATTTAACTAATATGGTCAACATTTTAAAAGAGCATTCACTGGTGGATTCACCCCATTCATTTAGCATTGCCGGGTCTGGGTCTTCATATGTTGGTATAGTGAAAATTCTAAGGCCTCTGGGTATTCTCCGATTGTCCAAATAATTTTGTAAGGACTTGATTTCCCACCATTTATTTGTTTCCTTTTTATGCAGTTTTTCCAATTTAAACATCTTCTGTTGTATCGTTTTCATTTGTGGAGGCATTGCTTTCTCAGTCTGTTTGGGTAGTAATTGCAAGGTTTCATTAAATAAAATGGAAGCCTCTGCATCTCTGCTGCCTTCCTTGTCTGCCATTGTAGTGTGGTAGTGCGTTTGATTTAATAAACAAACAAACACACACACATTGCTGCTGTGGATGGAGTTAAACGCCTTTCTTCCTTATTACATTGAGATTGAACTAAAACGTAGATAGTTTTTTTATTTATTTAGTATCCCATGATGTAAAAGGAGTGTTGCCACGTGTGTTTTTAATCTCTGAAAATACGGCGTGTTAATGCCGATCTGTGTTTTTTTAAATGGAGAAAGTGCAAATAATCAATGTTTTAAACATTGATAACAGTGTCAGGAAAACAGCTGCCTCACCTGTGTTGTGCGGGTCCTCCGACTCGAGCAGCACAGAAGGCTGCTGACCTCTGACCACAGTGGTAATCCTTCACACAGAAGCTTTCAGAGTCAAAGCTGCATTTGCGAGCAGGGCTGCGTTCACTTGAAGTTTGCAACTTCCAAAAGGGTGTCTGGCTGGATCGTGTCGCGCTCCTGCTGCAGCTTGTAGATTCAGTTGATAAAGTCCACACGGGTGCTCAATGATAGATGCGGCCAGACCGCGTTGAAAATATGTAGAAAAAAGGACTGGAAACCAATCCGGATTACATCGGCACTCCGGCTGTGACCGAAGCGAAAGGCTGGATGTCTTCAATAAATCCACACACAGACTTGTATTCCGTGCAGTCAAAGTGTCCTTTATTGTTTCAGATACATGGACAAAGGAGGCAGCAACGGTCTTAGGTGCAAGAAGGAACGACGCGTTTCACCCTACTCGGGCTTCGTCAGGTAAGTGACATAGAGAGAGGACTGTGGTATTATATAGACAAATGTATGAGTCCTTTTTCAATGTTTTGCACTAAGATAAGCTAACAAGTGGTAGGCAAAAATGCAGCCATGTTGAAACCTGCATAACAACACAGTTCAGTGCATTTAAAAGAGACACGCATTTTCATAGACAGTGTAGCGGTTTGAAACATGTTTGTTTAATCAAACCAAATGTCCCAAGTGGCTAAGGGATAGACAGAAAGCCTGAGATTGCTGATATTGAATCACTGATATTAAATCATGTGGTTTCATCTTGGTATTTGCCAATGTCAATAAAATTAGGTAAGACAATCGTACACCATTTTCTATTGTGCTGGGTATGTTGAATTCGGCCCAAGTGGAGTATATAAAAAATCACATTGTATCCGAGTCTGTTTCTTCCATGCCTTTATCAGAGAGGTATTGTTTGTATCTGCCCCATATATCTCTGAGGCGACTGAGTAGGTAATAGTTTGGCATACATTTGCTCACAATCATTTGTCCATAGCATGTCTTTTTCCCAGTCATTCTTAGTGGGAGGTTCCTTGCTCTTCCACTTCATCAGAATTACTTGTTAGCTAGGATTCATTTTCTCCACTGCCCCCAGTCGGCACACTGTTTGGGTCCTCTCAATGGGTTGATCTGACATAGCATCTAGTGTGTCGCACACATCTGGCCAGTATGCTGCTAGACGGGTACATGCCCATATCATGTGAAGTGTATCTGCGTCTTCACTTCCGCATTTTACCGTCCATCGAAAGGAATATGCGCTTCAATTTAGCCGGTGTATAATGCGTTCTGTGTATTATTTTGTAATGTATTAGCCAGTATTGTGAATTACAAGAAATGCTTTTCTTCAGCCTGAAAATCTGTGTCCATTGGTTATCAGTGATACTATGCCCTAGGTTCTGCTCCCAGCTTGCCTTGGCTCTCTGGGGTGGCCATTCTCGGGTCGTTATCACAATTTTATATAACGTAGAAGCTGATGTTTTGGCCAACCACACTGTAAATATGTATCCCAGCCCCAGATCTGCTGCAGGCTCCGCTGGGAATGCATCCCACACCTCTGCCATGGCCGATCTTAAACGCAAATAGTACAACTTTTGCAGTGGAGTGTCTCCGACTATGCCCTTAGCATCCTCCCAGGTGATGAATTGCTTATCTAGGAAGAGATCCCCAAAACGGTTAATTCCTCTACCTCCCCAGTGTGTAGCCATTTTTGTGTCTTGTGAAGGTGGAATTTAAGGCGCTTCCCACAATGGCATATTTGGGTTATACAAAACTTCTCATCTGGGTTTCCCTGCTAACCTGGCCCAGGCCGTGCACGTTACCAGTGTTGGATCAGTAGTGTTGTTGTGTCTGGGATGCGCTGCTGCTGCTTTGTGCAGGAGTTTCACCGGGTTTCTTTCGTGCATTGTAGTGATTGTGGGGTGTGACTGTAGGTAGATGGCTGCCCATTGTGTTGCATAGTGTGCCTGTGCCGCCTAGTAATACAATTCGAAATTGGGTGCAGCCAACCCATTTATGCATATTGTTCGGTGAGTTTCCGCCAGCCTACTCTGGATTGGCTATTCCAACCAAATATTGCGCATGCACCCTGAATCCTCGAGAAAAAGTCCCTGTCCGGCCACACGGACACAGTACTAAATAGATAAAGTTTCAGTAAAATTATCATTTTAACCAATGCAAGCCTACCCCAAAAGGGAGATTGGCAGGGATCGCCACCATTCTAGTCTAGTGCAGAGTGTTCCTGCGAGTATCTCGTAGTTTAACATGCGGGTGAGTTGTGCTGTTCTCGCAACCTGTATCCCCAGGTATTTCACCTGGATAGGGCTCCACAATAGTCCATGGAGTTCGGCGAGTTTTGAGGTAGCTTCTGTGAGGGGAAATATCTTGGATTTAGCTGAGTTTAATTTAAGGCCAGAGAACTCCCCGAATTGTTTAACAGCGAGTAGTGTTTTCCCCAGGTTACAATCAGTGTTTCTCAAGTATAACATTTCATCAGCGCATAGCATGATCATCTCTGTCTTGTCAACTGGTGGGATCCCGAATTTGCTGTTTCTCGCTCTTAGTAGGTTAGCCAGCGGTTCTATTACCAAAGCAAACAAGAGGGGCGATAGCGGACAGCCTTGACGAGTGCCGCCCATCAGATTTAATATAGCCGATAGGGTCCCATTGACGAACACTCTGGCGTATGGCTGTGTGTACAGTATTCTGACCCACTTTATAAAATTGGGTCTAAACCCATAGTTGTTTAAGACCCTGAATAAGGACGGCCAGTAGATCGTATCAAAGGCCTTCTGCATATCCCCTGGCATGTCCTTTGGTATTGAAGCTAGTATATCAAAGCATCAACGGATGTTTGTCGCTGTGGAGCTGCCCGGTATGAAGCCCGCCTGGTCCTCATGGACCATGTGTGGCATCAGGGGGGTTAGGCGTGTAGCCAGGATCTTTGCGAAAATGTTTGCGTCAATGTTTATTAACAAGAGCTGTCTGTACGAACCGCAATCCTCAGGAGCTTTCGCAAGCTTGAGCAACAGCGTTATAATTGCTTTCCGGGTGGTCTCGGGTAGCACGCATGTATCCAGGGCTTCGGTCCAGACAGCATGCAGCCTGGGTACCAGGGTTCCGGCAAATTCTTTATAAAACTCGGCCCGAGGCCATCAGAACCCAGTGCTTTACCGTTGGGCAGTGCTTTGACAGCTTCTGCTATCTCAGCTAGCGTGATTGGAGTTTCTAACGCGTCTTTCGCCCCGGCGGATAGAAGCGTTGTGGGTATGTTTGCTAGATAGCTATCTATTTCCTCCTCCGTGGCCTTGCTTTGGGGTGAGTATAGTTGGAATTAGTAATCATAAAAGACTCGCTCTATTTCTCCCTGGCCTGTCCCCACCCTCCCGTCTGGTCGTATTGTACAGGGGATAACAGTGCTAGCCCGTTCCCCTCTCACCATTTTTGCTAGGAGCCTGCCTGGTCGTTCCTGTTCGCCATATCGCCTAGCAGCGGCAAGTCTGTCGAAGTAGCGGATCTCTCGATCCGCTGCCACTCTATACTACTCCATTTGGGTCTGGATTTGTAATTTAGTTTGTGGACTGGGGTCTAAAGTATACTGGTCTGTAGTTTAGCAATTCCCACTACCGTGTCTTTAATTCTCTGCGAATATCCTAGAGTACCCCGAATTCCGTAGACATGGCTACGCCCCTTACATACACTTTAAATGCCTGCCATAGTGTCGCCTGGGTTCTCACTGTGCCCTCGTTATGTTCGAAGTATTCATTGATGTGTTGTGTCAAACTGCCTCTATAAACATGATCTGACATAGCTGTTGCCTTGAACCTCCATGGGGGTCTTTGTGGTGTGACTTTAGGGATATACATTGTTGCCAGAATTGGGGAGTGATCTGATAATGTTCTGGGGTGTATTGTGACCTCGGTTACCCAGTTCAGGGCCCTCTGAGACAACAGCCAAATATCACTCCTCGAGTGCATGTCATGCACCGACAAGTAAAATGTGTAGGCGCGCTGTGTGCCTTTCAGAGAGCGCCATACATCCCAGAGTCCCAGGTCTGTTATGTGAGTATGTATCATGTGGACTGCTTTAGTGAGTGTCCTGGGGCTATCAGATGTGCGGCCCAGGTGTGTGTCAAGAATGGTGTTGAAATCGCCTCCGCAAATTATATGGGCAGTAGGGTATTTGGCACACTTTTTGAACAGTTCTGCGTAAAACATTGGGTCTTCTATATTCGGACCATATACATTTAAGAGTAGCACTTCTTCTTCAGCTAGTTTCCCGTGTACTAGTACATAGCGTCCCTCAGGGTCACCTTCTGTGCTATGGTGCGTGAACGGTAATGACTTGTGTATTAATGTTAATACACCGCTCGCCCTGCTGGAATATGTCGTGTAGAAGCAGTGATTACCCCATCCGGGCGCTATCTTTTCGGCTTGTTGTCCTAATAGATGGGTCGCCTGAAGATACACGATGCGAGCCCCCAGTCTGTTAATATATGCCATTATTTTCCTCCTTTTTACCGGAGCCCCAAGCCCTCGTACATTCCAGCTTAGTGAAATGATTTTGTTTGTATCTTTCTTATCCATAAATGACAGTTCCTCTCCTCAGACACTCTGCGTATAAATGTCCGTTAAGAATCTTGTATGCCCTTTGGACCGGTATCTGTGCATTTTTAACTTTAACACCCCAACTACCTAACCCTGCCCCCTCCCTCATAGTTCCCTGTACTTCAGCTATGTCATTCCCCCCCGTACCTCCCTGTATCCCACTCCCGCAAGAGGTCTATATAGAAATTGCACCTGCATTGGGGGGCTTCTGCAGTGGCTGCCAAGGCCAAAGACCATTACTTTTCTGCCCATTCATTACATAATACGTTAGTTACTTGGACTCGTAAAAAAACGGGGGCATCCATCTTACAAACATATACTTAACATGCTATTTTGAAAGTTCTCTTTTCGGGATGTGACCTCCCCGGTGTTCGTGCTTGTCATTTCTGTTCTAGACCCCTTTCAGGCCTGTTTATGTTGCAGTGACTTGTTGCTGCTGTCTTCCATGGTGGTCAGCGTTTGTTTCAGTTGCACCGGGATGTTTGCCTCCACGAAGCTAGCTGCCTCCTCCGGAAAGGTGAAAAAGTAGGTCTTGTTGTTGTGTTGGATTCAGAGTCTGGCCGGGTACAACATTGCGTAAGGAACTTTTCCCTCACGTAGCATCCTCTTGACCCCCATGAAGGAACGCCGTTCTTGCTGGACTGAGCGTGTAATCTGGGAAGAACTGAATTACATTGGAGCCTAGTCTCAGTTCTTGTTTGTCTCTGGAGGCCCGTAGGACCAGGTCTCTGTAATTCATTAATCTTGCAATGATTGGCCTGGGATAGGTGCCGGATTTGGGTCGTGGTGCCTGCGATCTGTGTGCTCTCTCTACCACAAACATAGATGACCAGCCCGGGTCCCCACCTCCTACCCCTACCTGCAAGGCTAAGAACCTCGGTCATTTTTGACTCTACACTTTTTTCTCCGCACACATCTGACATCTCTAAAAAGTCAAACTTTTTACTACATCTCCTTAGAGGTACTCTGCCTTTCCTCTCCTTTCCCCAGAAGCTCACTGTCTCTCAAGCTCCAGTTCTCTCTAGGTTGGACTACTTTAACAGCCTCTTTCTAAATCTACCTGCCTCCACTCTCTGGCCTTTACAACTAATCAAGAACAAGGACTGCAAGACTTGTCCTTGGCCTCAAACCCAGGGATCGTATCTCTTCAGTTCTGAAATCCCTTCGTTGGCTCCCAGTGGATGCAAGGATTACATTTAAAACCCTCTGCATTGTACACAAGGCTTTCTGGGGTCTAGGTCCATAATACCTTCAACTATGCCTCCGTGAATACCTCCCCTTTCAAGCCCTTCGCTCCTCCTCTTCTTACTCCATCAGGGTCAGTCGTTTTTCAAAGAAACGAGCTGGGGTTAGAGCTGTCTTTGGAATAGCTTCCCTGCCACCTTGAAACTTGAGGAGAACCATCTCCGGTTCAGGAAGCAGCTCAAGACATTCCTCTTCGCTTCTGCCTTTGCCCTTCTCCCCCTGCTGATCTGCTTTCTCTCTCGGCACCGTGCACCTGGCCAACCTCTGCTCTTCGGGCCCAGGTATCTGCTCACACAGCCTCCCTTCTGCACTGCCTACGGGCCACCCCTTTCACTATGGTCTGTATCTGTACCCCATACCGTCACCCACCCACTTTTCATCTGCACTTATCAGATACACCCTATCTGACTAACCTAGCACTTTGCCACTTGTGGCTGCACTACCACTGTTTTCCGCCTTTATTTATTTTACTTTATTATTAATTATTCTGTTCTCTTCTCTGTTCTGCACTTTCCATTTCTCACCCCTTCCATGCACTTCCCCCCCCCCCCTTCCCTTTCCCACGCACTTGCGCACTCTCAATTTCACTGGGCCTTGTAAGATCGTTTTTTTTCTCCCCTGTTGCCCTCAATTTTCCTGGTCGCGCTTTGAAACACTTGTGTATGAGCGCGATATAAATAAAATATATCATAACCAACCAATCAACCGCCAGTTTCGGTCCTACAGCGTCTTCTGTAAAAAACCCTGGCAAATGTCACAGTTCTCCAGAGTGATTGGGGTACAGGCAGTGCAAACAGACCGCATGGCCGTCCCCTTCATGAATGTTTTTGAGGCCGCAGGTCTCACATGGCCAAAATAACAACTTCTTTGGGCCCACAGATGATATGACGGGGCCTGGAAACACACAGGAATAGCGAAGGCTGCGTAGAAAAAACAAGAAGCAATTCTCAAGAGAGCACGAGGTGATCCCAACAGTTTGCAGATGGTTGAAATCTGAAGGGAAGCCGCAGGGGCGGGGCCATTTATACGAGACGTCGTATTGGTGCAGCCTAAAGCACCCATAGAGACGTTGATGGGACACTAAAAGTGTCAGATTTCCATAGGAAAACCACTATAAAGTTACTGAGGTTTGCCAGCCTGACTGGAAATATTCACAGCAAGTGAATCCAAAAAAGATCAAATTCTTGAGAAATGTGTACACCAGAGGAAGATGGGCATGTTGTGTGTGCCCATAGAGATCCCAAACAACCCACCGAGCCCCCAAAACACCTAGACACTTTGCAGGGTGCTTTGTCTAAACGTAAGGAATTGTGCTTGCAGTCATTCAATGTCATTCTCAATGCTATTAAAGAACAATAAGAGACTCCTAAAACGAAAATGTATGCCTAAGGATACTGAAATTGGGGTCATAGGCGAGACCTTGATAGTGTGTCAGAGGGTGAAGGAAGCAGAGGGGCGGGAATTCAAAGTGCAGAATGAAGTGATAACCTTTGATAAAAGATTGCAACCCTCCTGACCAGACTTAAAAGGCTAGAGGAATGGGACGAAGATTAGGATGGTCAATGATAATTCATGCATCCAATTTGATTATCAAGCGCTTATCTTTTAAACTGCTTTCATCGTTGCGATTCTGATCTACTTAGGCATATTTGGTTACTTACCAACTTAGGGGCCTTAAAGGTCAACAGGGTCAATCACGCAACACTTCACACAAGTTAGCGACTCCATCTCCCAGCATCCGCTGGGCATGACATCTGTTTGGGGACTGTCGAGAACATCCCTGGTGTGTGACCGTCCGGCTTAAAAGAGTGGTGTTGGCACAAAGCACTGGCACAAGGCCCGTTTTTCTGAGACCAAGGGCCTTGCACCGTTGCTGTTCCGCATCAAGTCTCATTCTGCACATCAAGCCGGGTAAAGTACTACCATGCCCCTTGACCAAACACACAATGACTAGAACAAAAGTCATTGTGCTATACTAAAATTTACATTTATATAATAAAGACTTATTATGTCCAAGGACTGGTACCATTAAGCCACAATCTTCCAGACAAAGTCACCATAAAACATAAGTACTTTGTGAAGCCAGAACCGCCATTAAGACCGATTCCATGCCTATCCCATGTGCAAATATTACATCTTATTCGACAATTTCACCTTTAAATTAACCTACCTGAGCCTATGGCACTTCTATCTAGCCGTCACCAATATTGATAGGCTGACTGTTGGGAAAGGTTCCTCTTCGCCGCACCTTTCCTTCTATTTTTATGGACCCCCAAACGTTTTGCTTTTATATTTGATTCCGACCTGTACTTTTTACAGTGCAGAGAAGCCTTAAGCTTCACTACACTGTCTTTTGCTCATCTGTTATGGGGAAATTGACATGTCCTTCAAGCTGTCAGTACTGGGAAACATTCTTTCCCTTAGTATTGTTACTTTTTTACTACTTTTAGAAACTGGTTATCACTTGTGGTAACTTTGTATCATTGTACAATGCATCTTATAATGCTGGTTTTGCCCTACACTAACCCTCAGAGGATTTTTGGTTACTCGGTGTGCTAAATGGACAAGCTGGTGACAACATTGACTTTTACCAGTTTCTGGTGCATTTTGTTTTAGCCTTCCTGCGTTTGGCTAACTGTGGCTAGTGGTCAGACATGGCTATGACAATATTTTTCGATTGTCCTTTGTCCATCTTGTATTTTAGCCTTCTTCCTGGCCTTTGGAGCCAGGAAAATCCTTATAAGGACTTCCAGTACCCAGGAAAGCAGAGGCTTTTGGCTGGCTACTGGAGGGCTGTGCGTGTTTGCTGCCAGGAAGTGCGCTGGGACTGTTGATCCCAATTGTGAGAAACCTGAAGGTGTCTCCCTAACTAGTCCACTGAGATCAGTCATCCAGGTGGCCAGGACATGGCCATCGCTATTGGATCCAGTTCCTGGGGTGGACTAGTGAGGGAGGATCACCTGGATGGGGTGGTCCTTGGGTAGTGGAAGTGGGACACCGACAGGTGAGAGGGGCTATCCCCCTTCTTACAACACCTTTTCACCCTCCTACCACATAGGATATTCCAAAACCATGCCCCCTTTTTACAACTAACACTTTCACACATCATGAAAGACGAACAAACACCCGAGCCGTTTATCGGACATGTCCCAACAGAAGGGTCAGACAAAGTCAGGCAATTGACCTGAATTACACGCACCCGACGGCTCTTTCCTTTCCCCACAGAGATAAAAGGTGGAGCACACTAAGAGCAAGGCAGACCGTACGACTTGACAGCCATCTTTGACCGGCAGATAAGCGTGAATACGGGAAGTGAATCCCACATCGTAAGTTAAAGGAAAAGTGTGTTGACTAGAGTGAACCCGGCATATGGTGGTCCACATTGAATTGTTTGAAAAGACATTAAGATTAGTGAATACCGCAGAGGGGGACCCAGGGGTGAAGAATCATCACCTAAGTGCAATCCGAAAATAACTGATTATTTGTACTACAAGATCCTCGGAAGCAGGAGAGCCAACCTCCGAAGATCCTGAAATTGATAAGGATCTGCGCCCGGAAGAGGGGGATCCAGTGGTGAAAGACATCACCAGATATATCTGAAAAGGAACTCTGTTTTCTGAATACATCAGCCCCACGGCAGCAAGAGACTTTTAGATAGAAAAGAGACAACCACTTAGTGCCCTGATGACTGAAAGCGGAACTGTTGGCTCGTGCTGGGAAAGGTCGAGCGTCCGCTATGCTCCAAAGTCCCACCTTGTACTGTGCTGAAAACGTGGGGAAGGGAGAACTCAAGTACTGCATCCGACTAATCATTTGTGAACACTTCCTCCTTTCTTAAGAACATTATCCCACACTACTTTTTGTATTTAGCATAAGGAATGGCAATAGGTTTTTTAGTTTTAGTATAGGCCCTTTTATTTGACACCACCACTAGGACTGCCTTATTATTATTGGATGGTCAAAACTTGCCCCCATCTTAGATTTAGGTTTAGATTAGGTGTTTTTCCAACCTACCTTTACAGTTTAATAAAAAACCCTCAAACTCTGATCACTTGTGTTTGTCCATTCTTGATACCATGCCTTCCTTACACAATCCACAAAACACAATCCACAAACCGTTGCCAGTGTGTCTGAGTGAATTGCATGAGTTTTACTGCCAGTGGTCCTGATTGGACAACTGCTGGGATGTGTGCGCAGCAGATCTGTCATTGGCTAGTGGGAGCTGCTGCTCTTAGCTGGCTTTTAGGATAAGAAGTGGACCACCCATGTACCCACTCTGCAGAGATCCTGAAAGAAACTGAAGGAGCCAAGACTCCTGTCCAGCTACAAGACTTGCGAGGAGACCGTGGACCCGTCGGAAGGAGGCTTGGTGACCAACCTCTGCTGCGGCCCTGGTAGAAGGACCTTAACAGTAGGGGGACCTCATCAGTAAAGGGATCAAAAAGTGTTTTGCCATTAAAATGGAAGGTCAAGAACTTTCTCTTGAATATCCAGGTGAAGAGAATAAGCTGATAACTGCGTGTCTAAGCCTGCACACTGCATTAGTGACCGTTCTTGCTGTTGCATCAGTGAGGCCCTTAACCACTTGGAAAGCCGGTACTCTACCTTCTGAAATCCAGAAGGAAAACTCATCAGCTGCTTCCAGAGGGAGCATGTCAATAAAGCGGTCAGGGTTCTCCCAATTAAAGAGTTTACATTCTGCTTTAACTGTAGTAGTGTTTACTTGCCTGAGTTGTAAGGTAGCATCAGTGTAGTACTTTTTCCCTTATGCCTTCCAGGCTTTTGCATCCCTATCTAGAACTGGAGATGGAGAAGGACCTTTTCCCTTGGTGCCAGGGGCAGCTGAAACTACCGTAGATTGTGCAGGAAGATTTCCAATAAGTATCAAAAAGGCTCTTCCTTAGGCACCTTATACTTGGGTTTCTAAAGCTTTGGAGATGTGAGGATCTGAATGAGGTTCTCCCTGAGGTGCTAATGCTTGCTATAGAACAGATAATTATATGGGAAGTGGATTTTTAGACTGCCAAGATGGCAGTTTACCAAAAACACCAGCCATTTCAATCTTATCCTTAGGAATGATTTCCAAGGCCTGCATGGCTTTCGCTACAATCTCATAGTACACCTTGCATGGTGACGGAGCAGTGTCGTCATCTGTGTCAGAGTCTTTGGAAATTCTTTGTTTCATGGACAGAGGAGCTTAATCCTCGTTGTCAACTGATACAGTAATTGGTTCAGGAATAGGATTGGTGGGCACTGATCCCAGAGAGGGTATAATAGGCAACATTTTGTCTTCAATGCTTTGAGCAAGAACTTCTAAGAAGGGCTCAGAAAGCATGGTTTCCAGTAACATATTAGTTATGTCATTTGCCATTTAAGAAGGATTAGGTTGGGGCAGTTGTAACCTAAAAGGTGAAGTAGAAGACTCAACCTTGGTAGGCTGACGGTTTGGATTATACATGTTGAAAACCACACAGGTCTAGGCACTTCAATATTAGTTAAAACCAGCTGTCTCGATTGAGAGGCTGGAACCAGAGTTGGTCGAGCCAAGTTGTCCTCAGACTGAGGAGAAAATTGTGGCAAACTTAAGAGAATTCACTCACAGGAGTACTGAATAATTGTTCCGGAGAAACTGTAAAAAATGTTGAAGCAACAAAATCTGAACTAGAATGGAATTATCTTTTTGACTCTCCGGTACCGAATCAGAGATCGATGAACAGGGGATTTTTTTCCGCTTGTGCTTCTTCAGGGAAGTCAGTACCTGACTGGATCTCAAGTGAGAATATTTATGTCTCTTGTGAGAGGACTTGTGACTTCTTCGGTATGGAGGAGCTTGAGGGCTCAACTACGATTACCGAGGATAAGATGTTGTCTTTCGGTACTGAAAGGTTTACGTGCAAGTAGCCAAATTAGCTGTAGCAGATACAGGGGAATCGGAAGGTATCGAGTCAACCCCGGAGGCGTGCAGCTCTTTGAAAAAACCCTTGCCGGTTTGGATTACTGAGGCATTAGAGCTTTCCCCAGTACTATAATAATTTTGTCAGGAGTAAACAATTCTTCTGGTACTGGGTGGATAGTTTCAGACCCTTTCCCACCTGGAAGTACTAACACTTTTCCACCCAGAGGTACTCTCCAGTGAACACACCCGGGGTTTCCCCCTGAATGGTCCAGTGAAGTCCCAGGAACTGAGGAGGCGGTCTTCCCCTGGTTACCAAAGGCACGTGCAGAAACACGTACCTCACCTGAAGGTACGGTCCGCCTCTTACCAATGTCAGCCTCCATCGTGTTCCATAAGTCTTCGGTGGTCTTCGGTACAGGTCCCAGCTATGACATGGAGAGAAGGCGAGCCCGCAGAGACCTCGGGTGAATCCCACAGCAAAAGACACGTACTCCCCGAGTGATGTATACCCAAACACCGGACGCAGGCATGATGGGGATCGGCTGCCGAGAATTGCTGACAACTGATGCACTGCTTGAATCCTGTTGCATACGACATGAGTAGAGGGAGGCACCACAAATTGAAATAAAAATTAATGACCAATCGCTAAGAAAAAAGGGATGGACAGCAAAAAGTAAAGCCCCAAAAAAGGAGGGAGTCCCAGCACAGCAAAATTCTGACCCGCCATGTAGGCGGAAAAACAGGAACTGAGTGTGGAACTTTGGTGATGTAGGGGTAAGGTGTGGGCCTGGAACGTGGAGAGATGCATGCATAATCTATGCCCTACACCTTCAAATTGACAGCTATTTTTTTGCAGCACAATTTTTCCAGCCTGCCTACGGATGCAGGCGTTCCCAGCCAGTTGGGAAGGAGGGAGAGCCAGAACAAAAGGGAAATATTTGGCGAAATTGTTCAAAAAGAGTGGCATACTCAAAGCCCAAGGCACCTGGTTGTTTGACCTGTAGTGGGTGGACCGTGTAGTTTGACAACTGCGCCATGACCAGGGGGCATGCAAAGGAAGTTTGAGCTTGGTGAAAGGATCCCTGAGAAGCCTATTCAACTTTGTGAAAACCAGGATGTTTAAACTTGGGGAAGGGAACCCTAAGTGGGTTATTGAACTTTGTGATACAAAGAAGCTTTGGCAGTTGGGGAAGGGAATCTTAAGAAACCCCGTGACTCGAAAAGTCTTGAACTTAGGGAAAAGAACCCAGAGACACCTGTGGAACTTTGTGAACTGATTTGCTCTGAACTGGGAAAAGGAGCCAGAGAACAGCTCCAGTTGAAATCAGCTTCCCCTTTTACTTTTGAACACTATTTTGTTGAGCAAGATAATCCTACACAATATTTTGTTAGATGCAAGGGCAAGCATAGGTTTTGACAGACCGACTTTGTATTGGACTTACCGACTTAGACTGGCCTTATGTCCGACGTGCCACAGCAGCGTTGAGAGCAATATATAGACCCACAAAAAGGCATGATCTCTGTGACAAAGGCATCCCATATAATGAAGTGTAGAAGCATACAGGAATGGGCAAGTTAATTTGGCATGGCTCATTAAGAAGGGCAGAGAGAACCCAATGTTTTGTATGAGAAAAATCATAGCATCAACAGAAGAGCGCAAGCTAACACTGAACAGAGACAGATAAATGGGACCATGCATTTTTTTTGCATGTGCCAGGTTTTGGGAGGGTGGGGGCACAGTGGAAACACTTTTAAACAATGTTTTAGTCCGTAATCTTGCAAGTGGACCTTTCACCACTAGAAATCTAGCTCTAGAAAATGAGAACTACCAATAAGGGGTCTTGTACGTAAAACATCTGAAATATTAAGGTGAAAACATTTTGTGCTTGAAACAAATACACAATAAATTAATCTCTTCAAGAATACCTTTTAATATTTAATGTGTACTGAATAATTTAAAGGGTAAAGACGCCACCAGTTGTTAGATCCCTGGTATTGATCCCTTGCAATCGATTTCCCTCAAGATGAAGTCCCCTTATGACTTGCAAATAACTCAGTTGCTTCCGAAGCAAAATCTGCACTCAAATACCTTAAATATTACAATACATTTTGCATCAAAGATATGCATGACCAGGAACGCATTCAAATACTAAAACAGTGAATACATGGAAGCAGTTAATCACTGAGGGAGGGCATTTTAATAGTTAAAATTATAAAAAGATCTGTCTATACATTTAGTAAAGGACTCATTCTCTACATTTTCCTCCGCAAAGGATGTTTGATGATCCAAACAAAAAACAGATATTGCTACGCAAAATGTGTAAATGGTTTACAATTTTCGTTTAAATTTTCTTTTAAATACTTATTAGAAATATTGATGCAATATTTCTAATAAGAAAAGCTTGATTTAACAATGTACCTTCCTCATCAGCTTCCGAAGAACTAGCAGCCTTGCTCTCCAGATTTTCTTCCAAAAAGTCAGTTATGTGATCTGAGCAACTAATTGTTATTTCTATTAATGAAACAGAACAAAGTTTATTAACAAAGAAAGCATCATTTATGAGATAAGCATTCTCTACAGTAAGAAATTGCCAAATCAGCAAGTAGATTAAAACATAAAACACATTCAAATATTTAAAAAAGAGCATACTTGGAATTACTGAGGGAGTTAGGGAAGGCAGCACGAATTGCAGAAATATTTCAATATCTAGTCCAGCCAATCCATTTCTTTTAGTACCTTCAACTGTATCAGATTGTGTACAGTCCTTGTTCCCTACATTTTCATCCGGAAATATTTGATGATCCAAACGAACAGCTATTCCTACAAAGAAATTATAAAAAAAGTTAAGATTTACAAGTTCTTAACACAAAAGAAAGCGATGCAATATTAGAAAGACGGAAAGCTCCCTTTCAAGCTTATGTACCTTGCACATCAGTGTTGGAAGAACTAGAAGTCTTGTTTTCCTGAGAAAAGCTAGTGGTCACGAGATCTGAGCAAATAACGGTTATTACTAATAGTGAAAAAGAAAGGTTTATATAACAAAGCAATCATGATTTATGGAATAAAACATCCTCAACTGAACAAATGTACAAATAGTCTAGTAGTTTGGCGACCACCTAAAGAAACAAGACTAAGGGTAAACTCTGATGTGCCTTGTATGTTTCCCATTTAAGTGAAGCTTTGGGTGCTTTATTCAGGTCATACAAGTCATTGTTTTGATCTTAGTTAAATGGCTCAACTATACCACTTGGACATTTTAGGACCCGTTCTCCTACGTCTCTGGCACTGGAGAGGCCCAAGTCGATAAATACTCTAAAAACAGTGCACACAAGTTACCACACACCTCAGTACATAAGTACTCTAAGGCCTTCAGGAACGCAAAAAAGAATATATGTGTGGCCAGCAATCCCACCTGTGGCTGCCACCAGCTACTTGGATTTGGAGTTAATTTCAATCAGTTTATAGTCCAGGTGGTGTGTACTAAACTGTGGGATAGGGTATTATTGCTCTTACTGGGAGTACTCTCTGGACACTGAGCACTGTTAGACCCATACCACAGTGGTGTCAAAATAATGTAGAATAGAGGCATGCAACCTTTGGGGTTTTAGATTACCACTTGTCTGGTCCCAAAACAATGACTAAGCTGACTAGGAATGATACAAGTTTTAGTCCAGAACATCTCTAGAGCCAAGGGCTGCATACTTCTGATGTATATTAAAAAATCAGCTAAGTCATTAGGTAACATTCTAGTAGAGAGTAACACAATGATTAGAAGCAGATCTCCGCGCTAGTCTTAAACAGCTGATCTGCAAGTGCAGGTCTGAATCCAAGAAACCTGGCAACGTGAAGATTCATCTCTAATGACACCATCCATGCTGGAGGGATAGGCAGAGTGAAGAGTAAACAGACCGTCATTGAAGCACCAGCGCTGTAGGAACAACGCTGCTCACAAATCAAACCATTGGCGCAAAAAGCCGATTCGCAGTGCATCTGCACCGAACATTGTTGCAACCACTGCGAAGGCTGTCGAGGGACACCGACTCGAGGGAAGTCGACGCACAGCGCCCTCTACTGGAAAAAAATTCCGAGGCCAGCAAGCTGGAATGGATTAGATCAAAGATAAGAAATACGTCGGAGGACACAATCCCTTCGAAGTAAGTTTATACCGGTTTGACCAAGTGTATTCCTTGACTGTTTCTCTGTGTGTGCTCATTGTGGACCACTTAGAAGCTCACCACCTCTTGAGACTTAGCCTAGAGCACTCGCATTGCTACCTTGAACTGGTTTGGCTACAGTTCGTAGAGCTATCCCCGTCACAATATAGGTTGGCCATCTATACATCTGTCCACCAGGCCAGAGTAAAGAAAAAATACAAGTTACTCCTTAGTCCCCTTTCCTCCATATTGCATGGGCGTCCCTTCCTAGGAATGGGAGACGGAACCTTTTTCACCAGAAAAAACCTTCCCCTCTAAATTTAGAGGCACGCTGGGGTGCGGCCCTAGGAGCATGCGCTACCCTGATTTCACCACCGGTGCCACATCTCAGTCCCCATTGACGCGTCGACAATATTTATCATTGCCCAATTACACCAATCTTAATACGGGGAGGATGGTGAGATGTATGGAGGAAAGGGGACTAACGACAATACAGTGAATAACTTATAATTACTCTTACGTCCCATCACCTTTCCACCATACTGCATGGGCGATTACAACTGAATGTAGCCCCAGGGTGGAGAGGGGACCCTCCTTAAGCAAATAAGTTCCTTAGAAGAACAAGTTACTTTCTTACCTGGTAACGTTCTTTCAATGGGATGGTCCGACGACGTATTCCATATCTATGACAGGTAATGTCCACAGCTGTGCTGCTTCGGAAAATCTTTGGCTTTGGCGTCTGCGTCCTGCGTCGATGACGTCGATGCGCCGTCCCCGAGGACGACCTACGACAGCCGACGTCACCCGATGTGATAAGTAGGACGCACAATGACCATAGCCTCAGTTGTAGTTTTTTCCCCTAGAACGTGTGCCACCAGTTTTCTGCCAGTCAGGCACACAAGGCCTTGAGGAACGCAAGCTGCAATCGCAAAAGAAATTCTGCAGCGGGGAAGGTAGGGAGGGAGCGATATGGAATACGTCATCGGATCATCCCATCGAAAGAAAGTTACCAGTTAAGAAAGTAACTTGTTCTTCGAGGGGATGGGGTCCTCCGACGTATTCCATATCTATGACAGACTCCCAAAGCAGTACCCAGCAAGGAGGTGGAAAAAGAATTTAGAACACAAATTTAGCATGCCCAATCAAATTGTGGAATAAAGGACTGCCTTGCCAAAGGCCAGATCCTGCCCTCGGATGGAATCGAGGGAGCAGTGCCGTACAAAAGTATGTACTGAAGCCCAGGTGGCTGCATCACAGATGTGACGAATAGGAACACCCCTCTGCAGGGCAGTAGACGCAGCCACTCCCCTGGTAGAATGGGCCCGCAAGCCAGCCGGAGGGTCCTTACACGCCAAGCGGTAACACTCGGAGGTAGCTAAAACAATCCAATGAGACAAAGTCTGTTTTGTCACAGCTTGGACCAAACGCTTTCCAGCGTACCCAATGAAAAGTTGATCATCCACTCTGACCCGGGACATGTGCGAAATATAAAAGCTCAACGCTCTCCCAGGATCAAGCCTATGGAGCCTCTCCTCTTCCTTACCAGGATGTGGAGGAGGCTAGAAAGCCGGAAGAACAACCTTCTTGCTCAAATGAAATTACGAAACCACCTTCGGAAGAGAAGGACGAACTCTAAGGACAACCCTGTCCTTATGAAATACAGTGAAGGGTGGCTTAACTGAAAGTGCCTGTAACTCACTCACTCTGCGAGCGGAAGTAACCGCAACCAAAAACCCAGTTTTCAGAGTTAACAGTCTCAAAGGGCAAGAACGTAAAGGCTCAAACGGAGCACCCATAAAACAAGGTTCAAATCCCAACTGGGCACCAGAAAACACTTTAGTGAGCCCTTTCAAAAACTGAGAAATTAAAGGAATCTTAAAATAGGAACATTCTTCAGACGAGCGCTTAAATATGGACAGCGCCGCCAGGTAACCTTTAATGGTCCCCACTTGCAAGCCCCTGTAGGCCAAGGAAAGGAAAAAAGACAGAGCCATGGCAATGTCGCATTCAAAAGGATCCACATTCTTAACTCTGCACCAGTCACAGAACTTTCTCCAACGGCAACGGTACAGAGACTTTGTTGCCGGCCGCCTGGCCGAAAGCAACACCTCCATCACGTCTTTAGGGAGGACCCAATCCTCATACCTCAACCTTTCAGAAGCCAAGCGTGAAGGTTGATGGATCTGACCTCTGGATGGAGAACCTGACCCCCCCTCCCGTGAGAGCAGATCGTCTCGGTAGGGAAGACGACGTGGAGGGCAGATGGACACGTCGAGAAGGTCCGGGTACCACGTCCTCCGGGCCCACACCGGAGCAATGAGAATCATCAGGGAACCGAACCTCGGTAACCTCTGCAGTACTTGCGGGATGACGGGTACTGGAGGAAACGCGTACAGCAGTGGGAATGACCACTCCACCACGAACGCGTCTCCCCAGGCTCCTTTTGGAGAAAATTCCCGCGAGCAGAACCTTTCGCACTTCCGGTTGACACTGGAGGCGAAGAGATCTACTTGAGGGGTCCCCCAAAGGGGCGAAGATCTCCAGGAGAATCTCCTGAGCCAGCTCCCACTCGTGAGAGTTCGTGCTCTGCCTGCTCAGAACGTCCGTCTCGTTGTCATCACCGGCCAGATGAACAGCCAAGATCGAAACTTCCTGCTGGATGGCCCAGAACTCGAGCTGCATCGCCTCCCCGCAGAGGAAGTGACCCTGGCCCCCCCTTTTTTGTTGAGGTAGTGCATGGCCACCGTGTTGTACGTGAAAATCAGGACACTCTTTCCTCGCACAGTCGGCAGAAAAGCCTTCAGGGCAAGCCTGACGGCCCTCAGCTCCAACAGATTGATATGGAGTCTGGACTCCGACGGAGACCAACGACCGCTGACTGTCAACTCGTTGGCATGAGCTCTCCATCCCGTGAGGGATGCGTCCGTCACAATCGTCACCTCCGGCCAGGGCAGCCAAAATGGGCCCCCCTTCATCAGATTGCCTTCGCCAGCCCACCAGAGAAGGTAATGGGCGACCGAGGGCGGCACCTGAACAGGGTCCGACAGCCTGCCGGAGGACTGAGACCACTGGAGCTTGAGTGCCCACTGCAAAGATCTCATCCGCAGACGAGCCTCTGGCACCAGAAGAATGCAGGATGCCATGAGGCCGAGCAGTCTCAAAAACTCAAACGTTTGGGAGATTCTGGGCAAGTTGAAACTTGTGCACCATCTGCTGAATGTGAGGAGCCCTTACCTGGGGAGGAAAACACTGCCCCAGGGATGTGTCGAGCACTGCTCCGTTGTGCTGGTGCCGCTGCGTCAGTGTCAAATGGGACTTCTTTAAATTGAGGGAGAAGCCCAGCTTGTGAAGGGAGTGGCAGGTGACGGACAGATGATCCAGGACTTGCTTGGGAGAGCTCTCCCTGATCAACCAATCGTCCAGGTAGGGGTAGACGTTAACCCCCCTTTCCAGAGATGCGCTGCCACCACCACCATGAGCTTGGTGAAAACACTCGGGCGGAGGTCAATCCGAACGGCAGGACCCGAAACTGAAAGTGCGAATCGCCAACCGCGAACCTCAGGTACTTCTTGTGCTTGGGATGGATCGGCACATGGAGGTAAGCGTCCTGGAGGTCGAGAGACACCAACCAGTCCTGAAGTTGAAGGGCCTGGAGGACTTGAGAGAGAGTAACCATCTTGAACTTGTCCTTCCGGAGGAGTTTGTTCAAGCCGCGCAAGTCCATGATGGGTCTCACTCGCCCGTCTTTCTTCGAAATCAAAAAATAAGGGGAATACCATCCCTTGTTCCTCTCTGCTACAGACACCAGTTCTATGGCGCCTTTCTCCAGCAGGGCTTGAATTTACTGCGCAAGGAGCGGTTCCGGACTCTTTAAAGAGAGTTTCCCAGGTCGATTGTCGTGAGGCCTCTGCCGAAAAGGAAGACAGTAGCCGTGGGTTATGATCTCCAGAACCCACACATCTGAAGTAATGGCGCGCCACTCTACAAGATGCTGCACCAGCCTTCCCCCAACCGGCGAACCATGGGACCTGGCCTCATTACTGAGTGGTAGCAGCTGCGGCATTGCCTGAGGGCAAAGAGGCAACTGCCCGAGCGACCTTGGCACCTCGAGTACCCTTGTTTCCACCTCTGGCACTCTTACGGTGGCCTCTTTGACTGCTAGCTCCTCTCGCTTTACTGAAGGATGAGTAATAGCGAAAGGAACCTCCCCTCCATTGCTGTCCCCTAGGACGAAAAGGCGGAGGTTGTCGAACTGCAGCGCCCAACGACTTCGCTGCAGCTTTGGAGGTCTGCAACCTCTCAAGGCTCTCGTCAGCCTTGCTGCCAAAAAGATCTTCACCGTCAAAGGGCATGTTGAGGTGCCGGGACTGCACATCAGGAGCGAACCCAGACTTCCGCAACCACGCAAACCTGCATATTACGGTGTTCGCCGCCATGGACCGGCTGACACAATCTGCCATGTCCAAACCTGACTGAACGGCCTCACACATGGCATTCTTGCCATCCTGAACCATAGCGAGGAAACCATCCCGTTCGTCCCCTTCGGGAATAGTTGGCCGCCTGAAGCGCCATACCCCCTGAAGAAAACACTTTCTTCGTCCAGCCGTCAAAACGTTTGTCGTCCCTATCCGGAGGGATGGTAGGATACGACGCCTGCTTTACCGGGGCCGTAGCCGCCTGCACCACCAAACTCTCCGGATTGGGGTGCCGGGACAAGTAGCAGGGGTCGCTACTGGCCAGAACGTATTTTCACGACCAAGACTTGCCCACTGCCGGGAGACTCTCCGGAGCAGTCCAAGCCGCCGCCACCCTTCTCTGCAGAGCCATATGAAACGGCAATACCGGGTCAGTGGTGGGACCAAGATCAAATATGTCCGTGAGATCATCCTGAATGAACTCCCCTGGGGGAGCCAACCAACCCAAGTAGTCGGTGACCCGAGACATAAGGCGCCGATATGAAGAATTGCATGAGTGCCAGGCTCCGGCCTACAAAACTCAACCTCCGGAGAGGTGTCCAGTCCACTGGCATTATGCAGTGACTGCCTCAGGTCATCAAACTGGCTATGGCCCGAGATAAGCTCATCTGGTACCGTAACCGGAACCAAGAAGTCATCAGAGCCTTCATCACCCTCTGAAATGTACTCCAGGCGGTGAGAGGAAGACACCTAGGGACCAAAGCTGTGCCTGACCATAGCCAGAGCCTTTCTAGGGGCTAACACCGTGCCACGGGGCCCCTCCGACACCACCGCCTCGAAAGGCGTCGAGTGTGCCGAACGAGTCGGCACCGGCGTCGAACGCATCGGCGTCGACGTCAGCTGCAGCGCCGCCAGCATCAACGGCCTCGAAGCCGGAGCTCCGAGCATGTCTCTCGACGACCGAGGGGCCGACAGTGTAGACGACCCCCTCGGAGGCGGAGTCTCGAGAGAAATCGTCGACGACCTCGGCACCACAGGCGTCAACATCTTCTTCCAGGACAGCACAGGATCGCGCGGTCTGGAGCGCGTCGAGGACCTGGAACGGGCATGGCGAGAACGGCTACCCTTGTCCGAGCGGGACCTCTCCCGCGAGCCGTGCTGACCACCCGAGCCCGAAGGCGCACGAGCAGTGTCTCTCGACCGGTGCCGACCGACCCCACTCGGAGGCGTGGACGGACCGGTGCCCTGCGATTCAAGAATCGCTAGCATCTGCTTCCCGAAGAAGCCCATTCCTCCGGTGTCGCTTGCATGGAAGGAAGAGGACGGGGAAGGCGACCGATGCCAGCGCTTCCGGGAATGCCTCGAAGAGGCGGAGGAGTGGTGAGACCGACTCCTGGAAGGAGACCCATTGGACTTCCGACGATGACGCAGAGTCGCCTCTCGAGTCATCCGTCGAAAGCCCTGCAGACCTCGATTTCCGGGGCTTAAACACCCGACCTACCGACAGCTTCTTCTTGTATTCCCACAAGGCCTTCGCCGTGAGCGACTGGCAGTCGACACAGTCGTCCGTATCGTGGGCCTCCTGGAGGCACCAGAGGCAGGCGTCGTGCGAATCCGTGACCGACATCTTGGACCCACAGTCCCCGCATTTCTTGAAGCCCGGACGCGGGGTTGAAGACGAAGTAGACATCGCCACGAACAGGTCTTCACAAAAAACCGAACAGGTTCAACGAACCGAGAAGAAAACAGCAAACTCCAAAGAGTCGAGGCGTACCGAGATTCACGAAGGAAACACGTTCGCGGAAAAAACGGAACTGAGGCTATGGGCGTCGTGCGTCCTACTCATCACATCGGGTGACGTCATCCGTCGGAGGAGGTCCTCGGGGACGGCGCATCGACGCAGGACACAGACGCCGAAGATTTTCCGAAGCAGCACAGCCGTGGACATTACCTGTCATAGATAAGGAATACTTCGGAGGACCCAATCCCCTTGAACCGCCTGTCCAAACGTCACGTCTGACTTAGAGCTGGCATCCAAACAGTAATGCTTAGAGAACGCCGAAGGGGTGGACCAGGTGGCTGCCCTACTTATGACTTGCCACGGAACCTGCCGCTGGAATGCGATGGCCATGGCCTTGGCTCCGACAGTGTGAGCGTGGATGTTAGCTGGCAGTGGCTTGTGCTGCCCCTCATAGGCCTCTTTGATGGCCGCAACCATCCACTGTGCAATAGAAGCCTTGGATGCTTGATAACTGGGTCTGGAGCCCCCAACAGTGACAAAGTGTGTCTGACTTGCGGAAGCCCTTGGTCCTGTCCAGATAAAATTTCGGAGCGCCCATGACATCCAGACAGTCCAAGACACTCTGAGCCTCGTTCTTGGGGTCAGTGAAAAATGTAGGTAAGACTATCTCTTCGTTTAGATGGAAAGCGGTGGGTACCTTAGGCAGGAACGCCGGGTGAATTCGCAGGACCCCCTTATCCCTGTGTAAAGTGGTATAGGGTTCTGAGGCCACCAGAGCCTGGACCTCGCTGACTGCAAGCAGAGGTGAGTCCCACTAACAAAGCTCTTTTAATGGTGACCAGCCAGATCTCTACCGACGCCATTGGCTCGAAGGGTTTGTGCGCCAAGGTGCCTAAAACCACATTGAGGTCCCACACTGGGTGTGGCATTTTGATGGGCAGGTAGAGCCTGGACAAGCCCGCCAGATGGCGCCCCTATTGATCTCCAGGTTAACCTCTGATAGGCTCAGGTGCCCGAGGGTGACCTGCTCAGGAACCATGCTGCAAAGGCTAACTTCTGTGGGGTGCGGCAAATGACCCTGCCCTCTGCTGGGACACGAGACGGGCTGGACCCAGCAGAAGGTGAATGGCTGCTCTGTCCGTGAGGCTGAGCAGTTCAGAGAACCACGGTCTCGCCGGACACCATGCAGCTATCAGAATGATGCTGAGGTGACAATCTTCCTTTATCTTGCGGATTACCCTGTGGACCAGGGGTGTGGGAGGAAAGGCATAGGCCGTCGTGCCGTCCCACTGTATCTAATGCGTCACCCAGGGAGCCGGGGCCCTGCCCCTGCCAAGACACGAACTGATGAAGGATAGTCTCGGGAGGATAGCTCAGGGGCAACATGCTCACCTTGGAAGCAAGACGACAATGAGCAACACTATTCGATCCCCGGGTCCACGCTTAGACACCTCCGGGTATTAAACGCATTATAAATAACATATATGGCACTTCCAGTTGGTCTGGGAGGCAAACAGGTCCACCTGAGGGTGCCCGCCTCTGCTGAAGACCTCCATCAGCCCCTGGTGGTTCAATTGTCATTCGTAATTCTCTGCACACCGGTTGAGCCTGTCCGCTTCCAAGTTGGCCTGCCCCAGGAGGTGGACGGCCGTGAGGTAGGTAGATGTTCTCCAGGGCCCATTCACACATGCTGACCGCTAGGCTGCACAGCAAAGGGAACCTGGTACCCCCCTGCTTGTCGACATAGTACATGCTGGTGGAGTTGTTAGTCTGGATAAGGACGGTCTTGCCCCCAATGAGCGGAAGGAAAGCTGAGAGCTAGCCAGATAGCTCCCAGTTCAAGCCATTTGATGTGTGACTCCAGCCGGTTCCAGACTCCATGGACTCTGTGGCTGTCCCGAGTGGCTCCCCAGCCCTCTAAGGAGGAGTCCGCCGTGATGGCAACTCCTGGGGATAGCTGCCGGAAGGGCTTACCCGTCCGCAGGTTGTAGCCACTGGACCACCATGTGAGGTCCGAGTGGAGAGAAGTTGGTATGCTGACCAGCTCTGCTTGGGAGCCCTTCTCCTGATTCCATGAGGCTGGGAAGTGCAGCTGTAACCCCATCCTGAGTCTCATGTGTGGCGCGGCCAGGAGGACCACCGCCATGATACCCAGTAAGTGTTGGTACCACCAGGCCGAGGTCACTGCTCCGTTAAGTAAGTGCGTAGTGGCCCTCTTGATGGCTGTAATCTTGTCCTCCGAGGGAAAGACCTTCTCGGAGCTCGTATCCCAGATGAGGCCAAGGAAGGCGAGGGTCTGCGTGGGCTGCAGTGGAGACTTCTTGATGTTGATGGTAAACCCCAGGTCGTGGAGTGTGCTCATAAGTGCAGAGGAAGTGTGGGTAACCCCCTCCGAAGATCTCGCCCTGACAAGCCATTCGTCCAGCTATGGGTAGACATGGTGGCCCTGGGCCCTGAGGAGAGCTGCCACTGCATTCATGAGTCTGGTAAATTCCCTGGGGGCTGAATTGAGGCCAAAGTGTAGCACCTTGTACTGGAAATAGCAGCCCATGATCCTGAAGCGCGGGAAGGAGCAATGTGGCTACCAAATTGGGACATGTAGATAGGCGTCCTTCAGATCCATGGAGCACATCCAGTCTCCCTTGTCCAATGTCTCCGCAATGAGTGCTGGCGAAAACATCTTGAATTTCTGAAGAGGAAGGGAGAGGGTGGATTGTTCCAACACAACCCTCAGGCCGGCCTGGTCCTTTATGGGGAAAATCCTGGAATAGAAGCCTAATCCTCTCTGGGAGGCTGGGATTTCTTCAACAGCCTGTTTCTCGACGAGCAACTAATTCTCCGCCAACAGAATTGCCGCCCCAATCTGTGGGAGTGGAGGGGAGGAAGGAGAAGAGGCAGGCAGTACCCCGTGGATACTACAGAGAGGATCTAGGTGTCCGTGAAGTTCTAGCACCAAAAATGCACGCGAGAGGCAAGCCTGCCCTCCACCGGAGACACTTGGAACCGAAGGGACGCGTCATGCTTTCTTTCCTTCTGAGGCTGCTGCTAAGGAGGGGGACTGGAAGAAGCACTTGCCCCCCCCCCCCCCCCCCGGGGCCTTTTCCTGTTTGCGCCGGTGCTGACTGGGAGAGCGGTCAGGCTGCCTCGACCTCTGTTGCTGGAAGCCCTGGAACCCGCCGAACGACCGCCCCGTCAGAGCACTGATGCAACTGGGTGTACACCTTGGGCGTGGCCTTCAAGGATAAAGACTTCGCAGTTTGCAAGCTGTTCTTTTTATCTAATTCCTCGTCAGTGGTAGAGTGAAAGAGGTCACTACCCTTGAACGGAAGGTCCAAAATGCGTGCTTGGACGTCAGGGTTAAATTTAGTAGCCCGAAGCCAGGTCGTCGTCCTCGTGCCCATGGCAATGCAGATGGCCCGGCCAGAGGTATCAATGTGGGCCATGGTGGACTCCATGATGTCCTGCGCTAGCAGCTTGCCTTCTCCTAGACCCGCCTTGAAGTGTGCCTGGCTCTGCACTGGAAGTTCTGGAAGGAAGTCCGCTATTTCCCGCCAAAGCCTCTGGTTACTGGCTGCCAGCATGGCATCTGCGTTGGCTTGGCAGCGCTGGATTACAGCTTCTTCACGTACGCCTCCAAGATCTCTTCCTCCTAGCCTTGCATCACCTAGGAGGACGACGAAGACTGAGGCTTAGAGTAGAAGGACGCAGCAGCGATCATCGAAAAGAGTGCGGTTGAGGGTGCACTGACAACAAGAGTATTCCCCTCCATCTGTCTATACTTGGCATCGAGGCAATGTTTGCCAGGTAGGGCAGAGTGTGGCTTGAGCCAGCCCTTTCCTGGCAGAGTCACGTCTTTCTGCATCAATATACCCGTCTTGGTAGGGGGTCTTAGGGTGAGGACTACTGCCAAGATCCCCCACCCCCCCTCCTCTGGGCTGCTCGACCTCAGTTGAGGAAGCCCCACATTTTCTGCCAAACCGGCAAGCCTGTTGTGGGAAGCCTTCGCTGACGGCAGCGTGTCAGGGTGGTCCTCCTCGTCTGTATCCACCAGAGCGTCCGGCTGGTCCAGAGCGGGTGGAGGAGTGCTGGGTGCCGTGGGCTGCGGTGTGGGTACCGGAGCCAGAGGATGCTGCAGAGGCTGTTGTGGAGCCACCTGAACTGTGGGAGGCAGGGGAGCCTGAATCGAAGGAGCAGGCAAGGGCAGTGGG
The DNA here is from genome assembly GCF_040938575.1 of Ambystoma mexicanum. Taxonomy (NCBI): domain Eukaryota; kingdom Metazoa; phylum Chordata; class Amphibia; order Caudata; family Ambystomatidae; genus Ambystoma; species Ambystoma mexicanum. The sequence goes on along the minus strand of NC_090927.1, from coordinate 275,653,921 downwards.
GGCTGCGCTAGGGCCTGTGGTGCCGGAGTCATGGGAGGAATGACTATAGGTGCTGTTGGAGTGACCGAGGGGGGGCAAGTCCCTGACTGCATCCCACAGGATGGACCCCCATCTGAGGGGTTCACATCAGCGCCAGGAATCTTTCGACAAACCAGTCTTCGGAGGCTGAGGCGGTGGCAGTAGATATTGACAGAGTGGCTGCTGGGGCCGAAGAGCACTCTGTTTTGCAGGGGGAACCTGCCCTGCGCTGCTGATGGATAAGCTGTGGCCACGTACCTGGTGGACAAAAAACCCACCTCGAAACTCATTCTTCCACCTGCTCCGTTGCTAGAAGTGGCATCGGACGAGCCGCCATTTAATCTGGTGCAGCGGCCATTTTGTCGAGCTGAGTGACAAAGTCGGGGTGCTTGGCTATCTGCCCGGCCTCCTCCAAGACTCTGTGTTGGAGCATGAGGCCTACCCTGCAACCAGGCTGGGTAGGCGTACTGCCCTCGGCAGAGTCGCTGGTAGTGCTGCATGCAGGCGCCCCCTCGGACATTAGGCCAGTACTAGGGCGTTGGCCCTTGGGTTTACCCCAGGTAAAAGAACCTTGCGGTCCCTCAGCACTGTTTCCGGAAGGATTTGATGACCCCCTCGGCCGTGGGGCCGGTAGCTGGACTAGCTTTGGTACGTGTGCCGGTGCGAGAACCTGAGAGGGTCCTCCCGCTCGGGCGTTTTCTCAGAAAAGAGTTGCCCTAACGGGGTGCGATGGAAAATATCGGCCATCGATCTCTGTCTGACGAAGTCCTTCAAGTCCTCTGGAGGCGACCTTTCGAATAGCTCCCTCCACATAGCTGGCCTGTTCTTCAGTGCGCGCATGCGGTACAACCTTCCCATCCATGGTCGGGACCGAGGCAGCCGAGGTAAAAAGCGTGGGGGTCGGATGTAGGGAAGAGCCCCTCACAGGCTGGACACCTGCTAAAGCCTGCTGAAGTGCTGAAGTCGACATGCGCCGGGGAGGAGCGTGACGCCGCAGGACCAAATACCTGAATGACAAAAAGACAAAAAGAGCGCTGGTGAAATTGGCCCACTCCCGTCAACGCGGAAAAGGGGACTGAGGTGTGGCACCGGTGGGCGGAGTCAGGATAGCGCATGCTCCAAGGGCCGCACCCCCACGGACCTCTAAATTTCAAGGAGAAGATGTTTTTTCAGGTGAAAAATGTTCAGTCTCCATCCGTAGGAAGGGACGCCCATGCAGTATGGAGGAAAGGGGACGGGACGTAAGAGTATAAGTCCTAACACCGACCACTACTACGGCCTCCATAAGATAGTCTAGTCCCTCCACAGGACCAAGTCAACTTAAACACTGTTGGGGGGAAAAACTCCCAGGTAGGTTTGAGGGCTATTAGGAGTTCGCAAACTCTTGGAAGGCCAAACCCCTTCCCCCAAAAGGAACGTACGCCTAGCCAAACAGCAAGTTCAAACTGCGGTTCATTACAGCCAAAACAAACAGGGATCAGTTATCAGGTCACAGCGCCGAAATCCTGCAGGAGCAGATTAATAGCGCACCAGATCCCCCAAGCCAGTTCTCCCAGCGGTCAATTGAACAACTCCTGAGTAAACCAGACCGGGGGAAAAGAGGAAGTGGAGAAAATAAACGGACAGGATTCCTTCTGCCTCCTTCAACTCCTAGGACACTGGAAACCCTGCAAATAGTGCATTTCTGATTAATAATCAACTTTACACTTACTACAATGAAATCAAATTACTTGCATAAACCCTTCTGTTACCAATCTGTCTCTGCTTCTAGCCTAGAGACACTTGCTGATTAGTGGGAAGATCCTATAGTTGTTGCCATGCAATGAGTTCAGTGCTGCAAACCCCTGTGACTTATCTTTTTCTTTACAGTAGACTTCCTTTAAAAACATTTTTCACTTGTATTTCCTCAAATAAACGCTTTCCTCAAGACAAACAAGTTACTTTCTTACCTGGTAACGTTCTTTCGAGGGGATATTCCTCCGACGTATTCCTTATCTTTGATATACGTTTCCAGCTTGCTAGCCTCGGAAATTTTTTCTCTGTAGAGGGCGCTGCGCGTCAACGTCCACCGAGTCGATGTCGCTCGACGGCCACCGTATCGGCGCCGACGTCACCATGCCCATAAATAGACACGCGCTGCGTCCGTTGCTCAGTTCCGTTTTGTAGTATAAGAAAGACATGCCTGAATTGGTTAGTAACCTTGAAGGAGCGAAAGCTGCAACCACAAGGGAAGTTATCACTGCAGGGATGGATGGGAGGGGCGATAAGGAATACGTCGGAGGAACATCCCGTCGAAAGAACGTTACCAGGTAAGAAAGTAACTTGTTCTTCGAAGGGATTGTGTCCTCCGACGTATTCCTTAACTTTGATAGACTCCCATAGCAGTGGTATGTAATTGGAGGAGGGAGTGATAGTGTTATATATCCCTTTAGGGATGGACCGAGTGTAATACGGCTTTGCCAAATCTGGTCTCTTAAGCAGTGGAGGCATCCAGATTGTAAAATTTTGTGAATGTATGTGCGGACGACAATGTGGCAGCTGCACATATGTCTCGGACCGGTACCCCTCTCTGGAGAGCCGAAGAAACTGCGATACCCCTGGTTGAATGAGCCCTGAGGTTTTAGGGTGGCTCTTTCCCTGCTAGTCTAACATTCCAGGATGGCCAAGATAATCCACCTGGAGATTGATTGTTTGTTTTGTTATGGGTAGTCCCAACTTGTGACCTGAGTATCCTACAAACAGCTGGTCTGCTTGCCTGATTCTAGCCATTCTGCTGATGTAAAAGCTAAGAGCTCGCCTAGGGTCCAGCCTGTGTAGCCTTTCCTCCTCTTTCCCCGGATGGGGAGGAGGGTAGAATGAAGGCAAGGTAATTTTCTGAGTAATATGGAATTCAGAAACCACCTTTGGGAGAAAATTAGGCTTCACCTGGAGGACAACCTTGTCCTTGTGGAAGATTGTATGTGGGGGTTTACAGGAGAGAGCTTGTAGCTCACTCACCCTCCTAGCCGATGTTAGTGCTACAAGTAGGACAGTTTTAAGTGTGAGAAATCTTAATGCGCAAGAGTGAAGTGGTTCAAATGGAGTGCCCATTAAGAAGTTTAAGACGAAATGTAAGTCCCATAATGGAACCTGGAATGGTTTGAGGGTAAACATTAGTCAGACCCTTGAGAAATTGTACCACTAGAGGAATTTTGAAATACGATGGTTCCTCCGCAGTGCGCTTGAAGATAGAAAGCGCTGCGAGATAGCCTTTTACAGTGCCAACTTGAAGGCCTGAGTTTGCCAAGTAGAGTAGAAACGATAGCACCGTTGGTGTATCGCATGAAAAAGGGTCGATATTCTCTTCCCTACAACAGCTGCGAAACTTGTTCCAACGGCAGCGGTATAAAGACTTTGTTGCTGGTTTTCTGGCCGAAAAGCAACACCTCCATGACGTAATCGGGGAGATCCCAATCCTTGTACCTCAACCTTTCAGAAGCCAAGCGTGGAGTTTGAGGGTTTTGATGTCTGGATGGAGAACCTGACCTCCCTTCTGCGAGAGAAGATTCTCTTTGAGTGGAAGACTGATTGGAGGACAGATGGACATATCCAGAAGGTCCGGGTACCACGTTCTCCTGGCCCAGTCCGGGGCAATTAGGATCATGGTTTTCCGGAATCTTCTAAACCTCCTGATCATTTGAGGAATAACAGGGACTGGTGGAAACGCGCAGAGGAGTGGAAACTCCCAGTCCACTACGAACGCGTCTCCCAGAGCTCTTCTCGGGGGAAATTCCCTCGAACAGAACAGCTCGCACTTCCTGTTGGTGCTTGTGGCGAACAGATCCACCTGAGGGGTTCCCCAAAGGGCGAAGATCTCTTGAAGGACTTCCTGAGCTAGCTCCCATTCGTGGGAGACTGTGCTCTGCCTGCTCAGAGCGTCCGCTGTCAAATTCTTCTCTCCGGCTAGATGGACTGCCGATAGAGAGATTCCTTCCCGAATTTCCCAAAACCAGAGCTGCATTGCCTCTCTACACAGTGGTAGTGATCCTACGCCTCCTCTTTTGTTGAGGTAGTGCATGGCCACCGTGTTGTCCGTCGTTAACAGGACATTTCTCCCCTGTACTGATGGCAGGAAAGCTTTCAACGCTAGTCTGATCGCTCTCAGCTCTAATAGGTTGATATGTAGTCTGGACTCCGATGGAGAACAACGACCGCTGATGGTCAGGTCGTTGGCATGGGCTCCCCACCCTGTGAGCGAGGCGTCTGTGACTACTGTTATCTCCGGCCATGGTTGCCAAAACAGTTCTCCTTTCAAGATGTTCTCTGAATAGGCCCACCACTGAAGGTCGTGGGCTACCCTGTCCGGAATACGGAGGAGATCTGTCATTCTCCCTGAGAATTGTGACCACTGACTTCTCACTGCCCACTGAAGAGATCTCATTCTCAGGCGAGCCTCTGGCACAAGGAAGATGCAGGATGCCATGAGGCCTAGCAACCTCAAAAAGTCGAAGGCTGGGAGACGTTGGGCATTTTGAAACTTGGTGACCATCTGCAGAATATCTTGAGCCCTCACCTCTGGTGGCAAGGCTTTTCCCAGGGAAGTGTCCAGGACGGCTCCAATGAACTGGAGTCTCTGAGATGGTATCATCTGTGACTTCTTTAAATTGAGGGAGAAGCCCAGTCTCTGAAGCAAGAGGCAGACATAATCTAGCTGGGTCCGGGCCTGTTCTGAAGATACGGCCCTGATCAGCCAATTGTCTAGGTAGGGATAGACGTGGATCCCTTCCCTCCTTCGACTCGCCGCCACTACCGACATCAGCTTGGTGAAGACCCTCGGGGCAGAGGTCAGCCCAAATGGCAGAACTCGAAATTGATAATGAGAGTTGCCAATTGCGAACCTCAGGTATTTCCTGTGCTTGAGATGGATTGGCACATACAAATAAGCATCCTGAAGGTCCAGAGATACCAACCAGTCCTGGAGCTGGAGGTCCTGAAGGATCTGAGAAAGAGGTACCATCTTGAACTTGTCCTTCCTGAGGAACTTGTTCAATTCTCTTAAATCCAGGATGGGTCTCAGTCCTCCGTCCTTCTTTGGTATGAGAAAGTAGGGGGGGGGGGAGGGGGGGAAGTACCAGCCCTTGTTCCTGTCCGCTACAGGTACTGGTTCTATGGCACCTTTCTCTAGCAGGTCCATAATTTCCTGCAAGAGGAGCGGATCTGGAACTTTTCGGGAGCCGTTCCCCGGTGGATGACTGAGGGATGTGTAGAAAGGGTAGGCAGTAACCTTGGGCAACTGTCTACAACGCCCAAGCATCTGACGTTATAGCCTGCCATTCCGTCAGATGGTGAGTTAACCTGCCCCCTACAGGTGTCTTGTGTGCAAAGGCCTCAGAATGGTTTGGGGGCGGCTGATGCAGATGCCAAGGGTAAAGAGGCACCTGCTGCTGGTGCGGTCTTAGTACCTTTGACCCGTCCACCTCGTGTGGATCTTCTTTGGCCTCTTTGAGCCGGCTGTCCTCTGCCTTTTCCGAGTGCGTAATAATAGCGAAAGCACTTTCCTCTCCCCGAGGTTCCTGAGGGGCGAAAAGGAGTTTGGCGGATAGCAGCTCCTAGGGATTTTGCTGCTGCTTTAGAAGTCTAACTTTTCCAGACTGTCATCAGCCTTCTTTCCGAATAACGAAGAGCCGTCAAAGGGCATATTCAAAAGTCTGGCCTGTACATCTGGAGCAAAGCCAGACTTTCGAAACCACGCATGCCTGCAGATTGTTGTACTAGGCGCCATGGCCCTGCTGATACTGTCAGCGGAATCGATGCCAGTTTGAAGAGACTTGCACATGGCATCTTTGCCATCTTGAATGATGTTAAGGAAGGCTTCCTTCTCCTCTCCATCGGGTATACAGTCAGCCGCTGATGAAGCACACTCCCATAATGTGTGACTGAACCTGGCGAGCGTACAGGTGGCGTTGACGGACTTCAACGCCATACTACAGGCAGAGAAGACTTTCTTTGCCATAGTCATACCTCTTGTCATCCCTGTCCTGTGGGACAGTAGGGTAAGCAGTCCTACTGCTGGATGAAGGTGCCGGTATTTAGGGTCAGCAGCCGCTACCCTATACTTTGTCGACAGTCTTTTATTGACTGCTGGGATGACTTCGGGAGTCTCCCAATTGGATGCAATTTTTCTTTGTAGGGCTGCATGGAAGGGGACCACCGGGTCCTCCTGTGGGCCTTTGTCCAATATATCCGTTAGATCATCCTGTTGGAAAACAGGTGAAGGCGCAGACCAACCCATAAACTCAATTATTCTTGCCATCAGGGTTCTATATGGTGTTTCGGCATGTTCACCTGGGTCTGGCTTTACAAATTCCACTTCTGGGGAACTGTCAAGTCCACTGGCCTCATGAAGTGAGTCCTGTAGTTCCTTCAGCCTCTTTTCTTCAGAGGTGAAATCCTCTGCAGCAGACAGTGAGGATCTCTGCAAACCAAAAGTTTCTTGCTCGGGGTCTTCTTTTTCTTCATAAATTGAAGAAAGACCAGGGTATTCTGGTCTCTGAAATGGAGTAAAGCCCATCTCTAGGGCTGAAGGAGTCAAACTCGTTATCGGACGAGATAATGTCGAAGTAGTCGAAGCCGATGTAACCGGCCTCGAAAAAACTGGCAGGGGCCTCGAAGAATTCGAGAGGATCGGGATCCTACTCGAGGGCATCGACGACGGTCTCGGCGTCGTGCCGGAGGCCCTTGAAAACACTGTTGGCTGTGGAGCCTTGGTCCTCCCTTTCATTGGCGTCGACGATGGCATCGAGTCGATCGACCGATGCGTCGAGGAACCCTTCGACAACGGCGTCGATGGCGCCGACCCGTGCGTCGAGGGAATCTTCGACGACGGCGTCGAAGGAACCCTCGACGCCGGCGTCGAAGACGGTGCCTTCTTACCCGATGGCTCATGGCGCTCTTGGGTGGAATGTTTCGCTGGGGGCTGCGACTCACGGCGTTTTGATTTTTTGGGTTTTTCACCTGGGTTATCACCCTCAGCTGTCTTCGAGGGGGTCGAGGCCGCGTTCTCGAAGACGCTTAACATTTTCTTTCTGAATTCCTCCCACTCAGTTTAAGAACTGCGTTTGGTGGGACAGGAAACTCTTTCTGGGGACACCGAAGACGAGGAATGGGACCTTCGACATCTCTTTTTTGAGTGTCTAGATCTCGACGAATGGTGGGAGCTGCTTCGAGATCTAGAATGGGAGTGTTTTCGACGGCGAGGAGACGAATGCCTCGACCGACGAAACCTTTGAGGAGGTTTTGGCTGACTTACCTCTCTCGAGCTTCCCCTTTCACCGTCATGGACATGCAGCCCTCACACTCCGAACAATGGTGCTCGGACCCCAAGCACCGTAAACAGAACCTGTGTGGATCCGTTATTGACATTTTTTTTACCGCAGTCTCGACATTTCTTGAAGCCGGATCGCAGCGTCGTCGGTTCTGATGAAGAAGCCAACGAGAATGATCAGGAATATTCGTCGAAATAGATTAGATAAACCTGACTGAACTGAGCAACGACGTTCCGAGGCCCCACGAAGCGCGGAAAAACGGAACTGAGCAACGGACGCAGCGCGTGTCTATTTATGGGCATGGTGACGTCAGCGCCGATACGGTGGCTGTCGAGGGACATCGACTCGGCGGACGTCGACACGCAGCGCCCTCTACAGAGAAAAAAATGTCCAAGGCCAGCAAGCTGGAAACGTATATCAAAGATAAGGAATACGTCGGAGGACACAATCCCTTCAAATTGCTCTTACTCAGAGTTCACACGGCTGAATTATAGGTAAATCAACTTCTTTTAGAAACCTAAGGAGTTTAACCTTCCTTTCCTTGTACTCAGTTTCTTCTGACTATAATGTTTTTACAATTTCCACTCTTGAAAAACATCTGACGGGTCACTCCTCTCAATGACTGCCTCATTCTTGTCTGATCACATAGCTTGCTTCCTCACATCAGTTTTCTGTCACACATTGCTTTTCTTTCTGTAGATTGCCTCCGTATCATATTAATGTTCTAACAGATTCACACGCGCTCGCGCAAACCTACTGCTGCCACGCCGCTCAGAATTACTGATGAACTGCTTCCCTGTTCTGCTTTTCAAAAGCGCAGACCGCCGCCCACTGCCTCAGCTGGTCTCTTTCGCCGCCAATACGCGCTGCTCCGTAGTACCGAATACTACCGACGCAACCCCCCTTGCCTTTCTTTGAACGCAAGGCACGTCGCAGAGTCCCTTAATCGAACGCGAGAGGATTTGTTACGAAAACAACGTTGAACTCTACAACATTGCAATGTTGTTGGTACGCGCGTGAAGATTTCAAAAATGAACATTTGCTGGCACGCGCACACTCGCAATTAACTGGATTCAATTATTTACAGCTTCTCTTTTCTAAGATAGATAACGTATTTTACAACTGGCAGGCAAACTTTTGATTTCTTTCCTCTAACAACTTTTTAATGCTGTTCATGCAATTAAACTCAATTCCATAGATTAAAACATTGTTTAAGCAAAATTTCAGTTTCTTTCAACTCAGTCACTTTTCTGAATTCAGTCTGTCTTTTCCAGATGAACTTCCTCAAATAAGAGTCTTCTTTTCTCGAGTTCTTTAGTTTCTTGTGGAGCTCCTAAGCACTGTGACCTCTCCAAAGCTGATGTTGAATGAAAGGCAGTTTAGAACCTCTCCAGAGGTTCCAAACTGCATCACTGTAGTATCACAGTAGTCTGCAGCCAATCACTGCGAAGCAGGAAGTTGACCATCTTGGACTGGGAGAACTGCAGCTGACTAGCTGTAGTATTGCATACTACAGCTGGCGCTGATCATGGGAGATCGAGTTCTGGAATGGGAACGCAGAGGACGGAATGGAGAAGAGGAGAGGCCCGCTGAGAGCGTAAGATCTCACTGCATCCGCCCCGTTCATATCTCATTTAATTATATTAATATATTACTGATGTATCTTTCTTGGTAATGTAATACCCAAGTAAATACTTTCCATTGTGTCATGCCATGCTTCACCAACATAAGGTCAAGGAAATAAAATCCATGAGCTTAACCCTAACTCCACCTACATCAATAAATTAAAGACATCAAAACCCAGGGACCCGACATCAGTACAAGGATAGAAGAAATCCACAGACATTTCAACATCTCCTGGCTTGCAGGCAGTTTTGTCCTGAAGTGGCGTCATAGTGACATCACAACCTGAGCCCCTTGCCAGAAAACCTATCGGCCTATTGGATTGGTCGTCAGGAGCATAATAACCTATATAATCCCCTATATGAGTTATTCTACTTGCTCGCGCATGTCAGGTGGCTGGCCTGGTCCATCCCCAAATGACTATCTCTAAACATAGTTGTAGTGTGAGGGTCTTACCATTGGTTCTTGCCTGTTGCTACCCACCCCTAGAGGACTGAACTGTGATTGGCTAGAGTTGACCTCCCCAGCCCTTGGATCCGCAATGGTTCTCAGTTCTTGGTGTACCTTCTCAAAGTAATAAGAACGACCATTTGTCTGCATTTTAACTTGTGTGCACCACCTTAGACTAAGAGTTCTTGTTCATCTTACTTGTCTCACATTGTAACATCTTTGTTGCAAGCTTCTGTCTGGCGGCGTGAGATCAACTCTTTCCCAGCTCTAGTTTCTATTCATCGTCTGAGTCGGCCGGGTCACGTGTTCGGATGATTTAGAGCTTCTGCAGCTCTGAATTAGAAGGAATTATTCGCATTTATTGCAGATGGTGCTACTGCCATTCAGTGAATGGAATGTCGTTCGTATCTGGTGGCCTTGGCAGCGGGTCGTGTCTCTCACGTTTGCTCTTGTCCAGCATGAATTCGCCTCAGCTCTTGCAGAGAAGCTTGGGGCCTGCTGTAATTTTCCTAAACCATTAAGCACTTCCTACAGTGTCGATGCTATTCTATATTCTCCATATGTTAGTCACACTTGGCTCTGTCAGGTCTCATAGGTGCTCCTGCAGTTCCATAAGGTTAATTGCACATAAGCATCTGCAAGCTGTACTCAGGATCTCTTGCTTCTTGCAGATTCCGTTTTGCTGTGTTAAGCTAATGACAAAATAATAAAAACAATGACAGTATGTATATGTTTCTGTCCTCCAACTATAGTACTGTACGCGTGTATTCGAGTGTGTGTGTGTCCCGATGTGCAGATGGCACATGTGCTTCCTGTCTAACGCCGCTACGTCGTGGTGTCTCTAACAACGTCAGTGGCTTTGGCTTCTCAGCACTTTAGTCAATACTGTCAATTGTGGTCTCTTTAGTTGCAGCCTGAGGCTCCTCGTCCACTCTGTAGAAGATTTGTACCGCACATGGTCTATAGGGCTGGCTGAGTAGGTACCTCTCGACATACTTCTCAATTATTGGATAACTAGGAATTGTTCCAAAATAGTATGGGAGTTCACGATAGCTCCTGGCATTCTTCCGCGACATGTACTTTATAGGTGGAATTTGCCCATCCCTCTTCAACACCACCAGATCATTGAAATGTGCTTTGCTAAATTTGCATCCCTCATGATGCCATCCAGCAGATGTTAATGATTTCATCATGATCATGACCTAGACATATTAGCCATGACTGAAACATGGCTAAAAGACTGAGGTCCTACCATTACAGCTGCTTTTCTAGCAGGATACACCTTACATACAGCCAATAGGTCTCTTGGCAGAGGAGGAGGGGTAGCACTAGCAATTAGAGACACTGCAAAGGAAACTTACTCAGTCCAAGCTATGGATATACTTCTATGTGAGGCACTTGCTGTTAAATATATACTGGACCCTACAACAACCATTTAATTTTACTACCCACCTCAGTGTAAAATTGACTTCATAAACTATACAAAGTTATCCTGTCTCTCACAAATCACAATAAGTATCATAATTTAAACAATAATCAATTTAGCACGCCAAATGAAAGACCTCTCTACATTGGGTTTCTCGTTGATACCCACAGGCCCTACCCAAAATGAAGGCAGAGCCATCGATTGTGTTCTTTCTAGAAATATTTCTTCCAAGAAACGTTCCCTATTGTGCCTACCAGCGACAGACCATTCTGCCATCTTGAAAATACCCACGATCGTTGCACCCATATTGTTTTAAATAAGCTCAAAACTGAATTACCTGCAGAAATAGACATGATACTATGCCACAATCCTTAGCACCTCACTTGACCAAGTTGTCTGAAAATCTGACAAGTCTAACTGACCCAGCTCGTCTAGTCACAGTTGTCGAGAACCAAGAAATCGGACTAAGATGTGACATGTTCAAAAGGGGTTTATTTAAATAAGAAAACACCTATCTAATGTTAGGCCCAATGTTAGGAGGGAAGTTCCCTACCTAACAAACTAAAACTAGTGGTGCTAGTCAAAAGTCCCAAAAGAAAATGGTCTTAGTCCAAAACCCTACATACTATCTGGCCCTACCATTTAGAAAAAAAAAACGTTAACAAAAGTATTCTTGAACTTTGCTTGGCAAAACTACTGGGATCTCTTTCAAGAGACTGAAGAATTGACACATTTTTTAAACAATGCAATATTGTAACATTTCCGAAGGTTATGAATGATCAGTCTTAATTCTTTACATGGTTATGCCATGATCCCTTCTTTGGATCATGAGTCTCAAAGCAATGCCAGCATTTCATACTAGGTGTTTGAAAATGTTCATGTTTTGAGTTGGAGCATGGAAACCTCAAAAGCCCTACCTGCAAAAGCTGCAATTAAGGCCCCGTTCGAGTGTATGCCCTTATCTAGTATGCAGATTTACCTGGCTTCCATAACCCTTTTGGCGTTCCCAGCCTCAGTGGAACCGTCTCATGGTTTACCTGGGCTTCCCAAGCCGGCGTGGCCCTCCATTAGGCTTACTTTAGTAGGGCCTAGGTTGGGCACCCACTGTGTGGGTTTTCAGTGCTTCTCTATCTCCTGGCTTCCCCAGCCTCGGATATAGCTTTTCACCTCGATCAGCGGTGTTACCTCTTAGGGCGAGTTTGCTTTCTTGGCTCTGCCCTGCATGACAGCTAATGCACGTCTCAAGTGGAGATCAAGCATCTGTTCCCTCACCTGAGCTCTGGTTTTGGCATCAGTTAACAGGACCCAAGCTCACCACACCAGCGCGACAGCCTCTTTACTGTCTATCAGTCTCTCAAAGTGATAGTCGCTTCGAAACACAAGCTTCACAGCGTCTTGCTAGAGAGCAGCTCGCTCCTCTAAACAACGATCGGCTTCGCAGGCTGGCGTAGCTCCACCCCTCCAGGACACCTGCCCGGCAAAGGCTCGCCTCTGCGTAGGATTCTCTCTCATTCTAGGTGCTTTGTCGTTAGCTAAAGCCAAATATCAGAAGAAATGTCACTATTTGGTGAATCTAAAACAGAAGTACAGTCATTCTGATCCCAATGTAGGCAGACAATGTATTCTGGACAGGGAGTTTCTTACAGGAATCCTTAACCACAAACGGGGATTCACTATCAGTGAGTTCCGACTTGCCCATGCCCCTAGGGATGGTCTTGCTGAGCAATCTCACCTCCCAAGCCCCTTGGGAGAAGGGACGAATAGAGCAGATTCGTTACACAGTATATAATCAAACTATACAGAGAGCTCAATCGCATTGCCCCTATTCAAATGAAACTCGTTACTCCAAATAGGACCTCAGAGAAATGGTACACCTCCAAACTTGGACCTCAAAAAAGCAGTAAGGAAATAAGAGTATTTGAAGAAGAAATTGCAATCAAGTAAGCAAGCACAGATTTATTATACTACCCAAATTGACCAAGCTATTAGGTGGTGATTGCATTATGTAAGGAATCCTGCAGATCCCTCACTGAAACCCTGCCTAAAGTCTCCTCCCAGGTGGCCAATGAGAAGGCAGGCACTTCCTGATCCTAACCCTGGGGGTGGTGTACTGTGGAAGGATCACCTGGGTGGAGAAAGGGCACAGGGTATTGAGGAGATTCCGTGGGACGAGACGCAGTATTTGTCCTCGGATAGGGAGAGACTTGACACTCTACCAAAAGAAGTTATGGTTTATTGTCATTTCAATGTCACTCAACCGCCTATTAAACCTAAGTAGGTGAACCCCAAGGTTATAACAAAGCATACTATACCAAATGTAAGACCCTTTGGTTTCTAAAATGAAATGCCATTCTGAATTACAGGGGTATACTACAAACAATGGCAGTAATAGAAGAGGAGAAGTACAAGGCTACCCATGTGCACCGAGTTACTGTGATTGAGGAGCTGTGACTGTGCTAGAGCCAGAGGCAGAAGGCAAGCCGAAATACTGGGAGTAAATGAGAATCCCCCCCCCCCACCCATATGCGCGGCTGGACTGGAGACACCCATGCTGGAGAACAGTGTGGGATCCCAAGTGAGCCCAAAGTAGTAGTAGAAGTTGAGGAAGTCGGGAAAGCAAAGAAACTCACAACCGCAGTGTTTCTGGAGACGGTGAGTGAAGCTCGGCATTCAGGTTCACTCAGCAAGCTTTGCCGGTAACTGTAACCAGCTCTAAAATAACTTGCATATACTTTAAAGCAAGTTAAAGTTGTTTGTTGCATTGAAACGAATTCTTAACAATGGAAATGTAGCATGCGCACTAATTGTGAAAGTCGTAGTGTTCGTGTGAGAAGTGAGGACCATTGTTGAACATTGTTACTGGAGTGGTCGTGTGTCCACAAATGGAAAGGAAACGCTTGCTAAAACCATTCCGAACACGAACATTGACTTCTTACGAGAGTTGCAAGTGAATACAGCATCAATATAAGTGTCATGATGCATACCCCCGGGCATCCAGACCACGTCCATCAGCCCAGGGAGCAGGCATGTCGCCTTGAGAAAACCCAGCAACCCCTGCTAGGGGCTGTCTGGGTTCAGTCCTGGCGCCTACGGCGCCAGGCTCTTATGGAACATCAGTGCTGGCGCCATAGGCGCCAGGCTCATAGGTGCACACTTACCTGATGCAGACCATGCTGCAATAAGATCCAAACCCATGTGAGGCCTGGAAGGGACTACTTTACCTTCGGGACTATTTCGTTACTCTGGTGTGGTCGGGGAGGGATACCTACCTGGGACTACTTTGGAGGCTATATAAACCACATCCGAAGAGCAGCACACGCTTCGCATTATTCTGCATCCAGCAGCGTAACGCTCACCGTGCCAGCAGCAGCATCCAGCCTTCTGCCACGCCCGCCTCGAACCTGGAGCACCTAGAAAGAAGGAAAGAAGCAAAGGTTAGAACAAGAGTATTACCCGATTTCTTACCTGATTCCAGATTCATCGCATTTTCAAACGCGTCGCATCGCCAGCAGCAGCGCCGCGCCAAACTCACCGTTCCACGCAGCATCTCTTCGATCCGGCGCTGTCTCCATCTTTACATCGCCGAATCCCGTCACCTAAGGGGGACAAGAAACAACAAGGTGAACAGAGAGAACAGAGACAATCTCTTTAGCCCCCATATGCTTACCTGATTTTACCACCGCAGGTATAATTCATCAGCACGCCACATCTTATGCCGCACCTGTAAGATAAGAAGAAAGCAGCAAGTTTAACCCTTGGCATTATTTACCGGACAGTGTTCGGTAACAGACTTTTACCGGAGCGCTTTCAGCTGTCAATCTTCTTATTGGGTCAAAGCTGCAAGATAAAAGAGGAATTGGACAGGAGTGAATTCCAGACATTTTGAACTCTTACGAACTATATACTTACGGCTCTTCGCCAGGATCTTTTGGAGTCAGGATTCGTCTACAACTCTTCCAATATCTTCAGGCCATTGAAGTAACTGGTCATCAACACGCCCCTGCGTGCTTTGCAGGATCGAGGGCTCATCCTTCAAGAATATAAGGTGAGATTGCTGAGAGGGTGCTTCAGGAGGTGATTAGTGGGGAGGACAGTGGGGGTGCTATCACTTGAATCCACAAGTGGCTAAATCCATGCCTCCACTTGTAAGAGAATATTTCTACGGGCCAAGCAGACAAGATTAGGAGGGCAGATCCAGTCAGTCATCGCTGCACTACTCATCACGTGGGTGGAGGGCACAGCAGTCCGGGTCCGACCGATGCCCCTGTGGGAGCCAGGTGAGCGTAACAGTAAGGTCACGTATGGCCAACTGTGTTTCCAGAGAAAAGTATGAAATCCTCTATGTAATAATATATCTGAATACAATTACTTGCAAACGTTTAAGATCTATCTTAAAGAATGGTCCAGTGTGCCCAATTAGCTTTTCCCTTTAACGACTGAACCTTGCAGTATCCTGAATCGTCCTTTATTTCAAGAAGTTGTTCATAGTGACAAGCAGAACTAGCATTACCCAAGTCAAGAGGCAAACCCTTTCTAAAGTGAAAGAAAGCCTGTTTAAACCCATCAACTTTATCTGGAACGTTTCTAACGGTCAAGTGGTCTCTGATGCAAGTGTGGCATTGTTACCTGCAGCTGAAAGAGTGGCACTACAGTTTCCGGGTAGTTACCTGAACAGAAAAGGTGTGAGTAAAGATGGGGGAGGGGAGCGCTGGGTGCTTGTAAAGAATATTATAGAAGTAGCCTGTAATGCTGAAGACTGTTGAAGCCGAGGGAAAGTTGTGTGCCAGAGGCAAGTTACATTAGTGGCAATGACAGACTGAATAGGCAAAGTGGATGCCCCTGTTCTTGGAACTTCTAGAAAGGAAGAGTGCCTTGCCTACCTGTAGATGTCGAAGTGTTTTGTTCTTACCTGCCTAATAATTCTGAAGTACAAAGTAGAAGTAGGACTACTTTAACTGTGGTGGTGCATAAAGCTGTCATTGGATGTTGCAGTTGAGTGGTACAAAGAAGTGGCATACTGTGGGGTAAAAGTGACTGTTCACATAGTAACTATAGTAAAAGAGTTGTTGAAAGGGAAGCAGCAACCTAAAGAGAAGCATCCTGACAAATATACCAAATGAACTGCAGAAGTCCTTATCAATTGTAAAGTTTTAGATCAAGTAGTTCTATACCTATTCCTTGGACTGTGTCAAAGAATCTTGGAAAGATGAGATCCAGACATTAGCATTGGTGTTTTCTTCTTGGATGGGACTGGAAGGGGATCTTTACAAGCGAAACCAGAGAATTGCTGCCAGTGGATTTTTGTTGGACGAAACGTTGGTTTGGACTTGGAGAACTGATCAGAACTGGTTCAAGACTATTCTTTGAACACTGACTTTAGAACCTGGGGAAGGGATCTTTCTACCCAGGACAGGTGAAGGTCACTCAAACATGGTTTACTATTTTATGTTGCTTTATTTTGAATGTTGGTTGCTTAGAGTGAGGGCCAGTTTACCCATGTTAGAGGTTTCTCTATTAGCCTTTAGAAAAAGGTAGGGAATTCCCAGATAGAGTTAGGCAAGCAAGGCTTTATTTGCAAACTTTATCTGTAATAAAATGTCAAATTTTGAGGAAACTAAGCAGTTGTTCGCCTTGCATTAGTGACCCCTCACAATTATTTGCACATTAGACTATGACCACAACATGGGATATTGACACTAACTGCACTTTTTGCACATTGCACTTTAGGTTGTTAAACATCTTGTGATGGCTTTCATATGCATCATTGTGCTACAATGATTTGCTGCTAATTCATGAGCCTGCTAAGGCGGATTTTAAACATGAAATCTGTTTAGAAGAAATTTCATTTTTCTACTATTGTTGAACCTTCATTCTTCTATTTGAGTTTGGATATATTAGGCCGTAGAATGAGGCATTAGGGGCTCACCATTTTTGTTGGTGTGCAAGCAGTAATGCTTTGAAAAAGTATGGAGTGAGGACCAAGTTGCACTGGTACACCACTTTTGAGAGTCCAAGTGTTTGCCACTCCCCATGTGGAATGGGCTCTTCGGTTTTGGGGGACATCCTTTCCAGCAATGGAGTAACAGCACAGGATAAGCCAACGTGATAGTTTGTTTGGTCATGGATTGGCCTACCTTGTGGTCGAAAAACCAATAAGGGAATAGTTTCTTACCTGTAACTCCATTTCTCCAGCATTGGTATCTTTCATGGATTCACATGCTTAGAATATTCCCCGTCGTCAGGCTGGGAATCCTCGGTAAATTATATAGACCTTTTCCATAGGAAAGTTTCAACACTTTTGTGTCCTATCTACGTCGTTTTGGGCCGCGTACGCCTGCGCCATTAGGACGTGGAGGTATAAGTAGCCCCGCCCCCACGGCTCCCTCAGATTTCGACCCCAAAAGTAGTCTGGGGGGACATCTGGTTTGCATGCCAGGGGAGGCTGGCGGGCGCATGTGAATCCATGAAAGATACCAATGCTGGAGAAATGGAGTTACAGGTAAACTATTCCCTTCTCCAGCATTGGATCTTTCATGGATTCACATGCTCAGAATAGATTGTACAGCAGTATCCCCCATAGATGGAGGTGTGTATGCAAACCAATATCTCCATAACCATAATGCATATTCATCATGGCAAAACATCACCGTATAGTATGTTAACAGTGACAACATCACACTTCAAATTACATTAGCCAAAGGATGTGACCCCTTAATTGGGGCTTACATTATTGAAACAGGTGCCGTAGGACTGCGCGACCCATCTGTGCATCCTCAGCATGTTGCTGCTCGAGGCAATAATGCCGGGTAAACGTGTGTGGTACCGACCAGGAAGCCGCCTGACAGATGTCTTCCAGCGGAATTCCGGACCACAACGCCGTCGACGAGGAAGTGGATCTCGTCGAATGGGCCCTTGGACGCTTCTCCAGCGGTTTTCCGGCTTTTGAGTGACAAAAGGAAATGGTAGATGACACCCATCGGGCTAGTCCTCGTTTCGAGATCAGCTTACCTTTAGCCAAAGGGCCATAAGCCACAAATAGCTGTCTCGTGTCTCTGAAGCTTTGAGTGCGATGGAGGTAAAATTTTAAAGCTCTTTTAACGTCCAATGTATGGAGAGTCTTCTCCGCAACCGACGAAGGTGTTGGAAAAAACGTCGGCAGCACTATAGAAGAGTGCTTGTGAAACATGGTAGGTACTTTAGGAATGAAATGAGGATTAGTAGCCAACACGACTTTATTACTGAAAAATCTCAAGAACGGTGGATCGGTGGATCGATCACTAAAGCTTGTATTTCTGACAGTCGTCGAGCCGAAGTAATAGCTACCAGAAAAGCCAACTTCCATGACAAAAATTTACATGATGACGATGACATCGTCTCAAAACGGGGCTTCATCAGCGCTGCCAGAACCAGGTTAAGACTCCAGCTTGGAGGGAACTTTTTCGCCGGAGGAAAGGTTCGGAACAACTATTTAAGAAAATGTTTAATCAGCCGGTCACTAAATAACAGAGTTGAATGTCTCTTCCGAGTAAATCTCGAAATGGCAGCTAAATGCACTTTTATGGATGAAACAGACAAGCCTTTTTGAGCTAGGAGTAGCAAGTATGGTAGAAGCTGTTCCGGTGTGATATCCAGCGGGACCAGACCTGGTTGACCTGCGCACCATATGCAGAATCTCCTCCATTTGTATGAATATGAAGCGTTCGTGGATGCGCCCTCGCCGCTTACAAAATGCGACAACAGTCCGCTGGAATCTCTAACGTACCAAACTCGGAGAAATCAGGAGCCAGGCTGTCAGACTGAGGCTGTCGGGGTTGTGATGCCAAACAACCCCTTTCTCCTGAGACAGAAGGTCCGGAACTTTCTGGAACCTCATTGGTTCTGCCGCTGAAAGATGGGGTAAATCGGAGAACCACACTGGTCTGGTCCAGTCCAGTACGGGACCACCAGGATCACCCGACATGGATATCTGTGGATCCATTGCAGCGTCCGACGTATGAGCGGAAATGGGGGGGGAAGGCATACAGAAACTTGCCCGTCCACAGGAAAGAGAACGCTTCCCCTAGTGAGTCTTGCTGCGGCCACCTGCTTGCGTATTGTGGGCATTTCTTGTTGTCTCTCGTTGCAAAGAGGTCGAGGGCCGGATGACCCCATTTCTCGAAGACACGGTGTAGTTGTTGGTCGCTCAATTCCCATTCGTGTAGTCGGTTCATTTCCCTGCTGAGAGAGTCTGCTTGCACGTTTTTGACTCCTGGCAAGTGGAACGCCAATAGATATATCTTCTGCTGAATGGCCCAATGCCAGATCTCCTGGGCTTCGGATGACAGAGTTCTGGAGCGAGTTCCTCCCCGTTTCCTTAGATAAAACATTGTTGTGTTGTCTGTCATAATCCGTACAACCGATCCCTTTATCCGTGGAAGAAAGGATTTCAGGGCCCAACGCACCGCCCTTAATTCCAGCACATTTATATGAAGGCTGGATTCCTCCGATGACCAACGCCCCTGAACCTGTAGTGAATCCAGATGAGCTCCCCATCCAGTTTTTCAGAACCCTTTCGATGGATGGCTTTACCAGTCCTGACTGCGTCTGGAACTCTGCCCCCAGAAAGACCAAGGTCCTTGATGGCAATAAGGAGGACTTTTCGAAGTTTATTGCGAAGCCCAAACGTTGTAGGAGGCACATGGTGGCATGCCGACTTTCCTGTGTTCTTTCTGGAGACAACCCCCTCACTAGCCAATCGTCTAGATAAGGGTACACATGATGACCTTCTTTCCTTAACCAGGCTGCTACTGGAGCCAGACACTTGGTGAACGTCCTGGGAGACGATTTTAGACCGAATGGGAGGACCTTCAACTGATAGTGGGTCCGTCCGACGACGAACCTTAGAAATCTTTTGTGACGCTGACGCATCGGGATATGGAAGTATGCGTCCTGAAGATCTAGCGCCGACAAATAGTCTCCCGGTTGTATCGAACGGATCACTTCTTGGAGCGTAAGCATCTTGAACTTTAGATTCTTGAGCAGTTTGTTGAGTGCTCGTAGATCTAGAATGGGGCGCCATTTTCCATTGGGTTTCTTGACGACAGAGTAACGGGAGTACACTCCCTGTCCTCTTTCTGCCACCGGGACCAGTTATATAGCCCCTTTCTGCAGCATAAGCGTCACCTCTTGCCTTAGTATTTGAAGGTGGGGCTGCGTTGAGAACACTGGTGGAATGCGTGGAGGCTTGTTCTTGAACTGTGGAGAATGGCCCAGATGTATTGTGTCCAAAACCCATTGGTCCGTTATGCGTGCCCACTCCTCGACGTGACGAGACACTCTGCCCCCCAGGATGCCCTGTAACTTGTCATTGCTGGCTTTTGGTCCGTTTATCCTTCGTCGAGGAGTAGGCGCCTCGTCGTCTGGAGGTTTGGTAATCTCTGCCTTTTCGAGTAGCTTGGGCTGCACGTTTGTAGCCTTGGGAAGAGAATAAGGGCCTGGTGAAACCTCGGTCTCTAGATGATCCAAACTGGGAGTTACCTGATGCTCCTCTGAAGGGACGAAAGGAACGAAAATTCCTACCACTCTGGAGGGCTCCAAGGGAACGAGCCGTGTCAGAATCTTCTAAATGCCCTTCAGGGCTTCATCGACTTTCTCCCCAAACAGGAGGTGTTCTCCTTTGCACGGCATATTCATTACCTTATATTGTACCTCTGGTCTGAACATCGTGCATTTAATCCAGGCTTGCCTCCGTAACACTACGCCATTGTTAATCTGCTTAAAGCCTGACTACGCCAGGTCGACAGCAATGTTAATGGAATGATTGGAGGCCTCTTCTCCCTCACGTACGAGCAGCATGGCAGACTTCCTGTGTTCCTCCGGCAGATGGTCCAAGATAGGAGCTAGTCCATGCCACATTTCCCCATCATACCTGGCCATAATAGCCAGGGAGTTGGCTGCTTTAACTGTAGTCGCTCCGACCGATAGCACTTTCTTTCCAAAAGCATCTGGTCTCCAGGCTTCGTTATCGGGCGGAGTCGTGCATTTGTGTTGCGACCTTGCCTTTCTGGCCGCCGCGGCGGATACCACCGATTCCGGCGAAGGTTGAGACGTCAAGCACTTGGGGGTCGATTCCGGAGCCTTGAATTTCTTTTCCAATCGACCTTTTACTGCCGGTTCTGAAAAAGGGTGACGCATGGATTTCAGTCTCTCCTGCCAGACATGGTCTAAAATGGGGATAGCAAATATCGCCTTTTTTCTCTTGCCCATATGATCGAACAGAAAACAATCTTTTTTCTCTTCTTCTGGGACTAGGCCAAACTCCACACATGCCTTACCCATCATGGCATGGAAAGCACCCACATCATCAGGTGGTGATGGCTGCGCTGGAGTCTTCGGAGTTTCCATCGCCGCTTCAGAGTCCCATGTAGGGTCCCTCGAGGGGGATAACGAGATGTCTGAAACCGACCCTTCACGTTCCGACTCTGACAGTTCCCCTTCTTCCTGCGGACGAGAACGATCTTCCTCAACCGGGTAAGCGGTAGGAACTCTGGGTGGAGGGCGAGGAGCCGGGCCTGGCTCGTCGACGACTGACGGCGCTGTCGGAACAAGCTGAGGTAACCGAGTGTCCAACCGCTCCAACAGCTTCTGTAATGTGTTCAACACCTCCAGGGACAGAACAGCCTGGGGATTCAGTAAGGAAGAGGTAACTGGAATGGCACTTCCACTAAAGAGCGACCCCGAACCAGTTGGTTGTAGTCCTAGATCGGTTGGATGTGCGACCGGATCACGGTCATCCTCCGCCGACGAGATGGAGAAAGCCGCTTCTGGTTGCAGCAAGGCTTCAGGCGGAATCGGGTCAAAAACCTGCGGTTGCCATCCCACCGACGGGGCCACCGTCGACGATGACATCTTTCCCATAGGCTCTGTTTGACCTGACGAAATAGCCGTCGGAAGAGCCGTCGCCGAAGACAAAGCAGGCGTCGACGACCAGACCGTCGTCGATGAAGTCTGTGGAGCAGGGCCTTGAGGCGTTCCCGCCATTTTTGGCCTCGACTTGTGGGACGAGGACTCTCGACTCGAGGTAGACTTATGACTGTCTCATGAGGAGGATTTCGATGGGTCTTTTCTCTCCTTTTTAGATGAGGAGGAAGACGACGAAGCTTTATGTGAAGAGGAGGACTTCGCAGGATGTTTCTCCGAGGGGCGTTTTTCAGATGAGCGCGATTTCTTCGCCGGAGGTTCCGCCGACCCTGATCGACGAGGGGGGACAGGAGACTTCGATCTCGAGGCTGTAGAGCCTACCTCCGATGCCGGGTATGCACCCGCTCCGTCATTGAGCCAAGTAACCAGGCGTCTGTTGCGGTCTTTTAGGGTCTTCTGTGAGAAGCCTTGACAGATCTCACACGTGTCCGCCGTATGATGAGGCTGAAGGCAGTAAATACAGTCCATATGGCCGTCTCCTTCATATACCTTCTTAAGACCGCATGTAGCACAGGGACGAAATAACGCCTTTTCAGACATACTTCAAAAAGAAACAGTCGAAGCAGAAGTAGAAGAACGCACAACTTAATAAAATAGTAGATTATCGAGGTAATCCCACTACTTTGGTAGACGGTTGAAATCTGAGGGAGCCGCGGGGGCGGGGCTACTTATACCTCTACAACCTAATGGCGCAGGCGTACGCGGCCCAAAACGACGTAGATAGGACACAAAAGTGTCGAAATTTTCCTATGGAAAAGGTCTAAATAATTTACCGAGGGTTCCCAGCCTGACGACGGGGAATATTCTAAGCATGTGAATCCATGAAAGATCCAATGCTGGAGAAATAGTTTGTCATCTCTTCTGACATATGTCATTCTACACACGTAAAAGCTTAGAGCCCTTTTTGGGTCAAGTCTGTAACCTTTCTGCATCCTTAGAAGGGTGAAGAGGCGGAGAAAAAGCTGATAATGTTGTCTTTGGTTTCAGATGAAATTCAGATGGACGAACCCTCAAAACTAACTTCTCCTCGGAGATTATAGTAAATGGTGGTTTACATGATGACACACAACAGAAGGAGGAAGGCCACAATGATTTTGCAAGAACCCAAAGTATACTCTAGCCAACACACAAAGGGAAAAGGTGTTCTTGTCAGAGATTAGAAATTAATTCAAATAATATTGCAGGCTCATTTTGTGTGTTTCCAGAATTATATTTAATAAATAATTTTACAATGAATTCGCAAAATGAAGGAACTTTAAAAACACACAATTTAGGTACACTCAATAAGTATTAGAAACCGAACAAGTGACAAAACAAGAGCTATATGCCCCCCCCCCATCATTCTTGCCCACAAGAGCTCTTTTGAAGTAGTTGTGGAAAAACAGACCCCATCTTTTACAAAACACAGTCTTATGCGAGTTATTAAAGGGAAATCCAGTACCCAATGTCTTCTCGTTCCCAAACAACTGGACGAACTACACAAGCGACAAGAAGCTGAGAAGTCCTTTTTGTCCCAATATTGAGTCTGTTCTTTGGATTTAATTTGGTTGAGCCTGAATCTCAGGTAAATGTTGCTGTGTTTCGGGCATGGAAAGCATTTCTGGTAATCAGATAGGTGACCAAACCTAGGCGGAAAATATTCCTGGTATGATGAGTAAGATTCCAGACCCTCGATGGTCAATCGCCAATGATACCTGAATAGCTTGGCTTTCACTGCCACCAGGTTGGCAGCCAATTCCAATTCAGATGATCCAATACGATCCAGCAAATCAACCATCATACCCCAAAACAAACTCACAGATTTAACAGAGTGGGTGATCAGCATCTGTTTAAAGTCCTCATAGATGGAATTGTGTGGAGGACAAAGAAATTAGTGAAAGACTGGCAATTGCTTTCATTGAAAACTAGCATTGAGAGAAATCAAATTCAGTTCATAGAGCACCACATCTGGAACGACAATACGTTGGTTAAGTTATAGCCTAGGTAGCGTAGCGAAGACACCCGCTCCACCGATTCATTGCCCAAAAAGCACCACATGGTTTTTGAATCTCTTTTGGATATAAAAATCACCACCTTCAATTTCAAACAGTTCACCTTTAGGTTATTCTCTAGGGTGTGCCTAAAGAAAGCTCTCAATTTCTTTTGGAGGCCTCACAGAGTACTGTCAAAAATGATATTGTCCGAGAAGGACAACCATTGTAGTTTCATATGCCCCTGTTTTACTGGAATGAAATCCTCAGCCAACCACAGTTCAATATCTCTTAGGTAGAGGTTAAACCAAGTGGGGGCCATGGTGCATCCCTGTCACAGCACATTAGTCAAAATCACTCCAGATAATGCCCCTTCAAGGGTCAACCTATCCTTCAACCGTAAATTTGGGTGAAATAGGACAATTCACTGTACCAGTTCCCTCGTTCGCCCCAAAAGGAGTAGTTTATTCTACAGTCGTTGTCGTTTAACGCTATCAAATGCAGAATTCAAGTCCAGGGAGGCCATATAAATATTACCCCCTGGAATGTCCTCACCTTATGCATCAGATGTTTCAATATAGTTGTGTTTAGTGAAGTACACATTGATTAGCCGAATCCCACTTGAAATCTGGACAAAGTGTTGTTTTCTGTCAGAAAAGCAATTAGATCTCTCAGTAACAGGATCGAGAATACTTTGATTGTTGAATCGATTAAGGCAATAGGTCTGTAATTCCCTGGGTCCATAGGACCACCCTTATTGAATATAGGGATGATTATAAGAATCTGCCCAGGACGCAGGCTGTATGTGATGAATATATCATGTCAAAATGTGGTTTAAGAAAATGGACCCATGCAATCAGATCTTTCTTCAGTAAGAATGGTGGAATGCCGCCAGGTCCTGGAGTCCTAGATGGTTTCAATTGATTTATGGCCCACAAAATGTCCTCAGTTACCCAGGGACATAGACCGTTCCCACTTGAAATATTCAACCCTTCCACACGCTGGGGATGCTCCGTTAAGATATCAAATTTCTTGGAATAAAAGGACACCCAAGTATGTTCTTGAATGGGATTGTCCAGTTTCAGAACCTCTACCCTGAATATTTTGTTAATTTGGGTCCAAAATTACCTGGAGTCTGCGTTAATCAGAATACGTAGCATAGCTTGGTTGTTTCAACCTAAGTTCTACTTTCAGAGACTACACAGAGTTTCTATGCCTTTGACATTGTTTCTTAAGTGAGAGGTACTGGCTACTTGGGAGCCCTCTTAAAGGGTGACTAAATAGCCCGATTTTTTTTATTTTTGAGTTGAAGGACTAGGGCTAAACTGTCACACCCAGGTTGACATTCCCACAAAGACAGACAAATAGCCTCCATAATACGCTGATCCAACGAGCTACCAAGCAACTGAGCAGTGTTGATGTTCTCCCTCAGAACCCTCTGCGGTGTACCCCTGTCAGCCTGGAACAGGAACCTAGTCAATTTGGCATACAACTGGTTGTCCAACGGCAGGTTAAACCATGTCCATCATGTATAACTTCAACCAACATAGGAGAACAAGTGTGAACTAAAACAGAAGTCTTCCAAGAGAAATGTATTACCAAGTGATCACTAGAGCCTAAATCGCTAAAGCGCAGCTTACTACAGTAAGGTTCAATGGCCGAAGACATGTAAAAGTAATCTATCCATGAATTCAGTTCCCCTCTATGCCAAGTAAAAACGTTGTGATCCGTCATCTGATGTACACCTAAAAGTTGCATGTCCCAATTTGACATCCGTTTATCCCACACCCTTCCCCTACTTCTGTTAGTTGGACCTTTTAAAGACTGGAGTGGGGTGTCTGTACTCCTGCTCTCGATATGGTAGAGGAGAGGCACAGAGGACCCCAGCCAAGATTCTCTATTGTTGCTAGCAATGTATGAGCAATCAAGGCCTAGCTTCTCAGGAGGTGATGCGGGCTGGTACTTAAGTACAGTGTAGTCCCCAAGCACCCACAAAGGAATGTCCGCACACTGTATTAGTAAAAACAGTCTTTATATAATTAAGTTTCAAGGTTATATACAATATAACAATAACTCACTTTTTGCTCAGTTAATCTAAAATGGCAAATATATACAGTTCTAAGTGGTACCAAAATTATCATCAGATTTCATTAAAGTGCATCAACGGTACTCTAGTCAAATGTCACACAAATCAATAAAGGTAACCAACAATAGACATAGGAGGAAAACAGTTGGTTAGAACAATTGGCAGAATACTGGCCCTCTTTACCTAGACAGCTCTGTGTGGAGATTCCCCCCCCCCTAACCTGGGAAACCTGTAAAGTAAAGATATGCTACTAGCTCAGTCTTATTTCCTTCTACAATGTTTCTACCACCCCAATGTACCTGGAATAGCAGAGTTCGACGACGGGTCGTCGACGGATCCTTCTTGCGCGGCTCCCTTAAAGCAAGAGCCACGGATCATCGAGAACCTACTAAGAAAAGGGTGAACAACGGCAGTGAGGTGGGAGCTCTGGTCCTGGCGGTGCTTGACAATGGTCGGTCGTGGATGTCCTGCGAGGAACAGGCGTGCAGGGCACCTCAGTGACGATAGTTCAGGACCGCAAAGAGTTTGTGCAGAACTGTGGCCCAGCAAGGGCATCGAGTCGTCCGGCGTGTCTACTGTATTTGGGTGGCGGGAAACCCACCGGTGGATGCTCCTCGGCGCGTCGACTGCTTGGCCTTCTCCAGCGGGATAAAGCGGACAAGCGCGTCTGGGAATCAAATGTCTTAATCAAAGGAGCATTGCAGCTCCTGTCATCGACGGCACGGCGTCAAGCAAACCCCGCTTCTGGGCAGCTAACTTTGACGGGCCTCCAACGGTTGTAGCAAACCTGCGAGCCTTTGTCGACGACGGTTGACGGAATGTCCGGTGCTTCTATTAGTTTCTCGTTGGCAGGCCCCGTCTCCGGCTAACAGTCTTTCGGAGGCTGACTTCCAGGGCGCTTCGGCGAAGGTTAGCTCGGGAAGAGGGCGCCTAACCAGGTCCTCTTTGGATCAGTTCTTGAAGACACAGCAGCTTTCAGATCAACAAAGTAGAGCAGCAGCAATACTTCTCTTCCAGCAGGGCCTCAAGGTTAAGCTTCAGTTTCAATGTCAGTTTCAACTCCAGCTTCTGAACTATTTCTAGCAGTGAGAGGCCCCCAGATATACTGTTGATCTCCCATTCATTCTGCTGGGTCACACTCAAGCAACCAATCACTCAGAAGGGAATTCAGGCAGCCAGTCAGCCAATCGGGCGCACGGTGCATTCAGGCCATTCTTCTCCACCCAGACACTCAACACAATGTGGATTCGGACAAGTACCACGCCATTCAACACTACACAATGCATTCATACCAGTTTCGGGCAGGGCTGTCTCCGTCATTGTATCAAACACCAGATACTAGACATCCACAACACAGAATGCGTATTCTTCACACACTCCATTCACCCAGGTCCCACCCACAGGTGTCCCCACAACATACGGTCGTTGTGAAGGCTCCAGCCAGTCTGGTCGGCACTTCCCCACACTACCATATACGGAACTTCCACCCAACAGCCGGTCGGGGGGAAGGCACAGAGTCAGGGCTTCCCAGGACTTCAGGAAAAGCAAGTTAACGGGCGATGGAAGGCAAGAGGCCACGGGGGCCATCTTGTTTCCATCAAGAATCTACTGATTCCAATGACAGGGCCTGGGCATCCCAAAATGGAGGATACTCAGGGGACCTGTCAAATTCAGCATGGAGCTGCCACCAGCCCATACCCTGCTCTGTGGGCCACACAAAGGTGCCCAAAAACAGACTAGGAGCACAGGATTGTACCCCCACCCATGAGTGCCATAAGGGTATCCCATGGGACTGTAGACCTAACCAAAAGAGCTGCACTGCTGGGAGTCCCACATGAAGTCCTGCGCGGAAAACACGACAGAACACACGATAAAAAGCAGTAAAGGACAAGGATACAGAGGCCGTGTCCCGCCGATGCATTGCCAGCATCACAGACCTGCAGACATGTTATAACCCGACCTTCAGCACAATATACATTGAAGTCACCAGCAATAATCACCACATGTTGATGCCACTTGGATAGCCAAGAAATGAATGAATCAGTCGGGCGGGTGCGATATTCCTCCAGGGATATCCTACCCGGGGTCCAATATATGTTCAACAACAAGGCTATCATCACCTTGTCGGGAAACACCACCTGAACTGCCATAAGGTCCTCCCATGCCAAACACAATTTAGATGTAAGATCTAAGTTATCTATTGCAATGGCCATCCCTCCACTGGATCTTCCCTCTAACCCCAAAACGGCAGGTATGAAAAAAATACAGTACCAATCCAGAGTAAAGTTGCCCACTGACAGTTTCCTGAATATAAATAACATTGTATTCATGTAACACAACTACATCCCTCCAAACATGCAAAATATGTTTTAAGTCAGAAGCATTCCAAGAAGCAAAACGCAAGTCAAAAGGATTGATTCACACCACTTGATAATGCTGTGAAGATTTTAAAGGCCAACCCCACCTATGACCAATCCTGACCGGCACCTGTTTTGGCAGTAGATGGTAGCTCGGATTGTAATGATGCCAAAACTCATGTAGTAATTCCACCCAGGCTGCTCTGTAGTAAAGACGACTTGATTGGAGGGGCCAGAAATAACTTAGCCTGTTATCCTGACTCGAGATCAACTAGTTCATAGCCCAACGTTTGTAAAATCATCCTCTGCCCCCAGACCAAATTTGCCACAATATCAGAGTATAAATATGACGCCATACGATTGTTACTGGCCTGTGCAAGTGAAATTAACTCAATGAAAAAATTACACTTGGTGATCCAAAACTCACTAAAACCAAATCCACTTATCTCGCCTACTCGAGTTATGGCCAATTGGCATGAATTTGGGCGATTACTGGAGACTTAAAGACTGCGAAAACACCACCATCTCAACAATAATTTCATGTGCCCATATTGGAGAAATGCATCCATTCTGTGTTATTTTGAGTTAGCCTAGGCGCACACATTGAAGTGCGGTCTTCGGACTCCATTTTAGTTACTTTGCTCAATTTCTGGGTTTTCATGTCACATGCAGAAAACTATTGCAGCCTAAAAGGCTGGTGAACGCGTTTCTGCAAAGAATGCGAAGACTCTGGAATTTATCAGCTTCAAGCCTTGAACATGCAGGCCAGACAGAGATAAAGGGATAGTTTATGGGTCTTCCTGTCTCCTGCTTTCCAGAGCTAATTGCACATCCAATGTTTACGAAACATGGTGTACCACGCACCTTCAAGGAAAGGAAAGATGATTAAACTACTGAGCCGAAACGTGAGGTTCACTTCTCGTACAAGAGAAACATAAAGATAGGCCAGGAATGTCTCGTTGCCTGGGAACAGGGTGAACTGTTAAGGAGAATTCTCATAAATGGCTGATTTCCTTTACCTAAGGAATCCCTCAGCAGCTTTGCTGGATTTCTAGAGTTCATGTTTTTCACCTGGTAAGAGTGTGAGCCTTTTTCCCACTCTTACATGTGTTTTCTGTGTGTGTTTTCACTTTGTGTGATCTTGGGCACAGGAGCCTCACCTACTCCATGGCCTCATTTTTCATGTGTGTTACACAGCACCTTCAGTGCAGTGAAACAGTTTGTCTTTGAGACTTCCCCCTGACTCAATTTTTCTGGGGCCGACTACTGTCCCCCAGAAAAGGTAAAGTTGCCATTAACTTTAGTCACTTTAAACCACAGACCCAATAAACCCCATCTTACATGGAGTATTGGAAAGGGTTAATTCTTATCCCTTTTTGTCTGTGTCTCTTGGAGCATTGTTTCGCTCCCTTTACACTAAGATTTGACTGGTGGCAGCGGTAACTACACTATTTTTCATACCGCGGTTATCTTATATAAACGTGGTATTGTTTTAGGCTATTATATTAGCCTCAAACATAAACTCGTTTGACCATATATATTTTATTACGGGTCCGGCTGGGTTTGTTCATTTCTTTTTGTAAATGTCTTTCTCATGTTTTACTCTGCGTGCCAAACCAGGTTTGGCCCCTTTGTTCTCAGTCTTTTCACGGGCTTCTGCACAGCCACCATGATGTGCGATTGACAGCCAGGTTACATGAATGGAGGAAAACTGCATAAAAAGCAGGTCTCTGGGACTGGAAAGGCAGAGTCGCCACTGGAACGAAAGAACCAACGAGGAGCTGATGGAAGAGGACCCCTGCAACGACTGAACTGCCCGGTGAAGCCCTGCTGCTGGCCCGAATCTTCAGAATCCCGACGACAGAGCAGATCCTCCAGTAAACTTCTTCCCTTGAGCTGGTGGGACCAACCAATTCTCCCAAACTGCAAGCCAGGACCCCTCCTCTGGTCGAATTCACTGTACAGAGCTACAATGGGCCGGATAGCCGGGAAGGTCTGACCCTGCTTGGGTTTTAAGGAGCGCACCTTTTATTCGTTGCTTTGCTCTGCTACCGGTTTCTTCCTTGGGTAGTGCAGGACCCTCCAGTCTTCCTACTTCTTGTCAGTCCGACAGTCGCTTCAGGAATTGTGAGCCTGCAGGAACTACCAGGATCGTCTGCCTCAGCTACAGCTTCCTCTCCGTTTTAAGGTACTGTGCAAATCCGGTTGTTCGTTTCGTTCAACCGCGGTGAAAGTGTTTGAAATCTTTCTCCAAACCGAGGGCTTGCCTCTTCTCTTTGAACTAACTTTTCTGCCAACCAACCTCGTCCGGAATCCGTGGCACGAACTTTACCGCAAACTACCCTGAACTGTGTGATCTTGCGCAAACGACTTTTGACCCATTGAATTTGGCCCCAAGACTTTTCTGCCTGAATCTAGCACTGTAGTTCTTATTGCTCAATTGCCCTGAGTACTTACCTGTTGGTGTGGTTCAATTTCTATTAACTTTGTTTTTCCCTCCCTTTTAAATTACTGGAGTGCCATTTTGCTCACACTTCATTTTGTGAGCTTATCTTGTCTGGAATTTAAGGGAAGTGGTGTGGTGTATTAAGAGTCTGATTTTTAAACTGCTTATAATAGTGTAATGTTATACAACCGAAGAGTGAAATAAATGTATATTCTTTTACTTGAAAACCTTGAGTTAGTGTTTGCCTGAATCATAGTAATTGCTGTCCTTTGTGTAACTATTTGATACTGCTCACTTACTCTTGAGATAAGTCTGGCTGCTCAGCCATCGCTACCACTTTACTGTGTAGTACAGGCTTGTACCAAAGGTGAATTTGTACTGTCACTTGTAGTCTTAATTGTGTGTGATGTTCCCAAAGGGTACTGCATATAATTCTGCCTAACATGAACCTCATAGCTCCAACAACAGTAAATTGTATGGAGGTGATGCAGAGCGAGGTACCATGTGTTGTTATGGAAAATGCCCATGTTACGTGGGTCGTAAACTATTATTTCAGCAACCAAAGCCGATTTGAAGTGTACTTAAGGCTGCCTGTCCTCCATGTGAATTGCTCAATTTCTCTATGACTGCGCACAGAAATAGCTGAACCTGGGTCCGCTTAAAGCGAGAATAAACTTGTTATATATTTGTTTTGTGACTGGTGTGCTTTATTTGCAGTAACTCAGATTTGAGACCATCAATATGAAGGTTTGGCCCCAATATACCATTTAGGACAACATTAGCCGAAACTCGAGTGGGAGAGACAACACAATCGTTAGATCTGATCACGGTGTTTGCTGTTGAAGAATAGCTAAAGATAGAGGCATATTCAGTTGCCAACGTCTACCCTTCGGAAAGATCCACAAGCATTGATGATTATCTAATTTTAAGGACCGACATGCCTATAAAGCCCTTGATGTACAGCACACTGAGTCTTAGGGCCCTGTGTAAACTATTTCAGATATTCATGGCCTATTGATTTGCCTTTCATTTACATGTCACTTGGTCTTGGTGGTGGTAGCACTCTTTGGCTGGGTTTTGTTTTGTCTGTGGTGTTTAGTAACATGTTACTTACCTATAACTATTGTTCTCCAGCATAGGTCGGGCATTGATTCGAATGCTCATGAATATTCCCAGTAAGGCCGGGAATTCTCAGGAAAGAAAAAACAGTTTCACTTTAACTTACAAACTGTATTTCTCCTCTAACTGACCTCTTCTAGGCCCCTCCTCTGGCAGCCATCTTCAGATTGGGTAAGCATGTAAAGTGGCAGTATGACCAAGAAGAGCCACAGAGGGGACGGCTAGAGGTTTCACATGTGAATCCATGCCAGACCCATACTGGAGAAAAATAGTTACAAGTAACTCGTTCCTTCTGCAGCATGGGGTCTGGCCTGGATTCGCATGCTCATGAATAAATACATAGCTGTACAACATTACACAACCACAGGAGGTGGCAAGGCTCAACAAAAGCAATTACTCTTACCTCTGGAACTGGCTCACCTTCAAGAAAACAGGTTGCGTAACACTGCTTGGTCGACCCTGGCCTCCTCCCTGAATTCTCTGTCGACGCAGTAGAATCTAGTAAAGGTGTGCGCAGACCTCAACGTAGCAGCCCTTCAGATGTCCAGCAGGGGCACACCATAAAGGAACGCTGTCATCGCAGCAAACGCTCCGGTGGAATGGGCTCTCGTATGGCCGGGCAGAGGAGGGTTTGCCAACCAATGACAGTGTGTGATACAGCCGGAGAGCCACATGGAGATGGAAGCCTTGGACAAAGCCTTCCCATGGTTCACAGGACCAAAGCTCACAAATAGTTCAGACGTCTTCTGAAAACTCTTCGTGCCTGCCACATAGAACTTCAGAGCACGAGCCACATCCATTGAGTGCCAAGCCCTTTCAGCCGGTGACAAAGGTTTCGGAAAGAACACAGGCAGAACCAAAGGCTCATTGAGGTGGAATTCCGACTGACCCTTTGGCATGAAGGAGGGGTATAGGGCCTGGATCTCACCCACCCTCCAGATGTGATGGCCATGAGGAAAGCTGTTTTCCAAGATAGGAACTTGAGAGGGGCCTGATGCATAGGCTCCAACATGAGCATCGTCAGCACCACGTTGGGTTCCCACTCTGAGGGAGGCGCCTTCACCAACGGGAACGATCAAAACAGTCCTTTGAGGAACTCCTTGACGAGACGGTGGGACCAAAGAGACCACCATCCTGGAGACCTGGTTTAGCGAAAGATAGCAGCTACATACACCTTAATAGAGGTATGCGCCAGCCCCGCCTTGGCCAAGGACAAAGACACAGAAGAATCTGCGGGGCTGTCACCCTCAGAGGGTTGATCTTCTGCGTCTGGCACCATGTAGCGAAAAGCTTCCACTTGTGCCCGTAGCACAAGAGTCGCCAACGATCTAGCCCTGGCAAGGACCTCCCTGCAGTCCACCGGCAACTCGTACCCTCCGAACCCTAAGGCTGCAGGAGCCAAGCCTTCAAGTTCAGCGATCCTGGGTCGTGATGCAGGATTGCGCCTCCTCTGGTGACTAGATCCGTGACCACTGGCAGCTTGACTGGAGGTGATGTTGACAGGCTGAGAAGGTCTGGGTACCTGCCTCGGCCATGCCAGGACAAGGATCATCCTGCATCGGCACTGTTTGAGTTGATTGATGACTCGCAGCAGGAGTGGCAACGGGGGTGGGAACGCAGACAGGAACAGACCTTCCCACGGGAAGGAAAACACATCCCCCAATGCTCCCCGGCTGGTGGAACCTGCTGGTGAATTTCTGGCATTTGGAATTTGTCACAAACAGATCGATCTGGGCCCTGCCCCACTTGAGGAAAAGGTGGTCCAATTGATCCTGTCGAAGTTCCCCCTCGTGGCAGGAGCGCAGCTCCCTGCTGAGGGAGTCGGCGATGGAGTTCTTGACTCCTGCCAGATGAAAGGGGATGAGGAATATCCACAAGTCCTGAGCTTCTCTGGAGAGCGCAGGGGATCTGGTGCCCCCCTGCTTCCCGATGTATAACATCGTGGTGGTGTTGTGCGAGAAGACCCTCACCACTTTGAACTTGAGGGACGGGAGGAACAACTTGAGGGCCCAGAACACTGCCGCCAGCTCCAGAATATTGATGTGGAGATCCCTCACCTCCAGCAGCCACAGGCCTCTGGCATGGAGGTGTCCGGTGTGGGCTACCCAGCCCTCCAGGGAAGAGTCTGTGGTGACAGGCTCCTGGTACGGGGACTCTGGAAACCTGTGTCCCCGGCGATGTTGGAGTGCACGCCCCACCACCTTATCGCTCGATGGAACTCCTCGTCGAGTGTAATCTTGTCGGCGAAGCTTCCGGACACCTTGATCCACCGAGCATGCAGGAACTCCTGAAGGGGTTGCATCCGCAACCTGCAGAGCCGGATCATGTAAATGCACAACATCATGCCGAATAGCGACTTGAAGGTCCGCAACATTGCTGCCTTCAGTGCCAACAGCCGTTGCACCTTGCCCAGCAGGCCGGCTAAACTCTCCTCGAAGGCAAACCCGGCAGGAGACCTGATCTGCAGGAACAACGCGGTCTACCAAGGTATCAAGCAGGACTTTGGATAGTTGAAGGAGAACCCCAGTTCCGTCAGCATCCGGATGGTCCTCGGTGTGTTCAACGGCTACTTCCCTTGACCTGGCCTGGCTGGGTCAGTCGAGAAACTGGTACGTATATATCCCCTGTAGATGCAGATGGGCCGCCACTGGTGCCAGGGACTTTGTAAAGACCATGGGTGCCGACGTCAGTCCGAAGGGGAGAGCCTTGTCTTGTATTGGTAGTGCCTTCCCTCTACTACACAGCGCAGGAACTCTGATGCTTCTTGTGAATGGGGACGTGGAAGTATGCCTCATCCGGGTCCAGCAACAACAAGAAGTCTCCTTCCTCCTGTTGGCTGAGCACGTGCTGCAACGTAACCATCCTGAAAGTTTGGGACTTGAGATGTTGAGACGCTGCAGATATAGAATGGGCCTCTAGCCCCTGGTCTTCTTTACCAAGAAGTATCTAGAGTAGATTCCAGAGCCCCGCAGTCCCTTTGGAACCAGCTCCATCACCCCTTTTTTTTATCATGGCCCGTACTTCCTGCAGGAGGGGAGGGATGTGCTGCTCCGGCAGGCACACAAGAGGTATCCGCGGACACTTCTGCTTTAACTCTGGAGTGTGTCCATGGGTGAGAGCTTCCAACATCCATCGGTGGAGGAGATCATCCACTCGCGGACGAAGCCCGCCAGCCGGCCTCCCACCGGGGTGCATGGGTGGGGGCCCGACATACTGACCGGTTCAATCTCGATTCGGTGCTTGGAACGGCCTCTGTAGGCCTCCGGGGTCATTGACGGTACAAAGAGGACACTCCACCGAAAACCTTTAACGATCTGCCCGACTTCCCGCCGGAGGCACGAAAGGACAGGCGGTATTGAGTGCCCAAAGCACGGGCCGGCTCAGTATCAGTCTTAATGGCCTGAAACAACTTGTCAACGGCTTTCCCAAAGAGGTTGTCCCAGAAGGGCATGTCCAGAACCCTTGTCTGGACTTCCTGACGAAAGCTGGTAGGTTTCAGCCAGCCGCGACGACTGAGGCAGACACCGCTCCACATCTGTCGGAACCCCGTGTCCGCGATGTCAAGGTCCGATGCCACCTCCCCCTCCTGGAGGATCGAAAGTGGTTTGACCCACTTGTCTTCGGGAAGGAACTCTAGTAGTGGGGGCATCTTGTACCACAGCTCCCTGTCGTATTTGGCCAGGATAGCAAGGGCGTTGGCCGCCTTGACCGCTGACGCTGCCTTGTAATTACTTTTCTTCCCATGGCATCCAACTTCTTCCCCTCGCTATACGGAGGACGGAGGATGAAGACGAGGGGTTAGACGACTTGTTCCTTGTTGCTGCTGAGACCACAGAGTACAGGGAAGGCCCTTGGGTGTAGACTCAGGCACCCTGTGTTTCTTCTCCAGCCGATCCCTCTTGGCCAGGACATGGCCGGGTTCCTCATCAAAGCCATACCTTCCTCCCAAACATCGTCCAGGAGAGGCACCGCCAAGATGGTCTTCCTCTTGGCCTTGCGTCGTCGATATAGGAAGCCTTCCTTCCTGGTCTCCTCTAGTGTAAGTTGGAAGAGTACCGACGCTCTGGCGACCATGGCATGGAACAACCCCACCTTGTCCGGGGGAGAAGTCCTTGGCTGCGGTGAACTGCCCGCCGTGCCCATGTTGTTCGTGTCTGTTGTCGTGTCCATCCCTGTGTCTTGGGGGGCAGTTGGGGGAGTGCTGGGGGTACACATGTGGAGGTTGATGTGGCGGTATATGGTGCAGCTTCTATTTTTCGCTCGAGGTTGGTCTGCATCCTTTGTCCATTTCTGAAACTCCGACACTAGGGTGTGCAGGGTCGAAAGGACGTCCAGCAATAAATACCTCAGAGTGGTCGGGTGGCAGGCCTACTGGGCCTCGTGCCATCGGCAGGTCCGCCGTCACATCCCGTCGTCCCCATGGGGATATTTGCCATCAGCGTCGTCTGCCACGTCCTCCTGGATCATGCGGACGAATGCCTGGTCCTCCTCGTCCGAGGAAGAAATATCTGTGCCCTGCAATACGGTTGAGGCCACTCCCCCCCCCACCTTTTTTGCATTCCGGGGAGTCTGGTTCGGGCCCAGGGATGGCATCCTCTTCTCTGGTGTCCTCGCCACCGGCTTGGCCGATGCCTCCCGTCATGGGGGCAGGGATACCCTGGGCCCCGCCAGAGCTACCTTGCCTGGGTCAGCCCCCTTGGCCTTCGAGAGGGCAGTCGCCACAAACTCATTGGTCGACGACGTGACCTGGACCCCCTAGGCCTTCCGGGGTAGGTTGGTCGTCTTTTCCTGCGCCTTCGTCTTCTCTGGCTTTTCCTGTAGCTTTGCCAGGTTAGAGCGATGACTGGAGATGGAGGCAGATGGTGAAGATGTGTGCCCTGCCCGTCGTGGGAACCGCTTGCGCGGCCCCCAACGGAAAAGGACTTGCGGTGCTTAGCCTGGTCTTGGGCCTCCACGGATGGAGCACCCTCAAAGGACTTAGAAGCCTGCTCTTCGGACTGGCCGGTCCTAGGTGATGCTTCCTGCATGGGGCAGTGGCCTTGGTGCTGAGCCACACCACCAGAGTACTGTGAGGATCCTTCACAGTTAGTTTGGAGAACCAGAAGGAGATTTCGCAATCCGGTTCCCTGTGATCTGGATCGAGACAGTAAAAGGCACTGGAGGCGTTTGTCCTCTACAAACACATTCCGCAGTGTGCTGCTGGAGCAGAGCTTGAAAAGAGAACTTCCCTCCTTCTCGTCCGACATGGTCTGGAATCTTCGATGAAACATTGACAATTCTTGCCCTTGATGAGCGTTGAAATTCACTGACAAACGGATCCCGGCTTGTCCGTCGATGTAGAGAAAGAGCACGCCAGGCTCGGTTTGACAAACATCGAACTTTTTGCTGAAAAAAAGCACAAAAACACAGATCAGCTCACAGAGCAAAACACCAGGACTCCCAACACTGGAACGTGCGGTGAAAATCTGAAGACAGCTGCCAGAGGAGGGGCTTAACGAGGGGGCAATCATTGGCGGGGGGCAGTATGACCCAGAGGTCAGTGACTGGTTTAGAAGAGAAATACAGTTTGAAGGTGAAAGTGAAACAGTTTTTTCTTTTACTGAGGATTCCAGGCCTAATGACTGGGAATATTCATGAGCATGTGAATCCATGCCAGACCCCATGCGGGAGAACAATACATCTCCCCCTCTTGTGGCTGCAACCAGTTTATACATTGGGCATTAGTACTCTTTTGGATTTGGTTTTAGCGAGTATTGGATCACCAGGTGTAATGCTTTCATTTTGTGAATGTATTAAATTCTTTATTAAATATCAAAATTAGCCGAAATGTTTGTTTTACATAACAAGCCTTGTAGCTCACTCACTCTGCAAACAGATGTGATGGCTACTAAAAAGATTCTTTTCAAGGTTAACCTGCGAGGATAAAAATAGAGAGGTTCAAAAGAAGCTGGCATTTAAAAATGTGTGCCAGGTTCAAAATCCCAGGACGGAACCAGAAAATGGACAATGGGGAACATATTTATCAGTAACAACTGTATTACAATTGACATCTTAAAGTAAGAATCTTGTTCCGGCGTACATTTTAAAAATAGATAACGCCACCCAAGTATCCCTTAAAGGTAGCCACCTGCAGCCCCTCGAGGGCTAGGTGCAGTAAAAAATGACAGCACTGCAGGTGTATTACTAGAGAAAAAAATTCCTATCTTTAGCTCGATATCAACTGTAAAACGTGTTCCAACAGCAGCATAGTGATTTTGTTGATGGTCTTCTAGCCGAAAAGAACACCTCCATAACTTCTTCCGGGAGGTTCCAATCTTTGCATCTTAGCCTCTCAGAAACCAGGCGTGACGGTTCAGTGTTCCGATTCCTGGATGAAGAAGACGGCCTCCCTCTTGTGAGAGTAGATCCACTCTCTGGGAAAGACTGAATGGAGGGCAGATGGACATGGACCCGGTCCCACTTTCTCTTTTTATTTTTAAATGCATTTATTAGTTTTTAACACAACAACCAATAACAAACATCACAGTACAACTGGCACTATGTGTTGGATTCCGCACTGCTCCATCTTACCTCTTGGTGCACTGGCTTGGCCTTCACCTAGTCTGTCCGCAGCATCCTGCCACTCATTGTCCATGGCCCCCAGGTCTGGGCCGGTCCACCTTACCCCGGCCTCTGGCTTCTTCCCCGCAGGGGTGTCGTCCTTCCCCTTATCGCTGGAAGCTTAGTCCACCTCTGGCTCCCCAGGGCCTCTGTCCTATGCTTTCCAGTGCCTTCAAACAAATCCTGTACTAGGGAGTTCCACGCAAGTAACTTGGCCCTGCTTTCTTCCCCCCCCCTGCATCGCTCTAGTCCACACCGACGTCTCCTATTGTCCATTTCTTTAGATCAGCCCACCCCAGTTCCACTACCGGTCCCGTGCTCGTGTTCCATGCCATTGCGATCCAGTGCTTTGCCAGTATGCACATTAAGTCTTTCATTTTTGCAGTACGAGTCCTCTGCTTGCCGCCCTGCGGGAACAGCCCCAACAAATAATTCCGGAGACCAAGCCCGCATTTGCATCCCCCCTGTCTCTGCCTTGTCTTTGGCGGTGTCCCAGAAATTGGTTATACTCTGGTAGGTCCAGAACATGTGGAGCATATCCGCCTGCTCTGCTGTACAGCGCGCGCAGCTTCAGGCTTGCTTGCTTCCTATTAGTGACATTTTCTTGGGCGTGAAGTATGCTCTGTGTGCGAGGTAGAGCTGTAGTTGTTTAAATCTAGCGTTCCTAGAGACCTTTTTTGTGTACTTGAGTACCCTCCTCCATTCCTCGTCTGTGAACATCTTTTGAAGTAGTTCTTCCCATCTGGCTCTCGTTTGCAGTTCCCTCTTGTCATCGTGTAAAAGCTGTTCATAGAGTCTAGATACCGTCTGCCCCTCCGACCCCCTTCTGACATATCATACCATGCATCCAATTCCACTTCATTCTCCTCCACCTCAGACAATTTATTCCACCTCCTGTTGATCTTCCGGACCATGCTGTTGTATAATAGAAATTGTCCTTGCCCGGCAGCAGAGTCATATTTAGCAGGGACGCCATCCACATCATCCCCAATGCAGCGTTATCCAGAACTTCATTGTCTTCTGTACTTTGTCTGGGGCCGCCTGTGTATTAGCTGCGTGTGTCACTGTGGTGTTGTGATATATATCCACTCCTAAGTAGCTGAAGGTTACTGGAGTCTATGAGAGCCCTAACTCTGGCAGTTGGTTGGAAGGGAACCCTCAAGTCTGCTAGAGGGAAGAACAATGATTTCTCTTTGTTAATGGAGATGCTCGACAGTCTGGCAAAGGCCCCAAGGGCTTCCAGCAGGTCTGGCAGGTGTACCCTCGGGTTCTCTACATAAAGGAGCATGTTGTCTGCATATTTCGAGAGCTGGAGAGCCACCCGGTCTATTACTATTCCAGCGTCTCCGTACTCTTTTGTGAGGAAGACTGCAAATTGTTCCAGGGCCAATATATACAGCATTGGGCAAAGTGGGCATCCCTGCTTGGTCCCCTTGCCAATTGTCCAACCTGCCGAGATATGTCTACCCGTTTTCACCCTCGCCCTTGGGTACCCGTAGAGGAGTCTTATCCACCGGAGGTATCCCTCCCCAATCCCAAAGTGGGCGAGCACGCTCAGGAGCCAGTTCCAATTAACAGAGTCGAATGCTTTTATGGCATCGAGCGACGCCACCGCGCATTCCCCTTGTCTCTGGTTTGTGCTGTCTATAACATGAAGTCTGCGCAGATTCCAAGTTGTTTTCCTCCCCGGTACATATCCTGTTTGATCAGTGAGTACGAGCGCAGGAATGACACGCTTGAGACGGTTCGCCAGGGCTGCAGTCAGGATTTTGGAATCATGGTTTATCAGGGAGATCGGCCTGTAGGAACCACACTTGAGGGGCGGCTTCCCTGGTTCCAGAAAGGGTATTATGACGGAATCCAACAGGCTTGCGGCAGCCTTCCCCTCTCATGCGCCTCCTCATACATCTCCAGTAATCAAGGGGCCAGGGTTTCTTTATACTTCTTGTCAAATTCCCTGGGTAGCCCATCGGGTCCCGGGGACTTTCCTGTTAGGAGATCGGCTATTACCGCCATCAGTTTGTCTACTGTGAGGGGTGCGTCCAGTATCTGTGCTTGTTCTTCCGTTAGCTTGGGAAGGTCTTCTCTCAGGGCGTCAAGTTTATCGTCATCCTCCTGGTGCCGGCAGTACAGCCTTTCATAGAATCGGGAGAATACTTTGTTGATCCCCTCCTGAGTTCATACTTTCGCCCCCTGCTCTTTCTGAATTATGTTTAAGGGGTCGTGTCTACTCCTGTCTGGTTAGCCAGGCCAGAAGTCTACTGGGTTTGTCCCCTTCCGCGTATAACTTCTGTATGTACTTCCTGTAATCCAGTCGCCCCAGTT
Organism: Ambystoma mexicanum; assembly: GCF_040938575.1. Taxonomy (NCBI): domain Eukaryota; kingdom Metazoa; phylum Chordata; class Amphibia; order Caudata; family Ambystomatidae; genus Ambystoma; species Ambystoma mexicanum. The sequence goes on along the minus strand of NC_090927.1, from coordinate 275,613,238 downwards.
TCTCTGAAATAGCGCTGCACTTCAGCCTTAGCGTGGCGAGTGCCCCCGGTGCTTCCCCATCTGTGGCTGCGTGTCTCCATTCGCTCCATCTCCCTCTCCATCTCTCCCAGCTCTGCTAATAGTCCCCTGTCTGAGACCGCCCGTCTTCCCTATCGCCACCACCTGACCACTACTTTAAAAGCTTCCCAGACCGTCCCTGTGCTGTCCACGCTCCCCGCATTTTGGTCAAAATAGTCATCCATCGTTTCTTTCATGTGCTCTTGGAAGTCCCTGAACGTCAATGCCCTTAATCGCCATGTAGCTATGTCCTCCGGTGCTATGTCCTCCGGTGCCACGGCCTGAGGCTCTCCGTTCTTCCTGGGGAACGCCTCCATGCTAGTTTACCTGACTTTGCCGCCTCTGTTTGTCCGGCATTCCGGTACCAGTGAAACGTGTGCGTCTTTGTCGGGGCCCCAGCTTCTTCTTTTATCCCTTAGCCCTGTTGCCTATAGTCTGCTTGGTTGCCGTCTTCTTCTGTTGCTTCCCACAGATGTATCTTCCGCCTTTGTGTGCTCCCCTGGCTTGCTTCTTTCTCTTGTGTCTCGCCACTTAGAGTCCGTCCCTGGGCTTCTACACCTTCACCCTGCTGGTGGTGTTTCACTGTTTCTGCACGTCGCCCAACCAATACTGCGGACTGCGATACTACAGTGGTGCGGTATGCACTGGGGTTTGCGCAGGATGCGACACCCGGTGTCGTTCCTTATCCGGTGCCGAGTGCGCCAGGGGTATGCTTGCTCCACTCAGTTCTTTACAGTCCCTTTATGATCGTGTTTGCCTGCTTAGAGGACACCCTGCAAGGTGGTAGCCTTCTTGTCATGGGTGAATGGACTGTGCCCTCCGACGTGCCAGGTGCTAGTGGCGTAGCAATTCAGTGCTAGCTTACATGTCCGCCTCCCACTTGGTGAATTTCGGTAGAGGGCGGTATCGCTTCTGCCCTGCTCCTGCTGCGTCACTCCACCTCTACTTCCCGACTGTCGTGCTAGCCAGGCGCAGGGCCCACCGACGTGATGGGCCCTGGCACGGTGGGCCCGGGGTCCACGCCCCTCCTCCTAAGGGTCTGAATTTCCCTGTGGTCTTGTTCTTCTCTGCTCACCACTGGGGCCTTCCGCTATGTGCAGTAACAGCTAATTATGTGGCCACACCACAGTGCCCACTCACCGTCCGCCTTTTCTGCTCCATTAGCATCCACGGCAGGTCTGCGCTGGGCTCCTCTCCTTGCGAGGACTGTAATCCATCAGGCCCTGGACTGTGCCCTACCCCATATATGCCGGTCGTGCTTTGTGGGTTCTACCCGCTTTGAGGCCCTGCCGACAACGATCAGACCTTCATGGCGGGCCCGCAGGTCTTGCCCCCTATTATGGATGCTAATGCTCGAGGGCGTCCCAGGCACCTTCTGTTCTCCTGGGGCTTCTCTGCGTGCCGGCACCGGCCAGTGACAGTGCCAGTGCCTGCCGCGTTACTGCGGTGGCCTTAGGCTGTCTTACTGCCCTCCTCACTTTGGGGGTCCACTACAGGGATGTGTGGAGCTTGCTTGAATCAGGGGTCCAATTGTCCATTCTGATAGCCCAAAGCAGTAGACTGTGTCCTCTCCCGTATACGGAATCATTCTGTTCGTGTTTACAGTCACATGCACAGCCCCCGGTCTCAGTATGGCCTCCGGTTGTGCCAGTTACTCACTCTGGGCTGCTGCCCTCTGTCCCTGCGGCACTATTTCGTGCCGTCCGCTGCTCCTTACAGCTGAGCGGTTCATCCTTGAGTCCGGGCTGGTTAGACCGAGGGTGGCTCTCACCGGTCCTTGTGCCGCTCTCCCCCGGGCGCTCCTGCGGACCTGCTGCCCAGAGCGGTGGACTCTTCCTAGTCAAGGCTGCGCTCCCGCCCTGGGTCGTGCATGTCCCCCCCGACCAGGGCTGCAGACATCTTCCGCTGCCCTCTCCGCCTTCAGTTCTTGCCGCCCGCTTCCATCATAGACACGCTCAGCTTCCTTTACTCGGTGCGGAGCACTTTGCTTGCGGCCGCTTCTTTTCGCCCTGTGTGGCCACTGGTTATGCGACGGCAGGCCCCGGGTGTCTCTGGGCTACCGACACACTAGCTGGAAGGCACGTCTGGATCTCATTGTTCCTTTCTCTCGCTGGCGATGCGTGCCCACAGCACGGTGCCTTCACTGCTCCTCGTCGCTTGTCCTCGCAGGGTTCCTACGCCGGGATATCTGGTCGCACCCGGCATTTTGTATGCTGCAGGTCGTCTTGGATGCTACCAGGACAGATTTCCGTTGGAATTTGCCACCAGCTGGGCTCCAGTCCGTCGAGCACCTCTTACTTTCCTGCTGCTTTTGGTGGGTTTTTCAACAAGCTTTCCGGATCTGTTCGTCGTGTCATGCGGGAGCTTCTGAATTCAGCTCCTCTGCTCATGGCCGCAAAGCTATGCCCCCTCTCCCCCCAGTCCCACTTTCTCATTGCCCAATCAGGATCATGGATTTTTCCAAACCTCAACCTTCTAATGACATGAAGGATAACGGGGACTGTTGAAAGCATACGTTAGGGAGAACTTTCATTTTAGTTTTTAATTCCTCCCACCTTAAAGACCCGCAGCTCTTTCGCTGAACTTTGGGACTTTTAATCCTAAGTGTTTTCTGTGTTTGTTTTTGGAGTCTGACAAACTCCATAGGCATCATCTTTTTACACTGTGACACGCAGCACCTTCAGTGCAGTGGCACAAGGAAGTGCTTTAGATTTCCCAAAGGTTTAAATACCTTCTCTTGGATAAACTACTGTTTCCAAGAGCAGTAAAGTAAAATTGACTACACTTACCTTTTGTAACTTTGTAGACCCAGCACACACTATCTTTCGTAGAGCGCTACAGGGGTTATTTTGTATCCCCCTTGGTCTACTTTCTCATGTAACATTTTTATGTTACCCTTTCTACAATTAATGGCTGGTGGCAGTGGTTTACTTTTTCCTTCCATTGCATGCTTTTACCGCAGAGTGAATACTCAGCTACAGTATTGCACCCATGGGTGCTTGTTTTATCACAATGGCCATGGTCGTGTTTTTTCACCATTTCTTGTTGCAAAGGTCTTTGTTGAGATTTACCCTGCGTGTCAAACCAGGTTTGGCCCCTTTGTTTTGTTTTTGGCAGGGTTCACTGCTAAAGCCCGCCTCTGGCTCCAGCGTGTCTGGCAGGGCAGGAAGCGAGGGAGGGAGGTGCCCAAAACTCCCTGTGCTGAGTCGCCTTGGTTACAGGAATGCACCCAAAGGTGATTGGCTGGCTGTCCTTGGAGGACAGCCGCCGTGCTGTGTGAGTGACAGCTAGGCTGCGAATGAATGAGAGAAACTTGCATAAAAGGTGAGGTCTTTTGCAATGAAGGCAGCGTTGACCACTGGACGAAGGAAACCGATGAAGAACTTGGAAGAGAAGCTTGCTGCAACTCCTGGACTGTTGGTTTGCCCGGTGAAGTCCTGCTGAAGTTCCGAAGCACCAAATTTGCATTGACTAAAGAGGCCCTGCAAAGGACTTCTCCCCTTGGGTTGGTGGGACCAATCGACCCCAAGATGAACTCGACTGGAAATCCTCTTTGCTGGCTGTACTTCCATTGCTGCTGCAGGAACCGAGTGCCAGGGGACAGGAACACCATAATCGAATGCATCGTTTCAAAGCTGGACCCGAGCTCCAGGAAGATCCTCTGTACTCCATCGAATCAGGGCTGAACAAGCCTGAGCCACCTCAACAGAGTGCTGGACCCCAGAAGCAAGGAAAGCAGAAAAGGTGTCCAAGAACCGCGGTGGTGCTATTCGTGAGAAGCTGAAACTGCGAAGTGCCGTTGATCTGAACCTCTGACTGTTTTGATCTGTCTCTCCAAAAGTCATACACTCTTTACTTGTATAACTGGGAAAGGGTTAACTTACATTAGATTGGGGGGTTCAAAAGTGCTTACCTGCTTGAGAAACTTGTTAACCATTGTTTCATCCCCTAACCTTTCGAGTGATATATCAATGTCCACAGTGTCCTAACTATTGAAGTCACCTCAGGCTGTAGGAAGTGTTTGTGTGCCATCCCCAAAGGGTATCTGAAACTGAGTGTGTGTATTTTGGAAGTATATTTAAGTGTTACATATTTGCTCCCTTCTAAAAAAAGGCTTAATCAAAAGGACTGTTTAATAAATCATTGTTTAATCAAGAAACCTTGAGTAGAAGTGTTATTTGGATACTTGTCACTGTGAAAGTCTACGTTACAACCCTACAGATCACATTGACCCCTCTTGAGATAGGCCTGGCTGCTCAGTCACTCTACCAAATTGTGTAGTACATGCTTATACCACAGGTTGGGTTGCCAAGAGGACAAGGCTGGTGCAGTCTCCCACAGGGTACTGCATACAATCTTGCCTAACAGCGTACAGGCGTAGACATGCCCAGTCCACCACAAATGTGTCCCGCAGAGGTCCTGAGAAAATTCCCTAGATGAGAACAGGCCGCACTTCCTGTTCACACTGAAGGCAAACAGATCTACTTGAAGGCTTGCCCAAAGGAAGAAGATCTCTAGGACTTCCTGAACCAACTCCTACTCGTGGGACATTGTGCTCTGCCTGTTCAGATGGTCCGTTGTATTCTCTTCATTGCAAGTGAACAGCCGACAAAGCTAACCCATTTGATAGAGCGATAGAGCCCAAAACCAGAGCAGCATTGCCTCTCTGCATAGTGGTAGTGACCCAACACCACTTTTTGTTGAGGATTAGCATGGTCACTGTGTGTTCAGAAAGCGGTTGAACAGAAATGGATAGGATATCTAGTGAGAAAGAGGGCACATATTTTGACATTTTACATCTTATCTAAGATCCATAAGAATTTAGCTAATCCTCCAGGTCGCCCAATAGTCTCAGGTGTTTCTTCATTGTTGAAACCTTCGTCAAAGTTTGCGGATGTCTATTTACGTCCTTTAATATTGAAAATGGACTTATTTTTCCTTGATACGAGAAGTGTCATCAATAAAATAGAGGGTATACCCTTTGGTCCGTCTAGTCAGATTTTGATTGGTTTGAATATTAACTCATTGTATACCCCAATAGGCAACTTTAGAAGTGATCAGTGAGGTCCTGGGAGGGAAGAGTTGATGAAGATCCTGTGACCAATGAATTTATCATGTAGTGTGTTAAAACTGCTGTAACCAAAAACCTTTTCAAACTCCAAGACCAATTCAATCAACAGACAGAGGGTACTGCCTGCCATGGGTGCAGCCATGGCACCCAATTTAGCCAATTTATATGGTAACAATTTTGAAATGTTGAGTATATATACATTGACACCAAACCCTATAAAAACAAAAGATTTGTGGCTGCGTTATATAGACTACATTATGATCATTTGGTCTGGCATTGGAATGTGTGAATTGGCTGAATCAGCAGAATAGAAATCTTAAGTTCAGCCATTCCATGAGTCCCATTGAGGTTAATTTTCTGGACAGACCGATTTTCAGTGTAGAGGGCCGCTTATTGGCGAGACCTTACAATAAAGTGACAGATAAGTACTCCCTCCTCCAGTATTAAAGTCGTCATGCTAAACGTATCAAGAATAACTTACCATTTGGTCAAGTCTTACGCCCGAGATGCAATAGCAGCAGTAAAACTCATTTTTAGAGTATAAAAAAGAATTAGAAGAAATGTTTCGATAAGACACAGCGCCAATCTCTTGTTGCATTTAAGAAAAGCATGAATACTAGGAATCCGATGATTCATAATGACAACGAATTTAGACTGAATAAATCCTGCAGTATTACAGACGTATGGGGCATGAAACCTGTGGTGGGACAACGTAGATGTGGGAATTGCTCAGTATGTGATCGGACCACTAATACAGTTTGTTGATCTTGGCCTACCTAAACCATTTTACCAATGGTTAAAAAAAAAAAAAAAACATTTTATTACAATTTTAACATGAATGACATAAATAAGAACAAATGGTACTTTCAAAAATAATTATCAGAAAAAATCCGAACAGAAATCTTACAAGAAAAGATATCCAGATTCTGTGGCAAAATATAGAAGCACTATATGTACAGAAAATTAAGAGGGTAAAAGGGCAGATGGAAACAAGGGGTGAAGGGGTGAGAGAAGATGGTGGAAAAAGGACAGAAAAAACGGAAAAAGGAGGGAAAAGAAAAAACAAAAAACAGATCAAGGTAATAAGTGGACAGGGAAACCAGGGGGCGGGGGGAGTTAGGGAGCCTAAGGGATAGCAAACAAGTCATTAACAGCATTCCAAATCGTAAGATACTTGTCCATTCTTTTTATTTGATAAGACATGCATTATTTACCGTAAAATGATTGCATTTTAACCATTTAAGTGGTTGTATCTTCTTAGATTCACATGCTGTGCATAGTCTGATATCCAGTGGTAACCGCAGAGTATTGCATCTCGTCTTTCGAGAATCGAAAGGGGACGTTGACATGGGCATGCCTGTAACACTATCCCTACGTGACGTGTAGTGTACCCAAGATCCCTCACTAAGTCCCTCCGATTGTATTTTTTCTGCCAAGACGGAGCCTTATGACTATTGTGAGAGTACAGAAAAGAGAGAAAGTAGTAAGACGTCTATGTTCCTTCCATCCGAGCGGGGAGGAAGGGTGGGCGCATGTGAATCTAAGCAGATACAACCATCAGAAATGCTTTTACGGTAAGTAATGATTGTCTTCTGATGTTTGCCAATCTGCTTAGAATCACATGCTTTGCATAGACTAGCGAGCAGTACCCAGAGTTGGAGGTGGGTTGTGAGAAGGAACAGTAGTGAAAAGATGTCTTAGTACTGTCTGTCCCACCTGAGAATCAGACCTAGAATGAGTGTCTAGGCAATAACGTTTTGTAAAGGTGTGTACAGAACTCCAGGTTACTCCTTTGCAAATGGACTCAAGGGGAACATTTGCAATGAATGCTATTGACGCCCCAGTGCCTCTAGTGGAATGTGCTCTAGGCTTGAAGGGCAGTTCTCTCTTACCAAGATAGTAGCAGAGTGTTATGCAATTGACAATCCATCTAGAAATAGTGGATTTGGAGACTGCATCTCCTTTTCCTGTGACCACAGACACGTAAAACCGATTAGTCTTCCTTAGTGGACGAGTTCTTTCCATATAGAACAGGACAGCTCTGCATATATCCAGTGTGTGCAGGGTTATTTCCCCCAGGCTTGAGGGATTTCAAAATAACGATAGCGCTATTGACTGGTTCACATGGAACTTGGAAATGAATTTAGGCGCAAATCTAGGGTGAGTGCGCAAAACCACCTTGTCTTTGTGAACTGTTACAAAGGGATCTAGAATAGAGAGTGTCTGCAGTTCATTTGCCCTCCTAATGGAGGTGATTGCTATTAAAAAAAGCAGTCTTGGGGTTAGGTTCTTAAGAGTTGCTTTGTGCATGGGCTCGAAAGGAGCTCCCATAAGCCTAGTTAACACCACATTTAGGTCCCATCCGGGAGCCGGTTAGAAATGGGAGGGTGAATTCTTTTTACCCCTTCCATGAACGCCTTAATAACTGATATCTTCCACCACAACACCTTCTGTTGTGATGTTGTATATGCTGAAAGTGCTGCTAGCTGCACCTCTTGAGTTGAAGACTAGGCCTGTATCAAGTAAGTGAGTTAGGTATAGGGCAATGTGTGGGGGAGAGCAGTCGATTGGGTTGATGCTCTTTAAGTTACACCAGATGACAAACCGTTTTCATTTACTACAATAGCAATATCTAGTGTTCGGTTTCCTTGCCTCCCTGAGGATGTCCATACATCTTTGAGGGAGCTGCCGGTGTCCGAATTCTATGACCTCAGGACCTAGGCCGCTAAGTTCAATGTCTGCGGGCATGGGTGAAGCGTCTCCCTTGTATTGCAACAACATGTTGTACGGGCAAGGCAGTTTGACTGGAAGAGATGGGGACATCTCCATCAGATGAGCGAACCAGGGTTGCTGAGCCCACATGGGGCCCACCAATATCATCGTGACTGGTTCCTGGTGCATCTTGTGCACAATCTTGTTGAGAAGGGGAGTCGGGGGGGTGGGGGGGCAGGGGGGGAAGCGTAGACAAATTTCCCTGACCATGTTATCCAGAGTCCACTCCCCTTGGATCGGTTCGGGGGGTACCTGGAGGCGTAATCTTGGCATACAGCGTTTTCCAGGGTCGTGTACACATCTATCTCTGGAAAACCCCATTGTGCGAAAACGTTGACGACGATGTCTCCGTGTAATCACCATTCGTACTTCCTGGGCAACGGAAAGTCTCTGCTGAGTACGTCTGTCAGAAGATTGAGTTCACCTGGAACATGTTGTGATAACAGGAACATGTTGCGTTTGGGAGCCCACTTCCAAATGTTCTGAGACAGTTTGGACAGCCCTGTAAAATGAGTGCCTCCCTGTTTGTTCAGATAGTACATGGCCGTGATGCTGTCTGTGAGGATTAGGATAGTATTTCCCTGTAGTTGCGTTTTGAACGCTTTCAGTGCTTTGAACACTGCCAGCAGTTTCAGCAGGTTTATGTGGTTGGACACTGTCTGGCGACCAAATTCTGCTTGCTGTCTGCTGGAGCAAGTGGGCTCCCCACCCTGTAAGGGAGGCATCCGTAGTTAAGAGGGGCTTCCACTGCCCTTTCAAGAGGTTTTACCCTCGACCACCACCGCACCGAGAGAACTAGGGCCGGTGAGACCACTACTAAATCATCCCACTGTCCGTTGGCCTGACACCACTGGTTGCTTAGCCACTCTTGCATTGGGCACATGCGCAGGCACGCGTGAGGAACTAAGTAGATATAGGACGCCATCCTTCCTGGAAGACGCATAGCCTTGCATACTGTTACCTCTCGACTGGCTACATAGTGAGGGATTTGAAATAACATGTTTTGAACCCTCTCGATGGAGGGGAAGACGAAGCCGTCCTTTGTTCGAATTGGAGCCCCTAGAAATTTGTTTGACTTGACTGGGGTCCAAGCTGGATTTTTTCTCATTGATAGAGAAACCCAGGCTGAATAAAAGATCTATCGTCTTTTGGGTATTTGACAGACATGTTTCGTAGGGGTCCCCTGTTATGAGCCAGTCGTAGAGGTAATGATAAACTGGAATGGATAGTCTGCGCAGGTGTGCTGCCGCTACTGCTAGTACCTGCGTACATACCTTTGGTGCAGATGCTATGCCGAAGGGTAGTACCTTAAACTGATGAGGTTTGTTTTCTAGCATAAACCGGAGGTACTTTATTTGCGCTAGCAACATCGAAATATGAAAGTATGCATCTTTCATATCCAGAGTTACCATGTAATCCCCCTGTGTGAGCAGAGGAATTACTTCTCCCTTACCACGCCACTGTCCCCTTTTGGGGTACGGGGGATTTTAAGTATTGGTTCCCTGTGGAGAGTTCCAGTTGTTTCCTGAAGGGTATTATTGGTGAGTGGAGCGTTGGCCACGAAAAAACCTTCTGTTTCCAAATCCTCGCCTTGTGGAAGGTCTCCGAGTAATTTGGTCCAAACTCTTTAGGGTTTCATGTTCTTTTTTTCACGGTCTCCAAGGCCTCATCGACCGCCTTTCCAAACAAGTTGGATTCCTCCACAGGTTTGTTTACAAGAGACGCTTGCGTTTCAGGTTTAAACCTTGAATTTTGAAGCCACGTGCGTCTTTTGAGGAGAATGCCCTGAGCGAGAGCTCGGCTGGCTGTCTCGGAAGAATCCAAAGTGTTTTTTAAAATACTTTGGTTAACTTGCCTACCTTCAGAGACTGTGGCAAGTAGGCGCGTCCGTAGAGGTTCTGGAGCCTCTTGTAGTCCCTCCTTGTATTAAAGCTTAGTGCGCATCTGCGTAACTGGCCAATAGAGTGCTGTTATTGGCGATACACATGGAGTATGCTGCTGCTGTGGTAACCCTCTTACCCAGGGCATAAAGCCTTTTCCCTTCTTCGTCAGGGGGAGCCTCACCTGTTGATAAAGGAACCCCTGTTCTTTTCCTTGTGGTAGTGACTACCAAAGAATCTGGGGTAGAATGACCTCTAATTTATAGAGGGTCTGATGGAGAAGGGCGGAAGAGTTTTTAAATTCTTGGGTTTACACCTCTCGTAAGAGCCAGTGTAGACAAAGATAGAGCAAGGCGTTATTTAATCTAATTGAGTAGAGGGAGGATGGCTTGGCTGGTTGGTGGCTTCTCCTTGAGTATATCCTCAACAACGGCTTCTGGTGCTGCCTCTTCAGTGGCAATTTTAAAGTGATCAGCTGCTTTACGTAACATTACATTAAATGTTAGTTGATCATCAATAGGAGAAGGATTTCTTGTAGAGGTGTTCTGAGGAGAGTCCAAGGCCAGAATATCTAGGTCTTGTGGCTCTGGGGACTGCCATGGTTGAGGGTCACCCACATCTGGGTCCTTCCCCCAGCCTTCCTTAGGTTCATCTCCAATGGGCTCATGTTCCTCCTCGTTATAGAAAGGATTTTCCTGTACCTTAACTGGTAGAATGTCTTCTTCAGTAAGGTCATAATTATATAAGTCCTATTCTAAAGAGGGGTCAAAAAGCCTTGGGAATTTAGATCTGGGGTTAGCAGGGCTTTCCCCCCCTTGGCCTTCTTGGTGTAGGTTGTTCTGCACGTGAAACTAACCTGTCCAGCCTTTCCATGCAGTCCTCAAACTTTTCCCTAGTCCAGACTGACCATCTACAACGGTCTAGGGGTGGAAAGGGGTCTCTCTCATAGTCTTCCGTCAAAAAAAAGTGTCCCTAGCACCCTCTTCCGTCGAAAATCGTAGAGCTCTGTGCTTTAGCGGCAAAGAAAGTTCATCCTCTCCCTCAGAGAAGTCCTCTGGCGGGACCGATGAAGGTGGTGTATCCCTGTGCCCTTCCCTCGACTTCTGAAAGCTATCCTTAGATCTCAGCAGATCTTTCGGAGAGTCCCTAGCCTGCCGTTTATGGGAATCGGCGGCCACAATTGTACGCGCCTCCCAACTGGTTGAGGACCTAGACGTCCTCAACCAGTTGGGAGGCGCGTAGGTACATCTGACGTTTGTAAGGGAGTCTGTTTCGGCGAAATCAGGGCCTTGCCCCTATTGGCCACCTTTTCCGGCAGTGCCGTAACTTTCGGCGGTGGTAATGCCTTGTCTTGAGTCCTTTGTCGTCGCCGTACGCTTTCCTGTGATGCGTGTCAACGGAACTATGTGTTTTGGGGTAGCGCCCTTTGTCTTGGATTGCCCAGTCGCTAGGCGCGCATCCGGCTGCGAGGAGGGCTGCAGATTGTCGATCGGCGGGTATCACTGGAATTACTGGTGCACCCGTTGGCGCAGAAGTCTTTTTCAACATAGTCGAAGTAAGGCTAGGGGTTGTGTGCTTAGTGTCATGCACGTGTCTGTCTTTGTCACTGGGGTGTGACTTCCCCATAGCAGAGCTTACGCCGTGCTTATCGGGGCCAGGTACAGACGATGCAGAACGCAAGCGTTCCATCGAAAGGTCAACAACCTCCAGTTCGGAGACCTGATAGTCACTCTCGCCGTCGTCACATTCGGTGGTAGTGGGAGAAGCCCCGGCCTTGGACATACCATAGGCCGACCACCGTTTTACTCTACGCTCCTTCAAAGTCTTGGGGCGGAGGAGGTTACAGGCTGCACACCCTTCCGCTTTATGATAGAGCGGCAAGCACCGGTTACACCGTCTGTGCTTATCCTTCCATGGGAATTTGCTCTTACAAATAGGGCAAAACCTAAATGGAGTCCTCTCCATAGCTGAGGTTACATGGAGTGACTAAGACCAACTGGGAAAGAGGGAAGAAAGGGAAAGGCATTTTCAGTTTGAAAAGAAATATCCACCCAACCCCACTCTCCCTACTGTATAGGTCGAATCTTGCAGGTCTTTGGCAGAAACTGGAACAGACGTCGAGACAAGGGACGGAAGGGGTGTAGAGGAGGTCCCAGAAATGGTCTCCACTCCAGCTACCCCTTTTGAGATACCAGGAACATACTCACCGAGATATGTGAAGTATGAGGAGCAAATATACTTGTGCCTATCAGAAGAGCAATACCCGTTGAAGTACCGATAACCAGACAACCATGGGCAGCACGGTACCCGTTGAGACAACCGTACCAGCAGCTGACACGAAATGAAGACTACTTACAAAGAGACTCAACGGACCTTAATGGAAGGCGAATGGTGACGACACAAGGGCCCGGACAGACGTACTAACGAACACAATGACAAGCAAAGGATGACACGTAAAGGCAAAATATAAGGAATAATGATGTAATGGACTGAGAAGAAGAAGAAACGATGTTGCAACACAAAGTACTTAACCAAGAAAGAAAGATGAAAATATGCAACTAGCTAACACCTGTAAATAGGCTTGGTACGCAAGAAGCTAAGAAAACAGTACGGCTTGCTAAGCTTAGTAGAAGAATAGAGCAGCAAGCGCCAACTATATATCTACCTCAATGAAGCACATTACATTACATCTTACAAAAAGCAGAATTAAGCTCAGGTTACTAGGGGTCAAATAGGCCAAGATTCATATTCCAGCTAAAGCTAGGAGGAACAGCGGAATCGAAACTTCGCAAAAAGCAGCTCATGCCTGGGAATTCGAGGTCAACCTAAGGAAGGGAGGAGAGCGGCAACTTCGAAGAATCTAAACTTAAGAGCATAGCATCTTGCCCCATGAAGGTCGAGATAAGGAGGCCCAGGCAGGTGGCGAGGCCGAAGGGGAATCAAATACGCAAAAAGAAGGAAAATGAAGCAGATTCACGGTGTACTAACACGTGACCAGCCAGGCGCGAAGAGGTAGCAACGTCTGATGTCACCCAGAACCAGAGGATGCCATAACTTTTCCTGAAAAGAAGCTACAGTTCAGAGCCCAACCTCAGCCAACTAAATGACACATAGCCCTAAAATACTGATTGATGGAAGGGAGACAGGGTGAATCGAGGGGCACACTGCATCTGGGTGAACATTCTGCATGCTGCTAATTAAAGTGGAGATATATGCCTAGGGATGTAACCGACCCAACCACAATGGACCAAATAATCTAAGGTCCTATAGATAGTAGAACCAATAGGACGTCATACTTGTTGTGACGTCCAACACGAATGATGTAGAGGGACGGGCGTAGACGCCCACCCGATAAGAGTTATCCAATACTCACACTCTGTTACCATATACAGATATAGCACCTATACTTAAGTTACCTTTTCCAACCAAAAGAATTGCATGGCAAACTTTTGAGTGTTACACGTCAATGATGACAAATGTGTACTATAACTAAGATTCTGGGAGTTGAAGCGAGACCGGCGGTCACATCACTGTTGATTTCCATTTGTTTCCCCGTTTTTTGTACTTGTCATTAAACGGACTTCCCTTTCCCAAACCATTGAGTTGTCCTTATCGATTGGTGTTGGAGTAAGAGAATCCTCACCCCACCTCCTTAAGGTGCAGCTATATCGTCTTAAAGTATTTGAGGGCGAGCTCTGAGCCCATGGGCCCGTCAGAGGACGCTCCGCCCTCCTGTTCAGGGGTGATATTAAATATCTTTATAGAATAATTCAAGCAAAGGACGTTGGACAATAGCAATGTTCTTTAAGAACTCTGTACAAGGGTGACCAGTTATCTGGGCGGGGAAAAAACAATCTGAGGGACCTTGACCCGTGAGGGATCTTGGGTACACTACACGTCACGTAGGGATAGTGTTACAGGCACGCCCATGTCGCCGTCCCATTTCGATTCTTGAAAGACAAGATGCAATACTCTGCGGTTACCACTGGATGTCGGACTATGCACAGCATGCGATTCTAAGCAGATTGACAAACATCAGAACTGATGTTCTCTGTTTGATTCAAATGGACAGATCTTGTAGCCAGATATCAATAGTTGGGCTAGTATCACTTTTCCAAAACTTCAAAACCTCTTTTTTTCTATCAAAAGGGCTCCGTAAACCCAGTAAGATTGATCAGACAAAAGTTGGAGACCCATTGGAAATAACCCTAACACACACATACGGGGCGAGCGAGGAAGTGACCGACCTAACACCAGCTCCATTTGTTGCAAGATCTCCTCCCAAAAACTCACCACCTTTGCACAAGACCAAAACATGTGTAGGTAGTTGCCAACCTCTTTCTTACAATTCCAACATATATCTATCTGCAACAGCTTACATTGCTTCATCCCTGTAGGTGTCCAATAGATACCTCTGTTGAGTGAGCTGCAGATTCAAGTCAACCTTATACCTAGAGGGTCCCCGCGCAGATTAGACTTCAATCCCTATCTGAAATTTCAGATCTCATTTCCAGTGACCACATGGCACTACCATGCTCTGAAAGAGCGGTCCCATGCGTTTGCATCAGAAATTTATAAATGTAGGAGGCCGAAAGCGAGGAGTCCCTTGACAGGTGGAGTAACAGGAATATCATGCATCGCAGCATTCAAGGGCGCTAAAGCATTCCCAACCACTTCGCAAAGAATTTGATATCGACCAACCTCAGAGGCTCTCCGCTTGCATTTGAATTTAAGAAAATCAAACATGAGCATAGATGCACCATCATATACTTGCCCCAGGCGCCAGCAGAACACCATGTAGACCATGAAAGAGGTTGATTATTAAAGCGGAGTTCTGAGTTCCACCAAATTGAGATGGCAGGGTTAAATAAATAGCCAACACCTGAATCAAAGCAATACCTTTTCCAATCCCTCGAGATATGTCTGATGAACGGAGTGGATGTTGCTAGTGGCATTCTCTTTTCCATGCTGAGCAGATAATCTAATGGGGTTGGACAAACCAAACTCCTCTCTATCCATACCCAGTAAGGGGTTCCCACCTCATCCCCCTTCATCCAAAAATGTAACGTTCGTAATGAGAATGCTCTGTTGTAAGAGACTGTCAAGGAAACCAAACCCACCCAAGCGCACTGGCCTCATAAGCACAACCACGGGAATCCTAGCTTTTTTATCTCCCCCCCCCCACAAGAAATTACCCAGAACTCTGTTTATGTCATGAACCAAATCCCCCATTAGGGGAAGGGGCAACATACTGAAGACAGAGAAACTTCAGTAGTAGCGTCATCTTGACGTTCATCTTTCCCTACGGAGTAATTTTCAGCTTTCTCCATTTTAAGCACAGTGTTTTTAACTCTTCAATCTTATACCGAATATTTACCAATTGTAACACGGCCAACGTGCTGTATTTGATCAAATGCCCCTGTGAGATGTTGTACGTTGGTAAGACCAACCTTAAATGTATAACACGTACCATAGCATATAGGAGCTGCCCGAAAAGCCACATTGAGACTGCATACTTAAACGTTTTAGGGATAACGGCCATTCATTCACAGCATTTCAGTTGTGTGTGATAATGAAGGTAAGAGGCCCGAGCCAATTGATCATCAACAAGAGGTAACTACAGGCAGAACAAAAAATATCCATTACAAATAGTCATGTTACAGGCCTTAATGAGAATATTGAGTGGCAGCAGGGTTAATTTACTGGTTGAGCCGGTTCCCATGAACACTTCCCAGTCAAAAAGGGTGTGTATTAATTGGGAAAAAGGAACAAGTTACTTAACTGTAACTGTTGTTCTCCAGCATGGGTCTGGCATGGATTCACATGATCATGAATATTCCCCGTCGTCAGGCTGGGAATCCTCGGTAAAGAAAAAATCAGTATCAGTTTTGTTTCTGATCTGTCTTTCGTAGCAGTAACCAATCACTGATCTCTGCGTCATACTGACCACAGCCAAAGACTGCCATCTCCCTAAGACCCGCCTCTGGCAGCCATCTTCAGATTTGGTAGCACGTGAAGTGGCAGTATGACCAAGTGAAGAGCCGCAGAGGGGTAGGCGGGAGGGTTCGCATGTGAATCCATGCCAGACCCATGCTGGAGAACAACATTTACAGGTAAGTAACTTGTTCCTTCTCCAGCATGGGGTCTGGCATGGATTCACATGCTCATGAATATAAGAATACATAGCAGTACACACATGCACAACCACGGGAGGTGGCAAAGGCTCACCATTAAGCAATACAACAACTCAACATTAAGCATCTCTTACCTCCTCACCAGGCTCACCTTAAGCGAACAGGTTGCGCAGCACTGCTTGGCCGACCCTGGACTCCTCCCTGGAATCCCGATCCAGTAGAATCTCGTGAAGGTGTGCGTCGACCTCCACGTAGCAGCCCTGCAGATGTCCAGCAGGGGCACACCAGATAGGAACGCCGTAGTAGCAGCGATCGCTCTGGTCGAATGGGCTCTCGGACGGCCTGGCAGCGGTCGGTTAGCCAACCGGTGGCAGTGCATGATGCAGCGGGAGAGCCATCTGGAAATAGAAGACACAGAGCATTCCCTTGATTCACAGGTCCAAAGTTCACAAACAGCTGTGATGTCCTCCGAAAACTCTTTGTGCGGTCCACGTAGAACTTCAGCGCTCTAGCCACATCCAGCGAGTGCAAAGTCCTCTCGGCCGGCGACGAAGGAGACGGGAAGAAAACAGGTAACACCAGGGGCTAGTTAAGATGGAAGTCCGACGGCACCTTGGGCATAAAGGAGGGGTGCGTCCTAAGCACCGCCCTCGAGGCATGGAAAGTCAAGTACGGTGCTTTGCAGGATAGGGCCTGGATCTCTCCCACTCGTCGTGCGGAGGTAATGGCCACCAGGAATGCAGTCTTCCACAACACAAACTTCATCGGTGCGGAGTGCATCGGCTCGAATGGGGGCCCCATGAGCCTAGTCAGCACCACGTTAAGTTCCCACGCCGGGGCCTTCACCGGCGGGAACGACCGGAACATTCCTTTCATAAACTCTTTCACCAGTCGATGGGACCACAGGGACGTCCGTCCTGTGGTTCTGGTATATCTGGAGATCGCCGCCAGATGAATCTTAATGGAGGCATGGGCTAGCCCAGCCTTTGCCAGCGATAGCAGGTACGGCAGCACCTGAGGGGCCGTAATCCGTAAGGGGTAGATCTTCTGTGCTCGGCACCAGATAGAGAACCTCTTCCACTTGTGACCGTAGCATTTGAGAGTCTAGGACGCCCTGGCCTTTGCAAGAACCTCTCTGCAGTCGGCCGGTATATCGTATCCTCCAAACTCTAGCGCTGCAGGAGCCAAGCCTGCAGGTTCAGCGACGCCGGGTCGTGGTGGAAGATGGCGCCTCCTTCTCTGGAGAGAAGATCTGCGTCCGCCGACAGCTTGATGGATGCGGACGTTGACAAGTCCAGAAGGTCCGGGAACCAGATCTGCCTCGGCCACGCCGGTGCAACGAGGATCATCCTGCACCGGGACCTCTTGAGCTGGTTGATGAGTCGAAGCAGCAACGGCAACGGAGGGAACGCATACAGGTATAGGCCGTCCCAGGGGAACGAGAACGCATCGCCCATGCTTCTCGGCTGGGGAAACCTGCTGGCGAACCTCTGGCACTTCGAGTTCGTCGTTGTTGCGAACAGGTCGATTTGGGGTTTGCCCCATCGTCGGAAGAGTTGATCCACCTGATCCTGGCGCAGCTCCCACTCGTGACATGCGCGAAGCTCCCTGCTGAGCGAGTCGTGATGGTGTTTCTTTCTCCTGCCAGGTGGAAGGGAACTAGGAACATCCCCTGGGCGACCGCCCAGTGCCACAGATCCTGTGCCTCCTTGGATAGGGCTGGGGATCTGGTACCTCCCTGCTTCCGTATGTAAAACATTGTCGTGGTGTTGTCCGTGAAGATCCGCACCACCTTGCCCTTGAGCGAAGGGAGGAACGATTTGAGAGCCCAGAACACGGCTCGGAGTTCCAGGATGTTGATATGCAGGAGCTTCTCCTCCGGGAGCCAGAGGCCTCTTGCGTGGAGATCTCCGGTGTGGGCGCCCCAACCTTCCAGAGAAGCGTCCGTCGTCACCGTCTCCTGGTACGCCGGCGTCTGAAAGTCCTTGCCCGCCGTGAGGTGCGCTCGAACGCCCCACCACTGAATCGCCCGCCGGAACACCTCGTTGAGGGGGACCCTGTCTTCGAAGGTGCCGGTCGCCTGTATCCAACGGGCGCCGAGAAATTCTTAAAGAGGGCGCATCCGTAATCTGCATAGGCGCACCAGGTAGATGCAAGAGGACATCATCCCCAGGAGGGACTTGATGGACCTCACCCTGGCCACGTCTGTGGCTAGCAGGCGCTGCACTTTGCCCAGAATGGTCTTCGTCCGTTCTTCCGACGGTGCTTCGCTCCCAGAAACAGGGCCACCTGCGACGGCACCAGGTGGGACTTTGGGTAATTTATGGCGAATCCCAGGTCTGTGAGTAGCTGGACGGTCCTTGCAGTGTGTTCGACGGCGAGTTCCCCCGTCCTTGAGCGGATGAGCCAGTCGTCCAGGTAGGGGTAGACGTGAATCCCCTGCAGGCGCAGCCGCGCCGCCACAGTTGCTAGGCACTTGGTAAAGACCCTGGGGGCCGACTTCAATCCGAACGGCAGTGCTCTGAATTGGTAGTGGCGTCCCTGGACGACGAACCTGAGGAACTTTCGGTGACTTCTGAGGATGGTAACGTGGAAGTATGCATCCTCCAGGTCCAGCGACGATAGAAAGTCGCCTTCCTCCAGCTGTCCCAGCTCGTGCTGGAGGGTGACCATCCTGAACTTTTGTGACCTGATGTATTTGTTCAAACGACGAAGGTCCAGGATGGGGCGCCATCCGCCCGTCTTCTTCCTGACGAGGAAGTACCTTGAGTACACCCCGGAGCCTCTTCGGGATGGGCTCTATGGCGCCTTTCCTGAGCATCGCCCGTACTTCCAACAGCAGTTGCGGGACGTGATTTTCCTTCCTGGCCACAGGTGGAATGTGAGGGCACTTCTTCAGGAATTCGATAGAGTGTCCTCTTGCCAGGGTATCCAGCACCCAACGATCGGTGGAGATGGACTTCCACACGCCGACGAACTTCGTCAGCCGGCCTCCCACCGGGGTGCTTCGGTGGGGGCCCGAGGCCACGGCCGGTTCAGTCCTGCTTGGAGGTGGTGGCCTTGCCGCCCTGGCCACCTTGCCGATGGCAGCGAGGCGCTCCCTGCTTGCCGCGACCCCTGTAGGCCTCCTGAGACAAGGAGCGTGCCGCCTGGCGGTAGGACGAGCCACCACTGGATCCCTTGGAGGCCTCCTGTCTGCCTCCGGAGCTCCGAAAGGGCCGTCGTTGCTGAAGGGCTCCTAGGGCGCGGGCCGTCTCCGTGTCCGTCTTTATGGCTTGGAGGGATTCATCCACCGCCTTACCGAACAAGTTGCTGCCGTCGAACACCCTGGTCTGGACGTCCTGACGGAAGTCGGTCGCCCGGAGCCAACCCCATCGTCGTAGGCAAACTCCATTGCCCAGCTGGTGGAACCCGGTATCGGCAATATCGGTTGCCACCGTTATGGCGTGGTCCGACGCCACCTCGCCTTCTTGAAGTATTTCCAGGGCCTCGGACCTCTTGTCGTCCGGTAGGAAGTCCAATATGGGGGCCAGCTTAAACCAGAGCTCCCTGTCGTAACGGGCCACGATCGCCAGGGCGTTGGCCACTTTGATCGTCGTCGCTGCCGACGAAATGACCCGTCGCCCCATGGCGTCCAACTTCTTTCCCTCGCCGTCCGGAGGGGAATTCGACGTTGAGGCTCCTGACCCCGCCGCTTTCTTCTTCGCCGCCGCTGAGACGACCGAGTCTGGCATTGGGCTGGGCCCTGAGGCACAGGGGAGCGGTCTCGGGGACCTGGTACTTCTTCTCGTACCGGTCCTGTTTGGCTGGTGCCGTGGAGGGGTTCTTGAGTACCGACAGGCCCTCCTCCCAGATGTCATCGATTAGAGGCACCGCGATGACAGTCTTCCTCTTGGCCTCCCGGCGCCGATAGAGGAAACCTTCCTTTTTCTGCTCCTCCGGGCAGAGCTGGAACAATTCGGACGCCCTGGCGATCATGGCATGGAATGAGCCAATCTCGTCGGGCGGAGATGCCCGTGCGACGGGAGACCCGTTCCATCGTCGTCGCCCTCAGAACCCGTCGTCGAGCCCACCGCACCGTCATCTCCCGACTCGTGGGAGGATGAGGAGGGAACTGCAGGCCTTACGGGGGCGAGCGGAGGAGAGGGTTGGGTCCTCCGTCGCTTGTTCTGAGGACTTCCCGACGGGCCAGGTTGCGGGTCCTCCGGCCTGGGCCGTGGTAATCTCGTCCTTATCTCAGAGCATAAGGACTGGATCGCAAACAAAATGGCCGCCGAGCTATCCTGAGGCCTAGGTTCCGGCTGCGCCGGAAGGGAAGGCTGCTCTTCCTCGCCATCGTCGCCTTCCTCGGTTATCTCCCGAGGATCTTCCTTGCGGGACCGAACCTTCTCGAATTGTACTTCGAGATTCCTCGCGATCTCGGTCAGTTCCCCCGCCGAGGCTGACTCCGAGCCCAAGGAGGCTACCGTGCCCTCCCCCTCCCCCCTTGTTCCATCATGGGGGCCATGACGATCGGCTGAAAAGAGGATTCCCTCCTTGGCGGCAGGGAAACTCTAGTCCCGAGGCAGTCTCCGCTGGCGGGGTCTCTGCCGGCTTGGCCAGAGTCGCCTCGATAGAGGCCTTTGCCTGTTGGGTAGGGGCCTTCACCACCTTAGGTGCATCCTGGGCCTTCTCCTTAGGGGGAGGGGGCGACGCCTCGCTCCCCCCCTCCCCGAGATCGGACGGGGCTTACCCAGGGTCTCGGACTTCCTCTTCCCCCGAACCGGAGCGCTGGCTCGTGGTTGACGGTGCCGGGGAAGATGCGCCCTGCCTGGCGACCGAAGAGCCCGACCTTTCGGCGCTCCCGGAGCCAGCGGACTCACGGCGCTTGGCCTGGTGTTGGGCCCCTGTCGCCGGGGCGCCCGCACAGGACTTAGAAGCCCGCTCGGACCCTTTCTTCTTCTTCTCACCTGTTGAGCCCTTCTCCAACCAGCTGGCGAGACGAGATCGACGGTCCCTCATGCTCCGCTCCGACAAGTTCTTGCAGAACTGGCAGTCCTTCTCTACATGACTCTTGTCCCCATGAAGACAGTAGAGGCATCGCAAATGTTCGTCCTCCTTAAACACATTCTGCAGCCCACATCCAGGGCAGCTGCCAAACAGCTTGGGTCCGGGTGACGAACTCGCGTCCTGGGCCACCTCGAAGTCGGCCGCGAATCTTCTGGAATCCTCCAAGAGGTTGATTCGACGAAATCTTCATCCTTGAGGGGCGTGGGAAAATCCCGCAATGGGTACCCGTTAACAGGAGTAGAAACGGTGGAGCTTGAGGCTCGATTAACCGAAAAAAAGTGAAAATTCACCTGAAAAAGCGCGAAACACGCAGTAAAAGCTCGAGAGCTAAGCACGGGGACTCCCAACATTTGAATGTGCAGTAAAAATCTGAAGATGGCTGCCAGAGGCGGGGCTTAGGGAGATGGCAGTCATTGGCTGTGGTCAGTATAACGCAGAAATCAGTGATTGGTTACTACTACGAAAGACAGATCAGAAACGAAACCGATACTGATTTTTTCTTTACCGAGGGTTCCCAGCCTGACGACGGGGAATATTCATGAGCATGTGAATCGATGCCAGACCCCATGCTGGAGAATAAATGTTTCTAGAGAATTGTATCTCTGATGTGTTGCTGTGACTGAACTAACTGCTGGGTATTGGGCAGTCGTGCTGTGAAGCCTGATTTTAGTTGCGAGTTGGTTTATATGAGAACTGGGAAGCCTATAACATATGCCATGTATACGAGTCGTCATGGCCATTGAATTGTTAGCATCTCCCCTGCATATATGTAGAATTGTCATTTTATATTAGGTGCAGCCATAGTGAGATAATGTGTAGTGATTATTGTATATATAAACATGAATCTGTCTAGTTGAACACGCTGTGGTCGCGATCACTGTGCATTTAGTTTTACAAAATTATGTTCTCTTAGACACCCGTTACCTAGTTAGACTGGCACGAAACTGCTTGTGGAGTATTGGGATCTCATTATCTACAACGTGAATGTTATTTGGATTCTATGAGACCTGGTAAACCAAATATATAGTTTATTTTCACGATTCGCCATGGTTACGAACCAGGCAGGAACTAGTATGCACTGCACCTTTGAAAGGTGGATGTCAGGTAAACAGATCATGTGACCCAGTGCCCAATGCTAATGTGAAGATTACACGTGATGCCAGTAGGGGTCCAAAGCCTATATATTAACGGAAGTGGTTGTGAGCTACCGCACCAAATCATGCTGGAGTTGGTCGGTAGTGACTTACAGGAATTCCAGAGCCGGGTAAGTGACTAAGTTGGTTTTATGTTGAAGAACAATAGAAATGACGATGGCGGCCTGAAGAGTTTGGATTGCATTATGTGGAGATACAGTTTGAGAGATATATCTTGCACCCCTTGTAGGTGTTTACCACAAAAGTAGGACGTTTCAGACGTGCCCGTTGTGTTGTGGTGTGGTAGCAGAATACAAAGCGTTGCTCGTAAGGTGAGCATAGCTATGTTCTGGTTTGAAGAGTGCTACTTTCAGACTGGGTATACCGCGTGGCACTTTTCACTACATTCATGTCAGGTTGGTAATGATGCATGAAGCACCTCTGACCTTGGATGTGGATACACAGTGGTGTGTGCCAGGTAGTGGACATCTTCTGTAATGGTTTTTATGTATTTTTGCGATTTATCACAGTGCAAAATGTAATTGGCATGTGATGTGTTCGGTTTTTAAAGAGAGGTACGACTGTAGGATCCCTAGATGTCGTTGAAGTAGAGACATTGAGAATTTCATATTTATGATGTTTATTTGTTTATATTTGTAAAGAGCCATACAGCCCAAGGGTATCGAGGTACTGTTGCAAGAAAATGTCTTAGTTACAGGCATGGGTGGACATGCTTGTGGGTTACAAGGAGCACGATTTACACAAGGTTATACCAGCCAACAGAATGAGTTTCAACTTGCATAGGTGCTGGTTTGTTGCGACAATCCATCCATTTGAAGGATTTACAGGTATGGTGTACTATGTAGGTGTGACATAACTACACATTAGTTGCTGAAACATGAAAATGATGACCATGTTGGTTAATAGTGGTGCTTATGTATAATTGAGAATTATTGGGTTTGCTTTTAGAAAGAAGTTCCGGGCAAAGGTAGGCCAGATCGAGAAATTGTGGCCTACATGTGTCCAGAAAACTGGCTAAGAACAATTGAAGATTTTCTCTTCCGAACATTAGGATCCCATTAGAAGAGTGATCACCCCTCAAGAATGTCTGTTATTGGAAAGGACAGAAACATGTTGGGTAACAACGGAACTAGGATCAGGTTAGCGAGAATGGACACGTGTAGTTCAGGTGTACTTGTTATTTGTAGACAGCAGTACTAGCCATAGATTGTGGGATCTCCTTTTTTTAACTTGTGTTTTAGATGTTTGGACATTTCTGAAAATGTGTAAATATACATATGAATGTGCAAAATGTTTTATGAAATTGTGATATGCTTGTATAAGTTTCTGTATGATAATAAAAAAGCATTTTTTGAAGTATTGTCTATAATATTGTGTAAATAGGTACCAGTGAAAGACTATGGTCTTTTTCTTTACATTGTATAACTAACCTGGTAGTAGGCATTGTTTTCACCCCATTGTTATTTGGGGGTTACCAGATTGAATTAAAAAGGTAGTGACCCCACACCTTTCTTTTTTGTTGAGGATTAGCATGGCCACTGTTTATTTTTGCATTTGTTAAGCGCTCTAAACCTGGGGGCATCAAGGCGCTGGTTACATACAGTGGTATCATATATGCTTAGAAATGTACACAGTAAGACAATTGGTACAGAAAAAGCTCATGTTCTCCGAAACTAATAGTCATAAAGGTGTTTTCGGAAAGCCAAGTAGGACTGTTCAGATCTCGGCAAGCGGTAAGAAGTTCCAGTTTTTGGAGGCTATCACCGGGTAGCGGGACACCCCTGATCTTTCTCCTGAAATGGAGGATGGTGAGACCAAGAGGTGCTGTTGGGTCTTGATGATTGAGCTTTGGAGAATTTTCTGCAGGAGGTATTTCGGAGTCGTGCTGGAGAGGCATTTATGCGGCATAGCTAATGTTTAAATGATGCGCTCACGGACAGGAGTGTGCGCTTTGTATAGACGCTTAGGTATATTCCGGCTTCAGGATGTTGAGGGCAGCCCCTGACAGCATTGTTTTGAATTATTTGGAGTTTATTAATGTTGCAAACAGAGGTAACTGCAATTAGGATGTTGCAATAATCCAATCTAGAACCAATAAACACTCTGGCAATGGTGCCGCAGCTATCAGCATTTAGAAAAGGTCTGCATGCGTCGATTAGTTTGGAAGTATGAGCTGCGGAAGAAGCAATCACATTAACCTGCCTTGATAAGAGTCATGGTGCAATCAAGATATACACTTAAAATTTTGACAGTGCTAGACACCTGGATGGTATTGCGCTCTTTGTTGAAAGATTATTATTTAAAAATAATGTTCAAAACATTTAATCCAAGAGGTGACAGAGGAATATATAATTCATAATCCCGCCAATTCATTTAATTTAATCAAAGTTCATCTCTCACCTAAAATACAGCAATTTAGCATGAGTTCACTAAACATGACAAAAACGTATGCAAATTCATTCATCGATAATTGATTGGAGGGGAAAAGCAGTTTGAGCAATAAGCCTCTAGAGACGAAAAGAGATTGATCATTAAGATGCAAGGGAAGTAGGAGAGAAATAACGGGAAGAAAAGGAGAAAAAAAAAAGAAACAAAAGGGAAGGAAACCACCAGAGTCCGTTCAATAGAAAGCATATGATATGCACGTCAAGAATTAATGAAATGTTTCATTAAGGTCAGTTTAAAGAACATCTGCTCTTTGTCTGAAACAAAGTTTAAAAATGGGCTCCAAGTCCGCAGGAACTTCGAGAGCTTCCCCTTGAGCATGGCAGTACATTTTTCAAGGCCCAGCAATTCCCATACTGTCACCCACCAGTATGCTATGTGTGGCCTCTCGACAGATTTCCAGAAACGAGCCCTCGTAATTCGTGCAGCTATAAGCAACTGGGCAATTAGGGCTGCTCTGGAGCCTGTCATCGGAAAGGACCCATCTTCTGGCACGTCCCCTAAAATTAAAATATGCGGGTCTATGGGGAGCGGTGAGCCAGAGATTTCCTTGATTTTGGATCCTATTTCCAGCCAGAAAGATTGTATAACCGAACAATGCCACTATATGTGCGCTAGATCCCCCGCTCACCACAACCATGCCAACATGTGTCTGGATAATCCGGGTTCATTGCATATAATTTGCTCGGGGACGGTGGGGGCGGGCGGAGGCGAATACCATCGGAAACAAATCTTAAGAGCATTCTCTTTCACCATCGTACACCTAGAACTCTTTCTAGGCTCTGTACTATATCTTTTGCCATGACTCTGGGATATCCAAGTCCAGCTCCCTCTTCCAGGCCAGCATGCAAGTTTCTCTCCTTCCGGGGCATTTTTCAGGAGTTTATAGCAGGTGGTTAGCCTGTGGGAACGTTGGCCCTAAAGAATTTTAAGTTCTATGCCTATCGGGGTTCTAGAGGCAGCTAGGCGGGTATCCCCGTTAGTCAACCAGTGTCGAAGCTGTATGTACCTAAAACGCTCAGATTCCGGCACACCAAACTTCTCCTTGCACTCTTCAAATGTCAGAGGTTCTTGATCTACATATAAATCCCTCAGTCTTAAGGGTGTATCTGAGTTCCAACACCAGAATGAACTGGGGCTCAGGCCCAGAGTGAACACTGGGTTCTGGGTAATAGGGGACAATGGACCCAAACCAGATGTGATCCCTCTCTGCGCACATGCCTTATCCCAACTCCGGAGCGTTGCCAACGTTGTGGGTAATACCCCATCACAGTACCCTCGCACCTCTTCAGGGAGGAAAGGAAAATACGCCAGCGGAAAAGGGGTGGCTGCTTGCTCAATCTCCTGCCACTTGGGGGATTCTGATGAATTCCCCCAAGCTAGCATTGTAGCAACCTGAGCTGCTCTATAATAACGCAAGACTGAGGGAAGCCCTATGCCGCCTAACATCCCGCTTCTCGTAAGGAGCTGGCAGGGAATTCTAGGTTTCTTCTTCTTCCAGATAAATTGTCCTATCTTCTTTTGCATAGCGATGAGGTCACCTTCAGGAATCGGAACAGGCAGAGAATGAAAAACGCATAGGAGCTTCGGAATAAGGGTCATCTTGACCGCGCTAATCCTGCCCAACCAAGAGATTCCTTGAGAATCCCAGCGCTCGAGCCATTCTTTGGCTTCTCTCAGTAGAGCAGGTATGTTAGCCTTATATAAGCCTGCAAAAGTCGGGGTCAATTCTATTCCTATAAGGGATATCCGAGGATGACCAAGGGATGGGGAATGCCGCTTGTACCTCTGCCAAACCCGCAGGGGATTCAGTTAGAGACATGCCCACCGATTTAGCAGGATTCACCTCGAATCCGGAAATTCTAGCAAACTGGGACAATAATTCCATAAGAGTCAGAATGGACTTAGGGGCATCATTCGTCCGCATATAAAGCCACTTTATGGCACTGACCCATGAATTCAAAGCCCAAAATCTCAGTGTTCAATCTAATCTGCTGGGCTAAGGGCTCCAGCGCCAGGGCAAAAACTAGGTGAGACGGGGGGCAACCTTGCCTGGTGCCTCTACCTAAAAGAATCAATAGAGTTCAATTTGCGTTCACTTTGACTCTTGTCGAGGGGAACTGGAAGCTTGAAAGAATCAATTTTGAGAAGCTAGGCCCGAAGCCAAATCTCTCCCGCACCAACTGCAGATACCCCCAGGACATACTATCGAAAGCCCGATGGGCTTTTCGAAAGATAATAGGGACAATCTGCCCGGGAGCTTGGGGGCCAAAGCAATCAGGTTTATCTTCCGGCGGATGTTATATGTTGAGCGGTTCTCCCCGAAGTCTGTCTATTGTTTTACTCAGCAGTTTCGCATCTGTGTTCAACAGATCGATAGGACGTGCAGTCCATGGGGCTCTTTCCAGGTTTCAAAATCAGGGTCGTAATGGACTCTGCCATAGAATCGGAAACCGAGCAAGCAGCCCAAATGGCATTAAAAAGCTTGGTTAAGTAAGGGGAGAGCACGGATCGAAAAGTCCTGCAAAATTTACTCGTGAGCCCGTCTGGCCCCAGGGCCATACGCAAAGGGAGAGAGCGAATGGCAGTCTCCGCTTCCCGTAGCGTAATCGGTTCCTCTAAAAGCTCCCGAACTTCTCGGGACAATTGCGGCAAGCGTGCATCTTGTACAAATTTACTGGCCATGTGTAAATCAGTGTGGTGGGGGGCAGAGTGTTCTCTAAAAAATGTCTCAACTATGCAGAGCTTATCCATCTCCGAGGTAACTTGTCTCCCCTCTGTATCCTGCAAGACTTCAATCCAGTTACGGCTAGCCTGTTTTTTCAGCTTAGCTGCCAAAAGTCGATTAGCTTTATTTCCTTTAGAATAATAGTATTGCCTAGTACGCATCATGCCATACTCTGCTCGGCTCTTGTGATGAGCCTCAAGAGCCCTCTGGGCCACCCTCACATCCTGCCTTAACCTTTGAGAAGGCCTATGTCAATGTAATTCTTCCCTCCTCCGGAGTTCTAGCTCAAACTGGGATTGTGTTTGTTTCCTGACTTTCCCCCTCTATGGAGTAATTTATGATATGACCCCGAATCACCGATTTCGCGGCATCCCATTCTGTGGTATAGGCCAACTCTCCCGTGTCATTCTCAGTGAAGTAATGAGATATAGCGTCTGAGATAGAGTAGCGGAACTGGGGGTCCTCCAGAAGGAGTTCATTCAATCTCCAAGTGCATGTAGGATTCGGAGTATCATTAAAGGAAGCCATCGTTAACAGTATCAGGGCATGATCCGATAAGGTTTTAGGAAGTACATCTATGTCAATTGTTTGGGAGAAAAACTTGTCTGTGACGAGGAACATATCCAACCTGGAAAACCCCCTATGTACCGCAGCGTAATAAGTATACTCTTGTTCTTCTTGATGGAAAAATCTCCAGACCTCTAACGGAATGTTCCCGAAGAAGCATTGAGCGCCAGGAAGTTCTTTTTGTCTATGCTAGTTGTGGGGAGGGACTTGTCCATTAAAGGGGTAATCACGGCATTAAAATTGCCCCCCTACAATGAGTTCCCCTTCAGCATGTTCAAACAGAAACTTAGACAGGGACGCAAAGAACACATCCTGTTGGTAATTGGGTGCGTATAGCGAGACCAAAGTCACCCTCCGCCCCTGTAGCCTAGCCACTACCAGAACATATCTGCCCCCCTGCATCTCTCTTGTGAACCGTCAATGGAGTCCCCTTTTGTATCAAAATGGCCACCCTGCATCTCTTCGACCCCGAAGAGGCACAAAATCTCATGGAGTATAATTTATTGTTAAGCCTAAATTCATCCGATGATAGGAGAGGAGTTTCCTAAAGAAATAGGAGTGAAGAGTCGAGGGTGGCCATTCGATGCATTAAGGCCTTGCGTTTAAGGGGGGAGTTCAAGCCTTGAACGTTCAAGGAGAGGCAACTAAAATTCGGATTAGCCATTCCAACAGCAGTTCAATCCCCATGCAGACTCAGCCAGCCAAACGCTCCTCCAGATAGGCCACTTTAGAGACTCATTTCCCATCTCCCTCATCCATCCACTCGGTGTGTGTCCCCTCGCTCCCTGCCCCAAGAAAAGCAGGCTATTCGCAAAGGCCGCTTCACTACAATGATAGCCCCCACTGTCAACATTTCCACAACTGTGTACTGCAAAAAGAAATAAAAAAATCAAGGGCAGAGCTACCGAGAGTATATCTTGCATTAAGGCTTGTAACCTAGACTCCTTAAGATAACATAGAAAACAGTAATAAACTATCAAAAAGAAAGAAATAATAAAAAGTGGATAAAAGGTGTAAAGATCGCTTGCAAAGCTTTTAGAACAACAAACTTGAACAGCCACCCTTTCAGGGTAACAATAACGGGCGTATTTCATGGGTTGGGCGCCCGAACAAAGTACACTTCATGTTTGGCCCTTCATCTTCCAGTCTGCATTGCGCACAAAGGGGGGAGTGCATAAGAAATGACTCATTCGTTAATCAGAGAAACTACCTGTAGTCTATAAACTCAAGTAACAAGCTATTCATTACTGCAAAACCAGAAACGTTAATTATCAGCGAAAACCTGGAACAGAACATGAGATAATCAGTTCCTTATACCAACTTGATATTGCAGCCAGCTTGGCGCATCATCCCAGGGACCTGGCCATGTCACACCGGCCACTTTAAAGTCAGAATCTATTCTGTCAGACAGAACCTTGCCGCAGGGGAAGCAACAAACCTCCGACAGGCTAGAAATCCACCACCTTCCACTTTACGGATGCTTTCCTGCTTCAGGTGAACTTGTAGGAACTCTGAAATCCGATGACTCCCGCCAAGTCTGGGAGGGCCAGTACTTCGCAGCTCCAGGACCTCAGATTCTTTGGACACTTTAGCCAGAGTCCAGCCCTTGGGCTTTCTCTTCTTGTCCTTTGGCGTGGGACTCGGAGCCGACCTCCACGAGACGTCGGCACCCATGTCACCCAGCTCAGCTGCGGCTTGCTGCATCAGTTCGTTTGCTTCATCTTCCGACCTAATAGCGTAGGATCGGTTATGATACTCAAATAATAGTTTACATGGGTACCCCCATCGATACCGGACCCTCTTCGCCTGCAACCAAGTTGTGACTTTCGGAGGTGCCTAGGATTTGCCAGAGAATATGGTGATAAATCCTGGAATAATGATATTGAGGAGCCACGCAATTCCACTGGTTCTGCTCTTCTAGCTGCTGCCATAATTTCCTCTTTTTGTTGAAAGAAATGAACACTAGAGAGGACGTCAGGGAGGAGGTTCCGCTTCTGCTGGACGGAAGAATAGACTCGGTGGGTCCTATCTAAGATCAACTCATCTGAATCTCCTAGCCTCAGCCAGGATTTAAAGAGGGCGTGCACATATACAGGGAGATCCTGAACCTGTCTTGGCACTCCCCGTATCCTGATGTTGTTCCTCCTTGAGCTATTTTCCAAATCCGCTTGCTTAGCTGACATCTCCTCAAGCCAATCCTCATCATTCCGGACTCTCTTGGTGAGCTCATCATTCGGGCACGCATGCTTGCATATTAGATTCTCCAATTCATTGACCCTGGCCTCCAAGCCTGTCAGGTTGGAATTTACCTCAGCGATTGAGCGTGCCAAGGAATCTTGAGGACTGAATCTCAAGCTATCTCCTGCGTAATGTCCTGCTTAAGAGTTTTTAGCATTCCTTCAAAGTATTGCCTGGATATGGCGGGATCAAAAGTTGCTTCAGACCCATGCGAGGCATGGACCTCCGCTTTAACAGACTGCATCTTCTGAAATGCGGGCATAGCAGACGTCAGGTAAGCCGTGATCTTGCTCCCCTTAGGTTTGTGTCCTGACCTGGGCATTGCCGGAGGGAGACTATGCACAGCAAGTAGGATCGCCCAGGAGCTATGGCCACAAAAAACGGTGCGCAGTGATGCCAGAACGCCTACAGATTAGGGGCCAACAAAGATGAGAGCGACAGCCAGCACCACCTGGCTTAGGGCATGCTCAGTCAGAAACTATGTGCAGCCCTCCAACTCAGTCTCCTCAGGAGGTCCTTCAGCAAGGGACTCCCCTCGCAAGCCAGCAGCCAGATAGCCGCCAGCAGAGCCACCAGCCTCTCAGACCCAGGCAGCAGGCTCAAAACATTGCTCCCGCTACTCTGCTCATTAGGGCACTCATTGCCCTAGACGCCCAGGTCCCCGCCAGCACAGAGTTCATGGGCCGTTCCGCCCCGGGCAGCAAGTCAGGCTCTCCTCCCACATGCCCCTCCACCCGCGGGGAGGTCTGAAAAAAGCAGGACGATCCCAGAGGAGAAAGCGGGAGGGGCCCCCGCCGTAACGAACCAAGCCCAAAAGCCACAGAGCGCGGGATCACCCGACACAGCCCCCTACTCTGCTCCTCTCACGGCCAGCCTAGTCACCACCCTCGAGGGGCGCCGCTCCTCCGCATTCGCGCCAAGCAGGGGAGAGCCAGATCGTTGCTGCCTCGTCGGCTAATCTCCAGCAGCATGTACTGCCTTTGGCACCTCTTCCGTTCATGACCACCATGATGATTCCGGGCTCCACAATGTCCTTACTGTCCACAGGTGGTGCGGCAAGACAGTTCCAATGGTCCGCCCGCCATTTTGTGCACCCGCGATCCCGGACGGGCAGGGCTCCAGGTGCCAAAAGGATCCCCTTCCAAGGGCTCAAACTGGTAACAGCATAGCCTCTCCGACTTCAGGGCTTCTCCGCTCACCTTCCATATGCAGGTACTGGATATCAGGGCATTGAATATTCTTTAATCAGGCGCCCTTCCCAGAGCCTACAGCAGACACGTCCACATGGTGCTTTGCTTGGCCACGCCCCCTTGTTGAAAGATTAAGAATGGTCTAGCTTGCTAATTAAGCTATTGGGACCAACCAGGAGAATCTCTGCCTTCTCGTCATTAAGATAGAGGAGGTGGGACGCCTTCTAGGTCTTGGTATGGTAGACTGAGAGCAGGTTGTTGGCATCAGTATCGTAGTTTCCAGTGAGGGGGAGAAGAATCTGCATGTCATCTGCATAGCTGATGTAAGATATTCCTTTGTCATCTAGCAGGTCAAAAGGGTTATTTGTGAAGATGTAGAGGGTTGGAGAAACTCATGACCCTTGCAGGACGCCGCAAGGGGCAGGAGCAAGAGGGGCTGCAGCGATCACTGAAACAGTCATGATCTCTCTGATGGGAAGGAAGAGATCCAGGTGATAGCATCTGGAGAGAAGAACAAGTTACTTACCAACTGTAACGTTCTTTCGATTGGATGTTCCTCCCACATATTCCTCATCTTAGATATATCCTAGCAACACCTTACATCTTGCCTAGAAGGCCACCGGCAGGCGGAAGCCGGCCCACTCGAGGAAGGCCCAAGAGAGCAAGGCCCCTTCCTGTTTGCCCCGTTCGCCACCTCCAGTCCGACGCTCGAGAGGGCAAGAGCCCCCTCACCGTGCACCCGATGCACCTCCAGAGCCCTGCCGCCCATCGACAACACGGACTGCAGGAGCAGCCGTGCATCAACTGAAGCAGACTTTGTGAAGCGCTCCATCTGATCCATCTGCCTGCTGTAGGTGAGCCTGAAGCCCACCAGCGGTGCGCACTACGCCGTGCCTCCTTTAGCAGGCACCAGGAATCGAAAAGTTCCCGCATCTAAGATGGCCGCCGCCATCATTGTTTACCGTGTTGCCTAGCAACACCTTACATCTTGCCCAGAAGGCCACCAGCAGGCGGAAGCCGGCCCACTTGAGGAAGGCCGAAGAGAGCAAGGCCCCTTCCTGTTTGCCCCTGTTCGCCACTTTGCGCCACTAGCCTTGCAGAGTGAAATCTCATGCAAAGTCGGAGGAGTAGCAGTCAACCCGCTATCGGCGGTCAACACCCGTGAGTACATTATTGCTGCTAAATTCTACTCGCACAGTAAACAAGCTCCATGGACCGCATCTTTATCCAGCACTCCACCTTGATTTACCTCTAACCGCTCTGTACTACCACCTCTGCCTATTATGCTATGCGCAGCACGCTACTTGCATAACTACCACCTAGCCCCATTGCATGCAGCTGCCTCACCTGAATATGCTACCTTGGCCTATTCATAACTCGCTTGCACTGTATCCTAGATACTGTATCCTATGATGTGCATAGCGCCTTAGGGTCACCAACAAACTACCTATGATTAATGCTGTACCCTATGATCGCTATCAGTCCACACCGATCTGTGTCTTGTCTTATGGTCACTATAGTCCATATCCATCTTACTATAGCTGACTATACTACCATAGTACTATTGGGGCCACACCGTGTTTTCCCTTCACCAAGCCAATGACTTGGGCATCCTGCAAGTCTATTGTGTCGTGCCTCATGGTCGCTAACAGACCACCTGATTGCTTTGCCTTATGGTCGCTAACGGACCACCTGATTGCTGTGCCTTATGGTCACTAACGGACCACTGACTGTGTTGTGCCTTATGGTCGCTAACGGACCACCTGATTGCTGTGCCTTATGGTCGCTAACGGACCACTGTGACTGTGTTGTGCCTTATGGTCGCTAACGGACCACCTGATTGCTGTGCCTTATGGTCGCTAACGGACCACTGTGACTGTGTTGTGCCTTATGGCCCACTTGATTGTGTTGTGCCTTATGGTCGCTAACGGACCACTTGATTGCTGTGCCTTATGGTCGCTAACGGACCACTGTGTTGTGCCTTATGGTCGCTAACGGACCACTTGATTGCTGTGCCTTATGGTCGCTAACGGACCACTGTGTTGTGCCTTATGGTCGCTAACGGACCACTTGATTGCTGTGCCTTATGGTCGCTAACGGACCACTGTGTTGTGCCTTATGGTCGCTAACGGACCACTTGATTGCTGTGCCTTATGGTCGCCAACGGGCCACTTTGAGTTGCGCCGTAAGGTCGTTAACAAACTACATTGATTGTGTTATGCCTCACGGTCACCAACAGTCTACCCTGGGTGTACTGTCCCTTACGGTTGCTAACAGCCCTCATGGTCACCATCAGACCAATTGCTCTTAGACTATACCAGGTCAACATGCCCTTCAAAAACAGCCCAATAGCTACAGATTCACCCATGTACTCTCTCAGTATCCTACTCACTAGATTACTGCCCAACCTTCTCCTCCTTATACTACACTCTGGTTGGACCATACTCAACCACACCACTGCCCCTGTCCACCACCTGCACCACACCACACCACAACTATGCCCTCCTATGTTCTCCACACCAACCCTTACCTCAACAACCCAGCCTTATGGATCCAACATTTTGCTTCTAGACCTTTACCAAACATACCTTGTTCCATCACCTTGAGAAATGCCAGACTTGGCTCGCGACTCACTCACGTTTCCCATCACTCGGCACATCGTAACAAACTGCCACTGACCCCTACACCGTCCACACTTACGCCAAATCC
The DNA here is from genome assembly GCF_040938575.1 of Ambystoma mexicanum. Classification (NCBI taxonomy): domain Eukaryota; kingdom Metazoa; phylum Chordata; class Amphibia; order Caudata; family Ambystomatidae; genus Ambystoma; species Ambystoma mexicanum. The sequence goes on along the minus strand of NC_090927.1, from coordinate 275,579,244 downwards.
GTCACCATCCCCTTCTAACTTCCCTAACTCGAGCAATATCAAAGGTGCGTTAATCAATGCCAGATCGAAGCAAAACAAGAAGATGCTGAAAACCACTCTAGGCGGAACAATATCAGGATCCGGGAAATTCCAATGGCGATAACGGAGAAAGACCTCCCATCTTACGTATCCGATCTCTTCCGCTTTATTATCACCCTTCCCAATGACGCCCCCCTGGAGCTCGATAGTGTGCATAGGGCGAGACCCAGACAAAATCCCAATGGTTCAGCTGATGTACTGGTAAGAGTCCACTTCTGCAAGCTCAAGGAGGAGATAATGCGAGAAGCCAGGGCCATGGAACACATTCACTTCCGGGATTCAGAGATTTCCCTTTTCCTAGATTTAGCAGTATCGACTCTAGCAAAACGAAGAGCTCTCAAACCCATGGCTGACTGGCTGCACGAATGAAAGATAACCTACCGTTGGAACTTTCCCTCAGGCCTCGCCTTCACTTGGGAGGGGAAAATATAGCAAATCCCTTCCCCGAGAGAAGCGGAACTGTTTATGAACCCGGACACAGAGCAGGTCGTACCCGGGAGCTTGAACCACTCTCCCGAGGGGCTAACAGGGCGTCTCTCCGCTCCTTGTCCCTGGTAGCGAGTCGTTGTTGGGTACGCTGCCCGCCCTCCAGGGGGAAGATCATCAACAATCCCTGAAGGCCCCCCCCTCTCACATCCTGGAAACTCCCCCTCTCTTAGTGGCATCTATCGAACTAAGTGATCCAGGACCTCCTGGGTGAGATCTCTCAGACGGACGACCATGCTTCCTCGGGGCGTCTTGGTGTCCAGAACTGTACAATCGAACTGGCCCCCCAGGGCCCAGCCGGAATAATTCCAAAGCAACAATCTCTTTGGCCAGAGTAACCGACTGTGCTCTATCCCGCACTGCAATATTTTCACTGACACTGCACAAGACCCTCGGGTCTCCCACCAAGCTGGTAGCAACGGCCCAGCCGACAGCCCCGTTGGTAGAAGGCTGGTCTGGATACCGATATTTATTCATTGTTTTAGGTTCTGTTCTCGTTCCTTTTGTTTGTTCACCATGGTCAGAGGGAGGGGGGAGCTGGATTCAAGGAGATGGCTGAAAGAAGGGGTGAACCGGGTATCAGGGTGCAAGCTGCATGGGAGCTCGGCCCGCTACACGGAACTGCCGCAACTATGGCAGCTCAGCCCACCAGGGAAGGGGAGGCTACAGTCCTGCAATCAGACAAAGGCAAGGTAAATCCGCTAACCAACATAATTACAAATGGCCCTGCCGAATAGGGAGCCATCAATGTTGACCTGGAACGTCCAGGGTCTGAATGCCCCTCGGAAGAGGAAGTTCGTAGAGCACAGGCTCTCCCAACTGTCACCTGATATCATATGCTTGCAGGAGACAGCTTCTCGGGTCAGACGAGCGCCGCATCTCCTTCCAACGCTACACAAAACGTTACTTTGCTTCTGCGGGCTTCGAGAAAAGAGGGGTTGCCATCTTGATAAGCTGTGACTTACCATTAACGAACATCACTATCTAAAGAGATCCAGAGGGGCGGTATATACTTCTGAAAGGCCTACTAGTAGAGCTTCCCATCACCATAACAGCCATTTATTGCCCAAACACAGCGCAAAGCCCATTCCTCCGCAACCTCCTTCCGATACTCATAACCTTCACTGAAGGCCAGCTGCTCATAGGGGGAGATTTCAACTTGATGCCAGACCCAAACCTGGATAATTCACTCCTTCCATCTAAGGAGGGCTTTGGCAAGGCTCTCGCCATGGCAGAATCTTTGAGGGAAACCGACACTATAGAGATTGTTGGAGATTGGCCAACATGGGGGCAAGGGATTACACATTCTTCTCCCACGCCCACCTGGCATTCGAGGATCGACTTGCTTCTTCTCTCCAGTTCTCGCATTCCCTGCGTTGAAACCATCCAAATAGGACACAGAGCCCTCTCGGACCACACACCGGTCATAATGAAACTAAGGGTACAGAGCTTTCCTGAGCCGTTCAGGGAAAATGGAAACTACAAGACCATATCTTGACAGACATGGCAATCGGAAAAGGCAGAATCCCTCAAGAACTACTTCAGGGAAAACACCAACAAGGACACATCAATATCCACGATCTGGGATGCCATGAAACCTGTCATCAGGGGGACGGAAAACGACTGCACCGCCCGGCTCAGACATCTACGCAAGCTACAGCAGGGTAAACTCAATGCGGAGATAACAGAAGCGGAACGTATCCTCGCACAAGGCCAGAACAGGAAAGTGAGCCGCGCGCTCCAGAAAGCGAAACGATCTCTAGAAATGCATTTAGCAGCCAAGGCGACCAGAGCACTAACATATACCAAACAGTTCTATGTGCACAGCAACAAAGCAACTCTTGGTCCACAAACTGAAAAAGCTACACTCGAGGAACACTATCCAATGTCTCCAGGACGCACAAGGGACTTCTCGCTACTCTAACACGGAGAAAATAGAAATTATGACATCGCACCACAAGGTAATCATGTCTGGTCCCCCAACTGCCACAGACGCACACTCTAAATACCTAGCAGGAGTACAGCCGGACGACCCACACCCTCAACTGTCAACCCTAGAAGCCCCTATCTCGGCGGAAGAGGTGAGCGAGGTCATAGCAAAATTGAAAAACTCAACTCCAGGTCCGGACGGGCTCACAGTCCAATTTTATAAGAGGTTCTCATACATACTCGCGTCCCATTTGGCGGCCCTCTTCAACTCTTTCCTATCATCAGGAACTACCACCCCCTCGATGGAAGAGTCGCTAACCGTGCCGCTCCTTAAACCTGGAAGGGACCGGAGTCACTATGCCTCTTACAGACCCATCACCCTCTTGAACTACGACGCCAAAATCTTTGCCAAAATCCTAGCGAACAGGCTGGCCCCCTTACTCCCAGACATCATCCACCCAGACCAAACCAGATTTATCCCTGGCCGTAGCACTCACGACAACATAAGGAGAATCATAAACATTACAGAATCAGCCAGCAGAAAGGGTCTAGAATTGATGGTGCTATCGCTTGATGCTCAAAGCTTTTGACATGCTAGATTGGGGCTATATCCAAAAAACATTAAGGCATTACGGCTTTGGTCCCAATTTCATAAAATGGACACTAGCAAACTACCAGCAACCATCCACCAGACTTAGAATCAACTGGACCAGGTCTGATATAATTAACATTTCAAGAGGCACAAGGCAAGGATGTCCCCCTCTCTCCCCTAATCTTTGCCATCTCCATGGAGCCGTTCGCGAACAGGGTACGTCAAAACTCTGCGATCCAAGGCCTGGCAATCAAAGCACAAATATATAAAGCCGCCCTGTACGCCAACAGTGTCCTTTTAACATTGACCAAGCCCAGGGAATCCATGAAAGCTCTGTGGATGGAACTAAAGGAATTTGGGGAAGCATCAGGATTCAAGGTCAACCATTCCAAGTCAACCGCGCTGAGCATCAACCTGCCTCGATCTCGAACTACAGATTTGGAAAACGAATATCATATACCCTGGGTGAAAAAACAATTAACATACTTAGGGGTCCAGCTGCCAGGCACACCCAACAGGCTACACAAAGCTAACTTTCCGCCGCTTCTCAAAGAACTCAAGAGTGATCTTCTACGCTGGCAGAAACAGGAGATCTCCTGGTTCGGGAGAATCACGGCCCTGAAAATGAACCTCATCCCAAGACTACTTTACAACTGCTCAGCCTTACCAACTAATATCCCGAAGCAATCTGCACAGAAATTGCAAAAGTGAATCATGCGATACATCCGGGAAGGAAAACAGCCACGCATCCCGAGGAAACTCATGCTCTGAGGAAGGGCGATGGGAGGATTGGGAGCGCCTGATGTTGTCAGGTATATCCTGGCTGCGCAGCTCTCGCATGCATGGGGCCTCTGACGGCAACCGAAAACTCCGGGGCGAGATGGAGGAAGGCGGTGCAGCTGTGGAAAGGCCGCAGTACAACACGCCCACTCACCCCGATCTGGATGAATCCAGAATTTTCACCGGGCAACAATCCCAAGAACTTCATGAGGTGGAAAGGAGTAGGACTGGAGAGGGTGCAAGACTTTTTCGAGGAGGGAAATCCCCTGGACTTCAAGGCCTGCAAGGTGAAATTCAACGTTCCGGAAAATTAGAGATTGAGATACACCCAACTACGGCACTGGCTCTCAAACAGGGTTATGAAAAACCTCGGAAGCAGAGACCTCATAGCCCTGGAGCAAACCCTCACAGCAACTCCCCCAAAGGGCAGAATATCAGCCCTTTACAAGATCTTAGACAGAACTGACCCCACCCGCAAGGAGCCATATATGCTCAAATGGGAGAAAGACATTGGGAGGCTCATCGAACCGGAGGAATGGGATCACATCTGGACAAAAGCACATAGAAGCTCGAAATCTGTGTCTAACAAGCAGGGGGCATTCAAGGTATGCTACAGGTGGTACCAAACCCCCGAAACGCTCAATAAATGCAATCCGTCAATCCCACCGTCGTGCTGGAGAGGATGCTCAGACAAAGGCACACTATACCATCTGTTCTGGACATGTCCCAAGGCCACTCAATTTTGGAAAGCCGTGTTAGAACAAGTCAACACGATCACAGGCCTGTCAATCCCATGGGATCCGGGTATCGTCCGACTAGGAGAAAGCGGTGAGGGCCAATTCCCCCTATCAGGTCACAGAGCAGACCTATGTGCCCACCTGTTGACGGCCGCTAAGATCTCAGTGGCAAGGCTTTGGAAAAACCCAGAGGGCCCAGCAGTCCAAATGTGGACTAAATGTTGGGACATAATAGCGGGCGAAAAAATAACTGCCCTCCGGTTTGGAAACAGACAAATTCTTCCAAACGTGGGCCCCCTTCCTGGACTACTCACAGAAATAACCAGGCCTGGCCCGACAACCTCCCTCTCTACGATGGATGGACAAATATGACTGAAGAGAAGGGTTGAAGGGCAAGCATCGACCTGGGGATCTCCTCCCCCGCTCGCAAGAGCAAGAGACTTAATAATGAAGGCCTAGGACTTGGTAGAGCCTTCTCCCCCCCCCTGACCCCCAACACGATCCTGAAACATAATCAGCCTCCCTGAGCCCTTAACCCATCGATGGGCTTCGATTGGCTCACTCCTCCTCGCCCTGCCCTCCCCATGGACATTTCTCTGACCTGTTGTTGTTTGTTTTCTCTGTTTATTACCTGCATTTACAAGCACTGTAACGTTGCTCGAAGCACTGTCAATGCACAAGCCACAATGTATAATTCGCTTGTATAAAACCAATAAAAATATGTTTGGAAAAAAAAATAATTAATACGTTAGCTGAAGAGAATCGCTGAAGCAAGTTGGACCGTTCTGAGAGCGTGCTGTGCATGTGGAAAAACGGAACTGAAGTAACTGGCATGGTGCTTGATATTGATGCGATCGACATCACTTCAGGATGCAGGAATGGTAACCGTCGATGGACATTGACTCGATGTTGCACAGCACCCTGTGCTGTCAAATAATGTTCTGCGAGGATCCAATGATACGAATGTATGCAAGATGAGGAATCCATGGAAGGACACAATCCATTAGAAGTAAACATTTTAGGAGTACTTTTAGATTCCAACCCCTCTATGGTCCCCCAAATTAATGCAGTTATTCGCTCTGCCCATAACCATCTCATGTTACTGTGCCAAATTAGACATTAGCTTTAAGAACCACATTGTGCTACCATTGCAAGAACCATTATTGGCTCTAAACTGGATTACTGCAATGCTCTGTATGCAGGTTCTCCCAAGTATGCGATTAAAACACTACAGGATCTGCAAAACACAGCACTACGCATAGTTACAAATACTCATATCATCTCCAAAGTTCGTAAGAGGCTCCATTGGTTACTGGTTGAGGCTAGGAATAGATTTAAGCTAACCAGAGCTAAAAGCATTCAATGACGGATGTCTCCTTTACATTGGGAAGTGTATGCCGAAGAACAATCTCGCTCATAATTTAACAACGAGTACCGCTCCTCTCTTCCACGTGTCACCCATTAAAAAAAACACGTTATGGGGAGTGCCTGCACTGTCAATGCAAGCAAACTCTTGTGTCTGCTACCTCCAGAAATTCAAGAAATTCATGATAACCTGTCCTTCCGCAAATACATTTAGACCCTATTCTAAGGAGTACTTGCCATCCTAAATTGACTGGCTGAATGCTCAGATACCATGGGTTGGAGCACCACTCCAAACCAACACAGGAGAGTGTTGGAATCTGTTAAATTGTACCAGGAATAATGGTACAAAAAGGCGGTTGAACACAGAGGTCTCTGAGTTTTTACTCAGCAGAGGGGGCCTATACAAAGGTGCCTGCAATGCCTCACCACCAAGGGCAATTGCTGTAAAACTTGCAAATTAAAAGGTAGTTGTAGGGAACTGCTGGTAGGTGCCAGGACACTTAAATAGCAAATCCAGCATGGCTGGAAGAGAGGACGCTGCCTGGAGGAGTCCCGGAGAGCCAAGACTACCGAAGAGGAAGGAGAACAGGAGAAAGGACGACAGGGAGAATGACTCCCTGGCTGTGCTTCCCGAGCAACCTCCTGTCAGAGCTCCTTCCAGTCTCTGAAACAGTATCTCCCGGAAGTGAAGCCAGCTGCGGAAGCGGCTATCCCCGAGTAGCCAGAAACCGGGGGAGAGCCAAGCAGGAAACAAGAGGAGGGAAAGCAGCATCCAAGAAGCGAGATCCCGGTGGAGTAGAGACCGGGAATCAAGCATCAAAGTAGCCGCCACCCACCGAAGAAACCTGAAAGCCACAATTCGGATGCAGAGAAGCACCTCTCCCCAAACACTGCACACCAGAGAAACAGGTATTAATGGAGAGATGGGTGCTGGATGTCCAGGAGGTTATGAGGAACTGTAAACAAATGAGAATAACGGGGCAAAGGACCCCAAATAATTAAGTAAGGCAAAGGAGGTGTAATGAATAGTGGCAAAGAGGTAAACGAAGATATTGTAATGAAAGCAGGCAGACCTTAAATGTGAAACCCACCACCAAATACTTCTGTGATTCAAGTTCGCAAGTGTATCAAGAGACAAAAGGCAAAGCTAAGTTTGCAAGCATTGTTAAACAAAGCACAAGTAAGTACACAAGTCAGTGGTTTTGTCAGAAACTGCTCCGGTGACCAGAAACAACCTGGTTACGGAATGACTTTTCCCCAGGTCCGGTTTTCAGGATCTGGTTTCCAGGGCCTTACAACCTGAACCATTGATGATCCCAGGGACACAGGAGAGGGACAAAGGCTAGAGAACAAAATGGCTGGAAGCAGGATATAAACCGAAGGTACATTGGGCTACCAATGCAGTAAAACGGCGTGCAACTTTGGAGAAGCCAACCTTAAAGCACAGCTACTACCAACCTATTCCTTAAAACCAATTCACAGTGATAATCACACTAGGGCAGAAATGGGGTGCCTGGGACTGGATGCCTTGCGGGCAACGCAATACAGTATACCTTAAAAAAGCTAAGATACTATGTGAAGCCAGGAGACGTCCCTCTGGCCATCAGAAAGATCATCAAGGAAACGAAGAAGACAGAAGAAAAAAGAAAAAAGCTGCGAGGCACCAACAAGTGGCCCAAGAATCCCCAAAATTGCAATTCTGGCTTAACAGTAAGGTTAAAGCATGTTGTGCTTGCACAAATAATTCAATAAGTTAATCTCATCAAGAAAACCTTTTAACCATCTACTGATTCCCTTGAAGGGTAAAGAAGCCGCCTGTTAGCTCACTACTCCCTTGTATTTATAATTTTCCTCGCCTTGTACTTACCGGTTAGGGCGTGTAGAACACTCTGTTGCTTCCAAAAGCTAAGCCAGCATTCAATACCTTAATAATAACGATATAATACCAAGGCTTGCATCAAGGATTCACTAGACCAATAACACATTCAAATAAATATGAAGAGCATGCATGAAAGCAGTGAATCACTGAGGTAGGGGGCTCCAAGAATTGCAGCATTGTTTAAATTATGCTTAGCTAAGGCTGTACATTTCCTTCAGTACCTTCACCCGTTTCCAAGGAAGTACAAGGCTCATTCTCTAGGTTTTCCTCCAGAAGGGATGTTTGATGATCCAAAAAGAAAGCAGATACTGCTACCAAAAATAAAAAAGTGTAAAGGCTTTGCATTTTTAACACAAGACAGTGATGCTATATTTCAAATACGTAAAACATAATTACCTTCCTCATCAGTTTCAGAAGTACTCGAAGCCTTGCCCTCCCGATTTTCCTCTGAATAGCTAGTAATGTGATCTGAGCAAATAACTGTTTTTCCTAATCATGAAAAAGAAAAAGGTTTATTAAACAAAGGGTATCTTCTACTGCAAAGAAATGTAGTAATCAAACTGTTTCACGACCACATAAAAGGAAGACTGAAGGGTAAAATCTGATGCGACTTATATGTTCCTATTAAAGTAAAGCAGTGGGTGCTTTATACAGGTTGTGTCAATCATTGTTTTGATCTCGGTCGAACATCTAAACTATACTGATTGTCATACAGCTCAGCTATACTGACTGGACATCCTAGGATCACTTTCCTCACCACTCCGGCAAGGGATTGGCCCAAGGCAATTACTTCTCCAAAGTCTGCTAAAACAAGTTACCCACCTCAGTAACTAATACTCCTAGCCCTTCAGGCATACAACACAAATAAATCCATGGCCAGCCACCCCGAGTGCCCCCACCCCAACCTTAATGAAGCCTGCTTTCTTTCAGTTAATTTCCCACAAATATTTGGTATTGTAAAGAATTTCACATAGATTGGTAGTACTGAAGGTGGTTTGTACTAGTGAATAAGCTGGGGAACTGAGTATTATAGCTCCTTACTGAGAGTACCCTGTGCACAGTTAACCCTACGTCAGAGAGGTTACATAAGAATGTAGCAAAGTGGCCTGCAACATTTAGCTCCTCAGATGTTTTGGACTTCTACTTGCATTTCCCTCAGTAATGACAGGGGGTGAAGCGAGTTGCAAGCCACAAAATATTCAGACAAGGGTTGCATACCACAGATTGAGAATAATAAAATCAAAGTCATTCAGTAACGATTGAACAAGGAGTAGAAGCGCTCGAGTTAAAACATTGATCTGCAAGTGCAGATTTAAATCCCTGAAACCTGGAAACGCGTCGATACCCCTCAAACAGCACCTTCCCTGCTTTAAAGACAGGCAGAGTAGCGAGGAGAGCAGCAAAACCGACTGCAGCCCAGCGCTGGGACAAGGAGGCACAATATTGCTCACAAAATCAAGGCCGTGGATTGAAAAGCCTGGAGGCACTACACCTGCACAGAAAGGTTGAGCAGGCCCTGTGTACCAAGGCCTGCAGTACCACCCGTCACTGCTGCAAATATTTATTGAATGAAAGCTGGCATAGTGAGTGGAGGACAGACCACCCTTTGGCTTGTGGGCTGAGAGGAGGATACATATACTGCCATTATTCCGCTCACAATCCCATCGAAAAGCTGTAGAAACCAGTCAGAATTCGGGTCTCACTGGGTGGGGGGCTTGATTGCCATTACCGGTAGGAAGGAGATTGCGTGCCCAGGACAACAATCTCAGGACCAGAGTAAGACTCAAACATATGGCAATGCTCCGAAAAGGGGCGCGGGGAAGCTGGGAGTGAACATGGAACACAATAAATTTGTAGGTGGATACATCTTGTAGGTGAAGTGGACTGTAAGGTGGGGAATGCGGATGCATACAGACATGGGAAACCTAGAATCAGCCTTTACCCCACAGGCCACAACTCTACATACTGCTAGCGCTGAAAACGGGGGTGGAAAAAGGCTCGACTACAACATTAGTGAGTAACAATGCCTATATAATGACTGAATAACGCTAGAACTGCAGTGCAGCATACTAAAGAGGAGCATAACAAATGTGAACACCAGAGCAAGATGGGCGAAGTCAGTATGTACTCCTAGTGCCCCAAAGGTGCCAGACACTACCTAGGGCACGTCGTCTGATGGAGAGCATGGAGATGGATTTTCAGAATCAGCGCTGAGGATAGATTCTGAGAGGCCACCCTATTCTAGTGTACAGGAAAGAACAGTGGGCCTTTTTATGAGTGTGGCAGTCTGGAAACAAGGGTGCCGGTAAGCTTACCGGAACCCTTGTTTCCGGACCGCCACACTGAGTTTGCCTGCCGGGGCCTTCGCACCCGATACATTAGCAACAGTGTTGGTGCTGACATCTCCACACTATCTGAGTCCTATGGGACTTTATGGGAAGTTACAAAATATGGCGCCCGACTTCCCGCACAGCCGGAACTTGTAATGTCCCGGTGGCACCGGGAAGTCAGGAGCCGGATTCAGTGTTATGGGGTTGGCGGCAAATCACTGGTCGCACTGGTGGGTTACCGCCAACCTCGTAATGAGGCCCAGTTAAGTCTAGCTAAACTATTTGGGCAGTTAAACGGAACAGCAAGGCTTAGACTTGGGAGAGAGTGATGAAGGGTTTAATTAAGCACACAGAGCACTCTACACATTATGCAGAATGTATGAAAATAGTTATTTTAGACTGACAAATTCTTAGCAATTAAAACCACATGTAAGCGTTACACTAACACTATTATATACGTACACATTCACTTTTGGTGTGCTCTGGCTAAATTATTTTGCTGACCTTTGAAGGACCGCTTTGTTGGAAAGAAACGTTACCTTCATTTCCTTTGTTGCACAGCACTGCGAGCGTACGGGAGCTCTTGCTGTGGTTGCCCTCGCTTCCTGGAGGCGGAGCCTGTCCAGTCTACGTGACTGATCACGTGACACGCTTCCATCATTTATTGAAGGACTTGCCACCCTTGCGGCGTTAAGCCCGCAGCGGGGACAAGGCCGCGGCATTTGTAGCACTGTCTGCTGTTTGGCTCTGGGAGGCTCTGGGTTCCGGAGAAGATCTTGTATATAATTCAAGTACTTCTGCAAGTTTCTCCCACTACAATTTTGCTGCTAGTATGGTGTACTAACGTACTTAGTAGGACATTGGGTGACTGTGGAGAAGTTCTCTTTGAGCCCTATTATTGCAATTTAAGCTTTTGATTTGTATGGTAGCTATCCAGGATTTTCCTTTAATATTGATCAAACTTTTAAGAAGGAAGCACGTGTTGGCTACTTGCTGCATTTAGTTGGACATTGGGGAGGAGAGACGGACTAAGGCTGCTCCTCAAGCCATCGGGCGTTCCCAAGGCAGTGCAAACATAATATAAATACTTTAAAAAACCTTGTTATAGTGATTTTGAAAATTGTTGAATGTTATACATATTTTAATAAAATTGCTTTCTCTCCCATCCCTTATATATTTTTTTATTTCTTTCCTCCGAGGCTGCAAGTTGTACTCTCCTCTTTCTTTTTACCTAAAGGGAGTGTTCCTGTACTACCAAATTACTCGAATATGCCAGCACTTAGAAGCGGGTTTGAAACTATTGCGAGACAAGAGAACAAGATAGCAGAAGTTCAACTGGGCTCTCCGGTACATTGTGAGGCGCCTATTAACAGATATGGAAAATAAGGTTGCTTCTAATATACCTGCTGACATTAATAATGACAAGCCAAATCACACATTTGGAGTGTGTGTGAAGGGACCACCCATTGTTGATTATGTAGCTTTGGAGGCTCTAGCTCCTATTGGGGAAATTTAGACATATTAGATATAGAGGCCACTGGGGCTCATAGGAATATGCTGGATTCTAGACAGGAACTTACGCATGAAGAATGTCTTCAACAAAGTTTATTTGATGTTAAAAGGGTAGTTCGTTTTCATGCATCTACTCCACTTCAGAAGATGATTCTAAGTGGAAAAATGCAAGCTGGGGAAATTTATGGCTCAGATTCATCCAAATTGAATATGATGGGAAATAAGGGTAAATACCCGCTCGGCACCAAGCATTCCACTCATATCTCCCCAGCAGTGTTTATTTTTGGGAAGGGTGCACAGGATAACATGCAATGTGCTACTAGCCCTACCCAGTCTAAGCATGCAAGTTGGGGAGAACAATTTAAAGGGACTCCTATCTGTCCTAATCATAATCTTAATCTACCTATCGGGGGGGGGGGGGGGGGGGGATCGATTTGGATGATTCTTTTCTGCTTATGGCAGATGCCACGGGTGATTTGCTTAAAGAAGTATTGATTTGGAGATACCGACAGGGAGAATTTTATCCAAGGGTAAGGGTATGAGGAGCTTATCTGAGGGGGCACCGAGCGGTGCACTCTCACAAGTTAGAGATACTACTACGATAGAGAAACAACAAGAGGGTAAGCAACTAACCTCCACTAGACCGGTATTAGAGATACCAAAAACCTTTATACATAGGAAGATAGCTTTTACTCAAACTGATACGGAAGGGTACCATCGACCTAAAACATTGGATTGTGCCACTGAACCCCATCAAACTATATTGGAAAGTCATTCTGTAGCCAAGGATAAATACGAAATACCTTGTTCGGGTAGGGAGGATAGAGGAGATTATCTTCTACCCCTCCTATCTAACCTACATATTAGTTTAAATTTGGCTCTGAAAACCATGGGCGAGTCCCAAGAGATGCTCGGTGGCTCCATGGTAGGCCAACAAGCTGCTTTTAATCAAATGATTACTCGTTTGGCATTTTTGGAGGGCTTAGTGGAGGGCAAGACCTATAATCATAATATTAAAGAACAGAATCTCTACGATAAATATAGAGAAGAACAAGATATTAGGTTAACAACTATGGGTGCAAAAATCACCACTTTGTTGGAAATTATGCTTTCACGGGATCGCCCTACCTCTTCAGATAAAGGGATAGTGGACTTAGATTCCCTGTCCAAGGAGGTAAAAAATCCAATAACAAATACGGAAATGAATTGAGCTGTCCAGATAGTCCTTCTGTCCTTTTAGACGCTATTGTAAGAGTAACAGGGGGACTTACTCAAGAACAGGACTTGGAAAACTCTAGTGCCCAGGAGCACAGGAGTGAAATATCTAAGGAGGGGGAATGTTTGAATATCAGCAGTCATGATGCGATAATTATCCAACTAACTCCACTTAAAAAAGGGAAAAAATGCAAACAAAAGACAAAACATATAGAGAAAAAACTAATAGACCCAGCATTAGAAACGGGTGAAATGATGAATCCCGACGAAATAGGTCCTGTTAACAATTCTGACTATGACATTAATGAGGTACCTCAATCTCCAGTGCATAGACGTAAAAAAGCAAAAAAACAGGTCAAGATGCTTAAAAGAACTAAAAATATTCTTAATATTAAAATTAAAGGCAGAAACTCCAATCTTAAAGCAATTAGGAATATTCCTGTTCAAGAAGAACAAGTTACTTCTTACCTTGTAAAATGGGATGTTCCTCCGACGTATTCCTTATCTTAGATATCTCTTTCCAGCTTTGCTGGCCTCGGAAAAATGTTTCTCTAGAGGGCGCTGCGCGTCGACGTCCACCGAGTCGATGTCCCTCGACAGCCGCTGTGTCGACGTCATCCTGCCTATAAAGGCTGCGCGCAGTGTCCGTTGCTCAGTTCCGTTTTGTAGCCCACAATAATTCTTTCTGGACTAGACTAATCACCCTGAAGGAGCGTAAGCTGCAACAACAAGGGAAGTAGTACTGCGGGGATGGATGGGAGGGTCGATAAGGAATATGTTGGAGGAACATCCCATCAAAAGAACGTTACAAGGTAAGAAGTAACTTGTTCTTCGAAGGGATTGTGTCCTCCGACGTATTCCTTATCTTAGATAGGCTCCCATAGCAGTATTCTGTTATTGGAGGTGGGAGTACTGACTTCATGCTTCTTTTTATTGATGAATAGAGTGCAATACTGCCCTTCCAAAGCTAGTCTCTTGACTGGAGGAGGAATCCAAATTGTAAAACCGTGTAAAGGTATGTACGGATGACCATGTGGCAGCCGCACATGTGTCTCTAACCGGCACTCCTCTTTTGAGGGCCGATGAAGCTGCGATACCTCTGGTCGAATGAGCCCTAAGGTTTTGAGGGGGCTCTTTTCCTGCCAGTTTATAACATTCCAAAATGGCTAGAATGATCCATCTGGAAATGGTCTGCTTAGTTACCGGTAACCCCAGCTTGTGACCTGCGTAGCCTACAAACAGCTGGTCTGCTTGTCTTATCCTAGCCAGTCTACTGATGTAAAAACTTAAAGCCCTTCTTGGGTCCAGCCTGTGTAACCTCTCTTCCTCTTTCCCCGGATGAGGAGGAGGATAGAAAGATGGAAGGGTAATATTCTGAGTGATATGGAATTCAGAAACCACCTTTGGGAGGAAATTAGGCTTCACTTGCAGAACAACTTTGTCTTTGTGAAAGATTGTATGAGGGGGTTTACAAGAAAGAGCTTGTAACTCGCTCACCCTTCTAGCAGATGTAAGTGCTATTAATAAAACAGTTTTAAGGGTAAGAAATCTTAACGAACAAGAATGGAGTGGTTCGACAGGTGTGCCCATCAGGAAAGTTTGGACTAAGTTTAAATCCCATAGCGGAACCTGGAATGGTCTTGGGGGATAAAGGTTAGTTAACCCCTTTAGAAACTGTATTACCAAGGACAACTTGAAATAGGATGGTTCTTCCGCAGTGCACTTAAAGATGGATAGCGCTGCGCGATAGCCCTTGATGGTGCCAACTTGAAGGCCTGAATTCGCTAAATAGAGTAGGAAGGACAAAACCATTGGTGTACCACATGAAAAGGGGTCGATATTCTTTTCTCTACACCAGCTGCAAAATCTGTTCCAACGGCAGCGGTATAAAGACTTTGTTGCTGGCCTCCTTGCTGAAAGCAACACCTCCAGAACATCATCAGGGAGGTCCCAATCCTTGTACCTCAGCCTTTCAGAAGCCAAGCGTGAAGGTTGAGGGTTTTGATGTCTGGATGGAGAACCTGACCTCCCTTCTGTGAGAGTAGATTCTCTCTGAGTGGAAGTCGAAATGGAGGGCGGATGGACAAGTCTAGAAGGTCTGGGTAGCACGTTCTCCTGGCCCAATCCGGGGCAATTAGGATCATGGTTTTCCGGAATCTTCTCAACCTCCTGATCATTTGAGGAATGACAGGGACCGGTGGGAACGCGTACAGAAGCGGAAACTCCCAGTCCACTATGAACACGTCTCCCAGAGCTCCTCTCGGGGGAAATTCCCTTGAACAGAACAGATCGCACTTCCTGTTGACACTGGTGGCGAACAGATCCACCTGAGGGGTTCCCCAAAGGGCGAAGATCTCTTGAAGGACTTCCTGAGCTAGTTCCCACTCCTAGGAGACTGTGCTCTGCCTGCTCAGAGCGTCCGCTGTCAAGTTCTTCTCTCCGTCTAGGTGAACTGCCGATAGAGAAATTCCTTCTTGGATTGCCCAAAACCAGAGCTGCATCGCCTCTCTGCACAGAGGTAGTGATCCTACGCCTCCTCTTTTGTTGAGGTAATGCATGGCCACTGTGTTGTCTGTCATTATCAGGACATTCTTTCCTTGTACAGATGGCAGGAACGCCTTCAGCGCAAGTCTGATGGTCCTCAGCTCTAACAGGTTGATATGTAGTCTGGACTCCGATGGAGACCAACGACCGCTGATGGTCAAGTCGTTGGCGTGGGCTCCCCACCCCGTGAGTGAGGCATCCGTGACTACTGTTATCTCCGGCCAGGGTTGCCAAAACTGTTCTCCTTTCAGAATGTTCTCCTGACAGGCCCACCACTGAAGGTCTCGAGCCACCCTGTCGGGAACCTGAAGATCTGTCATTCTTCCTGAGAATTGTGACCACTGAGTTCTCAGTGCCCACTGGAGGGATCTCATTCTCAGGCGAGCCTCTGGCACTAGGAAATTGCAGGATGCCATGAGGCCTAGCAACCTCACAAAGTCGAAGGCTGGGAGACGTTGGGCATTTTGGAACTTGGTAACCATCTGTAGAATATCTTGAGCCCTCACCTCTGGTGGCGAGGCTTTTCCCAGGGAAGTGTCCAGGAGCGCTCCGATGGTATCATTTGTGACTTCTTTAAATTGAGGGAGAAGCCCAGTCTGCGAAGGGAGTGGCAAACGTGATTTAGCTGGATCTGAGCTTGTTCGGAAGATAAAGCCCTGATCAACCAATCGTCCAGGTAGGGGTAGACGTGAATCCCTTCCCTCCTTAGACTTGCAGCCACTATCAACATTAACCTGAAGACCCTCGGGGCGGAAGTCAGCCCAAATGGCAGCACTCGAAATTGATAATGAGAGTTGCCAATTGCGAACTCAGGTATTTCCTGTGTTTGAGATGGATAGGCAAATGGAAATAAGCGTCCTGAAGGTCCAGAGATACCAACCAGTCCTGGAACTGAAGGGCCTGAAGGATCTGAGAAACAGTTACCATCTTCAATTTGTCTTTCCTGAGGAACTTGTTCAATTCTCGCAAGTCCAAGATGGGTCTCAGGCCTCCGTCTTTCTTTGGAATGAGAAAGTAAGGGGAGTACCAGCCCTTGTTCCTCTCCGCTACAGGTACTGGTTCTATGGCACCCTTCTCTAGCAGATCTAAAATTTCCTGCAAGAGGAGCGGATCTGGAGCTTTTAGAGAGCTGATCCCCGGTGGATGACTCTGAGGTATGCGTAGGAGAGGCAGGCAGTAACCTTGGGCAACTGTTTCCAATGCCCAAGCATCTGACGTGATAGCCTGCCATTCCGCCAGATGTTGAGTTAACCTGCCTCCTACAGGTGAGTGGTTTTGGGGCGGCCGATGCCGATGGTAAAGAGGCACCTGCTGTTGCTGCGGCTTTTGAATATCTACCCCGTCCACCTCAGGTAGTTCTTCTTTGTCCCCTTTGAGCCGGTCGTCCTCTACCTCTTCCGAATGCGGAGTGGAAGCGAAAGGACTTGCCTCTCGCAGAGGATCCTGTGGAACGAAAAGGTGTCTGACGGATTGCAGCGCCTAGGGATTTTGCTGCTGCCTTTGATGTTTGCAGTTTTTCTAAACTGTCATCCGCCTTTTTCCCAAACAAAGAAGAGCCATCGAATGGCATGTTCAAGAGCCTGGCTTGCACATCTGGGGCAAAACCAGACTTTCTCAACCAGGCAAATCTCCTGGTTGTTGTACTTGCCGCCATTGCTCTGCTGATACTGTCAGCCGAATCAATGCCCGTCTGGAGGGATTCGCACATAGCGTCTTTACCGTCCTGTACGATATTTAGGAACGCCTCCCTTTCTTCTCCCTCCGGGATGCAGTCAGCCGCTGTAGAAGCACACTCCCAAAGTGTATGGCTGAATCTAGCAAGGGTGCAAGTAGCATTAATAGATTTTAACGCCATGCTACATGCCGAAAAAACTTTCTTTGCCATAGCATCATATTTTTTATCGTCCCTGTCCTGTGGGACGGTAGGGTAAGCAGTCTTGATGTCAGTAGAAGATGCTGCCTGTACCACCAGACTTTCTGGGGATGGATGTTTGGACAAAAACTTTATTTAGCAGACAGTTTTTTATTTACTGCCGGGACGACATCTGGGGTTTCCCAGTTCGTCATGATTTTCCTTTGAAGAGCTTTATGAAAAGGCACTACAGGATCCTCCTGTGGACCTTTATCAAGAATATCCGTGAGGTCATCTTGTTGGAAAGCCTGTGAAGGTGTTGACCACCCCATAAATTCTGTGATCCTGGCCATTAAGGCTCTATAGGGGGTTTCAGCATGCTCCCCCAGGTCTGGCCTAGCGAACTCCACCTCAGGGGAAGTGTCTAACCCACTTGCCTCATGTAAGGAATCATGGAGTTCCTTTAACCTGCGTTCCTCTGAGGATAACTCCTCCTGAACTGGGGTTGCAGATCCCTGCAACTCAAATGTCTCTTCTTGGTCAGATAGTTCTCCCTCTTCCATAATTGAGGACATAGTTCTCAATTGGTCTGAACTCACAAAAGGTGTGAAACCCATCTCCAAGGCTGAGGGTGCCAAACTTGTAATCGGCCTCGAAAACGTCGATGTCGTCGACGCCGAAGGCTTCGAACGTGGTGTCGAAAACAAAGGCGGAGGCCTCGAGGTCCTCGATAGAATTGGGATTCTGATCGAGGATGTCGACAATCTCGACGCCATCGTCATCGAAGACCTGGGGATAGCCACTGGGTGCGCCGCAACCGTGACTTTCCTTGGCGTCGACGCCGGTGTCGAAGATGGCGTCGAGTCGACAGACCCGTGTGTTGAAGGTCCCTTCGACAACGGCGTCGAAGACACCGACCTCGGCGTCGACGGAACCTTCGAAGAAGGGTTCGAGGTCATAGCTTTACTCGAGGGTTCGTGACGCGCTCGAGAAGTTTCCTTTGCCGGGTACTGCGACTCGCAGCGTTTTAGACCTTCGGGTCTTTCGACCAGAGCATCGCTCTCGGCAGTCTTCGAGGGGGTCGAGGCCGCTTTCTCGAAGACGCTCATCATATTTTTGCGGAATTCCTCCCATTCAGCCCGGGGACTATGTTTCGTGGGGCAAGGGATTCTCTTAGGAGAAACAGAGGAAGAGGAGGACGAAGAAGGGGATCTTCGACGTCTCCTCTTCGAGTGCTTCGATCTCGAGGAGTGATGGGACCCGCTTTGAGACCTGGAGCGCGAATGGTGACGAGGAGACGAATGTCTCGACTTTGTCGAGGAAGAAGAAGCTTTTGAAGTCTTACCTTTTTCCAGCTTCCCCCTACGCTCCTTCAGGGACTTAGCTGTCATGGACATACAGTCCTCGCACTCCGAACAATGGTGTTCAGCTCCCAAACACCACAAACTCTGAGGGTCAGTCAGCGACATCTTTTTCCCACAGTCTCGGCATTTTTTAAAGCCGGACCGAGGGGTCGTCGGTTCCGACGAGGAAGCCATCGAGTATGGATCGAATATCTTGAGGAAATTGGATTAATTCACAACGAAAACTGAGCAACGATATTCTGAGGCACTGAGGTAGCGCGGAAAAAAGGAATTGAGCAACGGACGCTGCGCGCGGCCTTTATAGGCAGGATGACGTCGACGTCGATACGGCGGCTGTCGAGGGACATCGACTCGGCGGACGTCGAGGGACGTCGACGCGCAGCGCCTCTAGAGAAAAAATGTTCCGAGGCCAGCAAAGCTGGAAAGAGATATCCAAGATAAGGAATACGTTGGAGGACACAATCCCTTCAAAGAGTGTGATGATAGTGGGATAGAGAATGGCTCTAACAAGTAAGAGGGTCAGGTGCCGGGGGAGGTCTTTAACAAAGACTCTCTAGCTAGGGGACAAAAAAACAACAAACCCTAACATGGATGAAAGTAATTTACCGAGAATTGGGCAAGATCGCCCACAAACCAAATAAACTAAGATGACAGCTTTTGGTAAAATAACTAGCACCAAACCTGCCAGATCATCAATAGGTATGCAACAAATTAAGCTTCTCCCTACTTCCCAAGTAATAACACCGATGGTATACTCCAACACTCCCTCCCTTAATGGGCCGATAGCCATAGTTGAGCGTAGGAGTGGTTCTACCATTAATAATATGGGGGAAAGCCCCCTAAATACAGTCTTTTAAAATTCAGGACTTTCAAGGAATTGCACTGGCTAAACCTTCTGTTGATAACACAAAGATGCAATCTACTTTGGGCCAGCCTCTCTCAAAGATGCATACAGGGAAGATCTTGGGTTGGATTAATAATAATAAAACAGACTCTCAGGCTAGTTTAAACAGAACACATCTTTTAAATCTGTTCAAAAGAATTCCTTAATTGCGGGCTATAACAGATGATATAGACGCTATTCCTTTACCCAATCACAATAATCATCGAATGGTAAGTTGCTTTCACTCGGTGATGGTGGCAGATATGGTGCGTGCCCAAGAAAAAAACGTTAATTCTTTGGGATATGATCTATCTACATTAGCAGATGATAAAGAGGTCGATAATTTTCTTCAATATAAGGAACTGATTAACATTCAAACGCAACAAATCACACAATTGGGTACTAAAAAAGCAGAAAATTCAGATCCTGGGATGGCTTTAATCTCCAGCCTTCTTAATAGTGGTCAAGATTGGTCATGGTTGCAACCAGTGCTCAAAGCTTTAGTGACCCTTAGACAAGGTAATGGGTGCTCCTAACAGCTCTAATATAGATGTTATTTCCTGGAACTCATGCGGGGGATTACATTTGAACACATTCTTGACCAAAGGTGAAACTTATACCTGTCCCTGTATCTATTTTTTCCAGGAAACCATGATGTTGTCTGACACGTATATAGAAGGATTCTATACCTTCTCTTCATTAGCATCGAGGGGGTTAGCTGGTCGGCCTAGTGGCGGATTTCATTATTGCTGTTGATCGTAATTTGGGGTTTCATGGCAAGGTGATTTTTTTAGGAGTGATTGGCTTCTGGGTATTGTTCTATCGTCAAAGAATAATGTAGATTCGATCCTCCTGTTGAACTTCTACTGGAATCCACTAAAAGTGACCATTGATACAGTGGAAGACTCCCTTGGAGAAATTCTGGGAAGATGGGTTGGGAAGGGGTTTGGTAATCGCATTATCTTGGGAGGTGACTTTAATTCGGCCTGTGCTGAGGCCTCTATGCTAAATGAAAGAGGAGTGATCTCTAAATTGCTTCACCCTAGTCTTGAGAGGTATATGGTGGGATAAGCTCCTTGATCATTGGGATCTGGGGCTTTTAGATCATGCCTTGGATTGGAACTTACCTAAATATACCTGGAAAAGAGGAAGTAACAGTTCCAGAATTGACTTGTATCCAATAGTTGGAAGCAAGCATGTGGAAAATTGACACTCATGGAGGGAGAGTTGGGTGATCACATTCCCCTACGCTTTTCTTTATCACTTCCAAATCTTGGTAAACACATTATTCTATGTTTTTGGGCGTAAAGGTGGAAAATAATGGGAGAAGGATTGCATGGAATAAGAAAACAATTAAGAAATTTAATACCTTGGTTTTGGAGAACCTGACCCTGTTGTCGCATCGAATTAGTAGGGAAGAGGACATCGTACTGGGGGGACGCTACTACAATAATATTATATTGTCATGTGTTCATAAAATCAGAAGGACAGGCGATATGGAAGTGTTGAAACCTAGGGGGAGAATTGGCGACTCCAGAATTAAAAAATCCAAGCGTATCAAATATAGGGATCTAAAAATCCTGAAGAAATTATCCATCTCCTTCTCTGAATTACAACTTAGGAAAAAAGAAAATCCTAAAACATAAAAATTTGATTAAGTCCCTGAGAATGGATCAATATCTTGAAGCTCATCAATTGATGATGCACAATCTCTGCAAGGGAAGAGATGTTAAATTTTGGGCTGTCAACAATTCATTCACGCCGGCAAAAGATGGACTTGATTGTCCTATCCATGCAGAGGCGTGGTGTTCCTATTATAAGGAAACATTTGCATTGCCTTCAGCCTTCTCTAGGGAACAGGATTTGGATTTAGGTCCTCCAGTGGTGGTTGATTGCGTGTGGGATATTGAAGATAACATGTGGGCCATCAATAAACTTAAACTATCTAGAGCGCCGGGCCCCGATGGTATCCCTCCTTTCGTTATAAAGGTGGCCCCTGAAATGTGGGCAGAGCTGCTCAAACCCATATTTGATGATATTTTTAAAAATCATATCATCCCTGAATCATGGGCTCAAAGTATTATTGTTCCAATATTTAAAATAGGTGATGTCCTCAACCGCCAGAACTATAGACCCATAGTACTTTTAGATGCAGCTAGTAAGGTCTTCGGCATTCTACTTTTAAGGGATCTTAATAAAGTGATTAGGAGGAATGCCTGCTTTAGTAAATTTCAGGTTGGCTTTAGAGAGGTTTTGTGAACTGACTTGAATGGGTATATTTTGGCCCATTTAAGAGATACTGTCCATCAATCAAACATGGGTCAAGTCTTTATGGCATCTTTAGACCTTTCCAATGCCTTTGATGGGGTAATCAGAGCAAGATTGTGGACTAAAATGTTAGCAATAAACTTTCTGCGAAAGATTGTCCAACTCCTGGCTCTGTTGCATAGGAATACCTCGGTCAGGGTTCGCTTGACTCAGGAAGGCTTGTTATCCGATCCCATTGACACTAAGGTTGGGGTTAAGCAGGGCTGTCCACTTGCACCCACGCTCTTCAACCTATACGTTAGCGATGTGGAGGACATGTGGCAGGGTCCTTCCATTGCGCCGGTTGGGGAGTTTGGCTATTGAATGGATGGCCTTTGCTGATGATTTTATTCTTTATTACCGCACTCTACGAGGTCTTCGCAGAAAGATGGATATTTTCTATCAGTATGCGATGGTGAACCCCCAATGCATCCAAATCCCGATTGATTGTGGTCACTAAGAAAAAAATCATATATTTGGAAGATGGGAGAAGATCTGGTGGAACAGGTCCAGGCAATAACATATCTTGGCTATAACTTTAACAATACATCTAGCCTTAAGATGTGGAAACTGAGCCTAGTAGAAAAAGTGTCTAAATTAAAGATTCAAATGACATTTTTGAAGGTTAGGGTATGTAAATTTTCGCTCTTACCGATAAGGCGTTTTTATGTTGCGAAAGGTGAGCCGGTTCTTTTGTATGGTCTAGACATTTGTACCCATGGTATGAGCTCATACCTGAAAGTGGCCCAGGGAAAAACGTGGAAAGAAATATTGGGCCTAACCATGGCAGTCCCCAACGCCATTATCCGCCATGAGTTATTTTTTATTTCACTTAAAGCAAGATATTTGTGGAGACAATTATCTCTGTTTAGAAAGCTGAATGACCCACCTGCAAACACCCTATATGAGTTGTTAAATAAGATTGTTAAATCCGGATCAGTAAAATCCATTAGAGGATTCAGTGATAAAATGAATTTTCTTGTGGATATTCTAGGTCTTTGTTTAGAAGACCTGGTACAACGACCTGGATTAGTTAAGAGACTTTTATTCAAGACAGATTGGGTGGACACAGTAAATGGCGTAGAGTCCTACTCCTCTTACAAGGAGTATGCTAACTTTGGACACGCAAGGGAATGCATTCCCCTTTATTTACAAAGATTCCCTTGTTATAGGGCGAGATTAATATTTATGCGTTTTAGACTCAATCAGATGCCGACTTTAGAAAGGATTACGCACTGGGGACATAAAGAAGAGGTGCCTAATCAAGTTCAAATCAATTTAACATGTCGCTTCTGTGGAGAAACCGACACATTAGAAACTCTTAAGCACCTGGTCTTAACTAATAATGGAGGAATTGGAAAAAAGGAACCTTATAGGTAAGGTCCCTATTAAGGAATAACAGGAATGGAAAGAAAAGGGAAAAAAGAATAGGAAAACCGTTACAATATTAATCAAGGGCTGGGAGAGATATTTTAAGAAAAGTTTATGACAATTTTTGTGATTTGATGAAATTCTTTATTTTTGTATGGTATTTTTACATTCTTTTCAATCTATATATTTTTATATGCTGTCTTAAAAAATGACTGTATATTTTGAATTGTGTGAAATGTTGTATAAGGTTTTATGTAAACTAACAATGCAACAATAAAAAAAAGAGCACAAACTTTGCAGTAGAAACAGTAAATGAAACCTCAGCAACTGTAGCTTAGAAAAGGAAGTGAATAAACAAGTTACGCAAGAATCCAATTAGAGAATGCATATGTATAAGAGAAAAGACTTCGAACAACATGCACAGCCTTCGATCATAAGGTTTGACACCTTAAAATGTCTGTCCCTAGCTAGATTAAAAAGGGGTCTACTGCCCTGGAGTCACTGGTCCCAAGGCAGTTTCTTTTTAGAAGGCTAGTAGTCATTTCATGTGTCTGAACAAGATTTGAAAAAGCCAATGGGCAGTTTCAAAGCGTTCTAACATAGTAGAACTGTTAGGCAAGATTGTATGCACTGCCCTTTGGGTGCACTACAATGAAACTGACCCCCTGGCAAAAGGGACCCAACCTTTGGTACAAGTCTGAACTACACAAGTTGGTAGTGTGGTCGAGCAGTCCGGCTTATCTCAAGAGGGGTCAATGTGAGCAGTAATGTTGTGACAGAGTTTCACAATACAGTTATCCAAATAAACACTTCTACTCCAGGTTTCTTGATAAAACAATTTCTTTCAGTCAGTTATATAAGCCTTCTTTAGAAAGGGAGCAAAACATGTTACACTCAAATACACTTCAATAAAACACACTGTTTCTCTAAATTAGATGATACCCATTGGGGATCACACAGACACTTCCTACGCCCACAGGTGACAAATAGCTAGGGCACTGTGGACATTGATTTATCACCGGTACATTTAGAGTAATTAGGAGTTAGTGCAAAAGGTAGAATAGAGGAATAAAACAAAGGTTACCACAATTCAGAAACAGGCAAGTACTTTTAAAAAACCTCCAATGCAGAGTAAGTTAACCCTTTCCTGTGCGAAAAAGAATACAGAGTCAGAGGTAAGAAGAGTCACTCAGGGAGCCAGGACAGCCAATGATAATTGTACAATGTCAAAGGGGACTGAAGATCTTCTTTGCAGGTAAATAAAAAGGCTCACACAATGGTTGTAGTAAAATAAGAACACTTGAAGGGCCACAAGCTGGGAGGCTTGTGAGGGGCAAAGCTTTAGCAACTCTGCAAGATAACCAAGACATGTCTCAATTGAGAGCAAACAAGTCTACACAGCAAGAGGTAAGTTCTTAGACTTTACAGTACCTCTGGTTTGATGAAAATGCTTCCAGCTGGCTTCTGTTCCTGTACAGCTCTGCAGATCCTTTTGTTCCTGGGCCTCAGTCGTGGGGACAAGAGGGAGGACATTGTTGATTCCTGCTCTGCAACGGGACGGTCAGCAGCAGCAATAGGCAAACTTCGATTCAGCGGTACTTCAGTGTTTCATCTCCTTGCGTCTGACAGCAAATAGAAAAACTGCGGTTCTCAGATAACACTTCAGACTTTCTTTGCTTCTGGGGTCCAGCACTCTGTTGGTGTCTCAGGCTTGGTCAGTCATGCAACAGGGAAGTCCGGAGGATCTTCCTAGTGCTCGGGTCCGACTTAAAAACAACGCACACAATCTGGTGTTCCCCTCCCTGGCTCTTCGGTTCCAGCAGCAACGGCAGTGGAAATTAAAACCAGCTTCGAAGGGATGTCCAGGTGGCTTGTTTTGGAGTTGATTGGTCCAACCAACTCAAAGGGAGAAATCTTCCTTGCAGGGCTTCTCTAGTCGAGGTGAATTAGGAGCTTCAGCACAGCAGCAGGGATTCACCGGGCAAACCAATGGTCTAGGAGTTGCAGCAGGCGTCTCTTCCAAGTACTTCTTCAGATTCCTTCATCCGGTGGTTGACTCTGCCTTCCAAGCCAAAAAGCCTTGGCTTTTATGCAGGTTTCTCCCATTCATTTCAGCCTAGCTGTCAATCGCACAGCAGGGTGGCTGTCCTTGCCGGACAGCCAGCCGGCCAATCACCTTTGGGTGCATTCCTGTAACCAAGGGGATTAAGCACAGGGAGTTTTGAGCACCTCCCTCACTTCCTGCCCCTGTCAGACATACTGGAGCAAGAGGCGGGCTTCACCTGTGAATCCCGCCAAAGACAAAACGAACAAAGAGACCAAACCTGGTTTGGCACGCAGAGTAAATCTCAAGAAGGACCTTCCCACAAAGAAATGGCAAAGACTGGGGCCATTTTGACAAAATGGCACCCATGGGTGCCTTACCCTGGCTGCGAATGCAGCTCGCAGTAAAAACACACAATGGTAGTAAAAAGTAAACCACTGCCACCAGCCATTAACTGTAGAAAGTGTAACATAAAAATTTTACACAAGAAACTAGACAAAGGGGATACTAAATAACCGCTCCGACACCCTATTGTAAGATAGTGTGTGCTGGGTCCAGAAAGAAAGTTACAAGATGTAAGTAAAGTCAATTTCACTTCACTGGTCTTGGAAACAGTTTATCCAAGAGGATTTTTTTTTTTAAAACCTTTTGGAAATCTAATAGACTTCCCTGTGCCATTGCACTGAAGGTACTATGTGACACAATGTAAAAATGATGCCTATGGAGTTTGTCAGACTCCAAAGTAAAAAGAAACAGAAAACGAAACGCATAAAAATTACATGAAGAGCTGGGAGTCTCTAAGGTAGAAGGGAATTGGCACATTTCTAAGAATTCGTCCTAACAAGACCATTTTAAGAAAAGTTCTTAGCAGGTTCTCTCCCAATCCAACCACCTTAGGGAGAGTCTTGGCAAGGATCCTTGACCAGAACTCCACCAATCAGTCAGGCAATGGAGAGGTAGGGCAAGGAATTTACACGGTTAAACCTTGGAGGTTGGGGAGGGGAACAGGTATGTTAACTCATCCACTTTGGCAGCTCCTGGCTGGGCCCCCATACTCTGTGCCTTGCCCCCTTTGAGGGAGGTCCAGGGGTCTTGGGTGCAGAGGAATTTAGGTCTGGCTAGTGTGCGGTACTGCACTCTGGCGAGAGAGTTCCTTGGGCTGGACAGCTCGATGACCATGGCATCATGAAGAAAGGACCACGACATCGTTAACTACCTCAGAGGAACACCCCCAAGACACGATGTAGGCAGAGATCAGTGATGGGCACTTGAAGAAAATGTCAAAACCAATGAGGCAGAAACTGCCCAGGAAGGTCACTTGTTACACAATTGGGTATAATTGTGGGGGAAATGTGTGTGTGTGCTGAGAGAAATAGTGGTGCTTTGACAGCCTCAAAATTTGATATTTGCATTTGCTTTCACTCGAACATTGTAGCCCACTGTATTTTAACATATTGCCTCTGCTCTCCATCAGTCACTAGGTTTATTGAAAAGTGGCAGGGAGACGGTACCTACCTTTACCGCTTCATTGTGTTCCCCATATTACAACTCTGTTCTAATTGTTTCCTTTTGCGTGCCTGCACCGTAGTCCTTTATAACTACTCTTCCCAGCAGCCACTGTGTTGCGAAGGTGCCGGTTTATGCCAGTTCGTGTCTGGCAAGTGCAGGGAGTGAGTTGCCTCTGTGTTCTGTGATATTCAGCAGATTTAAGGTATTGTAATACAAATATTCTAAGCCTTACCCCACAAACTATTCATTGTGTCGCATCTCTTCTGTTTGAAGAACTGAGCAGTCAAATAGCGGGCACCACACCTCACGATATTGAGCTATTTTGCTCAAAACAGGATATTGTAGCGCGCTACAATTCTCTCTCAAATATCACCACCATCACATTAGTACCATCATTTACACCCACTAAGGAAATGGAACCGGTTACTATTGATGCCATAAATATACAGGCTGAGAACGCAAGGGCCATGGAAATTATGACCTCCCTGCCATTAAGCAATTCTAAAATAGAAGACATTTCACAATTTGACACTATTACATGTGTTTCACATAAAGCATGCTCCACTTCCACCAATATAGACACCAATATTACACATTCCTTCAAGACAACACCATTTTGACACCTCTTCAAGCTTCATTTACCAGCATGTCCCTCCTAAATACACGCTCCATCGTACAACATGGAGAAGAGGTGAAACACTATCTTACCACATCCAATCTGGATATATTGGCCATCACAGAGACATGGCTGAATGAAACCACTCATATGGCAACATCACTAGCCAACCCCCGGACCATAAAATCCTTCGAAGTGACCGCATGGGGGATTGCTCTCATGGTTAGGAATCATTTGGACTGTCATGTAGTTAAACATACCAGCTCAGAGGGCTGTGAATGTCTGCTAATAAAAATAAATCCCAATGTCTCTGTGAGCATTCTAACCATCAATAGACCACCTAAGGATATGCCCTTATTGTAGGAACACCTTGTTATTCGAGGAACACCTCCTTGACCATCTTAATAGCATTACCAAGACTAAGTCGCACGCAATTGTCCTAGGTGACCTCAACTACTGGGCAGAAGACAAACATGACAAATCAGCTACATCGCTACTTGCGGCTTTAGATGGCATTGGCTATATCCAATGGTTTGAAGTGATTTTACCAAAAACTGTTTTACCAAGCTGATTTTACCAAACATGTTTTTCTGTATTTGGGGTGGGGGG
Organism: Ambystoma mexicanum; assembly: GCF_040938575.1. Classification (NCBI taxonomy): domain Eukaryota; kingdom Metazoa; phylum Chordata; class Amphibia; order Caudata; family Ambystomatidae; genus Ambystoma; species Ambystoma mexicanum. Next base: position 275,551,242 of record NC_090927.1, on the reverse strand, counting down.
GCTGCCTTTATTTCTAGTTGGAACCCCACCCCAACTAGCCCTGTGCCCCTTTTACCCCTTTACCCCCACACCATCTATTTTTTTAAATAGAGAAAAAAAATGGTAATATTTTCTCGGTAACACTTTACGGTTAAGACATTTTGGTAACATCACTGGATACCATATCCAATGGATTAAATAACCCACTCATGGGGATGGACACATTGTTGACTGCATTCTTACACACAAACTGCATATCGGGAACTCCTAATTCCATATGCCCCTGGTCTGGCCACATAATAGTTCACTTCACAGTGTGTCTCCTTGAGGCACCAGCTCGCCTAGATAAACAGCCCAGAAAGAGACAGAATTTTTGAATATTATGTAATCTAAATTCTCAGCGCTCTTGAAATACAAACTAGTGCCTCTGGACTCTCTGGAGAATGTTACTGTCCTGACATCTCTTCTTCCCTCAGTCATATCCTGCTTCACAGAGGTTTTGGAGCCAGAAAAAAGGAAAAAAGATTTAGTCCGAGAACCTAAAGAATGACTGGTTTGACGATAATGTCCTCCAGACGACGAAGTTCCCTACCTAACGAAAGTAAAACTAAAAAGGTGCATGTCAAGTCCAACCAAAAGGTTTTCTGTCAAAATCCCAAGTACCCAACTGGTCCCACCACTTTAGAAAAATACCTCAAAAAGAAAAGTATTATATAATAACCTCAGTATGGACTTTTGCCTAGCCAACTTATATTCAACTTGGTCTCAGTCTCACAGTTCTTGCAGATTGTCTTCACAGCTTTAGTATCAAATCCTCTTGGAGAATTAACAAATATCCTCAGTCTGGGTTTCGCTTTCTCTTTGATAAGTAAATAGTTTCTGATTTTAAAGTGTTCCAATCCCTCCAGGATGTCTTGAAACAACACTTCTCCCTTCCAGACCTTAGTAATGTTGGGACTTAAAGTCCGGAAGCTTTGTGGTTAAAGGCTTCTGCATAGATAGAGAATACAGCTTCCTGTGATTACATGCACTTTGCGGTAAGGCTTAAAGAGTATTCAAGTGACCTTCACTCTGTTTCAACATAGGAACTGTGTCTGTGCTTCCTTGGTACTCTGTTGCTTCAGCTTGGATACATTGTCCTTTCCACTCATTTATTGGGGCCTTGTGCCCGTCTCGTTTTAACTTCTACTTTTGGTGGCCATTCTAGCCTACCGTTGGCGTTCATATCCCTTGTTCCCTGGATTAGAGGTGCCCATTGCATGTCTTGACTTTTCATACATTTGGTGGCTATTCCAGCCTGGAATCACATTGTATCTCTTTATCTCTGGATTAAGGGGGCCAGGTGCCGGTTACATTCACTTTCGTACCTGCGTCTGTTTCGCTCATCCTGAAAGCCTGCAATCATTGATCTTGCTCACCTCCACACGCCTGCAGCGTCCACCCCCCCCCGTCTGTACGTCACACAGCAGGAAAGGTGCTTGTCGGTAAGAGCTCCATACCTCTGGCTCCTCTCTTCGTTCGTGTCTCGGCGTAGGTTCCTGGGTGACTGGCCCACCAATTCTCTTCAGTGATCATGCCACCCACAAACAATGCGGTTTTTCTGTTCTCTCCTTTCCCTTGACCGGAGCCTTTTGCTTGGTCAAGGTACCCCGCCCTCCAGCTAGGGGGTTTCTTTCTTGCCACGTCACCGTTGGCTCTGCCCTTCTGGGGCGCGAGTGCTCCAGGGGCTGCCTCTGCGTTGCACTTGCTCTCCTCCCAGCGAGGGAATGCCTCCTCCATTCAGAGTTTGTTCTCTTATTTTCATCATTAAAATCAATGAAATGATTTCAGTCTTCCTTGGCCATGGCCCTCAGATGAGGTGCACCATTACCTGAAGCCAATGGTCAAGGCTGATAATTCAGAACCTGAAACCATCTAACTGTAAGGGTGACGTATGCCCGGCAATCACGATAAAGGCTTGCGCCCCCCCCTCTGATCCGGACTCTCTGCAAGTTTATCAATGCATCCTTTAGAGACAGTGTTGTTCCTACCTGTATAAACATTCCTGGGTAACCCCACTATTGAAAAAAACAGATCTCCCTGTCGATCCTCTGAACTATCGTCCTATTTCCAACTTGCCATTTTTGCTTAAGATTCTTGATAGAGTTGCGTACACTCAACTATTAACCCATTTGAGAAGTACTGACATCCTAAACAAGAGAATCTGGCTTTTTGGGAAAAACACAGAACAGAGACCACACTGATGGATTTGAAATTTAGGCTCCTTCGCCATATGGATCAAGGTAGCCCCTGTATGCTGATGTTGATGGACCTTTCCGCCGCCTTCGACCTGGTAGACCACTTAGTGTTGGTCTCCAGGTTGAAGGAGGCGGCGGGTTTCTCGGCTCTGGCTGCCGCATGGGTCGCCTCTTTTCCCAAAGAGCGCCAATGGCGAGTGAGCAGTAACATCGCAGAAGCTAACCCCCTGGATCTTACGCAGGGAGTACCGCAGGGAGCCTGTCTTTCGCCGATTTTTCATAACATCTTAACGGTTCCCTTCCTTGACTTCTTGGATAGTAATGACAGAGTTCACCAATTACGCTGACGACACTCAGTGTATTATTCCTATCACGGGTATTCTCTCGGCTGATGAAACTAAAATCAACTGGATATATGCGCTCATCCAAAGTTGGATGTGTGTTAATGGATTGGCCCTTAACACCAACAAGACAGAAGTTATGCTTGTGGGCACTAATCCAAAGATTCACAAAATGGAAGACTTCTACTTGCAGCTCGTGATTGATAACTGTCATAAAGATTTAAAAAAAAGTTAAGACACTGGGGATCGATCTGGATTGTAATCGGAGTATGAAAGCGCAGGTCCGTAATCTGGTGTTCTCATCCTCTTATTATATTAAACTACTCTCTCATGCACGCCCCTTCCTTTCGCAAACTAGTAGAGACACGTTGGCCCGAGCATGGATTAGCTCCAGGATAGACTACTCTAGTAGTCTTCTGATCGGGCTTCCAAAATGTGAAATGAATAGACTGCAGGTAGTGCAGAATAACGCTGTCAGGGCTGTTATGGACAAAAAAAGATCTGACCATATTTTCCTGTTCAGAAGGGAGCTTTATTGGCTTCCTATTAAGGAACGTATTCTCTTTCGCCTCTTGTCCATCTCCTTCAACTGTCTGAATAATTCTGGTCCTACATACCTTAATGACGAACTTTGGCTTAAAACCAGTAATTATAGCCTCAGATCCAATGGTCTCCTTCAGCTAATTGTTCCAAACTGTAGATTATCTCAGACAAAGGTTGGAGCCTTATATTCTGCGGCTCCCATTGCCTGGAACAACCTTCCATTGAAACTCAGAACTGAAAGTTATACCAGATTGTTCAGTAAAGGACTTAAAACCTATTTGTTTAATTAACCGCTTCCTCTGGTCGGAGATTATTGCCTTTTGGCATTACAGTCATCCGCGGTGGTCTTTTCTTCTGGACGTCCTGTTTGTCTCCCATTTGTTTTTAGCGGCCTTAAGACTTAGGGTCAGTGGATTTGCGCTATATAAATTACAAAATAAAATAAAAAAGAATTTTCGTGCATTATATTTGTAACAAGGAATGCAACTGTTTTTTCAACAACAATAATGCAGAAAGGGTGTTTTGGACAAAGAGTTCAATGCTGGAATGGGTGTCCTTCTCCCCAAGAGAGGAGCCACTCCCAGTGATGTCCCACTTACCCAGACCGCTAGAGAGGGCGCCGCGTAGCAGGCTCACCTCCTTAGCCTCAAAGGGGATAGATCCCCTCTTGGGAGAAGGAACACATTTTCCAGATTCACCACAGTTGGCAGCAAAGACCTGTGAAGAAAACAGGAAACACAGAGTATGTATCGACTGAGAAAACCTTTTGCCTAACTCAGACTTAATTATGACAAGTATTTGAAAATACAAAGATTGTGCTTGTTGAGAGACTATCTTGGTGTGCAAGATGAAGCCTTTTAGTTGGTTCAGAAGTACCAAGTTCACAAAGTCTGCCAGTAATGGGCAGCGGAATGGGCATTTGTTATTGTAAACATTCAAAATTAGTATGTATCCGACATGTCACAATGTCATCAAACAGGGTACCTACATGTGGTACGAGGGGATAAAGTGTGCATGCGGAGCAGCAGAACTCTTTCTAATACCCGATTGTCAGACCTGGTCTTCAAGCCCTGTTTTTCTGGAAGTGCCACCTCTGCAAAGCCCTTGGGTTAACCTAGCATGCCTTTTAGTTTTTCATTTTCTTGACCATCAACAATGTGACAGACAGTTATTGGGGTGGACACAGTAGACAGAGAGGGTATAGACCGTCAGTGATTGGCAAGTAATGACTGTCAACTTTGTAGATGACAAAGGTGCAGGACATCGCCCGTTTTCAGTCACAGTGCTTTCATAGAATGACTTGGACACCGCATTTCTTCCCACTGACTGGGAAGCTATTGACTGGCGTCTCAATTCACACTGCCAATAGACTTTTGAATGCCCTTTTGAGATCATGTAGCCGTAGATGGCCTACTAGTGGATGACAATGCAGAAACGGGTCTGCTGGTGGATACGGAGTAAGAAGTGTCTGCTAAAGGAAAGAGGCTCAGATGGGGGGGCACAATAAATTGGGGAGAGGGGGCGGGGGAGTTAGAGACCAGATTAGAGGGTGCCTCGGCCAGGACAGCATATTCCACCTTTATCCCGAGTTAGCCAAAATGTTCTTCAGACCTGGACCTTCTTTTAAGACGGGTGAACTTTCATGGAGATGTTCCTTCTTCATAAAGCAGACTTAGAAATCATTGATTGAGCTTTGCAGATTTGTTAAGTGCTTTCAGTAAGACAACGGATTACTTGACCGTCAAACAATATTTCAGCATTCACATCATTGCAGATCTCCCAGTTTTCCAAAACGTGTTGAGGATTTGGGGCAGATTTTAATTTGTGTAAATGCGAAGGCCACAGTACTTGGAGACCCTAGAAATGTCCTTATTTGTCTGCCGCAGTCCATGGGATTAAAGGTTTCCATTAGTGCACAGAAAATAAACTTAAAAGGAGGGTTCCTATAAAGCTGCCTGCCACCGGTACCTACTCTGGTGAGGCCATGAAAGGGTAAAACCCCACTCTGCCTATTTTCTACCAGCATAGTAACTAGTGAAAGCTTGAAGAAGAAAAAAACCCAAAGAATATCATTTGTCATAATGTAAAAAACGTAAAAACTGAACTCTGAAGAAAAGTTGAAGAAATATTTTAATAAAAATGGAGAAGTGAGCGCAGATGCTCGTTCAAAGAACATGCGATTTGGATCAGTAGATGGCATGGCCTCTGCAAGGCAGAGCCTAGGACACCTCTACCTCGCTAGTAGCAGGGAAAAAGCCACACATGGTGTAGCTAGGCTACACAAACCAGTGCAGTTACACACAAGAAGCCTATTACTACTGCTGATTCAGTACAGACCCTTTTCAGTTTGACACCATATGGTATTTAAAACCTCCTGACAGTGTGGAGCATCGCGTGGAGTGATGTGGAACGAGTGCAGTCGCAACGTAGTTGGGGACATAATTTATAACACGCCTGCACACAAATGTTTCTAGGTGCGACAAGACGAGGGGGGGGGGGAGAACAGGAGGGGGACAAAAAAATAAGCTTACTAGGCCTTGTGTGATTCAGATCGCACAAGTGCAGGGAAGAGGGAGCGGAGAAGTGCCAGGGGAAGGGAGAAGTGCAAATAACTCAATAAGTGCTGCCGGGGGGTGGCTCATAAGTGCAGAGGGGAAAATAGGGGCCCAACCCCCAAGCTCTTATTATTTTCACTGTTATAGGAACTCTGGTGACTGCTTACATCAAGTGCTCTGGTGAACATACAAATAATCTCTGTACTAAAGCCATTGCCCATGTCAATTTAAATATGCCAAGCGAATCACAACCAATCAATCTACGGAATCATGTTTTATGAACACAATGGTTCAAACTATTGCATCCACTAATACTAGTCTCCATACTATGTCACCTTCCCCTTTGGGTTATAAAATGTGAGCAATATAGTGATGTCTGCCTCAAGTCTACCCACCTGTTATGCTGCCAGATTAAGATCAGAGGAGACACTTGAAGATAGAACAGATCAGCAAATTTTATATCCAAAGCACAATAAATCTCAGGTGGTCATATTGCCTTCTACTACCGATTGAAACACAATGACAGGCCTTCCTGTGGGTCTTTTTCGGATACAATGTTAATATTTTCAGGACACCTACCCCCCCCCCCCACCCCATGCTCATTCTTTGTCCACATTGGGTTTCTCAGTGAGCATCATAAGCCTGTGGATCTTGATATAGGAGAGCTGGGTACCTCTTCAATATCAGCATTTAAGCTAGTTCTGAATTAAATTGTGGAGCTATAGGACATTAGCGCGGATGTAAAAGCCCATACTGTTTTATTAACTTCCATAAACTCTAAATTAGATTAAAAGCACTCATGTCACATACTTTTATCCAGATGCCTAAACTCTTTTCACTGTAGATACTTATGTGGACTTCGTGTCAAACGCAAATGTTTCTTCGGGAAATAAACTTGCTAGAGGTGAGGATAAAAGAGTCAACTTTGGAAACTAATCCCAAGAAAGTAGCACCTATTGAGAGTACGACTCAGGAACAGACAAATGACAAGGATTCCAAAGAAGAAGTACACCTCAGTAAAAGATCCCGAAAATCTAAAATATTACACACAAAAAAAACAGGAGTAAATTGCTGAAGAGCTTGCCCCGTTCATTATGGCACAGATCAATAACTCCTTCTCAACTGGCAATGGGCCAGAGAACCTAAAAGAAGCTTGGTTACTCACCCTCCTCAAGAAGCCTACATTAGACGCCAATGTTCCCACCAACTACCGCCCCATCACAACCGTACCTTTCCTCCTTAAAATATTTTACGGAGCAGCCTATCGGCAAATCCGAGAATACCTGGAAACTCACAACCTCCTTGGCATATGCCAATCAGGTTTCCGCCCTGGTCACGGAACAGAATCCACCCCTCTTGGACCTAAAAATCCAAATGGACGAAATCCAAGATAACATGGCCGCCATCCTCTTACTTGACCTCTGTGTCCTTCGACTTGGTCAATCGCAACATCCTCTGCCAACACCTCTCCTCAGCCGGTTATTTTTCGACCAAAGCCATAGTTTGGATAGAGTCCTTCATAACTAACCGCACAATGAGAGTGTTCTCCACCTCTGTGGAAGTCCCCTCAGCCCCAGTCACTTGCGGAGTGCCGCAAGGCTCATGTGCCTCACTGACGGTATACAATATCGTTACTAAGCCCCTCTTTGACCTCCTAGACGACCTGAGTGTCACCTACACCATCTATGCGTATGCGACCCAAATCCTCCTACCTATCTCAGACAACAATGACAATGACTCCAACTCACTGAGCAAAATATACCAAACCATTCAGGCCTGGATGGCACGACACAGACTGCGTAAATGAAAAAAATGACTGCTACCTATTGGCACACAATCTCGGTTACACAAACTGAACGGCTCCTACAAATCCTTTATTATCGACAGGAACATCACGTTTCTAAAGACGCAACAACCCTAGGAGTATACTTAAACTCTGAGCTATCCCTAACTAGACAGGTAAACGCTATTGCATCGGAGGCAGCATACATTGCTAAACTGATCAATGCCTGTTGGCCCTTCCTGACCGCCGATATCTGCATCACATTTGCTAGATACTATCCAGGATTGACTAATGCAACTCCCTCTTTGCAGCTTCAACTACCGCAACATAATAAAATAATGCCCTTAGAGCTGTGCTCAACATCCCCAAAAAAGAAAACATCTCCACAGCCAGACGAAATATCCACTGGCTCCCTGTGCAAGAACGCATCGTGTTCAAAAAGTGATCTCTGACCCACAAATGTCTATCAAACACTGCCCTGACTTACTTGTACAGACAATTCTCCAAGGCCCAATCAGACCTACGCGGGCAGCCTACTCAAACGTACTCGCCATTCCCAGATACAGCAGTCAGAAGACTGGAGGCAGCAGCTTCTCTGTAATCGCTGCCAAACATTGGAATGCCCTGCCTTTAGCTCCAAGATCAGATTCCTCCTTCTGGTCCTTCCGCAAGGGCTTCAAAACCTGGCTCTTTTCCCAAGACCTCCAAAAGTAATTGAACTTGCACAACTCTATAAGCACATGGCAATGGTCACCTTCACATAGACCAGAAACTCGGATACATGCACCATGTACGTACCCACCTATGTTTGTTACCATTATTAACTACCTTCATGTAAATCAGTGCCCAGGTACCTCTGGGTTCAGTGTGCTTTATAAATATCAAAATAAATAAAATAAATGGAAAATTCAAGTACATTTCTGCAGTCTTTTCTTTGTTTTACGCTAAACAAAGTTAACCTTTAACATCATATCAATTCAATCAAACTGAAAAATCAAAAAATAATAACAGTAACAAACACCACATTATCTTAAGATACATACTCATTGCAACACAATCTAAAACAAAATATTAAAAAGAATCGTTAAATACAAAAGAGTCCCACTTAAATCCAACCCCACTCAAACTAAAAACTATTCAACCAAGTCAAAATAAAATATGCGCTCTTGAACTTGCAGCTTAGTGAATAAAGAGACAGAACATCAGAATAAAAATTCCATCCCATACAGGGTCCTCCTCAAATCAATTCCCCTCTCAAATATCTTCCAGTCTAAGCGCTTTAACATATGTAACTACTGCTATTAGAGTAGTGGTTGTGCGACCAGACAGACAGGAGGACCATATCCCTTCCCTATCCCCCAAAGTCAATGATGCCAGAAACTTTTCTAAGTATTTTAATCTAAAAATCTCCAAAGCTGGACAAGCCACAAATACATGTTTCAGGGTTTTGAGTATGCTTACGTTCTTAAAATACCAACACCCTAACTAGTTATATTTTATTATTAAGACCATTCTGTGCCCAATTTCCCTAGTCTGTAGCAGGTTCCAGCTGAAGCCTAGAAATAACCGACAGACCCACTTTGCCCGCTATATTGCCAAGAAAGGAGCCAGAACTCCAGTTTTCTTGTGGTCATACTTTAGGTGGGACAGAGACTTGTACCCATGCAGTCTTTCTAAGGTAGAGATCCAGTCTTGTTCGAATAGACATTTCTATGCACGGTCTGGATACTCACACAGTTCCCTCAAAGAGCTGTTCGCTTTCCCCAGTACCAAGACACAATGATCATATATCTCATTCACCCAAGAACTACTGCTTGACAGGAGGTTTTTTTAGGTCTTCAAACAGGGAATCCCTCACCGGTATCGGAATTTTCCTCGATGACAAGAATTTCCACTCCACATGTGCTGTAAGCGAGGTTATGCCCAATTCATACCAGATGGCGTTGATGGGACAAACATGAGACACTTTCACCAACCTACGCCACACCAGGGCTTCCAAGCAGGGCAGAGTGTCTAATAGAGATAGTCAGTACATCTCCATCTCATATGTTATTTTGGGAACCACTTTCCATGCGTAGAATTTAATGGAAGATTTAAGAGTGTGATTACCATAACAAGTGTCCACGCGAACCAATGTATTTATTAATGGAAGGGTTCGATCTCTTATAAAAGCTTTCAGCTTGGCCCTACTCGGGATTGCCTGGATATTGAAGCCCAAGTATATCAGATAATCCACTCTCGGATGATTTCACTACCAATATGCCATTTGAAGTTGGACCTACTCTGACTCAGAGCACTGGAGGATCATAATTTTAGAGGCATTAATCTTCGAAAAAGAGTCGGTGTAGACAAGAAATGAATTCAACAACGTCTGTAAACCCACTGGGGTAACATCAAAATGAGGAAGTGGTCAACATATGTCAACCAGTACAGCCTCCAATGCTCAACTGCAGGTGACATGAATACGGCCAGTTGTAGATGTTCGCTGATATCAGACAAGTAGAGATTAAACAGGCAGGGCGCAAAAATCCAACACTGCCTGACCCCCCTACATGTCGATGTACAGCGTGCAAGGCCCCTTCACAGTTCAGCCAGAATTTCTGATTGCGCATGAAGTCCAATCAAAAGTCTTAATAGACCTCCAGGCATCCCTCATTTATTCAACTTCGTCTACAGTAGTTGGCGGTCCACTGCGTCAAAAGCTGCGGTCAGGTCTATAGAAGCTATGAAGACATTCTTATATTTACCATCCCACATTAGGTGTTGGAGAAGTTTAACAATCGACCCGTTTAAACCAGTTCCCATGTTCCAGCGGAAACCGGTTTGCCGTTTGGTTAATCTGCCTGCCGCAACCGCCCACTCCTCCAGATGGGACAGCAAGATTGAAGCAAATACCTTGCTGTCCGCATCTAGGATGGAGATGTGTGTGAAGATGGGAACTGTGTGCCCTGGATAAAGAGGTTTTGAAGAGCACACTCAAAACATCTGCCTAGGCGGAGCGTAGAGGTCAGTAAAGTGCACATACCAATCATTTTCAGAGACCGCATTGATTTTCTTTACAGAATCAGAGATGTCTATAGAGTTCATCAATCTCCAAAAGGAATGCAAGTTCTTTTTAGCTAGGTGTTTAAAAGGACTATGGTGTCAGCCTGACCTCTCCCTACTCCTGTTGAACCTCAACCAGTTCCGATATGACCGGCATAAGTGTTTTTGCAAAGACACAGCGGAACCCTGAGATAAATCAGGTATTTTCCCTACGAGTCTAAAGGCTTTCCTCTGTGATCTTTTCCTCTCCACCATTTCCTTATTGTATGCATGCCTGTGGTTTTTGTAATGGAGATAGCAGACCTCCCCGCCCCTTTCCATCATGATTTAAGATCAAGTCCTTCGAAAATACCTCAACATTAGCGGGACTACAGACCCAAAGTTGCCACTCCATCGTAATACTTTCCAAGACTCCTGTCAAGGAATTGATGACTCACAAAACAAACCTTGATTCCAAGATACACTAGTACCAGCTGAATGAGTAGTCAAGTTCACCACTTACAATTCCCTAACAGTCCCAACATACCATTGTGAATGAACAAGGCAACTACCCTAGAATGGTCACTATGGGGTGTGAAATTAATAGTTAGTGACTCACACCTTTCCACAAGCCAATCAGTGGAAAAAATATAGAGTTGCATGAGAATGCCCGTTAGTCAAGGTGGGCTTCTGAGGAATGTCCCCCTGCACCCTCCAATTCAGTAGATGTAGACGCAGTCCTCCCAGACTTCTCAACCAGTGATGGCCTCTGGATTTCTTTTAAAGATACAAGTCCCTTCAAGGCCAGGCTACCCCCTTGTCCTAGATGTAAAACACAATCCAAATTTAAATCCTGTACCAAGATCACCTGGCCTCCACCATATACCCCACACCAATCATTAACACTACTAAAAAGCTGTTCCAGGAAATAAATCAACTCTAGAACTTTCTTGTGCCAATATATAATAATCAGGAGGTGGGTCATCCCATCCGCACTTACTTCCACATGAGTCAACAATGCACCCGATAAGATTCCCATCTGTCTGCACCACTCTAAATTTGTCTGAGGATTTGACCAATGTGAGAAGGCCCCCAAATGGGCGCCCTCACTCACCCCACTGCGCCACATGGACAGTCACCACGAAACCGTCCATCACCGGAGTGTAACCTGGTCTCCTGTAAACATACCACACAGTAAAGTTCTTATATCCCGTCCCACCTCTTGATAGTCGAAAAGTCTAGAGTGGCCCCATGTATTCCATGAGAGGATACAGAAAGCATCCCTCATCCCCATACACGTTAAAGACTTTGGTGCTAGTTAATGCTGTGGTGTTTTCAACAGCCATGACCAATCGTAATACCTGCATCCCATTCATCAGATGAGTTTGCATAACCTGAAGCAGTAATTTTTGCTACCTGCAAGTTGGATGAAATCCTTAAAGATCAATCTTTGCAAAAAACAGAATCTTTATTAACATCTCAGCAAGGTGGCCAAGCCGAGTAAAAACAAACACCCAGGAAGCACATTTGTCCAGTGGGAACCAAGAGTGATGTCTGCAGCTTTACTCCAAAGAATACACCACCAATAGGGGATGACATTACTGACCATTCATGGAATATTCATTTGATGGTCTCTACTAATCAAGCCCAAAATTGTGGAATTATACCTCCCCCCCCCCGACAGCAATAAACCAACCTCAATCAAGTACTCAACAGGAGGTTTCCTCGATTTTACATTCAGTACACCATTGCCCCCACATTTTCAAGGCATATAGACCGTGATCGTTAATCCTCCCGTTTACTTTGGAATTTCTGCTAACAGGTGGTTCTTCGGTCTTGCTGAATAAAAGTAACTTAACTTTATGTAGGAGATTCTTGATTAAGACTAATTACCTTAAGGTATATTGAGTTAGTCATTTGCCACATTAACAAGTCTAGCAATTCAAGAGCACCCAAATGGGCCAAGTAAAATTATTTTTAAAAGTGCGCCTATGGATGGGTTGAAGGTTTTTACATTCTGTTTGTACAAACAGGAAATATTGGCAAGACACCAACCTCTTGAAAAATCTACCATACTGTGAAAGCAATCGTTGTCCCCACGTTAATTTACAGGCTGGTGACATAGCATCAGATAGACAATTTTGATCGGAATACTTATGTGTTTGATATGGCAGAAAAATGCTGCTTCTTCCTAAATGTGCTTCTGCCGCCGTGAAACGCTACGAGTTAAGTCTATTATCATTAAGTACATGAGTTGTGTGGACATGTCTATTTTACTATGCAGTAAGGTTTTGGAACACTCCTCCTGTACCACCTCCTCCTTCTCCTCCTCCTCCTCCTTCCCTTCCTACCCCCAGCCCCCAAGTTTTCATTAAAGACTCACAAAGTAGAATGTTACAGGTCCCAGTATGTATTGTAATAAGGATAACTGCTATACAATATTAGACACCATGCAATTCTTCTGCAAAATATATCCCATGTGAACAATTCACTCTGGCAGTGGGATTGGTGTAAAAGACCCAGGTTTTTTTTTTACAATCTTGACATTGCTCTAAGGAAATTGAATTTTTGAAACATCTGTTGCTATACTATCCAGTTTAGCACAATTAGCAAACTTTGCAATTTAATAAATTTAAAAATTTGATTTTTATTTTGTCTAACAATTTTTGGTTCAGAGTATGCTTTGGAAAACCGACATGTTTTGGAGGTAGCAGTTAAGACACTTGGGTAAACGCAATTTGATGAATTTGTAATATTTGAGGACGGATAGCGATTGCCACCCTGGTCTCCAGAGGAGAGATACTGAACAGCTGCAGACACAGTGGATCGGTGTACATGAATCGCGATGCCCGAATGAAGCAGTGCTGCAGGAGAAGACAACCCGTAAAGCAGGGATCAGCAGTTACCAGAACAGCCCCTCTCACCCAACAAGGAACTGCATGGAAGATCAAGAATGAGGTTAACACAGGATAGGGAGGAGTGAGGCAGAGCTAGAAGCACTCCATGAGTGGTTGAGTATAGGACGAGACAGGATAAAAAGGGCTGAGGGCCCATATTGGGCTACCAAATACCCGAGAGGTAAACACCCAGGAAGGGTGTACCCAGAAATAAATACCCTGCAAGTGGGTACCAGAAACATAAGAGTGTTTAAGGCTCACTCCTTCTGGGTGTTTCTAAGGCTCCATGTGGGGACAAAATCCATTAGAGAACAAATAGGTTTGAAGGAGCTGAGGGTCCAGGCTGAGAACTCGTAGGATGGGAAACCAGGATCCATCAAAATTACCAGTAGATTCAGAAGGTCCATGCTGGATCCAGAAAGTCCAATTCTGCAAAGGAGTTAAAACTCCATGGAGGGGGTGAACAAGAGACACGAGCTACAAAAGTGAAGGATCTACAAGTTCAAGTCTTGCGCTTAAGGGACTATCTTGCTTAGCAACACTTTGTTGAGGTTGTAAGCAAGACCAAGTTACTAACCAACTGGTAACGTTCTTTCAGCTGGATGTTCCTCCAACGTATTCCACATCTCTGACATGTAATGTCCACAGCTGTGCACTTCAGAAACTTTATCGGCAGAGTGCGTCCTGCGTCAATGTCCCTCGGAGGCCTCCATCGAGGATGACTTCACAGGATGTTATAAATAAGACGCACGGCACCCGTAGCCTCAGAACGTGTGGCACCAGTCTCATGCCTGCTTGACTGCACTTAGCCTTGCGGAAACGGAAGCTGCAATCGCATAGGAAATTCTCCTGAGGGTCAGGCTGGGAGGGTGATGTGGAATATGTTGGAGGAACATCCAGTCCAAAGAACGTTACCAGTTGATAAGTAACTTGTTCTTCGAATGGATTGCGTCCTCCAACATTTTCCACATCTTTGACCTTTGACAGACTCCCAAAGCAGTACCAGTAAATTGAGGGAAAATAATTTAGAGTACCCAATTAGATTGCAGAATAAAGAACCGTCTTCCCAAAGGCCATATCCTGACCATGTATTGTATCCAGGGAATGATGTTTTACAAAAGTGTGGATGGAAGCCCATGTAGCAGCATCACAAATATTCCTAAAAGGAACACCCCGCTGGAGGGCGGTGGAAGTAGCCACGTCCCTAGTGGAATGAGCTCTCAACCCTTCAGGAGGGTCCTTACCCGCCAATCGATAACATTCCGTAGGGGTGAGGATAATCCAACTGGACAAGGTCTATTTTTTAACAGCCTGGCCCAATCGGTGTCCAGCATATCCAACAAAGAGTTGATCGTCCACTCTGACCCTGGACATCCTAGAAATGTAAAAGCTCAGAGCTCTCCTACGATCCAACCAATGGAGTCATTCGTCTTTCTTACCAGGATGAGGAGGGTAGAAAGATGGAAGAACCACCTTTTGGCTCAAATGATAATCAGAAACTACCTTAGGTAGTAAGGAGGGATGTAGTCGCAGTACAACCCTGTCCTTCTGAAATACAGTAAAGGGTGGCTTAGATGAAAGTGCCTGCAATTCACTCACTCTTCGAGCAGCAGTAACAGCAACCAAGAACACAGTCTTGATGGACAGTAATCTCAAAGGACAAGATTGCAAAGGTTCAAACGGAGCACTCATGAGAAATTTCAAAACCAAATTCAAATCCCAAATCGGCACCTGGAAAGGGGACGGCGGAAATACATTAGTCAGTCCTTAGGAAACTGAGAAATCAAGGGAATCTTAAAATAAAAAATTCTTCAGAGGAGTGCTTGAAGATAGACAGCACCGCCAGGTAACCTTTAATGTTACCCACTGTGGGCCAAAGAAAGTAAGACAGACAAAACCATAGGAATGCAGCACTGAAATGGATCAACATTGAGATCTCTGCTTCAGTAGCAGAACTTACGGCAACGGTACAGGGGTTTCGTTGCAGGCCGCCTGGCCGAAAGCAACACTTCCATCACATCATCCGGGAGGTCCCAATCCTTATAACTCAGCCTTTCTGATATCAAGCGTGAAGGTTGAGAGTCTTGACCTCTGGATGGAGAATTGCCGAGATCGAAATTTCCTGCTGGATGGCCCAGAATCAGAGCAGCATTGCCTCTTTGCACAACGGAAGTGACCCAAGCCCCCCCGCCCCCCTTTTTGTTGAGGTAATGCATGGCCACTGTGTTGTCCGTCATGATCAGGACACTCATCCCCCATACAAAGGGCAGAAAAGCCTTCAGGGTTAGCATAACGGCCCCCAGCTCTAACAGATTGATGTGGAGTCTGGACTCCGACGGAAACCGACTGCTGGCGGTCAAGTCGTTGGCATGAGTGGCCCATCCTGTGAGGGAAGCATCCGTCACTACTGTCACCTCCGGCTACGGTTGCCAAAACTGTTCCCCCTTCATCAGGTTCTCTTTGTTGGCCCTGCACAGAAGATCCTGGGAGACCGAGAGTGGAATCAGAATGGGATCCGACATCTTTCCGGAGGACTGTGACCACTGCATCTTGAGAGCGCACTGCAGGGATCTCATCTGCAGCCGGGCCTCTGGCACCAAAAAAAAAATGCAGGAGGCCATGAAGCTGAGCAACCTTAAGAATTCGAAAGCCGGGAGACTTTGGGCATGTTGAAACTTGTCCACCATCTGCACAATGTGATGAGCTCTTACCTTGAGAGGCGAACAATTCCCCAAGGATGTGTCTAAAACAGCCCCGATGTACTGGAGCTGTTGGGAAGGTGTCAGATGCGACTTCTTGAAATTCACGGAGAAGCCCAGCCTGTGGAGGGTGCGGCAGGTGACACCAAGATGATCCAACGCCAGCTCGGGAGAGCGCGCCCGGATCAGCCAGTCATCCAGGTAGGGGTAGACGTGAATCCCCCCCTCGCCCGAGGTATGCTGCCACCACCACCATGAGCTTGGTGAAGACCCTCGGGGCGGAGGTCAATCCGAACGGCAGGACCCGAAACTGCGTGTCGTCAGCCGCAAACGTCAGGTACTTCCTGTGCGCGACATGAATCGGCACATTAAAGCATGGTGTGCTGCTGCTGCTGCATTATTTGAACTTTTCCTGAAACGAACGTGCGTTTGTTTTGTCATTTTCTCACCAGCACTGCGAGTCAGGAGACTCTTGCTGTTCCACGCTCGTTCCCCAGAGGGGGCGGAGACAGCTGCCAGTCACGGGCTCATCACGTGACTCTCAACCACCTTAAAGGGCAGCCACAGTCACCCTCGCAGCGTTAAGCCCGGTAGGAGTAAAGCCCAGGGACTGTTAAGCGACTGTTTGGTGCACTGGGGCTGCACCAAAAAGGTAAACAAATTCAAAGGCTATTCCATTAATTGGTATAAGCATCTGTCTTTGTTTAAGGCCCATAATGAGATTACGGAGTTCACCTCTTGAGGAAGATATGGCTGGACAGGATGGGTCATATCTGGAGGCTGGGAGCGAGGCTGGGCAGGGGGCATCTACCACTCTCGACCCTGCTATAGCTCAGCCGGTATGTGCTACGAACTACACTCTCAGTAATACAGAGAGTCAGCAAACCCCTGAGGGGTCGTTCCCAAACCTCCATATCCAGAAAGGTTGGAAACGAGGGCTGGAGTATACCCTGACGACACGAAAGATTCAGAGCAGAATTAATGACCACTTCTGCAGAAAAAGAAACAAGAGTGCCAACGACCTGGTTGACATTATTGATTCCATCTGGCAGCCACCCTCCCACGACAATACGAATTTGGAAAATACTCCATCAATAGAGAGTGAAGAAAATAATCAAACGCCCGTAAATACCAACCAAGACAATAGGGCGAGTTCGCCAATCAACCAAGACCAATTGGAAGATCCAACAGCAATCTTTCCCGAAAGATCCCCTCCACCGGGAGAAAGTCCCTTGGCAGCTTTGAGCTTTGTTCTAAATTCCTTGGTCTCGGTATTTGACCTTCTTAAAAATGAGGTACAGACACAAGCGGGTCTCCTCTTGGAGATGTCACATGAAATCTCGAAGAATGAATCAGCACTGGTTGCCACTAACATCATGAATGCAATTTTGATTCCAATTCTGAAAGAAACCCAAATTGAGGGTGTCAAACAAGGGTTAGACATTGCCCAAATCCATAATCTACTGAAAGAGGGAGCAAAAAGTAGTGTTACAATTCAAGAACTCTTAAAGAAGCTCCCTTCGGAAATACAAAACTCCCAAAACCAGAATGAGATTCCAACAGGGGAGGGTGAAAAAGATTGCTTTGACGACACCCCGCTTTCAGACTCTATTCTGGAAGAATTTCGAAGACTGGCAAATGTTGACATTGACATCATTGAAGACACTGGCGATAGCGCCCAAAAAACTGACGGAGATAATACACAAGATCAACTGACCGGCAGTGGGAGCCAGAGCCCAGAAGAACCTTTGAAAACCAAAAGCAAAAAGCGGCAAAAAAAGAAAAAAGGGGGCAGGTCCAAAGAAACCACTCCCTTTACTTTACATGACAAAAACACGAAGATATCAAAGAACCAGAGAAACAATGTTCCTAAAAAAACAGGAAAGAACACATTTCTGAAAAATCTGACCACTCCGTCTGGTGAGGAGACAGCGGAAACCAGTACAGCTGCTCTGCCTCTTTCCAATCCCTCTCAGACCACAAATCCGCTTACTTCACAAGCCAATAAATGTGCACCGGGGGAAAAAGGGAAGAAAAAGGCAGGCCCAAATTGCAAGGAAGGTCCCAGTGTTCGCAAAATTCAAACTTCAAACTTTGGTATGCAAACGGACCCTATAACATCTCCATCTGCAGCCCTTAATAACAAAAATCAAAAATCATCCCATACAAACATCAAAATTGCCCCAATATTTTTGAAACAAAAATTGAATAGGGGAAAAACAAATGTGGGTAAATTGGAGGGAAATCAAGTTGCTATAAAATTAGCGCCAATTTTCTTAAAACCGATGGGGAAAACAGGCCTCACCTCCGCTCTCACTAGTGCTGCTCCCTTAACAGCTGCCCAAGAAGCATCTCCACCAAGAGCCACAATTATTGAAGTTGATTGTCGGAATGGATTAGGGAAATTCACAAATCTTGCAATTCCTCCTCAGGATGACAACAGAGAGAAACTGGAAAGAAAACAGTACTGCTCCCCCATAAGAAAAGAAGAAACTGTGAAGCCTAATTTTACCATTCCAAAAGTGTGGCTGAGATTAGAAAAACAAAATAAGGAAAAATCACTGAGCAGATCAGTTCTACTTTCAGAGATTAAAAAGAACTACAATTTGTTTCTCTTTGCCTCAGAAGACATTGAGTATCTTTCATTTCCGATCAGAGAAGATAAATTCTTTGTGGAAATAGCCCTCACTTCTAGAAAGGCGCAACAGGCCCTCATCACTAACAAACACGATCTAGCTAAAGAAGGTCTTCGGGTATTTGAATCGGAGGAGGAAGGAAGATATGGCAATCGCTCAGGTCCTAAACAGACAGGAGTGGAGGACGCATCCTCCTCTATGGGCACCACCAGAGCGACAAGAGTGCCCCAAAGCAAAGTTTCACCTGGGCCCAAACTAAATGAGAACCTGTTAGCAAAAATCCCAGAAATTGTCACACAAATCTTTCTGAAACTAGGCGAGGAGCAGAACAGCCTTTAGACAAAGGGGTCTCGGATTAATTTCCTGGAACACCAGAGGGCCGAGTTTCCTGAGGAAAAAGCAGCTAAAAAATAATCTTTTACAACAGAATGACATCATGCTGTTTCAGGAAACATGGCTGGTTAACCCCATTGAAATAGTAGGCTTCACAATACAAAATCTTAAGGCCGCACAAAAACTGAAAGGGAGACCAGCAGGAGGCCTCTTAATAGCAACCAAAAATTCTACTGTCAAAGAAATCGTTCCACTATGCAACAACATGTTGGGCATACAAGCCTGCAAAGCAGAGATAGGACCGAAGGATTCTCGGCTTACCCTAATCCTGGTTAATGTCTACTGGAACCCTGCTAGGTCAAAACTCCAAGACTTCATAGAATCCCTACACCTCCTACTGTCAACGGCTAAGAGCAAATATGAGGGAGCACAGATCATCATTGCAGGGGACCTGAATACTGACTGTATTAATTCAGGGAATGTGAGGTTTGGCCAAACTAAACAAAGTACTATACGGAAAGGGAAGCAATGGTGGGAATTTTTCCAGTCATGGGACCTGGACATGATGAATGAAAAAAGTAGGTCTGTGGAAGTGTCCGGACCAACCTGGCGTCAAGGGGCTCTGCAATCAACCTTAGACTACATCTTCATTTCATCATCTCTTACCCTACTTTGTCCCAGTCTTACTCTGGATTGGGAAGGGGGGAGTGACCACGCCAGGCTGGAACTCCTCTTCCCCAAAATTCAGAGAGCCCCCAACCCACATGTCACACAGGAATTGGAGGGTTACAAAGGTAGACTGAAGGTGGTTAAATACAGAAATGGGGGAAATAGGATAAACAAACTTCTGGAGGCAGTTCCTCCTGTTATATGGGCAAATGAAATGCACCCAGAAAAATTTGGGAAATTTGTGTGGTCCACCTGCCAGCCAAGTGAAGGAAAGACAGCAGGGAAGCAGATGCACCTTCATGATTTCGATGAGGAAACATTCAACAAAAAAAGAATACTGCGCCAAACATTACGCCATATAAGACAAAATAAAACAGAAGACCAGCCCAGCTGTATGCAAAAGCTCAAAAAGGCTAAACAAACGTATCGGAATTGGTCAAAGAACCACAAGCATCAAAAACGTCAAGAAGACGGGGAGAGAATGCTTTTCCTCCTCAATGCAAATAATTGCAGGAACTTTTGGGCGGCATTAAACCAACTAGAAACCGGCCAAAATAGCTCACTCTGCAATTTAGTCCCCGAGCACAAGTGGGTGGAATATTTGTCCAAAAACTTTGAAGCAACTGAACTCAGAGATCATCCTCACCCAAACGTAACCTGGTCGCTGACATTCTCTGAGGAAGAAATTGAGGACCTTATTACATCCTCCTCTGTCTCTAAGGCAGCAGGTCCGATTGGCTTCACTTATCAGGTGCTCAAAAACCGACCAAAGTTGTGGGCAAAATTACTCTCCATTTATTTCAAGAAATTCTAAAGAATAAAGTCTTCCCACCATCATGGAAGAGCGCACTTATTATTGCATTTTTTAAGGGGGGTGACAGGCAAAACCCAGCGTGTTATCGACCCATTGCCCTTTTGGACATAGACAGCAAAATCTTTATAAGACTAATACTGAAAGAACTTACTCTATGGGTAGACTCTAGACACATCCTTCCCCCTCAGCAGTCAGGTTTTTGGAAAGGCCTTTCTACCAGTCTTAATGGACTAATCCTGAACATGTTGAGCGAAAGCTCAAATGAGAAAGAAGGTTCTCCACTATACGGGGCGTGGGTCGACTTATCAAAAGCGTTCGACCTTGTAGACAGATCCCTCCTCTGGCAGAAACTAAATAATTGGCGGATTCCGGCACCCCTTCTTGCATTACCATCAGAGTGAGATTGGACGAACCAGGCAATTTATCTGAAACAATCAAAATCCTGAAGGGAGTACGACAAGGTTGCTTGGGTGCAAAATTATTCTTTAATTTGTTTCTTTCAGACATTGGAGACTTCCAAGCATCTGCATCATTAATCTGCCCGAGTATTAATGGAAGAAAACTCCATTGGTTAGCCTACGCAGATGACTTTGTGCTACTGGACGGTTCAGCGATAGGGTTACAGCAACTCCTATCCAAACTTAATGAGTATGCCAAACTGAACGGTCTCATAATTAATCCATCTAAATCTAAGGTCCTCATCTTTAAACATGCAAAAAAAAGGGTGACCTCAAGAAACTGGGTTTTGGACAGCAAAGCAATCCCACGGGTGGACGAGTTAACATACCTGGGATATGAAATTCTTGCCCACCCTACCTTAAACAAGGTGATACACTCCATTCTGGGGAAGAAATCAAAAATTATTGCACAAATGAAAAATCTGAATGGAAGATTCTGCAAATTTTCTATAATTCCGCTCAAGAAGTTCTACATAGGCAAAGTTGTCCCGGTCCTTCTCTACGGCCTTGAGGCAAAGCCTCTTTTGTGAAACTATGATTGGAGCAAAGTTGAGGGCTCTTTGTGGAAATATTCTCTTCATCTTCCATCATGCACTCATCTCGCTAGTCTGAGATTTGAGTTGGGTCTGACCTCTCTGAATTGCCGCGCAGAGTGGAAGCTACTGTCCCTCTATCGTAACATAATTACAGCTAATGTATCCACCCTTTTCTTCGACGTAAATCAACATCTAAAAAAGGCAAAATCAAAAAAACTCCACGGCTTGGAAGAAAAGATTGCCTGCATTTTACATAGGCTGGAATTAACAGAAACTCTCACACAAAATCCTAAGAAAGTCAAAAAAAATATTAGAAACGGAGGACTGGATTAAAACGATCGAGGGAATCAGAAGGCTTAACCCCCCAAACCTATTCCTGACAGCGGACAGAAAGCTTGGCACCATCCCGCGCTACCTGGAAAAATTCCCGGACCAAAGAATCAGAAACAATTTCCTCAGACTCAGACTGAATATAGCCCACACGGGTGAAATACTGGACCAAAGAAACCAGGGTGAGAAGGCAATAGGTTTTTGCAAGATCTGTGCCTCTCTGAATTTACAATCCCTCAAACACCTGCTGCTGGAGTGCGAAGGCACGTGGGCGATCAGGGTATCATCACTGGGGAGATTTGTAACTAGAGAGGTGAGCCTAGTTCAGGACGCATTTTGGGATAGACTGATCTCTGGCCAAGAAGTCATGCCAACTGCTGAGATAGTAAACATTTTGGAGAAGCTTACTATCTTAAGGAACTATCAACAGACTAGTCATGTTCCTGAACTCTCCAGTCAAGGGGATCAGTCTGTCCAGTCAAATCCCTGGTTTCTGAGCCTGTATTTTGCCTTGTTATTTTATTTTGTTACTTTACTCCTTCGCTTCCTGTATTCTTAAATACGCAGGAAACAACTGCTTTTTGTATGAAATTGGAACTTTTAATATTCTTTCTTTGTAAAGGTTTTCTCATAAACCAAAAACAAATAAAAAAAAAAAAAGTAAGCATCCTTGAGGTCCAGAGACACCAACCAATCCTGAAGTTAAAGGGCCTGGAGGATTTGAGAAAGAGTGACTATCTTGAACTTGTCCTTCGTGACTAGTTAGTTCAACCAACGCAAGTCCAATCCCCAGTCTTTCTTTGGGATCAAAAAATAAGGGGAATACCATCCCTTTTTCCTCTCCGCTACAGGCACCAGTTCTATAGCGCCTTTCTCCAGCAGGCTCAAGATTTCCTGCGCAAGGAGCGGATCCGGAAGCTTCAAAGAGAATTTCCCCGGTGGATTGTAGTGAGACCGCTGAAGGAAGGGAAGGCAGTAGCCGTGGGCAATGGTATACAGAACCCACACATCTGAAGTAATGGCACGCCATTCTTCGAGATGCTGAGACAGTCTGCCCCCAACCGGCGAACCATCGGACATGGCCTCATGACTGTTTGGAAGCGGCTGCAGCAGTGCCTGAAGGCAAAGAGGCAGCTGCCTGAGTGGCTTTGGCACCACGATTTCTCCCGACCATCATGGGTACTTTTTCGCTGGCCCCTTTGACTGGCGGCCCCTCTCGTTCTACCAAAGGAGGAGTAGTAACGAAAGGAACTTCCCCCTCCACTGCTGTCCCCTAGGACGAAAAGGCAGAGGCTGACGCACCATCGGCGCTTAAAGATTTCACCACAGCTTTTGCGGTCTGAAACCTCTCAATGCTCTCGTCAGCCTTGCTGGCAAACAAATGAGAGCCATCAGAGGGCACGTTCAGAAGACGGGCCTATACATCCGGAGCAAAACCTGACTTTCGCAACCACGCAACCTGCGTGTAACGGTGCTCGCAGCCATGGACTGGCTAACCCTGTTGGCCGTGTCCAACTCAGACTGAAGGGATTCACACATGGCATCCTTGCCAACCTGCACGGCTGCTGTTAGGCAGAATTATATGCAATACCCTTTGGGAACACCACACACAATAAAGACTAAAAGTGACAGTACAAATTCACCTTTGGTACAAGCCTGTACTACACAGTTAAAGTGGGAGCGATGGCTGAGCAGCCAGACTTATCTCAAGAGTAAGTGAGCAGTATCAAATAGTTACAACAAAAAAAAAACAGCAATTGCTATGATTCAGGCAAACACTGACTCAAGGTTTTTAAGTAAAAGGATATACATTTATTTCACTCTTCAGTTGTATAACATTACACTATTATAAGCAGTTTAAAAATCACACTCTTAATACACCAAACCACTCCCAATATGTTCCAGACAATTTAAGCTCACAAAATGAAGTGGGAGCAAAATAGCACTCCAGCAATTTAGAAGGGAGGGGAAAACAAAGTTAATAGAAATTGAACCACACCAACAGGTAAGTACTCAGGGCAATTGAGCAAGAGGAACTAAAGTGATAGAATCAGGTAGATAAGGCTTAAGGACAAAGTCAATGGGTCAAAAGTCTTTTGCTCAAGATCACACAGTTCAGGGAAGTTTGCAGTAAAGTTTGTGCCACGGATTCCGGACGAGGTTGGTTGGCAAAAAAGTTTGTTCAAAGAGAAGAGAAGGACAAGCCCTCGGTTTGGAGAAAGATTTCAAAAACGTTCTCTGCGGTTGAACGAAGCAAACAACCGGATTTTCACAGTACCTTAAAACGGAGAGGAAGCTTTAGCTGAGGCGGACGTTCCCCGTAGTTCCTGCAGGCTCACGGTTCCTGAAGCGACTGTCGGACTGACAAGAAGTAGGAAGAATGGAGGGTCCTGCACTACCCAGGGAAGAAACCAGCAGCCGAGCAAAGCAACAAATAAAAGGTGCGCTCCTTAAAACCCAAGCAGGGTCTGACCTTCCTGGCTATCCGGCCCACTGTAGCTCTGTACAGCAAAGTCGACCAGAGGATGGGTCGTGGCTTGAAGTTTGGGTGCACTGGTTGGTCCCACCAGCTCAAGGGAAGAAGTTTCCTGGAGGATCTTCTGTCGTCGGATTCCGAAGATTCGGACCAGCAGCAGGGCTTCACTGGGTGGGTCAGTCGTTGTAGGGGTCCTATTCGGTCAGTTCCTCGTTGGTTCTTTCGTTCCAGTGGCGAGACTGCCTTTCCAGTCCCAGAGACCTGCTTTTCATGCAGTTTTCCCCCATTCACACAGCAGGGTGCTGTCGGGCAAGGACAGTCACCCAGCCAATCAAACAGGAGTGCGACTTGGGTTACCAAGGGAACGCATTGCAGGGGTCCTAAGACCCCTGCCTCACAGCCTGCTTACCCAGACTTTCAGGTGCTTTAAGGAGGGCTTCTGTGCAGAAGCCCGCGAAAAGACGGCAAACAAAGGGACCAAACCTGGTTTGGCGTGCAGAGTAAAACATGAGAAAAACTAACAAAAGGAAATGGCGACGGAGCCGAAATAAAATATATTTGGTCAAGCGAGTTTATATTCGAGGCTGATATTATAGCCTAAAACAATACCATGGTTATATAAGATAACCGTGGTATGAAAAATAAGGTAGTTACCACTGCCACCAGCCAAGTCTTGATGAAAAGGGAGCAACACAGTGCTCCAAGAGAAACAGACAAAAAGGGTTAAGAATTAACCCTTTCCAATACACCATGTAAGATGGGGTGTACTGGGTCTGTGGTTTAAAGAGACTACATGAAGTTAATGACAACTTTACATGTTTCGGGGAGACAGTAGTCAGTCCCAGAAAAATTGAGTCAGTGGGAAGTCTAAAAGACAACCCTGTGTCACTGCACTGAAGGTGTTGTGCAACACATAAAAATGATGCTCATGGAGCAGGTGAGGCTCCAGAGCCCAAAATCACACAAATGGTAGAAACACACAGCGAAACACATGTAAGAGTGGGAAAAAGGCTCACACTCTTACCAGGTGAAATAAATAAACCCTAGCAATCCAGCAAAGCTGCTGAGGGACTCCTTAGGTAAGGGAAATCAGCCATTTATGAGAATTCTCCCTACAAGAGCAAGGAACCCCACTCCATTCTTCCCCTCTCGGGAATATGCTCAGCCGCTAGAGAGATGCAATTCCACAGAGTGTATGAAAATCTTGCCAAAGCACAAGTGGAGTTGGCTGACTTCAGCAACATACTCTCCGCAGAAACCACCTTGCGTGCCTAACCATCGAAGCGCTTGTCGTCCATATCAGGAGCGATAGTAAGGTACGCAGCCTGCCTTGAGGTGGTCGTAGCTGCCTAGACCACCAAACTCTCGGGAGTGGGGCGAGTGGATAGGTAGCTGGGGTCGCTACTGAAAGGGCAGTATTTTTTAGTAACCGACTTGTTAACCGCCGGAAGAGACTCCGGGGTCTGCCAAGCAACTGCCACGCTTTTTTGAAAAGTCAAATGAAAAGGCAACACTGGGTCAGAGGACAGACCTTGAGCCAAAATCTCAGTCAAGTCATCCTGAACAAATGCCTCTGGAGGACCAGACCAACCAAGATACTCAGTAACCCTACCCATCAGTCTCCTATAAGAGGATTCAGCATGAGCCCCAGGCTCAGGCCTGCCAAACTCCACCTCAGGAGATGTGTTTTAGCCACTGGCATCATGCAATGATTGACGCAACTCGTCCAACTGACTGTCCCTGGAAAAGACAGGAGCTCAACAGGGTCAAACTCCTCATAGATATCATCCAGAAGAAGAAAGAACTCCTGCCTAGGGACAGAAGTGGGTAGGGACTCCCCAACAGGCTTCAACGACTTGGATTTAGCATTCCTTGGAGGATCGACAGTACCAGGGACCTACAAATTCCGACCAATTGGGCCGAAGGCTTCGAGGGCGCTGACGGCTTCAACATCGACACCAGCACCGAAGGCTGGAGTGAAGGCAAAGCACTGACCTCTGTATCCGACAGACACGGCGCCGACGCTGAGCTGGAGCCCTTACCAGACTTCTGCGGTTTCGCCGGGGACGAAGACCGAGACCTGGACCTAGCACGTCTCCGACGATCAACCTGAACCTTGTCCGAACAGGACCTCGACGGTTCCCGATGTGTATCGGGCCCAGTTCCTCGGCACGATGGTGCACAAGCATCGGACCGAGGCCATTCCCTGCCGGCTTCTTCTGAAGGCGCGGACGGAACTGTGCCCTGGGATTGAAAAATCACCAGCATTTGCTCCCTGAAGGTCTCCCATTCCTCAGGAGTCGGTATCATGACTCTCGCCCAGACACCAAACACAAATGCGGTGCGGGTCCGTAATCGACATCTTAGACTTACAGTCCCGGGAAGTCTTGAAGCCTGACCGCCGAGTCGGAGCGGTAGATGAAGGCTTATTCACGAAGAATACACGAGGCGTGCCGAGTTCTCGAAGCAAACCGGTTTGCAGAAAGAACGGAACTGAGGCTACAGGTGCCGTGTGTCCTATTTACAACATCCGGTGACGTCGCCCTCGACAGAGGCCTTCGAAGGACATCGACGTAGGACGCCCACTACCAAAAAATTTCCGAAGTAGCACAGCTGTGGACATTACATGTCAAAGATGTGGAATACGTTGGAGGACACAATCCATTCGAAAGAAGCATCGATATGAACATTAGGATTCAATTCAACAAGAGCAATAAAGTAGGTGAGTAAAAACTTCTTATGCAAAACATATTCCAGCACACTGAGTGATGTCATTTGAGGTCGGTATTAGCACTTATTTGTGATCACCATTACAATATTGAGTTTCAAGGAGGGAACAGTTAAAGTTAGATCAGAACATACTTTGTAAGTAGCAAAACGGTTAGATTCACCCAGAGGGATGTAGGTAGTCTTTTATCCCAGCAATAACAGTGTTTAACAATTAAAGCCTGTAAGGCAACAAGCACTGCCAAAGCCAATAGGTTCAGAAAGGGGACTTTAGGGAGCCAGGACAGCCAAAGTCAATTGGTCAGTTCACAGTTCTCGTGCGATCTTCTTAAAAAATGTTGTAAAATAGTCAGTAGTTCAGTAGAAAAAAAATCACAGAAGCTTAAGAGGAGCCACCTGGAAAGAGCACAAGCTGGGAGGACAGTGCAGGTGAGTTTGGGCCAACTTTAAAGATTTTAAAATAATACTCACCAAGCTAGGAAGCACCACAAATGACAAGCCCCATAGTACCAGAGAATTGAGGAATTCGTTCCAGCAGGATGCCTTCCTTTTGCAGGTTAGCAGACTCTTGTTCCTAGTCCATGGTCGTGGTGACGAAAGGGACGGCGTCTGGCGGGCTTCTGCGGCAGCACTCGAGACAGAGGGACTCTGCAGCAATGGATTCTCCTTGATTCAGTGGCTTTTTGTGTTTTTTGCGCCTTTTTCTCAGCGGCAAAGAAGAACAAATAGCTCTGTTTGGAAGTTACTTGATCCCTTGGTCCTGGACTCTGGTGAGGTGTCTCTGGATTAAGATTTCCTGCTTCTGTAGAGTCCTCTCGTTGCCCACAAACTTTTGGCTGGATTCGCACTTCCGAAGACAATGCACTCAATGATGGTCAGGAGTTCCCGGGCATTGCGATTCTGCAGCCTTGAAAAGTCACAGCAAGTCGGGGTTTGTGTCAAAACGAAGCTTGTCTCAAGGATAGTTGGTCCTATCAGTCCAAGGGAGGAAGTCATCCCTTGCAGGTCTTCCCAGTCGAAACGCAATTGGGGTCTGCAGCTGCAGTACTTCAGACACTTTGCGGTCCAGGAGGGTGCTGCTGGCGTCTCTTCACGTCTTCGTCAAAAGTTGTCCTCTAGTGGTGGACTCTGCCGCTAGTCCCAAAAACCTTGCTGTTAGGACAGTTTTTCTGAAGTCCAACTGAAGGCTTAGTAAAACCATTCAACTGAGGCAGTACAAGACTCCACTCTTAGTACAAGGATGTACTACCTGAGTTCATGTTAGCATAGACAGCGCAGCCAGGCTCATCTTAGGAGGGAGAGAGGGCTGTAGAATCAGTACAAATGAAATTGCAATTCAAACTGTCCAAAGAAACACTGAAACACTATGTATTATAAAACTTATAAAAATAAATGATTTAATTACAAGTAGGCTCAGATAAATGTTGGGGAAAATAAGTACCATCACATTATATATAACCACAATAATAAAAACACTATGCTTGAAGGTGCACAGACCAAAGCATATAACCTTATTTGGAACACCAAACGGGAGTTCTAGGGAAGTCAAAATCAAGTTACTTTTAAGATAACTTTCAGTAATACAAGGGTAGTAAACTTTCAGTTGTACTGCGACGGTCAGCGAAAAAAGAAAAGAAATCACATGGTAATATCAACTGGAAAATATACTTTTCTGATCTAGTTAAACACAGTATAAACCTATAACTCTGATTCAGGATAACAGTTATTCTAGGGAAGTTGGACCCTGGGTATAATATTCAATTACTGTTGCTTTTCAGTTCACAGACTAAGGGAAGCTATAACTCAACTTATATACACTTTTTACAGGAGTTATAAGCAACTTAAATGCAGATATAAACCGAAGATTATTTTTGTCTGTCTAAAACAGACCAGGGAAAGCAAAACCCAGTGTTACACTTTATGAATGACTCAAGGTTATTCTAGGTAGGTAAAACCTAATGCAGACTTATTCTGGACAGGCTAACAGCGAGCCAAGGGGACACACATACATTTATCCTAACAGGAATAGGGAAGGGAAACCAACAGCATTACTTTTGGGGAAGAGACACAACCAATTCACAGGTGAGCAATTTAACCGTAAATATACTTCTCAGAATGGCAGAACATTTCTAAGGAAAGTAATAACTTTTGTAACTGTTCACTCAAGAGTTTGTTGCCAATCAACTTCTTTTGCAAGTAACTTTTAAACACGTATTCTCTTTTCTAGGCAAAAGGCCCAATCCATTAAAAGAATTTCCCTTCTTGGAGCATGAGTGCTCTCAGTGGCAGAAGGGGGGGGGGGGGGGGGGGGGTCACTAGGATAGGTTCTTAAGTAGCAAAAGTCAGCGTTCCTATGGAAGACTGTTCGAACAAGTTAGTACATTACTTTTAGAGTTGAGGGTCCAGGAGCTTCACAGAAGAGACCCTATGAGGATGCCATCAGGGGCCTGAGTGCACTGGACAAGAGGTCTTCCAATCACAGTTAACACTCCAAAACTACACATGAATCACAAGAGAATTGCGGTAAATAAATAACCAAGCCAGCACAGTACCTCAGCACAGTAGAAGAATTTGCAGCAGGAGAACTTCAGGATCTGCAGCCAAAAACCTGGTCTGTGGATTCCTTGTCGTGGTGACTGAAAACAGGACCTTGGAAGGGACTTTGTAGCAGGGATCAACAGGGAAGGCTAAGGCAAGGTTTTCCTCGCGGCTGGATGTGGCTCTGTGGGTTGATGCCTTTTCAGGAGCACAGAAGACAGAATATCTCTGGTTGGATTCTCGTCGTTTGCAAGGTACAGCACTCTGACTTGGGTATTCGGACTGGAATCGTGCCTCTGGAGATCCAGCAGGATGGCCACGAAGTTTCAGCAAGATCGAGAATTCGGAAGACTCTGCACCGCACAATGGCTCGTGGTCCCAGGGTATTGCAGCCCTGCAAGGTTACAGCAAGGCATGGGATGGCTCAAAATGCAGGTCTTCTTGAGTCTAGTGGGTCTCACCAGGCTCCGAGTCAGGGCCGCCATTTCTGGAGCCCCAGGTCGATTGGAAGGAAGGGATACAGCAGGCTCTGGTTTCATAGCAGGATCTCTGGTCGCTGGAAATCGTTTCAGTAGCGAAATCCTGATCTTCAGCTTCCGGGATCAGACTTCTGCAGGTATCCAGCCAATCAAACAGCCTTGCAACATTCAAATTTGGGGGGTTGGCAATCCTACCAGGACAGCCAGCATTCCAGTTTGAACTGGAATCTCGCACTCAGGCTGAAAGTGTCGGCTACTTTGACCCACTCAGCAGTACTCCCATCCATAACAAAGTTGCACTTCAGCAGAAGCAGCAAAATGGCTGCGCTGGTTCCTGTGAGCACCATTGCCTCATGGCAAAACTGCGTTTTGCAACAACAAAAAGATGGCTGCACCATCTTGCCAAGCACAAATGGAGCAGGATGGAACAAGCGGGCACACTGAAAAAGCCTGCCATTATGTTCTGACATGTACCAAAGAAAGGGAGTGAAAAAGCAGCGCTGCTTTGCTGCAAGCCAAAGTTCACATTTGAAAAAGGGAAATATTTCCAGTTAAAACTGATGCTGTTTTGATGCTCTTTTCCTCCGATTCCTCATCAAACTATTATTATTAATAAGGCCCTGCCATGCCCATTCAAATCCCCACGGTGCTTCAGCAGAAGAAAGCATGACCCCTGAATGTCAGGCTGTGTCAGAGCAAGGCTGGGAAAATAACAAAAGCTTTCCATTAGCCATATGGAAAAGTGCTCGACTTTGTGTTACAAAGTGTCAAAAATAAACCCTGCAAAATAAACCATAGCTCTGTGCACATGTCAATTTCAGGAGACCTTTGCCTTGTACAGACTGTTGTGTAAAATAAGCTGGCTACAGCTACAAAACATTGGGATGTAGATGGAAGAGAAATCCCAGCAACACTTAACATGTGTCAAAAATGGGCTTGTGCAAACCAGAGAAAAAAATGCCTGTTTTAAAAAGTACCATGTTGAACAAAAACTTGTCTGTGCCTAGCAATGTAAAGGGGTTTGTTGCTGTGGAATATATATAGGGGATGTTTTATCCAACAGGTTTGTTTTGATCCAGGACAAAACAAAATAAAACTGTTAAACTGCATGGGCTGGATTTGCAAGCTACACAAACGGGTTATTCCTGTAGGTCAGACCTAAAGCTTCCCCCAAATGGAGCCACCATAAACTTCCAGGACACGAAAGTGACAATTGCTAGGTTGGAAAACTTTGACTGACCAAGACAAAGAAACTACACATACTAATCAGACTTGGGTCTGGGCTGAGCCATCTTACAATGGAACTTCCAGGACACGGATGTGCGAAGTGAAAAATCACACCTACTCGTGAATTCTACAGGAAGCTTCAAAGGAAATCTCTGACAATCCTGGCTTGAGGGGGTAGCTTGGAAGCTATGCGCGTGTAGGGGGAACAATACTGAACATTTGTTTCCAAAGACTATTTTATAAATAAAACTAAGATTTTTATCTTTGCAACCGGACTTTGCAAAAATGTACAGAATTAACAGCTTTAATGTAATTTTGTGGGTTTTCATTTAAGACATGGTAACCTCCTCTGCCATGT
Organism: Ambystoma mexicanum; assembly: GCF_040938575.1. Classification (NCBI taxonomy): domain Eukaryota; kingdom Metazoa; phylum Chordata; class Amphibia; order Caudata; family Ambystomatidae; genus Ambystoma; species Ambystoma mexicanum. The sequence goes on along the minus strand of NC_090927.1, from coordinate 275,519,603 downwards.
TGGGAATAGAAATGGAAAAGAAGTGGATATTCTGAGTAAAGGGTACAGGGTGCCATTGTAAAATTTAATACAGAGATGTCCAATAATCATCTATATACATGTGTAAAGTTGTAGAATTTTAAGTAATATAATTATCACTGAAAAGGGCGAAAACTGGTAGAAGGGCGAACACAAGGTTCTACCATCGTGAAGATTGGACTGCTACGCTCTACATACAATATGTAACCTGCTTTGAAGCACTTGTGTATAGGCGCGTTACAAATGCCTTATCATATCATATATGTAATTTGTTAAGATGCTTCAACTGTATAAATGTACAATTTGTGGCAAAACTGAATTTTAGCTAAAGTAACTGTGGGAGGTTTTGAACATTGTAATACTCGCATAATAAATCTGACATCCTGCCCTTGAAATCCAACCAGCTGAGAGCGAGGCAGGGACGATCACCCGTGACCAATCCAGTGGTTGAGGCGTGATTAGCTAAGCCTGCCCTACCATATACTTCTAGGAACTCATTATGCATTATAAATAAGAGTCCCTGACAGGACTCTAGACACACTCCTGTATTTCCTGCGCCGGCGTTCCTGATCTGCTCCATTCATCCCGCTGATTCCAGATTTCCCTACAAGGCCAGACCATTGCGGACCCTACTCCAGCAGGGGCAAAGCATAGCTGATTTTCTCCCAGCAAGGCCATTGATCCAGAAAAATTAACTGAATCCCATTAAAAAGGGGAAAGCTGTGGTACCTTAAGCATCCTGAAACCAGACCGGCTTCTTGTCACTACCTGCATGCCCGCTGACCCTTAGCATCCGGCACCCAGACCATGTCCAGCTGTCTTTTGCCAGGAGAGTCCACATCCCGTGACCAGAATCTTGTGTGTGCCAGAACCCGTTTACTGTCCATAATCCCTAGACTAAAGCGTGGTCTGAGTATAAATCGCCACCCCATAGAAACACATAGCCTACCTTACCTTAACCCTTTTGTCTTTATCCTACTCTCTAAGCAACCCTCTTACCCTGGTAACTTGTTAAAACTTTTTGAAAGTCAAGGACAGGGTGCACAGAGAATTTTAAGTACTAGCGCCATTTCTCTATTAATTCTGCCTTTCATAGATCATAAGTCATTCGCAATATTTTGATGAAATAAATTAATTTTCCCTAAAGAAAAGGGGCACACTGCGAGAAGGGTTACAACTGCAGCGTAACTGATAGTCACAGGTGGCGTTCCTCTTTTCTTAGCCATTAAATCTAGTTTAAGCAAAATTTGCCTTTCATTTTAAAAACGATTTTCTTAATTTTAACTGCTCTATTTTCCTAAAAGAACCTCATTCTTCCTTCCAAATCTCTCTCAATTTACCAGCTAGAGACATCCTCTCACCTCTATATTGTCCCCGTGATATATATCTATTCCCCAGCCCAAACACCGGATCCCAATTCAGTGTTTTTCACCCGTTTAAAACAAAAAAACACTTTTTTGCAGTTAAAACTGCTTCGATGTATAAATGCAACGTTCCAACGTGTGATTTGACTGCACTGGGTTTTCAATTTTAACTTGCTTTGTGAACTGTATGCTTCTGTGATACTTTGCCTGATGGTTGCTAGTGATATAACATCCCTGATACTGTGATAAAACATATGCATAGCATTATTTAAACACACATCATTAATTATCAAAATCCGAGTGTCATTTCAGGCCTTTGACAAAGGTTTAAAATCTTATTTTGTGAGGGAAGGTCAGATTTTGATTCTGTTTTCTGTCTCTTATCCCCGGCTACCTGCTGCTGCTTCTTTCTATCCACTCATAATTCGATTATTTGTGGGTTGAGGGAACATTGCAGGGGGCAACCTTAACTTGGGTGCTATCTATCCTAATTCAAAAAGTGCTTCTATGCAACTTTGCTTTGGATAAGTTCTATTAGAAAGTTAACCAAGTGCATTGCCTCCATTCCCATTGTAATTATCACCCCATTGGTGATTGCTGCCCAATATTAAAATGTGTGATTTTTGTGAATTTTCAAAATAAATATTCTATTTTTCACCAACCGGCCTGGTTCCTGGTCTATTGTGACCAGGGGTATTTGTATGTAATGGGGGTGTGAGACAGGTATCGGCTCAATTTGAATTCATTGAAATTAAAGAAAAAACATCCCTATTGAGCGCCACATCCCAGCATCAGACCAAGTGCCTGGTCCAGTGTGTGACGCCTGATTGGTATCCTTAACAGAAGGCAAAGGGCTGCAGAGTTTTGGACTCCTCCCTCGCTTCCTGCATTCACAGACTCTGGAACATGGGCGGGGAGTCCACAGGACTCCCACTGAAGAAAACAATCAATGGAATTTCCTGCCCTGGATGTCGGGGGAAGGCACAAGAAAGGGCAAGGAACAATAAAATGGCGAAAAAAAACAAGACCGGGTTCATTTTGGTAAAAAGTGTACCCATGGGTGCCTTTACTGCAGGCTGTGCGCACATCCCTGGTAAAGGTGCACCAAATTAATAAAAAGGTTCACTGCCACCAGCAATTAAAAGGTAAGTTTGTCCTTGAGAAAGGGGATACTCGGTATCTCCCCAGAACTGCACATAAGGTGGGGGGTGCTGGTCTCATCCAAGACAATGTAAAAGGGATCCAAAGATCCTTTCTACCCTTGGGAACTGTAGTTCTCACAAGGTTACCAAGTCAAAGTTAAATGGCGAGCCACAAAGGCAACCCAGCAACAATAGGCACTTATTGACAAAAAGTTGTCAAAAGAGGATAACTTTTAAAAACACTATGGAGAGTCTTAAAAAATGACACCCATAAACAAGAGTTAAAGATTCTGTGAGTGTGGGAAAAGGTTCCCACTCCGAGGTATAAGGAAAAATAATCCACCAGTAAAAGCAAAAAGTTGTGGGATTGACACAGGTCAGGAAGATAGATAATTACTATGAAAAACGTACCTAACGCCTTTTAAGCAAGTTCGCATTCATTCACAGCCCTAGAGCTATCAATCATCCAGCGGGGTTGCTTTTCTGCAGGACAGCCAGTCAGCCAAGCAGAACTGGTTTCACTGAGGCACACCGAGATACAAAAGGACAGGGACACTGGAGGCTGAGAGGGCTTCAAGGGCTGAAGCCCGCCAAAGGCAAAATGCACAAAGCACTTAAACCACATTCAAACAACCGAGTAAAAGCCCAGAAGGAACTAATTTACAAGAAATGGTGAAAAAAGAAACCGGGGCCATTTTGGGGAAATGGTCACCATTGGATGCTGTACTGCAGCTGAGAAATCACCCTGCAGATACGTGGCACAAAGGTAGTAAAAAAGAAACCACTGCCCCCAGCCAATCAAGTTAGTTAGTGCAACAGAATTCCACATGAGAAGTGGGATAAGGAGTTGCTATGCACCCATCAGCACTCCTCAGGGTGGCAGCTGCTGGGCCCACACGAAGTTAAAGACACGGAGTGTGGCTGCGAGTGTGCAGTCTTTGGCAGTCACTCTTCAGTGTCTACAGTCCAGTGGGAGGTGTCTTGCTTGCCTCCACTCTACTAAACCCTCATTCTTCCGCGGATTGTGGCTGCGAGTGTGCAGTCTTTGGCAGTCTGTGCATGGCTGCAATGGCGTCAACGCCGGTTATCGCGGCTAACTTGGCCTCCGAGCACGACCCCATGGAAATTGAGGAGGGCCGCCTGCTCAGAAGCGCGTGCCCACGAAATGCCACAAAAACTCATCCAAACCGCGGTGTGCAAAGCTTGCACCCGTCGGGTCTGACTCACAAACATCTTAAGACGTCAGCTGTACCAACAGCCAACGCCCACCTCAGGGGTGTAAACATAAATGAACAATCAGCGGTTAAATGCGCCACAATTCTAAACATCTCAAGGCGAAAAAGTTTGGCAGAAATCGAGGAAGCTTGCCAGGACGTACCTGCCTCCTCGCTGCCGGCATCAATGCTGGAGTCTTCTTCCTGTCGGCCCGTGTCCTCGCAACCGCAGACGACTCCTCAACAGCTCCGGGCCCCGGTGGCCTCTGGAGGGAGGAGAGCGTCCCGTGAGCTCGGGGGGCAGAGGGGGGGTGGGGTTGCAGGGGGGCGGGGGGATGTATGGGGGGTTTGTCTGCAAACGAGCAGTTGGAGATACAGCAGCAGCGGCGGCCCACTCCAGGCAAGGAGCATGAACTCAGCCCTGCGCATTCGGCGGAGGGGGAAATGGAGCCGATTGACCCGAAGGAGCTGCGGGACATTCGGGAGGAGGAGCCAGGACCCTCCCCCCAACCCCCAGCAGAGGCCGCTTCATGCATGGAGAATCCAGGGGTGAACAAGGCCACGCCCCTCCACATGGAGGCTTCAGTCTCACCCAAACCTCAGGAAATACCGGACCAAGGCCACACGATGCAGGAGAGGGAGGCCACAGCATTAAATGGAAAAGTAGATCTCCCAACATCACTCAGTAACCATCACAAAATGTCAATCAAGGCCCAAGTTCACTCCAATCCATCTACTTCAGCCCTGCCAATTCAAGAATGTATCTCCCCCCCCCCGGTCTCGGGTAGACAGCGGGGGCTCAGAAAACGATGTCATTGACTCACCCATTATCAGCTCAGCAAAGTCTTCAGTTCCCTCTCCAGCATCCCAAGTGGGTGCTCCTAATCTAAAAAACGCTGCAGGAAGGAGGGGGTGTCAACAGACATGAGAAAATCCAGACCCCACAGCACAAAAGAGCCTCTAAAAACGAAAAATAAAAAATCTGCTTTGTGTCTTCATGCTTCAAAAATCAAAATAAGCAGCCAAGCAACCATGGAATCCTGATTCAATAAAACCCTCAGTTGCAAGCCTCGTAACAGACTTTTTTCACGCCTTTGCCCCAGACCCTAAATCCAGGCAAGTGGACCTCACTGACGAAGAAATCCTGGAGGCAATATAAACTTGCCAACCACCGGAAAAACTAAGAAAAATTGGCACAGGATCTATTGTGCGCCCTCGACTACAAGATCTGGTTACCGGCCCTCCGGCCCCGCTTTCTCCTCCACAGCCTCCACTGGCGTCAACCCCAGAGCCACATGAGCTTGCCTTCCACCTCGGTCCGGTTTCATCGTCCTCCCCTGACAAGGGCCCAGAGCATCCAAAACCTCCTCGCGAGTCTCGTGACTTGGCAAAGGCGGTTTCTCTGGGAAATTCTGCAGCAGCTAAAGCAATAAGCTCGCCAATCACCACGGAAGGTCTATCGAACTCAAACCTGACGACAAACATTGATGCCCCTGTACCTACAGCCATGGTCGGACTAGAGATCACCCAGCACTCGGCCGCCCGAGCCCAAAGTGTGGTCGGCGGCCCCAAGGGACAGAAGCCTGAAACTCCAATCCAAGAACAACGCCGCCATTCGATCACCAACAACCAGATAGTCCGCCCAAGGCAAGAAGGGGCGCCACTCGCCCATCACCCTAAATTACTCCCTTCGGATTGGCCCAGTTGCGGGCTAGCAGACCCACCTTCCACGCCTGTAGTGAGACGTCTGCTAAATGAAAGCTTCGCATCAACCCCCGCCCCCAAACAGCGCCCTCACCCACAGGGTTCTCTAATGGACTCCTCAAGACAAAACAAGAGGGACTTTCTATCAATAATGTCAGCAGTTACTATCGCCCTAAACCCTTTTACTAAATTGTATGAAGGCTTCAACGAAAACTTAAAAGATCATACATCGATCCAAGCCTCCATGTTCGCAAAATTAACTTTTCTGGAAGGCTACATCACAGCTCTAGATGGCCAACTAAAATCCCTTAAGTTGGATGTGGATCGAGAGCAAAAAATTGTCGCTCCCTGTCTTGCAGCATTTCCAACGGAGGCCGTAGTTGGAGCATTAAACCCGCCTCCACAACCGCGACTTCCACCCCCCAGCAATGCTACCCATCAGTCGGAGGGACCCGGACCTCGGAAGCCTACAAACCACGAGGTCATCGTCATAACAGACGCCACCCTACAAGCTTCTCAGTCTCGAAATTCATCTGCGAGGCCAGATGATTGCTCCTACCCTCTCTTCTCCACAGTATGATCAGAAAAGCTTGATCAAGGAGGAAAATCCCTAATTCAAAAAGCATCACCAGTTAAGCCATCGGCTCTAGGTGTAGATAATAGAACCGCGAAAGCCGGCAACTCAGCTCATACTGCGGTCTCTCCCTTAGGTAAGCAAAAAGGAAGCAACGTCTCTCCGCAACCCACAGAAGACTTCCTGGTAGAAGACTTGATGGAAATTTCTCAACACTTCGATCCTTAGTGCCGGTCAAGGTGGGGAAAGCTCATCAGGAGCCCCTCCATTCGGCCACACCGGTTGCTCATGATAATCAGCCGGAGGCCTCAACCACCGAAGGTCCGAACGAAGCAGACACAGGGCTCAAATTTACCACCTTGGAGGACCACAGGAACAATTTTCTCCGACGACGCACACATCCCTCCCGCAGCCCTCCTAGTTCCCGAGTGGTGTCGTTCGCACCTTCGAGATCCAGCGACTTGGCGGAGCGAAATAAACCGGCTTCCAGCGTCCAGTCGGTCCATCACGCCTTTGGCGGGTCGCCAGCCGGAACGTTCCCTAAAGAAAGGAGGGAGCCATCCTATAGCGCCAACATCAAAAGACAAGGGGGTCGCGTTGGTCGATCCACTATTGCTCAAGAACAGAGCTTTATCGCAAGGAAAAACAACTCTTGAGCGAGCCTCCAATCAAGATGGAACACAGTGGCAACGAGGACGACATAATTCTGAATAGAAGAGGTATCCTCACTCTATTCAGCCTGAACCCAACGCTACGTAAAATAAAATCCTCAGACCTAAAGATAGTGGACCCTTACCACTCGCATGACAGAGCCAAAGTGCACATCTACACTGCTTCCAAGAGCGTGAAAAGGGAAATTGTGCGAGCAAAGGAGGATCTGGCCTCTCTAGGATACATCATCAAAAACCAAAGCCTAAACTTACATCCAAAGGATTTGAGCCACTTCGAGCAAAACTTGGCCCGCCAGGATAAAACCACTGGAAAGGAGAAGGGACCTGAACGCAAAAGAAGCACGGAACAAATCCAAATTGTGGACAATTCCGATCCAACGCCCCAAGCAACACCCACAATCACCTTTCGGGACAAATCAAGGTCGCTCAAGCTGACAAAAACCTTTGAATGCCAGGTAGAAAGATCTCCTAGGATAAATTCCAAAACGCCTATAGGGGACTCGACCCAGCACCTAGTGCAGAGAAACAGGAAATGCCCGCGAGCAACAAAAGAAACCGCACCCCCCAATCTAAAACCAAGAGACAAACTACAGGGGCTTTGGGCTTGGCTTCCCAAGGTGCTGTCACAAACGAACAAATAGCAATCCACAGGTCGGCTGGAAGGGCCTCTGGATCTTCCGACGGTCGACCACCATCCTACCTCACTCCATCTCTGCTCATGGAATACCCGCGGTCACCTACACCTTACAACGATGGGCGATGCCTAGCATCATTCGACATCATTTGCCTTCAAGAGACTTGGCTGGTACAAACACCGGCCATGGACGGCTCCGACATCCTCCTGGCCCCAGCCAATAAAGGGCCTCCTTACGGCTTGTCGGCAGGGAATTGGCCTGAAACATAAGGCCACACTTCTAGCAAACCTCTCGATCCTGGCAGTACTACTTGATTGGGATAAAAATCCCCACTCCAGAGCATCGCAAATGCTTAACACATACTGGAAGCCCTGCTTTTATGCAGAAAACCCCCATTCACTCAGCCTAGCTGTCACTCAAACATGCTAAGTGGTGAGCCGGCCGGCTCACCACTTGGGCCAATCAGGACGGAGTGCGACTTGAGTTGCCTAGGCAACTCAGTCCAGGGTGCCTAAATCCCCCTCCACCCCTCCTAAGTACCCCAGACAGAGTGGCACCACTTTGGAGGGCTTCTGTGGAGAAGCCCGCCAAAAAGTGGACCAAAGGGCTTGACTTGGGTTGGAGTCACAGAAGAGAACACAAACGCCATTTTAGAACAGAGTTTTGGCAAAAAATACCAACCGGAGAATTAATAATTAAATAAACCGGCGGTATGTTCGAGGCTATCGTAATTAAATAAATAAAGATAGTAGCCTCGAACAATGGGAAAATCCCATAGAGAAATATTCGTGGTTGAATATAAAAAGTAGTATCCACTGTCACCAGCCAAAACTCGATCAGGGGGGACGGAGACGTGCCCCCTCGACTAACAGACCCCTGGCAATTGAATTGCCCCAGCCAGTATGGCCACAATATGATGGTTTGCACTGGTTCTGTTCAGAATTTAAGACTAGTAAAGTCAATGGTGACTTTACATGCCCTGGGAGACAGTAGTCAGTCCCAGGGTATGGAGTCTATACTGGGGGGTCATTATGACTCCCCTGTGTTACTGCACTGAGGGTGCTGTGTAACACACATCACAAAAACACATGAAGCCCTATGAGGTAAAGGACCCCATAGCCCATTAAACACATCTAGATTCAAAGAAACACACTCAAATCATGCCCAAGAGTGAGGGTAAAAGTCTCCTCTTGGCAGGAGAAAAAAAATAAACCCCTAAAATCCAGCAAAGCTGCTGGGGGACTCACTAGGTTAGGAAATTCAGTCTAAACAAAGAATTCTCCCTAACAGTATGCTTTATGGAGGTACAGATATATGGGTAAACGTATTTCTTGTGTACCTATGCATTGTGTATTGTTGTGAATGTATTTTGCATTGCATTCTCACCGCCGTCTTCAGGTTTACTGCTATACAATCTATTCTAAGCATGTGAGTCCATGAAAGATCCAATGCTGGAGAAGGGAATAGTTTCTTACCTGTAACTCCATTTCTCCAGCGTTGGTATCTTTCATGGATTCACATGCGCCCGCCAGCCTCCCCGGAATGCAATGTATATGCTTGATAGGTTTAACCCTTCCTACTTTGGAGGGGCCGAAATCTGAAGGGAGCCGCGGGGGTGGGGCTCTTATACCGCGACGTCCTACCAAGCATGCGTAGGCGGGCCCCAAAAGGACGTAGATGGGACACAAAAGTGTCAGAAGTTTTCCTATAGGAAAAGGCTATATATGTGTACCGAGGGGTCCCAGTCTGACGACGGGGAATATTCTAAGCATGTGAATCCATGAAAGATCCAATGCTGGAGAAATCTGGAAAACTTGAACTTTGGCTTTCTGAACGCTCATCGTCTGCCAACTTGGGAATAAGGTTCCCTCAATGCCACCATTGATTATATCTACACATCCAGACAACTTCTGGGCAAGGTGAAAGACTTTGAAGTCCGCAAAACAATAGCCAGCGACCACAACCAGCTCACAATGTCACTGGTCAACCACTTCATACAGCCCACTACGTATGTCATGGGGGTGGAATCGAATCTTCGTGGAAACCGATTAAATTTGACAGGGCTAGCAGTTACCATTCTGCGGGCCAAATATGTTTGTGAGGGGAGCGTCGAGGGAAAAGAAATCCTGGACTACGTTCCTTTACTAGTCCAACACCGGGTGAAATCAAAACAGTCGATTCCTACGTTTATCCAACCCAGACATTCCTTCGATGCTACACTTGTAGCTAAAAGACGTGAACTCCGTAGGCTGAAAAGGCAGCTGGGAAACCTTCCGCAAAACAAAGTTCAACTAAAGTCGGCAATATCAACCTACAAAAACTGGGTAAAACATAATCGACACCAACTTTACCAGCAGGATGCGGAATCCATGCTAAAGGCTATTTGTGGAAACAAAGCGAGAGAGTTTTGGTCACTGTTAAAATCTTCGGTGCCCTCACTCAACAACTCAACCATTAACGCCATGGCTGAGCAAAAATGGAATTCTCACTTCACCTCAGTTTTTCAAGCTCCTGATACAACTGCCCTTCCCGGATCCAGTTCGTTGGAGTCAAACTGGCTAAAAATGGACGACCAAGCCGAAATTGGAGACCTTATAAAAAAACTGAAGACCTCTAGAGCAGCGGGCCCTGATGGTAACTCTAACATTGACTTGAAAGCAAATCCAGCAGAATGGGCATCGATAATGGCGTCTATCTTCACGAAATGCGCGGATCAGAAATCCCTGCCACCTTCATGGACAAACTCTTATCATCCCGATCTACAAGAAGGGAGACATCACAGACCCACTAAATTACCGCCATATTGCTCTCGGACTGTATTGGCAAAGTCTATGGGAGTCTGCTTCGGAAACGTTTTCAATCTTGGGCCCCGTGCAACGACAGGTTTCAAACAGGCTTAAAAAAAAAAGATGGGCACGGCGGCAAATATCCTAACCAGCAGCACCCTAAAAAGTAAGGTTTGGGAAGGTAAACCTCGAATTTTCATTGACCTCTCCCAGGCCTTCGACCTACTAGTGGATAGGCAACGTCTGTGGCAAAAACTAGAAGGGTGGAGCCGACCTCAGGAGATCCTGCAGCCAATTAAAGCACTACATTCGGACACCACCCTCAGGGTCCGTCTGTCACAAAGGGGCAATCTATCAGGGGAAATTCAGACTGGGCGGTGGGTAAAACAAAGCTGTCCCATGGCTCCAGCGCTGTTCCTGGCCTACATCGGCAACTACGGGCCTCCGAAGACCTGGCGCGCACTTTTCCACCATCAGTCGCAAATGTTAAAATAAGCCATCTATTGTATGCCGACGACCTAATCTTAATGGATCAGACTCAGATCGGCCTCCAGAGGCAGCTTTCAAATCTTCTCACCTACACCAAGGAAAACAACCTAAAAATAAACAAAAAGAAAACCAAAATCTTGATATTGGCAGCTGGTCAGAAAAAAATGAACGACAAATTCATATGGTGTCTTGAGGAAAAAGAGATCGAGAGGGTCACCGAATATAAATACCTGGGCGTTTCGATTGACAGCTCGAAACACGAGATCTCCACGCAGGCAACCCTTCAAAAAAAAATTAAGAAATTGGCCTCTCAAGGGAAAGCAATCGACATAAAACTTGGAAAATTCTCATGCATGCCAGTGTTAGAATTCTACAGGAACAAAGTTGTGCCTTCCATCACCTACGGCGCTGAAGCCATGCCATCGATCCCATCCAAAACTTGGCAGAAACTAGAAAGCCTGTTTTGGAAGTCGGTCCTTTGCCTTCCAAAATCCACTTCCATCGCTGCAATTTGTCGCGAGCTGAGCCTTCTGTCATTAAAGGCAACGGTAAACATCAACTCCCTCAGGTTATAAAGGAAATGTATAATGGACGACAGCGATCATATTTACGGACTGCTCAATAAAGAACTCCACTCTGGCAAGGTGAAGATGTTGACATCCTGGAAAGATTTTAACAGGGTCCAACTTGAGTCGGTTGTGTGTTCGGAAATTGAACTGAGCGCAAATCCTACAAGAGTCTACCAGAAATTGAAAGATCTAGAGTGGATTCAAACTCAAGAGTCAGCATCTAAGAATAAACTTCTCCTTCACCTCACGCCCTCGTTCTCCAAACTCAATGAGCCGATGAAATACCTTCAAAAATTTCCCAGCAGGGGGGCCTGAAACTCTCTCCTAAGGATCAGGCTGAACTTGCTAGAGACCAACGAAATCCGGAACATCAGAGGATTATCGGACTCAAGTATTTGTCGCTTGTGTGCATCTGAGACTGAATCAGACATCTACTTCTGGCATGCCCGAAAAACGCCACTTTGAGAGCGGCTTACTTTAAACATCTAATCGGGGACGATCGAGGGTGGGACGAAGAAACATGGTGGCCAAGACTGATCGGCGGAGATCGTACATCGTGGCTCCTAGCAACTACAAAAATCTTAGAACACACCATGAAAATGTTAACATCTTGAGGATCCCACCCTGAGTAGTCGCTGTGATTTTGTTTTTCTTTTCTGCAACTTTTTCTTTGTAAAGTTCTCTTTTGAACACACACAAATAAAACAAAAAAAATGGCATTTTTACTATTCTTGGGAATAGTAGTTCATCCAAGAAAATGTATTTAAACATTAAGAGAAGTCCAAAGGACTTCTCAGTGGCACTGCACAAAAGGTGCTGTGTCTCACAAAGCAGAAAGCATATGCCTATGGAGTTTACCAGATTCCATTAAACAGTTAACACACAATCCTAGTCAGAAAAACATGAGGGAGTAGGGGAAAAAGTGCCACGTACTCGGGAGTAAAAATGAAAACGCCCTGAGTCAAGCAAATGAGCTGGGGGTCTAAGGTTAAAAGGAACTGCCACAGAAATGAAAATTCTCACCAATAGAAATAACCAGTAGTTGTCAAATCACATCCGCACGCTGTAGCAGACTTTCTGGCACCAGTGATGTGGACTGGGACTAGATGCAGATCCTTACCATTGGTGGGCTTGGACTTGTGTGAGACACATGGATGCATGCAAAAGCAGCAGCATGTACTCATAAGGACTTTCCTAACAAGAGAACGAAGGAAGAAATCCAAACTACCATATGGCCAAAGAGCAAGCAAAAATCTGACGGCACGTCCATTATAGGGCACTAGCCACGTTTAGTAGCCACGCAGAAAACGCGAACAACAAAAATAATGCTATAAACAATAAAAATGCAACTGCAGCCATCAGCTCGTCGTCAGGCACATATAAAAGTAACCAAAAATGTTGAGGACATGTGTCCCTGGGATCGTCATCTGCACTGGTTTGCAGCAACTCGCCCTCTTCCTTATGTGAGCGTTGAGCAGGAAACAAGCAGGGCGTCTATCCAGGCACTCAGGAGAACTGGATAGTTGGCATGGAGAGTTGGATGGTGGTGGGGATCTGGGATGCCCTGAGCTGCTTGGTACACTCCGTGCTGGCGACTGATCGCCGTCTGGGTGACCTTGGCACTGGTGATTTTGATCTTTGTATTAGCGATCATGAGTGACCCTCCCTCTGTGCAACAGGTGATGTCAATAAGTGAGACCAGCATTCTTATATTTAGTTGCGACACCAATGTTTCCAGCGATGTTAGCACCTGCATGGATAGCAGCATTTGGGTTTGTATGTCTGGGCCAGGAATAATCATCGGAGAGTGGGTTGGGGTGAGACTGGAAGGGTGAGGCAGTAGGAGGGTTATCATTTGTTGCACTTGCAGTATGTGTGGCAGTAATGACTGCTGTGCTGATGTTTGTAGAAACTTAATGTTTTTCCCCTTCATAGGGGAATGGATTCCTTTGGAGACTGAGAATCTTGAAGAGCACGCTTGTTGTGGTATAAAACTGAAGTAAATTTGGTGTTGCAATATCTGATCAGGCATTATTTGGGGGTATGTCATTGGTGGCATAACTGGGGACTCCGGTCTTTGTGGGGAATGCATCTCCTCTTCTCCTTCTTGCTGTTCCTCCAAGACGGGATGTGCGTTATCTGCTCTAGGCAGAGGCAGCGAATTTCCCCAATGATGACTGGGCATGTGTATGGGACTTGGTTGACGAACAGTTTTAGAACGTCTTTGTGCATAACGCCCTCTTTGGTATCTTTAACACCATCAACAAAAAACTTTTGGTTGTTGATGAATGGCCTGATGACATGACTATCTTCGTTGGCGCTGGTGTGGTAGGCAACAACACTTTTGGCCTGGACTTATCTATGGAGTGTGCATCGTCGGTTGCTGCCAACAGGGTTTTGACCTCTCTTTGGTTGCCGGTGCCCAGCCACCAGTCGATGGGTTCCCTTTATAACGTTGCTTCAAAAATTTGGCTGTTGGAGCTCATTGGTTGGCTGCCTGTCAACGAGCCGTGGCAACTCGCCAAAAGGATTTTCACAATGGAGGTACGTAGGTTTTCCTCCATGGTACGTCAAGTCGAGGAGGGATTTTTGTTCCTTGTGGTTTAGCAGTTTGTGGAATCTTTCTTCAGACCGTGACATTTTCTGAGAAGAGGAGGCACTCTGCCACACTCTTCCAAGACTCTGCTTTCAGAGGCTGGATATCTGCACTCATTCAGCCTGCCCCCTAATCGCAAATGCCTGCAAATGTTCGCTGTTGTGGTATGGGTAAAGGAAATAAATACAATATGCGTGCTTATTTTATTATTTTATTTTTTATTTTGGTCTGAGCATAAACCATTATAAAAATAGATCACATCTTTCATCTCTAACATTCATTTGTACAATTAAAATCCACTTTCAAAGCATCAAAGTTCCTGCGTAATGCGAGATGATCAAGTATCAAGATCTCGGTTTCTTGTCCCTTATTCCAGTGTTAGAATTTCCTTCATCATCTTTGTTATTGCCAATGACAGGCTTACTTTGTTGCCTACCACGATCAACCCCAACCATTCCTTGGCTGGTAGTGTAGGACATTCTTTCAAGTGAGCAACCAAGTGGTTAGTCCTTTCCGTTATTAGGGACGTACATTCTACTATTAGATGGAATAGAGTTTTATTTTGAATCTTGATGTTGCAATGTCTACAATGGCTTTAATCCTTTCCTAGCTGTTTGCGGAACATCAATACCTCTCTCGTAGGTAGTATATTTAATCTTAGACTCAAAAACAGATTACGATTATATGACGAGGTGAATTTGGAAAGGTAAGGGAGGTATCTCACCTATGGCCCTTCTCTCATACGTTAGGTCGAAGGCAAGTCTGTACTTAAGTCTTGCCTCTGGTGTGTCGATCCAATCTTGAAATCTTAATTTCATTTTGATTTTGTCCAGGTTAGCAATTAACATTTCGACCGAATCACCCAGGTGAAGTAGCCTGACTTTGCATCTTTTTTTCCCACACTTCCAGTGCCCTTTCAATGTTTTCGCCTTTTGGTTTCCGCAGAATCACAAATGGGACTACACAAACTGAGGTTTCACATTTCCTATATAATTGGAGTGATTTCCATAGTACTACCGAGCACAGTGATTGTAGTCCAAGTTCAAATCTCACTGTACTCATTGGGAGGCACATTGAAAGTCTTAATACTCCATTCCAGAATAAGGCTTCGAGTCTGTTGCATGTTGACCATGATAGATTTAGCACCAACTCAGTTTCATAAGTTAATACTGGTTGCACTGTCTGCGTGTAGAATGTGATCAGAGGTATTAAGGTGAACTCTCCATATCTCCTATGTAAGATTTTTGCTTGGGCTCTTCGGGTAATACATTTTTCTCTTAATAGTCTAACCATGGTTTCTCGTTTATGCTTCCATTCAAGAGTACGCCAAGCTATCTCATTGTGCTCGTCAGTTTTGGTCTTTCCTAGGTGCCAAATGGGTTCTCTTTTCCCACATTTTTGTGAAGCACTGTGTTAGGGAGAATTCTCTTATAAAGGCAATTTCCCAAACCTAGTGAGTCCCCCAGCATCTTTGCTGGATTTTTGGGGTTTGTTTTTTTCTCCTGCTAAGAGTGAGACTCTTTTCTTCCCACTCTTAGGCATGATTTGAGGCATGTCTGACTTTGTATGTGTTCATGGGAAATGGGGTAGCCTTTTTACTCCATAGGGCATCATCTGTTTTGTATGCGTGTTACACAGCACTCTCAGTGCAGTAACACAGGGGTGTCATAGTGACCCCCAAACATAGACTCCATACCCTGGGACTGACTACAGTCTGCCAGGGCATGTAAAGTCGCCATTGGCTTTACTAGTCTAAAACTGAACAGAACCAGCACAAACCACCCTATTGTGGAAGTACTGGTAGGGGTAATTCTATTGCCCCTGGATCTGTTTCCAAGAGGGTACTGTCCAGTCCCCCTTGTCGAGTTTTGCAGTGGTTACCACGCAAAATATTCCACCAGAATATTCTCATGGTATTTTCCCATTGATTTTAAACGCACCACTTTTTGGTGCAATGTTAGAGATACCGCCGGTTTATTTTTTTTTTTTTAAATTTTATATTTATTGGTTTTACAAATAACAGAAAAATGCAAACATTGCTCAAACACAGTTGTACATCCCTCAGGAGGGCAAGTCGGGCACGAGATGCAAATCAGAGCAAGATGTCAATAGTCTCATTGACGTCCGACAGTCCCAGTTACCTGAGTATGTTTCGTTGGCTGTTTGCCATACTTTCCCCCCACCCTCCCCCCGCCCCCACTTGGTTTATTGTACATCACAAATACAATCATCAAACATTATTATCGGTATCGTGCAGTTGGCACAGGGCTAAGCATTGCAAGATGTTAGCGGTCGGGCTTAGGTGGCTCGTTTTTTGTATTTTGTATTGTCCTTTGGACGTGGCATCATTCGGTCGGGTTCTGAGGCTCCTCTGATTGGGAGGCAATAGGGGGTGAGATATGCGTGTTCTTGAAGTCCATCCATAGGGTTTCACATTTCGCAGATTTATTGTGCAAGGAGGCGGTGATCGTTTCCATCACATAGATATTTGTAGCAATTTTGATCCACTCGGCCTTCCCTGGGATCAGGTGGGACTTCCATTTGGTCGCTATGAGAGCTCTTGCCGCCAACAACAGCTGGGGGGCCAGGCCTTTCACCCGGAGCCACTCTTCCTCATCTCTTTCAAGGTCAAACAAAACCAGGTGTGGGTCGGGTTCCCTGTGTATATCATCTATTTCCTTAATCCATCCCAAAACCTCAGTCCAGAACACCTTGATGTGCGGGCAGCTCCACCACATGTGCCAGTAGTTGGCATTTTCCCCACACCTCCTCCAGCATTTCGGGCTCATGGATTGGGACATTTTAGAGAGGCGTAGTGGGTCATAATGCCATCTATGTAGGAGCTTTATTGCATGGAGTTTGTACTGGCTGGAGATGGAGGATTTGGGTGCGGCTTTGCACATCAGGTCCCAGTGGTCGGGGAGTATCTCTTCACCTAAGTCTTTTTCCCATCTAGCTTTGAGGGGTTCCGTGTTGCCACCTTCTGCTGCTAGGAGTGTTTGGTACATTACGGATATGAGGCCTTTCATCTCTGATCTGGAGTCCAGAAGTTTCTCAAAGGCGGTGAGGTCTCTTCTCAATTTCACTCTCCATTCAGGTTTTGTCAACACCCCTTTTAGCTGGATAAAGTGAAATGTTGATAAGGTACCTATCCCCAGCGCCGTTGTCAGGTCCGGTAGTGTAATGAACGAGTCTTTTCTCTGAAGTTGTCCTACCCTTTCAAGGCCCGCTTCATACCATGACTGGAATCGTTCCAGGTTCGGAATATGGTCATTTATGCCAGGAGACCATAGGTGACTGAGCGGGGATGGCCAGGTGGTGACTTCTCGCATCTCTTTCCCAGTGCGCCATATGCTCCATATAGTAATCAATATTGGGTGTTGTCTGATTTTCCTCTGCACCCGTTGGTATGGGGACCAAAGCCATTCTGCCACTGTGGCAGGGGACATATAGTGGTTATCCATCTGGACCCATTGCAGGTGTTTGTGGTCCCTAAGGTGTGGGATTAGGACGCGCAACTGGGCAGCTTTATAGTAATTCCTTAAGTCAGGAAGACCCACCCCTCCTTTTTCTGTGGGGAGAATGAGCGTGTTGTATGAGATCCTCGGTCTCTTCCCCTGCCAGATGAACCGCAGCATGGTCTTCCGGACCTCGACAAAGAATTGTTTGTGTATCACGATCGGCAGCATCTGGAAGGGGTATAGAAAGCGAGGGAGGCACACCATCTTAACGGCATTAATACGCCCCAGCCATGAGATCGTCAGTTTACTCCATTTCTCGAGGTCTCTTTGAAAGCTTCGGAGAAGCGGGGGGAAGTTGGCCTCGTAGAGGTCATCTAGGGTTCTAGTAATCTTTATACCTAGGTATTGTAATGTCACGTGTTCTATTTTGAGCCCAAGGGAGAGGAACTTTGCTTCATTTTCAACCGGGGTGCCTTGGAGGGGGAAGAGGATGGACTTAGACATATTTACTTTGAATCCGGAGAACCTACCATATTCTTCTATTAGGGCTAAGGCATGAGGGACTGAGGTCATAGGTCTGGTTAGATGAAGGAGGATGTCATCAGCGTATAACGCTGCTTTGTATTCAGTCTCTCCCAACCGTATTCCCTCTATTCGGGGGTCGTCTCTGAGCTTTTGTGCCAGAGGTTCCAGGGAAAGTGCGAACAGGATCGCTGAAAGCGGGCATCCCTGTCTGGTTCCCCTTTGCAATTCGAACCACCTGGAGTATTCTCCATTAACGAAGACTGACGCTTTGGGAGAGGCATATAGTGCTCGTATCCCATCACAGAGTTTGGGGCCTATTCCTACTTTCTGGAGGACTGCACTCAGGAAGTCCCATTCCACTCTGTCGAAAGCCTTCTCGGCGTCAATCGAAAGGAGGGCCGGGTCGTCTGGAAGACTGTGTCCGGCGTGGACAAGGTGCAGAGTCTTACGCATGGTGTCAGCGCCCTGCCTGCCAAGAATGAATCCGACCTGGTCGGAATGGACTAGTTTGGGCATTAAGGTTTCTAGTCTGGCGGCCAATACCCTGGCATAGATCTTCGCGTCCAGATTGAGGAGGGAAATGGGGCGATACGATCCACACAATTTGGGGTCTCTACCTTCTTTAGGGATGACAGATATGAGGGCTTTCTTAAAGGAATCTGGGGCGGTCCCAGAGCTCACTATCTCGTTAAAGAGCTCCGTGAGGAACGGTGACAATTGGTCGGCGAAGGTCTTATAGAAACCGGCCGTGTAGCCATCTTCGCCCGGCGACTTTCCTAGTTTAAGTCGTTTGATTGCATCTCTCGTTTCGCTTTCAGTTATGGGACTATCAAGGAGTTCGGCTTCCGTTTGCGTTACTGTAGGGATGGTAATTGGGGACAGATAGGACGCTATGTCAGAATGAGCCGATAGCAGCTCGGAGGTATAAAGATTTTCGTAGAAGGTGGCAAAACGCTCGGGTATTGAGCAGGGTAGGTGAGTCGTGGGGCTAGTGGACTCTGATATCTCCTTAACCTTGCGTTCCTCTCTCCGTTCTCTGAGCCTGGTAGCTAAGAGTGCATCGGCCTTGTCACCTTTTTCATAGTATGTCTGTTTCAGAAATTGCAATTTCCTCACCACCTGGCCATGTTCCACCAGTCGTAGTTCTTCCCTTTTGCGGTGGGCCATGTCCAGTTTGGCAGAGTCTATTTCTGTTTCATCTCTCAATTCGCTCTCCAGCTGGTGTATTTCACTGCGTAGCTTGTTTTCGACAATCCTCCGCTCTCTCTTTTTAGAGGAGCCCTCGCGTATTAGCACGCCTCTCCACGTAGCCTTCCCAGCTTCCCAGATCACTTGTTTGGAGACCTCTCCATTGTCATTTGTCCTGAAATATTCTTCAATTTCGGTCTCCATTTCTCCTCTGAACACCACATCAGTCCAAAGGGACTCGTTGCAGCGCCAAGATCCTCCGGCGACAGGCAGGTCAGCCCAATCTACGTCAGCCAGTACCATATCGTGGTCTGTCCACGTAATCGGGACTATATTGGAGTGGCTTGTGGACTTCGCAAGATCAGACGAGAGGAATATATAGTCTATGCGCGTGAATGTGCCATGAGGGTTCGAGTAGAAAGTGAAGCCCTTTTCGTCATGGTGCTGCGTTCTCCATACATCACGTAGGTCGTACAGCTCCATCAGGGCTGCGAATTCGGTGCGGGCCCCTCTGTGCTGGTTCCGCGTATCGGGGTTACCTGGTCTCCAGTCTACAGATGGGTCCATCCACTGGTTGAAGTCACCTCCTAACACGAGATGGCCTGCAGTTTCCAGCACTATTTTGGGAATCGTTTTCCTGAGGAATGCGGTCTGTCCGGTATTGGGTGAATACACTGTGGCAATCGTGACCTGAATCCTTGCAATTTTCCCCACAATCAAGAGGGCTCGTCCGCTCACGTCAGACCAGGACTTCTCTAACTCAAACCCAACTCCTTTTTTAATGAGGATTCCAACTCCTCCTTTTCTAAGCGGGCCAGAGCCCCAAAATTCCGTGCCTCCCCTTGTCCCCAGAACTGTCCGCTCCTCACCCCTCGCAAATTTCGTCTCCTGAATGAGGAGAATGTCTATGCCAGACCTTCGGAATTCTCTATTTACCAGCGACCTCTTGGTAGGAGAGTTCAGACCCTTCACATTGATTGACCCAATTCTGAGAAGACCCTTGCCCTTGACCTTCTCATGTGATGCCATTGATGGTTTGTAGACTGGAATCCTTCGCCACCAGAGTCCGGAAAGACCTGCTGGTGCCCTGTGTCATCACGCATGCGACAACCTGAAGCGAGTGCAGTGATATTTGTACATTTCCCAAGTGTTCGTTACCTCTCTCCCCTTCTCTCGTGTCCCACCATGGTTGGTGGCGTTCGTTTGAGCGTAGGAACAGGGTATGCTGCGTCGGCAGCTGTTGACGGCGTCCGGAACGGACTAGGTGGAAACGTATGGTCCGTTGGCGGACCATCAGTGGGGATCGTCATCCCACGGTCCCATTCAGGTTTCTCATCGCTACTTAAGGGTGAGCCCCCATCTCCTTCCCCCCCCCCCAAACATTTTACAGTTTCAACAACAGTGACAAAAAGCAAGAGAGAAATTTCAACGTTACGTGTGGTGCACTGGTCTCTCCGCGGAAGTTCGCATCACTTTTCGGTCCAGAGGGATGCCCCGCCAGCGGCGGCATCCATTCGGCGGGGTCCGCCATGTGACGATCTCCGCGGGAGACAGCGTTGCTTACTGTGGCTATGGCTGTGGTCGGTTCAAATTTCGCCTGGGTCCCTTGGCTCAGGCCTGCTCTGGTGTGTTGTTGGGACGCCTATATTTTCTTGATCCCTTTACCCTCTTGCGCCTAGGGCCCTGGAGTTCCCACTGCGTTCTCGGGCGTTCGCCGTCGTCATCCTCTTTGCTTCCCTTATTCACTTCAAGGAGATCGGCGATACAATCTTTGATTTCTTCTTCGGAGCGTAGGGTCAATCTCCTGCTGCCATGTTCGAAGGTAAGCGAGAAAGGATATCCCCATCTGTACCTTATGTTTTGGTCTTTCAGCCATTTCGTCAGGGGGCTGCAGAGGCGTCGCAGGGCTAACGTCAGCGAAGACAAGTCTTGGAAGATGGTGATTTGCGCGCCTCCCATCGTGAGCGGGCCACCAGACCTGGCTTTTTCAAGAATTCTGGCTTTGTCTTGGTATCGGTGGAATTTGGCCAGTACAGAGCGTGGGCCACCGGGCGGTCCTCCAGCTCTGTGTATGCGCTCCGTCTTAGGTTCATCGATGTCTTCATCAGCTGTTAGTATTTTGATAATGTCGTGAATGGTGTCTCCGAGGTCTTTCTCAGTTTCACCATCCCGTTCCGGAATGCCGAAGAAGCGAAGGTTATTTCTCCTTTCCCTGTTTTCTAGATCATCCATCTTAAGCCTTGCCTCGACCTCCCTTCTTTCGATGTTGCGGATTCGTACATCCATCTGAGTTTCAAGGGTGCCAATTGAGGTCTGATTATTCTCCACGCTTTCCAATCGTTCCTCGAAGCTGTCCATTCTCTGGGTGATTTTGTCGATTTTGCCGCCAAGGTTGGCACCCATGTTTTTTATTTCGGACAATAGGGTGGCAATGTCTCCTTTGGTGGCCGCAGCACCTGCCTCCGTTGAGTCCGTGGCCATGGTATCTATGGTCCAAGAGGGTGCGGGGGATGATCCGTAGGCAAATTTGGCCAGTTTGTGGCGCGGGTCCATGCGCCGACTTCCGGTTTAGAGGAGGCACACGCCCCTGGATAGGGGGCCCTACCCTCTGGGAGGATGCACAGGTGGAAGGCTCAGTGGTGTTGTTTGTTCTCGGCACTTCGTGTGATGTGGGGGGTCACGGGGTAGGGTATTACTGCTATGCTCACCCAGAATTGGGGTCGCTTGTGCGTTCCAGGCGGTCTCTGTTGAGGCCTTCCCTGCCGGATTACTGGGAGTCCGCTGCACGTAGAGCGCGATGTTTAGGCGGTGTTTGGTGTCCTCAACGCAGGATTCACATGGTCCAGAAGCGTATCTAGGCGGGGGTTGCTCCGTATGTAGTGCTGGGCTAGCGGTTTACCCCTGTCTCTTCAGTGTGGCATTTGGCGCAGGGGGCGTATGGCTGGGCAGTCAGCAGTTATGGGCAATGATCATGTAAAGATCAGTCCTTTACACAGACTGTTATGGGTTGTGTCCTTCCTGGGTGTGGTGTCTCGCGGGCTTCCAGCCTCCGGGGGGGTCATCCGCACCTCAGCAGCAAAGAAGGAGGGTCTGGGGCCGTGTGCCGTGGTTCGGGGTTCACTGCCGGGATCTGGCGTAGCCCGGTGCGTAGAAACACCTCACTACCCCCGGTGGCGCCGGGGGCAGCAGCACCAGAACGGGGGGTCCGGGTCCAGCAGGCAGCAGCTGCAGCGGTCGGCGCCCTGCCTTCTCAAAAGCGTGCCCAGGAGCGTGTCCAGTCCCGGGGCACAACTCCCCGCACGCACCTCCAGCAGTGAGGAAGGTGCGCGTGTCATGCGGTGCCGCCGGGGCGCGGGCGCCGGCGCCGCGGAGTTTCACGGTGGGGGTCCTCACTTACCCCGTGCTCATGTGCCGGTCCTGGGGGGTGTCACCTTACTGCGATCCCGCGGCTGGCCTTTTCCATAGGCCTGGGGTGCGAACCGTCGCCGGGAGAGAGGCCTGTCTCAGAGGCCGTCGCGTTCGAGACTCCTGTTGCGCAGCTGGCGGGCGCTCCTGGAAACACCCCGTTCTCGCTGAAAACGGGCCCGATTTTCGTCGGGTTTCGTCTCCGCGGCGGGGGGGTCTCCTTAGACCACGGGATTTCTCACTTTCGGAGTGGGGGGGGTCCGTTAGCGGGGGCTCATACCGCTATTTTGGGACCATGGGGGCGGTGCTCACACGGAGAGGACGTTCATCCGTGCGCCCCCTGGTGGCCAGTCTTACCGCCGGTTTATTTAATATTAAATCCCCGGTTGGCTCTTTTTGCCAGAACTGTTTTCTAAAATGGCGTTTGTGTCCGTCTCTGTAACTCTAACCAAGGTCGAGTCCTTTCTTCTACTTTTTGGCGGGCTTCTCCACAGAAGCCCTCCAAATGGTGCCACTCTGTCTGGGTTCCACAGGAGGGGTGGAGGGGAGAATTGGCACCCTGGACTGCGTTGCCTTAGCAACCCAAGTCACACTCTACTCCGATTGGCCCAGTGGTGAGCCGCCCGGCTCACCACTTAGCATGTGTGTGTGACAGCTAGGCTGATGAATGGGGGATTTTCTGCATAAAAGCAGTGCCTTTGGGACTGGAACTTCAGAAGTCGCCACATGACCTAAGAATCCGAAGAGGGAAGAAGCTGAGCCACCTGCAACGACGACACCAAAGGGTGAAGCCCTGCTACAACAAACTCACCACTTTACCAACGACAAGAGAAGATCTTCTGCTGGACGAGTCTTCTTCCTTTGAGCTGGTACGATCAACCAGTTCGCCCTTTCGCCTTCCAAAGACGTCTCTTGGTCAAATCACCAGTGCCAAGCACCCCAGCGGCCGGATAGCCAAGCTTCACCACTTTGACCGCAAATAAAAGAAACGCACCTTTTAACCGACAAACTCCATGGCTGGTTTCATCCCTGTGCAGTGCATCGACTCAAAGTTTCCTCCTCGACGAGATCCTCTTCCCCTGGTCAGAACCACCAACTGCAACCACTGCCAGGAACAACTGCCACCGCTGGAGCTTCCTCTCTCTTTAAGGTACTGTGGTTTGCCAGGCCTCCCTTTCTACAGATTGCTAAAGGTGACCCTTAAATCCTTGGCTTTCCAAATGGGTTGGCTCCAGACCTTCTAACTTTACTTCTTGAATCACCCCAACCTCTTTTGAACATTCTGCAAAGACTTTTTAGTACAGCTTAAACTGTGATCTTGGGCACATTTTGCTTTGCTCCATTTAAAGTGGGCCTGGCCTAGCCTATGAACCTTGGCTCTACAGTGTATACTGCCTTTATTCCCTTGCTCTGAACTTCTAAAAGTGTTGGGAACTGTTTTATTTTATGCTCTGCCTTTTTCTCTCCCTTTAATTTAACTATTGGAGTGCCATCTAGGTTACGAGCTCACATCTGTTTAAATAGTGGTGCTTTAACCCTGACTTGTCTAGTAGTTATCAAGGGAGGTGTGGATACTTTACCTGACTGTGTTTTAACTTGCTTTGATTGAGAGTGCTAGTTTATTTCCTAAAGTGTGTTTTAAATAAATAATTATATACTTTTGATACAAAGCTCTGGTCAGTGTTTGTTTGCTCTACTGTGTTTTTAGCCCTATTGTGTATACTGTATATACTACCCTACTCTTCTTGAGAGACGTCTGACTGCTCAGCCACAGCTACCAGGTAAATCTGGGTGGTGCAGACTGCTACCAATTGGGTTTACTGCTTACTCCTGTAGTCTTAATCTTTTTGCAGTGTTCCCTAAGGGAACTGCACAGGATTCTGCCTAACACACTGTACTTTACAATTTGGGATTTCTCAACATTAATCTGTAGGTTTTTCTCGTGTGTATTTCCAAAATCTATTCATGCTTCGCTGCCGGCCTATTAGGGTCAGATCGAGAATGACCAAGTCTGCATAAATTATCCATGGTACTTGGAAGCCTTGGATTCTAAGGGGAACGCTTGTTACCGCTATTTGTGATTCCTGCAGATATGATAAATGGAGGTTGAACAGGATCGCCACTAGTGGACATCCTTGCTTCAGACCCTTGTATGTGTTAAGGTCTCTTGAATAAATCCTCTGGCCTGTTAGGCGAATTCTGACTGAGGATTCAGAATACAATGCTTTGATTGCTTCGAGAAGATACAATGGGAAATTCCATGCTACCAATTTTCACCACAGGCATGCTCCCTTTACACTGTCGTATGCCTGTATGCATGTAGATTTGCGTTTTAGTTTTCATTGCCTTCACCAAGTTTAATTTGAAGATATTCAAGTTCGTTCCTACTCACTTCACAAAACCGGATTGTCTTGGGTCCAGTCATCCCATGTCACTTGCCCATTTTTGTATTTTTTCCAAGAGCATTTTTGCAAAGATTTTCCCCAGTATATCAAGAAGGGTGAGTTTTTAGGGTTCTTCCTATTGCCCCTCTTGTAGATTAGGACAATCAGTGCCAATTTCCAAGAGGCGGGTACATCTCGCATGCGCATTATTTAGTTGAATAGCATGTCTACCAGGGCTGCCCATATTTCTGGTGCCGCTTTCAAGATTGAGTTTGTCAGCCGATCGGGACCAGCAGCTCGAGGGGAAATCCAATTTATTCATCCAGCCGATATGTCTTCTTTCTCCCATTTTATCTGCCATCTACCCTGGGTTGTCTGGTTATCTTCAGCCGGTTCAGACGTCATCTGTGCAAACAGTGTTGAACAATCGTAAACCCATGCCGTTGCCTTGTCTTGATGAAGCAGGACTGCTGATTCGAAGTTCCTATTGTTATTTATCAATTGCCATAAGCTCCTATTGTTCTTGCATAATGTTTTGAGCATGGGTTCAGCATCAAATTGGGCTCTCACCGCCTTCGAGAACTTCAGCCAATTCTTGTATTGCTGCCGTTTGTTTATTTTTATTCGGTTGGTGACCATACCTTCCTTTTTCAGGCATCTAACAGCTTTTCTTGCCTCTGTCACTTCTAGGTTGTACTTGTGCTTTGTTGACAATCATAGTTCTTTGTTATCTCAGCTTCATCTCATTGTTTGATTCTCAATCAATTTCTTCCTTGCGATACCTGCAGACCATCTCTCGGTGTCAGCTTTTCCCAGGGGACATTAGTTGTCCATTTGATTTCCAATAAATCGTGGTCACTGGAGGACATTTTCACTTTCAAATATTCTACTCCATGCCAAACATTCAGAGATAGCAGGCAGTAGTCCAGGGTTGCTTTTTGTTTTTCCCTCTTCCAAGTAGGTTGCGCTGGTATTTCAACCCATGTTTGGCCATTCAGCATCTTCAAGTTTCTGTCTGCTTTCTCCATGAAGCAGCGTGTTTAACTAGATTTAGCTAGCGTATGTAGGAGCCAAGTATATAAAGTAAGGAGAGATTTAGTTATCTGCATACGATAATCTGCGGATTATCTATTCCTGTGTATGTTTCATCAATCATCTCCATTACTCCATCAGATCTCTGTCTTTGGCTGGGGCCTCCCTCTGAAACAGCCTCCCTGCCACTCTAAAACTTGGGGAGAACCATCTCTGGTTCCGGAAGCACCTCAGGACCTTCCTCTTTACTTCTGCCTTCGCCCCCTCTCCCTTGCTGATCTGCTGTCTTGGCACTGTGCACCTGGCCACCCTCTGTCCTCCGGGCCCAGGTTCCTGCTCACCTTGCCACCCTCCCGCACTGCCCCTGGGCCACCCCCTGCACTGGGGTCTGTATATGTACCGATACAGCCCCCCCTCTTTCTTCCTGCACTTATCTGACCTACCCTGTCTGCTGCCTTAAACTCAGCACTTGCCACTTGCTGCACTAACACTTTTGCTGCTTTTATTATTTAATTTATGTATTTGTTCTGTTCTCCTTTTGCTCCCCACTTTCCACCTCTCTCCTTCCTTGCACTTTTCCCCTCCCCCTATCCCATGCACTTGCACGTTCTCAATGTCACTGGGCCTAGTAAAATCGTTGTTTTGTTCTCCCTTGTTCCCCTCCCTTGCCACTGTCTGAAACACTTGTGTATGAGCGCGATAGAAATAAAATAAATATCAATACTTCACTGAGAAATTATTAGTAGATCTTTTGAAGTAATAGGTTGCCATTAGTTTGTTTTAGTGGCTAGGGCTCCAGCTAGCCACGACCAATCCTCTCGAGGGGCATCTTCAGGTTAGCTTTGCGTACAGGGTGCTATCACTTCTTGTTTCCAGCTGGAGTGATCCACCATTACTTTTAAGGCTTGAAAGGTTCTCAGTTCCAAAACCTCTATATCATTTCCATGGGTTAATTTTCGCCAGTTAGGGTTGTGAACAACTTTTTTCAAATTTACATAATCAATGGATCTAGACAACCACTTCTCAACAAATCAATTTTTTTTAGTCAAAGCAGAGTGGTAAAAGTCAAAAGTGGCGTCAATCAGGGCTGTACTAATCAGGTCAGATTTAAGATGAAGTCACCCAATGTAGCTGTTGCGCGTTCACAAACTGGACGACTTTTATGTCTTCTGTATTTATGCATCTCAATTTAGCTGAATGAAATAGTTTGAGTACATTTCTTCTATTGAGGATTAAGTTGTCTTTAAAATGTAACAATGTTTCCAAGGTCACCACATAATTTGGCATCAACTTGCTTTGGTGATCAGATTCGGGCATTGATCGTTTTAGTAGCTTGATGCTTTAATTTCTTTGCTTCTGTTGTCTCCAGTCTTTGTGTCTTGTTCTTTCTGGTTTCCTTTTTGTTCCATTGTTTGGAAGGAGCTCTCAGTCTGGTCTAGAGTTCAAATGGATGTTGGCTTTGGTAGAGCCTCTCTCTCCATTTGAGTGTCAGGAGCAACCGCTTCATTCAAGGAGTCTCTATTCTTAACGTCAGCATCCAATAATTCCTCTGCCTCATCGTTCACACATTCTAGGAGGTCAGTTATGTTAAAGTCTCTCTCCAGCTCTCAGTGGGTTCATGTTTCTCTCCACTTGGCTCGCCAGTTTGCACCTCTTCTTCCACTTTGCAGAACTTTTTCAAATGAGAGTTTATTGAAACCTTTTCGAGAGCCGTAAACCCATACGGCCTCCTTTGAGGCCACAGAGATAAGAGGAGTGTTACAAAGGCACCAACACATGTTAGAGAGCCCAAATCAGTCTTCAGGATTCCGTCAACAAAACACAACCCTTGAACATTAACCCCGCTCCCGTCCCCCACTCCGCCCAACTATGGCTCTTTCCCCTCTGGTATGCTTGGCATGTCATACAGGGGCAGGGTTTGCTTGCAATGGAGTCCAGTGAGATACTAGGCCCTTAAGGGAGGTGCCTTTGTCCCTTGTAATCATTTGGATTTCCACTGGAGCATGGTGTTTTTGCTACGGAGGTCCCGGCACTTTCAGTTCAACTCTCCGACCATGTATTGACTCAGGTTACCTCGTGTGACACATTGATTAACAAACTCAGCCCATTCCATTTCCAGGTATCCTCCAGTTCCAGAGATCCACCAACCCTGTGGAGCCCCGCTGTTACTCGTTACATCGCATACATACTTTTAGCCACAATTATCCACTCCTTTTTGCTTGGGGTGTGCACATTTTTTCATCTGGTTGTCAGACATGCCCTGGCTGCCAATAGTAGGCCCGCTGCCAAAGGGGTGAGCAGAAAGCACTCCCCCCATCCACCTCTTCCAGTGCGAACAGGACCAACAAGGGAGCCTTCACTCTCGAGATGCCATAGAGCTCCTTGATTCATCCCAGAATTTCATCCCAAAACACCTGGACCCTAGGGCAACCAAACCACATGTGAAAGTAATCTGCCCATGTCCCACATTCACACCAACATAAGGGGCTGACATTCTAGTACATCCTGGAGAGTCTAACCGGGTCGTACAGCCATCTGTGTAGGAGTTTGATTGCATGTAGCTTATATTGGCAGGATATTGAGGTCCAGGAGATTATAAGTGATCCGACTGCGGCTGATTTGCTGAGGCCGGAATGTTCGCATGGGAAAGGTGCGAACTACCAAAGGTTTGCACCTTTCTCAAGCGAACACACTTACATACTATGGTGTGTACCCCGCAACAACCCACTCACTATGCCACACAGTATAGTGAGCGGGGTGTTGCGGGGGACACCCCCACAGTTTTTTTGTTTTTTACTTACCTGCAATGCTACCAAAGGTCCGAACTTTTGGTGTTCAAACCTTTGGTGGTACCATTTTTCAGTCGTTTTGTACGGTCAGACCTTTTTTCGGTCCGATCGTACAAAACCGTCCAGGAGGCCTCCCTGCAGAGTTTATCCCAGAAAGGGTGGCTCAACCCCGCCCCCCACGTCTCTCTCCGATCTTTCCCTTAATCTATCCATGGAACCCTTGCCCACTTCCCCTAGGGATCTGTACATGGCTGAGATCAGCCCCTTCCCCTCCATCCGGTTGCCTAAGAGCCTCTCAAAAGGGGTGAGGTCCCTCTGGATCTGTTCCCTCCAGCCCTCCCTCATCAACACCCCCCTAAGTTGGAGATCGGGAAGGACTGGGTTCTGGCAATGCTCAAAGCCTCTTCAAGTTCTTGAATGGTGATAAATCAACCCTCCCTCCAGAGCTCTCCGAGCCCCTCTAGTCCCGCCTCGAACCAAGACTGAAATCTGTCCGGATTCTCTATGGCGTCTCCCACTCCAGGTACCCAGATATGTCCCAATGGAAATGGCCATGTCGTGACCCCTCTCCAAACATGGCAGATTGTCCCCAGAGTATGGTGTTCCCGAATCCTATGTGGCATCTTATTTTTCCGGACCCATAACCATTCCCCGACAGTTGCCAGGTGCATGTGTGTATTATCTAAGGTGATCCATTGGAGATCTTGTTGTGCTTTTAGGTGTGATATCAGGACTCTTAGCTGCAAGGCCTTATAGTAAAGTTTAAGATCTAGTAGGCCCACTCCTCCTTTCTCTTTAGGAAGGCAGATGGTCCCCGTGAGCTGTAGTTTTTTAAAGACTGGTTGTGTAAGACATTCATTACTCAGCGTAATAGCATTTCTGATGATTGTATCTGCTTAGATACACATGCTGTGCATATAGTCTGACAGCTAGTGAGAATCACAAAGTATTGCATCATTCTTTCAAGGATCGAAATGGGGACGTTGGCATGGGGGTGCTTCTAACACCATCCCTAACGTGACATGTAGTGTACCCAAAATCCCTCAAGCGCCGAGGTCCCTCAGATTTTGTTTTTCTGCCGTGAGGGAGCCTATGACCATCGTGAGTACAGAGAGCGAGAAAGGTGTAAGATGCACCTACTCCAAGAGGGGAGGAAGGGTGGGCGCATGTGAATCTAAGCAGATACAATCATCAGAAATGCTATTATGGTGAGTAATGCATGTCTTCTGATGCTTGCTAATTGGCTTAGAATTACATGCTGTGCATAGGCTAGCGAGCAGTACCCAGAGACGGTGGTGGGATGTGTGAAGGAACAGCAGAGAAAAAGATGTCTTAGTACTGCTTGTCCCCTCCTGAGAATCAGACCTAGAATGAGTGTCTAGGCAATAGTGTTTTGTAAAGGTATGTACAGAATTCCAGGTTGCCGCTTTCCAAATGGACTTTAGTGGCACATTTACAATGAATGCTATGGAAGACCCAGTGCCCGAGTAGAGTGTGCTCTAGGTTTGAAGGGCATTTCTCTCTTAGCAAGAGCGTAACAGTGTGATGCATTTGACAATCCACCTTTAGATAGCCGATTTAGAGACAGGATCCCCTTCTCGACCAGCTGCCACAAACGAAAAATTGGTTTGTTTTTCTCAGTGGTTTCGTTCTTTCCAGGTAAAACATGACTGCCCTGCGCAGAGCTAGTGTGTATAGGCCTTTCGCCCATGCTAGTGGGATTCTGGAAAAAGGTAGGTAGTTCGATGATTGGTTCACATGGAACTTCGAGATGGAATTTAGGCGCATATCTTGGATGAGTGTGCAGAAGTACCTTATCCCTGTGGACTGTAACAAAAGGGTCTAGAACAGAAGAACAAGTTACTTACCAACTGTAACGTTCTTTCGACCGGATGTTCCTCCCACGTATTCCTCATCTTGTGATAATTCGTTATCTCCAGCTTCGCTGCTTCGGGAAAAAAAATTCACGGCAGTGGGCGCTGTGCTCGAGGTCGTGGCGTCGATTGTCCCTTGATGGACTCTGTACTGTCGACGTCGTCACCGATGGTATAAATATCTCCAGCCGCGCCCGTTGCTTCAGTTCTGTTTTTTCGATGAAACATAGGAGGAACACCCAGGCGTGCCCCATGACCGATACATTCTTCGTGAGAGGAAAGTAAGAAAACGTAAAACTGTACTGTGGGGTAGGATGGGAGGGTCGATGAGGAATACACGTGGGAGGAACATCCAGTCGAAAGAACGTTACAGTTGGCAAGTAACTTGTTCTTCAAATGGATTGTGTCCTCCCACGTATTCCTCATCTTGTGATAGGCTCCCATAGCAGTAGCAATTTTGGAGGTGGGAGTACTAATTTCAGTTTTCGTGGACAGAATGCAGAACTGCCATGGCAAATAAACCCTCATCAGAGGAGGCAGTATCCAAACAATGTTTAACAAAAGTATGCATTGTTTTCCAGGTTGCAGTTGCACATATATCTGCTGCCGGGACTCCCCTTTTTAGAGCCGCAGAAGTAGCCATTCCCCTTGTAGAATGGGTACGAAGCCCATCTGGTGGTTCTTTTCCCGCTAATCTGTAGCATTCAACTATGGCTAATATGATCCAGCGGGAAATGGTCTGTTTTGTTACAGATAAGCCTAATTTATGACCAGTATAACCCACGAATAGTTGGTCATCTTGTCTCAATTTAGCCATCCTTGAGATGTAAAAACTAAGAGCCCTCTTGGGATCTAGTCTGTGTAATCTCTCCTCTTCCTTGCCCAGATGAGGAGGATAAAAAGTTGGTAGTACTATTTTTTGTGACAAATGGAAGTCCGAGACTACTTTTGGCAACAACGAAGGTTTAACTTTAAGGACTACCTTATCCTTATAAAAAAAATAGTATATGGTGGTTTGCATGAAAGAGCCTGAAGTTCGCTAACCCTGCGGGCTGATGATAGGGCCACAAGAAGGACAGTTTTCAGAGTTAAAAGCCTCAATGGACATGAATGCAGAGGCTCAAATGGTATGCAAGTCCAGAATTTTAGTACTAAATTTAAATCCCAAGTTGGTACATGAAAAGGTACTGGAGGGTATACATTAGTAAGCCCTTTTAAGAATTGAATGATTAACAGTATTTTGAAATATGAAACCTCTTCCGAGGAGCGCTTGAAAATGGACAGCGCAGCCAGGTATCCTTTGATTGTTCCTATCTGGAGCCCCAGATTAGCTAGATGAAGCAGAAAAGAAAGCACTATTGGGGTGCCACACTGAAAAGAGTCCACATCCTTGTCTTTGCACCATTTACTAAACCTGTTCAGCGACATCGGTACAAAGATTTTGTTGCTGGTCTTCTGGCCGAAAGCAAGATTTTCATTATGTCATCCGGAAGATCCCAATCCTTGTATCTCAACCTCTCAGAAACCATGCGTGAAGGTGGAGTGTCTTGAACTCTGGATGGAGAACCCGACCTTCCTCTTGCAAGAGAAGACGTATTTGAGTGCAGATGAACATGTCCAGAAGGTCCGGGTACCACGTCCTCCTGGCCCAATCCGGGGCAATTAGGATAATTATTTTCCTGAACTTTCTTAACCTCCTGATTACTTGAGGAATCACGGGGACTGGGGGAAAACGCGTACAGCAGTGGAAATTTCCACTCCACTACGAATGCGTCTCCCAGAGCTCCTCTTTGAGGAAATTCCCTTGAGCAGTACTGATCGCACATCCGGTTGATCGCGGTGGCGAACAGATCCACTTGAGGGGTTCCCCAAAGGTCGAAGATCTCCAGAAGGACTTCCTGAGCTATGTCCCACTCGTGAGAGACCGTGCCCTGCCTGCTCAGAGTGTCCGTCGCTGTGTTCTTCTCTCCGGCTAGGTGAATTGCCGAACGAGAGATTCCTTCTTGTATTGCCCAGAACCATAGCTGCATTGCCTCTCTGCACAGTGGTAGTGACCCTAGTCCTCTTTTGTTGAGGTAGTACATGGCCACCGTGTTGTCGTCATAATCAGGGCATTCTTTCCCTGTACAGAGGGCAGAAAGGCCTTCAGAGCTAGTCTGATTGCCTTCAGCTCCAACAGGTTGATGTGTAGTTTGGACTCCAACGACCGCTGATTGTCAGATCGTTGGTGTGTGCTCCCCACCCCGTGAGTGAGGCGTCCGTCACTACTGTTATCTCGGGCCATGGTTGCCAAAAGGACTCTCCCTTGAGAATGTTGTCGTTGCAAGCCCACCATAGAAGATCCTAAGCAACTGCGCTCGGGACTTGCAGAAGATCCGACATATTCCCTGAGAACTGGGACCACTGAGTTCCGAGTGCCCATTGAAGGGATCTCATTCTCAACCTGGCCTCTGGTACTAGGAAAATGCAGGATGCCATGAGGCCGAGCAACCTGAGAAAATCGAAGGCCGGTAGACGTTGAGCATTCTGGAACTTCGTTACCATCTGTTGGATGTGGAGAGCTCTCACTTCGAGAGGCGAGGCTTTTCCCGAGGAAGTGTCCAAGACTGCTCCGATACACTGGAGCTTCTGGGATGGTATCATGTGGGACTTCTTGAAATTGAGGGAGAAGCCCAATTTGTGGAGGAAGTGGCAGGTGATCGAAAGATGTTCCCGAGCTTTTTCTGGAAAACTTGCTCTGATCAACCAGTCATCCAGGTAGGGATATATGTGAATACCTCCTCTCCTGAGACTTGCTGCCACAACCGCCAACAGTTTGGTGAAAACCCTCGGGGCGGAGGTCCACCCGAATGGCAGAACTCGAAACTGATAATGAGAATTGCCAATCGCGAACCTCAGGTACTTTCTGTGCTTTGGACGGATTGGCAGATGAAAGTAAGCATCCTGAAGGTCCAATGTACCAACCAATCTTGGTGTTGGAGAGCCTGAAGGATCTGAGAAAGAGTCACCATCTTGAACTTGTCCTGCCTGAGGAACTTGTTCAAGTTTCTCAAGTCTAAGATGGGTCTCAGTCCTCCATCCTTTTTTGGGATGAGAAAATATGGGGAGTACCAACCCCTGTTCCTCTCCGCTACAAGTACCACAAGTACCACTTCTATGGCACCTTTCTCTAGCAGGGTTAATTTCCCGGATCCGGAATTTTGGCAGAGTTGGCTCCCGGTGGAGGATTCTGAGGCCTTTTTAGAAAGGGGAGATAGTAACCTTGGATTACTGTTTCCAGTGCCCAAGCATCTGAGGTAATGCCCCGCCATTCCTTCAGATGTTGAGAGATCCTGCCTCCCACTGGTGTTTTGTGTAACAAGGTCTCAGAGGGATTTGGAGGCGGCTGCAGGAGTGGCTGAGGGTACAGATGCCGCTCCTGGGGCTGATTTTGCACCTCTTCCTCATGCACCACGCACCACGAGGGAAGTTTCTTTTGCCCCTTTGAGAAGCCTGTCCTCTTCCTCTACCAAAAGAGGAGTAGTATCGAAAAGAACGACCCCTCCAGGAAGATGAGCCGGAATAGGGTATTAGAGGCTGGCGCAAAGAGGCGCTAAGTGATTTAGCTGCCGCTTTCGAGGTCTGGAGTTTTTCTAGGCTTTCATCAGCCTTTTTTGCCAAAGAGCCTCAAGCCATCAAAGGGCATGTTGAGGAGTCTAGCTTGCACATCTGGTGCAAACCCCGACTTCCTCAACCACGCAAATCTGCGTAGCACAACGCTTGCATCCATGGATCTGCTGATACTATCAGCAGTATCCAGTCCAGACTGGAGACATTCCCCCATTGCCTCCTTCCCTTCTTTGACTATATTCAGGAAGCCTTCCCTTTCCTCACCTTCCGGAATATGATCAGCCGCCGCCGAAATACAGTCCCTCAGGGTATGGGTAAACCTGGCTAGGGTACAAGTGACATTTGCCGATTTAAGTTCCATACTGCCTGACGTGAAAACTTTACGTGCCTAGGCATACATTTTTTTTATCCTCTCTATCTGGAGGGATAGTAGGATAAGCAGTTTGTTTTGAAGTAGATGCTGCCTGAATGAATAAACTCTCTGGAGTCGGATGTTTATTCAAATATTCAGGATCCGTTCCAGCTGGTCTATATTTTTTTGGAAAAGTACTATCTGCAGCAGCAATAGTCTCTGGTTTCTCCCAGTTTTTCTCCAGAGTCCTTTGAAGGGCCCTGTGGAAAGGGAGAACAGGATCTTTCTGAGGTCCCTTGACGATTATATCCGTCATGTCATCTTGTTCAAAAATGGGTGAAGTATTACCCCAAACCATATACTCAACTATCCTGTACCCAGCATCTGCATGCTCTGCAGGATCAGGTTTGGCGAACTCTAATTCTGGGGATGTGTCAATTCGACTGGCAGAATGTACAGTCTCACTCAGGTCTCATTCTAGATTCCTGGTCAATAAGTTCCTCAGGAACTTGTCTTGTACCATAAGTTACTCCCAAAGGAGTAACCTCGTCTTCTTCTGAAGCAGACTCTTCATAATTGCTGACATAGATTTGAAAAAGTCTGACCTGGGCAAAGGTAAATCTCCTTTCTTCCTCTTCCATCTGCTTCGAAGGAATTGGCAAATCCTTCGAAGTTGTCGAAGGGGTCTTCAAAGTTTTCGAAGATGACTTCGATAATGGCGTCGAGCATGTTCTTGGCTTTGGAGTCGAAATTATCGACGCTGAGGACGTCTACGAAGTCGAAGTCTTCGACGACTTGCGTTTCTTGCATGGCACTGGAGAAGTGCTCGACCCTCGAAGAGTCTTCGACGGTTTTACATCAACTCGAGTTTTTTTGGATTCCTCGACTTCCCTTTGACGTCCAATGGAGCGACTTTAGGGGTATGGCTTTTTCGAGGGTCTTTCGAGGGGGTCGGGTCCGCGTTCTCAAAAACCTCCATCTTTTTGCGGAATTCTTCCCACTTACTGGGAGAATACGATTTAGTCGGACAACGAATTTCTTCGGTCGACTCTGAAGAAGGAGGAGATCTAGGTCTCCTCTTCATTTTTTTCGATGACTAAGAAGAGTGTCTCGATCTACTCCTAGATCGAGATCTGAGTACCTATGGCGATCCGATTCCTTAGAATCGGACGCTTTGTGTCTTTTTGACGTAACCTATTTTGAGGCCTCCCTCCCCACCGACAGTTTACCTCTCCTCTAACAAAGAGATTCTCGGTCATTGATTGGCAGGACCCGCAGTCGTCGGTTCGGTGACTGGAACCAGACACAAGAGACAAATCCGGTGGGGATCGGTGATCGACATCTTAGACCCACAATCTGCACACTTCTTGAACCCAGTCCTGGGTGTCGAAGGCGTTGAAGACGACATTTTCTTCACGGAAAATAGAAGCGCGCCGTTCGATAGCGAAGCAATCGGAAAAACGGAACTGAAGCAACGGGTGCGGCTCGAGCTATTTATACCATCGGTGAAGTCGACAGAGTACGGAGTCAGTCGAGGGACAATCGATGCCATGACCTCAGGCACAGCGCCCTCTGCCGAGAATTTTTTTTTTCCAAAGCAGTGAAGCTGAAGAGAACGAATTATCACAAGATGAGGAATACGTGGGAGGACACAATCCATTCGAAAGGGCTTGCTTCCCTGAGAATGTCCATGCATCTGTGAGGGAGCTGAAGGTGTCCAAACTATGAACCCAGGAGCCAGGCTGCTAAGTTCAGAGTTTGTGGGCATGGGTGTAGGGTCTCCCCCCTGTCCTGAGACAACATGTTGTACGGGCAGGGTAGTTTTACTGGTGGGGAGAGGGACATTTCCATTAGCTGAGTGAACCAGGGTTGGCGGTCCCACAAAGACATTGAAACTAGGGATTGGATCAGAACTGCCGAGAAATCGCGACAAATTAAACCCTGGAACAGCTTCTTAGTAGTGGACAAGAAATTAGGTCAATTACCAAATTACTTGACGAAATGTCTAGACTGGGAAACCAGAAACAAATTTTTAAGGGTGCACCTCAATATTATTCACACAGGGGAAATACTGAATGATAGACTTCAAAGGCAAAACGCAATCAAACTATGCAGCATTTGTGAAAATCCAGCCAAACAAAACCTGAGCCATCTGCTTAGGAACTGTCAGGGCACATGGGACATAAGAGTAAAATATTTCTCCAGATTTGTGGAGAGAAGAATGGCTGCTCTCCGAAAATGTTTGGAACACGCTGGTTTCGGGGCATAATACAGCTATTACAATAGCAGTAGTTCAGGTTCTTTTTTCAGTGCTTTGAACACCGCTAATAGCTCCAGTAGATTTATATGGTTGGATGCTACTTGTAGGGACCACAATCCATGCGCCGTCTGCTGAAGCAGGTGAGCCTCCCACCCCATGAGAGATGCGTCTGTCGTGAGAGTGGCTTCCACTGCATGGGTGGTGAAGGTTTTCCCCTTCAAGAGGTTTTCCCTCGACCACCACTGCCGAGAGAGATCGAGGGCTGGCGAGACAACTACCAGATCTTCCCATTGTCCGCTGGCCTGACACCACTGGCTGTGGAGCCACTCTTGCATGGGATGCATGCGCAGCCGCGCGTGGGGAACCAAGAATATGCACGACGCCATCATACCTAGCAAGCGCATGGCTTTGCGTACCGTCACGCTCGACTGGCTGCATATTGAGGGATCTGAAAAAGCATGTTCTGAACCCTCTCAATGCCGTCCTTCGTCCGGATTAGAGCCCCCAGGAATTGTTTTACTAGACTGGATTTTGTTCTCGTTGATGGAGAATCCTAGACTGAACAGGTGGTCTACGGTCTTCTGGGTATTCAAAAAGCATGTGTCGTAAGAGTCCCCTATTATGAGCCAGTGGTCGAGGTAAAGGTAAACCGGGACAGACAGTCTGTGCAGGTGTGCCGCAGCTAATGCCATGACTTTTGTAAACACCCTTGGCGCCAAGGCGATGCTGAAGGGCAGCACTTTGAATTGGTAATGCCTGTCCTCCATCATGATGTTAGGCAGAAACCTGTGCAGTTCCCTTTGGGAACACTGCAAAAGATTTAGGACTACAGGTGTTAACAGTAAACCCACTTGGTAGCAGTCTGTACCACCCAGATTTACCTGGTAGCTGTGGCTGAGCAGTCAGACTTCTCTCAAGAAGAGTTAGGCAGTATGCAAAGTATACACAATAGGCACTCAGATACAATAGCACAAGCAAACACTGAACAGAGCTTTTTGTATCAAAGTATATAATTATTTATTTAAACACACACTGTCTGAAAC
Organism: Ambystoma mexicanum; assembly: GCF_040938575.1. Lineage (NCBI taxonomy): Eukaryota > Metazoa > Chordata > Amphibia > Caudata > Ambystomatidae > Ambystoma > Ambystoma mexicanum. The sequence goes on along the minus strand of NC_090927.1, from coordinate 275,481,919 downwards.
ACTCCAGCACTCTTATTTGTAAAACACTCTAAACACAGTTACTATTATGATATATACAACCCTTATTCCTTATCAGACAAGTCTTCGTTAACACCACTTATTTCCAGACAGAGGTGAGCGCTTAACTATAGATGGCACTCCAATAAGTTCATGAAAAAGGGAGGGGAAAAAGGCAGAATATGTGAAGATACACCACTCTAAGATTTAGGAACACTTTTAGCAAGGCAGAAGAGCAAAAGTCACTGGTGAGCCAAAGTCCATAGGCTGGGCCCACTTTTAGAGCAGAACACAAATGCGTCCAAGATTACACAGTTACACTAGGCTTTGAAAGTCTTGCAGAGAGTTCGAAAAGAGTTTAGAGAGGATCAGAAAAGTTTAGCCAGGGTGTCCCAGGCTAACCCAGGTTCAAAAGCCGGGGGCTAAATCTACCCCGTACAGTCGGTGGCAAGGGAAGCCAGGCGGAACACAGTACCGTGGGAAGGATCCTCCAGCGGTGGCAGTTGTTCCTGGCAGTGGGTGCAAGTCTCAGCGTCGTCCAGAGGAAGAGAAGATCTTGAATTGGAGGAAAGATGAAGGTCGTTGCACTGCCAGGGAAGAAACCAGCCGCAGAGTTTTCCGGTTAAAGGTATTACCCTTTATTCGCGGTCGTGGTAAAATGTGGTATTCCGGTTGCCGGGGTGCTTGGCACAGGCAAGGCGGCCAAGAGATGCGTCGGGAAGGCGAAAAGACGGTGAAACTGGTTATCCCCAGCAGTCAAAGGAAGAAGACTCTCCGGCGGGAGATCTCCTCTGTCGTTGGGAAAAGTGGTGAGACGGTGCAGCAGTGCTCCACCAGTGGAGTCGTCGTGGCAGGTCGGCTCAGCTTCTCAGGTCCTGTGCGACCTCTGAAGTTCCAGTCCCCAAAGCCCTGCTTTTATGCAGAAAACCCCCATGCACTCAGCCTAGCTGTCACTCAAACATGCTAAGTGGTGAGCCGGCCGACTCACCACTTGGGCCAATCAGGACGGAGTGCGACTTGAGTTGCCTAGGCAACTCAGTCCAGGGTGTCTAAATCCCCCTCCACCCCTCCTAAGTACCCCAGACGGTGTGGCACCACTTTGGAGGGCTTCTGTGGAGAAGCCCGCCAAAAAGTGGAACAAAGGGCTCGACTTGGGTTGGAGTCACAGAAGAGAACACAAATGCCATTTTAGAACCGAGTTTTGGCAAAAAATACCAACCGGAGAATTAATAATAAATAAATCAACCGGCGGTATGTTCGAGGCTATCGTAATGAAATAAATAAAGATCGTAGCCTTGAACAATGGGAAAATCCCATAGAGAAATATTTGCGGTTGAATATAAAAAGTAGTATCCACTGCCACCAGCCAAAACTCGATCAGGAGGGACGGAGACGTGCCCCCTCGACTAACAGACCCCAGGGCAATCGAATTGCCCCGGCCAGCACGTCCACAATATGATGGTTTGTACTGGTTCTGTTCAGAATTCAAGACTAGTAAAGTCAATGGTGACTTTACATGCCCTGTGAGACAGTAGTCAGCCCCAGGTTATGGAGTCTATACTGGGGGGTCACTATGACACCCCTGTGTTACTGCACTGAAGGTGCTATGTAACACACATCAAAAAAACACATGAACACCCATTGAAGTAAAAGACCCCATAGCCCATTAAACACATCTAGAGTCCAAGGAACACACTAAAATCATGTCCAAGAGTGAGGGTAAAAGAGTCACTTTTGGCAGGAGAAAAAAATAAACCCAACAATCCAGCAAAGCTGCTGGGGGACTCACTAGGTTAGGAAATTCAGCCTAAACAGAGAATTCTCCCTAACACTCCCCCCCCCCCCCCAGACTAAGGGACAGGAGGATTTAATCCACTCCTGGATGAACCTCATACCTCTAGTCGATGACATACATCCTAGAGAGTCAATCAGCATTTTGATGGCGACACCCTGACCTGTGCTCAATGGTGAAATCAAACCCTTGCAGGCAGATTGACCATCTCAATAGTTTTGGATTTTCTCCCTTCATTTGCATTAACCATCTCAAGGGTTGGTGGTCAGTCTGAATGACAAAAGTAGAACCATACAAGTATGGCCTAAACTTCTTCAGTGCCCACACAATAGCAAAGCATTCTCCTTCGATTGTTGCCCACCTTGTCTCAGGATCCTTCATCTTACGGCTGATGAAGCAAATGGGGTGCTCCCTACCCTTCTCATCCAGTTGGCTTAGAACTGAACCTATACCTACATTGGAAGCATCAGTTTGTACAATGAAAGTTTGGTGGTATCCAGGAGCTCTCAGTACTGGAGCTTGGCAAAGAGCTTTCTTCAGTCTTTCAAAGGCCTGATGGCACTCCTCATTCCATTTGACATTTTGAGGGAATTTTGGAGAGGAGATTACATTCAGTGGAGAAGCTATGGTCCCATAGTTCTCAATGAAATTCCTGTAATACCCAGTGAGGCCTAGGAAGGCTCTCACCTGGGTTTGAGTAGTAGGGGTTGTCCAATTTTGCATAGCTTCAATTTTGCTGAGCAAAGGCCTTATTTCTCCACCTCCTACCTCATGCCCAAGGTAGACCACTTTACTTTAACCAATCTGGCATTTACTTGCCTTGTTTGTCAAATTGGCCTGCTCAAGAGCCTGCAAAACATGTCCTAGGTGGTTCACATGTTCCTCCCAGGAGTGGCTGAAGATTGCAATGTCATCCAAGTATGCCATGCAGAAGTCCTCCATCCCAGCTAGAACTTGATTCACCATCCTTTGGAATGTAGCAGGTGCATTTTTTAATCCAAAAGGCATGACCCTAAACTGGTACAAGCCAACTGGGGTTGAAAATGCAGTTTTCTCCTTGGCATGGTCTGTCAGGGCTATTTGCCAATAGCCTGACGTAAGGTCAAACGTGCTGAGGTACTTGGCTGCACAGAGTTTATCCACCAACTCATCTGTCCTTGGCAAAGTGTGGGCATCCGTCTTAGTGACTGCATTAAGAGCTCTATAGTCCACACAGAATCTCAAGTCTTTGGATCCTGCCTTTGGTACCAACACAACTGACTAGACCATGGACTAGTAGAGGGCTCTATTACCCCGAGATCAAGCATATTCTTGACCTCCCCTTTGATACGGGTTCTTACATTTTCTGACATTCTGTATCCTCTGCTTTTGACTGGCAGACAGTCACCAGGAGAGACTCATGCTGTCCCCAAGGGGTCAAGCCTGGTGAAAGTGAGAACAGGGAGGCAAACTGATTTAACATAGATTTGCACTCCTCTTGTTGCTCAGGTGTCAGATCTGAAGAGAGATTGACTCCTTCAATTTTCTCATCTAAAGGAACACCTCTGAGGAGATCAGGGAGAGATTCACTCTCTTCTTCCTCTGCTGCTGAAGCTAGAAGCAAGGCTCCTACTTCAGGTCTGGAGACGTATGCTTTCAGTCAATTGGTGTGGAAGACTCTAGGAGCTTCCCTGGGTCTGCCCAGATCCACCAGATAGTTGACCTCCCCAGGTTTTCCCACAACTTTGAAGGGTCCCATCCATTTGTCTTGCAAGTTCCTCTGCCTTGTTGGGAGCATAACGAGAACTAGCTGGTCTTGAATGAACTCAACCATGTTAGCCTTTTCATCATGCCAATGCTTGACCAAAGCTTGTCCAGCTTTCAGGTTATCACTAGCTTCTGCCATCATGTGTGACATTCTCCTCCGGAGACATATCACATAATCAGTCCCTCTGACTGGCTTGAGGGGAGTAGCACCTTCCAATCCCTCCTTAATCAGGGCCAACGGACCTCTGACTGGATGGCCATAGAGAAGTTCAAAGGGAGAATAACCTACTCCCTCCTGAGGGACTTCTCTATAAGCAAAGAGAAGGCATGGCAGTAGAAGGTCCCACTTTCTTTTCAGGGGTTCCTCTAAAGCGCCTATCATGCTCTTCATGGTTCTGTTAAACCTTTCTACCAACCCATTTGTCTGTGGGTGGTATGCGGTTGAGAACTTGTAAGTAACTCCACAGGTTTTCCACATGGCTTTCATGTAGTGGGACATAAAGTTTGACCCCCTGTCGGATATGACTTCCTTAGGAAGCCCAACCCTGGTAAAAATACCAATGAGGGCCACAGCTGGAGCTGTAACAGTCCTCATAGGAATTGCCTCAGGGTACCTAGTAGCATGGTCTACTACAACAAGGATAAACCTGTTGCCTGAGGAGGTTGCGGGATCAAGGGGACCAACAATGTCAATCCCTACCATCTCAAATGGGACTCCCACAACTGGGAGAGGCACTAAAGGTGCCACATTCTTGGAGCCAACCTTACCAGAAGTTTGGCAGGTATGGCAGCTCTTGCAAAACTTATCTACTTCAGACCCCATTTTTGGCCAATAGAAGTAGAGTGAGAGCCTTTCCTTGGTCTTTTTGAAACTCAAGTGACCAGCCAAGGGAATCTCGTGGGCTAAGTGCAAGAACTGTTGTCTGTTTTCTTGAGGTACTACAAGGCGCTTGTAGTCTCCAGGTTCAGACTCAGTTGGTTCACTGTAGAAGAGGCCATCTTCCCAGTGCAACCTATACTTCCCAGGCTCTTGCCCATCAGCCCGAGAAGCTGCCTGGTGGCGGAGACCCTCCAGAGTTGGACATTCTTTTTGTCCCTTACGAAAAGCTGCCCTGCTGGGCCCACCTTCTGCCAGTAAAGACTGCAGCGCAGGATGGTCCTCAGGGTCCAGATCTCCAATAAGTTCTTGGCCTCCTACTAGCTCTTCTTCAGAGTCTACTTCAACCACACAGGGTTGTACCTCCCTCTCAGCTTCAGCTGGAGGTGGAGTTACAGGTGCAACTGTGGACAACCTAGGGGAAGTCCTTGTTGGAAGCACTGGAGTGCTTGTTGCTGGCTTTTTCCTAGGAGTCTTGGGTTGCCCCTTTGCTCCTGATCTGGTAGTTACTGCAGTAAGTTGCTCCAGTGGGAGAGGAGTGATCTCGGTCATCATCTCCTGAGATAACCCTTGCAGGGTTTTCTCTCTTGCAGGTTTTGTGAGCTCCTGTAAACTTTTACTAGGAGGTCTGGGGGTATGTGTCAAAACTCCAAGAGCTTTCAGGTCATTACCCAACAGAACCCTACCTGGTACTTCACATTGTATACGGACAGGTATCTTTACAGCCATATCATTACACTGGATGAGAACTGGTAACTGGGGACACATCTGCACAGGCCCTCCAGCTAACTTGGTGAGGCATTTGGGTGCCTTAGCAACATCCTCTGCCTTGAAAAATGATTCATCCACCACAGTTATGCTGGCCCCAGTGTCCCTAATGGCAGGAGTCTCCTGACCATTCACCTGGACACTGTCTTTATAATACTCTTTAGTATTATCTGGGATAGAATTATACACATCTAAATTCTGTTGTTCCCACAACCACAGAGAGACTAAAGAAACACTGGCTGAGACACCAATGGGTTCATCAGCCAGCAGTAGAAAGTTTCCACTTTCCATTGGGACTTTCTCTTCTGGAGCGAAGGCTAAGGAGGCAAGCTGGATCCCTGGAAGTTTACCTTTGCATCTGGGATCTCGTTTCACATGGTCAGTGGCCTTACAAACATAGCATGAGCCAAAGGCTTGGAATGGAGGCTTGTTCTGACCTCCTTCTGGTTTTGCACCAGAAGGTACACTAGCCTGAGTTGGTTTCCCTTGTGGCTTACCCTAATGGTTTTGTTTGGGGCCCTCTTTGGAATTTGCAGTATTAGAATTCTCTTTGGAGTCCTTTTTAGGCTGTTTCCCCTCATCCTTCATCGAGTTACCCCAGAATCCTTGTGAGTGGCCCTCTTGGCAACCCACAAGTCAGCAACCTTAGCTAGCCTTCTGGAATCTAATTCCTTTGAATCAGCCAAGTGCTGTCTGAGCTCAGGAGAGCAGGCATCATGAATTGACTCCAACATAAAAAGATTTTTCATACCTTCATAAGTGTTCACCTTGTAACCCTTAATCCATCCCTCTAAGTTTTTCAACCCTTCAATCACCCAGGTAGCCCAAGGGGTACCATCATGCTTTTTGAGGGTTCTAAACCTCATATGATACTGGGAAGGGGGTCTTCCCAAATCTAGCTATCAAAGCTAGTTTCACACATTCATACTCTTTCCTATCCTCCTCCCCCAACTCCATTACCACATCAGTTGCAACAGGGGGAAGCCTAGATAACAACCAGGTGAGTAAGTCATTTCCTGTGATGTTCTGGAGCCCATGATTATATTCAAACAGAGACAGCCAATCCAACGCATCCAACTTAGGCTCATACATACCAACCAATTCTTTAGGCATCTGGGGTCTTTTAGGACTAACTTCTGGAGGAGCCAGAGAGAGAAGCATTTTCAACAGACAATTTCTTCATTTCTAGCTCATGCTTGAGCTCCATTTCCCTTAGCCTTAGTTCTTTTTCAGTTTGCGCATTACGTTTCTTGTATTCCAATTCTAGTTTCATTCTCTCCAGTTCAAAGTATTGAGGACTAAATGTGGGACCTGGTAAAGGTCCAGTAGGTATAGCAGGTAGAGCAGATAGAGGCCTAGGGGGGACAGTCACAGCAGCCTCACCCTCCTCTTCTGACTCTTCCTCAAGATCATCAACATTTTGTTCAGTTTCAATCTCAATACTGTTATCTACAGTTGCTGGAGTGGTAGGTTCCTCTGAACCATCATCCAGGCTTTGGTTAGCTAACAACCTTTCTATTAGCTCCATTTTCTTGCCCCTAGTCAGGAGATTATTATGCTTACAGAGAACTCTTAATCAGCAGTTTTTGTAGCAAGGGACTCTTGACTATAACTTTCCATAGTTAACATGTTAGAAAGATTACTTTTTCAGTGCTAAGCTTTTTGGTTAGTTGCACTAAGGTATTCTAAAGCACACTAAAATGTATACTCAATACAAATCCCACCGCTCTACACACCAGTGTTAGGCAGAAACCTGTGCAGTTCCCTTTGGGAACACTGCAAAAGATTTAGGACTACAAGTGGGTTTACTGCTAACACCTGTAGTCCCAAATCTTTTGCAGTGTTCCCAAAGGGAACTGCACAGGTTTCTGCCTAACACATGAACCTTAGATATTTCCTGTGTGCTGGCAACATTGAAATATGAAAGTATGCATCTTTCACCTCCAATGTTGCCATGTGGTCCCCCTGTTTCAACAGTGGGATCACCTCCTGTAGCGTTATCGTACGAAACATTTGAGGTTTTATACATTTGTTCGCTGGCCACAGTCTAGAACAGGGTGCATGGTGAGGTCCTTTTTGGGTACAAGGAAGTACACTGAATAAATACCCTTGTTTACCAGACGAATAGGGAGGCTTCTATGGCGTACTTTCCCAGCAGCGTTTCCACCTCTTGATTCAGGATCTGCAGACGGTCCGGTGAGAGGTGCCGTGAGCGTGGCGGTCTGAACTGTGGTGGTCCGGCGAATTGCACGCAGTACCCATGGGCGACCGTTTTTATAACCCGCTGGTCTGAAGTTATCCCCTCCCTGCCGTGAGGAAAGATGTTAAACGCCCCCCGACTGGGGTGACAGGGGAGGGGACCTGGATCTGTTGGTCATTTCTGACCAGAGGCTGCGGCTCCTCTGGGGTTGGGGCCTCTGCCTCTACTACGTCGTTGACCCCTAGGTGGGTAATAGGCGGGGCTTCCTGATGTTTGTCCAGAGTTGTAGTTTCCCGTGCTGTAGTTGTTTCGACATGCACGGGACTGCCCTCGAAAGGACTGATGAGACCCACCTCCCCATTGGTGGAAAGGTTTCCGAGTTATTTGTTGCAAGGACTTAAGAGTCTCATGCTCTTTCTTGGCCGTCTCCAGGGCATCGTCGACCGCTTTTCCGAAGAGATTGGTCTCTTCTAAGGGTTTGTTGATTACAGCGGCTTGTGTTTCAGGCTTGAACCCTGAGTTGCGAAGCCAAGCGTGCCGCTTGAGTAGAGTGCCCTGGGCCAGAGACTTGCCTGCTGTTTCAGCAGTGTCCAGAGTGTTTTTGATTATATTCCGATTTACCTGCCTGCCCTCAGCCACGATGGTGAGAAGCCTGTACCCAACGGTTCCATTGTGCGTCTGCATAACTGGCCAGCAGCATGGTGTTATTCGCTATGCGTGTGGTGTATCCAGCTGCCGAGGTAACGCGCTTACCTAGGGAGTACAACCTCTTGGATTCCTTATCCGGAGGTGCCTCCCCCGTAGCAGGGGGTAATCCTGCCCATTTCGGGGCAGTAGTGAGTACCAAGGAGTCGGGGATGGCGTTGCCTTTGATATACTGAGGGTCCAAAGGAGTTGGTCGAAATAATTTTTCCACACTTGGGTTCACTGCCCGGGTCTGAGCTGGCGTGATCAGGGAGGGGGGCCAACCTTCTTTTAACCAAATTTAGGAGGGGAATAGCTTGGCTTGAGGGGGGTTTCTCCTTGAGAATGTCCTACACAAAGTCTTGTTCGGGTACCGCCTCCTGTGTAGTGATCTGTAAGTGATCTGTTGCCTTCCTTAAAATGGCATTGAAGGCCAACGGTTGTCTACAGGCAAGGCCTGGCGAGCCGGAGTGGATGGAGGAGAATCCAGGCATAGACCATAAATATCCTGATCTTGCATGGGGAGCGTCTATGGCTCTGTTTCCACTTGCTGGGTTTCCTCCCAGTTGTCCATGGCATCCGCCTAATCCTCAGTGTAGTCCTGCAGGAAGGAAGGGTCTTCTTCACTGTAGAGGTCCTGGTAAGTGTCCATTTGGACCACATCTTCATGGTGGACAGAACCAGAGGGCTGAGAGTTAAGATTTTCTTGGAAACGTGAAGCCGATCTTAAAATAGGTTCCCCACGAGATCTCTTAGGGGAAGGATGCTCAGAAAGTGAGAATTTTCTCAAGACGATCCATGCGCCATTCAAATTTCTCCCTTGTCCACTTAGAGGAACCAGAAGGGCCTAAAGGTGGAAAAACGTTTTACGCTCTTTTACGTCGAAATTTGTCTCCAAGGGTGTTGGACAGAGGCTCCTGCCCGTCCTCGTAGGTTTCGCGACTATCGGGGCACTATGGCGTGTCTTTAGACTTGTCCTCGGCCTGCCCCATGTGTTTCGACGGTGTAGGTACCAACCCTACTGCCGAAGTAATTCTCACGATACTGTCTTCAATCGCCGCCGAATTGGCGTGAGTTAACGGTTTAAAAGGCATATCGGAAGATTTACCGCCTACCGCAGCGTTAGTGGGCCTAGCAGTAGGGTTTGGGCCTACCAGGCCTTTAGGGAGCGTCGGACCGTCAAATGACCGCGCATCGACGTGTAAACCCAATGTAGGGGTTGCGCCCTTGTTTTTGGAATGCCCACTCACAAGACGCGGATGTGGGGGAAGGCCGATCTACCCGATCAGAGGAATCCGCCCAACTTTGACGGCCCGGTTGGCGCTTTCACCTTTTTCGACGGAACCGTCGAAATCGGTGGTGGGGTTGTGTGCTTAGTGTGTTGTGGTTTCTGTACGCCCCTGTCGCCGGGTGTTGTCCCTGAAGCGAGACTTGCGTCATGCCTTGAAGGGTCGGGGACAGGCGTGGCGGATCTAGAAGTGTCCGCCTCAAGGTCTATAACATCCGATACGGATGTTTGGTAATTGGAGGTGCCCCCGTCACTTTCGGCGGGTGTGGCGGTGGGGGCAAGAGGGTTCAGCCCATGACATACCGTACGCGGCCCACCACTTTAGACAGCGCTCCTTAAGGGTCTTAGGCCGAAGGAGCTTACAAGCCGCACACCGCTTCTCGTCGCGATCTAAGGTGAGACAAGAATAACATGTTCTGTGCTAGTCTTCGCATGGGTATCTGACCCTACACTTAGGGCAGAACCTAAATGGAGACCGTTCCATAGCGAAACGTATAAACAAAGATGACCAGACCTAGAGGGCAAAGAGGGGGAAAAAGGAAAGGCATAACGAAAGATATGGCCACCCCAACCCCACTCTGCCTACTGTGGTGCCGGCCAGAGGGCCAGGCCACGTGGATGCCTCAGCTGCCGGATCTTAGGCGCCGAAATCCACAGCCGTAGAAATTTCCTGCAGTCTTCCTTGAAGTTCTTAATCGCTGAAGTTACTTATAAGGGAATAACCGACAAAGTCGGTATAAAGATAAACAATGTCTCTTATGTAAGAGCTCTGCTATAGGGCGACCAGTTATCTGGGCGGAAAATAATCTGAGGGAGCTCGGTGCGTGAGGGATTTTGGGTACACTACACGTCACGATAGGGATAGTGTTACAGACACGCCTATGCCGACGTCCCCTTTCGGTCCCCGAAAGACAAGATGCAATACTCTGCGGTTACCACTGAATGTCGGACCATATGCACAGCATGTGATTCTAAACAGATTAACAAGCATCAGAATGGAATACATTATTCACCGTAATCATATTTCTGGTGCTTGTATCGGCTTAGATTCACATGCTATGGATAGGCCGACATCTAGTGGAAGCTGCAGAGTATTACAGTTGTTTTCAAAACTCGAAAATGGATGTCGAAATAGGGCGTGCCAGTAATACTAACCCTAGTGTGACGTCCCCTGTACCCATGATCCCTCACGCGTGTAGGTCGGTCAGATTGTATTTTTCTGACATGAGGTAGCATGAGGAGTAGCTAGAGTTCCCAAGCAGATACATCTATGCACCTTCCCTGAGGGGAGGAAGGGTGGGCGCATGTGAATCTAAGCAGATACAAGCACCAGAAATACAATTACGGTGAGTAATGTATTTCTTCTGATGCTTGTGCAATCTGCTTAGATCACATGCTATGCATAGATTAGCGAGCAGTGTTATGAGAAGGTGGTGGGTTGTGAGAAGGAGTAGCGGCAAATAGATGTCTTAGTACCGCTTGTCCCACCTGTGTATCTGTCTTGGAGTGTGTTAATGCTGTCTAAAGGGACATTTGCAATAAAGGCTAGAGTAGCCCCAGTACCCCGTGTGGAGTGGGCTCTTGGTGTAGAAGGCAGTGTTTTGTCTGATAATGAATAGCATAATTGTATACATTTGACTATCCATATGGAGATTGCTCCCTTGGAAACACGTTCTCGTCTGCCTGTAGCCATGGAGACGAACAGTTGATCAGACTTCCTAAGCGGTTTGGTCTTGTCTACATAGTAGAGAACCACCCTCCGACATCTAGTGTGTGGAGTTTGACCTCAGCTGAGCTAGTTGGTTTCTGAAAGAAAGCTGGAAGTTCAATAGATTGGTTAACATGAAATTTTGAAACGAATTTAGGGGAGAACCTAGGGTGAGCCTGTAAAATCAATTTGTCTTTATGGATGACAAAGAAAGGGTCCTGCACTGACCAGGCTTGGCGTTCACCGACTCTTCTTATTGAAGTAATAGCCAACAAGAAGGCAGTCGTGTAGGTAATGTGTCTAAGGGTAGCTAGATGCAAAGGCTAGAAGGGGGGGTCCCATGAGTTTTGCTAGCATCACATTTAGGTCCCACCCAGGTGGGGAATTGGAGATTGGAGGATCTATTCTTTTAACTCCTTCCATGAACGCCTTAATGACTGGCACTTTCCACCATGAGACTTTGAGAGGTGGTATAAGCTGATGAAGCTGCTAGGTGGACTTTTAGAGAATTAAAGACTAAACCTGAATCTAGCAAGTGGAGTAAGTAGGTTAGAATGTGTGATGGAGTACATTCTATGGCGTGGATTTGATTAGATTGGCACCAAATGACGAATCTCTTCCACTTGTGGGAATAGCAGTGTCTGGTGTTAGGTTTACGTGCTTCTTTTAGGATATCCATACACCGTTGTGGAAGATTAGGATGACCGAACTCTATGACTTCAGGAGCCATGCTGCTAGGTTCCAAGAGTGAGGTTGTGGGTGTATGGTTGTCCCCCCGTGCTGAGTCAACAGGTTGAACTTGTACGGGAGCTTGATGGGATCGCACATCGCCAGTTTGCGGAGATGTGGATACCACGCTTGTCTCGCCCACATGGGAACAACTCGGATGAGTCATCTGATCCTTGTGTAGCTTGTTCACTATTCAGCTGATTAATGGAGTCGGGGGGAAAAGCGTAAGCAAATATCCCTGACCAGTTCATTCATAGGGCGTTCCCCTTGGAGTCTGGTTGGGGGTACGTCGACGCGAAGTCTGGGCATACTTTGTTTTCTTTTGTATCAAACAAGTCTAGAAAAGGGTAGCCCCATAGTGAGAAGATGTGGTCTACCACGTCCGTGTGTAGTTTCCACTCGTGTTCTTCTGGCAAATGATCTCTGCTGAGAGTCCACTAGAGTGTTGAGTACCCCTGGGACATGTTGGGAGGACACGGACAACCCTCGTCTGAGTGCCCACTTCCATATTTTCTGAGCCAGTTTGGACAGATTTGGAGAGTGTGTACCTCCCTGCTTGTTGTCATAGAACATTGCGGTGGTGCTGTCTGTTAGGACTTGTACCGACTGGTTTGTGAGGTGGTTCTTGAAGGCTTGAAGTGCCTTGAAAACTGCCAATAGTTCCAGTACATTGATGTGTTTCTGTGCCGTCACTTGTGACCACAGGCCGTGTGCTGTGTGGTGAAGGTAGTAGGACCCCACCCAGAAATTGATGAGTCTGTTGTGACGACTGCTTGTGCTTCCGTTTCGTGAAAGGGTTTCCCCTTGACCACCAGCGCAAGTTCTGAACCAGTGGAGGCGAAACAATCACTAGATTGTCTCACTGACCACTTGCCTGAGACCATTGTTTCGTCAACCACTCCTGCATTGGACGCAGGCGCGCGTGGGGGACCAGGTAAATGCACAATGCCATCATACCTGGCAGACGCATTGCTTTGTGTATGCTTATCCGGAGACCGGCTTGATACTGGGGTATTTGCCGAAGCACGTTTTGTACTCTTTCCATGGATAGGAATGCTAAGCCTGTCTTTGTATCTAATACAGCTCCTAGGAACTGTTAGGCTCTGTTTGGTACCAGACTATTTTTTTTCATTTACTAAGCAGCCCAATTGGAAGAGAAGGTCTATAGTTCTCTGCGTGTTTAGTTTGCAAAGTTGGTAGGTTTCCCCCGTGATCAGATAGTCCAGGTAAGGGTACACTGGGATTGACTCTCTGCGTGGGTGCGCTGCCACCACCGCCAGTACCTTGGTGAGCACCCTTGGTGCCAACGCTATCCCGAATGGCAGCACCTTGAACTGGTAGTGCTGGTCTGCTACTTTGAATCGCAAGAATCTTCTGTGCGCTGGGAACATTGAAATATGAAAATAAGCATCTTTCATGTCCAATTTGCCATGTAATCCCCTCGTTTTAACAGGGATTACTTCTTGTAGCGTTGTCATGCAAAATTTTTGACGTTTGACAAACTTGTTTGCAGGGCGCAGGTCTAGTACCGGGCGCATGGTTAGATTTTTTTTGGCACAAGGAAGTACGTTGAATAAATACCCTGGTTTACCTCGTTGTACGGCACGATCTCGATGGAGTCTTTGAGGAGTAGAGCCTTGACATCCTCTACCAGGATGAGCTGTTCTTCCTGTGATGGTTTTTTCTGTCGCAGTGGGAGGTTTGAAGGTCTTCCTTGGAATTCTATGCAGTGACCTCCTGTCACCGTCGACAACATCCACTTGTCTGATGTTATCCCCTCCCATGCGTGGGTGAAATGTGATATTCGTCCCCCGACTGGGGAGGCATGGGAGCGGAGCTGTAGCGTTGTCATTGTTTGGAGGGTGTTCTTCCACCTCTCGTGGGGGAGCCTCTCGCTCTACCGCGACCTCTGCGCTGACCCCTGGGGTAACCCTGGGACACCTGTTGATTATTGTTCCATGAGGAACCTTGGCTCTGACTGTATCCGGTGCCTCTTTGCGTATTTTGGTCATGAAAACGTCGAAAATTATTGCCCATTTGGCTCAGCCGGCATTTTGAGCAGGGTAGCCTGAGGTTCTAGTTTAAATCCCAACTGTCTAAGCCAGACGTGACGTTTCAAAATAGTGGCCTCAGCAATAACACGCCCCGCGTTATCCGCTGCGTCAAAGTTGTTCTTTAGTAAGATGCCAGATGTTGCTCTGCCTTCAGCAGCCACAAGTGAGAGCCTGGACTTGTGGTTCTGGCGCCGATTCAGCAAGGGCTGCAACCTCATCCCACTTTGTGCAGTCGTAGCTTGCTAGTAAGATGGAACGATCGTGGGAACTCTGGAATAGTTAACGTGGAGATTTTGTCTCTTTTTCTACTTTGTAAAAATTGTTTCATACAATTAAATCAAATAAAAAAAAAATAAAAAAAAGATGGAATTATTAGCAATACGTACTTGGTATGCCGCTGAAGAGGCAATCGTCCGTCCCATATTATACAGTTTCTTACTTTACTTGTCCAGAGGAGCTTCGGACGAGGCCAAGGGGGTACCTGTCTCTTGCGTGTAGTAGTGACTACGAGAGAGTCTGGTCTAAGGTGTCCCCTTATATACAAAGGGTTGGAAGGTGCTAGTCGAAAAGGTTTTTCGATTCTGCGGTTAACTGCCCTGGTCGGATTAGGCATCTCTAGAGATGGCTGAATCCTTCTTTCTACCGACTTGAGTAGGGGTATAAACTGAGAAGTTAGTTTCTTATCCCCCACAATGTTTTCTGCTAAAACTTTATCTTGTGTTTCAATCCCATAGTGTTCAGCAGCCCTAAGAAGTATGTCATTGAGTAGGGGCTGACTGTACACCGGGGAATCGGGTAAGGTAGGGTCTTGCGGGGGTGGAGAGTCCATTGCAAAGATCACCGACTCGATGTCATCCTGATCTTCCCCTACATCGACATTGTCAATGTTGGTGTCCTCATAATAGGGGTTATCCTCATCTATATACTCATCTTCTCCTGCATCCAGATTGTAAAGGTCAGAGGATATGTGAGGTGTCTTGTGGACTGGTTCGTCATATAGTGCCCCTGAGGGGTGTGACCTTTTCCCTGACGGTTGAGTAGACAAATTCGGTTGTGCAGACAGGCTTGACTGTGTGAGCACAGGCGGTGTGTTTCAGGTTGACGCCTGGGTAGTGGGAGGCGTGTTTGCCAGACTCTGGAGAGCCTGGTGGTGCTCTTGGAAGAGATTTGCTAGGAAAGTCATGCGCTGCATGACTATATCTTGGGCAGACCATTTAGCTGAACTGGGGATAAACCCCGGGTAGGTAGAGGCAGGTTTAGGGGTAGGTAACTCACTATATAGCTCCTCTTCCTCCAAATAGATAGGATCAGTCTGATGTGTGGGATCAGGCTCATCTATGATGTCTTGTACAGGAACATCATCAGGTTCCTGTTCCCTAGGTATGTCCCTTCTATCCCTTGGGATCCTGTCCTTATGGGGGGAACTGGATCTGCGTTTGTCCCCATGATCCTTGCTCTTGTGATATTTTTTAGAGCTAGGTCGAGTCTCGACTACGGGGACAGCTTGCGTGACATTTTTCGACATTGCGATGCCGGACGATGTAGTTTTAAGTCCAGCGTCTGTTTTACTGGGCTTGTCATGAGGCGGCCACTCGGGGTGCTCAGAGGACCATAAACACGAGGATTTGCCCTTTGCCTCTCGGCATGCGAGTACACTCACATCGTCGCAGGGTGTGTGCTTAGTGTGGGGAAATGTGGTGCCTTTGTCGCCGGGTGTCTTCCCCTTAACAGGACCGCCGGCCTGTCTGTTAGGGTCGGGGACAGGCACTGAGGAACGTCGAGGTTCCCCAAGAGGACGGCGTCGCTGCCGTCGCTGGATGCCCCTTCTACGTCCACGGAGGCCTCAGCCTACATGGCATGATGGGCCCAACCTTTTATCCGTCTATCCTTGAGGGTCTTGGGTCGGAGAAACTTACAGGCCCGACAATGAGCCTTATATCATGGTCTTGATGCAAGCAAAGGTTACACACCTTGTGCTTGTCGACCCACGTGTATTTTTTGCGACCGCTCACGATGGCGGAAAAAAACTATCTGAGGGACCTACACGTGTGAGGGATCATGGGTACAGGGGACGTTGCACTAGGCATAGTATTACTGGCACGCCCTATTAAGACGGCCATTTTCGAGTTTCGAAAACAACTGTGATACTCTGCAGCTTCCACTAGATGTCGGCCTATGCATAGCATGTGATCTAAGCAGATTACACAAGCATCAGAAATAAGTGTTACATATTTTTGCTCCCTTCTGAAGAAGGCTTATATAACTGACCGTTAAATAATTTAATAATCAAGAAACCTTGAGTATAAGTGTTTATTTGAATAACTGTCACTGTGAAACTGTTACAACCTTACAGCTCACATTGACCCTTCTTGAGATATGCCTGGCTGTTCAGCCACACTACCAGTCTGGGTAGTACAGACTTCTACCAAAGGTTGGGCTCCTATTGCCAGGAGGTCAAGGTTGCTGTAGTCTTCCAAAGGATACTGCACACAAACTTGCCTAACACCATGGCTGCCGCTTGAGTCCTCGTCACTCGAGGCGCCGACGAGGGAACTACCCTCGGTCTGCTGCATGGCATAGGCCGCCCATCACTTAGTCCGCCGATCTTTTAGCGTCTTGGGACGAAACATTTGGCAAGAATTGCAGGATCGCTCGTCGTGATCATGAGGTAGACAATTGTTACACTTTTGGCGAGTGTCCTTCCATGGGTATTTTCCATTACAGGACGGACAGAACATAAAGGGAGTCCTCTCCATAGTAGAGGTAAAGGGTGGCAGCCAGACAAGAAAGGAAAAGAGGGGAAAAGGAAATGCATTCTTAAAGAATCAAACTTCTGTGCCCCACTCTCCCGACTGTATAGGCCTGGCCGGAGGGCCGAGGCCACGCAATCGACCGTGTTGACCAAAGCACCAGTCGCCGAAAGTCGTAGACTTTGCCTGTATAGGGGTCCACAGCAGTCGTCGAAGAAGGTCCAAGACTAAACAACCAACGGTCGTGGGACAAAGAAGTTATACGTTTTTGCAATATATCCCTTACGAGATCCGCATATGCCAACCAGCAGACTGGATGGAAAAAAACAATCTGAGGGACCTCGACGCGCGAGGGATTTTGGGTACACTACACGTCACGTTAGGCATAGTATTACAAGCACGCCCATGTCGATGTCCCACTTTCTATCCTCGAAAGAAAGATGCATACTCCGCAATTACCACTAGATGTCAGACTATATACACAGCACGTGATCCTAAACAGATTAACAAGCATCAGAAACTCTGCTATTTTTGGCCTGGGGGAGTAGACAAATTCCACAAAGGCTCTAGAAACTTTGGAATTGGCTCTAGAGGCTCAAATTCTGTTAGAGTCCGGGTTTTTATTTGTGTTAAATACAGAGAAAGTTTTGCAGTTAGAAATCAGGGGCAGTCCTCTTCCAGGTCGTTAGTTCCATCAGGTCTAATTTCCACTACAGAGGTATTTGGCAACTGCCGATCATCACTAACTTCATCTTCGGTTTCCTCTTGCATTTGCGTCCAAGGGGACCTTTGCTCATGTGGTCTTTTGTTCTTTATAAAGGGGCAAACTTTCTAGTATTAGTGTGTTGGAGGTCACTTTTTTTGGTGAGTAGCCGGTGTATTATTGTTGTTTTTAGTGCAGGATCGGCCAACCTCTCAATCGTGACTTTTTACAGGTTCTCCTAAATTGTAGTCAGTCGTCCGTTTCTCTCCTTGGTTCAATCTTGCTTTTTCTTCATTGTTGTGCTCTCCTTAATGTACCTCCGCATCCATTCACAATCTGCTAGGAGAGCTTCCATCATGATTTTATCAGAGATTCCATTACGGGCTAAGTCACTTAGCATAGATTGCCATAACGCTGACACTTCAGCTTCCCTGTTTAGCCCCATTTGAACCATAGTTGTGAATGTGTAACTAGATCTTCTAATGTATCCTTGCTACTAGGGTCGATTGATCTCAAATTGACTCATTCAATGTTTCGTATTGTTTTGAGAACGGGCTAGCGAAATTGTCAGGGATGCCATTATACTATTCTGTACGGTAGTCATTGCTTCCGGGGATTCAGAGGAAGAATATACATCTCTTGGGTTCCTGTCTGCTTTAGGCAATCCAAAGTCCTGCAAACCTCCTAGTTTAAATTGTTGAACGGGAGATTCTATATTAGGGTTTAGGAGATCCACAAGGTGTACAGGTCCCAACGACACTAAAGTTTGTCTTATGTTTCGGGCCAAGCCAATACACAATATATGAATTGCATTAAGAATATCTACTGAATAATTTAAAGGGTAAAGATGCCCCCAGTTATTAGATCCCTGGTGTTGATTCCTTGCAATCCGTTTCCATTGACATGTACTCCGCCGTTTGACTTGCAAAACTCAATTGCTTCCCGAAGCTAGGTCCGCACTCAATACATACCTTAAATATTATAATACATTTTGCATCAATTATTTGCATGAGCATGAACGCATTCAAATATTTAAAAAAGTTAATCCATGGAAGCAGTGAATCACTGAGGGAGGAGGGTTGTGTGAATTGTTTAAATTATACAAATTATTTTAAAAATCACCTAAAACACCCTTAATACCAGCGAGTGGTTACCAAGTGCGGGATCTGGATTCAAAACATGTGTTGCGCCGCGTTGCCTTGCTTCCAAGACAAAAACATTGCCCCTGTGCTATCCTTCCTCCCCAACAATCAGTCTATACATTTCTTTCGTACCTTCATCTATCTCTAGTAGAGTGCAGGCCACATTCTCTACATTTTCCGCTGCAAAGGATGTTTGATGATCCAAACAAAAAACGGATATTGCTACAGAAAAAAAGAAAGTGCAAAGGGGTAACATTTAAATTTTTTAACACAAAAAAGTGATGCAATATTTCAAAAAGGGAAAACTAGATTTCAACAATGTACCTTCCTCATCAGTTTCAGAAGAACTAGCAGCCTTGCTCTCCAGATTTTCTTCCAAAAAGCTAATTATGTGATCTGAGCAAGTAACTCTTTTTTCTATCAACGAAACAGAACAAAGTATATGAACAAAGAAAGCATGATTTATGAGATAAAGCATCCTCTACATTAAGACATTGTCAAAACAGCAAGTAGATTGGGGACCACAAACAAATTCAAATATTAATAAAGCGCATACTTGGAATCACTGAGGGAGGAGTTGGGGAAGGTTGCATGACTTTGCAGAAATATTTAAATTATGTCTAATCTAGCCTATCCATTTCTTTCAGTATCTTCATCAACTGTATCAGATTTAGTACACGCCTTGTTCCCTACATTTTTAACCTGAAGAATTTGATGATCCAAACAAACAGATCATCATACAAAATAATAATGAAAAAAGAAGTTACAATTTCTTAACACAAAAGAAAGCAATGCAATATTAGAAATACGGAAGGCTCCCTTTCAACATATGTACCTTGCACATGAGTGTCAGAAGAACTAGAAGCCTTGCTTTCCTGAGAAAAACGAATGGTCACAAGATATGAGCAAATAACAGTTATTCCTATTAGTGAAAAAGAAAAAGGTTCATATAACAAAGCAAGCATGATTTATGGAATAAAGCATCCTCAAGTGAACAAATGTACAAGTCATTTAGTAGTTTGGCGACCACCAAAAGAAACAAGACTAAGGGTATATTCTGATGTGCCATGTATGTTCCCATTTAAGTGAAGCTTTGGGTGCTTTATTCAGGTCATAGAAGTCATTGTTCTGATCTCAGTCAAATGGCTCAACTAGATTGGACATCCTAGGATCCCTGCTCTTGTCTCACTGGCACAGGAGAGGCCCAAGACAATTACTTCTCCAAAAACAGTTAATACAAGTTACCCGACACCTCAGTAACCAGTACTCTAAGGCCTTCAGGAATACAAAACAAATCTTTGGCCAGCCATCCCAACACTGGCTGCCACCAAACCCTAATAAGGCCTGCTTTATTTCAGTTCCTTTCCCACAACCACTTGGATTTGGAGTGAATTTCTGTCAGATAGCTGTCGTAAAGTCAAGCACTAATGAAGGAAAGCATAAAGTTGCTGCCGGAACAGGTATGGGTAAGCCATTAAGCAGATGTCATTTGTGTCCCAGTTACAGATGTGCTTTGTGTGATAGCAGGACAGTTAGAAGCAAGAAGAGGCTTGCAGCACGACTTCAAATCCCAGCAGCCTCCGGGCATAGGACCACAGTCCCAGCTGCCCAGACGACTCTCTGGAACAAGCCAGGCACACGGGGCCTGCAAATGGCC
Source organism: Ambystoma mexicanum (assembly GCF_040938575.1). NCBI lineage: Eukaryota > Metazoa > Chordata > Amphibia > Caudata > Ambystomatidae > Ambystoma > Ambystoma mexicanum. The sequence goes on along the minus strand of NC_090927.1, from coordinate 275,461,824 downwards.
CAGGCAACGCCCAAGCCCACGCCCAAGGCATCGCGCATGCGCAAGAGAGCTACCGCGCATGCGCAACACGCGAACGCTTCTTCACGCTTGAGATTGCATCGGACAGGACGCATTCAGCAGAGCTCCGGCAAAAGCTCTCGCGAGGCCCATCCTCGCCGGAAAACACCTTCCTTGGCCCCGCGCTCCATAAGATAAGTGCCGCTCTAGTGTTAATGCTACGGATGTTTTCCGGAGCGTGTTTCTGACCAGTTTTGAAATACTAACTTCTGGGAAGCGACCACGAGAGAATAGCGGAACGCCTCAACATACTAACTCCAAACTGCATGCTACGTTATGCTCGCCAGTTGCGGGCATTGTTTGGGCCGATTGGGAGAAAACAGGATCCAGGCACCTCTAGGGAGCACGCACTAACAATTTTCTTTTTTGTGTCAGGAACGAAAACGCCTCGGTCCTTGCAGCCTACAGAACCCGCCCAAACCGCAAGGGAGCAAGACGCTTGGCGAAGCTAGAGCTAAGTGCCTATAAGTTATTTGCCTATGCATGAAAACTGTCCGTCTAGTTTGTGCACTGCGGGGCACTCGCTGGATTGCTCGTTCCAATCCAGTATTTTCTCTGAACAACTTGAGACACCTTAGAGAACAGATAAGAACGTGAATAGAATACTGCTACGTTATTGTCTCTAACCTGCAATTAAAATTCCACCGCTGTGCTGATTATAACGGAGTGTGGAGCTACAACACAAGGGGGGGTAACGCATGCATGAATGTTGAATGCATGTTTTGACCTCAAAAAGGGTAACGCATGTATGAGGGAATGCATGTGATGTGGAAAATACCGTGAAGACTACGGTACCTCTGCCTATTGTAACAGATTAGCCGAGGACAGAGCCAAGGAGCATGCCTTTCCTAGAAATCCCCTGCCTATTCATAACCGCTCCCTAAACCTCAACCCGGTGTACCCAACAACCCTCTACCCATCCAATCCAAGGACCCCAACCCTCTTTCCCCGTGGGGGTCGCGGTGACCTGCGTTTGCCTAATCCAGGCACCAAGATCGCCAAGGGGAGGTAGGAGTTCGTGCTGCTTCTGTGTGGAACGGAACTCGCCTTGACAATAGCCCAGGCGACGGAAGGTGGATTGTACTAGTGACTAAATTGTGGGATAGGGTATTATTGCTCTTACTGGGAGTAGTCTCTGCACATTGAGCACTATTAGACCCATGCCGCAGAGGTTTCAAAAGAATGTAGAATAGAGGCCTGCAAACTTTGGCTCTCCAGATTTTTTAGACTACTACTTGTCTAGTCCCAAACCAATGACTAAGCTGACTAGGGATGATGTGAGTTTTAGTTCAGAACATCTCTAGTACCAAGAGCTGCATACCTCTGATGTAGAATAATGGCAGATAAGTTATTCAGTAACAATCTAGTAGAGAGTAAAACAATGATTAGAAGCATGTCTCGGTAGTTCCACTTCCATCTATTTTATGTTCTAAAGATCTGGCGCTAGCCTTAAATAGTTGATCTGCAAGTGCACGTCTGAATCTGTGAAACCTGCCAACGTGAAGATTCCTCTAGAATGGCACCATCCATGCTAGAGGAATGGGCAAAGTGATGAGGAGCAGGCAGACTGTCACTGGAGCCACGGGCACTGTAGGCACAACGCTGCTCACAAATCAAATCATTGGCTCGAAAAGCCGATTGGCAGTGCATCTGCACCAAACACTGTAGCAAGTGCTGGGTGCAAGGGACTCTGGGCTTGCAGTTCCTGCAGTTCCACTGGTCACTGCTGAAAACACTTGAGTGAAACAGGCTTAGTGAGAAGACAGGAATCTGTAACACCTGGGTGGTGAAAACCGACGCTTCTCTGCTCGCCCAACACCTACTCAAAGATGTACCAGGATTCAGGACTAAGGAGCAGGATTCCTCATGGGAAGCAAGGAAATGGGGTGCCCTGGACATCAATCTCGGGACCGAAGAAAGACTGTTAGCCAAGATTTTATGCAGTACCCTGTGGGAGACTGCACCAGCCTTGTCCTCTTGGACATTGTTAACCCAACCTTTGATATAAGCATGTACTACACAAGTTGATAAAGTGAATGAGCAGCCAGGCTTAAAACAAGAGGGGTCAATGTGAGCTGTAGGGTTGTAACAGACTTTCACAGTGACTAGTATCCAAACAACAATTATACTCAAGGTTTCTTGATTAAACAATTATTTATTAATTTAACAGTCAGTTTGAATAAGCCTTCTTTAGAAGGGAGCAAATATGTAACACTTAAATATACTGCAAAAGAAATACAAACTTTCAATAAATCAGTAGATACCCTTTGGGGATGGCACACAGACACGTCCTACACCCTGAGGTGACTTCAATAGTTAGGGTACTGTGGACATTGATGTATCACTGGTACATTTAAAGAAATACAGAGTTTGGTGTCTAAAAGGAAAAGGTTAGGGAAGGAAACAATTGCAATGGTTAACTTTCTCAAACAGGTAAGCACTTTTGAACCCCACAATGCAATGCAAGTTAACCCTTTCCCAGCTATACAAGTAAAAAATGTATGAATTTTGGAGGGACAGATCAAAACACAAAGTCAGAGGTTAGAAGAGTCTTCAGGGTGCCAGGACAGCCAATGTCACTTGAGCAAACTCTAGGGGAGCGGAGGCACTTCTTGAAGGTAAGTAAAAAGTCTTGCAAAATGTTAGAGAGTTTTGTAGAAAATAAATCACTGTTGGGCCACAAGCTGGGAGGCTTGTGATGGGCAAAGCTGCAAGCAACATTGCACAGGTCAGCCAATGCAAGTCTCAACTGGGAGCTAGCAATGCTACACAACAAGCGGTAAGTACCTCTTAGTTTACAGTAACTTAGGTCTGAATAAATTGGTACCAGCTTGTTAAACAGTAATTGTATAGTGCCTCCTTTATATTTATATTGGCCTAAGCCTAGTCGCGCTACATGGAAAACCACGTTGCAAAGTTCAGATTTTGGGTTGACTTCGCCGCCATTTTAAGATTCATCCACCATTTTGATTTCTACTAGTGTGTTCTTCGTTCTAAAATGGTGGACTATGTTTTCAACTTGCAACCAAGCTCCCCGACCTTTTGAGTTCTATTAATTTTTAGACTGTCCGAGAGCCAACTGTTTAGACTAGGCAATAAGAACTTGCACTGCATATGAACTGTTTAAATGTTGTCTACGCTCAAAAGACTCATCCTTGTATACACATTGGGACAATGTAGAACAAACCTCAAGCGTAGCCCTAGGCCGAATAGAATTGTAAAGAGATATTGTGTGAAGCTTACTGCAGGATTTGAGAACATACATCACCATTGTGCCTCCATAGAAATGCAAACCTATGTAATCCTTTGCATAATATTGTATAATCCGAATGTGAACTAGGCACGAACTCTAGACCACAAATTATTAACGTGAAGAGAGGCTGAACAATATTACTCAAAATTGTATAAAAGCATGAATGTTTAGACGTCCAGCACACACTCACCTCTCTGTCGGGCTGGTACACATTGCGGGGTGTTGGGAGCCAGATAGCTATCTGTGGTGCTTTGTAAACTGTACAGTAATAAAAGATCTGTGAATCTTTTTAGCCCGTGACAGGTGTATTTCCTTTGTGGTACTCAGCCTTGAGATTTCCTTGTTCTTTCAAGCTGGCTTCTGTTCCTGTTGTAATATGGCAGATCCTGATGTTCCTGGGCCTCAATCATGGGGACAAGAGGGGGACAACTGCACTACAACTCAAAGGTCAGCAGCAGCAATGGCCAAAGTTCAGATCAGCGGCACTTCGCGGTTTCAGCTTCTGGCGAATAGTACCACTGCGGTTCTTGGACACCTTGTAGGCTTTCCTTGATTCTGGGGTCCAGCAGTCTGTTGAGGTGGCTCAGGCTTGGTCAGTCTATCAAAGTGGGATTGCTTTGTACTTCAGCGATTAGTGTATTAACTCAAGAAAGAGTCTCTGGGAACAGGGCCCTGATCTGAGTAAAGTGCCTGTCCCTAAAGGAGGGATAACGTGCGGGGACTAGAGCTTTTGCAGTGCTGCAATCACTAGGGCCACATTTCCTTGAGGAACCATTTTTGGGGGCCTTTATAGCCCTTCTGAATTTTATTAGACCTTCAGAGAAGCATGTGGGCTGGGACCAGTTCACAGGCAGGTAAAAGGACACAGTGGTAGCAAAAGCTGGTGGTAGGTTAGCAGGCATCTCATTCTCAAGAGTCTGGTGTGAAGAGGGCGAGCTTCATACACCAGAAGGGAGGGAGGGCCCGCTTTTAGAGTCGCTGACAAGCGGATCTCTGTTAGCAGTACGGCGACGGAGAAAAAGCCCGATAGCAGCCTTGGCGGAACAGGAGTCTCATATCATTGGCCTGATAATGAGTCACAGCATAGGGGTCACCTAACCCAAACATATGCCAAACACAGTGAGAGGTCCACTGGCGCAGGTGAGGTTCCCAGGAACAGACAGATGTTTGGGGGCCACCATAGAAGATTGTAGAGTTCTAACTGGGGTGAGGGCCCCCTATTAAGGGGTGTGTGTACCAGCCTCTAGGCCCCAGAGGTGGTGGAATAGTAGTGTGGCAGAAGGAGGACCATGGACGGTGTGCTGTACGCATTGTTGGAAGAGCACCCCCCCAACCCCGTGGTGGAAATTGGAGGAGTAAACCCAGAGAGGCGCTATAGGAAGGGAGTGTGACGGAAAGTGGTTTGGACCTGTCTGGTGTTGTGCTCCCACGCTTACCCTGTCGTACGGGAGTGGCCTCTCTGCTGCCAGACAGAGAGCTTGAAAGAAACCATGGGAATGTATCTGGAGGCAGGACAGCCCGCTGTGGAGGAGGTACGCCGCCGTGGCTGGAGGGGGGCGGCATATGGACAGGAGAACCAAGCTAGCCGGCTTCAAGTTTAGGTGGGGTGAGACCACCATGGCAGCTGCCGGGAGAATTCCTCAGCCACGAAAAAAAGATGTGGCGACATTGATGGTGAAATCAGGAGCATGCGGGCTGACATTGGGGGGCGGGGGAGGGTCGACAGAATAACTTCAAGGATCGACAAGATGGAGGACAGACTGGAAGAGGTGGAACACAACCAGTCCTCCAGGGATGCCATGGAGATGCAAATGGACAGTGGGTGGCCACTGTGTTGTCCGTCCGAATCCGGACATTCTTTCCTTGCACAGTCGGCAGAAAAGCCTTCAGGGCAAGCCTGACGGCCCTCAGCTCCAACAGATTGATATTGAGTCTGGACTCCAACAGAGACCAACGACCGCTGACTGTCAACTCGTTGGCATGAGATCCCCATCCCATGAGGGAAGCGTCCTTCACGATAGTCACCTCCGGCCTAGGTAGTCAAAAAGGAGACCCCTTCGACGGCCCATCACAGAAGGTCCTGGGCGACCGAGGACGGCACCTGAACAGGGTCCGACATCCTGCCGGAGAACAGACCACTGGAGCTTGAGTGCCCATTGCAAAGATCTCATCCGCAACCTGGCCTCTGGCACCAGAAGAATGCAGGATGCCATGAGACCGAGCAATCTCAAGAACTCAAACGCTGGGAGACTATGGGCAAGCTGAAACTTGTGCACCATCTGATGAATGTGATGAGCCCTCACCTGGGGAGGAAAACACTTCCCCAGGGACGTGTCGAGCACTGCTCGGATGTACTGGAGCCTCGAGTGGTGTCAAATGGGACTTCTTTAAGTTGAGGGAGAAGCCCAGCTTGTGGAGGGAGTGGCAGGTGACCGACAGATGATCCAGGACTTGCTCGGGAGAGCGTGCCCTGATCAACCAATCATCCAGGTAGGGGTAGACGTGAATCCCCCCCTTTCCTGAGATGCGCTGCCACCACAACCATGAGCTTGGTGAAGACCCTCGGGGCGGAGCAAGACCCAAAACTGAAAGTGCGAGTCACCAACCGCGAACCTCAGGTACTTCGTGTGTTTTGGATGGATCGGGCACATCCTTGAGGTCGAGAGACACCAACCAGTCCTGAAGTTGAAGGGCCTGGAAGACTTGAGAGAGAGTAACTGGTCCTTCCTGAGGAGTTTGTTCAAACCGCGCAAGTCCATGATGGGTCTCAATCCCCAGTCTTTCTTGGAAATCAAAAAAAAAAGGGGAATACCATCCCTTGGTCCTCTCCTCTACAGGCACCAGTTCCATGGCGCCTTTCTCCAGCAGGGATTGAATTTCCTGTGCAAGGACCGGATCCGGACTCTTCAAAGAGAGAATCCCCGGTGGATTGTCGTGAGGCCTCTGCCAGAAAGGAAGACAGTAGCCGTGGGCTAGGATCTCCAGAACCCACGCATCTGAAGTAATGGCACGCCAGCCTTCCCCCAACCGGTGAACCATGGGACATGGCCTCATGACTGAGCTGAAGCGGCTGCAGCGTTGCCTGAGGGCAAAGAGGCAACTGCCCGAACGGCCTTGGCACCTCGAGTACCTTGTTTTCCACCTCTGGCACTCCTACGGTGGCCCCTTTGACTGGCAGCTCCTCTCGCTTTACCAAAGGATGAGTAATAACGAAAGGAACCTCCCCTCCATTGCTGTCCCCTAGGATGAAAAGGCAGAGGTTGTCGAACTGCAGCACCCAATGACTTTGCTGCAGCTTTGGAGGTCTGCAACCTGTCAAGGCTCGAGTCAGCCTTGCTGCCTAAAAGATGTTCTCCGTCAAAGGGCATGTTGAGGAGCCGGGCCTGGACATCAGGAGCAAACCCCGACTTCCGCAACCACGCAAACCTGCGTATCGCAGTGCTCGCCGCCATGGACCGGCTGACGCAATCAGCCATGTGAAAACCCGACTGAACGGCCTCACACATGGCATCCTTGCAATCCTGGACCATAGCAAGGAAACCATCCCGTCGACCCCTTCGGGAATATTTTCAGCCGCTAAAGAAACAGTTCCACAGAGTGTGCGTGAAACGAGACAAGGCACACGGAGTTGGCCGCCTGAAGCGCCATACCCCCTGAAAAAAAACGCTTTCTTCGCCCAACCATCAAAACGCTTGTCGTCCCCATCAGGAGGGATGGTAGGATACAACGCCTGCTTTACTGGGGCCGTAGCCGCCTGCACCACCAAACTCTCCAGAGTGGGGTGCTTGGTCAAGTAGCAGGGGTCGCTACTGGCTGGGCGGTATTTTCGCGGCAAAGACTTGCCCACTGCCGGGAGACTCTCCGGAGCAGTCCAAGCCGCCGCCACCCTCCGCTGTAGAGCCATATGGAACGGCAGTACCTGGTCAGTTGGTGGACCTTGGTCGAGGATATCCGTAATGTCATCCTGAAGAAGCTCCCCTGGGGGAGCAGCCCACCCCAAGTACTCGGTGACCCTAGACATAAGGCGCCGGAACGAGGACTCAGCATGAGTGCCAGGCTCAGGCCTACAAAACTCCACCTCCGGAGAGGTGTCCAGACCACTGGCGTAGGTCCTCAAATTGGCTATGGCCCGAGAGAATCTCATCTGGCACCGTATCAGGAACCATGCCATCATCAGAGCCTCATCCACCTCTGAAATGTACTCAAGATGGTGGGAAGATGGCACAGAAAGGGGAACAAAGCCATGCCTGACCTTGGACAGAGCCTTTCTAGGGGGTTCCACCGTGCCCCGGGGCACCCCTGTCAAAACAGCCTCGAAAGGCGTTGAGGGTGTTGAGTGAATCGGCGTTGACGCCAAACATGGCGCCGACAGCATCGATGGTGTCGAGACAGGCCTCGAGGGCGGAGCCCCGAGCGTGTCCCTCGACAGCCTGGGCGCCGATGGCGCAGACGACTTCCTCGGAGGCGGAGCCTCAAAAGAGTCCGTCGACGACCTCGGCGCCACAGGCGTCAACGTCTTCCTCGAAGACACCACAGGTGCACATGGTCTCAAGCGCGTCTAGGACCGGGACCTGGAACGGGCATGACTAGAACGATTCCCTTGTCCGATTGGGACCTTTCCCGCGAATCGTGCCGACCACCCGAGCCCGTAGGCGTACGAGCGGTGTCTCTCGACCGATCACGACCGACCCCATTTCTCCGGCGTTGCATGCTTGGTGGGATAAGCGACCCGCCGATGAGCGGAGTCCTCGGATGAGGACAGGGAAGGCGACCGATGACAGCGCTTCCGGGAGTGCCTCAAAGAGGCAGAGGAGTGGCGGGACCTACTCCGGGACCGAGACCCACAGGGCTTCCGACGACGATGCAGAGTCTCGCCCCTCGAATTGTCCGTCGAAATCCCCGCAGACCTCGACTTCCGTGGCTTGGACACCTTACCTACCGACAATTTCTTCTTGCGCTCCCGCAAGGCTTTGGACGTAAGCGACTGGCAGTCGACACAATCATCTGTATCATGGGCCTCCGAGGCACCAGAGGCAGGCGTCGTGCGAGTCCGTCACTGACATCTTGGACCCACAGTCCACGCACTTCTTAAAGTTCGGACGCGGGGCGCAAGTCGAGGTAGACCTCACGAAGGATAACTTCACAAACGAACAACAGAAACAGTTTGTTTTTTCCTCCATAACGTGTGGCACCTATCCAATGCCTGCTTGAGTGCACATAGCCTTGCGGAAATGTAAGCTGCAATCGCATAGGAAATTCTCCAGAGGGGCAGGCTGAGTGGGCGATGTGGAATATGTTGGAGGAACATCCAATCGAAGACATGCATTACTTACCGTAAAAGCATTTCTGATGATTGTATCTGCTTAGATTCACATGCTGTGCATATGGTCCGACATCGAGTGGTAATTGCAGAGTATTGCATCTTGTCTTTCGGGGACCGAAAGGGGACATCGGCATAGGCATGTCTATAACACTATCCCTATCGTGACGTGTAGTGTACCCAAAATCCATCATGCGCCGAGGTCCCTCCGATTGTATTTTTTCTGCCATGAGTGAACCCAAGGCTATTTTGAGTGAGTACATGAAGAAGCGAGAAGTAGTAAGAGGTCTATGTTCCTTCCACCCCGAGCAGGGGGGTAGAGAGGGCGCTTGTGAATCTAAGCAGATACAATCATCAGAAATGCTATTACGGTAAGTAATGCATGTCTTCTGATGCTCGTTAATCTGCTTAGAATCACATGCTATGCATAGACTAGCGAGCAGTACCCGGAGTTGGAGGTGGGTTGTGAGAAGGAACAGTAGAGAAAAGATGTCTTTTTACTGCTTGTCCCACCAGAGAATCAGACATAGAATGAGTGTCTAGGCAATAGTGTTTTGTAAAGGTGTGTACAGAACTCCCGGTTGCCATTTTGAAAATGGACTCAAGGGGAACATTTGCAACGAATCCTATGGATGCCCCAGTGCCCCGAGTAGAATTTGCTCTGGGCTTGAAGGGCAGTTCTCTCTTAGCAAGAGTGTAACATAGTGTGATGCATTTGACAATCCACCTTGAGATAACTGATCTAGAGACAGGATCTCCTTCTCTACCAGCTGCCACTGAAACGAAAAATTGGTTTGTTTTCTTCATTCTTCCCAGGTAGAACAGGAATGCCCTGGGCACATATAGAGTGTGTGGACTTCTTTCGCCCATGCTAGTGGGATTCTGGAAAAAGGAAGGTAGTTCAATCGATTGGTTCACATGGAACTTCGAGATGAATTTGGGCGCAAATCTGGGGTGAGTGCGCAGAACTACCTTATCCCTGTGGACTAACAAAAGAGTCTAGAACTGAAAGGTCCTGTAGTTCGCCAACCCTTCTAATAGAAGTGATAGCCACTAGGAAAGCCGTTTTGTAAGAAAGGTCTTTTAGACTTGCTTTATGCATTGGCTCAAAGGGAGACCTCAAGAGTCTGGTTAAAACCACATTTAGATCCCATCTGGGAGCTTGGTTAGAATGGGGGGGGGATTCTTTTAACCCTTTCCATAAAAACCTTAATAACAGGTATTTTCCACCACAACACTTTCTGTTGTGACGTAGTGTAGGCTGATCGAGCAGCTAGATGAATAGATGAACCTTTAGGGAATTAAAAACCAAACCTGAGTCTAACGAATGAGTTGGGTGCAACACAATGTGGGTAGGCGAGCAGTCAAGGGGATTGACGCCCTTGGTTTTACACCAGATGACAAAGTGTTTCCACTTACTGGAATCGCAATAACGAGTGTTAGGTTTTTCTAGCCTCCCTGAGTATGTCCATGCATCTCTGAGGGAGTTGTAGGTGTCCAAACTCTATATCCTCAGGAGTCAGGCTGCTAAATTCAGAGTTTGCGGGCATGGGTGTAGTGTCTCCCCTCTGTCCTGAGACATGTTGTACGGGCAGGGTAGATTCACACGGGGGTGGGGTGGACATTTCCATTAGATGAGCGAACCAGGGTTGGTGGGCCCACATGGGGGCCACCAATATCATGGTAACTGGTTCCTGGTGCATCTTGTGCAATATCTTGTCTAGTAGGGGAGTCGGGGGGAGGGGTTTAGGGGAGCGTAGACAAATTTCCCTGACCATGTTAGCCAGAGTCCGTTCCCCTTGGAGCGGTTCTGGGGTACCTGGAGGTGTAATCTTGGCATTGGGCATTCTCCTGACTTGCAAACAGGTCGATCTCTGGGAAGCCCCATTCTGCGAAGACGTTGGAGAGTATCTTCGTACCGACGCCATTCGTATTCTACAGGCAGTGGGACATTTCTGCCGAGCACGTCCGCTAGAAGATGGAGTTCTCCTGGAACGTGTTGTGACAAGAGGAACATCTTGTGTCTGAGAGCCCACATCCAAATGTTCTGGGACAGCTTGGATAGCCCTGGTGAGTGTGTGTGCCACCTTGATTGTTTAGGTAATACATGACTGTGGTGCTGTCCATCAGGACCAGGACTGTCTTCCCTTGTAGCTGTGTCTGAAAGGCCTTCAGTATTTTGAATACCTCTAACAGATTTATATGGTTGGACGCTACTTGTGGGGACCACACTCCATGGGCTGTCAGCTGAAGCAGGTGAGCCCCCACACCCCGTGAGAGAGGAGCGTCGTGAGAGTGGCTTCTACTGCAGGAGTGGTGAAGGTCTTTCCCTCCAAGAGGTTTTCCCTCGACCACTACTGCAGAGAGAACAAGGGCTGGCGAGACAACTAACAGATCTTCCCATTGTCCGCTGGCCTCCCACCACTGGTTGTTGAGGCACTCTCTAATGGGACGCATGCGCAGCCGCGCATGGGGAACTAAATAAATGCATGATGCCATCATACCTAGCAAGCGCATGGCCTTGGGTACCGTCACTTCCTGACTGGCAACATATTGAGGGATCTGAGAAAGCATGTTCTGAACCCTCTCGGAGGTGAAGAGGAGGCCGTCCTTTGTCCGAATCGGAGCCCCTAGAAATTGCTTGACTTGGCTGGGGTCTAGGCTGGATTTCTTCTCTTTGATGGAAAATCCCTGCCTGAACAGGAGGTCTATTGTCTTCGGAGTATTCACCAAGCACGTTTCGTAAGAGTCCCCTGTTATGAGCCAGTCGTCGAGGTAAGGGTAAACAGGGACAGATGGTCTGCCCAGGTGTGCTGCTGCTACTGCCAGGACCTTCGTAAACACCCTTGGCGCTGAGGCAATGCCGAAGGGTAGTACCTTGAATTGATAGTGCCTGTGCTCCATCATGAACCTTAGATATTTTCTGTCCGCTGGCAACATTCAGATATGAAAGTATGCATCTTTCAAGTCCAATGTTGCCATGTAACCCCCCCCCCCCCGTTTCAACAGTGGGATTACTTCCTGCAGGGTTACCATACAAAACATTTGAGGTTTGACAAATTTGCTGGGCACAAATCTAATACAGGGCGTATGGTGAGGTCCTGGGTACAAGGAAGTACACTGAATAAATACCCTCGTTTACCTGCAGAATAGGGACGGCTTCTATGGCGTCCTTTCCTAGAAGTGCCTCTACTTCTTGTATTAGGATGCGCAGATGGTCTGGCGTCCGGCGTCGTGCTTTGGGCGGTCTGAATTGTGGAGGTCGGGCAAATTCCACACAGTAGCCGTGGGGGACCGTTTTTAGAACTCGCTGGTCTGAAGTAATCCCCACCCATGACGAAAGGAAAGATGTTAAACGCCCCGACCAAGGTGACATGGGAGGGGTCCTGGATCCGTAGGTCATTTCTGACCGGAGGCTGTGGCTCCCCTGGAGTTGGTGGCTCTGCCTCTGCTGCGCCGCTGACCCCTAAGTGGATAGTTGGCAGGGGTGATGGATGCTTGTCCTGAGTTCCAGTTGTTTCCCGTATTGTACATGTTTTGTGCAGAACGGGATTGGCCTCGAAAGGACCGGTGGGACCCGCTACTCCTTTGGGGGGAGGGTTTTTGTGTGATTTGATGCAGGGACTTAAGAGTCTTGTGCTCTTTTTTTGGCAGTCTCTAGAGCATCGTCAACTGCTTTACCAAAGAGATTCGACTCCGATAGGTTTGTTAATAAGAGCTGCTTGTGTCTTCCGGCTTGAAGCCAGAGTTCCGGAGCCAAGCGTGCCGCTTGAGCAGGGTGCCCTGAGCTAGGGATCTTCCTGCTGTCTCTGCAGTATCCAGAGTGTTTAATACATTTAGGTTGACCTCCCTGCCCTTGGCCATGATGGCGAGTAATTTGGTTCTTGCGGGTTCAGGCACCTCCTGGAGACCTTCTTGCATAAGGTTCCACTATGCATCTGCATAACTGGGAAGCAAAGTAGTGTTTGCTATGTGTGTGGTAAAAGAAGCTGCCGAGGTAATTCGCTTACCCAAGGCATACAATCTTTTTGACTCCTTATCGGGAGGTGCCTCTCCCGTAGCAAGGGGAACTCCCATCCGTTTTCGGGTGGTGGTAACCACTAGGGAGTCGGGGTGGCGTGTCCTTTAATATATGTAGGGTCCGTAGGCAATGGCTGAAATAATTTCTCCACTCTGGATTTACTGCCCTAGTCTGGGCTGGTGTGACCAGGGAAGGCGTCAATCTCCTTTTGATGGAATTTAGGAGAGGTATGGCTTGGTTGGAGGGGAGTTTTTCTTTAAGAATATCCTCCACAAAATCTTGTTCAGGTAGGGCCTCCTAGTTGGCGATTTGGAAATAATCTCCCGCCTTTCTTAAAATGGCATTGAACGCCTTTTGATCGTCCACTGGGGAAGCTTGGCGGGCCGAAGTGGAGGGAGGGGAGCCCAAACATAGGACATCCGTGTCCTGGTCGTGAGTAGAGAGTGTCCACGGTTGCGTCTCTACCTGTTGAGTGTACTCCCAGCCTTCTGTGTGATCCACCTGGTCATCCACAGTGTAGTCTTGTAGGAAGGTATTCTCTTCCTCATAAATGTCCTGATAAGTGTCCATCTGGATCTCATCTTCTGGGTGGATAAAAGTGAACTGTTCTTGAGAAGGCCCAAAATTTCAAAGGAAATTTCGAAACAGGCACAAAAGGAGGGTCCTCCCGAGGTCTCTTGGGGGTAGCTTGCTCCGAAAGTGAAAAACCTTTCCAAACGGTCCATGCACCCTTCAAATTTTTCTTTGGTCCATTTAGATGAACCTGAATGGTCAGAAGGTGGAAAAATGTCATTTTCCTCCCTATGGCGCCCAAATTTGTTTCCCATAGAGCTAGCCAAAGACTCCCGACTCTCCTCGTAATCTTCTTGTGCATCGGGGAGTTGCGGCGTGTCTTTCGTCGTGTCCGCGGCCTTCTCCTTGTGCTTTGTTGTGTCTTTAGGCTTCAGTCCAACTGCCGAAGTAATCCTAGCAATGCTTTTGGCGATGTTTCGGCGAAGTGGGGCATGCTGTATGGCTAGGAGGCCTAGCGGTAGATTTTTCCACTACCGGGCGACTAGGAGGCCTAGCGGTAGATTTTTCCACTACCGGGCGACTAGGAGGCCTAGCGGTAGATTTTTCCACTACCGGGCGACTATGAGGCCTAGCGGTAGATTTTTCCACTACCGGGCGACTAGGAGGCCTAGCGGTAGATTTTTCAACTACCAGGGCCTTAGAGAGGGTCGGAGCGTCAGACGCGCACGCTTCTACAGCCAAAGGTGGTTTGGAGGAAGCGCCCTTATTTTTTGAAGGCCCAGTTGCAAGACGCTGCTGCGTATGCGGGGAAGACGGTTGATCTTGAGGATCAGAGAATTCCGTCTAAATTTTCGACTGTCCTGTCAGCGCTTTCTCCCGTTTCAACAGTACTGTTGAAACCGGGGCAGGGGTTGTGTGTTTAGTGTGTTTGCGATATTGTGCGCCCTTGTTGCCGGATGTTTTCCCCATAGTGTGACTTGTGTCAGGCCTAGCGGGGTCGGGGACAGGCGGGGGGGGACCTGGAGGTGTCTGTCGTGAGGTCGAAGGCATCCCACACGGATTGCCTGGTCATCACTCGTGCCCCCGTCACTTTCTGGGGGTATGGCGGTGGGGGAACAAGATCCAGCCCGCGACATGCCGTAGGCGAGCCACCGCTTAACGCAGCGCTCCATAAGCGATTTAGGTTGAAGGAGTCTACAGGCCGCGCACTGTGCTTTGTCGTGGTCAAGGGGTAGACAATTATTACACTGATCGTGCTGGTCCTTCCAAGGGTATCTGGCCCTGCAAGAGGGGCAAAACCGAAATGGTGTCCTTTCCATAGCAAAAGGTAATAAAGCTAATGACCAGACCTAGAGGGCAAAGAGGGGGAAAGAGGAGAGACATGGCTAAAAAGATATGACCACCCAACCCCACTCTCCCTACTGTGTAGGCCGGCCAGAAGGCCCGGTCACGTGGACGGCTCTGCCGCCGGAGTTTAGGCGTTGAAGTCCCCAGTTGTCTTCGGCGTAGCACAGGAAGCACCATCATAGTTACTATCAGGGGATAAACAACAAAGTCGATAAACAAATAAGTCTCTTATGAAAGCTTTGCAATAGGGGGACCAGTTATCTGGGTGGAAAAAAAACAATCTGAGGGACCTCAGCGAGAGGGACTTTGGGTACACTACACGTCACGATAGGGATAGTGTTAGAGACAGGCCTATGCCGACATCCCCTTTCGGTCCCCGAAACACAAGATGCAATACTCTGCGGTTACCACTGGATGTCGGACCATATGCACAGCATGTGATTCTAAGCAGATTAACAAGCATCAGAAAGAACGTTACCAGTTGGTAAGTAACTTGGTCTTCGAATGGATTGTTTCCCCCAACGTATTTCACATCTTTGACAGACTCCCAAAGCAGTACCAGAAAATGGGAGGGAAAATAATTTAGAGTACCCAATCAGATGGCGGACTAAAGAACCGCTTTACCAAAGGCCATATCTTGACCATAGATCGTATCCAGGGAATAATGTTTAACAAAGGTGCGGATAGTAGCCCATGTGGCTGCATGACAAATATTCCTAATAGGAACTCCCCGTTGTAGGTCTGTGGAAGTAGCCATGCCGCTAGTGGAATGAGCTTGCAACCCTTCAGGAGGATCCTTACCCACCAATCAGTAACATTCAGTAATGGTGAGGATAATCCACCTGCACAAAGTCTGTTTGTTAACAGCCTGGCCCAATCTGTGTGCAGCATATCCCACAAAGAGTTGATCGTCCAATCTGACCTTGGACATCTTAGAAATATAAAAGCTCAGAGCTCTCCTAGGGTCCAACCTATGGAGTCGCTCCTCTTCCTTACCAGGATGAGGAGGATAGAAAGACGGAAAAACCACTTTCTGGCTTAAATGAAATGCAGACACTACCCTAGGTAGAAAGGAAGGACGTACTCTCAGTACAACCCTACCCTTGTGGAACACAGTAGAGGGTGGCTTAGATGAAAGTGCCTGCAATACACTGACTCTGCGAGCTGAAGTAACCGCAACCAAGAACACCGGCTCAAAAAGACAAGAGTGCAAAGGTTCAAACGAAGCACCCATCAGGAATTTCAAAACCAAATTGAGATCCCAAACCGGCACCTGGGAACACATTAGTGAGCCCTTTAAAAAATTGGGAAATCAAAGGAATCAAGTAAGAACATTCTTGAGACGTGCGCTTGAAGATAGACAGCGCCGCCAGGTAACCTTTGATGGTACCCACTTGAAGTCCCCTGTGGGCCAAAGAAAGTAAGAAAGACAAAACCCCAGGAATGGGACACTGAAAAAGGATCAACATTTTGTCCTCTGCACCAGTCGCAAAACTTACGGCAACGGTACAGGGATTTTGTTGCTGGCATCCTGGCCGAAAGCAACACCTCCAACACATCATCCAGCTGCAGTATAGCACCCATTGGTGACCATTTTGTCAAAATAGCCCCAGTAGCCTTTTTTTCACCATTTCTTGTTGGAAAGTTCCTTCTGGAGATTTGATTATTTATAATGCGCTTAATACCCAGAGGTTTCGAAGCGCAGACCCGAGGATGGAACCTGTGTTGCTCTGTGTCGTCTTGCTTCTAAGGCGAGCACGTTGCCCCCTGAGCTATCCTCCCAAGACACTTCCATTGCTGCTGCAGGAACAGAGTGCCAGGGGGCAGGAACAGCACAATCGAGTGCATTGTTTTTAAGCAGGACCCAAAATCCTGGAAGATCCTCCGGACTCCCTCAAAGCAGGGCTGACCAAGCTTGAGCCACCTCAACAGAGTGTTGGACCCCAGAAGCAAGGACAGGCCACAAAGTATCCAGGATTCGCAGTTCTGCTATTTGCGAGTAGCTAAACACGCAAAGTGTCGCTGATCTGAATTGCACCATTCCTGCCGCCGACCTTCAAATCGTAGTGCAGGAGTCCCCAGACGTCCTCCATCTTGTCCATGACTGAGGCCCAGGGACAACAGAAACAGAAGCCAGCTTGAACCATTTCTTCAGACTTAAGGTACTGTGAACTAAGGGGTACTTACCTTGTGTGTGTAGCATGCTTGCTCTCACAGGAGACTTGCATTTGCTGCCCTTTGCAGAGTTGCATGCAGCTTGGGAGATGTGGGAGTCTTTACAACAAAACTCCCTTTAAAATTCTGCAAGAATTTTACTTGCCTTCAAGAAGTGCCTCAGCTCCCCTAGACTTTTCTCAAGTGACATTGGCTGTCCTGGCTCCTTGAAAGACTCTTCTTACCCTCGGACTTCGTGTTTAACTATCCCACCTAAAAGTCATAAATACCTTACTTGTATAGCTGGGAAAGGGTTAATCTACTTTGCATTGAGGGTTCAAAAGGTGCATACCTGTTTGAGAAACTTGTTAAAGCATTGTTTACTTCCCTAACCTTTTCCTTTTTGCCACAACTTCAGAATTACCATTTAAGTGTGAAAAGTGAAAAGGGCTACAACATACAATCTTGCCTAACAGGGAATTTCTAGCCTTTCTGCAGGTTATGAATGATCAGTCTTCCATCTTTACATGCATACACCATGTTACCAATGCCAGCATTTCTGACTTGTTGTTTAAAAATGTTCATGTTTTGAGTTGGAGCACAGGAACCCTCCAGTTTCTCTGTTCCCAGTCTGGCTTGATATGATTTGTAATTCTATTCTAGGGCTCTCCAAATCCCCCTGGCCTTTTGCTAGCCTTGCTTTAGCAAGGCATCAGTTCGGCGTATGCCCGTATCTAGTGTGCAGGTATTCCTGGCTCCCATAACCCTATTGGTGTTCCCAGCCTCGGGTGGAACTGTCTCACCGTTTTTTCAGGGCTTCCCAAGCCCTTTGGCTCTCCGTTACGCTTTCTTTAGCGGGGCCTCGATTGAGCATCTGCCCATATACAGTGTTTGGGTTTTCAGTGCTCCTGTAACTCTTGGCTTCCCCAGCATCGGATATAGCTGTTCACCCCTCTCAGCAGAATTACCTCTTCGAGAGTTTACTTCCTTTGATCTGCCCTGCTCGACAGCTAAAACATGTCTCATGCAGAGACAGCCTCTGCTGAGCTCTGGTCTTGACATCAGTTAACAGGCCCCAGACCCACCATGACAAGACATTTTCTTTACCATCTGTCAGTCTCTAGACGTCATTGTCACTTCGGACGCCAGCCTCACAGCACCTTGCTAGCGATCAGCTCGCTCGATTGACTACCACCAGCTATTCAGGCCGGAATGGCTCCACCCCTTCAGGACTCCCTCCCATCAGAGGAAAGCCTCTGTGTAGGATTCTCTCCTCCATTCTAGGTTCTTTGTCATTTTATGTATGTTATTACAAACAAAAGGTGTGCAGTTCCTCCTTGACTGGAGTACAGACGAGATCCAGAATTGGATAAAGCCAAAGAGATTGAAGAAATGTCACTCTTTGGTGAATCTAAAACAGAAGTAATTCTGTTCCCCATGTAGGCAGATCATGTATTCTGGACAGGGAGTTCCTTACAGGAATGGGAGTCCGTGACCTCCCAGTGAGGTCCCACTTGCCCAGACCCCCCCCAAGGAGGGTCTTGCTTAGCAGGCTCACCTCCCAAGCCTCTGGGGAGAAGGAATGAACACTCCAGATGTGTTACACAGTATATAATCAGACGATACTGAGTTCAATCACAATGCCCATATTCAAACGAAACTCGTTACTCCAAATAGAACCCCAGAGAAATGGTACATCTTCAAACTTGGACCTCTAAAACAAGCACTAAGGAAAAAAAGCAGATTTGGAGAAGGAATCCCAATCAAGTAAGCAAGCAAAATTATTATACTACCAAAATTGACCTAGGTATAAGGTTGCAACTGCATTATATGTAAGGTCCTGCGGATCCATCACTGAAACCCTGTGTAAAGTCTCCTCCCAGATGGCCAGGATAAGGCATACGCTTCCGAATTCTAAGCCTGGGGGAGGTTTACTGCGGGACGATCAACTGGGAGGAGAAAGGGCCCGGGGTAGTGAGGCGATTTCGTGGGATGAGACGCAGTATTTCTCCTCTGATAGGGAGACTCTTGACACTGTACCAAAAGAGGTTCTAGTTTGTCGTCATTTCAATGTCTCTCAACCTCCTGTTAAACCTAGGGAGGTGAACCCAAAAGGTTGTAACAAAGCATACCATACCAAAAGAAATACTTTTTGGTTTCTGAAATTAAATGCCCTCAATCACAAGGGTACACTATAAATGATGGTGGAACTGCTGTCTTCTCTAAACCATCTTCCTCTATAAAAATTAAAACCTACAACCCTGCTGCTTAAATTACTAAAGGAATTAAATCTACCCTTAAAAATTCAAGTAAAAAAACATAACTTTAAAGAACGATACTACATGTCCCAGAATCCTAGAGGGACAGACACGAGGAAAAGGACTAGAGAAGTATGTAGTAGTCAAGCAATTAAGCATAACAGTCATTGCAGGAGTCTTGCAATTGAGATTAATGGCTCACACTTGAAGCTAATTGCCAAACCTGTGAAGGATAAAAGACAGGTGCAGGAAAGGAGAGGAGTAAAAAGCTGGAGCAGGAGTTGGAAGGCTGGCAGTAGTAGTAGCAGAGGAGAAGCACAAGCCAGGCAACTCACAAGTAGGAGCACAGAAGGGATGCCGAAACTTGGAGACAGCAGATTTCATCTACAAGTTCTGAGAGGGTCCTGTGTACTCAAAACCTGTATTGCCGTGGCTGCACCGAGGAAGACCGACGCAGAGTAAAGTTTTCCCCGTTTGCCAAACTCCTGAATTGCAGAGCCGTGACCGTGCTAGAGCCAGAGGCCAGAGGCAGAAGACAAGCCGAGGGACTGGGAGTAAAGGAGACCCCCAATCATCATGGCCTGAACTGAGACTCCCGTGGAGAAGGGTATGGATTCCAAGTGAGCCCAAAGTAGTAGTAGAAGTTGAGGAAGTCGGGAAAGCAAAGCAATCCGCAACCACAGTATTCCTGGAGCCGGTGAGTGAAGCTAAGAGTTCAGGTTAATTCAGCAAGCTTTGGCAGTAACTAACCAGCTCTAAAATAACTCTAGTATACTTAAAAGTGAGTAAAAGTTCTTTGCTTTTGAAACCAATGTTTGAATGGAAATGTAGATTGCGGACTAATTGTGTAATTCATAGGGTTGGTGTGAGAAGTGAGGAACATTTCATCCATTGAACATTCTTTCAGTTTCTGGAGTGGTCGTGTATCCATAATCGAAAAAGGAACACTTGCTAAAACCATTCGGGAACATGAACATTTACTTTACGAGAGTTACAAGTGAATACAGCATCAAAGGAAGGTCGCATGTGGCCAATTTGTTTCCCGAGAGAAGTACGAAATCATCTCTTTGATAATATATAGGAATACAATTACTTGCAACCCTTTAAGTTTAAAGTTCTATGTTAAAGAGTGGCTGTGTGTGCCCTGAATTGTCCTTTATTTGAAGAATTTGTTATACTGACTAGTAGAACAAGCAAAACCCAAGCCCAGAGGCAGACCCTTTCTATAGTGAAAGAAAGCATGTTTAAATCCATCAACCTAATATGGGAATTTGCCAACGGTCCAGTGGTCTCCGATGGTGTGCAGTTATGTCAAAAACATTTAGTCGAATTACAAAAATGTCGACAAAATTATGTAAAAAAAAAACATTTCAACTGCTTTATTTATGTGTTTTTTTGGGTTCCGCTAGTAAAAAAAATGTTAAAACAAAATGGGGGTTGGGGGGAGAGGTTTACTGCGGGACGATCAACTGGGAGGAGAAAGGGCCCGGGGTAGTGAGGCGATTTCGTGGGATGAGACGCAGTATTTCTCCTCTGATAGGGAGACTCTTGACACTGTACCAAAAGAGGTTCTAGTTTGTCGTCATTTCAATGTCTCTCAACCTCCTGTTAAACCTAGGGAGGTGAACCCAAAAGGTTGTAACAAAGCATACCATACCAAAAGAAATACTTTTTGGTTTCTGAAATTAAATGCCCTCAATCACAAGGGTACACTATAAATGATGGTGGAACTGCTGTCTTCTCTAAACCATCTTCCTCTATAAAAATTAAAACCTACAACCCTGCTGCTTAAATTACTAAAGGAATTAAATCTACCCTTAAAAATTCAAGTAAAAAAACATAACTTTAAAGAACGATACTACATGTCCCAGAATCCTAGAGGGACAGACACGAGGAAAAGGACTAGAGAAGTATGTAGTAGTCAAGCAATTAAGCATAACAGTCATTGCAGGAGTCTTGCAATTGAGATTAATGGCTCACACTTGAAGCTAATTGCCAAACCTGTGAAGGATAAAAGACAGGTGCAGGAAAGGAGAGGAGTAAAAAGCTGGAGCAGGAGTTGGAAGGCTGGCAGTAGTAGTAGCAGAGGAGAAGCACAAGCCAGGCAACTCACAAGTAGGAGCACAGAAGGGATGCCGAAACTTGGAGACAGCAGATTTCATCTACAAGTTCTGAGAGGGTCCTGTGTACTCAAAACCTGTATTGCCGTGGCTGCACCGAGGAAGACCGACGCAGAGTAAAGTTTTCCCCGTTTGCCAAACTCCTGAATTGCAGAGCCGTGACCGTGCTAGAGCCAGAGGCCAGAGGCAGAAGACAAGCCGAGGGACTGGGAGTAAAGGAGACCCCCAATCATCATGGCCTGAACTGAGACTCCCGTGGAGAAGGGTATGGATTCCAAGTGAGCCCAAAGTAGTAGTAGAAGTTGAGGAAGTCGGGAAAGCAAAGCAATCCGCAACCACAGTATTCCTGGAGCCGGTGAGTGAAGCTAAGAGTTCAGGTTAATTCAGCAAGCTTTGGCAGTAACTAACCAGCTCTAAAATAACTCTAGTATACTTAAAAGTGAGTAAAAGTTCTTTGCTTTTGAAACCAATGTTTGAATGGAAATGTAGATTGCGGACTAATTGTGTAATTCATAGGGTTGGTGTGAGAAGTGAGGAACATTTCATCCATTGAACATTCTTTCAGTTTCTGGAGTGGTCGTGTATCCATAATCGAAAAAGGAACACTTGCTAAAACCATTCGGGAACATGAACATTTACTTTACGAGAGTTACAAGTGAATACAGCATCAAAGGAAGGTCGCATGTGGCCAATTTGTTTCCCGAGAGAAGTACGAAATCATCTCTTTGATAATATATAGGAATACAATTACTTGCAACCCTTTAAGTTTAAAGTTCTATGTTAAAGAGTGGCTGTGTGTGCCCTGAATTGTCCTTTATTTGAAGAATTTGTTATACTGACTAGTAGAACAAGCAAAACCCAAGCCCAGAGGCAGACCCTTTCTATAGTGAAAGAAAGCATGTTTAAATCCATCAACCTAATATGGGAATTTGCCAACGGTCCAGTGGTCTCCGATGGTGTGCAGTTATGTCAAAAACATTTAGTCGAATTACAAAAATGTCGACAAAATTATGTAAAAAAAAAACATTTCAACTGCTTTATTTATGTGTTTTTTTGGGTTCCGCTAGTAAAAAAAATGTTAAAACAAAATGGGGGTTGGGGGGAACCCCCTCCATTTCGAACAAAAAAACATTGGAAAAAAGACTTTTGAATTTTTTTTTTTTCAACATTATGTTTGACATTTTGACTTTCGAAAAAATGTTTTTCGACATTGTCACTATAAACCGTCTCCGATACAAGTGTGGCGTTGTTACCCGAAGCTGAAGGAGTGGCACTACTGCTTCTGGGTAGTGACCCGAACAGAGAA
Organism: Ambystoma mexicanum; assembly: GCF_040938575.1. Taxonomy (NCBI): domain Eukaryota; kingdom Metazoa; phylum Chordata; class Amphibia; order Caudata; family Ambystomatidae; genus Ambystoma; species Ambystoma mexicanum. The sequence goes on along the minus strand of NC_090927.1, from coordinate 275,439,475 downwards.
GGTGTGAATAAAGCTGGGGAAAGGCGCTGGGTGCTTGGAAATAATATTATGGAAGTAGCATGTAATGCTACAGATTGTTGAAGCCGAGAGGAAGACAGCCATGGGGCAAAGGCAGGTTATATTAAAGTCAGTGAGAGACCGAAGAGGCAAAGAGGCTGCACCTGCTCTTAGAACAATTATTGTAGGCAATATTGTGTGCAGTACCTTTTGGGACACTACAGTAACCATGTCCACCTAGGAATAGTTAACCCAAACTTTGGTATAAGTCTGTATTACACAGGTTGGTAGTGTGGCTGAGCAGCCAGGCTCATCTCAAGAGGGGTCAGTGAACAGTAGGGTTTTTACACAGATTCACAGGGACCAATATTCAAAAAACTCTTACACACAAGGTTTCTGGATAAAACAAATATTAATTTATTTAACAGTCAGATGAATAAGCCTTCTTCAATGGAAGCAATATGGAAGTAAAACAAAAATACACTTCAAAATACACACTTAGTTTCTCTAAAGCAGCAAGTACCCATAGAGAAGAACAAAGTACTTACCATATCTGGTAACCTTCTTCCGATGGGATGTTCCTCCGACGTATTCCACCTCTATGACAGGTAATGTCCACAGCTGTGCTGCTTCGGAACATTTTCGGCAGAGGGCGTCCTGCGTCGATACGTTGTCTGTCGAGGGTCGATCTCACTGGATGTTATATATAGGACGCACGGCACCCTTAGCCTGAGTTATAGTTTTATCCCAGAACGTGTGGCAGCAATCTCCTACAAGTATGACTGCAGAAAGCCTTGCGGAAACGTAAGCTGCAATCACATGGGAAATTCAGTAGAGGGGCAGGCTGGGAGGGCGATGTGGAATAAGTCAGCAGAACATCCCATCGTAACGTTACCAGATATGGTAAGTAACTTGTTCTTCAAGGGGATTGTGTCCTCCGACATTTTCCACATCTATGACAGACTCCCAAAGCAGTACCAATTTATGGAGGTGGGAAGAACAAGTTACTTTCTTACCTGGTAACGTTCTTTCGATGGGATGGTCCGACGACGTATTCCATATCTATGACATGTAATCACCACAGCTGTGCTGCTTCGGAAACTTTTTTCGGCGTCTGCGTCCTGCGTCGATGACATCGATGCGCCGTCGTCGAGGGCCTCCTCCGACGTCCTCCGATGTGATAAGTAGGACGCACGACGCCCATAGCCTCAGTTGTAGTTTCTTCCCCCAGAACGTGTGACACTAGTCAACTGCCAGTCAGACACAAAGCCTTGCGGAACGTAAGCTGCAATCGCAAAAGAAATTCTGCAGCGGGGAAGGCAGGGCGGGAGCGATATGGAATACGTCGTCGGACCATCCCATCGAAAGAACGTTACCAGGTAAGAAAGTAACTTGTTCTTCGAGGGGATTGGGTCCTCCGACGTATTCCATATCTATGACAGACTCCCAAAGCAGTACCAGAGCAAGGAGGAGGGAAAGAATTTAGAATCAAAATTTAGAATAGCCAATCAAATAGAGCAAAGGACCGCCTTGCCAAAGGCCAGATCCTGTGCTAGGATGGAATCGAGGGAATAGTGACGTACAAATGTATGTACTGAAGCCCAGGTGGCTGCATCACAGATGTTGCGAATAGGAACACCCCTCTGCAGGGCAGTAGACGCAGCCATACCCCTGGTAGAATGGGCCCGCAAGCCAGCCGGTGGGTCCTTACCCGCCAAGCGGTAGCACTCCGAGATGGCCAAAATAATCCAGCCAGACAAAGTCTGTTTCGTCACAGCTTGCCCCAAACGCTTTCCAGCGTAACCAATAAAGAGTTGATCGTCCACTCTGACCCGGGACATGCGTGAAACATAAAAGCTTAAAGCTCTCCTAGGATCAAGCCTATGGAGCCTCTCCTCTTCCTTTCCAGGATGCGGAGGAGGATAGAATGCCGGAAGAACAACCTTCTGGGCCAAATGAAATTCCGTCACTACCTTCGGAAGAAAAGAAGGATGAACTCTAAGGACAACCCTGTCCTTGTGAAATACAGTGAAGGGTGGCTTAACTGAAGTGCCTGTAACTCACTCACTCTGCGAGCGGAAGTAACCGCAACTAAAAACACAGTTTTCAGAGTTAACAACCTCAAAGGGCAAGAATGTAAAGGCTCAAACGGAGCACCCATAAGAAACTTAAGAACAAGGTTTAAATCCCAACCGGGCACCAGGAAAGGTGACGGAGGGAACACATTAGTGAGCCCTTTCAGAAACTGTGAAATTAAAGGGATTTTAAAGTAAGAACACTCTTCAGACGAACGCTTAAAGATGGACAGCGCCGCCAGGTAACCTTTAATGGTACCCACTTGCAAGCCCCTGTGGGCCAAAGAAAGTAAAAAGGGCAGAACCATGGGGATGTCACATGCAAAAGGATCCACATTCTGAACTCTGCACCAGTCGCAGAACTTACGCCAACGGCAACGGTACAGAGACTTTGTTGCTGGCCTTCGGGCCGAAAGCAACACCTCCATCACGTCTTCAGGGAGGTCCCAATCCCTATACCTCAACCTTTCAGAAGCCAAGCGTGAAGGTTGAGGGATCTGACCTGTGGATGGAGAACCTGACCCCCCCCTCCCGTGAGAGCAGATAGTCTCGGTAGGGAAGACGACGCGGAGGGCAGATGGACAAGTCGAGAAGGTCCGGGTACCACGTCCTCCGAGCCCACGCCGGAGCAATGAGGATCATCCGGGAACCGAACTTCCGTAACCTCCGCAGCACTTGCGGGATGACGGGGACTGGAGGAAACGCGTACAGCAGCGGGAATGACCACTCCACCACGAACGCGTCTCCTAAGGCTCCTTTTGGAGGAAATTCCCGCGAGCAAAACCTTTTGCACTTCCGGTTGACACTGGAGGCGAAGAGATCCACTTGAGGGGTCCCCCAAAGGGCGAAGATCTCCAGGAGAATCTCCTGAGCCAACTCCCACTCGTGAGAGATCGTGCTCTGCCTGCTCAGAGCGTCCGCCGTCACGTTTTCGTCTCCGGCCAGATGAACTGCCGAGATCGAAACTTCCTGCTGGATGGCCCAGAACTCGAGCTGCATCGCCTCCCTGCACAGAGGAAGTGACCCTGCCCCCCCTTTTTGTTGAGGTAGTGCATGGCCACTGTGTTGTCTGTCAGGATCAGGACACTCTTTCCCCGCACAGTCGGCAGAAAAGCCTTCAGGGCTAGCCTGACGGCCCTCAGCTCCAACAGATTGATATGGAGTCTGGACTCCGACGGAGACCAACGACCGCTGACTGTCAGCCCGTTGGCATGAGCTCCCCAACCCGTGAGGGATGCATCCGTCACGATCGTCACCTCCGGCCAGGGAAGCCAAAATGGAGCCCCCTTTATCAAGTTGCCTTCGACGGCCCACCACAGAAGGTCCCGGGCGACCGAGGGCGGCACCTGAACTGGGTCCGACATCCTGCCGGAGGACTGCGACCATTGCGTCTTGAGCGCCCACTGCAAAGATCTCATCCGCAGGCGAGCCTCTGGCACCAGAAGAATGCAGGATGCCATGAGGCCGAGCAACCTCAAGAACTCGAACGCTGGGAGCGTCTGGGCATGCTGAAACTTGTGCACCATCTGCTGAATGTGAAGAGCCCTCACCTGGGGAGGAAAACACTGCCACAGGGAAGTGTCGAGCACTGCTCCGATGTACTGGAGCCGCTGTGTTGGCGTCAAATGTGACTTCTTTAAATTGAGCGAGAAGCCCAGCCTGTGAAGGGAGTGGCAGGTGACGGACAGATGATCCAGGACTTGCTCGGGAGACCACCCCCTGATCAACCAATCGTCCAGGTAGGGGTAGACGTGAATCCCCCCTTGCCTGAGATGCGCTGCCACCACCACCATGAGCTTGGTGAAAACCCTCGGGGCGGAGGTCAATCCGAACGGCAGGACCCGAAACTGAAATTGCGAGTCGCCAACCGCGAACCTCAGGTACTTCTTGTGCTTGGGATGGATCGGCACATGGAAGTAAGCATCCTTGAGGTCGAGTGACACCAACCAGTCCTGAAGCTGAAGGGCCTGGAGGACTTGAGAGAGAGTAACCATCTTGAACTTGTCCTTCCTGAGGAGTTTGTTCAAACCGCGCAAGTCCATGGTGGGTCTCAATCCCCCGTCTTTCTTCGAAATCAAAAAATAAGGGGAATACCATCCCTTGTTCCTCTGCGCTACAGGTACCAGTTCTATGGCGCCTTTCTCCAGCAGGGCTTGAAGTTCCTGCGCAAGGAGCGGATCCGGACTCTGCAAAGAGAGGTTCCCCGGTGGATTGTCGCTAGGCCTGTGCCGAAAGGGAAGACAGTAGCCGTGGGTTATGATCTCCAGAACCCACACATCTGAAGTAATGGCTGCGCCAGCCTTCCCCCAACCGGCGAACCATGGGACATGGCCTCAGGACTGAATGGGAGCGGCTGCAGCCTTACCTGAGGGCAAAGAGGCAACTGCCCGAGCGGCCTTGGCACCACGGGTACCCTGTCGTCCACCTCTGGTACCCCTGCGTTGGCCTCTTTGACTGCCAGCTCCTCTCGCTTTACTGAAGGACGAGTAATAGCGAAAGGAACCACCCCTCCACTGCTGTCCCCTAGGACGAAAAGGCGGAGGTTGGCGAACTGCAGCGCCCAACGACTTCGCTGCAGCTTTTGAGGTCTGCAACCTCTCAAGGCTCTTGTCAGCCTTGCTGCCAAAAAGGTGTTCACCGTCAAAGGGCATGTTGAGGAGCCGAGACTGCACATCAGGAGCAAACCCCGACTTCCGCAACCACGCAAACCTGCGTATCACGGTGCTCGCCGCCATGGACCTACTGACGCATTCAGCTAAGTCCAAACCCGACTGAACGGACTCACACATGGCATCCTTACCATCCTGGACCATAGCAAGGAAACCATCCCGTTCGTCCCCTTCGGGAATATGTTCAGCCGCTAACGCAACACAGTTCCACAGAGTGTGTGTGAAACGAGACAAGGCACAAATGGAGTTGGCCGCCTGAAGCGCCATACCACCAGAAGAAAACACTTTCTTCGCCCAGCCATCAAAGCGTTTGTCGTCCCTATCAGGAGGGATGGTAGGGTACGACGCCTGCTTTGCCGGGGCCGTGACCGCCTGCACCAAAAAAAATCTCCGGAGTGGGATGCCTGGTCAAGTAGCAGGGGTCGCTACTGGCTGGGCGGTATTTTCGCGACAAGGATCTGCCCACCGCCGGGAGACTCTCCGGAGCAGTCCAAGCCGCCGCCACCCTTCTCTGTAAAGCCATATGGAACGGCAGTACCGGATCAGTTGGGGGACCAACATCAAGGATGTCCGTCAGATCATCCTGCACAAACTCCCCTGGGGGAGCAGACCATCCCAAGTACTCGGAAACCCTAGCCATAAGCCGCCGGTACGAGGAATCGGCATGAGAGCCAGGCTCAGGCCTACAAAACTCCACCTCCGGAGAGGTGTCCAGTCCACTGGCATCATGCAGTGACTGTCTCAAATCGTCAAACTGACTATGGCCCGAGACAATTTCATCTGGAACCTGACTAGGAACCAGGCCATCAGAATCCTCATCCGCCTCTGAAATATAGTCCAGGTGGCGAAAAGAAGGCACCCGAGAGTGCTTGCTCTTAACCAGAGCCTTCCTAGGGGGTTTTCCCGTGCCACGGGGTACCTCCGACACAAAAGGCGTCGATGGCGTCGAGCGAATCAGCGCCGGCGTCGAGAGAACCGGCATCGGCGGCGAGAGGATAGGCGTCGAGGAAATCGGCGTCGACGTCAGACGCGGCGCCTCCAGCATCGGCGGCGTCGACACAGCCCTCGAAGCCGGAGCCCCGAGCGTGTCCCTCGATGACCCGAGCATCAACGGCTTCGACGACTTCCTCGAAGCCGGAGAGTCCTTCGAAGAGGACCAGGAAGGCGACCGGTGTTGGCGCTTCCGAGAATGCCTCGAAGAGGCTGAGGAGTGGCGAGACCGACTCCTAGAAGGAGACCCACGAGACTTCCGACGATGACGCGGAGAGTCACCCCTCGAATCATCCGTCGAAAGCCCCGCAGACTTCGACTTCCTGGGCTTGGACACCCGACCTACCGACAACTTCTTCTTACGTTCGCGTAAGGCTTTGGACGTGAGCGACTGGCAGTCGATACAGTCATCCGTGTCGTGGGCCTCCCCGAGGCACCAGAGGCAGGCGTCGTGCGAGTCCGTCACGGACATCTTGGACCCACACTCCCCGCACTTCTTGAAACCCGGACGCGGGGTCGAAGACGAAGTAGAAGACATCTTCACACAAATGATTTTCACAAAACGAACAGGTTCGAAGAATAGAACTCTAACGAGTCGAGGCGTGAACCGAGAATCACGAAGCAACACGTTCGCGGAAAAAACGGAACTGAGGCTACGGCCGTTGTGCGTCCTACTTATCACATCGGATGACGTCGGAGGAGGCCCTCGACGACGGCGCATCGACGTCATCGACGCAGGACGCAGAAAAAAGGTTCCGAAGCAGCACAGCTGTGGTGATTACATGTCATAGATATGGAATACGTCGGAGGACCCAATCCCCTCGAATAAGTAGTTCTGGGCCTAGTTTTTGAACTGTGGCAAATGATCTTGGAAAGAGGAGATCCAGGATTACCATTGGTACTGTTTTCTTGGCTCAAATTGGAAGGGGATCTTTTGAACCGAAACCAGAGAATTGCTACCAGTGGATTTTTGCTGCATGGAATTTTCGTTTTGGTTTGGAGAACTGATAAGTGGTTCAAGACTTTTCTTTTTAATTGTGAAGCTGACTTTAGAACCAGGAGAAGCTCACCCAAACATAATTCAAGTATTGTTGATTATCTTATGTTGCTTTATTTATTTTGAACCTTGTTTTAGAGTGAGGGCTAGTTTACCCATGTTCGTGGTTGTTCCATTAGCATTTAGAATAGACAGGGCATTCCCAGATAGAGTAGGGCAAGCAAAGCCCTATTTGCAAACTTTTTCTTTAATAATATGTAACATTTTGAGAAAACGAATATGCCCATCTCACATTACTGACCCCTCGCAATTATTTGCACATTAGGATCTATGACCACACCATGGGATATTACATTAACAGCACTTTCAGCATTTTGCACTATGTTTGTTAAACATATTGTGATGGCTTTTATATCTGTAATTGTGTCTACAATGATTTGCTGCTAATTCATGAGCCAGATTAGGCAACTTTTAAATATGAAATAGGTTTAAATAAATTGCATTTTTCTTCTGTTGAACCTTCATTCCTCTACTGTTTCTGAGTTTGGATATATTAGCACTTAGAATTAGGAGGCTAGGGGCTCACCTACCTTTGTTATTTCTGACAGTGTGCCTATGCAGTAACGTTTTAAGAAAGTATGCGAGTGGCATGGCCTCTTAGGAGCTCCCGTTTGGCCCATCGCGCCTTCATCCACACCGCCACTCCGAGACCCTGATAAGTGACGAAAAGTGAACGCCTCGCGCATGAACCCGCACGGCAGCCACTGATCGAGCGGGTCCCCGTTCTAGTGCCGGATGACAGAGTTTTGGAGTTTTTTCTCTGCGGGACCCTGCTCAACAGCAAGATGGCGGCCGCGGAGCAAACATAGGCGCACCTTCATGAGGGGGAGGGGCAGGCATACTAAATCAAACATAGCCGCCTAACGCTCTCAGCCCTCTGTCCCGCACTGGTGCACCAGCAGTCCGCCCTGAATCCTTTAGACTCCACTGAGCCCGAAGCTTGGATCGGCCCGAGAAACCAACAGAAGCAAAGGCGGCGTATCAGCTGAGACCTGTGCCTCCTCCGAAGCACCCCGCTGCATTAAGACAAGGGGCCCTGACCCAAACCCTGCAATCCCCGTTCTCGCCTCACTCTCCGGCGCGCCTCTCTTCCCCCGATCTGCACAGGGGCCATCCCGTACACAGTGTTCCCTGGATTGTCCGAGCCAGAGCTGGAGCCCCCCCCCGGCGAGGGGCTGCCAACGGGGAGTGTTGCACCATCAGCTCCCCGCCCCCGGCAACTGCTCCTGTGGCGACGTCTCACCTGCCCAGCCGGGCTCCACCTTCCGGCGCTGAGACCCACTGCGAAGTTCTACCTGCACCATCGGAGGACGTCACTGGAACCCGCCCAGATCTACACCGCAGCCCTGCTGATCACTCAGCACAGCGATCCCCACCAGCCTTCCGATCCGCCCGCTGCATTCCTGGACCTTGATTCTTCAGGACTGAACTCCTGAAAGCACGCAGGGTACTACGGACTTCCCGTACCCCTCCCCCCCTCCAGAATAACAGATCAGAGCGCCATCCCTGAGGTGAGGAGTGGGGAGGGCCTGGGGATACTGGCCTGAATTCACCTCTCTCTGAGGCTGTATTCTAATCGGGCCCCTGAATTCACGCTTTGCTGAACACTACGTCCCCACCCAGAAGCGCCCTCAGGCCCCCTCGACCTGATATTCCATCACTCTTCACCCTCAGGTCTCGCCATTCGACCCTCCGAGTCCTACTACAATTTGCTACGGGCAAACGCAACTACACAGCTCCCTCCTTCAATATTCAAGCAACCCTTATCCTCGCCTGGTGGGCCAGGAATCTACAGGTGAAGTCCTCTGAACTCTCCCCCTGTGCGACACAGCAAGATACCCATCAACACCAAAATGTCAAAAAGCAGCAAAACCTCTAAGCAGGCGGATATCGTCTCCTTACTGGCGAATACCACCACTGAAAGATCTAGAAAGGGGGATCCACCAGAAGAGCCACCCGACAACTCCACGTCCACGGTATCGGCATCTGCCCACCCCAAATGGTCACTAAAGCCGACTTGCAAGACCTATTGTCAGCCTTGACCAAAGATATTCAAAAAAGCACTGAAGAAGTCACAAAGAAAATCAACTCTCTGGATGGACGGGTGGCAGAGGTCGAACGCCGAATGGCAGAGCTTGAATCCGAGGTTTGTGACCAGAGATATGAAGACGAAATGGACAGGGAAAGGATCAAGGCATTAGAGGCAAGATACAACCTCCTTGAGGCAAAACAGGAGGACGCAGAGAACTGCTCTCGGAGGAATAACATTCGCATTAGAGGGATCCCATCCCCCATTCCAGAAGGAGAGCTAAGAAGCTACGTCTCAAATCTACTCAGATTCATAATTGCACTTTCAGATAATTCGCCCCTGGAGCTGGACCGGGTACACAGAACCTCCCTAAGACGGGAATCCACATTCCCCCTGGACGTCTTAGTCAGAATCCAATTTTTTCAATTGAAGGAGGAAATTATGCGCGAAGCAAGGCAAATGCACCAGATCACCTTCCAGGGCTCCATAATCTCACTCTACCAGGATCTGGCTGCCTCCACACTCCAAAAACGGAAAATCATGCGGCCCCTAATGGAATGGCTATGTGAAAAGAAGATACCGTATTAGTGGGGATTCCCGACCTCAGTCAAATTCAATTGGGAGGGAGCTCTGAAACAACTCTACACACCAAAAGAAGCAGACAAATTCATGGGCCTCGGAAAATCGGACATGGAGTCGGAAACAGAAGAAGCAATCCGCCCCGCCCGGTGAAAGCCGTGCACAGGAGAATGGTCAAAAACCAGCAGGCGGCGCAGACTTCGAGGTCCCACCAAGAAAAAATACTCCAGGATGATCAATCGGTAATAACTCACTCGAATCTGGGCACTACAATCCCAGGGCGATGCCCTTCACGAGTAACCGCTCTTAAGATGAAGCCCATCCCACACTGATCCGAGCCCCCTGCAGTGTGTTGGACCTCAGATACATCACTTACAAACACGCCAATTGTGCAGGAGCAAGGCTGAACCCCGACGCACTTCAGTTCAATGATCAGCGGCCCAGTTGGCCAGAGCTAGGCGCATTGGTGCCACCAGTTCCCCAGTGGCATCAGGACAATGGTTCTACTACTAGTTCAAGTTATGGGGGGGGGGTTAGGTTATCAGAGCAACCAGCCCAGAAAGGGGCACACCGAACCTCATGGGGTCTGTCCCCTCACGCAACACCTCAGCACAAAGCATCAGCAACGAAGCTATCGCCAATCCAAAGCAGTAAGCAACATCCTCTAGCAATCTCTCGGCCACAGGGAAATGATACGGACCAAGACACTGCGAAGACAAAAGTAAATATCAATGGCTGATACAAGCGAGATAGTAATACTCACATGGAATGTCCAGGGTCTGAACTCGCCAAGAAAGTGCAAATCAGTCGAGCATAGACTGGGACAACTATCGGGAGATATCGTTCTTCTCCAAGAAACCCACCTACTGCAAGACGACGAAAGCCGGGTGAGATTCAATAGGTATGGAAACAGAGCATACTTCGACTCCTCCGGAAAGAAGAGAGGAGTAGCAATTCTCTTAGGCGACAAAGTCCCGCTTTCAAAAATCACCATAAAAAGATATCCGGAAGGCTGCTTCCTCCTCCTAACGGGCCTGTTCGAAGATCTCCCTATCACCATTGTCTCAATTTATGGCCCCAACACATCCCAAGCCAACTTCATCACAAACCTAATCCCAACCATCCTAGCCTTTAGTGAAGGACACTCGATTATGAGCGGAGACTTCAATTGTATGCCAAATCCACAAATGGACAAAACTCTGCGCCCCATGAACGCAGACTTTGCGCATGCACTGTCAATAGCCAAACTACTCAGAGAATCGGAAACTGTAGACGCATGGAGGCTATTCAATGACACCTTGAGAGATTACACTCACTACTCCTGTGTGCATAAAGGCTTCTCAAGAATAGATCTTATTTTAATATCTGGAGTCCTGTTCCCATGCCTTAATAGCGCAGAAATCCACACCTGTATGTTATCGGACCATGCTCCAGTATCCGCCAAACTAGCCATTTCAGGTCAAAAACACTCAGTTCAAAGACATTGGAAACTTAATGACTCACTGCTACTAGATGAATGCATCATATCGGAAACCGAAGAAACAATCTCCAATTACTTCAACGAAAATACAACGGAAAACTCTCCCACCAACATCATCTGGGATGCCATGAAAACCGTCGTTAGAGGCTCACTGATCAGCGCCGGAGCGGAACAAAGAAGAGTCTCGAATATCATGGCTGCTAAGCTGGAGAAAAGCGTAAGGCATTTAGAGAAACTCAAATCACACACCTCCAGGAAAAAGGAAAGAGCCCTAAGGAAAGCTAATACAGCGCTGGAAATGTACTGCGCCGATCGCACGGCAAAGGCCTTCGCATTTACAAGGCAATTCTATTACAGCAAAGGGAATAAGGCAAACAAGGTCCTGGCGCAAATACTGAAGAAAATCCCCAGCCGAAACAATATCTTGAAACTCAGAAGGGAAGACGGGAAAATGCTTTACTCCGTGACTGAAAAGACTGAGGAACTGTTGAATCACCATAAATCAATCATGTCTGGGACACCCACAGCACTAGACAATCTACCAGAATATCTAAGTACCATGCCCCTCCGAGACACATCCCAGCTGGAATCCCTGGAACTACCCATCTCCACCAAAGAAATCATTGAAGCTATTAAATCTCTCAAAACCGCAGCCCCGTGCCCAGACATTTTATCCGCAAACTTTTACAAAAAATACGCCAGAATACTAGCTCCTCAAATGACAGCCCTGTTCAACTCCTTTCTCACCTCAAAATCAATAACGGGATCAATGGCAGAATCACTCACAGTCCTGCTACACAAACCTGGAAAAGACCACGAACTAGCCGCTTCCTACAGGCCTATATCGCTACTGAACAACGACGGGAAGATCTTTGGAAAAGTTCTTGCCAACAGACTGGGACCGACTCTACCAACCTTAATTGATCAAGACCAAACAGGCTTCATCCCTGGAAGAGGGACCCATGACAACATCAGAAGGACAATAAATATTATTGAAAGCGCCCATAAACTAAAGGTACGAATGGCAGCCATATCCCTAGATGCACACAAAGCCTTTGACCTGGTCGACTGGGGGTATATCCAGGCAGTCCTGAAGCATCTGGGATTTGGCCCTAATTTTATCACATGGGTAATGGCAAATGATCAATCTCCTACCACACAGCTACGGGTCAATGGCACTAGATCCAGTAAAATTCACATTGCCAGAGGTACTAGGCAGGGGTGCCCACTCTCTCCCCTAATTTTTGCCCTATCTATGGAGCCTTTCGCTGCACGAACCAGGCAAAATGCCAGTATAAGTGGGTTATCCGTGGGAAGTCACGAGTATAAAATAGCACTATATGCGGACGATCTAACAACTACAAACCTAGCAACGTCCCTAGATGCCCTGTGGACCGAGATCTCAGAATTTGGGGCCCTGTCAGGATTCACGGTGAACCTGTCTAAATCCGCAGCCCTAGCGGTTAACCTTTCTAAACAAGAAAAAAACACTCTCAGCCCTTTAATGCCAATCCCGTGGTCGACTGGCCCAATTGACTACCTCGGTGTTCACATCCCTAGTGACCCACGACGCCTGTACTCAAGCCACTTCCCACAAATGATGAGATCTCCAGAAGGATCTTAAAAAGGTGGAAACCCCAGGAAATATCCTGGTTTGGCAGAATCACGGCCATCAAGATGAATCTGATCCCCAGATGGTTGTACCAATGCACGACACTCCCAGTCAATATCCCGGGCCCTGCCCTAGCAGCCTTACAAAAGCAAATCCAAGTAAAAGCTAAGAGCCCTTTTCAGGGCAAGTCTGTGTAACCTTTCCTCATCCTTAAAGGTGGAGAGGTGGAGAAAAAGCTGGTAGTGTTGTCTTGTCGTCTTCCATTTCTTGGAGAATATATTAAGTGGTGGCTTACATGCCGACACACAACAGAAAAAGGAAGGCCACATGATTTTGCAAGAACCCAAAGTGGACTCTAACCAACAAACAAAGGGAAAAGGGGTTCTTCTCAGAGATAAGACGTTAAATAGAACATTTCAGGTTTTGCATGCTTCCAGAATGATACAGCCAATTGTCATGAATCTGAGCAATTATTGGAGACTTTATGACTGCAAAACTACCACCATCTTAACAAGAATTCCATGCACCCTGATGAAGGTTTAGCCCTAATATACGATGTAGGGCAACATTAGCCGAAACTTGAGTCGGCGAGATAACACAGTCGTTCGATCTGCTCACAGGGTTTGCTGTTCAATAATAGCCAGGGGTAAAGGCAGAGGCATATTCAGTTGCCAACATCTGCCCTTAGAATTGAACCGCAAGCATTGATGATGTTCTAATTGTAAGAGCTGACATGTCTATGCGGGCCTAGGTGATCACACTGGGTCGTAGGGCCCTAAGTAAACTATTTCATATATTCATGTCCTATTGATTTGTCTTTTCATTTACATATCACTGGGTCTTTGTGATGGAAGCACTCTTTGGCCGGGTTGTGTTTTGTCTGGGATGTTAATACAACGCCCCTCTTGGGGCTCTAGTGTACAGTTTATATATTGCTCATTACTACTCTTTTGGATTTGGGGCTATTGATTATTGGATTACAAAGTGTAATTCTTTCATTTTGTGAATTTATTGTACCATTCATTATTAAATATAATTCTGGAAACAGAAAATTAGCCCAAAATGTTGGTTTACATGAAAAGGCTTATAGCTCACCCACGCTGCAAGCAGAAGTGATGGCTACTGAAAAGATTGTTTTCAAGGTTAACCTGAGAGGACAAGAATGGGGAGGTTCAAAATTAGCTTGAATTAAAGAAATTAGTACCAGGTTCAAAATCCCAGGATAGAACCAGAAAATTAACGGTGGGAACATATTTGTCAGTCCTTTAAGCAATTGTATTATAATAGGCACCCTAAACTAAGAACCTTGTTCCACCATGCACTTATAAATAGATAACCCCACCCAAATATCTCTTAAAGGGTAGCCACCTGCAGCCCTTAGTGGGCTAGGTGCAGTATAAAAGACAGCAGGTGTATTGCAACAGAAAGAATCAATATCTTTAGCTCTACACCAACTGCTTAACTTGTTGCATCAGCAGCAGGATAATGATTTTGATGCTGGTTTTCTAGCCAAAAGTAACACCTCCATAACTTCTTCTGGGAGGGCCCAATATTTGTTTCTTAAGCCTCTCAGAAACTAGGCAAGAAGGTTGTGTACAGATTCCTGTATGAAGAAAACTGCCTCCCTCTTGTGTGTTTAGATCCACTCTCTGGGGAAGAATGCATGGAGGGCAGATGTAAATGTCAAGAAGGTTCCGGGCCTATGTCCACATTGGCCAATCCGGGGCAATCTGGATCATGGTTTTCCCCAAACTTCCTCAACCTCCAAATGACACGAGGGAGAACCAGGACTGGGAACACGTACAGGAGTGGAAATGCCCAGTCCACTATGAATGCACCCCCCCAGAGCTCCTGAGGAAATTCCCTGGATCAGAACAGGTTGCACTTCCTGTTGATACTGAAGGCAAACAGATCTACTTGAGGGCTTTCCCCTAAAGGGTGAAGGTCTCTAGGACTTCCCGAGCCAACTCCTACACATGGGAGATCGTATTCTGCAAGGTCAAAGCGTCTGCGGTTCTATTCTCTTCATTGTATGTGGACAGTCGACAAAGAAATCCCATTTTGTAGAGCCCAAAACCAAAGCTGCATTGCCTCTATGTTTAGGGGTAGTGACCCTACACCATCTCTTTTGTTGAGGATTATCATGGTCACTGTGTTTATTTTTGCATTTGTTAAGCGCTGTAAACCCGGGGGCATCAAGGCGCTGGTTACATACAGTGGTGTCACATATGCTTAGAAACGTACATGTTAAGGTAATTGGTTCAGACAAAGAGCATGTTCTCTGAAAATAGAATCTTCATGCGTTTCCAGCAAGCCCAGCACGATTGTTCAGATCTCAGTGAGCGGTAAGGAGTTCCAGTTTTTGGAGGCTATGACTGGGAAGCTGGACCGCCTTGATCTCTTATGCCTGAGACAAGGGATGGTAAATTGGTGAGTGTAAGAGGCATGCGTGGGTCTTCATTGAGCTTTAGAGAATTTTCTACGAGAGGTATTTTGGAGTCGTGCTGCAGAGGCGTTTATGCGAGATAGCAAATTGTTTTAGGAAGATGATGCGCTCACGGACAGGTAACCAGTGTGCGCTTTTTCTAGCTGCCGAGATGTTCACGCTTCCGGATGTTGAGGGTAGCCCCGACAGCATTGTTTTGAATGATTTGGAGTTTATTAATCTTACAAGCAGAGGCATCTGCAAATCGGGCTTTGCAATAATCCAATCTAGAACCAATAAGCACTCTGGCAACTGTGACGCAGCTATCAGTGTTTAGTCTGCATGCGTTAATTAGTTTGGAAGTATGAGCTGCGGAAGAGGCAATCGCATTAACCTGCCTTGAGAGAGTCAGGGTGCAGTCAAGGTGTACACGCAAAGTGTTGACATTGCTAGACACCTGGATGGTGTTGCCCTCTGTATTGAACAATTTTTAAGATTGGCCCAGCTTGCCAAATGAGAAATGGGAACCAACCAGGAGAATCTGTCTTCTCGTCATTAGGGAAGAGGAGGTGGGACGCCATCCTGCCCTGGATGGTGTGGTAGACCAAGTGCAGGTTGTTGGCTTTGTGATCGTAGTTTCCAGTGAGGGGGAGAAGACTATGCGGGTCATCCGCTTAATTGGTACAAGATACTCCTTTGACACCTAGATGGACAAAAAGGGGTTTTGAGAAGATGTAGCAGGTTGGGCGAAACACATGACCCGTTCAGGACAACGCAAGTGACAGGGGCTGGTGGGGCTGCAGCGATCACTGTAAACACTCATGGATCTCTCAGATAGGAAGGAAGCAACCGAGGTGCTAGAATCCGGTAAGAAGTGTGCAGCTGATGCAAGATGACAATATAAGATTTGGTGGTCCACAAGGTCAAAGATAGCTGACAGGTCTTAACAGAAGGAGCAGGGCTGAGTTGCCAGCGTCTTTGATCTCGTCCAGTTGGTTCTTTAGGTCCAAGAAAGCAGATTCAGTGATGTGACCAAGTCAGAAGCCAGATTGGCGCATGTCCAGTAGGTTGTTAGCTTCCAAGTCAAGCTGGATCTGTAGGTATGCAGCACAATCCAGGATTTTAAGAAGGAAGGGGACAGTGGTAATGGGGTGGTAATTCATAGGGATGGCTGGGTCGAAGTTAGTTTTTTCTTAATAGCGGGAGGACCCAGGCATCCTTAAAGCTAGTAGGCACAGGGAAAGAGGAGAAAAAGGCGTTGATTAGGGTGGCAATGAAGGGTCCACGTGGTTCAGGGCAGTACTTGATTACTGCAGCTGGACAGATGTCACACTGGCAACGGGAGGGTTTAAGGCCTTTGATGATCTGAAGAACTTCAATTTCAGAGACTGGCTTGAAACCAAAGGAAGGTGGATATTGTGAGGTGGCTTTGAGCACGGGGTGGGGTATGCAAGGAAGCCATGCCATCATAAATGAAGACGGACACAAATGAGGCACAGTTTAAGGGTGTTTATTTAGCAAAGATGGGTTGGTAGAATGAATATCTAGCCCCATGTCTAAGAATGGGAGCAAGCTTGACCCCCAAATAATAAATAATGCAGTCCTAGTAGTGTCTTGTCATATCAAAATGGCCATACTAAAAAAGAAAAAAAAATATTGCCAATCCTTACGCTATAACAAATGTGTGTGGGAAAAAGGTGAATACAAAGGAAAACAGTGTTCAAGAAATGTATCAGGATGACTGAACAGTGGGGTTCCCTTCCCCACCTTTTCAGCATGGGACAAGGGGCAAACTCTGGCTTTGGAATACTCCCTTGCTGCTTCGGCTCGAGGATGCAGTTCGGGACATAAGCCAGGGCCTTCAGCAACAAAGCCCCTTTCCAAAACAAAGACTCATTCGTAGAATGCCTGGACACACAAAACAAAGTTCTTTCTCTTTAAGATCTCAAAGTTCAAGGCTCAAGTTCACAGTTCATACTGGGCTCCCTTGATCAGACTCAGACCCCTTGTTAAACACAAAGTCTCAATAGGTCTCCCTCGGTCAGGTTTGGACCTTTCAAAGCAAAACACTTTAAGGGGTTCCCGTACCCACTCTTAATTCACATGCTTTAGGGGTTTCCTTCCCCCAACTTATTATACTTCAATTCACAGTTTCTCAGTCTTAAAAGTTTAGTCTAAACAGACTTTCGATTGGGCACTTTCACTATGCCGGACCACTGTTACTCTGTAGCATCTGTCCAGTTCTCAAGTAATAGGCAAGGTGCAGATGTCTTTGTCAGGTTGCATTTTCACTAAATGTGCCATAATGCACCTTTCCTTCTGGTTAAATAGTGGATTTCATGCTCACAAGAATATATTTTGGACAAGTTCCCGCTTCAGCGTCACACACATGCCGGGTATTCCCTCACTCAGAAACTCACCGGCCACGCAATGCTGTCGAGAAAAGACTTGCCGCTTCCAGTTCTGCCGTCAGGGTCCCGTCACCTGCCCCTCTGTCTCCCTGGGAAGCAACATCCACCCAGGGAATATGGCACTGGCCTGCTTCAAGCAGCTCTCCTTTCTTTTTGGCTCTCTCTAAAGGCTGCAAGCCTCAGCCACACTGGGTCAGCGTACCAGCGTCTCGCTTCTCCTTGGCCCAAGAAGCAAGTGTGCCTGGGATTGAGACGGTACCCCCTGCTGGACTCCGCCACGCAGCCTCCCATCAATTCTCCCAACTGCTGCTCCCCGTTATGCCAGAAACTCCACCTTTTATACACCTGGGTTTCGTTTACAGGCTGCAGGTGAGAGTTCTGGGGTAGGTCTGCCTGTCCTTGCCCGATTAGTAGGACAGTCCAGTATTAACATGCAGCAGTCCGTCTTCTGTCTCTCATTGTGGTTTTGAGTAATCTTTATTCTTCTTCATCGCGTCCTCTTAGTGATTTTCGAAATTGGGGAGGGGGAGTTGTGATGGAAAAAGGTAGAATGGTGTCAATGTGATGGAGCGCTTGACCCTGCTTGGTCTCAGTGGAGCAGGGCCACTGCATATTACTAGCAGTATTCTTTCTAGTTGTAGTACATGGGTAACTCAGTGGGGTAAGGGGATTATGGGCGTTTCCTGTCATGACGGTAGACAGTCCATGTACAGACATGTCAGAAAAGGAGGGATGCATTAAATGTCCTCTGGGTTCAGAAGAGGGGGGAATAAGTTACGTTTAAGGGCCAAAAGATTGTATAATTTCCCATGGTCTTTTCTCTTTTCTAAGTTAAAGAGTTGGGGTGCGACAGGATTCTGATATCAGGTAGGGGCGTGTCGGACAAAAAGGGGGGGGGAATACTGCGTTTTACCCGAGGGCATTTCTCCAACAGTCCCCAATTATCCCCCGTCCAGGTGATCCTCCTGCACTGGTCCACGCTCACGGTCTGGTTGCAAAGGCGATGGCTATTCTCTGGCCACCTGAACAAAGAATCCCTGGGGTCTACATGTGAAACCACCATCGGGTTTCTCACAGGTAGCAGATGTGGCACTGCTTATGGAGATTTTTTTCATTATCTTTTTCTGGGTGTCAATTTTGTGTAACAAGGCATTTCGGATGTTAACACACCAGGTGTTATCCTGTGTGCCATTTGTCAGAGACTCAAGCTCCTGCAATATGCTGGAGAGCTCCCTAGCACTAGAATTCGCCTTTGCAATTCTTGTGTTGTAGATCACACTTTTTCATGGATAATGGCGTTCTTGTGATCATTTGCTGAAAGTGTGAAGCAAGCCTTGTGGGTTGTTTTTCCACTTGGTTTGCCTCGCGCATCAGTAGGCAGAGTGCTAGGGGAGAACCAAGAATTGCAGTGCGCGGTCGCTTTGGGTTTCCGTGGTGTGAGGGGAGCCACAGTGTTGCTAGCCTGTGCAAGTGTAAGGTTATACAGGTCTACCAGGCTGGCAGCGTCCTTAAACAGAGACTGAGGGCGGACTAGCTCTACCAGCAGTGGCAGAATGCAGGTTTTAGTAATCTTTCTGGAGCTCTTCCTAACTGTAGAGAGGAGAGGTGGGGGCAGAGTGGGAGAGGGGTTAGAGACTGATATAGTGAATAAAATAAGATTATGATCTGACCAAAGGCAAGGCTGATTGGCGGTAAAAGCAGCGCTGCAGTTTAAGTCGACAAGCCAGTCAAGGATTCAGACTTTGGAGGGTGTGGGGCTTGAGGATGTGTTGTGTGAATCCTAAATCCTAGTGCCTTGAGTGTCTATCAGGTCCAGTCTTGAATCTTCCTGCAAGAGTGATGCTGGCCCACCAGACCCCCTAAGTATGCCTGCCCAACAGTCTCCTAGTAGATATAACTACCAAGCTGGCAAAATTAAGGGCAAAGGGGAATGGAGAAAATAAAAAATGCAGATCTTCACTGGCACTCAATGACGCCCTCTGGAACTGGATTGATAGATGATGCCTCAGTCTGTGAAAATCTAAGCACAATAATACATAGATTAATATTTGCTCTGCCCTTACTTTCAATGTTGCTATAATTATGATTTCCCACCCTCTTTCTTAATACCGGCTGTTTATGCGTGAATGTGGGAAGTTGCAATAGTGTTGTCAAAAAGTCTTTAGGAAATGTGTCTTTCTTTCACTGAATACTTCCTTTTAGAACTCTTGGCTCTGCCTTATATCACTGCTGCCTAACTCTTTCTCATTTCTTTTTAAAAGTACAATATCTTCCTTTTGCTGCTTGCATTTAAATTACTTCTGAAGACATTTTTAATATGGACTTTTTCTTCCCATTTCTTTTGTTCAACAAATCCTCTGAAGTTATTGCAGTTTAATAACTAATTCTCAAAGTTTGCAGGAAAACTACTGAACTGTATGCGCTGTTAATGTAAAAAATAAAACGTTTAATATTTCTAGCAAAAATATGCACTCTTAACTGAACTGCTTTACATAGCGTTGTCTTAATGGTTCTGGTAGCCTCAATACGAATCTGCTGATGAATTCAATCTTGAATCTCCTCAGGATGACTCGATGCACCGCGCAATCTCCACTAGAAGCGAAATCTCTTCAGTAAGACACGACGCGTATTACACGTTAGCAGGTCCTTTACTCGAATGTTCACTGAATGGGGAACGTGCGCGACGAAGAGATTAACACACGGCAAAAGTTTAATGTTTTCCTAAGTAAGTGTAAAACGAAATAACATTAAGTCGATCGAAATAAACCGTGTGCCTGTTAATTATTATTTACTCATACGCGCGCGCCAGTTATAAATTAACACACGCTGTTTGCACAGCTGATTCAGCGCTCTCTTACACGCGCACACTTGTCGGATATACTCTGCTTTCACAGAACTTGATCACTGTTACTTAGTTCATGCTTCAATAAAGATTCTTGCTTCTCAGGAATTTTCTGCAAATATTCTTTTCCTTGGATCTTCACAACAACTTGGATTTACTTGGATTCTTATAAAACTTATTAACAGAGCTATGAAAACTGCAACCTTCCTCTTGGGAACCTGGAATGAAAGGCAGTTTAGAACTCTTGTAAGAATTCCAAAACTACCTCACCACTCTTCTCCTCCAATCACTGTTGCTGAATTGAAACTCCATCTTGCTTCGGGGAATCAAATGCTTCCTGCAGGTTTTCATTAAGGAAAATTTACATATTTTCAATCCCTTCCATAATATAACCCACACATCATTTTACTAACATCTTCACTAAAAGTATGTAAATGGTGAACCTAAAAATGAATGTTTACATGAATCTTTTTAGTGAGTGTTTTCTGAAAGTATGTGTTTTTGGAAATCTAGAAGTGTATCTTTGAATCCTGACAGTGTCCATTATCAGGACGTTCGTACCATGTATAGAGGGTAAAAAGACCATCTGTACCAGTCTGTTCGCCCTCAGCTCCAACCAGTTTATGTGTAGTATTGATTCTGATGAAGACCAAAGTATGCTTGTCAGATCGCTCATGCTACCTGCCCATTCACTGAGAGAAGCATCTGTGACTACAGTCATCTCCGGCCAGCGTTGCCAAAAAGGTTCTCCCATCATCACACTCTGCTCACAGTCCCACAACAGGAGATCCTGTGCAACCTTGCTCAGGACCTTAAGAAGGTCAGCATCCTGCCAGAGAACTGTGGCCATTGAGATCTGAGGGCCAACTTGAGGGACTTCATGCTCAGATGGGCCTCCGGCACCAGAAAAATTCAGGATGCCATGAGGCACAGCAATCTCAAACCCGAATGTTGGCAGATATTGGGCGTTCTGAAATTGAAGCCCTCCCTGAGGAAGAGTCCTGGACTCCTACAATGATTTAAAGCTTTTGATAAGGTGTCACCTGGGACTTCTTGAAATTGAGTGAGAAGCCTAGTTTGTGGAGAGAGTGGCAGGTGCTGCCAAGATGTTTCAGAGCCTGTTCGGGAAAATGAGCTATGATCAGCCAATCGTCTAGATGGGGAAAGATGTAAATACCTCAACTCCTTATATACGTTGCCACCACAGCCATCAACTTGATAAACCCTCGGGGCAGAGCCAAGCCTGAAAGGCAGTACTCAAAATTGATAGTGAGAACTGCCAATGGTGAACCTCATGTATGTTCTGTGCTTGGGATGTAAAGGAACATGAAAGTAAGCATCCAGAAGATGGAGTGAGACCATCCAGTCCTGGAGCTGAATGGCCTGGAGGATCTGCAAGAGGGACCATATTGAATTGGTCTTTAAGGAACTTGTTCAAGCTCCTCATGTCCGGGATGGGTCGCAGGCCTCAGACTTTCTTGGGAACCAGGAAACAGGTGGAGTACCAACTATGGTATCTTTCTGCTACAGAGATCTTCGCAACACATTCTCCAACAGGGAAATGTCCTCTGGATCGAGCGGGTCTGGTTTCCGAAGAGAATGCTTACTCAGGGGACAGTCTGGCGGTCTTTGCAGACATGGGAGAGAGCAACAGTGTCTGTAGTGTCCATGCATCTGAAGTAATAGGATGCCATTCTTGCAGATGTTGGAGTCAACCTGCCTCCCACCCGGGCTCTGTGAGCAGAGTGCTCAGAGAAGTTTTGGAGCTGTGGCTGAGGACAAAAAGGAGGTTGCTGCCTGAGCAGCCTTTCCTCCACGACCTCTAGGGGTATTTGAAAACCTTAATTATTGCCTTCTATTGCCTGGCCTCTTCCTTTGTCATAAGAGGAGTAATATCGAAAGAACCGCCCTCTTCCAGGCCATCGACCTTCAGCCCAAATAGGGTGGAACCACCAAAGGGCATATCCAGAAGCCTTGATTGGACGTCGGGGGCGAATCCAGATTTTTATAGCAATGCAAATTTCACGATTACTGCTCTATACTCCATGCCTCGGGCCACAAAGCCAAGCTTGTCTAGCCTTGACCATAGAGATTCACAGGCAGCCTTTTAAACATCATTAATGTTCTCAAAGCTTTCTCGCCATCAGCAATTTTCTCCAAAGCTTTGCCAACTACGTACCATGAGCTCTAGACCCTATTCTTCTGCCCACGAAGTCTGGCACGTCTAGGCCTGACTGGAGAGATTGACAGGCAGCCTCTTTACCATCATTAATGATGTTCCCAGAGCCTTCTCGCATGTCTCCTTCAGGAATGTTCTCCAAAGCTTGGGCATCTACATTCCATGAGGTGTAAATGCATTTTGCTAATGCGCAACATGCGTTAAAGGCTTTTAATGCCATGATGCCAGCTGAGAAGACTTTTTGCAAGGGCGTCATAACGCTCATCGTCCCTATCCTGACAGATGGTAAAATAAGCCTCCTGATGGATGGTAAGATGAGCCTAGACCTTTGAAGAAGACGTTACCGCCTGTACTCTCTGGAGAAGGTCTATAGAGGAAATTATGATCCACAGAGGGCAGCACGTATAGCTTAACCAGCTCCTTATTACCTTAGGAGCACCTTTATCCATTATGTCAGTAAGCTCATCTTGATATATGTCCTTAACAGGACGACCCCATCCCAAATGTTCTACCCTATTCATGACAGTGATGTGGGCTGCAAAATAAACCTCAGGGGAGTTATATAAACCATTTCCATCTTTCAAACATGAGGCCAGGTCTTCTAGAAACAGGTGATCTGAAATCAATTCTTCTGGAGTATTAGGAGTTCCAAAATGTTCAGAAACAAAGGGGATCATCCTCCACCTCCTCGAAAATAGACCGTAAGGATTTCAAGGAATCCGATTTTGATTGGGGTCTGAATTCAGCAGTCGAATTCGATGTCGAAGGTGCCTGGCTTTAGCTTCAATGCTAGCTCTGCGGTCAACTTTGTCGATGCCATTTGAGAAGAACTCTCGAAGGTGTTACAACTCAGGCATTTGGGCGCACGAGTCGTAACCTTACTGAACTCCCTGCTGGTCTTGGAGTAAACAGTGGGATCAATAGCCTTGACTGCCCTCGAAAAACACTTTGGTCATTCTCAGAGGTTTTCCCATTCGGCCACAGTGGAAGTCTTTTTGGGGAAACATGTTGTGCGAGAAATCCGAATACTACAAAGAATAGCGTTTATCCTCCTTCCGTGATGAAGTGTGACAGACCTTGATCGCTTCGAGTGTTTGGAGCATTTTTTTGGACCTTGCTGGTCTCCAATTAAACGCCTACCTTCGGATGTTTTCTTTTTCACAGGTGTGGGAGACGGATTTAGGAACAAACCGACCTAGGGTGAGCTTTGACCGTCTCTCCTTCAAGTCCTTACTGGTCAACGATGGACAGAAGCCGCAATCAATAACTTAATGCTTTTTGCAGAGGCACCAGAAACAAATCCTGGGCAGATAAGTGATCGACATCTGAGTCACAGTCCGCACATCTCTTAAAGTCCGTTTTCAGCACAACCATCGTGAATAATCGTAAAAATGAACACGTTAGTTGAGAATCGCCGGGGCAAGTTGTACCGATCCGAGCGCGTACTGTGCATGCAGAAAATCGGAACTGAAGCAAAGGGCATGGTGCATGCTATTTACATCATTATCAACGTCACTTCTGGATGCAGGAATGGTAACCATTGAGGGACATGGACTATGGTGCACAGCGCCCTCTACTGTCAAAACATTTTCTGAGAGGATCTGAGGATACAAACCTATCTAAGAGGAGGAATTCATGGGAGGACGCAATCTATTAGAAGTAAAAACCTTCGGAGTCCTTTTTGATTGCAACCAACCTCTCTATGGTCCCACAAATTAATGCATTTATTAGCTCTGCCCATAACCATCTCATGCTACTGTGCCAAATTAGACATTAGCTTGAAGAAGTACACTGTGCTACCATTGCAAGAACCATTAATGGCTATACTAACAAAGTTACTCACCGTAGTGACTATCTTACTCCTAGTCCATAGTTCCCTTTCCTCCATACTTTTGGGACATTCCGTTGATGGGGACCCGACTGAAGCACTTTTGTAAAGAAGCATCAAATTGATAAATGTGTCATCCTCTTTTTACGCGGGGTACTGCACGTGGGCGTAACCCCGCCCTCCTCAGCTCCGCCCCGCTTCGCCCTTCAGACCTTTTAAGCAATAAAAGAGGATACTTATTAGAGGAGATGGCGGGCGTATGGAGGAAAGGGACTATGGACTTGGATTAAGATAGTCACTACGGTGAGTAACTTATATTCCTACGTCCCGTCCCCTTTCCTCCTTACTTTTGGGAGATTACCAAGCACTCCTGACAAGAAATACAGGTGGATGGAACCTCCTTACTGAAAAAGGTTTTAAGAACAGCTTGGCCGAATTGAGCATCAGCACTGGAGCTCAGGTCTAAGCAGTAATGCTTACTGTTAGTACAGTTTTTCTGAAGTATTACCCACTTCTTCAAAACCATTCAACTGAGGCAGTACAAGACACCACTCTTAGTACAAGACTGTACCACCTGAGTACATGGTAGCGTAGGCAGAGCAGCCAGGCTTATCTTAGGAGGGAGGGAGGGCAGCAGATACAGTACAAGGAACAAGTTACTTACCTGTAACTGTTGTTCTCCAGCATGGGTCTGGCATGGATTCACATGCTCATGAAGATTCCCCGTCAGGCCGGGAATCCTCAGTAAAGAAAAAAATCAGTTCATTTTCCGATCCATCTTTCTTAGTAGTAACCAATCACTGATCTCTGGGTCATACTGCCCACAGCCAATGACTGCCCTCTCCCTAAGCCCCTCCCCTGGCAGCCATCCTCAGATTTGGTAGCACGTATAGTGGCAGTATGACCAAGTGAAGAGCCGCTGAGGGGAATGAGGGAGGGTTCGCATGTGAATCCATGCCAGACCTATGCTGGAGAACAACAGTTACAGGTAAGTAACTTGTTCCTTCTCCAGCATGGGGTCTGGCATGGATTCACATGCTCATGAATACAAGAATAAAAGCAGTACACACACGCACAACCACGGGAGGTGGCAAAAGGCTCAACATTAAGCATTGCATAAACTCAACATTAAGCAGCTCTTACCTCCTCTGCAGGCCCATCTTCAGGCGAACAGGTTGCGCAGCACTGCTTGGCCGACCCTGGACTGCTCCCTGGAGTCCCGATCGACGCAGTAGAATCTCGTGAAGGTGTGCGTCGACCTCCACGTAGCAGCCCTGCAGATGTCCAGCAGGGGCACACCAGACAGGAACGCCGTAGTAGCAGCGATCGCTCTGGTCGAATGGGCTCTCGGACGGCCGGGCAACGGTCGGTCTGCCAACCGATGACAGTGCATGAAGCAGCCGGACAGCCATCTGGAAAAGGAAGCCTTCGAGAGAGCCTTCCCTTGGTTCACAGGCCCAAAGTTCACAAATAGCTGTGATGTGTTCTGAAAACTCTTTGTGCGGTCCACGTAGAACTTCAGCGCTCTAGCCACATCCAGCGAGTGAAAAGTCCTCTTTGCCGGCGACGAAGGCGATGGAAAGAAAACAAGTAACACAAGGGCTCGTTGAGGTGGAAGTCCGACGGCACCTCGGGCATAAAGGAGGGGAGTGTCCTCAGCACCACCCACGTGTCGTGAAAAGTATGGAGGCTTGCAGGATAGGGCCTGTATCTCTCCCACTCGACGTGCGGAAGGGATGGCCACAAGAAACGCAGTCTTCATGACAGGAACTTCAACAGTGCCGAATGCAGGGGCTTGAATGGCACCCCCATGAGCCTAGTCAGCACCACGTTGAGCTCCCACGCCGGGGCAGGGGCCTTCACCGGCGGGAACGATCGGAACAGTCCCTTCATAAATTCCTTCGCCAGGCGATGGGACCACAAGGACGCCCGTCCTGTGGTTCTGGTGTATCGGGAGATCGCAGCCAGATGTATGTTGGAGGCGTGAGCCAGTCCAGCCTTGGCCAGCGACAGTAGGTATGGCAGCATTTGAGGGGCCGTAATCCGTAGAGGGTTAATCTTCTGTGCACGGCACCAGACAGAACCTCTTCCACTTATGTCCGTAGCTCTTGAGAGTTGGACGCCCTGGCCTTTGCAAGAACCTCTTTGCAGTCAGCCGGGATATCGTACCCTCCAAACTCTAGTGCTGCAGGAGCCAGGCCTGCAATTTCAGTGAGACTGGGTCATGATGAAGTATGGCGCCTCCTTCTCTGGAGAGAAGATCCGCGTCCATCGGCAGCTTGACTGGTGGGGACGCTGACAAGTCCAGAAGGTCCGGGAACCAGATCTGCCTCGGCCACGCCAGAGCGACGAGTATCATCCTGCACCGGGACCTCTTGAGCTGGTTGGCGAGTCGGAGCAGCAAAGGCAACGGAGGGAACGCATATAGGAACAGGCCGTCCCAGGGGAACGTGAAAGCATCGCCCATGCTCCTCTGCTGGGGAAACCTGCTGGCAAAGCTCTAGCATTTGGAGTTTGTCGCCGTCGCGAACAGGTCGATCTGGGGTTTTCCCCATCGTTGGAAGAGTAGATACACTTGATCCTGACGTAGTTCCCACTCCTGGCACGAGCGCAGCTCCCTGCTGAGTGAGTCGGCGATGGTGTTTTTATCCCTGCCAGATGAAAAGGCGCCAGAAACATCCCTTGGGCGACGGCCCAATGTCACAGATCCTGGGCTTCCTTGGATAGGGCTGGGGATCTGGTTCCTCCCTGCTTCCGAATGTAGAACATCGTGGTGGTGTTGTCGGTGAAGATCCTCACCACCTTGCCCTTGAGGGACGGGAGAAAGGACCTGAGGGCCCAGAACACTGCACGGAGCTCCAGGATGTTGATGTGCAGCGGCTTCTCCTCCGGGAACCAAAGGCCTCTCGCGTGAAGTTCTCCGGTGTGCGCTCCCCACCCTTCCAGGGAGGCATCCGTAGTTGCCGTTATCTGGTGAGATGGGGTCTGAAAGTCTGTGCCCGCCGTCAGATGGGCGCGGGTGCCCCACCACCGGATCGCTCGTCGGAAGGTCTCGTTGAGTGGGATCCTGTCCTCAAAGCTGCCCGTCGCTTGGATCCAGGGGGCGTCGAGAAACTCTTGCAGAGGGCGCATCTGAAGCCTGCACAGGCGCACGAGATATATGCAGGAGGACATCATCGCGAGGAAGCACTTGATGGACCTCACCCTGGCCACGTCCGTGGCCAGCAGACACTGCACCTTGCCCAGGATGGCCTTCGTCCTTTCCTCCGACGGCGAGGCCAGACGCGCCACTGTGTCGAGCTTGGCTCCCAGAAACAGTGCGACTTGCGACAGGACCAGGTGGGATTTGGGAAAGTTGCTGGAGAATCCCAGGTCCGTGAGCAGCTGGACGGTCTTCGCTGTGTGTTCTACGGCAAGCTCCCTTGTCCTTGCTCGGATGAGACAGTCGTCCAGGTAGGGGTAGACGTGGATTCCCTGCAGGCGCAGCTGCACCGCCACCGGTGCGAGGCACTTGGTGAACACATTGGGCGCAGACTTCAATCTGAACGGGAGGGCCTTGAACTGGTAGTGCCGTCCTTGGACCACGAACCTGAAGAACTTTCGGTGTCCTTTTAGAATGGGGATGTGGAAGTACGCATCATCCAAATCCAACGACGACAGGAAATCGCACTCCTCCAGCTGACCCAGCACATGCTGGAGGGTGACCATCCGGAACTTTGTGCCTTGATGTACTTGTTCAGTCGTCGCAGATCCAGGATGGGGCTCCATCCTCCTGTCTTCTTTTTCACAAGGAAGTACCTTGAGTATACTCCGGAGCCCTGGAGCCTCTTCGGGACAAGCTCGATGGCACCTTTTTTGAGCATCACCCTTACCTCCAATAGCAGTTGAGGGACGTGATTTTCCTTCCTGGCCACGGGTGGAATGAGGGGGCACTTTAGAAATTCGAGGGCGAGCCCCTGGGCCAGGGCGTCCAGCACTCAATGGTGGGAGATGGACTCCCACACGCTGACGAACTTCACCAGCCAGCCTCCCACCGAGGTGCTTCGGTGGGGGCCCGACACCGCAGTCGGTTCAATCTTGCTTGGAGGACGCCTTGGCCTCCCTGGCGACGACGGCGGGGTCCACCCGACTTGCCTCGTCCTCTATAGGCTTCCTGCGATGAGGAGCTGGCCGCTTGGCGGTACGTAGAGGAGCCACAATCGAATCCCTTGGAGGCACCCTACTTGCCTCCGGTGCTCCGAAAGGACGGGCTTTGTTGCCAGAGAACGCCTAGGGCCTTAGCTGTCTGTGTCCGCCTTGATGGCTTGAAGGGACTCATCCACTGTTTTCCCAAACAGATTGTTCCCGTCGAACGGTATGTCCAAAAGGTTGGCTTGTACGTCTTGGCAGAAATCTGTCGCCTTGAGCCACCCTCATCGTCTAAGGCAAACGCTGTTGCCTAGCTGGCGGAAACCGGTGTCGGCAATGTCCGTTGCCACTGTAATGGCGTGGTCCGATGCCTCTTCGCCTTCTTGCAAGATCTCCAGGGCCTCGGCCCTCTTGTCGTCCGGTAGGAAGTCCAACGGGGGGGCGATCTTGTACCATAACTCCCTGTCGTAGCAGGGCGTTGGCCGCCTTGATCGTTGTTGCCGCAGAGAACTCGTCGTCCCATTGCGTCCAGCTTCTTTCCTTCGCCCTCCCGGGGGGTAGGGGTTTTGGGGGGGTTTGACGTCCAGGCCGATGCCCCCCACCCTCTGCTTTCTTCTTGGCCACCGCTGAGACGAACGATTCAGGGGTCGGTTGTGCCCTAGGGCACAAAGGGGCCGCGTCGGGGACCCGGTACTACTTCTCGTACCGATCCCTCTTGGCAGGCGTCATAGACGGGTTCTTGAGAAGGATGAGACCCTCGTCCCACATTCATCCAGCAGAGGCACGGCGAGGACTGTCTTCCTCTTGGCCTTGCGCCGTTGGTAAAGGAAACCTTCCTCCTTCTCTTCGGGGCAGAGCTGAAAAAGCTTGGATGCCCAGGCGATCATTGCATGGAAAGATCCGATCTCGTCGGGCAGGGAGGCCCGGGCTGGGGGCGATGGGCGCTCCGTCCCGTCACCGCAGTCGTCGGTACATGTCGTGGCCGTGTCCGCTCCCGTGTCATCACCTGGGATGGGGGTCGTGGGCAAAGGTTGAGTAGGCCGTGAGGGCTGAAAAGGCAGGGCTGGATGAATCCGTCTTCTCTTGTTCGGGGGCTTCCCGCCGGGCCTGGCTCCTCCGTCAAGCCTGGTTCCGGTTCCTCCATCGGTGTAAGGGCAATCTCGTTCTCATCTCCGAACATAAGGATTGTATTGCCAACAAAATGCCTGCCGGGATGTCCTGCGGCTCCGGAAGCAACGGATGACTAGGACCCTCGCTGGTGCCGCCGTCGCTCTCATCGTCACCTTCGTCGGGATCCCTCCTGTGGGAATGGGCCTCTTCTATGCCCTCATCGAGGCCCTCTAAGACTTCTACCAGCTCCTCCTCGGATGCTGTGTCCGTGTCCACAATGGCCGCCGCCCCCCCTCTTTTTCCGCCGGGATCTTCACAGGGGTCTTTTCGATGGGTCTGAAAGAGGCTTCCAGCCACGGAGGCATGGAGACTCTGGGCCCCGAGGTCACCTCCACTGGTGTAGCCTCCACAGGCAAGAGGCCTTGGCCAGGTGAATCAAGGCCTTTACCACTGGGTCTGTGGCCTTCACCTTGGGGTGGGGGGGAAGGGGGGGGGGGGTCACCGCCACGCTCCCCGTTGGCCGGATCCTTCGAGCTCGACCGGGGCCTCTCCAGAAGCTTCGCCGGGTTCTCAGTCTTCCTCTTCCCTGAGCCAGAGCGTTGGCTCGTGGTTGATGGTGCTGGAGAGGTGCGCCCTGCCTGGCAGCCGCGGAGGGCGACCGTTCAGCAC
Source organism: Ambystoma mexicanum (assembly GCF_040938575.1). Lineage (NCBI taxonomy): Eukaryota > Metazoa > Chordata > Amphibia > Caudata > Ambystomatidae > Ambystoma > Ambystoma mexicanum. The sequence continues at coordinate 275,409,395 of NC_090927.1, read as the reverse complement.
TCCCGGTGCCCGCGGACTCGCAGTGCTTTGCCTTCGGTTGGGCCCCGGTCGCCGGGGCACCCTCACAGGACTTAGAAGAACGCTCGGACTTCTCACCCGACGGGCTCTTTCCTTCCAGCCAGTTGGAGAGACGAATGTGTCGGTCCCTGATGGTCCTTTCCTGCAAAACGCAGAGTCCTTCTCCACGTGCGTTTTGTCCTCATGAAGGCAGTAGAGACATTTTGAGTGCTCATCCTCCTTGAACACATTCTGCAGCTGGCATCCAGGGCAAACCCTGAAACGTTTTCCGGGCGTCGAGCTTCCTTTCTCCTGGGCCATGTTCGGGTAGGCCGCAGAAACTCCTGGAATCCTCCAAGAAGCGTAACTCAACGAAATCTTCATCCTTGAGGGGCGTAGATAAATCCGACACGGATACCAGTTAATCGGATGTAGAGACGGTGGAGCTTGAGGCTCTATCTGACCGAAAAATTAGAAATTCTCTTTGAAAAAGCGCGAAAACGCAGCAAAAGCTCGAGAGCTAAACACGACTCCCCCCAACACTTGAGCGTGCGGTAAAAATCTGAGGATGGCTGCCAGGGGAGGGGCTTAGGGAGAGGGCAGTCATTGGCTGTGGGCAGAATGACCCAGAGATCAGTGATTGGTTACTACTAAGAAAGACAGATCAGAAACAAAACTGGTACTGATTTTTTCTTTACCGAGGATTCCCGGCCTGACGACGCGGAATATTCATGAGCATGTGAATCCATGCCAGACCCCATGCTGGAGAAGCAAAGGCTCAAATGGAGCACCCATCAGAAACTTGAGAACAAGGTTCAGATCCCAACCGGGCACCAGGAAAGGTGACGGAGAGAACACATTAGTGAGCCCTTTCAGAAACTGAGAAATTAAAGGGATTTTAAAATAAGAACACTCCTCAGACGAGCGCTTAAATATAGACAGCGCCGCCAGGTAACCTTTAATAGTACCCACTTGCAGGCCCTTGTGGGCCAAAGAAATCAAAAAAGACAGAACAGGAATGTCACATGAAAAAGGATCCACATTCTTAACCCTGCACCAGTCGCAGAACTTTATCCAACGGCAACGGTACAGGCACTTTGTTACCGGCCGTCTGGCCGAAAGCCACACCTCCATCACGTCTTCAGGGAGGTCCCAATCCTTATACCTCAACCTTTCAGAAACCAAGCGTGAAGGTTGAGGGATCTGACCTCTGGATGGAGAACCTGACCCCCCCCCCCTCCCATGAGAGCAGATCGTCTCGGGAGGGAAGACCACGTGGAGGGTAGATGGACAAGTCGAGAAGGTCCAGGTACCACCTCCTCCGGGCCCATGAAGGAGCAATGAGGATCATCCGGGAACCGAACCTCCGTAACCTCGGCAGCACTTGCGGGATGACGGGGACTGGAGGAAACGAGTACATCAGTGGGAAGGACCACTCCTCCACCACAAACGCGTCCCCTAAGGCTCCAATTCCCACGAGCAGAACCTTTCGCACTTCCGGTTGACACTTGAGGCGAAGAGATCCACTTTAGGGGTCCCCCAAAGGGCGAAGATCTCCAGGAGAATCTCCTGAACCAGCTTCCACTCGTGAGAGATCGTGCTCTGCCTGCTCAGAGCGTCCGCTTTCTCGTTTTCGTCTCCGGCCAGATGAACTGCCGAGATCGAAATTTCCTGCTGGATGGCTCAGAACCAGAGTTGCATTGCCTCCTTGCACAGAGGAAGTGACCATGCCCCCACCTTTTTTTGAGGTAGTGCATGGCCACTGTGTTGTCTGTCAGAATCGGGACATTCTTTCCTCGTACAGTCGGCAGAAAAGGCTTCAGGGCAAGCCTGACGGCCCTCAGCTCCAACAGATTGATATGGAGTCTGGACTCTGACGGAGACCAACGACCACTGACTGTCAGCTCGTTGGCAAGAGCTCCCCATCCCGTGAGGGACACGTCCGTCACGATCGTCACCTCCGGCCAGGGTAGCCAAAATGGAGCCCCCTTCATCAGATTGCCTTCGACGACCCACCACAGAAGGTCATGGGCAACCGAGGGCGGCACCTAAACGGGGTTCGACATCCTGCCAGAGGACTGTGACCACTACATCTTGAGAGCCCACTGCAAAGATCTCATCCGCAGTCGAGCTTCTGGCATCAGAAGAATGCAGGATGCCATGAGGCCGAGCAACCTCAAGAACTTGAACGCTGGGAAACTCTGGGCATGTTGAAACTGGTGCACCATCTGCTGAATGTGATGAGCCCTCACCTGGGGAGGAAAACACTGCCCCGGGGACGTGTCCAGCACTGCTTCGATGTACTGGAGCCGATGAGTTGGCGTCAAGTGGGACTTGTTTAAGTTCAGGGAGAAGCCCAGCTTGTGAAGGGAGTGGCAGGTGACGGACAGATGATCCAGGACTTGCTCGGGAGAGCATGCCCTGATCAACCAATCGTCCAGGTAGGAGTAAAACGTGAATCCCCCCTTTCCTGAGATACGTTGCCACCACCACCATGAGCTTGTAGACCCTCGGGGCAGAAGTCAATCCGAACGGCAGGACCCGAAACTGAAAGTGCGAGTCGCCAACCGTGAACCTCAGGTACTTCTTGTGCTTGGGATGGATCGGCACATGGAAGTAAGCGTTCTGGAGGTCGAGAGACACCAACCAGTCCTGAAGTTGAAGGGCCTGGAGGACTTGAGAGAGAGTAACCATCTTGAACTTGTCCTTCCTGAGGAGTTGGTTCAAACCGCGCAAGTCCATGATGGGTCTCAATCCCCCAGTCTTTCTTCGAAATAAAAAAATAGGGGGAATACCATCCCTTGTTCCTCTCCGCTACAGGCACCAGTTCTATGGCGCCTTTCTCCAGCACGGCTTGTATTTCCTGCGCAAGGAGCGGATCCGGACTCTTCAAAGAGATTCCCTGGTGGATTGTCGTGAGGCCTCTGCCGGAAAGGAAGACAGTAGCCGTGAGCTATGATCTCCAGAACCCACACATCTGAAGTAATGGCACGCAATTCTACAAGATGCTGCGCCAGCCTTCCCCCTACCGGTGAAGCATGGGCCTCATGACCGAGCTGAAGCGGCTGCGGCAGTGCCTGAGGGCAAAGAGGCAACTGCTCGCGTGGCCTTGGCACCTCGAGTACCTGGTTTTCCACCGCTGGCACTCCTATGGTTGCCCCTTTGACTTGAAGCTCCTCTCGCCTTACTAAAGTATAATAACGAAAGGAACCTCCCCTCCATTGCTGTCCCCTAGGATGAAAAGGCAGAGGTTGGCGGACTGCAGCGCCCAATGACTTTGCTGCAGCTTTCGAGGTCTGCAACCTCTCAAGACTCTCGTCAGCCTTGCTGCCAAAAAGATGTTCACCATCAAAGTGCATGTTGAGGAGCCTGGCCTGCACATCAGGAGCAAACCCTGACTACTTCAACCACGCAAACCTGCGTATTACGGTGCTCGCCGCCATGGACCGGCTGACACAGTCTGCCATGTCCAGACCCGACTGAACAGACTCACACATGGCATCCTTGCCATCCTGAATAATAGCAAGAAAACCATCCCGTTCGGGAATATGTTCAGCCGCTAAGGAAATACAGTTCCACAGAGTGCGTTAAACGTGACAAGGCACACGGAGTTGGCCGCCTGAAGAGCCAACGAAACGAAAACACTCTTAGCCCCCAGCCATCAAAACGCTTGTCGTCCCCATCAGGAGGGATGGTAGGATACGACGCCTGCTTTGCTGGGGCCGTAGCCGCCTGCACCACCAAACTCTCCGGAGTGGGGTGCGTGGTCAAGTAGCAGAGGTCACTACTGGTTGGGTGTTATTTTCAGGGCAAAGACTTGCCCACTGCCGGGAGACTCTCTGGAGCAGTCCAAGCCGCTGCCACCCTTCTTTGCAGAGACATTTGGAATGGCAGTACCGGGTCAGTTGGTGGACCTTGGTCGAGGATATCAGTCAGGTCATCCTGCACAAAATGAACTCGTGGCGCGGACCACCACAAATTATCCGTGACCCTTGACAGAAGGCGCTGGTACGAGGACTCGGCATGGGTGCCAGGCTCAGGCCTACAGAACTCCACTTCCGGAGAGGTGGCCAGACCGCTGGCGTCTTGCAGCGACTGATGCAGGGCCTCAATCTGGCTATGACCAGAGATGATGTCGTCTGGTACCGTGTCAGGAACCAACCCATCTTCAGAACCCTCATCCTCCTCAGAAATGTAATCCTTAGGCTGGAATGTGGGCACGGAATAAGGGACAAAGAAATGTTTTGCCTTGGCCAGAGCCTTTCTAGGGGGTTCCACCATGCCACGGGGAACCTCCGACAGAACCGCCTCAAAAGGCGTCGACCGCTTCGACACAGGTCTCGAGGCCGGTGCCCAGAGCGTGTCTCGACAGCCTAGGCATCGATGACGTCGACTTCCTCGAAGGCGGGGCCTGGAGAGAGCCCATCGACGACCTCAGCGCTGAAGGCGTCGATGTCTTCTTCGAAGGCACGCGGTCTCGAGGGCGTCGAGGACCGGGACCTGGAACGGGCATAACTAGAACGATTCCCCTTGTCCGAGCGGGACCTCTCCCGCAAATCGTGCCGACCACCCGAGCCCGAAGGCCTACAAGCGGTGTCTCTAGTACAGTCACGGCCGACCCGTTCTCGGAGGCGCGGACGGACCGGAGCCCTGCGATTCAAGAATCGCCAACATTTTCTTCCCGAAGGAAGCCCATTCCTCTGGAGAGGAACGATTGGTGGGATAAGAAATCCGCCGACGGGCAGAGTCCTCGGATGAGGACGTGGAAGGCGACCGATGACGCGCTTCCAGGAGTGCCTCGAAGAGGCAGAGGAGTGGCAGGACCCACTCCGGGACCAAGACCCCCTAGACTTACGACTACGATGCTGAGAGTCACCTCTTGAATAGTCCATCTAAAGCCCAGTGGACCTTGACTTCCGGGGCTTGGACACCTTACCGACCAACCGCTTCTTACGTTCCCGCAAGGCCTTGGACGTAAGCGACTGGCAGTCGACACAATCATCCGTGTCGTGGGCCTCCCTGAGGCACCAGAGGAAGGCAACGTGCGAGTCAGTCACCGACATCTTGGACCCGCAGTCCCCACACTTCTTGAAGCCCAGACGTGGGGTGGAAGAAGAGAAAGACATCCCGATAATACTTCACAAAATGAACAGGTTCGAAGAACTGAAAGAACAGAAAGAGTCGAGGCGCGCCGAGATCCCCGAAGCGAACACGTTTGCGGAAAAAACGGAACTGAGGCTACAGGCATTGTGCGTCCTACTTATAACATCCGGTGACGTCAGCCGTCGGAGGAGGTCCTCGAGGATGGCGTATCGACGTCAGCGATGCAGGACGCAGAAAGATTTTCCGAAGCAGCACAGCTGTGGTGACTACTGTCAGATATGGAATACGTCGGAGGACCCAATCACCTCGAATGTGCATTTACGCATCCTGGAAGACCACCACACTGAGCCAATCGCCCTTCCGACGAGAGGACTTTATTTGGCAGGGCGTGATCAACTTGAATTTCTTTCGGAAATATTGAAGATCGCGCGCAGGCCAGCCTGGTTGAGCACTGTGAAAGGACAGCAGTACTAGCCCCTCCCTTGTTCCATGAGGAGAACAGGTTCCACCGCTCCGAGGTATACACATTTCTGTACCCCTGCTCTGAGGGAGGGCATCCCGATCTGTTGGAAGAGAGGTTTGAATGGTGGGGTAGGAGGAAAAGGTAAGCAAAAACCTAAACGATGGACAAACCCCACCAGTCTACGGTGATGGGTTGCCACACCTCCAGATGAGACGAGATTCGTCCTCCCACTGAAGTGTAGTGTGACCGACAAAAAATATAATTTGGTGATTTGTCGGCAGGGAGATTACCTGTCCCTGTAGAGGAGGCTGATGGCCTAGAGAAAAACCAACCACCTTGTCGCTGCCGCTTAAGGCGAGGCTACCAAGGAGACCCTGAAACACCCTGATCCCAAAGAAGGACCGAGTCTGGGACCGTGACCTCTGTGTACAAGGGGCCTTAGCTGAAGCTGTCGCCAGGACCAACAAATGGGTCTTTGTTGTCCACATAGCGGGGAAAGCTGCTCAACCCCAAAAGGAACGCTCCCAGCACCAGTCATGAAAGTTGGTGTTAGGGAGGAATCCAAAATGGCTGCCGTGAACCAAGGAGGTTGGGCCGCCATTTAGTCAACAGCTGAAAAGAACTGTGTCATAGGAGAAAGTGAGACGACTGTTCCCTCAGGGGAGTCAGGGCACTTAAACACTTAGCCTTGAAACAAGGATCCTCGGCCGAGCCGGTGCTGGCAGATCTAGGATTAGTGGACATCCTAGGATCTGACCCAGAATTAGCTTCCAATGGAGGAAACTCGGCAGAGCCGGTACTGGAAGGCCTGTTGCGGATCACCTTCTTTGCCCCCTTGACAGAATCGGTACCACAACAACCCTGAGCGTGGGACGGTTGAGGAATGTACCCTACCAACAGGACCCTTAGAGGATCCCTTGACTCAGTCGGCACTGTATTTAGAGGAACCTAGGGTTTTAACCCAGGACATACAGCTCCTTCACGAGGGGCCTCGAGCCGTGGCTCGGTGTGACAAGCACCAGAAACTGAGACCTCAGAGGGTACCCCGGTATCAGTGTGGAAAGCTCCAGAAATGGAGACCTCAGGGCGAACCCTGGTATCCAGAGCCACAGACGAACTGAGCTGAACCTTACCAAATGGTGAACCTCAGAACCACGTCCGGTTTTGACAGGTCCTCTGAGGGACCCTCAGAGAACACTTTGGTGCGCCTATTAGGGCCTTTGAGGCACCTCAGTGGAAACCCTGGTAACAGAGCTACACAAGCCTGTCCCGATCATGGAATGCTCTCACCGAGCAGGGCTACTCATCGCCGTCCTCATCCGCTTAAGGCTCATCCCAATAAGGCAGGAACAGAAGACTGGTCCTCCACGCCTACCGCCTCAGGTTATAAAAGAAAACTGAATCAGAGCAGCCAAGGCCAGGGTGGAACAGGAGTGAAAAGACACTTGAAATACGTCCTCATAGGATCAGAGTGCATGAGCATCTAACACTTCCCAAAAACTCATCCTCAGCCGAGGGCTTAGGTGTCTAAGAGGAAGAAACTGCTCGTAAGGGGCTTACCCCCTGAACACGAGGAGGATGGTTGCCAGGAGGGTCCCCCACCAGCCGGGTCCACAGATCAGTGGAGCAAAAGCAGGAGGGAGCGAGACAGTATGAGGCAGTGGAGCTCACGCAAGCCAGTCAAAAGAAGGGCGGAACGGGTTACTATTGCCGAAAGGAATGCTCCCAGCACCAGACGTTAAGAACATAGGTGTAAGGGAGGTATCCAAAATGGCCGCCGTTGGCCACGCAGTTTGGGCCGCCATTTTCTCACCACCTGAAGAGAACTTGCGTGGCATGCATTGCTGAGGCAACCGCCTCCTCAGGAGTGTCAGGGGACTTAACACTTTAGCCTTACAAGGATCCTCGGCAGAGCCGGTACTGGGCGGTCTCGGATGTTAGTCGACATCCTTGAACCGGTCTCAAAATTTGCCTCCAATGGAGGAACCTCGGACAAGCCGGTACCAGAGGGAATGCGGTCCGTGAGCCCCCTCTTTGCCCCCTCGACAGAACTGGTACCACCACGACCTTGAGCGTGGGACGGTTAAGGACAATACTTCACCGACAAGACCCTCTAAGAAGGCCTCTCAGATCTGTCGATATAGACTTTAGCCTCTACAAGAGGAACCTCAGGTTTCAACCTGGTACGTAAAGCTCCCTTGAAAGCAGGCTTTGAGTCGGGACTCGGTACAGACTTTAGCGTCCACAAAAGGAACCTCAGGTTTCAACCTGGTTACAACGGGGAAAGTTCCAGAAACAGAGACCTCAGGGTGAACCCTGGTATCCCAGCACCCAGCCGAACTGGGCTTAACTTTAGCATTGTGATGGTGAACCTCTGAACAATGTCCGGTACTGGCAGGTCCGTCAGAACCCTCTGAGGAATCTCCGGTAAGCCCGTTAGGCCTTTGGGCACCCTAGGGGAAACCCTGGTGAGAGAGCTACAAGAAAAAGCCCTTAAAGTACTCCCTCATGGGTTCAGAGTGCATAAGTCTCTGAAATTTCCCGAAAAGGCATCCTCTGACAAAGATTTAGACACTCGGTGGGCAGAGGCCGCCCATAAAGGGCATACCCCCACCAAAGTAATGAGGATGACTGCCAGGAAGCGAGACCGTATACGGTTTTGGCATCCGAGCCAGTCATAAGAAGGGCAGAACGGGTTTGCACCGAACCGCGGAAACTGGACCAAAAAGAAGGTGGCCAGCACCCGTCGTCGATAGCGTGGGTGTAACGAAAGAATCCAAAATGGCCACCGCAGAGCACGAGGGAAGGCCCGCCATTTTGTCCACACCCGAAGAGAATTGCGTCACGTGTGGATGAGGCAGGTATCGCCACAAGATGGTCAGGTGACTTGATCAAAAACTTTAGCCTTGACACAAGGATCCTCGGCGGAGCTGGTACTGTGGGGCCTCGGATGTTTACTGGACAACCTGAAGGGGCCCCTTGAATTAGCCTCCAAGAGAGTAACCTCAGCAAAACCGGTAACAGAGGAGTCACGGTCAGAGACGTCTCCCTTTGCCCCCTCGACAGAACCGGTATCACCGCGAGCGCGGGAATGTTGAGGAATCCACCTCACAGACAAGACCCTAGCAGGTCTCTCAGTTCTGTCGGTACACACCTCAGCCAAAAGAGAGGAACCTCGGAACAGCGATAGGTACGTACAGCTCCCCTCAGAGGTACAGAAAAGCCTCAACAGAGGCCTGAGGGAGCACCCCGGTGTCTGTATGGGAAGCTCCAGACAAGGAAACCTCAGAGTGAACTCCACTACCCAAAGTCTCAGCAAGACTGGGCTGACTATTAGCACCCGACTGATGAACCTTGGATTGTAGTCTGGTGTTCGCAGGCCCTTTGCGGGAACCCTCAGAGAAAACCCCTGGTATGCCTATTAGGCCTGCGAGGCACCTCAGGGGAAACCCTGGTAGCAGAGCTGTTGAAGCCCCTCCCAGACATGGAGGACCCCAGGAAGGAGTCCCCCGGCCGGGTTCCCTAAAAAGTAAGGAACTTACCGGGCGTCTCTTTCGATGAAGAGTTGAAAATGTGGTGGAGGAACGCACTGGAAGACCTCCTCCCACCGACGAAGACAACGTTGAAGTGCCCGGACCAAAAGGGAGTTGCAGTGGAAACACGAGTCCCAACAGCGATCCGGTCCCAGACACTAAACAGAGAGAATGGGGTTCTGCCCTAGCAAAGCGGAATTGGCAAGAGGAACAAGAGACAAAACCCAAAGGATCCAGCATAGACCGAGGACTACGCGACCGCAGGAGCGAATGACAACGGAAAGACAACGGAAAAAAGAAAATGTCTTTCCGGTGATACAAGTGCGTCCAGCCCCGACTGCGTGGAGAAAAGGACTGAAGGGTGATGTGCGGGGCGCAGCTCAGGAGGGCGTGGTTACGGCCACGTACGGTACCCCGTGTAAAAAGAGAAGGACACATTTTTCAATTTGATTTTTTTTTCACAAAAGTGCTCCGGTCCCGTCCCACTGGACGGAATGTCCCAAAAGTATGAAAGAAAGGGGACGGGACATGGGAGTAATTAGATTACTGCAATGCTCGGTATGCAGGTTCTCCCAAGTATGCAATTAAAACACAACAGGTTCTGCAAAACACAGCACTACACATAGTTACTAATAATCATCATAGCTCCAAAGTTCAAAAGTGGCTCCATTGGTTACCCGTTGAAGCTCGGATTAAATTGAGGTTAACCCTAGCTCAAAGCATTCCATGACAGATGCCCCTTTACATGTGGAATTGTATGCTTGAGTAAAATCCTGCTCGTGATTTAAGAACGAGTACCGCCCTCTTCTCTTCCATGTGCCATGCTTTTAAAAAAGCACATGTTATGGGGAGAGCCTGCACAGTCAATGCAAGCAAACTCTGGAACCTGCTACCTCCAGAAATTAGAGACATTCAGGATATCCCATCCTTCCGCAAATACATTAAAACCCTACTATTTTAAGAAGTACTTGCCGTCATAAATTGACTGGCTGAATGCTCAGATAAACATTGGTTGGAGAGCCGCTAAAAAGAAATAGGCCAAAACGTCCGAGTGGTTGGCCTTCCCGGAGAGTGTTGGTATCATTGGTTAAATTGTTCCTTGGAAGAATGGTCGAAAACACGGAGGTCTGAGTTTTATTTCTCAGCAGAGAGGGCTCATAAAAAGGTGCCTGGAGGGCCTGATCACCAAGGGTAAATTGCTGTAAAACTTGCAAATAAAGATAGCTGTAGTAAATCGTAAAGAAACACGAATGCCACAAATTGGCTAGATAGAAGCACCTCTCACCAAATTACACGCTCCAGAGAAACAGGAACGCCAAGGGAGAGACTGGTGCTGGATGTCCGGGAGGTTACCGGGCACTGTAAGCAAATAAGATTAACGGGGTGAAGGACCCCCCAAGGAGGAAGTAAGGCAAAGAAGGTGTAATGAATATTGGCAAAGAGGTAAACCAAGACATTGTAATGAAAGCAGGCGGACATTAAATGTGAAACACACCAAATACTTCTGTGAATCAAGTTGGCAAGGGCATCAAGAGACAAAAACCCTTGCAGGAGAGTATACCAAGAAATCCTACAATTGCAAGCATTGTTAAACAAAGCACAAGAGAAAATCCCTGGCAGGAGATTATAACCGGTGAAGCCAAGTTACTTAAACTAAAAGTCACTTTTGTTGTTCAGAGACATATAAAGAAGACCTCATACCCTTAAAAACTGTTGTGTTGGTGAAGAGAAAACCTGGAGAAACATTTTCCTAGAACTGTGGATTGAATCCATTGGAACTTTTGTTAAAGTTAGGCCATTACATTTTGAACTTGAACAATTTGTACACGACCAGGGCTAAAGACCTTACCATTTTTCAACTTAGAGTTAGGAGTTTGAAGTCTATAATAGGATTTCGAACACAGGACATTTTCATTTAAACATCTTGACAATGGACAGAGCCTTTGTTTTTTTGAGAAAACACCTCCTAGCACAGGGATAGCAAGGCCTTTTTCATCTCCTTATTTGTTAAATAAAGGTTTATAGCCAAAACGATCTGTCACGTCCTGGCTCCTCACAGATACAAAAAGGGATCATTTAAAAAATGTGCATAAAATCACAGTTAAATGCAAAAATGGTGAACCTTCAGCCAGAGACCACTACACCGCAAAGGGAAAATGTCCAGGTGCGGGCATGTACCCCAGATTCCCTTTAATAAGAGGGCCAGTGTTAGTTCACAATTCCACAGAAGTAGTGTGAAACATTATACACCCACACAACAAGAGTCAAGTCTGACCGACACGGGTGCAGACGCTACGACAATCAACCCCAAGAAAAGCCACAGGAGACCAAGGACAAGTTTCTGAGGTTGGAAGACTGACCCCAGTGGAAGAAGTTGCAGAAAAGGAGAACGCGCAATGAAAATCTATGGAGAATTTTTTTTTTTTTGTATTTGGTTTATTGAAGTAAAAACCTTTACAAATAGATTTAACATTAAAATAAGAAATACTAAGCACCAATAATTTAAGACATATCATTACACCTTGACAATTAAAAAGAAGAGAAGGCTTACCCTAACAAACAAACTTTGACATCATTTTGAATAAGCAAAAAAATGATAATACCGAATTTCCATTTGATTAGTAAAACTAAAAAAATTAAGAAGTACAATTGAAAAAAAATAGAGACATAAACACTATCGAAAAAGTTCTGAAACAACATCCAATTAATATCCAATTAGCATTCAAAGAATAAGATTACAGTTCAGGACTTTATGTGATTACCTAAAGGTCATAATAATGCCGTTTGATATGATTATATTAAATGTTCATTCTCACCCATCTACACGATCTAATAGTAGAATTTACGCGTTTTTTGTTTGGCCTACAAATCTTCTGCCAACTTCGATTCTATGAATGCCAGCAAGTTAGTTAGGCGGAGAATAAGATTCTGACTAAAACCTTCCATACAGCGTTTCCATAAGAGTTCCTTTGTGGTTACACAATTAGAGTAGAAGTACTCAAAAAATTGAATGCGATGGTCTTCAAAGAATGGACAGCTAATCACTAAGTGTTTAAGGGTTTCTAGTACTATGCAATTTCTACAGAAACGGCAACTAGTATCAGTGTTGCTATTTAAATAACCAGTCCAATGTTTGAGTCGTTCGCGGGTGTGAAATTGGTTGAGTCGAAAACGCATATAAATATTTCTTGAGCGAGCTGAAGGGAACTGTAAGAGATATTTTATTCGGGTTCCCCATCTACCGCGAACTTCATTGTATTCTTTGAAGGAGGTATATTTACCCATTTCATCCAGCATTATACACCAAAAAAATCTTTGAAATTTTAGTTTTTGGCTTGGTAACCCCATACTCATGGATAACGGCGTTTCATTGATAAGATGTAATATTTTAGTAAGTTTCAGCGAGTAAGTATTGAGTGATTTGATATAAGATTCACTCAATAATTGATTCAGTTTAACATAAAGAGTATTTTTCGGTGGATTATAGATCTTAGTTAGATTGATAATTTTACGCCATGTGTGTTTTACTGACAATTGTAGTAAGTTTAATTCATGGCAAATCATCACGTTAGGAATCGACAGTGATAGTCCCAGAACTGTTTTCCATAATTTCCCCTGTAAGATATTTAGGTAGGCATCTAAATCATATGTACAAATGTCCAGGGAGTATAGAATAATAGGTTCAACCTTCTGCAGATAAAATTGAATTAAAGGTATTAAGGAGAACATACAATATTTCTGATGAATAATTTTCATCTGAGATGTCAGCCCCCTAACTTTTTGGTTAAGATAGTTTTTCCACATTGTGATTGAATATTGATCAGCTAACGGATATCCCAAATAGCGAAGCATCGAGGAGTATTCAATTTTGACATTGTTTATATGCCAAGAATAACGATGACATCCTAATTTTTTTGGGGAGAAGATCAATATAAAAGTTTTCGTTGGATTAGGCGTAAGATTATGATTGAAAGCAAATTCCAAGAATAAGTCCAACTTTCGTTGGAGACCAAAGGGCGTTCGATCGAAAAATAGCAAATCATCAGCAAAGCCTAACCAATCTAAGTTCAGGGAACCAAACTTTACAGAATAGCATTCCCCAGCAATCCATTTCTCATCCAATCCTAACAAATACAAATTGAACAATATCGCTGCCATATTGCAGCCTTGTTTCACCCCGATCTCAGTAGGAATGGGGTCAGTCAGGGCTCCTTCCTTGGTGAGACGCATGCTATAATTTGTATTTTTGTGGAGAATTGCAATCAAAGCAACTAATTTAGTCGGAATACCAAGATGGATCATTTTTTTCCACAAGACTTCACGAATAACACAATCAAATGCTGCGGTCAAATCCAAACTAGCCATGTAAATTGGCCCTGAGTGACTAGCCAAGGAATGAGCCTGAAGATGAGAAAGAATTGTGGCTTTTAGCTGACAACCAATGAGTTTTCTAAATCCTCCCTGATAAATAGACAACATATTTTTTTCGTCCATGTAAGTTTGTAATTGTTGAATAAGTAAAATAGAAAATATTTTGGAAGAGGAGTCGGTTAAGGCAATCGGGCGATAATTAGAGGGACAATCCGGAGAGCCCTTTTTATAAATTGGAATAACTAACGCAGAAGACCATGTTATGGGGATATGTCCTGTTTGTAAAATCAGATCAAATTTGATTTTAAGGATATGGGCCCAAAATACTGGGTTCGATTTATACACACAAGATGGAATACCATCGGGACCAGGTGCTTTAGAAGGCTTCAATCGACCGATGGCATCTATGATGTCTTCTATGGACCATAGTGAAGAAAAATCAAATTCCAAGCGTGGTTCACTACCCTTTAGGAAGTGAAAGCGCTCGGGCATGATATATTTGAGTTTTACATACGATACCCAATTTTCGGCGGAGATAACAGAATCAAAATTAGTTGTGGTTTCCGAGGTGATAGAAAGAAGAGTATTCCAGGTTTTCCTAGAGTCGTGCTTTAGTAGATGGTAGAATAATTTTTGGTTATCTGCATAGAGAAGATGTCTTTTTAGCCATTTTAATTTATTACGGAATCTTTGTCTGACTGCTTTGATCAATTTATCACAAGCGAAGTCAGAGAGAAAAGTTCTATTAATCTGACAAATTTCGTGTTTTTTTTGCGATTTTAAATGAGCAACTTGACTATTAAATTTGTGCGCATGAACCTGGATAGCTTTTTCTTGATTATCCCTTGAATGGAGCATAGCTTCTAGATGGATTTGAATTCTAGTAGAATTTAGATGATCTAAATGAATAAGTGAAGGGCTAGATGGTGATTGATGTGAGAAGATACCAGGATCACATTCTAGATTCCGAATAAATATTGCACACACTTTGGGATTCCATCTCACTGTGTGGTGGGGCTGGTCAGTTTCTACTAAAGAAAGAAAAGAATTATCTTTGAAATGAGCCAAAGGAATATTCATCTGCATAGAAATAATCATATGGTCTCCTAAAAATGGATCAATAATTTTAAGGGCATCTATATTCGAATATAAACTCGAAGAGATGAAAAAATAATCAATGAGAGAATTGAGATTTGCTCTAGTCCATGTATAGGAATAATCGTCTAGAGCAAAGTAAGGAGTTTGAATATCCCATTCAAGGAAAAAAGAATTCCATATAGTACCGAGCTTATGGGAAGTAATTGAATGCTTTTCCCTAATTTCATTTTTATGAACACCTATTTCATAGCAGTAACAGTTGAAGTCACCGCCTACGATAATTCTCGCCGTTGGGTATGATAATAGTCCCTTTTCTAATACATCATGCATTTCCTCAATAATGGTCTCAATTGGTGTAGACAATTTATTCCAATAAATACATACCAATAAAAGAATAATAGAGGGATCCAAATCATCTTTCATAATGATTGCTAAAATGGAATCTGAACTGCTAATCTTTTCCAAAGAGCATTGAAGAGCAGAATTAACCAGTATAGCCAGGCCGCCAGAAGGACGACCTTCACTGCCTCGCTTTGCAGTCTGAATATATGCTGAGTATCCATCTATAAAGAAGGAGGATTGATTCATGGTCTCTTGAATAAAGATGAGATCAGGTCGATTGAGCTGATTTAAGTGATACCATTTTTTGAAGTTATTTATACCACAAGAATTCCACGAAATAATGTGGAGTCGGAGTGGGCTACGAGTGATTCATTGCCTTTTGTTGGTTTGCTTGTGTGGTGTTAATGGGGTCCCTCCAAGACATCTCCTTTAAAGCAGACATGAATGACATGTATTGTTTCATAGTATTAGCATCAATATTTACAGGAGTACCCTGGATTACATTATCAGTGACACTTTCGACGCTCAAGGGAGTAGTTTCTAGGTAACTTTGTGCATCGTCAAAAGATGAAAAGAATGATGCAGTTAAACCAATAAATGCCAAATCATCAGAGTGATCCCATAACATCTTCATAATAAAAGGAGACATAAATTTACAAATCATTCGATTGTTATTAATATCAGCCAATTTCACCCAATCTATGTCATCAGATCTAATATTTCGTAGGGCAGGGATATCCTGAAAAACAGTCATCATAAAGGAGCGGTTCAAGCGAGCCTTACCATAGCGAGCTTCATCGCTTTCCCAGCCCATAATTATAGCAGATTTTAGGTCGCCATAATTATGGTTAGTCAGGGATTCCCGATTATCCGTAATGGATTTCAGATTGGTCAATTTGGAGCGCTCATTGGCTTGTGGACGTTGCAAACTCAAGGTTGGTAACTTTGGGCTAGTATTTTGATGGACTAGGCTCTCAGTTTCATGAGTAATTAATTGTTTACGAGGGTCAACATTATTATCTGAGGTTATTTCTTCCGGCTCGCTTGAACTTACACCCTCCAAATTTTTTTTTGGGGATTCAGTTGGATGATTAGGACAAGTGAGTAATTTATTTTCTCTTTGTCCATTAGCTTTACCCAAAATCACTTTCGCAGTTTTTTTAATTTTCAAGATTGGATAATATTTGGAGAGGTCAGTTTGAACGCAGTGTGGGGGCCCAGCAATTGGGTTAGCCACCTCCCCGAGGTCAATATGTCCTTTCTCCTCTTTATCCTTTCCCTTGTTTGCATTAGATCGTGATTTGTTAGATTCTTGCCAAGCTGGTTCATTAAACAAGTCCTCGTTTTCTTTAATTTTTTTGTTTTTTAGTAGAGATTTGCAGGGGACTTTGGTAGTTACAGTATTCAAATCTGGCTCTGGAAGATTCAACAGGGCCTTAGATTCCTCGCTCAACTGATTTAAGTCGATGATGTTATCTCCCTCTGAAAGATTACAAATATCTTTAATATGTGTATTATGAGTATCATTTTTGTCACGTGATTGGTTCTTTGTTTTTTTTTCATGTTTTCCCTTTTGTAGTTTGGCAAGAAGATTTCTCTTTTGAGCTTGTGCCAAAGCCCTTCTTTGTTTTCTAGTAAGGGCAATGGGAGGAGTTTGATAATGCACCTCCTCAATATCATGTATTTCTATTGCTTCCTGAGGGATATGATCTATTCCAGTGAGATCAATAAGATCAGTTAAAGCTGAAGGACTGTCTGGAGGAACTCTTTCTTCTACACACGGAGTCATCAGTGGTTCCTTGTTAATTGACTTGGAAAGTATGGCAAGATTAGTTGCCATTTCCTTTACAAGGATAGTCAAGACAGCAAGGTTAGGTTCACTGGTATTTTCCAAGTTCACTACCTTTGGGTTCACAACCTTACTGTTTTCTAATTTAATGGATGGTTCTTCTGTCACTACTTCTGAGAACAATTTAGTTTGAGTGCCTATAGTTTGAGCATGGGCCATCGAATCTTTTTTGTTTAAGATGGAAGAAAACATATGGCAGGCAAATAACATGCCCTCCATTTTGCCAAGAGAACTCGTGAGGTCAGACATTTGAATCTGTAGGAATTTTATTGCCTCATGAGTCTGCTCATGGCCTTTATCAAGTAAATTGAGAATTCTGGTCATGACCGGAAAAGATTCGATGGAGTGCTGCAGTTCGGCATTCCATTTTTCTTGTTCAGCGGTAGGACAGTTAGGCTGTGGATGAGTCTTACAGTGAGTAGACTCGTTGGAATCAAGACTAGGTACTCTATTTCCTTCATGTCTAGAAGGATATTGGCAAGTAGGGATCGTCGGTTGTTCCAGGATCGGGGAGCTATTTACCATCAAGGGGGGCCCTCCTATGTTATTACTCGGAGTATTAATTCCTCCAAGAATACGTGCTTCCTTCTGTGCACTAAAGTGTGAAGGTACAGAGTAGGTGTATGCTTGGGGATTATTAAATAGGAACACATTCTCAATCCCATACTTACTTCTATTGACTGGAGTTGAGGGTTCGTTGGATAGACGAATCCGTTTGCCTAATTCTATTTCAATTGCCGGGGCTAATATAGAGACATCTGCAGTACACATATCAAATTGCTCAATTCCCATTATTGTTTTTATTTCATCTCTGTCAAGACTCTGATCAGAGTTACAATCAACAATTTCCCAATCCTTTGAGGAACTTTCATTCACTTCTTTGACCGACATGTATACTGGTTTAATTTTGGAATCCATGTTTTTTCCGGCCAAAGTAGTTTTGGGAGTCGCACTGTCGATATACACCGACCGTTTTTCCAAGGGAATTTGTTCCTCATGGTCTTCAGGGGTTATATCGACAGGGGCATCCCTATTAGATTTCTGTAAATCATCACATTGGAAATTCTCTGTCATGTATTTCGTTGGCAAAGAAGCAGATTTCTTAGCATCCGATCTATTTTTCCATTCCTGATTTGTGTTATATTCAAAAGAGGCAGGAGTGAGAATAACTTTATTCTCAACATTGCTTTCTGATTTTAGGGCCATTATAGGATTTTCAGACGGCAATGTACTGCTATAATTGGAGTCAAGCAGAGGTTTATATTCTTCATTCACCTCTTTTTCAGGCTGATTTAAGGGCATTGCAGCAGACAATTTTACTACATTAAAGTCCCCCTCTGTTTTTTTAGGATTAGTTTGGGACTTTTTTTTTTTATACTGCGAAGCCCCTCTGCCATGACCAAAACAGTTCTGATTTCAATTATAGGCTAGGAGATAAAGGGCGATGCAAGACACCCCACTTTAGCTCACTATAACCCCCTCCCAGCAATTATTTGATAATCTATGTGAGGGCCACAAAGGGTAGCCCTACCACCAAGCCACCTTACCGCCTAACAGCCCAACAGCCGCACTTCGCAGGCACTTCCGGATGCGCGCGCCGGATGCGCGGGTCCGAGTGCAAATAAGGAAGTGATCGGCGAGTTTGTGGGCGGGCAAGCAGGCGGGTTCAGGGGGGCGTGGCTAAAGGGGGAAAGAGAAAAGAGTAACATCAACGGGTTGCCCAACATACAAAACCCGCGGGAAACCCGCGGACACTAAAGTATTGGGTGCAGAGTCCTCAGCAAATACCCAATGTGAAGGTCCACTTCAGTCCAATCAGGTGCGCGTTACGCGCAAAATTCAAGTCGAGTCCTTCCTCTTGCCGACGGCACTGCGGGAAAGGAACCCAAGGGCAACGAAGCAGCCAACACAGCCCAACAGCCGCACTTCGCAGGCACTTCCGGATGCGCGCGCCGGATGCGCGGGTCCGAGTGCAAATAAGGAAGTGATCGGCGAGTTTGTGGGCGGGCAAGCAGGCGGGTTCAGGGGGGCGTGGCCAATGTGAAGGTCCACTTCAGTCCAATCAGGTGCGCGTTACGCGCAAAATTCAAGTCGAGTCCTTCCTCTTGCCGACGGCACTGCGGGAAAGGAACCCAAGGGCAACGAAGCAGCGAACACAGCCCAACACAGCCCAACAGCCGCACTTCGCAGGCACTTCCGGATGGAGAATTGTGGTTAGGACTCTTCCCAGAAATATTTAGCATGGATCAGGGAGAAACCCAAAAGGAGAGTATCGTGAATATTCACCCTTGCCAGGACCCCATGGCATATACACACATCAGTGGTTTTGTCAGAAACTGCTCCAGTGACCAGAAACAACTTGCTTAGTGAACAACTTTCCCACAGGTCCGGTTTACATAATCTGGTTTCCTGGGCCTTGCCGCCTGAACCATTAATGATCCCAGGGACACAGGAGAAGGACAAAAGGCTCTGCCCTAGAGAACAAAATGGCTGGAAGCAGGGTACAAAAAAAAAACATTGGTACACAAATGCCTACCAAAAAGGTACATTGGGCTACCAATGCAGTAAAATGGCAAGCAACTTTTAGAGAAGCCAAACTTAAAAGCACAGCTACCACCAACCTACTCCTAAAAACAAATTCACAGCTACAATCACACTAGGGCAGACATTGGGTGCCTAAAACGCACCCATGGGACTGGACGCCAGAGGGGGCGATGGAATAAAATACACCTTAAAAAAAGCTAAGAAACAATGTGAAGACAATAAAAGTCCCTCTGGCTATCCGGACAGAAGAAAAATAAAAAGTTGAGGGGCACCAAAAATTGGCACACGAATCCCCAAAATAGGAATTATGGCTTAAAAGTAAGGTTAACACATGTTGTGCTTCCACATGAAATACAAAAATGTAATCTCATCAAAAAAACCTTTGATTACCTTGAAGGGTAAATAAGCACCCCGTTTGCTCACTGCTCCCTTGTTTTGACATTTTCCTCACCTTGTACTTACCCCTTAGGATGTGTAAATCACTCTGTTGCTTCCAAAAGATAGGCCGGAATTCAATACCTTAGTAATAACAATATAATACAAGGATACAGTTGACCAAGAACACATTCAAATATTAATAAAGAGCATGCATGGAAGCAGTGAATCACAGAGTGGGGGGCTGGAAGAATTGCAGCATTGTTTAAATTATGCTTCGCTCAGTCTGTACATTTCTTGCAGTACCTTCATCTGTATCCAATGACGTACAGGCCTCATTCTCTCCGTTTTCCTCCAGAAGGGATGTTTGATGATCCAAACAAAAAGCAGATGCTGCTACCAAAATGAAGTAAAAGGGTTTACATATTTTAACACAAAAAGACACTGATGCAATATTTCAAATACGGAAAGCTTAATTTCAACATGTGTACCTTCCACATCAGTTTCAAAAGAACTAGAAGACGTGCTGTTCCGATTTTCCTCTGAATAGCTAGTAATATGGTCTGAACAAATAACGTTTTTACCTATTCATGAAAAAAAAAAAAAGATTAAACAAAGAAAGTATGGTTTATGAGAAAGTATCCTCTACTGCAAATAAATGTAGAAATCAAGCAGTTTGTCGACCACAAAGGAACAAGACGTGGATCCTAAGTAAAGCTGTGGGTACTTTATTCAGGTTCTGTCAATCATTGTTTTGATTTTCGTCAAACAGCTCAGCTTTACTGACTGGACATCCGAGGATCCTTTCCCTCACCGCTCTGGCAAGGACTTCAAGGAGGCACCGTGGTGCTCACAAAATCAAGGCCATGAATCAAAAAGTCTAGAGGCACTACACCTGCACCAAAAGGTGGAGCAGGCCCTGGGTGCCTGGGCCTGCAGTACCACCTGTCACTGCTGCAAATATTTGTTGAGTGAAAGCTGGCACAATGAGTGGAGGACATGGACAACCCTTTGGCTTGTGGGCAGTGTGGAGGCTGCATACTGCTATTATTCCCGCTCCTCATCCCATCTCAAAGATAATAATAATAATAATAATAATAATAATAATAATAATAATAATAATAATAATAATAATAATTTCACATTTATATAGCGCTACACACCCTCAAGTATCTGAGCGCTGCTTATTACCCACGGTGTGTGGTGCACATTTATCGACCTCAGAAGGATGAAAGGCTGAGTTTGGCCCTGCCGGGATTCGAACCTGCATTAGCAGACTCTGCACAGATGTCAAAGCGAGCGCTCTACTCGCTGTGCCACTTGACCAGCTTGTACAAACCAGTCAGGATTCAGATCTCACTGGCTGGGGGCATGATTGGCATTATGGGTAGCAAGGGGATCAAGTGCCCAGGACAACAATCTCGGGATGAAAGTAAGACTCAAACATACGGCACTGCTCCAAAAAGGGGTGAGGGAAGATGGGAGTTAGGACAGTTTTTCTGAAGTCCAACTAAGGGCTTAGTATAACCATTAAACTGAGGCAGTATAAGACTCAACTCTTAGTATAAGGATGTCCCACCTGAGTATAGGGTAGCGCAGACATATCAGCCAGGCTGATTTTAGGAGGGAGAGAAGCCTAAAGAATCAGTACAAAGAAATAGTATACATATGGTCCAAAGAAACACTGACAACTATGAATTGTAGAATAAAGGGTTTATTTTATATACAAGCAGACTAGGAGATTCTTGGGTAAGTAAGTACTATCATAAAGCATATAAACACATTATAAAAACACACTATGCTTTAAATACACAGATCAAAGTATTTCTGGGGGGATAAGACCATAGATTACTTTCGGATTAATTTCAGTAACACAATGGTAGTAGACCCTGTCAGTTATGCAGTGACACTCAAAAAGGAAATTGCAGTCAACCAACTTGCAAATATACTTTTCTAAATAGTGGAACACAGATTCAAGGAACAGTACATACCTCTAATACCTTTGTGATAACACAGTTATACTAGGTGAGTAAGACCTTGTTGGTGTACTGTACAATTACAGCTGCTTTTCAGATCAGTGGAACACAGGCTAGGTTAAGCAATAACTATTTATACTAATTTTGTATGCACCAGGTAGACCAAGGTCAGCTATACTTAAAGGAAAACCTTTCAGGAATGGCACACAGTTATTCTAGGCAGGTAAGACCTAATGTTGTAACATACTATTGCAGTTGCTTTTTAAGATCAGTGGAACATAGACTGAGAGAAGCAAAAACTAACTTAATTTAGGAAGGCATACAGCCGACACAAGTTAAGTAAGAAACAAGTTACTTACCTTTAACTGTTCTCCAGCAGGGGTCTGGCATGGATTCACATGCTCATATGCTCATGAATGTTCACCGTCAGGCTGGGAATACTCGGTAAAAGAAAAAACAGTTTCAGTTTCTAAACAGTCTTTCTCCTATAAACCAATCACTGAGCTCTGGGTCATACTGCCCCCAGGCAATGACTGCTCTCTACCCAAGCACCTCCTCTGCAGCCATCTTCAGATTTGGTAGCACATAAAGTGCAGTAGGACCAAGCGAAGACCCGCAGAGGGGCAGGCGGGTTTGCATGTGAATCCAATGCAGACCAATTTGTTTATTTATTTTAATTTTTGTAACGCGCCAACATGCCTGTGGGCCTCAGGGCGCACACAGAACAAGAACAAGACGAGGACAAACAAGCAAAGGGGAAGAAGGAGAAGTGAGTCGGAAATTATTCCAAGTTGAATAAGTGAGTCTTGACGGTACGTTTGAACGCGGTATAGCTCTGTATCTGCCATATACCTGCTTGAAGTGTGTTCCACAAAAGGGGACCCTGAGCATCCAGTGTAGTGCCTTCAAATTTGGCGGTTCTGAATTTGGGATAATTGAGAGTGACCGCCGAAGAAGAGCGAAGGTTCCTGCCGTTGGGTTTGATGCCTAAACGGGATGACAGATAGGTTGGGCTGCTAAGACTGAGGCATTTATGGGTCGTAGTAAGCATCTTATGCGTTATGCAGTGTTTTACGGGTAGCCAGTGTAGTCTTTTCCTGAAAGTAGAGGTGTGTGCGACGTGACTGATTGAAAATGTTACGCACGGCATTGTTCTGTGCCACTTGTAAGGATTGAATATTAGAGGCCGTGGTACCCGCCAGGAAGCTGTTACAAGGAACAAGTTACTTACCTGTAACTGTTGTTCTCCAGCATGGGTCTGGCATGGATTCACATGCTCATGAATATTCCCCGTCGTCAGGCTGGGAATCCTCGGTAAAGAAAAAACCAGTATCAGTTTCGTTTCTGATCTGTCTTTCGTAGTAACAACCAATCACTGGTCTCTGCGTCATACTGACCACAGCCAATGACTGCCCTCTACCTAAGCACCGCCTCTGGCAGCCATCTTCAGATTTGGAAGCACGTGAAGTGGCAGTATGACCAAGTGAAGAGCCGCAGAGGGGTAGGCGGGAGGGTTCGCATGTGAATCCATGCCAGACCCATGCTGGTTACTACAGGTAAGTAACTTGTTCCTTCTCCAGCATGGGGTCTGGCATGGATTCACATGCTCATGAATAAAGAATACATAGCAGTACACACATGCACAACCACGGGAGGTGGCAAAGGCTCAACATCAAGCATCACATCAACTCAACATTAAGCATCTTACCTCCTCACCAGGCTCACCTCAGGCGAACAGGTTGCGCAGCACTGCTTGGCCGACCCTGGACTCCTCCCTGGAATCCCGGTCGACGCAGTAGAATTTCGTGAAGGTGTGAGTCGACCTCCACGTAGCAGCCCTGCATATGTCCAGCAGGGGCACACCAGATAGGAACGCCGTGGTAGCTGCGATCGCTCTGGTGGAATGGGCTCTCGGACGGCCAGGCAGCGGTCGGTTTGCCAACCGGTGACAGCACATGATACAGCCGGAGAGCCATCTGGAGATGGAAGCCTTCGAGAGAGCCTTCCCCTGATTGACAGGTCCAAAGTTCACAAAGAGTTGTGACGTCTTCCGAAAACCCTTCGTGCGGTCCACGTAGAACTTCAGCGCTCTAGCTACATCCAGCGAGTGCAAAGTCCTCTCAGCCGGCGACGAAGGCGACGGGAAGAACACAGGTAACACCAAGGGTTCGTTGAGATGGAAGTCCGACGGTACCTTGGGCATGAAGGAGGGGTGCGTCCTGAGCACTACCCTCGTGTCGTGGAAAGTCAAGTACGGGGCCTTGCAGGAAAGGGCCTGGATCTCTCCCACTCGTCGTGCGGAGGTGATGGCCACAAGAAAAGCTGTTTTCCACGTTAGAAACTTCAACGGGGCCGAGTGCAGAGGCTCGAACGGAGGTCCCATGAGCTTGGTCAGCACCACGTTGAGCTCCCACGCCGGGGCCGGAGCCTTCACCGGCGGGAACGATCTGAACAGTCCCTTCATGAACTCTTTCACCAGACGATGAGACCACAAGGACGTCCGCCCCGTGGTTCTGGTGTATCGGGAGATCGCAGCAAGATGAATCTTGATGGACGCGTGTGCCAGACCAGCTTTGGCCAGCGTCAGCAGGTACGGCAGTACTTGGGGAGCCGTAATCCGTAGAGGGTTAATCTTCTGTGCGCGGCACCAGACAGAGAACCTCTTCCATTTGTGTCCGTAGCATTTAAGAGTCGAGGACGCCCTGGCCTTTGCAAGAACCTCTCTGCAATCGGCCGGTATGTCGTATCCTCCAAACTCTAGCGCTGCAGGAGCCAGGCCTGGAAGTTCAGCGACTTCGGGTCGTGGTGGAGGATGGCGCCTCCTTCCCTGGAGAGTAGATCCGCGTCCGCCGGCAGCTTGATCGGCGGGGACGCTGACAAGTCCAGCAAGTCCGGGAACCATATCTGCCTCGGCCACGCAGGTGCGACGAGGATCATCCTGCACCGTGACCTCTTGAGCTGGTTGATGAGCCGGATTAGCAGAGGCAAAGGAGGGAACGCGTGGAGGAACAGGCCCTCCCAGGGGAACGAGAAAGCATCGCCCATGCTCCTCGTCTGGGGAAACCTGCTGGCGAACCTCCGGCACTTGGTGTTCGTCGCCGTCGCGAACAGGTCGATCTGGGGTGTGCCCCACCGTCGGAAGAGGCGATCCACCAGATCCTGCCGTAGTTCCCACTCGTGGCACGAGCGCAGCTCCCTGCTGAGTGAGTCGGCGATGGTGTTTTTTATCCCTGCCAGATGAAACGGCACCAGAAAAATCCGTTGGGCGACGGCCCAATGCCACAGGTCCTGCGCCTCCTTGGACAGCGCTGGGGACCTGGTTCCGCCCTGTTTCCTGATGTAAAACATGGTGGTGGTGTTGTCGGTGAAGATCCTCACCACCTTGCCCTTGAGGGACGGAAGGAAGGACCTGAGGGCCCAAAACACTGCACGGAGCTCCAGGACGTTGATATGCAGGGACTTCTCCGTCGGGAGCCAGAGTCCCCTTGCGTGCAGATTTTCGGTGTGCGCTCCCCACCCTTCCAGGGAGGCATCCGTGGTCACAGTCTCCTGGTGGGCTGGGGCCTGGAAGTCCATGCCCGCCGTCAGATGCGCGCGGGTGCCCCACCACCGTATCGCTCGTCGGAAGCTCTCGTCGAGCTTGATCCTTTCCTCGAAGCTGCCCGTCGTCTGGATCCAGCGCGCATCCAGGAATTCTTGCAACGGGCGCATCCAGAGCCTGCACATGGGAATGAGGTAGATGCAGGAAGACATCATCCCGAGGAGGGACTTGATGGACCTCACTTTGGCCGCGTCGGCCACCAACATCCGTTGCACCTTGCCCAAGATGGTCCTGGTCCTCTCCTCCGACAGGGAGGCCAGAAGGGACACTGTGTCGAGCCTCGCTCCCAGAAACAGTGCGACTTGCGCGGGCACCAGGTGGGATTTGGCGTAGTTCACGGAGAATCCCAGGTCCGTGAGGAGTTGGACGGTCCTTGCCGTGTGGACCACGGCGAGCTCCCTCGTCTTGGCGCGGATGAGCCAGTCGTCCAGGTAGGGGTAGACGTGAATCCCCTCGCGGCGCAGCTGCGCCGCCACCGGTGCGAGGCACTTGGTGAATACCCTGGTCCGAGGCCACCTCACCTTCCTGCAGGATCTCCAGGGCCTCCGCCCTCTTGTCGTCCGGCAGAAAATCCAGCAGGGGAGCTATCTTGTACCAGAGCTCCCTGTCGTAGCGAGCCACGATAGCCAAGGCGTTGGCCGCTTTAATCGTCGTCGCTGCCGACGAGATGACTCTACGTCCCATAGCATCCAATTTCCTTCCCTCGCCGTCCGGCGGGGAAGTCGATGTGGAGGCCGCACCCCCCCCCCCGCTTTCTTCCTGGCTGCCGCGGAGACGACGGAATCCGGGGTAGGCTGCGCCCGGAGGCACAGGGGGGCCGTGTCCGGGACCCGGTACTTTTTCTCGTACCGGTCTCTTCTAGCTGGCGTCGTGGAAGGGTTCTTGAGGAGGGAAAGGCCCTCATCCCAAATGTCGTCCAACAGAGGCACTGCGAGGACCGTCTTCCTCTTGGCCTCGCGCCGCTGATAAAGGAAGCCTTCCTTTTTCTTCTCCTCAGGGCAGAGTTGGAAAAGCTCGGAAGCCCTGGAGATCATGGAGTGGAAAGATCCGATCTCGTCGGGCGGAGAAGCCCTGGCGGGAGGCGACGACGGAAAATCCTCGTCGTATGCCTCGTCGTCCGTACCCGTCGCTGCCGTGTCAGTCCCCGTATCATCCCCTCGGGTGGACGGGGAGGAGGGCTGGACGGGGCGCGACGGTTGAAAAGGAGGTGGTGGATGGATCCTTCTTTTCTTGGTAGGGGGGAACACCAGAAGGTCCCGGTTCTGGATCCCCCGACGGGAGAGGTTCCTCCGTCGGTAACGGTAGCCTCGTCCTTATCTCGGAGCATAAGGACTGTATGGCCAACAAAATGGCCGCCGAGTTGTCTTGCGGCGCTGGCAGAGGGGAGTCCGACGGGCGAGCAGGGGCCCCGTCGGTATCCTCGACGATGTCGTCGTCGTCACCTGCGTCGGGGTCCATTCCGACGGGCTGGCCTTCTTCCACGCCTAGGCCGTGGCTTAAGACCTCCATCAGCTCCTCTTCTGAGGTTGAGGCCGAATCTACGACGACGCCCTGCCCCCCCTTCTTCTTCCCCACGGAGGGTTTCACGGGGGTCCTATCGATGGGCACAAAAGAAAACTCCCTCCGAGGAGGCAGGGAGATTCTGGGCCCCGAGGTCGCCACCACTGGTGCAGCCTCCACAGGCTGAGCCAGGGCCGCCGCGACCGTTTCGATAGAGGGATTGGTCGGATGGATCAAGGCCTTCACCACCTTAGGTGCGCTCACCGCCTTATCCTTGAGGGAGGGGGCACTGCCACGCTCCTCCTCTGCCTTAGAGCTCGACCGGGGCCTCTCCAGGAGCTTCGCCGGGTGCTCGGCCTTCCTCTTACCCGACCCAGAGCGTTGGCTCGTGGTTGATGGTGCCGGGGAGGGTGCGCCCTGCCTGGCGCCCGTAGAGCCCGACCGTTCGGCGCTCCCGGTGCCAGCGGACTCGCGGTGCTTAGCCTTATGTTGGGCCCCCATCGCCGGGGCGCCCTCAAAGGTCTTAGAAGACCGCTCGGATTTCTTCTTCTTCTCGCCAGACGGGCTCTTACCCTCCAGCCAGTTGGCGAGACGTTGATGGCGGTCCTTCATGGTCCGTTCCGACATGCTGCCGCAAAATGCACAGTCCTTCTCCACGTGCGTCTTGTCCTCATGAAGGCAGTAAAGGCAGAAAGAGTGTTCGTCCTCCTTAAAGACGTTCTGCAGCTGGCATCCAGGGCAGACCCTGAACAGCTTTCCGGGCGTCGAGCTTCCCTTCTCCTGGGCCATCTCCGAGACCGGGCCTGAGAAGCTTCTGGAGTCCTCCGAAGTGTAGCTCGACGAAATCTTCACCCTTGAGGGGCACAGACGAATCCGACACGGGTCCCCGTTGATCGGATGTAGGATCGGTGGAGCTTGAGGCTCTTTTGACCGAAAGAATCGAAGTTTTTTGTGAAAAAGCGCGAAAAATAGCACTAACGCTCGAGAGCAATAGCACGAGGATCCCAACACATGAACGTGCGGTAAAAATCTGAAGATGGCTGCCAGAGGCGGTGCTTAGGTAGAGGGCAGTCATTGGCTGTGGTCAGTATGACGCAGAGACCAGTGATTGGTTGTTACTACGAAAGACAGATCAGAAACGCAACTGATACTGGTTTTTTCTTTACCGAGGATTCCCAGCCTGACGGGGAATATTCATGAGCATGTGAATCCATGCCAGACCCCATGCTGGAGAATAGTCCAATCTTGAATTTATCAATGCAGTGGACAATAGAGCACAGTTCTCTTCCGATATGAATGTTCGAATATATCTAATTCTCTTGTTTATAGCACCACAACTAGATTTTATGCTAGAAATGTGGGATTTCATGGAGAGTTCTTCATCAAGAACTACTCCTAAGGTCTTAACTTTCTTTTGAACTATGATGGTGTTATTGGCAATATGGAAAGAGGCGTAGTTAGGGTCAAGTTTTGCCCGGGTGTTTTTAGATGCCACAATAAGGAGTTCAATCTTTTTTATCATTAAGGGCAAGAGAATTACAAGCCATCCAATCTTGTATGGCTTTATATATTCGGATAATGGTTTCCGAATCACTGCTGTATGAGCCACTCAACTGGATAACAACCTGAGTGTCATGGGCGTAATTTGTATATTGCACTCCCAGTTTGTTCAAAAGATCGAGAAGAGGCCGGATGTAAAGGTTGAAAAGCAGCGGCGACAGACAGGAGCCCTGAGGGACTCCTCAAGTCAGAGATGGGGGAAGATTGTTCATCACCCACGCAAACCCTTACCATTCTGGAACCTAGAAAGGAAGCGATCCATTTGGATGCGATTGCAGAGCAATTGGCGACCTCTCCGAGCCTTGACACTAGTAAGCTGTGATCAACTAGGTCAAAGGCCGCGGAGAGGTCCAATAGCATGAGCAGAGCAGCTTGGTTTTTGTCAGCTATGCTAGCAAGTGTACATTTGAGATCAAGCATAGCTGTCTGAGTTCCATGACCAGCTCTATATCCCGACAAGATATTGTATTTTTCAACATGGGCCTGTAGCTGCAAGTAGGCCAGTTTATCAAGTATCTTGAGAACATAGGGCACATTAGTTATGAGTCTGTAATTGTCATTGATGGCTGGGTCAAGGCCTTCTTTTTCAGTAGAGGAGTGATCCATGCCGACTTTAGCAGGTCCGGCACCAGACCTGCATCAAAGGAGATGTTAACCAGTTTGATAATCCATGGGACCAGGGTCTCTAAAGACTCCTTAAGAATACTGGTGGGGCAGTCATCTGCTGGACAAAATGTGGCTTTGAGGTCCTGAATGATTTTGAATACTTCCTCTTCAGTATAGTGTGTGAAAAAGAAATGAGGGATAGTAT
Organism: Ambystoma mexicanum; assembly: GCF_040938575.1. Lineage (NCBI taxonomy): Eukaryota > Metazoa > Chordata > Amphibia > Caudata > Ambystomatidae > Ambystoma > Ambystoma mexicanum. The sequence continues at coordinate 275,380,272 of NC_090927.1, read as the reverse complement.
TTTCACAGGTGTTGGGTGAAGTGGTATCAGCAGTGGATTGTGTAATGGCTACGTTACCAAGGGCTTTACTGATTTTTTTTCTTTATGAGAATCAATCTTAAGTAGAAAGGCATCATGAGTGCCCTGACACCACTTATCATCCTTGATAACATTGTTTGTGGGAGGAGGCGGATTTTTAAATTCCGCTAAGATTTTAAATAGCTCCCCAGTGTTAGATTTAGCATTTACTATTCTGTCGTTATAGTGTCTGGCCTTTGCTTCAGTAATGAGCTTTTTGTAGTTGATGGATTTTTTGCATTTGGTTAGGGTGTTATCATTGGGGTCTTTCCTCCAAGCTCTTTCAAGAGCTCCATGCTGGAGAAGAACAAGTTACTTACCCCTGGTAACGTTCCTTCGACTGGATGTTCCTGCAACGTATTCCTCATCGCCCCCCCCCAATCCTACACCTCTTGTAGAATTTCCCGTGCTATTACAGTTTACGCTCTACCAAGGTTTAGTACAGTCATGCCCGTATTTATGGGCATCTCTGCTACGTGGGGAGGAGGAAAAACAGAACTGAGGCCAACGGGTGCCGGGCATGCTAAATATGATCTCCGATGATATCGCCCTCAACGTAGGCCTTCGAGGGACATCGACTAACGCCATCCATGCACAGAGCCCAGGTTTCTGTGGCAGCTGAAGCTGGACTTTACATGTCAAAGATGAGGAATACATTGGCGGAACATCCAGTCGAAAGAACGTTACCAGGGGTAAGTAACAAATTGATTGTGTCCTCCAACTAATTCCTCATCTTTGACAGACTCCCAAAGCAGTGTTTACGATTGTAGCAGGGTGTAGAATTATATATATTACACATTTATAAGGGCAGAACAAAGCACTGCCTTGCCAAAAGCAAGCTCTTGCGAATGCGAAGCATTTCGAGCATTATGTTTTGTAAACGTGTGTATTGATGACCACGTTGCAGTATCAAAAATATTCGTAATAGGAACTCCCCTTTGAAGGGCAGTAGATGTGGCCATGCCCCTGGTGCAATGAGCTTGCAAACCTTCAGGAGGGTCTTTCCCTGGAAGTCTGTAGCACTTAGAAATTTCCAAAAATATCCACCTAGATAAGGTCTTTTTGGTAATAGCCTGACCTAGTTTGTGTTCTGTATACCCTATGAACTGATCATCAAACCGTAATTTGGATGTTCTTGAAATGTAAAAACAAATGCTATTCTACGATCTAACCTATGAAGTCTTTCTTCCTCCTTGCCTGGGTGAGGTGGAGGGTAGAAGGAGGGCAGGACAATTTTCTGGTTTAGATGAAAAGCCGAAATGATTTTCGGTAAAAATGAAGGTTTGACTTTCAAGACAACCTTGTCCTTGTAGAAGACTGTAAAGGGTGGCTTTACTGACAGGGCCTACAACTAACTCACTCTGCATGCTAATGTGAGAGCTATCAATAAAATAGTTTTAAAGGTTAATCACCTTAGAGGACACGTGTGCAGGGGTTCAAAGGGTGCACCCATTAAAAATTTTAAAACCAGTTTTAGGTCCCAAACCGGACCCTGGAAAGGAGATGGAGGATACACATTAGTGAGTCCTTTCAGGAATTGAGTCACCAGAGGGATTTTGAAATAAGAGCATTCCTCTGGAGAGTGCTTAAAAATGGACCGCGCCACCAGATAGCCTTTTATGGTACCAACCTGGAGCCCAAAATTGTCCAAGGATAGAAGAAAAGACAGTACGTCAGTGTTTTACACAGAAAAAGTATTTACATTCTTTTCCTTGCACCAGTTGCAAAACTTGTCCAAACGGCAACAGTACAAATATTTTGTGGCTGGTCTTCTAGCTGAAAGCAAACACCTCCATAACGTAATCCGGAAGGTCCCAATCCTGATATCTCAGTCTTTCAGACACCAAGTGTGAAGGTTGAGAATGTTGACCTCTGGATGGAGAATCCGACCCTCTCACGGGAGACGGTCCTCTCTGGGGAAGACGTATATGAGGACAGATGGACATGTCTAGAAGGTTCATAGTACCACGTCCTCCTGGCCCAATCCGGGGCAATTAGGATCATGCGTTTCCTGAACTTTCTCAACCTCCCGATTACATGAGGAATGACAGGGACTGGAGGAAACGCGTACAGGAATGGAAACTACCAGTCCACCACAAACGCGTCTCCTAAAGCTCCTCTTGGGGGGAAATTCCCTGGAGCAGTACAGTTCACACTTGACAACGTTGGCGAACAGATCCACTTTAGGGGTTCCCCAAAGGGTGAAGATCTCTTGAAGGACTTCCTGAGCTAGTTCCCACTCGTGAAAGACTGCTCAGAGAGTCCTCCGCTCTGTTCTCCTCTCCGGCTAGGTGAACGGCCGAGAGAGAGATTCCCTCTTAAATTGCCCAGTACCAGAGCTGCATTGGTTGTCTGAAAAGTGGTAGTGAACCTACACCACCTCTCTTGTTGAGGTAGTACATGGCCACTGTGTTGTCCGTCATTATCAGGACATTCTTTCCCCGTACAAAGGGCAGGAAAGCCTTCAGAGGTAGTCGGATTGCTCTCAGCTCCAAAAGATTGATGTGTAGTTTGGACTCTGATGGAGACCAACGACCGCTGACTGTCAGATCGTTGGCGTGGGCTCCCCATCCAGTGAGCGAGGCGTCCGTCACTACTGTAATCTCTACTGTAATGGTTGCCAAAAGGGTTCCATGTGAGACCCTGGTTGGAATCTGAAGTCGGTCCGAAATCTTCCTAAGAACTGGCACCATTGTGTTCTTGGAGCCCATTGAAGGGATTTCATTCTCTGGCAGGCTTCTGGCACCAGAAAAATGCAGGATACCACGAGGCCGAGCAACCTCAGGAAATCGATGGCCGGAAGATTATGGGCACACAAATTTGGTAACCATCTGAAGAATGTCTTGAGCCCTCACCTTGGGTGGCAAGCTCTTTCCCAAGGATGTGTGTAATACAGCCCCGATGTACTGGAGCGGTTGGGTAGATGTCATATGGGAGTTCCTGTAATTGAGGGAGATCTTAATCTGTGAAGTGAGTGGCAGGTGACAGATGATCCAGAGCGTGCCCTGATCAAGCAATCGTCCAGGTAGGGGTAGACCTGAATCCCCCCCTTCTCCTGAGATTCAGTGCCACTACCGCCATCAGTTTGGTGAAAACCCTTGGGGCGGAGGTCCGCCCGAAAGGTAGAACTCTAAAGTGATAGAGAGAACTGCCAACTGCAAACCTCAGGTATTTCCTGCGCTTGAGATGAATTGGCACATGAAAATAAGCATCCTGGAGGTCGAATGACACCAACAAATCCTGAAGTTGGAGGGCTTGAAGGATCTGAGAAAGTGCGACCATCTTGTACTTGTCCCTCCCGAGGAACTTGTTCAAGTATCTCAAGTCCAAGATGGGCCTCCGTCCTTCTTGGGGATAAAAAAATATGGGGAGTAACATCCCTTGTTCCACTCCGCTACAGGTACCAGGTCTATAGCACCTTTCTCGAGCAGGGTTAAAACTTCCTGCACAAGGAGCGTGTCCAGAACCATCAAAGAGCGGCTCCCTGGTGGATTGTTCGGAGGTCTTCTTATAAAGGGAAGGCAGAAGCCATGGGCTAGGTTTCCAGATGAAGCATCTGAAGTAATGTCTCGCCATTCTTCTAGATGCTGAGACAGTCTGCCCCCAATGGCGAGCTGTGACTCTAGACCTCAGAGGTTTTGTAGCGGCTGTTGCCAAGGCAGATGGTAAAGAGGCTGCTGCTTGAGCTGGTTTGGCACCTCTACCTTGTCCACCACAAGGACATTTTCTCTGGCCTCTTTGACTGGCCATTCCTCTCGCCCTTCCAACTGAGGAGTAGTAGCAAAAAGATATATCCCCTTCAAGGTTGTACACTAGTACGAAAAGTCTGAGATTGCCTAATAGTGGCGCCTAAGACTCGGCTGCCGCCATTAAGGTCTGCAATCTCAAGGCTCTCGTCAGCCTTGCTGACTGTTAGGCAGAAACCTGTGCAGTTCCCTTAGGGAACACTGCAAAAGATTTAGGACTACAGGTGTTAGCAGTAAACCCACTTGATAGCAGTCTGTACCACCCAGATTTACCCGGTAGCTGTGGCTGAGCAGTCAGACTTCTCTCAAGAAGAGTTAGGCAGTATGCAAAGTATACACAATAGGCACTCAGACACACTAATACAAGCAAACACTGACCAGCGCTTTGGTATCAAAGTATATAATTATTTATTTAAAAACACACTGTTTGAAACACTCCAGCACTCTTGTTGTAAAATATTCTAAACACAGTTAATATTGTAATATATACACCCCTTTTTCCTTATCAGATAAGTCACAGTAAAACACCACTTATTTTCATACAGAGGTGAGCGCTTAACTAGATGGCACTCCAATAAGTTTATGAGAAAGGGAGGCAAAAAGACAGAATATGGAAAGGTACACCACTCTAAGATTCAGGAACACTGTTAGCAAGGCAGAAGAGCAAAAGTCACTGGTGAGCCAAAGTCCAAAGTCTGGGCCCACTCAGAGAGAGCAGAGCACAAATGCGCCCAAGATCACACAGTTACACTAGGCTTAGAAAGTCTTGCAGAGGGTTCAAGAAGAGTTTAGAGAGGCTTAGGAAAGTTTAGCCAGGGTGTCCCAGGCTAACCCAGGTTCGAAAGCCGGGGGCTAAATCTACCCCGCACATTCGGTAGCAAGGGAAGCCAGGCGGGACACGGTACCTTAAGTGGGAAGGATCCTCCAGCGGTGGCAGTTGTTCCTGGCAGTGGGTGCAAGTTGCGTCGTCGTCCAGGGGAAGAGAAAATCTCGACTTGGAGGAAAGATGAAGGTCGTTGCACTACCAGGGAAGAAACCAGCCGCAGAGTTTTCCGGTTAAAGGTGGTACCTTTGTTTGCGGTCGTGGTAAAAGGTGGTATCCCGGTTGCCGGGGTGCTTGGCACAGGCAAGGCGGCCACGAGGTACGTCGGGAAGGCGAAAAGACGGTGAAACTGGTTATCCCCACCAGTCAAAGGAAGAAGACTCTGGAGCGGGAGATCTTGTCTGTCGTTGGGAAAAGTGGTGAGGCGGTCCAGCAGGGCTCCACCGGTGGTGGCGTCGTGGCAGGTCGGCTCAGCTTCTCCCTCATCGGATTCTTAGGTCCTGTGGCGACTTCTGAAGTTCCAGTCCCCAAAGCCCTGCTTTTATGCAGAAAACCCCCATTCACTCAGCCTAGCTGTCAAACATGCTAAGTGGCGAGCCGGCCGGCTCACCACTTGGGCCAATCAGGACGGAGTGCGACTTGAGTTGCCTAGGCAACTCGGTCCAGGGTGCCTAAATCCCCCTCCACCCCCCTCCTAAGTACCCCAGAGTGGCACCACTTTGGCGGGCTTCTGTGGAGAAGCCCGCCAAAAAGTGGAACAAAGGGCTCGACTTGGGTTGGAGTCACAGAAGAGAACACAAACGCCATTTTAGAATCAAGTTTTGGCAAAAAATACCAACCGGAGAATTAATATTAAATAAACCGGCGGTATTTTCGAGGCTACCGTAAATAATTAAATAAAGATAGTAGCCTAAAACAATGGGAAATCCCATAGGAAAATATTCGCGGTTGAATATAAAAAGTAGTATCCACTGCCACCAGCCAAAACTCGATCAGGGGGGACAGAGACGTGCCCCCTCGACTAACAGACCCTGGGGCAATTGAATTGCCCCAGCCTGTACGTCTACAATATGATGGTTTGTACTGGTTCTGTTCTGAATTTAAGACTAGTAAAGTCAATGGTGACTTTACATGCCCTGGGAGACAGTAGTCAGTCCCAGGGTATGGAGTCTATACTGGGGGGTCACTATGACACCCCTGTGTTACTGCAGTGAGGGTGCTGTGTAACATCACAAAAACACATGAAGCCCTATGGAGTAAAGACCCCCATAGCCCATTAAACACATCTAGATTCAAAGAAACACACTCAAATCATGTCCAAGAGTGAGGGTAAAAGAGTTTCACTCTTGGCAGGAGAAATAAATAAACCCCAAAAATCCAGCAAAGCTGCTGGGGGACTCACTAGGTTAGGAAATTCAGCCTAAACAGAGAATTCTCCCTAACACTGACAAAAAGATGAGACCCGTAAAAAGGCATGTTGAGAAGCCTAGACTGCACATCCGTTGCAAAACTCGACTTCCTCAACCACACATCTGCGCACTACGGTGCTGCTAGCCATGGATCTGCTGACACTATCCGCAGTATCAAATCCTGACTGAAGGGATTCACAACTAGCTTCTTTGCCAATCTTAATTATAGCTAAGTAGCCATCCCTTTCTTGCCCCTCTGGAATATGCACTGCCGCAATAGATATGCAATCCCACAGAGTGTATGAAAACTTTGCAAGGCACAAGTGGAGTTGGCAGATTTCAGTGCCAAACTCCCTGCTGAAAATACCTTTATTGCCCATCCATCTACACGCTTATCGTCCCTATCAGGAGGGATGGTAGGGTACACCGCCAGTTTCGAAGTGGCTGTAGCTGCCTGCACCACCAGACTTTCCGGAGTGGGGTGTTTCGACAGGTAGTGAGGGTCACTAATGGAGGGGCAGTATTTTTTTTGTCAGATTCGTATTAACTGCCGGATTGGTCCCCGGAGTTTCCCAATTTATGGCCACCTTTTTTAGAATGCCATATGAAAGGGCAAAACAGGGTCAGTCTGGGGACCCTTATCCAAAATATCAGTTAGGTCATCTTGTTCATAAGGGAGTGGTGGTCTGCTCCATCCCATGTACCCAACAATTTTGGACATGAGTTGTCTGTATGGAGCGTCTGTGTTCGCCAGGTTCAGGTCTTCGAAACTCCAGTTCGGGTGAAGTATCAACTCCACTCACAGACTGTAAATTATCATATAGGTCTTTAATTCTGGATTCTTCTGATATCAGGCACTCTAACATTGGGTGTCCCATAGTGTAACCTAAAAGGGGCATTTTTCTCATCAGAGCGTTCTGCATCTTCATAACTTGAAGAGTGATTTGAAAAAGTCCTTTCTGGGAAGAGGAACATAAGTTATCTCAGGAATGGAAGATACAGGTTTCGATAACGTCGTAGGCTTTATAGGTATCGACAGAAGAGGGATTCTCAACTTTGGTGGGACAGCCGGCGTATGTGGCGCAGCAGGCTCCGAAGTCTTCGATGTCAAGAGCCCGACAGGCGTCGAGGACACCTTAGCTGTCGAGAGCCTGGCAGGTGTTGAAGACCCGCCAGCGCCAAAGGTTTCCATGGCGTCAAAAGGTCTCGATCTTTCTCTGTGCTTGCCATCGGATGAAGGCCTTGAGGGCTCCTGATGATTGTCAGGCCGTTTACATGGGCTCGAGGGCGTGTGGGATTTTGAGCGAGACCTATCCTTACTGGCTTGCTTAGAAGGCACGGTAGGAGCATTAACTGTAAGGATTTTCAAAATTATCTTTCGGAAAGTTTGCTATTCAGCTGGGGTACATTTTTTTTTGTGGGACAGGCAACCCTTTCGGGTGAGGCGTTGGACGAAGAAGTTGACGAAGGCTACCTCCGGTGCCTTCTCTTCGACTTCTTCAAAGAATACTGTGAGTGGTGGGAGCCACTCCTAGACCTAGAGTGCTTTGCCTTCTTCCTTCGAGGAGAGTCTCCTCTCGACACGTCTTTTCCAAACTGGAGTTTCCCCTTCCGCTCCCTCAAAGCCTTTCCTGTCATGGACTAGCACTTGGTACAACTGAACGTGTCGTGGCCCTCGGTGATGCACCATAAACAGACAGTGCGGGTTGGTAAAAGACACCTTAGACCCGCAGTCTCGACATTTTTTAAAACCAGTCTTCGGTGTCGAGGATGAAGAAAGGATTTTCTTAGAATTTCTCGAAGAAATCGATTGACAATGAAATACGGCACGCCTCATTGTTTATCATTGTCTAAGTAATTGCTGTCGCAGAAAAATTGAACTGAGGCAATCGGGTGCTGCGCGTGCTTTATATGATCTCGGATGACGTCACCCTCAACGGAGGACATCGACTCGACACCATTGACGCACAACCCCCCTGTCGAAAATGTTTGAGGCAGCTGAAGCTGGACATTACTCGTCAAAGATGAGGAATACTTTGGAGGATACAATCCATTTGAACAACAGTTACAGGTAAGTAACTTGCTCCTTCTCCAGCATGGTGTCTGGCATGGATTCACATGCTCAAACACGGGAGGTAGCAAGGCTCAATAGAAGCAATCTCTTACCTCCTCACCAGGCTCACCTTCAAGCTAACAGGTTGCACAGCAATGGTTGGCCTACTCAGGACTCCTCCCTGGAATCCCCGTCGATGAAGTGGAATTTTGTGAAGGTGTGCGTCGACCTCCATGTAGCAGCCCTGCAAATGTCCAGCAGGGGCACACCAGACAAGAACGCTGTTGTAGCAGCAATCGCTCTGGTAGAATGAGCTCTCGGACAGACAGGCAGCGGTCGGTTTGCCAACCGGTGACAGTGAGTGATCCAGCCGGAGAGCCACCTGGAAATGGAAGCCATGGACAGGGCCTTCCCATGGTTCACAGGACCAAAGTTCACAAATGGATGAGACGTTTTCCGGAAACGCTTCGTGTGGGCCACATAAAACTTCAGCGCTTTAGCCACATCCAGCAAGTGCAAGGTCCTTTCAGTCGGCGTCGAAGGTGTCAGAGAAAACACAGGTAACATCAAGGGCTCGTTGAGATGAAATTCCGATGGAACCTTGGGCATGAAGGAGGGGTGCGTCCGCAACACCACCCGCGTCTCTTTGAAAATCAAGTAAGTCTGCTTGTAGGACAGGGCCTGGATCTCACCTCCTCGTCTTGCAGAGGTGATGGCCACGAGGAACGCGGTCTTCCATGACAAACTTGAGCGTGGCTGAATGCATAGTTCAGAATGGAGGCCCCATGAGCCTAGTCAGCACCACATTGAGTTCCCACACCGGAGCCTGAGCCTTCACATGGGGGGAACAAGCGGAACAGTCCCTTGATGAACTCCTTGACTAGACGGTGCAACCTCAGTGAAGACAGTCCTGTAGACCTGGTGTACTGGGAGATAACCGCCAGATGAACCTTGATGGAGGCGTGAGCCAGCCCCAATTCAGCCAATGACAGTAAATACGGAAGTAATTGAGGGGCTGTGTCCCTCAGAGGGTTGACCTCTGACACCAAGTCACAAAGCACTTCCATTTGTGTCCGTAGCACTTCAACTTAGAGAACGCCCTGCAGTCCGCCGGAAGATTGCAGCCACCGAACTATAATATTGCAGGAGCCAGGCCTTTAGGTTCAGAGATCCTGGGTAGTGGTGCCGAAATGTGCCTCCTTCCCTGGCCAGAAGATTTGTGACCACTGGCAGCTTGACTGGAAGGGACGCTGGCATGCTGAGAAGGTCCTGGTACCAAATCTGCCTCGGCCACGCTGGTGCGACGAGGATCATCCTGCACCGGTACCGTCTCAGTTGACTGATGACTCAAAGTAGTAGCGGTACGGTGGGAATGCATACAGAACCAGGCCTTCCCAAGGGAATGATCTTACATCCCCCATTCTTCCCGGCTGGGGGTACCTGCTGGTGAACCTCCGGCAATTTGTGTTCGTCGCAAACATATCGATCTGGGTGCTGCCCCATTTGAGGAAAAGGTTGTCCACTTGATCCTGCCGAACCTCCGAATCGTGGCAAGAGCGCAGCTCCCTGCTGAAGAATCGGCAACTGTGTTCTTTACTCCTGCCAGGTGAAATGGAATGAGGAACATCCCCTGGGCAACAGCCCATTGACACAAGTCTTGCGCCTTCTTTGAGAGCACTGGGGTTCTGGTGCCCCCCTGCCTCCAGATGTAAAACATTGTGGTGGTATTGTCCTTGAAGACTCTCACCACTTCCCAGGACAGTGATGTGTAGCGTCTTCTCTTCCGGCAGCCATAAACCTCTGGTGTGAAGTCCGGTGTGGTCTCCCCATGCTTCCAGGGTAGCGCACGTCATGACCGTCTCCTGGTACGGGGGTCTCTGGAAGTCCGTGCCTCCAGCGATGTTGGAGGGCACGTCCCACCACCTTATCGCTCGACGGAAATCATCGAGCGTGATTTTGTCCTGGAAGCCTCCATACTCCTGGACCAAACGGGCGTCGAGGAATTCCTGTAGTGGGCGCATCCGCAATCTGCAGAGCTGAATCAGGTATATACATGACAACATCATTCCGAGTAGCGACTTGATGGTCCTCACCGTGGCGACCCTCGGTTCTAACAGCTGTTGCACCTTGCCCAAGTTGGCTGCTATCCACTCCTCAAACGGTGACGCCAAGCAGGACATTGTCGCGCCTGGATCCCAGGAACATTGCTTCCTGCGATGGAGGCAAGCAGGACTTTGCATAATTCACAGAGAACCTCAGTTCAGTCAGCAGTCGGACGGTCCTCGCCGTAAGGTCGACGGTGATGTCCCTTGACATGGCCCGGATTAGCCAGTCGTCCAGGTAAGGATACACATAATATGGATCCCTTGCAGTCGTAGATGTGCCGCCACCTGAGCCAGGCACTTGGTGAAGACTCTGGGCGCTGACTTCAGTCCGAAGGGGAGAGACTTGAACTGGTAATGTTTCCCTTGAATGATAAAGCGCATAAACTTGCTGTGTCGTTTGTGTATGGGGACGTGGAAGTACTCGTCCGCTAGATCCAACGACGACAGAAAATACCTCTCCTCCAGCTGGCCGTCCTCCAGCTGGCCGAGCACGTGCTGCAGCGTGACCATCCTGAACTTCTGGGACTTTATGTACTTGAGTCGTCGTAGGTCCAGAATGGGCCTCCAGCCCCCAGTCTTCTTTTTTACGACAAAGTACCTTGAGTAAACTCCATAGCCCCGGAGTCGCTACGGAACCAGCTCGATCGCCCCCTTTTGTTTTTTAAGATGGCCAAAACTTCCAGTAGCAGCGGAGGGATGTGCTGTTCCATTTGGGCCACCGGTGGTATTCGCGGACACTTCCGTTGAAACACTAAACTGTGTCCGTGGGCGAGAGCATCCAGCACTCATCGATCGGTGAAGATTGCCTTCCAAACGCTGACGAAGTTTGCCAGCCGGCCTCCCTCCCGGGGTGGGGGCCCAACGTCTTGGCTGGTTCAGTCCTGCTTGGCAGTCGACACGCCGCCCTGGAAGCCTTGACGACGACGGTCACCATCGAAGGCCTTGGAGCGACCCCTGCTGGCTTCCTGGGTCAAGTAACGGGAGGGTTCGTGGTTAGAGGATGAACCCGGCTGAAACCTTTGAAGACCTGCAAGACTTTCCTTTGAGAAACTAAAGGACGGTCGGTGTCGCTGCAGGGTGCACAAGGCACAGGCCGTCTGTGTTGGTCTTGATGGCCTGGAGGGATTCATCGCCGGCCTTCCTGAAAAGGTGGTCTCAGTTGAATGCCATGTCCAGAACCCTGGTCTGGACCTCCTGCCTAAAGTTGGTGGCCTTGAGCCAGCCACGGCAGCGAAAGGCAAACTCAGTTATCCATCTGGCAGAATCCTGTGTCTGCAATATTCAAGGCCACTGTGATAGCGTGGTCAGACGTCACCTCGCCTTCCTAGAGTATCTCCAAAGCCTTGACCCGTTTGTCATTGGGGCTAAAATCCAAGAGAGGAGCCATTTTGTACCCAAGTTCCCAGTCATACTTGGCCATGATTGCTAAGGTGTTGGCCGCCTTCACCGTTGTCGCTGCGGAGTAGATGACCTTTCTACCCATGGAATCCAACTTCTTCCCCTCGTTGTCCGGAGCGGCTGATGAAGGACGCCAAACTCAACGATTTCTTCCTGGCGGCTACTGAGACCACCGAGTCTGGCGATGGTTGAGACCGCAGACACTTGGGCGCAGACTCTGGCACCCTGTAATTCTTTTCAAGTCAGTCTTTCTTTGCTGGGTCTAAGGAGGGGTTCCTCAGCAGGCCAGCCCTTCATCCCAAACGTTGTCCAGGAGCAGGACAGGCCGGATGGTCTTCCTCTCCGCCTCCCGGCGCCGATAAAGACAGGAAGCCCTCCTCCTCTTCTTGTGTGAACTGGAAAAGGTCTGACGCATGGGCGATCATAGAATGGAAGGATCCCACTTCGTCCGGTGGAGAAGCTCTCGGCTTTGGCAACGGAGGATCTACCAACGCATCATCGTCCATGTTCATTGTTGCTGTGTAAGTCCCTGTCCCCCTGTGAGGGGGGGGGGCGTGCAGGTGTAGGATGTCTGCCCCCTCTTCGTCGCTGGTTGTGGCCCCGGTGTCAACGGGATTGCCTGTGGTGGTGCCACTGGTGGTGGTGCCGCATCCTCTGAATCTCTGACACCAGCGTGTGGAGGGTCAAGAGGATAGCCTGCGAGACGTCTCTCAGAGGCACCTGGGTACAGGGCTGCTAGGCCCAGCAACCATGTTGCCGTCGTTCTCGCCTCCAGCGGGCTTTGTCCGACGTTCCCATCGTAGTAGTCACCACCCTGAATGGTGTGGACGGAAAGTATCTCCTCCTTGTCCGATGAAGAAAAGTCAGGTCCTCCGAGTTCTTCTCCGCCCGCCCCCTTTCTTTTGGTCCCGAGAGGTCAGTCTCAGACTGAGGTCTGGCATCCTCTTCTCCAGAGTCTTCTCAACAGGCTTTGCTGAAGCCTCCCTCCTGGGAGGAAGAGCCACTCTGGCCACCACATGGGCACCCCGGACCGGGTCAGCCCCCTTTGCCTCCGAAAGGGAGGCCACCACCAACACGATTGAGGACTATGATTTGGCCTGGGCCACCTGGGCCTTCACAGGCTCGCCGGACACCTTGTCCTGCTTGGCTTTCTCCTTCACGGCCAGGTCGGGCACCTTGCCCTGCTTGGTCTTGTCCTGCTTGGCCTTCTCCGGCATCTCCCACAGCTTTCCCATGGTAGCCGACTTTCTCTTAGACGAAGAGCTGGCTGGAGATCGGGGCAGCCCGACGGAAGCGGATTCGCAGTGCTTAGCCTTGCGTTGGGCCCCCTCAACAGCCCGCTCAGGTTGGCTGGGTCCGGAAGAGGCATGCCCCTGTGAATCACCCGGGTTAGAGGCCCTGGCCTGGAGCCACGTTGCCAACTGGACATGCTGATCCGTCATTGTGCACTTGGTGAAACCACGGCAGATCTCACTATCTTATGCGTCGGGTGTAGGCAATACAGGCACTAGGAATGCTAGTCATCTGTGAAAGCGAGCACAGCTTGAAGAGGGAAGCATCGTCCTCATTCGGCGTGATCCGTGCGGTGTAGGCCTAAAGAACTTCTGGAAGCTTCCAAGAACACCACTCGACAATTTCTGATTTTCTTGAAAGGCGTGAAAGATGCCGAAAAATAGGTCTGCGTTAATCGGAAGTATAATCTATGGAGCACACAGGCTCGATTGACCGAATAATAGAGTTTTCCTATCAAAAAAGTGAAAAACGCAGAAAAGCTCAAAGAGCAAAACGAGAGGACTCCCAACACTTGAACGTGCGGTAAAAATCTGAAGATGGCTGCCAGATGAGTTGCTTAGGTAGAGGGCAATCATTGGCTGGGGGCAGTATGACCCAGAGCTCAGAGAATGGTTTATAGGAGAAAGACAGTTTAGAAATGAAACTGTTTTCTTTTACTGAGGATTCCCAGCCTGACGACAGGGAATATTCATGAGCATGTGAATTCATGCCAGACCCCATGCAGGAGAACACCTATATACTTTTTAAAGGAGGCTATCAGCAACTTAAAGATAAGTGTAACCTTAGGCAGAATTATTCTGGGCAGGCTTGTCAGTCCAGGAAAACTGGACACCCCTTGAGTGGAAGGAGATGTAGGATAATTGGTTGGCCGAAGACCAATCGCCTCATTTAAAGTGTTAATACATGCTCATTAGTTATTACGTAGCTATTGGCCCAGCTAGAGTGCGGCCATTTTAAGATAACTAGAATCGCCATTTTGTTTTCTCTCTGTTCTCCTTAACGTTGCCTCTTTGCCTCATGTAAAACTGCTTTGCTGTAGATATTATTTCGCTTCAATGGTTCAATGGTCCAAGGCTACGAAAACATGTTGAAACATTACACTGGAGAGACAGACAGAAGAACAAGTTACTTCCTTACCTGGTAACGTTATTTGGATGGGATGGTCCGACGACGTATTCCATATCTATGACAGGTAATGTCCACAGCTGTGCTGCTTCGGAAAATCTTTGGCGTCTGCGTCCTGCGTCGATGACGTCGATGCGCCGTCCCCGAGGACCTCCTCCGACGGCCGACGTCACCGATGTGATAAGTAGGACGCACGACGCCCATAGCCTCAGTTATAGTTTTTTCCCAGAACGTGTGCCACCAGTTTTCTGCCAGTCAGACACACAAGGCCTTGCGGAACGCAAGCTGCAATCGCAAAAGAAATTCTGCAGCGGGGAAGGCAGGGGGGGGAGCGATATGGAATACGTCGTCGAACCATCCCATCGAAAGAATGTTACCAGGTAAGAAAGTAACTTGTTCTTCGAGGGGATTGGGTCCTCCGACGTATTCCATATCTATGACAGACTCCCAAAGCAGTACCAAGCAAGGAGGTGGGAAAGAATTTAGAATACAAATTTAGCATGCCCAATCAAATTGCGGAATAGAGAACTGCCTTGCCAAAGGCCAGATCTTGCCCTCTGATGGAATCGAGGGAATAGTGACGTACAAAAGTATGTACTGAAGCCCAGGTGGCTGCATCACAGATGTGACGAATAGGAACTCCCCTCTGCAGGGCAGTAGACGCAGCCACTCCTCTGGTAGAATGGACCCGCAAGCCAGCCGGAGGGTCCTTACCCGCCAAGCGGTAACACTGGGAGATAGCTAAAATAATCCAACGAGACAAAGTCTGTTTCGTCACAGCTTGTCCCAAACACTTTCCAGCGTAACCAATGAAAAGTTGATCATCCACTCTGACCCGGGACATGCGCGAGATATAAAAGCTCAACGCTCTCCTAGGATCAAGCCTATGCAGCCTCTCCTCTTCCTTACCAGGATGTGGAGGAGGATAGAACGCCGGAAGAACAACCTTCTGGCTCAAATGAAATTCCGAAACCAACTTCGGAAGAAAAGAAGGACGAACTCTAAGGACAACCCTGTCCTTGTGAAACACAGTGAAGGGTGGCTTAACTGAAAGTGCCTGTAACTCACTCACTCTGCGAGTGGAAGTAACCGCAACTAAAAACATAGTTTTCAGAGTTAACGGCCTCAAAGGGCAAGAATGTAAAGGCTCAAACGGAGCACCCATAAGAAACTTAAGAACAAGGTTAAAATCCCAACCTGGCACCAAAAAAGGTGACGGAGGGAACACATTAGTGAGCCCTTTCAAAAACTGCGAAATTAAAGGAATCTTAAAATAGGAACACTCTTCAGACGAGCGCTTATATATGGACAGCGCCACCAGGTAACCTTTAATGGTCCCCACTTGCAAGCCCCTGTGGGCCAAAGAAAGCAAAAAAGACAAAACCATGGGAATGTCGCATTCAAAAGGATCCACATTCTGAACTCTGCACCAGTCGCAGAACCTTCGGCAACGGCACAGAGACTTTGTTGCCGGCCGCCTGGCCGAGAGCAATACCGCCATCACGTTTTCAGGGAGGTCCCAATCCTTATACCTCAACCTTTCAGAAGCCAAGCGTGAAGATTAAGGGATCTGACCTCTGATTGGAGAACCTGACCTTCCTCCCGTGAGAGCAGATCGTCTCGGTAGGGAAGACGACGTGGAGGGCAGATGGACAAGTCTAGAAGGTCCGGGTACCAGGTCCTCCGGACCCATGCCGGAGCAATGAGGATCATCCGGGAACCGAACCTCCGTAACCTCCGCAACACTTGCGGGATGACGGGGACTGGAGGAAACGCGTACAGCAGTGGGAATGACCACTCCACCACAAATGCGTCTCCTAAGGCTCCTTTTGGAGGAAATTCCAGCGAGCAAAACCTTTCGCACTTTCGGTTGACACTGAAGGCGAAGAGATCCACTTGAGGGGTCCCCCAAAGGGCGAAGATCTCCAGGAGAATCTCCTGAGCCAGCTCTCACTCGTGAGAGATCGTGCTCTGCCTGCTCAGAGCGTCCGTCTCGTTGTCGTCTCCGGCCAGATGAACTGCCGAGATCGAAACTTCCTGCTGGATGGCCCAGAACTCGAGCTGCATCGCCTCCCTGCACAGCGGAAGTGACCCTGCCCCCCCCCTTATTGTTGAGGTAGTGCATGGCCACCGTGTTGTCCATCAGAATCAGGACACTCTTCCCGTGCACAGTCGGCAGAAAAGCCTTCAGGGCAAGCCTGACGGCCCTCCGCTCCAACAGATTGATATGGAGTCTGGACTCCGACAGAGACCAACGACCGCTGACTGTAAGCTCGTTGGCATGAGCTCCCCATCCCGTGAGGGATGCGTCCGTCATGATCGTCACCTCCGGCCAGGGCAGCCAAAATGGTGCACCCTTCATCAGATTGCCCTCGACGGCACACCACAGAAGGTCCCGGGCTACCGACGGCGGCACCTGAACAGGGTCCGACAGCCTGCTGGAGGACTGAGACCACTGGAGCTTGAGTGCCCACTGCAAAGATCTCATCCGCAGACGAGCCTCTGGCACCAGAAGAATGCAGGATGCCATGAGGCTGAGCAGTCTCAAGAACTCGGACGCTGGGAGAGTCTGGGCAAGTTGAAACTTGTGCACCATATGCTGAATGTGAAGAGCCCTCACCTGAGGAGGAAAACACTGCCCCAGGGACGCGTCGAGCACTGCTCCGATGTACTGGAGCCGCTGCGTTGGTGTCAAATGGGGCTTCTTTAAATTGAGGGAGAAGCCCAGCTTGTGAAGGGAGTGGCAGGTGACGGACAGATGATCCAGGACTTGCTCGGGAGAGCGTGCCCTGATCAACCAATCGTCCAGGTAGGGGTAGACGTGAATCCCCCTTTCCTGAGATGCGCTGCCACCACCATGAGCTTGGTGAAAACCCTCAGGGCGGAGGTCAATCCGAACGGCAGGACCCAAAACTGAAAGTGCAAGTTGCCAACCCCGAACCTCAGGTACTTCTTGTGCTTGGGATGGATCGGCACATGGAAGTAAGCATCCTTGAGGTCGAGAGACACCAACCAGTCCTGTAGTTGAAGGGCCTGGAGGACTTGAGAGAGAGTAACCATCTTGAACTTGTCCTTCCTGAGGAGTTTGTTCAAACCGCGCAAGTCCATGATGGGTCTCAATCCCCCGTCTTTCTTTGAAATCAAAAAATAAGGGGAATACCATCCCTTGTTCCTCTCCGCTACAGGCACCAGTTCTATGGCGCCTTTCTCCAGCAGGGCTTGAATTTCCTGCGCAAGGAGCGGATCCAGACTCTTCAAAGAGAGGTTCCCTGGTGGATTGTCGTGAGGCCTCTGCCGAAAAGGAAGACAGTAGCCATGGGTTATGATCTCCAGAACCCACACATCCGAAGTAATGGCTTGCCACTCTACAAGGTGCTGCGCCAGCCTTCCCCCAACCGGCGAACCATGGGACCTGGCCTCATGACTGAGTGGTAGCAGCTGCGGCGTTGCCTGAGGGCAAAGAGGCAACTGCCCGAGCGGCCTTGGCACCTCGAGTACCTTTGTTTCCACCTCTGGCACTGTTACGATGGCCTCTTTGACTGCTAGCTCCTCTCGCTTTACTGAAGGACGAGTAATAGCGAAAGGAACCTCCCCTCCATTGCTGTCCTCTAGGACGAAAAGGCGGAGGTTGGCGAACTGCAGCGCCCAACGACTTCGCTGCAGCTTTGGAGGTCTGCAAACTCTCAAGGCTCTCGTCAGCCTTGCTGCCAAAAAGGTGTTCAGCGTCAAAGGGCATGTTGAGGAGCCGGGACTGCACATCAGGAGCGAACCCAGACTTCCGCAACCACGCAAACCTGCGCATTACGGTGCTCGCCGCCATGGACTGGCTGACACAATCCGCCAAGTCCAAACCCGACTGAACGGCCTCACACATGGCATCCTTGCCATCCTGAACCATAGCAAGGAAACCATCCCGTTCGTCCCCTTCGGGAATATGATCAGCCGCTAATGCAACACAGTTCCACAGAGTGTGTGTGAAACGAGACAAGGCACATATGGAGTTGGCCACCTGAAGCACCATACCCCCAGAAGAAAACACTTTCTTCGCCCAGCAGTCAAAACGTTTGTCGTCCCTATCCGGAGGGATGGTAGGATACGACACCTGCATTGCCGGGGCCGTAGCCACCTGCACCACCAAACTCTCCGGGGTGGGGTGCCTAGACAAGTAGCAGGGGTCGCTACTGGCTGGACGGTATTTTCGCGACAAAGACTTGCCCACTGCCGGGAGACTCTCCGGAGCAGTCCAAGCCGCCGCCATCCTTCTCTGCAAATGAAAAGGCAAAACCGGGTCAGTGGGTGGACCGAGATCAAGGATGTCCGTGAGATCATCCTGAACAAACTCCCCTGGGGGAGCTGACCAACCCAAGTACTAAGGCGCCGATATGACGAATCGGCATGAGTGCCAGGCTCCGGCCGACAAAACTCCATCTCCGGAGAGGTGTCCAGTCCACTGGCATCATGCAGTGACTGCCTTAGGTCATCAAACTGACTATGGCCCGAGATAAGGTCATCTGGAACCGTAACCGGAACCAGGCCGCCATCAGAGCCTTCATCACCCTCTGAAATGTACTGCAGGCAGGGAGAGGAAGACCTCTGCGGACCAAAGCAGTGAAGGACCTTAGCCATAGCCTTTTTAGGGGCAAACCCCGTGCCAGGGGGCCCCTCTGACACCGCCGCCTCGAAAGGCGTCGAGGGCGCCGAGCGACTCGGCGTCGAGCGACTCGGCGCCGAGCGAATCGGCGTCTAGCGAATTTGAGTCGATGTCAGCTGCAACGACTCCAGCATCTGCGGCGTCGACACAGTCCTCGAAGCCGGAGCTCCGAGTGTGTCTCTCGACGACCCCCTCGAAGACGGAACCTCGAGAGAAATCGTCAACGACATCGGCGCCACAGGCGTCGACGTCTTCTTCGGAGACGGCACAGGATCACGCGGTCTCGAGCGCATCGAGGACCGGGACCTGGAACGGGCATGGCGAGAACGGCTACCCTTGTCCGAGCGGGACCTCTCCCGCGAGCCGTGCCGTCCACCCGAGCCCGAAAGCGTACGGGCGGTGTCTCTCGACCGGCGCCGACCGACCCCATTCGGAGGCGCAGACGGACCGGTGCCCTGCGATTCCAGAATCGCTAGCATCTGCTTCCCAAAGGAAGCCCATTCCTCCGGTGTCGCTTGCATGGAGGGATAAGCGACCCGCCGACGGGCGGTGTCCTCGGAAGAGGACGGGGAAGGCGACCTATGCCGGCGCTTCCTGGAATGCCTAGAAGAGGCGGAGGAGAAGGAAGGAGACCCACCGGACTTCCGACGACGACGCGGAGAGTCACCCCTCGAGTCATCGGTCGAAAGCCCCGCGGACCTCGACTTCCGGGGCTTAGACACCCGACCTACTGACAGTTTCTTCTTGCGTTCTCGCAAGGCCTTCGCAGTGAGAGACTGGCAGTCGACACAGTCGTCCGTATCGTGGGCCTCCCCGAGGCACCAGAGGCAGGCGTCGTGCAAGGCTGTGACTGTCATCTTGGACACACAGTCCCCGCAGTTCTTGAAGCCAGGACGCGGGGTCGAAGATGAGAAAGACATCACCACGAACAGGTCTTCACACCAACCGAACAGGTTCAACGAACCGAGAAAGAAAACAGCAACTCCGACGAGTCGAGGCGTACCGAGATTCACGAAGCAAACACGTTCGCGGAAAAAACGGAACTGAGGCTATGGGCGTCGTGCGTCCTACTTATCACATCAGGTGACGTCGGCCAAGGTCCTTGGGGACGTCGCATCGACGTCATCGACGCAGGAGCCAAAGATTTTCCGAAGCAGCACAGCTGTGGACATTACCTGTCATAGATATGGAATACGTCGGAGGACCCAATCCCCTCGAAATGCCCGATTCCCTCCCTCATATATCCTTGAAGACAGGGAGCAAGGCATTTAATCAGTACATAAATGCCAGCGAGTCTCTTGAAAGAATAGCAATGTACGAAACTAGCATTTAAAGAGTTGAACTATGTTCTTCTTTACGGCCCCCCTTTCTGAGCCCAGTGGCTGACCTCCAGAGCGAGAATCGAAACTTAGAGATTGGAAGGCCTGGTATGTGCCAGTCTCCTACGCACAGCTTGCCTATGAGAAACAGAAACGCTGTGTTCTCACAAACAAAGAATAATGTCTGTAAAACTGGAGATTGCAACCTGTTACTAAATATGGTGGTCTAAGGTGTCATATTTGTCACACTGGTCAATCATCGCCTCTAATTCAAAGGGAAATGAATTGGGGGGCGGTATCAAATGTGCCATTGCTGATTGTAACGTCCTCCTTTTGTACATATGTAACTGATGTACGTCATTGGCTTGCTTGCGTCCCCTGAAGTCTGTTTAGACACACGACGCGGGGCGTGAGACCAATTGGGACTATTTTGTATTACAATAAACCCTAGATTTTGGGAACTGAACCTCATGTTTGGCGTATCTATTCATGTGTGGTGACTTTGCCTTGTTTCCACATTCGAGGGTCCCTCAGGGGCCCCTTCAGGCTAACAGCAAGTCAGGAAGCAAGACCCAATTGGAACCACTCAAACATTCAATCTAACAAATAGTAAAGTGAAACCAACAGCATTATTTTAAGGGAAGAGGGACAACCTATTCACAGGTGAGTAACTTAAACGTAGATATACTTTTCAGAATAGTCCAACACACATTCAAGCTAAGTAAGAACTTTTGTAACTGTTCACTCTCAGAGTTACAGTTACCAACAAGCATCTTTTACCAGTAAGTAACTTTCGATCACTTGTTATTCTTTTCAAGGCAGAACCCTTTTCTAACCCAGTCCTTCCCTTATTCTATAACAGAAGTTCACTCAGAGGCTGTAGAGGGACCATAGCCATTTAGGCGCCAGCTGTAGGCAGTGTTAGATAGGGGTCAGTTGCAGGCAAAGTCATAGTACCAGAGGAAGACTGTTCAAACAAGTATTTCACTTTAAAGTTAGTTTAGGGACCAGGGACTTAAGGGCAGACACCCTAGGAGGATCCCGCAGCGGGCCTCGTTGAACTGGATGAGTGGCCTCCCAATCACAGAAAAAACCCCAAAGCTGTACAGAAATCACAAAGGCTTAAGGTAGGTAAAGTTCCCCAGCCAACACAGAAGAGTTGCAGCAGGAAGACTTCAGGATCTGCTGCCAAAACCCCAGTTAATGGATTCCTTTGTCAAGAACACAGAACACAGGACTTTGGGAAGACTTTTGCAGCAGGGATCGAGGGAGAAGGCTTCAGGCATGAGTTTCTTCACAGCTGGATGCGGCTCTGTGGATTTGCTGACTTTTCAGGAGCACCGAAGAAGACAGAATATCGCTGGTCAAATTCTCGTTGTTTGCAAGGTGCAGCACTCTAATGAGGGGCTTTTTTTCGGGTCTGAATAGTGCCTCTGGAGATCCAACAGATGCCCACGAATCTTCCGTGGATTCAGAATTCGGAAGACTGTGCACCGCAAAAATGGCTTGCGGTCCCACGGTATTGCAGCCCTGCAAGGTCGCAGCACAACAAGGGATGGCTCAAAATGCAATGCTTTTTGGGACTAGTGAATCACACCAGCCTTTAGGTAGGAGTCATCATTTTTGGGACTCACAGGTCGATTGGAAGGAAGGGCTACAGCAGGCTCCGGTTACTC
Source organism: Ambystoma mexicanum (assembly GCF_040938575.1). Lineage (NCBI taxonomy): Eukaryota > Metazoa > Chordata > Amphibia > Caudata > Ambystomatidae > Ambystoma > Ambystoma mexicanum. The sequence goes on along the minus strand of NC_090927.1, from coordinate 275,358,617 downwards.
AACAGGCTCTCCTGGTCACTGCAAATCGTCTCAGCTGCGGTTTCTTCATCCTCTTCGGTTTTGGTTCCAGTGGTCGACTACCTCTTCAGCTTCCAGGATCAGACTTTTATGCAGGAACCCAGCCAACCAAACAGCCTTGCAGCATTCGAACTTGGGGGGTTGGCAATTTTTTCAGGACAGCCCACCTCCCAGTTTGAACTGGATTCTCACACTCAGGCTGGAAGACAAAGGACAGCAGAGTTGTGGATGCCTCCTGTTAGGCAGAATCCTGTGCAGTTCCCTTGGGGAACACTGCAAGAAGATTAAGACTACAGGAGTAAGCAGTAAACCTAATTGGTAGCAGTCTGCACCAACCAGAGTTACCTGGTAGCTGTGGCTGAGCAGTCAGACTTCTCTCAAGAGGAGTAGGGCAGTATACTGAGGATACACAATAGGGCTAAAAACACAGTAGAGCAAGCAAACACTGACCAGAGCTTGGTATGAAAAAGTATATAATTATTTAAACACTTTAGGAAATACACTGGCACTATATATCAAAGCAAGTTCAAACACAATCAGAAAAAGTATACACTCCCCCATTAATTATTATTAGACCAGTCTAGGTCCAAACACCACTATTTGTAAAAACAGATGTGAGCGCGTAACTTAGATGGCACTCCAATAATTAAGTAAAAGGGAGAGAAAAAGGCAGGTCATGAAAATAAAACAGTTCCCAACACTTCTCTAAGACCAAAACAAGTTAGTGAAGGCAGAGTCTACTGTAGAGCCAAAGTTCATAGGCCAGGGCCACTTTAAATGGAGCAAGGTGAAATGTGCCCAAGATCACACAGTTTAGAAATGCATTCAAGTCTTTGTAAAAATGTTCAAAAGAGGTTGGATTGATTCAGAAGGTAAAGTTAGAAGGTCTGGGGGCCAACCCAGTTGGAAAGCCACAGATTTAAGGGTCACCTTTAGCAAACCGTGGAAAGGGAGGCCAGGTGGAACACAGTACCTTTAAAGTTGAGGAAGCTCAGGCGGTAGCAGTTGTTCCTGGCAGCGGGTGTAGTTTGTGGTTTCGACCAGGGGAAGAGAAGATCCCGTCGAAGAGGAAACTTGGAGTCGTTGCACTGCCCAGGGGAGAGACCAGCCGCGGAGTTCGTTCAGTTAAAAGGTGCGTTCCGTTTATTCGCGGTCACAGTGGTGAAGCTTGGCTATCCAGCCGCCGGGGTGCTTGGCACTGGCGATTCAACCAAGAGACGTCCTGGAAGGCAAAATGGTGATCTGGTTGATCCCACCAGCTCAGAGGGAGAAGACTCTTCCAGCAGACGATCTCTTGTCGTCGGGAAAGTGGTGAGGTTGTTGCAGCAGGGCTCCACCGGTGGTGTCGTTGCAGATGGCTCAGCTTCTCCCCTCTTCGGATTTCTTAGGTCCTGTGGCGACTTCTGAAGTTCCAGTCCCAAAAGCCCTGCTTTTATACAGAAAAACCCCCATTCAACAGCCTAGCTGTCAATCATACATGCTAAGTGGTGAGCCGGGCAGCTCACCACTGGGCCAATCAGAACAGATTGTGACTTGGGTTGCTAAGGCAACGCAGTCCAGGGTGCCAATTCCCCCACCCACACATTCTGTGGAACCCAGACAGTGGCACTAGTTGGAGGGCTTCTGTGGAGAAGCCCGCCAAAAAGTGGAACAAAGGGCCCGACCTTGGTTGGAGTTACAGAGACGGACACAAATGCCATTTTGGAAAAGAGTTCTGGCGAAAAGACCCAACCGGTGATTTTATATTAAATAAATAAACCAGCGGTATCTTTAACAATGCACCAAAAAGTGGTGCGTTTAAAACCAATAGGAAAATCCCATAAAAAATATTCTGGTGGAATATTTTGCATGGTAACCACTGCCACCAGCCAGAAACTCAACAAGGGTGGACTGGACAGTGCCCCCTTGGAAACAGATCCAGGGGTAATCTAGTTAACTCCTTCCAGTACAATATATGATGGTTTGTACTGGTTCTATTCCCAATTTTGGACCAGTAAAGCCAATGGTGACTTTACATGCCCTAGGAGACAGTCAGTCCCAGGGTATGGAGTCTATGTTTGGGGGTCACTATGACACCCCTGTGTTACTGCACTGAGGGTGCTGTGTAACACATACACTAAAACAGATGATACCCTATGGAGTCAAAAGACGCCATAGCCCATAAGCACACAATAATTCAAAGCCATACCTCAAATCATGCCTAAGAGTGGGAGGAAAATTGTCTCACTCTTAGCAGGAGAAAAAAACAAACCCCAAAAATCCAGCAAAGCTGCTGGGGGACTCACTAGGTTTGGGAAATTAGCCTTATAAGATAATTCTCCCTAACACCTCCCTCGCTTGCTGCCTTCACAGACACTCTAGAGCCTGGGCGGAGAGTCCCTAGACTGCTGCAGAAGATAAAAATCACACAAAGGAATTTCCCACCCTGGAGGTGAAGGGAATGAACAGGCAAGGACAAGGAACACTAAAATGGTGAAAAAAGAAGACAGGGGCCATTTTGGTAAAATTAACACCCATGGGTGTCTTTACCGAGGCTGTGGAAACAGCCTGCGGTAAAGGTGCACCAAATAAAAAGGTTCACTGCCACCAGCCATTAAAGCTAAATTTGTCCTTGTAACACAAGGAACAAGTTACTTACCTGTAACTGTTGTTCTCCAGCATGGGTCTGGCATGGATTCACATGCTCATGAATATTCCCTGTCAGGCCGGGAATCCTCGGTAAAGAAAAAATCAGTATCAGTTTCGTTTCTGATCTGTCTTTCTTAGTAGTAACCAATCACTGATCTCTGGGTCATACTGCGCACAGCCAATGACTGCCCTCTCCCTAAGCCCCTCCCCTGGCAGCCATCCTCAGATTTGGTAGCACGTAAAGTGGCAGTAAGACCAAGTGAAGAGCCGCAGAGGGGAAGACAGGAGGGTTCGCATGTGAATCCATGCCAGACCCATGCTGGAGAACAACAGTTACAGGTATGTAACTTGTTCCTTCTCCAGCATGGGGTCTGGCATGGATTCACATGCTCATGAATACAACAATACATAGCAGTACACACATGCACAACCACGGGAGGTGGCAAAAGACTCAACATTAAGCAACTCTTACCTCCTCACCAGACCCACCTTCAGGCGAACAGGTTGCGCAGCACTGCTTGGCCAACCCTGGACTCCTCCCTGGAGTCCCGATCGACGCAGTAGAATCTCGTGAAGGTGTGAGTCGACCTCCACGTAGCAGCCCTGCAGATGTCTAGCAGGGGCACACCAGACAGGAACGCCGTAGTAGCAGCGATCGCTCTAGTCGAATGGGCTCTCGGACGGCCAGGCAAAGGTCGGTTTGCCAACCAATGACAGTGCATGATGCAGCCGGAGAGCCATCTGGAAATGGAAGCCTTCGAGAGAGCCTTCCGTTGGTTCACAGGTCCAAAGTTCACAAATAGCTGTGATGTCTTCCGAAAACGCTTTGTGCGGTCCATGAAGAACTTCAGCGCTCTAGCCACATCCAGCGAGTGCAAAGTCCTCTCGGCCGGCGACGAAGGCGATGGAAAGAAAACAGGCAACACCAATGGCTCGTTGAGGTGGAAGTCCGACGGCACCTTGGGCATAAAGGAGGGGTGCGTCCTCAGCACCACCCTCGTGTCGTGAAAAGTCAAGTATGGAGGCTTGCAGGATAGGGCCTGGATCTCTCCCACTCGTCGTGCGGAGGTGATGGCCACAAGAAACGCAGTCTTCCATGACAGGAACTTCAACAGTGCCGAAATGCAGGGGCACAAATGGCGACCCCATGAGCCTGGTCAGCACCACGTTGAGCACCCACGCCGGTGCAGGGGCCTTCACCGGCGGGAACGATCAGAACAGTCCCTTCATAAATTCCTTCACCAGGTGATGGGACCACAAGGACGCCCGTCCTGTGGTTCTAGTGTTTCGGGAGATCGCAGCCAGATGTATCTTGATGGAGGCGTGAGCCAGTCCAGCCTTGGCCAGCGACAGTAGGTAGGGCAGCACTTGAGGGGACGTAATCCGTAGAGGGTTAATGTTCTGTGCACGGCACCAGACACAGAAACTCTTGCACTTATGTCCCTAGCACTTGAGAGTTGAGGACGCCCTGGCCTTTGCAAGAACCTCTCTGCAGTCAGCCAGGATATCATCATACCCTCCAAACTCTAGTGCTACAGAAGCCAGGCCTGCAAGTTCAGCGGCTCTAGGTCGTGATGAAGTATGGCGCCTCCTTCTCTGAAGAGAAGATCTGCGTCCGTCGGCAGTTTGACTGGTGGGGACGCTGACAAGTACAGAAGGTCCGGGAACCAGATCTGCCTCGGCCACGCCGGTGCGACGAGGATCATCCTGCACCGGGACCTCTTGAGCTGGTTGACGAGTCGGAGCAGCAACGGCAACGGAGGGAACACATAGGAACAGGCCGTCCCAGGGGAACGAGAAAGCATCGCCCATGCTCTTCGGCTGGGGAAACCTGCTGGCGAACCTCTGGCACTTGGAGTTCGTCGCCATCGTGAACAGGTCAATCTGCGGTGTTCCCCATCGTCGGAAGAGTCGATCCACTTGATCCCGACGTAGTTCCTACTCGTGGCACGAGCGCAGCTCCCTGCTGAATGAGTTGGAGATGGTTTTTATCCCTGCCAGATGAAAAGGCACCAGAAACATCCCTTGGGAGACGGCCCAATGCCACAAATCCTGGGCTTCCTTGGAGAGGGCTGGGGATCTGGTTCCTCCCTGCTTCCGAATGTAGAACATCGTGGTGGTGTTGTCAGTGAAGATTCTCACCACCTTGCCCTTGAGGGACGGGAGAAAGGTCCTGAGGGCCCAGAACACTGCACAGAGCTCCAGGATGCTGATGTGGAGCGGCTTCTCCTCCGGGAGCCAAAGGCCTCTCGTGTGAAGTTCTTCGGTGTGCGCTCCCCACCCTTCCAGGGAGGTATCCGTTATCGTTATCTGGTGAGATGGGGTCTGAAAGTCTGTGCCCGACATCAGATGAGCGCAGGTGCCCCACCTACGGATTGCTCGTCGGAAAATCTCGTTGAGCGGGATCCTGTCCTCGAAGCTGCCCGTCGCTTGGATCCAGCGGGCATCGAGGAACTCTTGCAGAGGGCGCATCCGAAGCCTGCACAGGCGGACGAAATATATGCAGTAGGACATCATCCCGAGGAGGGACTTGATGGACCTCACCTTGGCCACGTCCGTGGCCAGCAGACGCTGCACCTTGCCCAGGATGGCCTTCGTCCTTTCCTCCGACGGCGAGGCCAGACGCGCCACAGTGTCGAGCTTGGCTCCCAGAAAGGGTGCAACTTGCAACAGGACCGGGTGAGATTTGGGAAAGTTTGAGAATCCCAGGTCCGTGAGCAGCTGGACGGTCTTCGCTGTGTGTTCTACGGTGCGCTCCCTTGTCCTTGCTTGGATGAGCCAGTCGTCCAGGTAGGGGTAGACGTGGATCCCCTGCAGGCGCAGCCGCGCCGCCACCGGTTTGAGGCACTTGGTGAACACCCTGGGTGCCGACTTCAATCTGAATGGGAGGGCCTTCAACTAGTAGTGGCGTCCTTGGACCACGGACCTGAGGAACTTCCGGTGTCCTTTTAGAATGGGGATGTGGAAGTACGCATCCTCCAAATACAACAATGACAGGAAATCACCCTCCTCCAGCTGTCCCAGCACGTGCTGGAGGGTGACCATCCGGAACCTCTGTGCCTTCATGTACTTGTTCAGTCGTCGCAGGTCCAGGATGGGGCGCCATCCTGCCGTCTTCTTTTTCACAAGGAAGTATCTTGCATATACTCCGGAGCCCCAGAGCCTCTTTGGGACGAGCTCAATGGCATCTTTTTTGAGCATCGCCCTTACCTCCAAAAGCAGTTGAGGGACGTGATTTTCCTTCCTGGCCAAGGGTGGAATGCGGGGGCACTTTTTTAGAAATTCGAGGGCGTGCCCATGGGCCAGGGCGTCCAGCACCCAACGGTCGGGTGAGATGGACTCCCACACGCTGACGAACTTCGCCAGCCGTCCTCTCACCGGGGTGCTTTGGTGGAGGCCCGACACCACAGTCGGTTCAATTTTGCTTGGAGGACGCCTTGCCGCCTTGGCCTCCCTGGCGATGACGGCGGGGTCCACCCGACGTGTCTCGTCCTCTATAGGCTTCCTGCGATGAGGAGCGGGCCGCTTGGCGGTACGTAGAGGAGCCACCGCCAAATCCCTTGGAGGCACCCTGCTTGCCTCCTGTGCTCCGAAAGGACGGCCTTCGCTGCCGGAGAAAGCCTAGGGCCTTAGCTGTCTCCGTGTCTGCCTTGATGGCTTGGAGGGACTCATTCACTGTTTTCCCAAACAAATTGTTCCTGTCGAACGGCATGTCCAAAACCTTGGCTTGTACGTCCTGGTGGAAATCTGTCGCCTTGAGCCACCCTCGTCGTCTGAGGCAAACGCCGTTGCCCAGCTGGCGGAAACCGGTGTCGGCAATGTCCGTTGCCACCGTAATGGCACAGTCCAACGCCACTTCGCCTTCTTGCAAGATCTCCAGGGCCTCGGCCCTCTTGCCGTCCGGTAGGAAGTCCAACAGGGGGGCGATATTGTACCATAACTCCCTGTCGTAGCGGGCCACGATCGCGAGGGCGTTGGCCGCCTTAATCGTTGTTGCCGCCGACGAGATAACTCGTCTTCCCATTGCGTCCAGCTTCTTTCCTTCGCCGTCTGGCGGGGAAGTCGACGTTGAGGCCGATGACCCCCCGGCACCCCTGCTTTCTTCTTGGCCGCCGCTGGGACGACCGAGTCAGGGGTCGATTGTGCCCTAAGGCACAAAGGGGCCGCGTCGGGGACCCGGTACTTCTTCTCGTACCGATCCCTCTTGGCAGGCGTCGTAGACGGGTTCTTGAGAAGTTTGAGGCCCTCGTCCCAGATGTCATCCAGCAGAGGCACGGCAAAGACTGTTTTCCTCTTGGCCTCGCGCCGCTAGTAAAGGAAACCTTCCTTCTCTTCGGGGCAGAGCTGAAAAAGCTCGGATGCCCTGGTGATCATTGCATGGAAAGATCCAAACTCGTCGGGCGGGGAGGCCCGGGCTGGGGCGATGGGAGCTCCTTACCGCCGTCATAGTCGGTACCCGTCGTGGCCATGTCCGTTCCCGTGTCATCCCCAGGGACGGGGGACGTGGGCAAAGGTTGAGTAGGCCGCGAGGGCTGAAAAGGCAGGGCTGGATGGATCCGTCTTCTCTTGTTCGGGGGGGCTTCCCGCCGGGCCTGGCTCTGGCTCCACCGAGCCTGGTTCCGGTTCCTCCGTCGGTGGCAAGGGCAATCTCGTCCTCATCTCCGAACATAACGATTGTATAGCCAACGAAATGGCCGCCGAATTGTCCCGCGGCTCCGGGAGCGACGGGTGACTAGGACCCTCGCCTGTGCCGCCGTCGCTCTCGTCAACGCCTCCATCGGGATCCCTCCCGCGGGAACCGGCCTCGTCGAGGCCCTCTAAGACTTCTACCAGCTCCTCCTCGGATGCTGTGTCCGTGTCCACAATGGCCACCGCCACCCCCCCTCTTTTTCTGGCGGGGTCTTCACGGCTCTGGGCCCTGATGTCGCCTCCACTGGTGTAGCCTCCACAGGCTGCACCAGGGACCTCGCGACTTCCTCGATAGAGGCCTTGGCTGGGTGAATCAAGGCCTTCGCCACCATGCGGGCCTGTGGCCTTCACCTTGGTGGGAGGTGGGAGGGTCACCCTCAAGTTGGACCGGGGCCTCTCCAGAAGCTTCGCCGGGTTCTCTGCTTTCCTCTTCCCTGAGCCAGAGCGTTGGCTCGTGGTTGATGGCGCTGGAGAGGATGCGCCCTGCCTGGCAGTCGAGGAGCCTGACCGTTCAGCGCTCCCGGTGCCGCGGACTCTGTGCTTTGCCTTCTGTTGGGTCCCCGTCGCCGGGGTGCCCTCACAGGACTTAGAAGACCGCTCAGACTTCTTCTTCTCTGATGGTCCATTCCGACATGTTCTTGCAAAACGCAGAGTCCTTCTCCACGTGCGTTTTGTCCTCATGAAGGCAGTAGAAACATTTCGAGTACTCGTCCTCCTTGAACACATTCTGCAGCTGGCATCCAGGGCAAACCCTGAACAGCTTTCCGGGTGTCGAGCTCCCTTTCTCCTGGGCAATGTTTGGGTAGGCCGCAGAAACTCCTGGACTCCTCTGTCAATCTGGAAAAATGAATACCCTTCATTTGAATGATAGACGTAACTTGATGGCCGTGGGCCAACCGTCTTATGCACCGAATTGGAGGAATATGAACTTAACCATTGCTCATTGCTTTCTGTCTAAAAACTGCTTTGCAGCTTGCAATTCTTGCGGATTCTGCTGACTCTGCTCAACTGTTAACATTGTTGTCTGAATATGAAAGGACAAGGTCGCGGGACTGAAGAGTTTGCTGAAACTCCTCATGAGTAGCCCAGAGAGGAATGCCCACGCTCCCTCTCTGTAGCCTTGGGAGGAAGCTGCAGGGCATTTAATCACTTCACAGCTGCCAGCCAGTCTCATACGATGGTAGAATATGTTAGAATAATACAGTTAAAGGCTTGAATTATGCTTCTCTTACGGCCCCCCTTCGCAAAACCCTTTAGAACGTGTTGGCTCCCAGGACACGAATAGTACCTCATAGATAGCAAAGCTTGGAATGTGGCTCTTCCCCCATGTACAGATTGCTTCCAAGAACAGAAACACTGTGCTCTAAAAGATGCCTCCGCACTTTCCAAATTGCACATTGTTACTAGAATAGACATCGAAAGCATTATAATCGTCATACTCGTCGGATATGTCCATCGTCATCCCGAGTTCAAAGGAACTTAATACAGAGGGGTGTTGAACATGACTTTGCTGATTGTATGATATGCATTTTGTATATATGTAACTGATGAACGTAATTCGCTCTCTTGCGTCCCGGTCTAGGAAACTCACGTCGCGGGGCGTGAGATCAGAATTGGCCAATTGATACTATCTTTTGCTTGCAATAAACCCTAGGATTGGGAATTTGAAACCTTGTGTCTGGCGCATCTTTTCGTGTATGGTCATTGCCTTGTTTCCATAGCACGAGGGACCCCTAGAAGAAGCGTAACTCGACAAAATCTTCACCCTTGAGGGGCGTAGAAAAATCCGACACAGATCCCCGTTAATCGGATGTAGAGACGGTGGAGCTTGAGGCTCTATTAGACCGAAAAATTAGAAATTCTCTTTGAAAAAGCGCGAAAACGCTGCAAAAGCTCAAGAGCTAAACACGAGGACTCCCAACACTTGAACGTGCAGTAAAAATCTGAGGATGGCTGCCAGGGGAGGGGCTTAGGGAGGGCAGTCATTGGCTGTGGGCAGTATGACCCAGAGATCAGTGATTGGTTACTACTAAGAAAGACCGATCAGAAACGAAACTGATACTGATTTTTTCTTTACCGATGATTCCCGGCCTGACGACGGGGAATATTCATGAGCATGTGAATCCATGCCAGACCCCATGCTGGAGAAATGTTACATTTAAAATGAGAAAAGGGATACTCGGTATACCCCAGAACTACACATAAAATGGAGAGTGCTGGTCTCACCGAATAAAATGTAAAAAGGGATCCAAAGATCCTTTCTACCCTTGGGAACTGTAGTTCTCACAAGGTTAGCCAGAGAAAGTTAAAAGGGGATCCCCTAGAGAAACCCAGCAACAATTGGCACTTCTTCCCAAAAAGATTCCCACTCACTGAGTTATAGGGAGAAAAAAAATCTGCCAGTCCAGCAAAAGGTTCTGGGATTGACACAGGCCAGGAAGATTCATCATTGATATGAAAATCCAACCCAACAGGAGTGAACATGGAACACTATTAGATATGTGAACATATCTTGTAGGTGAAGTTGTTAGTATATAATATTCATTTTCTTAGCCCTAACCTAATCCTTTTTGCGATAAAAATCCAGTTCTCTTAGTAATGTTCAAAAAAGGGTCGCATTTGTCAGTCATTGAGTAAAACAAAATGGAAATGTGTTTGTGTTTTATTTGTCAGTCATTACAAGAAAAGACTGGGTCCGTGCAGAGTGCATGTTTTAACAGCCTAGCCATGACATTATTTTATTTTTATTTATTACATTTGTTAAAAATGCCCAAACCCGGAGGTATCACGGCAGAAGTTACAATAGAAATGAGGTACTTGCTGGTTACATGGAAGGAAGTTGCATAATTAATACAGTAACAGGCTAAAGTATGGAGAAGAACACAACTCTTCTCTGCAGGCCATAAATATAATCATATGGTAGGGTAACATAAGTGAATTAATGCAATTGCAGTGATGTGGGATACATTACTCACCGTAATCGTATTTCTGATGCTTGTATCTGCTTAGATTCACATGTTGTGCATAGGCCGACATCTAGTGGAAGCTGCAGAGTATGACGTCCCTTTTCGAGTTTCGAAAAACAAACTGTAAAACAGGGCGCGCCATTAATACTATCCCTAGTGTGAGGTGCCCTGTACCCATGATCCCTCACGCGTGCAGGACCCTCAGATTGTATTTTTCCTGACATGAGTTAGCATGAGGAGTAGCGTGAGTACAGAGTATCCAAGCAGATAAGATAGATGAGACTACAAGCATCCATGCACCTTCTCTCAGAGGGGAGGAAGGGCGGGCGCATGTGAATCTAAGCATATACAAGCATCAGAAATACGATTACGGTGAGTAATGTATCCCTTCTGATGTTTGTGAAATCTGCTTAGATCACATGCTGTGCATAGATAAGCGAGCAGTGTTAGAAGGAGGAGGGATGTGAGAAGGGTCATGAGCGAACAAATGTCTTACAACCGCTTGTCCCACTCGAGTATCTGTCTTGGAATGAGCGTCAATGCAGTAGTGCTGAGTAAAGGTGTGAACGGAGGTCCATGTAGCTGCTTTGCAAATACTGTCTAAGGGGAAATTTGCAATGAAAGCCAGAGTGGCTCCAGCACCTCTTGTGGAGTGGGCCCTTGGCGTAAAAGGCAGTGTTTTATCTGAAAGGGAATAGCACAGCTGGATACATCTGACTATCCACCTAGAGATGGCATTTTTAGAGATGCGATCTCCTTCGCTGCCTGGCGCTATGGAGACGAACAGTTGATCTGTCTTTCATAACGGTCTGGTCTACATAGTAGAGGACTGCCCTCCTCACATCTAGTGTGTGGAGTTTTACCTAAGCAGAGCTTGTGGGTTCCTGGAAGAAAGCCGGTAGCTCAATAGACTGGTTAACATGGAATTTAGAAATTAACTTGGGTGAGAATCTAGGGCGAGTGGGTAAAACCAGTTTGTCCTTATGTATAGTAAAGAAAGGATCCTGCACTGACAGAGCTTGAATTTCACTGACCCTTCTTATGGATGTGATGCCTACTAAAAAGGCAGTTTTATAAGTCCGGTGTTTGAGACTTGACTTGTGCATGGGCTCAAAGGGTGGTCCCATGAGCTTAGAGAGTACCACATTAAGGTCCCAACCTGGCAGTGTGCTAGAAATCTGAGGTTAGAGTCTCTTTACCCCTTCCATAAATGCTTTGACGACTAGTATCTTCCACCATGACACCTTGTTATGGGAAGTGGTGTAGGCTGACAAAGCTGCCAGGTGTACCTTTAGCGAGTTAAACACTAACCCTGCATCCAGTAAGTGGAGCATATAAGTTAGAACATTAGTAGGAGTACGATCAACGGGGCTGATTTGCTTATTCTGGCACCAAATTATGAATCGGTTCCATTTATCATAGTAACAGTGCCTCGTGTTAGGTTTTCTTGACTCTTTCAAGATATCCATACATCTCTGCGGTAAATTGAGATGTCCGAACTCTGACTTCAGGGGCCATGCTGCCAAGCTCATCGAGTTGGGCTGAGGATGCACTGTTAGCCCCTTGTGCTGGGAGATTAGGTTGTACCGGCACGGTAGTTTGATGGGGTCGCACACCGTCAGTTTGCACAGGTGTAGATACCATGGTTGTCTCGCCCACATAGGAACAACCAGGATGAGCGTCATCGGTTCCCTGTGGATCTTGTTCACCACTTTCCTCATCGGAGGGGTTGGAGGAAAAGCGTAGGCAAATATACCCGAGCAATTCATCCATAGGGCGTTCACTAGGAGCCTGGCTGGGGGAACCTGGATGCGAAGTTTGGGCATTGCCTGTTTTCACTTGTGGCAAATAGGTCTATAGTGGGGAAACCCCACTGAGAGAAGAGGTCTCCTACGACCTCTTTGTATAGTCGCCACTCGTGTTCCTCTTGGAGGGGATCTCTGCTCAGAGCGTCTGCTAGCAAGTTGAGTTCCACGGGAACATGTTGGGATGACAGGTAAATCTTCTGTTTGAGTGCCCATTTCCGAATTTTCTGGGCAAGCTTGGACAGATTTTGAGAACGAGTGCCCCCCTGTTTAAGTAAAACATTGCAGTCGTGCTGTCTGTTAGGATCTGCACTGACTGGTTGTATAGGAGGGGTTTGAATGCCTCAAGCGCTCTGAAGACTACCAGAGGTTCTAGCAGATTGATGTGGTTCTGAGCCACCGTGTGAGACCAGAGACCCTGAGCTGCGTGGTGAAGGTAGTGAGCTCCCCACCCTGCCAGGGAGGAGTCTGTTGTGACAACATCCTGCATCTCTGGATCGTAGAAGGGTTTCCCCTTCGTAAGATTCTCTCTTGTCCACCAGCGAAGATTCTGTACTAGTGTTGGCGAAACGACCACTAGATCTTCCCAATGACCACTTGCCTGAGACCACTTTCGCCAACCATTCCTGCATGGGTAGCATGCGCAGTCGCGCGTGGGGAACCAGGTAAATGCAAGATGCCATCATGCCTAGGAAACGCATAACTTTGCGCGCCCTTATTTGGCGACCGGCCTGATTGAGGAATTTGCAGCAACAAATTTTGAATTCTTTCCTCCGATGGAAAGGCCAAACCATCCTGGGTATTTAGGTCAGCTCCGAGTAACTGTTTTGAGGTGCTTGGCAACAGGTTAGACTTTTTCTCATTGATTGAGAAGCCCAATTGGAAGAGGAGGTCGATTATTCTTTGGATGTTTAGTCTGCAAATTAGGTGGGGACTCCCCTGTAATGAGCCAGTCGTCCAGGTAAAGGTACACAGGGATTGCCTCCCTGCGTAGGTGCGCCGCCACCACCGCCAGTACCTTGGTGAATACCCTTGGAGCCAAGGCTATTCCGAAGGGCAGCACCTTGAATTGGTAATGCTGGCTGTCCATCTTGAAACGCAAGAATCTTCTGTGCGCTGGGAACATTGAAATATGAAAATAGGCATCTTTCATATCCAATGTTGCCATGTAATCCCCTTTTTTAGTAGAGGTATTACCTCTTGTAGTGTAGTGCTGCAGAATTTTTGTGGCTTGACATACTTGTTTGCAGGGCGCAAATCTAATGCTGGGCGTATTGTAAGATTTTTTTTGGAACAAGGAAGTAGGTTGAATAAATACCCCCGTTTAAATGGTTGAACGGGACGACTTGGCGTCCTTTGCTAGCGGAACGGCGATCTCCTCGAGGAGGATCTTCTGATGTTCCAGCGAGTGTACTCTTTGTCGCGGAGGATGTTCGTGGGGCGCCCTAGCAACTCTATGTCCTCCAGACACTGTGGACAGCCCCCATCTGTCCGAAGTTATCCCCTCCCATGCTGTAACGATTACCTGGACTCCGCAAGAGCAACTTTGACTGATATTGGTGTTCACGAGTCCTCACTAGATATAGTCCGATAATTTCTCTAAAAAAATGGAACAATGACTTAATCTTTCTACAGTGTCCAACCTCTTCCACAAATTAGATATCATAAGATAATTATCCTCACAAAAATAAATGGGAGGCTCACCTGGACGTTTAGATTAAGGAACTATCCATCCTGCTCTGGTGCAGGGGCACTAGTTCTATAGATTAATGATGCTCTGGTGGAGAGGAGCTGTCCTTTGAGTAGTATTAATGAGACCTTAGTACGGGAATGCAATTAAGTAGAGTAGGAGCGCTGATGCATAAAAAATGAATTCGATATAATCACTGAGGCTCTGGTGCAGGAGTAACAGTTCTGTAGTTTGGATGAAGGTGGCTGCCATATAAGGTAAGGAACAAGTTACTTACCTGTAACTGTTGTTCTCCAGCATGGGTCTGGCATGGATTCACATGCTCATGAATATTCCCCGTCAGGCCGGGAATCCTCCGTATAGAAAAAAATCAGTATCCGTTTCGTTTCTGATCTGTCTTTCTTAGTAGTAACCAACCACTGGTCTCTGGGTCATACTGCCCCCAGCCAATGACTGCCCTCTCCCTAAGCCCCGCCTCCGGCAGCCATCCTCAGATTTGGTAGTACGAAAAGTGGCAGTATGACCAAGTGAAGAGCCGCAGAGGGGTAGGCGGGAGGGTTCGCATGTGAATCCATGCCAGACCCATGCTGGAGACCAACAGTTACAGGTAAGTAACTTGTTCCTTTTCCAGCATGGGGTCTGGCATGGATTCACATGCTCATGAATAAGAGAATACATAGCAGTACACACATGCACAACCACGGGAGGTGGCAACAGGCTCAACATTAAGCAATTCAACAACTCAACATTAAGCAACTCTTACCTCCACCCCCTCTGCAGCACTGAGGGCAGGAGCCCCCACCTCCTCAGCACCGAAGGAGAACCGCCGTGCCACGTAGTTCGAAGGAGAACCACCCCTTTGACGTGGGCGCCCCCCTCTGTTGCCCACTGACCTCCAGGTCCTGCCACTGGGTAAGCATCCAGTACCCCACTTTCACCCTGGGCAGCCCGGGCCACTCCCCTGCATCAGCGCCGACATTCGTAAAGGAAAACAAAATGTCGGGCGTGATGCGGCGCCAAAACCAGGCTAAGCGTCCTCTTGGTTGCTAAGCAACCATCGTCATCTAACTGCCCTACATCTGCCGGCAGGCGGAAGAGCCGGCCTCTTCAAAGGCCATCTAAGGCCCTGTTTGCCCCTGTTCGCCGCGGGACGGCGCATGAGGACCATTACTGAACTACATCCCTGGACAATATCAATGTTGTAAGTACCTACACAGTAAAGTTAGCCGCTTGCTCAACTCCCTCTTACAGCGCCTGTACACGCTACCTGCAGGGGCCGCAGACCCTTGCTCACTGTAAACGCTTCCATCTCAACGTGCTATCTCCAATTTACTTGCTAGTCCATACGCTTCACATTGTCCCATGGAGTTAGTTAACCGCTTGCCACAGACATGCTAAGATTTATGCACTTTTGCACGCATGATCATAACCTATTCTGCCTAACAGCCACAGCTAAGCGCATCAGTTTTGAATTACCCCAGCAAACTGTTATCCGTTACGATATAACTGCAACTGTTAAATGTATGCAAACACCGCCCTAACAAGGCTGTTCAATACTCGGATGACCTCTTACTATTGCACACTAACAGTATCTTTGCATGCTCTTTGCACCAAATGCTAGCCATTATCACACTAATACTGCACTGTATTACAATGCCTCTATGGAATCGCAATGCCTCTACTAACTCCACCAAACGGGATTCTCAACCTTGATAGCTGTATTTAGCCTGCCCTCATAGCTCTATCTAGCCTACCTTGATAGCTGCATCTAGTCTACCTTGACAGCCGTGTTCAGCCAGCCTGTTAGCTGCATGCAGCCTGCCCTTAATAGCTGTATTTAGCTACTTAATCGACACCAATACCCTAGCTGCCTGACATTCAGCCACAACTTTTTACCAGCCCTATGACATTGTTACTATCAGGCACTACCCTACCCATGCTACTGATGTCCTTCACTCACCAATCCTCTGCACGGTGCCTCGGCCCAAGCTTCTCTATTATGCTACTTTGCCTCACCGCAATCATGTTCCCCTTCTGTGTCGTGCAAAGTGACATACCGTGCAATGGTTACAGCTACATAGCCTACAAAAATTGGTCTAGCGAGACCTGCCTGTCCAAGATATTACCCTATCGTCTGCCCCACTCCATTCTTGCCCACCACATCAGCCTTCCTCCCGGTCATACAATCGGCCTATCCCACCCTTGACCACGCACACTCTTCTGATCTCCTAGCTAACAAGAACTCAGATAGCTTCAAGCGGAACTCTACCGATACGAGAGCATCCTGCCATACCTCCTCCCCCCCCCCCCCCGACTACAGCCCCTGCAGAACGACTGACCTAACTGTCTCTCAAACTACTACCCTCATCCCTACCGATCGTAACAATAGACTGTGCCAGAACCCACCACAGAACTAGCAAACGCCCAGCCAAACCACCCAACAAGACTAACATTCACACTGTTACCTCAATCAACTCCACCCCGTCCATATTAAAAGGAGCTCTCCTAAATGTTAGATCATTAGTCGCCCATTCCACAGAAGTCGCCGATATTATTCTGACCAACAACCTGGACTTCCTCACCGTGACCGAAACCTGGTTGCACAATGCAGTGGGACCATCTCTTACCCTAGCCATCCCCGACAACTACACCATCCTCAGAGTAGACAGACCCAACGCTTGAGGAAGTGGTGTAGCTAACATCTTTAAGTCCTCGCTTGATATTAGACTAGCCTCCTCTCTCCCACTCAAATCATGTGAGCATCTCACAGTTAAATTACAAACCTCCCCTAAGAGCACCATCACGCTGCAACTAATTTACAGACCCCCGGGCCCACCTAGCTGATTTGAGGAAGATATCACCTCACTAGTAGCAGAAAGCTCCAAACCTTCAGCACAAGGAACAAGTTACTTACCTGTAACTGTTGTTCTCCAGCATGGGTCTGGCATGGATTCACATGCTCATGAATATTCCCCGTCGTCAGGCTGGGAATCCTCGGTAAAGAAAAAAATCAGTATCAGTTTCGTTTCTGATCTGTCTTTCGTAGTAGTAACCAATCACTGAACTCTGCGTCATACTGACCACAGCCAATGACTGCCATCTCCCTAAGCCCCGCCTCTGGCAGCCATCTTCAGATTTGGTAGCACGTGAAGAGGCAGTATGACCAAGTGAAGAGCCGCAGAGGGGTAGGCGGGAGGGTTCGCATGTGAATCCATGCGAGACCCATTGCTGGAGAACAACAGTTACAGGTAAGTAACTTGTTCCTTCTCCAGCATGGGGTCTGGCATGGATTCACGTGCTCATGAATAAAAGAATACATAGCAGTACACACATGCACAACCACGGGAGGTGGCAAAGGCTCAACATTAAGCATTAAATCAAAAACTCAACATTAAGCAATTCTTACCTCCTCACCAGGCTCACCTTAGGCGAACAGGTTGCGCAGCACTGCTTGGCCGACCCTGGACTTCTCCCTGGAATCCCGATCGACGCAGTAGAATTTCGTGAAGGTGTGCGTCGACCTCCATGTAGCAGCCCTGCAGATGTCCAGCAAGGGCACACCAGATAGGAACGCTGTGGTAGCTGCGATCGCTCTGGTGGAATGGGCTCTCGGACGGCCAGGCAGCGATCGGTTTGCCAACCGATGACAGTACATGATACAGCCGGAGAGCCATCTGGAAATGGAAGCCTTCGCGAGAGCCTTCCCCTGATTGACAGGTCCAAAGTTCACAAAAAGTTGTGACGTCTTCCGAAAACTCTTCGTGCGGTCCACGTAGAACTTCAGCGCTCTAGCCACATCCAGCGAGTGCAAAGTCCTTTCAGCCGGCGATTAAGGCGACGGGAAGAAAACAGGCAACACCAAGGGTTCGTTGAGGTGGAAGTCCGACGGCACCTTGGGCATGAAGGAGGGGTGCGTCCTGAGCACTACCCTCGTGTCGTGAAAAGTCAAGTACGGGGGCTGGCAGGAAAGGGCCTGGATCTCTCCCACCCGTCGTGCAGAGGTGATGGCCACAAGAAACGCTGTTTTCCACGACAAGAACTTCAACGGAGCCGAGTGCAGAGGCTCGAACGGAGGTCCCATGAGCTTGGTCAGCACCACGTTGAGCTCCCACGCCGGGGCCTTCACCGGCGGGAACGATCTGAACAGCCCCTTCATGAATTCTTTCACCAGACGATGAGACCACAAAGACATCCGTCCCATGGTTCTGGTGTATCGGGAGATTGCAGCAAGATGAATCTTGATGGAAGCGTGCGCCAGTCCAGCCCTGGCCAGCATCAGCAAGTACCGCAGTAATTGAGGAGCCGTAATCCGTAGAGGGTTAATCTTCTGTGCGTGGCACCAGACAGAGAACCTCTTCCATTTGTTTCCGTAGCATTTAAGAGTTGAGGACGCCCTGGCCTTTGCAAGAACCTCTCTGCAGTCGGCCGGTATGTCGTAACCTCCAAACTCTAACGCTGCAGGAGCCAGGCCTGCAAGTTCAGCGACTTCGGGTCGCGATGGAGGATGGCACCTCCTTCCCTGGAGAGAAGATCCGCGTCCACTGGCAGTTTGATTGACGGGGACGCTGACAAGTCCAGAAGGTCCGGGAACCATATCTGCCTTGGCCACGCAGGTGCGACGAGGATGATCCTGCACCGTGACCTCTTCAGCTGGTTGATGAGCCGGATCAGCAGCGGCAACGGAGGGAACGCATATAGCAACAGGCCCTCCCAGGGGAACGAGAAAGCAAATCCCATGCTCCTCGGCTGGGGAAACGTGCTGGCGAACCTCCGGCACTTGGAGTTCGTCGCCGTCGCGAACAGGTCGATCTGGGGTGTGCCCCACCGTCGGAAGAGGCGGTCCACTAGATCCTGTCGTAGTTCCCACTCGTGGCACGAGCGCAGCTCTCTGCTGAGCGAGTCGGCGATGGTGTTTTTTATTCCTGCCAGATGAAACGGCACCAGAAACATCCCTTGGGCGACGGCCCAATGCCACAGATCTTGTGCCTCCTTGGACAGGGCTGGGGATCTGGTACCGCCCTGCTTCCTGATGTAGATCATGGTGGTGGTGTTGTCGGTGAAGATCCTCACCACCTTGCCCTTGAGGGACGGAAGAAAGGACCTGAGGGCCCAAAACACTGCACGGAGTTCCAGGACGTTGATATGGAGGGACCTCTCCGCCGGCAGCCAAAGACCCCTCGCATGCAGGTTTTCGGTGTGCGCTCCCCACCCTTCCAGGGAGGCATCCGTGGTCACTGTCTTCTGGTGGCCCGGGGTCTGGAAGTCCATGCCCGCCGTCAGATGCGCGCGGGTGCCCCACCACCGGATCGCTCGTCGGAAACTCTCGTCGAGTGTGATCCTGTCCTCGAATCTGCCCGTCGTCTGGATCCAGCGCGCGTCCAGGAACTCCTGCAACGGGCACATCCGAAGCCTGCACAGGCGGATGAGATAAATGCAAGAAAACATCATTCCGAGGAGGGACTTGATGGACCTCACCCTAGCCGCGTCCGCAACCAGCATCCGCTGCACCTTGCCCAAGATGGCCCTCGTCCTTTCCTCCGACGGAGAGGCCAGCAGCGACACTGTCGAGCTTCGCTCCCAGAAACAGTGCGTCTTGCGCGGGCACCAGGTGGGACTTGGCGTAGTTTATGGAGAATCCCAGGTCCGTGAGTAGTTGGACGGTCCTTGCCGTGTGCTCCGCGGCGAGCTCCTTCGTCTTTGCTCGGATGAGCCAGTCGTCCAGGTAGGGGTAGACGTGGATCCCCTCTAGGCGCAGCCGCGCCGCCACCGGTGCGAGGCACTTGGTGAACACCCTGGGTGCCGACCTCAATCCGAAGGGAAGGGCTCTGAACTGGTAGTGACGCCCTTGGACCACGAATCTGAGAAACTTTTGGTGTCCGTTTAGGATGGGGATATGGAAGTAGGCATCCTCCAAATCCAACAACGACAGGAAATCGCCCTCCTCCAGTTGACCCAGGACGTGTTGGAGGGTGACCATCCGGAACTTCTGTGCCTTGATGAATTTGTTCAGTCGTCGTAGGTCCAGGATGGGACGCCATCCTCCCGTTTTCTTCAGGAGGAAGTACCTTGAGTAAACTCCGGAACCCCGAAGCCTCTTTGGGACGAGCTCGATGGCGCCTTTCTTGAGCATCGCCTTTACCTCCAAGAGAAGTTGAGGGACGTGATGTTCCTTCCTGGCCACAGGGGGGACGCGCGGGCACCTCTTTAGAAACTCGAGCGCGTGACCCTGAGCCAGGGCGTCCAGCACCCAACGGTCGGTGGAGATGGACTCCCACACGCTGACGAAGCTCACCAGCCGGCCTCCCACCGGGGTGCTTCGGTGGGGGCCCGACCCCACGGCCGGTTCAGTCCTGCTTCGACGAGGCTTTGCCGCCTTGTCCTTCTTGGCGACGAAGGCGGGGTCCGCCCGACTTGCCTCGTCCCCTGTAGGCTTCCTGTGACGACGAATGGGCCGCTTGACGATAGGTGGAAAATCCGCCGCCGGAACCTTTGGAGGCACCCTGGTTGCCTCCGCCGCTCCGAAAGGGCGGCCGTCGTTGCTGGAGAACCCCAACCCCGGGCCGTCTCCGTGTCCGCCTTGATGGCTTGTAGGGAATCGTCCACTGTTTTCCCAAACAGGTTGCTCCCGTCGAACGGCATGTCCAAGACTCTGGTCTGCACGTCCTGACGGAAGTCAGTAGCCTTGAGCCAACCACGCCGCCTAAGGCACACGCCGTTGCCCAACTGGCGAAATCCAATGTCAGCGATGTCCGTCGCTATCGTAATGGCGTGGTCCGACGCCACTTCTCCTTCCTGCAAGATCTCTAGGGCCTCCGCCCTCTTGTCTGGTAGGAAGTCCAGCAGGGGGGCGAGTTTGTACCACAACTCCCTGTCGTAGCGGGCTACGATAGCCAAGGCGTTGGCAGCTTTAATCGTCGTCGCTGCCGATGAGATGAGACTGCGTCCCATCGTTTCTTTCCCTCGCCGTCCGGCAGGGGAGGTTGACGTAGAGGCCGAGCACTCCACCGCTATCTTCTAGGCCGCCGCGGAGACGACAGAGTCCGGGGTCGGCTGTGCCCGAAGGCACAAGGGGGCCGCGTCCGGGACCCGGTACTTCTTCTCGTACCGATCCCTTCTCGCCGGCGTTGTGGATGGTTTCTTGAGGAGGGAGAGACCCTCATCCCAGATATCGTCCAGTAGAGGTACAGCGAGGACCGTCTTCCTCTTGGTCTTGCGCCGTTGATAAAGGAAACCTTCCTTCTCTTCCGGGCAGAGCTGGAAAAGCTCAGATGCCCTGGCGATCATGGCGTGAAACGATCCAATCTCGTCGGGCGGGGAAACCCGGGAGGGAGGTGACGACGGGAGATCCTTGGTCATAAACCTCGTCGTCTGTACCCGTCGCGGCCGTGTCAGTCGCGCCGTGTCAATCCTTCTTCTCTTAGGAGGAGGACTCCCAGAAGGGCCTGGCTCCGGGTCCCCCGTTGGAAGCGGTTCCTCCGTTGGTGGTAACAGAAGTCTCGTCCTTATCTCCGAGCATAAGGACTGTATAGCCAACAAAATGGCCGCCGAGTTGTCTTGCAGCACTGGTTGAGGGGGTTCCGATGGGCGGTCAGGAGCCCCGTCGGCAGCCTCAACTTTCTCGTAGTCTCCTACGTCGGGGTCCCTCCCGACAGGATGGTCTTCTTCCACGCCAACGTCGTGGCCTAAGACTTCGATCAGCTCCTCCTCAGAGGTTGAGGCCGAATCCACGACGACCTCCTGCCCCCCCTTTTTCTTCTCCGTCGGAGGTTTCACAGGGGGCCTGTCGATGGGCATGAAAGAGGACTCCCTCCGCGGTGGCAGGGAGATTCTGGGCCCTGAGGTCACCACCACTGGTGTAGCCTCCACAGGCTGAGCCAGGGCCGCCGCGACAGTATCGATAGAGGCCTTGGCCGGATGGATCAAGGCTTTCACCACCTTAGGTGCGCTCACCGCCTTCTCCTTGGG
This sequence comes from Ambystoma mexicanum, assembly GCF_040938575.1. Lineage (NCBI taxonomy): Eukaryota > Metazoa > Chordata > Amphibia > Caudata > Ambystomatidae > Ambystoma > Ambystoma mexicanum. Next base: position 275,336,856 of record NC_090927.1, on the reverse strand, counting down.
GGGAGGGTCACCGCCTCGCTCCCCCTCCGATGGGGCCTTCGAGCACGGCCGGGGTCTCTCCAGGAGCTTCGCCGGGTGCTCGGCCTTCCTCTTACCCGAGCCAGAGCGTTGCCTCGTGGTTGATGGCGCCGGGGAGGATGCGCCCTGCCTGGCGCCTGTAGAGCCCGACCGTTCGGCGCTCCCGGTGCCAGCGGACTCGCGGTGCTTGGCCTTCTGTTGGACCCCTGTCGCCGGGGCGCCCTCAAAGGTCTTAGAAGACCGCTCAGACTTCTTCTTCTCGCCTGACGGGCTCTTCCCTTCCAGCCAGTTGGCGAGACGCAGATGGCGGTCCTTCATGGTCCGCTCCGACATATTGCCGCAAAACGCACAGTCCTTCTCCACGTGCGTCTTGTCCTCATGTAGGCAGTAGAGGCAAAGGGAGTGTTCGTCCTCCTTAAAGACATTCTGAAGCTGGCATCCAGGGCAGACCCTGAACAGCTTTCCGGGCGTCGAGCTTCCATTCTCCTGGGCCATGCTCAAGAGGGCCTGAGAAACTTCTGGAGTCCTCCAAAAGTGTGGCTCGATGAAATCTTCACCCTTGAGGGGCGTAGAAGAATCCGACACGGGTCCCCGTTGATCGGATAAAGAAACGGTGGAGCTTGAGGCTCTTTTGACCGAAAGAGAGAAAATGTTCCTAAGAAAAAGCGCAAAAAAAGCACTAACGCTCGAGAGCAATAGCACCAGGATCCCAACACTTGAACGTGCGGTAAAAATCTGAATATGGCTGCCAGAGGGGGGGCTTAGGGAGATGGCAGTCATTGGCTGTGGTCAGTATGACGCAGTGTTGAGTGATTGGTTACTACTACGAAAGACAGATCAGAAACGAAACTGATACTGATTTTTTCTTTACCGAGGATTCCCAGCCTGACGACTGGGAATATTCATGAGCATGTGAATCCATGCCAGACCCCATGCTGGAGAAATGATCATACTTGGAGACTTCAATCTTGGGTTTAACGACCCTCTCGACACCCCAGCCAATGCCCTGGCTACAGCGTTAGAGGAGCATGGCCTCCTTCAACTATGCTCCAAACCCACCCACTCTAAGGGTAGAATCCTTGACTGGGTAACCGCCCTCAATTGCAACATCAACCTGAAGGACCCCATACAGCTTACCTGGATGGACCACTACCTCCTCCCACGACATTAATATCAGTAACTTAGTGCATAAAAGGCCTGTTATTGCGCTGGCCTGCCCAACTAGGAAAAAGAGCAACATCACAGCGGAAGCACTAATACCCCTGGTGACCCCCACTTTGAACGCTCTACCAGCTACTACGGACTTAAGCCTGATGGTCAACGCTTACAACGATTCCATGGCTAAAGCTATCGATATCATTGCCCCACTAAAAATGCGCAAAGGGAAACCAAAAGCGCACCTGAATACGTGGTACACCGCGGAGCTCAAAACTCTCCGACAACAAAAGAGCAAACTTGAAGCACTATGGAAATCAGTGCCCTCAGTAGACAACAGAACTAACCTTACTAATATTTCTACCCTCTACAAAAATGAAATCATACGCGCTAAGAAAGAATCTCTTAATTCCAGGATCTCTCAGGCAGGCTCTAGCACAAAAGAGCTCTTTAACATCCTAAAGGAATTAGAAAACCCCATTCCTCCCACAGATACCTGCACAAAGGACAAACCATGGTGCACAGGGATCCAGAATGCCCTTGCTAACAAAATTTCAGGGCTCCAAACTAAAATTGAAAACAAACGACAACAACTTACTCATGGTCCTACCTCCAGTTCCACCCTGCCCTCACCCACTGCCATTAGCTCAGGTTTCACCTTCAAAAAGGTAACCATACCTGAAGTACAAAAAAATTATAGCTTCCTTGAAACCCTCGAACTGCAAGGGGGACAGTTGCCCTGCACAGATCATAAAAGATGCAGCCAGGGATCTTTCCCCCTTCATCACCAAATTAATAAATTTGTCATTCTCCAATAACACGGTCCCTAGCAATCTGAAACAATCTTGGGTCCTACCTCTGTTAAAAAAACAAACCCTTGACCCAGATATACCCACGAACTATAGACCCATTACCACTGTCCCTTTCTTACTAAAAATTCTTGACAGAGTGGCATATTTACAAATTCAGGATTACCTCGAGACTAACCAACTACTGGGAATTCGCCAATCTGGCTTTCGTCCTCAACATGGGACGGAAACGGCCCTTGTTGACCTCAAAAGCCAGATAGACTAACTCAAAGATAAAGGTAGGGCTGCCATCCTTCTCCTTGACCTTTCCGCGGCCTTTGACTTGGTTGGCCACAAAATCTTGTGCAACCACTTGTCATCGGCAGCACACTTCTCCACTCTGCGGTCACATGGATCCAATCCTTCCTTGACAACATGACCATGCGAGTCTTCTCACCCCTAGCAGCGGCCGACCCCATTCCCATCACTTGCGGTGTCCCACAAGGATCTTGTGTTTCACCCACTTTGTATAATATATTTACAAAGCCCAAATTCGACAAGCTGGACCATCTGGGTGTCACCTATACTAACTACGCAGATGACACCCAGATACTCCTCACCTTATCCGGCAATTACAACGTGGACGCCAACCGGATCAATGAAGTCTTCTCCATCATTCAGGCATGGATGGCCACACATGGCCTCTGCCTGAATGATGACAAGACCGAACTGCTCCTTGTCGGCTCACCTAATACCATCCGGAATCTCAGCACTAGTTATACCAGCTTCACCATTGACTGTAACACCATTCCCGTCGCCAAGAGTGTAAAAACTCTTGGTTTCTATCTAGACACGAATACCAACCTCGCCAAACAAATTAACATGACCGCCTCAGCCACTGCTTACACTTGTAAACTAATTAGGGCCTGCAGACCTTTAATCTCCCCTAACAACTGCCTCATTTTAGCCACAGCACTTATACAATCCAAACTGGATTACTGTAATAGCCTCTATGTAGGTGCCAACAAAGTGGTAATTAATAAACTGCAAGTTCTACAAAACAATGCACTCCGTGCCGCCCTTAATATTCCTAGAAGAGAACATATCTCGGCCACAAGATTTTCTTGCAAATGGCTCTCCATCCAACAAAAAATTGATCTCAAAACTATCTGCCTCACCTACAAAGCTCTCAACCACCTAGCCCTGCCCTACTTAATCAACAAATTCACTGTAAGACAGAACACCAGAACCACCAGATCTTCCAATACCTTACAACTGACGGTGCCCAAATACTCCCTTAAAAGAGCTGGTGGATCCAGCTTCCCAGTTCTAGCCTCACAACTGTGGAACACTATCCCATTGGATATCAAATCCACCCCTACTTTCCAACCTTTCAGAACTAAGGTCATCACTTGGTTACTCAATAAATAACCAATTATGTTTGTATGCCTAATGTATGATTGCATCCTTACTATGTCGGCTTGTCAATATTTGCTTTCTTGTAACTTTACATATGCTGCACAAATGTACAAATGTTCCTTACCTTTGCCTGTAACTTGATACTTAAGCGCCCATATACCCCTGGGTCAGGAGCGCTATATAAAAACAAATAAACAAAACAAACCTCCTCACCTGGCTCACTTTAGGCGAACAGGTTGCGCAGCACTGCTTGGCCGACCCTGGACTCCTCCCTGGAGTCCCGATCGACGCAGTAGAATCTTGTGAAGGTGTGCGTCGACCTCCACGTCGCAGCCCTGCAGATGTCCAGCAGGGGCTCACCAGACAGGAACGCCGTAGTAGCAGCGATCGCTCTGGTCGAATGGGCTCTCGGACGGCCAGGCAGCTGTCGGTTTGCCATCCGGTGACAGTGCATGATGCAGCCGGAGAGCCATCTGGAAATGGAAGTCTTCGAGACAGCCTTCCCTTGATTCACAGTCCCAATGTTCACAAACAGCTGTGACGTCTTCCGAAAACTCTTCGTGCGGTCCACGTAGAACTTCAGCGCTCTAGCTACATCCAGCGAGTGCAAAGTCCTCTCGGCCGGCGACGAAGGCGACGGGAAGAAAACTGGCAACACCAAGAGCTTGTTGAGGTGGAAGTCCGACGGCACCTTGGGCATAAAGGATGGGTGTCTCCTCATCACCACCCTTGTGTCATGAAAAGTCAAGTATGGAGGCTTGCAAGATAGGGCCTGGATCTCTCACACTCGTCGTGCAGAGGTGATGGCCATGAGGAAAGCTGTCTTCCATGACAAGAACTTCAAAGGCGCCGAATGCATAGGCTCAAATGGGGCCACCCCATGAGCTTGGTCAGCACCACCTTAAGCTCCCACGCCGGGGCAGGAGCCTTCACCGGCAGGAATGATCGGAATAGTCCCTTCATGAATTCTTTCACCAGGCGATGAGACCACAAGGACGCCCGTCCCGTCGTCCTGGTATATCGGGAGATTGCAGCCAGATGTATTTTGATGGAGGCGTGTGCCAGTCCAGCTTTAGCCAGCGACAGTAGGTACGGCAGTACTTGAGGGGCCGTAATCCGCAGAGGGTTAATCTTCTGTGCACTGCACCAGACAGAGAACCTCTTCCATTTGGGTCCGTAGCACTTGAGAGTTGAGGAAGCCCTGGCCTTTGCAAGAACCTCTATGCAGTCGGCCGGGATGTCGTACTCTCCAAACTCTAGTGCTGCAGGAGCCAGGCCTGCAAGTTCAGCGACTCCGGGTTGTGGTGAAGAATGGCGCCTCCTTCTCTGGAGAGAAGGTCTGCGTCCGTCGGCAGCTTGACTGGTGGGGACGTTGACAAGTCCAGAAGGTCCGGGAACCAGATCTGTCTCGGCCACGCCGGTGCGACGAGGATCATCCTGCACCGGGACCTCTTGAGCTGGTTGATGAGCCGGAGCAGCAACGGCAGCGGAGGGAACGCATAAAGAAATAGGCTGTCCCAGGGGAACGAGAAAGCATCGCCCATGCTCCTCGGCTGGGAGAACCTGCTGGCGAACCTCCAGCACTTGGAATTCGTCGCTGTCGCGACGAGATCGATTTGGGGTTCACCCCATCGTCGGAAGAGTCGATCCACTTGATCCTGGCGTAGTTCCCACTCGTGGCACGAGCGCAGCTCCCTGCTGAGTGAGTCGGCGATCGTGTTTTTTATTCCTGCCAGATGAAGAGGCTCCAGAAACATCCCCTGGGTGACGGACAATGGCACAGATCCTGGGCTTCCTTGGATAGGGCCGGGGGCCTGGTTCCGCCCTGCTTCCGGATGTAGAACATCGTGGTGGTGTTGTCGGTGAAGTTCCTCACCACCTTGCTCTTGAGGGACGGAAGAAAGGACCTGAGGGCCCAGAACACCGCGCGGAGCTCCAAGATGTTGATGCGGAGAGACTTCTCCTCCGGGAGCCAATGGCCTCGCGCGTGAACATCTCCGGAGTTTGCTCCCCAACCTTCCAGGGAGGCGTCCGTCGTCACCGTCACCTGGTGAGCTGGGGTCTGAAAGTCCGTGCCCGCCGACAGATGGGAGCGGGTACCCCCACCACCAGATCGCCTGACGGAACGTCTTGTTGAGAGGGATCTGTCCTCGAAGCTGCCCATCGACTGGATCCAGCGGGCATCGAGGAACTCCTGTAAGGGTCGCATCCGAAGCCTGCAAAGGCGCACCAGATAAATGCAGGACGACATCATCCCGAGGAGGGATTTGATAGATCTTACCCTGGCCATGTCTGTGGCCAGCAAACGCTGCACCTTGCCCAGAATGGTCCTGGTACTTTCCTCTGACGGCGAGGCCAGCCGCGCCACTGTGTCGAGCTTGGCTCCCAGAAACAGGGCGACTTGCGACGGAACCAGGTGGGATTTTGGAAAGTTGATGGAGAATCCCAGGTCCGTGAGCAGCTGGACGGTCTTCGCAGTGTGCCCCACGGCGAGCTCCCTTGTCCTTGCCCGGATGAGCCAGTCGTCCAGGTAGGGGTAGACGTGGATCCCCTGTAGGCGCAGCCGCGCCGCCACCGGTGCGAGGCACTTGGTGAACACCCTGGGTGCCGACTTCAATCCGAACGGGAGGGCCTTGAACTGGTAGCGCCGCCCTTGGACCACGAACCTGAGGAACTTTCGGTGTCTTTTTAGAATGGGGATGTAAAAGTACGCATCCTCCAAGTCCAACAACGACAGGAAATCGGCCTCCTCCAGCTGTCCCAGCACATGCTGGATGGTGACCATACGGAACTTCTGTGACTTGATGAACCTTGTTCAGTCGTCGTAGGTCCAGGATGGGGCGCCATCCTCCTGTCTTCTTTTTTACGAGGAAGTACCTTGAGTAAACTCCGGAGCCCCGAAGCCTCTTTGGGACGAGCTCGATGGCACCCTTCTTGAGCATCGCCCATACTTCCAACAGTAGTTGAGGGACGTGATTTTCCTTCCTGGCCACGGGTGGAACGCGAGGGCACTTCTGAAACTCGAGGGCGTGCCCTTGGGCCAGGGCGTCCAGCACCCAACGGTCGGTGGAGATGGACTACCAGACGCTGACTAACCTCGCCAGCCGGCCTTCCACCGGGGTGCTTCGGCAGGGGCCCGACCACACGGTCGGTTCAATCTTGTTTGGAGGTCGCCTTGCCTCCTTGACCTCCCTGTCGACGACGGGCACCACCTGACTTGCCGCGTCCCCTGTAGGCTTCCTGGGACGGAGATCTTGCCGCTTGGCAGCACGTGGAGGAGCCACTGCCGGATCCCCTGGAGGAACCCTGTCTGCCTCCGGAGCTCCAAAAGGACAGCCGTCGTTGTTGGAGCACTCCCAGTGCCCGGGCAGTCTCTGTCTTGATGGCCTGAAGGGACTCATCAACCGCCTTCCCAAACAGGTTGTTCCCGTCGAAGGGCATGTCCAAAACCTTGGTTTGTACGTCCTGGCGGAAATCCGTGGCCTTGAGCCATCCTCATCGTCTCAAGCAAACGCCGTTGCCCAACTTAGGGAAACCGGTGTCGGCGATGTCCGTTGCCACCGTGATGGCGTGGTCCGAAGCAATCTCCCCCTCTTGTAGGATTTCAAGGGCCTCAGCCCTTTTGGTGTCCGGAAGGAAGTCTAACAGAGCGGCGATTTTGAACCACAACTCCCTGTCGTAGCGAGCTACGATAGCAAGGGCGTTGGCCGCCTTGATAGTCGTCGCTGCGGATGAGATGATCCGTCGTCCCATCGTGTCCAACTTCCTGCCCTCGCCGTCCGGCGGGGAAGTTGATGTCGAGGCCGATGCCCCCCCAGCTTTCTTCTTTGCCGCCGCCGAGACGACCGAATCTGGGGTAGGTTGTGCCCAAAGGCAGAAGGGGGCAGCGTCGGGGACCCGGTACTTCTTCTCGTACCGGTCCCTCTTTGCGGGCGCCGTGGCAGGGTTCTTGAGGAGGGCGAGCCCCTCATCCCAGATGCCATCAAGAAGCGGTACGGCGAGAACCGTCTTCCTTTTAACCTCAGGCCGTTGCTAAAGGAATCCTTCTTTCTTCTTTTCTTCTGGGCAGAGCTGAAAAAGCCCAGATGCCCTGGAAATCATGGCATGAAAGGATCCAATCTCGTCGGGCGGGGACGCCCGAGCAGAGGGCGACGTAGGACACGTCCCATCGTCGCCTCCGTCGTCATCTGTACCTGTCGTAGGCGTGTCCGTGCCTGTATCATCCCTGTGGGTAGTAGACCGGGGGGAAGGCAGAGCAGGCCGCAGAGGTGGCGTAGGATGCGTCGTCCTTCTCTTATGCGGTGGACTTTCCGAAGGTCCTGGCTCCGGTTCCCCCGTCGGGTCTGGCTCAGGTACCTCCGTCGGGGGAAGGGGCAACCTTGTCCTCATCTCCGAGCATAAGAACTGAATCGCTGACAAAATGGCCGCTGAGGTGTCCTGCGGCGCTGGAAACGACGGGCGCGAGGGCTCTTGAGGAGCCTTGTCGGCTACACTGTCGCTCTTGTCGTCAACCTCGTCGGGATCCCTCCTGATGGGCTGGGCCTCTTCCACGACTTCGATGAGCTCTTCTTCAGAGGTCGTGTCTGTATCCACGATGGCCACCAGCCCCTCCCCCACCTTTTCCAACGAGGACTTTGTGGGGGTCTTCTCAATGGGCCTGAAAGACGACTCCCTCCATGGAGGCAGGGAGACTCTGGGTCCTGAGGGCGCCTCCACTGGTGTAGCCTCCACAGGCTGAGACAGGGCCGCGGCGACATCCTCAATCAAGGTCTTAGCAGGGTGAATTAAAGCCATCGCCACCTTCTGGACGCCTGGGGCCTTCACCTTGGGGGGAGGGTCCGAGCCTCGCTCCCCCTCTGCTGTAATCTTCGAGATCGACCGGGGCCTCTCCAGAAGCTTCGCCGGGTTCTCAGACTTCCTCTTACCCGAGCCAGAGCGTTGGCTTGTGGTTGATGGCGCCGGGGAGGATGCGCCCTGCCTGGCAGCCAAGGAGCCTGACCGCGAGTCCGCGGGCACTGGGAGCGCCGAACGGTGTTTAGCCTTTTGTTGGGCCCCCGTCGCCGGGACGCCCTCACAGGACTTACACCGCTCAGACTTCTTTTGCTTCTTCTCGCCTGACGGGCTCTTCCCTTCCAGCCAGTTGGCGAGACGGAGGTGGCGATCCTTCATGGTCCGCTCCAACATGTTCCCACAAAACGCACCGTCCTTCTCCGTGTGCGTCTTGTCCTCATGGAGGCAGTAGAGGCATAACGAATGCTCGTCCTCCTTGAAAACATTCTGAAGCTGGCATCCAGGGCAGGTCCTGAACAGCTTCCCGGGCGTCAAGCTTCCTTTCTCCTGGGCCATGTCCGGGGTAGGCCTCAGAACTTCTGGAATCCTCCAAAAGCGTAACTGGACGAAATCTTCACCCTTGAGGGGCGTAGAAAACTCCGAAACGGATCCCTGTTCATCGGATGTAGAAACGGTGGAGCTTGAGGCTCTATTTAACCGAAAAATGAGAAAAATCTCCTGAAAAAGCACGAAAACGCAGCAAAAGCTCGAGAGCTACAGCACGAGGACTCCCAACACTTGAACGTGCGGTAAAAATCTGAGGATGGCTGCCTGAGGCGGGGCTTAGGGAGAGGGCAGTCATTGGCTGGGGGCAGTATGACCCAGAGACCAGTGATTGGTTACTACTAAGAAATACAGATCAGAAACAAAACTGATACTGATTTTTTTCTATACCGAGGATTCCCGGCCTGACGGGGAATATTCATGAGCATGTGAATCCATGCCAGACCCCATGCTGGAGAATAGGGGATAAGGGAAGGAACTGAACTTGGAAGGGGATAAGTGGCCGTGAAAATAGAAGCTAAATGAAAATATTACTGAATGTAATCTTGCAACCCCTTTATAACAGGCACGGGCTACTGGTTGTAATATAATTGCTGAATGTAACTGAGCAAACCCCTCACGTGGAATTGAGGTGTAAGAGTATACTACGTGAGACGAAACATTGTTTTTTTCAAAATTTAAACAACCCTGGGACATAAGGAGTAACTAGTGAAAGTGCCAACTAACACACCAAAAAAACAGAACTAACCGCAAATAAGCGATATCTAACTCTGAAGAAACAACAATGCCACAGAGGTATACGTTAGTATGAATATTTACACATGGACATAACTGACAACAAAAGGTACTTGCGTGAGCCCAGGTGCTTTTCAGTCGCTCTACACAAAGACATCTGAGGGAAAAATGAATCCGTGCGACTGACAGGAACCCTTGAGGGGAAGGTTCTGAAAACTACGGACGGGAAAAAGAATAAGACTAGAAGAGCGAAATAGGAGGGAATTAATAAACTGGAAAAAATAAAGGTGAATCAGAGGAATAATAAATACTGTGACAGTAAAATCTGAGGTAACTGGGGACCGCGGTGAGCGTTGCACTGCGGCTGCAGTCAAGAACGCGAAGCGCATACCTCCAGGGGGGAGGGGCTAATAAAAGAGACTAAGCAGGATGCATAGACCTACAAGGTTAGTCTTCCAGGCATTAAACTGACAGCCATGGGAACCAGGAAATCATTACTTCAATGGGAAATCATTCAAAAACTATCTAGAGCAGTCACCCAATCATGCCACGCTAAGGACCAACCCCTTAAGGTGTTCTTTTGGGAACCAGAACTTAAAATCCTGCCCGTGGTCATGGCACATGCGTGGGTGAAGGTGGAAATGCACCCCCCTACTGGGGATACATGGGAAGGGACCCGAAGTGGAATGTCGCCGCTTGTTGGGTGGTGTACCACCTATGGCGGGGCTGCCTCTACCCAGAGTGCGACCCCTGCGCTGCCCTCTGGGGTAGCCCTGTGAGGATTGGGATTGGTTGTTACCCCATGAACTTCCCTGGTTTTGGTAATAATTGGAACCCCTTTGGTAATTTTGGCCCCGAAAGCGGCGAAAATTGTTACTCCTCCGTCCAGAAGGTTTGTTGGCGAGTTGGCCAAGAGATTTCAGGGTCTCGTACTCTTCCTTTGCAGTTTTTGAAGCTTCCTCAACTGCCTTGCCGAATAGTACATTCTGCTCCACAGGCATATCTATTAGGGATGCTTGGGTTTCAGGTTTGAAACCTGACTGTCTAAGCCAAGCGTGGTGCCCTCAGCGATTAACCCCCCAGCATAATCCGCTGCATCAAAGTTAGTCTTTAACATGCAGCCTGACACAGATCTCTCTTCTGCTGCAACCCGAGCCAACTGGCTCCTTAAGGGGTCGGGTGCGGAGGAAACCAAAGCAGACACTTCCTCCCACTGATGGCAATTGTAGATTCCCAAAAGGGTGGCACTATTGGCAATTCTTGCCTGATAGGCCGCAGTGGAGGCAACTTTCCTTCCCAGGCCATTTAGACGTTTGCTCTCCTTATCAGGAGGTGCTTCTGAGGAAGCAAGCGGGGTGCCTGCCCTCTTCCTGCTGGTTGTTACGACCAGGGAATCAGGTTTTAATTGACCCCTAATGTACAGGTTATCGGAGGGTGCGGCACAGAACAATTTCTCGATGCCCGGATTAACCGCTCGAGTGAGATTTGGGGTTTGCAGCGAGGAATCAATTCTGCACTGGATGGACTTTAGCAATGGGATAGCCTGAGCAATGGCTTTCTTATCTCCTAGGATTTTTTCAGCGAAATCCCTGTCTTCCTGAACACCCCCTGTATCAATACTAAAGTGGGCAGCTGCCTTAGCCAGCACCTCATTAAGGAGGGCTTGTTAGTCTACAGGCGAGTCATGCACCGGGGCGGGGGGTCTTTAGCAACAGGTGAGTCAATAGTGTAAGCTTCAGCTTCTTCATCCTCCTCCTGGTCTTCTGCATCCCCATAATAAGGGTCACCCGCCTAGTCATCAACATATTGAGGCTCCGTTTCGTCACAATATGAATCAGGGTGGTAAGGCTCCACCACGAAGGTGTCTGTGACCAAGCCCTGAAAAGGGGCGTCGGAGCGGAGTTTATTTTAATAGGTTAGTAGGTGTTTGAGAGGACCCAGGTGTTAGCTTGGACCCAGAAGGGGCAGAGGTAGGAGGGGAGCTTTAGTAACTATGAAAGTAGTTGGGGTCCTTTTCATAAGTTAGCCATTGATGTTAACCTTTTCATGACCCCGTCAATGTCTGCTGAGCTCCAGTCTTTAGAGCCAAGAATAATAACTGGTACTGGTTCCTCATCATTGCCCATATCCTCAGCAGTGGGAGGAATGAGTTTTGTTTTTGGGGTAGGTTCCGAAACTTTGATTTCCCAGTTACCTTTGGGGCCTTATGCTTCTCCCTCTGAACATGGGGACCTGAAGATGTTTTCTTTTGTTGTTTATCCCCTCCCCCATGGCTAGAGGAGTGTTTACCAGAGTTTTTAGGGGCTTCCGAGGGCTCAGACGTCTTGCGTTGAGTTTCTGGTGGGGTGGAGGGGCGGGATTCGAAGGTGGATGTCAAATCTCTTGAGGGCGCCAGGCGGTATAGTCGGGCCTTGGGGACTGTTGATCGGCGACACCTTTCTCAACCGAAAACGGTTGGGCCTTGCCATGAGGCAAACATGAACGCCCAGAGGACAAAGATTAATTGGACTGCTCTTGTGGTGTCGTCCGGTGCCGATCGCTCGACACGCGTGTCTAGTCCCTGCCGGGGCTGATTTACTTAGTGGTGGTAGAATGCCTAGCGCTGCTCTCAGGGCTTAATTTTGTAATAGTTGTAATTTGGATAGGTTTTCCTTGGAAGTACCTAATAGTATACTACAATAATCTAACTTGATAAGATGAGTGCTCTGGAAAGAGTGATGTAGTTCTGTGTAGAAAGAAATTGGCGGCTGAGGGAAATCAGTTTAGCTGTGTAGGATGCCAGCGAACTGATGTGTTTGCTCATGTTGAGGATAGAATACAAATAAACCCCTAAAGCCCCAAATAAACCCCTAGTGTTTTAACTTGGTTAGAGATGGATAGAGATGGGTGTGCCATGTCGATTGAGGTGTAACCTTGGGGCACTTTCTTTAGTTGAGATGGTGATCCGACAATAAGGATCTACGTCTTTTCGACGTTCAAGCAGAGGCGGTTAGCTGCCATCCAGTTCTGGATTTTGTTTATGGTGATGGTATTGTGATCTTTATTTCTTGTGATTGGGATGAATATCTGCGTATCATCCGCAAAGTTGGTGTATATTACTTCCATAGCATCCAATGCAGCAAAAAAAAAGCTTAGTGTAAACATTGTATAGTGTGGGAGAAAGGCAGGATCCTTGAGGTATACCAAGGGGGACAGGTATAGGATCTGCTACTTCCTCTCCTATGGCTACTCTGGAGGATACACTTTGATAAAAATGATTTGATCCAGTCTGTTGCATTTTGTGAGAAATGAAAGTTTTTGGATAATGCTAGGCATAGTTTATTGTGGTCAACTAAATCCAATTCCGCGGACAGATCACATAGTAGTAGGATACATAGTTTGCCTGAGTCTCAGAGCATCCATCTGATTTTTTAAAATCAAATAGTGCTGTCTCAGTGCTGTGTTTGGGCTGAAAACCGGATTGTCTGTCGCCTAGTAGATGGTTAGTTTCGAGGTGGGCTTGTACGTGGGTATATGCTATTTTATAGCATATTTTAAGGAGGAAGTGGACTATTGTGATTGATCTATAGTTAGTGGGGGTTGTGGGATATAGGATGTTTGTTTTTGTTTTTTTTTAGTAGTGGTGTTAACCAGGCTTCTTTAATCTCTGATGGGACCGAGTTAGTCCTGAAAGACGCATTAATGAAGCTGGTGATGATGGTAGCTAATGTTGGGGAGCACGTTTTGACCAATTTAGCAGGAAAGCTAAATTTACAATGTGAAGGTTTGAGTGAATGGATTGTATTGATAACTTGGTCCTGGGTGACTAGGAAGAAGTCAAATTGGGTTGCTAAGGTTTTTGGTGGGGTGATAGGGTCGATGTTTTACACTTCTGTCCAATAATTCTCCTTTTAATAGGATTTTATCTTGTAGAGTCTCGATTTTAGATGCTAAAGTGTTATGAATGGTGGTACACCAGGCCTTACTGGCAATGATCGGGCTGGGGGGGGTAGGGGAGGGGGGGTTTCCAGTTCTTTGAGGATAGCAAATAGTCCTTTGCTATTTGATGCCGCATTGGTGATGCGTAGATTAAGAAAGCTAGATTTGTGTGAGACTACTGCCGGTTTGTAGTTCTGTGATAGAAGTTGGAGTTCTTTTCTGGCTTCATTGGTAGGATTTATTCTGGTGAGGTGTTCTAAGGCTCTTATTTCTCCTGAGCTTTACAAGTTAATCGTTGAACCAGGTGTTACTACGTTTGGGTTTTGTTAGTTTGGTTTTAAGTGGGGCTACTTCATCAATGGCTGTTTTAAGGCATGAGTGGTAGAAACAGGATATACTACCTGGATTGAAGGTATTGTTTGGTTGGTCCTTCAGTAGTTTGGTAAGGATGGGGGATAGTTTGTCGTGGGTGAGCTTGCGTGAGTTTCTCGCTTATATTGGGGTGGGAGGTACAGACAGTACTTCTTTGGAATTGCTAGTTGAGACATTAAAACGAATTAGGAAATGGTCTGACCAAAAGACATTGCTGATGTCTACAAGGGATACGTTAGTGTTCACGGTTAGTATCCAGTCAAGGATTCTAACTTTGGTGTGGGTGGGTGCATTGACTATTTGCGAGAATTGCATTTCTTGTAATGCAATATGGAATGCTGTGTCTTTATAGTCACGAGGGTCATTGAAACTGAGGTTTATGTCACCCAATAATACTAATTTAGTATTCGGTTTGAGTAGGGGGGGTAATGTGTAGTGGGATGTCAATATCAGGAGGATTGGTGGTGCTTGGTGATCTATAGAAAAGGACGTTAATGGTTGTTTTAGTTTCATTGGTAAGTTTGAGGGTGAGGAGCTCGAAGCCCTCTATTTTGTCCATGCTGCAAACTCTGAATTGTAAGGATGATTTGGTGATGATGGCTACGCCTCCTCTCACTGAGTCTCGTCGGTCTGATCGGAGTATTGTGTAGTTAGGTGGGATGGATAACGTGAGTAGGGGACCTGATGCTGGGTGTGGCCAGGTTTCAGTGAGAGCTACAAGAAATAGTTGGTGTTCCTGAATGAGGTAGTGTATTTCAGAAACATGTGCACCTAGGGATCGCTCATTCAGTATAGCACCTTTCAGGTGTGAGTTAATATCTGCATTCTGTGGACAAGGTGTGACGGCTGGGTTCGTATGTGATTTGTTACAGGGAGACAGTGTTTTATGCAGATGGTATTGCAGGTTGGAAGGACCAGTTGCTGGAATTAATTTTTGTTTACTGTGGGTGCGTGCTGGGGTGGTTGGCAATTTGCCCCGTTTTCAGCGTGTCAGGGTGCGCTGGTGGGAACATGAGTCTAAATCTCCTGTTGGCTCCTACTATTGGGGTGGTGGAGGTCAGGATTCGGTCCCAGGTTCTTGTTCGTAGTAGTTTCTGGCGCATTAGACGTTGGCAGGGGACTGTTGGGGGAGAACTGACTGGGAGGGGGCGGGCGTAAAGGGAGGGTTGGTCTAAGTCAGATAAGGTTGTGCAGTCTGCATGTATAGTGTTGGTGGCGTTCTTGGATATGCTGGTGGATGGAGGGATTTCAGGTGGGAACGCTGCTGTTTTAGGTAAGAAAGGTGTAGGACAGGGTAGTGGGCAATAGACACAGACCAAGCCCGAGTCATGGTAAGCATAGGTACCTTTCATACAGGGTAAGGAGCACATGGCATTGCTAGATTGCGTGTGGTGTATGCTGGTAAGCGGCATAACGGATGGGTTAGAGTATAGAATAGCGTCTGAGAATATATAGTGGAGTAGACAGAGCAAAGTCAACAGTTGAAACAAGACAATGCTAATTTTTCGGACACAAAATATTTCCTGTGATTACAAGGTGGACTGTACTCAGTGGGCAGTAGAGTGTCTTGAGAAATACATGGAGACAGAGTAAAGTACAAATTGTGGAAAAATTAATAGCTGTATGCTGGAGCGAAAAATTTAGTTTGGCTAAAGGCAGGTCCTCCCATTCAGCGAAGTAAGAAAAGCTGTTTCAATATGGTTTCATTCTCTTAGCTAAATACTATGTAAAGACTGAGTGCACTAAGCAGAAGTTAGTTACATACTGAGTCAGTGATCAGCCCTTCCATTTTTTTTTAAAGCACGAAAGGTATCTTTTAAAAGGTTGTGCAAATAGGGTGACCATTGTTAGAACGAAGAGCAGGTGGGTTCTGTGTTCAAGGACCGAAAACAAGTCCCTGTCCATTAACTGGTGAAAAGAGCATAAGCAAAGTGGAGACTCTTGACATAGCATTGACAACTGATGAAATATGCAATTCGTTCTGCCGTCTTTGGATTAGATGCAACTTTGTGTAGTTTGAACATATTTGTGCTATCTTTTGCAAATGAATAACAAATGACCTATGTTGATGCAGGCTCCATTTTGGACACAGTTAACTATTCAGACACTTCACTTCTCCACTCTCCATTAAATACTGGTTGTGGATGAACCTGAAGTCTGCTCGAGTGCATGATGTGCGCAAATTAAATCTTACCTTGCAATTTTTAAACACTTCCTCAGATGCTCTTTTATGTTTGAATTATAGCGCTTAGAAGTCTCAAAATGGTGCCCAACGTAGGGCCCCACCGAGGAGGAAGGCACCTTGACTAGACGTGACAGAAGAACCAACCGAATGGACCGCTTGATTTCAGTGATCCATGCTATCATGTAGATTTAATTGCTTGCAGCTGAAACTAGCATCTATCGGCGGTTTTCTCTCCATAGACGCCCTCTCGTGGCTGGGGCCCTTTGAACTGCAAACAATGTTTCTCCCAGAGCAACTGAGACAGAACTTTGTCAGTAGATATGGCGGTTTGGCAGGTAAGACTTGGTTGGGTGGGTTAAACCAAAAATATTTTCAAATAACTTCTTTTGCCAGGGGAAAAAAAAAAATAATCATAACATGTTGATGATGCCTGTTCCCAGTAAGCTTTGTAAATGTTGGTCCGGACTTTGTTGTGTTCGCTCTGCGAACGGCTTAGAATTTGGTCAGCCTGAACCCCCAGAAGGTACCCCGGCATACAAAATGTATGTCAAATACGGGTTAGAAGCGATAGTATTCAACAGTTCATGGCACAAACAGACTAAAGATACGCCAAGCTTGAAGTGGCCAGAAATGGCTCTTTTGACGTATCCATAATTCAGCATTTAGAAACTGTATTAAAGAATAAAGCTAGACCCTCGGCCTTAGAAGTTATCTGAGATTGCCGCAAGGAAGCCACACAGAAGATCAAACGTGAACAGTAATTTGCTCAAAGACACATGTCAGAGGCTGATAAAGCTTAAGCTCATGATCAGCAAAAATATCAGCAAAATGGAGATTATCAGGTCCCAGCGTAGAATCTTGCTGAAGCAGACGATAGTCCTCCAGACCCCTTGGTCCAGTATTCCCAGCAGTCCTTTATTTACAACTACTGAACTGACCGACCCGGGGGGAAAGTGGAACTAGATAAAATAACAAAGATCAGGGCTCCTCCGCCTCAAACTCCAAAACTTCAGAAATCAGGAAATTTGCAATAAATACATCTATGGTTAGACATGGGCTTTCATTCTCGTTCTCTTAATTTACACTCCCTCCACCCCTTCTAGATTACTCGATTACCTCCACCAATAGCCTGGAGGCAGTTCACTTCTAGTAGATGACTTTTATTTCTTAATCAAACTCAATCTGCTGATTTATGTATCCTCTTAACTTAAATTATTTTTTTTATTACTTGCACTGCAAACTGATCTAACTTTTTCCTCGAGTCTTAACCTTAAGGTTTGGAGACATAGTTTTATTTATTATTTTCTTAAACAGTTCTTCTCCTATCTTCGTACTTTCTTGTGTCATTCTTAAAACAAATGTTCTTTATTGCCGCTTTTCTTTCTTAGTTCGCTTAAATTATTTAAATTGATTTTTGTTTCACACTCCTTCGTATCCTCTCGAAGTTCAAAACCTTGAATCTATAAATTTCAGCAACTTACTTCGGTCAGCTGTGACACGCAGCGCAATTCAGGCCGTGCAGATGTC
This sequence comes from Ambystoma mexicanum, assembly GCF_040938575.1. Taxonomy (NCBI): domain Eukaryota; kingdom Metazoa; phylum Chordata; class Amphibia; order Caudata; family Ambystomatidae; genus Ambystoma; species Ambystoma mexicanum. The sequence continues at coordinate 275,319,405 of NC_090927.1, read as the reverse complement.
TTCATTGCTTATTTAACTCTTTTGCGGCCCGTCCTGCAAAGCGCGATTCTGATGCCTCCAACTCCTCACAATCAATGCTGCGAAGCGGACCGGGAATGTGAGGCACCTCACAGCAACTTTCTTCCAGATTCGCGATGCATAGACATGACGTAAGGTCCTTAAAGAACTAAATTTACTAATACTATTGCACGCTCGCTATTTCAACAATACGCTGGACTTCAGATCCTTGAAGTTGGTTGCATGCCTACTTCAACTCGCATCAGCATAGAGCCAAAACCACAAGTTTGAAAATGTTCAACTTTTAACATCAAATCTTTGTTATCTCAGCCAACGTTTTCGGATTACACTGACCATTTAATTCAACTTCCTCATGAAAGTCTCTGAGCAGTTTCTAGCTCTAATACGTTTGACTTCAAGTAAAAAATGACATTGTGTCTATTCCTTGTTTTAAACATTCATGTATCTGAATCTTCATTCTTAGGATATCTCAGTTCATAGAGTTCTTGTTCCTTGTTCCTACTTCACCAACACATCTACTTCATTTAATTCTCAGGAGCTTCTTGTTGCTGTGACCTTCTGTGAGCTGGTCTTGAATGAAAGGCAGTTTAGAACCTCTGCAGAGATTACAAACTACCTCACTAGAGTAAATCATTGTTATTCTGCTGAGCCACCATCTTGTGTTGGGACAATTCCTGCTGCCTGACAGAGTTAAGGACAAAGACAGCAAATGGCTCACACTACTTCACTGCATTAATACCTAGACCCTAGAAACCACTCCCTCTCCACCTGTTCCATGTTCTGAACCTTCCTTTAGCCATCGTGCTCAATGGGAACCTGACAGACAAAGATTGTCCGTTGCAAAGAACAGGAATTGACCCTGCTATACCTACAACTATCCAAGATCCCGTAATAGAACATTCTTAATAACCCTTGCCAACATCTCCTTCCCTCTGCACCGCCCTGTCCGTATGGTCTACCAGAGAGCGCATTAATATTAGGGCTCCCGGGCCCTAAACTCCCTCCCACTCTTCCAGATCCCCAGAATTCTCCCCTCCTACTAGCAGAAGATGACATATCAGATGCCAGCATAGATCCTCCCAGTGAATATATACATGGCCCATTTACTAAAGAAAAGACAAGAAACCTGGAACCCTTTATTAGGAATACACGAGCGGCTTTAATGCCTACCCAACAAATAAAATTGAGGTTAGTAATGAGAGGAGTCAGACAGAATGTTGAGGAAGTACTTGAAACCAAAGGTCCTGAGCGATTAATTTCATCTGAATGTTTGGATGATGAGATTCGAATCAGTGGGAACATTGCCTTCGGCAGTTCCTAGGGAACTGCAATATTTAAACTTAACTGCCTTCTCGTCATACGGAGAAGGATGCTTGTTCACATGTTAAAGGACTTTGCGGGATATCTGATGAAATTAAAGGACTAGAGAAAGCTCGATTGGGATTAGAAACTGAAACTAATACTTCTGAGTATGTCGAACAGCCTGTTATCACAGCATGTAAAGAATCTTGTGTCTCGGATGAGGAATTACAGTTAATTGCACGTACTGCTTTTAGATGGGCCATCACTTTGACCCATCTTTCGGTCATTAGCAGTACTTTTTTGCAGTATGCCCCCAAGATGCAAATACATGCCATGAAAGTAATGTTGGATGCAATTATGCAGCAAAATGAGGAAGGAGAGTTTGAGAATTCTGCGGATTTGCAACACTTGAAACTAATAGATAATGCATCCGTAATGAGTATCCCAGAGCAACTCATCCACCTAATGGCACTTTAAAAATTACGAAAATCACCTAGTTGCCAGCTTACTATGCGGGAGGTGCCGTCTGTTTATATACCAGAGCATGCCACGCTTGATGCTCAAGGAGATCCTGTCCTTGATAATCAAGGGAACCCCATTATGCCGCTTGCTAAATAGGATCCCCAATTTGTTCACGTAACCTTTTCCAGGCAAGAATTAAATGCATTTAAAACCGACAATCCCAGACATTAGGAAAAATCCCACAGGGATTCTATAAAGAATTAGAGGCCGTTTTGAATGCCTTTCTTCACTAGTAGGGATTTGGAAACTCTAGTCTCAGTAATTTTTCCATAAGACATTTGGACACCAATTAGAAATGTCACTGACCCTGCTACTTTGGGGAGGACGTGGGATGCGCTTTTCCCGTTTGACGCCAATAGGACAGCTGGCAAAAGGCTCACTCCCGCAGTACTTAACCTGGCCACTATGATAGTTGCACAACTCAAAAGGGTGGTACCCGAGAAATACATTTATTGGGATAAGCTTGCCACATGTGTCCAGAATAAAACTGAAGGGTTAACATTATTTTAATAAGTTTGAGCAAGTATTTGATTTCTTAGGACAAGAAATTACTACGCCGGCATGGAAACAATTATTTGTAGATAAATTTGTCGGGCAATTGTTACCAAAAATGTGTGTTCTTATAATGCAATCAGAGTGTGCTTGGCAGACTAAAACACTGTCAAATATTCTGCATATGGCTCAATATTATGAGAATAGAGTGAATGTGGAGAAAGAGAAAGCAGAAAAGAAGAGTAGATCTTACGTTAAGAGTGTTAATACAGCAAGTAGAACAGGGAACTAGGGGGAGGGCTATTTATTGGCTCAAGAGGAAGGGGTGTTGGTCCATTTGTACCGTTTTCACTGCCAGGACCTAATCGGTGTGCATATTAAGAGGGCCACTGGAGGGCACAGTGCCCAGCCTTGTTGAATAGGGGAAGTGGAATTCATCAAAGAAGGGGAAGAGGACATCAGGGAGGACAGGTAGGAGGTAGCGGCTGATGGGTACCACCTGAGCTTGCGGCAGGCCCTAGAGCAACTACTACAGTCCCCATTAACTCCTGTTTTCGATAATCCAAGCAAGTCTGGTTACTAATCAATACAATATTGAGGATTTCTCTTGGGATTTCTCAGAATAGGACAGCTCAAATCAAAATTGAACCAATTCCCATCCCTGTGGATCAGACAGGACCATACGTTCACATAGGATTTGGGAGACAAGATCCTCGATTTCCAGTAGACACAGGGGTGCAAAAGAGCTCTATACATCATGCTAAGGTTCCAGATATTCCTTTGAGTGGGCATACTAATATTTCAATAGGGTTTGCTGGAACACCTGTAGTTCATAAAGAATCGGTCGCAGTGCATATTCTTAACTACACAGTGTGGAGAGAATTTGTTGGGATTACATTTGTTGAAAAAGTTGTGTGCTACTATTTATTGTATGCCGGAGGGAGTACACATTACAGTATGGCCTTCGGAAATTAATCTGTTTTTAATAAAACCTCTGCCACCAGAGTTTGATGATGTCCCTGATACCTTATGGGCCATATCAGATAATGACGCTGTTCTTATGGATATTGCCCATGTAAAAAATACAAACAAGACGCAGAGCAATTTATCGGCATATTCCACAGTAAGAAGTATTCCCTGAAGGTTATTCAGCCCTTGAAACAAGTGTCTCAGACTTCGAAAGCAAAAGGATCATAGAAGAAATAACAGGCAGTGCATGCTATCGCCCCATTTTACCCGACAAGGGGACACGGACCTATCATATCTTGTAACTGATTTAAGAGCGATCAACAAGATTGTAGTACCTCAGTTACAGATAGTTCCAGAGATTACCACCATTCTTACTAGGATACCACCATTTGCAGAACATTTTTCAGTGATCGACTTGAAAAATGCATTTTTAGTATACCGTAACATCCAGAAAGCAGATTTTTATTTGCTTTCTCCCTCGGTGGGAGAGCGTATACTTTCACTAGAATACCACAAGGTTATACAGAAAGCCCGAGTATACACAGTAGGGCACTTAAGGAAAAGTTGGATTCAATGTTACCTGGATTCAATGCATTGACTATTTACTTATAGCAGCTCCCACGGAGGAAATTTGTAAATGTGCAACAATATTGTTATGGTCACATCTAGCTCGCAATGGTCATAAAACATCTTTGAAGACATTTCAGTATTGTAGACATGAGGTGGCATATCTTGGGTACCTCCTGTCTAAGGAGGGCAGGAAACTAGCACCATATAGAATTTTCTAAAATGAAACAGCCAAAGACACAATCAAGTTAGAGCACTTAGAGGCAATGGATACCCCATTTTTCGCATTTTATCAAGGGTAATGGATACTCCATTTTTCGCGTTTTGTCAAACCCTTGATACAACTTACGACTAGAAATGTATAGGATCCAGTGCCATGGACTGATGAACATCAAGAGGCATTTGTTTTGTTGCGCACAGCACTTTGTTCTGCTCCCGTTTTAGGTACTTTGGATTACAATAAGGAATTTTTGTTTCTGCATGAAGTTGATGGATGTGTTTTGGCTGTTTTGACACAGGGACATGGAGGAAGGAATAGACTGTGGCTATTTTTCCCCCACGTTAGACCCTTTTGCATGTGCTTTGCCTAAATGTTTGCGTGCAGTAGCAGCTGCAGCTTTGTCAGTAAAACCATGTGAAGGTATGGTTTTGGGTCACTAACCGTGATGGTAACGCACTCAGTGGATGTCCTTTTAAATAGGACTAAGACCCAATATAGGACTCCGGCCCGACTTACCAGATATGAATGGATATTGTTTGCACCACATATCAAAATTAAGGGTTACAACACACGCAACCCCACTGAGCTATAACCCATACGAAATCAGGGTATCCTGGACAATAAGGAAGCCGACCAGAATTGTATCTTCGCAACTGAAGAAGACACCAAGGGCTGAAACGATTTGCGATATATCCCCCCCCTTCCGCAGCAGAAGGAACATTATATTGTGACGGATCATGTTTTAAAATGCCTGATGGAACTACAACCGCAGTTTACGCGGTTGCTCCTTAAAGAACTATAGTCGAGACCAAACAAATACACTACTTCAGCAAAAGCAGCAGAAATCATTGCTTTGACTCGTGTTGTGAATTATCGGAAAACCGTTATTTTTTACTGACAGCCAATATATGTTTTTGGAGTAGCACATGATTTTGGAAAACTATGGCCAGAAAGGAGATTTTTGACTTCACATGGAACTAAGATACAGTTTGCAACTGTTGTCATCTTTAATGCTACCAAAGAAACTAGCTTTAGTTAAATGTGCTGCCCATCAGAAAATAGTGATTAAAATTCATAAAGGAAATGATTTTGCTGACTCCATAGCTAAACAAACCGCGTTAGATTGTACCTCGGGATATATAATGCGGAGAACATTAGAAGTGCTCAGGATTTAGGAGCATGGAGGAAACCTCTGTTGGTATCAGAGACACAAGCAATGGCCACTGAAGAAGGAAATAAGGGGGTGGGAAGACAGATTTGCTATACAGGATGAAGAGGGGGTGTTGGGTCACAGGTTCTAAAAAAACAATGGATGTTACCTATTGCCTAGGTATCTTTGGTTGTACTTATGACACACGGACCCGCTCACATACACGCTAAAGCCATTTCAAACAACTCGAGAATGTTTGGTGTAATTCATTGATTACTACAACAGCTGAAAATGTGCAGAGAAATTGCAGGATATGCTTCGAACATAATATATCCCGAGGGACTACTGTCTCTCCAAGACATTTTGACACTCCTACCCACCCATTTGAAGTTTTGCATTTTCACTTTATAGAATTAGAAAGATGTAATAATTTGAAATGTACTACTAGTGATCTGTGCCTTTGGCGAATGGGTAGAGGCTTTTCCCTTGAAAGCCAATTCAACCATCTCCACTGCGAAAGTCATGTTGAAATATTTCCCCAGGTTTTGGTTACCCAGGGTAATCTGGTCTAACAATGGCCCCCACTTTTATTGCAGAAGTAATATGAAATGTGTGTAATGGATTGCAGTTAAAAAGACATTTTACACAGCTAACCATCCTCAAAGTGAAGGGTTAATGGAGCACCACAATGGAATAAAAAAATAAATAGCTAAAGTTTGTGCGCATACAGGACTTAAATGGCCAGACGCTCTGTCTTTAGCATTACTCTCTATGAGGACTACAGTTGTGTCCAAACCAGGGTTATCCCCTTATGAAATCGTTATGGGCAGACCAGAGAATATTTAGGGCGCTCCTTGACCACGATCATTGAACGACATTGAGCACCCACTGCTTGTTGATTATTGTAAACACTTGAATGAACAATTGCATTCTATCCACCAGCAGGTGAAGGATACCTTGCTGGACAAAAATTTGTGAGAAGGACATCAGGTGAAATCTGCCGACCTGGCGATGTTCAAAAACTTTAAAAGAAGCACTCCACAGGAACCACGTTGGCTAGGACCAAACCAGGTGTTGACCACCCAAACTGCAGTTCGAGTAGAGGGGAAAAGGCATCGGATACACGCTGCTCACATCAATTTGGTTCCTTTGCCCTCCCCCTCTGATGGAGATCATCCTCCTCCATCTGAAATGAAGTATTCCTGCACCACTGCAAGTCTGCCAAAATCCGATATAAAGTCTTCAATACAGACACCCACCTTCTTCAGAGACCATACTATCACAGGAGTGACTAGATACAATATAAGACCCAGGAAGGAATAGGATTGCCCACTGGAAACCTACAAAGTGGAGATCTGGTACTGAGGTCAGTCTGTGCCCTCCGGAAACCTACAAGTGTGGGTTTGATATTGAGGTCACCCTTGCATCCACGAGAAATCAGAGTGTCCAGTTCCCGGTGGACACCAGGAAGTAACGGGGTATCTAAGGACTGAAGAAAACCTGCATTATGGAGTTGCATCTACTTGGTGCTCAAATATGAATGAAAAACAATGAAGTGACTTTTCCTTCTCGCTCACAAAAACTATGGACAATAGAAGACTGAATAGTAATATTGACATTTTGTACGATTTTAACGATAGGACTTTCGGCCTTCTTTTGGTCCCTAGAAGATGATTCTTTACATCTTTTAAAGACAATTTCTTCCCAATGACACTGAAGGATCTACCAAGCTCCTTTTTACCCCCTCCCCTCCACCACAAGTTTTAACCCATACTTATCCCTTGGATGTATTTTAGAGGTATGGTTACAGAAATAATTCATACGTACAGGTTTTGGACAAAGTTTGAAAAGCTATTAATAGAACAAATTGTTGGCTATGTTCACATGTCCCACAGAGTGGAGATGGCATAGGAATACCCTATTATACAGTCCCAGTTCATTGGTCAATATTATGTGCTGTGCTTTCTCTGTCTCATAGCAGGGTGATAAATGATTGGGACAGAGCACGTGCCCCTCCTGGAAGCATAATGCTTAACACTACTATTTAAAACCCCTTAATAGCAATCGTTCAAGTCTTAGTATGGTGTCTAACCTTCCATGGAGATCCTATACCTCTTATATGAATATTGCATGACCTTTATTGCAGGTAACCCATAGGATAGGAGAGCCCCGTTTGCTATAGGAAGAGAAATATAATATGCAATGCATTGATACAATCGTTGACTATACCATTTATACTCATTCCATTCTTCCTTATGGGAATTGGTATTATGTTTGTGAGGTCGGGAAAGCATACAAGCGGTCGAAGAAGGGGTGGACAGGCACGTTACCTTGCCAATGTATTTTCTGGAGTGTATGTGGCCTCCACAGATAATATACATCAGCGTGCAAAACTGCAGAGAGTGAACCAGACTGATACAGATGCCCAGGTAGCAGCAGACTTTGGGAAATGAATAACACATTGTTGGGGGTTGCACTTAATTCCAAAAGCATTCGTAGACTCAGAGTGTTAGAAAGTATTTTGACTAAGACTGCAATTATTTGTGAATTCAACAACTGAACACAACGCTATTAGACTGGTGGCACTTCAAACTAGAAGGGTCTGTAAAATAGTGGGCTCCTCTTGCTATACCTACACAGCTGATAGCTCTAGAGATATCTTTGATGCCATTCATCGATTACATGTATTAGGCGAAGCAGTACATTATGAGGTTGGATAGGAGAGCAGCTGGTCCCAATGGTTTTGGAACTTGTTAAAGGATTGGGGATGAAAACTGCAGTCTATTTTATTAGTGGTATTTGGCCTAATGTTAGGTTGCTGTTGTCTTCAGTGCAGTCCTGTATGTTGTTCCGTTATACATCTCAGATGGGTTAGGATAGTAAAAAGAATAAAGCCTCTCCCCATAGTGAGTTATAAAATGAATACCATGAGGATGGAAGAAATGCAAATTCAGGATTTGATGGACATCGCTATTGAAAGTCTAACTGATTTAGGCGATAAAGGAATCATAGGCTAAAAGGAGGGTTTGTTAGAATATAACAATATGCATTTTCTTAGGCCCAAGCTAATCCCTTTTTGCGATCAAAACTTTGTTCTCTTAGTAATGTTCAAAAAGTGGTCGCATTTGTCATTGATCGAGCATTACAAAATGGAAATGTGCTTCGTGTTTTTTTTTCTGTCAGTCATTACAAGAAAAGACTGGGTCCATGTAGAGTGCATGTTTTATCCACCAGGCCTTCACTGATAAACCTAGTTTAAATAACATTTAAGACAGGTCCTCCAATTCAGAGAAGAAAAACGTTTTTAATATGGTTCCATGCTCTTTGCTAAATACTATGTAAAGACTGACTGCACTAAGCAGAGGTTAGTTACATACGGAGTCATATTGTTCATCCCTTCCATTTTTGTTTCAAGCACGAAAGGTATCTTTTAAAGGTTACGCAAATAAGGTGACCATTGTTGGAACGAAGGGCAGGCGGGTTCTGTGTTTAAGGACCGCAAACACAAGTCACCGTCCATGAACTGGTGGAAAGAGCATGTCATTAAGCCATAAGCAAAGTGGAGACTCTTGACATAGCAATAATATATCAGTTGAAATATGCAATTTGTCCTGCCCTCTTGGGATTAGGTGCAACATTGTGTATGTAGTTTGAACATATTTGCGTTATTATATTTTGTAAATGATCTATGTTGATGCAGGCTCCGGTTTTGTATAAGAAGTGACAGTTAACTATTCAGCCACTTCACTTCTCCACTCTCCAAGAAATACTGGTCGTGGGTGAACCTGAAGTCCGCTTTAGTGTACGATATGCACAAATTAAATCTTACCTTGCAATTTTAAAACTCTGTCTCAGATGCTCTATTTTGTTTGAATTATAGCGCCTTTAAGTATCAAAGTGGACTGTAAGGTGGGGTGTGCTTAGGCATGCAGACATAGGAAGACTAGAATCAGCCTTTACTCTACGAGCAACAAGTCTATATACCGCTAACCCCGAGAAGTGGGAGGAACAAGGCTCCACTACAACATTAGTGAGTGACCATGCTTATTTTACCAAGGAATGCTAGAACTGCAGTGCAGCCTACTAAAGAGGAGCATAAATCAGAACACCAGAGAAAGATGGGCACATTGAGTACGCACTCGTAGTGCCCCAAAGGTGCCAGACACTACCCATGGCACTTCGTCTGACGCAGAGCGTCGAGATGGATTTTCATAATCAGCCCTGTGGATAGATTGTGAGGGAAATACACTAAGGTCTAGCTAAACTATTTGAGCAGTTAAACAGAGCAGCAAGGCTTACAATTAGGAGAGAGTGAATGAAGGGTTAAATTAAGCACACAGTACTCAACACGTTATGCAAAATGTATTAAAATAAACTCATTTTAGACTTTGGACAAATGCTTAGCAATAAAAAAAATGCATGTAAGCATTACACTAAAAATGTAACTATTATATACATATTCACTTTTGGGGTGCTCCGGCTAAAGAGCACAAACACTTTACAGTAAAAACAGTAAACACAACATGAGCAACTGTAGCTTAGAAAAGGAAGTCAATACACAAGTTAAGCAAGATCCAAATTAGGGAACGAATATGCGAGAAAGGAGTTTGAAACACCACGCACAGCCATCAATCATAAGGCTCGACACCTTAAAATGTCCTTCCCTTGCTAGATCAAAAGGGGGCCTAGTGCCCTAGAGTCACTGGTCCAAAGGCAATTTTGTTTTAGAAGGCTAGGAGTCATTTTAAAAGTCTGAGCAAGAGTTGGCAGAGGCAACAGGCAGTTTTAAAGTGTTCCAACATAGTAGAACAATTGAAGAAATGTTTTAGCAGGCCCTCTCCCAATCCAACCACCTTTGGGAAAGCCTTGGCAAGGATCCTTGGCCAGAATTCCACCAATCATTGTCAGGCAATGGAGGGGTAGGGCAAGAAATGTACACCCTTTAAAAATTTATGGAGGTTGGGGAGGGGAACAGGTATGTTAACTCATCCTCTGTATGTGGATTAACACAGGAACCACTTTGACAGCCGCTGGCTAGGCCCCTATGCTCTGTGCCTTGCCTCCGTTGAGGGAGGGCCAGGTGTCTCGGGTGCCGAGCTTAAGCATAGGGATTTCGTTCTCGTTAGTGTGCAGTTCTGTGCTCTGGCGAGACAGTTGCTTGGACTGGACAGTTCGATGACCATGACACGATAATGAAAGGACCACCACATTGTCAACTGCCTAGGAGGAACCCCCCCACCCAAGGCACAATGCAGGCGGTGATCAGGGATATCCACTTGAAGAAAATGTCATAAAACCCATGTGGCAAAAACAAAGAAGCTAGTCCTGAAAGGTCCCTCCTCATGCTGTAGAGCTGCAACTGCCGGGGAGGCCACTTGTTACACAAGGGGTTTTAATTGTGTGAGCGTGCTGAGAGAAATCACGTTGATTTGACAGCCTCAAAATGTGATACTTGTATTTGCTTTCACACGGGCATAGTAGCACATTGCATTTTAACGTATTACCTCTAATCACTATCAGACACTTTAGTTTACTGAAAAGTAACAGGCAGACCGTACCTACATTTACCGCTTCATTGTGTTCTCTATATTACAACTCTAATGCTGTAATTGTTTTCTTTTGCTGCCCGCGCTCTAGACCTTTAGAACTACTCTTCCCAGAAGTATCCAGGGCACTCAAGGCCCTCAGAGGTGAGTCAGCGCCGGCATGTTGGGAAGGCGATGGTTTGTGCAGTTTCGTTTCCGGAGAGTGGAAGGGAGTGAGTCTCCTCCATGTTCTGTGAAATTCATCAGATTTAAGGTATTGTACTACATATATTCTAAGCCTTCCCCTCAACTATTCATTATGTCGCATCTAAATCTTCTGTTTGAAGAACTGCGCAGTCGAACGAGGGGCACGGCACCTCCCGATATTGAGTCATATCGCTCAAAACATGATATTGTAGCGTGCTACCATTCTCTCAAATACCCCCACCATCACATTAGTACCATCACTTGCACGCACTGAGAAAATGGAACCTGTTACTATTGATACTATAAATCAACAGGCTGAGAATGCAAGGGCCATGGAAATTATGACCTCCCTGTCATTAAGAAGTTCTAAAATGGAAGAAATTCCAAAATTTAACACCATTACATGAGTTTCACAAAGTGTGCTCCACTTCCACCAATATAGACACTAATATTACACAGTCCTCCAAGACAGATACCAATTTGATACCTCTTCAAGCTTAATTTCTCAGCATGTCGCTCCTAAATACATGTTCCATCGTACAACATTGAGCAGAGGTGGAGAGTCCACGCCTGAGGGAAGGGGGATATTCTGGATTGCTCCAATTTCTTCATCCATCTGTCCATGGCAGGGATCAGAAGAATGGTGTAAGAAAATGTGTATAATAAAGTCATCAAGGGCGTGGCCTAAGCTCATGCTGTGTGGCTCCTTTGGATTGGAACTCCTGCCGAGATCCTTGCAAGATCCTATGTTAACTCAACAAAAAAGTTGAACTGAGAAGATATGCACACCGGTGGACATGGCACCCGATTCCCGATCCACAGGCGGAACAAATTTGAAAATCGGAGGACGGAGACCGTGTCAGAAGACGGCGAAGGAGCCCCTGTCCATGGCAGGGATCAGAAGAATGGTGTAAGAAAATGTGTATAATAAAGTCATCAAGGGCGTGGCCTAAGCTCATGCTGTGTGGCTCCTTTGGATCGGAACTCCTGCCGAGATCCTTGCAAGATCCTATGTTAACTCAACAAAAAAGTTGAACTGAGAAGATATGCACACCGGTGGACATGGCACCCGATTCCCGATCCACAGGCGGAACAAATTTGAAAATCGGAGGACGGAGACCGTGTCAGAAGACGGCGAAGGAGCCCCTGTGAAACCAAGATGGTCGGCGCAACCATGTCCTGGCGGTGAGGGTGGAAGAGCGGCCGGGGCAGGCAACAACGCGAGTCGGCGTTGAACGCCCCAATATAACTGGCTTGCAGTGACAGTAAATGGGACAAAACGAGGAAGCAGAGAAGCCTAGCACCGCAGCTGCCAGACCGCCTCAAACGCTGGAGCGGAACGGACACAAGAGGAGTAACAACAAAGGTGGCAGCACGGGAAAGCAGTAGCGACAGGCCTAGGACGCATACAGGGCCACCAGCGGCTTGGAGGGCGTAGTCGGAAGCGAGAGACAACAGAAAGCTACGACAAGCCGCAGGATCACGGAAACGAATCACCAAGGAACATGGCACAAAACTACGGGCAGCAGACGCCCAAGGGAGAAGGCTGCCAAAGGGGGTGAGAAGACAAGCGCAGGCCTGGACAACAACACGCAGGACTGGGAGCACCTAGCCAGCAGAGGGGCCACAGGGAGGAATACACGACCAGCAGAAGGTACGCTGCAACGCCCAATGAAGCGGGGGTGCATGCCTGCAAGGCTGGACTGAATAGGCCCAGGGGCGCGGAAGTGAGTCACAACACCAGGGAGAAGTCAACTGACCTGCCCACAAGTAGGCGGCAAAAGCAGAGCCAGGCCCAAGACCTAGTGGGGTGTTCGGGCACTACGAACAGACAACTCAAGGAGGCGTTGGATGGTCATAGAAGTAGGAAAACTGCAACTGGGATACCACCTCCGAGGCACGGATCACACAGTCGGAAACGCGAGACAATAGAAATCCCCGACGAGCCGCAAGACCGGGTAAACAAATCATCAATGGACACGGCACGATACCACAGGCAGCAGATGCCCGATGGAGAAGGCTGCCAAAGGGGGCGAGAAGACCAGCGCAGGCCTGGACAATAACACACATCTGGGAGCACCTAACCAGCGAAGAGGGGCCCCAGGGAGGAATCCACGACCAGCAGAAGGTAGGCTGCGATGCCCAATGAAGCGGGGCGCACGCCTGCAAGGCTGCATGGAATAGGCCCAGGGCACAGGCCCAGGGCGCGGAACCGAGTCACAACACCAGGGAGTAGTCCATTCTGGCGCGGCCCACAAGCATGCAGCAAAAGCAGAGTCAGGCCCAAGACCTAGTGGGGTGCTGGGGCAACATGAACAGGAAAACAAACCACAGAGGCGTGGGATGGGCATAACAGTAGGCACAAACTGCAACTGGGATAACACCAGTGAGTCACAGCTCACGCAGGGGGAGCACTGGACACAACAAGATCGCGGCTTTGGCCAAAACGAGGGAAGCCAAGACCCATTAAGCCGTGGTGAACACAACATAATCTATGCACAGAACTGTGGCAGGCACGAATAGCACATCGGTGAAATTACACAACAGCCAAACCCCCACAAACTGCGGAGGACACACCGAACTATAAGCCTACAAATACATAACTAAGACGCCGAGGGGCAAATAGCTGAATTGATCTGAGGGGACACCCCCTCCAAGAGGGGCAACATAAAACCAGCAGTGAGAAAGCCAAGAGAGCTACACTCACTACACAACCAGGCACAGTCGAAGATATGCCCTCCACTAAAAAAAAAAAGACTCAACAATAATGGACTCCTTCAACGCTGCCAAACAAAAAGGGCAACCACAAACTGCCCCAGAGGCACAAGCCGAGAAATCAGATAGGGATCCCGCCACTAAAAATGACCAAGTGCTTGAGGCAATTGCAGCCCCAAGATCCTTCATAAACACAAAGATCGAGGCGGTCAAATCGGATGTACAACTGATGAGGCAAGACATGAGAAACCTCACGGAGAGAGTCACGACAGCTGAAACAGTGTTAATAGATGACAGAAACCACCGATGATCTGTGGAAGAGGCTGACTGAGCTAGAAAGGAAGAAAGCGACGATGGGAGCCCGGGCGGAGGATGCGGAAGGACGCACCCGGCGCAACAACATATGCATACTGCGAGTCCCGGAGGGGATGGAAGGGCCCAACCCAACAGATCTTATCGAAAATATGATACTGCAGGACATTGGGGCAGGAGCGCCATCACAGGGGTTTGTAGTCGAGAGGGCCCATAGATCCTTGCAGAAAAAGCCGCCACCGGGCTCACACCCTCACCCCACGATAGCAAAAATATTAAACTTTCGGGACAGAGAAGAACAAGTTACTCTCTTACCTGGTAACGTTCTTTCGATGGGATGGTCCGATGACGTACTCCATATCTTTGACAGTAATCACCACAGCTGTGCTGCTTCGGAAACTTTTCGGCGTCTGCGTCCTACATCGATGACGTCGATGCGCCGTCCCCGAGGACCTCCTCGGACGTCCGACGTCACCCGATGTGATAAGTAGGACGCACGACGCCTGTAGCCTAAGTTGTACTTTTTTCCCCCAGAACGTGTGCCACCAGTCTTCTGCCAGTCAGACACACCAGGCCTTGCGGAAATTTAAGCTGCAAACTCAATAGGAAATTCAGCAGTGTGGAAGGTAGGGAGGAAGCGATATGGAATATGTCGTCGGACCATCCCATCGAAAGAACGTTACCAGGTAAGAGAGTAACTTGTTCTTTGAGGGGATTGGGTCCTCCGACATATTCCATATCTTTGACAGACTCCCAAAGCAGTACCAAAGCAAGGAGGTGGGAAAAGAATTTAGAACAAATTTAGCATGCCCAATCAAATTGCGGAATAAAGGACTGCCTTGCCAAAGGCCAGATCGTGTCCTCGGATGGAATCGAGGGAGTAGTGACGGACAAAAGTATGTACAGAAGCCCAGGTGGCTGCATCACAGATGTTACGAATAGGAACACCCCTCTGTAGGGCAGTAGATGCAGCCATACCCCTGGTAGAATGGGCCCGCAAGCCAGCAGGTAGGTCCTTACCCGCCAAGCAGTAACATTTGGAGATAGCCAAAATAATCCAACGAGACAAAGTCTGTTTCGTCACAGCTTGTCCCAAACGCTTACCAGCGTAACAAATGAAGAGTTGATCGTCCACTCTGACCCGGGACATGCGTGAAATATAAAAGCTCAACGCTCTCCTAGGATCAAGCCTATGGGGCCTCTCCTCTTCCTTACCAGGATGCGGAGGAGGATAGAATGCTGGAAGAACAACCTTCTGGCCCAAATGTAATTCCGAAACCACCTTCGGAAGAAAGGAAGGACGAACTCGAAGGACAACCCTCTCCTTATGAAACACAGTGAAGGGTGGCTTCACTGAAAGTGCCTGTAACTCACTCACTCTGCGAGCGGAAGTAACCGCAACCAAAAACACAGCTTTAAGAGTTAACAGTCTCAAAGGGCAAGAATGCAAAGGCTCAAACGGAGCACCCATAAGAAACTTATAAACAAGGTTCAAATCCCAACCGGGCACCAGAAAAGGTGACGAGGGAACACATTAGTGAGCCCTTTCAAAAACGGAGAAATTAAAAGGAATTTTTAAATAGGAACATTCTTCAGACGAGCGCTTCAATATGGACAGCGCTGCCAGGTAACCTTTAATGGTACCCACTTGCAAGACCCGGTGGGCCAAAGAAAGCAAAACAGACAGAACCATGGGCATTTCACATTCAAAAGGATCCACATTCTTAACTCAGCACCAGTCGCAGAATTTACACCAACGGTACAGAGACTGTTGCCGGCCGTCTGGCCGAGAGCAACACCTCCAACGCGTCTTCAGGAAGGTCCCAATCCTTGTACCTCAACCTTTCAGAAGCCAAGCGTGAAGGTTGAGGGATCTGACCTCTGGATGGACAACCTGACCCCCCTCCCGTGAGAGCAATCGTCTCGGAAGGGAAGATGACGTGGAGGGCAGATGGACAAGTCGAGAAGGTCCGGGTACCACGTCCTCCGGGCCCACGCCGGAGCAATGAGGATCATCCGGGAACCGAACCTCCGTAACCTCCACAGTACTTGCGGGATGACGGGGACTGGAGGAAACGCGTACAGCAGTGGGAAGGACCACTCCACCACGAACGCGTCTCCTAAGGCTCCTTTTGGAGGAAATTCCCAGAGCAGAACATTCGCACTTCCGGTTGACACTGGAGGTGAAGAGATCCACTTGAGGGGTCCCCCAAAGGGCGAAGATCTCCAGGAGAATCTCCTGAGCCAGCGCCGACTAGTGAGAGATTGTGCTCTGCCTGCTCAGAACGTCCGCCGTCTCGTTGTCTCTGGCCAGAGGAACAGCCGAGATCGAAACTTCCTGCTGGATGGCCCAGAACTCGAGCTGCATCGCCTCCGCGCAGAGGAAGTGACCCTGGCCCCCCCCTTTTTGTTGAGGTAGTGCATGGCCACTGTGTTGTACGTGAAAATCAGGACACTCTTTCCTTGCACAGTCGGCAGAAAAGCCTTCAGGGCAAGCCCGACGGCCCTCAGCTCCAACAGATTGATATGGAGTCTGGACTCAGACAGAGACCAACGACCGCTGACTGTGAACTCGTTGGCATGAGCTCCCCATCCCGTGAGGGATGCGTCCGTCACAATCGTCACCTCCGGCCAGGGCAGCCAAAATGGGCCCCCTTCATCAGATTGCCTTCGCCAGCCCACCACAGAAGGTACTGGGCGACCGAGGGCGGCACCTGAACAGGGTCCGACAGCCGGCCGGAGGACTGACACCAGTGGAGCTCGAGTGCCCACTGCAAAGCTGAAGCTGTTGATAGTCTCCATGACCATCAATCTGGCTTCAGAGCGGCCAGAAGCACGGAAACTGCTCTCCTGAACATCCGTGAGGACCTGCTCTTGAACCTCGACTCCAACACTCCGTGTGTTCTCATTCTGCTTGATCTCTCTTCTGCCTTTGACACTGTCAACCATGCCATCCTGCTCAACCGTCTCCGTGATAACCTGGGTATCACTGGTCAGGCTCTGGCGTGGCTGACCTCTTCCCTTTCCAATCGACCCTCCCAGGTCCACCTTGGGTCCTTCCTCTCTGACATCTTTTTCTCCACCTGTGGCGTTCCCCAGGGATCTAATCTCTCTCCCTGGCTGTTCAACCAGTATCTGGCACTCCTTGCCCACCGCATCGCCGCCCTCTGCCCCAACTTTCAGTGCTATGCGGACGATGACAATGGATTACGTACCGTAAAAGCATTTCTGATGGTTGTATCTGCTTAGATTCACATGCTGTGCATAGGTCCGACATCCAGTGGTCACTGCGGAGTATTGCATTTTGTTTTTCGTAGTCGAAAAGGGACGTCGACAAGGCGTGTCTGAAATACTATCCCTATAGTGACGTGCGTTGTACCCACAATCCCTCACGCGTCGAGGTCCCTCTGTTTGTATTTTTCTGCCCTGAGGGAGCTTTCTAGACGTGAGTGAGTACAGAAAAGAGAGATATAAAAGGAAGTCTATGTTCCTTCCATCCGAGCGGGGAGGAAGGGTGGGCGCATGTGAATCTAAGCAGATACAACCATCAGAAATGCTTTTACGGTACGTAATGCATTGTCTTCTGATGTTTGTTAATCTGCTAAGAATCACATGCTGTGCATAGACTAGCCAGCAGTACCCGGAGTTGGCGGTAGGTTATGAGAAGGAACAGTAGAGAAAAGATGTCTTAATACTGCCTGTCCCACCTGGGAGTCAGATCTCGAGTGTGCATCTAGACAGTAGTGTTTTGTAAAGGTGTGCACAGAACTCCAGGTAGCCGCTTTGCAGATGGACTCAAGGGGAACATTTGCAATGAATGCTATGGACGCCCCCGTGCCTCGAGTAGAGTGTGCTCTTGGCTTAAAGGGCAGTTCTCTCTTAGCAAGAGTATAGCAGAGAGTGATGCATTGAACAATCCATCTAGAAATAGTGGTTTTGAAACTGCATCCCCTTCTCTTCCTGCTGCCACCGAGACGAAGAACTGATTAGTCTTCCTCAGTGGTCTGGTTCTTTCCATGTAGAACATGACCGCTCTGCGCACATCTAGTGTGTGCAGAGTTTTTTCTCCCAAGTTGGAAGGATTTTGAAAGAACGTTGGCAGTTCTATAGACTGGTTTACGTGGAATTTCGAGATGAATTTCGGAGCAAACCTTGGGTGCGTGCGTAGAACCACCTTATCTCTGTGAACTGTAACGAAGGGGTCTAGAACAGAAAGAGCCTGTAGTTCACTTACTCTCCTGATGGAGGTGATAGCTATTAGAAAAGCAGTCTTAAGAGTGAGGTGTTTAAGAGATGCTTTGTGCATGGGTTCAAATGGTGAGCCCATGAGTCTGGTAAGTACCACGTTAAGGTCCCATCCGGGAGCTGGGTCAGCTATCGGGGGGTGTATTCTCTTTACTCCCTCCATGAAGGCCTTTATAACAGGGATCTTCCACCACAACACTGAGTTGGGAAGTGGTGTATGCAGAAAGTGCTGCTAGGTGGACTTTAATGGAATTGAACACTAGACCTGAATCCAATAAGTGGGTCAGGTATAGAACAATATGTGTGGGAGAGCAGTCAATCGGGTTGATGCTTTTTCCTCTGCACCAGATGACAAATCTCTTCCACTTGCTAGAATAGCAGTGGCGAGTGTTAGGTTTTCTGGCTTCCCTGAGGATGTCCATGCATCTCTGCGGGAGCTGTAGATGTCCGAATTCTATGATCTCAGGAGCCAAGCTGCTAAATTCATGTTCTGGGGGCATGGATGCAGAGTCCTGCCTTTGTCTTGTGACAGCATGTTGTACGGGCAGGGGAGTTTCACTGGGGGAGATAGAGACATCTCCATCAAGTGAGCGAACCATGGCTGTCGGGCCCACATTGGGGCCACCAGTATCATGGTCACTTGTTCCTGGTGCATCTTGTGCACCACCTTGTTGAGAAGGGGAGTCGGGGGGGAAAAGCGTAAACAAATTTCCCTGACCATTGCATCGACAGACCGTTCCCCTTGGATTGGTTCTGGGGGTACCTGGAGGCGTAACTTTGGCATTGTGAGTTCTCCAGGGTTGCGAACAGGTCTATTTCTGGGAATCCCCATTGTGTGAAGACGTCGAAGACGATGTCTTCGTGCAGTCGCCATTCGTACTCTTCGGGCAGGGGGAAATCTCTGCTGAGTTTGTCTGCCAGCAGATTGAGTTCCCCTGGTACATGTTGTGACAGTAGGAACATGTTTTGTTTGAGAGCCCACTTCCATATATTTTGGGCCAGTTTGGACAATCCTGGAGAGTGGGTGCCCCCCTGCTTGTTGATGTAGTACATGGCTGTGGTGCTGTCTGTAAGGACCAACACAGTCTTGCCTTGTAGGTGTTCCTGGAAGGCTTTTCGCGCCTTGAACACAGCTAGTAGCTCCAGTAGATTTATGTGTTTGGATGCTACGTTCGGAGCAGTCTGATGGGATAGGTGAGCCCCCCATCCTGTGAAGGATGCGTCTGTGGTTAGAGTGGCTTCCGCCGCGGGTGTGGCAAAAGGTTTCCCTCTTTCCAGGTTTTCCTTTGTCCACCACCGTAGCGAGAGAACCAAGGCCTGCGAGACCACCACTAGATCGTCCCATAGTCTGCTGGCCTGACACCACTGGCTGTTGAGCCACTCTTGCATAGGGCGCATGCGCAGGCGCGCGCGAGGTACCAAATAAATACACAACGCCATCATGCCTAGCAAGCGCATTGCTTTGCGTACCGTCACCTCTCGACCGGTCACATATTGAGGGATCTGAAACAGCATGTTTTGGACCCTCTCGTTGGAGGGGAAGACGAGGCCGTCCTTTGTTTGAATTAGAGCCCCTAGGAATTGTTTGATTTGGCTGGGGTCTAGGCTGGACTTCTTTTCGTTGATGGAGAAGCCCAACTGGAACAAAAGGTCTACAGTCTTTTGGGTATTGGAGAAGCATGTTTCGTAAGAATCCCCTGTTATGAGCCAGTCGTCGAGGTACGGGTAAACTGGGATGGACAACCTGCGCAGGTGGGCCGCTGCCACTGCCAGTACCTTCGTGAATACCCTTGGTGCCGATGCTATGCCGAAGGGTAGCACTCTGAACTGGTAGTGTTTGCCCTCTATCATGAACCTGAGGTATCTTCTGTGCGCTGGCAACATTAAAATATGAAAGTATGCATCTTTCATGTCCAATGTTGTCATGTAATCTCCCTGTGATAGCAGTGGGATCACTTCCTGTAAGGTCACCATACGAAACTTCTGGGGTTTGATAAACTTGTTCGCTGGGCGCAGATCTAATACAGGGCGCATGGTTAGATCCTTTTTGGGTACAAGGAAGTACACTGAATAAATACCTTCCGTTACCTGAGATAGAGGCACGACCTCTATGGCTCCTTTTTCCAGCAGTTGTTGTACTTCTTGGAGAAGGATGGCAAGGTGTTCCGGTGTCATGCGTCGTCCCCTCGGGGGTCTGTATGTTGGGGAACTGTTGAATTCGATGCAGTATCCGTGGGCTACGGTGGAAAGTACCCAGCGGTCTGACGTTATTCCCTCCCATGCTGGAAGAAAGGATGTTATCCGGCCCACGACTGGTGTTGCATGGGAGGGGATGTGAATCTTCGCGTCACTTGGTGTTGTTGGGGGCTTGGGAACCTCTGGGGGTGGACCCCGACCTCTCCCTTTGCCACGGCGCTGGCCTCTTTGGCTGTACTGCCCACTATTGGTCTGGTAATTGGTGGCAGGGTACTGTTGCTGCTGATTCTGCTGTTGGCGTTGGCCACGAAAAAAGCGTTTGTTGCCATAGCCGCGTCTGGTAGTGGGCTTAGAGATCTGGTCAAGAGTTTTGATAGTATCGAACTCTTTTTTAGCCATCTCCAGAGCCTCATCCACCGCTTTCCCGAAGAGGTTGGAGTCTTCAACAGGTTTATTTATTAAAGACGCCTGTGTCTCCGGGTTGAACCCTGAGTTGCGCAGCCATACATGGCGTTTTAGGAGTATTCCCTGAACCAGGGAACGTCCCGCTGTCTCTGCAGCATCCAAAGAGTTCTTTACAATACTCTGGTTGACCTGGGTTCCTTCGCCAATAGTTGATAGCAGGCGTGTACGTAGTGGTTACGTCTGGTACGTAGTGGTTACGGCGCTTTCGGCGTCTTTGCGCAGTTTGGCCCACTGCGCGTCCACGTAGCTAGCTAGCAAAGAATTGTTGTTCGCAATTCTTGCCGAAAAGGCAGCCTAGGATGTGACTCTCTTTGCAAGGGCATATAACCTCTTGCCCTCCTTGTCAGGTGGTGCCTCGCTGGTGGACAGCGGCACCCCTGCCCTCTTCCTTGTATTAGTTACTACAAGGGAATCCGGAATGGAATGTCCCCTGATGTACAGCGGGTCTGAGGGTGAAGGAGTGAAAAGTTTTTCAATTCTTGGATTAACTCCTCTGATTAGTGCGGGTGTGGATAGCGAAGGGATGATTCTTCTCTTCACTGAAGCGAGGAGGGGAATGGTCTGGCTGACCGGGGGTTTCTCCTTAATTACTCTTTCCACAAAGTCTATTTCAGGAGAGATCTCCCCAGTGTCCAGTTCGAAATGTGCTGCTGCTCTGCGCAACAGGGCATTGAATGTGGGCTGATCGTCAATGGGAGACGTGTTTCTAACAGGTGAATTGTCAGGAGGATTTAGGTTCAGGACATCAGTGTCCGAATATACTGATGGGGATTGCCAGGGATGAGAAGGTCCTTCTTCTGGATTTTCTCCGAAGCCTTCTCCTACCATGTCTGGGCTGTCTTCCAGACCTTCCTCCTGGTTCTGTCCCTCTTCATCGTCCACAAATTCATCCTCCTCCTCCAAGTATTGTTCCTCACCAGTGAGGTCATACACATTAAGGAAATCTGAGGCTGTGTCCTGCTGGGGATTGAATAGTCTCGGATATTTGGCCCTGGGGTCCTCCTGAGGCCCTTCTCTTGTTCTCTTGGGAGTGGGAGGGTTCTGGGTCTTAATAAACCTCTCCATTCTCTCCATGCAGAGATGGAGCCTTTCCATGGTTTCCTGGGGTACCCCTGAGCGGTCTAGCGGGGGAAAATTAGTGTCATCTAGCTGAAAACGGCTCGACCTCTCCCATAACATCGAGGAAAGTGTCCCGTCGCCTTCCGAAATGCCTTCCGGTGTGCTGGGGGTCCCCCCGACTGAAGGGGGTAGTCCCTGTCTTTCTTCGGGCTTTTTCGGTGTGTCTTTCGACCTTTGCGTAGCGCTCGACGTGTCTTTCGGCGTACGCTTCTGGGCGTCGGCTACAACGATCCTCGCCAAGCTCTCTGCGACTCGTTTGTCAGCGGAGGGCTGTGGTTTCGACGTTACGGGTGTCGATCGTTCTACGGCGGCGTGCGCTCTCTGCTGGTGCGCGCCGGCCGATGGTTTGGGGGCGGCGCCCTTATTTGCCAAAAGCCCAGTCGCTGGTCGCGGCTGCGGTTGCGAGAGGGGCTTCGAACCTGAACGGTCCGAGGAGGCCGCCGGTGGAACCTGCATCTCCTTGGGCGCTGATGCTTTCTTAGTCTTCGACGAAGAAGAGCCATGGGTTGTGTGCTTATGTGTGGTATCGTGTGCGTCAGTGTCGCCGGGGTGTTCATCCCCATAAGCAGGGCGTGAGCCGAGCCCGCTCTTTAGAGGGGTCTACGACTTCCGTAGCGGAGGTCGTGTTATCACGTTCCTCGTCACTGTCGGTGGTAGCAGCGGCAGGTGAAGAATCGGCCTTCGACATAGCGTAGGCCGCCCACCTCTTGACCCTACGGTCTTTTAGAGTCTTTGGCTTAAGAAGCCGACAAGCCGTGCAACCCTCCTCTTTGTGATCGAGGGGCAAGCAGCGGTTACACCGTGAATGCTTGTCCTTCCAAGTAAACTTGCCCTTGCAATGCGGGCAATACCTAAAGGGTGTCCTCTCCATAGCCGAGGCAATAAATCGTGATAACAACCCCATGGGAAAGGAAGGGGAAAAGGAAAGGCATTCTCAGAAAAGAACCTGAGATGTCCCACGGCCCCACTCTCCCTACTGTATTTGGCCTGCGAGGCCAGGCCACGTGTTCGGCAACGCCGAAGGATCTCCTCCGCTCGTCCCCTCCGTCGAAGATCTTGCTCGGCGGAGACAGCTTCACAACTGCGTCGAGGGAGGGATCGATGTGTTATATATTAAATAGGAAAACGACCAAAGGTCGATGAGATGAAATCTGCAATGTCTCTCAAGGAGCTCCGCGTAAAGGCGACCAGTAGCTGGGCGGAAAAAAACAATCTGAGGGACCTCGACGCGTGAGGGATTGTGGGTACAACGCACGTCACTATAGGGATAGTATTTTCAGACACGCCTTGTCGACGTCCCTTTTCGACTACGAAAAACAAAATGCAATACTCCGCAGTGACCACTGCATATCGGACCTATGCACAGCATGTGATTCTAAGCAGATTAACAAACATCAGAAACCCAGCTCATTTTCAGGCTACCCTCGGCCTCCTCCTCTCCCTCCCTCATCTCTGACTGTCTGCTATCCAGGAATGGTGTGCTGCCAATGACCTCTGCCTTAATGCTAGTAAGACTGAGGATCCTACTCATCGGCACACCCACTCCCTCCTTCCCTGCAGCTCTCTGGCCGGCCTCTCTTGGCCCTCTTCCTGCGAGGCAAAAAACCTCGGGGTCATTTTCGACTCCACTCTCTCCTTCTCTCCTCATATATCTGACGTCTCTAAGAAGTCACATTACCAGCTGCAAATCCTCAGAGGTATTCTTCCCTTCCTCTCCTTCCCCCAGAAGCTCACTGTCTCCCGAGCCCTGGTTCTCTCGAAGCTGGACTACTGTAACAGCCTCTATCTTAATCTGCCTGCCTCCACTCTCCGCCCTCTGCAACTCATCCAGAACAGAACTGCGAGACTTGTCCTTGGGCCTCAAGCCCAGGGACCGTATCTCTCCAGGACTGAACTCTCTACACTGGCTCCCAGTGGCTGCGAGGATTAAGTTCAAAACCCTCTGCATTGTCCACAAGGCCTTCTGGGGCCTGGGGCCTAAATACCTTCAACTCTCTCTTCCTAAATATCTTCCTTCCCGAGCCCTACGTTCATCCGTCTCCAACTCCCTCAGGGTCCGCCGCTTCTCGAAGCAACGAGCTGGGGGTAGATCTCTCTCCGCGGCAGGGGCCTCCCTCTGGAACAGCCTTCCTGCCTCCCTGAAACTTGAGGAGAACCATCTCTGGTTCCGGAAGCACCTCAAAACCTTCCTCTTCACTTCTGCTTTCTCTCTCCCTCTCCCCTGCTAAATTCTTCACCAAAACTGCACTGATTCTGCAACTGGGCCACTCTCACCGACCTCGGTCCTGGGCCCAGTCACTCTTCACTTGCACTGCCTCCCTGGCAACCCCTGCACTGCGGGACTGTCTCTGTATCACTACAGCCCCCCCCCCCCCCCAGCACTTGTCTGCACTTACCTTGCACTTGCCACCAGCTGGCCCTATTTATTTATTATTTTATTTCTATTCTACTTATTTGTACTGCACTCCCCCCCTTCCCCTTGCACTTTTCCCCTTCCCCCTATCCCTGCACTTGCGCGGTCTGAATGACACCTGGCCTAGTAGGATCGTTGTCTGTCTTCCCCTTGTTCCCCCCTCCCTGCCTCGTCGCGCATTGAAACACTTGTGTATAGGCGCGTTACAAATGCCATATCATATCATAAAGATCTCATCCGCAGACGAGCCTCTGGCACCAGAAGAATGCAGGATGCCATGAGCCCGAGCAGTCTCAAGAACTCGGACGCTGGGAGATTCTGGGCAAGTTGAAACTTGTGCACCATCTGCTGAATGTGAAGAGCCCTCACCTGGGGAGGAAAACACTGCCGCAGGGATGTGTCGAGCACTGCTCCGATGTACTGGAGCCGCTGCGTCGGTGTCAAATGGGACTTCTTTAAATTGAGGGAGAAGCCCAGCTTGTGAAGGGAGTGGCAGGTGACGGACAGATGATCCAGGACTTGCTCGGGAGAGCTCCCCCTGATCAACCAATCGTCCAGGTAGGGGTAGACGTGAATCCCCCCTTTCCTGAGATGCGCTGCCACCACCACCATGAGCTTGGTGAAAACCCTCGGGCGGAGGTCAATCCGAACGGCAAGACCCGAAACTGAAAGTGCGAGTCGCCAACCGAGAACCTCAGGTACTTCTTGTGCTTGGGATGGATCGGCCCATGGAAGTAAGCATCCTTGAGGTCGAGAGACACCAACCAGTCCTGAAGTTGAAGGGCCTGGAGGACTTGAGAAGAGAGAGTGACCATCTTGAACTTATCCTTCCGTAGGAGTTTGTTCAAACCACGCAAGTCCATGATGGGTCTCAATCCTCCGTCTTTCTTCGAAATCAAAAAATAAGGGGAATACAATCCCTTGTTCCTCTCTGCTACAGGCACCAGTTCTATGGCGACTTTCTCCAGCAGGGCTTGAATTTCCTGCGCAAGGAGCGGATCTGGACTCTTCAAAGAGAGGTTCCCAGGTGGATTGTAGTGAGGCCTCTGCCGAAAGGAAAGACAGTAGCCGTGGGTTATGATCTCCAGAACCCACACATCTGAAGTAATGGCACGCCACTCTACAAGATGCTGCCCCAGCCTTCCCCCAACCGGTGAACCATGGGACATGGCCTCATGACTGAGTGGTATCGGCTGCGGCGTTGCCTGAGGGCAAAGGAGGCAACTGCCTGAGCGGCTTTGGCACCTCGAGTACCCTGTTTTCCACCTCTGGTACTCCTACGGTGGCCTCTTTGACTGACAGCTCCTCTCGCTTTACTGGCGGATGAGTAATAACGAAATGAACCTCCCCTCCATTGTTGTCCCCTAGGACGAAAAGGTGGAGGTTGTCGAACTGCAGCGCCCAATGACTTCGCTGCAGCTTCGGAGGTCTGCAACCTCTCAAGGCTCTCGTCAGCCTTGCTGCCAAAAAGATGTTCACCCTCAAAGGGCATGTTGAGGAGCCGGGACTGCACATCAGGAGCGAACCCCGACTTCCGCAACCACGCAAACCTACGTATTCCGGTGCTCGCCGCCATGGACCGGCTGACACAATCTGCCATGTCCAAACCCGACTGAACGGCCTCACACATGGCATCCTTGCCATTCTAGACCATAGCGAAGAAACCATCCCGTTCGTCCCCTTCGGGAATATGTTCAGCCGCTAATGCAACACAGTTCCACACTGTGTGTGAAACGAGACAAGGGACATACGGAGTTGGCCGCCTGAAGCGCCATACCCCGTGAAGAAAACACTTTCTTCGCCCAGCCATCAAAAAGTTTGTCGTCCCTATCCCGAGGGATGGTAGGATACGACGCCTGCTTTGCCGGGGCCGTAGCCGCCTGCACCACCAAACTCTCTGAAGTTGGGTGCCTGGACAAGTAGCAGGGGTCGCTACTGGCTGGACGGTATTTTCGCGACAAAGACTTGCCCACTGCCGGGAGACTCTCCGGAGCAGTCCAAGCCGCCGCCACCCTTCTCTGCAGAGCCATATGAAATGGCAGTACCGGGTCAGTGGGGGGACCAAGATCGAGGATGTCCGTAAGATCATCCTGAACAAACTCCCCTGGGGGAGCCGACCATCCCAAGTAAGTGACCCGAGACATAAGGCGCTGGTACGAAGAATCGGCATGAGTGCCGGGCTGTGGCCTACAAAACTCCACCTCCAGTCCACTGGCATCATGCAATGACTGCCTCAGGTCTTCAAATTGGCTGTGGCACGAGAGAAGCTCATCTGGCACTCTATCTGGAACCAAGCCCTCAATCTTTGAAATGTACTCCAGGCGGTGATAGGAAGGGACCTCGGGACCAAAGCAATGCCTGACCTTAGCCAGAGCCTTTCTAGGGGCTTCCCCCGTGCCACGGGGCCCCTCCGACACCACCGCCTCGAAAGGCGTCGAGGGTGCTGAACGCGCCGGTGTCGAGAGAATCGCCGTCGAGTGAATCGGCGTCAAAGTCAGCCGCAGCGCCGTCAGCATCGACACAGGCCTCGAAGCCAGAGCTCCGAGCGTGTCCTTCGACGACCTAGGCACCGACAGCATCAACGACCCCCTCGGAGACTTGAGAGAGGCCGTTGACGACCTCGGTGCCACAGGCAGCAACGTCTTCCTCGAAGACTGCACAGGATCACGCTGTCTCGAGCGCATCGAGGACCGGGACCTGGAACAGGCATGGCGAGAACGGTTACCCTTGTACGAGCGGGACCTCTCCCGCAAACCGTGCCAACCACCCGAGCCCAAAGGCGTGCGAGCGGTGTCTCTCGACTGATCACGACCGACCCCACTCGGAGGCACGGACGGACCGGTGCCCTGCGATTCGAGAAGCATCTTCTTCCCGAAGGAAGCCCATTCCTCCGGTGTCACTTGCATGGTGGGATAAGCGACCCGCCGACGGGCGGAGTCCGCGGAAGAGGACGGGGAAGGCGACCAATGCCGGCGCTTCCGGGATTTGCCTCAAAGAGGCAGAGGAGTGGCGAGACCGACTCCTGGAAGGAGACCCACTGGACCTCCGACAAAGCAGAGAGTCGCCTCTCGATTCATCCGTCGAAAGCCCCGCAGACCTCGACTTCCGGGGCTTAGACACCCTACCTACCAACAAATTCTTCTTGCGCTCCCGCAAGGCCTTGGCCGTGAGCGACTGGCAGTCGACACAGTCGTCCGTGTCGTGGGCCTCTCTGAGGCACCAGAGGCAGGCGTCGTGCGAGTCCGTTACTGACATCTTGGACCCACAGTCCCTGCATTTTTTGAAGCCCGGACGCGGGGTTGAAGATGAGGTAGACATCGTCACAAACAGGTTCAAAGAACCGAGAAGATTACAACAGAAACTCCAAAGAGTCGAGGCGTACCGAGATTCACAAAGCGAACACGTTCACAGAAAAAACGGAACTGAGGCTACGGGCGTTGTGCGTCCTACTTATCACATCGGGTGACGTCGGCCGTCGGAGGAGGTCCTCGGGGACGGCGCATCGACGTAGGACGCAGAAAATTTTCCGAAGCAGCACAGCTGTGGTGATTACTGTCAAAGATCTGGAATACATTGGAGGACCGAATCCCCTCGAAACAATCTCAAAATTCTCCAGGGAAGGTGGCGTGATCCGCCGAGACAACGCCAACATAGCCATCTACCCGGACTACAACCCAGCGGTGCAGAGGGCAAGGAACTCATTTGTGCCAATCAAGCTGAAACTCAGGAAACAATCTCAAGTACATGCTGATGTAACCGTCTCGGCTCAAGGTACTCTACAAAGGACGGGCTGTTTTCCTGGAAATGCCGGCGGCGGCCAACATGTGGCTGGAACATAAAAACTTGGATGACGGCAAAGAGGCGGTGACATGAGAAACAGCAGGCTGGAGAGAAGAAAGGGGGTGGGAAGACTACACTAATGAAAGAACACACAGGTGCGTGATAAGAAACAATGAGTGTACTATGTGATGTTACACGGCAGGAGCGAGGTAGATAACTCCAACAGGGTCGAATGGTCACACACTATGAACTGTTTGGGGTCGGCCAGTTGCTGACGCATCACAGCACGCACGCCTTGGACCGGATGGGACAGGCAGATGCGGGAGCGCTCGAGCGCCACGGATGAAATTTGGCTGCTGAGCGCAGTTACCTTGTTTTGGTTTGAAGTTAATATTGTTTTGAATCCTACACGTGGCGAAGTATGTATCAGGAGTGCGCAGAGTTGTTTTTGTGACTGGAAGTGGGTGGTGCGGTCCGGGGTATGGAGCACTTGGGTAAGGCCACATTGGGAATCTGGGGGCAGATGGCGCAAAGCGGCTAGGGGAGGATCTATACATGGACATGGCCACAAAATTAAGGTGTTGCCATGGAATATCCAGGGCCTGGGAACATACATGTGTAGGAACCGGGTGAAATCTCTTAACAGGAAGAGGGTGGCCGTCGCGCTATTACAGGAGTCCCACCTAACACGACACACCATGGCTACGGTCACAGAGCACTGGGACGGATAATGCTATGGTGCTCCTTACTCAAAGTATGCTCGGGGAGGGTGCTCATTTGGATTGGTCCAACGGTCCCCTTCAAAGTATTATTTGCTGGGAGGCAGACCCAGAAGGCCGGTACCTGATAGTAAGAGGTTGCATTGAGCAGGTGGAAGTTTGCATAGTAAACTCCTACTTCCCCAACCATGGGATCCCGCAACACCTAGACACACTGAGCGCTAAACTAACGCAATACCGAGAACGTTTTTTTATATGGGGAGGCAACCTTAACTGTATGAGGGACTGGGAGCCGGACAGGACGAAACCAACAGCAACCAGAAATGAGGCAGCAACCAGGGCATGAAACGCATTGATCGACCCTCTGGACCCTGCAGACGTGTGGAGGGCACTGCATCCCACTGACTGGGGTTACTCATACTTCTCTTCACACACTCTATGTTAGACAGAAACCTGTGCAGTTCCTTTAGGGACCACTGCAAAAAGTTTAAGACTACAGAAGTAAGCAATAAACCCAATTGGTAGCAGTCTGCACCACCCTGATTTACCTGGTAGCTGTGGCTGAGCAGTCAGACTTCTCTAAAGAAGAGTTAGGCAGTATATAGAGTATACACAATAGGGCTAAAAATACAGTAGCACAAGCAAACACTGATCAGAGCTTTGGTATAAAAGTATATAATTATTTATTTAAAAACACACTTGTAAAAATACACTGGCACTAATATGTCAAGCAAGTTCAAACACAGTCACTAGAAGTATATACACCTCCCAAGTTAATTATTCGACATGTCTAGGTTAAGACACCACTTAGTTAGCAAAACAGAGGTGAGCGCGTAACCGTAGATGGCACTCCAATAATTTGTTTAAAAAGGGAGAGAAAAGGCAGAATAGGAAAATAACAGTACTAACACTTAAAACACAGCAAGTCAAGAAAGGCAGGGTCTACTGTATAGCAAAACGTTCATAGGCCAGGCCCACTCTTGGAGAGAGCAAGGCGGAATGTGCCTAAGATATCACAGTGGAAATGCACTCAAAGTCTTTGCAGAAAAGTCAAAAGAGGTTGGATCAGTTCAGAAAGGTAAAGTTAGCATGCCCGAGGTCACCCTAAGATAGAGAGTCAAGGATTTATGGGACACCTTAGACAATCTGTTGCAAGGGAGACCAGGCGGGGGACAGTACCTGAAATGGTGAGAAAGCTCCAGTGGAGGAAGTTGTTCCTGGCAGCGGATGCAAGTCGGGGCTTCGTCCAGGGGAAGAGATGATCTCGACATGGAGGAAAGAATGGAGGTCGTTGCACTGCCAAGGAAGAAACCAGCCGCGGAGTTTCCCGGTTAAAAGGTACGACCCTTTTATTTGCGGTAGTGGTGAAGCGTGGCTATCCGGCCGCCGGGGTGCTTGGCACAGGCGATTCGACCACGAGACGGTCCAGGAAGGCAAAAAAGGCAAACTGGTTGGTCCCACCAGGTCAAAGGGAAGAAGACTCTCCTGGAAGAAGATCTCCTCTGTCGTCGGGGAAGTGGCGAGTTCGTACAGCAGGGCTCCAACGATGGTGTTGTTGTAGATGGCTCAGCTTTTCCCCTCTTCGGATTCTTTAGGTCCTGTGGCGACTTCTGAAGTTCCAGTCCCCAAAGCCCTGCTTTTATGCAGAAAAACCCCCATTCAACAGCCTAGCTGTCACTCATACATGCTAAGTGAGGAGCCGGGCGACTCACCACTGGGCCAATCACACAAGGCCAAGGCAACTCAGTCCAGGGTGCCTAACCCCCCCCTCCCACACATCCTGTTGACCCCAGACAGAGTGGCACCATTTGGATGGCTTCTGTGGAGAAGCCTGCCGAAGAGTGGACCAAAGGGCTCGACTTGGGTTAGAGTTTCAGAGGCGAATACAAACGCCATTTTAAAACCGAGTCCTGGCAAAAAGACCCAACCGGGGAATAAATATTAAATAAATAACCCCGCGGTATCTTTAACATTGCACCAAAAAGTGGTGCATTTAAAATGAACGGGAACATCCCATTGGAAATATTCCGGTGGAATATTTTGCGTGGTATCCACTGCCACCAGCCAGAAACTCGACAAGGGGGGACTGGACAGTGCTCCCTTGGAAAACAGACCCAGGGGCAATCGAATTACCCCTACCAGTACTTCCACAATATGATGGTTTGTACTGGTTCTGTTCACAATTTGAGACTAGTAAAGCCAATGGTGACTTTACATGCCCTGGGAGACAGTAGTCAGTCCCAGGGTATGTAGTCTATGTTTGGGGGTCACTATGACACCCCTGTGCTACTGCACTGAGGGTGCTGTGCAACACGCATACCAAAAACACATGAAGCCCTATGGAGTGAAGGACCCCATAGCCCATATAACACATTTACAGTCAGAGGACATACTCAAATCATGCCTAAGAGTGGGAGAAAAAGAGTCTCACTCTTAGCAGGAGAAAATAAATAAACCCCAAAAATCCAGCAAAGCTGCTGGGGGACTCACTAGTTTTGGGAAATTAGCCTTAACAGAGAATTCTCCCTAACACTCTACACACACAAATTGTTTGTCGGCAAAAACCATCAAACACAAATAGAATCAGTACAGTACTTAGGCAGGACAGTGTCAGACCGCTCACCACTGCTGATGACCCGGAAAACACGAGACCCTAGACCACCCATACCGTTGTGGTGCATGGCACCTGATGTCCTGACGGACCAGGCCTTCACTTAAGAGCTGCGAGACAAACTAGTGGAATATGTAGAAAGGAATGTAGGCAGTATTGAAAGATGGGGTACAATATGGAAAGCAATGAAAGTGGTGTTGAGGGGGGAGGTCCTTGCAGGTGCGGGAGGGCATACAAAAAACAGCACTGGAAGACTAGATAAAACAGAGTCCAACACACAAGGGTCACGGGAGGAGGAATTGGCGCTGGCAAAACTGTGGCGGAACTGTCAGGAAGCATGGGGGAGGCTCTCCAAGTTTGACTACTCCGTGAAAACCGCTAGAACACATGCAGAGGGCGACAGACAGGGTAGATTACTAGCTTGGCTGTGCAAGAGGGAACATCCACGACTTCCGAACACAGAGCTCAAAGACACAACAGGCACAACACAAGTCACAACAGGCGATCAAGGACACATTTTGGGACTTTTACTCCCCGCCTCTATAGTCACAACCATCAGGTTACACGAACTGGCATACTGAACACACTAGATGAAATCGGGCTTCTCAGAATAAACACAACACGAGGTTCTGGAGGCGGAAATAACAGGGGAGGACATCACTGAGGCGATAAGGTCACTCGCATCAAGTAAACACCAGCCAGCGTTGGACTCCCTCTGGAATTCTATAAGACATACGAGGCAACTTTGACGCTGGTGTTGCTTCAGGTGTTTATAGAGGCATACGCCCGGGGGGGTACTAGCACAATCCATGAGAGAAACCCCAGTAATACCAATACCCAAACTGGGGAAACCAATGGACGAGTGTGACTCCCATCACCCAGTGGCAATGCTGAACTATAAGATCCTCACTACAATACTAGCTAAACACCTGAGCCGGGTGATAGGGGGCCTAATTCACAGTGATCAAAATGGCTTTATCCCGGGGCATAGCACTGCGCTGAACCTACAGACTGCAACACATCCTCGCGCAAACGGTGGAATCCCAAGAAGAATATGCCATACTTTCGCTAGACGCAACAAAGGCGTTCGACTCAATATGCTGGGAGTGGCTGGTGGCAACACTAAAATAATTCGGATTTGGGGAGGGATTCATTAAGTGGGTACGAATACTGTACACACACCCAATAGCTAGGGTGAAAACTGGGAGGCTGGTGTCAACGATTTGGGGACATAAAAAGGGGGACGAGGCAGGGATGTCCGTTGTCCCCAATGCTTTATGTGCTGGGCCTGGAGCCAATAGCTATATACCTTAAGAAACAGTACCTGGATGTGGGCATCTGGGTTATAAGAGTAGGACACTTGATATCGCTCTATGCGGATGATGTGTTACTATACGTGAGAAACCCGCACTTAAATGTGCCAGTGATCCTAGATATACTCGATAAACTATGCCAAAGTGTTGGGAATCAGTTTCTGTCAGGAACTGTTGCTGAAGGATCCTGCAGGAGTGAAGCTGGTCCACTAAACCCCCTAAACCTGCCTGCCCAACAATCCAGTAACTATAAAACTACTGGACAGGCAAACCCAAGGGGAAAGGGGAATTGGAGAGAGAGAGAGAGAGAGAGAGACAACAATTCTGGAACTCCTACTGTTGGCACTTCAGTCTGTCTTTAATGGAATGACCTTGTATTTGTTTTTCAGCAGAGTGCCTAAAATAAGAATGCAATCTGTTAATACATTTTCTCTCTCTACAAATGACTAATCTTTCTAATCTACTTGGTTCTATTACCTGTAGCCTAAGCTTGAATTGCCGCTAAACTGTTTATTTCCTTAAGTGGTGTGAGGTTATAATTGATTGTAAACTTCTGTTACTCCTTTCTTCACAATTTGTTAAGTCAAATACTTTTTCTTTAAGAAGGACAATTCTTCTTCGAAAGTTCTTTCAAATAAACTCTTCCTCAAATACCACAAATGAATGTCCTTAAAAAATATTACCAAAGAAGTTTATCACTACTACTATCCTAGTTTTATAGATTAAAACTTAAATCATAGTCTTTCTTAATATAAAATACCTGAAGCTGTATAAGATGAAGATAAGATCCGATTTTGTTGTAGAGAAATTAAAAACGGTTAAAACTGCTTCCAAAAAGAGTGTCAAACGTTCAAAGTCCTCCGTGTGAAGCGACACGCTCGCAACAAAGAAAATGAAAATCCAAGATGGCCGCGACGCATGCACGATGTCGTTGGGTCCTTTTCTCTAATCGCACGCATCAAAAATAACAGTACGCGCTGACGATACGAAAACGACTCGCGCCCGTTGAAAAATGAAATTAGTACTTTTAAATGTTCTAACATTAATAACTCGGCGAATAAGAACCGTGCACCTTGTTAATAGTATTAAATAAACAAATCGTGCTTAAACAATCTTTAAAAAAATTAAAAAACAATTTACAAAAATGTACAGTTCCATATGCAGTTGAAGACTAAAATGATAAAATAGTATACTTGAATCAAATATTAAACAATCTCTGAAGATCCAAAAGTTCACTTAGCTTCGTCTTTAACTGGATAAACAGGAGAACTGGAATCAACTGCACAGCATCAGAGTCACTTAGAAATGTTTTCTTTCTTCTACTGTAGTCTTCAACCAATATTGAGTACTATGCTAGATGTGGTGAAAACTAAAATATAAGTGGACTACAAACTTTTAAAATGAAAACTAAAACTTTATTTACTGGAGCTAACTAAAACCTGACCTACTCAGGTAGAAACTTTAATGAAAGCCAGTTTAGAACCAAAATGAACATTCCAAGTGACAACACAATGTTGACTGCTATAATCTAAACCAATCACTGCTGGGAAAGCGTTCCACCATCTTGGTTTGGGAGGACTTCATCTTTCTATCTGAAAATTACTTAAGGGAAGATGAACAAACTTTAAATTGAAAATTACTACACCTCCAACCAGAGTTTTGTCTAATATTTAAACAAACCTCCCTTTCTAGTTCTCCAGGAATATCTAAAACGCCCAATTCTCTTAGGGTCCCTGCATATGTGAGGTACATAATGTGAAATCCTGGCTCGGTTGGGAGTTGGACTCATTTAAATATCTAGGTGTAAACATAAAACATACGCCAGAACAGATGCACAAGCACAACACGGCGAAAGTGGTAAAGGGTCTAAAGAAATCTATGACATTTTGGTCCAGGCTACCACTGTCGTTAGGTAAGGTGGCTATTACTACAATGATTATCCTGCCGAGATTCTTGTATTATTTCAATAACGTGCACTGCGATGTTAAGGCGTCCTTTCGAGCATTCGAAATGCTGCTACGAGAATCCTTGTGGGGAGCTGCCCGCCACAGACTCTCGCTTGCAACAGTACACCTACCATATGACAAGGGGGTGAGAGGGGGGGGGGGGTTTGAAAATGCCAAACCTCAAAAAGTATTACCTGGCGGCCCAACTCAGTCATGTAACCAAGTGGATGGCTGATGAATCCACCTCAGAAACAGATCTAGTGCAAAATTTGGTGGCCCCCAATAAGCTAAGAGAAATACTGTGGGTGACACAGGGGGGACTGGAAGCGCCCCTTTGGTGGTGACACTGGGAAGGAAAGTCTGGAGGAAAACGCAAACTCTCCTGAAACTTGTAAAACCCTATTCGCCGGAGGTGCCGATAGCAGCGGACATATGTAAAGACAGCATGGATATGGCGGTGGTGAGAAGGTGGGAGGGATGGGGTATCTGCACATGGGGAGATGTATATGAGGACTGAGTCTTCATGGAGTTTGACTCAATGCAAGGAAAAGAGGGTGTGTCCGGCGGGCAGTTCCTCTGGTACCAAAGGATACAGAGGATGGCTAGGGAAAAGTGGGAGGGCTGGCCCAGAGGAACCACAGGCGGAACCGCTGCTGACCTTGATGTATAATTTGAACGATGGCTGGCGGCCGGTATTCAGAATATACAGCATGCTAATAGATGCGCCCAACCCCCAAGAGAACAGCCCTGAAAGGCCAATGGGAGGCAGATTTGGGCACAGATATACCTGAAAATGAATGGGAAAGAAAACTGGGTCACCTCAAAGCAGTATCAAGAAAATCACTTTCAAACTAATACAGCTAAACTTGCTATATCGAACATATATGACCCCACACAGGATAGCCACGTTCAACAAGGACGCAAGTCCACACTGCCCATGGTGTGGCGGTGGGGAAGCTGACCTAATACACATGTTTTGGGGGATGTGTGCGTGTGAGAGCCTTTTGGGCGCGAATAGAACAAGCCTGAAGGGATGCTGGAATAGCAAGGTACGAGTGGCCTCCTACCTCAGAATCATCAAGTATAAACATGTGGTTAAGTTCATGCATATGGCTTAAATACTGCCCAAAAGAACCATAGCCATGTCCTGGAAAAGTGCTGGGGGGGGGGGGGAGGGCGCAAGATGGAGGAAGGAGTTTGAACAGTAGGCAGAGGCAGAAACCAAGGTATGGTGGAAGGGGCTAACAGATCGGAGCCCAACAACAATGGTAAGTGTGTGGCATGGAAGGCACTGGTCTGGGACATGTTCCACCCCATCCGATGACAAGCCCCCCCTGAACGCACCAACTAAGACTAAAGATATGTCCCAACTAACACGAGCGACAAAGGTCATCCCAAGGACATATGTGAAGGGAAGATTGTGCCCCAGAGGTCCAAGCGCTCGCTCTGACAATATGGGTAAAATGCAATGCATGTGTAGGAAGTTGTCGTTTGTTGTTGAAAGTAGTTATTAAATGCACCGATTTAAATGCACAACGCCATCAGAAAGTGAAATATCAAAATGCATGGTTGTATTTTTATAAATGCCAATAAAAATATGTTAAAATAAATAATAAAGTCATCAAAAGGGCATTGCATCTCAAGTTCTGTTCTGTGTTAATGGATGTGAAGCTTGGAAATTTGGTATTTTCTGATGTTGAAAAACGGTCTACTTCCGGTACACCCTAGGCAGAGAAGCTCAATCAAAATCACTGCCATTCAGGAACGACTTCTGGTCTACCAAGAAGTACATGCTCAAGCAGTCAGTCTAGACGTTCTGAAATCTCTCGTAAAGTAGACTGCTGGAAATGACAAATTCCTTGCCAAAAGGAAATGCCATGTGCCCCGAGACTCCCTTTTTGTATTTTTTTTTGTTGAGATTTATATTGCACCTTAAGCCAAAGCGATGTACATAGAATCATAAAAACAGTACAATAGAAATTGGAAATGCAAATAATATTAGGGAAATCAGCGTTGTATGCCAGATTGGAGAAAATAGGCCTTCAGTGAGACACAGAATAAAAAATGTGAAGAAATGGAAAGAAAAGAAAGTGGGAGAGCATTCCAGTCTAAATAGCTAACAAAGTAAAAGAACGAAAACATGATTGAGCACAAGGATGACGAGGGACTACACAAAGAAATTGAGATTGGGAGCGAAGAGAACGAGAGGGAATATAGAATGATACATGTGATCGCGACAGGTGCGTTAAGATACAGAAATATGATGTGTGAAAGATGGATCATAATCAAAGTAATGGCCCAAGTTACGAGCTGTGGAGGAAATAGGGAGATGAGAGGGTTGGAAGGAAATAATCTAAGGCGAAAGAGGTGGTAGAATGGTGTTTGCAGGGAAGAAAAGTACCTCAGTTTTGGCAGCATTCAATAGAAAAAAAAAAGTGTACAGACATCCAGGAATTAATGGCTAATAAGCATGCCGAAATTCTATTGTGAACTTCAGAGGTGAAGGAAGAAAAAGACAAAAAAAGTTGGGTGTC
Source organism: Ambystoma mexicanum (assembly GCF_040938575.1). Classification (NCBI taxonomy): domain Eukaryota; kingdom Metazoa; phylum Chordata; class Amphibia; order Caudata; family Ambystomatidae; genus Ambystoma; species Ambystoma mexicanum. The sequence continues at coordinate 275,282,065 of NC_090927.1, read as the reverse complement.
ATCTGCTTAAAAGTGATAGAACGAAGGATGAGTTAACGTCTGCCAGAGGAGAAATAGAGGGAAAAGAGCAAAGGTCCAAGAACAGAGCCTTGAGGAACACCATGAGCAATCAGAAGTGTATCAGAGGATGAGCCAGCCCAGGAAACCGAAAAATTCCTTTGAGATTAGTATGACCTAAACCAAGAAAAAACATTCAGCGAACCGAAAAGAAGAAAAGAAAGAGTGATCGACCGTATCAAAAGCTGCATAAAGATCTAAAAGGATAAGGGATGAATGTTTAGAGTAACGCGCAGAAAGTAAAGAATTGGAGACAGAAAGAAGATCTGTTTCAGTAGAGTGAAAAGGCCGTAATCCCGAATGAAAATAAAGCTAACCGATACCAAAGTAGAAACTTGAGTAAACTAAACATTGATTAGTTTAGAAAGGTAAGCAAAAGAGATGGGACGAAAATTGGAAAAGAAGGGTGAGAGGAAGGATTTCTTAGAATAGGAAGAATAAATGCATGTTTAAAAGGGGAGGGGAAAACAGAAGTCGAAAGACAGATGTTAAAAAGGGAAGAAGATAAGAGACAGATAGTTTAACAATATTGTGGCGTTGGTCCCATTCCGTATGTTCAGTGTGCATGGTTTGTCAGTCTACATCTAAATCTGGGTCAATGTTATGGAGGGCAGAAAAGCCTGTATTGCTAGATGCATGGATGTCTAGCAAGTTGACGTGATCTGGTTTCTCTTTCACCAAGTCCATTGAGTTGTCAGATGGTCTACAAGTCCTCTTGATCACTCTAGGGAGAGATAACGTCCTGTTATGGCTGTGGTCTCCATGAAGAGACTGGTCTTAGCACCAGAAACCCTCATGGCGGGGAAGGAAAAATGATGCCTCTTTGCACAAGCTTGTTGGCTGTTTACACAATTGCGTGAAGGAGTAGTAGTCAGAGGTCTTATGAAAGAGGCTATAGACTTGAATGGCCATGCATCAGCAAGACAAAGGTTATCCATCCTCATTTACAGGCAAAGGCACTTCATTTGTATGCAAGGTGGACTTTCCACTGAAGGATACACTTCTGTGGGTGTAGTATCCAAGTCACCCCCAAGAAATGAACCCTCTGCATTGCAACTGTGAAATTGACCTGCAGGCAATCCTAATGGTGGTTTTGAAGTCATTCAGACTTTGTTGGTACAAGCGAATGACGGTTGGGAAGGGTTTTTAGAATCTGGCTGTGTAGATTTTAGGCAGCCACCACCATAGTTATGAACAGGGAGCTCTGAGAGGTTGACCAAAACCCAATCAAGTTAGCGTGGAGAGTGGTCAAGGTTTAGTCTTAGGATTGCGAGTGTGGAGATTGGTGCCCTCAATAAGTCCACACGTATGTCAAACAATAATTCAATTTAGACAGACATTTATTACAGGCCATATGACAACACTGAAAAATGAAACAGGTAGCATTATCACACAACACTCAAAGAAATATATACAGTCGCCATAAATTCAAATATACAGATAACTTAATCAGCAAAGCAGATCAGTATTTTAGATGTGATAAATGATGGGAGCCAGATCACAAGACAATAGCCTAGCTTAAGTCCAAACACTAAGATGAATAGGGCTTTGTGCCCAAAAAGTCAGAATATTTCTCACCAGTAGTTTGTCTCTGTAGGTAGGATTTAATAGTCTTGTGTTGGTGATAGTTTGTTACTTCAACAACAATTTTATCAGCAGTAAAAGATTTCCTTTCATCCAGACCCAAGGCTAACCCAGGGGCAGGATACCCCAACCAAGTTGAGTGGAATAGAATTAGGAGACAAAGGGACTTGCTCCCAATGTTATCCTATGAGGAGAGAGGAAGGTGCAGGGGAGGAGGCGGGGTGTGAAAGGCAGTAGAACAGGCACACTGGAGTTTACTTACCCCCTGACTCAGGTTTTCCTAAAGGGCTGTTATCTGCGGGCTCGATCTTCCGCCGTTGATTCAGTTAGAGGTGCCCAGGAGTTGCAGGTTCAATGATTATTCCGGTTAAATGGAAATTAAAGTTGCAATGCTTTTCAGAAAAGAAATGCACAATCCACTGATTCAGACCTCTTCAGGACACTTCACAGGTTGGACGAAGGCAAGTCCCAGCGACGGTCTCCAGACACAGGCAACAAGAGATGTCCTTCCAGTCACAGTCAGAGCAGCAGCTCCAATACAGGTTCCCAAACGTGGAAATTTTAAGTTCGGCGGCGGCTGGAGCTGGCGACCACCAAAGCTACAGACTTCAATTCAATGCTTTTGCAGAGGTAACCCATGAGAGAGCCGTTCAGTCCACAGGCAGTCCAGAGACACTTTCGAAGGCTCTGAAAGGCTGGATTCCCAAGAAGGCATCAAGACTAGTTGGTCCCTCTACTCCTAGGGCTGAAGTGCCGCTCAGGGTCTTCAGAGATCAGGCCGAGGAGAAGGGCTTCACCAGGCCGATTACTGAAAGGGATGCTGGGCCACTTCAGGCGTAGTCTCCGGATCTTCAACAGGCTGCTTGCTCTTTGATTGATCCTTGGCTCCAATGCAGGTCTGTATAAATGGCTGCAGAGGTCCTCTCATTAACCAAAATCCAAGCTAGAGGCAAGTCCAAGACCACCAATGGTAAGGATCTGCACACTACTAGTTGTCCAATCATGGGCAATTTGCCATTTGCCCCACAACCAGACTTTCTTGCACCAGGGATGTGGACTGGAACTAGACAAATACGGACTCTTTCATGGGCCACACACAAAGATTCACTAGCCAGTGAAACCAGCAGCTTTCCCCAGCAAGTGCATGCCTTTATTAGGACTTACCTGACAGGAGAACAAGCAGAAATCTCGTGGCATGGCCAATTTAGGGCACTAGTCACGTTTAGTAGCGATATTGGTCAACATGAATGTGCACACCTAAAAAATAAAATATGTAAAAAACAGTCAAAATGAAACTCCAGCTTGTCGAATATAAAAGTAACCAAAAATCTGATATGTAAAAAGCTAGGGTGATACAATATCATTGGACTGCTCTGTAAGATGGTGTGTGCAATGTTAAAAAGCACAAGAATGAAAAAGGGGAAACAGTTGCCTAGTACTGATAGTCTGAAGTTTCCCCATAATAATGCACAGATGACAAGGGAAGTGAAGCTGGCAGCTTTACTTCTCGTCAAAATGACAGGAAAGGCTAGAAATAAAGCAGAAAAGAATGTGCTACCATACTATGGAGGGAAAGTTGCAAAAAGAACAATCTATCATATCCACGACGAGACAATCATCCAAGTTGTCAGTCCAAAATGTGTCATTTGGCCCAAATCCTCCATTAGAACCATGAAGTACCACATCAGAACAATTATTCTTGTTTTAGCAGAACAAGCTACTTACCCCCATGTAACTTTCTTTCGACTGGATGTTCCACCCACATATTCCTCATCTTTTGATATCTCCAATATCCAGCTGCTTCAGAAAAAATTCAGCAGAGGGCGCAGTGCGTCGATGCGGTTGACTCGATGTCCCTAGAAGGCCTCCGCCTTGAGGATGAGGTCATCAAAAGACACAAGCTTCAGTCCTGTTTTTTCGTGTCATACTCAAGCAGAACTACCCGCATTATAGCAGATTAGACCATAAAAGAATCTGAAGGAGCGTGAGCTGCAATAACATGGAAATTCTACTGTGTGGTAGGCTGCGAGTGGCGATGAGGAATACGTGGGAGGACCGACCGAGCGAAAGAACGTTACCAGGGGTAAGTAACTTGTTCTTCTAAGGGATTGTGCCCTCCCACATATTCCTCATCTTTTGATAAGACTCCCAAAGCAGTGTTAGTTTTGTATTGTTTATTTATATAGCGCCTATACACAGGCAATTGTTTCAAAGCGCTCCGGGACAGTGGAAAAAACAACAGTCACTCAGAGCCCTTGAAACTGAGACGATAATAGTCTGAACAGGCCTGTAAGTGCATAAAATACATTTAACAGTGTGGGATACAGCAAATAGGCCTGACAGCGATTCTGCAAGTTTTTAACAGTACAATTGGGTGGAGACGAGGGAGAGACAGACAAGACAGTCTTCATCCGTGGTCCGTATGGAACGAGAAGTGCACAGAGGGTTACAGGGAAGGGAGGGTCAAGTGCACCCAGTAGGTTGAGACTGAGGTAAGTGCAGAGAGCGCCACTCTCTTGGATACATTTCTCAGTGCGTTGAGCGAGGGTGGGGTGTAGGGCCTGAGGAAAGTGCGAGAGAGGACTGGCGGGGTGCTGTGGACCAGTGAGACTCTGAAGTACACCAGGCGGCCAGTCAGCGTGCAGAAAGGAATAGGAGTGAGAGGGAAAGGAGAGATAGCTAGGTTAGCAGGGTAGAGGGAGAGAGAGGAGAAGAGGAAGGTCTTTAGGAATTTCTGGAATTCCAGGAGATCCGGCTCAAGACGTAGGGAGGCTATTCCAGAGGGAGGCAAATACTGAGGATAAGGATCTACAGCCAAATCTCTGCTTGGAGAAACGGCTCACTCACAGAAGGTTGGAGGTAGATGAGCAGAGTGCTCGTGAGGGACCGTATTTAGGCAGGCCGTGTTGCAGGTAGGTAGGTCCCAGGCCCCAGAAAGCCTTGTGGACAATGCAAAGGGTCTTGAATTGTATCCTTGCAGCCACGGGGAGCAAGTGGAGGGATTTCAGCGCTGAGAGATGCAGTCCCTGGGCTTGAGGACAAGAATAAGTCTCACGGTTCTGTTCTGGATGAGTTGCAAAGGGCGCAGGGCAGAGGAAGGGAGGTTGATGAATAAGCTACTGCAATCGCTCTGGAGACAGTAAGCCTCTGTGGGACAGAGAGAAAGGGTAGAATACCTCTGAGGAGGTGTAGTTGATAGTTAGATTTTTTAGAGATGTCGGAAATGTGAGAAGAGAGTGGAATCAAAGATGACCCCAAGGTTTGCTTCGCAGGTGTGAGCAGGTGCAGGGCCAAGGGAGGCCGGCCAGAGTGAAAATGGGGAAAGCAGGGGTCCTTATGCGCACAATCTCAGTCTTAGTGGCGTTGAGGCAGAGGTTGTTTGCAGTACACCATGACTGAATGGCGGACAGTCAGATATGAGTGAAGAGGAGGAGGAGGCGGCGGCGGCGGCTGAGGGTAGCCTGAAAGATAGTTGCGTGTCATCCACATAGCACTGGAAGTTAGAGGTGAAGGTGGCAATCACCCGTGCCAGGGCGGCCATGTAGACGTTGAAGAACCAGGGGGGATAGGTTAGATGCCTGGGGAATGTCACCGGTTGTGAGAGTGATAGTCGAGTGAAAAGGCTCCAGGTTCCAACTGGGATGGGCAGTCAGAGAGGAAAGTGGTTAACCAAGTCAGAGCCTGACCTGCGATTCCCAGGGTGTCACGGAGCGAGACGTGTGATCACAATGTTGTAGTTAACTGCCTCAAAGGCAGAGGAGAGAGCAAGAAGAATGAGGGCAGAGGGAGTGTGAGAGTCAAGATTTGAGAGCAGTTCTTCACAGGTGTTCAGAAGAGCAGTTTCCATGCCTCTGGACGCTCTAAAGCCAGATTGGTGGTCGTGGAAGCAACCAATAGAGTGTAGGGTCAGCTGAGAGATAGCCAGTTTCTCCAGGAGTTTACCCAGGAATGGAATGATGGAGATAGGGCAGTAGTTTTCCGGCATGGAGGGGTCAGCAGAGGGTTTTTTGAGCAGAGGCTGCACAAGGGAGTGCTTCAGTGCAGTTGGGAAAACTCCAGTGGAGAAGGAGAGATTGCAGAGATCAGCCAGTTGGTGTATGCTGTAGTCCGGAAGAGATGGTGGAAAGGATATCTAGGGTTTTTGTAGTGAAGTGTGCAGCAAGGGTCGAGCAAAGGTCCTGGGTGGGTGTGCTAGACGAAGATGCAGCTGCAGGATTGGCAAGCTCCTTGCAGACTTTGAAGAGTTTGATTGTGTTTGCTGCCGCGGAGATGCAGGCTTGAATAAAGACTCTTTTCTTGGTGCTGAGAGTCGATCATGCCTTTGAAGGAGGCGGCTGGCCAGTTTGTCAGATTGTTCGCCTGACTCATTCCATTTCTGCTCAGCTGCCCTATATTTGCATTTAAGGGCAGCCAGGTCGGAGTTGTACCGAGAGTTGCACTTTTTAGAAGGCTTCAGTCGGACCCTGACGACAAGGGTCAAGGGTGTAGGAGATAGAGTGATTGAGGTTAGCGAGGGCTGTGTCAGGGTGGGAGTCAGCCAAGGGTATAGGTGGAGTAGAGTACGAATTTTGAAATCAAGGGTTGCCATGAACAGAATGAAGGACTGCCTTCCCAAAGCTTCCATCCTGACAAGGTGGAATCAAGGCAGTAATGTTTAGTAAAAGTGTGAATTGTAGACCAAGTGAATGCCTCACAAATGTTTTTAATAGGAACACCTCTTTGCAGAGCAGAAGAAGTACCCATGACCCTAGTGGAATGGGCTCTTAGCCTTCTGGGAGGGATCTTTCCCGGCCAGCCTATAGCATTCGGATATAGCTAAAATAATCCATCTGGACAAGGTCCGTTTGGTTACAGCCTGTCCCAAACTATTCCCAGTGCATCCTATAAACAGTTGGTCATCCAGACAAAGTTTTGACAACCTTGAAATTTAGAAACTCAGAGCCCTTTGAGGGTCGAGCCTGTGTAACCTCTCCTCTTCCTTGCCAGGATGAGGAGGCGAGAAGAAAGTGGGTAACACTATCTTTTGTCCCAAATTAAAGTTGTTGGGGAAGAAGTGATACAGTTACACTGTGTGAGACTGCACAACACTTATCTGCTTGGTATTAGGAAAGCCACCTTTTGGTAATGGTCTGTACTACACAAGTTGGTATTGTGAGCAGCCAGGCCTATCTCAAGAGGGGTAAATGTGAGCTGTACAAACGATATCCGTAAATACAAGTAGCCAAGTAACACTTACACTCAATGTTTGTTCTAGTTATTTAACTAATATCAATTTTTAAATGAGCGTTCTTTAAAAAGGCAATTCATGTAACAATGTAAATATACTTTAAAATAATCAGAATCAGAACAAGTTAGTGGATAGTCTTTGGATATAATGCTTACACAATTCCTACAACCTAAGGCAACTTCCTTCATAAGGACAGTAGTGGCATTCATAAGTCACACTAATTAGTTTGCAGATTGAGGTTGCAGAAAGGAAAGGCTTAAGGAAGGAAAAAGGTTGAACTGGTTCTCAGTAAATGTGAGGACAACTACATCTCCCAATTAAATCTAGACAAGCCTTTCCCAGCAGTGACCGTCTCAAACACGTTACCACCTATTAGGGACAAACAAGATCAAAGTCAATGGACTAGAAGGGTCTTCAGGCAGCCAGGACAGCCAAATTCAATTGGAACACAGTTTATTGAGCTGAGGCACTTCTTAGATTAGAAACAGTCTTGCAAAGTTAGAGAGTTTGTAGAATATCACTTGTAGTGTCACAAGCTGTTCAACCTGTGAAAGGAGATTTGGACTCAACTCTAAAGTTAAGCCACTGTGATTCCCAACAGCCAAAAGACAATGAGGTAAGTAACCCAAGCCTAAAGAGTACAGGGTGGTCCAGCTGGATTCCGTCTTGCTACGGCAGTGCGGACCCCGTGTTCCTGAGCCTTTGACGTGGGCACAAGAGGGAGGACGTCTGGAGGGCTCCTGCGGCATTACTTGAGACGTCGTCGGAAGCTACGGGCTCTTTTCGGTTCAGCTGTTTCAGCACTTTGCAAACAGAACCGTCGCGGACCTCGGATACCAGTTGGGCTTCCTTCACTCTTTGGGTCCTGCACTCTGGTGAGGGGACTCCAGCTCTGTTCACCTTGCTTCTGGAGGGTCTTTAGGAGACTCCTGGAGCCCGGAGTTCAGACATTGTACTAGACTACGGATTGCTTGACCCCTGGTACTCCGTTCTTGCAGCAGCGAAGTAGTACAGCCAGTCGGGGAAGATGGTCCAGTGGAGTTCATCTCGGGGTTAGTTGGTCCCACTAACCCAAGGGAAGAAGTGGTCCCTTCAAATTGCGTCTGTCAAATTGAAAATTGAAAAAGGAGTTTCTGCACAGCAGCAGGGCTTCACCAGGCATTTCAAAGGTCCAGGAGGATGCAGCAAGCTTTATTCATGGTTTCATCGTGGAGTGTTTCCCCCCAGTGGTCGACTCTCCTCTAGTCCCAAAACCATCGCCTTTTAAGCAGGTTTCTCAGTTTCATGCACAGCCTAGGCAGTCAATCACAGCTGGGTGGGCTGTCCTAAAAGGACAGCCAGCCAGTCAGGACTGGTTGCTTTCAGGCATTCCGAGAGACAAAGGACAGGGCACTTTGGGGAACCTCCCTCACATCCTGCCCTTCAAGACGCACTGGAGCCAGAAGCAGGCTTCAGAGCTGAAACCTGCCAAAGGCAAGACAAACAAAGAGCTCAAATCTGCCTCGACGCCTCACAAACAGAAAATGGAGAAAAAAGAAGACCGGGGCCATTATGACACAATGGTCAACCATGGGTGCAGTACTGCAGCCGAGGGTTCAGCCTGCGGTAAAAGAGCACAATGGTAGGAAAAATTAAACCACTGCCACCAGCCATTTAAAGTAGTGAGGGTAACATAAGAATGCTACATGAGAATGTAGGATAAAGGGCTACTAGGTAACCCCCCTAGCACTCCACATAAGATGGTGGGGGTGGACCAACAAAGAGAAAAGATAAGGAAAGCCAATTTCACTTTACTATTCTTGGGAACGGTAGTTCACACAAGAAATGGTATTTAAACCTTATGAAAAGTCTCAAGGATTTCTCTGACACTGCACTCAAGGTGCTGTGCGTCAACATACAAAAATTAGATGCCTATGGAGTTTGACTTCAAAAACAGTGAAAATGCATAATCCAAATCAGGTCAACACGCATGAGAGTGAGAAAAAAGTCCCACTCACTCAGGAGTTAAAATTAAAAAGTCATAAATCCAGCAAAAGAGCTGAGGTTCTCTAAGGTGGGAGTAATTTAGCACTAAAAGGAACATTCTCCCTAACAAAAGTCTGATAGGACCCGGTAAGGAATGAGGGGTTGACCCTCAGGAAATACTATAAACAATGCTTTAGAGGATAGTGCCTGCAACTCACTCACCCTATGGCCTGATGTTAGCGCTAGCAACAAGATGGTTTTGAATGCAAGTTATCTTATGGGACATGAACGGTTCAAATGGTGCACACAAAAGAAACTTTAAAACAAGCTTTAGGTCCCAAACGGGAACCTGAAAAGGAGATGTAGAGAACACATAAGTGAGTCCCTTTAGAAATTGCATCACCAAGGGAATTTTAAAATATGATGTTTCCTCAGACGAGCGCTTGAAGATGGAAAACGCCCCCATATAGCATTTAATGGTCCCAACCTGGAGTCCCAGATTGGCCAAGTACGGCAGAAAAGAGAACACCTGCGGTTTTGCATTCTTGTCCCTGTACCAGCTGCAGAATTTCTTCCAACGGCAGCAGTACAAAGACTTCTTTGGCTGCCCTCCTGGCCGAAAGCAAAATCTCCATTACGTCATCCGTGAGGTCCCAAATCCTTGCACCTCAGCCTCTCTTTGTGGAAGCCTTATTGGAGGGGAGATGGACATGTCCAGAAGGTCCGGGTACCACGTCCTACTGCCCCAATCCAGGGCAATTAGGATCATGGATTTCCCGAACTTCTTCAACCTCCTGATCACTTGAGGAATGACAGGGACCGGAGGAAACTCATACATGAGTGGATACTCCCAGTCCACTACAAAGGCGTCCCCTGGAGCTCCTCTTGGGGAAATTCCCTGGAACACTACAGATTTCAATTCCTGTTGACACTGGTCGTGAACAGAACCACTTGAGGAGTTCCCCAAAAGGTGAAGATCTCTTGAAGGACTTCCTGAGCAAGCACCCACTCTTAGGAGACTCTCTGTTCTCCTCTCTGGCTAGGTGAACTGCCGATGGAGATTCCTTCTTGTAGTGCCCAGAACTGCATTGCCTCTCTGCACAGTGGTAGTGATGCTAGACCTCCCCTTGTTGCAAGGCCACTGTGTTGTCCATCATTATCAGGACATTCATTCCCCGTACAGAGAGCAGAAAGCCTTCAGCGCAAGTCTGATTGCTCTCAGCTCCAAAAGGTTGATGTGTAGCTTGGACTCCGATGGAAACCAACGAACACCGATTGTCAGATCGTTGGCATGGGCTCCCCACCCCGTGAGTGAGGCCTCCGGCCATGGTTGCCAAAAGGTTCTCCCTTCAGAATGTTGTCCTCGCAGGTCCACCACAGGAGATCCTGTGCAACCCAGTTTGGAACCTGAAGTCTGACATGTTGCCTGATAACAGACCATTGTGTCATGAGAGCCCATTGGAGCGATCTCATTCTCAGGCGAACCTCTGGCACCAGGAAAATGCAGGATGCCATGAGTACGAGAAACCTCAAAAACATCGAAGCCCGGGAGAAGGTGGGCACTCTGAAATGTGGTGACCATCTGCAGAATGTCCTGAGCCCTCACCTCGGGTGGCGAGGTCCACAGAAGCCCTCCAACTGGTGCCACTCTGTCTGGGTTCCACAGGATGTTTTGGGTGGGGGAATTGGCACCCTGGACTGCGTTGCCTTAGCAAACCAAGTCGCACTCTGTTCTGATCGGGCGGCTCACCACTTAGCATGTATGAGTGACAGCTAGGCTGTTGAATGGGGTTTTTTTCTGCATAAAAGCAGGGCTTGTGCAACTGGAACTTCAGAAGCTGAGCCATTTGCAACGACGACACCACCGGTGGAGCCCTGCTGCAACAACCTCACCACTTTCCCGACGACAAGAGATCTTCTGCTGTAAGTGTCTTCTCCCTCTGAGCTGGTGGGAACAACCAGTTTGCCATTCGCCTTCCAGGACGTCCCTTGGTTAAATCACCAGTGCCAAGCACCCCGGCGGCCGGATAGCCAAGCTTCAGTCCACTGGGACCGCGAATAAAAGGAACACACCTTTTAACCGGTCCCGCGCTCGAGGGTGAGCAAGATTTGGCCCAAGCCCTTTCTTTACCAGTTTCAGAAGGCGCGGTAGGAGCATGGCCTACTTGCTTGGAGGGCTTCTGGCACTCAAAGGTTTTAAGCATTTCCTGCCTGAATGACTCCCATTCAGCTGGAGTAGAGGCCTTAGTGGGGCAAAATATAGTCCTCTGGAGGATTTGGATGAGGATGTCGAAGTAGGCAAATTGTAGCGCCTTTTCTACGATTTCCTCGATGGCGAGTGGTGGGAGCCACTCCGCGACCTGGACCTTTTGGTCTTCTTCCGTCAGAGGAATGTTTTTTCGACGGGGTAGTCGAAGATTTTTTTGGGGAGTCTACCTGCCACAAATTCAATTAGTGATGTGGCGAAGAGGTGCATACAAAGCAAATTAGAGTTCGGAACCCCAGTTTGAATCGGTGTGGATGGGCAGAATTCCTGGCCCTGGCCTCTGTCGTCTCTGGACAGGCTCAAGACAGGAGACTGCCTTGTTGGGTGGCCTTAGTGAGTGGGCCGGCGTTCGCCTGTGGCGAGGGGATTGGATCAAATAGGAACAAACCTCCAATCACGGCAGTCTGAGCCGGATGAAGGCAATTGCTGCAATTCAAATAATTACATCGGCCATGTTTGAATGGCGACTGCCTCGTGGAGCCGAATAGAGGCTATAGGTAAAAAAACAAATTACTCACCAAGGAATGAGAACTTGGGAAAACGCTGAATTATGGCAGCAGAAATCGTGTCCAAACGCGTCCAACCTCGTCTGGCAAAGTCCTGGCGGGCACGTCAACATCCGAAGGTTCCCCATCCTCAAACTCATCTATGTGAATAGTTGTGGTATCGGTGTCTGTGCACACAGGCTCCTCCTCCAGTAGGGTCAAGACCCAAGTCCACATGCAACAGGTGCCTAAGGGATGGTGTTGGCCGACACCTCGGTGGCCTGGGAGGACTTCGGGCCAGATAAGGCACAGTAGGTAGGAGTTGCTGAATTTCCACCACAAAACTGCAGGGTGGTCAGGATGTCCAGTGACATATCCATTGGTGCCGGTGTGGGTGCAAACAGCAGAGCAAGGCAAGTACTGGGCTAAAAACCCTAAGAGGAGAAAACTGTTGGTATGCCTTATGATACAGCGATCCCTCCTGGGACATCAGCCTCTGGCCCCTTTCATGGTCTGAGTAGAAGTCCTCAGGCAGGTCATCCTCAGAACTGGAATATATGCTAGGAGATTTCCTCGGCGATCCCCTAGGGGCCGGAGGGGACACTCCCGTTTGGTCCGACGGCTGCAGCAATTCCCTTACTCTACCAGAGTCACTCGGGAAGGAGGCAACGATGGCGATCTGTAAAATGGCCACTGACTAGGAGGATGTGGTCTGTAGTGCTGACGTAGGCCTAGGATGTAAGGAGACCCTTGGAGTAATCGTCGTGAAGGTTGAAACGACGATCGCTGTAACTTTTCATGGAATGAAAAGCCGATTTTGTCAACGCCGACAAAGCGATAGCCGACGGCGCAGTGGTCCTCGTCCTTGACGTGGTGGTGGTCTTAGTAGACGCAGCCAAAGACGGCGGAGCCACAGAACTGTCTTCAGCAGGTCTGTTCGTTGATGACTTGTCTGACGACTTGTGCTGAGAGGGGGGTTAGGAGCTTCCTCAAAGAGGGGAACCACCAGCCAGTAGGCTAACAAGCGACGGAGCCAGACCCCTTCCCGAACTTGATCGCGCAGCTGCAACGACCTTCGGGGTAGCAAATGGAGTGGTTTTTCACCTTCTTTTCTATCTCCCCAGGAGGAGCATCCTCAACGGACCTTCACCTCTTCTTGTCAGAGGGAACACGCTGATGGGACCTTCTGGTCAAGGATGAGGCATGACTTTGCCCAGAGGATGCATCAGAGGTCTTCTCTATTGATCTAAGCAACTAACCTTCAGTGACCATCCTTCCTGGTCTTTGAAGAGAAGCCGCGGCAGATCTTGCATCCGTCCGCGTTGTGAACTGGGTGAAGACAAAGGCACGTGAGCTGCTGATGTTAGGAAAGATTTATCTTGACTGCACCTTTCCTTCCATCTTCCCAAAACATTTGCTTTTATTTTGTATACTGACCTACTCTTTTGCTCATATGTCATGTCCTTCAGGCTGTCAGTACTGGGAAACCTGGTTACCCTTAGTCGTGTTACTGTGTTACTACTTTTGGTTACTTTTACAACACTTGTGGTAACTTTCTATCATTGTACAATGCAGCTTACACACTGCAGTTCAATGGGGTAAATTTGTGTTTTGCACTACACGAACACTCAGAGGATGTTTGGTTACTAAAAGGATAAGCTGGTGTCAGCAGTGACTTTTCCCCACTTTTGGGGTCATTTTGTTTGGCTACTAACTGTGGCTACTGGTCAAACATGGCCCTGCCATGAGCATTTTCGGTAGTCCTTTTGCCATCTTGTTCTTTAGCTTTCTACCTGGCCTGAGTGGACAGGAAAATCATTATAAGGACTTCCAGTGCAGAAGCTTTTGGTGGGCTACTGGAGGGCTGTATGTGTGTTTGCTGGCAGGATGTGGGCTGGGGCTGTCTGGTCCCAATCCTCAAACTGTTTCCAGTGTGTCTGAGTGGTGTGCATGAATGTTCCCGCCAGTGGTCCTCAGGTGTCTGTTTGGGCAAGTCCTTTCATTTGCTAGTGAGGGCAGCTGCTCTTACCTGACTTAGCATAAGAATCGGACCCCTGCGCCCATTCCTCAGATCATAGAGAAACCTGAAGGCACCAAGTATATCCAGCTGTGAGACCTGCCAAAAAAAAAACAGAGACCCGACTGAAGGAGGCCTGGCAACCAACTTCTGCTGCTTTCCTTGAGAAGCCCAGTCTAGCTAAAGATATTTAACAGTCCTGTGAAGGAGCTGTGACCCTTCGAGTGGAGGGAGCATCCATTCATTGACATCTGCTCAGTACCCTGCAAGGAAGAGCCTTTGGAAGTGTCCCGGGATCGTCCGGTGGCTGAGCAGCTCTGAAATTGGGCTACCGTACAGCCGGCATCACCGTTCCAAGTTTCGACCTGGGATCCTTAGCTGGCAATACAAGACTAACCTTTGTGAAATTTCGGCGTCCTAGCATCAAAGAGGACCCGAGAAAGGAGGGAAAGTTTGATCGCATAGGTTGATTCCCTTTGCGTCGCCGTGCTGCCATGGCCACCGTCTGAAATCACTTATCTAACCAGAGTCCAGTCCTGATAGGGGTCCTGCGCTGCATTCTTCAATTGAGAGTTCTTGCAACAGTGAAATACACCAACCAGAGATCAGCTACAACCTGCAACCAATGCCAATCAAGGACTGCAACCTTCGGTGGGAAATGCAACCTCGGACCCTATTCCTTTGTCCTTCAAAGTCTGGGGAAGAATCGGAGTACGGGGGTAAATTACAGAGCTTCTTACCTACCCCTATACTCCCATTATAAGTCAATGGGCTTATAACAAACTTCTATTCTAACACTTTTGGCTTTGCCATTACTTGCTTGCTCAAGACTTCTGAAAGTTGGGGCTACTTCTGTTAGTTTAACTTGTACTTTAACGATCAGAACCCTTCACAGGACCCCCAGAGAACCTACCAACATTTGTTCCTGCTTCAAAGATTCTGTGGAACTTTTACCTGACCTATTTGGCATAAGGCCAAGACAACTCAAGGCTGTACAATTTAAGTTCAGGATCACTCTCTGTGGACCTTGTGTGCATAATGCTAATCTAACCTTAATTTTGCAGGAGTTGCTCTATAATACATGAATGTATATATGTATCCATTTTATTCAATGTTGAGTGATCTCTACTTGCTAGTAGTATTTTTTCTATAGGGTGTTTGGCCAATAAATTATTGCATTTTTACACATCCTGTCAAAGTGTTATTTGTGATTCCCATTATGTGACCTCATTGTAGACGCTTTAGAAGCTCACCACCTCTGAAGATCTTTGCATAGAACGCCCGTCACCGCTACCTGAACTGGTTTGGCTACAACTCCTCAGAGCGGTCGCTGTCACAATATAGGTTGGCCTTCTATGCATCGGTCCACCAGGCCAGAGTATAGAAAATCATCTGTAACACTCGACAAAAAGGTTCTTCAGGCCACAGGATTCTAAGTCCTGAAACGACGACTCTTCGCCACATCGGACATGGTTGAGGTGAGATGTAGGCCCAAGCCTAGGCCTGCGAGGTCACAGTGAAAAGATCCAACAATTAAAAGACTATCTTTGCCGACAACGGGTCCCCGCTGCCGGTAGTCACCACGTGATGGTAGGCGAAGAAGAGCTGGAAGAAAAACTATTGAAATATTCAAAAAAGAACAAATCTATGAAATTCGAGGAGCAAAGCACAAAGACTCCCACACTGGAAATGTGCAGTAAAAATCTTAAAGTGGCCACCAGCGGTGGAGTTTATGAGTGTCATTGGCTGGGGGCAGTATGATCCGAAGGACAATGACTGGCTATAGAATAGAGAAGCTGTTTTTTTGTCTAAAGTGAAACTTCTTTATTTTGACTAAGGATTACCAGCCTTACGACGTGGAATATTCATGAGCATGCTAATCCATGCTGGAGAATTAACTCTTTGTACAGTGCGGCAGGAAAGATTCTGTGGGGCGAAAACTACTGCTTGTCTTCACACAATAACTTTTTCATGACAAACCACTGAATGAAGACAACAAAATCATTTTAACAATAAGGACAAAAATAAAATCACTGAATACCAGTCTACTTTAAAATACCATAAAAAGGTAGATAAATCGATCCTTGCTATTTTTTTGGTTTTTTATTTTAAGTGTATTTGTTTTAAACAAACACCAACATATTCAATATCAAAAATCACAAACGAACTATATACGCAATCAATTAAATAGTTCACAGCTGTACATAGTCATATTTACATTAAAATCTATGCTACATGTAGCATTACCACAACAATCTTGCTAACATTTCCGCACCAAATAAACAAATATAAAATGAGTTGTGATTCAGCGCTCATCACCGTAGCCCAGTATTGGTCCTCGACAATATCTTGTGCAAAACAGTCAGAGCATTGTGTGAGACGAACAAGTTACGTCCCCTGGGTAAAGTTCTTTCGACGGGATGTTCCTCCCACATAATCCCCTCTTTGATATTCAATAACCAGCTTCAACTGCTTCGGAAAAAGAATTTGGCAGCTGGCACTGTGTGTCGATGCAGTCGACTCGATGTCCGTCAAGGGCCTCCGTCTCGAGGATGATGTAATTGAAGGCATATATAGCATGCACAGCACCTGTTGGCTTCAGTTCTGTTTTTTCTTACAGTTGAAATACCTGCATAACCACCGGAATGACAGTACTCAACTATGAAGGAGTGACAGCTGTAATAGCATGGGAAATTCTACTGTGGGGTAGGTTGGGAGGGCGATGAGGAAAACGTGGGTGGAACATCCAGTCGAAAGAATGTTACCAGGGGTAAGAAACTTGTTCTTCAAATGGATTGTCCCCTCCCAAGTATTCCTAATTTTAATAGGCTCCCAAAGCAGCATTAGATTTGATGTAGGGTGCAAGAATGAGCCTTTTAAAAGGTTTTCATGAACCAAATGCAGGACTGCTTTTCCAAAGCTCTCCTCCTGACTGAGGGAAGATGCCAGGCAGTAATGTTTTATGATCATGTGAATAGTAGACCACGTTGCCGCCTCACAAATAATTGTTATTGGTAAACCCCTTTGAAGGGCTGTAGAGGTCGCCATGCCCCTGGTGGAATGGGCTCCTAATCCTTCAGGAGGATCCTTGCCTGCCAATCTGAAACCTTCTGAAATTGCCAGAATGATCCATCTCGATAAGGTCTGTTTCTTAACAACCTGAACCAGTTTGGGGCCTGTATAGCCAATGAAAAGCTGATCATCAATGCAAAGTTTTGACAGTCTAGATATATAAAAGCTCAGAGCCCTACAAGGGTCTAAACTGTGTAATCTCTCCTCCTCCTTACCAGGATGAGGTGGGGGACAGAAAGAAGGTAAAACAATTTTCTGCCCTATGTGAAAATCAGAAATGATTTTGGGTAAGAATGTTATGTTGACTTGTAAAGCGCACGGTCGCCGAAGTATCATGGCGCTAGACAGGGAAAGCCATACATAGAACATCACAACAAGACCATGAGACAAACGGCTAAGAACAAATATGTTTTTAACGCTTTACAAAAAGCTAGCTGATTTGACAACAGTTTCATAAAAAGAGGAAGAGTGTTCCACAATTGCGCTGCTGCAATCGAAAAGGCACGGCCACCCAGCCGAGGCAGTCGAAAGAGAGGCACACAACATGCCCGCCAACGCAGACTGCAGGGGGTGATTAGGAACATAGCGCTCAAATTTAACGCGCAGGTAATCTGAACCCTGATCATGTAAGGCGTGATGAATACAAAGCACCTTAAACTGAATGCGCTGGGCCACTGGCAGCCAGTGGAAGGCACGCAGGACAGGGGATATACGAGACCCGAACAGGGTACCTTTTGCCACCGTGGCAGCCAAATGGAGGCGTAATCGAGGTAACAACCCCTTGGGCTGCGCTAAATATATAGAATTGCAATAGTACAGCCTGCTCAGAATCATAGCCGCCGCCACCTGGGCGTTGCCTAGTAGGAATCACATGAAGAACCTTTTGTAGGATGGTCGGCAGACATAACCCCAAGATTTTTTACCTTGGTCATAGGTACCGGAAGCAGACCCAAAGAAGACGGCCAGAAAGAAGAAACCCAAAGTGAGGGATCGGGAGGAGAACCCACCACCAACACCTCAGTTTTATCCCGAATCAGTTTCAACCAGTTGTTCCCCATCCACTCCCCCACAGTTGTCAGGCACTTATGTAGGCATGCCGACACATCAGACTGAGATCGAGACGAATCAGCAGTTGGGTATCGTCGGCGTACAAATAGGCCCTGACGGCGAAGGAGCGGATGAGATGTAACGAAGATATAAATGTTGAAAAGAATGGGGGATAGGGCAGACCCCTGGGGAACACCACAACTAAGGTGATAGAGCAAGGGCGTGAAAGGGGGAAGAGAAAGAGTTTGGGATCTATCTGCTAAAAAGGAGCCAAACAAGGCCAGTACTTGACCCAAACAACCAATCTGGGCCACACAGGAGAGCAAGGTAGCATGGTCCACGGTGTCAATCATCGCTGAGAGATGCCATATCATCCTGCACCGATACAAGAACACTCTCCGTGCCCCTGCCAGGACAGAAGCCAGATTGGGCTGGGTCAAACATCCCAAAGGATTACAAAAAAAGAGGACATAATAGGAGAGACCAGTGATTGCAGCAGATTCGTACAGAAGGGAAGAAGAGAAATAGATCGGAAATTAGCAGAAAGAGAGGGATCCAAGGAGGGTTTCTTCAAGAGAGGGATAACCAAGGAAGCATTCAGCTCAGGGAGGATGAACCCCGACTGGCAGGAGGCGTTGATAGCAGCCGTGAACTCACTGAAGAGGTCAACTGATATCTCCATCACTCCAAGAGGAAGTGGAATGGAAGGAGAGCAAAAAATGATCTTTTGCATTGCATTAGAGACCATGTTCTCTGAGAATAGAGGAAAACAAGACCAACTCGGGTCAGTATTATTACCCTTATCCTTGAGGGACAGATTTCCGGGCAGAGAGTGGGTTGGAGAGCCCATATTCTCTACAATATTGGTGCAAATGTTTGCGACCTTGGCGATGAAGAGCTCCAATAATGAGTTGCACAGCTCTCGAGTAGGTCGGATGGTAGGGGCACATTGTGGCAGAGGACAGGGACTTTATCACCGAAAAAAAAGTTTTAGGCTGATTAGGGGAGTTTCAATTCTATTGGCGAAATAGAGTTTTTTTCGCCAGTAGGATGGCCGCAGAATAGGCTGCAAGACAAATCCTATATTGAAGCCTATCAACAGAATCATAACTGATACGCCATTTGCGCTCCAGCTGCCTTACCGCCAACCGAGTGGTTGCCAGCTGAGGCGAACACCAGGACTTAGGAGGAAGTCTACGAGGTTGAAAATAGCGAAGAGAAGCAACTTCATTAGCGGTATCCAAGAATGCAGTGGATAGAATACACAGTGTGAGGGAGAAGTTACCCATTTTTCTTTCACAGAGCCAATAAAATTCTGTAGGTTATGTAAAACCTTAGGTAATTCATGGGGTGCCATAAGAGAACAGAATGAAGGCTTAACCCTCAGTACAACCCTATCCTTATGAAAGATCGTAAAGGGTGGCTTCGATGAACGTGCCTGCAATTCACTCACTCTACGGGCTGAAGTCAGAGCTACCAAGAGAATAGTTTTAAAAAAAGATAACTATAGTGTAAAGGTTCAAAGGGTGCACACATTAGAAATGTTAGTACGAGATTAAGGTCCAAATTGGAACCTGGAAAGCAGATGGGGGCGGGACACATTAGGGAGCCCCTTTAGAAATGTTGTCACCAGTGGAATCTTGAAATATGAACACTCTTCAGACGAGCACTTAAAGATGGATAGCAATGCCAAATAGCCATTAATCGTTCCAACCTGGAGCCCCAGATTGGCTAAGGATAGTAGAAAAGATAACACCTCAGGTGTTTTACATAGAAATGGATCGACATTCTTGTCCCTGCACCAGTTGCAGAATTTGTTCCAACGGCAACAGCACAAAGACTTTGTTGCTGGCCTTCTGGCCGAAAGCAAAATCTCCATTACATCATCCGGGAGGTCCCAAATCCTTGACTCTCAGCCTCTTGGAAACCATGTGTGAAGGCCAAATGTTTTGACCTCTGGAGAGAAGGTGCTCTCTTACTGGAAGACTTCTTGGAGGGCAGATGGACATGTCCAGAAGGTCTGGGTACCGCGTCCTCCTGGCCCAATCCAGGGCAACTAGGATCAAACTCCCAGTCCACTACGAACGCATCTCCTAGAGCTCCTCTTGGGGGAAATTCCATGTATAAGTACAGTTTGTACTTCCGGTTGACACTGGCCGTGAACATATCCACTTGAGTGGTTCCACAAAGGGTGAAGATCTCTTGAAGGACTTCCTGAGCTAGTTCCCACTCGTGGGAGACTGGTCTGCCTGCTCAGAGCGTCCGCCACCATGTTCTCTTCTCTGGGCAGGTGAACTGCCGATAGAGAGATTCCTTCTTGAATTTCCCAGTACCAGAGCTGCATTGCCTCTGACCCTACACCACCTCTTTTGTTGAGGTAGTACATGGCCACTGTTTTCCGTCATCAGGACATTCTTTCCCTGCACAGAGGGCAGAAAGGCCTTCAGTACTAGTCTGATTGCTCTCAGCTCCAAAAGATTGATATGTAGTTTGGACTCCGATGGAGACCAACGACTGCCAGATCGTTGGTGTGGGCTCCCCACCCCTTGAGTGAGGCGTCCATCACTGTTATCTCCAGCCATGGTTGCCAAAAGGGTTCTCCCTTCAGAAGGTTGTCCTTGCAGGCCCACTACAGAAGATCCTGTGCAACCCTGCTTGGAACCTGAAGTAGGTCTGACATCTTTCATGATAACTGGGACCATTGAGTTCTGAGGGCCCAGTGAAGGGATCTCATTCTCGTGCGAGCCTCTGGCACCAGAAAACTGCAGGATGCCATGAGGCTGAGCAGCCTAAAAAAAAAAAAGAAAAAAAGAAAAATAGATTTATCCAGTACAGCTCTGATGAACTGGAGCTTTTGGGAAGGTGTCATATGGAACTTCTTGTAATTGAGGGAGAAGCCCAGTCTGTGGAGAGAGTGGCAGCTGACGGTGAGATGATCCAAGACTTGTTAGGGAAAGAGCGCCCCGATCAGCCAATCGTCCAGGTAGGGGTAGACGTGAATCCCCCCCTCTCCTGAGACTCGCTGCCACCACCGCCATTAGTTTGGTGAAAAACCTTTGGCGGAGGTTAGCCGGAATGACAGAACTCAAAATTGATTGCAATTAATGAGAACCGTTAACCGCGAACCTCAGGTATTTTCTGTGCTGGAGATGGATTGGCAAATGAAAATAAGCATCCTGAAAGTCCAATGACACCATCCAATCCTGGAGTTGCAGGGCCTGAAGGATCAGAGACAGGGTGACCATCTTGAACTTGTCCTTTCTGAGGAACTTGTTCAAGTATCTCAAGTCCAAGATTTGTCTCAGTGTTCCGTCCTTTTTGGGTATTAGGAAATATGGAGAATACCATCCCTTGTTCCTCTCGGCTACAGGCACCAGCTCTATAGCGCCTTTCTCTAGCAGGGTTAAATTTCTTGCACAAGGAGCGGATCTGGAATCCTCAGAGTGGCTCCCCGGTGTATTGCTATGAGGTTTCTGACAAGAAGGCAGTACCCGTGGGCTATGGTTTCCAATGCCCAAGCATCCAAAGTAATGTCTCGCCATTCTTCTAAATGATGAGTCTGCCGTTTTGAGGTGGCTGATGCAGTGGCAGATGGTAAAGATGCCCCTGCTTGAGTTGGCTTCGCACCTCTCCCACCACGAGGAAACTTTCTTTGGCCAGCCATTCCTCTCGCTCTCCCAGCTGAGTAGTAGCTAAAAGATATACCCCTCCAAGTCCGTCCATTAAGGTGAATAGGCTGAGGTTGCCTAACAGCGGCACCTAAAGACTGCAACTTCTCAAGGCTTTCGTCAGCCTTGTTGGCAAAAAGGTGACACCCGTCAAAGGACATGTTGAGTCTGGATTGCACATAAGGTGCAAAACCAGACTTCCTCAACCACGCAAATCTGTGTATAACTGTGCTAGCAGCCTTGCCACTGCTGATGCAGTCAGCAGAATCCAGACCTGACTGAAGAGACTCACACATGGCTTCTTTGCCGTCCCCCATTATGGCCAAGAATCTGCCTCTTTCATCCCCCTCAGCAATGTGCTCCGCCGCCATGGAAACGCAGTCCCAATGAGTGAATATAAATTGTGCAAGTGCGCATGTGGAGTTGGCGGATTTGAGCGCCATACTCCCTATGGAAAATACCTTCCTTGCCCATCCATCTACTCTTTTGTCATCCCTATCTGGAGGGATGGTAAGGTAAGCTGCATGCTTAGAAGTTGCGGTAGCAGCCTGTACCACCAGACTCTCTGCAGTGTGGTGTTTAGACAGGTAGTCGGGTCACTACTGGAAGGGCGGTACTTCTTGGTCAGATATTCATTCACAGCCGGATGGGTCTCTGGCATCTCCCAATTAGCTGCCACCCTTTTTTGCAGTGCACTATGGAAAGGCAATATAGGATCTGTCTGTGGACCCTTATCCAGGATGTCCGTTAGATCATCCTGCTGACATGGGAACAGAGCCCTACTCCACCCCAAATATTCCACCACCTTGGGCATAAGCAGTCTATTATGAGACATCAGCATGCGTGTTAGTTCTTCCAAAATCTAGCTCAGGTGAAGTGTCCACCCCACTGGGCATCTGCTGATTATCATAAAGGTCTTTCAACCTGGACTCCTCAAATGAAACTTTCAGGCATATTTGTGGTGCCAAATTGTAGGCCAAATGGTGCATCGTTGTCGGAGCGTTCATCCTCATATTGAAGTAAGGGATTTAAAATAGTATTTCCTTGGTAAAGGCACATACGTTTCTTCAGGCATCAAGGGTTTGATATATAGTGGATTCAACGCTGGAGGAGACCAAGCTTTTTTCAATGGTGCCATAGGTTTAGGTGTGGCACTCAACGTCGATGGCGCAGCTGGCGAAGGCGATAGCTTGGCGGTTGTCGAAGGCACAGCCGATGTCGACGACCTTGATCTCCATTTGTGCTTATGTTTACGGCTCGAAGATCCTTCAATGATACGTCATTGCATTGAAGCCTCAACGGCTCTCGATGAGGATCAGACCTTCGTCCCAGGCTCGAGGGTGTGCAGTATTTAGGTCGAGCCCTTTCCTTACCAGCTTCTTTGGAAGGCGCAGTAGGAGCATGGCTTGCTGTGGGTTTCTGCTTTGCAAATATTTTTCGCATCTCTGCTCTAAAAGCTTCCCATTCGGGCAGGGGTGGATTTTTTTGTGGGGCAAGCTACCCTCACAGGGGAGGTGTCAGACGAAGTCGAAGAAGGCGACCTAGGTGCCTCTTTTTGGACTTTGACGACGATGAGGACTGATGGGAGGCACTCATCGATCTCAACCTTTTAACTTTCTTCTTCCGAGGAGTCACTTCTCGACTCGTCGGTCGAAGGTTTTTTCGTCGGGGTAGAAGATTTGGTGTTTCGACCAACCGCCAATTTGTCCCTTTCGCTCCTTTAGGGCCTTTCCGGTCATCGACTAGCACTTTGAGCAGGCAGAGGTCTTATGCACCACTGTGAGACAACATAGATATATGGTGTGTATCGTCAATGACATTTTCAACTCACAATCTCTACACTTCTTGAAACTGGTCTTTGTGGTAGTCGGTGTCAACGAAGACATTCTTCGTGTATGAAGTAATGAAGCACGTCGCATTTCTCGAAGCGATCGTATTCGCGGAAAAACAGAACTGAAGCCAACGGGCGCAGAGCATGCTATATATGCCTTTGATGACATCCTGGAGACGGAGGCCCTCGAGGGACATTGAGTCGATAGCATCGACGCACAGCACCCTCTGCTGAAAGAAAATTCAGAAACAGCTGGATATCAAATATCAAAGATGAGGAATACATGGGAGGACACAATCCATTCCAAGATGTCTAGTAGTCGTGAGAGGCATATCACAGATTCTTTACTTACCTTTCTGCTAGCTCCCGTGACCATGCCTGAAGGGAGAAAATTAAAACATAGTGGCATAATAAATCGATGCAGATTCTGATCAAAGGTGTACCGGATAGGTTCCAAATAAGGAAAAGATTGCCCAGCGTACTCATTGAAGATTTTATACCACGTAAATCCACATTATTTGCTCTTTACCAGGCATATGCTCCGTCAGGGCTTTTTGGGCAATACGGACATTGTTAATAATGTATTTCGTCTATAGCTCTACACACCCATAGGTCTCAGAGCGCTCAAATACTAGAAGACATTATTAATCCAAGGTCCAACAATCCTATCATGAAATTCCACACATGATGAATGCAATAATCTCATAGGTCAATGGTGAGACTTCTGGCATATATGTGTCGAAAAGCCAACTTAGTCTTACCATCATCAGCCAGTATTTTTATTAATAGCAGGCTTCTTTTTATTTTAATTAGAGTTGACAGTGAGACAAGCCCAAGTACCATACGTACTGCTTCATTAGGGAAAGCATGTGGTAGACCTAAATTGCATCTACACAATTTTCCTTCAAGCACTTTCAATCATTTCAGTTGCTCATCAGTGAATGTATCCAGCCCATACAAAACGGCTTGGTGATACTGGTTGTATATTCAACAATCCTGCCCTCGACCGAATGGCCTCCCTTGGCTTGTACATAAGAATTAATCTAAATCTACTCAGTGCCTTGGGGACAATATGTTGCCATTGTAATTTTGTATAAAGTGTAGGTTTACATAATGTGCCAAGATAGACACATGATTCTACCAAATCCATGTGTATGTCTTCAAGCTTCCAGGTGAAGTTTTTAAATCAAGGGTCTGCTTCCCAGTGCCATGATCCTAGATTTGGAGCAATTTATTTTTAAATTGTTCTCTTCAGAATGCCCTGCGAATCCTGTAATGCAACACTGAAGGCCAATAGGAGTTTTGTCAAATGGCACAATGTTATGTGTATGACAACCAAACTACAGTGGAATGAGGGAGCCTCGGGGGATGATTATTACAGCCTATAGTTTGCTGCAACCTCCATGGGGCCCTTCTTGTAAACCTGTATTACTATGAACTGACTCAGCAGTTTTCACAATCAACAAATCCTTCTGGTATAGTTTTTGTAATACCCAGAACAAGAGATCCAGGTCCCTCTTTACCAGTTTAGAAATTCCATGCGGACCAGTCGCCCGTGAGGGTTTTAAGTTCTCTATCTTCTCAAAAATGACTTCAATACTGCGACTAAGGTTGTATTATTCCTGAGACCGCTCCATACTCAATGCAGGAGTTTCCACAGCAGCAGGTCTGCGATAAAGGGACTATGTGTAACATCCAAATCCCCACACTTAAAGGATTGACTTAATCCTCAACACTAATATGCTCACATTTTGTGTCCGCCAAAAGGACTTAGTGTCCTGTTGCCCAAGTACATGATACATAGTTGCCAGTTTGCTGTATTCATAGAGCATCTGCGCACACGTAACCAGTTCTTATATCTAGTGCAAAGACGAGCTTTCCCTCAAACACTGCTCAGATTGACGCAACCCGAGAAGCCTCATTAATTGGCGAGTGCTTTTACGCAGCCATCTTTTTCAAAGCAATCGTCAACATTACACACGTTCATATTCTCCAGCCTATTTTTCAAAGTGTGCTTTACTACACCATAATGTTTAGCCATGTCTGGCAATTATCCAGCTGCACTGCTCATATTATCATTGCCCAACTCAATTATAATAATTTGGTCATTATACAAACTATTATTTAAATTTCCAATATGTCACTCTGTCCAGATTATTCCATTTCCTTGGCTGGATATTTCGTACTGCCCTCTGAAGATTATCAAAATGTGTTTTGACAACACCATGCATCTTCAATTCTAAGATCATGTAGTCACTTAACTTGGTGATGTCCAGAGTAAGAGGAACAGATTGCCAAATATCTCCAACTGGTAAATAAACTATATATTCTACTTTGTGAGGATCCATCTGTCCACGTGTATGAAGGGCCAATTCGCTTAGTAACGGATAAATTAAAGAAATCCAGGCCAAAAGAACGCATAAACCCATGCCATTTGATACGCTGTTCCACTTGATGGCACCTGTGACGAATCGCAGGATATCGTCACTGCTTCCCTAGGGGAAGCCCATTCTCACGAGGTGAGGCCACTACCCGATAGTCCCACTAGGGATGGTACTCAGTAGGTGGACCACATGCGAGGGAATCCCCCCTGTGGGACTGGGGACGATTATCAGGGAAGAATGGGGTACTCCAAATATCCCATACCCTCCCTCATCTCCCTACCGTATACAGGGAAGCATGATTCCACATTCTTCATGTACCTATGTAAGGTAGAACATCCAAACATCTTCCAAAGTACGGGAACGAGGAAGAGTATGGACATCCTAGTAAAGTACGTAGAAAGAAGATTCCAAGCAACCCAGTTGAAAGGAACAACATTACTGGGACAAAGAAGAGGCTCAGGGTAATGTAGAGCACTAAACAGAACAAACTCCAACAATCTAGTCAATACGGACAATCAATAAGCTGCTGATATATTAGAAGGGAATAAGGACTGAAGAGTTGTCTCAGCCCTCCTTTGAGGAGATGCAAGCAGGTCAACGGAGCAGAGATGGAGACCGGAGGAACCAAAATGGGAGAAGTTAAAGCCTTGAAAAAGGGTTGAAAGGAAGGGCCCTTCGCCCTGCTGGAAGAAGACCACAGATGCCTGTCCAAGAGAAGGTACTTCATCACGCATACTGTCAAAGCAGAGTAGCAGCAAGCAGCAGCTATAGAGATGTCGTAGCTGGGGCGAACGACGCAAAGAGCATGAGGCAAAAGAGATGACTCTTGCAGTTGTGCAGGACCTGAACGGAATCTCGCTGAAGGTAGGGGCTTACTGGTGGACAGATCTGGGAACCCCTTAAGAAGGGTTAAAGTCCCCTGAAGTTAAAGGCTGGGAGGAAAGATTGGAAGAGAGCCTTTAAAAAGGAACTACATGTGAAGTAGGGGTCTGGGATCCCAAGTACAAGAAAGTATGAAGAAATAATTACAGCTGGAACAAGGGTCTGGGAACCACAAATACAGAGAAGTGATTGGAACCACTATACAAACAATAGCAGTGCCTGGGAGGCTAGTGAAGCAGGTCTGCTATACAAACTAAAGAAGCCATAGTGCAATCATAGTAGCTGGCAGGATAGTGAACCAAGGCCACCTTACAACTAGCAGAGAAGCAGGAAAACCTAACAAGGCCAAGGGTAGAGTCATGCCCCATGGCATTGTCAATAGGATAAGTAATTTGAAGAGAATTTCTTTTCTCTGCATGCCACTGATTGAGAAATCTTCCAAGAGAACGGTTAGAACTTTTTGTTCAAGAAATCTGGATAACATGTCTCATCACCAGGAGGTGCACACAAAGTTTCAGTCCAGAAGAAGGGCGTTACTCTTATGGACTAAAAAGAAACTCTTTTTCCTTAGTTAAGAGTGTAAGGGACGGAAATAGGTTTTGACACAGGACGTTGACTATTTGCTTTAGATAGACATCCCGAGTACTTAGCTGAGGCAGGGAAGCCCCTCTTAGTGTTAGGGGTTTCCTTTTATTTTAACCCAAATAAAGGTCTACAACCACAACAATGCCACCTGTGTGTCGATCTCTTCCTTCCACAACCCTAATATCAAATGGGCTACTCCTATTTTCAATTATGTTTTTAGCTTTATCAAAGTAAGCATTTAAATCCCGTAGGTAATCACTTCTCCATTAGGATGGCTCCGTTCCTACTCTATCAAAGCCTTTGTACGATATTCCATGATTCTCGTTGTACTGTGGTACCCCCCTCTGCCCAGAGGATCGCAGATATCAATCAATTGTATCTGCCTATTACAGTGGGCCATAGGCAGTGAAATCTGAGCACATAGAACATTCAAGTCACCATGCCTGACAAGAAACTTGCACATCTCTATAGTCTTGGTCTCAATGACCAGCCCACGCACAGGGGCGTCAGACCACACCCCTTTGCGCAATTCTACTTAACAATTTAGATCCATCAATATGAATTGATGAAGTGAGCCAAGTTACCTATTGCCCAACAACTTTGAGTCCATCTTTCCCACATGTAAAATGTATATGCCCACGGGTGTTCCAACTGATCACAGACAATTATTCTATCCAATTACTTCAATCTAGCTGTTGGCTAGTTATACGGGGGAATGCACACCCAATCTCCCGGAGCTGCTGCATTACAAGGAAGCTATATTGTGTTGCCTTCACAAAAAGGCAGCCTCCCACCAACCCCATCAAACATTCTCTCTTTGTTATAACGGCTTTGCACATCAGGTCTTTCACACAGAGAATCAAACACAAAAGAAAAAACAATTTTCAAATAAAAAGATACAAAAGACATATGCCCAATTTGGATCACACGTAGAGTCTGGTAGGACTGCTCATGCCACATCCTTTGTTGATACCACTGAGTTGTGAAAACATGTGGAAGAACTCTGTGCGATTAAGGAATGGGCTCTCCATTGTTGTGAATAGGTCAACGATTGCGACTCTGGTAGTGTCCCTAATTTTCAATTCGTGAAGGGGAGGCGGAGGCTAAGTGTTCACACACCTAGCCACCTTGGGTTGCAGCGTATCCTCCTCTGCATTTGCCAAAGTGTTCTCCTATTATGACGGCTTTTTTTTGGGATCTGTGGGAGAGCCTGCTACAGCTGCATCCTGCATTATGGATACAATAAACAGAGGTGAGCATTTGGTACCGCTGTCGCCTTATCCATAGCAGTCAAGACCTGTAACAGTTCATTTGCAATTGTAAATGATCTGTGCACAACGCAAATTGCAATTGTTATGCGTGCACTGAGCACAACACTTTGCTATTCAATGACACATTTTCCAAAGTCAATTCATGGTCAATGGAGTAAGTATCCTGGGTGTTACTACTCAAGGCTGCAAACTTCTCCAAATAAGGAGATTGCAAGAGATTTCCACCAATGACTGAGTTGGTATTAAGACTTTCCTTACACTGTGGGAGAACTGCTAGAGCCGTCAATCCTTCAACATTCTCTCGAAATACTTCAGTGGGAAGATGCAAGTTTGAATCCACAAACGTCAGACCATCTTTCACCTTACGGGCCAGATCCAAATGCGCCCAATGCTCCATTTGTGACTTGGTCATGCATTCGTGAACTTCCTCGCAAACCTTCGTGCAAAGTTCTGGCCAAAATGAAACATTACAGGGGAAAGAAGAGATTGCGCATCCTGTCCAGCTTCTATATTATAATCGGTGAAGAAAAGAGACCATCTGAGCAGTCTACTAGTTAGTGTTTTAGCAGACTTTAAAAATAAAAGATTCTGGTGATCCGTCAAAACAGTTACCGTATGTCTTGCCCCCATTAAGTAATGTCGCCATTCTTTGAAAGCAGCCTTAATAGCCAGACGTTAGCAATCCATAATGGTGTAGTTTCTGTTTGAGGGAATTGTTTTGAGATGGTGGCACCTGGATGCTGTTGCCCAGTTACTTCATGCCTCTAGGAAAACACTGTATTCAAGCAAGTCCTTGACAAATCAGGCCATGGGAGCAGATAACCCCAGCCACCAGAGTATAGTGACTGGTCCCCTTTCACAGGAAGGCTTTTCCCTCGAAAGCACAGCCTGCAGTAAATAGGAGAAAAGGAACAAGTTACTTACCTGTAACTGTTGTTCTCCAGCATGGGTCTGGCATGGATTCACATGCTCATGAATAAAGAATATTCCCCGTCGTCAGGCTGGGAATCCTCGGTAAAGAAAAAACCAGTATCAGTTTCGTTTCTGATCTGTCTTTCGTAGTAATAACCAATCACTGGTCTCTGCGTCATACTGACCACAGCCAATGACTGCCCTCTACCTAAGCACCGCCTCTGGCAGCCATCTTCAGATTTGGAAGCACGTGAAGTGGCAGTATGACCAAGTGAAGAGCCGCAGAGGGGTAGGCGGGAGGGTTCGCATGTGAATCCATGCCAGACCCATGCTGGAGAACAACAGTTACAGGTAAGTAACTTGTTCCTTCTCCAGCATGGGGTCTGGCATGGATTCACATGCTCATGAATAAAGAATACATAGCAGTACACACATGCACAACCACGGGAGGTGGCAAAGGCTCAACATTAAGCATCACATAAACTCAACATTAAGCATCTTACCTCCTCACCAGGCTCACCTCAGGCGAACAGGTTGCGCAGCACTGCTTGGCCGACCCTGGACTCCTCCCTGGAATCCCGGTCGACGCAGTAGAATTTCGTGAAGGTGTGCGTCGACCTCCACGTAGCAGCCCTGCATATGTCCAGCAGGGGCACACCAGATAGGAACGCCGTGGTAGCTGCGATCGCTCTGGTGGAATGGGCTCTCGGACGGCCAGGCAGCGGTCGGTTTGCCAACCGGTGACAGCACATGATACAGCCGGAGAGCCATCTGGAGATGGAAGCCTTCGAGAGAGCCTTCCCCTGATTGACAGGTCCAAAGTTCACAAAGAGTTGTGACGTCTTCCGAAAACCCTTCGTGCGGTCCACGTAGAACTTCAGCGCTCTAGCTACATCCAGCGAGTGCAAAGTCCTCTCAGCCGGCGACGGGAAAAACACAGGTAACACCAAGGGTTCGTTGAGATGGAAGTCCGACGGTACCTTGGGCATGAAGGAGGGGTGCGTCCTGAGCACTACCCTCGTGTCGTGGAAAGTCAAGTACGGGGCCTTGCAGGAAAGGGCCTGGATCTCTCCCACTCGTCGTGCGGAGGTGATGGCCACAAGAAAAGCTGTTTTCCACGATAGAAACTTCAACGGGGCCGAGTGCAGAGGCTCGAACGGAGGTCCCATGAGCTTGGTCAGCACCACGTTGAGCTCCCACGCCGGGGCCGGAGCCTTCACCGGCGGGAACGATCTGAACAGTCCCTTCATGAACTCTTTCACCAGACGATGAGACCACAAGGACGTCCGGCCCGTGGTTCTGGTGTATCGGGAGATCGCAGCAAGATGAATCTTGATGGACGCGTGTGCCAGACCAGCTTTGGCCAGCGTCAGCAGGTACGGCAGTACTTGGGGAGCCGTAATCCGTAGAGGGTTAATCTTCTGTGCGTGGCACCAGACAGAGAACCTCTTCCATTTGTGTCCGTAGCATTTAAGAGTCGAGGACGCCCTGGCCTTTGCAAGAACCTCTCTGCAATCGGCCGGTATGTCGTATCCTCCAAACTCTAGCGCTGCAGGAGCCAGGCCTGCAAGTTCAGCGACTTCGGGTCGTGGTGGAGGATGGCGCCTCCTTCCCTGGAGAGTAGATCCGCGTCCGCCGGCAGCTTGATCGGCGGGGACGCTGACAAGTCCAGAAGGTCCGGGAACCATATCTGCCTCGGCCACGCAGGTGCGATGAGGATCATCCTGCACCGTGACCTCTTGAGCTGGTTGATGAGCCGGATTAGCAGAGGCAAGGGAGGGAACGCGTAGAGGAACAGGCCCTCCCAGGGGAACGAGAAAGCATCGCCCATGCTCCTCGTCTGGGGAAACCTGCTGGCGAACCTCCGGCACTTGGTGTTCGTCGCCGTCGCGAACAGGTCGATCTGGGGTGTGCCCCACCGTCGGAAGAGGCGATCCACCAGATCCTGCCGTAGCTCCCACTCGTGGCACGAGCGCAGCTCCCTGCTGAGTGAGTCGGCGATGGTGTTTTTTATCCCTGCCAGATGAAACGGCACCAGAAAAATCCCTTGGGCGACGGCCCAATGCCACAGGTCCTGCGCCTCCTTGGACAGCGCCGGGGACCTGGTTCCGCCCTGTTTCCTGATGGAAAACATGGTGGTGGTGTTGTCGGTGAAGATCCTCACCACCTTGCCCTTGAGGGACGGAAGGAAGGACCTGAGGGCCCAAAACACTGCACGGAGCTCCAGGACGTTGATATGTAGGGACTTCTCCGTCGGGAGCCAGAGTCCCCTTGCGTGCAGATTTTCGGTGTGCGCTCCCCACCCTTCCAGGGAGGCATCCGTGGTCACAGTCTCCTGGTGGGCTGGGGTCTGCAAGTCCATGCCCGCCGTCAGATGCGCGCGGGTGCCCCACCACCGTATCGCTCGTCGGAAACTCTCGTCGAGCTTGATCCTTTCCTCGAAGCTGCCCGTCGTCTGGATCCAGCGCGCATCCAGGAATTCTTGCAACGGGCGCATCCGGAGCCTGCACATGGGAATGAGGTAGATGCAGGAAGACATCATCCCGAGGAGGGACTTGATGGACCTCACTTTGGCCGCGTCGGCCACCAACATCCGTTGCACCTTGCCCAAGATGGTCCTGGTCCTCTCCTCCGACGGGGAGGCCAGAAGGGACACTGTGTCGAGCCTCGCTCCCAGAAACAGTGCGACTTGCGCGGGCACCAGGTGGGATTTGGCGTAGTTCACGGAGAATCCCAGGTCCGTGAGGAGTTGGACGGTCCTTGCCGTGTGGACCACGGCGAGCTCCCTCGTCTTGGCACGGATGAGCCAGTCGTCCAGGTAGGGGTAGACGTGAATCCCCTCGCGGCGCAGCTGCGCCGCCACCGGTGCAAGGCACTTGGTGAATACCCTGGGTGCCGACCGTAGTCCGAAGG
This sequence comes from Ambystoma mexicanum, assembly GCF_040938575.1. NCBI lineage: Eukaryota > Metazoa > Chordata > Amphibia > Caudata > Ambystomatidae > Ambystoma > Ambystoma mexicanum. Next base: position 275,249,899 of record NC_090927.1, on the reverse strand, counting down.
GAAGGGCTTTGAACTGGTAATGACGCCCTTGGACCACGAATCTGAGGAATTTGCGGTGCCCCTTTAGGATGGGAATGTGGAAGTAGGCATCCTCCAAATCCAACGACGATAGGAAGTCTCCTTCCTCCAGCTGACCCAGGACGTGCTGGATGGTGACCATCCGGAACCTCTGCGCCTTGATGAACTTGTTCAGACGTCGCAGGTCTAGGATGGGGCGCCATCCTCTCGTCTTCTTCTTCACGAGGAAGTATCTCGAGTAGACTCCGGAGCCCCGAAGCCTCTTTGGGACGAGTTCGATGGCGCCCTTTCTGAGCATCGCCTTTACCTCCACGAGAAGTTGAGGGATGTGAAGTTCTTTCCTGGCCACGGGGGGGACGCGCGGGCACCTTCTTTGAAACTCGAGCGTGTGGCCCCGGGCCAGGGCGTCCAGCACCCAACGGTCGGTGGAGATGGACTCCCACACGCTGACGAAGCCCGCCAGCCGGCCTCCCACCGGGGTGCTTCGGTGGGGGCCCGACCCCACGGCCGGTTCAATCCTGCTTGGACGCGGCCTTGCCGCCATGACCTCCTTGGCGACGACGGCGGGGTCCGCTAGACTTGCCTCGTCCTCTGTAGGCCTCTTGCGACGACGAGCGGGCCGCTTGACGGTAGGAAGCGAAACCGCCGCCGGAACCTTTGGAGGCGCCCTTGCCTCCGCCGCTCCGAAAGGGCGTCCGTCGTTGCAGGACTCCAAGGGCCCGGGCCGTCTCCGTATCCGCCTTGATGGCCTGAAGGGAATCGTCCACTGTCTTCCCAAACAGGTTGTTCCCGTCGAAGGGCATGTCCAGGACTCTGGTCTGGACGTCCTGCCGGAAGTCCGTAGCTTTGAGCCATCCACGACGTCGAAGGCAAACGCCGTTGCCCAGCTGGCGGAACCCAGTGTCGGCGATGTCCGTCGCCACGGTGATGGCGTGGTCCGAGGCCACCTCACCTTCCTGCAGGATCTCAAGGGCCTCCGCCCTCTTGTCGTCCGGCAGAAAATCCAGCAGGGGAGCCATCTTGTACCAGAGCTCCCTGTCGTAGCGGGCCACGATAGCCAAGGCGTTGGCCGCTTTAATCGTCGTCGCTGCCGACGAGATGACTCTACGCCCCATAGTATCCAATTTCTTTCCCTCGCCGTCCGGCGGGGAAGTCGATGTGGATGCCGCACCCCCCCCCCGCTTTCTTCCTGGCTGCCGCGGAGACGACGGAGTCCGGGGTAGGCTGCGCCCGGAGGCATAGGGGGGCCGTGTCCGGGACCCGGTACTTTTTCTCGTACCGGTCTCTTCTAGCCGGCGTCGTGGAAGGGTTCTTGAGGAGGGAAAGGCCCTCATCCCAAATGTCGTCCAACAGAGGCACTGCGAGGACCGTCTTCCTCTTGGCCTCGCGCCGCTGATAAAGGAAGCCTTCCTTTTTCTTCTCCTCAGGGCAGAGTTGGAAAAGCTCGGAAGCCCTGGAGATCATGGAGTGGAAAGATCCGATCTCGTCGGGCGGAGAGGCCCTGGTGGGAGGCGACGACGGAAAATCCTCGTCGTATGCCTCGTCGTCCGTACCCGTCGCTGCCGTGTCAGTCCCCGTATCATCCCCTCGGGTGGACGGGGAGGAGGGCTGGAAGGGGCGCGACGGTTGAAAAGGAGGTGGTGGATGGATCCTTCTTTTCTTGGTAGGGGGAACACCAGAAGGTCCCGGTTCTGGATCCCCCGACGGGAGAGGTTCCTCCGTCGGTAACGGTAGCCTCGTCCTTATCTCGGAGCATAAGGACTGTATGGCCAACAAAATGGCCGCCGAGTTGTCTTGCGGCGCTGGCAGAGGGGAATCCGACGGGCGAGCAGGGGCCCCGTCGGTATCCTCGACGATGTCGTCGTCGTCACCTGCGTCGGGGTCCATTCCGACGGGCTGGCCTTCTTCCACGCCTAGGCCGTGGCTTAAGACCTCGATCAGCTCCTCTTCTGAGGTTGAGGCCGACTCTACGACGACGCCCTGCCCCCCCTTCTTCTTCCCCACGGGGGGTTTCACGGGGGTCCTATCGATGGGCACAAAGGAAGACTCCCTCCGAGGAGGCAGGGAGATTCTGGGCCCTGAGGTCGCCACCACTGGTGCAGCCACCACAGGCTGAGCCAGGGCCGCCGCGACCGTTTCGATAGAGGGCTTGGTCGGATGGATCAAGGCCTTCACCACCTTAGGTGCGCTCACCGCCTCATCCTTGAGGGAGGGGGCACTGCCACGCTCCTCCTCTGCCTTAGAGCTCGACCGGGGCCTCTCCAGGAGCTTCGCCGGGTGCTCGGCCTTCCTCTTACCCGACCCAGAGCGTTGGCTCGTGGTTGGTGGTGCCGGGGAGGGTGCGCCCTGCCTGGCGCCCGTAGAGCCCGACCGTTCGGCGCTCCCGGTGCCAGCGGACTCGCGGTGCTTGGCCTTATGTTGGGCCCCCGTCGCCGGGGCGCCCTCAAAGGTCTTAGAAGACCGCTCGGATTTCTTCTTCTTCTCGCCAGACGGGCTCTTACCCTCCAGCCAGTTGGCGAGACGTTGATGGCGGTCCTTCATGGTCCGTTCCGACATGTTGCCGCAAAACGCACAGTCCTTCTCCACGTGCGTCTTGTCCTCATGAAGGCAGTAAAGGCAGAAAGAGTGTTCGTCCTCCTTGAAGACGTTCTGCAGCTGGCATCGAGGGCAGACCCTGAACAGCTTTCCGGGCGTCGAGCTTCCCTTCTCCTGGGCCATCTCCGAGACCGGGCCTGAGAAGCTTTTGGAGTCCTCCGAAGTGTAGCTCGACGAAATCTTCACCCTTGAGGGGCACAGATGAATCCGACATGGGTCCCCGTTGATCGGATGTAGAATCGGTGGAGCTTGAGGCTCTTTTGACCGAAAGAATCGAAGTTTTTTGTAAAAAGCGCGAAAAAATAGCACTAACGCTCGAGAGCAATAGCACGAGGATCCCAACACATGAACGTGTGGTAAAAATCTGAAGATGGCTGCCAGAGGCGGTGCTTAGGTAGAGGGCAGTCATTGGCTGTGGTCAGTATGACGCAGAGACCAGTGATTGGTTATTACTACGAAAGACAGATCAGAAACGAAACTGATACTGGTTTTTTCTTTACCGAGGATTCCCAGCCTGACGACGGGGAATATTCTTTATTCATGAGCATGTGAATCCATGCCAGACCCCATGCTGGAGAACCTAACAGGCTAAGGGGTAAGGAGTCCAGTGAAACGGCAGGAGCAACAAACGGTGATAGAGGGGGAAACAAAACACATAAGTAAGGTCAATACTTGTATAGTGAACAAGAAAAACCACCGGGTAAGCTATTATGACACAGAGAAGTCCAACCAAAGTGTCAATGGCAGTTCTACTCTAGGCGCCTTCATCAGAGGAAGTTGAATATGGAAGTGAATGTTCTTTAATGTCCAAAGCCGACCCATACGGCACAAGGGCACAATCTAAAAATACAAAGGTTCAAACAGGGTGTATATCCAGTTCTTGGAAGTCAACAATGTCCAAAAATCAAGCAATTCCACCCAGAAAATCCAGTGGAGGAAATCAAAAGTTCCGGCGTAGAATAAAACAAAGGCTATCTTGAGTCTCACAGCAGAAGGAAAAAAATAGGGGAAAAAACCACCCAGAATCCATAAAGCCACAGAATGTTCAAATGTCACAACAGTTAAGGGTAGGGCAGTGCAATACAGGAAAACAGATCACAGGTTTCAAAAGTCAATAAATCAGTCCAGATGTAACACCAGGCGTCACAATAGGCAGGGAGCGAGAGCGGCCTGCCCGGGCGGCAGAAAGAAGTCAAAACGGTGGGATCAAACAGTGCAAAGCAGAACAAGTAAAACAGAGCTCACTGCAGGTTAAACCCAGTTAAGGAGCACTGCACTGCTTTCCACGACTGTAGAAATATCTTTGCGATAAACTGCGGACTCTCGGGCAGCGTCGAGAAGCAGAAGCATCACGTGACCTTGTCCCCAGCATCATGGAAACTGTAGTCCCACAAGTTGCCATGTGCCAGGAATGTACAAGCAGGGCAACGCGTTCTCTACAGTAAACGCCACGTAAGGCGGCAGCAACGTAGAAGTGAAAGGCCAGACCTGTATGGGATACGCGAGTCACAACATGATCAGAGGCGTCTGCATCCACCAAAAAAGGCTCTGAAGAATCTGGATGAAGTTGAATGGGCTCTGAAGTAAAACTATCCTATAACCACTGAAATGCTTCCTCTACTTCAGAATTACAAATAAAACAAATCCTCTTTTTAAGGAGTGTTGTGATCAGTGTGATAATGCAGGGAAACCCTTTAGCAAAGCCAAAAAAGCTTTGTATCCCTTTTACCTTGGTCGGGAATGGTCATTCCCTAGAAGCTTTAACTTACATTGATCCATCTGCAATCTCTGTATGGAATTGACTTCTCCAATTCTGCGAACAGATGGTTGTCCCTCAACTTCTGATGAACAAGTCTCACATGACCCAGTCTCAGAAGATCAAAATATCATCTATGTAGACTATCAAAACAACATCCAGAAACTCCCTCAGCACCTCGTTAATGAAATACTGAAACGCTGCAGGAGTGATGCAGAGGACGAAAAGCATAACCTTATTTTCAAATAGATCAAATCAGGCCTTGAATGTAATTTTCCACTCATCCCCTTCCAGGACTCTGACTAAAAGATAGCCCTTGCAGGTCCAGGACAGAAAAAAAGAACTGCTCCCTGAATTTAATCCAACATTTCTGAGACAAGTGGAAGAGTATACTTATTCTTGATTGTGACCTTGTTCACAGCTCGATCGTCATGCAAGTTCTAAGTGTTTCCTCCTTTTTGGGCACAAAAAACAAAGGGGAGGCTGATGGAGATTGAAAGTGCTTTATAAAACCATTGGCCAAATTCTCTGCAAGATATTCTTTTAGGCAATCATTTTCCTTTTACATGGTAAGATAGCACCTGGTTCTACATCTTAATATCATAAGGTCTGTGTGGTGGCAATTCTCCTGCTTCCACTTCATAACACTCAGGCAACTCATCCACCACAATACCTATAGAGTGAGACCGGGCTTCTCTTTTAGCTAAACTAGTAGCCACTAAAATGTCCTGTCCATTTGACTATTCCAAAGGTCAGTACCCCAGACAGTGTGCTCTACAAAATTCATATCTACTCCAGTCAATTCTGGGGTTCTGAAAAGTGAGCCAAAGCATTACCAAAATAATTTTATCTGTGGCGTGTCAATTAACTTCAATGATGACTTCTCCCCACGATTTGCCGCCATGATCGTAGTTCAATCAGTTCTGCGTGAAATGGGTCCTGAAGTGAGTGCTGAACCATCCACTGTCCTAGCCCCCCACCCCCCTAGTTTCGCCACCCCCCTTCCCCCTGTCCATAAAGTTCCCCGTAGCTCCCGAATCAACTACAGGACTGCTCGACTTTATTGTTGCCTCAAAAAATGATCTGTTGTGTCTTAATCACTGGTAACTGGAACCACTTGGGAGTGCTGGTGCAAAATCACCTAAGAAATGGCCACTCCTTCTGCAGTATATTGTGAGGGGTCAGAAATGTGAGGTAGACAACTTTGAGAGGTTTTTCAAAAGATGCCATTCTATTAACTCAAAAGGTTGGATAAACGTCTCACTATCCCTACCCTGACTAGGATTTCCTTGCCTAAAATAAACTAAATGTTTCTCATTTATTTTTATTTATTTATAATTCTCCGGCAGCCCGCAGGCATCAGGGCGCAAGAAGACAGAGGGATAGATCAACCAGAAATCAGAACAGTTTATTCAAAAAGGACTGTTTTCAGCCATTTCCTAAAGGATATGTGGTTCCCATCTACGGAGAGGTCTTTTGGGAGATTATCCCATAGACGTGCCACCTGTGCCTGGAAAGACCGTCCCAGACCCTTCAATCGCTTGCTCTTAGGAACAGCCAAATGAGCGGAGTCATTGGATCTTGTTACTCTCTTGGGACAGGTGACCCTTGAGTCTTTAAGGTAACCCGGTGCGTGACCGTAACAGCATTTATGCACAACAGTGCATACACTTAAATCGAAACATGGCCTCTAGCGAAACCCAGTGCAAGTTTTTACAATGCTCAGTGAAGTGTTAGCTCCTAGAAACGCCTTCTACAATGCGTACGGCATTTTATAGGATTTGGAGCCTTTGAATACAGCCCTTTCCTGCACCTGCTAGTAGTGCACTAAAATAGTCCATACGTGGCATAATCAATGCACGCACTATGGTGGTGAAAGTGGCTTCTGAAACAAAAGGTTTAACTAACCTAAGTAGTCTCAGGTCATGTTGACCCTTGTTCGTGGTGTGATGGATTTGAGCATCTGAGTTAAGGGAAGCCTGAAGTACGATACCCAGGGTCTTAACCTTCGAAACAGTCTATAATGGATGGTTCTGGATAACAAAGCTTGAACATTTATCGTCCAATTTCGAGCGTGCCTGAACGGAACCAAAGATAAGCAGCTCTGCTTTAGCCGTATTAAGACATACCATTGTTGGACATCCAGCTTTGAAAAGTACTGTGGATCCTAGAAATAAGAAATCTTTTTCATAGTCATCACTGATATTCACAATTAATTGGGTATTGTCGGCATAGTTAGAAAAGCTGACTCCCAGCGAGTCAAGGAGATCACATAACGGGCGACAAAATACATAAAAAATAGCTTGCGAGCTTCGCCCCAGACGATTTTAGACATCCTATTTTGCAAAAAGTATTCAATTCAAAGGGCTGCCTCAGAGCAACCAGCAAGATTTTTCCAACGATCTATGAGCTTACTGTGATCAACAAGGTCGAAGGCTGATCCAACAACATCAGCAGCCTGACTTTGCTGTTGTCCATAATTTTGAGCATCTCACTCTGAAGATCCAACAGAGTGCTTTCCGTGCCAGGGTGAGACCGGAAACCCGATTGTCTAACGTGTAAAACTTGTGATTTTCCAAGTGCTCGTGCAGTTGAATGTGTTATAAAGCTCAGTCCAGGCAGCTTTATGGTTACTTCTTAAGTTTACTTCAGTTCTTATGTTACAGTTACAGTTCCAAGATTAAGACATCAGCAATAAGGATAGGGAGACAGAGACACAAAGACACCGGCACCCATCACCCAGGGAGGGAGGGCTCAACTGACACAATATAGAACTCTCATCACAGCATTCTCCCACTCATGCCTCAGCATTCCACAGGCACTCTGGTGACATCATAAACCACATGACATAACACATCAGACTAACCAAGCACATCACAACACATCTTCCCCCTTACAAAACACACTTGCAACACAAGCTTCACAACACATCTCCCTCCTATCAGACATTTTCACAAAGGCAACGCACATCTCATCCAACCCAAGAGCAATGGAGGTTTCACTAGAAAAACCCACAACTATGCAATTTCAGAACTACGCCTATCATCCTTAAACACCATCAATAACAGCACTAATCACCTCCCATCCACCCCTGCCACGAGCAGACTCTAGTCTCCCACACTAGACACAAACCAGCCCAGATCCAAGGCTATACCTAACCCACAATAACATAACCAACACAAAACAACTTTGGTCCTCCCGCTCGCCCCTACCACAGGCGAGCCTTCAGGCTGCCACCCTGAAGCACCTACTTGTCACCCCGACGCAATACTAGTCATCAGGATGACAACGAAATCACCATAGACAGATAAGAGGTTCAGTAAAATTCTACAGCTCACTAACACACAACCAGCAACAGGCATGCCTCAGACACATAAGCATATACATATACATATATATATATAGGTGGACCAAGCCAATCATGCAAACCTGACCATACCATGGTGTAAAGCTCCTCAAACAGCTTGGAGATGCTGGCCAGTCAACTCCAAGTCCATCGAAAAACATATGGTTGACTCTAACACTCTTCTCAATGGCAGAACAATCCAGTCCTATAATCAAAACCCTGACCATATAAAAATAGCCAGGATCAACACATAACACATAAAAATAAACAAATCACCCTGGGATTCTTCACCTCGAACATTCAACCTTTTCATAATATTTACTGGAGGGCGTCCCCTGCCAGCAACCCGCTTCACCTGTCTTCTACAAGCCGTCCTTTGGGATAAGAATCATTTCTTCAAAGATTGCACTACTTCCAAAACAAAAGCACTAGACTCGACTATCGCTATAGCAAAGACACTAGACGCTTGCAGTACCAACCATACTTGTGCAACTCTCACTAACCACTCTAATTAAAATTCCTGACAAGGCGCTACCCTCAGGCTTCCCCTTTCTAACACATCAAACCTACCGAGGCGCTACCTCACTTTAGTTACATCACTAAACTCAATCTCATGACCTAGACAGCGTTAACTAAAACACCGATAGAGTGCACTTCTAAGTGGCGCTACCACCTAACCTAACTCTTCTAAACAGAGAAACTTCCTACTGTTCATACCAAACGGAGGCGTTACCTCCCTAGTATCTAAAACTTCTAATTAAAATGAATGTTGCACCCATTCATTCTTTCATACATCCATGCGCATTCTAGCTAATATGCCCGTGACATGCCTTCACTTCCATACTTCTCAAGTGCATGGATATACACGACATTTTCACATCTGCATTTAACATTTTCTTTTTTTTTTTTTTTTTTTTTTTACTCCAACTTTTTATACCTAGCGCGTGCGAGATTACTTCACATAAAGATATGGCACATGTGCCTAAACGTCCATGTTGTTCTGTAACAACTTACTCCTGAAAATCCTCAAAACTCATTAAGTCTAGCACACTCACTCAGACTGACAAACACCTCATGCACTTTCCTTATTATTTAAATAAAGTCCGTCTGCAAATAAACACTGCATTAACTTCAAAAAAAATTGTCAGTGGCATTTCACTCAATCAAACTGACATACAACGCATATATATGCACTTTCCATAGCATTCAATAGAGTCCATCTGCAGGTAAAACAAGTACATTTTTTTTTTCCAACATACCTAACTAACAACCACCTTTACTATAGAGCACCTTTACTAAACATTTCAAATGTGCTAACAGGCATTCCTTCTTCACTTGAATAATGCCTGCCCTGCCAGGCACAGAGAAGTGAGTAAAACCGTTCCCGGTTGACCTCTACCCTTCTTATCAGTACACAAGTGCTCACATGACGAGGAAAACGTTTCCCCAGATGCCGCCTGCATCTTCTTTTCCAGCGTTTCATTTTTTTTTTCCTTGACATGCTCCATTACTATGGTGTCGCATTTCCAGTCAGCCTCTCTCCTTACGTAGCAACTGTCACTTCAACACGTGGCTGCAGCCGTTATCGCACCAAAATATCTTTTACACTCACTTATAACTCCATTATGCTGCCTTTCTCCGCAACATCTCTGCGCTGCGCTGCCATTTCCTAATATTTTTCATGAGACCATCGGATCGATTGAGCAGTGAACCCGATGGCATCATCATGCCGGGAACACTCTGAGCTTCCGCATTCCACGCCTCGTTATGAAAATACTTTCTCTCTGTCATCACGTTTCCTACGTCCATGTAGGTCCTTTCGTCATCGTATTACGAAACTGATCACACTGGCAACCAGCTCAGAATTCGATCTGCTAACGGTGACGTTCTGACCTTCGCCATACCCTGGTGCTCCAATGTGACGTCATCAGTCACACACTCTCAGTGGGAGCGAAACGAAGCTCCTGCTTTTAACGGCCATCCATTTACTCAGCACAGCGGCAGCTGCTTGCTACTGACAGCGCGCATAATCTATGACCCTTAAAAGGTAATAAACACTGGAATGCGCCTGCCAATCTTCAGCAACAGTCACGGGCGGCGCCCCAGGCTCCCTTTTTAACAGGAATTCCAGAAATAACAGAATGTCTACAGCACTTCCCCTTTCACTGTGCAGTACCTTGAAGGGGACTTACATCTGCACTTCGCTCATTCCACAGTATCTTATGGGGCCACCAAACATGGGGCTTTCTGCCATCATGCGCCCTGGGGAAGTATGTCTGGGCTTTTCCTTGGCACCCTCCTGGGACCCAGCTTCCCCACTCTCCACAAGCTCACGATGAGCACTGGTCCCAAACAACAATGGAGCTTTCTCCCTCCGGCTCCCCTTGCACTATGGGGATCATGTCAGGGCTTCTTCCTGACGACCCCTTGGGCCCCTGGGTGATGGGACTTACGGTTTCTGGGGGCGGTGTCCTCTGTTTTCTTCTGGTCCTGATTCATCCTGCACCCCCCCCGCAGCAGGCGTCTTGAATCATTTACTTCTTCACTTCTTCATGTCTTTACTTAGTTTCTCTTCATCTTCCTTTGCCTTGGGTTCTTGATGAAATCCCATCCTCGTCGCCATTGTTATAAAGCTCAGTCCAGGCAGCTTTATGGTTACTTCTTAAGTTTACTTCAGTTCTTATGTTACAGTTACAGTTCCAAGATTAAGACATCAGCAATAAGGATAGGGAGACAGAGACACAAAGACACCGGCACCCATCACCCAGGGAGGGAGGGCTCAACTGACACAATATAGAACTCTCATCACAGCATTCTCCCACTCATGCCTCAGCATTCCACAGGCACTCTGGTGACATCATAAACCACATGACATAACACATCAGACTAACCAAGCACATCACAACACATCTTCCCCCTTACAAAACACACTTGCAACACAAGCTTCACAACAGAATGGTAGCCACTTTATCAACCACCTTCATAAGAAACTAGGTCTGCAATCGCTGAGGAACTTGTGGTCCAGTCCTGATTCCTTCAATAATGGGGTAACTACCACATGTTTTAAGGAATCGGGGATACAACCGTCTCTGAAGGTCACATTTACAAAGCGAACCAATAACGGCAGGAAGATACTAAGCTGTCCCAGGACTATTTTAGAGGGGAGAATCTCACCCTCACAGGTCGTAGGTTTCATCTTGCTTAATATTTTAGCAAGAGAATCTTCCAAAATCATCTGATAAAGATGTCCCTCACTTGTATACACACTAAATCAATAAGGTAATATATGGCAGTAATAAGATATATATTTTATTTATATCGCGCCTATACACAGGTGTTTCAAGGTGCGACAGGGGAGGGGAACATGGGAGGACAAGACAACGATCTTAGTAGGCAAGTGCAGGGGAGAGGAGAGGGGAAAAGTGCTGGGGAAGGGGAGGAGGATCAAGTGCAAGACATAGGATAAAACAACAGAAAAGAAGTGCGGCCGGCAAAGTGGCAGGGCAGGGGGTTAAGTGCAGGCAGCAAGTGTTTGGGTAGGGTGGCAGATACAGCCCCAAGTGCAGGTTGCCAGGAGGCAGTGCAGGTGTGCAACTGGGAGGGCAGGAACCTGGGCCCGCGTTTCAGAAGGGTACCCAGTTAACCAGCACAATATCAGACAAGAGATCAGCAAGAGAGTAGGCCAAAGCAAAGAGGAAAGCTCTAAGCTGCTTCTGGCACCAGAGATGGTTCTGCTCAAGTTTCAGAGAGGCTGTTCCAGATGGAGGCGCCAGACGAAGAGAGATGTGCCCCTAGCTCGCTGCTTGGAAAAGCGACTGACCCTCAAGGAGTTGGAAGAGGAGGAGCGAAGAGCTTGAGTAGGAAGGTTACTTCAGAAGAGAAAGCTGGAGATATTTTGGCCCCAGAAGGCCTTGTGCAAAGGGCCTTGAACGGGATCCTTGCAGCCACTGGGAGTCAATTGAGAAATTTCTGTGCTGGAGAGATACCATCCCTGGGCTTGAGGCCAAGGACAAGTCTCGCAGTCCTGTTTTGGATGAGTTGCAGAGGACAGAGAATATAGGCGGCAGATTTAGAGAGACGCTGTTACAGTAGTCAACTTTAGAGAGAACCGGAGCTCTATAGACAGTGAGCTTCTGGGGGAAGGACAGGAAAGGGAGTATACCTCTGAGGAGATGCAGTTGGTAAGTCTGACTTCTTAGAGACGTCGACGACGTGAGGCGAGAAGGAGAGTGGAGTCGAAGATAACCCAGAGGTTCTTAGACTCACAGGAGGAAGCAGGAGGGCGGCCAAAGGAGCCCGGCCAGAGAGTGGAGGGAAAGAGGGGTGCAGGTGTGCCAATGAGGATCTCTGTCTTGCTGGCATTCAAGCAGAGATCATTGGCGGCGCACCACTCTTAGACAGAATTGGGGATGAGAGAAGTAGAAGAGTCGGCAGAGGGGAACTGAAGAAGAGCTGGGTGTCATCTGCATAGCACTGGAAGTTGGAGCTGAGAGCAGCAAAGCAGTGGGTGAGAGGTGCAAGGTATTGGTTGAACAACCAGTGGGAAAGGTTAGACCCCCTGGGGGAAATCCGAGGTGGAGAGAGAGATACAGGAGAGTAAGGACCCAAGTAGGACCTGGGACCGACGATCAGGGAGGAAAGAAGTCAGGCAGGCAAGAGGCTGATCAGTTCAACAACAGATATAACAGTTAATTCAAACCACAAAAGCTGCTTATGGCTTAGGGAAATATGGCTTGTGATAACCTGGGAGAACTCCCCTTCCCCAGATCCAAACAGGCTTTTTTAACTGTTCAAAAAGGATAAGGAAATCATGTGTCATAACAAAAGGTTCCACTTCAGTTCTCTTTTTAACCCAACTTGGCAACACAAAGTTCCAACTTGGATTCCAAGGGTGATTCACAATTGTTTAACAATGCTTTCCTCTTTCCACTTGTAGCCAAGTTCTTGAGACAGCTTCTTGTCATCAACAAGGAACAAGTTACTTACCTGTAACTGTTGTTCTCCGGCATGGGTCTGGCATGGATTCACATGCTCATGAATATTCCCCGTCGTCAGGCTGGGAATCCTCGGTAAAGAAAAAAACAGTATCAGTTTCGTTTCTGATCTGTCTTTCGTAGTAGTAACCAATCACTGATCTCTGCGTCATACTGACCACAGCCAATGACTGCCCTCTACCTAAGCCCCGCCTCTGGCAGCCATCTTCAGATTTGGAAGCACGTAAAGTGGCAGTATGACCAAGTGAAGAGCCGCAGAGGGGTAGGCGGGAGGGTTCGCATGTGAATCCATGCCAGACCCATGCCGGAGAACAACAGTTACAGGTAAGTAACTTGTTCCTTCTCCAGCATGGGGTCTGGCATGGATTCACATGCTCATGAATAAAGAATACATAGCAGTACACACATGCACAACCACGGGAGGTGGTAAAGGCTCAACATTAAGCATTACATCAAACTCAACATTAAGCAATCTTACCTCCTCACCAGGCTCACCTCAGGCGAACAGGTTGCGCAGCACTGCTTGGCCAACCCTGGACTCCTCCCTGGAATCCCGATCGACGCAGTAGAATTTCGTGAAGGTGTGCGTCGACCTCCACATAGCAGCCCTGCATATGTCCAGCAGGGGCACACCAGATAGGAACGCCGTGGTAGCTGCGATCGCTCTGGTGGAATGGGCTCTCGGACGGCCAGGCAGCGGTCGGTTTGCCAACCGATGACAGTACATGATACAGCCGGAGAGCCATCTGGAAATGGAAGCCTTCGAGAGAGCCTTCCCCTGATTGACAGGTCCAAAGTTCACAAAGAGTTGTGACGTCTTCCGAAAACACTTTGTGCGGTCCACGTAGAACTTCAGCGCTCTAGCCACATCCAGCGAGTGCAAAGTCCTCTCAGCCGGCGACGAAGGCGACGGGAAAAACACAGGCAACACCAAGGGTTCGTTGAGGTGGAAGTCCGACGGCACCTTGGGCATGAAGGAGGGGTGCGTCCTGAGCACCACCCTCGTGTCGTGAAAAGTCAAGTACGGGGCCTTGCAGGAAAGGGCCTGGATCTCTCCCACTCGTCGTGCGGAGGTGATGGCCACAAGAAACGCTGTTTTCCACGACAGGAACTTCAACGGGGCCGAGTGCAGCGGCTCGAACGGAGGTCCCATGAGGTTGGTCAGCACCACGTTGAGCTCCCACGCCGGGGCCGGAGCCTTCACCGGCGGGAACGATCTGAACAGTCCCTTCATGAACTCTTTCACCAGACGATGAGACCACAAGGACGTCCGCCCCGTGGTCCTGGTGTATCGGGAGATCGCAGCAAGATGAATCTTGATGGACGCGTGTGCCAGTCCAGCTTTGGCCAGCGTCAACAGGTACGGCTGTACTTGGGGAGCCGTAATCCTTAGAGGGTTAATCTTCTGTGCGTGGCACCAGACAGAGAACCTCTTCCATTTGTGTCCGTAGCATTTAAGAGTCGAGGACGCCCTGGCCTTTGCAAGAACCTCTCTACAGTCGGCCGGTATGTCGTATCCTCCAAACTCTAGCGCTGCAGGAGCCAGGCCTGCAAGTTCAGCGACTTCGGGTCGTGGTGGAGGATGGCGCCTCCTTCCCTGGAGAGCAGATCCGCGTCCACTGGCAGCTTGATTGACGGGGACGCTGACAAGTCCAGAAGGTCCGGGAACCATATCTGCCTCGGCTACGCAGGTGCGACGAGGATCATCCTGCACCGTGACCTCTTGAGCTGGTTGATGAGCCGGATCAGCAGTGGCAGTGGAGGGAACGCGTATAGGAACAGGCCCTCCCAGGGGAACGAGAAAGCATCGCCCATGCTCCTCGGCTGGGGAAACCTGCTGGCGAACCTCCGGCACTTGGAGTTCGTCGCCGTCGCGAACAGGTCGATCTGGGGTGTGCCCCACCGTCGGAAGAGGCGATCCACTAGATCCTGCCGTAGTTCCCACTCGTGGCACGAGCGCAGCTCCCTGCTGAGTGAGTCGGCGATGGTGTTTCTTATCCCTGCCAGATGAAACGGCACCAGAAACATCCTTTGGGCGACGGCCCAATGCCACAGGTCCTGCGCCTCCTTGGACAGTGCTGGGGACCTGGTTCCGCCCTGTTTCCTGATGTAAAACATGGTGGTGGTGTTGTCGGTGAAGATCCTCACCACCTTGCCCTTGAGGGACGGAAGGAAGACCTGAGGGCCCAAAACACTGCACGGAGCTCCAGGACGTTGATATGGAGGGACTTCTCCGTCGGGAACCAAAGGCCTCTCGCGTGCAGATTTTCGGTGTGCGCTCCCCACCCTTCCAGGGAGGCATCCGTGGTCACTGTCTCCTGGTGGCCTGGAAGTCCATGCCCGCCGTCAGATACGCGCGGCTGCCCCACCACCGGATCGCTCGTCGGAAACTCTCGTCGAGTGTGATCCTCTCCTCGAAGCTGCCCGTCGTTTGGATCCAGCGCGCGTCCAGGAACTCCTGCAACGGGCGCATCCGGAGCCTGCACATGGGAATGAGGTAGATGCAAGAAGACATCATTCCGAGGAGGGACTTGATGGACCTCACCTTGGCCGCGTCGGCAACCAACATCCGCTGTACCTTGCCCAGGATGGCCCTGGTCCTTTCCTCCGACGGGGAGGCCAGAAGGGACACTGTGTCGAGCTTCGCTCCGAGAAACAGTGCGTCTTGCGCGGGTACCAGGTGGGACTTGGCGTAGTTCACGGAGAATCCCAGGTCCGTGAGAAGTTGGACGGTCCTTGCCGTGTGCTCCACGGCGAGCTCCCTCGTCTTGGCTCGGATGAGCCAGTCGTCCAGGTAGGGGTAGACGTGGATCCCCTCTCGTCGCAGCTGCGCCGCCTCTGGTGCAAGGCACTTGGTGAATACCCTGGGTGCCGACCGTAGTCTGAAGGGAAGGGCTCTGAACTGATAGTGACGCCCTTGGACCACGAACCTGAGAAATTTTCGTTGCCCCTTTAGGATGGGAATATGGAAGTAGGCATCCTCCAAATCCAACGACGACAGGAAGTCGCCCTCCTCCAGCTGACCCAGGACGTGCTGGAGGGTGACCATCCGGAACTTCTGCGCCTTGATGAACTTGTTCAGCCGTCGTAGGTCTAGGATGGGGCGCCATCCTCCCGTCTTCTTCTTCACGAGGAAGTATCTTGAGTAAACTACGGAGCCCCGAAGCCTCTTTGGGACGAGTTTGATGGCGCCCTTCCTGAGCATCGGGAAGCTGAGGGACGTGAAGCTCTTTCCTGGCCACAGGGGGGACGCGCGGGCACCTTCTTTGAAACTCGAGCGCGTGGTCCTGGGCTACGGCGTCGAGCACCCAACGGTCGGTGGAGATGGACTCCCACACGCTGACGAAGCTCGCCAGCCGGCCTCCCACCGGGGTGCTTCGGTGGGGGCCCGACCCCACGGCCGGTTCAATCCTGCTTAGATGAGGCTTTACCGCCTTGACCTCCTTGGCGACGACGGCAGGGTCCGCCTGACTTGCCTCGTCCGCTGTAGGCTTCCTGAGACGACGAACGGGCCGCTTGACGGTAGGTGGAAAATCCGCCGCCGGAACCTTTGGAGGCGCCCTTGCCTCCGCCGCTCCCAAAGGGCAGCCGCCGTTGCTGGAGAACCCCGAGAGCCCGGGCCGTCTCCGCTTTAATGGCTTGAAGGGAATCGTCCACTGTTTTCCCAAACAGGTTGTTCCCATCGAACGGCGTGTCCAGGACTCTGGTCTGTACGTCTTGACGGAAGTCAGTAGCCTTGAGCCATCCACGCCGCCTAAGGCACACGCCGTTGCCCAACTGGCGAAATCCAGTGTCGGCGATGTCCGTCGCAATCGTGATGGCGTGGTCCGACGCCACCTCACCTTCCTGCAAGATCTCCAGGGCACCCGCCCTCTTGTCGTCCGGTAGGAAGTCCAGCAGGGGAGCCAGTTTGTACCACAGCTCCCTGTCGTAGCGGGCTACGATAGCCAAGGCGTTGGCCGCCTTAATCGTCGTCGCTGCAGACGAGATGACCCTGCGCCCCATCGTGTCCAATTTCTTTCCCTCGCCGTCCGGCGGGGAAGTCGACGTGGAGGCCGCACCCCCCCGCTTTCTTCCTGGCCGCCGCGGAGACGACGGAGTCCGGGGTAGGCTGTGCCTGGAGGCACAAGGGGGCCGCGTCCGGGACCGGGTACTTCTTCTCGTACCGGTCTCTTCTAGCCGGCGTCGTGGATGGGTTCTTGAGGAGGGCAAGGCCCTCATCCCAAATATCGTCCAGTAGAGGTACCGCGAGGACCTTCTTCCTCTTGGCTTCGCGCCGCTGATAAAGGAAACCTTCCTTCTCCTCAGGGCAGAGCTGGAAGAGCTCGGATGCCCTGGCGATCATGGAGTGAAAAGATCCAATCTCGTCGGGCGGGGAAGCCCGGGTGGGAGGTGACGACGGCAGATCCTCGTCGTACACCTCGTCGTCCGTACCCGTCGCGGCCGTGTCAGTCCCCGTATCATCCCCTCGAGTCGTGGACGGGGAGGAGGGCTGAACGGGGCGCGACGGCTGAAAAGGAGGTGGAGGGTGAATCCTTTTCTTAGGAGGGGGGCTGCCAGAAGGGCCTGGTTCCGGGTCCCCCGACGGGAGTGGCTCCTCCACTGGTAACGGCAGTCTCGTCCTTATCTCTGAGCATATGGACTGTATAGCCAACAAAATGGCCGCCGAGTTGTCTTGCGGCGCTGGCAGAGGGGAGTCCGACGGGCGGTTAGGGGCCCCGTCGGTACCCTCGACGATGTCGTCGTTTCCTACGTCGGGATCCCTCCCGACGGGCTGGTCTTCTTCCACGCCAACGCCGTGGCTTAAGACCTCGATCAGTTCTTCCTCAGAGGTTGAGGCCGAATCCACGACGACCTCCTGCCCCCCCTTTTTCTTCTCCGTCGGAGGTTTCACGGGGGTCCTGTCGATGGGCATAAAAGAGGACTCCCTCCGCGGTGGCAGGGAGACTCTGAGCCCGAGGTTGCCACCACTGGTGTAGCCTCCACAGGCTGAGCCAGGGCCGCCGCGACTGTCTCGAATGAGGCCTTGGCCGGATGGATTAAGGCTTTCACCACCTTAGGTGCGCTCACCGCCTTCTCCTTGAGGGGGGGGGGGGCACTGCCACGCTCCCCCTCCGAGCTCGACCGGGGCCTCTCCAGGAGCTTCGCCTGGTGCTCGGCCTTCCTCTTACCCGACCCAGAGCGTTGGCTCGTGGTTGATGGTGCCGGGGAGAGTGCGCCCTGCCTGGCGCCCGTAGAGCCCGACCGTTCGGCGCTCCCGGTGCCAGCGGACTCGCGGTGCTTGGCCTTGTGTTGGACCCCCGTCGCCGGGGCGTCCTCAAAGGTCTTAGAAGACCGCTTGGATTTCTTCCTCTTCTTCTCGCCGGACAGGCTCTTCCCTTCCAGCCAGTTGGCGAGACGTTGATGGCGGTCCTTCACAGTCCTTCTCCACGTGCGTCTTGTCCTCATGTAGGCAGTAAAGACAAAAGGAGTGTTCGTCTTCCTTAAAGACATTCTGCAGCTGGCATCCAGGGCAGACCCTGAACAGCTTTCCGGGCGTCGAGCTTCCCTTCTCCTGGGCCATGACCGAGATGGGCCTGAGAAACTTCTGGAGTCCTCCAAAAGCGTAGCTCGACGAAATCTTCACCCTTGAGGGGCGTAGACGAATCCGACACGGGTCCCCGTTGATCGGATGGAGAGTCGGTGGAGCTTGAGGCTCTTTTGACCGAAAAAACGAAGTTTTTGAGAAAAAACGTGAAAAAAATAGCACTAACGCTCGAGAGCAATAGCACGAGGATCCCAACACATGAACGTGCGGTAAAAATCTGAAGATGGCTGCCAGAGGCGGGGCTTAGGTAGAGGGCAGTCATTGGCTGTGGTCAGTATGACGCAGAGATCAGTGATTGGTTAATACTACGAAAGACAGATCAGAAACGAAACTGATACTGGTTTTTTCTTTACCGAGGATTCCCAGCCTGACGACGGGGAATATTCATGAGCATGTGAATCCATGCCAGACCCCATGCTGGAGAAAGAATATTTCAGAGCTTCATTAGTTTAAAAACAAATGTCTGGGCAGCGTGGACAAGATGGCGGGCTGAGTGGACGTGCATTACAGTAGCTCCGTCCAGGCCTGAGGAAAATAAGTGAAATCCGACACACCAGGCGTGCCGAAAATGCAGTGAGCTACGGCTGGACACCAGGAATGGGTACCCTCTGGCATAAAGCCACAGAAAGAAAGCAGGTGCAAGTAAAAAAAGAGAAGCACCGCAAGAGATCTGACAGCGCGTGTGACCAGAAAAGGAAAATGGCGGCCGAGAGCACGATGCAGCCAGAGCCGTTGACCCACAGGTCTGAGAGCATTGAGTAAGGTGAGGGCAAGCGAGATCTGGGAGCGGCAGAACCGTACACCACAAGAGGGAGACACGCCTCCGTCAAAAGCACAGGGACGGCACGGTCTCCGGCAGAGACAATAGCGGAGGACCCGGGAGGGGCAAGCAAGTGATAACGGCCCAGGACCCAGAGACCAGCCCAAGAGCAGAGCAGAAGGAGAGAGCGGGTGCGGAGCACGCACTGCACCAAAAGGAGCACTGCAGTGACCACCCAAGCACCAATGTGAAGGTGAGGAGAGGGGCTTTGAGCGGCGGCCTAAAGCGGGAAGAGGACGGTGAGAGGCTGAGAGCAACAGAGCTCTGTACACCCAGGCAGGAGCCGCGGAACTCAAAATGAGTTGTAAGGGAGGAGGAAGGTGGGCTGTGAAGAAGGATATCAGGAGGGAGAGCCGGGGCCCGCACGGAGCCGGGCGCACAGAGGGAAGACCACCGGAGAGAAAGCTGTGCAGTGGCGGACGGCAGGAGATTCAAAGAGTGCAGTGAGCGGCGCAAGAGGAGCCACGGATGTGAGGGAAGGAACCGGACCGCCGAAGCGGCAAGTAACAGCCCCAGGACGGAGATGGGGCCGCAGAGAATCCCAGGTGAGAACGCCCAACACCGAGAGCCAAAGGGGAGGGAATCCTGAAACTGAGACCCGAAGAGTTGCACAGGCCCAAAACCAGACAGAGAAAGTGTGAGAGGGACCACACAGAGGAGCTGGGATCAGAGACTGGGGGCGGGAGGGAGCAGAGAGGACCCGGAGGAGCCAATGAAAGGAAGAGAGGGGAGCAGTGGGTGCCAACATCCACCCTGAGCATTAGGAGAGGGCGCTATTGAACAGGGACCGGCCCCACATAAGATGGTGAAGGAGCAGCCATAACACGAGGAGAAAATTGAGACAGACGGGAGCCTTCCTAAATCACCCGGGGAAGCGAGGAGAAACAAGAGAGCGGGACAAGGGGCTAAGTGGCATACCAGCCTGAGGAGGAGAGAGCCCCATGACATGAAGAGACTGAAGTTAAACCACCATGACCAATCAGGCAGGGGACCCGAGGGGCCCGAGAGGGAAGTGCAGAAAACCCCTAGGAATCTGAGGGCTGAGATCCGGTGAGCGGTTCACCTGAAGGCAACAATCAGAGCCGGGTGGGGGGTGGAGAAGCGGCAGCTGCAATACTTGTCAAGTAAGGACGATAAAGGAGGACAAAGCAAGAAAATAATGTGAGGACAAGAGCCCAATAAGGGAGATATACTCAGGAAGGACTGGGTCAAGTTGATCAATGAGTCAGGGGGGAAAGGTAATGGCAGCATGGGATTAAAGGAGGCTGATGGGACCAAAAAATAAACACCTAAATCTGAGTAAGCGGGAGCAGGAAGGGCGCATCAACATCCACGTACAAACGAGACTCCCATTCAGCAGCCAGGCGGAACCAACCACCGACACAATGGCCCTCACCAAGGAGGATCTGCTAGCGGTGCTGGCCATATTCATGGTAGAGCTCACAGACGCTGTCAAGGCGGAGGGCGCAAGCATTAGGTAAGAGCTCTCACAGGCCATCACAGGTAATCGAAGAGACATTGACTCCCTGGGTGAGCAGGTCGTGGCGATGGAGGAGCGCATGACAGAACTGTGTGAGAAAGAGCCTGAGTGGGCGCGGCAGACTAAGGAAATGGAAGAGAGGTTACGAGCACTGGAGGAGAAGTGAAAGAACCTGGAAAATAGGTCAAGAAGGGACAACATCCGGATCAAGAACCGGGGGGAAAGAGGGGAGGACTCCGATCTGGAGGTCTGCATAAAGGAAATATTCAAAGAGCTGGTAGGAGAAGAAGCAGCCCGGACAATTGGGCTAGAGAGCTCACAGAGTGGGGAGCAGGAGAATGGACCCTTGGGCTAGACCACGAGACATCTTGGTTAAGATTCACAACCATAAGGACAAGGCGCAGCTAACAGGGGCGGCCAGATCAAAGTGCAAGGTTAGAGTGAGGGGCCACAAAGGGCTGATATACGAGGACCTGTCCCAAATAATATTAGCGAAGAGGCACGCCTTTCAACCACTGACGAACAAACTCAACAAGAGGAAACTAAGATATAGATGGCTCTATCCCATGCAGATGCAATTTAGCATGGGCAATGAAGAAAGGACAGTCGCCTAGGCGGAAGACGGGCTGAGGGTTCTGGAAATGGGCACGAAGGAAGTGGGAAATGAGAACGGGGAAGCCCAAAAGGAAGCAACAACATAGAGAGAGACTTGGGTCAAAAGACTGGATGATGAAAAAGGCACAGAAGACCTGGGAGAGGAGAGTGAAACTATGCGCGGTTCACCAAGTGGCACCACGTTAAAGAACCTTGATGAGGATCCAGGGATTGTTGCAGAGGGGGGGGTACATTATCAGTCCGAAAGGTGGGAAAGCAGAGGGAAATATGGCTCAGCAAACCAGGGAATATGGTCAGTGCCGGAGAACATGGAAGGACAGTTGGCTAAAGCGGGATGCATAAACTAAAAACATGGAATGTAACGGGACTGAACAGCCCCAACAAGAGGGTAGCAATACTGAGAGAATTAGAGAAGGAGGGGCCGGAAGAAACGCACTTGAAGAGGGGAGATGAGGGTCGCTTACGCAACAGGAATTATGTACAGCAGTAACACGCGACAGCGGGCTCCAAACATGCAGGGGTGGCAATCCTAATACACAAAAGCATTAAAATTTAAGGGCCTGTGGTGAGGCGATATGCGGAGGGGCGGTATGTGATAAAAGGGAGGGTGAGGGGCCAGCTCTACACATGGGCGTCAATATATGCCCCCAACCAGGGACAAGAGGGATTCCTGGGAATACTCCTGGAAGAACTCGGGAACTTTGGAGAGGGGGATATGATCATAGCTGGTGATTTCAACCTGGCAGCAGATCCGGTGTGGGATAGAAAAGGGGGACTTAGGGGGCATGCAACAGGGATGATGTCGAGGCACCTAGTGAACAGGTTCAAGGAGGAAAGGCTTTGATTTGTGGCAGGCGAGGCACACCTATTACTCCTGTGTACACAAGACGTATTCCAGGATAGACTATGTAATGGCAACACGAGGCATAGTGCAGGCGACCTGCAGCATACAAACAGGATACATGTCACTCTCGGACCATGCGCCAATTATGCTAGAGTTGGAAGGTGGTAACAACAGGAGGGGCACCGGGGGCTGGAGGAATATCTTCTTAGGGACCACGAGGTAAGGCAACAGACAGAGAATGAAATATGGGAGTTTGAGGAGGGAGAGGGGAAGGGGGGCAACCCAGGGAAGAGTTGGGACGCCTTCAAGCAACACATAAAGGGGCACTTTATAGAGGCGCCCAAGAGACTCGGAGAAAGGCAGAGGGAGACGGAGGGAAAATTGGAGAGAGAAGTAAAGGCACTGGAGGAAAAACCCAAAGAGAAGGGGACAAATAGAGTAGCTAAGGAACTAGCAAACGAGAGCGGCCAACTGCAGCAAATAATTAAGAAGTCGGAGGAGAGCACTTTGCTGCAAAACAGGCAAAGGTTTTATGAGCAGGGCAATAAGGTGGGAACTGCACTAGCGAGGCAGTTGAGGGCCAAAGAACAAAAGGCATTTATGGATGAGGATAAGAATGGCAGACGAGCAGGGGCGCAGGGGGCCAAGAGCAATATTGTAAGGGATTTCTATGCAGACTTATAATGGGAGGACTCAGCAGACACGAGAGAGGAATATTTGAAAGGTTGGGAAGGAGCGAGGCTAGCAACCGAACAAAAAGAGCAACTGGAAGAGCCCATAAAAGTGGAGGAGGTGAGAAGTGTCATGATGCCTACCTCTAAGGAGCCAGGCGGGGCCCAGCAACCCCAGAGGCAGACATCATTTTCCCCAGGGAAGTCTCAGCGGGCCCAAGTCGGGGCCCTTTGGACTCAGTCCTGGCGCCTTAGGCGCCAGGCTCATTGCGGACCCCAGTCCTGGCGCCTATGGCGCCAGGCTCATAGAAGAGGATATGTGTTTAAGTGCTTGGGTGCACACTTACCTGATGCAGACCTTGCTGCTTCATCCAGGCCC
Organism: Ambystoma mexicanum; assembly: GCF_040938575.1. Lineage (NCBI taxonomy): Eukaryota > Metazoa > Chordata > Amphibia > Caudata > Ambystomatidae > Ambystoma > Ambystoma mexicanum. The sequence goes on along the minus strand of NC_090927.1, from coordinate 275,226,794 downwards.
TCTTGAGGCCTGAATGGGACTACTTAACCTGTAGGACTAATTCACCACCCGGGTGTGGTCGGGGAAGGATACATACCTGATTGGTGGAAGGATACATACCAGGAACTTCTTCCAAGGCTATTTAAACCCCACCCGAACAGCCACACATGCTTTGCGTTGTTCTGCACCTAGCAGCTGGACGCTCACCGTGTCAGCTCCTGCATCCTGACTTCAGCCACGCCTGCCAGCACCCTGGAACACCTGCAAGGGGAGAAAGGAAGAGAATAGGAGAAGAAAAGCCCTTACCTGCTAAATCTGCATCCCGGAGTCATTTCTCCAACGGCCCTGAAAAGGAAGACATCATTTTAAAGGCATTTCGTTTCGATCGCTGCAGCGCTGCATTTTACTCACCTTTGCAAGGCGCTTCCATCTTCAGCAGCGATCTTCCGGATTCAGCTACGCCCCGGCGCCTAGAGGAAAAAAAGACAAGAACAAAGGTGAGAGGGAGAAAAGGAATAAGGAAAGCTCAGTTTCCTTTTAAGTCTTACCTGTTGGATTATTCCCACTGCATTTCGGGTCCTGCCGCTTCCTGGCATCTCCGGACCCCGGCCCCTATGGGGAAAAAAGACAAAGACATTGAATGAGCGAATGCAAAGACATTACCTGAGCGCTCATCCAGAACTGTTTCACTTCGGGTCGGCGCCATATCTCCGGCACTCCGAACCCCGGCCCCTAAGGGGAAAAAGACATAAGCATTAGCGCTTCCTGCAATTAGACAACGAACATTATTATTAAGCTTGAACTTTTGAACAGAACTTTTACAGCGCCTTACCTGAACAGTCAAGCTTACCTGAACTCCCATCAATCCTCAATCCAGTGAAGTAACTGGGTTTCAACGCGCCCCTGCATCAGAAGCAGGATGGAGAGCTCATCCTTCCAAACCCTAAGGTGAGGCTTCACGGGGAATCGCGGAGGAGGTATCGTGGAGGGTTGGAAGGGAGTGGGAGGCTTGAGCATTGTTCCACAGTTGGTAATACTCCCTTTTCTCGCACAGGAGGGTATCCAACGAGCCAGGGAAGCCAGAATAGAGGGGCCCTTCCTGTCCATCTTCAGAGTTCTGCGCCTTCGACGCCGCGCCTCCGTGGGAACCAGGTGAGCGTTACAAGAAGGGCCATTTCCCGCCTGAAGATGAAGAGCCCGGTGGCAGATGGGTTAACATCGATCTTCTACTCAACATTTAAGGACCCAATGGCAGGCATCCCCATGATCTATTCAACTCCTTCTGAGAGACAGGAGAGGTCACCGCATCCATGAACATGTCGCATATCACCCTGATTCAAAAAGTTGGGAAGAACTCACACATGTGCTCCTCCTACCGCCCCATAGCACTTATCAATGTGGATGCCAAATCTACACAAGGGTGTTAGCGGCCCGACTAGAAGGGATGCTGCCGGAGTTGGTGGTACAGCACCAGACAGGGACGCAATACATTCGATAACATAAGGAGTGTACTACATATAGTGGATAAAGCTGACTCCCACATGCCTAATGTTATATGCCGAGAAGGCATTTGATCGGGTCAATTGGGCGTTCATGGAGCAAAAAAAAGTGAGTATGGGACCGAACTTCATGGGAATTATAAAGGCGAACTACCAACACCTGCAAGCCAGAGTGAAAGTTAATGGGCGCCTAACGGATCCACTTTCAATAAGAAGGGGGACGAAGTGGGGGTGCCCGCTCTTAATGATCACAGAGCCGGGGAAGTCGCTGCCAGCCATACTGAGGGAAATTGGGGCATACTCGGAGGTGTCGGGTTTCCAAGTGAATCTAGGGAAGTCCTCAATACTTAATCTGTCAGTGGGGGACTCGGGAAGGACCCAGCTAGAGAAGGAATCCCTTTTGGTGGGCCGGGGGACCAGTTAAATACCTGGGAGTTAACCTAACTGCATCCATCAAGAGAATTGTGGGGGCCAATTACAACCCACTGCTCCAGCAAATTAAAGCAGGCCTAAACAGGTGGAGGGGCTTATACATATCATGGTTCGGGAGGATAGCTGTAGTCGAGATGAATGTACTCCCCAGAATATTGTACCTGTTTCAGGTGATCCCACTGGCAATACCGGGGAAGCTCCTGAAAGAACTTCAAGTGTGTATTATGAACTTTATATGGGGGGGAAGTGGGGGAGGAGAAACCAAGGATTGGGCGGAAGACACTATTCAAGGTTAGGAGCTGGAGGGGATGAGGGGGGAGGGGGCGTTATGTCCGAACATATTCAAATACTATCAGGCAGCGTAGCTAAGGGCACTGGCAGAATGGTGAAGGCCAGAAAACCAGAAACACTGGGTAAGGATGGAACGGGCGGGGGAATATCTGTGGAAGGTGATGGGAGAGAGGAGGGGACACAGACCAAAGGGAGAACCAGATTACAAATAACAGTGAGGATTCAGGAAAATGTGATTAGTAATCTCAGACTGGCTCCTTGGCCGACCACACCGACACCGGTATTTGGGAATCCCGACTTTCCGCCGAGGAAAGAATATAGCAGGTTCAAAAAGGTGGATGGAGGGTGAGGAATCCGGGCGATAGGCGACTTAAATGAAGGAACGCGGTTCTGGGCATTTGGGGACTGTAAAAGGGAGCTGGAGTTGAAGGAAGAGGACCGATTTGCCTATCAACAGTTGAGGAACTGGGCAGTGACACCCACAATGATGGAAGGGGCCACGAGGGAACTCGCAGAGTGGGAAAAGCGGATGACGTCCTCAACCAACAAAGGGGTGATCTACAAAGCCATTCTGAAGGGGGAGAGCGAAAGGGGGGCCGTGAGGAACAAGTGGGAGGGGATAAGGGGGAGTGCGTTTACAAAGAGTGGGGCAAGGTGATGGGTAGCTGGAACACCTCTTATACGTCGGTACAACAGGAACTACAATATAAGTTACTGCACCAGTGGCATTACACACCAGAGAGATTTCACAAAATGTTCCCTACGAAGTCAGAGTTATGCTGTGGGGGGTGTGAGAAGGGGGTCAATGATGCATATATGGTGGGGATGCCAACGACAAACATTTCTGGCAGGAGGTAAAGTCTAAGGTGCTGGAAATAATGGGAGTAAAAAATGGAGTTTGAGGGGGTAGCACCATGCTAAATCAACAGCAGGTAGGGGAAAGGCAAGAAGGTTGTGGGCTAACCTGGTGATGGCTGCCAAAAAATGTATAGCAAGACAATGGAACCGGAAAGAACCGCCTTCCACCATACAGTGGTACCAAGCGATATGGGACACAATAGATATGGAGAAATTGACTGCAATAACGCTGGGAACAGTAAAGACCTTCAATAGAATTTGGTCTCCTTACATACAATATGCAATTAAAGACATGCTGCATCTATATATCCCAAAGAGACTACAGGCACTGGGAATTCTAGAGGAAGATGGTAGTGAGCCAGAGCAGGAGAGATGAACGACAAACCACCCAAGGACTGGGCGGGGGGGGGATGTTATGTTATTGATTATGGAAATTTGAATGTAAAAACTCGATGGGAAATTAAAGCATTGTGGTGAAGAAAAGTATGTTATATGAAAAGTAAGGAACAAGATACTTACCTGTAACTGTTGTTCTCCAGCATGGGTCTGGCATGGATACACATGCTCATGAATATTCCCCGTCAGGCTGGGAATCCTCGGTAAAGAAAAAATCAGTTTCAGTTTTGTTTCTGAACTTTCTTTCTACTAGTAACCAATCACTGATCTCTGGGTCATACTGCCCCCATCCAATGACTGCCCTCTACCTAAGCCCCTCCTCTGGCAGCCATCTACAGATTCGGTAGCACGTAAAGTAGCAGTAGGACCAAGAGAAGAGCTGCAGAGGGGTAGGCGGGAGGGTTCGCATGTGAATCCATGCCAGACCCATGCTGGAGAACAACATTTACAGGTAGGTAACTTGTTCCTTCTACAGCATGGGGTCTGGCATGGATTCACATGCTCATGAATACAAGAATACATAGCAGTACACACATGCACAACCACAGGAGGTGGCAAGGCTCAACATTAAGCATCTCTTACCTCAACAGGCTCACCTTCAGGCAAACAGGTTGCGCAGCACTGCCTGGCCGACTCTGGACTCCTCCCTGGAATCCCAGTCGATGCAGTAGAATCTCGTGAAGGTGTGCGTCAACCTCCACGTAGCAGCCCTGCAGATGTCCAGCAGGGGCACACTAGAGGAACGCCGTGGTAGCAGCGTTTGCTCTGGTTGAATGGGCTCTCGGACGGCCGAGCAACGGTCGGTTTGCCAACCAGTGAGTGCATGATGCAGCCAGAGAGCCATCTGGAAATGGAGGCCTTCGAGAGGGCCTTCCCTTGGTTCACAGGTCCAAAGTTCACAAACAGCTGTGATGTCTTCCGAAAAACTTTGTGCGGTCCACGTAGCGCTCTAGCCACATCCAGCGAGGGCAAAGTCCTCTCAGTCGGCGACGAAGGAGACGGGAAGAAAACCGGTAACACCAAGGGCTTGTGGAGATGGAAGTCTGACGGCACCTTGGGCATGAAGGAGGGGTGCGTCCTTAGCACCACCCTCGTCTCGTGGAATGTCAGGTATGGAGGTTTACAGGAGAGGGCCTGGATCTCTCCCACTCGTCGTGCGGAGGTGATGGCCACAAGAAACGCCGTCTTCCCCGACAGGAACTTCAACGGTGCCGAATGCAGCGGCTCGAATGGCGGCCCCATGAGCCTGGTCAGCACCACGTTGAGTTCCCACGCCGGGGCCTGGGCCTTCCCCGGCGGGAACGATTGGAAGAGTCCTTTCATGAACTCCTTCACTAGGCTATGAGACCATAGAGATGACCGCCCCAGAGTTCTGATGTAGCGGGAGATAGCCGCCAGATGGATCTTGATAGAGGCATGTGCCAGCCCCGCCTTGGCCAGCAAGTACGGCAGCAATTGAGGGGCCGTAATCCGCAGAGGGTTAATCTTCTGTGCACGGCACCAGACAGAGAACCTCTTCCATTTGTGTCCATAGCACTTGAGAGTCGAGGACGCCCTGGCCTTTGCAAGCACCTCCTTGCAGTCTGCCGGGATATCGTACCCTCCAAACTCTACTGCTGCAGGAGCCAGGCCTGGAGGTTCAGCGACAAAGGGTCGTGGTGGAGGATGGCACCTCCTTCTCTGGCGAGAAGATCCGCGTCTGTCGGCAGTTTGACTGGGGGGAGGAACGCCGACACGTCCAGAAGGTCCGGGAGCCAAATCTGCCTCAACCACGCCGGTGCGACAAGGATCATCCTGCACCGGGACCGTCTGAGTTGACTGATGAATCGCAACGGCAACGGTGGGAATGCATACAGGAACAGGCTGTCCCACGGGAATGAGAAGGCATCGCCCATGCTCCCCGGCTGGGGAAATCCTGCTGGCGAACCTCCGGCACTTTCCGTTCGTCGCCGTCGCGATTAGGTCGATCTGGGGATTGCCCCATCGTCTGAATAGGAGATCCACTTGATCCTGCCGCAGCTCCCACTCGTGGCACGAGCGCAGCTCCCTGCTGAGTGAGTCGGCGATGGTGTTCTTTATTCCTGTCAGATGAAGGGTACCAGAAACATTGCTTGGGCGACGGCCCAGTGCCACAGATCCTGCGCTTCCTTGGAAAGGGCTGGGAATCTGGTGCCCCCCTGCTTCCGGATGTAGAACATTGTGTTGGTGTTGTCGGTGAAGATGCTAACCACCTTGCCCTTGAGGGACGGAAGGAACAACCTGAAAGCCCAGAACACGGCTCGGGGCACCAGGACATTGATGTGTAGTGACCTCTCCTCCGGGAGCCAAAGGCCTCTTGTTTGGAGATCTCCGGTGTGCGCTCCACATTCCTCCAGGGAGACTTCTGTCGTCACCGTTTCCTGATGTGCATACCCGCCACTAGATGCGCACGAGTGGCCCAACACCGGATCGCTTGGCGGAAAGTCTCGTTGAGTGAGATCCTGTCTTCCAAACTGCCCGCCGCTTGCATTCAAACGGGCGTCAAGGAACTGCAGTGGTCACATCTGCAGCCTGCATAGGCGCACGAGGTAGATGCACGAGGACATCATGCCGAGTAGGGACTTGATTGACCTCACCCTGGCCACGTCCATGGTCAACAGCCGTTGTACCTTGCCCAGGATGGCCTTCGTCCTTTCCTCAGACGGTGAAGCCAATCGCGTCACTGTGTCGAGTCTGGCTCCCAGGAACAGGGCGACTTGCGACGGCACCAAGTGGGATTTTCCGAAGTTGAACGAGAATCCCAGATCCGTGAGCAGTTGGATGGTCTTTGCTGTGTGATCGACGGCGAGATCTCTTGATTTTGTTCGGATGAGCCAGTCGTCCAGGTAGGGGTAGACGTGGATCCCCTGCAGGCGCAGCTGCGCCTCCACTGGGGCCAGGCACTTGGTGAATACCCAGGGCGCTGACTTCAATCCAAAGGAAAGGGCCTTGAACTGATAGTGCCGCCCCTGGACCACGAATCGTAGGAATTTGCGATGTCCTTTTAAAATGGGGATGTGGAAGTAGGCATCCTCCAAGTCCAGCGACGATAGGAAGTTGCCTTCCTCCAGCAGTCCCAGCAAGTGCTGGAGGGTGACCATCCGCAATATCTGACACTTGATGTACTTGTTTAGACGACGAAGGTCCAGAATGGGTCGCCAACCGCCGGTCTTCTTCCGGACGAGGAAGTACCGCGAGTACACTCCAGAGCCTTTTTGGGACGAGTTCTATGGCCCCCTTTCTTAGCACCGCTCGTACCTCCAGGAGTAGTTGTGGGACGTGGTTTTCCTTCCTGGCCACGGGTGGTATACGGTGACACCTTCTCTGAAATTCCAGAGTGTGCCCGCGGGCCAGGGCATCTAGCACCCAACGGTCGGTGAGATGGACTCCACGGCCGGTTCAGTCTTGCTTTGTGGCAGCCTTGCCGCCTTGGCGACGACGCAATCCTCCTGTCTTGCTGCGTCCTCTGTAGGCTTCCTGCGACGAGGAGCGGGCCGATTGGCAGTACGAGGAACCGCTGCCAAATCCTTGCTTGCCTCCGGAGTTCCGAAAGGACGTCCGTCGTTGAAGAACACCCAAAGCCTAAGCTGTCTCGGTGTCCGCCTCGATGGCCTGCAGTGACTCATCCACTGTCTTGCCGTACAGGTTGTCCCCGTCGAAAGGCATGTCCAGAACCTTGGTCTGCACATCCTGGCTGAAGTCGGTGGCCTTGAGCCAACCGCGCCGGCAAATGCTTTTGTCCATCTGACGAAAGCCGGTGTCGGCAATGTCCGTGGCCACCGTAATGGCGTGGTCCAACGCCACCTCGCCCTTCCTGTAGGATTGCCAGGGCCTCAGCCCTCTTGTCGTCCGGGAGGAAGTCCAGCAGGGGAGCGATCTTGAACCACAGCTCCCGGTCGTAGCGTGCCACGATCGCGAGGGCATTGACCGCTTTAATAGTCGTCGCCGGCGAGATGACCCGTCTCATGGCGTCCAGCTTCTTCCCCTCGCCATCCGGGGGGGGGGGGATGTAGAAGTTGAGGCCGTCGCTCCCGCCGATTTCATCTTGGCCGCTGCGGAGACCACCGAATCTGGGGACGGCTGTGCTCTGAGGCACATAGGGGCAGAGTCCGGCACCCAGTACTACTTCTCGTACCGGTCTCTCCGTGGCCAGGTTCTTCAGAAGTGCCAGCCATTCGTCCCAGATGTCGTCCAGTAACGGGACTGAAAGGACAGTCTTCCTCTTGGCCTCCCATTGTTGGTAGAGGAAGCGCTCCTTCTGTTCTTCGGGGCAGAGCTGGAAGAGCTCGGATGCCCTGGCGATCATGCCGTGGAAGGAGCCAATTTCATTGGGGGTTGGGGGGCCCGGGGAGGTGGTGATGGGAGGTCCATCCTGTCGTCACCACCGTCGTCGTCCGTCCCAATCGTCGGCGTCTCCGTCTCAAGCCTCGGAGGAGGGGATGGGGTGAAGGCTGGAAAGGGGGGGGATGGACTCGTATCTGCTTGTTAGGTGAGCTCCCCGACGGACCAGGCTCCACTGGGTCGTCGGTGGGGGGGGGGGTGGTTAAGGGCATCCTTGTCCTCATCTCCGTACATAGGGCCTGTATAGCCATCAAGATAGCTCCTGAATTGTCCCCTGGTATGGGTACCGGTTGCAACGGGCCGAAGGCTGGGGCGTGGGGCCCTCCGCTGCCCTATCCTCCTCATCGGCTCCCCCGTTGCTCTCTTCGTCGGGATCCTTCCCGTGGGCCCTGGATTTTTCGGACTTCCTGTCCAGGATCCTTTGGACGCTAGCCAACTCATCCTCAGAGGTGGTATCCATGTCTGTTATATCTACCGTGCCCCCCCCCCCTCTTTCTCCTGCTGGGGTTTCACAGGGGTCTTCGATAGGCAGAAAAGAAGATTACCTCCGGGGTGGCAGGGAAACTCTAGCCCCTGGAGCCATCTCCACTGGGGAAGCCTCCGTAGGTTTCGCCAGGGCCGCAACGACTCCTTCAATCGAGGCCTTAGCCGGGTGAATCAGGGCCTTCACGACCTTGGGCGCGCCTGAGGCCTTCACCTTGGGGGGGGGGGTCACCGCCTTGCTTCCCCTCAGCTGTCTCCGTCGGGATCGACCGGGGCTTCTCCCTAAGCTTACCCGGGTTCCTCTTCACCGAGCCAGAGCGTTGGCTCGTGGAGGATTCCCAGCCTGACGGGGAATATTCATGAGCATGCGAATCCATGCCAGACCCCATGTGTGATGATGCCTACCCCCGGGGACCCAGACCAAGTCCAGCAACCCCGGAAGCAGGCATCAAGTTATTCCCAGCAAGCCCAACAACCCCTGCTAGGGGCTATTTGGGTGCAGTCCTGGCGTCTATGGCACCAGGCTCATATGGAGAGTCAGTCCTGGCGCCAGGCTCATAGATTAAAACTTACCTGATGCAGACCATGCTGCAAGAGCTCCAAGCCAAAAGAGGCTTGGAAGGGACTACTTTACCTAGGGACTATTTTTTTACTCTGGTGGGGCTGGGGAGGAACACTTACCTGGGACTACTTTGGCGGCTATTTAAACCACGCCCGAAGAGCAGCACACGCTTCGCGTTATTCTGCATCCAGTAGAGTAACGCTCACCGTGCCTGCAAGTCTGCATCCAGTCTTCTGCCACGCCCGCCTCGAGTCTGGAGCTCCTAGAAAAAGGGAGAAAAAAAGAGAAAAGGTTAGAACAAGAGCAATACCTTTGATCCTTACCTGAATTCCCGATCCATCGCGCCTTCGAGCTGGAAGAAAGAAGTTATTTTATGCGCGCCGCCTCACCTGCTGCAGCACCGCGCTGAACTCACCGGCCTTCGCGGCATCTTCACATTCCACTGCATCCTTCTGCATGTTCCCGCCGTACTCCGTCATCTAAGGGGAAGACAAGAACAGCAAGGTGAGCCAAGGGAATACACAGAGGCAATATTAGTTACCCCCCATAGACTTACCTGATTTTACCACCGGGGGTACTATTCCTCTTCACGGGTCGGCACATCTTCCACTGCATCCTCGCCGAACCCCAGCCCCTAAGGGGAAACAAAAGGACAGCACGGTGAAACAAAGGGACAAACAAGGGGAAACCTCCTCACCACAATACACTTACCTGATTTTACCGCCGAAAGCATTATTCCCCCGAGACTTCATACTTTCTCTCAGCGCCTGAATAAGGGAGAAAGCAACAGGTTACATATTGACATTTTATCCAACTGTGTTGGATAATACAAATCCTTACCTGAATATTACCGGTTGCCACGAGGAACTCTTTGCTAGGGTCAAGCTACAACCTGCAAGGAATCGGACAAGAGTGAAAGTCAGACATTTGAACTCTTACTAACTACATACTTAGGGCGTCTTGCCGGGAATCTGAGTCAATATTGTTCTGGAACTCACCAATTCCTTCGAGCCAGTGAAGCAACTGGTTATCTACGCGCCCCTGCGCTCAATGCAGGATGGAGAGCTCATCTTTCCAAACCATCAGGTGAGACTATAAGAGGGGGCATCAAAGGTGATCAGTGGGGAGAACAGCAGGAGTGAGGGGGCGTTAACACTCAACTCCACGGGTGGTTAATTCCCTTTCTCCATTTGCAGAAGAATATTCCTACGGGCCAAGCAAACGAAGCTAGGTGGGCCAGTCCAGTCTGTCATCTCGGCACTACGCGTCACCTTGGTGGAGACCGCAGCTGTCCAGTTCAGATAGACGCCCCTGTGGGAGCCAGGTGAGCGTAACACCATGCTGGAGAAACTGAACTGTTCCTTAAAACTTTGGTTAGAAAAAGAAATATCTTTCAGGATATTTTGGCACTTTTAAAGTAATACTTCACCAAAACACTTCAGTTATTCTTCAACTGCTTCTTCAAAAGCTTTACCCCACCACAGTACTTCATGAACTTCCACCTGGTTTACTCTCGTGCCAGGTTTACTACTACTACAACTCTCTGCTCTGGTGTACTGCTGCCGAAAATAGAAACAATGGTTACAAATGTTCCTGGCCTCGTATACTAACCTCCCATTCAAGCAACTACTACAGTTCTCTGTTCGGAAGTACTCTCCTGCCCAAATCGAACCAATTGGTACAAAGTACTATGACCTGGTATATTCCCTTGCCAGGCCAACTATTAACTTGAAGTGCAAAAGGTTGAAAAGGTTTGAACAACGTCTTCTGCTTCAAACGAATAGGTTTGAGAATTTCTTCAAGGGTAACAAGAATCACACTGGTGCCATGTACTACACCTGAATCTTTGTCACATGCAAGACGTGCAATGATTCTGTCGTCCTGAACCTCTTATCAGAATGGTAGCCCTCCTGGCAATCTTGTTCCACCTCTGTATTAGCAATCAAATGCTGATAACTTGTTCTCTCCTTCACACTTCTTTGGCAATGTGAGTTTAAACCATTCTCTACACCTGGGCAATATTCTTTACACACACAGTTATGTTCGGATATCTTCTTTTGGCTTAGGCAACACTGGTTGTCAATTGCCTTAGTGTGTGTCCCTTTTGGCTTTGGCAATAGTGGTTTGTGTTACCTTCTCAAGGTATTCCCCCTTCGCGTGGTGGGCTTTTATTGTAACCCAATATAGTACAGTCACAGCCTTCAGGTTCGATCTTTAGGTTGTTTGGTTTAAATCAGCTTGGTATGCGTCACAATCATTAATTTTACATCAATTGGGCATTCAAAAAGGGGTCTGGCTTCGGACAGCGGGCAGTCACAGAGCGCTCCGGGGTCACAATATAACGGCAAACTCGCCAGGTTTGAGAGAGTATTCAACAAGAGTTTGAAGTGAATATGGGGAGAGAAGAGTAGCGGAAAGCCACGAGTAACCAGGTTAAAATTAACCAGCCGAGGCAAACAAAAAAGCACAAAGAAAAAGCAATGCGTCATCTGGAGCTTTCATGAGGAATGTGTAAAAGGTCTCCTGTGGGGATGCACTACTGAAGTTGGTTACAATTGAAAAAGAGGGTGTAACAAGGTTAAGGAGAGGCATGCAGTCTGATTAGAAGTCAACAAACAGATGGGATGTGTGGAGGAATGATGGGTGAGGGGTTCAGAAGGCGAGTGTGATAGAAAAGGTGAATTGCAGGGAAACGGGCCTGGTGATTGAAGTTCAAACAATTAACGAGGCATGTAGGGTAAGGGAAGAGGCAGGATTGGCTACCAGTAAGGGGATAAAAGGGAATAGTGTCCCACAGGCAAAGGGAAAGGCGCAGACTGTTCATGCGGCCACACAGTTAGACCATGGGGCTTTGGAGGTTTGTGTACCTCCATCCGACAAACAGGTGCAGCTGACTGCCTTCAGAAATTATTGGTGTGCAGGCAAATCTGCCTAAGAACCGTCTGGGGTACAGTGCAATCTCGAGAACTGAAATACAGGCAGATACCCTGCCCTTATGCTCAGGGAGAATCGGGATGACGAATAGAGAGGAGGCATGAGAGATGGATGGTGATCAAGAAAGTGGGAAGCTCATATCTTTGAACTCTAGCGGTCATGGGCAGTTACAAACAAATGCTGATTTGGTTACAGTTCTGAGGGAGGCAGATTTAATTCTCCTACAAGAAACCTGGCTAATGGAGTCCCCTTTTTTAGATGGGTACGAGGAAACCTTCCAGTCGGCCAAGCCTAGTTGTGGAGGGCGGCCATCGGGGGGATTGCTAGTTGCAGTTCGGTCTTTATTGGCTTTGACGAAGGTGTATACATTGACACTTCCATTCGGAGCTATGGCTGTTGCCTTGTATAGTGAAGTACTAAAAAGTAACCTACTCCTCATTGATGTATATTGGCACTCTGGGATAGCCAATTTAGAGGAATTCTTGACCAAAATCTCGGATTGCATCATACAGTGGCAGGAGGGAGGCAATGTTACAGTTGCAGGGTATATGAAGGCAAGTTGTCTAGCTGTAATAAATGTTTGGGCTGGTGGGGTTAGAAGTGACCCTAAACAAATTGCTGGTAGAAAATGGTTGGGGATGCTGAAAGCAGTAGGTTTGGTAGTTTTGAACGATTCTTTTAATGAGGGAGCGAGAGGAATGCACCTATGGTATAAGGGTTCTCTAACCTCTACCATTGATAATATTTGCACAGATCTTGACTTTTTTAGAGAAATGCAGTGATTTTAAAATTGTTGAGTGAATTTAGTTACCACTGCATACCAAGGGCAGAATTTGCGGTAAGAAGGGCTGCAAAAAGAATAGGGGGTCCAAGGGAATTAATCTCAAATGCTAAGGGGAACAGACAGGGTATGATAAAGAACTATAAAAGTCTTAATAGTTATTTGGGGGCCCTATATGGACAGTCGGATCAGCATTGGAAAACTTTTCAACAGAGGCATTTGATGAGCTCCTGAATACATTTCAAAAAGGGGCAGGCAATAACGGGGGAAAGGGAAACAGGCAGACTAAAATGGTGATGTTAAGGACAGGATATCGGGTAAAAGTAAATAGAGTACAAGGAATGGAAAAACGGTTAAAATTCATTAAGGAATGAGATCTCTGGCTGCTTAATGGGAATATGGTGGGGGACCTTCAGAGTGAACTTACTTGGCATAGGGGAGGCTACATTTCGACCTTCGATTACTTCTTTGTAACAAGGTGGTTCTTTGATAGCGGTTTGAAATTCAGAGTTGCGAGTGGGAACAGTGACGACCATGACATGTTGATTGCAACACTGTCTAGAGATTGAGCAATGACCCTATCAGTCTATCGTTGTGAAGTTTTAGCAAACTCTGCAGGAAATCAACTGAGAAAATTTGATAGAGGGGGGCCTGACTATTACATAACTTGATAACTTGTCTGAACGAGTGAAGCAGAGGTCGGATTCTCAGCTTTCTCTCTGCTGCGATCCAGGTTTTTCTATGGGAGTTAAGTCCTCAATCTGTTTATGGAAGAAAAAAACACAAGTATCTCACAAGCACTCGTACGATATCCATATCCATGAACAAAAGAGGCTGAAACGGCTCCAGAGGGAAAGGTTGAAAAAAAGGGGCCTTGATAAAGATCTCCTTGAAGAACATCTGAGGGTGCTAAATAATTGTTATATGTATACACATGCCAAAGAACGAGACACTATCAATCTAGCCACTAAGACCACTAGTGGTCTATTTTTAGAACATTGGTCTGTATATACGAAAAATCCCAAATATCAAAATGTGTTTCCCCATTCTACTATTGTCAGGTCTTACTTGCTTTTTAAATTGAACAAATTTAATACGATAGAAATTCTTGGAGCTAAACTTGGTATTAGAAATCTGAGACTATGTAGACCATGCGGTACTGAAAATATAGAAACTGCTATACACCTGATGTGCTATTGTGAAAGCCTTAATCAACTGAGATAGAACTACCTGAAAAGATATAATAACACCAGTATGATAGAAAACATAGAAGTGATATCGCAGATTCTGATTGAAGGTAATGATATGAATCTTATCTTCCATATGATGAAATTTTATTAACTCATTTTAACCATTTTAAAAGAATTGCCCTCTGGTATTATAGTTTTATAACTGGTGTTTGTAGTCAATGATTCATGTATGTTACTGTAAGATGTATATGTGTGTGTAATATGTAAAGCCGCTGATGGCTATGTGCATATTTAGAAAAATAATAATGGAACTGGGTTCGTTCACACAGGCATCAAATATACCAACAAGATGGGGAAAAGATGTTGAGCAAGAACTTCTAGAAACATTTGGGCATTAGTAGGCTCCTTGAATAACCGACCTGCAGGTGGTCAGGAAATTATTTTACAGGAACAGGTTTGGATCATGCACTTCACTGAGGTCTATGGATCATCAGACATTCAAATTCAGAGGACTGAGTTGAAATTGGCCTGGTACTTATCTTTTTCCTGTGACTCCATTGAAAACCTTAATAAGAAATCATCTACTTCCAGAGCGGCAGGCCCCAATGGGCGGAGTAATTCGATCTTCAAGAGCTCTACCCTTTGGGCGCAGCTCCTAAAATGCCTATTTGATAACATCTTGCTGTCCAAGGAATTCCCAGAATCTTGGAGATAGTCTGTGGTTATTCCAATATATAGAAAGGGGAGATCGCTTAGTAACCTCGAACTAACGTCCCATATCCCTTTTAGATGCCCGATAGTAAAATTTTTGTGGGCCCGATTTTGGCAGAGATGGAGAGTTGGGCTAAGCTGAAAGGTATCCTTCCCAAACAACAAACTATGTTTAGAATGGGTCTTTCGACTTCTCTCCTTTTTGGAGCATTTATTGACCTCTCACAGTCGTTCGATACTATCAACAGGAATCTTCTCTGGAACAAATTGAACGCCTGGGGGGTTCCGCCCAACCTCCTATCTATTCTTATTGAACTCCATCACAATACATCCATGCGAGTTAGGCTTTCTAGAGCAGGCGCTCTGTCAGACGCAATAAAGATCAAACGAGGAGTCTGCCAGGGGTGCCCGCTTGCCCCCCCTTCTCTTCATTCGTTTTATGGCCGATTTGAGCATATGGCTGCAAGATAAAGGTTTAGTTAGTCCAAGAATTGGAACTTGAAAATCAATTGGTTGGCCTATGCCGATAATGTGGTGGTTTTAGACCACACACCCACACCCACACACACACACACACACACACACACCTCTTCAACGACTGCTCTCGGCATTAGCAGATTATGAGTAAGGACCTAAAAATCAACCTGAAAAAAGCCAAAATCTTAATTTTTAAACATCCAAAAAAGCTGCTCAAATCGTACATTTGGGAATTGGAGAACCATCCTGTAGGGGTAGTTAATGAGATCTACCTAGGGGCTAGTATTCAATCCTTTCCGACTATGTTCCATTTTCTTGCAGCAGCTGACCTAAAGGTGCTCAATATGGGGGCGCAGATGAAAAGAATCCATCAAACTCTGCAAGTTCTCTATTCAGCCCATGGTGAGGTTCTATATAGGCAAAGTAGTTCCGAGACATCCTATTTGGCATGGATTCCAATCCTTTACCTTGACATATAGATTGGGACAAAATTTAAGCCAAACTGTTGAAGAAGCCGCTAAATTTGCCCAACTGTGTGCCAAGGTACGAACTAGGATTGACCTCGCTTGGGGCGACCCATGGTGCCAAGAAATATTAGTAGCCTCAGATTGTTCATTGGAATTACTTATCCAAAATCCCATGAAAGGCATGACTGGATTAGGACAATTGATAAAATGAGGACGGCAAAGTTATCAGCTTCGCATAACCAAACCAATAAACTGAGATCCTATCTGCCGCAATACCCAAATAGGTCATATGATTCAGCCATTAGATCAATTTTCTTGAGATTCAGACTAAATCTGCTTCCCACACAGGAAGCCCTCTCCATACGAAACAGCAAGGAGTATCCTACTGCTATTTGTAATAAATGTGAGAAGGTATATCAGTCCCTCTATCATTTACTCAGTGTTCAGGCACGTGGGCCTTAAGAGTCTCTAGAGTCCAGAGATTTGTTCATAATGTGTGGTGGCTGTATTCAAACATATTTTGGGAGAGATCATCATCTGGTAATGAAAAGATTTTGACACTGAAGTAGTAGCTGTTCTAAAAGAGTTGGATCTACGGGGGGGGAAGACACCTCAAATCAGATGATAATGTGGACCCTCTAAAGGTATGAACTGTGTTTCACAGGCATGTTCTCTTGACTGGTGGTCGCCGGCTTCAAGTGGTCCTTGTGTGCTTTTTATTTTTAGTCTATGTAAGAATGTATTGGGGTTTCTTTTTTTGTGTATCTATTCCTTTTTTGTATGATGCAAGTATTAATTGCATTTTATTTCGATGTAATAAGTGTTAAGTCATTAACTGTTATCTTTCTTTTCTGTTGTGTATATGGCTAAAACACAAATTTAATTAAAAAATAAAAAAAAAATTAATGAACACTCCTAAACAGGTGTTTGACAAGGAATTGGCGGATGCAAAAAGGAGGATGAGAAGGGAGTTGAGAATGGCTAGAAATGGGCATCTCAAAGGGGGGGATGCAAGTTCCAAAACTGCTAAGAGCATGAAATAAACATAAAACTTACTGTAAGAGCAGGAGGGCATCTATGCTGCAGAGGGACGCAGAATCAATGCTGGGCGTCTTGATCAGGAAAGATAGTAGAGCTTTCTGGCAGTTGGTAAACTAAAGGGAAATAGGGCTCTCTCTAAAACAACTAAATGCGGTGTCAGAGAAGCAATGGGTGGCCACCTTTGAAGAGCCGTATGGTAGCAGGGAGGAGGCCCCCGGAAGTAGTAGCCGCCGAAGGATGGGTGAACGGGCTATCACTACCAATGGATAAGATCACAGCCTTGATTAGGCTGTGCAGCAATTCTCACACAGCAGTCTGAATGGGCTTTCTAATGCCCTATTCAAGGCCGAACCAGAAATCTGCGAGAAGGTCCCGACTATCAGATTTAGAGGTATTGCAAGATATGAGGCGTTTCCATCATCATTGGAACTGGCTGATGTAGTTTCAATTTACAAGCGGTAGCAAGAAATGATCCCAAGAACTATAGACAGATCTCACTGATGATGCAGACTGTATATTGTTCTTGTCAGTGCTCTTGGGCCATTTAAATGAATTGGTCAGGGACGCAAAGAGGTTGTCAATGCTTGAAACCGGCTATAGAAAGTGGCAATCAACATCCTTGAATGCAGTAGCGCTAAGAATCTTCCAGCAGTCTGCGTGGGCATCGAAGGAAGGGTCGATTTTTGTAGCCTCCATATACCCATCAAATGCGTTTGATAGGGCTGATGAGAAGATAATATGGACTAAATTGCATGAATGGGGGCTGCCTAGTGACTTATTGAAGATCTTGATGAAACTGTACTCTAATTTAGCAATTAAAATAAGATTAAACAAAGAAGGTGACTTATCCAGGCGCATTGAAGTAAAACAGGGCATAGTGTATTTTATCCCCGTGCATTTTCAACTTGTAGGTATCCGACGCAAGCGAACATCTGGAGCAGTGTGGTTTCAGGTCATGCAAAATAGACAATTTGAGAGTACCTGGGTTATCGTAGGCGGACGACTTCCTGTTATTCGATGTCACAAAAAAGGGTCTGCAAAGACTTATGAATGTTTTTTTTGATTATGCAGTTAAAAATGGGCTAAAGATCAATCTTGAAAAGACTAAGATTTTGCACTTCTTAAGAGGAAAGAAAAGGGAGCACATCATGGTCCCTAGAGTAATGCAAAC
This sequence comes from Ambystoma mexicanum, assembly GCF_040938575.1. NCBI lineage: Eukaryota > Metazoa > Chordata > Amphibia > Caudata > Ambystomatidae > Ambystoma > Ambystoma mexicanum. The sequence goes on along the minus strand of NC_090927.1, from coordinate 275,209,163 downwards.
TCGGATGCTCTGATCACATGACTTATTTGGGTTTGGAAACGTATGCACGCCCATCAAGTGGTCAAATCTGGGCAGGGTTGAAAGAAAAGGCAGAAGTGTTGGCCATACAACTAACAAAACTAGATGGAAGATTTGGTACGTTTTTGATCAAGCCGGCCGTCCAGTTCTGAGGAGAAAATGGTCCCTAAATTGCTATTGGGGTGTGGGGGGTTCGGGGCCACCCTTAAAGGGTTGGAGTCCCTGGAAGCCTTGATTTGGAGGCAGTGCTTGAAACTACCAAATGCAATTCTGATGCCAACAATTCGGTTTGAATTATGGCTGGTATCACTCAAGGCTAGAGTTTGCAGGAAACCGGTTTCATGGTTAGCAAAATTAGCTAGGGAAGACACGCTCTTCGAACAACAAACATCATCTAGTAATAATGAGGACATTGGGCAAGATGGAGGATGTTTCTCTGTGCCCTGGTAAAGGAGTGTGAGAATGTTTTGGAGGAGCTGGGGTTAAACAATACAGATGACGTATTTTTTTTAAATCCCTCTTTGACAAAGATTGCTGGGACACACTGGAACGTTTCCATGCTTACCCCTCGTGAGTCATCTGTCAACAGAACCTAAGTTCAGGGGAACTATTTCACATATGTTTCAATTCCCAAACAATATATGCGTAACCGACTTCTTAGGTTGAGGTGGAATATATTAGATTCCAAGGAAGAGCTCCTGAAGTGGGGAATGCTAGGGGAGAATGAAGTTGAATGCGGGTTCTGTGGAATTGATGGGATGGTTGAAACATGTAGACACATGGCCTTGGACTATTTGGCCTTGGAAGAGGCAAGAAAGACACGCACATTTTGTAGTAAATGGATGGCGTTGCCTGTTGATCAAGTATGGCAACGTTGTGTCTATCAATAGCACAAAAGATGGAGTTGAAATTGCATCCTTTCTTAAATCCTTAGAGTGGAACTCTGCCTGAAATATAAGATGTGGGCTAGTAAGAAAAATGGAGAAGGCAAATGAAAAGCCTAAGATTATCAATTTAATGTTTAATTATTTTTTTAACATTGTTACAAAACATTGAGATTTGTTGTTTCTTTTCTATCCTTTTTAAAAAAAAATGTACTGTGGTTTTTAATGTCTTTGTATGAAATTGTAAAGGTTTGTTTTTTTTAAACCAAAACAGTAAAATAAAAAATTATGCTCAGGGGCCCAGGTGTATTCAGGCAGGCAAGGCAAGATGCAAAAGTTGATCAGGCTGGAGCAGCAAAGAACAGAGAATCTGCTTCCAGGTAACAGAGCAGATTAGCACTACAGCTCAGGAATCAACCTAGGCTATTCTGCATGTAAACTACTGGCATGCAACTGCCGTTAGGGTACATTATGGAAGACTACTGCAGCTTGGCACCATTAAAGGGCAGTGTCACTTTCTTGGCTTTTACATGGCACCCTATCTGCTTTACTTTAAGCCTATGTATAGCCTATTTAGTTGAATTAATGCAACATGTATGTACTTTGTGTTTATTTATTGTATTTAAATGCAAAAGACTTATTTTTACAAAAGGCAGACAGATTCGTTTTTTTCTCCATTTAAAAAAGTGTTCAGAAATTCCACTCAATGTCAGGGATATGCAAGGAATATGAATGAGGATCACATGACGGATTACTTTATTATAAAACCAATTACAAAAAAGGATTAGGAATGACTAGGACAGTGCGATAGAGTTGACAACAAGAGAGGCCACGTTTACAAAATGCTTATTAACCAGATACAGTTTCAGAAAGAAACAGAGCAACAATCGATCTTGTAATAAAGCAAGGAAAAACAGGCATCCAATTCCAAAGCTTTAAAGTTAAAGCAAATCTTTTAGGAAGACTTCCAGGTAGCCCTCGCAGTGTATACATACATATCCAAACCAGATATCGAAGGGCAAATTAACTGAACTAATTTACAGGTACAGAATAGCTCCAGAGACCGGTCACACACCAGAGAAGTGCTCAGAAGCAGCACCAAGCTCCTTACCAGAGAGTGATCATGCAGTATTCACTGCAGCTCCAAACAAACCCTATCGAGACTCGACAAGTGCACCTTGGCAGAATTTACCAAGTATATCACTTGAGCATCCACCACACAGTTCCGATACCAGGAGGCCTCACAGCACAAATGATGAGAAAACAAAGGTGCAGGCAATGACAGTGAGACCAGCATCAACAGTTGAAGATGAATGTTCCCCAATCCTTTCCTGGGGGTCCGTTGTCCAATTTTTCAAAGGCATTTCGTTTTGTGTGCGAGCACCTTCAAACAACTGTCATGTCTAGCATCAAGAGACAAATCACATTTCTGAGAAATAGTAGGCTTGGGCAAACAATTGGGAGAAAAAAGTAATACACTAGCAAGAGGAAGAATAAGTGTTGCGTTTACGGACAGGATTTCTCCATATACTGAAATGCAGGAAAACCTCCAGAACAGTTTCAAAACGCACTAACAAAGCAATACATGCGACCTTCAAGACTTCTAGTGCCCAAAACAAGACATTTTCGAGAAGAACAAACAATGAGCCTGTGACCTTTGGCTAGGCAAGAGTTTTGAACTTCAATTCCCATCAGCCCAGCAGTCAATGTGGAGGGGTCATGGGAGTCTAGTCAAACATCTGAAAAGCCGCAGGTTGCAGACCCATGGCCCAGACATTATAAACACTATCAATATCGATATCGATCAGAATTGAAGAAAGAACACTCAATGTACATTTTCAAACCCCCCACTTCAGAGGCATAGAATTTGCACGAACACAAGCTATTCAGAATAAGTTAACGGGATAAAGAGTGCCTTTTATTTTCATAAACAATTAACTAAGACGCCAGTCCTAAACACCCTTGCATAATGGTAGAGAAAAAAAAAGAATGACCATGCATGAGCTGGAGAGGAGGGGACCGAGCATGGGGAGGCGAGCCACAACTTAGATATTCTACGTTTAGCATTTTTAGAGTGTCATGGCCCTTATTCCCGGAGGAAGTCCCAACTGTAGACTAGAGGAGCTAGCAAATAAGAATACTACAAATAACTAGTGATATTGGGCATGAGAATATCATTTGCAGTGAGTGGAAGAAGCTGAAGCAGGGAGAGCCAATTTGAGGCTAGAATAATCAACTGACCTTGCGGTTCGCCTGTAATAAGAAAAGTCTGTTTAGGAAAGTATGTCCGTTTACAATATCATGAGACTGGAGGAACATGGACTGGACCTACCACTATTCCTTGTATTTATATTGTAAGTATTTGGTTACATTGTTGATATAGGACTTTAATTGAAGTTTTAATCAGTACTTTGCCCTCTGTGCCAACTTTTCCATACCTCTTGCTTTCAGAATTAAGTGATAGCAGGTGTCTGACTGTAGGCAAAACAGAGATCAGCCACCAGTTATAAGAACAAGTATTGCTCCTTCGGACTTAAGATTGGGGAGGCACATGTTTGGTTCAGGACTAAGCACTCTACTACACTCACCTTGAGCGTGCATTTCAGGCAAGACTACTGGTTCAAACAATACATTTGGATCATTAAACAGAATCGGAACAGTACCTTCCCCATCTGGGTTTGCAGAACTAACAATGTTGCTGTCTGTATTTGCATCAGGAAGGACTGCGAGTAGATCTTCATTCAAACTTGACACTGATATGGAACAGAGAAGAATTCAGTAGGTTTGGAAACATTGACAAGCACCCTTTTTATTAAGTAAATATCAAACATCAAATAATTCCCATTAAAAAAACGGATCTGAAACAGAGAAACATGGACAATGCGCTCAGTTGTCATATTTTGAGTGGAAGTGGATCTAAAGATGTATGTTATACTAACATTAGCAATATCCATTTAGTGGTAGATGCCCAATGTAACTTCCTCACAGAATTCCAATTTACTTTTGAAGTAGAACATAATACAGAGGGTCGGGGGGAGTGAAGAGTGGGACGAGAATACAAAACCTTCACTACCACTTGGCGTCAGGCCCGAAACATACACCCAGCAATAGCAATTACATAATGTGTCAGATGTAACCTAACTGATCACTTCACAGATGGAAAGCCCCTGTACCCAGGGATGACAAGAAACTCCATCATGCTTGATGCACAAGCTAAGCTCCTGCCAACATTAGCAACAGATATATTGAAGGAATAAAAACATTTCTTCAGTACAAATAAAAGGGACCTTTGAAAAGTAACAAGTTACTTACCTGTAACTGTTCTCCAGCATGGGTCTGGCATGGATTCACATGCTCATGAATATTCCCAGTCAGGCTGGGACTCTTTGGTAAAGAAAAAAATCAGTTTCGTTTCTGAACTGTCTTTCTCCTAAATAACCAATCACTAGTCTCTGGGTCATACTGCCCCCAGCCAATGACTGCCCTCTACCTAAGCCCCTCCTCTGGCAGCCATCTTCAGATTTTTACCACACGTTCAAGTGTTGGGAGTCCTCGTGCTATAGCTCTCGAGCTTTTACTGCGTTTTGCGATTTTTCAAAGAGTTTACTACACAGTAATTGTTTAATTTTATTCTAAAGCACAGGCTACTCCCAAAGGGCACATTGGTACTGGACAATTTAGAGCTGCAGTTTATTTCCTTAACATTATCTGAATTTACCCGAAGAATGAAAAATATCAGTATTTATCCTGACATTAAGACAAATACATGCTGAATAAAGGAAAATGTTCAGACATTGCTGAAATATTCGAGGATCTTCCACCTTTTTGACGCAATAGATCGGTTCTGAAAAGTAATGGACCAAGCAAAGGGCGTTCAAATTCACTTGGTCTTATACTGGTAACCAGTATAGTTATCTGAAAGCACCAGATGTTCAATGCACTACAATGTTAGGCATTCTGGCTAATGAATTTTGGACTCTATATTCCACAACTAAGATACTTGGCAGATGCAAATTGGACCGTCTGGGTGACATAAAAGCACTGGCAATTGGTATCTGAGATATGGTAGTAGGCGAGAGCAGTGTTACCTATACAAAAGTTACCACCTTATTTGAGGGATGAAAGCAAGTTGGTTGTCAACTCTGCCCTCTTCCTTGCAAACCTCAGACGGCTGATGGCAGACAATCAAGTGGGCTAAAACATTGATTCAATGGAGGGCTAGAAGGCTCACATGGGAAAAATGTTTTAGATGCATTAAGCTTGCAGCAATAGCCATTCATGCAGTTGACACACCTAGTGATAAAAAGAATATGAAGAGTTGGACTTTTCTTCAAGGTGAAGGACGAACTGGGTATCGGCCTACGTATAAACAGACCACAGGTTTGAAGAATTAAGGCTAAAGATTGGATACCAAAATTGAAAAACAGGAGAAACTGTAGCTCCTCAAACACCACAGCTAACTGGTCAAGTCACAGATTCAAAGCTGGCAATTAGTTTCTATTTGGGCACAATTTGATAAGAAAAAGCACAGCACCTTTGTACAATGCCAAAACGACTTGGGAGGATGCTAGGTTAAACATGTCAAAGGCAGCTGCAAGGTCTAATACGAATAGTACTTAACCAGCTACGATTCTCCCAATGGGAGTCACTGGGATGAATACTAGTGCTTCCAAAACAAGGAGGCTTTCAACATTGCTTCATTACGAAGTTTGGAATGTCAGCGGGCTTCAATGTGTGCTAATAGTTGGTAAGCTGCCATTAACAACCATTTTTCTGAAAAAACGTCCAATGATAGCCTGCTGTGTACAGATCATATGTGAACACCTTTTTCAAAAGAGGTGGCACCATAAAATATTTTAGAGATGGAACACAGCCAGATTCTGGAGATTTATATTTAAAATCGATGATTACAGTTAAAAAATGTGGCTAAATTAGTTTACAGCTTTCTGCAGGGCAGCAGACAGACAGGTGGTTTTATTTTCATAATTAAAGAAAGTGAAAGAAGGTATACTAATGAAATGTGTGACATGTTAAAGTAATATTAGCTATTTTTACAGAGAAATAGTTAGAAAACCAATTACAAAGTTTCACCGAAGGTTTAAAATGGTCTTCAAGGAGGTTGGTTGATCTCAGAATAAAATAAAAAAAATGCTCTTTTGAGATTTGGCCTACAGAAAATCTGTCATTCAAACGTGCTTTTGGGTTTGAAGATGTGTTTTGGTAGTTACATTAAGGCTGTTTAAGAGTTAGTAGATAGTCTGCAGACTTCACAATTAACTATTTTCTGCTTCACACGTCCTTAGTTCAACCTCAGCAAAATTAGCAGAGTGCCAGGGCTGTTTTCAGCGAATAGTTTTAAATACTGTTTTTGAAGGATGGGTATTAAGGACATGAAACTGGGTAGCATCTATACGCTTCAATATCCGATATGTAACTTAGGAAAAAACGTAGATTCAACAGGTGAAATAAAAAGAGGTTATATACCATTTCCTGGTCTCCGTTAGTAACAATACTACATTTTTTTTACATTCTCCAAATGAAAGTTAAAAAGATACCTTTGTTGAGAGGGCGCTCAAGAACCCGAGCAAGATGGAAGAGGACTAACCGAGCTCCGACTCAAGACGGCATGAAAAGCCGACATCTACCCCTTAAAAGCACAGCAAACAAAACAAAAAAGGAAAGAACATAAATGGAAACCGAAGCAGCAGAGACGGGTGAAGTTTGCGGAAAACCGCACATCAGATCCAGAGATAAACTATGCAGAGCAAGTGGGCGTATCGCCGCACAACAGACTGTGGAGCACAAAGAGGCGTGAAGAACAGAGGAAACGTAGGCACCAAATACCCAGCCCAGCCCCTTAAAGGATGCAACACAATGGGACGCACGCAACAGACATGGTCATCTGCAGAGAATGCGACCTCTAGCCTGACAGCACAGACCCAGGACTAGCGGCCTAGCGCAGGCAGGGAAACTCTCGTCTTAGGGGCCGCCTCCTGCGACCCGCATCCGCGGCCTTCGCTAGGGACGCCACTACTCCTTCAAGGGAAGATTTTGCCTGACGAACCTGGGCCTTCACGACCGTGGGCGCGCTCAAGGCCTTCACCGTGGGGGGAGGGTCAACGCCCCGCTCCCCCTTGGCTTTCTCTGTCGGAGTAGACTGGTACTTCTCCAGAAGTTTACCCGGGTGGTCCAACCTCCTCTTCGCTGCACCGGAGCATTGGCTCGTGGTCGAAGGTGCCGGAGATGGCGACTCGCAGCCATGGTCTTCATCTGGAGCAACTCGGAGCCGCTTGCGACGGTCCTTCATGGTGCGTGGCACCATATCCTTGCAGAACGCACAGGCCTCTTCCACGTGCGTTTGGTCGGAATGTAGGCAGTAAACGCACAGGAAGTGCCCATCGTCCAGGAAAATGTTCCGTAGCCCACATCCAGGGCAGATCCTGAACAGAGGCGTTGAGTCTCCTTTATCTTCAGCCATGTCCACACGGAGTAGGCCTCAAAGAATCTTCTGGAATCCTCCAAGAAGGGAACTAGATGAAAAATCTTCCTTGAGGGGCTTAGAAAAGTCAGAAAAACTGGTCCCCGTAAGTCGGATGATGAATCGATTGAGCTGGAGGCTCGATTTACCGGAAAAATAGAGTAAACTAAGAAAAAGTGCAAAACGAAGTAAAAAGCCTGAAAGCTAATCACGAGGACTCCCACCACTCGAACGTGCGGTAAAAATCTGAAGATGGCTGCCAGAGGAGGGATTTAGGTAGAGGGCAGTCATTGGCTAGGGGCAGTATGACCCAGAGACCAGTGATTGGTTGTTACGAGAAAGACAGTTCAGAAGTGAAACTGATTCTTTACCGAGGATTCCCAACCTGACGACGGGGAATATTCATGAGCATGTGAATTCAGGCTAGACCCCATGCTGGAGAATGAAAAAAATTCAAACACTCTGCTCTCTGAAATCACAAAAACAGCTCTTGCGTGGTTCACTACCTTTTGATGATTTAGTCTACATTTTTGTAACGCTCACCTGATTCCCGCAGAGGCGCCGGTCTTGACTGGGCGAATACCGTATCTTCAAAGGTGATGTGTAACACACGGTTGGCTCTTTGGGCTGGACCTCTGTGCACTGTATGTCTGACTCGAAGAGTAAGATGTCTGCAGATAGAAAATATGGGATTAATGAACTGGGGTTATTGGGTGTCTCCCTTCTTCCCCTTCTCTTCTCCTGTAGAACCCCAAAGGTTAATGCTCTCACCTTAGGTAAGTGAACGCCGAGCTCTCCATCTGCCTCGGGGCAGGGTGCCGTAACCAGTTTCTTCACTGGATAAGGGTGCAGGCCTCTTGACCTCAGAGGACTGCTGTCCGTCGTTTACTGCACGAACGGTAAGTTCCGAGTATTTCAAATGTCTTTAAAAGTCTTTTGTAATGATGTCTCTTGTTTTGCAGGGTTCCAGCGATGGCGGATGAAGGGCTGAAGTGAGTTGAGGATGGAACCCGTGTGAGAAATAGAAGCGCCTGGAAGCACGTAAGTTAGCGCTTGTTGCCTGTTTCACGATGCGCACTAACTGTCCTTTTATCTTGCAGGTACAAGTTCGGAGCTGCTGAAGGGTACCGGAATACCCACTGGGTTCGGCGTGGGAAGGAGTAATGGCACGTGAGTAATAAAGTTACCCAATGTCTTTAAACGCACCTTCTTTTGTCTTTCAGATGCCGGAATGCAGTGCGAAGAACTCCGGAGCACGCGAAGAGTAGGTAAGCCTTTGTCTTTCAGATGCCGGAATGCAGCGCGAGGCGTTGGTGACAGCCGATGGACCAGGTGAGAAGCGCTGTCACTGAAGACCGTAATGCTAACCTGTTCTTTCTGGTCTTTATAGGTGTTGCTGAAGACTGGATTCAGGATGGTAAGCCTTTTTCCCTTAGGCCCAGGATCAGATGCAGAAGACACGATGAGCGTTCTGCTGCAGAGGATGCAGAATAACGCAAAGCAAGATTCATCCATCGGGTGTGGTTTAAATAGCCTCCTGTAGTGCTTAGGTGTCTCCTTCCACAGCCTCGCCTAGGTAAAAGAGTTCCTGCTTTCCAGAAGAGTTCCAGTGTTCTGAACCTAGGGAGTGGCTCCTGCCCCACCCAACAGGAAAAGTAGTCCCAAACAGAAGAGGATTAGAGGCTCAACTGGCAGGTAAGTAAGCAGCATGGTCTGCTGCAGGTAAGTCCACCCAAGCATTATGAGCCCGGCGCTTCCAGCGCTGGGACTGGGCATATTTATGAGCCTGGTGCCACTGGCGCCAGGACAGGGTCCAAAAGGTCCCAATTGGGACTGGTTGGTACTCAGAACCTGGGTTATGGGTCTGCTTCCAAGGGAGTTGGGTAAATCCTGACCTTTTGGAAGCAGAGATCATGACACTTTTCCTGCATGGCTCCCATTCCTGATACAGGGAAAGGTCTCTGCCCTGCTGAGATAATCCAATTTATTTTTTTTGACCACCAGTAAGATGAAAAGGAATTTAAAACATCTGTTTAAGACGATCAGTCGGACTGATAATGTTATGTAGGATTAAAAGCTAATGTCTATATAACTTTTTTTTTAAATTGTAAAACTACAGTTCAATACATTTATCAAACTTTTGTTACATTACAGTATCTCAAGAGTTAACTTTTATACTCCAGTCAAAGTCAAATAAAGCACTTAATAAATCAATAAATACAAAATACTCCACTCTCTACTGTTTGTCGTTGAAGTTCCTTCAAGTTATTTTTTCTTTTTCAAGCGAAAAAGGATCTTGATTTACCGCTTTAAATTTATTTTTAAAAAATAAAAAAAATAACGTATTATACCCAGAAGTGAGTGGTTGGAACTAAGCAAAATGTATTGGTTGTAATGTATTCGTCAGCCGAAAAATAAAGTTTTAAAAAAAAAATCTGTTTTAAGTGCGCTTCTCCAGAAACACTTAATGCACAAAGTATCCTGAGCGCTTCTTGTTTTCTCATTAAGTGCCCTTACCGTTTTCCCTCTGAGCTGGGAAGACAAGATCAACACAAAGTGCAGCCTCTTAAGTTTTTTGGCATGAATGATCACTAATGTAAGCCCACATAACTTTTATTTTGGACACATCCTTTGAGATGGTCTAGAACGACTAAGGGTATGTCAAAGGTGCTCCTTCAAATAGGTTATGTTTCTGGTATGACCAGCCGAGCTTCTCGGAAAACTTTCATAAGGAGAAGCCAGTCTTACCATGTTCCCAAGATCTGCTTTTATCAAGCACCCATATACTTCTTTCCAGGAGAGAGCACGAATGCATTCCCAACAGCAACTTGAAACTGTGCACTGGCATTTTTGTTTGCTTACTCAGATACGCTCTTGATAAAGATGGCATAGATCGGGTCATGGGACCATCTGGCCTTGGCATTCTCCGTTTCCAACAGGGCCCTGTGACGAATCTGGATGATTAGTCCCTTCTCCCCAGAGCAGAGCCACCCCCTTTGAGGCTAGTTAGGTGAGCCCTCTATTCAAGACCCTCCCTTGGGTCTGGGCAAGTGGGACCTCAGTGGGAGTGACTCCCTCTAGGGGGCACGTATTTCCATTCCAAAGCCGAACTCCCAGTCCAGACCACGTGGTCTACATATATGGATGTGGAAATACTTTGAAATGTTCTTTAACTATATTCCACAAAGATCGTTTTTTAGCTCTATTGGCTAGAGGTAATGCTGACCAAAGCCCGAATGCCATGGTTAATGAAGGACACCATTCAGTGTATCCCTGTGATGAGTAAGAGCCGAACGGATTGCAGAGGGAGGCCATGTCCCAGAGCTCTGCACAAGTTGAACCGTAGCTACCGAGAAGAGCATCCACGAAGAAAGCAGACAAAGTTACTGGAGCCTGAGAAACCAGGCGAACAGCGTACTGCTGAGAGGTACGAACATATAGAACAATGCCGACAAGGCAGAGGTTCCGGAAGCCTGAGAAACCTACGAAATGGAACAAGAAAGAGAAACACTTTGCTTCGGAGCTGAGAAAGCCACAGAAGTTACAAAGAGTAAATAATATGCTTCTGTGGGAAAAAGGAACTGTAAAGGCTGAATAAGTCAAGCATAATGTAGGCCAGGCAGAAGTGCTGTTGAGGCTATTGTACAAAGTCTCCACTTTTCATTTTTAGTTCGACAGTTTTTCTAAAGTGGTAGGGACAGTTAATTTGATGGGATTCGGGCCGAAGAACTTTATTTTGGACTTTAACGTGCACCCTTAGCTTTTGTTTTATTAGGATGGTAACATCCCTCATATAGCGATATGGGGGCTAGTAAGGCGTTTTTGCTCTTAAACCCATTGAACATGACCCCTAATCATCTGAGTACTTCTGGTTCACCTCATATGGTGTCAGTTGTGGGATCTAGGCCAGTTGATATAAACTGGGGACCCATCCCCTTACTAAAACAGTTGAGAAAGCCAAAGCCAATCTCACTCGCCAATCTATTGGTTTTACTTGTATAGCATGGAAACCACCTCCATTCCCTCAAAGGAGAGACGCTTAATACCAACTGGCCTATGTCTTTTCCCACCACCAGGGACCTATATCAGGCTGGCATTTAAATCTGGACTAGCTTGGTGGTAAGACCTAGATCTTGCAGCTGGGGTAGTAGATCCAGACTATATGGGGAGGTGAAGATGATTCTCCATAACCATGAGATTTCCGACTAGTTCATTAAAGAAGGGGAGGTCGTAGCTCAGGGAGTCCATGAGATAGCCCTTGTCCCAGTACCCCAGGAAAAGTAAACCTTACGCGAAACAAAGAGGGGGTCACTGGGTTTTGAAGCAGACCTCATTATAGAAGAACCAGGGATGGGAAAAAGCAGAGAAAGCAGTCCCATTACCCGATCTTGCCTTTGCTCAAAGGAACAACCCTGACCTTGTGGTCACCTTTGCGTGGATAACCTCGGAGGAGCAGGATCGTAACCAAGCCGGCTACTTTCCTTCTGTAAAAGGGCTACTGTACCAAGGAGACGTGGGAAAGGACGAGCTTCCCCATGCAGAAATGGTGGTCCCTCGCTACATGCGACCTTTGTCAGAAAGCCACAGATACTCTATTTCCCCGGCTCCATTACAACCACTTCCCATTATTGCCACCCCCTTCTCTAGAATAGCAATGGACATAGTGAGCCCACATGAACCATCAAAACTGGGGAACAAATATATATTAGCGATTATTAACTAGGAGACCCAATACCCCGAGGCCTTTACTCTCTGGATACAACACTAGTCAACAGATTCTAAAACACTGCCTTCCTTTTCTATCGGAAGTAGGGTTCCCCAAAGAAATCCTCACGACCAGGGTACTACTTTTATGTCTAAGTAGTACAGACTGATACTAAGAGGTTTGGGGCAGGGGGGGGGGGTCCTACAAACCCCTGGGATAGCTTACTAAAGTCTTTGCTCCAAGTGGGACTTTATGAAAACTCCTCTAATACACATCAGTCTTGTCAGGTGGAGGGACCAATGAAGTGCTGTGGTGGGCTGGTAACGGATGCAAGACCAGATCGTATGAAGGAGTCTGGGCCTCTCGGCTCTGAACAAGTCAGACTGCAGCTACCAGGACCAGTAGCCACAAGGAAAGCGGAGGTGGTTATGGGAGCTTGAGAAACCTGACAGAAAACTTACACTACAAGGTACCAACATTGTGAATAACTGCTGTGAAAGCCATCAAGGTTACGGGACCCTGACAAATCAGAGTGAGCAAACACCTTATCAAAGGGGGATTGAGTGGGATATGAACATTGTGAATAACAGCTGAGAAAACTATCCAGGTTACTGGAGCCTGAGAAACCAGAGCGTACAAATACCCTATGTAAAGGAACAGGAAAGAGACTTGAACACTTCGCATTAGGGCTAAGACATTCACACAAGTTACAAAGACTTAATAATATCCTGCTGTCGGGAAAAGGAAGTCAAACATAGGTTTGGCCAGGAAGAAGCCCTGCTAAGACTATTGTACAAAGCCTCCCTTTTTACTTTTAGACAGTTTTTCTAAAGTGGTATGGTCAGTTAGTTGGCTAGAATGCAGACCGAAGAACTTTATTTTGGATTTTAACGTTCACCCGTAATTTCCATTTTGGCAGGTAAGGAACATCATTCCTCATAGTGATAGGGCTAGTTAGGAGTTTTTGCTTTTTTATTTTAATAAACCTCATTGCGCATCACCCCCAACAGTCGGGGTCTTTCTGGTGGCCCACCACAGCGGCCAGAAAGACAACTTTTTTGGGTTTTTTTTGTTGATGTTTTAGTTTGATGTCAAACTTTTCCATCATTGTGAGTCGGGTGTAAAATAGTACGAAGAGAAGGAGAGAAAAGAAAGAGAAAAAAATAAATAATCTATTGGTGTGGTTCAGGCCTTTCTTCCTTTGAGATCGGATGCTAGGGAGGAAAAGGGAAATTGTGTATATATATTTGTTGTTCTTTCCACTGAGTATGGCCGCCCATCTTTCTTCTGTATTCATTTGTTGCGATCAAAGTAGGAGCCAAATTGCTTGCGTTGGGGTGCAAGAGACTGACACTCCATCACCAGATGGAATATAGTTTCCGGTGTGTTTTCAACTTTGCAGAAGCAGCAATAGTTTTGTGATTTGGGAATCTGTCTTGTTGTGGCGAGATAGGAGTTTGTTGGTAGGATGTTCAGCCGAATTCTTAGGAACATTGATCTGATGGTTTGATTTGGGAATGATAGCAAGTACGGCTGTGGTTCATTTAACTTTCTATTGTCTGTTACATTGAAGGGTTTGTTGTAGGTGTTTTTCAGTTTTATGGTTTTGATCCAGTCATTCTGTAATAATTTGATTTTGGAATGTTGAGGGCGCATGATTAGGAGTTCTTCAGAGATCTCTTCCTGTTCCATTTCTTTAATGATAGATTTTTTCCATTTTTCTAAAACCGTGTTGTTGAAGGTGTTTGATTGGGTTTATCAGGTTTATCAGTAGTTTACGATAGTTGTCTAATCTTTTCCAACATACAATAGATCTGATAGATTGTGTTGCTAGTTTGTAGCGTATTCTCAGCATTGGGTACGAGTAAGGGAGATGGAGAATCTTATGCCAAAAGGTTGATTCCAATTTCATCCAGTTTACTTTTTCTGTTTTCAACATTGCTTCTGTTCCGTATGTTATTGGGATGTATTTTGATCTGTAATAGGCAATGATAGGTTTGAATGAAAATGTTCCATATTTCCTGTGGAGTATGCATCCCTGGCATGCCAGTGTTTGTGCCTTTTGTTCCACTTTATCCAACCATTGTTCTTCAGTCTTGAATTGGTTGATTAGTATGCCGAGGTATTTAAATGTTGACATTTTCCAATCGAATTCCACTGATGTTAAATTGTGGTTGGTGTATGGATTTTGATTGTGGTTTTGTCAGAATCATAGTCTTTGTTTTTGAGATGTTGATAGTTAGCTCATTATTGTTCATATAGTTGCTCAGTAATGTCAAGGAAACTTGTAGTCCAGGTGGTGATGTCGAGCAAAATTATGTAATCCGCATATGCCATTAGAGGGACAGGTGTTGAGTTTATTTTTGGCTGCTGATCAAATGTTGTTCAATGTCTGATGTGAAAAGATTGTAAAGGGTTGCTGCTAGAGGGCATCCTTGCTTTAAGCCATTTGATGTGGTTATTGGTTTGGTGGTTAAACCTTGTTTTTTAAGTGTCACTTTTATTGAAGTATCTGAGTAGAGTAAGATGATTGGTTCCAGGACATTCGGGGGGCAGTTACATGTTTTTATTTTTGCCCATAGCTTTTGCCGTCATATGGTATTAAAGGCCATCTTCAAGTCGATGAATGCAGCACATATCATGGTCTTGTTGTTGATGGCTTCGTGTTTAATGAGGTGAAGTAATAGTAGGTCGATGTTGGTTCCAACATTAGGAGTAAAGCCCGTTTGTAGTTTTGAGATCTAGCCATTGCATGTTGCCCAAGAGGTTAGATGTCTCAGAAGTGTTGTAGCAAAACGTTTTCCAAGTGGGTCCAACAGAGCAATTGGGTGAAAGTTCTGCGGTTGGTTGCGGGGTCCTTCTTTGTGGATGGGGACAATTGTAGCCGATCTCCAAGAGGTTGGAATTTGGTTGAGTGTGTTTATGATGTCTATTATCTGGCACATGAAGTTTGCCCATGCCGGAGGATCTTGTTTCAGTACGGCGTTTAAGAGTCCATCAGGACCAGGTGCTCTAGATGTATTGAGGTTTGTAATCATACATAGTAGGTCCTCATAGGTGGCGGTTACCATCCATTTTACTTTGTTGTCGGTTGATTCTTTTTCAGATTGGAACGGTCGAACCGCGTAGATGTTTGAAAAATGTGTAACCCAAGTTTCTTGCGGTACATTGCCCGTTAACTTGTGTTTGAGCATTGTCGTTCAGTAGGATTCCAAAGTTCTCTTGTGTTGTTCGATTGATATGTCTTCATTATGGTTTCTGCATCTGTTTGCAGCATGATTTTTTGTTGCGATTTTTTCCAGGTGTTATATGCTTGTTTCAATTTCGAAATCTGCAAGGTGTTTTCTGCTGTATTTGTTTTCTTCAGCTGTCTTAACGATTTCGCCAGGGCCTTTTTCTTTTCTGCTATTTCTTGGTTGTATGTATGAAGGTGAGTTTTTTGTGGTCGAATTTTGGTTGTTTGTTGGAAAGGAAGGAGGATCCACACGTAATTCAATTTTTCAAGTTCTGTCTTATTTGAGGCGAGAAGTTTCGATGGTAGAAGAGATATTGCTGATTGTGGAATGCAGAGCCTTGAGGAAGTTCCGTCAAGTTCGACTGGGCATAATTTCGGAATTGTTTCTTGTTTGATGGTGGGATGTGAAAAGACTTAGCTTGTTGTGGTCGCTGTTGTCAGAGAGTATCGTTTGGGCTGACTTGACCGATTCGTGCAGGGTTTGTGAGAGGAATATGTAGTCGATTACGGATGAGGATCCTCTGGCCCATGTTGGCACATAGGAGGTGGAGTTGTTCCTTGCGTGGTTTAAGAGGATGAGATCTCTGGTGAGTATTTCGTTCATCCATCTTGTTGCTTTTGGTGAAAGTTGATCGTAATTTCGGGGGGTACCGTCTTGTGTGATTAAGTTAATGTTAAGATCCCTGCAGAGTATTATTTCTAGGTGTGATGGGTTCGGATTAGGTTGTCAATTGTGATGAATACATTGTCGATGAATGCCTCTGTTGTAATTGCTGCGGGGTTCCAATATAGCAATTCTTGTTTCACCAGTTTTTTCGGATTGATTGTTCTCCATCATTATTATTATTGTTAATTGGATCCAGGGATTGATGTTTTCGCTAGTCAATATTTTCCATTGAGGGTTTATTTTGATTAGAGTAAGTAGGCCTGATGCTGGTCTTCCTTGTTTTTTTTAATTATGGCGGGGTTGAGGAAGGTGTGGAATCCATCCCACGCTGGCGTTTCGCTGATCCAAGTCTCTTGGAGACATATGATTTGATAATTTGAGATCGGTGGAGGGTTAGGTAAACAAATGCATGTTTCCTCTAGTATGCCATGAGCAGAGTGACCATATGATGTCTGATTTCATTAGTTGTTATGATTGAGTGCAAACTGAGATTCTTGAAGATAAGGTTTCAGTAAGTGAAGATTCTAGGTCGTAGATAATTTTGAATGGATGGTCTCTTCTGTTCCATTCTTCCCGTTGTCCTGCCTGAGTCCAGGGTGCAGCATTTCCTGAGCAATCCTTTGTGTGGTTGCTCATCTGCTTTCTCAGTTGATGTTTTCTTGTCGATGTAGATGCCCAGCAGTTAAAGCCAAATTTGAGGAGTTGGGCGCGTTTTGATAGGATTAATTCTTGGTTGTTTGGGTCAGAGAGTTCAGCAACAATCTTGTCTAGGTGCTTGTCATCTTTGAAAGTTATTAAGTCAATCTTTTTTGTTATTTGTTGTAATTGTGGAATCGCTCCCAAGAGGTGGAGAGTGTTTGTTCTGTTGAGTATTAATGGTTCAGATCTGTTGGTTTTGTTTTCGATGTGAATTTCGTAAATTTGGTTTTGTTGCAGCGGATTGACAAATGAGGGAGAAGTACAATCGGTGTTGGTCGATGAATGTGAGCTGAAGGAGTCATCTGATGCTTGTTCATAAGATTCTGATAGTGATGAGACAGGGGAGCCAGGGTTGAGAGATCTGAGATTTCTTGTAATGAGTCATCTGAGATTTCTTCATAGATGTCTATTTGTTGTGGTTCGTGATTGGTGGTGTATTCATCTATAAAGCTTAAGGGTGTTGCAGGGTGCCTAGGTGGCGGTGTGTCATCTGTTAGCTGGTCTCCGTGGGTTGAGAGGTTGAGGAGATCTTCATCTTGGTTGGAGTATTCGGGCAGTGGGTCTGTTAGTCCGCAGGTTTGTAGAGCCACAGTCTGTTGGTGCCGGTTTGAGATTTTATTGTCCTTTGTGGAGGGACAAGGAATCTTCTCTGTGGGTAATGAATTACTGTGTTCCATTGTCTTCTCAGTTGGCATTGAATGTCTTCTGTCGTCTTTATTGTTCTGAGAAACACTCTTGAGCCAGTTTGTTTTTTTTTATTTCATTTTGACTGTATTGGTTTAATAGTAGTGCCTAGTTTGTCCTTCGAGAAGATCTGGTACTGTTCTGTGATGTTCTTGATTGGATGGTGGGTGTCTTGGGTCTCTGAATGTGGGGTTATGGCAGATTCAGTTTTCCCTTGTGTGTGACTTGTGCCAATGATTCGGGCTCCACCAGCTGGTTGTTGAAGCGTATCCTTTGTTTGAGGAGTTAATGCCAGTTGATCGCTCATTGTCTCTGATTTCTGCATTGTTTGGTGTTGATGTTGGGCTTTGAGTAGAGCTAGTACTTCAGTGTTAAGGTTGATTTTTTCTTGGCGATCGCTTCTTGCTATTTCTGAGAGGCGTTGTTGCCATCGATTGGATTGCTCCGCTTCCAAATTCAAACGGGATTCAATTGTAGTTATGAAGTTCTCTATATAGATCTGTTTGGTGTGAATCAGTGCTAAGAGTTGCTTGATCCTTGATGTTGTCATTCATGGCTCCGTGCAACTTCATGTAGGGGATCATGGATTGCGAGAGCACTGCAATAAGCATGTTTTGTAGGTCGAGCATGGTAGTCTGTATCCTATGGTTAGTCTGGTCCTCATAATCAGGTTTGTTGGATGTTGTGTTGGTAGTTTTGATTTCTGTTGGGCGCGGTTGGGATGTGGGATGTTCATTCTTGGTCGTAGGATTCATCTGTATCATAGGTGAATTGAGTAGGGATGTTTTGGTTTCTTGATAAGTTTGATTCGGTTTCACTTTTGATCGGTCTTTGTCCGATTCCTTGTGTCAGTCATGGGGTCGAGGTAAGCTGCGATTGGCGGTTTTCAGTTATATTGCCAAATATTTCTTTTCGTTTGTCAAGGCTTAGCATGACTGATTCAATTTCTGTAATATCCATTGAGAGTCTTCTTGCCTTGGTTATGGATTGGTTGTCGACGTTTTCTGGAGCTTGAACAAGTTTGAGTTATGAGTATGTAGCCACGCAAGTTTGGCTAGTCTTGCCTTTTCCTTCTTCGTTTGTTGAGTTAAGCTGTTTGGTAGTTTTTGTAGGGTATTGGTAGGTCGTGATTCGTCTGAATGAGGTTTGGTAGCTTTATGGATGTTGGAATTTTTCATGGTCGCACGTGGTTCTTTGTTGGCAGACTGAGTCTTGTGTGTATCGGTGGTGTGTTCGGTTGGTTGCTTTTTGGCAGTATCATCTGAGGTCTCATGTTTGTATGGTTCAAAGGGTGGCGCAGAGGATTCTGGATGTAGTTCAGCAGGAAGCTTGTGAGGTAAGTTAGTTGCTTTTTCTGTTGTCTCAGCAGCTGTGTTGCTGACGATGGTGTCTCGTAGTGGTGATACAAGTCATTCTTGTAGAGTAGGAAGCTTCATGTTACAGTTTGGTTGTGTGATGCTGTTGACCGATGTATCGTCTGTCATTACCTCTGGCTTTCCATTTTCTGCGCTTTCATTTCTTTTTTAAATTAATTTTATTGGTTTACATACAAACCTTTAAAATAAGACCATTCATTAGTCCTCATTACATAACATCACTTTACGTCCCTTATCGTCCATCTCATTATTCCAGTAAATGTTTTTTGATTATCGCCAAAAGGTTCGTCAGTGGCAGTATCAGTTTCATGTCCGTTCCTCTGAACATGTGTTGCCACCACTCATCAGCGTTGAGGGATGGACGACGCTCACTCCAATTACCAAGTAGTCGGGTTCTCTCTGCGCGTAAGTTTGTGCAGAATAACACCAAATGTTTTAGAGTTTCCGGTTCTTGGGCACAGCATCGACACATGGGGTTCAAGTTCGCGTTAGCTGACCACGCTCTCATGCGTTCTTTAGTTTTGAACATGTTAAGCCGAAGGCACATGAACAGTCTCCTTGCGTTCGGATCTGGAAATAGTTCAATATATTTTTGCGGGTTATTGAAAGCCAGAGCCTCCGGTGGCACTTCGCTCAGTAGCTTTGAGGCTCCTCTTTCCGCGCATGTCAGCTCCCAGTCTGTGCGCCATAATTTTAGTTTTGCTGCGTCCGTATTGTCTTGTAGCAGTTCAGGTTTGATGTCATACTCTGACATTAGACTTTCACAGCGTTCCAACCACATTGCCAAAACGCCTGAGGCTGACGAACCAGCGTTGTAAAAAATGGCAAATTGCGGGATGTATTTGCATACCATTATTTTTCGGTATAAGGATAACAGGCTCCAACATACACGTGCGTGGATCGAGATTAGCGATAATTCGTACCCGATTGAGGCCGTTGAGGTGCCTTTCGCTATGCCCATAACTTTTGTCCCATAGATATTCTCTAGCGTTGACCACAACTTCCATAAACAGCCCAATGCGTTTTCTGCCACGTATGTTAGAGACGGTATTGCTTTTTGTTGGTAAAATCGTAGTACTGCTTTAAGGGAAAACCTACCAAATCTGTTCTTTAGCACCAAGGCTTGATTTGCCAGTTGTTTGCATTTGCGTTTTGTCACTGTGGTCCATGGATCATCGTTAAGACTTGAGCTAATGATCATTCCAAGATACTTCACGCTGGATGATATCAGTAGTTTTTCAGGTCCCATAAACTAAGATTGACTCGTAGTCGTTCTTCTACAACCGCTTTTGAGATTATTCAACACAAGAATTTCACATTTCTTTGTGTTAATAAGTAGATGGTTTTCGACCACATACTGCTGTACTGCGTTGATTTTTCTTTGCAGGCCGATTGGTGTTAAGTCTAGAAGTATGAGGTCGTCTGTGTACAAGAGCCAATTCAGATTCGACCCATGAATCTTCGGTGGAAATGATCTTACAGCCTCTATAGAATTGCCGATGTCAGATATAAACAAGCTGAATATGGCAGCTGCCAAAGGACAGCCCTGTTTGACTCCCTTAAATGTTTCAATTGGGGATGACAATGTGCCGGTTTGATCTAATCTTACTCTAACAGAGGTGCCGGTGTGTAGATCTTTTATTGCAGCCAAGAGGTCGTCAGGACAACCCCATGTATTCAGTTTTTTCCATAGCAGTTCTCGATCTACCATGTCGAAAGCGTAAGAAAAGTCAATGAAGGCAAGATATACAGCTGATTGAGATCGGATGGCCTCCATCTTCAGTAAGTTCAGCAGCAGCAAGTTCAGCGAACATCCGAAATGCTTTACGAATCCGGTCTGTCGAATGTCGACATGGTTTGATTGTGAGGCCCACTTGACCAACTTGACTTGTAGCATAGTAGCGTAGATCTTTCCTAAGACATCAAGTAGCGCAATTGGTCGGTAGTTTTTAGGGCAGATTCTGTCACCCTTTCTATAGACAGGCACAATCACGGCCGATTTCCACGATTTAGGTGTTTGTCCTTGATCACATACTCTCTGGAAGAGGGTCACGCAAAAGTCGGCCCATAACTCCGGATGTTGCTTAATTGTAAAGTTCGTCAGGCCATCAGGCCCAGGTGCACACAAATTGTTTGCTTTGGTAATTATGTTTACGATGTCATCTTTATGGAAGGTCAAGGTCCACTTCGTTTTGATGGGAACATACGAATCAGTTGTTTTTGAGTTCTCATTGTATAGGTCGGTAAAGTGAGCGATCCACACTGGTTCTGGAACCATGGAGGCTTGCAAACCGGCCCGAGAGGCTTCTGTGTCGTTGATGATGTTCCAAAAGTCTCTGGTGTTCTTGTTTCGGAGACTTTCTAACATACGCTCCGAATCTCTTTGCATCATTATGCGTTTGTGAGATTTGAGCCAATTTTTTTAACGCTGTTTGGCGGCTCTCGTCAAGACTTCATAGGAGGCTTTCCCAGCTGTCTGGGCTAGTCGAATGGTACGTCTCATCAGCAGTTTCTGTTGCAGTATGTCTAGGCCAAAACAGTGGAGGCGATTTATGTTCAAGTGTTTTAGGCCACCGTCGTTTGTTTTAAAGTTAACCAATAGTCCTGCGTATTCAAGCATGGATCCACCTATGCAATATTGATCAGATATCTGGGCGACATCTTCCTCAGCTAACCGTAGCCTCACTTTGTTTGATTCAACTTTGATCTTTTGCGGCCATATCGGCACGACATTACGTATGGGATTCGTGAATTCCATGATTAACATATTGTGGTCGTTCTTCTTTCGGAGTCACTTTTAATGTTGTTACTCGTTTATGAAAGTCTGCTGAGACAAAAATGTAATCAATTGTGGAGCCGTAGCTCCCGCTGTTCCATGTCAGGGCCGGCGATATGTCACCTTGAGTGTGGCCATTTAGCATTCGCAGGTTTCTTACACTCAATTCTTTCTTCAGTTTCAACGCTAAGTTTTGTGTCAGAGTCCTAGCATGAAAGTAGTCGATGTTCAAGTCTCCGCAGAGTATTACATTAGGGCTCTGTTGATCTACAAGTAGACGGTCTATGATGGTAGAGATTGCATCGATAAACTCATCCTTCCCAGCTCGTGTATGATTCCAGTAAACAATGACAGTCATTTGGTCGATTACTTGTAACACACGGTCAGTTCTGGTAATGGTCGATTCTTGGATGAACGGAGAATGATTTACAGAGTTGGAGATGTTGAACCCGGATGCACTTCTTACCAGTGTTATAAGTCCGGCCATAGGGCGCCCCTTTCCAGGTCGTATGGCAGGGTTTATAGCGATCTGAAAACCTGTTACGGTTGGAATGTCACTTAGCCACGTCTCCTGTAAGCAGGCAATGGACAGATCGCCCAACCACTCGCTATTGAACAGGTGACTGAATCCTCGCGTGTTCCAGGAGCCTAAGAAACATCGCAGAAGGGCAGCCTCCATCTGGCATTATTGTGGTTGATTACTGTTCAGTGTTGATGCTAGCTAGTGCCAGTTTTGTTCTACCTCCTGTGGAAGGTTACTTAGGTGAGGGTTGACTGTTAGGTCATCAGAGTTCGCGTAACCTTGTATGGTTATGCTAAACTGCTGGTTAGCGTTGCATTCTTCTAGACAGTGACCTTTGGCAAACGAGACGTGTTTCTTTCCGATAAGCAGGGGATTTTTGTTTGTGGCTTTTATGTTGGAGCAGTCATCTAGGGTCTTACACGATGACATTAACTGTCCGATAGGACGATTCAAGGCTGCATTCGACAATCCCGTTGATGAGTTTTGAGTGGTCAAAATACATTCTGGAGAATGTAATTGAGCACCTTGATCGCTTAATGATACAGCTGGTATCCCATCTTGCAACTTGTAGACATCAAATCCCAAGGAGAAAAGGGACACATTTGCATCCAAGATAGAAGAGGCGATTAGGGGAGAGGTTATATGAAGCACCACTATCATTTCGACCCTCTTCTGGAAATTCGACGATATGCAGATCGGAACTGATCACACGTAGTCCCGGTACATGATGTAATAGGGTTATGATGTTCCTGCGGTTTAAGATCAGGTTGTCAGAAGACTGTAGGCGCTCGACCAATATTCTAACCAGGGGCTGATTGAGTGACCCCGTGATTAAGGAATTCCTTTTCGAAGTGTGGTTTTCTTTGTTAAATATTGTGGAGTAGGCCTTGTTTTGGCTCACTGTCTGCGTTGGGTACTTGGGCACACCCCGGACTTCTCGACCTTGGGTTTGGCAATCACTTCGGTCGGGGACTCGATGAGCCAGGTCACTGCACTGTTGCATTTGATAAATTCTGTTGAGCTCTAGACGTTTTTCCTGCATTGTCAAGAAAGTTGGACTCTTCGTCTGTGCAGTCGCGGTCGACAGAGCTCCCTCCTTTCCATTACCATGACTAAGCTGTGCAGGGGAGGACACGAGAGCCGCGTCGGGTGGTGTGACAGGTTCTCGTGTTTGCACATCATTCCCAATGAGAACAACTCTACCGACCATTGGAGTTCCTTCAGGATACGAGTCTGTTTGTATCTCAGTGCCAGTTTGTAGTTTTTTAGAAGGCACGTCGGACTCAATGTCGTATTCAGTTTCATCATAGGTTGACATATTTAGCAGTGTGATTGAAATTTCCTGCTCGGTATTCAATTTGTCAACTAAATTGGCTCCACACTTGTTGACGGGCAGACGGCGGACTGTTGGAGGCTTGATTTTGAATAGGCTTGGGCAGTTTTTTATTTTCCTTGGCTAGCACGTGAACCACCTTGATGTTACGAAGAAATTTTCGGGCTCCATTCTGTTTATTGCCCTTCTTAGCAGGTACATTTTTAGATTTTTTTCGTTGTTGTGCAGTGGGTTGTGTCCCTTAGTGCTAAGTTAGCAGAGCTTTTAGCTTGTTCAAATGCAGTGTGAAATGAAACATCAGCAATTTCAATGATTGGAATTACATGCAATATTGAGGCTGCTGTCCTTGGTGGTATACTTGGTCTCGTCAATGGCAGGCTATTTATGTTGTGGTTACTGGCTAGAGACTTTAAAGGGGCCATGGTAGGTGTCTGGACAGGAGTCTTCTCAGCAGGGGGTTTGGGGCTCGAGTGTGGTGAATTTAACTTTGTTGTTAACAAGCAGCCAAGTGGATTTGAAATGTCACCAGTCGCCCATTTCATGAGTTGTCTCCTCTGCCGCCGATTGAGTGCGAGTTTTGGGTCCATTCCGGTTTGCTGTTGATTGTGGTCTTTTACCTTCCCATTTAAATAATGCAAGGGCTTCCTTTGCAACTTCGGCGAATAATTTTATATCAACCGCATCATTGCTCCTTTGTTTGGTCATAAGCTTGTATAGGTCGTCTAATTTTGCCGAGTCCTCAAGCTGCTTCTCATTTGTGAGGCCACATGTTTGTTCTAGGTTCACTACTTTAGAGTTGAGTAAAGCCACAACAGTAGTCAAATCGCGGGTGGCCTCATGCAGATGTTCATACAGCTTTATGAATGGGGCAAGAGAAATGGTTAGTGTGGATAGTAGCAGTTCTTGCAAGCCCGTAGACGACATTGCAATATTTGCATAGGAGCTGTGAGCGGATACTTTAAGGCGATGGTGCCCTCTGTCAATACTGGCTCTGTTCCTTCTAATATTCGGGAAAAGGCGTTCAATGAAGGAAGAGTCAGTAGTCTCTTAACAATCGGAGTCAGTATCAGAATTAGCACTACACAACAACGGTGGCGTTTTTGTGTTCAAGGAACTGTTGATTGGTAGGCACTTTGTTTTGGTGCTTAACCGTTTCTGGGACAAAGGTGGTAAGCCAGTTAAGTCAGGGGGAAACGCAGATTGTTCTCCTGTGTCTCCTATTTTAGACATTTCGGACGTTTTTGCTCGTTTACATGGAATATTCAGTGTTGTCTCTTCACGACAGTCAGCTAGTCTTGTGTTGTCGCGTTTCAGCGAACATTTTGCTCCTTCTTTGTTAGTTACTAATGTTATGTCGAGGTCACTGATATTCTGTGCTTTGTTCAGACTGATTCATTTTTGAAGCACGTTATTTACGACGTCCATGGAATCTCGACGTACACTTTGGTTGGTGGTTAAGTCCAACATTGCAGAACCAAGTTGCTTGTCTGTGTAGGGACCACTAGGTGTATCAGCAACCCTACTGTCGAAGTTTGCTTCGGCTGAAAGGGTGCCTAAAATTGGTGTATTGAGGCCTCGAGCAATCCCAGCGTCTGCCTCTCTAGTTCGAGAGGGGGCTGGGGGCGGGCCGACAGGCTCCGAGAGTCGGCGAGGTGCTAGAGTCGACATCAATTGATCGACGCTCGGCTAAGCTAGACTTGCACGCTCTGTACGGCAACTCCTCACCCTGGGTGGAACGCTCGGGCAAGACCTCCAAAGTTTTCGTTACTGCATCCGAGTCAAGCCGTGAACACTCGCGTCCATCCACCACAGAGGCAGAGTCACTGCACGCTACAGATAACGTGAGGTGGTTTCCTATGCTGTTAGAAGTCATACCAGAGTCTTACCTCCAGAGCGTCGTATGCTGCATGAACTTTCAATATTCTTGGTTTTTCAGAGTCAGAGTTATGTTGCTCTGATTGCGCTGATGTGTTTTCTGGATGTAAGGTTTCTAATGCGCCATACTGAGTCCGTGGGTTGGAAGTATGCTTCTCGCCAAAAACGTCATCATCAAGGGTGACAGGTGAAACTGGTACATCAGGGGTGACCGGCATTGTGCGAGAGTGCGTGTCAGTGTCTTCGCTCGTAGATGCACATGAGTAATAGTTACTTACTTTGGCCTGGCGACTTCGTTGAGGCACGGCTCTGTGAGTTGAGGTAGAATCTTCACGTTTCCTCTGGGCATGAGTTTTTGGTGAAGACATCACCAGCAGTGTCTTTGGTTGAGTGTTGTCCATCATTGAGACTGCACCTCGCAACTCGCCAAACAGCTAAACAGCAGAAAGTCCTCAGCCCTTTGGTCCTCAGAGCTTGGCGCCGCAAGGGCGAAGGAGGCGGCCTTTTGTACCCAGTAGCCTGGTTGGTTGTTGGTGATTAAAGGTACAGGCACACGCACCTCTTTCTCACAGCAGAGTTTCCAGGTAGTTCACTCGCCACAGCTAAACAGCAGAAAGTCCTCAGCCCTTTGGTCCTCAGGAACTGTTTGGTTGATGGAAAGGATGTATGTTTCGAGACGTCGTTGG
Source organism: Ambystoma mexicanum (assembly GCF_040938575.1). NCBI lineage: Eukaryota > Metazoa > Chordata > Amphibia > Caudata > Ambystomatidae > Ambystoma > Ambystoma mexicanum. The sequence continues at coordinate 275,183,224 of NC_090927.1, read as the reverse complement.
TGGTAGTTCTTCATGTTCATCATGACTTCGTGAGTGTGCTTCTATTGATTGAGTCTTGTTGAATGATTGAGTTGAGGCGTTTCCTAGTCCTGGAGGCGCTAGATCAGGGTCTTTGCCGATGTCAGTGTAGTGTCTTGAATGACATGATGTTCAGTTGTGGCAGTGGTGCTGTGAATTTGTGCTTGTATATTAATCTGCTTCTGAGAAACTGGCTGATCGTTCAGTTGTCTAGTTAGTTCCAGAGTTGAAAGATCAGTTTTTATTTTGGGAAGGTTGTCTGGGCTGGGGGCATGCTCGATGTCCAGATCCACTTTCTGTTGCTGGTGATTCAGGGCAGGTTTTGTTATCTGAGCTCTGGAGAGTGATTGTTCCAAGGTTAATTGCGAAGAATCTAGGGCAGAGATGGCAGCTGTGATGAGTTTGGTTCTTAGTCTTGTTTTAGGGAGTACAACAGATTGCTGTTTGGGTCCAGTTGCTGACATTTCTCCTTTATTTGATGTAGGATCTGTATTGAAGTCCGTCCTGCAGGCCCTATCAGGATCCAAGCGCTTTCGGTCCCCTGGGTGAGCGTGTCATGGTGACTCTATTGGAGTTGTTGTACAGATTTCTTTAAGTCTCTTGATCGTAGAAAGGGAGCGTTGCTGTCGCTCCGGTGTACGATCCAAGGGCGATATTTTCTTGTTTCCTTCGTAGAAGCTGTGTTATAAGAGTTTCGGTTAGGATCCAAGGGCGGAGCCCTTTCAGTCTCATAAGAGAGAAGGTGGTACGAAATTAAAAAAACTAATCTACAGGATCCAAGGGATAAGCCCTTTCGGTCTCCTGAGTAGAGGACGTTGAAGAGGCTCTGTTGCAATCCAGGGGGCTTGCCCTTTCTGTCTCGCAGCATATATGATCGATGAGTGAGATTTGAAGTTTGATGTTGCAGCTGCAGGCTACAGGATCCAAGGGACAAGCCCTTTAGGTCTCCTGTAGAAAGGACTATAGAGAATCTGTGTTGAGATCCAAGGTACAACCCTTTCGGTTTTCTGTAGAGAGGATGTTGCAGAGGCTCTGTTGAGGTCCAAGGGACAAGCCCTTTCGGTCTCTCCGCAAGTGTAGTCGTTGAGTATCTGTCTCTTTGGATGGTACTCGTTCCCAAGAGCAAGTCCTTCTAGTTTCCTGAAATTGTGTTGTCTTGTCTCTGTGTAGATCTCGGTGCCAGGCCCTTATAGTATCCTGGCCGAGGTGATCCAAGTTTTTCTGAGGGGTTAGCCCGGTTTACACACAGGGTTGGGTGGTCTTCTGAATGATTTGCGCTCTTGGTGAGGCACTGCTGGATTAGTGCTTACAAGATCCATCTGGGTTAGTTGTGCCTTCAATGTTTGATCGTTGAGCAATGTTCTGCAAGAGAGGGGGTGTCAATTGGGCTTGTGGCGATTTTCCGGCAAAGCGCAGGCTTAGGTGCAAGTCTGGTTGTCTGTTGGAATAACTGGAGCCTGATGGTGCGGGCAGAGGAATCCAATTTTCAAATCAGGTGACCGGATACTCTCAATATGGTCCTCGAGCAAGAAGGGGGGGTGGGGGGGGCACAGTCCGGGAATGTGGGTGTTATTTGCCAAGGCGCTGGCTCGAATACAGGTTCAAAGGTTGTCCATGGAAACGGGAGCCAGGCGGTGCGGGCAGAGGAATCGGTCTCCTGAGGCAGACAGAAAAGCAATCTCAGCACAGTCCACGCACACGGGTGGTGGGGAGACGGATCGAGAGAGAGATTTCGTCACTGGTGTTCCGGTAGGCTGTAAGCAGGGGGGGGGGATGGGGGGTCTTCCTAGTACAGGTAAAGGTGGCTGTGTAAGTCTTGCAGGTCTGGCACTGAGGGAGAAGGAGGGGGTGGGAGGTGTCTTCCTAGTGCTGGTACAGAAGGACGAGGAAGGCTGGTGGCTCTATCAGGTGTGGAAAGAGGGACGGCAGCGCAGGGGAGCCGCAGGCAATGGAGGGAGAGGTGTCGGGCTGTAGGGCTACGTCTCTGGTGTTGCGGTAAGCGGAGGAGGGTGGGTGGGTGGGGGCTTTTTAGTGCGGGTGCAGGGGAGCAAGGAGGGCTTGTCGGTCGACCAGGTGTGAAAGGGAGGTACAGGGAGGTGACCGCCGGGCGTGCGCCAGAGCTCGCCCGCAGGTACCCGCTGAGAAGGGCGGAGGGTATGTGGAGAGACTCGCCCCCGTACTTTGCGCAATCCACAGGCAGGAGAAGGAAGGGCACCGAGTGGGGCTGCAGGTGTCTGCCGGTAGACAGGAGAACAGGGAAAGGTTGTGTGCATGGAAGGGGAGGCAGGAGCGGGTTGGGGGGTCAGGAGATTGATCAAGCGAGCAGGGGGTGGGAGGGAGGGGTTAACACTCACCACAAGGGAAAGGATGTGATGGTATGCTGTGCGACTCCCAACAGCAGGGGTTTTCTTTCACGGAAGTGCTATTTAGATTTTTACGAGCGGGGTGTAGCAGCGCTGCGGAGCCTGAAGACCGAAAGACTCTGCAGCAGACGCCGCGGCTGCTCCGCGGCTTGATGGGTAATTTGAAGCAGGCAGCAATGGTAATAGAGGACAAGAGGGATTTCAGTTCCTCACAAAATTCAGGAGCAAAACACTGTAGAGTCTCGTCACAACCACAGACTGAAAGACTCTGCAGCAGACTCAGTTTTTGTTTGACTTCTGGATGACTAAGCATAGTAGGGAGAAAAAATGTCTCCACATGGTTTGTTGCTTGCTTGCCAGTCTTCCAGATAAAAGTAAATGTGAAACCTTTTCCTCCATAATAGTGTTAGTACTTGTACCAGAATCATTGTGAAAATCCAAGGGACTGGTTTGAGCCTGAACAGAAGTGCACAGAAAAGAAAGTGCTGACCTGCTATGAAATTAAATCATAAGAAACCTCAGTTTAGGATGCATAACACATTGCAATTCATCACAGTTGAAGGGTGAGAGAAAGTAATGAACTCCAAAGAGGCTATGGTTTTAAGAGTGACCATTTGATAAGAGTCTTTAGAAATGTGTTAAGAAATCCTACGTCCAAGATGGATCAATCACCAAACACCTTACTTCTTCCCTTCTCAAGGAGACCATTTCTTCCCACCGGTGGGACAAGCTCTACTGGTCTTTTTTGAATCTGCAGTCAGACATTTTAGTGCATGTAGATGCTTTGTATTCGTTTGTACAGGCATCATGACTTGTAGCTTTTAAAGAAATTCCAAACTCTGCCCTGAAGACACCAACAAATGCACCAATCGATCAGATGTTATGCCTTGCCACTGGTGAACTTAGCAATAAAAGCACCCCCGGTGCATATATAGCTATCTGTCCTTTATAGCAACACATAGCTACATGGGGCCGAAGTGATAGGGTGGCTGGAACAGCAACTTACAATTGCTACTTTCGTGCTGTACTCTTGGAACGAAAGGATTCCCTGTTTCTCTGGTTTGCACAGTATTCCTGGTAGCTGGATTTAAATGAGTATCCTGAAGAGTAAGCTGCCCTTCGTATAGCTTGAATCGACATGAGGACTTGTGCCTCCTAGATCTTGCATAATCTCCTCTTGAACAAATGGAGTGGTAGTATCTCCTATGCGGAAGGGACACCAAAGATCATGCTTTTTCTATGTTGCCTTGAATGCTTTTAAAGCCTTTTTAAAGTGTCATCTACAATGTTCCCCAAACAGAAATACAGGCATGTCAATCGCCCGAACCCATGTTTCGAAATTGGCCACGTTTAGCCATCCTTGCTTCAACACTGCGCTGTTCCCTATCTGCCCCAATACTGTACCTACGATGTACACAATGACAAATATTACCCTATAAGATGCATTCTCTCCTGCATGAGGGCACAAATGCCTTAGAAAGGGGGGCATTATATACCAGATTTCCTGGTCATCCCATGCCTGAATGGCAATCGAATTGGCCTCTTTAAAGCTAGTAGCTACCATTATTCTTTACCCAAAGACGTCCAAGTTGTTTGCCCCATTTATCAGGTGGGAAGGCACAGGGAGATGTAAAATTGGCCAACCTCTACCTAGCGACTGCAGAAACCACAAAGACTGGACTGAGTGGCCAATTCTGGGACCTACAGGCATCTTTAAGTAAACACATACTCGATTGGGAGAGTCATTTGCGTCCTTTTGCTCCAATAGCTCTTGTCTGATCAAACTCTCTATCCTAACTGAAAAACTGAAATTCTAAAGATTGACCCAGAAGAAAATGTTTTAAGAAATTTACAGAAATTCCACAAATTCACAAACATATGGCTCAAATGGGTAAACTCTAATTTATGAAATATCACCTTCCTTAGCTCTCCTTATAATTATATGAATAAAACAGTAGGCAATATATAAAAATCATACTATGTACCAATGCTCGATTTCACTAGTATTTTAAATTAATTACTGGTTTTGTTTCATGATTTGAAAGGATTGTAGGTGGCACAGCCGGTTGTTCCCATCTCTCGGATATCTCCCGGCAAGGCTGTAAGGGTCTCCATGTTGACAGTGAATAGACAGTTGGCCTTCCACTAGGACCCTTAACAGGTCTTCCCTGAGTGTTCGTGCAGGATCTACTCCCATGAAAAAGGGAGCCTTTTTCAGTGGTGTGTGTTGGAAAAGCTTGCCTTTTGGCAACTTTCTCACCATAGTTTTCAATGCAACTACATTCTTTTTGTTTGGTTTTAGCCATGTCCTGACAGAGAAGAAACATCTTCAGCTTCACTTCCTTTGCCATTTGATCATTGTTATGGGGAAACTGATCAGTTCTTCAGACTATTAGTATTGGGAAACTTGTTTCTCTTTAATTTTTACACTGTTTAGCAAGGCAGACAGCACAGCGCAGAGCAAGGGGGATAGTTTTGTTATCACTATAGCTTTTTACACATGGGATTTCTGGTTACATTTATATGTGCCTGAAGACAAGCTGGTGGCAGCATTTACATTTTCAGTAGCACTATTTTTGGTACGCACATTCAGGTTTACTGTGTGTGGCTATTAAATGTGGCTAGGGCCCTAATGGCCATGCCACACGATTTTCGCTTATTCTTTGGCCATATGGTTTGGCCTTTTTCCTAGGTCAGGAAATCCCTTATAAGGTCATGCACTTGCCCGGGGGAGTGAGGGGGAGTTTGTTTATTGTTTGTTTATTTATTTATTTGGCATTGCGCACCAAACCCTTGGGTAGCCGGGCACAGCAATATACACAAGTAGTCTTAAGCTTAGTTACAGTACTTGGCACAAGTATATCCAACAGAGATGCAGACATACATAAAAATACAGAGCATAGCCTTGAATGTCAAGGGACACTAACATGTTTATCTGTATGGACATATATACCAATCATATTTATAAAATTTACATCATATAATTTTGTAATTATAAAGCATATACAAGCTTCTAGGTGTTCATGCATGCAAAGTTACCTAGAGTGCAGAATTAGTTCTCAGATGCAGGTTAGGTGGGGGCCGGGTATAGTAGGAAAGGTGTGGATCTAGTTATGTCGTTGGCCTGCAGCCATTTGAGTGCCTTATGTCTGAATTTAGGGTAAGGTTGTTCAAGTCTAAGGTTAAGTGGTAACTTATCCAGCATTGCGCAGCTTTAACTGGAAAGCTAGTACCTCCCGCTGTCGATCGTTTGAACCTAGGAGTCTCTAGCATAAATGTGTTAGCAGATCTTGTAGGGCGGGTGGCTAGTCATTTTTTCCATTAGGTAAGGGGGAGCTAGGTTGTTCAGGCATTTGGATGTAAGGGAAGCTGTTTTGAGGAGGATTCTATCCGTTATCTTCAGCCAGTTGACCTCTTTTCTAAATTTAGTGATATGCTCACTATAAGGGATGTCCAATGCTGCTCTCAAGGCATTGTTCTGCAGTCTTTGAATTTTATCCATGATATATTTGTTGGCTCCCGAGTACAGGGCATTGCAGTTATCTAGTCTTGACATAATCAGAGCATTGGTTAGAGTGAAACAGCTGGCCCTAGAGGGGTATTGTCTGGATGCTCTGATAAGTTTGCAGGTGTACGTTTTTGAGGAGGCAAGGGAGTTGACTTGCTTTTTAAGTGTGAGGGATGAGTCCAAGTAGTATCCAAGAGTTTTACCACAGACATCATCTTGATAGGATTGTTATCAATGTTGAAAGATGCGTAGTTTGGGCTTAGTTTTTGGATGTTGGCTTCAGAACCTAGGATTAGTAACTCTGTTTTATCGTCATTCAGGCAGAGGCCATGAGATGCCATCCATGCCTGAAAGAGGGTGTAAATCTTGTTCACCAAGGCCAAGTCTGCCCGAACTTGCCCGAAAGGGGTATGAGGATCTGGGTGTCATCTGCATAATTCGTGTAGGTGACACCCAGTCTGTCCAACTTGTCAAACAAAGGCTTGGTGAAGGTATTGTACATAGAGGGGAGACACAGGATCCCTGTGGAGCACGGCAAGTTATTTTGATGGGGTCAGCAGATGCGGAAGTGGAGAAGACTCGCATAGTGCAGTTGACTAAGAAGGATTGGACCCAGGCTATGGCATCTCCAGTGAAGTTGGCGGCAGATTTAAGGTGATTACATAAAACTGCATGATCCACCAGATCGAAGGCTGCCGACAAGTCCAGTAGGAGAAGCAGAGCTGTTTTTCCATTATCCTTTAGTGTCCTCAATTTGTGTCTTAAGGTCTAGCAGAGCCGTTTCCGTACCATGGAGGGGGCGGAAGCCAGATTGCCGTGAGCCGAGTAGGAAATTTGCTTCCAGGTAGGGTAGTCCTGGATTTGTATGTAGGCAGCTTTATCTAGGATTTTAAGTAAAAATGGCACGGTCGTGATCGGTCTATAGTTGTAGGAATGTTGGAGTCCAGGGTTTGTTTTTTAAGTAGATGGAGGACCCAGGATTCTTTAAGGTTGGCAGGTACCGTGTTAGATTTAAAGGAGGAATTTATGAGCTTAGAGATAAAGGGAGCCAGGTCCCTGGGTGCGTCCTTTATAATTTGCGCTGGGCAAATGTCTCCCTTGCAATTTGAAGGTTTGAGGGAGAGTATTATTTTCTCTGTGTCTTTTATGGAGATAGCCTTGAATCTAAAGGGTGTGGTTGTTCTAGTCTCCAGAGGTTGAGATATTTGTTGATCAGACATTGTTAGTGAGTCTTTATTTTGTTGCAATTTTGCATTGGAGAAAGGAGATTTTGTTTGATACGGCATTTTGTATGTTGGTGCACGATACTTTGTTTTTAGGGGCATTGGGGAGTGAGGGAGAGAGAGATTCTCCCCCCACCCCTCCCCCAGGAAGTGGGCTGAGCTCTCCTAGTCCCAGTCTACAACCTTGGTGCCAGAAAATATGTGGATAACTACTGGCTGTTTGTATGGTGCAGATCCTTTGTAAACCTGGACTCCTCCGGCAGCCATTTCTTCAGTTGCACGTTGGAGTCAAGAATCCCACAAAGAACAGCAGCCCGCTGAAGAGGACTTCTGCTGAAGTGGCCCCGCATCCCTTCCAGCGTACAGCCCAGTGAAGCCTTGCTCCTCCTGAAGACCGCGAGCGGTGCTACAGCTCTTGTACTGGTGGAACCGACTAGTCTCGACACCTTTGAGGATCCACCCCTGCAGTGCCTTTGGAAGTGGACTGACAAGCTCTTGCACGCAGACCACCTCTGCTTAAGCTTCACTGTTCTGCAATTGTGCCTGGAATTTTGGTGGTGCCACAAGTCTCCTTCTCCCTGAATTCCAGCTTCCCAGGGAAGCTGTCCTGGAGCAGTTACTTTGCCCGTTATTGGAGGACGCCTGACGTCGCATAAAAACAGTGATTGTAGCTGGAACTCGCTTTCCTCCTTCCAGTAAAGTGTCAAATGAGGCCTGCATCATTGCATTCCTTCACCGACAGGGGTTACATCTTGCATTACCAGCAGACCAGAAGAATCCTCGAAGCCGCATCTCCTGGGCACCTCTCCAACCGGGATGAATGGTGATAGACTGACCCCCCCCTAATTGACACCCAAACGATCCACAGACATCGGGAAAGTAAGAGGGGTAAGCAAGCATCAGGATAACATTGGTACCAAGTCCCTTTGTCTCATCACTCCTCTACACTCACCTCTGGTCATCAAATCTGGGCTGGGTATTCTGTCCCTGGGACTTGCATGTTCTCTGGGAAATTATTAATACACATTGAAACAGTTTGAGACTTTGTATTCAAGTGACATGACTTATGCTGAAGTTTGAATTGGAAACTAGGAATGCTCAATTACAACAGTACTTTCCATGATTTGTGCGCTGTGAACAGTCTGCTGCAACAACTTCTGGGTTGGTTTGTACATTTCCAATAAAAATCATAATAAAAAATAAAAAACAGTTTGAAACTGATCACCACCATAAACCCATTGCATCCTTTGTAATGATAACTCATACCATTGAGAAACATTGTCCCGTGTGCCCAACAAGGCAATATAGTCATCTAAAGAGTTTGGACTTCAAGTTAGGTTATGTTTTGATTGGTTGCCATCATTTATTGCATCCAACTTACCTGCTTTGCTTAAGTTACCTGATGTCATTTAAGAGAACCTATGTTGAACGCTCAATATTTCTATTATAGTATTGTATGATAATCCATAAAATTCATTTTTTGCATATTCAGAAGGCAAAAAATAAACTTTTTATAATTGGCAGTCAAAATTGAATTGTGTGCCATACTGTGTGGACGCATTGAGGGCACCTGACCTCACTCACACTCACCTGAGACCAAGCATTGACAGCTCATGCACATACCTTGTTTGGGTTTTGGCTAACCTATCAGAGCTCCTGGTTCATCATAACTAAGGTGGCCTCCTAAAATCCATCCACCAGGCCAGATTCTAGATATCCATCTTAACAATGTGACTGGATTCTGCCTCGTCTCAGTACGTGCAATCTCTCCACTGATGAAACACAAACACTTGGGAGGCTTGGCAGTCTGCTTCCACTTGCCTGGGCTTGTTTCAATCGTCTTGTTCCTTCCTTGGCCTATGGTAATTGACTTCTGTTTCGTCTGGCACGGTGCATTCCTGGTGAAGGTCGGCTCTGGTTACAGTATGGTCGGACCGGGCTTGCTCCCAGGAGCCCTGAAGCACAAAACAACTTTCAGGCGGTTCAGGATTTTAATTAAGCTGAAAGTAATGACTGCGCCTCTCGCTAGTCCCTGGGTCTCCCTCCGCCATAGCCATAGCCCAGAATTTACTAAATGCCAAGATGGTCACTAGAGATTAGTAACCCCTTTTATCTAGAATCTTCAGAGGGCCTAAAGCCAACAGCCTTATCTTTACCTTCCACCCCGGGTGTTCTAGTTGGATTCTAACCTGGGGTCATCTAGCAGTGCCTTCCAACCACAGAGGTCTCACTCAATCTTTTCCTCCTGCTCTCATACTCTTCTCCCCGATGTCCTTGTATGGTGCAGGTCTGAAAAGTTTCTCTATGCGGGGGTACACAGCCCGCGTCTGATTTGGTGTTTCCAGCGAGGGTTGCACCTTTCGCTGGACATACTTTAGTTGGGGAATAAACTGAGTTACAGCTGTTTTATCTCCCAAGATTTCGTCAACTAAATCATTGTCCTGTGGATCCTCTTGAGTAGATATTTGGTAATGTTCAGCCGCTTTGATAAGTACCTCTTCAGAAGAGGCTGATTATCTATGGGTGAGTCTACAACAGGGGGGGGGGGTCCTTATCAACTGGGGAGTCAATGTTGTACATGTCTATCTGGATCACCCTCATCGTCCTCATTATCCCCATAATCAGTGTCTGCGGCTTCTTGGACAGAGGTCTTTATGATCAGTGTCCGGGTTATATAGGTCGACGACAGTGGGATCTTGTTCTAGCTCACCGGAGCGAGACCTCTTAGCAGGGGGTTGAACAGGATTCTGAGACCCAGAGACCGCTGTTGGGTGGGTGGGGATCAAAGGGGGTGGTGGGAGTGAAGGCTTGATAAGTAGTTAGGGTCGTTTTCATAATAATTTGCCATGAAGGACATTCCTCTCATGACCCCATCTATATCTTCAGCTGACCATTGGGCAGAACTAGGAATGGCCATTGGTTGAGGTGCGAGACCTAAATTTTCTGGAGTAGGTGGAACTACAGAAGAAGGCGTAGCCTTTTTCTTTAAAGCTGAAGACAGGGAATCCTGCACCTGAGGTACCCTACTCTTGCGAGTGGACCTATCCTTCTGCAATTTATCTCTAAGGGCCTTAGAAGAACTCTTCTTAGACTCCCTTGATCCAACAAGGTCTTCTGGGACATAATTTAACTAAATGGGCTAGTCCCACCTGTATGTTATTTTTTTACTGATATCGACGCAGAACTTCAAATCTCAGCTACGGTCAAATCCGAAGTCTCGTCAGCTGGCTCACGACCTTCGGGAATGTTTTTATCCACGTCTGTTCTGTCTTTTGACAGTCGGGGCCCGCCATGTGGCAATCTCGATCTGGAGTGCCCAGAGGACAGCGATTCAATGGCCCACTTCCTAGATGTGCGTTGCTGTTTGCTAGACACGTGTGTTGAGTCTCGGCCGTGAGTTGTGTGTTCGGTGGAGGGGGTAGTGAGAGCGCTTCTGCTGCCGGGTGTCATCCTCGTAACAAGGCCACCGGCCTGTCTGTTGGGGTCAAGGGCCTGCGCTTGGGAAACCGGAGTAACCCTGTTGCCTTCGGATACCGCAGCGTTGCTGCCGTCGCTGGAGGTCCCCTCCACTTCCCTGGCCTCGAGCTGCCTGGCGTGTTGGGCCCAGCGTTTAGTTAAGCAGTCCTTCAATTTCTTGGATTTGGAGAGTCTACACACTCGACAGGTACCCTCAACGTGGCCCCGAGGGAGACAAAGGTTACACACAATGTGTTTGTCGACCCACAGGAACTTTTTATTGCACTTAGGGCACAATTTAAAAGGTGTCCTATCCATAATGGAAAGACATGGCAGCGAGGCGAGTAGTGTACGAAAAGTGGTTTATGCATCCTAAAATGTCCTCTCCCAACCCTCACCCTACTGTGAGGGTCGAAGCCCAAAGCGGCCTTCCAAGGCAGCGATGGATCCATCGACGGGAGCATTCAACAGTTGTTTTTCTTCACCGCTGTCAGATGGTCTCGATAGTTGGTCAATTTAAAGGATGGTAAGAAAAACTATTGTTAATAAATGGTGATGAGCCGAAAAGAGAACTCCGCAAAATAGTGTCCATCTACGATGGCGGAAAAAAGCAATCTGGCTTATAACTTTGCTCCTTCTGGACGAATCCTCACCAAACTTTGCAAAAAAAGTATATGGCCGGCTCAGAATTGTTTCATCAAATTGCGTGAGGTTTTGTGCAGGGGCGGGGTGGGTCGCAAAAAAAATGCTTTCTTGCATCGACTGAATGGGGAAAAACTTTGCGCACGGCTACAGGCCGAACGGCTGGATGGATTTTCACCAAATCTGCGGCAGTAGCGGGGGCTTCGGTCAGAAAGCGTGCTTTTGAGTTTGGTGGAAATCCGACCAGCACTTTTGTTGCAAAGAACTGAAATGCACGCCCCAAAAAATTTGTGATATCTGGGTCCACATAGCGGACCCCTTTCTCTGTTCGCTCCGCGGACAGAAATGTCATTGGCTCGCGGTATGGCGTGCTGTCAGAAGTTTGGACGCAGCCGGTGGTTGGCTGGAGGGAAGCGTGGTGTGCGTCAATTTTTGGGAAAGCCGCCATGGTGTATCGGAGGATAGTGCGGCAGCAGAAGGGTCTGGAAAATGCACCCTACAGAATGTTTTGGCGGCAATAAGGGAGGGAACGGTTGGGGGAGTGAGAAGTGGTTCACGTGACATATGTAGGCGAGTACTTTGTGTGGTGATTGGAGGCAGCTGTTGTAACAGCCACATAGCTTCTGCCGCAACCTGTTTGCGGCAACCACTTTTCGTGGTGAGTGGTGGTAGGTGAATTGCAGAAGGGGACTGAATTGCACATGACATAGGTAGGTTGGGAGCGTGGGTGGCTGTGTACTGCGGATGGAATGCGGTAGTTGGGCACATGGTGGCATGCATGGGTGAATGAAGGTGTGGTGGGTCTGTGGAAGGATTAGACTATTGGGTGCATGGGTGTAGGCTGTAGGGCATACACTTGAGTAGGGCTGCAACATACCCACCGCAGGAACGCAGGTTTGATTCTGCATTCGGTAGAGGGTGGTGCTTGCATAGTGTGGTGTGTGCAGATTGGTTGCAGTAGGACCAGTGTTGCGAACAGAAAGTGGGAATGTTGGCAGTGACACAGTACTATGTGAATGGAAGCGAGTATGCCCATAGGATGTGAATGAAAGTGCACAGGGGTGCAGGAGAGACTTTTGTTAGTACATTATGTTAACTGTTGCAATTTGTTGCTGCATAGCTGCAAGGTGGTGCGCAGGGGTGCTGGTGGCAGAGGTGTGTATGTGGATGGTTGTAGTTGGTGACATGGTTATATGCATGGTGGCATTACTTTGCTGTGGGTGTGTTCAAGGCCTATGCTGTGTGCAGATTTGTTGAAGTAGGCCCAATGTTGTGGTTAGTGACAATACTTTGTGAATGGATGTGTGTAGAGGTGGAGGCTGTGGTATGTTTGTTCATTCTGCTAATTGCGACCCGTTTTCGTGAATGGGTGTCTTATGGTGTGCATTACAGTGCGGGGAATGTGTGAAAGGAGCATAGCCACTGGAGCAATGCAGGTTTGAAATTGCATTCGGCACAGGGTGTTGATCTTAGGAGATTGGGTGTGGAGCACATGGTCGACGTGCTACAGCACCACAAGTGAATTGCAAAGTGTGTATTGTGCATCCCATGGTTGTGGTGATAGTTGCAACATGCTACATTATTTGGTGTGTGGAAGGAGATGGTGCAGTGGGAAGATGTGTAGCGTGGCCACAGGGTGCAGTGTGTACATAATGAGCGTATGGAAGTGGGTATGGTTGAAGTGCAGCTTCTATGTGGTTGGTTACACTGCTGTGTGCAGATTTATTGAAGGCGGCCCAATGTTGTGAAGCTGATGTGCATAGGTTGCCAGTGACACAATTTCTGAATGGCAGTGCGTAGGGGTGGTGAAGTCTGTGGTATGTTTGTGGATTCTGCTAATTGCGACCTGTTTTCGTTAATGGGTGTTTCATGGTGTGGGGGAGTTGGGGTGAAGATCTGTCCCTCTAACGCTAGCTACGTATGTTTGTGCATAAGGTTAGGTGCCCACATGGTAGCTTGCTTGGATGTATAGTGTTGTGGTGGGCATGGAAAGGGCTGCATTGTTGTGTGCATGGCCAAAGGTGTGCTGGGTGTGTCTTAGGATCTTTGTGGATGCTGCAATCGTGAATTCTTTAGCAGATGTTTCTGGTGGAGGGGGTTTGCAATCAAACGGAACATGTGCTGAGTGTTTAACAGTAAATGTGGGGTGGTGTATAGAAATTTCAGTGTGCAATGCAGAGGTTTTGTATGCGATTGCTGCATGGGTGTTTGAAAATTTGACAGCACCCAATGGGGGAGTGCTGCAAAGAGTCACAGTGCAAAGGGAAGAAGTATTGTCTGAGCTTTACTGCGCCATGACCCTCACTGTACATGGGCAAGCGCACATGCACATCCTGTCATTATGAGCAGGGTGGAAAGGGAAATGGAATTGTGGGACTAAGGCAATTAGGAGTTTAGGGCGTGGTTCACAGGAAGGGGCGGTACCATTTCATCCCAATACTGTGTCATGAGGGTGGTCGAGATGGAGAGACGTACAGTGCTTATCGTTAGTCATACCTTTGTGTGCCTTCGGCACAGGTGTTGTCTGCAAAGAGGCGTTGCTGGTAATTTCGGGTTGGAAGGAGTGGACGCTTTCTGGGCCCGTCAGGGTGACTTTCAGTTTCGGTAGGATGGTTCGCCTTAGCCGATAAGTGGTGTCTGTAACGAACGCCGACTTTGTCGTGGTGCACTATGGAAGTCTACATTTGGGTTACATGTCGCGTGGACGATTAATCGGTCACCTGAAGAGGTTGCTGACCGCAGCGATGCATATTTTTCCTACTGCCAAGGTCGTTTTCTCATGCATAACACCAACAGGAGTATGGGTCCATGACAATGTAATTTGTCCCCAGCCAGAGGTCGGAAGGTGTGCTAAACAGAATTATGCGCGAGTTTATGCAGACTGCTGGCATGTTCTCCACCCACTACGAGATCGATAAATATGCAGTGGTTCCGTAGAAATGGCATTTATTTGAGCGCCATTGGCAATGCAGTTTTCTTTTACACTGTGCAAGACGCATTGACCAGAATGTGGTAGAAATGTGAGGAGAGGCAAACAGAAACACAAATAGAGAGAATACACAAAAAAAGTTGCTTGCAGGTAAGAAAAAATAAATAACTAAATAAAATAAACGCCTTTATACATCTACGATGGAAGACTGAATCCCCTACCCAGTTTGATATTGTTAACCCCCGCCCCCTCACCATCATGAAAAGGTAGTCGATTATGCGGTACTTTCAGGATTACACATGCCACATCCTGGGTGGCTATGAGGATGTATGCGGATGGAGAAATCATGCATACTTTCATTGAACTTTGTAATGGACGTGCTTTAGAATGGCACAACATTTGTACTGTAAATGTGTAACAGAGTGACAATGTTGGTGTCAAGTATCGGCAGAAATCATCAGTGTTAGGACGCCGTAATTGTCCGGCTTCCACGGATTCCACGAGACCTTATTATAATTCTTGTGGTTCTCGTAATTGCCAACGAACGGTGGTTACGGTCCCTTTAAGACCTCGTCTGCCGGGAGCCTGGAAGTTGGCATGGAGACGATGGCGTCCTCTCACGTCTTTCACTTTTCCCCGTACACGTTGAAGAAACGTACAGTGATCAGTTGATTACTATTTAAGCCACGCCTGTACCTTTTGCCGGCGCTTCTGAATCTAGTATTCTAGCGGCTTGCTTTCCCTCGTACCCAGGTTCTGTCTTATTACCTTGTTTTCCTGTTTCTCGACCTCGGACTGATTACGGACCTGCCTTGCTTATTACCTTGTACTTTGCTGCCAGCCCTGCTCTTCGACCTCGGATCGTCCACGGACCTGCTTTGCTTACTACCTTGTACTTTGCTGCCAGCCCTGCTCTTCGACCTCGGATCGTCCACGGACCTGCTTTGGAACTCAGCTTCAATGGTACACGGACTAGAGACTGCCTTTTTGTACCTTTAGGCGTCCTCGTGCCGTCGGGTTAGCTTAGTTCCTTGGACTTTTAGTTTGGTTTTACATCGTGCTCTTCTGCTTTGCCTTGATTTTTCTGGATTGTATTTTCTGCTCCATTCGTTTGGAATCCTTTTTCTGTTCCAATCTACTCCTCGCATCCTCCTGGGGATATTCGGAGATTCTGAAGAACCGCACAGGTTAGTGGTTGGTATTATACCTTGAGAATTGCAATTGTTGGGATAGATTCGCACCAGTGTTATTATTTCTCCTATTGCAACTGTTTGGGGGTCTTGTCTGTATCCTGCTCCCAGCGGTTCTGGACTCTACATTGGTATTCCATCTTTCTGCCAATCAATTGTTCTGGTTGTTCATTGTACTAACTAGTTCGATAGATTGGCGAGAAGAATTCCTCGGCTACACTACGAGGGCAAGAGCGCTACTGACAGTTGGATGGTGGCGGCTTTGATGCGATTAGGGGATGTGTGTACCTAGGTGGATGTGTGTACCTATTTACGTGTAACTCAATGAAGTAGAGCTGCAGATAAGATGTGCAAAGGGAAGAAGGACTGCTCCAGCTTTAGAGGGGGTGCGGCCCTCGCGCTACTTTGGGAAACGCACGTGCCAATATCTGTCCTTTACACCACCTTGCCCAATTGTCATGGCAGTGTGGGGATTAGCCAATCAGGTAGTGTGGGTGTGGTTAACAGGAAGGGGAGGCGAAACTGTTGTACATTATACAGACCCTCCAGCTTATAGCGATTCTGCGATCCCGCAAAATGCTGCGAAAACGGCAGTTTTGCGCAAAAACAGCATTTTTTTAAAAATAAAAAATAAATCTACAAAAAGTACTGTTCAAAAAAAATACTCAGGGTGCCAGGTTCTCAAAACTTTTCTTGATGCAAGAAATGAAATGTGCCAACACATCACTTGCACCCAAAAAAGAAGAGCAGCCCAATCCACAAGGGACACCTGAATGGGCACATTTTATAGGCGCGCCCATTCAGATGTCCTTTTTCACCTCCTTGAGCAAATCAGGTGGCGTTTCTGCCAACTTAAAAGCACATCCCACATTTCCAAGCAAGATGCACTTTTAAATGTGCAGAAATTGTAGGCAACCCTAGGTGCACAGTATGTGGGGTTGCCACTGCATGACAGGGTCTTTCCTGACCCTGACATGCATTTTATTTAAGGTATGAACCGCTGCTGTGTCGCTTGCATTTCTGTTCCTCAAACAGGATACAAATGGGTTTTTTGGGTTGCATTTTACAGTGGCATGCCCCTGAAGGGCCTGTCCCTGTGAAAGGCATTGGGAGCATGCAGAACACTAAGGAGAGCGCTTCTATTCAAAGTACTACCCATTTTGACCAACAAAAATTGATTGAATGATACAATTTGACCTATTTCAGCCAGTACCATTTGATCGATTTTTATAAATACCGAATATGTGTTGCAGGGGTGTCACTCGCTCCCCATGTTCAGTATTTTTGGGCTTGGGGGTTGCCGGGGTGTCCCCCGCTTCCTCAAAATTGGAGGCGGGGGACTGAAAACAAAAAGAAAATAACTAAAAAGGGACCCTGCGGATTCAGATCCAACCTGCGTTAGAGGGACGGATATGACACCACAGGGGAAGTGGCAGCGACCAAGCAGTTAGGTAGGGGAGGGGATGGGGTGTTGGTGAAAGGTACATTTTGGGTGGTTTGACTGAAGTGCAAATCAATTTGCAGCTAAATGGACTATGGTCAATTCCACCGCAAATAATGACACTTCTGTCAAACAACCCAGAACCCTATTCAAGGCAGCTGGCCAGCGCACAATTTGCACTACAGCTCTAGACCGTGGAAATGCGCCGGTCACCTTTGTGAATAAGGTGACCTGCTCATTTCCAAAAATGGGTTGCCTAAAAATACCATATCCTCGGCTCTATTTTTAAATGCCCCATTTGAGGATCTGGGTCAAAATCTACTTTAAAAAAAAATGTTCACACTTTGAGAGGGAAAGGAGGGAGAGTGATGGGTGAGATGTGAAGTGATAGGCAAGAAAGCAGAGGGAGAGCAGTGGGTCAAAGGTGGAAGCAGTGCACAAGAGAGCAGAAGAAGCAGTGATGCGGTGGGCCAGAATTCTGAGAGCGAGCGCAGGTACAGAAAGGGAATGTGTGGTCAGTGAGCCAGAAAGAAGAGAGGAAGCGGTTGGCAGGCAAGAGGCAGTGAGCTGCTGATTGGGAAAAAGGATGAGGGATTTAGAATGGGAAAAAGGATGCAAGATGCAGAAGCAGCACAAAAGAATGAAGGACTGTATATTGCAGGAGGAATTGGAGAGTGTAAGGTGTGAGTTGGGAGCAATGTTCCCTCTAAGCTGTGCGCATGTGTGCTTGCCCAGCTTCCTTCTGGGTGCCGCTCAGAAGAATTTTAGCAGCGCACACAGAAAATTCCCACCTATTCAGATAAGATTTAATAAGCAGGTACCTTATATTTGCTTTCTCTCAAAATGAAGCTAAATTATACAAAATATTCTTGAAATTCTTGTGTAACCTATTGACATTGCCCTACTATGCAAGCTTGACCCTAAAAAATCTAAAAATAGAATACACACACAAGGTTAAAAATTAATATGAAAAAGTGGCTCCATGAACAGAAGATATAACTAAGATATGCCTGCAAACATCAACTAAATGTTCTTCCCTCCCTACCCAGGATCCTATGCTTGACTCTACCACACTTCTACTGTATGACTCGAACTCCGCCCCAGGCCACATTCAGATGTTACCAGACAACCTTGACTCTGCCTACCTTTGCTCAGCAAAAGGTTACAGACTTAATTACTTGTCTTGGTTTATGTTATAATATGAATGATGTTCAAGCACAAGAATTTCTGTTCCTCATGGTGCCTTAGTAAAAGCATTGCCCGCATTATGTAACCAGAGTGTCGGCTCAAATATCGGGTACTGACTGTAAGTAAGCAGGCTACTAGGATATTTAACAATCCCATGCTTCCTATTCTTTGTACATATGTCACACAATCTCTTTAAAGAGTCCCCCTTGCAAGTTAACGCATTGTAAAACTCAAATATTAATTTTTGATAATGTTACCTTATGATTGGAGAGCAACACTGCCATATCATTTACTTGGCCTGTAAGGGATAATTGGTAGGGACTGTGCCTGCATGATTCATATATAAAATTAGGCAACAATATTCAGATAACTAGAATGCTTTTGACACAATCTGCAACCTTTCAACATTTTCAGAGTTCCATGGGGCATAGACATAACTTATATGTTAACTCGCTGCTATACAAAAATTGTTTCACTGAGCACTTGTCGAAACCTACTCAACAATTGAAAGGTGGGGTATGTTGCAAACCATCTTGTATGCACTTCATAGTAATTGTGCACATGCAGATTTATGACATTTTCCTAAACTGCATATATCATGAGGCTTTAAATTGGATTTGCTTGAAGTATTGTGGGTATGCAAATATCCCAGTTAGAGTTTTACTTCTACAATCCCTCACTTTTTACAGAGCCTTGTCAACTAATATTGGAGGCTAGCACAGGAGCCCGGGAGGGGGAACGGGTGGAAGGGAACAGGAGAATGCTCCTTCGGGGTGAAGAACAAATCAGCAACTTTCAAAAAACAAATCAGATGTTTTGGCAATACCATACCGTGAAGGAAAAGTGTTTGTTTGCTCAAGGCGAGGAAACTATAGTAATAGCATAGGAAACTGCACCCTTCTATTTCTTTATATGCCCACCTGCTGAGGACTTTTCCAATACATTCATAGGTGTGCATTTATTTCTTCTAGCATCCCCATGCATCGTGTTCAACTGATAAGTGAATTTCAGAAGAGGGGTCCCTAGTTAAAGAAGAAGGTACTCAATATGTTGTGAGCATTGCTGCTATTGACTTAAAGAGCAACTATATGTGATTTTCTTCAACCGGGCGCCAGAAGAAACCTTGTTGATTTTTGTCTAGCCTATGGTGATGAAGGGTGGGCAAAACTATAGGCTGTATTATGTGCCCTGTAATTTCACTTCCTATGTCAGGGTTACAATCAGGGCTCCGATACGATTTTACTCCATATTTGGAATCAATAGATTTTTCAGGGAGTAAGAAAGTAATTGGCTTTGCCAGTAGGGATATTTCATGCTTATTGAAATATTTTCTTTCCCCTAAAAATTTCTCTTGAGATCATGCAGTAATATTATTAAAGTTCCTACCAATGACACTGTACTGGTGGTCACTGATTCGAAAAGAGATCAGTGGAACTTTGTGGGTAGAAGCAGGTGGTATATTCCTATATGTTCATGATTTGCCGTTTTTGTTGGGTACAATGCCCTGTTTTTAATAAAATAGTATATGCCTCCTAGCTGTAAGGCTGGTTTTGAGTAAATGTCACAACTCACAGAACATCATCATAATGTGGATAGTAAGCAGAGGCCCAGGAATTCAGATCATCCTATTCTGTGGTGCAGTTATTCTGATGCAATTATCAATCTTCCATAAATTGGGAGGCATTTTCTCCTGGCCCTTGAATTACCCCATTAAAGTGGCACATGAACTCCTATTGGCATGTTTTCTGACACATTCCTTTCAGTTGCAATAATTCCATTTGCAATAATTGCATAATGTCTGAATTTTTTGACAACACCATCAGTGACGACGGCGAGTTCCCTTGACCTTGCCCGGATTATCCAGTCGTCCATGTAGGGGTAGACGTGGATCCCCTGCAGACGCAGCCGCGCCGCCACTGGTGCCAGGCACTTGGTGAAAACCCTGGGTGCCGACTTCAATCCGAACGGTAGGGCTCTGAATTGGTAGTGGGGTCCCCGTTATCGGAAGTAGAAACGGTGGAGCTTGATGCTTGATTAAACCGAAAAAATTAGAAATTCTCCTGAAAAAGCGTGAAAACGCTGTAAAAAACAAGAGCTAAACACGAGGACTCCCAACACTTGAGCGTGCGGTAAAAATCTGAGGATGGCTGCCAGAGGCGGGCTTAGGGAGAGGGCAGTCATCGGCTGGGGGCAGTATGACCCAGAGATCAGTGATTGGTTACTAAGAAAGACAGATCAGAAACGAAACTGATTTTTTCTTTACCGATGATTCCCAGCCTGACGACGGGGAATATTCATGAGCATGTGAATCCATGCCAGATCCCATGCTGGAGAAGTGCATTTCTGCCTTTGTTCGACATGTGCTTGTGGCATACTTCGCCCATGGGAATATGACGTTTCACAGCACAAATACTTTTCTCCAGCTATAATGTTCATCTTACTATGCCAGCCATCCCGATTTTTGCACACCCCATCTAAATTGGCTTGGTGCCCTTCTTGAAAGTAGTGATATTTTTGTGTAGTTAGTGTTGCGCTGTGACTCTCTTGAAAACGCTCTGCAATATGTAAAAAAACCTTTGTACAGCGATCCCGTTTCTAACCGATTGAACCAGTCTTTACCACACTGCCACGTCTCCCGCCCTGCATGCGTGCATTGGCAATTCCGTTGTTGATCTGTGAAAGGTGCTTTCTTCATTTACCTTTTTTCATTTCCCAATTCATTTTCATTTATTATGGTGTTCTTGCACACGCCACAGAAGGAACGGCAGGAAAGGTCCGGCACATAAGGGGCAGCACCTGCCTGGATACTGTAGGGGACATGCCGAGAGACAGAATTATTGGGTGGCCCTCACCTACATAAGCAGCAGTCATTGTAATGCTCTCGTAAGGACTGTTCCCACGCACTTCCAAGTAAATTCTCTCTGTACAGTAGCGGGTTCCAGTACATGCACAATACAATGCCCTTTGCTGGGTAAGGGTCTGTAGCGCGGCATATGGTTTGCAAAGGTTGTTTTACAGCTCTGCTGCCCTACAGGAGTGCCCCTCTTGTTCCCCGCAGCAGATGTGGGAATTGCTGTACATGAAAGTACCCTACCTAATTGTGGGAAGGGCTGTAGCCTGCCCACTTTTACCTTGTGCTTTTATTTCAGTTGTCGTCACATGCAGTACAAACACTTTATGCTACGTCCAGCGTGACGACGGGGAATATTCATGAGCATGTGAATCCATGCCAGACCCCATGCTGGAGAAATCAAAGTAATGCGACAGTTAACACACCCACGTGACAGTGCAGGTTGCTGTTCCTTGTTTACCAGTGGCTGTTTAACAGTTAGGAGTAGGAGTAGTTTTGCCACAGAGTGAGTGGTAGGTTTGCAGAGCCACCCATGAAGTCAGCAGCAGTACTTTAAATGTGGTAGCCTACTGTATGAATCCGTAGGGCTGGTGACAGGGGCGGTGTTCGCAGCATACAGTGGATGACCTATGCATGGGTCTAGGTGTGGAACGGAAACCCGTGCGCTTCCACAACTACTTAAAACTGCATTTGCACATGCAGTCACTAATGGAGTCCTACGGATACTTGCAGTTTGATTGCACATACACCAACCAGGTGCAGTGGCCCTAGGAAACGTCCATATAGCTCATCTGTAGTCATCTCGGCCAGTAGTGTGCGGCACAGATTTATCATGCCCGGTTAACCAGAAAAGAGAGCCTACTCACACACTAAAAACATTTACTATGTACATCTGTAATTGCTACAATACGCCAACACTATTGGGAAAAGTAAGGGGTAGCACAAATGGATACATACACCAGACAATTTGCCCTTTCCACACGTTTATCATGAGGGCAGCCAAGGAATCAGTAACAAACCGTTAACGGGACGGTATGGTTATGTTGCCGTACCAAACACCTATCCTCTTAACAGAAAACGCTATGCTAAAGCAACGTTCTGCTTACAGTGCCCTACTAAAAAGTTAGGAAATCCACTAACCAGACCAAAACAGGACCAACTAGACGTAATCAAACAAAGACTAAACAACTCTCAATCTGACTGTTACGCTCACCTGGCTCCCACAGGGGCGTCGGTCGGACCCGGACAGCTGCGGTCTCCACCCACGTGATGCGTAGAGCAGCGATGACTGACTGGATCTGCCCTCCTAATCTTGTCTGCTTAACCCGTAGAAGAACAAGTTACTCCATACCTGGTAACGTTCTTTCGATGGGATGTTCCTCCGACGTATTCCTCATCTATGATATTTGTATCTCCAGCTTGCTGGCCTCTGAATTTTTTTTTTTCCAGTAGAGGGCACTGTGCGTCGACGTCGTCGAGGTGGTGTTCCTCGACAGCCACCGTATCGACGCCGACGTCATCATGCCTATAAATGGCCACGCGCAGCGTCCGTTGCTCAGTTCCATTTTGTAGAGTAAGGTAGTTATTGCATGAATGGTTACTACCCTTGAAGGAGCGTAAGCTGCAACCACAAGGGAAATGTTACTGCGGGGATGGACGGGAGGGGCGATAAGGAATACGTCGGAGGAACATCCCATCGAAAGAACGTTACCAGGTAAGGAGTAACTTGTTCTTCGAAGGGATTGTGTCCTCCGACGTATTCCTTATCTATGATAGACTCCCAAAGCAGTGGTATGTGATTGGAGGCGGGAGTAAGAGATGCCATATTACTCTTTAAGAATGAACAGAGTGTAACACAGCTTTGCCAAATCTAGTCTCTTGACTAGAGGAGGAATCCAGGCTGTAGAATTTGGTAAAGGTATGTTCGGACGACCATGTGGCAGCCGCACATATGTCTCGAATTGGTACCCCTCTTTGAAGAGCTGAGGAGGCTGCGATACCCCTGATCGAATGAGCCCTTAGATTTTGAGTGGGCTCTTTCCCTGGCAGTTTGTAGCATTCCAGAATGGCTAAAATAATCCACCTGGAGATGGTTTGTTTGGTTATTGATAACCCCAACTTATGTCCTGCGTAACCTACAAAGAGTTGGTCTGCTTGTCTAATTCTACTGATATAAAAACTCAAGGCTCGCTTAGGGTCCAGCCTGTGTATTCTCTCTTCCTCTTTCCCCGGATGGGGAGGAGGATAGAATGAAGGTAAAGTAATCTTCTGAGTAATGTGAAATTCAGAAACTACCTTTGGGAAGAAGTTAGGCTTCACCTGTAGAACGACTTTGTCCTTGTGAAAAATTGTATGAGGAGGTTTACAAGATAGGGCTTGTATCTCGCTAACCCTTCTAGCAGATGTTAATGCTACCAATAAAACAGTTTTGAGGGTGAGAAACTTCAATGAACAAGAGTGGAGTGGTTCAAATGGAGCACCCTTTAGGAAGTTTAAAACTAGATTTAAGTCCCATAAGGGAACTTGGAATGGTCTTGGAGGGTAAACATTAGTTAGACCTTTCAGGTATTGTATTACCAATGGAATTTTGAAATATAAAGGCTCCTCTGCAGTGCGCTTAAAGATCGATAGCACTGCGAGATAGCCCTTAATAGTGCCAACTTGAAGGCCTGAATTTGCCAAATAAAGTAAGAAGGATAACACCGCAGGTGTACCACATGAAAAGGGTTCGATATTCTTTTCTCTGCACCAGCTGCAAAATTTATTCCAACGGCAGCGGTATAGAGTTTTAGTTGCTGGCCTTCTGGCCGAAAGCAACACCTCCATGACGTCATCTGGAAGGTCCCAATCCTTGCACCTCAACCTTTCAGATACCAAGCGTGAAGGTGGAGGGTCTTGATGGCTGGATGGAGAACCTGACCTCCCTTTTGCAAGAGAAGATCCTCTCTGTACAGTAGACGAATTGGAGGGTGGATGGAAATGTCCAGAAGGTCTGGGTACCACGTTCTCCTGGCCCAATCCGGGGCAGTTAGGATCATGGTCTTCCGAAACCTTCTCAACCTCCTGATCATTTGAGGAATGACAGGGACCGGAGGAAACGCGTACAGAAGTGGGAACTTCCAGTCCACTACGAACGCGTCTCCTAGAGCTGCTCTCGGGGGAAATTCCCTTGAGCAAAATCTATCACACTTCGTGTTGATACTGGTGGCGAACAGATCCACTTGAGGGGTTCCCCAAAGGGCGAAGATCTCTTGAAGGACTTCCTGAGCTATCTCCCACTCGTGGGAGACTGTGTTCTGCCTGCTCAGAGCGTCCGCTGTCAAGTTCTTCTCTCCGGCTAGGTGAATTGCCGATAGAGAGATTCCTTCCTGAATTGCCCAAAACCAGAGCTGCATCGCCTCTCTGCACAGTGGCAGTGACCCTACGCCTCCTCTTTTGTTGAGGTAGTGCATGGCCACTGTATTGTCAGTCATTATCAGGACGTTTCTCCCCCGTACAGACGGCAAAAAAGCCGTCAGTGCCAGTCTGATGGCTCTCAGCTACAACAGGTTGATGTGTAGTCTGGACTCCGATGGAGACCAACGACCGCTGATGGTCAAGTCGTTGGCATGGGCTCCCCACCCCGTGAGTGAGGCGTCTGTGACTACTGTTATCTCCGGCCATGGTTGCCAAAATAGTTCTCCTTTCAAGATGTTCTCTGGATAGGCCCCACCATTGAAGGTCGTGGGCTACCTTGTCCGGAATCCGGAGGAGATCTGTCATCCTCCCTGAGAATTGTGACCACTGAGTCCCCAGTGCCCACTGAAGGGATCTCATTCTCAGGCGAGCCTCTGGCACAAGGGGTATGCAGGATGCCATGAGGCCTAGCAACCTCAAAAAGTCGTAGGCTGGGAGACGTTGGGCATTTTGAAACCTGGTGACCCATCTGCAGAATATCTTGAGCCCTCACCTCTGGTGGCGAGGCTTTTCGCAGGGATGTGTCCAGGACTGCTCCAATGAACTGGAGTCTCTGTGATGGTATCATCTGTGACTTCTTTAAATTGAGGGAGAAGCCCAGCTTGTGAAGGAAGTGGCAGACATAATCTAGTTGGATCCGAGCTTGTTCCGAAGAAACTGCTCTGATCAACCAATCGTCCAGGTAGGGGTAGACGTGAATCCCTTCCCTCCTTAGACTTGCAGCCACAACCGACATTAGCTTGGTGAAGACCATCGGGGCGGAGGTCAGCCCAAATGGCAGAACTCGAAATTGATGAGAGTTGCCAATTGCGAACCTCAGGTACTTCCTGTGCTTGGGATGGATTGGCACATGGAAATAAGCATCCTGAAGGTCCAGAGATACCAACCAGACCTGAAGCTGGAGGGCCTGAAGGATCTGAGAGAGTTACCATCTTGAACTTGTCCTTCCTGAGGAACTTGTTCAATTCTCGCAAGTCCAGGATGGGTCTCAGTCCTCAGTCTTTCTTTGGTATGAGAAAGTAGGGGGGAGTACCAGCCCTTGTTCCTGTCCGCTACAGGTACCGGTTCTATGGCACCTTTCTCTAGCAGGTCTACAATTTCCTGCAAGAGGAGCGGATCCGGCACTTTCAGAGAGCTGTTCCCCGGTGGATGGCTCTGAGGGATGCGTAGAAAACGCAGACAGTAACCTTGGGCAACTGTCTCCAATGCCCAAGCATCTGACGTAATAGCCTGCCATTCCGTCAGATGGTGAGTTACCCTGCCCCCTACAGGTGTCTTGTGATGGGAGACCTCAGAGTGGTTTGGGAGCGGCTGATGCAGTTGCCGAAGGTAAAGTGGCTCCTGCTGATGCGGCTTGCTTTCCTCTACCCCGGCCACCACGGGTAAATTTTCCTTGGCCTCTTTGAGCCGGCCGTCCTCTGCCTCTTCCATATGAGGAATAATAGCGAAAGGACCTTCCTCTCCAAGAGGATCCTGAGGGACGAAAATTGGTTTGGCGGATTGCAGCTCCTAGTGACTTAGCTGCTGCTTTAGATGTTTGCAGTTTTTCCAAACTGTCATCCGCCTTTTTACCAAACAGGGAAGAGCCGTCAAAGGGCATATTTAAAAGTCTGGCCTGTACGTCAGAAGCAAAGCCGGACTTTCTCAACCACGCATGCCTGCGGATTGTGGTACTTGCCGCCATGGCCCTGCTGATACTGTCAGCAGAATCAATGCCAGTTTGAAGGGACTCACACATTGCATCTTTACCATTTCTGATGATATTTAAAAATGCGTCCCTTTCTTCTCCTTCCTGGAGGCAGTCAGCCGCTGATGAAGCACACTCCCAAAGAGTGTGGCTGAACCTAGCGAGCGTACAAGTCGCATTAATAGATTTTAAAGCCATGCTACAGGCCGAGAAGACTTTCTTAGCCATGGCATCATATTTTTTATCATCCCTATCCTATGGAGCAGTGGGGTATGCAGATGTACTGCCTGATGAAGTTGCAGCCTGGACCACCAGACTCTCTGGAGTAGGGTGTTTAGATAGGTATTCAGGGTCAGAAGCAGATACCCTATATTTCGCTGACAACTTCTTGTTAACCGCAGGGATAACTTCAGGAGTTTCCCAGTTAGTTAAAATCTTTCTCTGTAAGGCAGAGTGAAATGGAACCACAGGATCCTCCTGTGGACCTTTATCCAAAATGTCATTGAGGTCATCCTGCTGAAAAACAGGTGAAGGTGCAGACCAACCCATGAATTCTATGATTCTTGACATTAGGGTTCTATAAGGGGTTTCAGCATGTTCCCCTGGGTCTAATTTGACAAATTCCACTTCAGGGGAAGTGTCTAAACCACTTGCTTCCTTTAATACATCCTGAAGGTCCTTCCTCAGGGTCAAAAGTCTCTGGTTCAGGGGATGTGGTCCTCTGCAGGTCAAAAGGCCTTTCTTGATCTGAGTCTTCCCTTTCCTCATAAATTGAGGTTAAAGGGGGGTGTTCTGAGTGAAAAGGGACAAAACTCATTTCTAAAGCAGAAGGAGCCATCATCGCTGGCCTTGAAAAGGTCGATGTCGTCGACACCGATGTAAAAATCCTCGAAGGCGCTGTCAAAGGCGTCGAGAAAACTGGAAGAGTCCCCGTAGACCTCGAAAGGATTGGAACCCTGCTTGAGGATGTCGACGGCGCTCTCGGCGTCGTGTCGAAGGCTCTTGGCCTAACCGTTGGCTGTGGAGTAGCCGTGGTTTTTTCTTTTATCGGCGTCGACATCGGTGTCGACTCAATCGACGGATGCGTCGAAGAACCCTTCGATAACGTCGTCGATGGCGCCGATCTATGCTTCGAAGGGGCTTTCGACGATGTCGAAGATGCTTTACTTCCCGATGGCTCATGGCGCTTTCGGGTCGACTCTTTCACCGGGTGCTTTGACTCGCGGCGTTGTAGATTCTTTGGGCTTTTCACCCGGGGTATCACCCTCAGCTGACTTCGAGGGTGTCGAGGCCGCTTTCTCGAAGACGCTTAGCATCTTTTTTCTGAATTCCTCCCACTCAGCCTGAGAGCTGTGTTTTGTGGGGCAATGTACTCTTTCAGGGGAACTAGAAGACGAAGGAGATCTTCTACGTCTCTTTTTCGAGTGTCTAGACCTCGACGAGTGGTGGGAGTCACTTCGAGACCTAGACCGAGAACGCTTTCGACGGTGAGGAGATGAATGTCTCGACTCTACCGCGGAAACTTTCGAGGAAGTTAAAACTGACTTACCTCCCTCGAGCTTCCCCTTACGCTCCTTCAAGGCTTTTGCTGTCATGGATAGGCTTTCCTCACACTCCGAACACTGGTGTTCGATTCCCAGACACCACAAACAGATCCTGTGAGGATCCGTCAACGACATTTTCTTCCCACAGTCTCGGCATTTTTTGAAACCGGTCCGAGGAGTCGTCGGAGGAGGAAGCCATCGAGTAAGAGTCGGTTTTCTCGAGGAAATATGAATATATTTCGACTGACGAACTGAGCAACGGTATTCGGAGGCACACGAAGCACGGAAAAACGGAACTGAGCAACGGACGCTGCGCGTGGCCATTTAAAGGCATGATGACGTCGGCGTCGATACGGTGGCTGTCGAGGAACACCTACTTCAAGGCTTTCGCTGTCATGGATAGGCTTTCCTCACACTCCGAACACTGGTGTTCGATTCCCAGACACCACAAACAGATCCTGTGAGGATCCGTCAACGACATTTTCTTCCCACAGTCTCGGCATTTTTTGAAACCGGTCCGAGGAGTCGTCGGAGGAGGAAGCCATCGAGTAAGAGTCGGTTTTCTCGAGGAAATATGAATATATTTCGACTGACGAACTGAGCAACGGTATTCGGAGGCACACGAAGCACGGAAAAACGGAACTGAGCAACGGACGCTGCGCGTGGCCATTTAAAGGCATGATGGCGTCGATACGGTGGCTGTCGAGGAACACCTACTCGACGGACGTCGACGCACAGCGCCCTTTACTGGGAAAAACATTTTTCCGAGGCCAGCAAGCTGGAGATACAAATATCATAGATAAGGAATACGTCGGAGGACACAATCCCTTCGAAATATTCTCCTGCAAGTGGAGAGATGGATTTAGCCACTTGTGGATTCAAGTGATGGCACCCCCACAGTCCTCCCCAACTAATCACCTCCGAAATGCCCTCACAGCAATCTCACCTTATATTCTTGAAAGATGAGCTCTCCATCCTGCGTGGATTTGCAGCGGCACGTTGATTCCAGTTACTTCACTGGTTTGAAGGCTCGGGAGAGTTCCGGAGAGTATTGACTCAGGTTCCTGGTGAGGACCAGTAAGTATTAAGTTCATAGAGTTCAATATGTCCGATTTTCACTCTTGTTCCCCGCTTCCTTTCTTGTTTTGCAGCTGGCTTGTGAAAAGATGCTCTTGTGGCAGCTGGTGGCGCTCAGGTAAGAGTCTGTATTACCCGGCGCTATCCGGTAAATGTTGCACGAGGAAAACATGTTGTTTTGTCTCTCTTTACAGATGCGGCACGTGAAAATATGGAGAGTCACAAAAGGATGCCTCCGGTGGTAAATCAGGTAAGTCTATGGTGGTAAGAATTAGATTTGTTGATTCCCTCGGCTCACCTTGTGGTTTTCTTTTGTCTCCTAGGTGCCGAAGTTCGGCGAAGAAATGATGGAGGCAGCGCCGACCCGAAGGATGCTGTGAAGACTGATGAGTATGGCGCGGCGCTGCAGCTGGAGGTGCGGCGCGTGCAGAAATGATGTTCTTTACAGGTCTGGAGACAAGATGGATCCAGAATCAGGTGTGGAATAGAAATAAGTTCATTTTCTAACCTTGCCCCTTTCTTTCCTCTTTGTTTTAGGAGCTCCGGATTCGAGGCAGGCGTGGCAGAAGACTGGATGCAGACTGCAGGCACGGTGAGTGTTACGCTGCTGGATGCAGAATAACGCGAAGCGTGTGTTGCTGGTCGGGCGTGGTTTAAATAGCCTCAAAAGTAGTCCCAGGTAAGAAGTCCCTAGAACCACACCCAAGTAAAAAATAGTCCCTGTAGAAAAATAGTCCCTTTCAGGCTTCATGTTGGATTGGAGTCATTTGCAGCATGGTCTGCCTGAGGTAAGTAATGACTATGAGCCTGGCGCCATAGGCGCCAGGACTAATTCCTACTATAAGCCTGGCGCCTAAGGTGCCAGGACTGAACCCAGATAGCCCCTAGCCGGGGCTGCTGTGGTTTTACTAAATGTCTAGATGCCTGCTCCGGGGGCTGATGGGCTTGGTCCGGATGCCTGGGGGTAGGCATCCTGACACTGACAATGCAGCGCAAACGACCCATTCCAAGGAAAAGACGAATGATTAAAGAACAAACACTCCAGAACAGCAACTTAGAACAACTGTAGACTGGACCCCCCCAGACAGGAACACAAACCGAAGCAACTCTCAGAGAAGAGAAAAATCCCTCTACCTAAGGCCAAACCTCGCAGACAACTGGCCACCAAGGCAATCCAACCCAACATTAGAAGCAGCAACATCAAACAACCTAACACAAGCAAGTAGAAGGATGACCAACACAAACAACAAACAGACGACTGACAATAACCCCCTACATCACCAAAGCAAGAGGAACTTCCCATCAACAACCTCAACTCCCGGAAGACGAACGCGATGAAAACACAAAAAACCCAAGACAAAACCTAGAAGAACTCTTCGAAGACGCCGACACACCGAACCCCACAGACCAACAAGTGACCGACCATGAAGGAAACGTCAACACCGAACAGAAGATGACCTCAACAAAGCCCAAACCAAACAACACCTCCAAACTTCACTGCAATCTAATAAACACAAGATCAATGTCAAAACACTCAGATCTTCGACCTACTCAACGACAACGGCATAGACATCCTGTTCATCACAGAAACATGGCTGGATGACAACTACAAAATCACACTCCAAAGCTCCCTTCCGACCGACTTCAAATGCCTACAAATAAACAGAAAAAACAAAAAGGGAGGAGGCAACGCTATAGCATTCAAAGAACACCTGAAAATAAAAACTGACGAACCACTCAACATCCTCAACTGCGAAACCATGGTGATACACCTAACAGCAAGCCCAAAAACCAACATCACATTCATCCTGGTATACAGGCCACCAACATATGATGCAACATTCGTCGACAACTTCATAGAAGCAATCACCGATTTAGCCATCAACCACGAACACCTAATCATCCTGGGGGACTTGAACATCTGGTTTGAAGACAGCCATGCTAACTCCCAAAAATTGAACAACTCAGCACCATGAAACGACAACTAGTCAAAGGAGCAACGCACTCGGCAGGACACACCCTAGATGCAATTTTAGCCAAAGAAAAACTCATCACCACAGCACCTCCGATACAAATACTGTGGAGCGACCATATCATCCCATTCGTGATCACTCTGCCTACATCCAACATCCAAAACTCTCAACCACCACCAAAAGAAACTGGAAACACGTCAAAGAAAGCAACCTATTCGAACAACTGGAATTAACAAAACCCTCAACTACAGAACTGGAGCTAGCGGACCTAGACGGGAAAGCAGAGATACTGCACAAATGGATCGCGGATACAATAGACAAGATCGCCCCAGAAAAACCTTTCACCCCATCAAAAAACAAAAAAAAGCAATGGCAAAATGGTTCACCCCACTATTAAACGACATGAAAAAGAAATACAAAAAGATGGAATTGGAATGGAGGAAAGAATACAACCGAGAAAAAAAAAAACCTGTACCAGAAACAAATCTGCGCATACAAGAAGGAAATTCAAAAGGCAAAGAGAAGACATTACGATGACAGAATTAACAATGCCACCAACACACAAAAAGAAATGTTTAGAATCATTAACGAAATGAGAAACCCACCAGGCTGCGATAACGCCCCAGCCCCATCAGAAAAACTATGCAACGACCTGGAAAACCTCTTAAAAAAAAAATAATAATAAATAATCAATGACATCTGACAAACCATTCAAAAGCGACCAACCAACCACAACACACAACCCAACGAACCTAACAAGGAACCACAGCACAAACTCCAAAGCTTTCCTGAAATATCAGCAGAGGCATTCGCAATGTTGGTTAAACGAAGCAAGAAAGCAGGATCACCCATGGACCCCTGACATCTACAAATCAATCCTTGCGCAAGGATCACCAGCAGAACACTACAGAAACCTTCTAAATCTATCACTATCAACAGGGACTGTACCAAAGATCTTCAAATCAGCATACATCAAGCCACTCTTGAAAAACAAGTGGCGACGTAGATGACCTTTCCAACTACAGGCC
Source organism: Ambystoma mexicanum (assembly GCF_040938575.1). Classification (NCBI taxonomy): domain Eukaryota; kingdom Metazoa; phylum Chordata; class Amphibia; order Caudata; family Ambystomatidae; genus Ambystoma; species Ambystoma mexicanum. The sequence goes on along the minus strand of NC_090927.1, from coordinate 275,151,650 downwards.
GATCTCTAACATCCCCTACCCAGCAAAACTTCTAGAACGTATATAAACTAACCCAAGAACACGTAGAAAAACACCACCTGCTGGACCAAGCTCAAATCGGTTTCAGACCAGCGAGAGGAACGGAAACAGCACCACTATCCATCTGGGATGACCTCAAAACTAACGCAGACTCATACACTACCTCAGCCCTTATACTGCTCGACCTCTCCGCAGCATTTGACAGTTAGCCACGACACCCTGACCAAAAGACTAGAAGACATAGGCATAACAGACACAGCCCTACGCTGGATCAAATCATTCCTAACAGACAGAACAGAAACCGTATGGATAAAACATTTCAAATCCACTCCACGAGTTAACGACTGGAGTGCCACAAGGATCCTCACTATCTCCACTATATTTCAACATCTATCAGACTCCGGTCATCAGAATCTTCAAAAAAATACAACATTACATGTTACAACTACGCAGCTGACAGTCAGATGATCTACAAAATCAAAGACATCGATGCCAACCACTCAGCCCTAACAGACTGTCTAAAAGAAGTCTTCAACTGGATGGATGCCAACAACCTGAAAATCAACCCAGGAAAGACAGAAATCATGATCGTACCCAAAGACCAGGAGAACAAAACCACCATCCTATGGCCTACGGAAATGGGAAACGCACCAACGCCATCGAAGGTAGTAAAAAATCTGGGAGTCCTAATGGACAACACCCTAACCCTGGAACCAAAATAAATGCAACAGTGAAGAAATGCTTTTTCCGACTCCGCACAGCAAGAAGAATTCTACCTTTCCTCTCCTTCACGCACAAAACACTCACTATCGTTGCCCTAATCATGTCAAAAATCGACTATGCAAACAGCCTCTACCTCGGAATACCAGAATACCTCCTGAAGAAACTGCAACGGATCCAAAATGCAGCAGCAAGACTACTCCTCAAACTATCCAGAAGAGGCCATATAATTCCAGCCCTAAAAACACTACACTGGCTCCCAGTAAAACACTGCATCACCTTCAAAACAATGTGCATAACGCACAGAGCAATCAGCGGACAGGGAGCAGAATACCTACAAAAGAAAATAACAGTCTAAACCAACAAGACCCCTCCGATCAAGCAACGAAATCCGCCTGGAACTCAAACCATCCCTTAAGAAAAAATTTGGCGGCACCTCCTTCTACCGCTTAGCCGCAAAAACCTGGAACATCCCAAATGAAATAAACACTGAAAAATCACCAAAAATTCAGGAAATCACTAAAAACCTGGCTCTTCAACACCACAGACTAAATCTGGAAACCAAAACCGGAAAAAGGATGACTAAACCGGAAAGGACACGGACATCCCCGAGCCGAGAGGGTAACTCCCACGGCACCTGGACGGGTGACACCGGATATACTGGAACACAGGCGGCACACACGGAACCTGAGTCAACTACCCCAGACAAGCCCATCATCACTTTCGCCCGCCCCTTAGTTACCGCCAGGCACCACAGTGATGTGGAATTGTCGAGATATTGGCAATCACCACATGACCTGAGAGGTTGACATTGACAGTTGCACTGGCCACAGGAGCATGAAGGGAGGATAAGGGGAGCTATGAGACAGCATGTAGGAGGTGGGGGCCAGAGGAGTAAGGAACCTTATATGCCAATTGGACCCAGATCAGGACATAGCTGCATCAGGGGAGACTACACAAGCCGAGCGCCTCAATTTAGGATAGAGACGCAAACTAACCAACCCTACTAACAACTTCCCTTTCTGCATACACCTCTCAAACTCCTAACCAAACACAACCAAAACCTACAGCACAACAAACCGCACAAACTTCACTACATCGCAACAACAAAACAAAAACACACAGTCTTGCACAACAGTACACGAAGACTACCGGCCGCAAACACCCCAGGCCCAGCCAACGGACCCACCAGGCTGAGGCCGCCAACAGCACATCACTGCTCCCTTGCACTTTTCCTGCTTCCTCCCACTAACTCAACCTCCCCTCCTCTTTCAGAGCCGCCAGAGCGCCAGGGGACCACTCCGGTGGTGATAGTGCGCGGTACAAATGTCCGTTTAACAAAAACATTGTTAAAGGGATGTTATGGTTACGTTGTACTAGTAAAAACCTATGAAATTCAATGGAAAAACATTGTTAAAGGTAAACCAAAAAAAAACGAAATTTCGACAGTTATGGTAAGCTAAGCAACCATAACTCGTGCCACCAGTGTGCACTGCAAGGACTAACACCCATGACATCAAAGATGCCATCACAAATCTCATTCATGACATCACATGTGTGGCTCCCTCTATTTTGTTCGCTACCATAAGTAGGACAAGGTGCTTTTCTTCACTAACAGTCAAGAACAAACAATTCAAAAGGTTCTATATTTGTGTACGGCACCCTTCTCATATGTTCTTACACTACTTTCCTTACGGTTCACTCACATCATATGATACATATAGGGGAAGAGGAAAGCGTAAAACAGCACTGGTTTCTGTGCATGAAGATGATCAGTTATGTTATGACCAGTTTCTGATAATACTGCTCCTTTTTAGCTTACTTTAATTCCCTTGTATATGGCCATGTTTGTAAGCATTGTGGTGTCTTTATGGTTTCTGTGTAGTAGTGCAATTATGTAGTTATGAAGGCAATGGTAGCTACTTCTTACATGTTTCACAGTACCCGACAATTAAACAAATGCATTCATGATTACACTATGTAACATGGAAAGATTTTGAAGGTTACACTTCCATGATGCAGACAATGGCTACGTTTGCACAGGAGTTCCTTCATGTACAGTGAAGAAGTGTGTAATACAATGGTGTGTGTGTATAGCAATGCATTCCTCCATGACCTACTTCTCTCATGATAGTTCTTCCAATAATCTTTGATAGTTTTCTGCCACCATTACAATACCAATCCCTTGTAGAGGCTTCCTATTAAAATTAAAAGCACATGTGATATCAGTGATGTCATGGATGAGATTTGTGATGGCATCTTTGATGTCATGGGTGTTAGTCCTTGCAGTGCACACTGTTGGCATGAGTTATGATTGCTTAGCTTACCATCGAAATTCGGGGGGGGGGTTTCGGTTTTACCTGTAACCATAACGTCCCTGTAACAACCTTTTTCCATTGAATTTCATAGGTTTTTGCTAGTGCAACTTAACCATAACGTCCCTTTAACAATGTTTTTGTTAGTGAATATATGAATATATATATATATATATATATATATATATATATATATATGCTACATTACTCACCGTAATCGTATTTCTGATGCTTGTATCTGCTTAGATTCACATGCTGTGCTGAGGCAGACATCTAGAGGAAGCTGCAGAGTATTAGTTTTCGAAACTAGAAAAGGGACGTCAAACAGGGTATGCCAGTAATACTATCCCTAGTGAGTGGGACGTCCACTCTACCCATGATTCCCCACGCGTCAGGATCCCGCAGATTGTTATTTTCTGACATGAGGTAGCAAGAGGTGTAGCGCAAATACAGTTGTATCCAAGCAAATACATATCACACAAGCTCATAAGCATCCATGCGCCTTCTATCCGAGGGGAGGAAGGGTGGGTCGCATGTGAATCTAAGCAGATACAAGCATCAGAAATACAATTACGGTGAGTAATGTAACCCTTCTGAGGCTTGTGGAATCTGCTTAGATCACATGCTGTACATAGATTAGCGAGCAGTGAAATAATGAGGTGGGATGTGAGAAGGTTCATGAGCGAATAAATGTCTTGGAACAACTTGTCCCACTTGTGTATCTTTCTTTGAATGAGTGTCAATGAAGTAGTGCTGAGCGAAAGTATGTATTGAGCTCCATGTAGCTGCTTTGCAAATACTGTCTAAGGGGACATTTGCAATGAAAGGCAGTGTGGCTCCAGTTCTTGTCGAGTGGGCCTCTTGCCGTAAAAGGAAGAGTTTTATTTGATAGGGAATAGCACAGTTTGATACCTCTGACTATCCACCTAGAGATAGCATTTTTAGAGATGCTAATAGAATTTTATGCCCCAAGAAAGCCTATGGGGCATGACCCTGGTCACTACTCGAGAAAAATCTCTTCGTCTTGTTAGAAAGAGTAAACAATATTTCTACATTTTCAATCAAAATGTTCAGAAAAAAGAATACACAGTATATATCTTTTTTTTATAAAAGTTAGTTGTATTCTTAATTCATACAATTATTTCAAAGAAAACTTGAATTACACCTTTGATTAAAAAAAAATATTTCTTTTGCTTTTTCTTTCTACAAAATGACGGGCCAGATAGTACAAATACAAAAAAAATGACTTTCAAAAAAACATCCCATAAAGATTTGTGTTCGTAGATATGTCAACTCAACCAAAAAATGTATTAAAACACAATCACATGCTCTTGATTCACTACGCGTTTCAGGGTTATCCTGACCCTTTTTTCAGGTGATGTAGATTGCGTTCTTATTTTAATTTCCTATGACAAATTTCAAAGAAAAAATTGTTTTTATTACTAAGTTATGTCTCTACGTCAAGGTGAACACCACTGTGTCAAGAACCAATTAGAGAAAATATCTGACAATTTAACTGACCTTGGAAATATCCAGGGTCTATGAAGTCTTCAGACAATGTTTTGTGACTCCTAACAGTTGCCCATGATTAAAGTACTCCTGTATTTATATTCCAGAAGTCAACTGAGGTCTTCAGCAGAATCAATTATCCTGTCCCAGTGGCCAAACAGAATGCTGTGCCCCCTTTATAGGAACAAAAGAAAAAAATCCCAGATGGTCAGAATTAGTATCTTATACCCAGTCCCATTCTATAATCCTTACACATTCGAGTGAACGTGCCGGATTCTTAAAAAGCTCACCTTCAATTGAAATCTTGCTAAATGCAATGCGGGAACGGCGAAACAGCTGCATACACAGCCTCCCATCCCGCAGTGCTTTTATATTCCTTACCCAGTATGTTACATGATCGTGATCGGATCACGTGACATCCTTTGTAAATTTCGTAGCTACTTGGAAAATTAAAGGCCAAAGAACTCCCTTGGAGATCTTCCCTAAAGCAATGCAGGAACGGCGCAACAGCTGCAAACAGCCTCCCGTCCCGCAGAGCGTTTGCGTTTATTACGCAGTATGTCACGTGATCGCAATCGGATCACATGACATCCTTCGCATATTTCGGAACTCCCTCCTAGTTCTACACGTGGAAGACCTCAATCAATACTTCAGGTGTCTGTAAAAAAATAACTTACATTCTGCTGCAATATGAGTAACTGTTTAGAGCTATCACGCGCTTAGCGTTATACTGTGTCACATGATCACAACCGGATCACGTGTTCCAAGTGTCTATCAAGACACACCGTCTACAGATTTCCCACGCTTAAATTTACAGCGTACAAGCCATGTTTCCTGATATTGTTTTCTGTGAGTATGTACCGTTTAATTAAAACATGTTCATATGTCTCACAAGTTGATTACCTGCTTGTTTTAAGAAAGATAATAGACAAAGTCTATATGTGCCTATATGTTAAAGCAAGCCTTCTTGTTATTTGCGATGGTTATGCTAATAATGGTTAAACAGGATATAATCTTATTAAATCAGTGTCAGCAATATATTATAATGACAATAAAAATCATACCTCCAAATAATAACTACTGCCACCTCCCAATTTTATTTGAATGTGTAATGATCCATCAATTTTTAAGGCGACCACAGCAATAAAAATCAAATTAAGATCCAAATACCATTAGACAACTTGGGTGTTCACTCTAACGTAAGAGACAATTGCATCATAATTGTGACAAAATTCTTTGTAGTATACATCACAAAAACGGTCCATCATTCCTATACATCACATATCCTCAACGGCGCAATAAAAGATTTCAAATTACCACAATTCTTTGTATACTTCATGCTGGAAAAACAAGTCCAGAGCTAAACAAACAACACTGTTCAAAAGCAACTGTTTGCCACATCAGATAAAACAAGTCAAATCAAAATCATTATTCATGCCTTTTGGCTCAAGGGCACTTATTCAAATTTTTTTTAGAGATGCTGTCACCTTCTCTGCCTGGCGCTATGGAGACAAACAGTTGATCTGTTTTTGTTAATGGTCTGGTCTTGTCTACGTAGTTGAGGACCGCTTGCCTCAGATCTAGTGTGTGGAGTTTTACCTCAGCTGAACTATTGGGTTCCTAGAAGAAAGCCGGTAGCTCGATTGACTGGTTTACTTGAAATTTGGAGATGAACCTAGGGTAAGTACGTAAAACCAGCTTCTGTTTGTGTGCAAAAAAGAAAGGATCCTGCACTGACAATGCTTGGATTTTGCTAACCCTTCTTATGGAAGTGATAGCCACTAAGAAGGCAATCTTATAAGTCAGGTGTTTGAGACTAGACTTGTGCATAGGCTCAAAAGGGGGTTCAATGAGCTTAGCGAGTACCACATTAAGGTCCCAACCTGGCGGCGTTTTAGAAATTGGAGGGTGGAGTCTCTTTACCCCTTCCATAAATGCTCTGATGACTGGTACTTTCCACCATGAGACCTTATTATGAGAGGTCGTGGAGGCAAACAAAGCCACCAGGTGGACTTTTAGGGAGTTAAACAATAACCCTGCATCTAGAAAATGGAGCATATACGTTAGAATGTTGGGTGGAGTACATTCTATGGGGTTGATCTGTTTAGCCTGGCACCAAATTATGAATCTCCTCCATTTGTCAAAGTAACAGTGCCTAGTGTTTGGTTTTCTTGATTCTTTTCAAGATATCCATGCATCTCTATGGCAGGTTAAGATGCCCGAACTCTATGACCTCAGGAGCCATGCTGCCAAGTTCATTGAGCGCAGCTGCGTCAGGGAGAATTCTCTTATAAGGCTAATTTCCCAAACCTAGTGAGTCCCCCAGCAGCTTTGCTGGATTTTTGGTTTTTTTTCTCCTGCTTTGACTTCGTATGTGTTCATGGGCTATGGGGTAGCCTTTTTACTCCATAGAGCATCATCTGTTTTGTATGTGTTACAGAGCACCCTCATTGCAGTAACACAGGGGTGTCATAGTAACCCCCAAACAGACTCCATACCCTGGAACTGACTACTGTCTCCCAGGGCATGTAAAGTCACCATTGACTTTACTAGTCCAAAATTGTGAACAGAACCAGTACAAACCATCAGATAGTGGAAGTACTGGATGGGGTTAATTCGATTGCCCCTGGGTGTTTTCAAGGGGGCACTGTCCAGTCTCCCCTTGTCGAGTTTCTGGCTGGTGGCAGTGGTTACCATGCAAAATATTCCACTGGAATATTTCCTATGGGATTTTCCCATTGGTTTTAAACGCACCACTTTTTGGTGCAATGTTAAAGATACTGCTGGTTTATTTCTTTAATATGAAATCCCCGGTTGGGTCTTTTCGCCAGAACTCTTTTCTAAAATGGCGTTTGTGTCCATCTCTGTAACTAACCAAGGTCGAGTCCTTTGTTCCACTTTTTTGGCAGGCTTCTCCACAGAAGCCCTCCAAATGGTGCCACTCTGTCTGGGTTCCACAGGAGGGGTGGAGGGGGCAATTGGCACCCTGGACTGCGTTGCCTTAGCAACCCAAGTTGCACTCTACTCTGATTGGCCCAGTGGTGAGCCGCCCGGCTCACCACTTAGCATGTGTGAGTGAAGCTAGGCTGTTGAATGGGGGTTTTTCTGCATAAAGCAGGGCCTTTGGGACTGGAACTTCAGAAGTCGCCACCGGACCTAAGAATCCAAAGAGGGAAGAAGCTGAGCCATCTGCAACGACGACACCACCGGTGGAGCCCTGCTGCAACGAACTCACCACTTTACCAACGACAAGAGAAGATCTTCTGCGGGAGAGTCTTCTTCCTTTGAGCTGGTAGGATCAACCAGTTCGCCCTTTTCGCCTTCCAAAGAAGTCTCTTGGTCGAATCGCCCGTGCCAAGCACCCCCGCGGCCGAATAGCCAAGCTTCACCACTTTGACCGCGAATAAAAGGAACACACCTTTTAACCTAAGAACTCTGCGGCTGGTTTCATCCCTGTGCAGTGCATCGACTCCAAGTTTCCTCCTCGACGAGATCCTCTCTTCCCCTGGTCGGAGCAACAAACTGCAACCACTGCCACTGCTGGAGCTTCCTCTCTCTTTAAGGTACTGTGTTCTGCCTGGCCTCCCTTTCTACAGATTGCTAAAAGGTGACCCTTAAATCTTTGGCTTTCCAACTGGGTTGGCTCCAGATCCAACTTTACTTCTTGAATCACCCCAACCTCTTTTGAACATCCTGCAAAGACTTTTAGTGCAACTTAAACTGTGTGATCTCTGGCACATTTTGCTTTGCTCCATTTAAAGTGGGCCTGGCCTATGAACTCTGGCTCTACAGTATATACTGTCTTTATTCCCTTGCTCTGAACTTCTAAAAGTGTTGGGAACTGTTTTATTTTATGCTCTGCCTTTTTCTCTCCCTTTAATTTAACTATTGGAGTGCCATCTAGGTTACGTGCTCACATCTGTTTTAACAAATAGTGATGCTTTAACCCTGACTTGTCTAGTAGTTATCAAGGGAGGTGTTTATACTTTACCTGACTGTGTTTTAACTTGCATTTGATTGAGAGTGCTAGTGTATTGCCTAAAGTGTGTTTTAAATAAATAATTATATACTTTTGATACAAAGCTCTGGTCAGTGTTTGTTTGCTCTACTGTGTCTTTAGCCCTATTGTGTATACTCTATATACTGCCCTACTCTTCTTGAGAGAAGGTGACTGCTCTGCCACAGCCATCAGGTAAATCTGGGTGGTGCAGACTGCTACCAATTGGGTTTACTGCCTACTCCTGTGGTCTTAATCTTCTTGCAGTGGTCCCCAAGGGAACTGCACAGGATTCTGCCGAACACTGCGGGTGCACTATTAGTCTCTCGTGCTGGGTAAGTAGGTTGTACTGGCACGGGAGTTTGATGGGATCGCACATCGCCAGTTTGCGCAGATGTGGATACCATGGTTGCCTTGCCCACATACGAGCAACTCGGATAAGCGTCATCGGTTGCTTGTGTATTTTATTCACCACCTTCCTCATGAGAGGTTTTTGGAGGGGGTAAATGTAAGCAAATTTCCCTGACCAGTTCATCTATAGGGCGTTTCCCTTGGAGCCTGGCTGGGGAAAGCTGAACGCGAAGTCTGGACATTGACTGTTTTCGCTTGTGGTGAATAAGTCTATGGTTGGTAAACCCCATTGAGAGAAGAGGTGTTCTACAACCTCTTCATGCAGGCGCCACTCATGTTCTTCTGGTAGGGGATCTCTGCTCAATGAGTCTGCTAGAGAGTTGAGTTCCCCTGGAACATGTTGCGCGGACAGGAACATCTTCCGTCTGAGTGCCCATTTCTAAATTTGTTGTACAAGTCTGGACAGATTTGGAGAACGTGTACCCCCCCACCCCGTTTGTTGATATAAAACATTGCTGTGGTGCTGTCTGTTAGGATATGCACCGATAGGTTATTTGAATGGGGTTCAAATGTCTGAAGGGCTTTGAATACTGCCAGAAGTTCCAGCAGATTGATGTGGTTTTGAGTTACAGTGCAAGACCACAGAGCCCGAGTTGTGTGGTGAAGGTAGTGAGCCCCCCCCCACCCTGCCAGCGAGGAGTCTGTTGTGACAACCGTCTGTACCTCTGGATCGTAGAAAGGTTTCCCTTTCGTTATATTCTCTCACGTCCACCATCAAAGATTTTGTACAAGTGTTGGCGAAACGACCACTAGATTTTCCCACTGACCACTTGCCTGAGACCACTGTTTCGCCAACCACTCCTGCATGGGACGCATTCGTAGGCGCGCGTGAGGAACCTGGTAAATCCAAGATGCCATCATGCCTATTAAACACATAGCTTTGCGCACCCTTATCTGGCGGCCGGCCTGATAATGTGGTATTTGTAGCAACAAGTTTTACTCTTTCTTCTGATGGAAAGACCAACCCCTGTCTGTGTTTAAGACCTCTACTAAGAACTGTTTTGTAGTGCTTGGCAGTAGGCTTGATTTTTTCTCGTTCATTGAGAAGCCCAATTGAAAGAGGAGGTTAATTGTTCTATGAATGTTTTGTCTGCTAATTAGGGGTTCTTCCCATGTAATAAGCCAGTCGTCCAGGTAGGGGTACACTGGAATTGCCTCCCTGCGCAGGTGCGCTGCCACCACCGCCAGTGCCTTTGTGAATACCCTTGGAGCCGAGGCTATTCCGAAGGGTAGCACCTTGAATTGCTAGTGCTGGTTCGCTATCTTGCAATGCAAGAAATTTCTGTGTGCTGGGAACATTGAAATATGAAAATAGGCATCTTTCATATCTAGTGTTGCCATGCAATGCCCCCTTTTTAGTAGAGGGATTACCTCTTGTAGCGTAGTCATGCGTAACTTTTGTAGCTTGACATACTTGTTTGCAGGGCACAAATCTAATACAGGGCGCATTTGTTAGATCTTTCTTTGGCACAAGAAGCAAGTTGAATAAATACCCCTGTTTACCTGGTTGGCCGGGACGACTTCGATGGCGTCCTTTGATAGAAGTGTGGCTGTCTCTTCTAGAAGGATACGCTGATGTTCTTCTGAGTGGATTTTCTGCATAGGGGGTGGTTGTGGGGACATTGGAATAGTTCTATACAGTATACGCCTGCTACAGTAGACAGCACCCATCTGTCTGAGGTGATTCCCTCCTATGCTTGGGTGAAGTTAGAAATAAATCGTCCTACTGGAGAAGCATGGGAGGGCACCTGAAGCGGTATGTCAGTTGCTCTGAGGTGTTGTGCCACCTCGAGCAGGGCCACTGCCCGACCACGACCTATGCGTTGTCCTCTGGGATAGCCCTGGGAGGATTGGCTTTGATCATTTCCCCAGGTGGAACCCTGGCCTTTATAGTAGCTGGAACCTCGTTGAGAGATTTGGCTGCGAAAACGGCAAACATTTTTGTTACCTCTTCGACCAGAAGGCTTGTTATTGAATTGACCTAAAGATTTAAGAGTGTCATACTCGTCCTTTGCTGTTTTAAGTGCCTCTTCAACGGATTTACCGAAGAGCATGTTAGGATTCGCTGGCATGTTTATTAGCGTGGCCTGCATTTCTGGTCTAAAACCTGACTGGCGCAGCCATTCATGTCTCTTAATAATGGTCCCTTGCGCAACGACTCTTCCGGTATTGTCCGCCGCGCCAAAATTTGATTTAAGGAGACAGCTAGACACTGCCCTCCCATCTGCAGCCACTTGTGCTAGCTGGGATTTGAGTGGCTCTGGGGCAGACTAAAGTAATGCAGACATTTCTTCCCACTTGTGGCAGTTCTAACTAGTCAAGAGAGTTGCATTGTTGGCTATCCAGGTTTGATAGGGCGCAGATGAAGTGACCTTTCTGCCCATGGCGTAGATCTTTTTGCTCTCCTTATCAGGTGGAGCCTCGAGGGGGATGCCTGCTCTTTTTCTAGTTGTGGTGACAACTAAGGAGTCTGCTTTTAAGGATGGCTGTATCAAGCATTGCAATGGATTAGTAGCAGGATAAACTGGATCACTGTCTTTTTGTCCCCCGGTATTTGTTCTGCGAAGTCTCTATCCTCCTGTACCTCCTGTGTGTCAATTTGGAAGTGTTCCGCCGCCTTGGCTAATACTTCATTGAGGAGGGGTTAATTATCGACAGGGGAATCTACAACTGAAGTGTCTTGATTAAGAAGGGAATCCATGGAGTACTTGTTAGCCTCTTGGTCTGCCTCTGGGTCCTCGTCATCCCCATAATGAGGTTAATCTTTATCTTCAATAAGTTGAGGGTCAGATGCCTCCACACAAAAAGAGATCTTGTTCTAATTCAGGGTCATCTAAATCTCGAACCGTACTTTGTAAGGGGACATTAGAGCGAGACCTCTTAGAAGGGGGTTGAGTAGGTAAGGCAGAGGCTTGAGAGCGGGAAGAGGCTGTGGTGGGAGGAGTGGAAACTCTGAAAAGTAATCTGGGCTTTTCTCGTAAAAATTGGCCATGAATGTCATTCTTCGCATTACTCCATCAATAGCTTGGGAAGATCATTCCTTGGAACTTGGGATCACAATAGGTTGTGGGGAAAGACCCAAGTCCTCATTAGTGGGAGGTATTACTTTAGGCCTAGAAGAACAAGTTACTTTCTTACCTGGTAACGTTCTTTCGATAGGATGTTCCTCCGACGTATTCCACATCTATGACAGTAATCACCACAGCTGTGCTGCCTCAGAAATTTTTCCGGCGTAGGCGTCCTGCATTGATGACGTCGATACGCTGTCCTCGAGGGCATCTGTCGAGGGTCGACATCACCGGATGTTATATCTAGGGCGCACGGCACCCGCAGCCTCAGTTGTAGTTTTTTCCCCAGAACGTGTGGCACCAATCTCCTGCCAGTACGACTGCAGAAAGCCTTTCGGAAACGTAAGCTGCAATCGCATAAGAAATTCTGTAGAGGGGCAGGCTGGGAGGGTGCGATGTGGAATACGTCAGAGGAACATCCGATCGAAAGAACGTTACCAGGTAAGAAAGTAACTTGGTCTTCGAGGGGATTGTGTCCTCTGACGTATTCCACATCTATGACAGACTCCCAAAGCAGTACCAATGTCTGGAGGTGGGAAAAAGGATTTAGAATTTTAGAATGCCCAATCAAATTGCAGAATAGAGGACCGCCTTACCAAAGGCCAAATCTTGCCCATGGATAGAGTCTATTGAATAGTGTTTTACAAAAGTATGGACAGAGGCCTATGTGGCTGCTTCACAAATATTACAAATGGGAACACCCCTCTGCAGAGCAGTAGAGGCAGCCACACCGCTAGTAGAATTAGCCCATAAACCTACTGGAGGGTCCTTACCTGCCAAACGGTAACATTCAGAGATCGTCAAAATGATCCATCTGGACAAGGTCTGCTTGCAAACAGCTTGACCTAAACGCCTTCCAGCGTATCCTACAAATAGCTGATCGTCCACTTTGACCCGTGACATCCGTGAGAGCTAGAAGCTCAAAGCTCTCCTAGGATCCAACCTATGGAGCCTCTCCTCTTCCATAACAGGATGCGGAGGAGGATAGAACGCAGGAAGAATTACCTTCTGGCTCAAATGAAATTCCGACGCAACCTTCGGAAGAAAAGAAGGGCGAACCCTAAGGACAACCCTGTCCTTATGGAACACCATGAAAGGTGGCTTGGCGGAAAGTGCCTGCAACTCACTCACTCTGCGAGCGGAAGTTACCACAACTAACAAAACAGTCTTAAAAGATCAACAGTCTCAGCGGACAAGAATGTAAGGGCTCAAACGGAGCTCCCATTAGGAGCTTTAGAACCAAGTTCAAATCCCATCCCGGCACCTGGAAAGGTGGCGGTGGAAACACATTAGTTACCCCTTTTAGAAACTGAGAAATCAAAGGAATCTTAAAATAAGAACACTCCTCAGACGAGCGCTTAAATATGGACAGGGCCGCCAGGTAACCCTTAATTGTACCCACTTGCAGGCCCTTGTGAGCTAATGAAAGCAAAAAAGACAGAACCACAGGAATTGAACATTGAAAAGGATACACATTCTGAACCCTGCACCAGTCGCAGAACTTTCTCCAACGGCAACTGTACAGGGATTTTGTTGCTGGCCTTCTGGCCGAAAGCAACACCTCCATCACGCCTTCAGGGAGGTCCCAATCCTTATACCTCAACCTTTCAGGTACCAAGCATGAAGGCTGAGAGAGACTCGACCTCTGGATGGAGAACCCGACCCCCCTCCCGTGAGAGCAGATGGACATGTCGAGAAGGGTGGTCGGTCAAAAAACCGAAAACAAAATATCGAATCACCAAAATCCCGAATCCAAAATCTCGAAAAACAAAAATCTCGAATTATTTATTTATTTATTTATATGTATTTGTGAGTTCAGGTAAGTATAAAAAAAGGGTAAAATAAAACAAAGGGGGGGGGTGGGGGGGGGACCCCCCCCCCCCCCCCCCCCGATTTCGAAAAAAAACGTATTAAAAAAAAATTCGAGATTTTTGTTTTCGATATTTTGGATTCGAGATTTTTGTTTTCGATATTTTGTAATTCGGTTTTTTCACTATAAACCGTCGAGAAGGTCTGGGTACCACGCTCTCCTGGCCCATGCCGGAGCACTGAGGATCATTCGGGAACCGAACCTCCGTAACACTTGCGGAATGTCGGGGACTGGAGGAAACGCATACAGCAGTGGGAAGGGCAACTCCACTACGAACACATCCCCTAAGGCTCCTCTTCGAGGAAATTCCTGCGAGCAGAATCTTTTGCACTTCTGGTTGACACTGATGGCGAAGAGATCCACTTGTGGGGTCTCCCAAAGGGCGAAGATCTCCAAAAGAACTTCCTGAGCCAGCTCCCACGCGTGAGAGACCGTGCTCTGCCTACTCAAAGGGTCCGCTGCTGCGTTTGTCACCGGCCAGATGAACTGCTGCAATCGCAATTTCCTGCTCGATGGCCAAGAACCAGAGCTGCATCGCCTCTCTGCACAGTGGGAGTGACCCTGCCCCCCCTTTTTTGTTTAGGTAGTGCATGGCCACTGTATTGTCCGTCATTATCAGGATATTCTTCCCCTGCACAGACGGCAGAAAAGCCTTCAGGGCTAGACTGACGGCCCTCAGCTCTAACAGATTGATGTGGAGTCTGGACTCCGATGGAGACCAAGGACCGCTGTCAACTCGTTGGCATGAGCTCCCCATCCTGTGAGGTATGCGTCCGTCACGATCGTCAACTCTGGCCAGGGCAGCCAAAATGGTGCTCCTTTCATCAGATTGCCTTCGTCGGCCCAACACAGAAGATCCTGGGCAACCGATGGCGGCACCTGAACGGGATCTGACATCCTTCCAGAGGACTGTGACCACTGCATCTTGAGAGCCCACTGCAGAGATCTCATCCGCAGCCTGGTCTCCGGCACCAATAGAATGCAGGATGCCATGAGGCCGAGCAACATCAAGAACTCCAACACCGGGAGACTCTGGGCATGTTGAAACTTGTCCACCATCTGCAGAATGTGATGAGCACTCACCTGGGGAGGCGAACACTGCCCCAGGGATGTGTTGAGCACTGCTCAGATGTACTGGAGCCGCTGGGTAGGTGTCAAATGAGACTTCGTTAAGTTGAGGGAGACGCCCAGCTTGTGAAGAGAGTGGCAGGTGACAGACAGATGATCCAGGACTTGCTCGGGAGAGCGCGCCCTGATCAACCAATTTTCCAGGTAGGGGTAGACGTGAATCCCCTTTCCCGAGATACGCTGCCATCACCGCCATTAGCTTGGTTAAGACCCTGGGGGCGGAGGTCAATCCGAACGGCAGGGCCCGAAACTGAAAATGCGAGTCGCCAACCGCGAACCTCAGGTACTTAGTGTGCTTGGGATGAATCGGCACATGAAATTAGGCATCCTTGAAGTCGAGAGACGCCAACCAATCCTGCAGTTGAAGGGCCTGGAGGACTTGAAAAATAGTAACCATCTTGAACTTGTCCTTCCTGAGGAGCTTGTTCAAACCACGCAAGTCCATGATGGCTCTCAATCCCCAGTCTTTTTTTGAGATCAAAAGATATGGGCAATACCACCCCTTGTTCCTCTCCGCTACAGGCACCAGCTCTATGGTGCCTTTCTCCAGCAGGGATAGGATTACCTGCGCAAGGAGCGGATCCGGACTCTTCAAAGAGAGCTTCCGCGGTGGATTGTCGTGAGGCCTCTGCCGGAAAGGAAGACAGTAGCCATGGGCTATGATCTCCAGAACCCACACATCTGAAGTAATGGCACGCCATTCTACAAGATGCTGCGCCAGCCTTCCCCCAACCGGCGAACCATGGGCCATGGCCTCATGACTGAGCGGAAGCGGCTGCGGCAGCGCCGAAGGCAAGGAGGCAAATGCCCAAGCGGCTTTGGCAGCTCGAGTACCTTGTTTTCCACCTCTGGTACTCCTACGTTGGCCCCTTTGACTGGCAGCTCCCCTCGATCTACGAAAGGTAGAGTTGTATCGAAAGGAACCTCCCCTCCATTGCTGTCCCCTAGGACGAAAAGGCTGGAGGTTGATGTACTGCAGCGCTCAACGACTTTGCTGCAGCTTTGGAGGTCTGCAACCTCTCAAGGCTCTAGTCAGCCGGGACTGCACATCAGGAGCAAACCCCGACTCGCGCAACCACGCAAACCTGTGCATCACGGTGCTCGCCACCATGGACCGGCTGACACAGTCTGCCACGTCCAGACCCGACTGAATGGATTCACACACGGCATCCTTGCCATCCTGCACGAGGGCTAGAAAGGCATCCTGTTCCTCCCCTTCGGGAATATGTTCAGCCACCAAAGATCCACAATTCCACAGTGTGAGAGCGAATATTGCCAAGGCACAAACGGAGTAGGCTGCCTTTAAAGCTATACCCCCAGATGAAAATACTTTCTTCGCCCAACCATCAAAGCACTTGTCGTCCCCATCAGGAGGGATGGTAGGGTACACAGCCTGCTTCGCTGGGGCTGTAGCCGCCTGCAACACCAAACTCTCCAGAGTGGGGTGCGTAGACCAGTAGCAGGGGTCACCACTGGCTGGACGTTTTTTTCCGGAAGCGATTTACCCACTTGCCGGGAGACTCTCCGGAGCAGTCCAAGCCGCTGCCACCCTTCTTTGTAAGGCCATATGAAATGGCAGCACCAGGTCAGTGGGCGGTCCTTGGTCCAATATATCCGTCAGGTCATCCTGCAGAAAATCAACAGGTGGCGCAGACCACCCCAAGTACTCAGTCACCCTCGACATGAGACGCCTGTACGAGGACTCAGCATGTGTGCCACGCTCAGGCCTACCAAACACCCTCCGCAGAGGTGTCCAGACGACTGGCGTCATGTAAAGACTGACTTAGGTCTTCCATTTGGCTGTGACCAGACAACAGGTCATCAGGAACCTCAGGAGGCACAACCCCCTCCTCATCCGACCCTTCTTCCACCTCTGAAATGTAGTCCAAAGGCTGGAATAAATTAAGTCTGGGGGATGACCAGAGAACGGCTCAAAGACAGGCCTCACTGACTTGCAGAGGGCCAGCCTTGGAGTTTCCACCGCCCTACGGGGCACCTTCGGCAAATTCTCCTCAAAAGGCGTCTAGGGCGCCGATGGAATTGGCGTCGACGACTTCGACAACGGCTTCGAGGCCGGAGCCCCGAGCGGGTCCTTCGACGGCCTTGGCGTCGATGGCATCGATGACTTCCTCAGAGCCGGAGCCTCGAGAGAGTCCCTCGACGGACATGGCGCCAACGGCGTCAATGCCTTCTTAGAAGACCTCACAGTCTCCCACGGTCTCGAGGGCGTCGAGGACCTGGACCTGGCACGGCTATGGCGATCAACCTTGTCCGATCGGGACCTCGACGGCTCCCGATGATTGCGCCGACTGCCCGAGTCCGAAGGCGTGCGAGCGGTGGCCCTAGCTCGTTCCTTGCCGGCTTCTCTCGAAGGCGCGGACGGAAAAGTGCCCTGTGAGTCGAAAATCGCCATAATCTCCTTGCGGAATGCGTCCCATTCCGCCGGTGATTAATGCTTATTGGGACAAGCCACCTGCCGTCTGGCCGAGTTCTCTGATGAGGCGGGGAGGGCGACCGGTGACAGCACTTCCTAGAGTGCCTACAAGAGGCAGAGGAATGGTGGGACCTACTCTGCGACCGAGACCCCCTGGACTTACCCTGACACGGAGTGTCGCCCCATCGAGTCGTCGGTCGAAAGCCCAGCAGATTTCGATTTACGGGTTTAGAAACACTACCTACCGTTAACTTCTCACGCAAGGCCTTCGAAGTCAGGGACTGGCAGTCATCGCAGTCGTCTGTGGCGTGGCTTTCACCCAGGCACCAGAGGCAGACGTTGTGCGGGTCTGTGATGGACATTTGGCACCGCAGTCCCAACACTTTTTGAAGCCTGATTCAGGGTAGAAGACGGCACAGACATTCTCAAACTTTCTCAATCGAAATAGAAGAATCAGGCACTCAGATTCCGAGGGGAACACGTTCCCGGAAAAAAACGCAACTGAAGCTACGGGCGCCATGCGTCCTAGATATAACATCCGGTGACGTAGACCCTCGACGGAGGCCCTCAAAGACAGCGTATCGACGTCATTGATGCAGGAGGCCTACGCCGAAAAATTTTCCTAGGTAACACAGCTGTGGCGATTACTGTCATAGATGTGGAATACCTCGGAGGACACAATCCCCTCAAATCCTTGTTTTTTTATGGGCTTGGATAACATAGGCTTTCCCTTCTGTGGTGTCTTCTCCATAGGAGGGCTCTTGTCCCTATGAGGGGTTTTAGAGGACTTTTTGTGATGTTTTCCCACGCCCTGGGGCCCAGAGGAGTGTTTTACAGACTTCTTGGGGTCTGCCGCTTTATCCGACGTAGAGTGTCGAATTTCGGATGCGGGAGCCGAGGCTTTGTCCGCGGACGATCGACCTTCGGAAGGAGTTTTTCGAGCGACACCTTTGCCGTCCTTCGACGGTTGAACCCTGTCGCGTGGCAATCTTGATCGAGATTGCCCAGAGGACCGGGACTCGGCGGACCTTTCTCACGTCGAATCTCGACTGGGGCTTATGTGCTTTTGTAGCGCTGCTGCCGCCGGGTGTAGTCCCCACAACATGGCCGCCGGCCTGTCCTACGGGGTCGGGGGTCTGCGCTTGAGTAGCTGAAGCTACTCAGTCGCCCTCGCCGTCCGAAAGTACGGCGTCGGTGCCATCGCTAAAGGTTCCCTCTACCTCCATGGCCTCGAGTTGCCTGGCGTAGTGGGCCCAGCATTTCGTGGAGCGGTCCTTTAAAGTCTTTGGCTTAAAGAGCCTGCACGCTCGACAAGATGTTTCGACCTGGTCTCTTGGAAGACACAAATTACAAACTAAATGTTAATCCAACCACAGGAATTTTCGGTTACACTTGGGGCAAAATTTAAACAGTGTATTTTCCATAATTATAGGTTATGGGTATGGCAGCTGGGCGAACAAAGTATAGGAAAGGGAGAATATGCATTCTAAAAAGGCCACCCCCTCTCTCCCTACTGTCTGGGCCAAGGCCCCGGGCGTCCTTCCAAGGCCGAACGGTCCGTCGCGGTGGTCTCCGACGAGTTTTCTTTCCTCACCGGCGTGGTGTTTCGGAGGTAGGTGAAAGGAAAGAAATACTATTGTAATTGTGAAAAGTCAATGGCTTAGCCCCGAAAGGAACTCTGCTATACGCATCAGTCTAGCATGGCGAAAAAAAAAAAAAACAATCTGAGGGACCTCGACGCGCGAGGGATCATGTGTACAGTGGACGTCACACTAGGGATAGTATTGTTGTCATCATTCTTCAAGGGGATCTGTTTGCATACTCACTGACCGTTTACGCCTGCTGTGTTTTCAATATACAGAGGATTCATATTCTAACATTTCATTTTGTTCAGACTCGTCCGATTTCTATGCATGCCAACTTGACCCCCAATGCCTTTATGGTCACCTCCTGTTTACTCAGTCTTTTCGATGCAGCTTCTTCTAATAGCATCATGATGATTCTCCAGAAGGACCTGGGAGGGAATTAAATACAGATATGCACACCAAGTAACCGCCACTACCATTACTCCTTCCGCTGCATAACAGATGCTCAGATAGCGTAGGCCCCGCTTGTAGAGTGCTTTTGAGCATAGTCTTTTTTTCCAACTGCTCCCCTGCATGGATCCTTACTCATACTCATTCCGACACTGGCAGCGGCAGAGATGGAACAAGTTACTTAGCTGTAACTTGTTCACCAGCATGGATCTAGCAGGGATTCACATGCACATGAATATTCCCATTCATCAGGCTGGGAATCCTCGGTAAAAGAAAAAACTTTTTTAGTTTCTAAACTGTCTTTCTCCTATAAACCAATTACTGAGCTCTGGGTCGTACTGTCCCCAGCCAATGACTGACCTCCACCCAAGCCCCTGCTCTGGCAGCCATCTTCAGATTTGGTAGCACAAAGTGGCAGTAGGACCAAGAGAAGAGCCGCAGAGGGGCAGGAGGGAGGGTTCACATGTGATACCATGCCAGACCCATGCTGGAGAACAACAGTTACAGGTAAGTAACTTGTTCCTTCTCCAGCAGGGGATCTAGCATGGATTCACGTGCTCATGAATAAAGAATACACAGCAGTACATAATTACACAACCAAAGGAGGTGGCAAGGCTCAACAGAAGCAATCTCTTACCTCCTCGCCAGGCTCACTTTCAAGCGAACAGTTTGCGCAGCACTGCTTGGCAGACTCTGGACTCCTCCCTGGAATCCCTGTGAACGCAGTATAATTTCGTGAAGATGTGCGTCGACCTTCACGTAGCATCCCTGCAAATGTCCAACAGGGTCACACCAGACAGGAACGCTGTTGTAGCATCGATCACTCTGGTAGAATGGGCTCTCGGACGGACAGGCAGCCATCAGTTTGCCAACTTTTGACAATGAGTGAAAGCCGGAGAGCCACCTGGAAATGGAAGCCTTGGACATGGCCTTCGAATGGTTCACAGGACCAAAGTTCACAAAAAGCTGAGGGGTTTTCCGGAAACTGTTTGTGCAGGCTACATAAAACTTCAGCGCTCGGGCCCCATCCAGAGAATGCAAAGTCCTTTCAGCCGGCGACGAAGGCGTGGGAAAAAACACAGGTAACACCAAGGGCTCGTTGCGATGAAATTCCGACGGAACTTGGGCATGAAGGAGGGGTGCGTCCGCAGCACCACCCTAGACTTGTGGAAAGTCAAGTAAGGTCGCTTGCAGGACAGGGCCTGGATCTCACCTACTCGTCTTTCAGAGGTGATGGCCACGAGGAAAGCTGTCTTCCACGACAGAAACTTGAGCGAAGCTGAATGCATAGGTTCGAATGGGCACCACGTTGAGTTCCCACGCCAGCACCCAGAGCCTTCACCGGAGGGAACGAGCGGAACAGTCCCTTGATGAACTATTTCAGCAGACTGAGCGACCACAGCGAAGATTTAGCCAATGACAAATACGGAAGTACTTGAGGGGCCGCGACCCTCAAAGGGTTGATCTTCTGCGACCGGCACCAAGTGGCAAAACGCTTCCATTTGTGTCTGTAGCACTTCAAAGTCGACAACGCCCTGGCGAGTACCTCCCTGCAGTCGCCGGAAGCTCGTAACCACTGAACTCTAATGCTGCAGGAGCCAGGCCTTCAGGTTCAGCATTCCTGGGTCGTGGTGCAGAATTGTGCCTCCTTCCCTGGCGAGAAGATGTGCAACGACTGGCAGCTGGACTGGAGGTGACACCGACATGCTGAGAAGGTCCGTGTACCAGAAATGCCTCAGCCACACTGGTGCGACAAGGATCATCCTGCACCGGTACCATCTGAGTTGACTGAGGAGTAGCGGCAACGGAGGGAGCACATACAGAAACAGGTCTTCCCAAGGGAAGGAGAATGTGTCCCCCATGCTTCCTGGCTGGGGGAACCCGTTGGCGAACCTCCGGCACTTGGTGTTCATTGTTGTTGCAAACAGATCAATCTGGGGAGCGCCCCATTTGAGGGAAAGGTTGTCCACTTGATCCTGCCGAAGCTCCAACTCGTGGCAAGAGCGCAGCTCCCTGGAGAGAGTCTGCAACAGTGCTTTTTACTCCCGATAGGTGAAACTGAACGAGGAACATCCCCTGGGCGATGGCCCAGTGCTTTAAGTCCTGTGCCCCTTTGGAGAGCGCTGGGGATCTGGTGCCCCCTTGCTTCTGGATGTAAAACATCCTGGTGGTATTGTCTGTGAAGACCCTCACCACTTTGCCCTTGAGGGACGGCAGGAATGACTTGAGGGCCCAAAACACTGCCTGCATTTCCAGGACATTGATGTGTAGCGTCTTCTCTTCCGGCAGCCACAGACCTCTGGCATCAAGCTGACCAGTTTGGGCTCCCCATCCTTCCAGCGAAGTGTCCATCGTGACGTTTCCTGGTACGGGGGGCTCTGGAAGTCCGTGCCTCCGTCGAAGTTGGAGCGCACGCCCCACCACCTTACCACTCAACGGAACTCCACATCGAGCGCGATTATGTCTTGGAAGCCTTCCGACACCTGGACCCAACGGGCGTTGAGGAATTCCTGTAGTGGACGCATCCGCAATCTGCAGAGCCGAATCAGGTATATGCATGACATCATGCAGAGCAGGGGCTCGATTGTCCTCACTGTGGCGACCTTCAGTGCCAACAGCTGTTGCACCTTGCCCAAGATGGCCGCTATCCTCTCCTCCAATGGTGACGCCAGGCAGGACACCGTGAAGAGCCTGGATCCCAGGAACAGCGCGTCCTGCGATGGAGTCAAGCAGGATTTTGAATAATTCGGCAAGAACCCCAGGTCTGTCAGCAGGCGGACGGTCTTCGCTGTGTGATCGACGGCAATGTCCCTTGACTTGATACACATGAATCCCTTGACGTAGATGGGCCAGCACCGGAGTCAGGCACTTGGTGAAGACTCTGGGTGCTGACTTCAGTCTGAAGAGGAGAGCCTTGAACTGGTAATGTTTCCCTTGACCAATGAAGCGCAGGAACTTGCAATGCCCTTTGTGTATGGGGACGTGGAAGTACGCATCCTCTAGATCCAACAACAGAAAGTCTCCCTCCTCCAGTTTCCCATCTGGTGGAAACCAAAGTCTGCAATGTCCAGGGCCACCGTGATAACGTGGTCCAACGCCACCTCGCCTTCATGGAGGATCTCCAACGCCTCAACCCGTTTGTCATCAGGGAGAAAATCCAGGAGTGGAGCCATCTTGTACCAAAGCTCCTAGTCGTATCTAGCCACGATCGTTAAGGCGTTGGCCGCCTTGACCGTCATCACCGCCGAGTAGATTACCTTTCTACCCATGGAATCCAATTTCTTCCCCTTGTTGTCTGGAGTTGCAGATGAAGACAAACTCGACGACTTCTTCCTGGCGGCCGCCGAGAAAACCGAGTCCGGCGACGGCTGAGTCCGCAGACACTTGGGTGCAGATTCCGGCACCCGGTACTTTTCAAGCCAGTCTCTATCCCGCTGGGGCTGAGGCGGGGTTCCTCAGCAGAGCCAGCCCTTCATCCCAGACGTCGTCCAGGAGTGGCACCGACAGGATGGTCGTCCTCTTCGACTCCCGGGGCTGGTACAAGAAGCCCTTTTTCTCTTATGGGGTGAGCTGGAAAAGCTCTGACGCACGGGCGATCAAAGAAAGGATCCCACTGTCTGGTGGAGAAGCTCTCGGCGCCAGTGATGCAGGACCTCCCATCCCTGCGTCATCTGTGTAATTTGTCGGGGGCAGCGACGGTTGGAATGGAGGTGTAGGATCCCACCTCTTTTTCGCCGGTTGTTGCCCCAGTGACAACAGGGTCACCGTTGGTGGTGCCTCCGTCGGCATCCTCTCTGAATCTCAGACACCAGCGTGTGGAGGGTCGAGAGGCTATCCAGCGACAGGTCTCTAGAAGGCACCTGGGGGACAGAGTTGCTGGGCCCAGGGCCCATGTCATCATCCCGGTCGATGGGGTCGATGGTGGCGTTGCCAC
This sequence comes from Ambystoma mexicanum, assembly GCF_040938575.1. Taxonomy (NCBI): domain Eukaryota; kingdom Metazoa; phylum Chordata; class Amphibia; order Caudata; family Ambystomatidae; genus Ambystoma; species Ambystoma mexicanum. The sequence continues at coordinate 275,128,210 of NC_090927.1, read as the reverse complement.
CGCTGGCGAGCATCTCCCCCGACGTTCCCATCGTTGTCGCCACCACCCTGCATGGTGTGGCCGGAAAGTATCTTCTCGTCGGACGAAGAAATGTCCTTGCATTGGAGTTCTTCTCCACCACCCCCTTCTTCAGGTCCTGAGGGGTCGGTCTCGGGCTAAGGTCGCCATCTTCTTCTCCGGTCTTTTTTCTACTGGCTTGGACAAAGTATCCCGCCTGGAGGAAGAGCCACTCTAGCTGCCACTGGGTCAGTCCCTTTTGCCTTCGAAAGGGAGGCCACCACCAACTTGATAGAGGACGATTTGGCCTGGATCATCTGGGCCTTAACGGGTAGGACGGTCAACTTATCCTGCTTGGCCTTTTCCGGTGTCTCCCGCAGCTTCCCCAGTGTAGCTGACTTTCTCTTGGACGAAGAGCTGGAGCGTTGGCTGGAGATCAAGGCAGACAGACGACGAACGCACCCTGACCGTCGCAGGACCCACTTGTGGGGCGTCCCTAAGAGAAGCAGACTTGCGGTGCTTGGCCTTGTTTTGGACCCCCACGGATGGAGCACCCTCAAAGCACTTAGAATCCCGCTCAGGTTGGCTGGATCCAGAAGAGGCATGCCCCTGTGAATCAGCCAGGGCATAGACCTGGTCTGGAGCCACGCCCCCAACCGGACGTGTATCCATCGTGTGCTTGGAGAAGCCACTGCAGATCTCAATCTTTTTTATGCGTCGAGTGCACACAATGCAGGCACCTGGAATGCTGGTCAACCATAAAAACATTCCGCAAACCGCAGCTGACCTGAAGAACTTCTGGAAGCTTCCAAGAAGAACACTCAACGATTTCTGCCCTTGAGGGGCGGTGAAAGATGCCAAAAAACAGATCCCGTTAATCGTAAGGATAAGCGATGGAGCACATAGGCTCGATTGAACCGAAAACAGTTTTCCTACCAGAAATGTGAAAAAACGCAGTAAAAGCTCGAAGAGTAAAACGCGAGGACTCCCACCACTTGAACGTGCAGTAAAAATCTGAAGATGGCTGCCATTGGAGGGGCTTAGGTAGAGGGTAGTCATTGGCTGGGGGCAGTATGACCCAGAGCTCAGTGATTGGTTTATAGGTGAAAGACAGTTTAGAAACGAAGTGTAACAGTTTTTTCTTTTACTGAGGATACACAGCCTGACGACAGGGAATATTGATGAGCATGTCACTCCATGCCAGACCCCATGCTGGAAAACTGAATCCTCTTTGTTAGTCTGACCGGCATTATCCACCGTTCTGCAGGGCATCTTATGAAAATCAAGGTTGCAGCTACAAAACCAGTTACAGCTTTTCAGCAGTCAATCCATGATTTCAAAACACTTATGCAGATGAGTGAGATCTTTATTTCTTGCAGTTGCCTGCCCATTGATCACTCCAATCCCTCCTTTCTATATTCCTAGATGAGTCCGCATATACACACACAGGTGAAGAGTGGCATCAAGCCATCTCCCGCAATTTGTTGCTGTATAAAACGGGAATCCTCCATTGTAGGACTCCCTAACACGTGTACATGAAGGGTAAAGGTTTGCTTCGAGTCGAGCGTTTGCATTATCGAGATGGTAAAGCCTCGGGGTTCCTTAGTGGCAGGATTTCACGTACAATTCCAGCCATTTCAGGGGGGGGGGGGGGGTCACAAGCTGCTTGGTTCACCGGAGAGGGAACATCTCTCTCATCGATTTGCCTCTTAGATTATGCATTTGTGACCATTCAGGCTACAGAGAACCACCACAGCAGAAGCCGCAAGAGCAGTAATAATCACAGGTCCGCATGGACTAACACATTGGAAGGGTTGCGCCTCCACGTGATTCTCAACCAATTGCTACCAACAGGTTTTGGCATACAGCCCGTCAATCGAGTGTTCCATAGCCACGAAAATAGGTCCATCTGAAGGAATAGTGTTCAGGCAGGTTGCATTACCATTTACACAACCATCTGCATTAGGCACTCTAGCCTCCAGTCGCAGTGAAGAGAACTTGGCCGAAGCATATCCTGGATCTGTTGCATCTTGCTTGACCTGAAGCAGACCGCAAAATTCCCTACTCGCTAGGGGTTGTAGCTGATGAGGTTGCATCTGCAGTGGCAACTCTGCGCCAGACACGGGGGAGGCCCCAGAGCCGGCACCTGTAGTTGCGCTGCTGCTGCCACGCCCACTTCCTCTTTGCGACATGGGGGTGCCTGGATTAGCGCAGGCCGAGTCCCTACTTCCAGGCTTCCTGGCTACTATTCTTGTATGCGTCCCTCATCAGCACTGTCCGAATAGAGGAAAGGACCATGCATCGTTATACATCAACACGCTGGCTGTGCTAGATCGGCAACCATCAGGCCGCAGTGCGCATAGCAGCCGTCTTCGACCGTGATCACTCAATTCTGTGTACAAACATCAGAATGTACAATTTTGATGTAGGTATTTTTTTCTTGTCATAATGTTCTGATGGGAGATTCTTTGTTAAATCATTTAAGGATAATATGTAACGTAACCGTTGTACAGCATCTCACTACCCAGTTATGAATGTAGCCGTTTGGTAATTCTATGCATTTGTCTCTGAAATTGAATTGATAAAGACAGACTGAACGAGCAGTGCCTCAATGGAACGCAAATTTGGATCCCCAAAGTGAGGACAATTAAACCACTTTACGAGTGGGCTTTAGGTAATTGTTTTCTTATTCTTCCCATGACAAAGACTGCTTTAATTTTGGCTTGTATCTTAACGCACACAATGGTGCTGCTGGGAGTTCAGGCTGTGGAATAAACAAAAAAAGTAGTGGGCACTGTGGCAGAAGCTGCACTGGCTGTGAAGCTACAGGGGGGGGCTGTCCAAAACAGCAGTGTTGGCAGCACAGCCATGTGTAAAAGACACATGGAATGTTAATCGACTGAAGAACATGCTGGTTGAGACATTCTTGGGGGTACAAAATGAAACCCTTTAGTTGGTACAGGAGTACCTGGGTCCACAATGTCAGTACCTAGAAGTGGAACGGGAATTTTTTGGGTACTGTAAACCTTAATAATTTCTATGAATCAGACATGCCAAAATATGATCAGACAGGCTACCTGCATGGAGGAAGAAAAGGATGTGTAGAGCAGCAGAACTCTCCCTACAACTACAGTCATAAAACTGTCCACAAGCCATGTTGCTTTCTGAAAGTGCCGCCTCTGCAATATCCTGGACTTTGTCTCTCGAATTCACTCTAATCTTCCAATCTCTTCATTTGAACCTGCTCCCTCTGATCGCTCCATTGTTCATTATCTCGGTCCCTCCAACTTCTAATCCTCATCTCCCCTGTTCAATGACTAAGGAAATTCAGGCAGGAAAACACTTGCCCTGTCCCTTGATGAAGTGAGGAGCTCTCCTGTCTCTTTCCCCTATTCATCACTCTTCCATTGGCCATGCATTCTCAAACTTTCACTATGCACTTAAGACTCCATTTGAACAACTCTATCCTGCTGGCACATTCACAACTTCCCGTACCAGGCCTTCAATCACCTCGGAAATTCAGACCTTTAAAAACAGACATGTGCCATGACCTACGGATGCTGGAGCAAACTATGGACACCTACCCTACTACTAGCCTACAATATGTCCTTGCTGCCTTAACCTCTACATTGCACTGCCAAATACTATTTCACAAACCTAATTTCCTCCCTTTCGGAATCACCCCAGCAAACTCATCTACCCTCCAATCTTTGATCACAACTATGAAGTCAATATTCATCGCCTCCTCCCTTTCTACTAATGATTTTTATTCACTACTTTTCCTTTAGAATTCAGGCTCTTTCACAGCCCTCCTCTTCCTCCCCAACCCGATTTCTGCCCACCGCCTCTCCCCCAGATCCTTTACTCTCGACTACTTCACTACCTCTCGTACTGAATTAGCACCTATCCTTCGATGTACCATTAAAGGTTGCACTATGGCCAGTTTTGATCCCCAAATGGGGAAAACCTTAGCCTCACTCACTTTCCCTTCCTGCTGGTCTCTTCCCTGCCTTCTTCAAATCTGCAACTCTCTCATCCCCATTGAAGAAACCCTCTGCAGAGCCAAATGCCACAGCAAACTATTGCCCAGTGTATCTCCTGCCCCATTATTCCAAAGTATTTTAGCGTGCGGTCTTCAACTAGATTCGCCAACTGCCTTGAGGATAATGACCCTGGACAGCTACGTCAATCTGGCTTCTGCAGTAAACACTCAACTGAGACTGCACTCCTGCATATCTCCAATGTTCTCTCTAATGTGCTCCACTCCAAACACTTCTATATTTCAACAATGTTTTCCCCCACTTCTCCCCTGCACACACTGCAAGACCTTGGGTTTCGCAAATCTGTTCTTACATGGATTTTCTCCTACCCGCAAACCTGACCCTGACCCTAGCCCTCTCCCTGTCGACATCTCCCAAGGATCAATTGTTGGACGTCTGTACTTTCAAGATGTCGGGAGGATAGCTCAGAGGCAACGCCCTCGCCTTGGAAGCAAGACGCAGAGCAACACAGGTTCGATCCCCGGGTCGACGCTTCGAAACCTCTGGGTATTAAGCGCATTATAAATAACCTATTACTATTATTAATACCCTCTATAAATCTGTCCTAGGAACACTTTTCATCCATTGGCTTTCGCCATCACTTTTCTGCTGATGACACTCAAATATTGATCTCCTTTACCTCCTTCAGCCTAGCCGTCTTGGAACAGATTACGATCTGTCCCACTGCAATTCGTTACTGGATGACTTTCCACTACCTCATGCCGAACTCTTCAAAAACGAAAGTCCTCTTTATCTTGGCTTCCAATACCATCCCTTTCCCTCTCCCATCTCCTTGCTCCCTCACCCACAAAGCTCACAAGCTTGGGGTCCTCTGATCTTGACCTACGACTGCAACAATTCACCACAACCACTGCTTATTTGCTTGTACTTACCTACTAAACATTCAGCAAATGCACCAATTTCTCATTAACCACTCACCAGAAAATCTAATGTCTACTCCTGTGCTCGGAAAAACTGGACTATTTCTGAAGCCTACTCATTGGCCTTCCTCTCTACTCTGTCCTCTCCCTAGACACTACCTGCACTCTACACCCTACCCAGATCCTCCCTCACATCTACCTACCAACATCTTGCTGGTTGGCTCTCCATGTACAACCACTCTTCAAATTCCTTCTGTTTTTCTCGAAAGCCATGAATTGTTTTGCTCCTCAATACCAGTCTGATAATATCCATTTACTCACCATCTCGTTCCCTCTGATCCTCAGCACTCTACCTCCCTATCCGATAACCTCCCTGTGCCTCCTCTCACTTCCGCTCTTCCGCTCTTCCTCCCTACTCGCCCCACTCCACTAGAACCCCTGCCCATAAGGAACAATTTCCTTACCTGTAACTTTGCTTTTCCAGCATTGGTCTCATTCATAGATTCACATGCTGTTGGAATATGCAGTCAGGTTGGGAATCCCCAGTAACATTAAAGCAGTACATTTAGATTTAAAAACTGCTGTCACTTTATTGCTCCATTAGTCATTTTGGGTCACATTGCCCCACGGCCAATACAGATCTACCTTAGCTTCACTCCTAATGGACATCATGGTAGGCGGGAGGGTTGCGTGTAAATCTATGCACAATACCAATTCTAGACAACAGGAGTTCGAGTTAAGCAACTTATTTCTTCTCTAGTACTGGATCTTTCCTATAGTCACATGCTATTTGAATAATTATAAAGCAGACAAACAGAAGCAAAAGGGCACAGGTAAAGCTCACCTGAAAGCAACACTCAGGGGAACACCGGCGAGGAATGCGGTCATAGCGGCAATAGCCCTCGCAGAGTGAGCTCTAGGCCTGACAAGAAGAGGCCGGATAGCCAGATGAGGACAGTACGAAATGCATGACGACAGTCACTGTCCAATAGATGACCTTAAAAGAGCGCTGCCCATGCCTGGAGGACCAAAAGTCAAACATCCGAGAATACTTGCAGAAAGTTTTAGTGTGCAGGGCGTAGAATTTCAGGGATCGCACCACATCCAAGGAATGCAAGGAGCATTCCGCAGCAGAGGAAGGGGAACCAAAGAAGACAGGTAACACCACAAGTTCATTAAGTTGCAAAAAAAAAACAAAAAAACAGAACCTTGAGCATGAAAGTCGGATTTATTCAAAGAACCACTTGGGATTAATGAAAAACCAAATGGAGAAGCTTGCATGCGAGAGCTTGGCTATCTCCGCCCCCCCACGCCTTGCAGAGGTGATGCCAACCAACATGGCAGACTTCCAGGACAAAAACTAAACAGAGGATTCATGCATAGGCCTGAAAGGAGAAGCCGTAAATTTGGGGAGGACCACATTTAACTCCCAAGCTGGAGCAGGTGGTCGATTGGGAAGGAAGGAGCAGAAAAGTCCCTTGAGGAATTCCTTAATGAGCCTGTGCGACCACATAGCAGGCGGAGAATGAGTAAATCTTGAATTGGCAGTCAAGTGTACCTTGATGGAGGAATGAGGCAGACCAGCCGACCCAAAGACAAAAAGGAAGAGCACCACAACGCGAGGTTGCACATAGAAGGGGTTGAGACCCTGGACTGTACATCATACTGAGAAGAACTTCCACTTGCTCTTGTAGCAGGAAATCGTGGAGGATATCCCAAGCGCTGCCAGAACATCGGCAGTCTGGAGGCACAGGTATACGTCCAAATTGTAGGAATTCAGGAGCCAGGCTGTCACCGATTACCACCGAGAACCAGAATTGCCTCTGCCTATCCAGAGCCACCAAGATCCGTCAGCACTGATGCAATCTGAAAACCATGAGAACTTGAAGTATGAGGGGTAACGGGGTACACGCATAAAGAAACATACCCTCCCAAGGAAACGTAAAGGGTTCTCCCAGGCTCCCTGCATGACAAAGCCTGCTGGTGAAGGCCACACATTTCTTGTACACCTCGGTAGCAGAGTTGAATATCCGGAATTCGCCACCAGAGGAAGATGAGGCGAACTTGACTGCAGATTAACCACTTGTGGCAGGGTCCCTGCTAAGTTGAAGGGACTAAGGAACATTTTGTGGGCTAGAGCCCATGTCCACAGGGCCTGAGCTTAGGTCGACAGAACGGAGGAACAGGTGCCACCTTGTTTGCAAATGTAAAATCCTGGTGGTCGTGTTGTCGGTGAACACAAACAACCAGACCCTGTGAAGCTGAAGAAGAAAGGACTTGAGGGCCCAGGACACAGAACGCAATTTCAGAATGTTGATGTACAACTCCATTTCTTCTTCCTATCAGACATCCCTGGCATGGAGAGGACCTGTGTGCACCCCACCCCCTCCAGGGACGCATCTGTCTGGACCATGACTGGATGGTACAGCAGCAAAAAGGGTGCACCTCGGGTAAGATTGAAGCAGAGCATCCACCAATGTAAAGTGTTCTGAAAGAGATTTGACAGAAGAAGGTTTAAGTTACTTACCTTTAACTATTGTTCTCCAGCATGGGTCTGGCATGGATTCACATGCTCATGAATATTCCCAGTTGTCAGGCTTGGAATCCTCAGTAAAAAGAAATAAGTCACTTTAAAAATGTCTCCTCTAAACCAATCACGGTCCTTTGGGTCATGCTGCCCCCATCCAATGACAGTCCTAGCCCTAGGCCCCGCCTCTGGCAGCCAGCTTCAGATTTGGTAGCACATAAAGTGGTAATATGACCAAGAAGAGCCGCAGAGGGTGCAGAGTGAGGGTTTGCATGTGAATTCATGCCAGACCGATGAAGAAAAATAGTTACAGGTAAGTAACTACAACCTTCTCCTGCATGGTGTCTGGCATGGAATCACATGCTTATGAATAATAAATACAAAGCGGTACAACATTACACAACCACAGGAGTTGGCAAGGCTCAACAGAAGCAATTAACGCTTACCTCTGGAACAGACTCACCTCAGGCAAACAGGTTGTGTAGCACTGCTTGGCCGACTATGGACTCCTCCCTGGAATCCCTGTCGACGCAGTAGAACTTCGTAAACGTGTGCAGATGTCAAGCTGGGGCACACCAGAAAGGAACGCCATTGTTGCAGCAATCGCTCTGGTGAAGTGGGATCTTGGGCGGCCCGGCAGCGGTCGGTTCACCAACCAATGACAGTGCATGATGCAGCAGGAAAGCCATCTCGAGAGGGAAGCCTTGGACAAGGCCTTCTCATGGTTCACAGAACCAAAGTTCACAAACAATTGAGAAGTCTTCTGAGAAAACTGTGTGCCTGTCAAATGGAACTTCAGGGCAGGAGCAATGTCCAGCAAGTGCAAGGCCCTCTCTGCTGGCGACAAAGGTTTCGGGAAAAAAAAAACAGGAAACGCCAAAGGCTTGTTGAGGTGGAATTCCAATGGAACCTTTGGGATGAAAGGGGTGCGTACGCAGTACCACCCTCGATTGTGGATGTGTCACCCACATCTGGCAGAGGTGATGGCCACAAGGAAAGCTGTCATCAATGAGAGAACTTGAGTGGGTCCTGATACATAGGCTCGAAGGCTCCCCGCCCTCCCATGAGCCTCGTCAGAACCACGTTGAGTTCCCACACCGGGGCAGGATCCTTCGCCGGTGGGAAGGATCAGAATATACCTTTATGAAACTCCGACAAGTTTGTGCAACCACAGCGAGGATCTCTCCAGGGATCTGGTGTAGCGTGAAATGGCTGCTAGATGTACCTTGATGGATGCGTGAGCCAGCCCAGGTTTTGTCAGGGACTGTACAGAAGAATCTGTGGAGCCGTGACCCTCGGAGGGGTAATCTTCTGCGACCGGCACCATGTAGCAAAATGCATCCACTTATGGGCGTAGCACTTCAGAGTCGACGACACCCTGGCCTGGGCGAGGACCGTGTTGCAGTCCAAAGGCAGTTCCTAACCTCCAAACTCTAAGGCTGCAGGAGCCAAGCCTTCAGGTTCAGCAATCCCGGGTCGTGATGAAGGATTACGCCTCCCTCTCTGGTGAGCAGATCCGGAAACACCAGCAACTTGAGTGGAGGCGACGCGAATAGGCTGAGAAGATCTGGATACCAAATCTGCCTCCGCCACGCTGGGGCGGTGTCTATCATCTTGCATCGACAGTGTTTTGATGACAGCAGGCGAGGGAACACATACAGACACAACCCTTCCCACAGGAAGGAGAACACGTCCTTCAGGCTCCCCGGCTGCTGGCAAACATCTGACATTTGGAGTTTGCTGCTGTGGCAAACAGATCGGTCTAGGGTCTGCCCCGTTTGATGAACAGGTGCTCCACCTGATCCTGACAAAGTTCCCACTCGGGGCAGGAGAGCAGTACCCCGCTGAGGGAGTCTGCAATGGTGTTCTGAACTCCTGCAAGGTGGAGAGGGACGAGGAACATACCCTATCTGACAGCCCAGTGCCACAAGTCCTGAGCTTCCTTGGAGAGCGCCGGGGATCGAGTGCGCCCCCGCTTCCCAATGTAGAACATAGTGGTGGTGGTGTTCGTGATCATCCTAACCACCTTGCTTTTCAGAGACGGCAGGAACGACTTGAGAACCCAGAACACTTCCAAACGCTCTAGGATGTTGATGAGCAAATCCTTCTCCAGCAGCCACAGGCCTCTGGCGGGCAGACGTCCAGTGTGCGCCCCCCAACCTTCCAGAGAGGCATCAGTGGTGACCGTCTCCTGGTATGGGGAAAAGTTTAAACTATGTGCCTTGGGCGATCGGGGCGTGGACACCCCACCACTATCACCCTCCAGAACTCCTTGTTGAGAGGGATCTTGTCTGTGAAAGTTTCCGGACACCTGTATCCAACGGCCATCCAAGAATTCATGTAGGGGGAGGAGGGGTCGCATCTGCAACCTGCAGAGACAGAAAAGGTAGATGCAATATGACATGCCCAGCAACGACTTGATGGCTTGCACCGTAGAAGTCTTCGGCGACAGGTTCTGGCCCTTTCCTTGAATGGCAGCTATCCTCTCTTCCATGGATGACGCCTGGATGCGAGGAACAGCGTGCTCTGCGATGCCATTAAGCAGGACTTTGGATAGTTGACTGAGAATCCCAGATCCGTCAGCAGCCTGATGGTCACTCGTGTTCATCAACCAGCTCCCGCAGGCGGGCGCGTATCATCCAATCTTCCAGGTACGAGTATACATGTATACCCTGAAGACTTAGATGGGCCACCACTGGCTCCAGGCATTGTGAACACTCTTGAGGCCGACCTGAGCCGAAAGGTAGGGCCTTGAACTGGTAGTGCTCTCCTTGCACCACGAAACGTAGAAATTTCCGATGTTTGTGAATGCGGACGTGGAAATGGGCATCCTCCAGGTCCAAAGACGTCAAGAAGCCCTCCCTACACCAGTTGGCCGAGCACGTGCTGCAATGTGACCATCCTGAATTTTTGGGATTTTAGGCATTTGTTCAGACGTCTCAAGTCCAGCATGGATCTTCAATGGTTTGATGCCACTTCACCTTCCTGAAAGAGGGGGAGGGCTTCCATCTGCTTATCGTCTGGGAGGAATTCCAGAATCGGTCCTAGAGTGTACCACAATTCCAAGTCGCACCTGGCTAGGATCGACAAGGCGTTGGCCGCTTTGATGGTGGACGCCGTTGTTTAGATCACCTTCTACCCAATATGGCGTCCATCCTTTTTCTCTCGCTGTCCTGAGGGACCGGGGAAGAGGCCGGGTTAGCCGACAGTTTCCTAGAGTCCAGTGATTGTTGCGACCTCTGGCATTCTGATGTGCAATCCGGCACCCTAAACTTCTTCTCCAGCCAATCCCACTTGGCTGGAGCCGTGCAAGGGTTTCTCATGAGGGTCAGGCCCTATTCCCAAATATCGTCCAGAAAAGGCACCGCCATGATAGTCTTCCTTTTGACCGCTCGCCTTTGATACAAGAAGCCCTGCTTCTTGGTTTCCTCGGGCTCCAGCTAGAATAGATTGGAGGCCCTGGTGATCATGGAGTGGAACGATCCAACATCGTACGGTGGGGAAATTCTAAGGAGCAGCCAAATGTGGCGATTCTTTGTCCGATGGAACAGTCTGTCCGCACTCGTGGGCGTATCCATCCCAGTCTCTGGGTCCGCTGAGGGAGTTGGGGCCCAATGTGGAGGAGGTTGTTACGTGGGCATCAGATGACGCTTCCTCTTTTTACGCGATGGCCGATCAGGAGCCTGGGGTACTCCGGGCGCCGGGGCATCCTCAACTGGATATCCGACACCAAGGTGTGGAGAGTCGATAGAATATCCTAAGAAATGTCCATTGGCTGAGAAGATGAGGAAGGAAAACTAGGGCCTGCGCCGTAATCGTCCTCGTGGACCGTATGCACAGACTTCTGGTCGCTATCCGCGGACGAGAAATCCATAAGTTGAACAGTGACCTGGGGCCTGTTTCGGGGCCTCCTCGCCCCACCCCCCCATTTTCCTCCCAGTGGTTTTTTAACCGGAACCAGGGCCTGTACCTTTAACACTTCTGGAGTGCCTGTGGACTTTGTAAAAGCCTCTGCGGCGGTGTCACGTCATGGGGGCAGGGACACTTTTTGCGCTGCGGGAGCCACCCTCTTAGGATCACAGCTGCCATAGTAGATGTCGACAAAGCCGCCGATGACGAGGACTTTGTCTGTTTGAGCCTGTTTGGGATGCACAGCCTTCTCTTTTGTCCTTGGGTCATCAGATTTCTCCCGTAGCTTAGCTGGGGTGGATGACTTCCTCTTTGAAGAGGAGCTATATGGTAGGCTGGCTATAGAGGTAATCCTGATCGCGCCCTATCCAACTTGGGAACCGCATCAGCAGCGTACCCGGTGGACTCTGACTTACAGATCTTGGCCTCATCTTGGACCCCCATGGATGGGGCAACCTCAAAGTACTTAGCAGACCACTCTTCGGAACGGACGGTCCTGGAGGAGGCATGACCCTGCTCAGACCACGGGGCATAGGCCTTGTTCAAGTTAAGCCATGTCGCCAGCCTACTATGCCCGTCTACCTCCTTATGGTCCAGGTGTAGGCAGTAGAGGCATTGTAGTTGCTGGTCTTCCAAAAACACATTTTGCAGCCTGCATTTGGTGCAGGGTCAGAAGACGGACCTTCCCTCCTCCTCCGTCATGGTTGGAGGGCGTGAAGTAAGCACAAGATGGCCTTCTATAAGCTTTGATGAATCTTCGCCCTTGAGGGGCGCAGAGCTCCACCAACAACGGATCCCTTGCCAGCAAATGAGGAAAAGAACAAAAATGTTACTATTTTAATCGAAAAACTAAAAAAACTAAAAAAGTACAAATAGCTCAGAGAGCAAACTCGAGGGCTCCCAACACTGAAGCGTGCAGTAAAAATCTGAAGATAGCTGCCAGAGGCGGGGCTTAGAGAGGACGGTTATTGGATGGGGCAGTATGACCCAGAGGGCCATGATTGGTTTAGAGGAGAAATACAGTTTTTAAGTGAAAGTGAAATTTTCTTTCACAGAGGATTCCCAGGCAGACGACGGGGAATATCCACGAGCATGTGAATCCATGCCAGACCCCATGCTGGAGAATCTTGCCTTCCCAAGATAGAGATTTGCTTCCACCGTGCATCAACAAATTCCTGAAGAGGCTTCATCCAAAGCCTGTATTACTGGATATGGGGAATGCAGGAGGATGACATATCCAGCATGGACTTTATGCTGGAAGCTGACGCAGCTGTTTTCCGCAAAAACAGGAAGGCCTTTGAAAGCATGGATTTACCTTGGTCATCCCATGAGGTAGCGATGCGAGACAACCTCAGAGGAACAAAGCGTGTGGAGGAGTCAAGCAGGACTTTGCATAACTGACAGAACACCAGCGATGACAGGCACAGGATCATGGAATTTTATTTTTTTATTAGTCTGTTTACAAAGTTTAAAAAAAGAAAAAAGATACAAAAGGATAGAAGGCGGATTTAGGGCAGACTAGCAAGCTGTAGAAAAGAGAAAACAGAAGGCGGCAAAGGGTGACCATGTTCCTTCCGTCAGGCTTGTAGCAACACAGGGAACTTTAGCACTGTTCGATGGTTGGCCGTCCAGGCATTTGAGGTAGAAGTATCGAATGCTTTAATCTACCTCAACACTCAGTAATCTCTTTTCTAATGCTTCCAAAAAGAAAACCAGAGCATATACTAGCTTCCTATCCCCTACGTCAAACATCCTCTTCGACCAATCCTCAGCGTTTAGGCACTATCTGGTCTCCAATATTTTCCCCCATCGTGATCATTCTTATTTCAATTAGTTTGGGGCAGAAGAGAGTCAGGTGTTTCAATGTCTCGTAATCCAGAGTACAGAATCTACACGGATAAACCAACTTCGGAGGATGGAGGCGTAAGTTCAGAAGTTCCTTGGTTAAAAAAAGGTTTAAACAAAATATGATGTATGTTCTTCGTTTCGTTGCACAAGGGAATAATTCCAAGTATTTCGGAATTGATCCGCGGGCTCTGGCTTCAGGTGCCTCAAGGTTCATACGACGGTGGACAGTTCGGGTCTCACAAGTTTCGCACCAATCGGCGTCCCACAATTTCTTTTTGACTTTGTTTGGGTTTTGTACCAAAGTTTCTTTGTCTGAATTCAGTTGATCTAAAAGGAGTTAAGCATCTGCTCTCCCATTCGTCCTGGACTGAATCTAAGGGTGACTTTCCTTCCTTTTTTTTCAAGATTTTAAATTGGGGAATTAATAAGGCTGGAATAGGGGCCAGGGTGGGAAGCGCCATACCCACATGTTTATTAATGTTAGATGCTGAGAAGGCATTTTACCGCGTCAATTGGGCCTTCATGGTATAAACACTCAGCAAAATGGGAGTGGGACCGAACTTTCTGAAAATGATCCAACCAAATTATCAGAATCCCCCAGCCAAGATCAAAGTGAATAGGGGGCTGACCAGTCCGTTCTCGATGAGAGCAACAAAGCAAGGGTGCCTACTCTCCCCGCTGCTTTTAGTCTCTGGTGACAGAATCCTTTGCGCAGCGGATAAGGAGACTAGAGAGGTGCGAAGGGTTAGGTGGGCTAATGCGCACCACAATCAGCTCGTTTGCTGACGAGTGGTCCTGATGGTCACCAAATCTGAGACATCAAGGCCTGCAACAATGGGTCTGAGACATCAACGCCTGCAACAATGGAAGAGGGCAGGGCCTTCTCTGAGGTGTCTGGTTTCAAAGGGAACTATGCAAAGTCAGAGATCCTAAACTTAGTCGGGAGAGGGAAAGGAAACTAGAAAACAATCCGTTCAGGTGGGCAATGTGACCGGTTAGATATCTTGGGGTGAACCGGACTACTTCCATAAAACAGATAATCGGGGCAAATTACCCACTGCTACTGAAACAAATCAAAGCGGACCTAGCAAGATGGAAAGGATTGTACATAGCATGGCTAGGAAAGATAGCCGCTGTCAAAATGAACATACTCTTTCCCCCCCTCTCCCCTACCCTCCCGCCCTCCGTCTTCTAGATTTCTTCCAGGCGATCCCCCCCCTGCCTGTGCCGAGGAGACTGATGAAAGACATCCAGGAGAGAATCATGGGTTTTATTTGGAATGGGAAAAAGCCGAAGATACAGAGGAAAATCCTATTTAGGAATAAGACACAGCGGGGAGTGGGCTGACACCAATACATACAAATATTTCCAGGCAGCGCAATTGAGAGTTATGGCAGAAGGGGTAGGGCAGAGAATCAAAAGCATTGGTGGAATATGAAACAAGTGGTGGCGGGAGAGCGTCTTTGAAAAATGCGGGGGATGAGAAAGGAGGACAGGCCAGAAGGTTTAATGGAAAACCCCATCACAAGGAAGACCCTGATGATCTGGGATCACTTAAATGGAAGGTCAATTTGGCTCTGTGGCCGTCGCCATGAACACCCATTTTTGGTAATCCTGCCTTCCCGCCAGGAAAAGGCTACAATAGGTTTAAACGATGGGTAGCGGGAGGGATAAGGGAGATCGGAGATCTTTATGAAGGAAATCAGTTGAGGTCTTTTGAAAGCTGAAGTAGGGAACTTGATCCGAGTAGGGGAGACATATTTGCTTATCAACAAATAAGACATTGGGGCGGGAGCCCCTGCAATAATGGAAGGGGCCACAAGAGAACAGACATAATAGGAGAAGCTAATGTCCTCTACCAAAAGCAGCAGGGGGCTGTTCTCAGCCATCTATAGGATCTTTTCAAGCGTGGAGTAGAGGGGAGATTGGACATTGAGGAGCAAAAGGGAAAAGATATGGAAAAGGGTGCTTACGGATAAGGAATGGAATAAAGCTTTAAAGGTCTGGCTTACCCATATACCTTGGTACAGTATCGTTAACTACAGTACAAGCTGCTGTATCAATGGCACTACACCCCAGAGAGACTCCATAAAATGTACTCCTGAGGTGGGGCATAGGGGGAGAACTGTCAGATTGGGACAGTATGACCCAGAGGACAGCGATTGGTTTAGAGGAGAAGTTATTTACCCCTGGTAACGTTCTTTCGCTTGGATGTTCATCCCACGTATTCCCCATCTTTGATATTTCCCAATATCCAGCTTGCTGCTTCGGAAAAAATGTTTTCCCTGTAGAGGGCGCTGTGCGTCAATGCCTGTCGAGTCTATGTCCCTCGGAGGCCTCCGTGCCGATGTAATCACTGGTATAAGTAGCGCATGCAGTTCAGTTTTTCCGTGCTTCACAACTTCGGGAACGCAACGCTTGGTTCTGGGAGAACATCAAAATCCTTCGATTTTTCTGTTAAAATTCCTACTAAACTTCGATGACATGACCTCATCGTCTTAGTCTACGCCTCAGTCCGGCGGTAAGAAATGCTGCGACTGCGGGGCTATGGTGTTCATAACGGATCCTCAGAGGGTCTGTCTGTGGTGCCTTGAGGCATAGCATCCATGCTCAGAATGCGACGAGTGTATGTCTATGAAGGCCAAGGCCTTGAGGAAGCACAGAGGGAAATTGGAAAGAGGTAAGCCACAAAAGTCCATTACCCCATCCAAATGCACTTCCGACGAGTCGAGCCCTTTGTCTCCAAAAACATTCCCGATCACGCTCTAAAGGTGGATCACATCAAGCTTCCTCTTCGAAACACAGCAAGAAAAGGCGCCATAGGTTGCCGTCCAACTCATCCTCCAGTTCACCTGAGAGGGTCATTTGTCCAACGAAACAGTACTCCGGCACAGTGGGAGGAATTATGTAAAGGCATGTTAAAGGTGTTCGAGAATGCGCCCCCCACCCCTCCAAAGGCACATAGAGGTGATACCCCAGGAGAAACTAGAAAACGCAGGAGCCGCGAGTCTTCGACCTCGGCTGGGGAGACTCGGAGCGAGACAAAAAACCTCTGATGCACAAGTCGTCGTCACTATCGACTCATACGGCTAAGCTGAAGAGTGCGTCATAGACGCCCTCAGCGCCTTAATCAAAGGAGCAGTCAGACACGCCTCGTGTGTCGACCTCCTCAATGCCTTATAAGGAGGTTTTCCCTCTACTGGGAAAGAAAAATTCCGAAGCGGCAAGCTGGATAAAGGAAATATTAAAGATAAGGAATACGCGGGAGGACACAATCCATTCGAAATGCAGTTTTTAAGTGAAAGGATTCCCAGCCCGACAGGGAATATTCATGAGCATGTGAATCCATTCTAGACCCCATGCTGGAGAAATAGATGAACCCCTCTTCACTTCAATAATGAGACGGGGCTGAGGGCGCTAGAGGGCCACCCAAAATGGCTGCCAAGGCTTGAGCTCCCGCATTGCCCCGGATTAATCCGAACGAATCCTGCAGTTCCAGGGTTGGTTATACCCAACCAAGTAGTGTCCCCAGCTCCCAAACTCTTCGTCTCCCCTCCCTCCAAATCCAGAGGAAAATCAGCTCTGCTGCATGCCAATACGACCCATCAGGCGCAGGGGCCCGGCGAGCCTCATGGGCCTGGCGGTCTGCCCCGGTGTGCGGGCAGCTCCTGCGGTGTGGGTGTTCCTGGTGCCCCGGACCCCGAGGCGGCTGCGCTGCCCGGAGCGCAGACAGAGGTGAACCATCGGTGCGAGCCGCCAATGAAGTCCCGGCGGCCCCTCCTCCCTGTCGCCCGCTTCGGCCAGCATCAGCCGGAGGGTCGTTGCTGGGAGTGTCACTGGCCGGTAGCCCGCATCGGTGGCCCGGCTGGTGCGGCGGACATCGGGGCAGTGCCAGGCCTCCTACCGAGGCGCGGTAGACAGAGGCGGTGAGCTGCGCTCCGACGCGAGGCCGAGGTGGCACATAACGTGGGAACCTGACGAGAGAAGCGATGGTGGAGCGAAGCCCTGACCGGAGCCAAGACTGAGGAACGGGCAGCTGGAGGCGGGGGCGGGGAGAGGTGGCTGTTCACTCTTAACATCCAGCTTCATTAGGCCCTCTCCATCCCGGAGACAAACTCCAGCGGCCCCCACCCGCTTCCGGCGGCCCTGCTCTTCGGCGCCACAACGGAGGAGGCCCCACGTCCCTAGGGACCCAAGACTAACACAATCTGCCCGCTGCTCCCTGTGAGATCACTTTGCCTGGGCGGAGCGCCCATACGGATGGAAGTGCGGCGGAGGAGATAACGCTTCCGGGGAGTCTCCACCAGCCGGGATTCCCGTGGCCTCGGCGAGCACTCAGTACCATCAACGGCCTGCTCGCTCTAGTTGCGGATGTTCCATGGCGAACAGCTTTTAGACTGAAAGAGCTGGCCCCACTCCTGTTCCTCTCCTTACCGACAGAGCGACAGAGCGAGCTAGGCACAACCGCATTCTCACTGCAGAACCCCCTCAACTGCGCCAGACAGCGCCATATCAGAGGGCATCCACATCTGCCACCGCCCTTGGCTTCAATACCTTCTATTGTGGCCCTTGCCCCTCCTAAAGGATCCACGGGGAACCCACTTTACAGCAGACCTCCAGTCAAGGCCTAGGAACTACATCCATCCAGCAAATTACGATGGAGAAAACAGAAAATGCAAAGGAAACTGACCTTTGAAAATGGCACAGCTTCAAAAACACCCTGCCTACAGGACGAAGGTGAATCCACACCGAGAGGCTCGCCACAAACGGAACCGGGGAGCAATTTGTTGGAAATAAAAGAACTCCTCCTTGAGCTGAAGGTGGGCATCGGCAGCCTGAACAGTAAAATGGACGGCCTATCCTCTAAAGTGGACCAATTACAACACCGCATTGACACCCACACTGAGTGCCTAAATGAAGTCGAACGACGATGGCGCGGCATCCCTGTCGAGTAAGGTATCCAGGCTTGAGAGCCAAATGACCGCAACTCTGGCCAAGTGTGAAGACTTGGAGGTCCGATCTAGTCGGAATAATATCTGCATCATCGGAGTAAGGGAACAAGAACCCCAGACGAGGATGGAAGAATGGGTTGAGTCGCTCTGTGTATCTCTTTGGTCGAGAAGCCCTTTCCCATCTGTTCATAGTGGAGAGAGTTCACAGAATCCCATCCGCCAGACCAGCCCCTGGAGCTCCTCCCAGACCGATTATTGCGAAAATACTTAATTACAGAGACTGAGACACCATACTCCGGCTTGCTAAAGAAAAGGGAGCGCTGCTACACGACGGGGACAAAATCCACCTCTACCCCCGACTTCTCTCCGGCGGTCCAAACACAGAGAAGAGCATTCACCAACGTCAAAAAAAAAGGCTCAGGGATAACTAGATGGCCTATTCAATGCTGTTCCCAGCACGGCTCAGAGTGCAGCACAACGGAAGAGTCCACTTCTTCCAATCTCCTGAAGAGGCCCACACATTCCTCAACCAGAATGGATGCCCTGACCAACACCCTCGTCAACCCCGTCCCCAAAGAGAAAGGAATCCTAGGAACCCTCCTTAAAGAACCGGAGACCAAAACACCCTAATGAACCACAAAAAACCCACCGTAACAAGATCAAGATGGAAAGAAAGCGGGGCAGGGACAATTGTGAGGCCCGAAGCGCCCCTTTCACAGTATTTTGTTACCTAATTCAAGTTAGGGGGGGGGGGTCCCGACGGAAAAGTTGGGGGTTGTCTGCGTAATGGGAAAAGTTCTAAGGTTATATGGGGGGAAGATCGCTACAGACAGCCTGGAGACCCCAGGGAAAGTCTCCGGCGACAGTTCGTTTACGGGCCAGTTGGGGGTTGCTCGTGGAGAAAGTTCACCAAAGGCAGAGGGGGGAAGCTGCGCCGCCTACCCGCTGCCTCTCGCCACCCCACCAACTCATCTCATCACTGGTACTACTGCACCATCCAACAAGAAATTCACAAACAGCAAACAAGGCGATGAATCAAGGTTAGCTTTGACGAGCCTGATCGATATAGGCCAATCAAAAGCCAAGATATACCTTAACTCGCTCCATTCAAAGTCGCAACTTGGAACATAAGGGGGGGTAACATCCCGTCCAAAACACGGAAAATCCTACAGTACCTGAGAAGACACGAGGTCGATGTGGCTATGGTCCAAGAAACACATCTAACCCCTGGGAAAGACCACACATGGGCCAAATCCTGGGGTTGCCACAGGTACTTCTAATCATACTCGTCCTACTCCAGGGGAGTCGCTATCTTAATCCACAAGAGGACTAACTTTCGCCTAATCAACACAACAAAAGACTCCGAAGGTAGAGCCATCTTGGTGAGTGGCATAGCAGGCAAGAGGATAACCTTTGTTAACACCTATGCACCTAATGTGGAGGGCCCGAATAATTTTGGCTGGGTACCATCACACCTCTCCTCACAAGAACCGACTACAATAATCTGGAGAGGAGACACGAATACAGTTCTTGATCCAATTAAAGAGATCAAGAACCGTACCTCAACCTAAATCTAAAGCCAGCCTACAAATAGCTGCGATCTGCAGAGCATTCGATTTAAGAGACGCATGGAGAGCGCCCAACGGAGAAACGCGAGACTACACATTCCACTCGACGGTACACAACTCGAGCTCGAGAATCGATTATCTGTTCGTCTCAGCAAATGGTCCTCTAAAGAATGGCCCGTGCCACATACTTCGAAGAACCCTCTACGAGCACTCCCCGATAATCCTAAACCTCAACTCCTGCCATTCTAAATCCACTCTGCAATGCTGGAGCTTCAAAACCGGCTCCATGCAAGACGAGGTGTTCGCTACAGAATTGAGAGACGAGATTGACACATTCTTAGAAGCGAACGTTGGCTAAATCCCCTCTGCCAGCACGATCTGGGAATCTCTAAAGTGCTTCTTAAGGGGAGTTTGTCAAGCCAAGGAAAACGGCATCTTCAAACTCATTAGACGAGAGCTGGCAACCAGTGAAAACCTACTTAAAATCCTCGAATGCCAGAATACAAGCTCAGATGACCCGAGAGTAAAAGCCGCTCTAAGAGAGGAACTACAGAAATTCAACGGCACGGCAGAGCGAGAAATAAAATTTCTAAACCGCGGCTGCCAAATCAGACAGTACGGCGATGGTCAAAAGCCTGGTGCCCTTCTAGCAAAATTAATAAAAGCCGACCGCAAGCTGACTCCAATCGAAGGCATCCTCAACACGCAGGGAGTGCCAATACACACAGACGAGGAAATGGCGGAAGAATTTAGACTATTACCAAGACCTCTATAAGACCAAGCATAATGGAAACTCAAATCTACCACTCGAGTATTTAGAAGACAGTTGTTTTGGGTCGAAAGTCAGCTACAGGAGCCTCTCAACAAACTGGTCACGCAAGAAGAGATCATTGAAGCCCTCAAGTCTCTTCCAAACTCCAAAGCCCCTGGCCCGGACGGCCTCACCGGAGAATTCTATAAAGCCTTTGCGAATACTCTGGCCCCTCTCCTAGCAGCTGTGTACGAGGAAGCCCTAGAAAAAGGCACTCTCCCCCAGTCCACCTGCAAAGCCAACGTCCTCTTGCATAAACAAGACAAGCCTCCAGAGCAATGCGCATCCTACCGTCCCATTTCCTTACTAAGCCTCGACAATAAAATACTAGCGAAAGTACTCACGAGCAGGTTAATGCCACTGATGCCCGCCCTGGTACTTGCAGACCAGGCAGGGTCATACCAGGCCGCAACACGACCTATGGAATCAGAAGGCTATTCGGCGTCATGGAGGCATTAGATCCATCCTAGCAAGCAATCGCAGTCCTACTCGATGCTGAGAAAGCGTTTGATTCCGTAGAGTGGCCATTCCTGTTCGCAGTGCTCACCAGGATGGGACTGGGAGCACGCTTCATTAAACTGGTATCCCTCTTATATACCAATCCACAAGCCAACATCATAGTGGGGTCAGCAAAGTCAGCTACCATCAATCTGCAGCGCGGTACCAGGCAGGGCTGCCCGTTATCAGCTCTTTTATTTGCCTTGGTAATGGAACCACTTGCCTCGAACTTTCGGGAACAGCGACAACACAGGGGACTCATCATCGGCCCACATAAACTCATCATTTCCCTGTACGCGGATGATGTCATGCTATTCGTACGAGACCCCGCGGATAATCTGAACCTGGTCATGAGAGAGTATCAAATTTGGTGCAGTCTCCGGCCTGAAAATCAACCAGTCAAAATCCGTAGTGTTCCCACTGACCTCCGCAACCAAACCATTTCCAGACGACTTCCAGTTTATGTGGAAAACATCCAAAGTCTGGTACCTAGGAATACAACTGTCACGAAATCCCCAAGAAGCGTTCCATGACAACTACGAAGAAGTCGCCAAATCACTGCAGGAGAAGGTGGCTTGTTGGAAAACCTTACTGTTAACCCTCTGGGGAAGAGCCTCCCTAGTTAAGATGGTGATCTTACCTAAGCTGTTACACTTATTCACCAACATTCCCTTATTACTGCTGCAACCCTTCCTGAAAAAATTTAAAAGCATGGTCCTCGATTTACTATGGGCAAGCAAACCGGCCAAAGTGGCGCACTCAATATTGACTCTTCCAGTGACAAACTGAGGCCTGGCCCTTCCGGACCTGGAGAAATACTTCTGGGCGACGCAGGCGCAATTTCTCGGCCATTGGTACTCTACAGAGACGGTCAGAACCCACGTGCAGGTGGAGCGAGCCCTAGTGACACCCAACTTACTGAGGGCGGTCATCTTCAGCCAGATCCCCGTCTCCAACAATACTATGAATGTAGTACTTTTGACGTATAAAATCTGGAAGAAACTCGCTCAAAAATGTGAGGTACGAACGAGATACTCGCCCCTCCTCCCCGTCAAATTCATACCTGGGATCCCACTGACGTCTGAAAGGGTTTTCCATCAATGGTTGGAAAAGCTTCATATAAATACCTTGGGAGACATGTTCACCGAAGATAACTTCCTGACTCCAGAGCAGGCGAAAATGAGAGGCGGGACCACAGCGCTCGACACCTTTATCTATTTCAGAACTCGCTACACATTTCAAGCACTCCTACCCGACTTCCCACACCAACCTCCAACCTGGCAACTTCTACACAACGTAATACAATCACAAGGAGAAGGAAGGCTGGTCTCAAAATTATACAGGGCCATCATCGCCAAGACAACCACCAACAACTCCCGTGCAAAAACCAGATGGGAGAAGTCCCTCAGTACAACCATCTCAGAAGAGGACTGGTTGTTCATCCTGAAGCAAACACAAAAAATTGCACTCAACACATGCCTCAAATTAATCCACTTCAACTTCCTCCATCAAACCTATCACACACCAGCAAAGACCAATAAACACCACCCTGAATCTCCCTCAAGATGCGAGCGATGTGGGACATCACCAGCCGACTTTGTCCATCTCGCTTGGGAATGTCCCAAACTGACCACGTTCTGGAACCAGGTTCTAGAAACTACTGGAGCAATCATCGGAGAAGCTATTCAACCTGCCCACACGGCAGCCCTACTGGGAATGACAAAAATGCTATCAGCACCAACAAGAAAACTGGCAGGTCGACTGTTAACACTCGCCCGCAGGAGGGTCGCCATGGCCTGGGGCCGAGGCCCTCCCCCCACAGTCTCCTCCTGGCGTAAAGACATCCTTTATTTCCAAGATGTTGAAACTGACTTTGTCAAACTGCTGCCTCTCCATGCCCGTCCTCCAGACATATGGGGCCCACTGACACTTCATGATGAAGGAAGCTGAGGATGCCCCAGCCTCCCCTGCCAGCACTCATTAGACATTGACCGTGACGTTGTTAACACTTGAGCCCAGCACTCCACATCACCCTATAACAAGGAACTGGCTTGGTGCGGAGTGTGCCGACATTGACACCGAACACCATGTAAGGAGTGCGGGGGGGTGGGGTAAGGGGAGTGGGGAATGGGAATGGCGCAAGTTAATTCCACCCTAATGTGGGTGAGAAGTTGTATTGCGTTACAGGAAAAACCAAAACTAAAGGTTTAAAAAAAAAAAAAAAATGAGACGCTGCTGGTTAAAGGGCCAGACACCCTTTCCATCATGTACCGTGCTGTTTTAGAAGTCTAAAGACTGTAAATGCACCAAAATAAAGGTGTGGTAAGAACAATGGCAGATTTTAAGTTCGTTCTAATACACCAACTCAAGTTTACGTTACATGGGCATATATATTTTCTCTGTCCAGCCTTCTTCAGGGCACGTCATGTTACAATGTGGGAGGTTCTTTAAAGTAATATCCACCGATGAATCTGTTCAATATGGGCAATGTTCACATTTCACCAATTCAAGAATTGATATCCATGTTTCGAAAAGACAGTTTGTTTCCTCTGCTCCATTCACTGGATATCCAACCACAATCTTTTCATGCGTTAGTGTGTTGAAGCAATTTTGTTTTGTAGATCCACACGTTATCTCGTAGAGATAAAACTCACCATCCAGGGCATATTCGTTTTTGCCACATTCTGTGGCGTAACAGCGACATGTTCCAAAATGTCCTCAGGAGGGACCACAGAAGAGCCTTGACCAACAGGTGGTACATAAGGAGACAGTGTAAAGAGTGGGTGTGTACGAGTGGGCCTCAGCAGGATTGAAAGCGCAGTCGCTGATTCTCAGACCCAAGAAACTACTCTGGAAGTCGTAGTCTAGGAGGTATGCTCCATGGTCATGGTGAGGTCATCGTAGTGGAAACAGCCATATTTGCTGGCGGATGCACAGTCCAAGTAATCAAAGAGGACGACGTTGGAGCAGACTGAGTCGAAAGGTCCGTGGACAGACTGGGTCATCAACAGAACAGCTGACTTGGCCTGCTCATCAGTTTTCAACAGCCTAGGTTGTCATCACCAGGGCAGCAGAAAATGTCAAAGGCTTCTTCACAGACTAATGAGGACCAGAAGACAGCATGGACTGGTGTTTTATCGAAGAAGACTTAGTCGACAAAGTCATCCCCAAGGTTGTTGTGGATGAGGTGGTAGACTGTGCCGAAGTAGCGGCAGATCAAGGGTGGTAACATGGCGCTCTTTTCCAATGGGAAGAATCCTTGTGAGACCTCGGCCTCTGAAGAGGCAGTAAGGCCCAGGAGGGTCTTAGCTGGCAGAGGGAAGCAGGACTTCAGACTGAGGCCGAAAAAGAGGCTCCAGCACCATCATCCAACCAGGTTACAAAGTTTTGGTGTCGGAGCTTTTTGCTGGAGAAAGACTGGCATATGGAGCAGTCGATCTGGTGTTCAGTGTAAAGACAATCTTTGTGAAGCTAGTCAATATTTACATTTTTGGATGACTGGTGGAACATGCCTTGAAAAGCCTTTTCTTTCTAGTTCGACATGACACAAGAATCTCACCAAACAGTAGCTGAAACAGCCCCCCCGTAGGTGACACGAAGGCGGAACTTAACCACCGACGGGTGGAAGGAAACACTGATGTAGCAGTCAAAAAGGAAGCTCTTTAAATGAAATGTCAAAATTAAGTATTAAGAGAATTCTTGAGGACTGCCAACTCTGAATGTGCAGTAAAGAAATCAGAGGATGTCCTGGAGGGGTGGATCTAAGGGAGACCCAAAATGACTAAGAGCACTAAATTGACAGCAGTTTTTCAAATCTAAATGGAAGCTGCTTCAATGTTACCAAGGATTCCAAGCCCAAAGATGGGGAATATTCAAACAGCATGTGAATCTATGAAATACCCAATGCTGGAGAGCAATGCCAACCCAACTGTCGATCTCTTACAAGACCAGCTTAAACCTCACTTATAAGCTGAAGAGGGAGCTCTCCCTGCGCTCTCCCCATCAGACCCCACTACTGCCTCCAGCAACGCTGAATAATATAATTTTGTATATTTAAATATTAGCCTTTAGTTTCAGCCACTTGTCCCTAGGTTAATGTTAACTTTGTAAGTCACCTATTGTCTTATATATTTTCTGTTTGTTTTGTACCTGGTATATGTCCCACATTTTTACACCTTCATAAATAAACTGGCTCACCAACTCTCCTCTTTATGCTATTTGGAGGCACCCTTTGTGGGAATGCCACTGCCACCTGTACATCCCTGTTCTTCAAATAAATTCAATACTCAGATTATCCCAGCTTGCCCATTTAATTTTCTTGACCATCAACAAGATGTCGACACTGTAGCCATAGATGGTTAGTGACTGGTGTGAGGAATCTGAGGGCGGTTTCACTTCTTCCTCCAATATATCCTCCTGCCAGGTGGCCAGGGAAAGGCTGTTGATATTGGTTCCTGACCCTGGGGATTGATATGCAAGGGAGGATCACCTCGGCTTAGTAGACTTGGAGGGAGGCGATGAGGTACCCTTAAATGAGACATGGCTTCCCCCTTTTTTCTCTCAAAATGTCTCCTCAATACCCCAGACCTTTGTGGGCTACTGTAAGTCAGATCCCCATTTTCCCCACTGACATTTACTCACACACACAAACACACAAAACACTTTAGCACTGGGACAAGGAAAGAACAAGTTACTTACCCCTGGTAACGTTCTTTCGACTAGATATTCCTCCCACGTATTCCTCATCTTTGATATTCGATATTCAGCTGCTGCTTCGGAAAAAAAATTGCCATAGGCTGCTGTGAGTCGATGGAGTCGACCCAATGTCCCTCGAGGGCCTCTTGTCGAGGAGGATGTCATCAAAGGTGTATATATAGCACGTCCGGCACTCGTTGGCTTCAGTTCTGTTTTTTCTTACAGTAGAAATACCTGCATAACCACGGAAATGATCGTACTCCGGCTTGAAGGAACGAAAGCTGTAATAGCATGGGAAATTCTACTATGGGGTAGGTTGGGAGCGCTATGAGGAATACATGGGAGTAACATTGTCGAAAGAACGTTACCAAAGGTCCGTAACTTGTTCTTCGAATGGATTGTGTCCTCCCACGTATTCCTCATCTTTGATAGACTCCCAAAGCAGTGTTGGATTTGGTGGAGGGAGTAAGAATTTCAGTTTCTTACAGGCTTTCATGTAACAAATGCAGGACTGATTTTCCAAAGCTCCCATCCTGACCGAGGGAAGACTCTAGGCAGTAATGTTCTGTGAACGTGTGAATCGTAGACCACGTTGCTGCCTCACAAATACCTTTTATCATTACACCCCTTTGCAGGGCTGTAGAGGTAGCCATGCCCCTGGTGGAATGGGCTCTTAACCCTTCATGAGGTTCCTTGTCTGACAGTCTAACACTCCGATATAGCCATAATGATACACCTGGATAAGGTCAGCTTCTTAACAGCCTGACCCAGTTTGTAGCCCGTATATCCAATGAAAAGCGGATCAATACAAAGTTTTGACAGCCTAGATCTATAAAAGCTAAAAATTCTAAGAGGGTCCAACCTGTCTAATCTTGCCTCCTCCTTGCCAGGATATGGTGGGGATAGAAAGAAGGTAAGACTATTTTCTGTCCTACGTGAACGTCAGAAACGATCTTGGGTAAGAAAAGGTTTAACCCTCAGAACAACCTTAGATTAACATGCCTGCAACTCACTCTACGGGCTGAAGTTGGGGCTACCAAGAGAATGGTTTTAAAGGTTAATAACCTTAAAGGACATGAGTGTAAAGGTTTTGGATGGTGCACACAAGACATTTTAATTCCAGATTAAGATCCCAAGTTGGAACCTGGAAAGGAGATGGAGGGAGCACATTGGTGAGCCCCTTTAGATATTGAGTCACCGGTGGAATTTTGAACTATGAACATTCCTCTGACACGCGCTTAAAGATGGACAGCGCCACCAAATAGCCTTTAATAGTACCAATATAGAGCCCCAGATTGGCTAAGGATAGTAGAAAAGATAACACCTCAGGTGTGTTATACAGAAAAGGGTATACAGTCTTGTCCCTGCACCAGTTGCAGAATTTATTCCAACGCAACAAGACTTTGTTGCTGGCCTTTCGGCCGAAAGCAAAATCTCCATTACATCATCCGGGAGGACCCATTCCTCGTATTCCAGCCTCTCAGAAACCAAGCGTGAAGGTTGAGTGTCTTGACCTCTGGGCGGAGAACCCGACGCTTCTCTAGCGAGAGAAGGTCCCATCTTTGTGGAAGACGCATTGGAGGACAGATGGACATGTCCAGAAGGTCCGGTTAACATCCTCCTGGCCCAATCCAGGGCAATTAGGATCATGAGTATCCTAAACTTTCACAACCTCTGGATCATGCGAGGAATGACTGGGGCTGGAAGAAACACATACAGCAGCGGAAACTCCCAGTCCACTACTAACGCGTTTCCTAGAGCTCCTCTTTGGGGAAATTCCCATGAGCAGTACAGGTTGCACTTCTGGTTGACACCGGTCGCAAACAGATCCACTTGAGGGGATCCCCAAAGGGTGAAGATCTTTTGAAGGACTTCCTGAGCTAGTTCCCACTCGTGGGGGACCATGCTATGCCTGCTCAGAGCATCCGGCACAGTGTTCTCCTCTCCGGCTAGGTGAACTACAGGTAAGATTCCTTCTTGAATTGCCCAGTACCAGAGCTGCATTGCCTCTCTGCACAGTGGTAGTGACCCTACACCGTCTCTCTTGTTGAGGTAGTACATGTCCACTGTATTGTCGGTCATTAGCAGGACATTCTTTCCCCGCACAGAGGGCACAAAGGCCTTCAGCGCTAGTCTGATTGCCCTCAGCTCCAAAAGATTGATATGTAGTTTGAACTCCGATGGAGACCAACGACCGCTGTGTCAAATCACTGGTGTGGCTCACCATCCCGTGAGTGAAGTGTCCGTCACTACTGTTATCTCCGACCATGGTTACCAAAACGGTTCACTCTTCAGAATATTGTCCTCGCAGGTCCACCACAGAAGATCATGTGCAACCCTGCTTGGAACCTGAAGTAAGTCCGATAGCTTTCCTGAGAACCAGGACCATCGAGTTCTGAGAGCCCATTGAAGGGATCTCATTCTCAGGCGGGCCTCTGGCAACAGACAAATGCAGGATGCCTGAGGCCAAGGAAGGCAGGAGACGCTGGGCACTCTGAAACTTGGTGACCATCTGTAAAATGTCTTGAGCCCTCACCACGGGTGGCGAGCTCCCCCCCCCCAGGATGTATCCAGTGCAGCTCCGATCAACTGGAGCTTTTGAGAAGGTGTCATATGGGACTACTTGTAATTGAGGGAGAAGCCCAGTCTGTGAAGAGAGTGGCAGGTGACGTTGAGATGATCCAGGACTTATTCGGGAGAACACGCCCTGATCATCCAATTGTCGAGGTAGAGGTAGAGGTGAATCTCTCCCCCCGCCCCCTCTCAAGACTTGTTGCAACCACCACCATCAGATTGGTGAAAACCATTGGGGCGGATGTTAGCCCAAATGGCAGAACTCGAAATTGATAATGAGCATCGCCAACTGCGATCCTCTGTTTTTTCTGTGCTTGAGATGGATTGGCACATGAAAATAAGCATCCTGAAGGTCCAATGACACCATAGAGTCCTGGAGTTGAAGGGCCTGAAGTATCTTAGAAAGAGGGACCATCTTGAACTTTTTCTTCCTGAGGTACTTGTTCAAGTATCTCAAGTCCAAGATGCATCTCAGTCCCTTGTTCCTCTCCGCTACAGGCACTGGTTCTATAGCGCCTTTCTCTAGCAGGGTGAACATTTCCTGCACAAGGAGCGGATCTGGAATCCTCAAAAAGGCTCCCCGGTGGACTGCTTCGAGGTCTCTGTATGAAAGGAAGTCAGTACCCATGGGCTATTGTTTCCAATGCCCAAGCATTCAAAGTAATGACGCGCCGTTCTTCTAGATGCTGAGACAGTCTGAGGTCTTGAGTCACAATTCACCAGTGAGGGTCAGAGGTTTTGAGGCGACTGATGCTTTGGCAGATGGTAAAGATGCCCCTGCTTGAGCTGACTTCGCACCTCTCCCTTGTCCACCATTAGGGAACTTCATTTGGACTGACAAGCCATTCCCCTCGCTATGCCCACCGAGTAGTTACGAAAAGTCCTAACCATCCAAGGCAGTCCACTAGGGCGAAAAGGCAGAGGCTAGCTAATAGAAGCACAGGAAGTTTTGGCTGCCGCCTTTGAGGTCTGCAACTTCAAGGCTCTTGTCAGCCTGGTTGCCAAAAAGGCGAGACCCGTCAGAGGCCATGTTGAGGAGCCGAGCCTGACCATCCGGTGCAAAGCTAGACTTCCTCAACCACGCAAATCTGCGTATAACGGTACTAGTAGCCATGGCGCTGCTGATGCGGTCAACAGAATCCAGACCCGACTGAAGAGACTCGCACATGGCTTCTTTGCCGTTTAATTATGGCTCAGAACCTGTCTCTTTCATCCTCCTCGGGAATGTGCTATGCCGCCATGGAAATGCAGTCCCATAGAGTGAATTTAAATTTTGCAAGGGCACATGTGGAGTTGGCGGATTTAAGCGCCATACTCCCTGCAGAAAATATCTTCCTTTTCTATCCATCAGCTTGGTCGTCCCTTTCTGGAGGGATGGTAGGGTAAGCTGCTTGCTTAGAAGTTGCTATTGCTGCCTGTACCACCGGACTCTTTGGAGTGGGGTGTTTAGACATGTAGTCAGGGTCACTACTGGAAAGGCAGTACTTTTTGGTCAAATACTTATTCACATGAGCCGTCTATATGACGCATCAGCATGGTCCCGTGCCTCTGGTCTTCCAAACTCTAGCTCAGATGAGGTGTCCACCCCACTGGCCGTCTGCAGGTGGCGATAAAGGTGCCTCAAACTTGATTCCCAAGAGATAAAACTTTCTGGCACAATTGCCGCTCCATACTGGAGGACAAATGCTGCCTCGTTATCGGAGGGTTCATTCGCCTTATATATTGAGGAAAGGGACTTAAAATAGTCCTTTTTTGGCAAAGGCGCACAAGTCTTTTCAGGCAGAAAGGGTTAAATGAATAATGGATTTGACGCTTGAAGAGCCGCCGAAACTTTCACTGGTACAAAAGGATTTGACTGAGGGCAGCCGGCAATGATGGCGCAGCTGGCGTTGAAATAGCCATCAAGGGCTTGACTGGTGTCGAAGGCGCAGCCGGCGTCGAGGGTGTCGATCACCGACTTCTTTCGGCTCGACAGATCCTTTGATGACACACCAGATCGGGGCCTCAAAGGCTCCCGAAGAGGATCAGGCCTTTGTCCCTGGTTCGAGGGCATGCAGGATTTAGGTGGAGCCCTATCCTTCCCAGCGTCTTTGGAAGGCGAAGTAGGAGCATGGCTTGGAGGCTTTTGTTTTTCAAATATTTTTAGGATCTCTGCTCTGAAAGCCTCTCACTCTGCCAGAGTGGATTCCTTCGTGGGGCAAGATACTCTATTAGGGGAAGCGACCAACGAAGTCGAAGAAGGCGACCAATGGTGCATCTTCTGGGAGTTCGACGAGTGGTGGGAGCCACTCCTCTATCTTGACCTCTTAACTTTATTCCTCCGAGGAGAGTCACCTCTCGACTTGGTCGAAGGTTCTTTTGTTGGGGTAGATTTGGGGTTTCGACCTACCGTCAATTTCCCCTTTCGTTCCTTCAAGGCCTTTCCTGTCATCGACTGGCACTTGGAGCAGTCCGAGGCTCTAAGCAATTAAGCTTTTTGAAGTAAAGAAGCGCGCCCTATTTTCTTCGAAGCAATGGCATTCGTGGAAAAACAGAACAGAAGCCAACGGGCACTGCACATGCTACATATGCCTTCGATGACATCCTCGTGACAGAGCCCCTTGAAGGACATTGAGCCGACGCCATCGACGCAGAGCGCACTCTGGTAAATTTTTTTCAATCCATTTGAAGCAACAAACAGAAAAGACTCTAGAACCAACAATGTGCGGTCTAGGAAAATACCCACGATGCAGAAAGGATGGATGCAAGCGATGGCTTTGGACGCGAAAGGACCAAATCTAGCTGGGAAGACGTAAAAGAGACGAGCGAGTGCCGGTGTGGTGGATCAAGGAGGCTCACCGACGAGAGCTGCAGCAAGAAAATGGCAGGCTATAGGGACTCCCAGAGCAGAGGAGAAGCTCTGGGGCATTTGCAGGTGCGGGCAAGCCGAGCGAGGCTTTCCGAAGGTCTTATCCGAGATGCTGGGAGAAGTGGCGACTGCGGAAGCCAGAGGGAGCCAAAGGAAGCAAAAGCAAAACAGGCTTCACCGTAGCAGGTGCTACAATTCACTGCGAGAGAAAACAAAGGCGCCAGAAGAAACCGATGAGTCCCATGAAGTGGTAAAGGGACATCGGGGCATATTAGAGGCAGCCTGTGTAAAGTGAAATATAAAGTAGAAAAGCCTTAACCTGGCAGGGAATTAAACCGGGTTAACTTGGGAGAGCCATATCCATATAAACACAAGCAAAGCGAAGATGCAAAAGACATTTCAAGTAGAAAAAAGAACTTTAATACCAACCCGAATGAAAGTAAGCATTTTGAATACTGATATGAATAAAAGGAGTTTTCTGTGGAAACCTATGAATATCCAGAAACACTACCTCAAGAAAACCAGCATTGGCCAGCTGGTCCGATAGCACAGCGAGTAGAGCGCTCGCTTTGACATCTGAGCAGAGCCTGCTGATGCAGGTTAGAATTCCGGCAGGGCCTTTCATCCTTCCGAGGTCGATAAATCAGCACCACACACCGTTGGTAATAAGCAGCGATCAGATACCTGAGGGTTTGTATTGCTATATAAATGCTAAATTACTAAAATCAAGGTGCTGTGTGTTGCGAAAGAATAACCATTGGCCAGAGCCATATGAACAATATCACTGAAGTGTGTGGTTTGAAGAGAAACAAGTATTGGCAAGAACCACAACAATATGGGAAAGTGTAACCAGTGCATAGTGGCCAACAAGTCAAAGTAAAGCATCAAGAGAATGTGAAATGAGCCTGAACGGAATTCCACTGTAAGACTGAAGCAGTGGCAAGGTGCACGTGAAGGAGAAACCAGTTGGGTTTATCGGTTGCGCGACCTGTAATGGGTGGACCGTGTGGTCTAACAACTGCCCCTCGACCGAGGACACCCATCTATGAAAAAGCCAATTGAAAAACCTGCAAGAGAGCTTGTGGGGGAATCTGAAGGAAACCCAGTGAGGATTGGAACTTTGTGAAATTGTTGAAAGACGTACAGCCTTCGGGAAGAAAATAACCCTTTGTGCTCTGTGAACCATTCTAAAACATTGAAAAAGGGAAAACCACTTTTTGGGACTTTGTGAACTATATTGAATCGTGGGGAAGGGAGATGTTTTCAAACACAGAGCTGGAAGAAGCCTGGAACTTTTATTTGATTTTGAAGCCGACATCCCTACACATTGTTTACAAATAGATGATTGAAAGTACAGGTTCTTGACACAGACATTTACTTTGGACATCCTGATAGACCAGCCTTAGTTTCGTTTAGGTAGGGAAGTCCCACCATAGTTTAGGGTAAGTTAGGCCTTCTTCCAACCCTCCTTTTGATTTAATAAAAGAGTAAACTTGAATTTAGTTGTCTGTGTAGACTTAATGCCTTGACACAGTCAGGTGATGACTTTCAACAGTGTTTACGGCAAGGGTGCAGAGAACAGCAATGTTTCCAGTGTCACTGACCTTGTAGACTGGCTTCGACACCAGCATTTCTTTCCATCGAACTTAAAGCTATTGTCTGGTGTATTGATGCACCTTCTGTTGGCAGGTTATTGTATTATTGGCTTTTGCTCTGAGATGATGCAGCTGTTTATGGCCTACTGGCAAACGAGGCAGAGACAGGTCAGCTAGTGCATGCTAAGGTAGAGAAGTTGCTCATAATGGACAGAGACAGATGAGCCCCTCCATCTTTGAGAGGCACATTTAGAAAGCGTGATAACGGAAGGCTTAGAGACCAGATCAGAGGGCCGGGTCAGGAGAGCATCTTCCAAACCTTTATTCTCAGTTAGCCCAAACTCTTTTCAGAACTAGGCCTTTTAGTGGCACATGCCCTTTTGTGAAGACGTTATTTCTTCATACAGGATGAATTCAAACTATCATTTGGGCTTTAAAAATCTGGGTAATTGTTTTTCCAAGATGGCCACAGTGACCACTCCACAGTAAAAACTGCACTCCTACTCAGCGACCCAGTAAAGGTGCAATAAGCAGCAGTGACACTCCAGACCCAAAGGAGGCAAATGCTGGGGGAACTGTCGGAGAGCAGAATGGCCCCCCTGAGGACTCGGATCGGAGCAATCTGAAGCGGAGTGGGTTGTGTGAGGGCAATGAAGAGCACGGCCGGCAGTGTCATGGTGGGGACCGAAACGGCCCAGCATTAACTACAGGGACACAGTGAGCGAGAGGGTACCTCCCATGACAGCTACAGGAAGACACAGGTGGCCCCCTCCCACAGGCGGAAAACTCCAATGGGGCAAGTAACGGTACTCTGGGCGTCGGCAAGCCCGCAGCCCGATCCAGGCAGGAGGCGAAGCGGCCGGAAACGATCCCGCACACCCCCCCCCCTGGTACCTGCAAGCAAGCGGAAGCCCCACAGATCAGCACAAGCACACTGGGATGGACTGCTAACCAAGTAAGGAGGGGGAGCAGGCAAGCTATGTCTGGCACACCACCGCCCAGGCATCGCCCGCAAGGAAGCCCAGCACCTCATGGTGTAGAGCCCCCAATAGCGGAGGCATGACCTAACCGATTAATCAGCAAAATAAGCACAAAGGGGGAGCGGGCACGCTACCTCCAGCACACTGCCGCTCAGGTTTGCCCCATATTGCAGCTCAGCACTGCACAGAGAAGAGCCCCCAAAAGCAGAGTGATGCTTCATTCACCCGTGTAAGAAGCCCTGGAAGCAAGCGGCGCGGGATGCGACAGAGGGCGAGCAGGCGCAAGCTAAAGGAGCAGATCCAGACGAGGAAGGCACCCACAAGGTACCCCCATCATCAGGCCACAGGGGCATCAGAAAGTGCTAACCCTTACGCACCAGAGCCTACAGTGAGGCAGGCGCTGGCCTACATCGGTTAGATAACCCCAAAGCACCCAATACTAGGGCAAGGGGCAGGCCCACAGCGCTGCGTCGCAGCATTGGACTGGCCCTTGGGGGCGCAGGTAAACGCTTACTCGCCTCCACCCCCAGCCCCCCCAACAAAAACAGGGAGCAGATAATACAGGAGGCAAGCATAGAGTGCCCCCCCAAAGGGACGCCCCGGCTTCCACAGTGGGGCCGGAGGGACCAGAAAAATAAGATCAAGGGGGGAAACCCAGGAGGTGGGGAGGCCGTAAACCCAGCAAGGGCAAGGCAACCAAGGAAGTTCTAAGTCGGTGAGAGACTGCACCCCTGAACTAACTGGGACCACCTCTTGGCGAGTCCGGTCCGCAATCTCCCCTGGGGACTACCAGCCCAGGCTCCATAGGGCAACTAGAACACGGCATTCAAGAGGGAGAGGGGTGCCTCCACCCCTCTTACATCACAAAAGGCCACCACCAGGGATCAGGAAGAGCGCTGAGGGTCCGCAGGAGAAACCTCCCGCATTAAGGAGCACCAAGGAGCAAGCAGGCTCTGGCCGCCACCCGGCAATGTCGCTAAACAAGCCTAAGGATCCCAAGGAGGGGGCCCTGGGGACTAGGCCCTCGAAAAAGCAAAAAGAAGCACTGTTAAGGAGAATTCTCATTTATGGCTAATTTCCCTTACCTAGTGAGTCCCTCAGCAGCTTTGCTGGATTTCTGGGGTTTATTTTTTTCCACCTAGTAAGAGTGTGAGCCTTTTTCCCCACTCTTAAGTCTATTTTTTGTGTGTGTTGTACTTTTTGTGCTCATGGGTTATGGGGTGTCACCAACTCCCTAGGCATCATCTTTCAACTTGTGTGTCACACAGCACCTTTAGTGCAGTGACACAGGGATGTCTTTTAGACTTCCCTTGTGAACTCCATTTCTGGGGAGGACTACTGTCCCCCCAGAAACATGTAAAGTCACCATTGGCTTTACTAGTCCTTTTAAAATACAGATCCAGTACAAGCCATCTTACAATGGAGTACTGGAGGGGAATATCTTTCCCCTGTCCTTATGTAACTCAAGGGGCACTTTGTGTCCCTCTTCCAGACTCTACATGGCTGGTGGCAGTGGTAACTATCATTTTTACACAGATTCCCGTGTTAGTGTTCTGGCTGTGGTGACAGACGTGAACATAAAACCGGCTACCCCATATCGTTTTTATCGTGGGTCTTAGCGTGGTTTTTCGCCATTTCGTGTTGGAAAGGTCATTCTTGTTTGCTTTTCGCGCCAAACCAGCTTTGGTTTCCTTGTTCGCCATCCTTTGGTGGGCTTCTGCAAAGAAGCCCTCCTTTGGCGTCTGGGTGTCTAGGTGGGCTGAATGTGTGGGGGTCCTTCGAGACCCAAGTCGCACTTTGTGTCAATTGGCTGAGGTGGTTGTCCTGGCTGGACAACCCCCCCTGCTGTGCGATTGACATCCAGGCTGTGTGAATGGGGGATTTTGGCATAAAAGGCAGGACTCTTGGGCTGGAAGTCAGAGTCGCCACTGAAACTACAAGAACCGAAGAGAAGTGGAGAAGAAGACGGCTGCTGCAACTCCTGGATCCCGGTGAAACCCTGCTGCAGTCCTGAGCCATATACCCTTCAACGACAGAAGATCCAGTCCAGAGTTTTCTTCCCTTGAGCCTGGAGGGATCAACCAGCTTACCTTCTACAGCCAGAGAATCCTCTTCTGGTTCGAAATCGCTGCACTGACCTCTAGTGGTCAGGATAGCCATCAGAAGAGCCCTCTCCTGTTTTTAAGGAGCGTACCTTTCATTCATCTTTGTTTTACTGCTGCTGGCTTTATCTCTGGGTAGTTCAGATCGCTCCAGACGTCGTCCTTGTCCCCACGACTGAAGCTTCAGCAACCTGAGTCTGCGGGAACAACTGACATACCACTAGCTTTCTTCATCCGAATAAGGTACGGTGTCCATTTGGTCGTTCTCTCCGTCCAACCTTGAGGAATCGGGGTGAACCCTTTTCCTTTCCGAAGGCTTGTCCTTTCTTCCTTCAGTCTTATAACTTGCTTCCCTTTGACAATATCCAGTACTCCTGGCAACGTTAATCTTGAACTATTCTAACCATGTGATGTTCGACAACAGAGCCCCTGCTCCATTTGACCCTGGCGCAGGCCTATTGACTTATCTGCCTCTTAGAAAACGTCTTCTGATTCTATTGCCTTGACAAAAGTATTGCCTATGATTTTATCCACTATTCCCTTGTTTTAATTCTATGTGCTAAGTGTGTTTGACTTCGAGTGCATTTCTTCTCGCTGGTACGCTTTATTTTCGCAAGACCGAACTGTCATTACTGTCAAAATGTGATCGCGTATTAACCCACGGTAACATCTTTGTTTTTGAAACACTGTTGTCAAATCCTAATGTACTTACCTTGAATTGACCTGAACAATAGGAATTGGTTGTGTGTAGTATATTTAGAGTGTGGTTTTTGTTCTGTGAACAGATGGTTTAAAAATAAATGTACTTCTATTTTTTTTAACCAGAACCTTGAGTCAGTGTTTGCTTGAGTAACAGTAATTGTAGTCCTTTGTGTAATCCCCATTACTGCTCATTTGCTCTTGAGAAGTCTGGCTGCTCAGCCATCGCTACCACTTTACTGTGTGGTACAGGCTTGTACCAAAGGTGAAATTGTACTATCACTTGTAGTATAATTGTATGTAGTGCTCCCTAAGGGTACTGCATATGATTCTGCCTAACAAGCACTCCAAAAGTTATGGTGGAAGGAAGGGGAAGCACCTGTGGAAGAGGATCAAGCGCTGGTGGAGCAACAGGGGATGGAGGAACCCCCAGTGCTTCCACAGGGACAAGAGGTCACGAGTGAGGTACTCCTGAAATGCTTTAAAGCATTCAGCGACCAAATGACAGTCACCCTACAAACGCAATTGAGCCTAATATGCACAGAGCTGGCACAAACCCTTCAGGGAATCAAAGGCTACATAGTGGAACTGGGAGATAGAATAGACATCAATGAAAACACCATCCAAGAGCTTACTGAAGGCACCCGCAAGATAGATGCACTAGCAGAACAGTTGGCTGTCGCAACGCACAATCTGGAGCTTCCATCAGAGGACGTGGAGAACCGCTCGAGAAGGTCGAAGATCAGGGTGAAGGGGCTACCAGAGCGTGAGCAACGGGGACCTCAGAAACAATTCAGCAAGTGTTAAGTGGACATAGAATCCACCGCGTGGGCCCGATTCGTGCAGAACTTGGGGCCAGGCTGTGATGCTGGAAATGCATTGCAGAGACAGGGCCTCCATATCCTTGTCCTGTATTGCCTTATGTATGTTCTGTCTTGTTTTCCGCGCAGGAGTTCATGTGGGACTCCTGGCGGTGCAGCTCTTCCTGTTTTTGGTCGTGGTGAACAGACTCTTGGGATACCCTTATGGCACCCATGGGTGGGAGCAAGACCCTGTACTCCTAGTGTATGTTTTTGGGCACCAGCGTGTGGCTCACAGAGCAGGGTACGGGCTGGTGGAAGCTCTGTGCTGAATTGACAGGTGCTCTGCGCAACATCCCTTTTGGAATGCCCAGGCCCTGTCACTGGAATCAGTGGATTCCTGATAGGAGACAAGATGGCCCCTGTGGCCTCTTGCCTTCTATTGCCTGTTACCTTACTTTTTCCAAAGTTCCGGGAAACCCTTACTCTGTCCCTTCCGCCTGACTGGCTGTTGAGTGGAAGTTCCATATGCCATGCATTACTTACCGTAAAAGCATTTCTGATGCTGGTTAATCTGCTTAGAATCACATGCTCTGCATATAGTCCGACATCTAGTGGTAAACGCTGAGTATTGCATCTTGTCTTTCGAGAATCGAAAGGGGAAGTCGACATGGACGTGCCTGTAACACTAGCCGTACGTGACGTGTACTGTACCCAAAATCCCTCACGCATCGGTATGATAGGCATGTTTTGTAAGAATCCCGTTATGAGCCAGTCATCGAGGTAAGGATAAACCGGGATGGAAAACCTGCGCAGGTGTGCAGCTGCCACTGCCAGTACCTTTGTAAACACCCTTGTTGCTGAGGCTATGCCGAAGGGTAGTACCTTGAACTGATAGTGCTTATCCTGTATTATGAATCGGAGGTATTTCCTGTGCGCCGGCAACATTGAAATCTGGAAGTATGCATCTTTCATGTCTAATGTTACCATGTTATCCCCCTGTGCGAGCAGGGGAATTACTTCATGCAGAGTGACCATGCAAAACCTTTGGGGCTTGAAAATGTGTTCGCTGGGCGTAAATCTAGTACAAGGCGCATGGGGAGATCCTTTTTAGGTACAAGGAAGTACACTGAATAAATACCCTTGTTTACCTGTAGAATAGGCACGACTTCTATGGCGCCCTTTTCCTGCAGGGTCTCGACTGCTTGTAGCCGGATGCACAGATGTTCTGACGTCAGGCGTCTTGCTCGTGGAGGTCTGAATTGGGGGACTGGCCGAATTCTATACAGTACCCGAGGGCAACGGCCTTGAGTACCCACTGGTCTGTAGTTATCCCCTCCCATGCTTGGAGAAATGCTGTCAGCCGGCCCCCGACCGGGGAGGCATGGGAGGGGACGGGTCATTTTTGGCCTGAGGCCGGGGAGTCTTGAGGGGTAGAATTCCAACCCCTTCCTTGACCACGTTGTTGGCCTCTTGGGGGATATGGGGTGGTGTAGGTGTTGGCTCCTTGGGTAGAGGACGGAACAAGTTACTTACCTGTAACTGTTGTTCTCCAGCATGGGTCTGGCATGGATTCACATCCCGTCGTCAGGCTGGGAATCCTCGGTAAAGAAAAAACCAGTATCAGTTTCGTTTCTGATCTGTCTTTCGTAGTAGTAACCAATCACTGATCTCTGCGTCATACTGACCACAGCCAATGACTGCCCTCTACCTAAGCCCCGCCTCTGGCAGCCATCTTCAGATTTGGAAGCACGTGAAGTGGCAGTATGACCAAGTGAAGAGCCGCAGAGGGGTAGGCGGGAGGGTTCGCATGTGAATCCATGCCAGACCCATGCTGGAGAACAACAGTTACAGGTAAGTAACTTGTTCCTTCTCCAGCATGGGGTCTGGCATGGA
This sequence comes from Ambystoma mexicanum, assembly GCF_040938575.1. Lineage (NCBI taxonomy): Eukaryota > Metazoa > Chordata > Amphibia > Caudata > Ambystomatidae > Ambystoma > Ambystoma mexicanum. The sequence continues at coordinate 275,088,990 of NC_090927.1, read as the reverse complement.
TTCACATGCTCATGAATAAAGAATACATAGCAGTACACACATGCACAACCAGGGAGGTGGCAAAGGCTCAACATTAAGCATTACATCAACCTCAACATTAAGCAATCTTACCTCCTCACCAGGCTCACCTCAGGCGAACAGGTTGCGCAGCACTGCTTGGCCGACCCTGGACTCCTCCCTGGAATCCCGATCGACGCAGTAGAATTTCGTGAAGGTGTGCGTCGACCTCCACGTAGCAGCCCTGCATATGTCCAGCAGGGGCACACCAGATAGGAACGCCGTGGTAGCTGCGATCGCTCTGGTGGAATGGGCTCTCGGACGGCCAGGCAGCGGTCGGTTTGCCAACCGATGACAGTACATGATACAGCCGGAGAGCCATCTGGAAATGGAAGCCTTCGAGAGAGCCTTCCCCTCATTGACAGGTCCAAAGTTCACAAAGAGTTGTGACGTCTTCCGAAAACACTTTGTGCGGTCCACGTAGAACTTCAGCGCTCTAGCCACATCCAGCGAGTGCAAAGTCCTCTCAGCCGGCGACGAAGGCGACGGGAAAAACACAGGCAACACCAAGGGTTCGTTGAGGTGGAAGTCCAACGGCACCTTGGGCATGAAGGAGGGGTGCGTCCTGAGCACCACCCTCGTGTCGTGAAAAGTCAAGTACGGGGCCTTGTAGGAAAGGGCCTGGATCTCTCCCACCCGTCGTGCGGAGGTGATGGCCACAAGAAACGCTGTTTTCCACGACAGGAACTTCAACGGGGCCGAGTGCAGAGGCTCGAACGGAGGTCCCATGAGCTTGGTCAGCACCACGTTGAGCTCCCACGCCGGGGCCGGAGCCTTCACCGGCGGGAACGATCTGAACAGTCCCTTCATGAACTCTTTCACCAGACGATGAGACCACAAGGACGTCCGCCCCGTGGTTCTGGTGTATCGGGAGATCGCAGCAAGATGAATCTTGATGGACGCGTGTGCCAGTCCAGCTTTGGCCAGCGTCAACAGGTACGGCAGTACTTGGGGAGCCGTAATCCTTAGAGGGTTAATCTTCTGTGCGTGGCACCAGACAGAGAACCTCTTCCATTTGTGTCCGTAGCATTTAAGAGTCGAGGACGCCCTGGCCTTTGCAAGAACCTCTCTGCAGTCGGCCGGCATGTCGTATCCTCCAAACTCTAGCGCTGCAGGAGCCAGGCCTGCAAGTTCAGCGACTTCGGGTCGTGGTGGAGGATGGCGCCTCCTTCCCTGGAGAGCAGATCTGCGTCCACTGGCAGCTTGATTGACGGGGACGCTGACAAGTCCAGAAGATCCGGGAACCATATCTGCCTCGGCCACGCAGGTGCGACGAGGATCATCCTGCACCGTGACCTCTTGAGCTGGATCAGCAGTGGCAGTGGAGGGAACGCGTATAGGAACAGGCCCTCCCAGGGGAACGAGAAAGCATCGCCCATGCTCCTCGGCTGGGGAAACCTGCTGGCGAACCTCCGGCACTTGGAGTTCGTCGCCGTCGCGAACAGGTCGATCTGTGCCCCACCGTCGGAAGAGGCGATCCACTAGATCCTGCCGTAGTTCCCACTCGTGGCACGAGCGCAGCTCCCTGCTGAGTGAGTCGGCGATGGTGTTTTTTATCCCTGCCAGATGAAACGGCACCAGAAACAGCATTTGGGTGACGGCCCAATGCCACAGGTCCTGCGCCTCCTTGGACAGTGCTGGGGACCTGGTTCCGCCCTGTTTCCTGATGTAAAACATGGTGGTGGTGTTGTCGGTGAAGATCCTCACCACTTTGCCCTTGAGGGAGGGAAGGAAGGACCTGAGGGCCCAAAACACTGCACGGAGCTCCAGGACGTTGATATGGAGGGAATTCTCCATCGGGAGCCAAAGGCCTCTCGCGTGCAGATTTTCGGTGTGTGCTCCCCACTCTTCCAGGGAGGCATCCGTGGTCACTGTCTCCTGGTGGCCTGGGGTCTGGAAGTTCATGCCCGCCGTCAGATGCGCGCGGGTGCCCCACCACTGGATCGCTCGTCGGAAACTCTCGTCGAGTGTGATCCTCTCCTCGAAGCTGGCCGTCGTTTGGATCCAGCGCGCGTCCAGGAACTCCTGCAACGGGCACATCCGGAGCCTGCACATGGGAATGAGGTAGATGCAAGAAGACATAATTCCGAGGAGGGACTTGATGGACCTCACCTTGGCCGCGTCGGCAACCAACATCCGCTGTACCTTGCCCAGGATGGCCCTGGTCCTTTCCTCCGACGGGGAGGCCAGAAGGGACACTGTCGAGCTTCGCTCCCAGAAACAGTGCGTCTTGCGCGGGTACCAGGTGGGACTTGGCGTAGTTCACAAAGAATCCCAGGTCCGTGAGAAGTTGGACGGTCCTTGCCGTGTGCTCTACGGCGAGCTCCCTCGTCTTGGCTCGGATGAGCCAGTCGTCCAGGTAGGGGTAGACGTGGATCCCCTCTCGGTGCAGCTGCGCCGCCACTGGTGCAAGGCACTTGGTGAATACCCTGGGTGACGACCGTAGTCCGAAGGGAAGGGCTCTGAACTGATAGTGACGCCCTTGGACCACTAACCTGAGAAATTTTCGGTGCCCCTTTAGGATGGGAATATGGAAGTAGGCATCCTCCAAATCCAACGACGACAGGAAGTCGCCCTCCTCCAGCTGACCCAGGACGTGCAGGAGGGTGACCATCCGGAACTTCTGTGCCTTGATGAACTTGTTCAGCCGTCGTAGGTCTAGGATGGGGCGCCATCCTCCCGTCGTCTTCTTCACGAGGAAGTATCTTGAGTAAACTCTGGAGCCCCGAAGCCTCTTTGGGACGAGTTCGATGGCGCCCTTCCTGAGCATCGCCTTTACCTCCAGGAGAAGCTGAGGGCCGTGAAGTTCTTTCCTGGCCACAGGGGGGACGCGCGGGCACCTTCTTTGAAACTCAAGCGCGTGTCCCTGGGCTAGGGCGTCCAGCACCCAACGGTCGGTGGAGATGGACTCCCACACGCTGACGAAGCTCGCCAGCCGGCCTCCCACCGGGGTGCTTCGGTGGGGCCCGACCCCACGGCCGGTTCAATCCTGCTTAGACGAGGCTTTGCCGCCTTGACCTCCTTGGCGACGACAGCGGGGTCCGCCTGACTTGCCTCGTCCTGTAACGCTCACCTGATTCCCATAGAGGCGCCGGTCTTGACTGGGCGTATACCGTATCTTCAAAGGTGATGTGTAACACACGGCTGGCTCTTTGGGCTGGACCTCTGTGCACTGTATGTCTGACTCGAAGGGTAAGATGTCTGCAGATAGAAAATATGGGATTAATGAACTGGGTTATTGAAGGTCTCTCTCTTCTTCTCTTTCTCTTCTCCTGTAGAACCCCAAAGGTTAACGCTCTCACCTTAGGTAAGTGAACGCCGTGCTCTCCATCTGCCTCGGGGCAGGGTGCTGTAACCAGTTTCTTCACTGGATAAGGGGAGCAGGCCTCTTGACTTCAGAGGACTGCTGTCCGTCGTTTACTGCATGAACGGTAAGTTTCGAGTAATTCTAATGTCTTTAAAAGTCTTTAGTAATGATGTCTCTTGTTTTGCAGGGTTCCGGCGATGGCGGATGACGGGCTGAAGTGAGTTGAAGATGGAGCCCGTGTGATGAATAGAAGCGCCTGGAAGCACGTAAGTAAGCGCTTGTTGCCTGCTTCACGATGCGCTCTAACTGTCTTTTTATTTTGCAGGTACAAGTTCGGAGCGGCTGCAGGGTGCCGGAATACCCACTGGGTTAGATGTGGAAAGGAGTAATGGCACGTGAGTATTAAAATTCCCCAATGTCTTTAAACGCACCTTGTTTTGTCTTTCAGATGCGGGATGCAGCGCCGAAGGCCTCCGGAGCGTGCGAAGAGTTGGTAAGCTTTTGTCTTTCAGATGCCGGAATGCAGTGCGAAGACCTCCGGAGCGCACAAAGAGTAGGTAAGCCTTTGTCTTTCAGATGCCGGAATGCAGCGCGAGGCGTTGGTGACAGCCGATGGACCAGGTAAGTGAAGCGCTGTCACTGAAGACCGTAATGCTAACCTGTTCTTTCTTGTCTTTATAGGTGTTGCTGAAGACTGGATTCAGGATGGTAAGCCTTTTTCCTTAGGCCCAGGATCAGATGCACAAGACACGATGAGCGTTCTGCTGCAGAGGATGCAGAATAACGCAAAGCAAGATTCATCCATCAGGTGTGGTTTAAATAGCCTCCTGTAGTGCTTAGGTGTCTCCTTCCACAGCCACGCCTAGGTAAGAAAAGAGTTCCTGCTTTCCAGAAGAGTTCCAGTGTTCTGAACCTAGGGAGTGGCTCCTGCCCCACCCAACAGGAAAAGTAGTTCCAAACAGAAGAGGATCAGAGGCTCAACTGGCAGGCAAGTAAGCAGCATGGTCTGCTGCAGGTAAGTCCACCCAAGCATTGAGCCCGGCGCTTCCAGCGCTGGGACTGGGCATATTTATGAGCCTGGTGCCACTGGCGCCAGGACTGGGTCCAAAAGGTCCCAATTGGGACTGGTTGGCACTCGGAACCTGGGTTATGGATCTGCTTCCAAGGGAGTTGGGAAAACCCTGACCTTTTGGAAGCAGAGATCATGACACGTCCCCTGTAAGCTTCCTGAGACGACGAACGGGCCGCTTAACGGTAGGTGGAAAATCCGCCGCCGGAACCTTTGGAGGCGCCCTTGCCTCCGCCGCTCCGAAAGGGCGGCCGCCGTTGCTGGAGAACCCCGAGAGCCCGGGCCGTCTCCGTGTCCGCTTTAATGGCTTGAAGGGAATCGTCCACTGTTTTCCCAAACAGGTTGTTCCCATCGAACGGCATGTCCAGGACTCTGGTCTGTACGTCTTGACGGAAGTCAGTAGCCTTGAGCCATCCACGCCGCCTAAGGCACACGCCGTTGCCCAACTGGCGAAATCCAGTGTCGGCGATGTCCGTCGCAATCGTGATGGCGTGGTCCGACGCCACCTCACCTTCCTGCAAGATCTCCAGGGCATCCGCCCTCTTGTCGTCTGGTAGGAAGTCCAGCAGGGGAGCCAGTTTGTACCACAGCTCCCTGTCGTAGCGGGCTACGATAGCCAAGGCGTTGGCCGCCTTAATCGTCGTCGCTGCAGACGAGATGACCCTGCGCCCCATCGTGTCCAATTTCTTTCCCTCGCCGTCCGGCGGGGAAGTCGACGTGGAGGCCGCGATTTCCCCCGCTTTCTTCCTGGCCGCCGCAGAGACGACGGAGTCCGGGGTAGGCTGTGCCCGGAGGCACAAGGGGGCCGCGTTCGGGACCCGGTACTTCTTCTCGTACCGGTCTCTTCTAGCCGGCGTCGTGGATGGGTTCTTGAGGAGGGCGAGGCCCTCATCCCAAATATCGTCCAGTAGAGGTACCGCGAGGACCGTCTTCCTCTTGGCCTCGCGCCGCTGATAAAGGAAACCTTCCTTCTTCTTCTCTTCCGGGCAGAGCTGGAAGAGCTCGGATGCCCTGGCGATCATGGAGTGAAAAGATCCAATCTCGTCGGGCGAGAAAGCCCGGGTGGGAGGTGACGACGGCAGATCCTCGTCGTACACCTCGTCGTCCGTACCCGTCGCGGCCGTGTCAGTCCCCGTATCATCCCCTCGAGTCGTGGACAGGGAGGAGGGCTGAACGGGGCGCGACGGCTGAAAGGGAGGTGGAGGGTGAATCCTTCTTTTCTTAGGAGGGGGGCTGCCAGAAGGGCCTGGTTCCGGGTCCCCCGACGGGAGTGGTTCCTCCACTGGTAACAGCAGTCTCGTTCTTATCTCTGAGCATAAGGACTGTATAGCCAACAAAATGGCTGCCGAGTTGTCTTGCGGCGCTGGCAGAGGGGAGTCCAACGGTCGGTGAGGGGCCCCGTCGGTACCCTCGACGATGTCGCCGTCTCCTGCGTCGGGATCCCTCCCGACGGGCTGGTCTTCTTCCACGCCAACGCCGTGGCTTAAGACCTCGATCAGTTCTTCCTCAGAGGTTGAGGCCGAATCCACGACGACCTCCTGCCCCCCCTTTTTCTTCTCCGTAGGAGGTTTCACGGGGGTCCTGTCGATGGGCATAAAAGAGGACTGCCTCCACGGTGGCAGGGAGACTCGGAGCCCCGAGGTCGCCACCACTGGTGTAGCTTCCACAGGCTGAGCCAGGGCCGCCGCGACTGTCTCGATAGAGACCTTGGCCGGATGGATTAAGGCTTTCACCACCTTAGGTGCGCTCACCGCCTTCTCCTTGAGGGGGGGGGGGGACACTGCCTCGCTCCCCCTCCGCCTTCGAGCTCGACCGGGGCCTCTCCAGGAGCTTGGCCGGGTGCTCGGCCTTCCTCTTACCCGACCCAGAGCGTTGGCTCGTGGTTAATGGTGCCGGGGAGGGTGCGCCCTGCCTGGCGCCCATAGAGCCCGACCGTTCGGCGCTCCCGGTGCCAACGGACTCGCGGTGCTTGGCCTTGTGTTGGACCCCCGTCGCCGGGGCGTCCTCAAAGGTCTTAGAAGACCGCTCGGATTTCTTCCTCTTCTTCTCGCCGGACGGGCTCTTCCCTTCCAGCCAGTTGGCGAGACGTTGATGGCGGTCCTTCATGGTCCGCTCCGACATGTTGCCGCAAAACGCACAGTCCTTCTCCACGTGCGTCTTGTCCTCATGTAGGCAGTAAAGACAAAAGGAGTGTTTGTCTTCCTTAAAGACATTCTGCAGCTGGCATCCAGGGCAGACCCTGAACAGCTTTCCGGGCGTCGAGCTTCCCTTCTCCTGGGCCATGACCGAGATGGGCCTGAGAAACTTCTGGAATCCTCCAAAAGCGTAGCTCGACACAATCTTCACCTTTGAGGGGCGTAGACGAATCCGACACGGGTCCCCGTTGATCGGATGGAGAGTCGGTGGAGCCTGAGGCTCTTTTGACCGAAAAAACGTTTTTGAGAAAAAAAGTGAAAAAATAGCAATAACGCTCGAGAGCAATAGCACGAGGATCCCAACACATGAACGTGCGGTAAAAATCTGAAGATGGCTGCCAGAGGCGGGACTTAGGTAGAGGGCAGTCATTGGCAGAGGGCAGTATGACGCAGAGACCAGTGATTGGTTACTACTACGAAAGACAGATCAGAAACGAAACTGATACTGTTTTTTTTTTCTTTACCGAGGATTCCCAGCCTGACGACGGGGAATATTCATGAGCATGTGAATCCATGCCAGACCCCATGCTGGAGAACAATTATTTCCGGAGCTGTATTGGTTCCGAGGGAAATGTTGACCACGAAAGGAACGTTTAGACCCACTCCCCCTCCTCAGAAAAGGCCTCTGGGTGATCTGATCCAGGGTCTTGAGGATGTCCTGCTCTTAGCAGTTTCGAGCGCTTCGTCAACCGCCTTTCCAAATAAATGTGTCTCCTCCACCGGCTTATTTATTAATGAGGCATGAGACTGGTTTAAAACGAGAGTTGCGTAACCATGCGTGATCTTCAGGAGGTTACCTTGAGCCAAGGATCTGTCAGCTGTCAGTATTTTTAAGGATACTCTGATCAACTTGCCTGCCTTCTGACACCGTGGAGAGCAGGCAAGCTTGCAGCGGTTCCGGGACTTCTTGAAGGCCCTCCTGTAGCATGGCCCATTGTGCATCGCCATAGCTGGCCAACAAAGTTGTATTATTTGCGATGTGAGTGGAAAAGGCTGCAGCTGCCGTGACCCTTTTCCCTAGTCAGAGGGGGAAGGTCTAAACAAGGTTTCTACCCTAGGATTTACTGCTCTAGTTAGGGCAGGCATCAAAGAAGGGGCAAACCGCTTTTTGATTTAATTTAACAGGTGAATAGCTTGGCTGGCCGGTGGTTTTTCTTTTAAGATGTCCTCCACAAAATCAGCTTCGGAACAGCTTCCTGGGTAGCAATGTAGAAATGTTCCGCTGCTCTTCTTAATATGGTGTTGAACGCCATTTGGTCGTCAACCAGGGAGGCTTGTTGAGTGGGTGTGCTTGGGGGGCCAGGGGGGAAATCCAAGCACAAGGCATTAGATTCCGGTGTTCGAGTAGGTGACTGCCAAGGCTGATGATCAACCGGGTTGGCGTTGTCCTCCCAAACCTCTGTAGTCCAAATTAACATCCTCAGTGTTAGCAAAGGGATACTCATCCTGATTATATAAGTCCACAGGACCTTCATCCTCAGCGAGGTGATTGATCTACTCTTCTTCCTCCTCTTTCGAAGCTTAGCCATAGGGAAAGGGGGATTCTCCTCTCTAGGCCTTTTGGGCGTGGATTTCTCAGAGTTCTACAAACCTCTCTAGCCTCGCCATACATCCCTCAAACTTTTCCCTGGTCCAGATAGAAGAACCAGAGGGGTCCAGGGGTGGAAAGGGCTCCTGTAATGCATCTTCCGTCGCAGAACGTCGACATTTCCCCTTTAACGTCGAAGAAATCCCTCCAGTGCCTTCCGAAAAAGTCCTTTCAGGGGACCGACTGTTGATGCGTGTTCTGTTTGTCCTTAGGCCTTACCGTGTGTTCTGATGAATCCTTCGGCCTATCCCTGGATTTCGACAAATCCTTGGGTCTCGACGATTCCTTGCACCGTTGCTTCTGACTATCCTCCGAAAATAATCCTAGTGATGCTTTTGGTAATCTCTTCAGAGTCGGGAAGTTATATAGTCCGGGCCTGCGGTTGCGCGATTACTTTTGCCAGAACTGGGTCCTTCTCAACCGTGGACACTTCTTCAGATGCGTCTCGACGGACTCCTGAATATTGGGGTAAGCGCCCTTAAATTTAGAGGGCCCAGTCGCAAGGCACACCTGCGGTTGCGGGGAGGGCTGCCGATGCGGACTATCGGCAGGCATGGACGAAATTTCCAGTGTGCCTGTTGGCTCTATGGACCGCTTCGACGAAGCTGTCCCTGGGGTTGTGTTCTTGGTGTGTAAAGCATGTGCGTCGTTGTTGCCAGGGTCTACAGTCCCCATAGCAGGACCAGAGTCTTGCCTAGCGGGGCTGGGAACAGACGAGACCGAGGGAGAATGCTCCGCCCAGACGTCAATCGCCTCCGAATCGGAGGCCTGTTCGTCACTCAGCCCGTCATCACAATCAGCGGTTGTGGCAGCGGAAGAACTAGTCTCGGCCTGCAACATTTCATAGGCCGCCCACCTCTTAACACGGCACTCCTTAAGTCTCTTCAGACGCAGGAACTTGCAAGCAGCACACACTGTATCGTCGCGATTAAGGGGCAGACACCGATTACACTTATGTTTACCCTTCCAGCGAAATTTGGCCTTACAAGAAGGACAAAACCTAAACATAGTCCACTCCATAGCTGGGGAAATATATAGTGATGAAATGACCCAGGGAACAAAGAGGAAAGGGAAAGGCATTCTTAGAAGAAAAAAAAAAGTCCACCCGACCCCACTCTCCCTACTGTGTAGGCTGGCCAGAAGGCCCTGCCACATGGTCGGCAGCGCCGACCTGAACACTTTCCATCGAAGATCCGTGGAACCGGCTTCGGCGGAGATCTGGAAACATCCGTCGATGGAAGGGACGGTAGGATAATATTCAATAACTTTAATATATGACCAAAGGTCGAAGAATAACAATCGCTAAGTCTCTGGACGAGCTCCGCATAAGGCGACCAGCATGCTGGGCGGAAAAAAATCAATCTGAGGGACCTCGACACGTGAGGGATTTTGGGTACACTACACATCACGTAGGGATAGTGTTGCAGGCACGCCCATGTCGACGTCCCCTTTCGATTCTCGAAAGACAAGATGCAATACTCTGCGGTTACCACTGGATGTCGGACTATATGCACAGCATGTGATTCTAAGCAGATTAACAAGCATCAGAAATGGTATTGTGGGGAAGTCCAGGGCAGACTAGCTGGAGCCTTCCCAATGACTATGTTGTGGGCACGCCCGTGGTGTTAGACCTGGGTGAATGGGAGTGTGTGACAAATATGCATTCTGTGTTATGGGTGTCTGGTATCTGGTGTTTGACACAATGACTGAGACGGCCCTGGCCAAAACTGGTATGAATGCAATGTGTTGTGCTGAATGGCAGACTGCTGGTCCGAATCCACATTCTGTGTTGTGAGTGTCTGGATGGAGAAGAATGGCCTGAATGCACCGTGTGCCTGATTGGTTGCCTTAATGGCCTTCTGAGAGATTGGTTGCCTAAAAGTGACCCAGCAGAGTGAATGGGAGATCAACAATATATCTGGGGGCCTCTCACTGCTAGAAATCGCTCAGAAGCTGAAGTTGAAACTGATGCTTAACTTTGAAGCCCACTGGAAGAATAAGAACTGCTGCTGCCCTTCGCTAATCTGAAAGCTGCTGTGCCTTCAAAGAACTGATCCAAGAGAGGACCTGCCTAGGGGACCTCTTCACGAGCTACGAGGGGCAATCGTGCACCAGCTGATCTTTGCTAAAGCTCCCTAGTAGACAGACCTATGAAAGGCTGCCGAATGGAGAAGGGGACCGCCAAGGAGACCGAAGAGAAGCAGCGGACAGCCGACTGCCGTCGACGACCGGAGCCGCAGTGCTCCTTTGGCTAAGAACATTGAAACAAGGACTCATACTAGTCGACCGCTTTCGGCCTGCCGGAAAAAGTCAAGGCCGCGGACGACTGAGGAAAATCCACCGGTGGGTTTCTCGCCACCCAAAGACCTCAACGCTGACGAAGCTACTGAAGCCAGCCGTGGTCATGACACGTTCGCTGATGCGAGAAACCGACGACCCAACGCCCTTGCTGGGCCAAAATTCTTCATTGACTCTTTGCATCAACGAACACTTGTCGTCGAGGTGCACCGAATGCATCAGCTTGCAGGACATTTTCGACCGATTGTCAACTAGCACCACAAGAACCGAAGCTGCTGCCACAATGACAGTGTTCACCCTTTCTCCTTGTGGGATCTCGATCAGTGGTTCCTGCCTTAAAGGGAGCCACTCAAGAAGGATCCATCGATGACCCGACGTCAAACTCTACAATTCCAGGTACATTGGGGTTGTCGAACTATTTACAAGGAAATAAGACTCTCGTGGACAATATATGGACTGGGCTTGTACGATGACAATGCATTACTTACCGTAAAAGCATTTCTGATGGTTGTATCTGCTTAGATTCACATGCTGTGCATAGTCCGACATCCAGTGGTCACTGCAGAGTATTGCATTTTGTTTTTCGTAGTCGAAAAGGGGTCGTCGACAAGGCGCGTCTGTAACACTATACATATAGTGATGTGCAGTGTACCCACAATCCCCGACGCGTCGAGGTCCCTCTGTTTGTATTTTTTCTGCCCTTAGGGAGCCTATTAGACGTGAGTGAGTACAGAAAAGAGAGCTATAGAAGAAAGTCTATGTTCCTTCCATCCGAGCGGGGAGGAAGGGGGGCGCATATGAATCTAAGCAGATACAACCATCAGAAATGCTTTTACGGTAAGTAATGCATTGTCTTCTGATGTTTGTTAATCTGCTTAGAATCACATGCTGTGCATAGACTAGCGAGCAGTACCCGGAGTTAGAGGTGGGATGTGAGAAGGAACAGTAGAAAAAAAGATGTCTTAATACTGCTTGTCCCACCTGGGAATCAGATCTAGAGTGGGCATCTAGACAGTAGTGTTTTGTAAAGGTGTGAACAGAACTCCAGGTTGCCGCTTTGCAAATGGACTCAAGAGGGACATTTGCAATGAAAGCTATGGAAGCCCCGGTGCCTCGAGTGGAGTGTGCTCTTGGCTTGAAGGGTAGTTCTCTCTTAGCAAGAGAGAAACTGAGAGTGATGCATTGTACAATCCATCTAGAAATAGCGTATTTTGAAACTGCATCTCCTTCTCTTCCTGCTGCCACCGAGACAGAGAACTGATTAGTCTTTCTCAATGGGCTAGTTCTTTCCATATAAAACATCACAGCTCTGTGAACATCCAGTGTATGCAGGCTCTTCTCACCTAAGTTTGAAGGATTTTGAAAGAACGTTGGTAGTTCTATAGACTGGTTGACATGGAATTTAGAGATACATTTTTGGTGCAAACCTAGGATGTGTGCGTAGAACCACCTTATCCTTGTGAACTGTTACAAAGGGGTCTAGTACAGAGAGCTTTTGTAGTTCACTTACTCTCCTAATGGAGGTGATAGCTATTAGAAAAGCAGCGTTAAGAGTGAGGTCTTTAAGTGTTGCTTTGTGCATGGGTTCAAAAGGGAGACCCCATGAGCCTGGTTAGTAGCACATTTATGTCCCATCCGGAAGCGGGATTAGCTATGGGAGGGTGGATCCTCTTCACTCCTTCCATGAAGGCTTTAATAACTGGGACTTTTCCACCATGACACTAAGTTGGGAAGTGGTGTATGCGGAAAGTGCAGCTAAATGGACTTTAATAGAGTTAAACACCAAGCCTGAGTCTAGTAGGTGAGTCAGGTACAGAACAATTTGTGTGGGAGAGCAGTCAACCGGGTTGATGCTCCTTCCCCTACACCAGATGACAAATCATTTCCATTTGCTAGAATAACAGTGACAAGTGTTAGGCTTTCTAGCCTCCCTGAGAATGTCCATGCATCTCTGCGGGAGTTGTAAATGTCCAAATTCTATGATCTGGCTGCTAAGTTCATGGTCTGAGGGCATGGCTGTAGTGTCCTGCCCTTGTCCTGAGACAGCATGTTGTACGGGCAGGGAAGTTTCACTGGAGGAGATAGGGACATCTCCATCAAGTGAGCGAACCAAGGCTTTCTGGCACACATAGGGGCCACCAGTATCATGGTAACTTGTTCCTGGTGCATCTTGTTGAGAAGGTGAGTTGGGGGAAAAGCGTAAACAAATTTCCCTGACCATGGTATCGATAGACCGTTCTACTTGGATTGCTTCTGGGGGTACCTGGGGACGTAATCTTGGCATTGGGAGTTCTCCAGAGTTGCAAACAGATCTATTTCTGGGAATCCCCATTGTGTGAAGACGTTGAAGACGATGTCTTCGTGTAACCGCCATTCGCACTCTGAGGGCAGGGGGAAGTCTCTGCCAAGTTCGTCTGCTAGCAGATTGAGTTCCCCTGGTACATATTGTGACAGTAGGAACATGTGTTTGAGAGCCCACTTCCAGATGTTCTGGGACAGCTTGGACAGTCCTGGAGAGTGAGTGCCCCCTTGCTTGTTGAGGTAGTACATGGCTGTGGTGCTGTCCGTGAGGATCATCACGGTCTTCCCTTGCAGGTGTGCCTGGAAGGCCTTCAGTGCCTTGAACACAGCTAGTAGCTCCATTAAGTTTATGTGCTTGGATGCTACACTCGGAGTCCAAATTCCGTGAGTAGTCTGATGGGATAGGTGAGCCCCCCCATCCTGTGAGGGATGCGTCTTTGGTTAGAGTGGCTTCGACTGCGGGGGTGGCAAATGGTTTCCCTATTACCAGGTTTTCCTTCGACCACCACCGTAGCGAGAGAATCAAGGCCTGCGAGACCACCACTAGATGATCCCATTGTCCGCTGGCCTGACACCACTGGCTGTTGAGCCACTCTTGCATTGGGCGCAGGCGCGCGTGAGGTACCAAATAAATATATGATGCCATAATTCCTAGTAAGCGCATTGCTTTGCGCACCGTCACCTCTCGACCGGCCACATATTGAGGGATTTGAAACAGCAGGTTTTGGACCCTTTCGTTGGAGGGGAAGACGAGGCTGTCCTTTGCTCGAATTAGAGCCCCTAGGAATTGTTTGATCTGGCTGGGGTCTAAACTGGACTTCTTCTCGTTGATGGAGAAGCCCAGTTGAAACAAAAGGTCTACAGTCTTTTGGGTATTTGAGAAGCATCTTTCTTAAGAATCCCCTGTTATGAGCCAATCGTCGAGGTAAGGGTATACTGGGATGGACAACCTGCGCAGGTGGGCCGCTGCCACTGCCAGTACCTTCGTGAATACTCTCGGCGCTGATGCTATGCCGAAGGGTAGCACTCTAAACTGGTAGTGTTTGCCCTCTATCATGAACCTGAGGTATTTCCTGTGCGCTGGCAACATTAAAATATGAAAGTATGCATCTTTCATGTCCAGTGTTGTCATGTAATCTCCCTGTGAAATCAGGGGGATTACCTCCTGTATAGTCACCATACGAAACTTTTGAGGTTTAACAAATTTGTTCGCTGGGCGCAGATCTAGTACAGGGCGCATGGTTAAGTCCTTTTTGGGGACAAGGAAGTACACTGAATAAATATCTTCCGTTACCTGGGATAGAGGCACGACCTCTATAGCTCCTTTTTCCAGTAGTTGGTCCACTTCTTGAAGGAGGATAGCGAGGTGTTCTCGCAACATGAGTCGTCCCCTTGGGGTCTGTATGTAGGGGAACTGTTGAATTCTATACAGTAACCGCAGGCTATGCTTGATAGTACCCAGCGGTCTGATGTTATACCCTCCCATGCTGGAAGAAAGGATGGGAGGGGACCTGAATCTTTGAGTCATTTGGTGTTGGTGGCTTGGGAACCTCTAGGGGTGGGACCCCGACCTCTTCCCTTGCCACAACGTTGTCCTCTTTGGTTAGAGAACCAGTTACCTGCAGAGTATTGCTGCTGCTGGCGTTTGCCTCGAAAAAAGTGTTTGTTGCCATAACCACGTTTGTTGGGAGGCCTTGAAATTTGGTCTAGGGTTTTGATGGTGTCAAATTCCTTCTTTGCGGTCTCTAGTGCCTCATCCACCGCCTTACCAAAGAGGTTTGCATCTTCTATACGTTTGTTAATTCGAGATGCTTGTGTTTCAGGTTTAAAGCCTGAATTACGTAGCCATACATGGCATTTGAGGAGGATTCCTTGGACTAGGGAACGGCCAGCCGTTTCTACAGCATCCAGAGTAGTTTTAATGAGGCTTTTGTTGACTAAGGTCCCTTCAGTCGCCGTGGCTAGAAGCCGAGTACGTAGGGGTTCCGGTACCTCCTCAATGTCCTTACGTAGTTTGCTCCATTGTGCATCTGCGTAACTTGCCAGCAAAGAGTTGTTGTTGGCAATTCTTGCAGAAAAGGCAGCTGAGGCTGTAATCCTCTTTCCTAGGGCATACAATTTTTTACCCTCTTTATCTGGTGGTGCCTCGCTAGTTGACAGCGGGACCCCTGCTCTCTTCCTCATATTTGTCACCACTAAGGAGTCTGGTACAGAGTGGCCCCTGATGTATAACGGGTCCGATGGAGAAGGACTAAATTTTTCTATCCTCGGGTTGACCCCTCTGATCAACGCGGGAGTAGATAGTGAAGGAATAATTTGTCTCTTTAGTGAGGCGAGAAGGGGAATGGTTTGGCTGGCAGGGGGTTTCTCCTTAATGATCTTTTCTACAAAGTCGAAGTCAGGAGAAGTTTCCCCGGTCTCAATCTCGAAATGCGCTGCTGCCTTGTGTAGTAGTGCATTAAAGGTAGGTTGATCGTCTATAGGTGACCTATTCCTAATAGGCGAGTCCTTGGGAGGGGACAGGTTTATGGAGTCAGGGTCTGAAAACGCTGATGGGGACTACCAGGGCTGTGAAGCGCCTTCTGGGTCTTCTCCGAAGCCCCACCACCCATATCTGGGTTTTCTTCAAAACCTTCCTTGTTCACCTTCATTGCCTAAGAATTCATCATCCTCCTGAAAGTGGGGGTCCTCTCCAGTGAGGTCATATAAATCTACATCCTCTTGGGGGTGGGGGGGATCAAACAGCCTAGGGTACTTGGCCCTGGGATCCTCCTGAGGCCCCTCTCTTGATCTCTTGGGTGTTGGAAGGTTCTGAGTCTCCATAAACCTCACCATTGTGTCCATACAGAACTGGAGTCTCTCTTGAGTTTCATGAGGTACCCCAGAGCGGTCAGGGTGGGAAAAGGGAGGGCCTTCCATTAGAAAACGCTTCGACCTATCCCATAACGTCGAACAAAGGTTCCCCTCGCCTTCTGAAAAGCCTTCTGGTAGGCCAGGAGTCCCTCTCGACGGAGGGGGCTGTTCCTCCCTTCCTTCTGACCTTTTCGGCGTCTCCCGGGCCTTATGAGCGGTGATCGACGTTTCTTTCGCCGTCCGTCTGTGGCTATCGGTGGAAATAATCCGCGCCAGGCTCTCGACAACTAAACTGTCTGTCGAGGGTACCTCCGGCATCAACGATACAGGCGTTGCTTGCTCTACACCGACGGGCGCTCTGACAGTGCGCGTCTGGCGGTTTAGTTATAGCGCCCTTATCTGGGGTTAGCCCAGTCGCTAGTCGCGTTTGCGAGGGGGGCTTAAGACTCTTATGGTCTGAGTAGGCTGCCGGTAGGACCTGCGTCTCCGTTGGCGCTAATGCTCTCTTCGACGAGGAAGAGCTGTGGGTAGTGCGTTTATGGGAGTGTTTTCTGTGTGCGTCCTTGTCGCCGGGGTGTTCATCCCCATAAGCAGGGCATGAGCCGAGCTTGTCGGGGCCGGGGACAGACGAGGAGCGTGAACGCTCCTTAGAGAGGTCTACGACTTCCGAAACGGACGTCGGGTTGTCGCATTCCTCGTCACTTGCGGCGGCGGGTGATGAATCAGACCTAGACATGGCGTAGGCTGCCCACCTTATGACCCTGCGGTCTTTGAAAGTCTTCGGCTTAAGGAGCTGACAGGCCGCACAGCTGTCTTCTTTGTGGTCGAGGGGCAAGCAACGGTTACCCGGTTTATGCTCGTCTTTCCAGGTAAACTTGCATTTGCAATGCAGGCAAAACCTAAAGGGTGTCCTCTCTATAGCTGAGGAACCGATTGCATGTGACAACAACCCAGAAGGAAAGGGAGGGGAAAGGGAAAGGCAAAGAGAAACAATAAATGTCCCACAACCCCACTCTCCCTACTGTATTTGGCTGTCGAGGCCAGGCCACGTGTTCGGAGATCTTGATCGGCAGTGAACAGTTTTGCAGCTACGACGTCGAAGGAGGGATGTAAGTAATAATATAAGTTAAGACCGACCAGAGGTCGAAAAAAGTTTTTGCAATGTCCCTCGAGGAGCTCCGCGTAAAGACGACCAATATCTGGGCGGAAAAAAACAATCTGAGGGACCTCGATGCGCGAGGGATTGTGGGTACACTGCACGTCACTATAGGGATAGTGTTACAGACATGCCTTGTCGACCTCCCCTTTTCGACTACGAAAAACAAAATGCAATACTCTGCAGTGACCACTGGATGTCGGACTATGCACAGCATGTGATTCTAAGCAGATTAACAAACATCAGAAACATCTTTATTTACAGGTTGTCCAGGTGGGGGGATCCTAACACAGAACTGTGTCTAGGCAACGGGCCAGTATTCTGCCTATTGTTCTAACAAACTGCTTTCAACCAACTGCTTTCCTCCTATGTCTATTGTTGGTTCTCTTGATTACTTGATTTGTGTGAAATTTAAACTAAGTCCAGTTGATGCACTTTAACGAAATCTGATAGTAATTGTGGTACCACATAGAACTGTGTGTTTATTGGCCACTGTAGATTAACTGAGCACAAAGTGAGTTATTGTGATTGTGTATATAACCCTGAACCTTAATTATATAAAGACTGTTTTCACTGTGGGTGTTTGGGGACTACACTGTACTTAAGAACCAGACCGCATCACCTCCTGAGAGCTTACTCCTTGATTGCTCGTCCATAGCTACCGTAATAGAGAATCTTGGCTGGGGTCCTCTGTGCCTCTCCACTTCCATATAGAGAGCAGACGTAGAAAAACCACCCTCCAGTCTTTACACTGGTGGCAGTGGTGGGAAGCTTATGGTTTTAAGAATCAGTGTGTAACCTTGCCACTTACAAAATATCTACACTTTGTTAAATTGGAGGTTTAGTTGTGTACAAGACTACATTAAAAGGCAAGTCTATTGCAAAGGGTACATTGACTAGGGTGAGCTTAGAAGCTCAGAGTGCTTGTGGAGCCAAAGAGTTAGTCTTGGAGGATAAGTCTAGGGCTGAGCTGATAACAGTCTGGTAGTCAACCAGGGCAGCTAACAGATAAGGGTCCCAGTAACACTGCGCCACATTGATGCAACGGTTGGATTCAAATTTGGTTTTTATTATGAATAAGTAGACAGCCTGACACGTGTTTGGAGCTTTCCTAGCTCTTCTTATGAGGCTGATGTACCACAATATTAACATACATACATTAATTTGCCCAAAGTAAAATACAAGTTTCACCAAAATAAATTAACAATTGTATCCATGGTAAACACAGGGGATCATAAAAGATACGCGCAAGACGTCGTACACTGGGCATCACTGCCGCTACCACTGTTAGGCAGAGCAGCACTCTTTAAGATGCCGGCCCTGCCCCGTTTCCTGTACATCTTCCAGAACGCCCCTCTCATTATTCCCTCTGCAGAGTTCTGTATAATAGATAGAACAAACGTAAGCTCCTGTGGGGAGGGAAACATCCGAGGATAGCGCTTAAAACCCTCCAACGCTAGTCTGGGGGATGGAAGGGGAGGGGGGGGAATAGGGCTCCCGAACATTCAGGTCTACTACTGGGCGACCCAAATGGCGATGATAAATGACATTCTGCATGGGAACTCGAAACATTCCCACACACAGGCTGAAATTGCTGCCCGACATGGTATGTCCCCGACTGAAAGTCTATACATCAGAGTGCATCGCCCCCCCACCCCCGGCGACACGATAACACACAGCCCAAATATGGAGAGAAGCTCATAAGCACATAGGTTGGGACAACACACTCACCCCAGTCCAACCCATCTGGAATAACGCCCACCTAACGGGTCTCGGCAATCTCCCTAAATGGCCAACCTAGGCAGCAGCTGGTATTCATACCACCCAGCAAATATATGTAAATAACCAAATAATTCTGTTTGCTGAGATCTCAGCTACATATAGTCTCCCTGCCACTGAAAGTTACCACTATAATCAACTACATCATGCACTCACAGAACAGAGGGCCCTCCTGCTGGAAATGCGGGAGTGCACGCCCATGGAAAGAAATATAGTCACATCCACCATGTACAACGCTATCTCCTCGTTTGCCACCAAAGAGCTGCCGAGCCTGAAACTGAAATGGGAAAGGGACGTGGGCCCAATTCTACCCGAAGATTGGATTGAGACCCTGATGTATCCCAGAGACACGGCAATCTCGGCGAGACTCAGGCTCATTCAGCTGAATATACTTCACAGAATATACTACCCTCGAGTGGCACTATACAAATGGGGCAAATTGACTGACCCTAAATGCTTACGCTGCAAGCAAGAGGAAGGGACATTCCATCACATCCTATGGCAATGCACACGAATACAACACTTCTGGCGAAGATGTTGCGAAAGACTTTCCAGGGTCATAGGCCGCCCAATCCCAACTGACCCCAAACTCCTTCTCCTGGGTATCGGTGCAGAACAGGACCTATCGCGCTTCGAAAAGCTTTTACTTTTAACGTCCACAGGAATAGCTAAAAGAAACATTGCGCAGCTATGGGGCTCAGAAATCACTCCACAACATCACCAATGGATATCGGACCGACGCAATTATCCTAATGGAACGTCGTGTTTACCAAGCAAGGGGTTCCCGGGCAAAGCTAATAAAATCTGGGGGAAATGGGAACTAACGCAGTGAAACGCATACAAGCTGAACTAATGCACCCCGATGTACAGCACTATCGCCGCCCCAGGGTATAACAACTATAACAATACCTCTCATCACCCGAAGGAGCCAAACGACAGTGTTATTTGATATGTTTAATGTTTCCTGCATCTCTATCCTCACTTGTGTTTCTACATTTGTGCACATATATGCAGTATTAGCTCATACAGCTCGACCACATGTTTGCAAAGTTATATGTTTGTGAGTTAAATGTCATTGTATTGTAAGAGGAAAATACAATAAAATATGTTATCAACACAGGGGATCATACAAAGCTGGAGCACCATAGTGGCCAATAAAAGCGAATACAAAATAAAGTACACATTTGAGATATCATTTAGGGTCACACATCGGTAAATAGCACGAAAAACATGAGGGGGAGACAAAATAAAGAGAAAAGAAAGGGGGAGAGGGCGAACAGGAGATGAGCACAAAAAAAGATCATCAATGTTAATATTTGTCTAACGCGACCAAAGAAGCACATTCTGCCATATTGCAAGAGTAGAAGAACAAGTTACTTTCTTACCTGGTAACGTTCTTTCAATGGGATGGTCCGATGACGTATTCCATATCTATGACATGTAATCAACACAGCTGTGCTGCTTCGGAAACTTTTTTCGGCGTCTGCGTCCATGACGTCGACGCGCCGTCGTCGAGGACCTCCGCTGACGTCCGACGTCATCCGATGTGATAAGTAGGACGCACAACGCCCGTAGCCTCAGTTGTAGTTTTTTCCCCAGAACGTCTGACATTAGTCAACTGCCAGTCAGACAAAAGCCTTGCGGAACGTAAGCTGCAATCGCAAAAGAAATTCTGCAGCGGGGAAGGCAGGGCGGGAGCGATATGGAATATGTCGTCGGACCATCCCATCGAAAGAACGTTACCAGGTAAGAAAGTAACTTGTTCTTCGAGGGGATTGGGTCCTCCGACGTATTCCATATCTATGACAGACTCCCAAAGCAGTACCAGAGCAAGGAGGAGGGAAAGAATTTAGAATCAAAATTTAAATTAGCCAATCAAATAGCAGAGCAAAGGACCGCCTTGCCAAAGGCCAGATCCTGTCCTCGGATGGAATCGAAGGAATAGTGACGTACAAATGTATGTACTGAAGCCCAGGTGGCTGCATCACAGATGTTGCGAATAGGAACACCCCTCTGCAGGGCAGTAGATGCAGCCATACCCCTGGTAGAATGGGCCCGCAAGCCAGCCGGTGGGTCCTTACCCGCCAAGCGGTAACACTCCGAGATGGCCAAAATAATCCAGCGAGACAAAGTCTGTTTCGTCACAGCTTGCCGCAAACGCTTTCCAGCGTAACCAATAAAGAGTTGATCGTCCACTCTGACCCGGGACATGCGTGAAACATAAAAGCTTAAAGCTCTCCTAGGATCAAGCCTATGGAGCCTCTCCTCTTCCTTACCAGGATGCGGAGGAGGATAGAATGCCGGAAGAACAACCTTCTGGGCCAAATGAAATTCCGTCACTACCTTCGGAAGAAAAGGAGGACGAACTCTAAGGACAACCCTGTCCTTGTGAAATACAGTGAAGGGTGGCTTAACTGAAAGTGCCTGTAACTCACTCACTCTGCGAGCGGAAGTAACCGCAACTAAAAACACAGTTTTCAGAGTTAACAGCCTCAAAGGGCAAGAATGTAAAGGCTCAAATGGAGCACCCATAAGAAACTTATCTTGGTTTAAATCCCAACCGGGCACCAGGAAAGGTGACGGAGGGAACACATTAGTGAGCCCTTTCAGAAACTGTGAAATTAAAGGGATTTTAAAGTAAGAACACTCTTCAGACGAGCGCTTAAAGATGGACAGCGCCGCCAGGTAACCTTTAATGTTACCCACTTGCAAACCCCTGTGGGCCAAAGAAAGTAAAAAGGACAGAACCATGGGGATGTCACATGCAAAAGGATCCACATTCTGAACTCTGCACCAGTCGCAGAACCTACGGCAACGGTACAGAAACTTTGTTGCTGGCCTTCGGGCCGAAAGCAACACCTCCATCACGTCTTCAGGGAGGTCCCAATCCTTATACCTCAACCTTTCAGAAGCCAAGCGTGAAGGTTGAGGGATCTGACCTCTGGATGGAGAACCTGACCCCCCTCCCGTGAGAGCAGATCGTCTCGGTAGGGAAGACTACGTGGAGAGCAGATGGACAAGTCAAGAAGGTCCGGGTACCACGTCCTCCGAGCCCACGCCGGGGCAATGAGGATCATCCGGGAACCGAACTTCCGTAACCTGCGCAGCACTTGCGGGATGACGGGGACTGGAGGAAACGCGTACAGCAGCGGGAATGACCACTCCACCACGAACGTGTCTCCTAAGGCTCCTTTTGGAGGAAATTCCCGCGAGCAAAACCTTTCGCACTTCCGGTTGACACTGGAGGCGAAGAGATCCACTTGAGGGGTCCCCCAAAGGGCGAAGATCTCCAGGAGAATCTCGCGAGCCACCTCCCACTCGTGAGAGATCGCGCTCTGCCTAATCAGAGAGTCCGCCGTCACATTTTCGTCTCCGGCCAGATGAACTGCCGAGATCGAAACTTCCTGCTGGATGGCCCAGAACTCGAGCTGCATCGCCTCCTGCACAGAGGAAGTGACCCTGCCCCCCCCTTTTTGTTGAGGTAGTGCATGGCCGCTGTGTTGTCCGTCAGGATCAGGACACTCTTTCCTCGCACAGTCGGCAGAAAAGCCTTCAGGGCTAGCCTGACGGCCCTCAGCTCCAACAGATTTATATGGAGTCTGGAGACCAACGACCGCTGACTGTCGGCCCGTTGGCATGAGCTCCCCATCCCGTGAGGGATGCATCCGTCATGATCGTCACCTCCGGCCAGGGAAGCCAAAATGGAGCCCCCTTCATCAAGTTGCCTTTGACGGCCCACCACAGAAGGTCCCGGGCGACCGAGGGCGGCATCTGAACCGGGTCTGACATCCTGCCGGAGGACTGCGACCATTGCGTCTTGAGTGCCCACTGCAAAGATCTCATCCGCAGGCGAGCCTCTGGCACCAGAAGAATGCAGGATGCCATGAGGCCGAGCAACCTCAAGAACTCGAACGCTGGGAGCGTCTGGGCATGCTGAAACTTGTGCACCATCTGCTGAATGTGAAGAGCCCTCAACTGGGGAGGAAAACACTGCCCCAGGGAAGTGTCTAGCACTGCTCCGATGTACTGGAGCCGCTGTGTTGGCGTCAAATGGGACTTCTTTAAATTGAGGGAGAAGCCCAGCCTGTGAAGGGAGTGGCAGGTGACGGACAGATGATCCAGGACTTGCTCGGGAGAGCTCCCCCTGATCAACCAATCGTCCAGGTAGGGGTAGAGGTGAATCCCCCTTGCCTGAGATGCGCTGCCACCACCACCATGAGCTCGGTGAAAACCCTCGGGGCGGAGGTCAATCCGAACGGCAAGACCCGAAACTGAAAGTGCGAGTTGCCAACCGCGAACCTCAGGTACTTCCATGTGCCGATCAGGAAGTAAGCATCCTTGAGGTCGAGTGACACCAACCAGTCCTGAAGCTGAAGGGCCTGAAGGACTTGAGAGAGAGTAACCATCTTGAACTTGTCCTTCCTGAGGAGTTTGTTCAAAACGCGCAAGTCCGTGATGGGTCTCAATCCCCCGTCTTTCTTCGAAATCAAAAAATAAGGGGAATACCATCCCTTGTTCCTCTCCGCTACAGGCACCAGTTCTATGGCGCCTTTCTCAAGCAGGGCTTGAATTTCCTGCGCAAGGAGCGGATCCGGACTCTGCAAAGAGAGGTTCCCCAGTGGATTGTCGCGAGGCCTGTGCCGAAAGGGAAGACAGTAGCCGTGGGTTATGATCTCCAGAACCCACACATCTGAAGTAACGGCTTGCCATTCTATAAGATGCTGCGCCAGCCTTCCCCCAACCGGCGAACCATGGGACATGGCCTCATGACTGAGTGGGAGCGGCTGCGGCTAGAGGCAACTGCCCGAGCGGCCTTGGCACCACGCGTACCCTGTCGTCCACCTCTGGTACCCCTGCGTTGGCCTCTTTGACTGCCAGCTCCTCTCGCTTTACTGACGGACGAGTAATAGCGAAAGGAACCACCCCTCCACTGCTGTCCCCTAGGACGAAAAGGCGGAGGTTGGCGGACTGCAGCGCCCAACGACTTCGCTGCAGCTTTTGAGGTCTGCAACCTCTCAAGGCTCTTGTCAGCCTTGCTGCCAAAAAGGTGTTCACCGTCAAAGGGCATGTTGAGGAGCCGGGACTGCACATCAGGAGCAAACCCCGACTTCCGCAACCACGCAAACCTGCGTATCACGGTGCTCGCCGCCATGGACCTACTGACGCATTCAGCTAAGTCCAAACCCGACTGAACGGACTCACACATGGCATCCTTACCATCCTGGACCATAGCAAGGAAACCATCCCATTCGTCCCCTTCGGGAATATGTTCAGCCGCTAACGCAACACAGTTCCACAGAGTGTGTGTGAAACGAGACAAGGCACAAATGGAGTTGGCCGCCTGACGCGCCATACCACCAGAAGAAAACACTTTCTTCGCCCAGCCATCAAAACGTTTGTTGTCCCTATCAGGAGGGATGGTAGGGTACGACGCCTGCTTTGCCGGGGCCGTGGCCGCCTGCACCACCAAACTCTCCGGAGTGGGGTGCCTGGTCAAGTAGCAGGGGTCGCTACTGGCTGGACGGTATTTTCGCGACAAGGATCTGCCCACCGCCGGGAGATTCTCCGGAGCAGTCCAAGCCGCCGCCGCCGCCCTTCTCTGTAAAGCCATATGGAACGGCAGTACCGGGTCAGTTGGGGGACCAACATCAAGGATGTCCGTTAGATCATCCTGCACAAACTCCCCTGGGGAAGCAGACCATCCCAAGTACTCAGAAACCCTAGCCATAAGGCGCCGGTACGAGGAATCGGCATGAGAGCCAGGCTCAGGCCTACAAAACTCCACCTCCGGAGAGGTGTCCAGTCCACTGGCATCATGCAGTGACTGCCTCAAATCGTCAAACTGACTATGGCCCAAGACAATTTCATCTGGAACCTGACTAGGAACCAGGCCATCAGAATCCTCATCCGCCTCTGAAATTTATTCCAGGTGGCGAAAAGAAGGCACCCGAGAGTGCTTGCTCTTAAACAGAGCCTTCCTAGGGGGTTCCCCAGTGCCACGGGGTACCTCCGACACGAAAGGCGTCGAGCGAATCGGCGCCGGAGTCGAGAGAACAGGCACCGGCGCCGAGAGGATCAGCGTCGACGAAATCGGCGTCCACGTCAGATGCAGCGCCGCCAGCATTGGCGGCGTCGACACAGCCCTCGAAGCCGGAGCCCTGAGCGTGTCCTTCGACGACCTGAGCGTCGACGACTTCCTCGGAGCCGGAGCCTCGAGAAAGCCTGTCGACGCCCTCGACGCCTCAGACGTCGATGTCTTCCACGAAGACCTCACAGGTGCACACGGTCTCGAACGCGTCGAGGACCGGGACCTGGAACGGGTACGTCGAGAACGAGTCTCCTTGTCCGAACGGGACCTCTCCCGTGACTCGTGCCAACCACTCTTGCGAGCGGTGTCTCTCGACCTCTCACGACCGACCCCACTCAGGGGCGTGGACGGCTTAGTACCCTGCGACTCAAGAATCTTCAGCATTTTCTTCCCGAGGGAAGCCCATTCCTCCGGCGTCGCACGGCTGGTGGGGTAAGCGACGTTCGAAGAACCGAGAAGAACAGAACTCCAAAGAGTCGAGGCATTAACCGAGATTCACGAAGCAACACGTTCGCGGAAAAAACGGAACTGAGGCTACGGGCGTCGTGCGTCCTACTTATCACATCGGACGACGTCGGAGGAGGACCTCGACGACGGCGCGTCGACATCATCGACGCAGGAAAAAGTTTCCGAAGCAGCACAGCTGTGGTGATTACATGTCATAGATATGGAATACGTTGGAGGACTCAATCCCCTCGAAATAAATCATACCTAATGTATAGGGATCTTATGTCCAATTGATTAAGGCAGAAAATTGCCTGCTCTGCAACCAACTGGTTGCTATGCTGAGCATAGGAGCAGCTTCTCAGGGGAGGCGGGCGGGCGCATGTGAATCTATGAAAGATACCAATGCTGGAGAAATACAGTTACAGGTAAGTAACAGACTTCTCCAGCATTGGATCTTTCATAGATTCAGATGCTTGAATAGAATACTAAGCAGTTAAAACATGCCACCATGAGGCCACCAGGGGTCGCGGGCAAGATGGCCGTCTGAATCTTAAGCTCCCCGTATGGCCTCGGGAAACCCACGGATAAACATGCCTCAAGTGCTTTTTAACCCCATCTACCAGCAATCGTTGAGGAGGGGAACCGCTGTGGACTACCCAGAAGCTTGTCCGGACTTCGGCGATGCCCCTGTTCCCCAGATAGCGACCTGTGAACGGCGACCAACCTGCACCGGAGGGAAGGTCCCGGGCGGGAGCCGCACATCGCCTGGCCGTGTAGTGGTGGGAGGAGTCGAATTCCCCACCCGCTCTGACTCGTGCACCAAGGCCTGAGGTGCTGTCGACGGCTCGGGCGGGCCCTGCTGAGATCCCCATCAGCGGCTTAGGCCACACGGCTGACGGCCCCCGCCTCTCCGGATATCTCAGAGGAGCCCCCACGCTGGATGCGGCGGGTCATTCGACCCCACCAGAGAGGAGGAACAGCCCGCGCGATCAGCACACAGGGCCCAATGCCGGGCGGGCCTTCTGAGAAGCTCCAACAGCTGCCGGCGACCGGCTCATCCATTACTGGAGGCCAACAGTGACCTGCCCCCATCATAGGGGATACGGGGGAACCACCGCTATACTTACCACAGTCCGGGGTGCCTGGGGGACCTGTGCTCCCCCCACCGCTCTCACCACCAGTGATTAGTCTGTGCCCGGGCCGACGCGGTAGCGCGCCTCGCAACCCTCTCAACGGCCCACGTTTCCACGCCTGACCACCGCCCCAACGGCCTACCTCCCCACAGCCCCCGCAGGGCTCCAGATTAGTGGCGGAGGCGCCCATCTGACCTCCGGAAGACACCTCAGGAGAACCCTATAGCTTGGTGCGATCGATACCACATGAACTGGAGGGGGACCCTAGCGCAATACCAATACACGCCTGGGTCCCACGAAATGGAGACCAGCCCTGCAGCCTCGCAACCCCCAGACATGAATGCCATACAGAGCAACATCCTAACGATCCTAGAAGAGATTAGGGGTATGAGGACAGACATGGGGGCCAAATTGGCGGACCTCACAACCAAGGTTTCAACGCTGGAGGATCAGGTAGAAGGGGTCGAGTGCAACCAGGTATCGACAGACATCCTCGAGGCGCAAATGGAAACTAGATTTCAGGAACTGCAACGCCGCGAGGAGGACCTCTGGCTCAAGGTCGACAACATGGAGAACCGGGAGAGGAGGAACAACTTGAGAATTTTTCGCCTTGAGGAGAAGGAGGGAGAGACCCCGGTTGGTCTTGAAAGCAAAATCCAAGACATTATCAGAATTGTCCTGGGGTCGGACTCTGGGGAGACTCTCCTGCTTGACAGGGTCCATTGGGCTGGCGGGGAGGGGGAGGGGGGGTAGAGGCCCACGCTCAGTTCTTGCAAGATTTCACTACTATAAGGACAAGGCTAGGGTGTTGGAGGGCGAGAACCTTACGGGATATTCAACATGGTAACTCCAGGGTGTCGATTTACCAGGATCTCTCGTCCCCAACTCTCCAGATGCGAAAGAAATGCAGCACTATCACCAGGTGGCTACAAGAAAAGGGGACATGCCATCGCTGGGGCCACCCATTTCACCTAGCATTTGAATGGCAGGGCCAGAGGTACCAACAAGTCACGGAAGTGGAAATCCGAAGGGCCACCGAGGATCTCACAGGCGACATTGCGGGACCATCAGAAAATCGGAACAAAACCAACTGAGACCGCCCTCGTGCCCCTCGAGGCCCAGACCTCTCCCAGGGCAAACTAAACGTCAAAGGCTCACGTAAATTTCGAAAAACCAAACATCCACCCACAGACCGAGGAGACCTTATATGAGCGTACAAGTAGCAACCAAGGCTCACCTTTCTGTGCAGAAGGCCTGATCCACACCCCACGGGAGCACGCGACGATTCATGGAGCCCGCCGGTCATAGGGTGTTTCTCCCACGACCAGTGGAGAGTTCTTTGTTCAATCGACTTTGGTCAGGGTTGAAGTGTTGCCCATTTAGAGGCTGTTGTATGGTTTCATAGGAAGATGCACAGCGACTCCACATGGACAACTGCCGGTGTCTCTCCAGGCCTCATGCCGTGACACGCCCCGTCAGGGGCAAAGGGACACGATCAGGTACTAAGGCCTGGGGGTGCCTTGCTCAGGAGACGCTACAGCCAGTTCCCCACTGCGGATCAGAAAGGGCCGGTACTTAACGAAGAGATGCATGTTGGAAAGCGCTACACCTAAGAAACTGTTTTCCCGGGGCCAGGGAAGCGACCCTGGTGGTTCGTTGCCAGTCACATCCCCACCTGGGGACCCGGCGGCGAACGCCCCACAATATGGGTAAAGGAGGGGTGGGTGGGCAGGGGGGGGTGCCCCCCGTGGGGCTCGAGGGGAAAGGGAAAACCAGCTCAAACTATGCACACTTTTTTTGCAACGGGCTCCGAGTAGCAGACACTTAGCGGTGATTTCAGTGCGCGTAACGAAAAATGACAATGATTGAAGCAAAGATAGGCACGTTGAATGTCAAGGGCCTTAACTCCCAGAATAAGAGATCTCCCACGAGCAACATGTTCCGTAAGCAACACCGAACGGTTCTCTTCCTACAGGAGACGCATTACAGGCAAGGCAGGGAATCGAAGATCAAGGGGAAAGACATTGGGTGCAATTACTGGGCCTCACATAGAAGTTCTAAGAAGGAAGGGGTGGGAATCCTCCTGAGCAGGGTGTTCCATCTCACGGATATAGAAACCAAGAGGGGTTTTGGTGGTCGTTTCCTGGGCATTAAGGGAATTTGTGAGGGAGAACGCGTTACCCTGGCCACTCTATATGCGCCCAACTCCAAACAAATACACTTCCTCACCCAGGTCTTTCATGTCAGAGGGAGCCATGATACTGGGGCGGGGGGGGGACTTCAACCTCATAATGGACCCGAGGCTTGACTGGTGGTCCGCAGGGGGGGGGCACCCAGGGGCATCTCCATGGACAATCTGGCCCTGCAGGCCCTCCTGAGAGAGCATTATTGGGTGGACGTTTGGCGAAAAGCAAACCCGAGCCAGGGTGGGTACACCTTTTTTTCACCCCCTCATTGCACCTACACCAGAAGAACAAGTTACTTCTTACCTTGTAACATTCTTTCGACGGGATGTTCCTCCGATGTATTCCTCATCTTTGATAATACGTTTCCAGCTTGCTGGCCTTGGAATTTTTTTCTGTAGAGGGCGCTGCGCGTCGACGTCTGCCGAGTCGATGTCCCTCGACGGCCACCGTATCGGCGCCGACGTCACCAGGCCCATAAATAGCCATGCGCTGCGTCCATTGTTCAGTTCCGTTTTGTAGCATAAGAAAAGTCATGCCTGAATTGGTTATTGACCTTGAAGGAGCGTAAGCTGCAACCACAAGGGAAGTATCACTGCTGGGATGGATGGGAGGGGCGATAAGGAATACGTCGGAGGAACATCCCGTCGAAAGAACGTTACAAGGTAAGAAGCAACTTGTTCTTCGAAGGGATTGTGTCCTCCGACGTATTCCTTATCTTTAATAGACTCCCATAGCAGTGGCATGTAATTGGAGGTGGGAGTGAGAATGTTATGTATCCCTTTAGGGATGGAACGAATGTAATGCGGCCTTGCCAAATCTGGACTCTTGACTAGTGGAGGAATCCAGATTGTAAAATTTTGTGAATGTATGTGCGGAGGACCATGTGGCAGCCGCACATATGTCCTGGACCGGTACCCCTCTTTGGAGAGCCGAAGAGGCTGCGATACCCCTGGTTGAATGAGCCCTGAGATTTTGGTGTGGCTCTTTCCCTGCCAGTTTGTAACATTCCAGAATGGCCAAAATAATCCACCTGGAGATGGTTTGTTTTGTTATGGGTAGTCCCAACTTGTGACCTGAGTATCCTACAAACAGTTGGTCTGCTTGCCTTAACCTAGCCATTCTACTGATGTAAAAGCTGAGCGCTCGCCTTGGGTCCAGCCTATGTAGCCTTTCTCCCTCTTTCCCCGGATGGGGAGGAGGGTAGAACGAAGGTAAGGTAATTTTCTGAGTAATATGAAATTCAGAAACCACCTTTGGGAGGATATTAGGCTTCACATGTAGGACAACTTTGTCCTTGTGGAAAATTGTATGTGGGGGTTTACAGGAGAGAGCTTGTAGCTCGCTCACCCTCCTAGCAGATGTTAGTGCTACCAATAGGACAGTTTTAAGAGTGAGAAATCTCAGCGAACAAGAGTGAAGAGGTTCGAATGGAGTGCCCATTAGGAAGTTTAAGACTAAATTTAAGTCCCACAAGGGAACCTGGAATGGTTTTGGAGGATAAACATTAGTTAATCCCTTGAGAAATTGTATCGTATTGTATTGAGAGGAAGTTTGAAATACGATGGTTCCTCCGCAGTGCGCTTGAAGATAGAAATCGCTGCGAGATAGCCTTTTACAGTGCCAACTTGAAGGCCCGAGTTTGCCAAGTAGAGTAGAAACGATAACACCGTTGGTGTACCACATGAAAAAGGGTCGATATTCTCTTCTCTACACCAGCTGCAAAATTTGTTCCAACGGCAGCGGTATAAAGACTTTGTTGCTGGCCTTCTGGCCGAAAGCAACACCTCCATGACGTCATCAGGGAGATCCCAATCCTTGTACCTCACCCTTTCAGAAGCCAAGCGTGAAGGTTGAGGGTTCTGGTGTCTGGATGGAGAACCTGACCTCCCTTCTGCGAGAGAAGATTCTCTTTGAGTGGAAGACGGATTGGAGGACAGATGGACATATCTAGAAGGTCCGGGTACCACATTCTCCTGGCCCAATCCGGGGCAATTAGGAACATGGTTTTCCGGAATCTTCTCAACCTCCTCATCATTTAAGGAATAACAGGGACTGGTGGGAACGCGTAAAGGAGTGGAAAAACTCAGTCCACTACGAACGCGCCTCCTAGAGCTCCTCTCGTGGGAAATTCCTTTGAACAGAACAGATCGCACTTCCTGTTGGTGCTTGTGGCGAACAGATCCACCTGAAGGGTTCCCCAAAGGGCGAAGATCTCTTGAAGGACTTCCTGAGCTAACTCGCACTCGTGGGAGACTGTGCTCTGCCTGCTCAGAGCGTCCGCTGTCAAGTTCTTCTCTCCGGCTAGGTGGACTGACGATAGAGAGATTCCTTCTTGGATTGCCCAAAACCAGAGCTGC
Source organism: Ambystoma mexicanum (assembly GCF_040938575.1). Taxonomy (NCBI): domain Eukaryota; kingdom Metazoa; phylum Chordata; class Amphibia; order Caudata; family Ambystomatidae; genus Ambystoma; species Ambystoma mexicanum. Next base: position 275,058,176 of record NC_090927.1, on the reverse strand, counting down.
ATCGCCTCTCTGCACAGTGGCAGTGATCCTACGCCTCCTCTTTTGTTGAGGTAGTGCATGGCCACCGTGTTGTCCGTCATTATCAGGACATTTCTCCCCTCTAATGATGGCAGGAAAGCTTTCAGCGCGAGTCGGATCGCTCTCAGCTCCAATAGGTCGATGTGTAGTCTGGACTCCGATGGAGACCAACAACCGCTAATGGTCAAGTCGTTGGCATGGGCTCCCCACCCGGTGAGTGAGGCGTCTAACTACTGTCATCTCCGGCCATGGTTGCCAAAACAGTTCTCCTTTCAAGATGTTCTCTGGATAGGCCCACCATTGAAGGTCGCGGGCTACCTTGTCCGGAATCCGTAGGAGATCTGTCATCCTCCCTGAGAATTGCGACCACCGACTTCTCAGTGCCCACTGAAGAGATCTCATTCTCAGACGAGCCTCTGGCACAAGGAAGATGCAGGATGCCATGAGGCCTAGCAACCTCAAAAAGTCAAAGTCTGGGAGACGTTGGGCATTTTGAAACTTGGTGACCATCTGAAGAATATCTTGAGCCCTCACCTCTGGTGGCGAGGCTTTTCCCAGGAGAGTGTCCAGGACCGCTCCAATGAACTAGAGTCTCTGTGATGGTATCATCTGTGACTTCTTTAAATTGAGGGAGAAGCCCAGTTTGTGAAGGAAGTGGCAGACAATCTAGCTGGGCCTGGGCTTGTTTCGAAGATACAGCCCTGATCAGCCAATTGTCCAGGTAGGGTTAGACGTAGATCCCTTCCCTCCTTAGACTCGCCGCCACTACCGACATCAGCTTGGTGAAGACCCTCGGGCGGAGGTCAGCCCAAATGGCAGAACTCGAAATTGATAATGAGAGTCGCCAATTGCGAACCTCAGGTATTTCCTGTGTTCGAGATGGATTGGCACATGGAAATAAGCATCCTGAAGGTCCAGAGATACCAGCCAGTCCTGGAGCTGGAGGGCCTGAAGGATCTGAGAGAGAGTTACCATCTTGAACTTGTCCTTCCTGAGGAACTTGTTCAATTCTCGTAAGTCCAGGATGGGTCTCAGTCCTCCATCCTTCTTTGGTATGAGAAAGTAGGGGGAGTACCAGCCCTTGGTTCCTGTCCGCTACAGGTACCGGTTCTATCGCACCTTTCTCTAGCAGGTCTAAAATTTCCTGCAAGAGGAGCGGGGATCTGGAACTTTTAGAGAGCTGTTCCCCGGTGGATGACTCAGGAATGTGTATAAAGGGTAGGCAGTAACCCTGGGCAACTGTCTCCAATGCCCAAGCATCTGACGTTATAGCCTGCCATTCCGTCAGATGGTGAGTTAACCTGCCCCCTACAGGTGTATTGTGTGGAAAGGCCTCAGAGTGGTTTGGGGGCGGCTGATGCAGATGCCGAGGGTAAAGAGGCACCTGCTGCTGCTGCGGCCTTAGTACCTTTGACCCGTCCACCTCGGGTGGATCTCCTTTGGCCTCTTTGAGCCGGCTGTCCTCTGCCTTTCTCGAATGCGGAATAATAGCGAAAGGACTTTCCTCTCCCAGAGGTTCCTGAGAGGCGAAAAGGAGTTTGGCGGATAGCAGCTCCTAAAGATTTTGCTGCTGCTTTATAAGTCTGTAGCTTTTCCAGACTGTCATCAGCCTTTTTCCCCGAATAGGGAAGAGCCGTCAAAGGGCATATTCAAAAGTCTGGCCTATACATCTGGAGCAAAGCCAGACTTTTGCAACCACGCATGCCTGCGGATTGTTGTACTTGCCGCCATGGCCCTGCTGATACTGTCAGCGGAATCGATGCCAGTTTGAAGTGACTCGCACATGGCATCTTTGCCATCTTTAATAATGTTAAGGAAGGCTTCCTTTTCCTCTCCTTCGGGTATGCAGTCAGCCGCTGATGAAGCACACTCCCACAGTGTGTGACTGAACCTGGCGAGCGTACAGGTGGCGTTGGACTTCAACGCCATACTACAAGCAGAGAAGACTTTCTTCGCCATAGAATCGTACCTCTCGTCATCTCTATCCTGTGGGACAGTAGGGTAATCGGTCCTACTGCTAGATGAAGTTGCTGCTTGAACCACCAGGCTCTCTGGAGTCGGGTGTTTTGATAAGTATTCAGGGTCAGCAGCCGCTACCCTATACTTGGCTGACAATCTTTTATTGACCACAGGGATAACTTCAGGAGTTTCCCAATTAGATGTAATTTTCCTTTGTAAGGCTGCATGGAAGGGGACCACAAGGTCCTCCTGTGGACCTTTGTCTAATATGTCTGTTAGGTCATCCTGTTGAAAAACAGGGGAAGACACAGACCAACCCATAAATTCAATAATTCTTGCCATAAGAGTTCTATAGGGTGTTTCGGCATGTTCTGGCTTAACAAATTCCACTTCTGGGGAAGTGTCCAGCCCACTTGCCTCATGTAGTGACTCCTGTAGGTCCTTCACCCTTCTTTCCTCAGAGGTGAAATCCTCTGAAATAGGCAGTGTGGTCCTCTGTAACCCAAATGTTTCCTGGTTAGAATCTTCCCCCTCTTCATAAATTGAAGATAGTCCAGGGTACCCTGACCTCTGAAATGGTGTAAAACCCATCTCTAAGGCAGAAGGAGCCAAACTCGTCATTATTGGGCGAGAAAACGTCGATGCCGATGTGACAGGCTTCGAAGGCGCCGAGAACGGCATCGAAAAAACTGGAAGGGGTCTCGAAGAACTCGAGAGGATCGGGATCCTACTTGAGGACATTGACGACGGTCTCGGCGTCGTGCCGGAGGCCCTTGGAATCACCGTTGGCTGTGGAGTAGCCTTGGTCTTCTCTTTCATCAGCGTCGATGTCGGCATGGACGATGGCGCCGAGTCGATCGACCGATGCATCGAGGAACCCTTCGACAACGGCGTCGATGGCGCTGATCCATGCGTTGAAGCAATCTTTGTCGACGGCGAAGATGGTGCCTTCTTACCCGAAGGCTCATGGCGCTCTCGGGTGGAATGTTTCGCCGGGTGCTGCGACTCGGGTGTTTTGATTTTTTGGGTTTTTCACCCGGGGTATCACCCTCAGCTGTCTTCGAGGGGGTCGAGGTCGCTTTCTCGAAGACGCTCAACATTTTCTTTCTGAATTCCTCCCACTCAGCCTGAGAGCTGTGTTTTGTGGGACAGGAGACCCTTTCTGGGGAAACGGAAGACGAGGAAGGGGATCTTCGACGTCTCTTTTTTGAGTGTCTTGATCTCGACGAATGGTGGGAGCTACTTCGAGATCTAGAATGGGAATGTTTGACGGCGAGGAAACGAATGCCTCGACTCAGCTGAAGAAACCTTCGAGGAGGTTTTGACTGACTTACCTCTCTCGAGCTTCCCTTTGCGCTCCTTCAAGGCTTTCGCCGTCATGGACATGCAGTCCTCACACTCCGAACAATGGTACTCGGCTCCCAAGCACCACAAGCAGATCCTGTGTGGATCCGTTATCGACATATTTTTACCGCAGTCTCGACATTTCTTGAAGCCGGATCGCGGCATCGTCGGTTCCGATGAAGAAGCCATCGAGAACGAGTAGGTATTATTCAAGTAGATAGAGTTATCCTGACTGAACTGAGCAACGACGTTCCGAGGCCCCACGAAACGCGGAAAAACGGAACTGAGCAACGGACGCAGCGTGTGGCTATTTATGGGCCTGGTGACGTCGGCACCGATACGGTGGCCGTCGAGGGACATCGACTCGGCGGACGTCGACGCGCAGCGCCCTCTTCAGAAAAAGTTTCCAAGGCCAGCAAGCTGGAAACGTATTATCAAAGATAAGTAATACGTCGGAGGACACAATCCCTTCGAATTGACCTTTTCTTAATCTCGGAAAAAGGGAACGGGGTGGCACAACAGCCGGAGGTGGAAGCCATAACTTGGTCAGACTATGAACTGCTCATAGCAAATTGGTCATTGCCCATCTCCCCAAGATCTTCCCGATGGCGTTGTAATGACACTTCTCAGGGACCCGGTATTTCGTGATTTCATGAGACAGGAAATGTTGGCCTACTTTGAGACAAACGATAACGGTGAGATGAATATGTCCATGGTGTGGGATGCCGCAAAAGCCACTTTCAGGGGCCTTCTCATAGCGGAGGGCTAGAGACGTAAACGGGAAAGGGGCCTAATCGAGGGTAAACTCTGTGCAGAGCTGGGCGCTCTGCGAGCCAGACTGGGCCTCCCGGGGGTTGATCGAGGGGCTCTCTTGGAGGAGATGCAGGGTAAAAGGCAGGAACTCCATCCGGTCCTCATAGGGGAAGTTATCAAGAAAATGAGATGCACTAAGCAGAGGTACTACAAACGGGGGATAAGGTGGGGACCCTACTGGCGCAGAGGGCTCGGGGCTGCAGGGTTGAGAGAGGAGTCACTCGCCTCAGGGATGGAGTGGGCGGGATTCACGGGGGCCGTGAGGAAATGGTGGAGTGTTTCGCTGACTATTACAGCAAACTCTATTCCAAAAAGGCAGGCGAATCACTGGAGGACATCCGCGCCTACCTGGCAGAACACCCTCTGCCTAGGCTGTCCGACATGGAGCTAGAGGTCCTGGAGAGAGAGAGATATCGGAGGAAGATGTGGAGGGCGCCATCAAAAGACTGAAGGTGGGAAAGGCACTATACAGCCGATTTTTACAAGCAGACCCAACCTGTCCTGCTGAAGCCCTTGGCCAAATTGTTTAACCAGATCAGGAATCGGGAGTCCATCCCACCGACATTTTTTGCAGGCCCTCATCACTGTTATACCCAAACCAGGCAAGGACCAGATGGAATGCGGGTCTTATAGACCCATCTCATGCCTCAACCTGGACGCTAAGATCTTTGCCAGAATCCTGGCCACCAGACTTGAGGGCTGCCTCCCGCGCCTGGTACACCCCGACCAAGCGGGATTTGTCTTGAACAGGCAGGGTTCTGATAATATGCGGAAGACGCTCCATGTGCTTGCCTCGAGAGGGGTTCGTGACGAAGGCGCGCTTCTACTGGCCCTTGACGCGGAGAAGACCTTCGACAGGGTCAACTGGGCCTTTATGAGGGAGGAATTCACGACCCTGGGTATGGGCCCGAGGTGGCTGGGTTGGATCTCCGTGCTCTACTCCTCCCCCTTCGCCAGTCCGCGCTTTACTCCTCTCCCTTCGCCAGAGTGGTGGCAAATGGGACCGAGTCGAGGACATTCCCCCTCGAAGGTGGTACACGGCAGGGATGCCCTTTGTCCCCGCTAATCTACGCACTCGTGATGGAACCATGGGCAATCTCGATCCGTAACGATGCAGCCATCAGGGGAGTACAGGTCGGAGAGATGCAGTGAAAAGTCTGCCTTTTTGCAGACGATGCACTGCTCTATATCACAAACCCATCCCAAACAGCCCCCGAATGCTGCAGGGCCTCTCGCGCTATGGGGACCTATCGGGGTACAAGGTTAATCTGGAGAAATCGGTGGTGTTCCTAGGGGGTAATTTACCAGATTCAGAGATGGCTTTTGTCAACGGGCTCCCCTTTAGGCTGAGAGATGACGGATTCCAGTACCTTGGAGTCCAGGTCACCCGTGATCCCGAGGGCTTATACCCGGAAAATCCCCCCCACCCCCCCTCTGGTCAGCAATCCTGAAAGACAGAGCGATGGTCAGGGTCGGGGCTCTCCTGGATGGCACGTCTCAACCTCATAAAAATGGTAATCCTTCCCAAGTTTTTATTTCTCTTTCAAATGCTCCCGGTGCTGATCCCCAAATCATTTTTCAAGGAAACGATGCGAGTCCTCCTCAACTTTCTCTGGTCAGGCAAGGAACATAGAATCTCCTACGAGCTGCTGACCAGACCGAAGGAGGATGGAGGGGTGGGATACCCTGACCTTGAAACATACCACAGGGCCTCCCAACTGAGGGTCCTGGTCGACCACTTTGCCCCGGGTATGAAAAAACAATGGGTAGCCATGGACAACGGGCCACTCGCGCCCGTCACCATAGAGGAATGGCTCTGGGTCCCGAGGAAGAAGATCCCTAGAAGTGTCTTGTATCACCCAGTCCTAAAAGTGCTGTGGTCCCTATGGAAGGAGGGAGGGGGTTACTACCGCTGGCTCACAACCTGGCCCTCCCCATTGAGCTGCATTTGGGCCCCCCCTTCCTGGCCAAGATAGCAGAGCCTGCGGCGTACCAGACGTGGTTCGAGGCAGGCCTTAGCAGGACTGGTCACCTTTGGGTGGGGGGCTCTTTCTTACCCCTGAAAGATCTGGAAAAGGCCCTGGGGATAGGCACCCTGTCCCCCTTTCGCTATCTCCAGCTTAAGGGAGTCCTAACCGAACCATCCTGGGGGGGGGGACACCCTTAGGAGAGACCTCACAGACTTTGAAAAACTCCTCCTTTCGGCGAGGGGCTCCAAGGGAATAATATCCCGCCTCTACAAGCTCTTCCTTTTTTCTGTCCCACGAGACCCCCCACCTGCACGCACACAATGGGGAAAGGACCTGGGTGAGGAGATAGACGATGGGAGGTGTGGGGGAGATGTGTAGGCGGGCCAATCGCTCCACGGCCTCTCTCCAGTATCGCCACCAGGCCCTCAAGGTATTGCATCGCTGGCACTACCCCCCGCAGAGGATTGCTAGAATGAGGCCAGGGTACGACCCACATTGCTGGAAGTGTAGGACCGAAAGGGGGGATTATAATCACATGTGGTGGAGGTGCCCGGTGGTCCAAAAGTACTGGGAGGAGGTATTGACATGGATTAAGGGGATAGATGGGGTGGAGCGGCCTTCCTGCCCCTGGCTTCTCCTTTTCGGGATTGACATTGGGGACGATCATGAAAATACCCATGACCACATGCTTCAGGTTATGTTGGTGGCGGCCAGGTGCTGCCTGGCACAAAAATAGAAGAACCCCGGAATGCCAGGGGAAAAAGCATGGGTAACCAAGGTACGGGCCATTTACGACATGGAATTCCTCACGCATTTACTTGATGAATCTAGATCCAACATCGAGGAAATATGGCTCCCCTTCTTCGAAAAATACGGCCGCTCAGTATAATCTTAAGCACCGGAGCCAGAGAACTCCCCCCTGGGGGCCTCGGGCCATCGTTCATTTGTCCAACTTCGAGTCCTTCAAAGCTCGGCCCATGACTTCGGCGTGCTAAGTGCACATCATGTAGACATTGCTACGCTCTTTTCGGAACCCGTCAAATATGCAAGTACTGAGAACCTGAACTGGTGGGGGGTGGGAAGGGGTAGGGGGAGATGGGTTATAACTGGTTTCCTGTTTATTCATGTTTAAATATGTTCTGCATTGTTGCAACACATGTGCGAAACCTAATAAAAATTTGATTTTCAAAAAACAAAAACATGCCACCATCATTTACATCTATGCATAAATACAGAAAAAAAGCCTGATCAAACCTTTACCATGCAGCAACACAATGGTTACGTACTTCGGGAAAGGTGGGAAAAGGAGGCTGGTCCTACCTTATGCAAAGAGATGGCGGAGCACTGCCTGTCCAACTGCAGTTTCATTGTTGGTATATTCAGCCAGGCAGTAGTGTTTTGCTAACGTGTGCAGAGTGCTCCACGTGGCGGCTCTAAATATGGCCTTCAAGGCAACCCCTGCGTGGAATGCTGTTGACGCCACCCTCCCTCTGGTGGAGTGCACTGATGGCGGTCTAGTTAGAGGGGCGCCTTTCATATGATGGCAGTGGGTAATGCAGGACGACACCAAGGGTGGCATCCCTAATATGCTGTCCCCTGGTACAGCCAGAAAAAGCAATGATCAGTCGGTTTGAGGAGCGGAACTCCTTGGTTCTCTGCAAGTAAAACTTCAAAACCCTCGCAACGTCTAGAGAATGTAATACTCTTTCCGCTTCAGAAGCGTGATTCTGGAAAAATGTTGCTAAAACAATGCACTTCGTGAGTGTCATCTCCGACAGCAACTTGGGAAGGAACTTAGGATGTGGTCTTAAGATAACGCAGTCCTTCTGGAACAAAGTAAACTGAGGTTCAGATGACAAAGCTTGGAACTCCCTGATCCTTCTGGCTGATGTGATGGCTATCAAAAAGGCTGTTTCCCAAGACAAGAACTTCATGTCGCATCTGTGTATGGGTTCGAAGGGAGGCTCCATGAGGGCTGTCAAGACGGTGTTCAGGCTCCAGTTCGGGAATGGCGTGGGCGTAGGAGGATAAGTATGCATCAGCCCTTTCAGAAAGACTAACCGCTGGCCAAGAGAGCAAGGATTGCATCTACAGCGTTGCACCGCTATGGCTGACAGATGGACCCTGATGGAGGACAAAGATAGGCCTGTCTTAGCTAAGCACAATAAGTAGGGTAGAACTTGGTCAACCGAAACAGTGAGAGGATCGATGGCCGATCTCTCACACCACTTGAAAAAAGGAGTCCACTTCCTGGTGTAGGTGACTTGTGTCGACTGTGCTCTCGCGACCATGACGATAACCCAATATTCTGATGGTAGCTTGAGATTCATCAGCTTACGCTGCTCGGGAACCATGCCTTGAGAGATCGGCTCCTCGGGTCGTGGTGGAGGACCTTGCGGTTCTGTTGCATCAACAGATATTGATGCGTCTTGAGGGTAAATAGGGGGTTGTCGGGATAGATGCTTCAGAGTTGAGTACCAGACTTGTCGCGCTCAATCCGGCACAATTAGGATCATTGAACAATCGTGTTCCTTCAGTCTGCGTAGTACCCGCGCAATGAAGGGAATGGGGGGGAAGGCATAGAGGAACTTTACCGTCCAAGCCACTGAGAAAGCGTCGCCCAGTGATTGATACTCCGGGTACCTCGAGGTGAACCTTCAGCACTTCTTGTTGTCTTTGGTGGAAAAAAGGTTGATCTGCGGATGGCCCAATAAGGCAAAAATCTGTTGCGTGTCCTTTTCGTCCAGCTCCCACTCGTGAGACGACGTGTATTCTTTGCTTAGTTTGTCCGCTAGGACATTGTCCTCTCCCGTAAGATGCTCTGCTTTGATCTGCACTCCGTGGTGCAAGGCCCATGCCCATAGCTGTTGGGCTTCTTGTGACAGGATCTGACCTCGAGCCTCCCTGCTCGTTTGTGTAGTGCATGGAGGTCGTGTTGTCTGTCTGGACTGTAAGTACCTGTCCAGCTACCACAGGCAGGTTAGCCTTCAGCACCCACCTTATGGCCCTGAGCTCTAACACATTGATGTGGAGTTGAGACTCTTGTACCGACCAAGTGCCCTTGGTTTGGAGGTCTTCAAGGTGAGCGCCCCAGCCTGATAATGACGCGTCCGTCCTCAGCAGAAGGGTCGATGTCGGTGCTTGAAACAACATCCCTTCCTGAAGATTCAGCGGAACATGCCACCATCGAAAGGACTTGTGTAACGTCGATGGAATCTGGACGACGTACTCCCAACATCCGAGAGCTTGTTTCCATTGGTGGTCCAGGGCCTCCTAAACCGGTCTCATGCGAAGCCTGCAATTTGGTATGAGGAATATGCACGAGGACATCATGCCCAGAAGGGATTTGTAAGATCGTACAGATGTTGTCCGTCTCTCCAGGAAGACGGAGGCTGAGCGTAGAATCGATGCAACCCTTTGTACCGATGGTCTCACCCTGGGAATGCTGGTATCGAACTCGGCTCCCAGGAAGAGAGCTGTCTTGCTGGGGACTGGGCAGGACTTTGTGTTTATGGAGAAACTCAACTCTTTTAGGAGGTTGATAGTCCTTAAAACTGCTGAGCAAGCCCTTGCGGCAGAACCTGCTTTTAACAACGAGTCGTCCAAGTATGGGAAGACTTCCGTTCCTGTCCTGAGTTTTCCAGCTACTGGTGCCAAGCATTTCGTGAAAACTCGGTGCTGATTTTAGCCCGAACGGGAGCACTCGAAACTGAAAATTAAGCTCTCCCACTGTGAACCTGAGGAAAGGTCTGTGAGCTGGATGGATCGGTATATGGAAGTATGCGTCCTCCAAGTCTAAAGTAGCCAAGAATTCGTGCTTGTTTAACCAAGGAAGCACTCCTTGTAATGCTACCATCTTGAATGTTATGCGTTTGATATATTTGTTGAGTGCCCTCAGGTCCAAGATGGGTCTCCATTGACCGTTTTTCTGGAGAGGAAGCAGGAGTAGAAACCCTTCCCCCCTTCTGGGGGTACGGCACTGGTTCTACCGCTGCTTTCTGTAGAAGTTTTGCACTTTGGACATGACCTGCCTTAACATAGGCACCCTGCGTGAAGTTGGAGGCAGGGAAGGAGGTTGGTCTAGAAATTCTGCAACACCCATTTGTCCGATGTAATTGACTACCAGCGTTGGAAGAACTGGCTTACCCCCTTCACCCCCCCACCGGGGTGGGACGTTGAGGGGAAGAATCGGATAATCATTTTGGTTTGCTTTGTGACTTCCCTTGGGCGGAGCCACACCTGCCTCTATGTGCATATCTGTTGGAGGATTGATACTTGTTCTCTTGGTACAAGCTACCTTGCGCCTTCTGACCACAAGAGGAGCGGCCATACCCTCTGTACTTAGAAGATGAGCCTCTAGAGCGGCGAGAAGATCGACAGTCGTCATCCTTGTCCTTTAAAGAACTGATGGCTCGGGCTGTGTCCATGTCTGATTTGATTCCCTTCAGGTGGTCGTCTATTTTCTTTCCGAAGAGGTCTTGTCCATCAAAGGGTATGTCCAATATCTGCGCTTGGACTTCAGGCCTGAAATTAGTAGCCTTCATCCAGGCCTGTCTTCTGAGTACTGTGCCATCTGTCTGAAGCCTGATTTGGCCACATCAACGGCCACGTCGATCATATGATCCGAGGTTGCTTCACCATCGGCGATTATCGATCTAGCCTCTTCCTGGAGCTCTGGTGGTAACTGCTTAGCCGAATTGGACATGCAGAGCCAAAACTCGCAATCAAACTTCACAGTCATGGCCAGCGCATTACCCACTCTGATGGTAAGCGACGCCGAAGCGGATACCTTCCTGCCCATGGCTTCTAGCTTCCGCCCCCCGTCCTTGTCCGGTGGTGCTGACAGCGGCGAAGCGGGATTGGAAAGCTTCTTCCTAGCTGCAACTGTGATAAGAGTCCGGTTTTGTATGAGGTCCCAAACAAAGTGGTGCAGACTCGGGTGCTTTATATTTCTTCTCTGGTCTGGACACCAGAGCCAGAGTAGACAAGGGCATAGACAGGATCTTGGATCCGGACTCCCAGATGGTGTCCAGGAGAGGAATGGTGGTCACCGTTCTCCTGCGTTTGTCCCTGTGCTCATAAAGCACAGATTTCTTTTCCTCTAATGTAACCTGAATTTTGAACAATTCTGCAGCCTTGCTTATTATGGTGTGGAAAGAAACCAGATCATCCGGAGGCGAAGTTATCGCCTGGGGAATCTCTTCCTGGGCATCGACGATGTAGTCATCCCACTCACTGGCTGCGTCAGGCTCTGTAATCTCGCCTTCTTCTGGATCAGATAATTCTCTAAAAGGATCCTCCTGCCAATCTGAGACTGAAACTGAGGACGGCAACATTGTTGGATCCCTATGCGGAGATCAAGGTCTATGCAATGATGGTGGTGATGGGACCCTTGTCGGTGAAGCACTGCGAGTCCTGCTCCTAAACCTTCGAGCAGGCTCAGGTGATCGTGCTCTCTTTTGAGGTCTACTCTGGAGGTGAACTTCTGGACTTGCCTGGAATTGGAGACGTGTCTCTCCGACGGGTTTCCGGTTCTAAGGGATCAGCCTGCCTGCTCTTCTCCCTTTGACGCCTATGAAACTCATCCATGATCCTCTGTACGGACATCATCAGTATTGGATCATGAGGATAGTCGGCCTCTTCCGTAGACGGCTGCCAAGGGCGACTATGTTGCTTAGGGGAAGGACAAGGTCGTTCTTCCACCCCATCTGCATCTGAAAATTCCTCCTGGAGAATCACATCAGGAAGCTCTGCCATGTCCCCCAAAGGAGAAACGTGTGGTACCATTGGTTCAGCAGCTTCAGCAGCCTCAAAGAAACTGTCCTTAATGACAGGTGTCACCGTGGCGTGAGAGGAAGGCGCCTCAGGCTCCATTTCTTCCATAGATGCAGGAATTTGTGGTGTCGCCGAGGGTGTTGTGGTCGATGGTACCTTCATCGACGAGCTTCCCGCCGACGAATGTAGTTTTGCCCGTGGACAAGTGCCTCGTGGACGAATGGTGCATTTCCTTCGTCGACTGCTTCGTGGACGATAAATCCGATGACCAGGATCTTGTCGTAGACAATGTTTTGGGTAATCGTCGTCGATGAGGGCTTCGTCGACGGTCTGGCCGACGACAGGTCTTTACCTTTCCCATCGCTCGTGGACGGTTTTCGCGTCGACGACTGCCCCACCCGGTTTTTGCAAACTACTCCTTACCTTTGGAGGTAGATTTTACTGACGAATGTGACTTCCTCTGGCACGAGCAGTCCAGTGGAGGCAGAAAGGGTATTAACTCCAGCTTCCTCTTGCTTTTGGCAATGGGAGAGGAACTCCTTTCCACTGAAGAGGACCTTCAGTTCGAAGTTTGCCTCTCAGATGGAATGCTGGAGTGGACAGGAGCTGTTCTGACAGACTCTTCGTGCGAAGATTGATCCCTGGCTTCCAGGTGTAAAGAAGTCTTCTGTGACTGTCCTGAAGGGTCTTGTTGGAAAAAGTCTTGCAAATATTGCATTTCTGAATGTCGTGCGGATACAAGCAGTAAATGCAATGTTCATGGGGGTCCTTCATGTAAACTAACTTCTTGCACCTCGTGCAGTCCCTGAACAGGGAAGGCTTCATGACAGCCTGAGATGCAGCCAATCTGAAGAGAAGAAGGTTTACCTGACGATTTTGGGTCAAAAACAACAAATATTTGTCCCAAAAATGATCCGAGACCAGAGCCCCTAGCAGGGGAACAAAGTAGAATATATTTGAAAAATATATTCCACACAAAAAGTAGAAAAAGAATTAAAGAGCTCAGAGAGCTTGAGGATTCCCTATGTCTGTTAGACTGCGGTGAAAAATCTGAAGATGGCTGCCGGGGGCGGAGCTTCAGCCCTGCCATCTCATTGGTTGGGGCCATAAAGGATCAAAGAGGGGAGGGACTACACAATAGAATGGCTCATACGCCATAATGGGCCATGTACGTGCATTGCTATGTAGCAATGTGTGTTTATTTTAAAAAAAAAAAAAATCAATCTATAATTAATTTTATCACAGAGGATTCCCAGTCTGACGACGGGGAATATTCAAGCATCTGAATCTATGAAAGATCCAATACTGGAGAAAACTTGTCTTTCAGGATAATCATTGGTTAGTGACTATTGATGTAAAAGCATTGTACACTTCAATCGATCATTTGAAAGCCATCAATAGTGTAAAATTTATATTTCGGCAATCATCTAACATTTCTACATGGTCGAAATAAGATGCAACGGAATTTCCGTTATTCACTTTGCAAAACAATGTATTTTTATTTAATAATGTGCATTTCAAACAACTAATTGGCATCGGGATGGGAGCCAGCTTTGCCCGGGCAGTCGCAAATGCTTTCATGCATCATTTTGAGCAGACATGTTTTCACCAATCAGGACTTTCAACCATATATACATCTTTGGAAACGATATATATCGATGATGTCATTTTGATTTGGACAGGATCAGAAGATGCTCTTCACCAATTCGTAACATTCCTTAATAGAAATGATTGGGGCATCCAATTTACCTGCACACGTAGCCAAACGCAGATTGACTTCCTTGACTTGACCATCTCACTTACAGAGAAAGTCTTGACAACTAAAACATTCCGGAAAAGTACTTCAGTAAACGCAACTTTACATGCTCAATTTGCCATAGGAAACATGTCATCGACAATATCCCTAAAGGGGAATTTATTTGTGCCAGAAGAAATTGCTCAGAAACGCAAGAGTTTGGCTCAGAGTGAATTGATTAAGTCTAGATTCACATCAAGAAGATGCGCCACCACTCACCTAGATAAAATTGCACAATAAGTACATCCCGTACCTCAATAACAGCCTCTCATAAAATCAGGCTTATTACTAGATATAACTCAGATAGCCACAAAGTATACAACATAGTGAGGAAACACTGCCACCTGCTTCACCTAGATGAACAAGTTACTTACCAACTGTAACATTCTTTCGATTGGATGTTCCTCCCACGTATTCCTCATCTTATGATAATCGTATCCCAGCTTCAGCTGCTTTGGAAAATGTTTTCACCAGGGGGTGCTGTGTTCGAGACCGATGAGTCGATGTCCCTAGAGGGCTGACATCGGGGCGTCAACGTCATCCGCTGTATAAAGGGCTCGAGCAGCGCCCGTTACGTCAGTTCTGTTTTTACGGTGTTTATGGTCGCATCAGTTGATCAGGCTTTAAGTCTTTAGGCTCTTAAGGAAGTAAGAGTGCAACTGGCGTAAACTGTATGGAGGGGTAGGATGGGAGGGTCGATTAAGAATACATGGGAGGAACATCCAATCGAAAGAACGTTACAGTTGGTAAGTAATGGATTGTGTCCTCCCACGTATTCCTCATTTTATGATAGACTCCCATAGAAGTGGTAATTTTGGAGGTGGGAGTACTAGAAATTTTAATTATGGACAGAATGAAGGACAGCTTTTGCAAATAGTCCTCCTTGGTAAGAAGTACAGTCTAAGCAGTAGAGCTTTACAAAAGGTGTGCATTGATGACCAAGTGGCCACAGCACAAATATCCTACACAGGGATACCCCTCTGAAGGGCCGTGGAAGTTGCCATGCCTCTGGTTGAATGAGCCCTTAATCCATCCGGAGGATCTTTTCCAGCCAATTTATAGCACTCTGAGATGGCTAAAATTATCCTTCTGGATAGAGTCGTTTAGTTACTGCAAGGCCCAATTTGTGCCCAGTATATCCTTTTTGGCTCCAGTCTGTGTAACCTTTCCTCTTCCTTACTAGCGTGAGGTGGAGTATAAAAGGAAGGCAGAACAATCTTCTGTGACTGATGAAAAGCAGACACTATTTTAGGCAAGAATAATGGCTTCACTTTTAAAATAACCTTGTCTATATGGAAAACAGTGTGAGGAAGCTTACAAGACCGTGTCTGCAACTCATTTACCCTGCGGGCTGATGTTATAGCCACTAACAGAATTGTTTTGAGAGTGAGCAGTCTTAATGGACAAGAATGTAAAGGATCGAAAGGAGCACACATGAGAAACTTTAAGACTAGATTTAAATCCCAGAAAGGCACCTGAAAGGTGTTGGAGGGTATATATTTGTCAACCCTTCCAAAAATTGAAAGACTAAAAGGCATTTTAAAATAGGACACCTCTTCAGAGGAGCGCTAAAAGATAGATAGCGCCGCCAAGTAACTTTTTATCGTTCCAACTTGGAGCGCTAAATTGGCTAAGTGTAAGAGAAAAGAAAGTACTGTTGGAGTATTACAAAGCAATGGATCCACATTCTGATCCCTGCACCAGTTACTGAACTTGTCCCAACGACACTGATACAGGGATTTTGTTGCTGGCCTTCTGGCCGAAAGCAAAATCTCCATTATGTCATCCATGAGGTCCCAATCCTTAAATCTTAGCCTCTCAGAAACCATGCATGAAGGCTGAGTGTCTTGACCTCTGGATGGAGAACCCGACCTTCCTCTTGCGAGAGAAGATCCTCTCTTTGTGGAAGACGTATTGGAGGGCAGATGGACATGTCCAGAAGGTCCGGGTACCACGTCCTCCTGGCCCAATCCGGGGCAATTAGGATCATGGTTTTCCTGAACTTTCTCAACCTCCTGATTACATGAGGAATCACGGGGACTGGAGGAAACGCGTACAGGCGTGGAAATACCCAGTCCACTACGAATGCGTCCCCTAGAGCTCCTCTCGGGGGAAATTCCCTTGAACAGTTCGCACTTCTGGTTTGTCCTGGTCACAAACAGATCTACTTGAGGGGTTCCCGAAAGGGCGAAGATTTCTTGAAGGACTTCCTGAGCTAGCTCCCATTCGTGGGAGACTGCTCTGCCTGCTCAGAGCGTCTGCCGCCGTGTTTAGCTCTCCAGCCAGGTGAACTGCCGATAGAGAGATTCCTTCTTGCATTGCCCAGAACCAGAGCTGCATTGCCTCTCTGCACAGTGGAAGTGATCCTACGCCTCCTTTTGTTGAGGTAGTACATGGCCACTGTGTTGTTCGTCATCATCAGGACATTCTTTCCTTGTACAGAGGGCAGAAAAGCCTTCAGGGCTAGTCCGATTGCTCTCAGCTCCAAAAGGTTGATGTGTAGTTTGGACTCCGATGGAGACCAACGACCGCGGATTGTCAGATCGGTATGGGCTCCCCACCCTGTGTGAGGCGTCCGTCACTTCCGTTATCTCCGGCCATGGTTGCCAAAACGGTTCCCCCTTGATGATATTCTCCTTGCAAGCCCACCATAGAAGATCTTGAGCCACCTTGGTTGGGACTTGTAGAAGATCTGACATCTCCCCCGATAACTGGGACCATTGAGTCCTGAGGGCCCACTGAAGGGATCTCATTCTCAATCTGGCCTCTGGTACCAGAAAAATGCAGGATGCCATGAGGCCTAGCAACCTTAGGAAGTTGAATGCCGGTAGATAGGGCATTTTGAAATTTCATTACCATCTGCAGAATGTGGCGAGCTCTCTCCTCGGGGGGCGAGGCTTTCCCTGAGGAAGTATCCAGGATGCTCCGATGAATGGAGTTTTTGGCTTGGAATCATTTGTGACTTCTTGTAATTGAGGGAGAAGCCCAGACTGTAAGAAATGGGAGGTCAAGGCCAGATGTTCCTGGGCTCGTTCGGATGAACTCGCCCTTATTAGCCAATCGTCCAGATAAGGGTAGACGTGAATCCCCCTTCTTGTGATACTCGCTGCCACCACCGCCATCAGTTTGGTGAAAACCCTTGGGGCGGAGGTTAGCCCAAATGGTCGAACACGAAACGGATAATGAGACCCACCAATTGCGAACCTCAGGTACTTTCTGTGCTTGAGATGAATTGCCACATGAAAGTAAGCATCCCGAAGGTCCAATGAAACCAGCCAGTCCTGAAGTTGAAGAGCCTGAAGGATCTGAGAAAGGGTCACCATCTTAAACTTGTCCTTCCTGAGGAACTTGTTCAAGCTTTTTAAGTCCAAGATGGGTCTCAAACCTACGTCCTTTTTGGGGATGAGAAAATAGGGGGGGGGAGTACCAACCCTTGTTCCTTTCCGCTACAGGTACATGTTCTATTGCACCTTTCTCTAGCAGGGTTAAAATCTCCTGCACAAGGAGCGGGTCTGGAATTTTTAGAGTTGGCTCCCGGTGGGTGATATGGAGGTCTTTGATGAAAAGGAAGACAGTAACCATGGGTCACTATCTCTAGTGCCCAAGCATCTGGCGTAATGCCCCGCCATTCGTCCAGATACTGAGTGATTCTGCCTCCCACCGGGGTTTTGTGGGTTAAGACCTCAAAGTGGTTTTGCAGCAGCTGCAGCAGTGACTGAGGAGGTAGTAGCCGCTGCTGTGGCTGATCTAGCACCTCTCCCTTTTCCACCACGAAAAGGTTTTCTCTGTTGGCCTCTGACTGGCCTGCCCTCTCCCTTTTCCAAAAGGGAAATAAAAGCGAAAAGGGTGACTCTTCCAGGAAGATGAGCCTGCGTAAGAGTGTTGATGAGGTTGCCTTAGAGCGGCGCTGCGTAATTTTGCTGCCGCTTTCGAGGTCTGCAGCTTCTCCAGGCTCTCATCTGCCTTGCTGCCAAACAACCTCAAGCCGTCAAAGGGCATATTAAGTAGTCCAAACTGCACATCAGGTGCAAATCTTGATTTTCTTAGCCATGCAAATCTGTGCAAGACCATGCTAGAAGCCATGGACCTGCTTATACTATCCGCAGTGTCCAATCCTGACTGAAGGCATTCCTCCATAGCTTCTTTACCATCCTTCACTATAGCCAGGAAACCATCCCGTTCCTCACCTTCCGGGTTGCGTTCAGCCGCTGATGACATACAGGCCCACAGGGTAAAAGTAAATGTTGCTATTGTGCAAGTGACATTAGTTGATTTCAGGGCCATGCTGCCCGAAGAAAAGGCTTTCCGGGTCCAAGCATCAACTTTTTTTATCGTCCCCATCTGGTGGTATTGGATAAGCTGATTGCCTAGTGGAAGTTGCAGCTTGAACTACAATGCTTTCGGGAGAGGGATGCTTGGATAAATACTCTGGGTCTGATAAGGCTTGTCTGTATTTTGGTACCAGTTTTTTTTATTTTTTTTTATTTACTGCTGGAATCGATTCGGGATTATTCCAATTTGCCATTACCCTTTTTTGTAAAGCTTTATGAAATGGTAAAACAGGATCTTTTAAGGGACCCTCACTCAGGATATCAATCATGTCATCCTGGTCAAAATCCAGGGAAACTGCTTTCCATCCCATGAAAATCGATGACTCTTCCCATAAGATTTCTAGAACTGGGATCAGCATTATCTGTAGGGTCTGGCCTCTCAAAATCCTCTTCAGGAGAAGTATCCAAGCCACTGGCATTTTGTAGGCAGTCATACAAGTCTTAGTTTTGATTGTGGGTCAACCAGTTCTTCAGAGCATTCTCTGGCCCCAAATCTAACTCCAGCTGGAGTAACGTCCTCTTCAGAGGAATCTTCCTCATATATAGAAGACATGGATGTAAAGAATTCCTGTCTAGATTGAGGGTGAAAAGCCTTTTCAGGCAAAGAAGGTGGAACTTGTCTAGGCATAGAAAATGGCGTCGACTTGGGTTCTTGGTATTAAAGAAGGCCTCGAGATAAAGGCGTTGATAGGTTAGACGCTGGCTTCAACATTGTCGAAGGAGGCTTTGATGCTGGCGAAGAAGGCTTTGATGCCATCGAAGCTACCGGTGTCGACGGCATCTTTGTAATCGGTTTCGACGCTATGGTCGTCGACAATGTCGAGTCAAGTTTTGCCTTCGACTTAGAAGTCTATTCCTTTTGCCCCGATTTGTGCACCAGAGGCTTAGATTTAGAGTGATGTGTCGGGGAACTTTCCCTTGAAGATACCCATCTCTTTTTCAACCCTTGCGTGTTTGAATCTTAATTTTCCTCTGACACTTTTAGAGTGACTAGAGACATGATCACCACGCGGCAACTTCGAGGGGGTCTGGGCGCTTTCTCGAATATTTTCAACATCGATGCCCTGAAGGCCTCCCATTTTCTTGGGGAATCGTGTTTTGAACGGTAAGTTACTCTCTTCTCTGAAGAGGATGAGAAGGAAGAAGACCTACAACGTCGCTTTCTTGACTTTCGTTGAAGACTAGGAAGACTTCCTTGAGCTACTTACCTTTCTTGACCTCCTCGACTCGTGACGAGATTTTGTAACGGATTTGTCCGAATCCTTTTGTCTTTTCGAAGACTTCTACTTGTCCTCCCCCACTGCCAGCTTACCTCTGCGTTCCCTAAGAGCCTTATTTGACATGGCCCGACAGGACCCGCACTCATCAACCCGATGGTCTGGGCTGGGGCACCAGAGGCAATTCCGATGGGGGTCGGTAATAGACACCTTCCTGCTACACTTCAGACATTTTTTTAACCCTGTCTTGGGTGTGGAGGGAGTTTAAGATGAAGATATTTTAAATGCGCAGTTCGTGACACAAAGCAGTTGCGTTGGAAAAAACGGAACTGAGGTAATGGGCGCTGCTCAAGCCCTTTATACAGCGGATGACGTCGGCGCCCGATGGCAGCCCTCGAGGGACATCGACTCTGCGGTCTCGAACACAGCGCCCCCCGGTGAAAAAAAAAATTACGGAGCAGCTGAAGCTGGGATACGTTTATCTTAAGATGAGGAATACGTGGGAGGACACAATCCATTCAAAACAGACATTTCCAATTGGCTTGATCCTAAGCCTATTTTAACATACAGTATAGGCAAGACACTTACAAATAAGCTATGTCCTTCCTTTAGGAGTACTCCTCGACACAACTAGTTGGCGACATTACGCCCAAACACAAGGGTTCCACAAATGTGGGAGCTGTACAATGTGCAAATATGCACTAGAAACATCAACTGTCCACTTTGGACCACAGAGTGAGCATCATGTGGAATCCTTCATTAAATGCAATTCGAAATTTGTTGTGTATTGTATCATTTGCACATGTGGGCTACAATATATTGGCAGCACAATCAGACCATTGAAAATCCGGATCAGAGAACATTTGTCTATTGGAAGCCAGGAGGCCAAATACCCGCTAGTTAGCCATTGGCAAGCACAGCACTAACTGGACTCTAAGGATATCATCAAATTTGTGGGTCTTGCCAAAGTCACATTACCACAAAGAGGTGGTAATTTGACACTCAAATTGCACCATTAGAGGCCAGGCTTATCTGTAAAAATAGGATTGTATTCAATGGCCTGAACTCAGAACATGAATTTGCTGTATTTCTTTAAATATACATGAGCCAACAGCACATTGTATTACATAGCACAGATTACTGCAATTGTGCACTGGCGTTTTTGAGTCGGCAGCCAGTGCAACTTCACTATTTGTATGTGTGCTTTTTTTTAATTTGTAAATTTATATTGCAATTTTGGAATTGTACTTTCACTTGTACTTGGATAACGCGACCATATGGACTCATTCGCCATGCAAGCGTTGACAATCTGGTGTGCTCCTACTCATATATTCCCCTCTTGAGCGGTCTATTACAAATTTAGATAACATGTATCCTTATTTGGTTAATACGGAGCTCATGAGAATATTGACAATTCATTCTCTCCTTCTCTCTCATTTATATCTTCCCCCTTTTATTCCCTCCCTAATGTTCAGTTATCTTAATAAAGATACATTGGTACGCTTATGGCACTCTGTTCATACTTTCAGGTAACGTCCGTACATATTTTGTATAATTTCTATCACACTCTTTCAACATTGACTGATATTTTCGGATGGTTTTCACAGTGAAATTCCAGCGCAATCCGCTTACGCATATACAGCGTGGTTCCTATTTTTTCTTCTGAACAGCCTCACCCAAGATGACGGCTTCCATTGAGGCACAGCCCGTCCAGTCACTAACTTGGACTGGTGGCTGTGTCCCTCAGTGGTGTTCTTGAAATCTTTCTACGTGGTCGCGCTCGCCGGCACTCCCGATAATCAATGCTCTAACTGCATTCGCTGTCAGGTAAGACTTTGTTGACGGCCCCTGGGAAGTTTGCCCATTTAAATTGGAAGCCGCGAGGCAATCCAATTACGGCGGTCTTCGCCCGTCTTGCATCCAGTGCATTATGTATTTTTCATTTCAACTGCATTTCTTGCGCGTACTACTTTGTTATTTTAAAAACCTAATTCAGCGAATTTACTCACAATTGGCCTAATATACTTACGGTTGTAGATCAAGCAATCCACATTAAATCCCCTCGATTTGACTTTCATTTTAGATTTTGCCGCAACTGCGAAGCATCAGAGGTAGGCTTCTCTCCCCTAAATGGGGAAACTGTCACTTACGGATCCTAGGCATATGCCCATCCTCTAAACAGTGAATTTGTCATTCCAGTTGGTTGCAGAACAGGCAATTTCCTGCCTTAATTAATTGGACCTAAGATCCCTATACATAAGGTATTATTTCTTTCTACTCTTGCAATATGGCAGAATGTGCTTCTTTGGTCGCGTTAGTCAAATATTAACATTAATGATCTTTTTTTGTGCTCCTCTCCTGTTCGCCCCCCCTTTTTCTTATTTTGTCTCCCCCTCTCTTATTTCGTGCTATTTACCAATGTGTGACCCTAAATGATATCTCAAAGGTGTACTTTATTTTGTATTCACTTTTATTGGCCACTATGGTGGTCCACCTTTGTATGATCCCCTGTGTCGTTTACCATGGATACAATTTATTTTGGTAAAACTTGTATTTTACTTTGGTCAAATTAATCTATGTTAATATTGTGGTACATCAGCCTCAGAAGAGGAGCTAGGAAAGCTCAAAACACGTGTCAGGCTGTCTACTTATTCATAATAAAAACCAAATTGCATTGCATAAATGTGGCGCAGTGTTACTGGGATCCTTATCTGTTAATTGTCAATTTTCTGTGGTAGTATATTGGCAGTATACCCACACCTCCCAGGGACCTGCAGCCTCTCATGCACAACGTAATTACCAGAGCAAGCGGTGTGGATAATATTGACTTACTCTGCGGCCTGTTTTTCTGACTAAAAGACTGATTGGTTACACCCCCCCCCCCCTTCAAGAGTGTCACAATGAGGGCCCTACCCCTGGGGTTGTTTAATCAGATTCTGGAAACGCCACTATTCCTGCTACCTCTGTTCAGATCTCCAGCAATGTTACTTCAGGGGATTCCTTGGAACTTGAATTATTAAGGATGAACATGGCCTTTGAATATAAAAAGTTGGAATTAGAAGCTGAACTAAAGAAAGGAGTTGGCACAGCAAGTGGAACTCAAGAATAGGGATCTTGAACTCAAAGACAAGGACACTGAATGTCAGCGAATCCAGCGAAACCAGGAGAGTGTCAGGGCCCCAGCCACCAAGTTTATGAAAGATTTGGTTGGTGTGTATGCAGAGGGTTCGGATATCCTCCAATGAATTGAAGCGTTGGAGATGGCTTGTGGAATCCATGATGTTAAGAGAGATTGGGCTAAGTGTTTGTTAAGCAGAGTGTCTCAGTCTGGATATGACTGTATTCTGAAACTGAGTGTGGAAGAAAGGGGTCAGTATGAGTGCAAGTTTGGCAAAACACCTACCCCAATACCTTAAAAGGTTCAGGGAATTTAAGAAAAGAGAGCATGCGTCTTGGATTGACTGGGTGAGTGCTGCACACATGAACATGATGGGGTGGATTGATGATTACAAAGTGAAAACGTTTGTTGAATTGTCACACTTTTTGTTTTTTGAGCATTTTCAGAAGCCTGTTCAACGGAGCTGCGTCAGTATGTTGCGGACCAGAACATTTTAGATCCCTTTAAGCTGGCCAGGCTGGCAAGTGTGTCTCCCACCGGGTGTCTCCTAAGGACCCCAGTGGGAATGACAAGGACAATGAAAAGGGGACCTCTCAGAAGGCTGAGGAGTCCCAAAAGCAATCACAGTCGAATAAGCCAAAACCTTCCTTTCATAAGACCCAAAAATCTAGTGGGGATATGTCCTATGTGCGAGGGAGTCAGCAGCACCCACTGAGATTCATGCACTGGACGGGCTGGATCCAGTGGTAAACCGAAACTCAACTCCGGAGGGATAAGAGGCAGAAAACCCTTGTGCGGGAGAGGTGCTCAAACCGGAGGACCACCCCGACCTTCAATGCCAGTTGGCTGAAGGGGGACACTCCAGGGCGGACTTCTATAGGGGACAGAGAGAGTGCCATTCTCTCGAGGGCCTGAGGAAACAAGCCCTGTCCCAGGCACAGGGAGAAGTGCCTAGGACATTCTGGATATATTGGGAGGTGAGCTCCTCGTCAGTGAGCCCACTAAGCCTGAACCTGGTGCCCTCAAGAGGTTGGTGGTACCCCAGGTTTACAGGCCCTTCCTACTGCAGTTGGCGCATGAGGTGCCCTTGGCTGGTCATCTTGGGACCAAGAAGACAAAGCAAAGGCTCTCTGCCCACTTCTACTGGCCCCCCCGATTGGAGTAGAAGGGGAGTCCCACTGCAGGACCTGCCCAACTTGTCAAGACTGGAGGCAATGTCATTGCCCCACTGCAGCCATTGCCAGTGGTTGTCACACCATTCGAGAGGGTGGGCATGAACATTGTCGGTCCCCTTGACCCTCCCATTTCTGGTAGACATCGGTTCATCCTGGTCTTAGTTGATCATGCCACCAGGTACCCTGAGGCTATAACCCTTCGGACTGTTACTGCCAAGGTGGTTGCCAGAGCTCTCCTGAGCATTTTCACCCGTGTTGGATTCCCTAAGGAGGTTGTCCGACAGAGGATCCAACTTCATGACGAGTTACATGAAAACCATGTGGAAAGAGTGTGGGGTAACCTACAAGTTCTCCACCTGTTACCATCCCAAGATCAATGGTCTGGTGGAGAGATTTAATAAAATTCTCAAGGTCATGCAAGGCGCTTTGGAAGAGCCCCTAAGGAGGAAACTGGATCTCCTCCTGCCATGCCTGCTGTTCGCTTACAAAGAGGTACCTCAAGAGGGTGTTGGTTTCAGCCCCTTTGAGTTACTCTTTGGACATCCTGTGAGGGGGCCCCTTGCCTTGATCCGAGAAGGTTTGGAAGCCACCCACCCCCCCCCAGGTCCTGCCAAGCAAGTAGGGGACTATGGGTTAGGCCTCAGATGGAGGATGACACAGATGATGGGTCAGGCGACAGCGAATCTCCACGCCAGCCAGGAATTGAACAAGTACTGACATGACTTTAAAGCTTTGCAAGTGGATTGGACTCCAGGACAGGAGATCCTTGTGATGGAGCCTACCACGCCTGGAGCTTTGGCAGATAAGTGGACTGGACCCTTCAGGATAATCTCTAAGATGGGCGAAGTCAAATATCTGGTTGACATGGGAGTCCCCGGGGTAGCCCCTCAGATATTCCATGTTAACAGGCTCAAGCCTTTCGATGGGCGAGCAGAAGTCTCATGCCTCTTGCTAGCTTCAGAGCAAGAAGAGGATGAGAGTGAGCCCCTTACTGATTTTCTGCATAGCAACCCACAGGATGGCTCAGTGGAGGGAGTGTATCTCTCTTCAGATCTGATGACGGAGCAGCAGAGGGCCTGCAGGGCTTTGCTCCGGCAGTATGCCTCTGTGTTCTCACTGACACCAGGCCTTACACTGTGGTGTAGGTACGAAATTGACAGTGGCGACAGTGTCTGACAAAAGCAGGTGCAACCGTATGTCAGATACGGTTAAGAACCACATCCAGGCTGAGGTCGCCAAGATGTTGGATCTGCGAGTTATTGAACCCACAACCAGTCCCTGGTCCAGTCCAGTCGTCTCTGTCCCCAAGGCAAGTTCCAAGGCAAGTACCAAGGATTGGTGTTTGTGTGGACTACAGAGGAGTCAATGCCGTCACCAAAACTGACGTGCACCCATGGCCAAGGGCTGATGAGCTCATGGACACCATAGGTAATGCCAAATTTGTGAGCACCTTTGACCTTACCTCCAGCTATTGGCAAATAGCTGCGACGGACCATGCCAAGGAAAAGACTGCATTCTGAACACATGAGGGGCTCTACCAGTTTAGAGTCTGCCTTTTCGGTTGAAAATGCACCTGCCACTTTCCAACGTTTAGTCAATCATGCTCAGTGGGCTGGAAGCCTTTTGTGTGGGCTACTTAGACGACATCGTCGTCTACAGTTCCATTTGGGAGGAGCATTTGACTCACTTGGATAAAGTGTTGCAGGCCTTGGGCTAAACTCACTATCAAGGCCACCAAGTGCCAGATAGCCCAGGGTAAAGTCACATTTCTTGGTCATGCGATATGAGGGGGTCAAATCCAACCTCCCCCCAGTAAAGTACAGGATGTACATGACTGGGAGACTCCAACTACTCAAATCCAGGTGAGAGGCTTCTTGCGCCTCATTGGGTATTATCACAACTTCATAGGAGACTATGTTACCATAGCTGCACCACTGACAGTTCTGACTTCGCCCAAACAACCAAGGAAGGTTTATTGGACAGAAGACTGTCAGAGGGCCTTTGTTGGCTTGAAGGAAAGTCGGTGTAGGGCACCTGTGTTGTGTGCGCCTGATTACAGCAAGTCCTTTATCGTCCAGACGGATGCCTGCAACACCAGAATTGGAGCTGTCTTGTCCTAGTTAGATGACAAAGGGAGGGAACATCCAATCATCTTCATCAGTAGACAACTCAAGGGTAGAGAACTTAGGTGGCCTACTGTTGAAAAGTAACAAGTTACTTACCTGTAACTGTTCTCCAGCATGGGCCTGGCATGGATTCACATGCTCATGAATATTCCCCGTCAGGCCGGGAATCCTCGGTACAGAAAAAAATCAGTATCAGTTTTGTTTCTGATATGTCTTTCTTAGTAGTAACCAATCACTGATCTCTGGGTCATACTGCCCACAGCCAATGACTGCCCTCTCCCTAAGCCCCGCCTCTGGCAGCCATCCTCAGATTTGGTAGCACGTAAAGTGACAGTATGACCAAGTGAAGAGCCGCAGAGGGGTAGGCGGGAGGGTTCCCATGTGAATCCATGCCAGACCCATGCTGGAGAACAGTTACAGGTAAGTAACTTGTTCCTTCTCCAGCATGGGGTCTTGCATGGATTCACATGCTCATAAATATAAGACTACATAGCAGAACACACATGCACAACCACGGGGAGGTGGCAAAAGGCTCAACATTAAGCAACTCTGACCTCCTCACCAGGCCCTTCAGGCGAACAGGTTGCACAGCACTGCTTGGCCGACCCTGGACTCCTCCCTGGAATCCCGATCGATGCAGTAGAATTTCATGAAGGTGTGCGTCGACCTCCGCGTATCAGCCCTGCAGAAGTCCAGCAGGGGCACACCAGACAAAACTGCGGTGGTAGCAGCGATCGCTCTGGTCGAATGGGCTCTTGGACGGCCGGGCAGCGGTCGGTTTGCCAACCGGTGACAGTGCATGATGCAGCCAGACAGCCATCTGGAAATGGAAGCCTTCGAGAGAGCCTTCCCTTGATTCACAGGTCCAAAGTTCACAAAAAGCTGACACGTCTTCAGAAAACTCTGTGCGGTCCACGTAGAATAAGTATGGAGGCTTGCAAGATAGGGCCTGAATCTCTCCCACGCGCCGTGCGGAAGTGATGGCCACAAGAAAAGCTGTTTTCCACGATAGGAACTTCAACGGTGCCGTATGCATAGGCTCGAATGAGTCCGCCCCCATGAGCCTAGTCCGCACCACGTTTTGCTCCCACGCCAGGGCTGGGCCCCTCACCGCCGGGAACGAGTGGAATAGTCCCTTCATAAATTCCTTCACCAGGCGATGAGACCACAAGGACACCCGTCCTGTTGACCTGGTGTATCTGGAGATGGCAGCCAGATGTATCTTGGAGGCGTGAGCTAGTCCAGCCTTGGCCAACGACAGTAGGTACGGCAGCACTTGAGGGGCCGTAATCCGTACAGGGTTAATCTTCTGTGGCCGGCACCAGACAGAGAACCTCTTCCATTTGTGTCTGTAACACTTGAGGACGCCCTGGCCTTTGCAAGAACCTCTCTGCAGTCGGCTGGTAAATCGTATCCTCCAAACTCTAGTGCTGCAGGAGCCAGGCCTGCAAGTTCAGCGACTTCAGGTCGTGATGAAGAATGGCGCCTCCTTCTCTGGAGAGAAGATACGCGTCCGCGGGCAGTTTGACTGGTGAGGACGCTGATAAGTCCAGAAGGTCCGGGAACCAGATCTGTCTCGGCCACACCGGTGCGACGAGGATCATCCTGCACCGGGACCTCTTGAGCTGGTTGACGAGCCGTAGTAGCAGTGGCAACGGCGGGAAAGCATAGAGGAACAGGTTGTCCCAGGGGACCGAGAAAGCATCGCCCATGCTCCTCGGTTGGGGGAACCTGCTGGCGACCCTCTGGCACTGAGTTTGTCGCTGTCGCGAAGAGATCGACCTGGGATCTACCCCACAGCCTGAAGAGTCAATCCACTTGATCCTGGCGTAGCTCCCACTCGTGCACGAGCGCAGCTCCCTGCTGAGTGAGTCGGCAATGGTGTTCTTTATCCCTGCCAGAAGAAAAAGGTACCAGAAACGTCCCCTGGTCGACGGCCCAGTGCCAGAGATCCTGGGCTTCCTTGGACAGGGCTGGGGATCTGGGAACACCCCGCTTCCCAATGTAGAACATCGTGGTGGTGTTGTCGGTGAAGATCCTCACCACCTTGCCCTTGAGTGACGGAAGAAAGGACCCGAGTGCCCAAAACACTGCGCGGAGCTCCAGAATGTTGATATGAAGCTGTTTTTCCTCCGGGAGCCAAAGGCCTCTCGCATGGAGATCTCTGGTATGCACCCCCCACCCTTCCAGGGAGGCATCCGTCGTCACTGTTACCTGGTGAGCTGGGGTCTAAAAGTCCGCGCCCGCCGTCAGATGAGTGTGAGTGCCCCACCACCGGATCGCTTGTCGAAAGGTCTCGTTGAGCGGTATCCTGTCCTCGAAGCTGCCCGTCGCCTGGATCCAGCGTGCGTCGAGGAACTCTTCTTGCAGTGGACGCATTCGAAGTCTGCACAGGCGTACCAGATAGATGCAGGAGGACATCATCCCAGGAAGTCTTGCCCAGGATGGCTTTCGTCGGACGGCGAGGCCAGCCGTGCCACTGTTTCGAGCTTGGCTCCCAGAAACAGGGCGACCTGCAAAGGGACCAGGTGGGATTTGTGGAAGTTGATGGAGAACCCCAGGTCCGTGAGTAGCTGGACGGTCTTCGCTGCGTGTTCCTCGGCGAGCTCCCCTGCCCTTGCTCGGATGAGCCAGTCGTCCAGGTAGGGATAGACGTGGATCCCTTGTAGGCGTATCCACCCCGCCACCAGTGCTAGGCACTTGGTGAATACCCTGGGTACTGACTTTAATCCGAACGGGAGGGCCTTGAACTGGTAGTGCCGTCCTTGGACCACGAACCTGAGGAACTTCCGGTGTCTTTTTAGAATGGGGATGTGGAAGTAGGCATCCTCCAAGTCCAACGACGACAGGAAATCATCTTCCTCCAGCTGTCCCAGCACGTGCTGGAGGGTGACCATCCGGAACTTCTGAGCCTTGATGTACTTGTTCAGTCGCCGCAGGTCCAGGATGGGACGCCAACCTCCTGTCTTCTTTACGAGAAAGTATTTTGAGTAGACCCTGGACCCCCAAAGTCTTTGGGACGAGCTTGATGGCACCTTTCTTGAGCATCGCCCTTACCTCCAGCAGCAGCTGGGGTACGTGATTTTCCTTCCTAGCCATGGGTGGCACGCGAGGGCACTTTAGAAACTCGAGGGCGTGCCCCTGGGCCAGGGTTTCCAGCACCCAACCGTCGGTGGAGATGGACTCCCACACGCTGACTAACTTCGCCAGCCGGCCTCCCACCAGAGTGCTTCGGTGGGGGCCCGACGCCCCGGTCGGTTCAGTCCTGTTTCGAGGCCGCCTTGACCTCCCTGGCGACGACGGCGGGAACCTCCAGACTTGCCCCGTCTTCTATAGGCCTCCTGCGACAAGGAACGGGCCGCTTGACGGTAGGTAGAGCCGCTTCCGGAACCTTTGGAGGCCCCTTGCTTGCCTCCGGTGTTCCGAAAGGACGGCCGTCGTTGCTAGAGAACTCCCAGGGCCCGGGCTGTCTCCGTGTCCGTTTTGATGGTTTGCAGGGACTCATCGACTGTCCTCCCAAATAGGTTGTTCCCGTCGAAGGGCATGTCCAACACTTTGGCTTGTACGTCCTGGCGGAAATCCGTCGCCTTAAGCCATCCACGCTGTCTGAGGCAAACACTGTTGCCCAACTGGCGGAAACCGGTGTCAGCGATGTCCGTCGCCACCGTTATGTCATGGTCCGACGCCACCTCGCCTTCTTGCAAGATTTCCAGGGCTTCTGCCCTCTTGTCTGGCAGGAAGTCCAACAAGGGAGCGATTTTATACCAAAGTTCCCTGTCGTAACGGGCAACGATAGCCAGGGCGTTGGCCGCCTTAATCGTCGTTGACGTGATGCCTCGTCGTCCCATTGGGTCGAGTTTCTTTCCCTCGCCGTCCGGCGGGGCAGTCTATGCCGATGCCCCCCCGCCTTCTTCCTGGCCGCGGCGACTGAATCCAGGGTCAGCTGTGCTCTAAGGCATAGAGGGGCCGCGTCGGGGACCCGGTACTTCTGAATCCAGGGTCGGCTGTGCTCTAAGGCATAGAGGGGCCGCGTCGGGGACCCGGTACTTTTCGTATTGGTCCCTTTTTGCCGGCGTCGTGGATGAGTTCTTGAGGTGGGAGAGCCCCTCGTCCCAGATGTCATCCAGTAGAGGTACAGCGAGGACCATCTTCCTTTTGGTCTCTCGACGTTGATAGAGGAACCCATCCTTTTCTTCGGGGCAGAGCTTGAAAAGCTTGGATGCCCTGGAGATCATCCCATGGAAGGATCCAATCTCATCGGGCGGGGGAAGCCCGGGGAGGGGGAGTGGGGATGACAGGAGGTCCACCCCGCCGTTGCCGCCCTCGTCTGTGCCCGTCATGGCCGTGTCCGTACCCGTGTCATCCCCGCGGACCGTGGACGGGGAGGAGGGTTGAGCAGGCCTCGAGGGCTGGAAGGGTGTAGGAGGATGTGTTCTCTTGGGTGGTGGACTTCCCGACAGGCCTGCCCCTGGCTTCTCTGTCGGGCCTGGTTCCGGCTCCTCCGTCGGGGGTAAAGGCAATCTAGTCCTCATTTCAGAGCATAAGGATCGAATTGCCATCAAAATGACCGCCGAGTTGTCCTGCGGCACTGGCTGCGACGGGCGCGACGGTTGGTCTGGGGTCCCGTCGGCGCCGCCGTCGCTTCTGCTTCGACGGGCTGGTCCTCCTCCATGCCTGCGTCATGGCACTCAGGGACTTTGACAAGTTCCTCCTCGGAGGTTGTGTCTGAATCCACGACGGCCACTGCCCCCCCGCCCCCCTATTTCTCTGCCGGGGGCTTCGTGGGGGTTCTTTTGATGGGCTTGAAAGATGCCTCCCTCTGAGGTGGCAGGGAGACTCTGGACCCCGAGGCTGCTAGCACAGGTGCAACCTCCGCAGGCTGCGCCAGGGTTGTCGCGACATCCTCGATTGAGGCCTTGGCTGGGTGAATCAAGCCCTTTGTCACCGACTGCGTGCTTGTGGCCTTCACCTTGGGGGAGGGTTCACCGCCTCGCTCCCCATCAACCAAAACCTTTGAGATCGACCGGGGCCTCTCCAGAAGCTTGGCCGGGTTTTAGGAATTCCTCTTACCCGAGCCAGAGCGTTGGCTTGTGGTCGATGGCGCCGGGGAGTATGCGCCCTGCCTGGCAGCCGAGGAGCCCGACCGTTCGGCGCTCCCGGTGCCCGCGGACTCGCAGTGCTTTGCCTTCTGTTGGGCCCCCGTCGCCGGGGCGCCCTCACAGGACTTAGAAGACCGCTCGGATTTCTTTTTTCCTCACACGACGGGCTCTTTCCCTCCAGCCAGTTGGCGAGACGAAGATGGCGGTCCCTCATGATCCGCTCCCACATGTTCCCGCAAAACGCACAGTCCTCCTCCACGTGCGTTTTTGTCCTCATGAAGACAGTAGAGGCATAAGGAATGCTCGTCTTCTTTGAACACGTTCTGCAACTGGCATCCAGGGCAGCCCCTGAACAGCTTCCCGGGCGTCGAGCTCCCTTTCTCCTGGGCCATGTCCAGGGTAGGCCTCAGAAACTTCTGGAATCCTCCAAAAGCGTTGTTTGACGAAATCTTCACCCTTGAGGGGTGTAGAAACTTCCGAAACGGGTCCCCGTTGATTGGATGTAAAGACGGTGGAGCTTGAGGCTCAATTTAACTGAAAAATGAGAAATTATCTTTGAAAAAGTGCGAAAACGCAGCAAAAGCTCGAGAGCTATAGCACGAGGACTCCCAACACTTGAACGTGTGGTAAAAATCTGAGGATGGCTGCCGGAGGCGGGGTTTAGGCAGAGGGCAGTCATTGGCTGTGGGCAGTATGACCCAGAGATCAGTGATTGGTTACTACTAGGAAAGACAGATCAGAAACTAAACTGATACTGATTTTTTTCTGTACCGAGGATTCCCGGCCTGACAGGGAATATTCATGAGCATGTGAATCCATGCCAGACCCCATGCTGGAGAAGGAATGTTTCAGTATAGTTTGGAGCCTTAGGCGTTTTAGGCCCTACTTTACAGTGTCTACCTTCAAGGTCCAAACAGACCATAAGCCCTTAAAGTGGTTTATGCAGATGAAGGGTGAAAACCCGAAACTGCTCAGGTGGTCCATTAGCTTGCAAGGGCTAGACTTCACCATAGAGCAAAGACCAGGGAAGAGTAATGATAATGCAGATGGCCTTGCCAGAAGGTATGTTGACCTTCTGGATGAGAGCGTCAATTTTGTGGGAGATTAGACGCCCCAACCTCAGTCAGGGGTTGGGGGGGCAGGTCACTGATGCTGGAAATGCATTGCAGGGACAGGGCCACCATATCCTTGTCCTTCATGGCCTTATGTATGTTCTGGCTTGTTTCCCGCGCAGGAGTTCATGTGGGACTCCTGACAGTGCGGCTCTTCCTCTTTTTGGTCGTGGTGAACAGACCCTTGGGATACCCTTATGGCACCCATGGGCGGGGGTACGACCCTGTACTCCTAGTGTATGTTTTTGGGCACCTGTGTGTGGCCCACAGAGCAGGGTATGGGCTGGTGCCAGCTCTGTGCTGAATTGACAGGTGCCCTGCGCATCCTCCCATTGGGATGCCCAGGCCCTGTCATTGGAATCAGTGGATTCCTGATAGGAGACAAGATGGCCCCTGTGGCCTCTTGCTTACTCCCCCCCCCCCTAAGTCCCGGGAAGCCCAGACATTGTCCCTTACCCCCGACTGGCTGTTGGGTGCAAGTTCCATATATGGTGTTGTGGGGAAGTCCAGGCCAGACTGGCTGGAGCCTTCCCAATGACTATGTTGTGGGTACACCTGGGGGTTGGGACCTGGGTGAATGGAGTGTGTGACGAATATGCATTCTGTGTTATGGGCGTCTAGTATCTGGTGTTTGACACAGTGACTGAGACAGCCCTGCCCAAAACTGGTATGAATTCCAGGTACATTGGGGTTGTAGAACTATTTAGAAGGAAAGACTCTTGTGAACAATATATGGATTGGGCTTGTAGGATATATCTTTATTTACAGGTTGCCGAGGTGGGGGCGGGGGGGTCCTCACACAGAACTGTGTCTAGGTAACAGGGCCAGTATTCTGCCTATTGTTCTAACCAACTGTTTTCCTCCGATGTTTATTGTTGGTTCTCTGGATTACTTGATTTGTGTGACATTTAAACCAAGTCCAGTTAACGCACTTTAATGAAATCTGATATTAATTGTGGTACCACGTAGAACTGTGTATGCATTTGTAGATTAGCTGAGCACAAAGTGAGTCGTGAATATAACCCCTGAACCTTAATTATATGAAGACTGTTTTCACTAATACAGTGTGTGGACATTCCTTTGTGGGTGCTTGGGGACTACACTGTTCTTAAGAACCAGCCAGCATCAAATCCTGAGAGCTTATGCCTTGATTGCTTGTCCATAGCTACCATAATAGAGAATCTTGGCTGGGGTCCTCTGTGCCTCTCCTCTACCATACAGAGAGCAGGACTACAGACACCCCCCTCCAGTCTTTACACAGGCCAAGAGAAATGGTGATGGCTATCCAGTGATACGTCCAAAAAGAAACGATCCTACAAAGCTGCGAGGAAAGCCACCTCGATAAAGGTGAATGGCACGGTCACTGAGCTTTTTCCAAGATCGGGCCAAGACCATGCTAGCGAAGAGTAGGCAAATGGGCCCGGTGGCCAGGGCTCTTCTCCAAAGCCCAGATTCGATACCGGTGGACTTTCCCCTTCGGAATGGCTTTCAAGTGGAAGGACGCCAACACTGCATCACCACGCTGGAGGAGGTGTTCAAGATTCTGAACATCAAAGAAGAAGGGGGCAGAGGGCAAAATAGGAGGCTTGAACACAAAGGACTTCAAGAGAAGCCCTGGGAGTGGTGGAGAGTATGGGAGGCAAAGACAAGGCGCAAACATGAGCAAAGTCCCCAGGCAAAATGGTACTTCCATTCAACATCTGGCACAAGGACCACGATGATGTGGGTAGAGACCCCGTGAGGTGATCGCAACGCATTCATGGGGACCTTAGCTCACAGGGGTCGCACGGCGAGGCAGGGGGATGGTCAGGGATCTTTGAAATGGGGGAGGGAAGAGGGCTAGCACGCCCCGCACAGGAACGAGACCCGGCTCCCATGGCACAGTTCATGGCGAGGGGTAGTTGAGCCTAGTCTAGCCGGAAGGGGAAGGAGGGAGCGAGCGGGAGGGGGTTCACTGCAGCACTGCAATGACCAGGGTGGAATGGGTTATGGGTAGCAAAAAAGGGATCTGTTTACTCTCACTGAACATTAGAGGGCTGAACACACCGTCTAAAAGGCAGAAACTAGAAAACCTCATCCAAGACGCAAAACCCGAAATAGTGACACTGCAAGAGACCCACATCTGTTCAAAAGATGGACATACCCCCAGGTCCTACAGTCCAATGATAAGAGGGGGGCAGGGGGTTCTCATAGCATTTAGACACCTACCTGAAGTGCAAATAGTGGGAACAAAAGCTGATAACGGTAGATTTCTCTTTGCTCAGCTCCTATAGGGAGGGAAACCTTTTACAATCACTACAGTGTACGCCCCCAACTCAAGGCAGGATGGGTTTGGAGAAACAAGACCATTTTACACTGGCCAACTCATACTAACAGGATTTTAAAATGGCGTGGCACCCAACTACGGACAGAAGTGTGGGCAGGATAGCCACATCTAAAGGCCCATCTCGAAGCCTGCAGGCCAGTTTAGACAGACTGGCTCTGGTGGACGCCTGGTCTGAATTGACGGGGGGACACATTTTACCCTCACGTGCACCCAACGTTTTCAAGAATCGATTATATATGGGTCTCAGTGACACTACTAGGTCAGGTACGGAACATGGACTTGGAACCCATAGCCCTGTCAGACTACACTCCCCTGCAGCTAAAACTCCAATGGAAAGGAGGGAGGGTAGGGGAGGGGCATCAGTGTTCTCGAGGTGGCGATTCCC
Organism: Ambystoma mexicanum; assembly: GCF_040938575.1. Taxonomy (NCBI): domain Eukaryota; kingdom Metazoa; phylum Chordata; class Amphibia; order Caudata; family Ambystomatidae; genus Ambystoma; species Ambystoma mexicanum. The sequence goes on along the minus strand of NC_090927.1, from coordinate 275,023,613 downwards.
TTGCCACCTGCTGATACACAGTAATATGTAACAAGATACGAGAGTTCATTTGCAAATTATTTGGAAAAAATAAGACCCGGCTTTGCAAGAACCCGATGTCTGAGACGCCTTTAAGGCAACCATGAGGGGGGGGGGGGGGGGCGCCGACCTAAAACGGCACCTAATGGGGGTGATGGCTAGAATGGAAACCGATAAGGGGGTGACAATCGGGAAGGAGTACAGGCATCTCAAAGGACAAATCAAATATCCTCCTGGCCAGGCAGGCAGAAAAATGGCTCCCGTCTCTAAGACAGCGCTACTACGTACAGGCAAATAAAGCTGCCCGGCTCTTGGCCGTCAAGATAAGAGGCGGCAGGCACGATACATTCAGACAGCTGGGGGAAAGGAATCCACGCTAACAGAGGAGATCCTACAGGCATTCACTGGCTTCTACTCAACCCTGTATACCTCCAAAACGCTTGATGGCGACCTTCAAGAAGCCTTCTTAAGAGCTTTCCCGCTACGAAGGCTAGACCAGAGTCAGCGAGATGCCCTAGAAAGGGCAATCACTGAAGACAGTGTTAGGCAGAATCCTGTGCAGTACCCTTAGGGACCAGTACACAAGATTAGGACTACAAGTGGCAGTACAATTTCACCTTTGGTACAAGCCTGTACTACACAGAAAAAGTGGTAGCAGTGGCTGAGTAGCCAGACTTATCTCAAGAGCAAATGAGCAGTAGTAGAGATTACACAAAGGACTACAATTACTGTGCCTCAAGCAAATACTGACTCAAGGTTTCGGGTTAAAAAAGTAAAAGTAAATTTATTCTTTAGACCATCTGTTCATAAACACTTCACTTCTATTAAATCAAATCACACTGTGAATACACTACATACAACCAATTCCTCTTGTTTAGGTAAATTCAAGGTAAGTACATTAGGATTTGACAGGCCGATGTTGTGAAACAAAGACGTTACCGGTGGTACACACGCGATCACTTTTTGACAATAACAGTTTGGTCTTACTAAATAAACGCGTGCACGTGGAAAGAAATGTTACCGAAGTCAAACGCACTTAGCACAATGAATTAAAACAAGGGAATAGTTAGGGAAAAAAATAACAGGCAATACTTTTGTCATGGCAATAGAATCAGAGGACTCGCTCTAGGATGCCAATAAAGTCAATAGGCCTGTGCCAGTATCACGGGAGCAGATGCTCTGTTGTCGAGGATCACACGTTAACAGTTAGAGATTCGAGATGCCAGGAGTACTTGGATATTGTCAAAAGGAAGCAAAAGTTATAAGAGGGAAGGAAGAAAGGACAAGCCTTCGTGGAGGAAAAGGGTTCACCCAGATTCCTTGAGGTCGGACGAAGAGAACGACCAAAGGACACAGTACCTTATTGCGCTGAAGGAAGCTGGTGCCACGGCAGTTGTTCCTGGTAGTTCCTGCAGACTCACGGTTCCTGAAGCTTCAGTCGTGGGGACAAGAAGGGCGACGTCTGGAACGATCTGCACTACCTACCCAAGGAGATGGCCAGCAGCAACAAAAGCAACGATGAATAAAAGGTGCGCTCCTTAAATTCAGGAGAGGGTTCTTCTGATGGCTATCCGGACCACTACAGCACTGTGCAGTGATTTCGACCCAGAAGAGGATTCTCTAGCTTAGCTGAGGAAGGGTGAGCTAGTTGATCCCACCAGGCCCAAGGGAAGATAGCTCAGGACTGCAGCAGAGCTTCACCGGAACTCGGGAGTTGCAGCAGCCATCTTCTTCTCCGCTTCTCTTCGGTTCTTTGCAGTTCCAGGCCAAGAGTCCTGCCTTTATGCCAAAAATCCCCCATTCACACAACCTGGCTGTAAATCACTCAGCAGGGGGGGGGGGTTTGTCAACCACCTCAGCCAAAAAATACTTGGGTCTCCAAGGAGACCCTGTGCAGGGGGTGACTACACCCGTCCCTCACATTCAGCCCACCTAGACACCCAGGCGCCAAAAGGAGGGTTTGTCGAGAGAAGCCCGCCAAACGACGGTGAACAAAGGAGGCAAACCTGGTTGGCAGCGTAAAGTAAAACACAAGTAAGATTTTAACAAGAAGAAATGGCGACGAAACCCAACCGGAGCCAAATTAAAACCAATATGGTCAAGCAGGTTCATGTTCGAGGCTAAAATATTAGCCTAAAACATGACCACGTTATGTAATATAATCGCGGTAGAAAAGTTAGGGTAGATACCACTGACACCAGCCACGTCTTAGAGTTAAGGGAGCGAAACAAAGCTCCAAGAGGCACAGATAAAAAGGGATAGTAGTTAACCCGTTCCAATACTCCATGTAAGATGGGGTGTACTGGATCTGTGGTAAATGTGACTATATAAAGTTAATGGCAACTTTACATGTTTCTGGAGGACAGTAGTCAGCCCCAGAAAAATGGAGTCAGTGGGAAGTCTAAAAGACATCCCTGTGTTACTACACTGAAGGTGCTGTGTAACGCACAAAACAAGATTATGCCTAGGAAGTTGGTGAGACTCCATAGCCCATGAGCACAAAAAGTACAACACACAAAAATACACTAAGAGTGGGAAAAAGGTTCACACTCTTACCAAGTGGAAAAAAATAAACCCCAGAAATCCAGCAAAGCTGCTGAGGGACTCACTAGGTAAGGAAAACTAGCCATAGAATGAGAATTCTCCCTAACAGGCAGCAATCAGATCTTTACCCCCAAATAAAGCCCCAGGACCGGACGTTACCCCACTATGTTTTATAAGGCATTCCAAGACACACTAGACCCGTTCGCGACATCCCTGTTCAACTCCTTTTCAGCCTCAAGCCAAATCTCCCAGACCATGGAAGAGGCGAAGGTGGTTATTGTCCATAAACCAAATAAGAATGTAACCCTTTGTGGCTCGTATCGCCCAATCGCCCTCAAACCTGGACGGCAAAATCTTTACTAAAATAGTATGGACAATGTAATCCCAGACCTGATCCACCCGGACCAGGCGGGCTTTGCCAAGGGAAGACAAACATTCGATATTAGGCAAATCTGTCACCGGATGGAGAAAACTAACAGGATAGGCATGCTAGCTCTGGATGCCCATTAGGCAAAGTTTGTATGCAGTACCATCTGGGAACACTACAAACAACTGACTACAGGTATAGGAAACAAAACTTTTGGTATATGCTTGTACTACACAGTTTTGGTAGTGTGTTGAGCAGCCAGGCTCATCTCAAAAGGGGTCAATGTGAGCTGTAGTGGAGTTACACGGATTTACAGTTACAAGTATTCAAATAAACTCTTACACTCAAGGTTTTTTGAATAAACAATTATTTACTTATAAGTCAGTTAGAATAAGCCTTCTTCAGAAGGGAGAAATATAACAATAACACTCAAATACACTTCATGAAATACACACTACTAATATCTCTAAATCAATAGATAGCCTTTTGGGATGGCCCACAGACACTACATACACCCTCAGGTGACTTCAATTGCTAGGGTGTTGGGGACATTCATATATCACAGTTGTATTTAGAATCATAGTGATAAGTCAAAGGAAAGGATTATTTAGAACAAACTAGAGACCACAAATATTCTTAAGCAGGCAAATACTTTCAGATCCCCCAATAAGAGTCATTCAGTGGAAGAGGCTAAGCCAAAGTCAATAGGCAAGAGTCTAGATAGGCTGAAGCACTTCTTTGTGGGTAAGTAGAAAGTCTTTGCACAATGTTTTAGAAGTCTTTGAAGAAAAGAAGAATCAAATGTAGGGAGCCATGGACAAGTTTGCCAAGGCCGTCCCGAGGGCCGAGGCGGACCAGACTACACCCTTGCAGGTGGAGCCCGAGGTTGCCCCCCATCCTGCTGCGCAGTTGCCAGACCTCACTGCACTGATGGAATCAATGGCTAAAAATTTCGCCGCCTTCCATGAGGAATTGGATGACATGAACGCCAATGTCGCCTCGCTCAGAACTCGGGTGGACCAGGCGCGAACTAGGTTCACGGAAGCTGAAGATAGGATCTCTACAAATGAAGACGCAATACACACGCTACAGGACACGGTTGCATCTCTGTCACACGACATGAAAAACGTGAAAGCAAAATGCGAGGATTTGGAGTAACGCTCTCGCAGGAATAACCTGCGTATTATTGGGGTTCCTGAAAACGCCCTCAAGGGGCGCATGGAAGACGCTGTTGAAGGCCTACTCAAAGATCTTCTGGGAAACCCGACCCGGTAACAGTACTTCACGGTTGAACGAGCTCATCGCGCTTTGTCCCCACGCCCCAGACCGGGCGACATCCCCAGGCCCATCATCACCAGGATCCTCAATTATCGCGACAGAGACCTCATCCTTCGCCTTACACGCGAGAAGGGTGACTTACGCTTGGAGGCCCACACTATCAGGATCTTCCCCGATTTCTCTGTCGGAGTGCAGCAGGAGAGACGACAATTCCTTGGTGTCAAGAAACTGCTCAGGGAGCGTAATGTCCCCTATGCCATCTTGTTCCCTGTGCGACTCAATCCCCCATAACGGCAAGCTGTTCTTCACTGTCCCTGATAAGACGGTGAGGTTTATCAAGGCGCAGATCCCACTCCCTAATCCTGAAGGGGACCGTGCCAACAACGTATGATCATGCTCCGTCATGCTTGAAGATGCCCATCTCTATATGGTAATACGTTTGCCTTTTCCAATGCGATGATGGCAACGTCACTCTCTACTCAGCAAATATAGATCCCTGCTGCGAGGCGACCTTGCTGCCGGCCTTGCTTCAAACCGGAGACATTCACCATCACCATTCCCCAGAGCCGGTGGCCGGCCGTCTCCCCTGACTATTACTGCATCCGCAGCATATCGGGGACAGACATTGGATCCGCCCACCGCAGAAACCTATCCTGGACAGCCTAGGCTGTCCGTCTCTACGTTCAAGATGCCGACCACACGGCAACAGCGCACCTCACTGCAGTTGCAATGTTATTGTTTATTTTCACCTGGCTGCCACTGTTCTTGAGCCCTGGAAGAGGCACACCCACGTAGGGTGCTGCCCACCGACCGCTGCTTGAGTGATGGCGTTTGCCTAGCCAAGGCCACCTGGGCTTGGGGAATTGTTGACACCTGTATTGGGGATGGGGGATCTACACTGCAAGTTGGGGGTGGGCAGTGAGGGCGGGGGGGGGGAATAAAGTGGGGTATTGTTTTAACGGAAATGGCATGGAAAAGGGGTGCACGTTTGCAAAGCAATATGCTTACACTGCAGTTGAATGCACAATACTGAATAGTAATGATTATCGCTACTGGGATGTTCCATAATACCGCGCTATGTCCCTTAACATGATGACATGGAATGTCCGGGGGTTGAGTAACTTCACCAAAGCATGTAGAATAACTGCATATGCCCAGAGGCACAGAGTTAAAATACTTCTCCTGCAAGAAACGCATGCCCTTGGGTGACTAGCGACATGTCTTGCCCCAAGTTGGGGCGCCGCCAGATATTACACAAAATATTCTACTCAGTCCAGAGGAGTACTTACTCTGATCCACAGGTCAGTACAGTTCTTGCTGCACACCAGTCACATTGACCCTGAGGTCAGATATGTAATACTCCATTGCCAACAAGGAATGCCTCCTTGTGAACACATATGCCCCCAATTTCGACGCTCCAGACTTCTTCGACGCAATCACCTCCATACTTGTGAAATATGTCGGGGTTCTAATCATATGGGGGGGGGGGGAGGGACATGAATCTGATTTTAGACAATGAGCTTGACAGATCTGGGTCTGCCCGAAGGGCCATCTCGCGTGCGGCCAATAGACTACGCACGCACATGGACGTGCTAGGTCTCAGACGTATGGAGAGAGCTCCACCCTCAGGCGAGAGAACATACCTTCTACTCCTCAGTACATGATAGCTTATCTAGGATAGACCCGTTTCTCATATCGAGCGAAATGGTAGGCAAGGCCATAGATACACAGATACTGCCACGTACTCTTTCGGACCACTCTCCAGTGCTGCTACAAATCACACTGGGGCTTGACCAGCCTCCCCGCCCATCCTGGCGATTCAAATCTGAGGCCCTCCAAGATATAGTTTTCAAAGCTGAAATTCTGGCCGATATCACCACCTTTTTTGAATGTAATAACAGACAGGATACATCTGATGGGGTTCAGTGGGAGGCATTCAAGGTCTTCATCAGGGGGATGTGTATCTCCAGGGAAGCTGGGGTCCTCAAAGCCATTAGAAATAGCTTGCAGCAGTCGGAGGTAAAGCTAAAAGATCTCGAAAAGCAGTACACCTGTCCCCTCCCCGACCACACTGGCGCAAATTAGATCGGAACTGGAAACGTTCGAGGCCCACGCCCGGAGGGAGATACAATACCATGGCGGCCCGAAAGTATGGTGAAGGGGACAGACCGGGGAGGACGTTGGCCAGACTGGTCCACGCAGAGGGTGGCAAAACACGCATAGATTGCATCAAAGACACATACGGTGCGCTGAGCTGGTCTGATCAACACATCCTTGAAACGTTTACGGCATTCTACACAACCCTATATGGCCCGTAACAAGAACACAGCCTACAAGACACAGACCTTCTCCTTGACCACATCTCCATGACCCTCCTCTCCCGTGCTACTAGAGATCAGCTAGAGGTCCCGTTCACTCTTGACGAGATAACTGCAGCTATATCGAGCTGCCCGAAGGGCAAAGCACCTGGCCCAGACGGCCTCACTTCGGAGTTTTATCAGGAGCATGTAGCCATCCTCGCACCCAGACTCCTCGAAGTCTGGAATTAATCGCTCGAACTGGCTACTTTCCCCCAGTCTTTGCGCGAGGCTGTTATAACCGTACTCCCCAAACCGGGTAAGCCACTTTACGAATGCGGGTCCTGCAGACCCTTGTCTTTAATCAACACTGATATGAAAATCTTTGCTAAGATCATTGCAAACAGGTTCCTCCCCATAATGACCCACTTAGTTCACCCTGATCAGAGTGGTTTTGTCCCCGGTAGGTCCACAGCCCTCAACATCCGCCGGCTGTTCAACGTCATGTCCAGAATCGACCCCAACACCAACGCAGTAGCAGTCACCCTTGATGCCCAGAAGGCATTTGACGTGGTGTTGTGGCAGTATATGTGGGCAGTGCTCCATAAAATGGGAATCGGCCCTCGAATGATATCATACATCAAGCTACTAAACACAGACCCGGTAGCCAGAGTCCTTGTCAACTCTAAAGTTTCATCCCCCTTCGCGCTCCACAGAGGCACTCGCCAGGGTTGTCCGTTCTCCCCAATACTCTTTGCGCTTGCTATCGAACCTATGGCTGATAGCGTTAGGGACACACAAGCGAAGGGGCATATGCCTGCGAGACACCCCAGAGAAAATATCGTTATATGCGGATGATGTACTCCTCTATATCAGAGACCCGGCTGCTCATCTAGACCCTGTCTTGCGCGACATAACGAAAATAGGTACGTTCTCGGGCTTCACGATCAATTACACCAAATCCAACATTTTCTCACTCACGGCGGCCTCCCCTCGACTGGAAAGTGAATTTCCCCTCCGCTGGTCACCTGAGGGTATCAGATACCTTAGGGTCCAAGTATCCCTCACTAAACCATCACTGCTGGCTGACAACTACGTGGCTGCGGCGCAGCTGGTGGAGGCCCGGCTGTCGAAATGGCGTAGTCTGCCACTCTCACTATCGGGCAAACTGTCACGAATCAAAATGATCATTGTCCCTAAACTGCTTTACATCTTCGTGAATGTGCTGATCTGGCTGATCTGAGGAAACGAACAGTCTCTCCCTCATTCTTCATCACACATTCCATACAGATGCCCCTGCCGACCCTGTAGCAGCTACAGCCACAGCTTGGAAAGGATTACTGCAGGCACACACTGGCCACCACCCATACTACAAATGGCTGCCCATCTGGCAGTTCCCAGGCCTCAGCCCTACTCATGACAAACTCCTGATGAGACACTGGGACGACCTGGGCTACCGAGCACTGACCAACCTATTTCCCGGAGGGAAGTTCATTACCCTGGAGACAGGGCGACCCGGGCATTTCGGCATTGGAATTGTTGCAGTACTTCAGGTTAAGGGAAGCAGTCCGTGCCTGGTGGCCCTCCTATCCCGACAAACCCCCAGATTCGCCCGAAATCCAATATTTAGCTAACTCAGCGGGGGCCAAGGGCATAATTTCATCGTTGTACAAAATGCAGATGGCTGACCCTGATGATTCACCGCAGCCGGCACGTGACATGTGGAGTGGCAAACTGGGCGTACCCCTTTCAGACACACTGGAGGAAGATGTACACACACACACACGTAAAACCTCCCTAAATGCCAGATATAGATGCATGCAATACAAGCTCCTGAATCGCCTATATTACACACCACACAGGGTGGGACGGTTTACCCCTGGCCATGCTCATGTATGCCCTAGATGTAAATCCACTGAGGCTGATCACATACACATGTTCTGGTCTTGTGAAGCACTGGGCCCATACTGGAAAGCCGTCATGGAGGCCCTATCTGAGTTAGCAATGACCCATATATCTCCCGCGCCTCTCGCTGTCCTGTTTGGAGTGTGGAACAAGCCCGAGGCTAGGAAGATGGCTACATTTTTTAATGTCACTACTATGGTAGCCAAAAAATGCATCTTGCAGTGTTGGAAGCGCCGCTCCCCTCCATCGTTCGCGACGTAGCTAAAGGCCCTTACTTGGACTCAAACGTGCGAAGAGGACTACATTAACACCCTCCCATTGACCTCCCGTCCCAAGAATGTATGGGCAGAGTTTTGTAGCTATCTGAATAGCAAGGAGGACATTGAACTTGTATCATCACTCCCCACAGGTGAAGTAATCTTGGCTAGCCCGTGAATGTGCTGAAGGGCAAAACCAAGGGCTGACCCCCCCCCCCTGACTGGCATCCTCAAATTGTGTAATGCCATGCATGTAACTGGGATATTATCTGTTCTGTGCACTGTGTTGTTGATCTGTACCCTCTGTATGCCAATAAAGAAAAGATAAAAAAAATTAAAAATATGTAGGGCCACAAGCTCATTAGACTTGTGAGTAGTAGAAGATGTAAGCAACTCTACAGCAAGAGGCAAGTTCTCTTAGACTTTGTACAGTACCTTTAAAATAAATGGAGAAAAGATGCAGCAGATGACCCCTGTTCCTGTGCAGCTCTGCAAATCTCACTGTTCCTGGGCCTCAGTCGTGGGGACAAGAGGGAGGACGCGGCGTGAGATTCCTGCACTGCACTGGGAAAGTCAAAACTTGCAACTGGCAAACTTCACTTTCAGTGGCTGTTCAGTGTTTGAGCACCTCGATTCTACCGCAAATGGCAACACTGCGGTTCCTGGCTGTCGAGAGGCACTTTCCTTTCTTCTGGTGTCCCGCACTCTGTTGAGGGGGCTCTGGCAGTCCTGCTTCCTGGGAGTCTGTAGGATCTTCCTGGAGCTCTTGGAAAACTTAAAATCAACACACACAATCTGGTGTTCCTCTCCCTGGCTATACGGTTTCCAGCAGCAACTCTGGAAATTCAACCAGCTCCGAGATGGATGTCCAGGTGACTTACTTTGGAGTCGATTGGTCCCACCAACTCAAGGGGAGAAGTCGTCCTTGCAGGGGCTTCTCCGTCGATGCAAACCTGCCGTTTCGGCACTGCAGCAGGGCTTCACCGGGCAAACCAACGGTCCAGGAGTTGCAGCAGGTGTCCTCTTCAAATTCTTCGGTTCCTTCGTCCAGTGGTCTACTGCCTTCCAAGCCAAAAGCCTTGCCTTTTATTCAGTTCTCTCCCATTAATTCCAGCCTGGCTGTCAATCACCCAGCAGGGTGGCTGTCATTGCTGGACAGTCAGCCGGCCAATCACCACAGAGCGCATTTGGGTCTCCTAGGAGACTAAGCAAAGGGAGTTTCGGGCACCTCCCCCACTTCCTGCCTACCCCAGACACCCTGGAGCCAGAGGCGGGCTTCACTCGTGAATCCCGCCAAAGCGAACAATGGTAACAAACCTGGTTTGGCGCACAGAGTAAATCTCAAGAAGGATCTTTCCACTAAGAAATTAAGACCGGGCAATTTTGACAAAAATGGCACACTTGTGTGCTTTACTGCAGCTGCGAACGCAGCCCGCGGTAAATATACACCATGGTAGTTAAAACGAAACCACTGCCACCAGCCATTCAGTGAGAAAAGGGTAACATAAAAAATGTTACATGAGAAACTAGACCAAGGGGGACACTAGGTAACCCCTCCAGCACCCCATTGTAAAATAGTGTGTTCTAGGTCTAGAAAGTTAAAAATGTAAGTAAAGTCAATTTCACTTTACTGCTCTGGGAAACAGTAGTTTAGCCCAGAGAAGCTAGTTAAACCTTTGGGAAATCTGAAAGACTTCCCTGTGCCACTGCACTGAAGGTGCAGTGTGACACTGTAAAAGATGATGCCTATCAAGTTTGTCAGACTCCACAACTAAAAAAAAAAAACAGTGTACATTAAAATACGAGAGAGTGGTTTAAAAGGGTCTCACTCTCTCCAGGTTAAAATAATCAAGTACTCAAAATCCAGCAAAGTTGCTGGGGATCTCTAAGGTGGAGGGAAATGGCACATTTCTGAGAATTCTCCCTAACAATGCTGAGAAGACCTTCGACCGTGTTGAATGGTCATTCTTGTTCGCCACCATGGAGGCAATGCAGTTTGGCCTGGGCTTTCTTCGCCTGGTTAAGATAACTACAGAACACCACTTGTCAGACTAGCCATCAATGGGCATGCCTTCGAGGCAATAAGTAACTAGGGGTACCAAACAGGGCTGCCCTATGTCACCAATCATGTACGCAATATATCTTGGACCATTCTTAGCCAGGATCAGACAGGAGAGGGGCATAAAGGGGGTACCTTCAGAGTGGAAGAGCATAAAGCGAGTGGCCTTTGCGCAGGTCCTCCTGGTTGTGCTTGATGAAATGAACCCTTCCCTCCATAATTTAACAGCACTCCTAGGGGAATTTGGCAGGGTGGCGGGCCTGAGGATCAACAACAAATAATCGGAGCCAATGATTCTTCAAGGAGACTCTTCCCCGCCACCCCCCACCAGACTCATCAGAAGTGGGGCAATTCGCGCAAGTAGAGGGAGCCCTCAATTACCTGGGGGTGAAAATAACCAACACCTTAGGGAACATGTATCGGGCGAACAATCCCCATTTATTGGAAACAAAGACTTGGCTGGGAGAGAGGAGGCCCCTTAGCATATCTTGGATGGGCCGGATCAATGGCATGAAGATGACAATTCTTCCCCGAGTACTATATTATTTCCACCTCTCCCCCGACGGTCCCTCCAAAATTCTTCAAAACTCTGAACAAAAGTAGAGAAAAGGCAGAGGGTGGCATGGAAAGTCCCGACTACCCCACGGGAGCAGGGGGGAATGGGAGTCCTGAATGTTCAGATGTAGTACCGAGCAGCCCAACTGAGGGAAATCCGAGAGTGGTTTAAGGAGAACCTGGACAGTGTTTGCCGAAGGATGGACAGGGTTGTGGAGGACAGACCCCCTGGATGACGTTTTGTGGCTCCCCAGGGCAGACAGACCCCTCAACATGTACAGAAGCCAGACAACGGCCCTGGTAGGGGACACGGATGCCATGGTAAAAAAAAGCAGGTGTCGCAGCATTTCCGTCGCGGTTCACCCCCCTGTTCAGGAATCCCCAATTCACCCCGGGGTTGGAGAAGGGCGCGTTTTCCAGGTGGGAAGAGGCAGGCTGCAACTGCGCAAGGGACATATTGAGGGTCAGAAAGTTAAGCCATTCCAGCTCTGCAAACAAACCATGGGGTTAAGGGAAGAGGACAGGTATCGCTATACTCAACTGAGGCAATGGCTCTAATCACAGGACATGAAACAATCTACTACCAGGGAATTCACCCCTCTAGAAAAATACCTACTAACAAGCTTGGGCGATAGACAAATGATAAGGTAATTGTACAAATTGTTCACCACACCAGCGGCCGAGATTCAATGGCCTACATGAAACAATGGGCGGACGTATTGCCCCTCCCGACCTCCGAAGAAACGTGGTCTGGCAGCGAATTCCCAAATTAACAAGAGGGATACAGATCAGGGAAATGTGGCCCAGGATACTAGTGCAGTGGCACTTAACCCTTGAGAAGCTACATAAAATATATCCAACATCCCAAATGTGCTGGCGGGGATGCAACGAAGTAGGCACATGGCTCCATGTCTGGTGGTCCTGCCCTATCCTACAGTTGTTCTGGGAAGTAGTTAAGAAATGAAAGCCATATTAGGCCCCCAAATTTGGAGAAGCCTTGCTGGGCCTGAGCAATGTTCTGGACACTACTGTCCAAGCCACAGAGGAAAGCATACATGGTCCCAAGTGTGGTGGATCTCCGTAATAGCGCAAAGACGTAAGCAAGCCACGATCCCCAATGAACAAGATTGCATAGCAAAAATATGGCACTCCACCTTGCTGGAATGGGTAACCTACACTATTCAGGGGGATTACGCCAAGTTCTAGTACAAGTGGAACTTTGTTCTGGACTACCTGCACAAAGACTGTTGCGAACAAGGGTGTACCCAAAGAATGAGACTGCTGGACATTCTATAAACTGACTTGTATGCCCCGAATACGAAACTAGGAATATATGCATCGCAGCAACCCAGGAGGGGGTGGAGTGGGGGAGGGGGGTGTTGCGGGGATGGGGAAAAAAATAATCTGGGTAATCTTTCATTATACTGGATACTTCACCACTCACACTTCCAGGTAGGCGCCGCAATCAGCGGCTTGTTGAACCATCCATGCCTGAGCACTTTCCCCTCCTGATTCACACGGCCATGAATGCCCTGTTCCCTCCCTGTTCCCACTGTCGGTTCTCCACCGTCCCTCCCACACAAACCCCCCCAACCACTTCCCTCTTTCTCCCCTCCCTTTTCTTTGGGCTAAAGGTGTCCAGAGTTTTTAGCCACCAACCAGTGGCAATGCTCCTATTTATCAAATGAGCATACGTTTTCTTTGACAAGATTAAGTAGCCATGTAACATCAATTTGAGCCTTCTGGATACACCACTCTGCAACATTGCAACTAGAGGTTGCCTGATGACCTCCTTGCAATGTTCCTTTGTGTCTTCCCATCCAGGATCCCATGCAGCCCTACTACAGCCCTAAATCAGTCATGATTTGATAACCACATGAAAAATCTTAGTGTCCTGAAGATGGTCCACAACAACTTATAACCATCGAAACTGGTCGACCAGACCCGTTGTGGCTCCTCCACAACAACACACGGCACCCCCAAGACCAAGAGTGGGTACCGACAAACTGAACTCTAAACCCAGACAAGCATGGGTTTTTTTAGCACACCCCATGAACTAGTGGGACTGTGCGGTTTTAAGCAAAAAGTAAAACACTGTTGAAAAACCAGTTTTTACATATATGTATTATTTTGTGGGCAACCACCTACATGTAAAGAGTTATTTGAGCCATCAGGGTGAATAAAGAATTAGCCACAGAAATCCTGGTGTCTCTGACCTGCACATGGTAGCAAAAACTGTTTCGGTCTACTACAACGAGATCTAATACCCCTCTCGTATTAATCCACCACTCTGTTGGTTGCCCCCTTGTCTCTGCTGGCTGTTGGTGCTAGCACTGAATGCGGTATATTTTTAACCACATGCAGAGAGCTGAATTTAGTTTCTATTCCTTCCCTCTCAGACATGTACCACACCTTCCCCTGTCCACAGCCAGGCAACCCGAGTAAAATACCCCTCCCAACCTTTCCACCATTGGTAGGGCTTTGGGTGTCTGACCAGAAGGCCAGAGCAGCTCATCTTGTGTCCAACGATTAGGACTCCCACTACAATTACCACAACCACTTCTCTCTCCTTGCTTCTATTTGCAAGTTCTTTCCCCATTGAACCGTCCATTGGGGCGTGGCTTGGCAGCCATGGAATAGGCTGCGATTCCCGAGAGCTCTGAGATCCAGCATCTAGATCCGACGGAAAACGCGCATCATTTTGACTAACAGCAGCTCTAAAACTCATGGAAAGATGTGTGAAAGTGCTGGGCAGAGTTTGAGCGAGCCACCGAACGTTCGAAGTAATAGAACAAGCAGAAAGGCAACTTTGTATTCCAGTGCCAGCCGCGAGATGGACATTAAAATGGCGACAATCCGGAACAAAGATTCCAAGGAGCTCACCCCTGTGAAGAAGCAGCCAGCGCCAGTGAATGGCTACAGTTGCGAGAAACAAATGTAACTACATATAATAAATTGCTTGATGCAGGCGGCTGTGGCGAACGGGAGCCCTCTGAACGCGCAGCGAACGGATGCCAATCCTTATCACGCGGCATAAAGAGCCCCAATAATTTAACATAACTGTGACCTGAAGTGAGGGCGCACAGGAACGAGGAAAAGGGATTTGCATCACACAGGGCAGAATCGCCAACACTGAAGTGACGGCCGAGGCCCCGCAGGACAAAGGGCTGCCTCGGAGAACAAATTACTGATGCAACCCAAGGAGCGGAGCGAGAGCTTCCGGGATAGGTGCTGACCGAAACGGGGTCCCCGGTAGAACGCCCGATCCAACCGAGTCGCGACTGGCGCTTGGACAGACTGCCGTTGCATAGGTAGAGGTAGGCTAGCTGATAAGTGCACACAAGCGAAAAAGTGAGCCGTGTACAGCGCAGGGTGAGGACAGATCCCCCCCCCTCACGAGCGTATCCGGTGACCACGACCGAGGGAAACCCATGGCGCAATGCAGGCAGAACACAGTTGTGTACTGGTGACCCTGCAGTTCGAGTGAGTAAAGCGCTGCTGCATCCCCAACATGGTAAAGAGGGTACAATAAAGACAAAATGATGGCTGATAAGTGAAAGGGTGCAGCATAATAAGAGCACAACTAAAATCCCTCAAAATCCATGTGTGACCAGGCGCACAACAGAAAGTGTGTCAACAAGTGAGCGCTTCTAGGCTGATGGACCCAAGCGCTTGGCGGACCAGGTAATGTACTGCAGGATTTGTGATAACGCCGATGACGAAGGCAAGATGGTGGCACGGCTGGAACGAAGGGGACCCATGAGAGTGTGAGTGACTACGCTGGAGTGGGCGGCTCAACAAAGTGACATACTGGCAACAAAACGGAAAAAGGGGCCAGAATCCGGCCCGGCCTAGACAGTTGCTGGAGGACAATAACACAAGAAGCAAGGAATTAAGCAGGCCAAACGCAGATGCCTTGGGGAAGTTTCCCTTTCAAGTGGACATAAAGCACCGGCCTCCTCGAAGGCCTGAGACACTACGGTAGTGGCGGGTAAGGTGTGCCTACTGGCTTCCAGAGACACGTTGATGGCGCACTGACAATAGTAGTCGGAGGAGAGACGTGGGAAAGACACAATCCACCTGAAACGCATCTTCGTGTGCCATAGAGAAACGCAGCCTACTGGAGAAGACGCTCCAGCGCCTGACTGACCTGGGGGAGCTACAATAACACTGAATAGCTGGAACCAGTCACAGGATAGATTACACAATGTCAGTGAAAGGAGCGTGAGCCAAGAGTAAACAACCCACAATGGAGACCTTTGCAAAGGCACAGCGGACTCCCTCGACCCCGGCACAAAGCGCAGTGGCGGCCTCCGCGGACCGCGCCACAGAAGGCGATAACCATCAGGTCCTAGCGACCATAACAGAACTGAGCACTAAATGGGGTACAGCAATGGCGGATCTACGGACGGCCCTGGAAAACAAGATAGATGCTGTAGGAATTGAAGTCACCCTGCTGCGACGAGATGTTAGGGCGCTGGCAGAAAGGACAAGTGGCCTGGAAAGCGTGGTGAAGACCAATATAGAAGTCAGCACAAATAATGCAAGAGAGGTCCATGTGCTAAAACAGGTTGCTAACCTCGAGAATCGAGTGGAGGAAGCGGAAGTAAGGGCGAGAAGGAATAACATACGGGTGGTCAGCCTGCCGGAGGGAGAAGGCGGCCAAGACCCCACGGACTATGTGTAGAACATGATCCTGCAGGAGATGGGGGCAGACAAGCTCTCACAAGGGTTCACATTTGAACGCGCGCATTGGGCCCTGATGAGGAAACCACGACCTGGGGCCCTGCCGCGGCCGATAATTGCAAAGATTTTGAACTATAAAGACAGGGAGAAGATCCTGGAGTATTTTCGTAAGGGCGGAACGATAGAGCGCATCCACCAACATCACGGCGTACCCTGACTATACAATGCTGGTGCAGAAGTATAGTTATGTGGCTGTCAAGAGGAGGCTGCGCACAGCGGGTATCAAGTATATGCTTTTGTACCATGCAAAGCTTAAGGTTTTGCACAAAAGCAGAGCGCTTTTTGATACCCCAGAGGAAGCAGCGTCATGGCTGGATTTGCAGGGCTGCCCGGAGCAGGAGGCGGAGCAGGACCGTCAGATGCACGACAAGTGAGGAGCCTGTATCATAAACATTGAGGGGATAAGTGGGAACGGGGTCCTGTTAGGACGCAAGAGGACATTTGAACTGTATACTGTAGCCTGTGGACTAGATCTTGATGGACTGAAATATAGTGAATAAAATGCATGAGTTGGGTAGCATTAGCATAAAGCATAGTAAATTGGGAAACAGGTGCGAAGGGATGGAAGCAACCCACCCCTGAGAATTAGTAGTTAAGCAGCCACTAGGGCGACTTCACCCTGCTGAGCCACGAGTATAGGCTTTTTCCAGAAAGGGCTAGATGCGGGGGTGCCTGAGATCCAGGGATGGAGCTGGGCAACAGTTGGGGAGGGTGTTGTTGGGGGAAGGCAGGGAGGGAGAGAGGGTTTGGTGTGTATATAGTTGAGGGGAGTTTCAGTTGGAATATGAGCCTACATAGAGTTAAGCAACAGGAGTTGGACTGCATGGGTGGGAGGGGAAGAGGGACTGTCATATCATGGGGGATTTTAAAGTAATAACTTGGAACGTCAGGGGGCTTAACAGTCATCTGAAGAGGAATTTGGTTATGCTATACTTACGGCGACAGAAAATAGATATTGCCTTGTTGCAAGAGACGCATCTGACGCAAGATAAGATGGAAATGATCAAGAGGAAATGGAGGGGAATGGTAGTGGGTTCGCTGTATTCGGCCTATGCCAGGGGAGTGATCATCTGGGTGGTGCTGCATGTCCCGTGTCAGCTGTTGCAGACGCTGGTGGAAAGAGACGGGAGGATAGTAGTGGTGAGGGGACTGGTGGAAAATAGGGAAATAAGTGTGGTAAACATATGCCCGAACCAAAATACTGCGGCATACTTTAAAACGCTATGTCACAATCATGGCATGTGTGGGGGGTGCAGTGATTTGGGGTGTGGGGACTTTAATTGTGTATTAAACCCTAGGGTGGACAGGTCCGATGGGAAACCGGATAGGCCTGCCCCATCGAGGCTCTACACCACTGACCCGACGTCACACTGCAGCATTCCTTGATAAGCAAGCAACCCTCCTGGCCCAACACAAATCAAGCGTCCATAAAAGATCTAAGCATGCGCAACTGTTTTTCTCCCAGCATAAAATACATCATGTGTAATACAAGGTACAGGGAGGGATACATTAAAGATCAAACCTTGAGTGCGGAGGTGCAGTATCAACGAAGCCCTAATGTGTGGGTCAGCATGACCATTTTACCCTCCCTTCCCCCTCGCACCATCTCCCCAAGCTTCCCAGGTGCATGCCACAATGATATAGTAAGTAGGATTAGCATGTTTACTTTAGAAAGCAACATTGTACTTTATGAGTGCCTCGACCTTCACTGCAAAATTGAGCCCAGCTGACCCACGCGGATCCTGATTGACAGGAAAGAACCAAACAATTGTAGCCTGTCCTCCCCTAAGGAGCAGGCCCATTTGTAGGGTCACACCAATCAGTGGCACCAGTTTGTACTGTATGTGATGACGCTATTTGGCTTTAAGCTTCTGCTTGTATTAGGAGAACCAGAACCCTCTCGAGCAGCAGAGTCCATTGCTGATATTTTGTATTCTGTACAATTAAAGCTTTGTTATCCTTGCAAGCTATCTCCTGGCCTATTTACCTAGAGGGTTGTATTCACTCTGTAGTGTGTGTTAAAAGGGTCTTGCCTTCAGCAGCAAACCACTGAGGGAAGGAGGAATGCATGAACTACAGCAATATTTAAATTATGTCTGGCTCAGTTTACACATTTCTTTCAGTACCTTGATCATCTGTATCGGGTGAAGTACAGGCCTCGCTGTCTACATTTTCTTCTGGAAAGGATATTTGATGATACAAACAAAAAACTGACATTCCTACAAAAAAACAAGTCAAGGGTTTACATTTAAAACAAGATGTAGTGATGCAATATCTGAAATAAGTAAAGTTTGATTTCAGCATTTGTACCTTCCTCATCAATTTCAGAAGAACTAGAAGTCTTGCTCTCTTGATTTTCCTCCGAAAAGATTGTGGTTATGTGATCTGGGCAAAGAACTATTGTTCCTATTAAAGAAAAAATGGAAAGTTTATAGACCAAATGTATCCTGATTAATGGGCAAAAGCATTCTTTACTGCAGACAATTGTTCAAATCAAGTAGATTGGCAACCACAAAGGAGCAATGACTATTACCCCTGCTAACTGTGCAGGGAGTATTAATTCTATTAAAGACTAAGAGGATTATGCTTTAACTTCCATTTATTACTCCTCAGCAGTTTCAACAAAACACAAGAAAACTCTGCAAAGTATCTTCATCCCACTTTTCTTTTCTTGGAACTACAAACTGCAATGTCTCTGTAGTCCTATCCTACTCAGTCCAGCTAGGACACTCTTCCTGTTCCTGGACAACAACTCTCTTACATGCTCTAAACGGACTCTCTTGAACCTTTTAACAATGTCCCACCAGCAGGGTAAACTCCAAATTGTTGCAGACTCAACATAGCCGCTTCACGCTTGCAATATTCTCCTTCTCCCAGGTCGTGGTGCTTGCTGATCTTCGCCCTTCAATTATTCTTCTGGTCTTCGTCTAAGGATCATACAATTAACAATGTCAGGGTGGGGGGTGCTGTTGAGCAGCCAACTGTAATGGCTGCTTAGCCTGAGAGCTCTGCAGCATGACAAACTTATTATGGTGGAAAGACGACGAAATACATGAAGTGTGTGCCAATACTTCACATACTGATTTGCGGAACATTGAGGAATATCTTGTCCAAACCTCAGACTCCTGGCTGCTGTGGATCTGACAAAACGGGCCTCTAACGAGGCGGTCGCTCCCTCGTGGTGTGGGGACGGCACGGCTTTGCCTCCTTGTCCACGGAACCGGCGCTGCCACGAGGCCCAGTGATCCACACCTGCAATGGGGGGAGCAGCTGACCGCCCGCGTCGCTGAAATTATTTCCTCTGTTTTACTCCAGCCCCACCAGCAGGTGAGTGCCCGGGGCTCCGGGCATCCGGACCTGGCGTAGCTGCTAACCGCCGGTGACGGCAGGCGCCTCCAGACCCTCCAGGCCGGCCCGCTTTGGTGAAGACCTGACCCGAGGACTTGCAACGGACTGGGCATACTGCGTGTCTGCCCCCTGATGACATCTACACTGGGCCTGGATTTTTGAGCATAGGAGCCCCGGAGCACCCTCCAGCTGTGCTCCGCCGCCCAGGGATGCAGGACGCAAGCTGAAGGTAGGAGGCTCCTGTCCCCACCCCCCCCCCCTGCTATCTTACTGTGCGGCCCGGTCACAGCCTTGTTCGGCCCCCTTCATATAAGGAGAAGCCCCCTGGCCCACTTGCCTCAGTGTTGCGGGCCGGCACTGCTAGAGGCATCACCGGCCCATCTACATCATAACTCCCTGCGCTGCGGGCGCTGCCACCAGCCATCTGAGCTACAGATGCTAGTTCCAGCTTGGGCCCCTTGATCCGCCCCTGGGTGGCTGTGCCCAACCCCCCCACCCCCCGCAGCAACACTGGCCCTGTGACATTGTGGGCAGCCCCCCAGCTCTCAGCCAGGAAAACAGTCCTTGGCCGCTCCTAGGAATAGGCAGGGAATGGGCCCTACTCCGCTAGACCGGTCCCTGTGGCACCCACGTAGGCCAAGCCGGCCACACCAATAAGCTCTCAAAAACCCAGACACCCGTGGGGCAGAGCCCCTCGGCGAAGGATCTCAGCCCGCTCCTCCTGGTGGCTGCAGCGCAACAAATCCTGCAGCCTCTACCGGTGACTTTCCGGTGACTTTAGCTGCGAGCTGCAACAAACCTCATGCTAGAGGCCTTCATGGCCCGCATTATGCACCTAGTTGGCTGTGACAGAGGACACAATCTGCGGACCACGGAAAGGACATTCATGGTTGGCACCAGCCCAGAGCCCGAGAAATACTTGCTGACCCTCCCCGACCTGGGGGGCAACAATCTAGTAACTGCAGTGACTCCCACACTGTTCACTGGACTGGACGTCTCACGCCCAACCTCGCCCTCCCCCTCCCCTGTTGGCCCGCTTTGTCGGCTGCTGGAATTGGCGGTGGGTGGGAGAAGGGGCCTGGACACTGGTGATGACTAGAGGTGCCAAGGGAGGAAAGAAAACTGGAGTCATGGACAAATTTGCTAAAACAACTCAGACCCGAACAGGGTCCCCAACACATCCTCAAGCTGCGACCTCTATGCTGAGCTCCGCTCCGATCTTAACATCATGGAGGCAATAGCCAAAAACTTTGCTGCTATTCATGAAAAACTTTATATCAACGCAAATGCGGCATCGATGCGGACCCAGTTGGCTCACAAAGGAGCTGTATTACGGAAGCAGAGACCAGGATTGGGGCCAATGAGGACAGTCTCCATGCCCTCCAGGACACAGTAGTAAACCTCACCCGAGACATGAAGTTTATCAAGAATAAGTGCCACGACCTCGGGTCCCACTCGCGAAGGAACAATATCCGCATAGTCGGGGTTCCTGAGGACGCACTCACAGGGAAAATGGAATTGGCCCCCGAGAATCTACTTAAATAAAGACCTCCTGGGGAACTCGGACCTCTCCCCCCCTTCTTGGCTGTTGAGTGCACCCACCGGGCTCTGGCCCAGCGCTCCAAGCCTGGCGACTTCCCCAATCCATTAATCGCGAAAATCTTGAGTTTGAGACAGTGCTCATCATCTTCTCAGGCTGGCTCGGGGAAAAATAAGAGCTGAGGATGGGATCCCAAACCATCAGGATCTTCCCAGACTTTTCCACCGGTGTGCAACAAGAACAGCGCCAATTCATCAGGGTGAGAAAGATGCTCAAAGAGCGAAACATACAGTATGCCATGTTGTTCCCGGCACACCTGAAACTCAATTTCCAGGGAAAACTCCTTCACCGTCCTGAGCGAAGCAGTGCAATTCATCAAAGCCCTGATACCTGGACAACCCGGCTATCGATCCTTTGGAAGATAACCAGCCGGACAGAGCGCTTGTCCCACATTGCCCGGCTTCAGATCACTAACCACTTCACTAATACGAGCCAATAGTAGCGCACTGAAGAAATTGCCACCTTTCAACGCTATACATTTGGGTGCCCAACCCAAGTTCCACTGTTTGCGACCCTGTGGCAATAGCGTTCCCCCTTGCAACTGCAATGTTTGTTCTATGGGTTCAACAATCCCTTTATCCCGGTTGGATGGTAATGGCACTGATGGGTTGGGGTTAGCAGTGGGTGTGGGGCCGGTAGGGGTCTGTTCTGATACCAGGGAGCATCCTAGTGCTGTTGAGGGTGCACTGGTCACAGCCCCTGTAAATCCCTGGGGAAAAACTCAAACAGTTGGCGACTGGGTGCTTGAGGGAAAAGCCGATCAAAGCATGGGGGGCCAATGCCTCTTTTTTGGCACATGTTGAAATGTCTCACAGAATATGGCACAGCAATTAAAGTTCCAGAGCAGGAACGTCTGAGGTCTTGGAAATATTAAGACCCGTAAAATCATATTGTACGCTACGCGACACAAGGCAAATGTGTTGTTCCTACAAAAAAAAAAACACGCCAAGGAAACGATTTTCACCTCCTCTTCCCAAACTCGGGGCGACATAAGCCTAGTGCATAAAAACCTAAGATTTGTCAAAAAGAAGTCACATATCGAATCCGAGGGGAGGTTTGTGGTAATCCCCTGCATACTGGAGGGAGCAGAAATGGTACTCGTCAACACTTACTGCCCGAATGTTGATTCCCCAGAGTTTTGAGGCCCTGGAACAACTGTTGTCTACATATGTTGACGAGGTGGGGGGAATGGAGGGCCGGACATGAATCTCATACTAGATTGTATACTGGACAGTACCAACCCCGTCCCAAGACCCCAGTCGAGAGCTGCACGCCAGTTACTCTCTCATGCTGTCCCTAGACCTATGCAACCCCTGGCGAATTATGCACAACCACACGAGAGACTACACCTTTTTATCCTCTGTACACGATAAGTCTTCCCGAATGTACATGTTCTTGGTTTCCGGGTCCATAAGGAAGTTACTTACCTGTAACTGTTGTTCTCCAGCATGGGTCTGGCATGGATTCACATGCTCATGAATATTCCCCGTCGTCAGGCCGGGAATCCTTGGTAAAGAAAAAAATCAGTATCAGTTTCGTTTCTGATCTTTCTTTCTCAGTAGTAACCAATCACTGGTATCTGGGTCACACTGCCCCCAGCCAATGACTGCCCTCTCCCTAAGCCCCTCCACTGGCAGCCATACTCAGATTTGGTAGCACGTAAAGTGGCAGTATGACCAAGTGAAAGCCGCAGAGGGGAAAGAGGGAGGGTTCGCATGTGAATCCATGCCAGACCCATGCTGGAGAACAACAGTTACAAGCAAGTAACTTGTTCCTTCTCCAGCATGGGGTCTGGCATGGATTCACATGCTCATGAATATAAGAATACATAGCAGTACGCACATGCACAACCAACGGGAGGTGGAAAAAACGCTCAACATTAAACAGTCCTTACCTCCTCACCAGGCTCACCTTAAGCAAACAAGTTGCGCAGCACCGCATGGCCGACCCTGGACTCTCCCTGGAATCCCAGTCGACGCAGTAGAATCTCGTGAAGGTGTGCGTCGACCTCCACGTAGCAGCCCTGCAGATGTCCAGCAGGGGCACACCAGACAAGAACGCCATGGTAGCAGCCATAGCTCTGGTTGAATGGGCTCTCGGACAGCCAGGCAACGGTCGGTTTGCCAACCGATGAGTGTGTGATGCAGCTGGAGAGCCATCTGGAAATGGAAGCCTTCGAGAGAGCCTTCCCTTGGTTCACAGGTCCAAAGTTCACAAAAAGCTGTGATGTCTTCCGAAAACTCTTCGTGCAGTCCACGTATAACTTCAGCGCTCTAGCCACATCCAGCGAGTACAAAGTCCTCTCGGCCTGTGACGATGGCGACAGGAAGAAAACAGGTAACACCAAGGGCTCGTTGAGGTGGAAGTCCGACGGCACCTTGGGCATGAAGGAGGGGTGCATCCTCAGCACCATCCTCGTCTCGTGGAAAGTCAGGTATGGAGGTTTACAGGAGAGGGCCTGGATCTCTCCCACTCGTCGTGCGGAGGTGATGGCCACAAGAAACGCTGTCTTCCACGACAGTAACTTCAATGGTGCCGAATGCAGGGGCTCGAATGGTGGCCCCATGAGCCTGGTCAGCACCACGTTGAGCTCCCACGCCGGAGCAGGGGCCTTCACCGGCGGGAACGATCGGAACAGTCCCTTCATAAATTCCTTCACCAGGCGATGGGACCACAAGGATGCCCGTCCTGTGGTCCTGGTGTATCGGGAGATCGCAGCCAGATGTATCTTGATGGAGGCGTGAGCCAGTCCAGCCTTGGAGGTGCCGTAATCCATAGAGGGTTCATCTTCTGTGCACGGCACCAGAGAACCTCTTCCACTTATATCCGTAGCACTTTAGAGTTGAGGACGCCCTGGCTTTTGCAAGGACCTCTCTGCAGTCAGCCGGGATATTGTACCCTCCAAACTCTAGTGCTGCAGGAGCCAGGCCTGCAAGTTCAGCGACTCCGGGTCGTGATGAAGTGTGGCGCCTCCTTCTCTGGAGAGCAGATCCGCGTCCGTCGGCAGCTTGACTGGTGGAGACGCTGACAAGTCCAGAAGGTCCAGGAACCAGATCTGCCTCGGCCACGCCGGTGCGACTAGGATCATCCTGCACCGGGACCTCTTGAGCTGGTTGACGAGTCGGAGCAGCAACAGCAACGGAGGGAACGCATATAGGAACAGGCCGTCTCAGGGGAACGAGAAAGCATCGCCCATGCTCCTCGGCTAGGGAAACCTGCTGGCGAACCTCTGGCACTTGGGAGTTTGTCGCCGTCGTGAACAGGTCGATCTGCGGTTTTCCCCCCATCGTCGGAAGTCGATCCACTTGATCCTGACGTAGTTCCCACTCGTGGCACGATCGCAGCTCCCTGCTGAGTGAGTCGGCGATGGTGTTCTTTATCCCTGCCAGATGAAAAGGCACCAGAAACATCCCTTGGGCGACGGCCCAATGCCACAGATCCTGGGCTTCCTTGGAGAGGGCTGGGGATCTGGTTCCTCCCTGCTTCCGGATGTAGAACATCGTGGTGGTGTTGTCTGTGAAGATTCTCACCACATTGCCCTTGAGGGACGGGAGAAAGGACCTGAGGGCCCAGGACACTGCACGGAGCTCCAGGATGTTGATGTGGAGCGTCTTCTCCGGGAGCCAAAGGCCTCTCGCGTGAAGTTCTCCGGTGTGCGCTCCCCACCCTTCCAGGGAGGCATCCATTGTCATCGTTATCTGGTGGGATGGGGTCTGAATGTCTGTGCCCGCAGTCAGATGAGCGCGGGTGCCCCGCCACCAGATCGCTCGTCGGAAGGTCTCGTTGAGCGGGATCCTGTCCTCGAAGCTGCCCTGCTTGGATCCAGCAGGAGTCAAGGAACTCTTGCAGAGGGCGCATCCGAAGCCTGCACGGGCGCACGAGATATATGCAGGAGGACATCATCCCGAGGAGGGACTGGATGGGCCTCACCCTGGCCACGTCCGTGGCCAGAAGACGCTGCACCTTGCCCAGGATGGCCTTCGTCCTTTCCTCCGACGGCGAGGCCAGACGTGCCACTGTGTCGAGCTTGGCTCCCAGAAACAGTGCGACTTGCGACGGGACCAGGTGGGATTTGGGAAAGTTGATGGAGAATCCCAGGTCCGTGAACAGCTGGACGGTCTACGGCGAGCTCCCTTGTCCTTGCTCGGATGAGCCAGTCGTCCAGGTAGGGGTAGACATGGATCCCCTGCAGGCGCAGCCGCGCCGCCAGGCACTTGGTGAACACCCTGGGTGCCGACTTCAATCCGAACAGGAGGGCCTTGAACTGGTAGTGCCGTCCTTGGACCACGAACCTGAGGAACTTTCGGTGTCCTTTCAGAATGGGGATGTGGAAGTACGCATCCTACAAATCCAACGACGACAGGAAATCGCCCTCCTCCAGTTGTCCCAGCACGTGCTGGAGGGTGACCATCCGGAACTTCTGTGCCTTGATGTACTTGTTCAGTCGTTGCAGGTCCAGGATGGGACGCCATCCTGACCTTTTTCACGAGGAAGTACCTTGAGTATACTCCGGAGCCCCGGAGCCTCTTCGGGATGAGCTCGATGGCACCTTTTTTGAGCATCGCCCTTACCTCCAATAGCAGTTGAGGGACGTGATTTTCGTTCCTGGCCACGGGTGGAACGCGGGGGCACTTTTTTAGAAATTTGAGGGCGTTCCCCTGTACCAGGGCATCCAGCACCCAACGGTCGGTGGAGATAGACTCCCACACGCTGAAGAACTTCGCCAGCTGGCCTCCCACCGGGGTGCTTCGGTGGGGTCCCAACACCGCTGTCGCTTCAATCTTGCTAGGACGACGCCTTAGCCTCCCTGGCAACGACAGCGGGGACCACCCGACTTGCCTCGTCCTCTATAGGCTTCCTGTGACAAGGAGCGGGCCGCTTGGCGCTAAGTAGAGGAGCCACCGCCGAATCCCTTGGAGGCACCCTGCTTGCCTCCGGTGCTCCGAAAGAACGGCCTTCGTTGCCGGAGAACGCCTAGGGCCTTAGCTGTCTCCGTGTCCGCCTCGATGGCTTGTAGGGACTCATCCACCGTATTCCCAAACAGGTTGTTCCCGTTGAATGGCATGTCCAACATCTTGGCTTGTATGTCCTGGCGGAATCAGTCGCCTTGAGCCACCCTCGTCGTCCAAGGCAAACGTTGTTGCCTAGCTGGCGGAAACTGGTGTTGGCAATGTCCGTTGCCACCATAATGGCGTGGTCCGACGCCACTTTGCCTTCTTGCAAGATCTCTAGGGCCTCGGCCCTCTCGTCATCCGGTAGGAAGTCCAACAGGGGAGCGATCTTGTACCATAACTCCCTGTCGTAGCGGGCCACGATCGCGAGGGAGTTGGGCTCCTTAATTGTTTTTGCCGCCGACGAGATAACTCGTCCCATTGCGTCCAGCTTCTTTTCTTCACCGTCAGGGGGGGGGAAGTTGACGTTGAGGCCGATGCCCCCCCCCCCCTGCTTTCTTCTTGGCTGCCGCTGAGACGACCGAGTCAGGGGTCGGTCGGTTGTGCCCTAAGGCACAAAGGGGCCGCGTCGTGGACCCGGTACTTCTTCTCGTACCGATCCCTCTTGGCATGCGTCGTAGACTGGTTCTTGAGAAGTGTGAGACCCTCGTCCCAGATGTCATCCAGCAGAGGCACGGCGAGGACTGCCTTCCTCTTGGCCTCGCGCCATTGGTAAAGGAAACCTTCCTTCTCTTCAGGGCAGAGGTGAAAAAGTTAGATTGCTCTGGCGATCACTGCATGGAAAGATCCGATCTCGTCCGACGGGGAGGCCCTGGCTGCCGATGGGATCTCTGTCCCGTCACCACCATCGTCTTCGGTACCCGTCGTGGCCGTGTCGGTTCCTGTGTCATCCCCAGGGACGGGGGTAAAGGCTGAGCAGGCCGCGAGGGCTGAAAAGGCGGGGCTGGATGGATCCGTCTCCTCTTGTTCGGGGTGCTTCCCGCCGGGCCCGGCTCTGGCTCCTCCGTCGAGCCTGGTTCCGGATCCTCCGTCGGTGGTAAGGGCAATCTCGTCCTTCTCTCCGAACATAAGGATTGTATTACCAACAAAATGGCCGCTGAGTTATCCTGCCGCTCTGGAAGCGACGGGCGCAACGGGTGACTAGGACCCTCGCCGATGCCGCCGTCACTCTCGTCGTCACCCTCGTCGGGATCCCTCCCGTGGGGACGGGCCTCTTTGACGCCCTCGTCGAGGCCCTCTAAGACCTCTACCAGCTCCTCATCGGATACTGTGTCCACAATGGCCACCGGCCCCCCTGTAACGCTCACCTGATTCCCACGGAGGCGCTGGTCTTGTCAGGAAGGTGTCTGTGACCCGAAAAGTGATGTGCAGGACTCTATTTGCTTCTGGGGCCGAACCTCTTCGCACTGTGTGTCGAACTCGAAGAGTGAGTTTTCTGCAGGTGAAAGAATATGGGGGTTAATGATCTGGGTTGTTGAATGTCCCTCGCTCTCTCTCTCTCTCTTCCTAGCTTCTCCGTAGAGCCCCCAGGTCAACGTGCTCACCTTAGATAGGTGAATGCTGGACTCTCCATCTGCGTCTGGTGCAGGGTGCCGTTGCCAGTTCCTTCACTGGTGAAACATAGGCCTCTTGACATCAGAGGATCGCTACCGTCGTTAACTACACGAGCGGTGAGTTTCTGGACACCTTTTTAGTCCTTATAGTCTTTAGGTGCGTGGGCACGTTAATATAGAACAGGACTCTGTATAATGCTTTTTCCTATTTGTCTTGCAGGGCTCTTGAGATAGGAGATGGTGTGAAGAGAGCCGAAGTTGGAGCCAGAGCCTTGGAATGAAGCGCTTGGAAATGCGCAAGTAAATGCAAGCGCTCTAACTGTCTCTTTTCCCTTGCAGCTGTGAGTTAGTGCTGAAGAGACGCTGGAAAACGCCGGAGTATTTGCAGGCGTTCTATTGTGGCGAGCGCGATGGACGTGAGTAAATACCTGTCTAATGTCTCTTCGTTTGTCTTTCAGATGCTGGGTTGCAGCGTTGAAGAAATCCGGAATTCGCGGAGTGCCGGTAAGTAATAACAATGCTTTTGTCTTCACAGGCGGAGGTGCAGCGTGAAGAAATGTTAGCTGCCGATGGATCAGGTGAGGAAAGCGCTGCGTGTAAAGGTTGCCGTGCTAACCTGTTTCTTGTCTTTGCAGGTGCTGCTGAATACTGGATACAGGAGTGGTAAGTATTGTTCTTGCAGGTTCAGGATCGGAAGGAAGAAAGGCTGGAACAGACTCGGTGAGCGTTCTGCTGCAGATGCAGAATAACGCAAAGCACGTTTGTTCAATCGGGTGTGGTTTAAATAGCCTTGGAGTGATGAGGCGTCTTCCTCCACGGCCCCGCCTAGGTAAGAAAAGAGTTCCAGTTCCAGGAGAGTTCCCGTGTTGTATCCAGGGAGTGGAGCTTGCCCCACCCAGGTAAGAAAGTAGTTCCTGTTCACAGAGGATTCCTATGTGGCTGGTAAGTAAGCAGCATGGTCTGCTGCAGGTAAGTCCACCCAAGCATCTTCTTACATATTATGAGCCCGGCGCTTCCAGTGCCGCGACCGATGGCTTTGATGAGCCTGGTGCCACCGGCGCCAGGACAAGGTCCAAAAGGTCCCAGTGGGGACCGGCTGGTGCCTAAGATAACGGTTAGGGGCCTGCTTCCAAGGACGTTGGGCTGTTCCTGACTCCTTGGAAGCAGTGATCATGACACCCCCCTCTTTTTCCGCTGTGTTCTTCACAGGGGTCTTTTCGATGGGTCTGAAAGAGGCTTCCCTCCGGAGGCAGGGAGACTCTGGGCCCCGAGGTCACCTCCACTGGTGTAGCCTCCACAGACTGCACCAGGGCCGCCGCGACTTCCTCGATAGAGGCATTGGCCAGGTGAATCAAGGCCTTCACCGCCTTGGGCGTGCTTCAGGCCTTCACCTTGGGGGGAGGATCACCGCCTCGCTCCCCCTCGGCCGAATCCTTCGAGATCGACCGGGGCCTCTCCAGAAGCTTACCCGGGTTCTCGGATTTCCTCTTCCCCGAACCAGACCGTTGGCTCGTGGTTGATGGTGCTGGGGAAGGCGTGCCCTGCCTGGCCGCCAAAGAGCCCGACCGTTCAGCGCTCCCGGTGCCCGCAGACTCGCGGTGCTTTGCCTTCTGTTGGGCCCCCGTCACCGGGGCGCCCTCACAGGACTTAGAAGAACGCTCGGACTTCTCACCTGACAGACTCCTTCCTTCCAGCCAGTTGGAGAGACGAAGGTCTCGGTCTCTGATGGTCCGTTCCGACATGTTCCTGCAAAACGCACAGTCCTTCTCCACTTGCGTTTTGTCCTCATGAAGGCAGTAGAGACATTTCGAGTGCTCGCCCTCCTTGAACACATTCTGTAGCTGGCATCCAGGGCAAACCCTGAACAGCTTTCCGGGCGTCGAGCTTCCTTTCTCCTGGGCCATGTTCGGGTAGGCCGCAGAAAATTCTGGAATCCTCCAAGAATCCTAACTCGATGAAATCTTCACCCTTGAGGGGCGTAGAAAAAAATCTGACACGGATACCAGTTAATCGGATGTAGAGACGGTGGAACTTGAGGCTCTATTTAACTGAAAAATTAGAAATTCTCTTTGAAAAAGCGCGAAAACACAGCAAAAGCTCGAGAGCTAAACATGAGGACTCCCAACACTTGAGCGTGCGGTAAAAATCTGAAGATGGCTGCCAGGGGCGGGGCTTAGGGAGAGGGCAGTCATTGGCTGGGGGCAGTATGACCCAGAGAACAGTGATTGGTTACTACTGAGAAAGACAGATCAGAAACGAAACTGATACTGATTTTTTCTTTACAGAGGATTCCCAGCCTGACAACGGGGAATATTCATCAGCATGTGAATCCATGCCAGACCCAATGCTAGAGAAAGCGTAGACACATTTCTCTGACCATGTTATCCAGAGACTGTTCCCCTTGGAGCGGTTCTGGGGGTACCGGGAGGCGTAGTCTTGGCATTGGGCGTTCTTCTGAGTCGCGAACGGGTCGATCTCTGGGAAGCCCCATTCTGCGAAGACGTTGGACATGATGCTTTCGTGCAGACGCCATTCGTATTCTATGGGCAGAGGGAAATCTCTGCTGAGCACGTCTGCCAGAAGATTGAGTTCCCCTGGAACATGTTGGGACAACAGAAACATCTTGTGTTTGAGAGCCCACATCCAAATGTTTAGGGACAGCATGGATAGCCCTGGAGTGTGAGTGCCCCCCTGTTTGGTCAGGTAATACATGGCTGTAGTGCTGTCTGTTAGAATCAACACTATCTTAGACATCCCTAAAACAGCTGGAGTCGGAGTATGCTCAGTCCCCTCGCCCTGATATACTAATGCAAATTAGATCGGAATTAGAAACATTTGAATCGCTCACGACACGCGAGGTTCGCTACTTCTCCCACCCAGTGGCAGTACGGGGAGCGGGATAGACTGAGCAGGACGCTGGCCAGCTTGGTGCGGGCAGAAAAGAGGGCCATCCCACATAGAATCCATTATCACCACAGGAAGAAAAACACATATGGGCAGATGCAGAGGTGGTGGTGGTATTACAGGATTTCTACCAAGACTTGTACACTGTGGGTCCAGCCCCCCCCCCCCCCAGGAAAGCTATGCCATACACGAGCTACTGGAGGGCATACCCAAATCTCGCTTAACACTCAAAGCGAGAGACAAACTTGACAGCCCCATCTCACTAGAGGAAATCATAAAGGTAATTTCCTACCTGCCCCTGGCCCAGACGGGCTAACTGTAGAATTTTATTGGGAATATGCAGCGGCGTTGGCCCCCATCCCTCCATGTGTGGGAGGAATCCTTACGGGCAGGGCTGCTCCCCACCTCTCTGTGGGAGGCAGCGATTACAGTACTCCTCAAGAAGGATAGACCCAGTGACGTGTGGTTCTTACAGGCCCCAAACCCTTATGAACTGTGATACAAAGATCTTTGCTAAACCACTTTCCAACTACCTGCTTCCCCTGACGCCACACCTAATCCGTCCCGACCAAGCCGGGTTTATTTGCCCTGGCTATTGAGTCCATGGCACACATCAGAGAGCGCCATGCACAGCGAGGGCTTCACCTAATTGGCCGACCGGAAATCAGGTCTCTGTACGCCGATGACATACTGCTATATGTCCGCGATCCGAATGTTAACCTGGACCCCATATTGCATGACTTAGACAACATTGGTCAATTCTCCGGGTTCACAATCAACCTTTCCAAATCGGATATATTTCCGCTCACCGACTGCACCTCTAGATATCTGGGCCCTTTCCCCCTGCACTGGTCACCCGATCACATCCAATACCTGGGGGTGCTGGTATCCAGGAAGCGACCCACATTGCTGAAGAACTATGACAATGCCGCCACGATAGTCGAGAACAAAATGCAAGTGGCAAGCCCTCCCACTGTCTGCCCCAGCCAAACTCTCCCTGATAAAAATGATACTGCTACCCAAAATTACCTACGTATTCTCCAATGTCATAGTCTGGCCAGGCAGAACTTACTTAAAACTACACACACTTTTTGGGAAATCTGATCCAATTCTAGTGCGTCCGCTCTGCGGTGGCTTCAAGACGGTCCGAATACCCCAGTGAACTGCCTGAAAGTCGAATACTTGCCTATAAAGCTAACTCAGGGGATAACATGCATATTTTGTCGAAACTTTATAAAATGTTGTTAGATAAGATGGTGTTAGATAAGATGGTACTTCCCGGGGGGGGGGGGGGGGATCGAGTGGCCTGGAGCGCCTACAATGCGGCCACTCTTCTGATGGCCTCCATGAGATGCCCGCTGCTTTTCATATCCTGATGCAGTTCCCGCACCTTTTTTTATAACTGAATCATTGGTGGCGACGCACAAAGACATGGGGCCTCTGACGACGCACTTTTAGGGACCATAGTCCCTGGGAAAGCAGAGTAAAGACTGGTTTACCCCGCGGCCTCCCTGCTGTATAATCCAAGATGGTGGGCGGGACTATGAGAGCTGCGGACCTGTGCGGGGGAGAGTGGGAGTCAGGGAGTCTGGGCTTCTCTCTCCGAGCCACGCTGCCACATCCCAGGGACAGTGTGTCCCCCTCCCCCGGTGCCACTGTCGTTGCCCCTCTTCGGGGGACCTACCGCATCGAGCACCAGATGAGTGCCGGGGGGGCCTTCTGCGGCATCCCTCTGCCCCCGCCTGTGCCCGTGCCCCTGGTCGGGAGCCTGGGACTTCGGATCTGGAGGCTCTGAAGGGCCTCCGGTCGCGCCTGGAAGAGCAAAGGGAAGACCTAGCGAGCGCCCGACAGCAACAACCAGCGGCGTGTGGTTCCTTCTGCCGGCCCGAGCGGTCATGCAGCCCTCTTCAAATAACTTCACTGGCCACCCGCAGGCACGACCATGGGTGGAGCCGGTCTGCCTGATCCACTGGGGGCGGGAGGACTTGCCCCCCCTCTCTCTGCCATTAGGGGACCCCCCAGCTTCTGAGCACCAGAGCTGAGGCCACGAGGAGTGCACTCGATTCTGCACCTTGGGAGGCTGGTCCTTCCAGTGCCAGGGGGGGGCTGGACTTGCCAGCCGAAGAGTAAGAGGGAAGGACCCCTTCCCACGACTGCCGACATCCACACACAGGGAGTGCTCTGGCTGACCACGACTCAGGCTTCACCCAGGAAAACCCGGTGATCCAACTCTCCACAAAGCCATGCTCAAGATTGGTTAAGGGGCCTCATTGCAGCCGGATTCCCTCGCCAGGCAGAGCGCCATCACCACACACAGACGATGCGAACTTCACTTTAATCGAAGATTCCCCACAGCCTCAGCTGAACACTGGCTCTCCCTTCCTTCCCCTCACTTGAGCATCTCCTGGGGCGCCCCAGCCCACTCTTAAGCTTCCTCTCGGCTGGCCCAGGCGGGCTATCCAATCTCGCCCGCGACTCTGGGAGGTGAGGACCTTCTCCCCCACCAGCAATTCTATCATCCCCACGTACTACAGAACTGTACTGGTAGTCACCTCAGACTAAAACTTTGAACAACTGCTTACTTACCTTTCCCCCTCAGGGGGTCGCTGCACTTCCCGACAGGTAGCCTCGGGATGGTCTTGTGGTAGACACAGATTGCACGTATTGTGCTCGTCTACCCAGGGAAACTTTCCGTCACACTTTGGGCAGAACTTAAATGGAGTACTCTCCATGTGTTATAAAATGGTAGCGGGCGGGTATATGTAGGAAAAAAGGTGGAAAGAAGCCTGTTATGACCACCCCCACTCTCCCTACTGTACAGGGCAGAGACCTTCCAAGGCCCAATGTCCATCGTGGCAGTCCTCGACGGCTGGTTTCCTTGATCTTCACCAGCGTCTATCTTCAGCGTAAGGTGGAAGTAAACAGGGAATTCTTAACAGTAATAGTAAGAATAAATGGCTAAAGCCAAGGGAACTCTGCAACATGCGTCCGACTAGTATGGCGGAAAAAAACAATCTGAGGGTCCTACACGCGTGAGGGATCATGGGTACTGGGGACGTCACTACAGATAGTATTACTGGCACGGCCTGGTTCGAAGCAGCTGAAACTGGAAACAAAGACATAAGATGAGGAATACGTGGGAGAACAATCCATTCAAAGCTCATTTTTAGCCACGTTTTAAACTCCATTGTCTCCTGGCTTAATTTAAGGTTCCCTTTGCGCCTTTAACCAACAGCGTTAGAAAATCCAGCACAATCCAGATTAAAAAGGTGAAATCAATGTTCCCTTAATAGCAACAGGAGTCACCAACGTCTAGACTACAGTACCTGCCTGCACTGTTGACCCTTATACTGCAGCAATCTCAGAAGTGAGCCAAGGTTGATCTAAATGTTCCGTCTATCTTTTCACTTGTTTAGTTTGCCTTATGTACTAGATGTCACTGTTCAATGCAAATCACGTCACAATTAGAAAGGTTGTGTGATTGGAATGTTTCCTGTGTAGCCTGGATGATTTTTGTATTGATTTGATACATTTGTAACACGTTTTAAACAAACTGAACTGCATCCAAGCACAGGTGGAGAAGAAAACACCATTTAGAGCTCTTGCTCGAGGACCGAAAATCAGTCAAACAGTTGAGTCTTCCTTTTCTGAATGAGAAAAAACGTAACGCTTCGAATATGAAGTGGCAGTAAATGCCATAGTCTAGGACCATACGTTGAAAAACCTCTATTCGCCCAGTAAACAAATGTAGAGGATGAAATCACCAGTAGATTTGTATCCAGAGAACGCAAGTGGTGCTTTGGCTTGTAAACTACCAACTTCCTGATCAAATACACATGGAATAGGTTAAGGCATTTAAAAAGCAAACATTCTTAAACTCAATTCTTTGCTTCACTGGGAGGCATTGACGCAGGGAAGAGAAATTAGTAGATTTAGGTACTCCAAATAAACAAAATGTTGCGTTCTGTGCTCTTTGAATTAGATTGATTCGTCAGGTATCCCTACCACAAGAGCATTCCCGCAATCCATGCTCCTACCACCACTACATGACATTTATTAAAAAAACGGAAGTACATGACGTAGCAGCCGAAGGGAAACAAACGTATATATAGATTGTATTTTAGTTCCTATTTGGAAGTCGCAGTCCAGGTTAGATTGCCACAGGTAGCATACATTTCTTAGTTTAGCTATAAAAAAACATGGGTACTCCTAGATGGGGCGGGGGCAACAAGAGTTATCTGCTTACAGATGTTTAGGCCCCATTAGGATCAACTCTGTTTTGGATGGGTTCAGTTGAAGTCTATTTGTTGTCACCCACTGACCCACTTCGATGCACTGTGGGAATTCCGAGGTCTTGCTCACTCATTTAGATCTGGGTATTGTCTGCATAGGACTAACCCAGATCATTTTTTCTAAACATGCTCATCAATGGTTAATATACAATAAACAAAAGTGGCAACAGTGACAAGCCCCCGAGGAACCCCTCATTCCAGCTGAATCCTATTGGAGGTGTGCCCTGCCAGTTGTACTTGTCGATTTTATCCTAAATGTTTCAAAATTGGGTTTATGAAAAATTCATTACATTTGTTTGCTTTAAGTGAGGAAGGAGTAATGTTCAATGAGACACCAGTGGGACTAATAAAATTGGAAATGGTAGAGGAGAGTTTGAGGTTTATTTAATGATGTTACCAAGGTTTCTAGATTTCTTCCATATTCTTTTCTGTTAATGATGGAACTTTTTAAATTTGGACAGCGAGAGCGAGTACCATGGAATTAACCATTATTTTGGTATTCTAGATTTACAAAAGGGATAAGGAGCGATGGGTAGATTTCAAAATGTTATCATCATTGTCAAAGAATTAGTCACATCCAGACTTAGCAAATGCCAGGACAGTTATTGAGGTTAAGTCGGGACCTGAGATCCTAAGATATCTTTCTTACTACAGATCTTTATTGCTTCCTCATTTTGCTTAGAGATAGCTTGGTTCAATCGATTAAAATTGTATGACCAGGAGATTGCCTTGGTGCTATGCATCTGGATACCTGAATCCTGCAGTAATAACAAATCAAGACAATGCGGTGTTGGTATGAAGGAGATGTAGTTAATAACTATTCATGATATCCTGTAATTCAGCTTAGTCAAGTGTGGTAGTCATTTAGCCATATGCTCAAATCGCCCAAAAGCAAACGTTGAGTATATCGGAGTGCAGTTGTGGCCATGAATTGATCTTGATTAGCTATAAAAAAATAAAATTAAAAATCTTGTCCGGACCTGGATGGTGGGGCACCAGAGGGTTAATCTATTGTACGTATGCCTTACCTTAAGTAAAGGATTAACATACAACAGCCTCAGAACATTATAATATTGGCAATGAGATGGCCTTTTGCCAGAAGACAGGGCAGAATGTGGGGCCGAGCTGTGACACGGTTAGGGGGTGCAGCATATGGCAGGGCCATCGCCTGCCCAGGATTAGCCCGCCAGCCATGGCCATGAGGCAACACACAAGACACCCCAGCACTGCTACTGTTTGGGAGTGAGCTCACATCGATCAGTCCCCTGTGAGGATCCGAGTGACTGGCTTTCCAAACTGCATTTACAGGAATTATTGCAGCCATAGTGTGGGCGTTTCCCAGGTAGTGCTCCCAGTCATGTCCCTTTCGGGGCTCTGGCCTGCGACCTTCAGTATGTGACCACAGCAATTCCACTATTATGGATGTATAATGTACAGCCTCCCCCCAAAAATAGTTCTGGTAAAAGCGATGTGTTTCCCTGCTCCACATACGAGTGAAAGTGAGGACGTCTGTCAAAGGAGAGAGTTCAGTGTTGTTCACCCCACACGACTCAGGGAGCACTCTTAGGACACACATCCCTTGGCGGTGCCACAGATGGCCTCAGACAACCACAATATCAGATTTAAGTGTCTTGTCTGGGAGACCGCCAGGGGCAGCAGCCAAGATGGCTGCCTGAGCACGTCACTCCTTGGATCAGCCAAAATAATAATAAAAAACAACTGGTGCAGAGTACAAATATAAACCCCAAGGAGAGCTGTGACACCAATCGTCGGTCCGGGAACCGAACTAAACGCCTTGGAGGTGGCAGAGTGACCTGTGAGCAGCGCTCTAGATATTGGAAGTGGGAGTATTTTATGTGCTATTTTTTAAAGTTGGGAGTAAAATGAGTTTATGTAGTAAAAATGCACATCCAATACCCAATGAGAGTATTTTACAAGCAAGTAAAAAATGTTTTAACTGGAAAATGGAAATTATTATTGCTTTGCACCTAGTTATTCATGCACATTACAAGATGCATGTTTACTTCTTCCAATCATGCAGTAATAATGCTACTTTCTTCCTGTGGTAATGCATGCACTACTGGTCCAAACATATCCATGGAGCTGTGTGGGTTCTACATGTGTTTCCCATTTTTGTTTTGAGCATTTGTACTCCCTAGTTTTATTTTTGGCTAGTATTTGCCTATTTTTGTGGAGCTAGAGTGGCCGATACACCCCTTAGCTGTAGGGTTTCCTGTGAGAGGTAGACCCTGGGCCTGATTGTTAGGTAAGATTTCCACAGAGCTGGTAAATCTTCCTTTCCTGGTTAAACTCCAGAACATTTTGCTTTTCTAGTTTTATACCTCAGTGAGTGGGAACCTTTTTCAACACTCACCTGTCTAACTCTTTTTATGGGTGTCATTTTTTTTTAAGGCTCTCCATAGTGTCTTTTTAAAGTTATGTTTAACAACTTATTGGCAAAACTGCCTGTTGTTGCTGGGTTGCCCTAGGGGCTCCCCATTTAACTTTCTTGTGCTAACATTGAGTGAACTACAGTTCACAAGGGTAGAAAGGATCTTTGGATCCCTTTTACATTAGATTCTGTGAAACCAGAACACCCCACCTTATGTGGAGCGCTGGGGCGATACAAGGTATCCCCTTTCACATTTAAACTAACAATTCTGTTACAGTGACAAGCTTACCTTTAATGGCTGGTAGCAGTGATACCGTTTACTAATTTGGTGCACCTTTACTGCGGGCTGTAATCACAGCTGCAGTAAAGGCACCTAAGGGTGCACATTTTCCCAAAATGGCGCCTGTCTTCTTTTTCTGCCATTTTAGTGTTTGTCGTTTCTTGTTCCTTCCCCCGATATCCAGGGTGGGAAATTCCTTTGTTTGAGTTTTGTCTTTGGCGCGAGTCCCCTGGACCCCCCGCCCAGGCTCCAGTCAGTCTGTAAGCACAGGAAGTGGGGGAGGAGTCCAAAACTTCCGCCTCCTTTGTCTCATGCCTTCCTTCAGCTGGGCCAAATCCCAGTGGGGGGTTGGCTGTCCTGATTGGGCAGCCAAACGCCCCTTTCTTGTAAAATGCAGGGAGAGAATGCAGAGGTTGTGTTGCAGTTCCTGATAAATACTGGAAACCTGGAAGCTGAAGTCATGCTGACCACTGGAACAGAAAACCGAAGAGGATGACTAAGGAAAAGCGGCGGGAGAATGATTTCCAGCGGCCAGAGAGCCTGCTGCAGCCCTTCCTTCGGATTGACCTGGGGTCTCCAAAAACGACGACCCGAACCCAGAGCCTGGTGAGACCCACTAGACTCAAGACGACCTGCATTTTGAGCCATCCCACGGGTTGCTGCGACCATGCGTTTTTGCAATACCCCAATACCCTGGGACCTCCAGCTACTGCGCGGTGCACGGTCTTCCGAATTCCGAATCTCGCTGAAACTTCGTGGGCATCCTGGTGTATCTCCAGAGACACGAATCGAGTCCAAAAAGTCCCCTCAGAAGAGTGCTGGACCTTTTAAACAACCACGATTTTCTGTCTTCTGTGCGCCTTGAAAAGGCGCCAAACCCGAAGAACTGCATTCAGCCGCGAGAGAAATCTTGCCTAGAGCCTTCTTCATCGATCCCTGCTGCAAAGTCCCTTCTGAGGTCTTGTGTTCAGTCTCCAGGACAAGGAATCCACTGACCGGGTATTTGGCTGCAGTCCCTGAAGTTCTCCTGCTGCAATCTCTTCTTCATTGCTGAGGTACTGTGTTGGCTTGGGTATATACTTACCTTCAGCCTGTTGGGATTTCTGTGTAGTCCTGGGGTGTTTTCTGTGATTGGGAGGTCCCTCGTCCAGTACACCCAGTCCCACTGCTAGAATCCTGCTGGGGTGTCTTCTGTGAAGCCCCTGGACCCTCTTCTAACCCTAGAAGTAAAGTACTCACCCATTTGCCTAGTTTTCCTAAGGAACTCTGACTTTTGTTACTAAAGAACTTATTCTAACTCTGCATATTGGTCACTAGTCCTGGTGACCCCCCCTTCTGCCACTGAGAACACTCATGCTCCAAGGGAAAGACTTTGAAGGGATTGGGACTTCTGCCTAGAAAAGAAAACAAGTGTTTTACTTACTTGTAAAGAGTTGGTGGATAACTAATTCTCAGAGTGTACAGTTACAAAAGTTCTTAATGATCTTTGAATGTGTGATGCACTGTTCTTAAAAGTATGGTTAACATCTTTTCTTCCTGAGCCACTGTTTTACCAGTCTAAAAGAAAGTTGATGCCAAGGTAGTTTACTCTCCTGTGATTAGGTTGTGCCTCTTTACAAAAGTAATGTGTTGGTTTCACCAGAATATTCCTGAAGGGTAATTGTATGAGTGTCCTCCAACTGGGTCTTGCTTCCCCTGACATGCTAGTAGCCTGTCCTTAATAAGTCTACATTAGGTTGTTGCCTACCTAGAATAACTATTCAGTAAAGTGTGACATTGGGTTTTACTTTCCCCTTCACTGTGAAGTTAAAGTATGTGGGTTTTACTTACCCTGTGTTAGCTGTGTGCCATCCAAAACAAGTTACCAGAGTTATTGCTTACCTCAATCTGGGGTTCCCCGATTTCCAAAGCATCTGTAATTGCATATTACATCCTTAGGTTTTACTCACCTGGTATAACTGTGTGTTATGACAAAAGTAGTTATAGGTTTTTACTGCACCTAGAATAAGTGTTTCACTATTCACCAAAAGTATATTGTCCAGTTGACGGTTTATATGATTTGTTCCAAGAGTCACGGTACAACTGGAAGGG
Organism: Ambystoma mexicanum; assembly: GCF_040938575.1. Lineage (NCBI taxonomy): Eukaryota > Metazoa > Chordata > Amphibia > Caudata > Ambystomatidae > Ambystoma > Ambystoma mexicanum. Next base: position 274,984,175 of record NC_090927.1, on the reverse strand, counting down.
CCAACTGTCCTTGTATTACCAAAAGTAATCTAAAAGTAACCATTGGTCTTTTACTCCCAAAGAACATGCTTGACCTATACTAAATGTGTAGAACAAGGTTTTGACTTCCCTAGAACTACTGTTAGGTGTTCCAAATAAGGTTTATACTTGGGTCTGTGTACTTTCAAGTATAGTGTTGTGTTTTATATTGTGATTTCATATAATGTGTTAGTACTTACTTAACCCCTAGATTTATCTGGGCCTACCTGTATTTCAATAAATCCTTTATTTTTACAATACATAGTGTTTCAGTGTTTCTTTGGATCATTTGTATTACAATTTTCACTTGTACTGCATCTACTGCCCTCTCTCCCTCCTAAGATAAGCCTGGCTGCTCTGTCTAAGCTACCCCGAACTCAGGTGGTACAGCCTTATACTAAGAGTGGAGTCTTGTACTGCCTCAGTAGAATGGCTTTACCAAGCCCTTAGTTGGACTTCAGAAAAACTGTCCTAACACTGATCAAAGAGGGGAGACCTTGCTGATGAAGGGTCTGTCATGATGCCTACCCCCAGGCATCCGGTCCGGGCCCATCAGCCCCGGGAGCAGGCATCTAGACATTTAGTAAAACCTCGGCAGCCCCGGCTAGGGGCTATCTGGGGTCAGGCTCATAGCAGAAATCAGTCCTGGCGCCTTAGGCGCCAGGCTCAAAGTCATTACTTACCTCAGGCAGACCATGCTGCAAATGACTCCAATCCAACATGAAGCCTGGCCCGTTGGCCCGTGGTTGATGGCGCCGGAGAGGATGCGCCCTGGCTGGCAGCCGAGGAGCCCGACCGTTCGGCGCTCCCGGTGCCCGCGGACTCGCGGTGCTTTGCCTTCTGTTGTGTCCCCATCACCAGGGCGCCCTCACAGGACTTCGAAGACCACTCGGACTTCTTCTCACCTGACGGGCTCTTTCCTTCCAGCCAGTTGGAGAGGCGAAGAGGTCGATCCTTCATGGTCTGCTCCGACATGTTCCCGCAAAACGCACAGTCCTTCTCCACATGCGTTTTGTCCTCATGAAGGCAGTAGAGGCATTTCGAAAGCTTGTCCCCCTTGAACACATTCTGTAGCTGGCATCCAGAACAAACCCTCAACAGCTTTCCGGGCGTCGAGCTTCCTTTCTCCTGGGCCATGTCCGGGTGGGCCTCAGAAACTTCTTGACTCTTCCAAGAAGCGTAACTCGACGAAAACTTCACCCTTGAGGGGCGTAGAAAAATCCGAAACGGGTCCCCGTTGATCGGATGGAGAAACGGTGGAGCTTGAGGCTCTGTTTAACCGAATAATGAGAAAATATCTTTGAAAAAGCGCAAAAACGCAGCAAAGCTCGAGAACTAAAGAACGAGGACTCCCCAACACTTGAACGTGCGGTAAAAATCTGAAGATGGCTGCCAGAGGCGGGGCATAGGGAGAGGGCAGTCATTGGCTGGGGGCAGTATGACCCAGAGACCAGCGATTGGTTACTACTAAGGAAGACAGATCAGAAACGAAACTGATACTGATTTTTTCTTTACAGAGGATTCCCAGCCTGACAACGGGGAATATTCATCAGCATGTGAATCCATGCCAGACCCAATGCTAGAGAAAGCGTAGACACATTTCTCTGACCATGTTATCCAGAGACTGTTCCCCTTGAAGCGGTTCTGGGGGTACCGGGAGGCGTAGTCTTGGCATTGGGCGTTCTTCTGAGTCGCGAACGGGTCGATCTCTGGGAAGCCCCATTCTGCGAAGACGTTGGACATGATGCTTTCGTGCAGACGCCATTCGTATTCTATGGGCAGATGGAAATCTCTGCTGAGCACGTCTGCCAGAAGATTGAGTTCCCCTGGAACATGTTGGGACAACAGAAACATCTTGTGTTTGAGAGCCCACATCCAAATGTTTAGGGACAGCATGGATAGCCCTGGAGTGTGAGTGCCCCCCTGTTTGGTCAGGTAATACATGGCTGTAGTGCTGTCTGTTAGAATCAACACTGTCTTCCCTTGTAGTTGCATCTGAAAGGCCTTTAATACCTTGAACACTGCTAATAGCTCCAGTAAATGTACATGGTTGGACGCTACTTGTGGGGACCACACTCCATTCGCTGTCTGCTGAAGCAAGTGAGCCCGCCCACCCCATGAGAGATGAGTCGGTCGTGAGAGTGGCTTCCACTGCAGGGGTGGTGAAGGTTTTCCCCTTCAAGAGGTTTTCCCTTGACCACCACTGCAGAGAGAACGAGGGCTGGCGAGACAACTACCAGATCTTCCCATTGTCCGCTGGCGGTTATGTGCGTTGAAATAGGCCCGGCCTATTCTGTGACGCACGTAGCTTCAAAGGAGGAAATAATACACTAGACGCTGCGTGGGATGGTAAAGCGGGAACTGCCGTTCGGCAGGCTCCGCGTAATCTTCATTTCAGATGTACACGTGACCGTGGTCACGTGGACATCACATTCCTCATCAACTTTAGGCTAACTAATCAAACATAAATAATGTTTCAGTATCCAAACAAAATAAACTTTCAGGAAACTGTTCAAACTTTAAAACCTCTATGTGAACTACGGGCATTCATAATGTAATGGCATAGTCTTTCAATCTCTGTTGTCTTCTGTGTGTTCAATTACCACCATGACTTTGTGTGTATAGTATTGAGAACATAGTCTTTTAGCCTCGTTGACGGTAATGGTTGTCTTAGTGTGCATCTCTCACTCCTCTCTCGTGGTGGAGTATGAGGAGTGTCTTCATGCTCTTCTTTCCTCAGGCAGGCTGGAGATCTACAGTCAGTCTCTTCACTTTGCCCTTCTTGAAAGTTGTTGGTCTGTGTTGGTTGATCTTCACTGACACCATCTTCTTTTTCCTACTTCCCACAGTGTTAGCGGTAAATTTTGAAAATGGGAGGCATTCCTGGATACCGACTCTCGCCCTCGCGTGTCTGACACCAAGCCGTGTTTTCGTTGAGTTACTGTCCAAGGTTCCAATTCGTATGGTAGTGACATTTTTCCTTTTCGATTTCAAGTTTTCACTAATACTGTGTCACCAACTTGTATTCTACTGGTCACTGCTTTCCTGGATAGATCTTCTCTTGCGTTACGTAATCTCCTCCTCGACTCACTGTCATCCCAGTCAACTGCGATCGGTTTCCAAGAGTGGTGCAGGGGTAAACCTCCCTGAATGGGGACTTGGAACATTAAGTCTGCTGGACTAACATGAGTAGAGGAGCGTGGCGCGAGACGGTACGTGCGTAGATATCTGTAAAGTTCAGGAAGCCATCTACGGCCCTTGTCCTTTGCAATTCGGATGGTTTTGTTGATAGACACCATGAATCATTCCACATCGCAGTTTGCTTGAGGCCAGTATGGTGTAACATGATGATGGCGTATTCCTGTTTCTTTTACAAAGCGGTGAAATTCTTTACTTGTAAACGGTGGACCATTATCACTTCGAATCGCTGATGGAATGCCATGTGTAGCAAACATTTTTTCTAGGGCTGTGGTTACTTCTTCTGCTTCTGTAGAGTAGACCAGTTCTATTTCAGGATACCTGCTGTGCTCATCAATTGCCACTAACAGGTATGTTTCATTAGCGACAGTGAAAAGTCAATGCTGATAGACTCCCACCTACGAGTGCTTCTTGGTAAGTATTCCATGGGTTCTGGTGGTCCTGGACGACGAGAAGAACGACAGGCACTGCAGGTTTCTACAAGGCCCAATACTTTCTGTTGCATATGGGGTAGCCAGATGCGTGACTTGAGGTATGCCAAAGTTTTTTGACAACACTCTGATGTCCTTCATGCGCCAACTGGACTCCTCTCTCGTGTAGGGATAGTGGCAGCACAATTCTATGTCCTTTTAGGATGAACCCTTCTGCAGATATGGATAGTTCATGGCGTATTCCAAATTAGTGCCTGTAAGAACTCTTGTGCTGACTGTTCTTCCGGCGACTGCTGATAGGAATGTCTTCCATTCCCCTGTCAAAGTGGCAGTTTTCACAAGTTGTAGGCATGAATCAAATTCTGTTTCAGATTGAATTTCCTCTAGCGTCATGGTCTTTGGTCTAGCAAGCTCAATGATTTGGCAGACATGTTCTTCTGTGATCTTTGCAGCTTCCTGTTCAAACGCTGTGGCCGCTTGTGGGGGGTGTGATAAATCTGCCGGGTTGTCGGCGCCTGCATGATATTGTAAATTCAAATCAAACTATTGTACTTGCAGTAGCCACCATTCAATTCTTGCAGGTGGGTGTGGAGCTGTGCCTCCAAAAATAGGAATGAGTGGTTTATGATCAGTGAATATGGTTACTGGGTGCCCTAGGATGTACACTTGAAAATGCTTACTTCCCCAAATAATGGCTAATGCTTCTTTTTCTATTTGAGCATAGTTTCGCTCTGCCGGTGCGAGTGCCCTGCTTGCGAATGCAATATTGTATATTAGTCCATTCTTGTCTTTTTGGGTTAGCACTGCTCCTAATCCAACTGGACTAGCATCCACAAGCATTTCTGTGTGGCGATGAATGTCAAAAAATGCCATTGTGGCGTCACTGGAAAGGGATTCTTTTATTTTCAGGAATGCTTGTTCTTTAGTGCCCCATTGCCATGCAGTTTTAGGTTTTTTGAGTTCTCGTAGTGGGGCAGCAACAGTGACAAGATCTGGGATAAAACGGCCACAATACGTAGCCATGCCTAAGAAGCTTCTTACTTCTGACACAGTCAATGGTGCTTTTGTGTTTTTGATGTTGCTTCCTTTATTTGGATCTGGGGAGACCCCATTTTTATTGAACACATATCCAAAGAAACTCAGACTTCTTTGAAATTTGCATTTTTCAGCATAAGTGTGAGTCCTGATTCTTCTAGTCATTGCAAAGTTGCTGCTAACCGAGCTTTGTGTTCCATTACTGTTCTTCCATAAACTAAGATATCGTCACTAATGTTAGTGACACCTGGCAGGTCCTGAAGCACTCGTCGAATTTCATTCTGGAAAATCTCTGCTGCTGAGGATATTCCAAAATTGAGGCGACAATATCGTCGAGTCCTAAATGACATGAGAAAGTGGTAATGTAGCGCGATTCCTTGGCCAAACGAATCCTATGATAGCCCGATCGAAGATCAAGTTTGCTAAATACAGTTGCGCCAGTGAGGTCAACAATCAGTTCATCAATTGTTGGCGTAATGTGTCGTTCCCGACCAATAGCTACATTTGGTAGACTCATATCAATACAGATACGCACAGCTTTTGGTTGTTTTGGTTTTGCCGTGACTACCATGGGAGAGACCCATGGAGTAGCTCCTGTCGTTTTTTCAATAATTTTCTGATCTTCCACTTTATTCAGTTCGGCTTCTACAGCAGCTCTAATATGAAACGGGACCCTCCTGTGTCTTACTGCTCTGGGTTCAATGGTTAGGTCGATGTGTAACTTCACTGAACGGTCTGAGACACCCAATGCCAATGAAAAGTGTATGTTTAAGAAGTGTCTCAATGTTTTCAGGTTGGACTGACAGATTTAACTGCATTACTTCTAGGCATTCAGCCGTGGTGCAGCTGAGCAGGGTCTCAATGCCAGCATCCTACAACATGGATCCGAGTCTTGCAGCTGACACCACAATGTGAAAGTGTCGTTTTAAAATATCCAGTTACTGGCAGAGGCTTCTTGCAACCATACGCATATAACAAGACTGACAGTCGTTTAAGCATTGGCTGTGGTTTTAGCTTGTCGAATCTGGTGACTGGCATCACATTTGCAGTCGCTCCTGTATATCATCATGGTAACTGGAATGTTTTCCACTAGCACTGTCCACCGTCGTGACTTGGCACCACTGTCATTGTTTCCTGGTTTTACAGCTGATATATGTACTTTCTCTCTTTTCTGATTATAGTTCCATCTGGTGTTGCTTGGAGAGGTCTCCCTGCTGGATTGACTTTCTTCACTGCTACTACCACTGTCACACTCTTCACCCCCAATGGCACGTGCGCCGCCGCTTTTACTTTGCTGGGGTTTGTTTTTTGGTCTTTCCCAGCGGTGCTGCTGCTTCTCTTGACGTGCAGTGAATTTTCGGTTTCCTGCTCCATCTCTATCGTGGTACTTTCCCTCCCCCCGATTAGTAGTATCTCTAGTTGGTCTTGAACTTAAACATACTGAGGCGTAATGATTCTCTTTCCCACATTTATGACACGTGGTGCCATATGCAGGGCATGGTTCGTTTCTGCCGTGTTGTCCTCCACACCATATGCAGTCTTTCGACTTCTTGCTGGATGATGGTTTTCCTTGTGACCTCTGGTGCATCAAGGCATTGACAGTTGGAGGATTATTCTTTGACGTATCAGTGTGTAATGGTAAACAGCTTATAATCTGCTCCATCTCTGCACCATGTTCCTCTGTCCTTTCACGTAATCGTCCCATTGTCAGAATAGTATCAGGCGGGAGATCTTCAGCTAGGACTGCACGCCTTAATTTATCAAAGGACAGTCCATGTATGACCTGTTGCCGGACTGCAAACTCTTCATCTGGAAAATCACATGACAGTGTCATCTCTCTCAGCCGACTGAAAATCATGCATGTTTTCTTGTGGGCGTTGTCTGGCTTGACTCATCTTGAATCTTTCAAAATCATGGCTGGCTTTTGGTTTAAACTTTCTTAGAAGGACATCTCTGGCAATTGCGTAGTCATCATCTGTACCTCGGTTTGGTAGGGCATTGAAAATGCGAAGGGCCATTGTGCCTAGATTAAGCATGAGAAAAGCTCTCTTCATTTCTTCATCTTCAATCTTGCGGGTGTGAAGGAAAAGTTCAAACTGTTGCAACCACAGTTCCCACCGAAGGCCAATGCGGGTCCCAAACGGTTGAAAAGGTTGCATACATGTGCCCTGTGCAGCATCCAACCACGTGCTGGTGTCTGGGTTCCGGCTTTGGCTTTGCGCCCTCTGTGGTGTTGTGATGTCATCTGCCATGTTCACACTTTCTTTTTTCACTTTCTCTGTCAAACAGTTTGATTTTGAGAAGACTCAGTGGGATCACCACGTGTATGGTTTCTCTAATATGCGTTTTCCACACAAAAATGAAAAGCTTCTGATTACTGTGTGTACACTTTAAGTCTGCAACACCACAGGTTTCATGTAGGGACTATAAACTGTTCAATGTTCACATATGCTGTGATGTTAATTCCCCTTGTAATAGAGCAGGTTTATGTCTTTTAATTATGTCCTTGTCCATGTGATTGAAGTGTGTTGGATTGCTGCTTTTAGCTTATGTTGGCTTTTTTTTTCCTCAGCTTGAGAATGGGTTCCCTGTTTTTGTGCCTTTATTTTATTGGTTAGAGGTGCTTTGGGTAATAAAAGGTCTGTGTAAATTTCCTCCTCAAACAGCGTTCGTTTTTTTTTTCTCTTCACATAATGTCTATATGAGATTTTGTAGAAAAATAAAACTGGTGTATCAGTCAGTTTTCTTTTTCTGGCCCCTCCCCCACTTGTGGTGTTATTTGGGCATACTGGGGGTCAAGACGGCATGAAGTTGTCCATCAATCGTTGCGCAGCAAGCACTTACTTTCTGAGTCTGCGACGGTAGACTTATATTTTCTTTTTTTTTTTTCAAACGCTCCCCAGCATTGCCCGGCTCGAGTAACTCAGCGAGCCTGGCTGCCGGGCAAGCGTTATTACTTAAATCCCGTCCTTCGTCGCCAATATTGTGTGCGTTGAAATATGCTCGGCCTATTCTGTGACACACGTAGCTTCACAGGAGGAAATACACTAGACGCTGCGTGGGATGGTAAAGCGGGAACTGCCGTTCGGCGGGCTCCGCGTAATCTTTATTTCAGATGTACACGTGACCGTGGGCACGTGGACTGGCCTGACACCACTGGCTGTTGAGCCACTCTTGCATGGGACGCATGCGCAGCCGCACATGGGGAACCAAGTATATGCATGACGCCATCATTCCTAGCAAATGCATGGCTTTGCGCACCGTCACCTCCCGACTGGCTACGTATTGAGGGATCTGAAAACGCATGTTCTGAACCCTCTCGGAGGGGAAGACGAGGCCGTGTTTTGTCCGGATTAGAGCTCCCAGAAATTGTTTTATTTGATCCGGGACTAGACTGGATTTTTCCTCATTGATAGAGAAACCCAGACTGAACAGAAGGTCTACGGTCTTTTGGGTGTTAAAAAAACATGGGTCGCATGAGTCCCCTGTTATGAGCCAGTCGTCGAGGTAAGGGTAAACCGGGATGGACAGTCTGCACAGGTGTGCTGCTGCTACTACGAGGACCTTTGTAAACACTCCTGGCGTCGAGGTGATGCCGAAGGGGAGCACCTTGAATTGGTAATGCCTGTCCTCTATCATGAACCTTAGATATTTCCTGTGCGCTGGCAACATTGAAATATGAAAGTATGCATCTTTCATGTCCAATGTTGCCATGTAGTCCCCCTGTTTCAACAGTGGGATCACCTCCTGTAGCTTTACCATGCAAAACGTTTGAGGTTTTATGAACTTGCTCGCTGGGCGCAGGTCTAGAACAGGGTGCATGGTGAGGTCCTTTTTGGGTACAAGGAAGTACACTGAATATATACCATTGTTTACCTGAAGAATAGGGACAGCTTCTATTCCCAGCAGCGCTTCTACCTCTTGTTTCAGGATCTGCAGATGGTCCGGCGAGAGGCGCCGTAAGCGCGGTGGTCTGAACTGTGGAGGTCTGGCAAATTCCACACAGTACCCATGGACGACCGTCTTAATGACCCACTGGTCTGAAGTTATCCCCTCCCATGCCGTGAGGAAAGATAAATCGCCCCCCGACCGGGGTGACATGGGAGGGGACCTGGATCTGATGGTCATTTCTGACCAGAGGCTGTGGCTCCTCTAGGATTGGGACCTCTACCTCTGGCTTTGCCGCGTTCCTGACCCTTTGGTGGGTAATATGCAGGGCTTTCTGATGTTTGTCCAGCATTGAAGTTTCCCATGCTATAGTTGTTCTGACTTGCACAGGAATGCCCTGGAAAGGACCAACGAGAATTACCTCTCCTTTGGGTGGAAGGTTTGAGTAATCCGTTGCCGGGACAAAAGAGTCTCATGCTCTTTTTTGGCCGTTTCCAGGGCCTCAACGACCGCCTTTCCGAAGAGGTTAGTTTCTTCAATGGGTTTGTTGAGGAGAGCAGCCTGCGTCTCAGGCTTGCAACCAGAGTTACGAAGCCAAGCGCGCCGGTTAAGTAAAGTGCTCTGGGCCAGAGACCTGCCTGCTGTCTCAGCATTGTCCAGCGTGTTCTTTATTACATCCTGGTTTACTTGCCTGCCTTCGGCCACAATGGTGAGAAGCCTGGACATGACGGGTTCTGGGACTTCCTGGAGACCTTCCTGTACTAGATTCCATTGAGCGTCTGCATAACTCGCCAGCAGCGTAGTGTTATTCGCTATGCGTGTGGTATATGCAGCAGCCGAGTTAACCCGCTTACTTAAGGCATACAACCTGTTGGATTCTTTATCCGGAGGCGCCTCCCCCGTAGCAAGGGGTACTCCTGCCCGTTTCCGGGTGATGGTCACTACCAGGGAGTCGGGGGTGGGCGTGCCCTTTAATGTATGGAGGGTCCGAAGGAGTTGGCCGAAATAGCTTTTCCACTCTTGGGTTCACTGCCCGGGTTTCAGCTGGCGAGGGGGACAATCTTCTTTTAACAGAATTAAGGAGCGGAATGGCCTGGCTTGAGGGGGGTTTCTCCTTGAGAATGTCCTCCACAAAGTCCTGCTTGGGTACCGCTTCTTAAGTAGTGATTTGGAAGTGATCTGCTGCCTTCCTTAAAATGGCATTGAAGGCCATTTGGTCATCTACAGGCGAGGCCTGGCGAGCCGGGGTGGATGATGAGAATCCAGGTACAGAACAGTGTCTTCGTCTTGTTGGGGGGAGCGTCCATGGGTCCGTCCCCACTTGCTGGGTTTCTTCCCAATTGTCTCTGGCATCCGCCTGGTCCTCATTGTAGCCCTGCAGGAAGGAAGGTTCTTCATCTTCACTGTAAATGTCCTGATAAGTCTTCATGATGGCCGGGGACCAAGGGCTGATCTTCTTGGAAAACGTGAAGCCGATTTAAGATTAGGTTCTCCACGAGATCTTTTCGGGGAAGGATGTTCAGAAAAATTGATATTTTTCAAGACGATCCATGCACCCTTCAAATTTGTCCCTTGTCCACTTAGAGGAACCAGAAGGGCCTACGGGTGGAAAAAACATCTTCATTCGCCCCTTGGCGCTGAAATTTGTCACTCAGGGTGTCGGAAAGAGGTTCCTGACTGTCCTCATAGGTCTCGCGACAATCGGGGCACCATGGCTTATCTATAGATTTGCCCGCGGCCTGCCCCATGTTTTTCGACGGAGTAGGAATCAGCCCAACCGCCAAAGTAATTCTTGCGATACTGTTTTCAATCACTGTTGAATCGGCGCAAGTTAGTAGATTTACCGCCTACCGCAGCGTTAGAGGGCTTAGCGGTAGGTTTCTCGCCTTGAGGCCTAGTCGTAGATTTTGAACCTACCAGGCCTTTAGGGACCGTCGAAAGTCCACGCTTCGACGTGTAAATCTGATTTTGGGGTAGCGCTCTTGTTTGTTTTGGAATGCCCAGTCGCAAAACACTGCTGCGGGGATGGTTGCTGATCTGAACGATCAGAGGAATCTGCTGAAATTTGACGGCCCTGCTGACGTACCCGTCAAAATAGGTGGAGGGGTTGTGTGTTAAGTGTGATGCATTCTTTGTACGCCCCTGTCACCGGATGTTGTGCCTGCAGCGAGACTAGCGTCAGGCCTTGAAGGGTTGGGGACGGGCGTGGCGGACCTATAAGTGTCCGCCTCGAGGTCTATAACATCCGCAACGGATGTTTGGTCATCGGAAGTGCCCCCGTCAGTTTCAGCGAAGAGGGTTCTGCCCGCGGCATACCGTACGCAGCCCACTGCTTTACACGGCGCTCCTTAAGGGTCTTAGGCCGAAGGAGTTAACAAGCCGCACACCGCTTCTCGTTGTGATCTAAGGGGAGATGAGAATTACACGTTCTGTGCTCGTCCTTCCACGGGTATCTGACCCTACACTTAGGGCAGAAACTAAATGGAGTCCTTTCCACAGCGAAAGGTGTAAAAAAAAAAAAAAAAAAAAAAAAAAATGACCAGACCTAGAGGGCAAAGAGGGGTAAAGACATAACGAAGATATGGCCATCCCGACCTCACTCTCACTACTGTGAAGGCCAGCCAGAGGGCCCGGCCACATGGATGCTTCAGCCACCAGATCTTAGGCGCCGAAATCGCCGTAGACAAATCCCCTGCAGTTTGTCGTCAAAGATGTTCTTGCTGTCGAAATGAATTAAAAAGGGAAATAACCGACGAGTCGGATTAAGATAAACAATGTCTCTTATGTAAGAGCTCCGCTATAGGGCGACCAGTTATCTGGGTGGAAAAAAACAATCTGAGGGACCTCAGCGCGTGAGGGATTTTGGGTACACTACACGTCACGATGCAGACGTCCCCTTTCGATCCCCGAAAGACAAGATGCAATACTCTGCGCTTACCACTGTATGTCAGACCATATGCACAGCATGTGATTCTAAGCAGATTAACAAGCATCAGAAATAAATGATACTGGAGAGCCGAGCTTGAAGGTGGTCTCAGCAAGTGTTACTGTTATTATAAGTATTATAAGAAAATGTATTAAGTGCAGACCTAGCTTCGGGAAGCAACAGAGTGCTTTACAAAATCATAAGGCGGGGAGAAAAACCTTTCTCCAGACAACCCCCTCCCCCTTGTTCACCTATGCGGAATGATCTCTATAGAAGGTCTCTAATGCATAAAGAATAGCAGACACTCATCTGTGCTTCTAGATACGGATAATACTGATAAGGCTGTACCCAGCCATACATCTGTCAAATTGTCTAATAGCAGCCCTAGTAGCCAGAGCTTTGGCACATTCGTTTTGGCAGAACTAGGATCTCGCTAATTCTATACGAGATCTCAAAACCCAGGTAACAATAGTTGTTGACTCTCTCAATGGTTTCTTCCATGCAGTTGATAGACAGCCAGCTATTCCTACCAAAAGCCATGAACTGCGTTTTCCTTATATTGTATTAATAGATAGTCCATTATGATTCCTGCGTAAACAAGGATAGCCTGGGCGCACCGACCAATACCCATAAAGGTACGGTCAAAGATTACAAAATCATTGGCATACCCAAGCCACCCCATCAGGGGGCGGGGGGTACACATCCTTGTCTTAATACTGGTCTTAACCCCCCTCCCTCTGATATGAACTGGGGAAGAGAGTTTACCCAGGCCATTCAATCTTATACTGCCCGAGTTGTTGTAATATAGATGTTGGCAGGCATATGGCAGGTTCGCGGGCATCCCCAGGTCTTTCAACTTCTCCCACAGCGTTCTACCCACAGCATCGAATGCTGCTGCAAAATCAACATATAAAACATACAAGGAGGGGTAAAGCATCCCTTTACTCAGACTGTTTGATAAACATGTACTATAAAAATATTGATATTAGTTGAGAGGCCTCTCCTAAAGCCTGTATCGAGACAGTTCAACACAGAACAAGTATCCACTCAGCTGTGCATCTCCTTTAACAGGAATGTAGAAAATATGTTGCTGGCACCGTCAGTCAAGGCCAACAACCGATAGCTCTCAGGGTATTCTCTCTTACCTCTTTTATAAACAGATCAAATGAGAAACACCATGAGTCTGGGATGTCACCACTTGCAACTATTTTCTCAAATAGTAAAATCAAGGTCTCGGACCAGACAATAGGATTGGCCTTCAATACCAAATTACAAACACCATCGGGTCCAAGACTGTGAGGCCCTTAATATCCAACCAAGGCAAATTGTTCAAATTTCATACCGATGGGCATTTTTGCCAGATCCTCTTGCTTAGCAGTATCAAATTTCCAGATTTATTTTTTCCAGGTATCTTCATTTATACAACAGGCCAGGTCAAGGGTTGTGACGGGGGGGTGGGACAAGGACCTAAGGAGCATTAAAGGACAAGGACCTATGTTGCTTGACCCAATTCCTGTATCTTTTTTTGGCCAATCTGGTGTAAACCCATTTATCAGCCTCAGACATGCTAGAAATTCTAACATATCGAAGATCATGACGCAAACTCTTTTAAGAACAGATCTTATCAAACTCCTTGCCCAGAGCACAAACCTGCCCATGGACAAAAAACCCATAGGTGAATGAGGTGATCCATTTTACAATATCCTTCGGTGTCTCAAGCAGTTTATAATCCTCATTTATCGAATACGTGAAAATGTAAATCAATTCTAGGTTTTTAATCAGACCATCCAAGTCTTTCTTTCACTATTTATTACCACATAACCAACTTTACCATATGATCCCAAAGGACCATGGTCCATGGTCAGCCTCACATTCATATCCAAAGCACTGTAGTTTTCCACTAACTAGGATTTATAATCAGAGGATTTTGTCCTACTCCTCCAGGTATATGACGTAGGGAGGTCACCCATTATCACCCCATTGAGAATATACAATTCTAAATCAATTAAGAAATCGCCCCACATACAAACAGAATTCCGTAGTTTATCATACCCTTCTTGTTTGTAGTTTTTGCATGGTTGTCACTCACATTAGAGTTATGTAAACAGGCATTAAAATCACATCCAAGCAGGAGCCAATCCTTTTTACCCTAGGCAGATCTAATGCACAGGGTCTCTTAGATCCATTGTTGAAAAGCCTTGGTGCACCATGTACTGCCCCCCACCCCCCACTGGAGGATCGTAAATATTCAGCACCACCACATTCCACTGGGAGTGCACAGATATTGCCACCATTAACACATTGATTTACAGAGTGATCTAAAATCTCACAGGAGCTCAAGTCATTGCATACCAACGTTGCTAGGCCCCCGGTTTGCATTCTTTTTTCAATCTCTTTTTATTAGTGGCAACACAGATACATGAAACTCCTCCACCGGCACCATACGTATACAAAACAAATTATTGACATCATGATCATGACATAAGTATACCATCATACAGATTCGTCGTCAGAGACCAAGTTACATAAGTAAGTTCTGAATGGGCCCCATATATCCTTTGGCCTGCAGGCTGTGGGTCTGGTCATAACATATTGTTCCTCCGATTCATTTACATACGTTAATTCGCGAAGAAATTGGTCCATGCTGGGTGGGCTCGCGTTTTTCCATTTCAATAGAATACATTTCTTAGCAATTGCACAGGCAACATTAAACAATTTTCTAATTTTCTCAGAACATTTGCCTATGTCTCCAAAGAGGTACTTTTGGGGCTTCAGGTCTGGGGGGACCTGTGTGATTTCTTCCAACATTTCAGCCACCTCTCTCTAGAAACTCCTCACCACCCGACATTCTCAATACATGAGTCTCCTGCCTGTGGCATACTACATTTGGGGCATGCTTCCGAGGCACATGGGGTAAATTTTGCTATTTTAATTGGGGTATAATGTAATCTGTTCAGAATCTTGAATTGAATTAACCGCAGGCCTGCATTCAGGGAGACCTTCTTAGTCAGTGAGCAATATCTATTCCATTTATCGTCTTCGATGGGCCCCTGTAAGTCCCTTTCCCATTTTTATTTTATTTTGTTAACGGTGGGAGTATGTGCCTGTACTGCCGCATACAGTTTAGAAATTCCCAGGCCACCCACAGCAGTCACCAGCTGTAAACATGGGTGTGGCTGGGGTTCGTCCGGGAACAGTGGCCATTTCTTTTGAAATGCAGACTGCATGCGGTAATATTGAAGTGTCCTGAGTTGGCCACCTCCAAATGCTCTCAATATTTCCTCCAGGGATGAAAATTTGCCATTTATGAACATATCACCAATTTTCATTTCCATGTTGGGGTCCCAGGCCTCCTGAATTGTGCTGTCATGTGTGGGGGGTATACCTTGATAGTTCCAGAGAGGTATCTCTGGATTGTAGGGCGTTTCTACTCACAATCTTATGTATATGGCCCCCCATGCTTTAACCGTGCAGCTAACTGGATTGTATTCACACGTGTCCCTGTATTGTGTATCAAAGATGACTGATAGTATATTTGTGGGGTGCGTGGTGTATTCCTCTATTAGTGCATGGGGTGTCTCCTGAGTGGTATACCAATGTTTTGCAAATTGTGCTTGGGCCACATGGTGATATAGTTCAAAGTCGGGAGCTGCAATACCGCCCGTAGAGTACGACTCTCCCAACCAATCCTGGCAGTTTTCCCATTCCAGAGGAACGTCACCACTATGGAACAGAGCTTAGCAAAGAAGGGTCTGCCCGGCCATATGTGAATGTTGACAAACAGAGAAGCTTAGGAAGGATTATCATTTTAAGGACCGCCACCCGGCCATGTAGGGATATCGGCAACCGCCCCCATATCTGGAGTTTCATAAAGATGGTCTGCAGTGTAGTTTCATAATTGTCCTGGTATAGCGTGTTCCTATCCCTAGATACCAGGATCCCCAGATACCTAATGTGTCTATTCGACCATTTAAGTCCGTGCAGCACATCAGGGCACTCAGTGGATGGCGTGAGTGGGAATATTTTGGACTTGGCTCTATTCACCGTGTACCCAGAGTAAGCCGCAAAGTTTTGTATTTCCGCCATTATGGATGCTATATTTATTTTGTGTTCACGGATGTATAATAGCGTGTCATCGGCGTAGAGTGAGATTAACTGGATGGATCCCTTTACATTTATGCCCTTGTCAGCGTGTCTCAGCTGTACCGGAGCTGCCATAGGTTCTATAGTTAGTGCAAACAGCAGGGGTGAAAAAAGACAGCCCTGTCTGGTGCCCCTGCCCAACAAGAACAGGTCTGAAATGGACCTATTAGTCAAAACTCGAGCCCTGGATTCAGTGTATAGTAGCTTTACATACCTAAATGAATTTAGGGCCCATCCCAAATGCCTCAAGTACCAAAAGAAGGTAGACCGAGGACACCAAATCAAAGGCTTTCTCGGCGTCTAAGGATATTGCAGCTGCATTCCTCTTGGGGTCTATTTGTGCCATTAGACCGAAGAGCCTACGGAGATTTAGGGACGTGGACGTGGCAGGAATAAACCCATTTCGATCGGGGTGGACCAGCCCAGGAACCGCCGTTAGGAGTCTATTGGCCATCACTTTTGCAAATATTTTAGCGTCTGTGTTAATAAGTGACAGTGGCCTATATGAGGACACATCCTGTGGTGGCCGTCGTGGCTTGGGGAGCACCGTGATCACCGCCTCTCTCAGAGATGGTGGTAGTATATTGCATTCAAGGGATTCCTCCCACACCCGAAGCAGCACCGGGACAAGCTCCTCCCGGAATTCTTTATAGAATTCTGCCCCTATCCCATCAGATCCTGGCGCCTTACCTGATGTCAACATTTTGATAGCCTCAGTGATCTCTTCTGCCAATATCGGTTGATCCAACGCTGCGCGTTCAGCCTCTGAGAGTTGGGGTAGGTTGAGAGTCGCAAGATAGTTTTTAAGGTCTACGGGGGATTTCTTATCTTGGTTGGAGTACAGCTTGGTATAGAATTGGACAAATTCTTTATTTCTCTCATCTTCCCCCAAAAGTACCTCCCCCTGTTTTGTTTGTATATTAGTAATTTGGGTAGATTACCCTTAAGCAAGTTAGAGAGCATCCTACCAGCCTTGTTATCTTCACCGTATCTACGTGCCCGAACGGGGGCCGCAGCGTAATGCACCTCCCTAGCGGCCAGCTTATCAAATTCCTGCAAATGTGTGTATGTAAGCCAACAGGTCCCTATTCTGTGTCCGGGTGTAGTCACCCTCCAATACACCCCGTTTACTTTCAATGTCCGCTAGTTCAGCGCGAACAGCTTTCAACATACCAAAGGATTTAGATAGTAGTACTCCTCTGACCCCTACTTTAAAGGTTTCCCACACCGTAGAGTATTTGTTTACCGTTCCCACATTATTAGTGAAGAATTCTGCTATCGACTCATGCAGTCTTTCCACCACCCCCGGATCTCCCAACATTCCACTCGGCATTCTTCACCTCACAGTGGGACAAGTGGCATTCTGAATCTTCAATTCTATCTGTACTGGGGAATGGTACGAGAATGTACGGGGCAAAATTTCACATTTCTGTAACAGAGGACATAGCCGCTGTAACAAACCAGTAATCTATCCTGGACTCGGAATTGTGCACAGAGGAGTAATACGTGTATTTTCTGTCCCCGGGGTGCATCATACGCCAGGCATCTACCATTGACAATTGAACAAGGATGCTGCTCAGGGTGGAGGCTGTTTTACTAGGGGTTCTAATGACCCTGGAGGACCTATCCAACTCAGGGTCCAGCGCCACGTTGAAGTCCCCTCCCCATATCACATTAGACAAGCCGTAGGCCGTGATCATCTGATACATGTTTACATAGAATGCAGGGTCGTCTATATTGGGCCCATAAGTATTTACCAGAAGTAGTTTGTTGTCCAGCGAGCCTGCCCCACACAACCACGTACCTTCCCTGCTGATCCACCTTATGGCCCTCAGGCCCGAACCCCAAGCTGGGGTGGATAAGAGTAATTACCCCCCCCCCTCGCCTGCGTAGAATAGTCTGTATAGTAACGCTGGGATCCCCACTTAGGCATCATGTGTATATTACTGTTTCCCATTGCATGTGTCTCCTGCAACATCAATATCTGGGGGCCATGCCTGGCAACATAATTAGCAATTTTCTTGACTTTCACCTTGTTATTCAGCCCCCTTACATTCCATGTTAGCAGTTTTATTTTCATCCCATCACCAGCAGTATGGGATAACAAATCTTCCCCCGAGCCATGACCATTAAAACTGTGCCATATGTACCAGCCGAACAGCGCCACTCCGTGTGACCACTTTAACTTGAAACAAACAGTTAACCATAGCCAAGCTATAACCTGGGTCACTCTCCTCTCGGTGACCTGAACTTCTCCCGTCAAAATCTCTCCTGTCCCCTCCCTCCTCCCTTCCCCCCGTCCCCTTCCCCCTGCCCCCTCCCTTCCTCCCACATCATCGCCCCCAACTTGATGACATATCGCATTAAACTGACGGAGCTTTCCAGGGGTGGACATGTCAATACACATGACCGGCGATTAGGCCCCAGCACTAAACTTAGATGGAGCCGCCCAGACCATTTATCCACTAATCTGAGTTTCATACGGCACAGCAGCCTTATTAAACAACTTGTATGTCTTAGCCTTCCGCCTGGGCCTATTGTTTTGTGCCGGTCTGCCCCCTCTAGGAGGAAGAGGTATAGAAGACTCAATGTACTGTGTGGCCTCAGCTGGAGACTCGAAGAAGTGTGCCCTTCCTGCATGCTGCATCCTCATCTTGGCCGTGAACATCAAGGTATATGAAACTTGGCGGTCCCTGAGGAGTCTTTTAACCGGTTCATAGGATCTCCTACTGGCCTGAACCCCGGCAGAAAAATCAGGGTATATATGGATACGGTGCCCGTCATGATGGAGTGTTCCAGCCTCTCTCGCCATACGTAGGACGGTCTCTATCCCTGTAGTTGAGGTGCCTCGCAATTATCGTGCGCGGCGGCACACCTGGTTTAGGGGCTGGGGCCGGAGTGCGATGCGCCCTTTCCACTAGGAAATGATTTGAGAATGCCTCCTGGCCGAACAAGGACTTAAGGAGAGCTTCCAGCTGCTTCTCCATCTGGCCTTTGCCGAATGTTTCTGTCACTCCCACCACACAGATGTTATTACGCCTAGATTGCGATTCCAGGTCCTCGCACTTGTTTTGCATTTTTGACATGGCCTCCTTGAGTTGGTTGATGTCTCTGCTGTGCGTTGGTGCATACCTCTGCAGCTGTGGTCCGAGTCTGGCCACCTGTGTAGGGGTCCATTGGGCTTTTTTTCTTGCTGCCGGGGGTCTTGCCCCCCTTTTGCGGATTTCTGTGGTTCGCTCATTGTGTATTCGGATGTGCGCTGCTCAGTGGTATTATCCTTCCCCCCCTCTCTTACCCCTGACTCACGTCGTGTGTGGATACGGATACTGGCAGAGGGAGCCAAGCGAAGAAGAGAAAGGGGGACTTCAGGGGGGCAAAGGGTGTCTGCTGCCAATGGACTCTGTTCTCCCACGTAGGTTTGCCAAAGGATACAAGTATGGAGCACTCCCGCGTCGTCGTCAGGTAGGGGTTTCCGGGGTGCCTACTGTGTTACGCTCACCTGGTTCCCACGGGGGCGTCGACCGGAACTGGGCCGCTGTTACTTCCACCAGCATGACGTGTAGCGCCGAGATGACTGACTGGACTGGCCCGCTCAGCCTAGTTTGTCTGGCTCGCAAGAATATTCTTCTGCAAAGGAGAAGAGGAATTAACCACCCGTGGAATTGAGTGTCAACCCACCTTCCCCACTCCCGTTGTCTTCCCACTGATCACTCTTGATGTCCCCTCCTAAGTCTCACCTGATGGTTTGGAAGGATGAGCTCTCCATCCTGCGTCGACCGCAGGGGCGCGTTGATGACCAGTTACTTCACTGGCGTAGAGGAATTGGTGAGTTCCAGTATTGACTCTAAAGTCCAATTGTTCATAAGAGTTCAAATGTCTGCTCTTCACTCTGTCCGATTCCTTGCAAGTTGCCGATTAATCCACTCGAAGATTTCCAAATGGCACTCCGTAAGATTCAGGTAAGTCTATTGTGTTTTTCCCCTTAGGGGCCGGGGTACGGCGATGAAGCAGAGTTGACTGTGCCGACCCGAAATGAGGTGAGTACCTCCCGTGGTAAATCAGGTAAGTCCTTGGGGGTAGCTTGTATGGCCTTAGAGAGTCCCCTTGCTCACCTTGCTGTCTTTGTCTCCTTAGGTGTCGGAGGGCGGCCGCGAGATGGAGAGAGCGTGATGGAATGCTGAAATACCGCCAAGCAGGTGAGTTCAGCTCGGCGCCGTAGGAATGCGAAGCGATGCTTCAAAGACTTCCGTCTTTCAGTTCCGTGGCGAAATGGATCAGGATCCAGGTAAGGATTAAAGTTAAAACTCCTGTTCTAACCTTTATCCTTTTTGTCTTCTTGTTTCAGGAGTCCCAGGACTGAAGCGGGCGTGGCTGAAGACTGGAGCTGCTGGAAACAAGGTGAGCGTTACGCTGCAGCAAGCAGAATAACGCGAAGCACATGTGGCTGTCCTGGCGTGGTTTAAATAGCCTTGGAAGAAGATCCAGGTAAGTATTCTTCCACAGCCCCACCCAAGTAACAAAATAGTCCCTTCAGTAAAATAGTCCCTCCTAAGCCTCATTTGGCTTGAGTCTTCAAGCAGCATGGTCTGCCTAAGGTGAGTATGCAGCATGGTCTGCTTCAGGTAAGTTATCAATAATGAGCCTGGCGCCCATGGCGCCAGGACTGACTATCTTTATGAGCCTGGCGCCATAGGCACCAGGACTGTACCCAAACAGCCCCTAACTGGGGCTTTTGGGCATGCTCCAAGTGGCATGATGCCTGCTTCCGGGGCGGCTGAGCCTGGTCTGGTCTTCCGGGGGCAGGCATCATGACATACTGCACTATGCTCATATGGAAGGACCAACTCAGGTTCCTCGTTAGCCGAGTTCGGGGTTCATTTATCCTCAGTTGCCCAATAAGGCGCATATGTACCGCAGCCTCACCGAGTCGGGAGCCCCAACACGGCCACTGTTAGGGTAGTAAAGGGAGCAAGGCCGCCCCCGCCGCAGCTGGTGGATCCAGATGGGCGCACACCCCCACGGGCAGATTTTGACGGATGTCACTACTCCGGGGGAGATCCAGGGGCCGGATTTTCAAATGGGTGTTTCAAGAAGAGCCCAGCACAGCCTGTCCGGGCGGGTCCATAATTCGCAGACCGGGGCCTGCCAGAACAAGGAGACACCGCCCCAGATGCCGCAGCAAAGGCCGGCCAGCCGCGACCCGTCCGGCCGCAGATGGGGTGGGGGGGGAATAATTGCTCTCAACGTACGAGCCTGGGTGGATGGGCTCCCCCCCCCCAACCGCCCTCTTACTTGTGTTCCTGCGTGTCGCCTTTGATCCACACTCCTGCAGCCGCGAGCCGCACGCACACTCCGGGCCCCCGATGGCATAGCGCAGCCCCAGTCCAGTCGCAGGCGGGCGTCTAGTCCAGTGCTTATGCCCCGCTCTCTTGGCCTGCGGCAAAGTCTTCCGCCGTGCGCGAAGGCTCAGCACGTTCCACCAGCGCAAGTCCCGCTCACTGCGGCCTCACGTCTCCTCACATCCGCGGCCGCTAGTTATTTTGCCACGGAGCCCTCAGTCGGATCGTGCCCTCAGCAGGGTCCGGCACAGGATCAAGCGGGCATAACTTCGGGCAGCACAAACGCAGCTGTCCAGGATTTTCTCGAGGTGTGGACGGGTGCCTTGGTTTTCAACTCTCTGGGCGGCTTCTAAAAGGATGTCTAGAACCAGGATTTTTTGTTGGAGCGGGAGCTCATAATCATGCGGCCATCTTCCTTGTGCGCAACAGCACACCGGTTTGCATTCTTAAAATCACTGGTGTAGCCATCAAAAATAGCTCCACCAGGCGTGGCCATCAACACCGGCTATGCGGACGCATTGCTGATAGTTTCAACTCTTGGCTTCATGAGGAGGTTAACGCTGCCAAGGCCCGCTGCGCAGCCTGTAAATATGGCATTGTGGCTGACGAGTGACAGGGAAGCCGGGGCTGTCTCAGCGACTATTTAGCCAGGAAACCATGCTGCAGTGGGAAGGCTGCAACGCAGGAGCCATGGAGCGATCCCAAGGTGGTGTCCGCCCGTGGCTGAAGAAGGTTGCCAGTCCTTTTCCTGTCTGATCATATGCAGCGCTCTCCGAGGAGGTAACCATGGTCCAGAAGGAACGTGTACCCTGCTGCCGTCCTCAGGATTGGAAATTGGGTGCCTGAAGCAAAAATGGAGACCTAGTTGGAAGAGTCAATAGTAAGTGCTCACTCATTACGGAATACATTGCAAGTGTGAGGGACAGTGGAGTGCCAGGAGATACGGGAGTCCGACAGAGCAAGCCACGGCCTGTGTCTGCAGGGGGTGGAGGGGCGACACCCAGGAGTAAACCAAATGGCAAAGCAAACAACCAGTGTCTGGCACAGACAACAGTATTTCCAGAGGATGGCAGTTGGATAACGCAGAGTTGGTGCTGCACATCACAAGACTCTGCCAGGCTCAGCTGCTTGATTGCACGAGACAGGCACCAAAATAATACAGTCTAAGCCGGAAAGAGACCCATTCCAATTAGCTATCCTGGCAAAGCACCAAACACCCCCAAAAATACAGGATCCAGTCTTGAAATTAGGAGCGAAGCCTTCATGGCCAAACAGACAGGAAGACATGGAAAATAGGGTCTGCAGGAACAATCTATGAATCAGGGGGAAGAGGGGCTCCTTCCCCAATCCCAGACCAGGAACTGCATGAGTACGTTTGGGGCAATTGCCAAGCTCTTCTGCCGGAGATAGACAAGTCGCTGCTCCTCCTGGACCGGACCAACAGGTGACGCTCTCAAAGGGGCTGTCAAATATACCACATGATGCGATTACACAAATCAATTGTTTGACAAACAGGAGATCAGGGCGCATGCAAGGCGAGAAAACCCATCAACGCAAAGTACTACGCATCTTCCAGGAACTGGCAACCATGACAATCTAGAAAAGGAAATCGCTCCGCCCCCTGACGCTGTTTCTAAAACAGCAAAAATGACTGATGGCTCTTCCCTGCATCTGTCCAGTTCATGTTCAAAGGGACAGTCAGCCCTAACAGCCTATTGGAAGAAGCTCCGGATATCATTGGGTACCCCATCCCCTCCTTCCACAAGAAAAAGGGGGTGAGCGTGGCACACAACTCCCACAATCTTGGCGGTATTGAGGCCTCCAAATTAAGAAGCAACATGTGTTCAAGAGTCTCCAAGGGAGCCAAAGGAGGTAGGTTTAGAAAGTTCCCTCCACACACTTCATCTATCAGAGACAGCTACGCTGCAGGATCCTCTAAATGAGGGGGACAAGCTAAGGAGATACCAAATGGAGGCCTTACAAGAGATTGTTGACATTCTGGGCTTCATGTAGCGTATGCCCGGCCATGAGTGAGGTTTCACTTGGAGACCGAAGGGGCGGTATGCCCTGTATTATTCAGTACGTTTTTTACTATTTTTTGTCTTATTGTTCGATCACAACTATGGTTGCCGCATGGAATCACGATCTCTCGAAATTTCAATGGCAGTAGAACCACATTTGTTTCCACCCTCCCCCGTGGGAGATGCTGACGCAAACTTGCCCCTCCCAGCCCATCAGAAGTTGAAATTGGTATCACTCGATGTGAAGGGATTAAATTCCCCAGAAAAATGCAGATCTACCCTCCGACGTTCAAAAGACATGAATGGCTCGGTGATCTTCCTGCAGGAAACTCGTCTACTCCCTCCGGACTTTGCCCGTCTCTCGAACAGAGATTTCCCTAGACAATTTTTGGCCTCCGGTGGCTCAAAGACAGGCAGAGCGGCCATTTTGTTGGCAAAAGATACTCCACTAGAAGTACTGGACATCATTCGAGACCCAGAAGGACGGTACGTCGCTATTAAAAAAGGTATGATGGGGGGACTATTTGTACTCACTGTCTCCATTTATGCCCCCAACGAAGGCCAACATCAATTTTTCAAACACCTGGAAGCTATTATTCTCCCCGTTCTCAAATGTCTGGTGCTCATTGGGGTGGGGGGGGGGGAACATTAATGGGGTTCCTGATGCATCGCTAGACAAAACGCATGACCCCCGCACAGATAGATCTTAAGTTTGCATTGGTGTTCTCCATTTTTTTTTAAGGCCTTGGGGGAGTTGGATACCTGGAACAGGACTACACATTCTTCTGCCATGTTCATCGATCCTCCTCCCGTATAGACATGATCCTAGCATTCCCCCAGATTATGTCATTTGTTGGTGGGGTGTCCATTGGTGCTAGAGTATTATCCGATCATGCCCCAGTCCGGTTAACCATTAGGGTTTGTGACCCTGTCCTGGGAGTTATGCCACAATGGCGGTTATACAACCCAATTTTACACAATATGGCCTTCAGGGATGCTACGGCAAAAGCCATCTGGAATTATTTCAGAGAAAACCCTATAGAACACACACCAACAGCAACCACATGGGATGCCATGAAAGCGGTAATAAGGGGGACAGATGGAGACTAATAGCTCACACAGCAGCTTACTATAAATGCAAGCGACAGGCTCGCTCCCAGCTGGAGCAAGAAATACTAGAAATTGAGGGGAAATGTATAAAAAAAGGGTGATCTCAGAAAATCCATCGATTGTTGCGGATTGCCAGAAACCAATTGGAGGCCCTTTATGTGGAAGAAACGGCACCTTCTCTCTCTATAACCAAGCAAGAATACTGTGCAAAGGGCAATAAGGCCAATCAGTTTTTGGCGAGGAAACTGGCCAGAACTAAGATGCAACAATCATTGGCTTGTGAGACCAGCAAGGGTCAATACAATATGGGGAACAAGCAAAAATCTAATAATCTGGTTAGCACTTTATTGAAACAATGTCACAAGCCCCTCGCTTCTTAGAAGATCAGAAGCAACACATGGAACAAGTTATTTACCTGTAACTATGTTCTCCAGGATGGGTCTGGCATAGATTGGACCGCGACTCCGATATTTCAGTTAAGGCAGTTAGAAGACCAAACCTTTTACAAGAAAATACAAGAGGATCCGACAACACGATTAAGATCAATTATAGAAGAAAAAATAAGCAAAGTGCTACTGTTATACTGAAGTTTTACATCTTTCCAAAAATTCACAAGTCATTATCCAACCCACCAGGGCGCCCTATTGTGCCTGGTTTAGGTTCGCTTCTAGAACCGTTAACAAAATTTGCTAACGCCTACCTCAAACCCTTTGTACTAGAAATGTATTCTTACATTCAAGACACCACAGAGGTCATAACACGGATTGAAAATTACCCATTTGATGGAAAGGAACAAATGTTAGTTGGACTCGATATCGTATCCTTCTACACATGTATACCTCAAGATCTAACTTTAGAAGTGTTAGAAGATGTTCTCTTAACTAAAAGAACAGGTAAATGCCCCAACAGTTTCATCTTGTGGTGCGCCTCCCTGTCTCTGAAAGACATTTCTTCAGTTTTAAACAACAACTGTTCCACCAAATCCATGGGACAGCCATGGGGTCCTCGGTGTCCCCTTCAGCTGCCAACCTATTTGTAGAACTTTGAGAAAAGTGTTATCTATGACCCCTCCAACCCATTTTTGTTGCATCTACAAATTCGGAAGAGGTTCACAGATGACATTTTATTAATGTGAGATGGTAGTGCCTTAGAATTAGAAGAAGTCTTGAATTGGCTAAACCAACAGAATACATTTCTGAAATTTACAGTTACAATTAGTGCGACTGAAATCAACTTTCTAGATCTTACTATTTGGGCCGATACTACCGACAATACTTTGAAAGTTAAACCTTACCATAAAGCCACAGATCGCAACTCTTTACTCCAATTTGCCAGTTGTCATCCTAGGCATATAAGGGAAAACCTCCCTGTAGGTCAATTTTTCAGATTAAAGCGGAATAGTTCAGATACCAAAACGTTCTAACAAGAAGCAGCAGTTCTAGGTGCCAAACTAACAGCTAGAGGTTACCCCAAAAAGATCGTAAAGAGCCTGGAAGTGAGCAAGGAACAATAGAGAAGCTCTATTAGAGTATAGAACTAAATCAAAGACCGAAGACCAAATTGTTTTTGTGAGCACCTATAATCCCCTCTCCAATAAAGTGAATGCCATTATAAAACGCAATTGGCATATACTAAGTGGTGGCGAATGCCCCCTAAAACGCCCGCTATGTGCATTTAAAAGAGGTCTTAATATTAAAGATCTGGTCACCAAGAATGACATCTCTTCGAAACAATCTCAAAAGACACTTACAGAATCCTGGGGGATGAGAAAGCCTACGGGCAATACACCTTGCGGCACATGCAGCTGCAGCTGTTGTGCCAGCACTAAACGCACCAAAGAAGCGGATTTGGACCTTAAAAAACAGTGGCTACAACGTCAATTCACTAATTGTAATTCAAAAATGGTAATCTACGTTATCTGGTGCCCTTGCCGTAAAACATATCGGCACGAAAGAAAGAAAGTCAAGCAAAGAATCAGAGCGCACAAGAGTTGTATAAGGAATCGGAATTGAACTGCTCCGATGGTAGGCCATTTTTTGGCCATGAACCACACAACAGTCATTCACGTGGAATGTACTCTTACAGTTGAACACAATAGAAGACAGTCAACAAGAAGAAATTATTTAATCAAGAACAAAGATTAATTTATCTTTGCAACCAAGTCGAGAACGGCTTGAATTAATCTATAGACTGGAAATCTTTCTAAGGATGTACAGGCTCTTTTTTGCATCTTCTAAGCGAACATTAGAAACAGAGACACCTGTTTCAAAGTTTAATTGCAGAATAATATTGCCTTTATGAACTGCCGTTATTTAAGTATCCTCAGCGTAAGACTCAGGACCTCGATATTTGGCTATACAGTAGAGAGCAGTGACGTACCACGCGCTACCATTACTACTATGGACAGGGTGGATAGCTAGACATTGTAAAAGAGGAATAATATAGCACAATGTAAAAGTTATGTCATTTTGGTACGCAACACTTAAGAATTCCGATTGCAGCAATCTCGCTACATTTTAAAGATGCTTACCATTCTTGTAATGGAGAAATGAAAGAAGCTTGGCGCGAACTGTAGAGCGCAGTCTAGTGTTTATTACTAATGGCGTCCAAACGTGTTCAACTTCCTGTTATCCGAGTAGATCACAACGCATTCTCCACTTGTAAGGCATCATAGAAGACCCGACCGCGAGCAAGGCGAGACAGAGGATGCCAGTAGCTCAAGAAGATTGTTTCTCAATGGAGCAGTAAGTAACTGCGAGAAGAGACGCCCGCGTACATGCGACAGTCGCTTTGGATAGATGCTATAGTGCGAATAAACTTAGCCTTATGAGATGCTCACAAGTCAAAGCTGTTTAAAGATAGGGATATATAAAAACAGTTTTCTCAAGTTGAATCAAGAGAGTTTACACAAGGTGCCATTTCAGATTACAGAAAGAAAAGACTTCTCAGACTCGTGTTTCTGTTTTTCTGTTACTTCTGTTTTTTGTACAGTAATTGAAAAGAACTGTAACAGGTGTTTTACAACAGAAGTGAAAAGCAAAAGCCTAATACTTTCTTAAGCGCGCAGAAGCACTGGCGGTAATAACACACCCCTCCAGATCTACAAATCAAACGACTGCCGTGTATAAAACGGAAAGAACTTTGCAGTATGGAAAACAACATTCAATAGTTTAGGTTAGTTTGGCAGGTGTGAACCTGGTGTTTATACATCAGATGACTTGTGCTAGAATTGAATACAAGCCCGACCATCGGGTGGTATCTAGAGCCACCTGCGTAGCTAACTTTTACAGAGGAGATTATTGCAAATAATATCTATAAAAGCACGGCTTACTGCTGACATGGACTACCAGATGGGTTTACCAGGGTTTTAGAACATAGAAAGGGTCCAGTCACAGACCTTGGTATTAAACATCATCTACTGTTAAAGTGTTGCCCTGTACATGGGTTGTTGAAAATCCGATGGAATACATAATTAACATAAGAGCTTTTTGTAAAAAGCAAATGACATGTCCATACTAGACACTGAATATGTGTTATTTTCATTTAACTCCTAGGGAACCAGCGCTCTACTAAAAAGAAGCGCCTTCTAATACACTTGCCAAAAATAAAGATTGCAGTGCGGTAAGCCTCACCTAGAGAATTAAATACTCAGGTCGAGATGAATGTTCAGCTACTGTTCTCAAAACAATACAACTCATTGTGTGTGTGTTATGGAGAATTCGCTCTTTAGGCCGAATTTCCTAACCTAGTGAGTCCCCCAGCAGCTTTGCTGGATTTCTGGAGTTTGTTTTTTTTCCTCCTGCCAAGCGTGAGACTCTTTCTCCCACTCTTGGACATGATTAATGGTATTCCTTTGATTGGTAATGTGTTTTATGGGCTATGGGGTCCTTTACTCCATAGGGTCTCATGTGTTTTTCCTATGTGTGTTACACAGCACCCTCCGTGCATGACACCCCACCATAGACTCCATACCATGGGACTGACTACTGTCTCCCAGGGCATGTAAAGTCACCATTGGCTTTACTAGTCCCAAATTATTAACAGAAACCAGTACAAACCATCATATTGTGGACGTACTGGTCGGGGCAATTCGGTTGCCCCCGGGATCTGTTAGTCGAGGGGGCACGTCTCCGTCCCCCCTGATCGAGTTTTGGCTGGTGGCAGTGGAAACTACTTTTTATATTCGACCGCAAATATTTTCCTATGGGATTTTCCCATTGTTCGAGGCTACCAACTTTAATTATTTAGTTCTCGTAGCCTCGAACATACCGCCAGTTTATTTAATTAATATTAATTCTCCGGTTGGTATTTTTTGCCAAGACTCGATTCTAGAATGGCGTTTGTGTTCTCTTCTGTGACTCCAACCCAGGTCGAGCCCGTTGTTCCACTTTTTGGCGGGCTTCTCCACAGAAGCCTCCAAAAGTGGTGCCACTCTGTCTGGGTACCACAGGGGGTGTGGGAGGGGGTTTAGGCACCCTGGACCGAGTTACCTTGGTAACTCAGGTCGCACTCTTGTGTGATTGGCCCAAGTGGTGAGCCGGCCGGCTCACCACTTACCATGTTTGAGTGACAGCTGGGCTGAGTGAGTGGGGGTTTTCTGCATAAAAGCAGGGCTTTGGGGAATGGAACTTCAGAAGTCGCCACAGGACCTAAGAATCCGACGAGGGAGAAGCGGAGCCGACCTACCCCGACGACACCACCGGTGGAGCCCTGCAGAACCTACTCACCACTTCCCGACGACAGAAGATCACCCGGCTGGAGAGGCTTCTTCCCCTGACTGGTGGGCACAACCAGTTTACCTTTCTTTCTCCGCACCCCAGCCCGGTTTGTGGTCGAACTGCCCGTGTCAAGCACCCCGGCAGCCGGATAGCCACTCACCACTGAACCGCAAATCACCGGACCGCTCCTTGTACCTGAGAAACTCTGCGGCTGGTTTCTTCCCTGGCAGTGCAACGGACTCCTGTCTTCCTCCACGACGAGATCCTCTCTTCCCCCGGACGAAGCACCGACTTGCACCCGCTGCCAGGAACAACTGCCCCCGCTGGAGCGTTCTCACCACTTTAAGGTAGCGTATCCACCAGGCCTCCCTTTCTAAAGATTGCAACCAGGTAATAAGAACTCCTTAACCTTCTGGACTGGGCTGGGCTGGCCGCCTTGACCCTCTAACTGTTCCCTTTCCTTGGTCCAACTTCTTTTTGAACCGTTACAAGACTTTTGTGCACTGCAACCGTGTGACCTTGGACACATTTCGTTTTGATCCTCTTAAAGCGGATCCAGCCTATTGACTCTGCATTCACGGTGCTACTTTGCCTTTCTCTCTTGTGTGTTCGTGAAAAAGTGTTGGGATCTGTTTCAATTTATTCTCTGCTCTTCTCTCCCTTTTTAAAACAAATTATTAGAGTGCCATCTATGTTAAGCGCTCACCGCTGTCTGAAAATAAGTGGGGCTTTACTTAAGACTTGTCTAATATTCTTTTAAGGGAGTGTATATCTTTTAGTGACCGTGTTTTTGAATTGCTTACTATTAGGGCTTGTGTGTTTTTCTAGATGTGGTTTTAAATAAATAATGATATCTCTTTTACACCAAGCCCTGGTCAGTGTTTACTTGTTCTACTGTGTTCTCTTGACCTATTGTGAATACTCTGTATACTGCCTAACTCTTCTTGAGGGAAGTCTGACTGCTAAGCCACAGCTACCAAGTGAATCTGTGTGGTACAGACTGCTACTAAGTGGGTTTACTGCCAAACACCTGGAGTCCTAAATCTTTTGCAGTGGTCCCAGAGGGAACTGCACAGGTTTCTGCCTAGCAGTGTGTTGTTCCCCCCCTTTTTTTTAGGCCACTGTTATTTTACAAAAGGAAGTAACCCCATGAGGTCTGCAACACCGGTCTAAGCAATTTTTATCGAACTTACACTAAACAAGTCTGGTTAACAATACACCATTCGAGTATTGAAGAAATCCCCCTGAAGAATTTCCCCACACAAGATTTACAGGTTTCGGGAATGAAACATGTTGGGACAATGACACTGTGTGACTGTTGACACGGGACAAACAGAGCACTTAGAGCTTGCAGTTAGAGATACTAAGTAATCCTATGAATGAAACAAAGGATTAAGTACTAGACAGCTGAATATTACATCTGCATAGCTCTGCTAGTATTGCAAGTTGCTCCATTCGATTTTTATAGTGGTTTCTTAATGTGTTTTTATGTAATTAATTTGTATTGTTTTTTTTCCATTTCTCAATTTTATTTCATTGTAATCAGTTATTGAGATTTGTATTTAAAGTTAGTAATGGAATTTAAATTGGAGGTTTAAAATGGCCTTTTTCCTTTCTACTTGCCCTTCTCTTTTTTCTGTTCTTTTTTGACTTTTATAAAAAAAAAAAAAAAAAAAAGGAATGCATACTTATCTAAGGTCATATGCATTTTAAGACAGGATGAAATTTGGTACAACAAAATAAAAATATATATATTTTTTCTAAAATGGATACATTTTTGTACTTTGGTTTCTGATTTGGGGTTACAAATCCTCATGGTGGTGTTTTGAGAAACTGTCATTAGAAAGGGGTAACCATAGAGAGGCGACAGGACTTTTTCGTAAATTTCAAGTAGGTGTGAGGGGTATGGTCCTGTCCTCCACTTAAAAAAAAAAAAAAACAGTCCTTCTAAAGTTTAGAGATGGATTCACATGCTCCTGAATAATCACTGTCATCAGGCCGGGAATCCTTCACTTCACACCGTTTTTCTCCTACAAACCAATTACTGAGCTCTGGTCATACTGCCCCCTGCCAATGACTGCCCTCTTGCTAAGCCCCTCTGGCAGCCATCTTCAGATTTGATAGCACGTTAAGTGGCAGTATGACCATGAAGAGCCGCAAAGGGGCAGGAGGGAGGCTTTGCATGTGAATCCATACCAGACCCATGCTGGAGAACAATAGCTACAGGTAAGTAACTTGTTCCTTCTCCAGCATGGGGTCTGGGATGGATTCACATGCTCATAAATAAAGAAGCAGTACAACATTATACAACCACAGGAGGTGGCAAGGCTCAACAGAAGCAAATACTCTCGGAACAGGCTCACATTCAAGTGCACAGGTTGCGTAGCACTGCATGGCCGACCGTGGACTCTTCTCTGGATTCCCTGTCGACGCAGTAGACTCTTGTGAAGGTGTGCGTGGACCTCCCTGTAGGCCTCTTGGGTCGTGGACCGGGAGGGGTGACAGTACAAAGAGGACCCTCCCCTGAACCCTTTCGACGGGTATGCAGGCATTGCATCGAATACATCGTTTCGAATGCCAACGTTTCGAGAAAAGAAATTTACTTTTTTTGTAGGTAAAGTTTTTTTTTTACTATAATGGGTTGTAAGGGGTAAAAAAACAGGTGTTGGGGGACCTCCCCAATCCCCCCTCCATTAAATTATTTTTTTTTTTAATGCATTTTTTAGATGCATTTTTTCTCTCAAAACTTTGGCATTCAAACCTTTTGTATTCGATGCAATCACTAGGAACCCTTTCGACGATCTGCCCGATTTTGCGCCGGAGGCAAGAAAGGATGGATGATGCTGCTGAAGAGTGCCCATGGCATGGGGCGTCTGTCAGTCTTAATGGCCTGCAACGATTAGTCGACAGCTTTCCCAAATATGTTGTCGAAGGGCATGTCCAGCACCCTCGTCTGGACCTCTTGACAGATATTGGTGGCCTTCAACCAGCCACGATGACTGAGGCAGACACTGTTCCCCATGTTTCGGAACCCCGTGTCCACGATGTCCAGGGCCACAGTGATGGCATGGTCCGATGCCACAATCGCCCTCCTAGAGGATCTGGAGTTCTTCTACCCGGATGTGGTTGGGCAGAAATTCTAGCAGCGGGGCCATCTTATACCACAGCTCCCGGTCGTATCGGGCCAGGATGGCAAGCGCATTCGCTGCCTTAACTGTCGTCGCCGAGATGATCACCTTCCTAGCTGTGGCGCCAAACTTCTTTCCCCGCAGCCGCCGAGACTGACAGGGGTGCAGAGATGGCTGCAACCGTAAGCCCTTTGGTGCGGACTCCAGCACCCGGTACTTCTCCAGCCTATCCCTCTTCGCCAGGGCTGTTACTGGGTTTCTCATCAGCGCCAGGCCCGCATCCCAAACGTCGTCCAGGAGACGCACTCTTCTTCCTCTTAGCCTCACGCCGTTGCTAAAGGAGCCCTTCCTTCTTGGTCTCCTCTGGCGTCAGCTGGAACAGCTCAGATGACCTTGGCGAGGAACAACCCCATTTTGTCCGGGAGAGAAGCCCTTGGCAGCAGAGCAATGATGCGGTTATCCATGTCCATCCCTAGGGGGGCAGGGTATGTGTGGTGGTTGATGAGGCAGCGTAAGGTGCTATTTTTCTCTATGCGGGCGGTGGGCCCGCTGCCACTGGGGCCGGAGGTGCTGTTGGCATCCTCTTTTGATCTCAGGCACCAGGGTGTGGAGAGTTGAAAGTATGTGTTGCGCTACATCCCTGGGGGGTGGTATAGACTGGCTGGCCCAGCACCCACGTCGTCATCGGCATTCCCGCCGTCATCCTCAGAGTGTCCGCCATCAATCCCCTATGTCCTCCGGGACTGTGTGAACGGACACCAGGTCCTCCTTGTCTGAGGAAGAAATATCTGTGACGTGGACCACGGTCGAGGCCTCCACTGCCCACACCTTTTTTGCATCCTGAGCGGTTAGTCTCAGACTTAGGGATGGCATACTCTTCTCCAGCGTTTTCTCCACCGGTTTGGCCGAGGCCTCTTGCCTCGGGGGTAGGGCCACTCTGGGTGCAGCTGGGGTCCCCTGTACCGGGTAAGCCCCTTTCACCTACGAGAGGGTGGCCGCCACCAGCTCGATCGTCGAGGACTTCATCTGGACCACACCTGGGCCTTCAGGGGCAGGTCGGAACCTTGGTCTTCTCCAGCTTCTCCCGCAGCTTCCCAGGGTTAGCCGATTTCCTCTTCGAGGAGGAGCTGGAGCGATGATTGGATATGGAGGCAGATGGTGAAGCTGAACGCGCCCTGCACATCGCGGTACCGCTTGTACGGAGACCTTAACTGAAACGGACTTGCAGTGCTTGGCCTTGTCATGGGCCCCCACGTATGGAGCGCACTCAAAGGACGCGAGCCCACTCATCAGACCGGCCGGTCCTGGGTGTGGAATTCCCCCCGCTTGCCGCACGGGGTAGAGGCCTTGGTGTTGAGCCACGCCGCCAACCTTCTGTGACTATCCTTGACGGTGCGCTTGTAGAACGCAAGGTAGATTTCACAATATGCTTCCCTGTGCTCCCGATGGAGACAGTAGAGGCACTGGTAGCGTTTGTCCTTCACAAACCTGTTACTCAAACCACACCTGTAGCAGAGCTTGAAGGAGAGACGGAGAGCCTCCCTCCTTCTCCTCCGGCATGGTCCAGCGTGCGGTGTAGGCCCGATGGCCCATTACCCCCAATCTTTCATAACCCAGCCTTCTCCCCTGGCATGTAGACAGGTACCTTTAGAAATTGGAGACGAGGGGGCCTACAAACCTTATCTCAGCTGCTCGGCGACAACCAGCACACACCTTTGATAAGTGTTAAATAATATTTCAGCTTTCTGAATCAGACAGATTCTCTATGTACATAGATTCTCATATGTACAGTTACACCACTGCATCACCCAGCCGTTGGTTAGACAAGGGGCTACACTTGATCGGAGCCCATTGGAGCTCACAGTTCAGGAGGGCATGCAGGCTGGCAGCATCTTAAGGTTATATAAACTCCTTCGTACTGACATACTGGCTGGGCGCCCACCTTATATGTGCCGCTGGGAGGTTGACTCTGGCAAATCACTAGAGGACCAACCCTGGCTGGACATATGGACTACAAATCACTCTTCCTCCAAATGTGTCACCAATAATGAATGCACTCTGAAGCTTTTATTTCGTTGGTACTATTCCCCAGTAAAAGCTACATCATATGTAAGCAACATTGGAACCGTTGTGCTAGTGGAAATGTGGAGAAGAGGTGTCTTGTTTCCATATGTGGTGGGTGTGTCTGCTTTTGGGGCAGAGGCCATCACTCACATCAGACTCAATGAAAGCTGCGGTTCTTCTTGGCACTAAGAAGTGTACGCCAAATCTGTGACGTCCGCTAAATTAATAACTGCTGCCGGCGGTCACTATTGCCCGCTGCTGGAAAGCCCTGAAGGCCGGTCATTAACTTTTTGGTGGGTCAAGATTTGGGATATCCTGCTGGCAGCGAAAGTCATGGCATCCAAGGATGGACTCTTACACCAATTTGTGGATATTTGGACCCCCCTTCCTGGAATATGACCAAGCATTCCCAGCATTGACATTTAAACATAAACTTCCTTCCGGAAAGGTTCTTGAACGCTTATGGGGGCAGGACTGACGGAGGGAGAGCTATATGCAGTTTTAGCTTGGGCAAAGAGTTTTGTGTTACCTTATGCAATTTATTTCTGTAATGTGTGGATTCAAGTGTACAACCTAATAAACCGTTCCGCCTATCAACTAGGTCTTTTGGAGCAATATAACATACGCTAAGCACAGCAGATTAACAGAGCACCTTTCCCTAAATAGGTGGGAATGCCCACGCGTATTCCATGATTCAATCAGATGGGAGGATCAGGAGTTAGGCTCTCAGATCGGCACAAATGAAAGTAGCCAATTCCAATGTGCTTTCATCCAAGGCTCAAGAGTGGACCCATTAACCCTGCCAATAACACCCACTACATCAGATTTCTTTTGACGGCGCAAATTTAGGAGCCCGTGCCATGCAGCTGTTTGAGTTAACAGGCCGGTCTAGATATTAAAATGGGGCTACTAAGGATACATTTGACCCAACAAGGGTAACAACCTCCAAGCCAGAATAGTGAGCTTGGGATAGTTTGTTCAACATAGTCAGTCTTCGCTTTTTAAAACCCTTAACGCAGGAAACAAAGAAACATCCCAAATCGTCCTGGGTACTCAATCAGCCTTGAACGTGCTGCATGCTACCGTCTCACTCCACTAACAGAGTGATCTCATTATAAACAAGTTCAACCGTTTGGCTCCCATCCTACCTTTCTTCAGTCTTCTAAACCCATCAATGATCAACTTCTCTTACCAACCCATTACTATTGCTCATCAACAAAACCCCTGGCGGGCACCATCAACCTCCTATTCCATTATTTTGGCACCTTCCTCAAATTTCTACCAAATGAAGTCCACAATATACGCATTAGAAGTTTCAGCCTCCACAGCATGAGCCAGACTAGTAAACTCCAGTTGGACTCTACTTTGACTATACTCTTTTGCATTGACAGTGCATGGACGGCAACCATTGTGACAACTCAAGATTCATCTTCATCTCCTACCCCATTGCCCAATTATGCCAGTCTTATTCTCTCCAGGAAATAAAGTCTCTGGGGAGCCAATTGGCTCCTAGTTCTGTTGATTAAGTGCTTGCCAATGTCCCCCAGTGCTACCACAGGCCATCATTCTGAGTCCTCAAAACTGTACCAGCAGAAAACCAACATTCAGACAAATTATATTAGGAGTTACCTTTTAAGAAACCTCCATTAGAGAACCCAGCTGTACATCACCAATAAGATTTGATTAGAGCTGCACAGTCAAGTGAAACAAATTATGACATCAGATTAGCTGATGAAATTAAGTGCCGATTACTACTGCGAGAGGTGTCCCAAACGCTCCCGCTCCCCCCTTCTAGGATGTTTATAAGCAACTTAGTACAGCTCATACAATCCCTGTCATCAACATGTACATCTCCGATCAGAATCCTTCCAAAACCGGCAACTTGGCCTCATCCTAAAATGTAATAATTTGACCTTGAAAGTGCCAAGAACACAAACACAAAGTGTGCTCAAAAGCATGCTACGGATGTGCCCGACAGGTCATGTCCTTATCTTAGCCATCCCAGTCATAACTGAACCATCATTTCATCCTCTATGACCAGAGCGATTGTGTTTAAATCTTACAGCCAAGACATAGATGTACATCCATAGACATAAGATGTACAGAAGAGTGAAATGCCAACCACCATAAAAACTCAAATCAAGATACAAGGCTTCCCCATTAAACCATGGTTTAGTGTCATCGGGCTGTGAGAAATCAAAAATAGGATCGTCAAATAGCAGTGAACATTTTCACCCATCACTCCAACTGTAGAAACATAATGACTAAAAAACAAAAAGACAGATATACTCAGAAACTAGCCAAAAGGTAGCCTTATCACAATGTCAAATAAGAGCAGCTTCATCTCTACCAAAGATTCAATAGGCTATAGATTTTGCCTAAATTGGTGCACCAGCCAATGCTAGTATTACATACACATTTCCTCAGATTAGAATCTACGTGAAATGACCGAAAGTCTGTTTTTAAAAAAATTAGATTTCCCATTTTTTTGCGTACAATACCTCAGATTGTTAAGTGAAGAATATCCCTATGCTATTTTTTTAAACTGGGGATGCGGTAGGCCATAGAACTGTAGCAGAGGAGTAATACAATCCAGTGCCTCCACTCGCATGTATTACTTTTTAAATGCAGTTTCTTTTAAATAAAATGTGCACTGCATAGTGCACCCCCCTATTAGTGTGTCTTATTGTTTGTTTTAGTTGGTTTTGATTTAAATCAAGAACTGCAACTTTGACAGCAAGGAAATAAGAGGATACTGAGCAAGAGAAAAGAAGTGTAGCCTTCGACATTTGCAAAATATCCATTGGCCTTCACATTTGTTGCACTTGGAAAATGGGGATTGTTCTATAGTAAACAATTGAGAGAATGGCAAGGGGTCACAAAGTCAGACTGCTCTCCTTCTGGATCTACTAATGTGTTTCAGGCAAAGCCTTTGTAGCATGCATTGTGTAACGGGGGCTTAATTTTGATACAGACTTTCTAGAATCCCTTTCATTTATTACTCTAGTTGTGGAACCAGCTTTATATGTAAATAATGCTCCTTCCGATAGGGATGCTCGTTT
This sequence comes from Ambystoma mexicanum, assembly GCF_040938575.1. Classification (NCBI taxonomy): domain Eukaryota; kingdom Metazoa; phylum Chordata; class Amphibia; order Caudata; family Ambystomatidae; genus Ambystoma; species Ambystoma mexicanum. The sequence goes on along the minus strand of NC_090927.1, from coordinate 274,947,094 downwards.
GATGGTGTGATCTTCTGATTTCTTGTGGTCAATGCTAATTGGGGTCAGGTTTTGTCGCTATTGGGGGAGGGGGTGTAGGGAGAAGCAGGGTTGTACAGGTCCTGAAACCCAGCAATGCAGGCACACTCGTGGGGATCAATTGCATTGTAAAATGTAATCTTACAAAACGAAGTTTAGGGTTTGAAATTGCTTTTAACTATTTGGCTTGGTTATAGCCTTGGAGAGCCTGGTTGGCTTTACACCATCAGATACATTCGACTCCCAGGCCAACTGAAGCACTATAAACATACCTACAGTGCAGAATTTGCACTAGTCAATAGCCACCGTATAGCGAAAATTGGCTTGGCGAGTAAGACATGGTGTGCTCTGTGTATGAAGAAATGAGTTAGCGAGGGAGTTTTTATGGATGACTGCTTGCAATTTAAATTTTTGCCCCTAAATGTGACATTACCTGTGTATTTGGGAACGAGTACTGGGACGCATCTAGGAGCCATTTAAAGCAGTAAGTCAAAGTTATAGTTTACATTTCATACAGGGGTTACATTTGTGGCTGCTATACAATTGCGCCTATTTCCTCAGCTCCGACGTACTGGTTGATGCTAAATACCCAAAAGCTGCTTTTAGTTTCTGGTAATCAAATGTTTATTTTGTTCCCGAAAGCGGGTGGTGAGCCAATCCCAAAAATCAGGCACCGATTAGTAGGTCACAAAACAAAGTAGCAAATACAAGCACTGCACACAAAAGAAGATTTAGAATAAGTAAAACATAAATCGGGATTCTATGACAAGACAGGAGGCTTGCATTATGCTTATTCTTTTTAATTCTGCCATCTCAGCATTTTAACATATCAACTTGTTTTAATATTTTTCTGATATAACATTGGAAAAAAGGTAAACGTTAAGTTCAAGTTTAAAACATTTCCAAAACCTCCAGAGTATTGGGAACCACGACTCCCATGATCCTCTGGCCCTCAGTAGTCCCGACACCTGACTGTCCACCTATCAGCATCCAGCATGGGGTATAAGCAGCCTGAACCCAATGTCCTTTCCTTTCTTTTGGCTGCCATTTTCAGATGAGTGCAAAGTTTTGTATATTATGTTGAAATCTTAATATGGCATAGTCATATTTTATCACAGCGATTGATACTATAGGTCAGAGTGGCCGTTTCATAGTTATAGAGTAGTAATATGGAGGTTTACGATTGTAAAAGCGCTCTGCGCAGCGTTAGAAAATCAACTAAACCATTTCAGTCAAAGGGGCGCGCGCGTGCGTTTTATCTCATACCGTGTTTTCTCTGTTTAATGTCGGAACGCAGCGTTAGTCGAAAGCAGTGATTCTGAGCGAGAGGGAGGTGGGGCGGAGCCGTGGGCAAAGCCGCTCGCATTAGGCACCCGTCCCCGCTCTCTGCATTACGCCGAGCGCCCTCGCGCCGGCGAACAAGACGGGCATTAGGACCCTAGCAGGCACAGAGATTTCCCAGCATTCTCTAGCGAACGCTAACACTCGTTCAGTGCAAATTTGTTAAACGAACTGCGGTTAGCGTCCAGCACAGATTTTCTTCACAAGGAATATAAAAAAAGTTGAAAAAAGATTAATCCAAGTCTCTTTTACCAGAGCACAGAAGAATTGCTAGAAAAGCAGAGTCTGTTTTCATTAACTAGATCAGAGCCCCATTTTAGCCGACTCCCCAGAAGTTAGCCTTGCTAAACTTGAATTATGGCTCGGAAAACTCACGGAGCGTCTCAATCCACCACCCCAGAGTGGTGTGAAGAAGAGTGGTGGGAAGAAGTACCCTCATTGCAGGACACTGATCTATCCCTCAGCTTTAAGAAGGTACCAGGGGACTCCCTGACACAGGCAGTTTCACAGGGGAGTGCAACCTCTAACACAAAAGTTGGATATGCTGGAAGCATTTATGGCTGAACAACAGGAACAGTTAACAGCCAGAAAGAGATGGCTGATAGCCCTGGGGAGGGGACGTCAGCAGGACACCCCAAAAGAGGGGTTGATAAGAAGGGGTGTAAGAAAGCCCGGAAGAGTGCAGACTATGACCCCCACGGGCACAGATGCAAGGGTTAACACTGTTCCCCAAAGGCATAGCGACCCTGTTGCCAAGCTAAAAGAAGCCTTTCTAGCAAAATTGGCAGAAGGCAAAGATATACCCCCTGCCCCAGGGGTGGACAATTCAGGGGATTATGAAGAGGGTTATACACCCGATGAAAAAAGTGGCGATGAGGAAGCCGTAATAGAACAAATCAAGTCGATTGTTCCCGAAGAGGAGAATGTACTAGATATGTTTGATCCGGAAGCAATTAGGCACCCAAGGTCAACGGAATGGGCACCTTCACCTAGAGTGGCTGCATACATGGCACAGCATATTAGGAAGCCACTGGACAGAGAAGTCGGATCACGTATGAGGGCAGAGTGCCCAAGACCAGAGCTTCCAGGAAAGCTCACCAACACGCCAGATGTTGACCCCAAAATGGTCACCTTTGTTTCCAAATCCACAAGAGACATCAGAAAAGGTATCGACCGTGCCTGGAAAGGCTGTCAAGACAAAGTTCTAGACTCAGCGGGACCACTAGCTAAAATTATGGATTTAGTGGAGAAATCAAAAGACACCGGAGTCCCAGTGGATACCCAAACCCTAGGTAATTGGGCACAGAGGGTGGTCTGCCTCCTAGGAAATGCTAACTATGCGCTATCTTCAGAAAGGAGGAGAGGTATCCTTTTAAAAAAAATATATATATATAAACCCGATAATAAACTAAGCGACCTAGCCACTTACGAGGCAGGTGAAGGAGCCAAAGGACTGCTTTTTGGAGAAGCATTTGCTAAAGAGATGACACAGTTCGTAGGAACATATTGAGCGCAAGAGAGCCCAGAGCTCCATTAGGAAGATTTTCCCAGGGCGTGTTTTTGCCGGGACCGGACGCTTCAGAGGTCGTTCGTCCGGTCGATTTAACTATCAGCGCAGACCTCAAGGTCCAAGAGCACAGTATTGGGAAGGCCGCCAACAAGACACCTTTCCAGCCAGAGGAAGGAATACGAGAGGCCGCAGAGCAAGAGGCTCCTATCTGCAACCCAGTGCAGCAGGCGGTGAGTACACCAAATATACGAGTGGATGGGAGGACCCTTCTCTTTGTAACTCAATGGCAAGCTTTATCCAGCGATGCTTGGGTTTTAGAAGCGATATAAGGTCTCAAGTTACAGTTTATAAGCGACTCAATTCAAGTGATAGAGCCTCACCCCATTCATATGCCACAAGAAGAGAAAGCGCTGTTACACAGCGAGCTAAGAAAGATAGTGGAAAAGAATGCGATAGAGCACGAATTTCTGGGAGAACAGGGATTCATCAGCAACATGTTCCTAGTTCACAGAAAAGACAAGATCCGACCCGTCATAAATTTGAGGGACCTGAACGGTTGGCTGACATACAATCATTTCAAGATGGAGGGGATTCACCTTCTTCAGGACCCATTACGCTCAGGAGATTGGCTAGCGCATCTAGATGTCAAAGATGCGTATCTCACAATTCCGATAGCGCCAGCCTTTCGGAAATATCTCTGCTTCCGATGGAAGGGGGGGGGGGGGGGGGGAGTATGGCGTTTTACGTGCCTACCATTCGGCCTAGCATCAGCCCCCTGGGCTTTCACAAAATTGATGAAACCAGTGGCTGCAGCTATCAGAGAGAGGGATCCGCATTATAATCTACCTAGACGATGTTCTAGTGATGGGATCCAACAAGGAAATCCTAGTGAAAGACGTTCAATGGATTTTCAAGCTCGTATCCTCCCTAGGCTTCTTAGTGAACTTGGAGAAATCTCAGCTCATACCAGTTCAGGAGATAGATTTTCTGGGCTTCACCATAGACACAGTGAAAGCTATCTTAGAACTCCCAAATCACAAAGTGAGGGCAATAAAAAAGGAACTCAGATCAGTGATGGAGGAGAAGGCTATTTCGCTTCGGAATCTAGCCAGAGTAGTGGGGCTGCTAGCAGCCTCCATACAAGCTATATTCCTGGGACCATTACATTACCGAGCATTACAGAGGCTCAAGATCAGACATTTGCGTGGCGGTTTAGTTTACCATCACATAATGAGCTTGGATCAAGAAGCCATCACGGAACTTCAATGGTGGCTAGAGAATATGGAAGCCTGGAACGGCTGAGCTATTTTCGGAGACGTTCCAGATCTGGTTATAGAATCAGACGCGAGCAGGTCTGGTTGGGGAGCAAGGTGCGAACAGATTCAGACAGGAGGAAAGTGGTCGGAAGAAGAATGAAGCCTGCACATAAATTGCCTCGAGCTCCTAGCAGGCTCCTTCGCGATACAAGCATTTACAAAAGAAAGAATGAAATGCTGCGTATTACTCAAAATGGACAATATATCACCCGTCCGCTACATCAACAAATTAGGGGGAACGAGCTCCAAGATGTTAGCGGAACTAGCGAAAGATTTTTGGCATTACTGCCTACAGAACAAGATCGCAGTCACCGCGGAATATCTCCGCGGGAGTCAGAACAATGTAGCAGACTGGAACTCTTGATATCTCGCAGACTCCAGCGATTGGAAGCTACATCCCCAGATATTCAACCGCTTGCAAGCATTATGGGGACCCCTAGATATAGATCTGTTTGCATCCAGACTGAATGCACAGACTCAAAAGTACTACAGCTGGAGGATGGATCCGGGGGCAGCAGGGACAGACGCATTCCTACACCCGTGGAGCAGAGCACTCCACTACGCGTTCCCTTCGTTAGTGATGATCACGAGGGCTCTAGCGAAAGTCCGCAGAGACAATGCCGAGATAGTGATGGTGCTGCCTTGTTGGAAAACGCAGGCCTGGTTTCCAGTAGCGATGGAACTCTTCGGATTTTCCGAGAGTGGTTCAGAGTCTGCCGGACCTTCTACTCGACCCAGCAGGTCGCGTCCATCCGATGATGTGAAAGCGGACACGTTACAGCTGATAGCATGCATGGTTTCAGGAAAAGATGGCAGTTGCCAGGAATTTCGGAACTCGCTGCAGATTGCATCAGAGATTCCTGGGCGCCTTCCACTATTGGGAGCTATAGCACCGCTTGGAACGGTTGGTCCCTATGGTGTACAGAACACAGCTTGGATCCCGTTTCAGCTCCTCTAGTGCAAGTTCTCAACTTTCTAGCTTCGAGGTTCCAAGCAGGAAGTGCCTACAGAACAATAGGAGTTTACAGATCAGCTATTTCTGCTGGTCATGATAGAGTGGAAGGGAATGCCGTCGGAGAGCATCCAGAGGTATTGCGGCTCCTGAAAGGGATTAAATTAAGAAGACCGCCAGAACCTAAATACGCAGTATTGTGGGACGTCAGACGTTTTCCATCTATTCCTGAAGTGGCCAGAGAACGTGCACTTATCCCAATTATAAGGGAAACTAGCTAGGCTTCTATGCCTAGTGGCGTCCCGGAGAATGTCCGATGTTAAAGCTTTAGAGATAGACAAAGATTTGTTACCCCGAAGGAGTAGCATTCCCCATCGCCAAGAGAACAAAGACCGGAGTGATTTTACCCTCATTTTGCAGAGAATAAGAAATGTGTAGCGCAATGCATTAAAGATTACGAGGCAGCGACAGCTCATATTAGGCCTCGCCGAGTGACCCAATTGCTTATAGCGCGCAGGAAACCACACCATGCAATAGCAACAGCGACTATAGTTAGATGGGTAAGAGAAGTGATGCAATGGGCAGGCATAGACTTATTATTTGGCGCACGTTCTGCTAGAGGGGCAGGAGTTTCTCTTCAAGATATCATGAAATCAGCAGAATGGTCATCTGAGTCGACCTTTAAGACTTTTTATTTCAAAACGGTGTCAGATATAACGAACAGGGTGGTGGCAAGCTTTGAACAAGCATAACGCGAGCCTCCTGTCTGGTCATAGAATAAAGATTGCCCACACTGATAGCTCAGGAAGTCTTCATTCTATTAAAGACAAGGAGGCGAGCATTATATCCCGCCTAGAATGTAAAGAATTAACCTGTAATGTATGATATGCCAGGATTGATTAATTCCCACCCTCACAATGTCTTTCTGTTCTCATAGGAGATGACCAGAAAGCGTCCTGACAAGATTGATTAAAAGAAGAAAAAGTTATCGCAAGTTGTCCCCGTTGGACCAAGATTGCTTGCAGCAGCAGAGCAGTTAACGAGTGTTTTGAGTTTCGGCGTTATTGACTGTTCACTTGCAAAACTAAGTCTCTAATGGCAAAGAAAGAGGAAAGGAAATTGGGTTCAGGATGCTTATACCCCACGCTGGACAGTCAGAGGGGTCAGGACTACTGAGGGCCAGAGGATCATGGGAGTCTTGGTTCCCAATACTCTGGAGATTTTGGAAATGTTTTAAACTTGAACTTAACATTTACCTTTTTTTCTAATGTTATATCAGAAAAATATTAAAACAAGTTAAGTTTATATGTTAAAATGCTGAGATGGCAGAATTAAAAAGAATAAGCATAATGCTCGCCTCCTTGTCTTTAATAGAATGAAGACTTCCTGAGCTATCAGCGTGGGCAATCTTTATTGTTCCTTCTATCTCTGCTAGTCTAGCATTGTCAGAACACATAATGTGTAAAAGTATGAAGTCACTCGAAAAGGGCATTTGGGCTCTACTGAGAAGCAACAGAGATTAATCAAACAAAAATGCTTTTTCAATGCTGCAAATACACGCAAGAAGGGAATGACACAGCAAATCTGTTTTAACATGGGGAGAGGGACAGCTACTATGCAAATGTATTATCTGCAAAAACCATACCAGGCAATTTTTTCATATAGATATATGGTTTACAAAAATGTGGGAGTCCCTTGGTGAATAAACGCAGCCAAATAACCAGTTGTATGGGGTGGGTCACACTCGAGAGGGTCTACAATACCACCCAGATTCAAACGTCACGGCTCAAATAAAACCACACCAGAATGTTTTGATCCTTTCTACAAAATTAATTCCTGGTACACCGACAACCTGTTAAAACGTAATCCAAATAAAAGATCAGCTTGGGAAACCCCTGCAATTACTTGAGCTCTACTTCAAGGTACTCTGCTTTTGCCGTTGTGCCACCTCCTAGTACAGATGTGTAAGCTTGGCTTCTTCCTCGAAAGTCAGTTGCCCTGAGGCTCTCAGATAACCAAGGTAGTAGAACTCTCATGCGCGTCTTCCGATATCTGGATCGCACAACTGCTATTTTGGGCCTCAGTAATTGCAAGACAGGGCTATGGTGGTGGTACTTACTTGGGCCTTCCAGGTTATGCTCTGGACAGACTTCAGAAGCATGCTTGTCGTGTGCTGCTGCAAAAATGATAGTTACGGCTAGAACCTTTCTGTTGATTACAACGTACTCTTCACCTGTTCACTCCGGATAGCAGAGCGAACCGAGAGCTGGGTGTACACGTGTGCTTCAAAACAAACATGTATATTTTAAAAAAGGTAGAGTTCATATTTGGCACCATTATAATATATAAATGTTGATAAAGCGGCCACATTCAAGGGAGTTTGTGTATAAAGAATAAAACGTACATTTAAAAAAAAAAAAAATGTATTAGTGTAAATAGTACTTTTCACTATTTCTTCCACAATAAAAACATAAACCAAAAAGTTCAAGTCTTTACCACTCCTCTTTAACAGGCCTGCAGTATACTCCTAGTTTAAATAATTTCTTCTTCCTCTTTGAATTTATTTTTTTTGTAGTTTTTTTTTTTTAGAGTGCCTCTAGGAATTTTACAGTTGCAAAATACATCTTCATATCATATTTTGGCATTCACAAATCAATTCCCACCATTTCTATGCCTCATGTCCTGCCAAATCTACGATTTGCTCGTGTAGATGGATGATCATTAAGTCTTTTAAATGCAGGCAGAATAGAATCAGGTGTCTTAAGAGTCTCACTTTCTGCTTTACAAAATCGACACTTTATACAATTTTGATGGTTCCCATATCTTCGGACGGTGGTTTTATTATGTAACACATTTAATCTGAGTTTTAACAGTACATCTGGTTGTCTGTAATGAGGACATTTTCTCAGGTACAGTGGCGTTTCATTCATCATTCCCCAATCGGAAGAACAAAGTCGGTTGCGGATAATCTCCTACTTTACGTCAGCGATTGTCCAGAGACACTCACCTATGTCCGATCCCTCCTGCAAGAAATAGGCCCAATGGTCGGCTATAGAGTGAATTGGAGCAAGACCGAAGTTATGCCCCTCCACGGCGACATTCCCTGGGACCCCGGAGGCATCGTACCTTTCACACGCCAACCACACTCCTTGAAATACCTGGGGATCCAAATAAGCCTTAGCAGACCTTAAAACTACCCCCAGGTTCTAGACAACATCCGTAAGGACCTTGAGAGGTGGGATACGCTAACACTTTCGCAGTCAGGAAGAATAAATGCTCCGAAAATGTACTCTTTGCCCAAGCTCATATATATTGCAACAAGGATTCCAATCGCACCGACAACACGCATGCTCCAAGAGTTGAATAAAGCAGTCAGTAGGTTCATCTGGAGGGGCAAGAAAGCCTATGTCCGACTCGCAATCCTATAAGCACACAAAGCCTTCAGGGGCCTGGAGGTTCCTTCCCTCAAGGCTTACTGTCAAGCTGCTCAACTAGTATGGACAAAACAATCGCTCAACGGGAACGAAGACAACAGCTGGTACAACATGGAGACGTCCATTATGGCCCCATTGCACCCCATCAAAATCATAGCGACACACACTTTCAATGTTAAAATTCACCCCATTATTAGGCCAACCTTCTTACAATGGCATAGACTCCGAGCGTCACGGGGCGCTGGCCAAGCTTCCACCAAATTGAGCCAGCACAACGTCGATTTTGTCCTGGGGAGTGCCGCAAGTATCACATCACCGAATGGCCGACACCTGGGCCAATGCTAGAATGATGGACATTCTGGAGGATGGAGTGCTGATGGGATTCTCGGAAGTCTGCCAGAAGCTGGGGATGGGGCCGGGCGATTGGCTACTCTATCGCTCAATCCAAACGACAATACTCCAACACACTACGCACAAATCCAGATCACAACGCCCCCCTCCCATGCCATGCGAAAAAGAAATGGACCACAACACCGAGGCCTTCCCACGCATTCTCACCTTCTATTCGATGGCCATCCCCCACAACCTTCACAGGCTAAACACTAGCAGCAGCCTGGACGGAAGATCTGGGCACACTAGTGAATACACCAGACATCCAAAGAAGTTTTGCAGCGATCCCATCAATCTCAGAAATAGTGAGACCCAATTTAGAATTATACAACGCCTATACTACACCCTCGCCAAGATGCACAAAATGGGAATCCGACCCAGCAACCAGTGCTGGAGAGGCTGCCTGGGGATCGGGACCTTGGGTCACACACACTGGTATTGCCCCGGTGTAGCTGCTTATTGGGAGATGGTTTATCTAACAATAACCGGCATAGGAGGCAACATCCCCTTTTCACCTCCGACGCTGGGAGACGATGGCACGGACTGGCACCAAGACCCACAAACCTGCAGAATGATCTCCCTCATGTTTTCGGCAAGGAAACTCCTGATATTGCAACGGAAATCAGCCCGACCGACTGCCGCCGAATGGTCCAAATCACTCTCCAAAATGTGTAGACTAGAGCGTGCGGCCTACAATAGACTAATGTTCGCCAGCTCCACGAAAGGACACCGGTTCACAGATTTACTGGAGGCGTACATATGATCACACCGCACAATACTCAAGCCAGCAGATGCGCCCACGTGGTCGACCCAATCTACCGGCGACTCCTGTGGAAGGAGCGTCAGGGGGGTGGGGAGGGGGGGAGATCCGGGGTGGAAGGGTCAATGCTGATCTAGGGACGAGACGAACGCAGCAGGAGGGAACGAAACCAGTTAAGGGATATGGGTGGGAATGGTCGGGAATGGGGGATGGCAAATAAGGATTGTACACAAACTCTTTGAACTGGTCGAACTGAGAGCATAATAGACCTCGCTGGGGCAAAGACTGGGGTCCCTACCATACATGTTGGTCCTGGGCATAGAACAAGGGGAATGTTTGATTGTTATTGATGTTTGTTTTTGATATCATGCTAACTAAGCACTCGAAAATCAATAAACAAAGTTTGAAAAAAAAAAAAGAAAAAGGGGGTGGGCGCTGTTGCACACATAGTGAATGGCTGCCTGAGGAGAGAGCTCCGACCCGGACAATATAGTTACAGAAACAGATTTTTTTAGGAGCCGCCCGGACATCAGAAACTATAGAGGAGCTGAATCCGGAACATCTATAGAACATCTCCTGAAGACGCCGTTAAAATCTGCCAACTATTTACGCAGATATTGATCCTGGAATCCTAAGCGGCTAAACAGCGGGTGAGAATAGCTATGCCAAGCCGTGGGCGGAGACTGGTGGAGGGCAGGGCGGGGGAGGGCCAGTGTGCAGACGCCGCAGCACCAACAAATTCATAGGCTACAGATACGGCTGAAATACTTGTAAAATGAGCCCAAGACGGAGTAACTGTAACACCCACCCCACGGGAGAGCCTAACGAACCTGCGTTCAACAAGAGAAAAGACATATCAAGGGCTGAGGTCGGGAAACATGGCACCCCGACGGCAGGCTGGTGAACCCAACTCTTCAAATACGACCCTAGGGTGTGCACTGGGAGTGGACAACTGAGCCTGCCAGCAAACGCCCAGGGACGGTGTCCCATGAAGGGTGCGAGGGACTGCGGAGGCTACCCGGGACCAAATGCAGCACAGACTGATGCGGCCATGAGTACGCGTGCCAAGGAAAGCACCAGCCCAACAGAGCGAACACTCTCCGCCTCCCAGCCCAGGCACCCTCCCCCCTGTGCCCACGAGCGTAGATCACTGCTTGTGGTGACTGCTGCCACAGACCCCGGGGACATACAGGAGCTCCGTACTGCGGACGACACCTCCAGCTACAATATAGCAGCCCCACATAACCGGGGAGGAGCTGAGCAGAGACAGAGGACAGCACACCGGTGGATGCATGAAACTGCGCACAAGGAATCCCATTAAACCCACTCAACGGAAGGTTCGGCGGACAGAGAAGAAAAATACATAAGGGTTAATACTAAATCAAGTACTTTCTCTGTGCATTGTGTGAGCACCGGCACCTGACGTGGTCGCGGGGTCCCGCCCGGAGACCCCCCTGAACCTTGCTTGCAAATTAAAAATAAACGAACACTGGAGGCTGGTGACTTAGTGATTTTGGACATTAAAGACCATACATCGAGCACTAACTGACACTATCTCAGCAACAGTGCTGGGTCCATACTACAGCATATATATACGTTTGCGCAAGGCAATTACTTCCTGCATCATAGAAGCCTCATATCATCAGTGAAAATCACGAGAAAACGAAGCCTTACACCTGCACCAAAATACTCTGACCAGGTGTGTATGAACTACAGTGGGCAGGGCGGGGGATACATTGTGGCTAAGGCAATAGGTTATCAAGGGGTTGGCACCAACCTTTTTAGCACACCCTCATAGAACTCCTACAAGGGCAATCTAGAAAAAACATTGATACGGCGGAAGGCCTATATCAGCAGCTACCATAGAGATCCCTATTACAAGCCTCTCCCAATCCAACGCTCAAGTCTGAGAGACGACCACTTTAAGAGTACAAACACGAGCTGCTGCGCTGACCGGACCGATATCCTCCTACACAGTATCGAGAGACCCTGAAATCGCATCTGGGAAGTCGCCAGTGAAGCAATAACCAGAGGGTAAGATGAGCAGCACGACATTGCCGGAGACTGCCGGGGCCGGCTCGAGCGATGGAGAACAGAGTGTGAATCAGTCACTTGAGACACAGCACATACCCTGCGACGAGAATACCAGAAGGAAGAAGCCCCATATAACTACAGGTACGTGGGAGAATACAGCCCACTCTTGGGTGGTAGACTGCACTATATGGGCCGCCACGAGAAGAAAGGCTCAGGAGCCAAGAAAACCGGCCCAATGGATTCCTTTGCGGTTGACCCGTGTGGCTGGGAGCTAGCAATGTCACCACCCACAACTGACAGTCAGGCCGAGACCCCCATTGACCCAAGATAGGATCGCCTAATGACAATTGTACAAAACGGCTTCTTAGCAGTAAATGTCAAACTAGATGAAATAGTGGCAACTATCGGCTCCCTGAAGGCAAGGGTAGAGAAGGAGAGCGCACGTATCACAGAAGCAGAAAATAGGATCAGCACAAATGACGACACGATAACCCAGCACAGCCATGACATCACGCGACTAAAGAATGAATTATAGAAAACTCAAAACAAGTGCGAGGGTCTCGAATCAAGATCCAGGCGAAATAACATCCGGATTGTCGGAACTTCAGAGTCCTTCTGTAGAGGCCCGATGGAGGGACATGTGGAAAACATTTTGAAAACCCTTCTGGGAGCAAAATCCTTCTCCGGGGACTTTCTCGTCGAGAGGGCCCACCGAACCCTAGCACCGCCTCCTAGACCTGGCGCACCACCTCGCACGATAATAGCCAGTCTCCTCAACTATAGGGATAGAGACACGATCCTGAGGTTATCCAGAGAAAAAGGCACCCTTCACTATGTGGAGAGTGCACATATACCCAGACTTTTCTGCTAACATTCAAACACAGAGAAGGTCATATGAACCGGTCAAGAGACAAGGAACAAGTTACTTACCTGTAACTGTTGTTCTCCAGCATGGATCTGGCATGGATTCACATGCTCATGAATATTCCCCCTCGTCAGGCCGGGAATCCTCGGTAAAGAAAAAATCAGTATCAGTTTCGTTTCTGATCTGTCTTTCTTAGTAGTAATCAATCACTGATCTCTGGGTCATACTGCCCCCAACCAATTACTGCCCTCTCCCTAAGCCCCTCCACTGGCAGCCATCCTCAGATTTGGTAGCACGTAAAGTGGCAGTATGACCAAGTGAAAGCCGCAGAGGAGAAGGAGGGAGGGTTCGCATGTGAATCCATGCCAGACCCATGCTGGAGAACAACAGTTACAAGCAAGTAACTTGTTCCTTCTCCAGCATGGGGTCTGGCATGGATTCACATGCTCATGAATATAAGAATACATAGCAGTACACACATGCACAACCACGGGAGGTGGCAAAAGGCTCAACATTAAGCATTACATAAACTCAACATTAAGCAACTCTTACCTCCTCACCAGGCCCACCTTCAGGCGAACAGGTTGCACAGCACTGCTTGGCCGACTCTGGACTCCTCCCAGGAATCCCGGTCGACGCAGTAGAATCTCGTGAAGGTGTGCATCGACCTCCACGTAGTAGCCCTGCAGATGTCCAGCAGGGGCACACCAGACAAGAATGCCGTAGTAGCAGCGATCGCTCTGGTCGAATGGGCTCTCGGACGGCCAGGCAAAGGTCGGATTGTGAACCGGTGACAGTGCATGATGCAGCCGGAGAGCCATCTGGAAATGGAAGCCTTCGAGAGAGCCTTCCCTTGGTTCACAGGTCCAAAGTTCACAAACAGCTGTGACGTCTTCCGAAAACTCTTTGTGCGGTCCACGTAGAACTTCAGCGCTCTAGCTACATCCAGCAAGTGCGAAGTCCTCTCGTCCGGCGACGAAGGCGACGGGAACACCAAGGGCTCGTTGAGGTGGAAGTCCGACGGCACCTTGGGCATAAAGGAGGGGTGCGTCTTCAGCACCACCCTCGTGTCGTGAAAAGTCAAGTATGGAGGCTTGCAGGATAGGGCCTGGATCTCTCCCACTCGTCGTGCGGAGATGATGGCCACAAGAAAAGCTGTTTTCCACGACAGGAACTTCAACGGTGCCAAATGCAGAGGTCGAATGGTGCCCCAATGAGCCTGGTCAGCACCACGTTGAGCTCCCACGCCGGGGCAGGGGCCTTCACCGCGGGAATGATCGGAATAGTCCCTTCATAAATTCCTTCACCAGGCGATGAGACCACAATGACGCCCGTCCTGTAGTCCTGGTGTATCGGGAGATCGCAGCCAGATGAATCTTGATGGAGGCGTGAGCTAGACCAGCCTTGGCCAGCGACAGTAGATACGGCAGCACTTGAGGGGCCGTAATCCGCAGTGGGTTAATCTTCTGTGCACGGCACCAGAAAACCTCTCCTACTTATGTTCGTAGCACTTGAGAGTTGAGGATGCCCTGGCCTTTGCAAGAACCTCTCTGCAGTCTGCCGGGATATCGTACCCTCCAAACTCTAGTGCTGCAGGAGCCAGGCCTGCAAGTTCAGCGACTCTGGGTCGTGATGAAGGATGGCACCTCCTTCTTTGGAGAGAAGGTCCGCGTCCGTTGGCAGTCTGACTGGTGGGGACGCTGACAAGTCCAGAAGGTCCGGGAACCAGATTTGTCTCGGCCACGCCAGTGCGACGAGGATCATCCTGCACCGGGACCTCTTGAGCTAGTTGGTGAGTCGTAGCAGCAACGGCAATGGAGGGAACGCATACAGGAACAGGCCGTCCAAGGGGAACGAGAAAGCATCGCCCATGCTCCTCGGCTGGGGAAACCTGCTGGCGAACCTCTGGCACTTGGAGTTCGTCGCCGTCGCGAAAAGGTCGATCTGGGGCTTGCCCCATCGCTGGAAGAGTCGATCCACTTGATCCTGGCGCAGTTCCCACTCGTGGCACGAGCGCAGCTCCCTGCTGAGTGAGTCGGCAATGGTGTTTTTTAATCCCTGCCAGATGAAAGGGTACCAGAAACATCCCTTGGGCAACGGCCCAATGCCACAGATCCTGGGCTTCCTTGGACAGGGCTGGGGGATCTGGTTCCGCCCTGCTTCCTGATGTAAAACATCGTGGTGGTGTTGTCGGTGAAGCTCCGCACCACCTTCCCCTGAGGGACGGGAGAAAGGACCTTAGGGCCCAGAACACTGCACAGAGCTTCAGAATGTTGATGTGGAGCGGCTTCTCCTCCGGGAGCCAAAGGCCTCTCTCGTGAAGATCTCTGGTGTGCGCTCCCCACCCCTCCAGGGAGGCATCCGTAGTCACCGTCACCTGGTGAGCCAGGGTCTGAAAATCTGCGCCTGCCGTCAGATGAGCACGGGTGCCCCACCACCGGATCGCTTTCCGGAAAGACTTGTTGAGAAGGATCCTGTCCTCGAAGCTGCCCGTCGCTTGGATTCAGAGGGCGTCGAGGAACTCCTGTAGAGGGCGCATCCAAAGCCTGCACAGGTGCACGAGGTATATGCAGGAGGACATCATCCCAAGGAGGGACTTGATGGACCCCACCCTGGCCACGTCCGTGGCCAGCAGGCACTGCACCTTGCCTAGGATGGCCTTTGCGAGGGGACCAGGTGGGATTTGGGGAAGTTGATGGAGAACCCCAGGTCCATGAGCAGCTGGACGGTCTTCGCTGTGTGCTCTACGGCAAGCTCCCTTGTCCTTCCCCGGATGAGCCGATCGTCCAGGTAGGGGTAGACGTGTATCCCCTGCAGGCGCAGCCGCCACCGGTGCCAGGCACTTGGTGAACACCCTGGGCGCCGACTTCAATCCGAACGGGAGGGCCTTGAACTGGTAGTGCCGTCCCTGGACCACAAACCTGAGGAACTTTCGGTGTCCCTGTAGAATGGGGATGTGGAAGTATGCATACTCCAAATCCAACGATGACAGGAAGTCGCCTTCCTCCAGCTGTCCCAGCACGTGCTGGAGGGTGACCATCCGGAACTTCTGTGCCTTGATGTACTTGTTCAGTCAACGCAGGTCCAGGATGGGGCTCCATCCTCCAGTCTTCTTTTTCACGAGGAAGTATCTCGAGTAAACTACGGAGCCGCGAAGCCTCTTTGGAGCTCGATGGCACCTTTCTTGAGCATCGCCCTTACCTCCAGCAGAAGTTGAGGGACGTGGTTTTCCTTCCTGGCCACGGGTAGAATGTGGGGGCACTTCTTCAGAAACTCAAGGGCGTGCCCCTGGGCCAAGGCATCCAGCACCCACTGGGGTGCTTCTTCTCGTACCGGTCCCTTTTCGCAGACATCGTGGACGGGTTCTTGAGAAGGGCGAGTCCCTCGTCCCAGATGTCATCCAGCAGAGGCACCGCGAGGACCGTCTTCCTCTAGGCCTGGCGCAGCTGGTAGAGGAAGCCTTCCTTCTCTTCGGGGCAGAGCTGGAAAAGCTCGGATGCCTTGGCAATCATGGCGTGAAACAAGCCAATTTCATTGGGCGGGGATGCCTGAGGAATCGGCGACGGGAGATCCGTCCCGTCGTCACCACCGTCGTTGTCATCCGTCCCCGTCGTGGCTGTATCTGTTCCCATGTCATCCCTCGGGATCGGGGAAGGGGACAAAGGCTGAGAGGGCCCTGGGGGCTGAAAAGGCAGGGCTGGATGAATCCTCCTCCTCTTGCTTGGAGGGCTTCCCGACGGACCCGGGTATGGGCAACATGGTCCTTATCTCGGTGCAGAAGGCTTGGATTGCTGTCAAAATGACTGCCGAGTTGTCCTGTGGCTCGGGCTGCAACGGTTGCTCCTCCACAGGAGCCTCGTCGTCACCACCCTCGCTCTCGTCGTCCCCCTCGTCGGGATCCTTCCCACGGGAACGGGCCTCTTCCAAATTCTTGTCGAGTCCCTCTTCGACTTCTACTAGCTCCTCCTCGGAGGCTGTGTCTGTGTCCCTCACAGTTACCGCCCCGCCTCTTTTTCCACCGGGGTCTTCATGGGGGTCTTTTCGATGGGCTTAAAAGAGGATTCCCTCCGCGGAGGCAGGGAAACTATGGGCCCCGAGGTCGTCACCACTGGGGTAGCCTCCACAGGCTTCGCCAGGGCCGCAACGACTCCCTCAATAGAGGCCTTGGCCGGATGAATCAAGGCCTTCACCACCTTGGGTGCGCTCGAGGCCTTCACCATAGGGGGAGGGTCACTGCCTCGCTCCCCTTCGGCCGGCTCCTTCGAGATCGACCAGGGCCTCTCCAGAAGCTTAGCCGGGTTCTAGGGTATTCTCATCTCCGAGCCAGAGCGTTGGCTCGTGGTTGGTGTCGGTGAAGATGCGCCCTGCCTGGCAGCCGAGGAGCCCGACCGTTCGGCGCTCCCGGTGCCCGCGGTGCTTAGCCTTCTGTTGGGCCCCAGTCGCCGGGGCACCCTCACAGGACTTAGAAGACCGCTCGGACTTCTTCTTCTCACCTGCTGGGCTCTTGTCCAGCCAGTTGGCGAGACGGGTCCGACGATCCCTCATGGTCCATTCCGACATGTTCATGCAAAACGCACAGTCCTTTTCCACATGCGTTTTGGCTTCGTGGAGACAGTAGAGGCACCTCGAGTGCTCGTCCTCCTTGAACAGGTTCTGTAGCTTGCATCCAGGGCAGTTCCTGAACAGCTTTCCAGGCGTCGAGCTTCCTTTCTCCTGGGCCATGTCACGAGGTAGGCCTCCGAAACTTCTGTAATTCTCCAAGAAGCGTCGCTCGACGAAAACTTCACCCATGAGGGGTGCAGAAAATTCCGAAACGGGTCCCTGTTAATCGGAAGTAGAAATGGTGGAGCTTGAGGCTCGATTTACCAAAAAATGAGAAAAATCTCTTTGAAAAGCGCGAAAACGCAGAAAAAGCTTGAGAGCTATAGCACGAGGACTCCCAACACTTGAACGTGCAGTAAAAATCTGAGGATGGCTGCCAGGGGAGGGGCTTAGGGAGAGGGTAGTCATTGGCTGGGGGCAGTATGACCCAGAGATCAGTGATTGGTTACTACTAAGAAAGATCAGAAACGAAACTGATACCGATTTTTTCTTTACCGAGGATTCCCGGCCCGACGACGGGGAATATTCAGGAGCATGTGAATCCATGCCAGAACCCATGCTGGAGAACTCAAGACTACGACACATTCCCTATGCTCTCATCTTCCCGGCGAAGATGAGAATCCAACATGGGGTAGGGGGGAATGGGGGAAGAGCACATTTTTTTTTGAGAATCCAGCAAAGTCATGGCATACATAGAGGCCTCCATACCTCTGCCCCCCAGAGAACGGGCATTAGACCAAAATATGCAACCACGGCCGGGCAAGGAGAGAAATGGCCCAGCTGATTGAGAAGGATTTAAACTCATATCCTTTACAATGTTTAATGTCTGAAGTAAGGAAGGGTGGCCTGATTAATAGTTGTTGAAGTTTGGGTCGTGAGCCTCTGTTGATGGCAGTCATGTGACTGCAACGAGCGACCCTCAGCAGAATTCAACAAGTTATGGGAATTGGGACACATCGTGTTGGGGTTGATGGTGAGGGTGGGGGTGGGGCACGAAGAATGATTACCCCTGGCACTTTGCCAGGTCTTGTTGGGGATGTTAAAAGTTCAAAATCAGGGAGTTGTGTGATAGCGGATACCACGCGTTGGTCGGAGGCACACCGATACATGGGATATAGAACCAAGTTCAGTTATGGCTATGATACAGGCTGATGGAGGGCTGACGATTAAACTGCCATCCTGGAATATCCGAGGTCTCAATAACCCAGTCAAAGCCAGGGAAATCGCAGCTTACGTGACTAGACATAACCCCCAGATCCTTCTCATACAAGAAACACACGCGCTTAACAACTTTCTTCCACGCTGCGGACCCCTTCGATATTACACAGAATATTCAGCCCAGTCTAGGGGAGTGCTCAATCTGATTCACCCAAAACTGGGTTTCCGATGTCGCTCTGGCAAGGTAGAAGCCCAGGGCAGATACGTACTGGTTTGGGGGGAGGTGGTGGGACGACAAATAGTGATAGTTAATACCTATGGACCTAATATCGATGACCCAGACTTTTATTGTACAATACTGGATATGCTGATCATATCCAGAGACGCACAAGTAATTTAGGGAGGGGATTTCAATACAATTCTTAATGTGTCCTTGTACCGCTCTTCGCCGGTTCCTCGGGCACCCACTAGGGCCGCACTGGTCTTGAAGCAGATAACGAAACAAACAGGCACAATAGATATATGGCGTGAATTACACCCACAAGAATGATTAATCCGTACATGATTCACACTCGCGTATAGACTACTGGCTTATTAGCTCATCCCTAGCAGATGCAACATCCGGCTGTGAGATACATCCCTGCACCCTATCGGACCACTCCCCAATAACACTTACCCTTACTCTACATGACACCGAACCGCCTACCAGATGATGGAGGATGCCCCCTACAATACTTAGAGAACCCCACGTCTGCGAGGCTGTCCACATCGAAATTGAAGAGTTCTTTGAATTAAATGAGGGGTCTGTGAGAGGCGTTCAAGGTCTGGGTCTGAGGTGTCATCCTGGCAAAGTCCACCGGGCTATTGAAGTCTGTTAGGAGGGAACTAAACATAGCTGAAACGAAACTAGACATGCTTGAAATTGAATACAGCACACACAACAAGGAGACTTTGTCCGATATACATATAACGTTGAATGAATTTAATAAACTTGCAGATAGAGAAGTCCTATATATGGCCACACCAGCCTGGGCCCAAATACGGGGAAAGCAATAAAGCAGGCAAGTTGTTAGCCAATATGCTTAAGGCTGAGAGTCACCATACCCCCCACCCCCCTCCCATCTCCAGCATCCAGACGACTGAAGGAACGATAGTGAACCGGGAGCAAGATATCAATACCACATTTGTTGCCTTCTATAGAACCCTGTATTCCAACCACGATGTGAAATCCAAGGAAGAAATAGTTACCTAGATGACCTAGATCTCCTAACTCAGGCACCCGATACACGCAGTATTCTAGATGTGCCCATCACGCTTGAGGAGATCACTAGTGCGATTAAGGCACTAACTTCTGGCAGGGCCCCTTGCTCAGATGGCCTAGAAGCTGAATTATACAAAGAATTTAATGACAAATTGGCCCTGGTGCTGCTGGGGGTTTGGGAGGAAGCAAAGGACTGGCGTTCTCCCAGAATCTATGCGCAAGGCGGTTATCACAGTCCTTCTTAAACCCAGTCGTCCTGCGCATGACATTGCTTCGTATAGACCCCTATCCCTAATAAACACGGATGCAAAGATTTTTGCCAAGGTCCTTGCCACAAGACTTTTACCGTATATGCCTATCCTGGTCCATCCCGACCAGGCCGGCTTTATTCCCAGGCGATCTACAGCTTTGAACCTAAGACGCCTCTTTGGTGTGTTGGCACAGATTGACCCAAAGGCAAATGCGGCCATCGCAGCACTAGACGCCGAAAAAATCTTTCGAATCGATTTCTTGGTCCTACCTATTCCTAGTCCTGGAGCGGTTCGGACTGGGCCAATATTTTGTTAAGAGCGTTCGCCTACTGTACATGAAACCACAGCTAGAGTCCTTACCAACAGCACCATGTCGCCCACATTCATGTTACACAGAGGTACCCGACAGGGATACCCCTTCTCTCCCATCCTGTTTGCACTTACCATAGAACCAATGGAAGAATACGTATGGAAGAACCATTCCCACAGAGGACTCAGGATGACGGGACCCCTGCAAATTATATCCCTATATGCTGATGATGATACCTTGTTGTACATCCGCAATCCGCAAGAGAACATGGAACCTATCATGACTGACATACACACATTTTCTTATTACTCTGGGTACAGGATGAATGTGTCGAAATCCGAACTGTTCCCACTGACCCCTGGCACCGGTAATCTATCTGGAATAAGCGGGTTTAAATGGGCGCCCACACAGGTCCGCTACCGAGGATAATGGTATCCAGAGACAAACACACTCAATTTGCAAAACCATGTGGCAATGCTGCAGAATCTGGCTGTCAAACTCCAACTATGGGCTAACCTCCCCCTTTCAATGTACGGCCGAGTGGCCCTTCTTAAGATGGTGGTCCTCCCCAAGCTACTATATTACTTTGGAAATATCCCGATCTGGCCCGGAAAGGCCTTCTTTGCAAAACTCCAGTCACTTGCCACCTCGTTTGTGTGGGGTGGAAAAAAGGCTAGGTTAGGATGGGCCAAAATGGTGGAACCGTTCTCGAGTGGCGGCATCTCTGCCCCAGCGTCTCAGATGCAATTTGCAAAACACTAGTTCGACCCCAATGACAGCCCCACACATACCCTTAGAGAAACACGCTGCCTCCCCCATTAATATACGATCAGTCATCTTTGGATCTAAATACAAAGACACTTGTGCATTTGACCCAGTAGGCACCACCACACATGCATGGTCCAAGATATACAAGAGGATTGGACAGGAGACCCCATACGACCCAGACATTCCCCTACGGAACTACCCCAATATTGGGCCTACATTTGACCGGGCATTACAGGAGTCATGGGACCCGAATAAACTCTTTAAAATGCGCAATATGTTCCCAGGAGGTACATACTGTGAACTTAGGGACTTTGTTGAGACGGTGGCAGATGGGCAACTCGAACGCTTTCTATTTCACCGAATGAAGGCCGCATTTGCCGCTAAATGGCCATCATTTCACTGGAGCCCCCAACCCATGAATGTATAAGAGCTACGACGACCACTGGTGGGCAGAGGAGAGGGGTTTCGATGTTCTATTCATTGCTGCAGTCGCACTCCACCTCACGCAACACCATTAAAGAGGTTTGCGAACGGGACTTGGGTATTGCTATAAACAAAACCTTATGGCTCCGAAGCTGCCAACTCACTAGGACTGTGTCCATGAACTAGGGGCTACGACTGATTCAATTTAAGATATTGAATCAAGTTCACTATACTCTGGCTAAGCTAACTAAATTTGTGGATGGCTGCACAGGGAAATGCCTGAAGAGCGACGCACTGAATGCGGATGCATACGGCGTGCCCCTTGGTGATGGAATTTTGGGGGGGGATGGAGTTGCAGAACGCCTAGAGGAAATCACGACAATCCCTGCATCCCTGTCTCCATTAAAATACCTGTTCAGGTATATTGGTAAGGTGGCAGAAACAACAAGGCGACTGTTTAATATCTCATGTGTTGTTGCAAAACGATGCATCTTGAAATGCTGGAAGACCGCAGGGAGACCCAGTCGAGCTGACAAAGATTTGTCAATGGTGAACGAAAATGAGGAACAATTTGTATTAACCGTCCCTTCAACCTGCCGGCCCAAGGCCATTTGGACCCCGTTCTGGCTATATCTATGCAATTTGCTACCCGATGAAGACACTACACCCCCCAACATCACCATAACTTACTAAGTTTATTTTTGCATATGCAAATGTAGATCATAACTGTGTTGGTGTGCTTGTGTAATGTCTATGGCGTGGTTCTGCTCCAATGTAACTATAAATAAAGGTTTTTTTAAAAAAAAGAACATACATCATTCCCCAATCGGTTCTTAAAAGAGAATGCGTCGAAGCCTTCGATCGATCTTCCATTTTTCTCCAATCGTCAGCCCAGACAATCCTCTTTACCAGCGTTGGATAATTCATTAAGGTGTTGTTCCGAGGTTGGAGAAGATTAAATCACACTCATCTCCAATCGTCAAGGACCCACTCTTTTTTTCCGGATTTATTTAATCCCAACACTTCAAATTGAGGAGTGCAGTCACTAAGTGAAGCTTTTCTATATAGCCATAGTTTATTCCATGTGACTTGCGCACTGAGCAATATTAAACTCAGTTATTGCTGGATTATAGACATTGGAATCGTTAATGGTAGATGTAAAATATGTTTCCAAAAGCAGCCTTCTAGAAAGTTCCAGAAATCTTGTCCTATTCCAGAGTTGGTCTCTCCTCCATACACAAGCGTAGGGGACACTTTCTGCTTATAGAAAACAATGGTCGGTTCTAATTTTCCATATCCTCTATAAACTTCCCTTGTGCAGTTAGTCTCTTAACTTTTAATCTCAGGGCGTCCATCCAGGCTTTTTCACTTTTTGAAGAACTTAACTGGACCCCTAGGTACTTGTCAGTTCTAGCTGGTTTCCATCCAATCACCAGCTTTCTTTTTGGTTTTTCCTCCCTCTTGTCTCCTAGTACCATGATTTCTGATTTTGCAGCACTTATCTTCATATCTTTATTTATCACATATTTCACGAGTCGGGTTAGCGACCTCTGCAAACTGATCTTAGTCTGATCTAGAAGGATCAAATCATCGGCATACAAGAGTCTGCCTACTTCTGTGCCGTTTATTTTTGGTGGAAATGAATGCTTGGTGTCCAGTTTCCCTTTCCTTCTCCGCCCACATCTCTGAGGTCTCTAAAAAGTCAAATTTCCGTCTGCAACTCCTCAGAGGTACTCTGCCTTTCCTCTCCTTCCCCCAGAAGCTCATGGTATCCCAAGCTCTGGTTCTCTCTAGCTTGAACTATTTTAACAGCCTCTTTCTAAATCTACCTGCCTCTACTCTCCGCCCTCTGCAACTAATCCAGAAAAGGACTGCGAGACATGTCCTTGGCCTCAAGCCCTGGGATCGTATCTCTCCAGCTCTGAAATCTCTCCAGTGGATGCAAGGATTAAATTCAAAACCCTCTGCTTTGTCCACAAGGCTTTCTGGGGACTGGGTCCAAAATACCTTCAGCTATCCCTCCGCAAATACCTCCCCTCTCGAGCTCTCGCTCCTCTACCTCCAACTCCCTCGGGGTCAGTCATTTTTCTAAGAAACGAGCTGGGGGTAGATCTGTCTTCGGCTGGGGCCTCCCTCTGGAACAGCCTCCCTGCCACTCTAAAACTTGAGAACCATCTCCGTTTCCGGAAGCACCGTTTCCGGAAGCACCACAAGACCTTCCTCTTCTTCTGCCTTCGCTCCCCCTCTCCCCTGCTGATCTGGTACCTGCTCATCCTGCCACCCTCCCGCACTGCCTCCGGGCCACCCCTTGCACTGGGGTCTGTATCTGTATCCATACAGCCCCCCCTTTTTCTTCCTGCACTTATCAGACCTACCCCATCTGCTGCCTTAAACCTAGCACTTGCAAATTGCTGGCTGCATTACCACAGTTTGTTGCCTTTATTATTTATTTATTGTTATTTATCGGTTTCTCCTCTGCTTTGCACTTTCCACTTCTCCCCCCTTCCATGCACTTTTCCCCCCTCGCATGCACTTGCGCGTTCTCAATGTCACTGGGCCTAGTAAGATCGCGGTTTTGTTCTCCACTGTTCCCCTCCCTTGCCTTGTTGCGCTCTGAAACACTTGTGTACGAGCGCGATAGAAATAATATATCAATCAGTATCATTTTCCTTCTATATAAAAATTGAACAGGGTAGCCGCTAATGGGCATTCCTGTTTTAGACCTTTTTTGGTCTCCATTTTGCTTGATAGATTACAGCGACAGTCCAATTTGACTTGCATGGACGTGCCCAAATAAAGATCTTTAATCGCTTTTAACAGGTCAGTCGGACATCTTTTCCCACAGCAGACTTCGATCTATACTTCTACTGCTCCTTGACCTCTCTGCAGCGTTCGATCTTGTCGACCACAATACCCTGTGTCACCACCTAGCCACACAAGCCAACTTCTCCCCTAAAGCCTGCCAATGGATCACCTCCTTTCTCAAAGATAGGGCCATGAAAGTCTTTTCTGAAGTTGCTGCTGCCACCCCCAGCCTCCTCACCTGCGGTGTCCCCCAGGGTTCCTGTATCGCACCTAATCTCTACAACCTCTTCACGAGGCCACTGTTTAGCATCTTGGACTCCCTGGGTAGCTCATATACCAATTATGCGGACGATACGCAGGTACTCATCCCACTCACGGGCGACTACCTAGCGGACTCCAACACCCTCTCCTCTATCTACTCTACCATCCAATCCTGGATGGCGGAGAATTGGCTTTGCCTCAATGGTGAAAAAACCGAACTCCTCCTTATTGGCTCACCTTTCACCCTCGACAATCTTGGAGAACAGTACGCCTCCTTCACCATTGATAATATTCCAATTAAAGTCTCTAACCATGTTAAGACACTCGGAGTCTACCTTGACTCCGACCTGTCGATGGACAGACGGGTCAATGCCATCGCCGCCTCCTCAGCCTACTACACCAAAGTCATCAACGCAACAAGGCCCTTCCTGGCCCGTCAAAGCAGCCTCACGATTGCCAGGGCCATCATCGGGTCAAGACTTGACTACTGTAATGCCCTTCTCGTTGGGACCTCCAACAAAAACATCGCCAAACTTCAGCTAGCCCAGAACAATGCTCTAAGGGCAGCCACCGGCACCGCAAGGAGAGACCACATCTCCGAAATCAGAAGGCAAGTGCATTGGCTCCCTGTTAAAGAAAGAATTGTCTTTAAAACTCTTGCCATTACCCACAAATGCATTCACGAGCTTGCCCCCCCCCTACCTGACGAACAGAATCACCAGGCACTCCGCCACAAGACCGCTTAGATCTTTCTACGCCAACACCATTGTCAGGCCTACCTTTCGGAAAGTGCGTGCTGGTGGCTCCAGTTTCCCCACCCTTGCAGCCACGCACTGGAACGCCCTGCCACCTCACCTCAGACTCATCGAGTCCCACCTTGCCTTTCGTAAGGCTATCAAAACCAGACTCTTTGTGTGACTTTAACCTGTTTCTGCCTTTATGCCTGCTAACTTGTAACTAAGAGCCTCCGAATGTAATCTTAAATCTGTGTTTCCTCTGTAACAGCGCCTCGATGCCTCATGGGCTGCAAGTGCGCTTAACAAATGCAAATAAATAAATAAAAAATAAATAAATAAATACTGTCAAAGGCCTGCTGTAGGTCAATATAAAACTTCAGCTTATTGCGTATAGCTTGTTTTTTTAGTAGGCTCAATACAAGTAGATTATGACTGCAGCCTACTGGTACGACAAATCCCGACTCCAGTATCGAAGGACTCTTAATCCACTTCTTCAGATGATTTAAGAACGTAGCAAAGATTTTCCCAACGCAGTCGAGCAGCGTGATTGGGCGGTATTTTGTCAGTTCCAACCAGTCCCCTTTTTTAAAAATGGGGACCACAATAGCGCTTTTCCAGGATTCTTGGTTTTTTCACTCGTCTCCAAAGCAGTTGGCATTCAAGTCTCCACAGATTATTATTTGGATGTTTTTCAGAGTACTGCTCAATCCATTCAGTTACTTTATCTACGAAAATGTCCCCCTCTCTATTCATGGGATTCCAATAAACATTTAACAAAAGGAGAGCGCAATTTGCAGAGGTCCGACTTGACAGTTTTAGCAAAGTTATCTGGATATATGGGTTCAGGTTTGTGGTTTCAATGATAGTCGTGTCTGACCCATTTTTAAGCATCGTTAATAAGCCAGAGGAGGGTCTTCCCCCATACACCTCCTTTTGCAGGATTGAGTAACACTGTATATCCGTCTAACAGCGGGGGCTCTTTCAGCCAAGATTCTTGGATGTAGATAATTTCCAGATGTTTTAAATATTGAGGTTTTTCATTGAAAAGATGTTGATGGCCCCTAGTATTCCAACTCCCTAACTTCAAGATTACGAGAGTTGGAATCTTCGCATCCTAGACTCGAGTGTTCGTGGCTAGTGCTCCTGCTAACCAACTCCATGAGTCTACTACTTCAGAATTTGTCGAATTAGCTCTGTTTTGTGGGGCTGGTGAAATATTGCCCTTGATGGCAATTCGTATCTTAGAGACTCTTTTCTCTGCACATCATTTGAAACTGTTTGTCTTAGTCGTCGCTACTCGATTTATCTTCCACTAGCTGTATTGAGTCGCTCTTTGCTCGAATTGCTCTTACAACTTTGGTGATCCAATGTGACAATTTTGGGCTTTTGTCTTTATTTAAAATTTGATTTGTAGCCAAATTTATATATGGAGTTTCATTTTTTCTTGACATCGCATCCAAGAGATTGAAAATCATCCCCTGCATCAATTATTATATTGGCTAGTGCAGCAGAATCTAGTGTCAGTACCACTGAATCCTTTACATTTTCATCTGGGAAACTGACCGTTTTTAGGTCTTCAGATCGTATTACTCTGAGATATGGGATGATGGTATCAGCTTCAGGATAACTGATCTATTTAATATAAGGCCATCTTTTGTTTTCAATATTCTCCCCAATATGTCAGAATTAGGGTCCCAACTAACCATTTTCTTGTTTCTCGTTTGGTTTCTCCCATTCCATTTGGGAATTCGATTAGATTTATTTTGTGCGAGATCTTGTGAGGTTAGATTTTGATTTAGGACCAAGTTTTGGTTTTAAGAGAAGAGATTTCATTACAGACTCTTATGAAGTAAGATTAGCAAGAGAAAATGAATTGCATTTGTCCCGCTTATCCTTCAAGGTCATTAAATGCATTTTTTCACCGTCCAGTGACTCAGGAGGCAGACAAGACGTCTCTGACAACTTCCTTGGGGAATCCACAGATCTTCCTCAGGTTCTGGGCTTTCAACTTGTTCTTCCTCTTAGTAAACCGATAGGCCAAGTAATTCACAAATACCTTCATCGATTTCACCTGCCTCTTCCTCTGATGGATTCGCAGTCTTTGACAGAATTTGTTCCGAAGCCTTTTTATTTGTGTCTTTATTCGCCGACATCTCTACCGCTTAGGCTAAGCGACAATCTTTAATTAGTGATGGAAGAGTCCATTTTCTAAGGAAGCTTCTGGATCCACAATTCCTCTTTATGGTGTGTTTAATATTTTTTGTTTTACAAGTATGCTTGCCTCCACTGGTTTGATTATTTTTCATTCTGGACTTTTTGTTCAAAAACTGATCGTTTAAGATCATGTCATTATCTGTGCAGTCTTCTGGTTACTATATTGGCTATCTTTTACGGGATCTGAATGGCCAGCTACTTTGTTATTTGGTTCCTTACCATGGATTTGAGCTTGTACTAACATGCGGCCAGCATGATTTGTAGGGGGGGCGGCTTTGATTGTTTCATTATTCTTTTGAGCCGGGTGTTCACAGATATGAATTGAGTCATCTCCTTCTTGATCGATCTGGCAGCTACATTCCTTGTACTTCTCTCCATTGATAGGTTGATTTAATAGTACAGGGGAGATCGCATTTAGATGGGTATGAAACTAAGGCAATTTCTCTTACTCCCTCCAAAAATACACGCTTGTCGGATTTAGTATCTTGTAGGAGATCAACAAATGATTGCAGGATAATTCCTTCTATTTCTTTCTCTCTTCCTTTTCTCTGAGAGAATCCATAATAGACTCAACATATATCATCTTAGTATTCATCAAAGCCAATAGAGTGGCCTGATCTTTATAGTTTTCATACAAATTTGACAATTTTAGGAAGGGAACCATAGTTATTGTCACTGATGAAATAATTGATTCTTGCACCTCTTTTACCCACAAAGGTTTTCTAATCCTTGTATTCCAAGTATAAGAGGGCGGCTGTCTCAAGGTTTTCTTTTTGGCTCGTTCCTATGTTGTGCTCTCACTGTCTTCTGACTCTGAAGATTCGTCATAATTCATTTATTCTCTAGCATTAGACGTGGATTTAGCGGCACCAGGTTTTTTTGGATTCATCAGGCATTACTCTGTGCTGGAGAGGTTTAGTATGCGAAACATCTGGTTTATCAAGTCGCTGTTCCTCGTTATGCAGATTGTTTGGCTGGACCAGAGTTTGGATCAAGCGCAAATGCTGTCCCTTGATCTTTCAGGATCGCTTCTTCGGATTGATCAGGAGAGATTCCTCGATTTCGATAGTTACTTATTCCATTGCACTCATTTCGGTGTGGCTGATCAAAGGGGGCCTTCGGGACAGCACTTTTTGCCGGAGATCTGAAGTCTTGGGTGCTTAGGGGCCCAGCCTTCCATTACAATCTGAGTATGCTCCTTTCGCAGCCAATCATAACCTGACGTCTCCACATAGGTCTTTTCATTCACCCCCCCTCCCCCATCAGTATTTTCTCAGGTAGATCTTGCACCTCACTGGATTTCATCAGCCAGATGGGGGCTTTGACTTTCAGCCTTGAGGTTAATTTTAGCTTGTGCTTTGTCTCGAGGGTTTTTATCTATGTTACTATTGTGATTTGTCCTTAGTGCCATCCTTCTCAAACTATTTTCAATAATTTTTGCGCCATCTGGCTCACCGCCTGCGAGTAATGTACTGGACAAAAGATAGTCTGTTACTTCGTGAACCTTTTCATGGGAGTTTTGGTCCAGATTCTGCAAAAGCTTGATGCTCATTAGGGTCTTTAGATTTTGTCAGGCGACTTTAAGTGGTGGAGCCTTTGCTTTGAAGTGCCATTTTAGTGTTCCTATTTCAGAAGTGGAATTACTTCTTTTTGGGGCTAGTCTTTTCTGAGCTTTAGCCTCTGGTCTAAATCCAATTACAAATCTACCAGATGCACCTGAAGAAAAGCAGTCAGGATTTTGTCAGCAATTTTACCTGTCGGAGCTGCTGGTTTAAAGACTTGCTCCTTGCTCAGCTCAGGACTGGGGGGGAGAAGAGGACACTGTGGCACTGTCATTAATAGATTCAGGAGATTTAGAAGATGGTAGTATTCGATCGCACACTGGGTCACATTCTGAAGTCGGGAGAAAAGAGGGAGAGTTACACGTGGATGGCACGATCCCAGGTGAGATTATACTTGATAAATGGAAGTGTATTCTGATTGTGTCGGATTACTTAATCTGTTTTTTCCAACTGTTACGTCACTGCTTGTTGCACATGACTGCATCTTTGGCGGCATAAGCTCCTTTTCACAATCATCACTACGTGGAATATACACACACAAGGGTTACTTTTGTGTGCAAGTCATTTAATCGTACCAGACTCCTGTTGCGATGCAAACCGTTCGCATCTGGGTCCATGCCATCCGTTGGAAAAGTAGTCACTGATGGCTCCGCAAACACTCCGCAAACACTCCGCATCCGGAAGTGTTTTTTTATTGCCGAGTTCGCTGAAAAGGTAGAACGACTATGGACACGGTGCAAAGCTGTTATTTTCCCACGCTAATCAGCGAGGAACGGCTCCGGTAACAGCAAGCGCAGGAGTCAGTCCTCAGTCCACCACACTCAAACACTGAATACATTTTCTCATTCACCTTTTGGCAGGTTAAATGACAGCAGCCCTGTATGAAACTGAGGGTGGACACAGCCGTGAGCCTTTGTTTGTAATAAAATAACAAAATCTGATTTGAAGAGTAATTGGCATTATGAAGGAAGCGTTTTCTACTCTGGAACATTTGATTTGTATTTTTAAACACGATTTGACTTAGTCTAATTTTTTTTGGGGCACCACTTATTTTCAGCCAAGCTCCTTTCTTGGATTGGAATCATGCATCAGGCCTTCTCTTGCTCTGGTCCATCAACATGGCCAATGGGACTCTATTTAGTGATACTCACAGTTTGAGTGCTCATTTGTGCATACACTATGCTTGTGTACAATCATTCGGTATAGAGTTGAGACTTCAATTTGAAGAAATTGAAAATAGCACCTGCTCTCTAGCACACGATCTTCATTGCCTAGACATTTTGTAACGCTCACCTGATTCCCGTAGAGGCGCCGGTCTTGACTGGGCGTATACCGTATCTTCAAAGGTGATGTGTAACACACGGCTGGCTCTTTGGGCTGGACCTCTGTGCACTGTATGTCTGACTCGAAGGGTAAGATGTCTGCAGATAGAAAATATGGGATTAAGGAACTGGGTTATTGAATGTCTCTCTCTTCTTCCCTTTCTCTTCTCCTGTAGAACCCCAAAGGTTAACGCTCTCACCTTAGGTAAGTGAACGCCGTGCTCTCCATCTGCCTCGGGGCAGGGTGCTGTAACCAGTTTCTTCACTGGATAAGGGGAGCAGGCCTCTTGACTTCAGAGGACTGCTGTCCGTCGTTTACTGCACGAACGGTAAGTTTCGAGTAATTCTAATGTCTTTAAAGTCTTTAGTAATGATGTTTCTTGTTTTGCAGGGTTCCGGCGATGGCGGATGACGGGCTGAAGTGAGTTGAAGATGGAGCCCGTATGATGAATAGAAGCGCCTGGAAGCACGTAAGTAAGCGCTTGTTGCCTGCTTCACGATGCGCTCTAACTGTCTTTTTATTTTGCAGGTACAAGTTCGGAGCGGCTGCAGGGTGCCGGAATACCCACTGGGTTAGATGTGGAAAGGAGTAATGGCACGGGAGTATTAAAGTTCCCCAATGTCTTTAAACGCACCTTGTTTTGTCTTTCAGATGCGGGATGCAGCGCCGAAGGCCTCCGGAGCGTGCGAAGAGTTGGTAAGCTTTTGTCTTTCAGATGCCGGAATGCAGCGCGAGGCGTTGGTGACAGCCGATGGACCAGGTAAGTGAAGAGCTGTCACTGAAGACCGTAATGCTAACCTGTTCTTTCTTGCCTTTATAGGTGTTGCTGAAGACTGGATTCAGGATGGTAAGCCTTTTTCCTTAGGCCCAGGATCAGATGCAGAAGACACGATGAGCGTTCTGCTGCAGAGGATGCAGAATAACGCAAAGCAAGATTCATCCATCGGGTGTGGTTTAAATAGCCTCCTGTAGTGCTTAGGTGTCTCCTTCCACAGCCACGCCTAGGTAAGAAAAGAGTTCCTGCTTTCCAGAAGAGTTCCAGTGTTCTGAATCTAGGGAGTGGCTCCTGCCCCACCCAACAGGAAAAGTAGTTCCAAACAGAAGAGGATCAGAGGCTCAACTGGCAGGCAAGTAAGCAGCATGGTCTGCTGCAGGTAAGTCCACCCAAGCATTATGAGCCCGGCGCTTCCAGCGCTGGGACTGGGCATATTTATGAGCCTGGTGCCACTGGCGCCAGGACTGGGTCCAAAAGGTCCCAATTGGGACTGGTTGGCACTCGGAACCTGGGTTATGGATCTGCTTCCAAGGGAGTTGGGAAAACCCTGACATTTTGGAAGCAGAGATCATGACACATTTTTGGAGCTCAAGTCCATGCTGATATCGCCCTTCAGGCCTCAAAATTGAGAGTTCACTCTGGTCAAATAAACAATGGTGTACTGTTTGCTTGTGATCAAAAGCCACCATGCCCTAGGCTGGGCAGGTTTTTAAACCCTGTTAGTAGAGTGGCAATTTAAATTGTTACCCCTACTTTGAATGCATCAACATTGCACAACCATTCACTACTGTCTGCCCTGGTCCTCAAAATAGCCAGACATCAGCAGAGGACAGCCATCCCTCCTTGCTCCCACTACTGGTCTGGACTCCAATAAGATCAGCTATTACATCAAAATTATTCTCCTCTGCTCTCAATGGTATCGGCCCAAAATGTCACCACGATTGTGGCGACAGATTGAGCGTGTGGGACAAAAACATTTAATACAAAAAGCAAAAATAAATGTAAAAGACAACAAAAAGGACCCTGAAGCGCCAGCACAAACCGCCTAAGTGGGAGGAATGCGGCCATGGGCCAAAGTGATCTATGTGATCACTGCTTTGCGCTGTAATGGAAGGCCGCTTTTTGAGAAAAAAAAAAGAAAAAACAAAATACATTTCGGGCGGCACAGTGATCACATAGATCCCTCTCAAACTCTGAAGCTAAACATGACTTCTAGGTCATGCCTGCCCCCTCTTACCGACTGCTCGCTCTCTTCCATAATTTGCATGCAACTTTGTCGGCTACTTCAACATAATGAAGAATTGAGGACCCCCTATTTTGTCTCTCTCCTTCCTTTCTACCAACACAAACTCTCACCCACCACCGCAGCTGAACTGGCTCTTATCTGCCAGCCAGCCGACTCCTGTGCTTTTGCTGGTCCCTTCAGCACTACAAACTGTTAAGGAACTGTCACACCTAACTTTTTCTGGACACCCCTCCCCCCCCAAAATCAGTCTTCATCATTTTCTTTCTGGTGTCTTCCCAGTCTACTTGAATGTACTCAACACCCATCTTGGAGAAATCCACAGCTGTCCCAATCCACCAAGACATACATAAAGCGGTTTCATACCTTCACCACTGTTCTCATGTGGGATGTGCAACCCCGTCGCTGCCTACCCAGAGTTTTATGAACTAAGTGACATCCTTCAAATCAGGATCCTGCAGCAGAGATTACGGACAACAGATACCCTTAAGAGCTCTAGCACCAAATAGGCTTTGCAAAGACGGCGACTGTGTAGCAGCACTGAGCCGCCACTACGTCACCAAAATCCGACTTTATCCTGTAAGCCTGCCGTGTTTGTAGGCACATCGATAAGGTTAGCAAGGGAAGCTAAACTTTGCAGAATCTCTGCTGCAGAGCTGGTTAGAGGAGCAACAGTAATCCCTGGAGCTAGCCCGCTTAATCCTGTTCGCACCTCTGTGACGCAAGGTGGCTGCCGACTCGAGTGGACAGCAGCCGAAGGTCAGAGCAAGCCCCTATAGAGGTGCATCAGCTGAGGGACAGTTTTGGTCCACTGTAAACTGGTGTGGTGCGGCGGCCTCTAGGTGGATCGGGCCTCGGCAGCGGTGGTGAAGGGCAAAACACAAGTTGACTCAGCACGATCCGATGCGACTGGCCGCCTCAGCACCCTCTGGCTCGAGGTGAGCTGAGACGAACAGCTGGGGGTGGCATGATCCCCAAGGATAGGAAACGAGCAGCTGCCAGTGTCTTGGCGATGGCATTAGGACGTGGAGCAGTTCAACAGCCCGACGTGCAGCAAGGTGATACTAGAACAGAGCTGGCCCAGGCTGCAGTGATGTTGCAGGCGATAGGGGGTGTGCTCCCAATTCACACAGGCTGGTAGGCAGCAACAGGCCACTGAGACAGCACGAGTGCATGAACCTGGCTATGGGCACAGCATCTCCATGGCGCCACATCCCGAGCAAAATCAAGAGTTATCCATTGTTCCACAGTATAAATATTTGGGACTCCCATTCACAGAGACACTGAATGAATTCATATATACAGCAACCCTGGACGCTAAAAATTGAACACTAATACCACAAGCAAAAATGTTGCTGTATAGATATGGTAAATTTACATCAACCCACATCACATTCTTTCAGCAAAAGGTGGTCCCAATAATCACTTATGGAGCGCGGACGGGGCTACCCAAACCAAGATCATTTTGGGATCGATGGAGTCAAACTTTTAGAAGACTGTTTTGGGCCTCCCGAAAATTTACTCTGTTACCATTGGTGCACTACGAACTGGGTACCGTCTCTATTTATAGTCTAGTCCTGTGGACATTTTGCACTCTATACAGGAAATGCTAAATGGGTGCAACGTCCCCTAACGTTTTGGGTGTTCTTGCGAACTATTTGCTTACCTCTGGAGTAAAATTTCCCAAGAAATGGGTTGACTGTGTCTTAGACACTTTAACAAATGTTGACATTTCACTTGAACTTTTGCTGATGAATCCTACAAAGGCCAAATTGAAATAGTATCGCTTTGATTTGATCTGTACTCGCAAACAATGTTTGGTATATGTGGATTGTGGTGTAAAGATGTCATCTCACAAAAGATTACGTAGCATGGAACCATATTTAGTCAAATTTCCCTCCAATTTTGTAAGATCTCAGATGCTACGGATTCGACTAAATTTATGTTTGACGAGGCAGATTTTGTCAAGGAGACTTTTGGTTCCCAAAGGCCATACATTTTGTCGTTATTGTAATGACCAACAGCAAATTGAAACTATGTCACTTGGTGGTCGAATGCCCTGCCCCGAGTACTACTCGGCATAGACTTTTCAATAAATGTTGTAACTTCTTCTCTTCGCGCACTAGAGAAGAAATATGGAGCTATTTGCTTACCAATACAAAAACCTCTATTCAAATCGCATTAGTTCAATTTGTCAATACTGTCATTCCATCTCAGTGAAACCAGATTCAAATATTGGCTGAGAACTGAATAGCAAAGTTGTTGCATACTGTGAACGCCATGGAACCAAAGCTAAGATTGTTTTATCTGATGAATGTTTTTTCTTTCTGTACTTTTAAAAATCCCCAACAGACTCGATTGCGCATGACAGCTGCCAGCGTTCGAGCTATGACGCAACAATACTACACTGTGGGGGCTCATGCAACTTTTTCTGAGACGGGCTCAAGACCTAACTATATCCCGCTCCTGGCAAAGTTCAAGACGAAGAGGAAGGAGCCTAAGGTCAACCAGACCACCTATAATCACGCATATGCCAAAATTGTAGCGGAAAAGAAAAAGACAGTCAGAAAATTGAAACGACGCGCCAAAGTGGAAAACTCCATTAAGGGGTGGGCACTTTGGACAAAAGAACTCAAGAACTATAAAGCCTGGGTTAGACTACGCAGGGCAGCTCTTTACCAGAATGACGCGGAAACTATGATGAGAGCCTTAGTGTCCAAGAAATCAGCTGACTTCTGGGCCCTGATTAACAACTCGCAGGGAAATACACGAATTAATATGATCAATTCAGTCCCCGAAGCCGCCTGGGTAGAATTCTTCACCGATCTTTTTTCCTCTCCCACAACAAATATAATGTGTGATCCGGAGCCAAGACTGGCTCCATGGATTGATTTATCCGAAAAGGCAGATATAAGTGAGGCAATTCGAAAGCTAAAAACATCCAGAGCGCCTGGTCCAGATGGCCTCACGAATACTGACCTAAAAAAACACATTACCGAATGGACGGACTTCATCAGTCTTTTGTTCAAGCACTGTACCTCCAGTAGACATATTCCCGTCTCATGGACAAAAGCCACGATTATTCCCATATTCAAAAAAGGAAATAGAGAGGACCCGTCTAACTATCGGCCGATTGCCCTATTGGATATCATGGGCAAATTATTTGCCACGCTCCTTCTCCAACATTTTCGCAGTTGGGCAAAAGTCGCGCCATGCGATGACCCATTCCAAATGGGCTTTAAGAAAAACGGGGGCACTGCAGTGAATATTCTCATATTAAGTATTCTAAAGGCCAAAATAAAACAAGGAGCACCAACAGTTTACGCAGCCTTTATTGACCTCTCGCAGGCGTTTGATAGAGTCGATAGAACGCTTCTCTGGAACAAACTAAAACGCTGGAGCTGTCCAGAAGAAATTCTCCAACCTATCATAGCTCTGCATTTGAATACCACTCTTCATGTCCGCCTAAATCTACAAGGCACACTGACTAAAGAAATTCATGCCGAAAGAGGAGTGAAACAAGGCTGCCCCCTGGCTCCGGCCCTCTTTGTAGCCTTTCTTGGAGACTTTAAGGACTCGGAGGAAGCCGTACGTAGTTTCCCACCGAAGTTGGGCGCAATCAAGATGTCCCGTATGCTATATGCTGACGACATGATACTCTTAGACCAGACCCCTATAGGTCTCCAACGTCAGCTGGACAATCTGGGAAAATACATGGATAACAATAACCTCACAATAAACAGTAACAAGACAAAAATCATGATCTTTGCCAAAAACAAGCAACCGAAGAATCCTTCTCACTCCTGGTCAGTGAACAAATGTCGAATCGAAGTCGTCCCCCACTTTAAATATCTGGGAGTCATCATTGATGGAACAACGCAGGAGAGAAAAATGCAATTATATCTGTGGGACAAAGCTAAAAACTTGTCCTCCCAACTGCGGATGATTGATCGAAAGTTCGGGAAATTCTCGATGATCCCAGCCATAAAGTTCTACAAAGGTAAAATAGTACCCGCACTAACTTACGGCATGGACGCTACCATCACTATGCCCAACCTATTATGGCAGAGACTGGAGGGATACATCTGGAGAACGGTTCTAGGTCTACCGAACTCGATCCCGATGGCGGCCGTCAGAAGAGACCTCGGTCTCCTGTCACTGGAAGCCACTGTTAGCATTTCGTCCCTGGCCATGTACAGAAAGACGCTCATTCAAGTTGGCCTTCCCATCTTTAATACCATCGCCAAAGAGCTCGAACTGACGAAATGTAAGCAGATTCAGAACTGGATCAGACGACAGGAACATAAACTGGAAGAAGTAGCCTGTACCAGTGAGGACTTAATATCTTGCCCTCAGAGAGTGACCCAGAAGCTGAAAAATTTAGACTGGATAAAGACCAGTGAGAAAATTAGTGCGCTCAAACTCTTACAACACCTTCCGCCTACATATAACAAGTTAAATTCCCCGCTGGAGTACTGTAGAAAATTCCCAGACAAGAAACTTCGAACTAACTTCTTAAGAGCACGTTTAAATCTCCTACACACCAGAGAGATTCTGGGGATAAGAAGTTTAACTAGCGATACAACATGCAGACTGTGTCATATCGAGGACTCTAAAGAAACAGTCCGCCATCTTCTGTTAAACTGCCCGTCTCTTAACCATGAACGCACAGCCATATTGTCGCCTCTGTGGGTGAACTCTGTGTTGCTGGAAGAAGATACATGGTGGTGTCGTCTCATCTCCGGGGAAAAGGCTCGTTGGGCAGTGGCTACATGTAAACTAATGGAAGCCGCATTTGCTAAAATAAACGCAAAAGGATCCCAATGATCAATCACTAACCAACCTAACCAGGACCAACAATAACAATATAACAAACAGGTGGTTTGGTTTATGCTGCAATTGTATCCTCAACGGATGCCCGGAAGTCAATGGACTTAATGGAACTAAAACCAATAATCTACTGTTATCTTCACACGGAAAAATTTGTACCTTGCTTCCTTGTAAAAATCATCTTTCTTTTGATTATACACAAGTAATAATAAAAAATAAAAAAAATAAAAGAAAAAATTGATTTTTCGTGACTTGAAGTTCAGATTTACTTTTGGTTCCATCATTGGTTATGGTCTTTTAATGTTTTAACCTTTGCACTCTGTCAAATAAATTTCGAATATATACTTTTTTTTTCTTTTTTTGTAAATAAGTCTAAACTTTTTGAAAGGTTGATCTCATCAGCCAACCAAAATAAAAACAAAAAGGTTTTAAAAAAGAAAGGACGACGATACCAAGACATGGTGAAACAACTGACAACAGCCACAAAGGCATATGTTTAATGGTGCCAAGAAAATACTGCATGAAAGGGATCTGAAGTATGCCTTGTTACTGCCGGCATGCCAAAGAATCGATGCGGAAGGCAAGAGACACGGGCCTAAGCGAAGCTGTGCGATTTATGAAGACGCTCCCAAAACGTTGCTGGTTGCATGCTGTAGATCCATTCCTAAAGAAGTAGAACTGAGATCTGCATCCACGAAACGACGCCCGTACTTCTGCGAAACATGTCAAATTGCTTAATAAGATGGATGGGTTAAATGTACTTTTCACCCTTCCCTGCTGCAGCAAGAGTAGCAGCAATTTGAACTGTCTGTGCTATACAATTAAATTACAAAAACAAGTCCCGATGATGCTGGCAGATTTTTGGGGATTACTGGTCGGCTGCATGGTACGAGTTTGTTCCTGCTTAACAAATATTCAGCAAATTTAGACAACCCCATTTTCTTTTTAGTCCATGTCTCACATATTGCTAGACCAAATGGTAACAGGATCATCCTAACCATTTCAACTGTACACTTGACACAAACTTGAATAGCTCCAGGAAAACAGGCCAGCCCTTTGGGACAGCCTCCAGAATATTATTACAAGTGTCGATTCCAACTAACATCGGACGTAATCATAACCAGGACGAAGTGTGACAATCCTATTGGTCACAGGTGCATAATACTTTCAAGTATTGGCATGTTATTTGTGACCAGATTATCCACGGACTGAGCGAGACAGGAAGTCTTCTTCGACAGGTCAATATCCGATCATTCTCCGTTAAGGTGGCCATGAACAGGGGCCTAGCTCGCCAACGCAATGGAGACTGCAAACCTCAACCTTGCAGGATCTGGCGTAACGGCACATGCTAGGAGGAAGAAAGCCATGCTTTCACCCCCCCCCCAATAGGAACAGAAGCACAGTAGACGCAAGTGGGACCCTTTGGGAGGCCTGTAAGACGATTCGGGGGTGTTAATGTCAAAGACCTGGGAAGTGAGGAGAAGGTTAAATAAAGAAATAACAGAATTAGAGAAACAAATACATGCCCTACAACACGCGGTCCAAATGTCCTTGCCAGACAAGCGCAAACACATTGCCAGACAAGCGCAAACACAGGTAAAACTAAACACAGAACAAGAGAGGTTACGTTCATTTGAATTCCGTGAATATACCAAATACCAACATGAATATGGGGATAAGGCGGGCTGTGGCCAGGATCCACAACTTGAGGAATTCAATGTGTGCTCCCACAAGATCCTTTTACTTATCCTGTTAGCGGCACGATTTCCTATTGCAAAGAACACTCCAGAGTGCATGAGAGGCTACTACACAGCATACCACCCTGCAGGATTATCCATTGGAGTTTTGAGGGCTGTGAGACTGAATCCCAGAGAGGTCAACTGTGTCTGGGACCTCAAAATGGTGACTGGGCCGGCGCAGGTTGAAAGTCTGGGTCAGGCACTTGCCAACTGCAGGCACTGATATTTGCCGAGATTCAGCTGGCCAGAAACCTGAGTGGTGGAGGGGGCGCTGAGCTTTGGGAGGTGCGGCAAACCAAGCGGAGCTGGCCCAGAGCGACTGCAACAGACGCTGGAGTGAGCTCGGGGGTGGGTGGGTAAAGTGTGGGTCCCTCCGACCCGGTACAAATGCCCCACCCCGTGCAACGGCTGCAGGGGCCAGCGCTGATCCTGGTGCAGACTGCAGACTGCAGCAGAGGCAGGGCTAGCCCAGTGTGCAAGGGGGACCGTTCCAAGGGCCTACAGAACTCCTGGGACAGACTATTGCTGCCAGAACGGGACGTCTGGTTGATCCGGTATCTGGGTTCGAGGCGAGGGCCTCTACTACGGCCCAGAGGCTGGATCCTCCCTCAACACATTACCCGCCGGCTGCCTGGAGGGAGCAGGCAAGGCGGAGCTGTCAGGACTGAGCAGGACACTTGTGTGGGTGGTCGGTGTGAGCCGTCATTTGGTGCATCTTTTCATACAGGGGTTGCTGCCCCCCCACCCCCCAAGAGTCTTTCATCCCATGTACAAAGCTACAATTACGTTATATACAGTAAACACTCTGGGCACCATATAAAGTACTGCGGGTATGTGCTACTTGCTGGCTGCTTCGTGGGAAACCTGCCTATGCCCAGACAGTGGGGGTACACAAGGGCTGGCACCTGATAAAGGGGAAGGAATGAAGATCTGCCGAGGGTCCAGGCTTGGCACGGAGGGGCGGCGGGAGCACTAAAAAAAGCACTGGAGCTCAAGATTGATGCACTCATTGTGGATTCTTGCAGAGACCTCCGATCCCCACCTGGCAAATGAGGGCTGAGGCCCTACTAGATTAGGTCTTTAATGGGTATTTAGAGGACAGGATAGGTGAAACCAACACAGGCATCGTTGAGGGCCGGTACCTCGTGGGAAGCT
Organism: Ambystoma mexicanum; assembly: GCF_040938575.1. NCBI lineage: Eukaryota > Metazoa > Chordata > Amphibia > Caudata > Ambystomatidae > Ambystoma > Ambystoma mexicanum. The sequence goes on along the minus strand of NC_090927.1, from coordinate 274,907,057 downwards.
TTTAAGATACTCATGTGGGGGGCGGCAACTGGTAAGGTGGGCTGCCTTCAGAAGGAAATTATGCAGTACTTAACACACACAATACAGCGGCAGAGGGTACTGTGGGGGAGGGGAGTGAGGGGGTCCGGATTGCTGACGGCGCTGCACCAAAAATGTATTGCTGAATGGGAAAGGCTAGGCAGACTGGATTATGCAAAATATATGCAGAGACTGCACGCAGAGGGAGACTGCTGGCGTGGTTATGTCGAAGGGAGAACCCTAGGGACATGATTTGTGCCTTCTCTGAAGTGAGGAGAGACAATGAAAAAACAGGACAGGATAATTGAGGTTTTCTTCAAGATTCTATAAGTCCTTATACACAGATGGCCCCACGGAGGGCGACAGGAACATAGGAGAGGCGCTAGCCCATATTGAATTGCCCAGGCTAGATGGGGATCAAGCAGGCATGCTGGACGCCCTGTTGACTTCAGACGCAATTAGGGGGGTAATTGCGGCTCTCCCGACGTCCAAGAGCCCGAGGCTGGATGGACTCCCAGGGGAATTTTACAAGGAGCACACAGATATATTGTTGCCTAAGCTTCTGCAAGTTTTCGAGGAGGCGAACGAACTGGGAGTGCTGCCAAGCAGTATGAGGGAATTCACTGTAGTGCCCATCCTTAAACTCTGAAAACCACTGCAGAGTTGTGGTTCTTATAGACCCCCATCAATGGTTAACCAAGACTAAGATCCTAACGGCAGTGTTGGCTAACGGACTCCAAAAAGGTAACAGGAACACTAGTCCACACTGACCAGACTGGGTATATCCCGGGATGCAGCACCCCGTGGAACTTGAGAAGGAGTTGCAGGAAGGTACGAAGCAGGGATGCCCGCTGTCCCCTATGCTTTTTATCCTTGCTCTGGAGCCATTGGCAGTCTAGCTCAGATCGCACTAAAAATACTCAATAGGTTCTTTAAGCGGCTGGAATTGCTAGCTCGGGACTTCCTGTGGGGCGGGAAGAGGAACAGAATAGCGTTACGCAGGGGATTATGGGTACGGTGGGATCAGTGTGCCCCACTTTGGGCTGTACTATCCGGCAGGACAGTTGGAGTTCACAGTGCACTGGCTGGGAGACGAGTTCACACAGGACACTGTGTTGCTGCAGCCAATGTTGGGGCAACATTTTTTAGAAGAAGTGCTGTGGATGAGGAGGTTTGCACTCCCCTTCCCAGCGTCAAAAGTCTTGAGGGGCGCGGAACTCCTGGGGACCTCTGACCCTTATTCTCGGTCCATCCCCTTGCCAAGAATAATCGCAGGGCAGACGAACATCACCGCCCAGTTTAGAAGACACTGGGAAATAAGGGCATAGGAGTGGTAGGGGACCTATTGCAGGACGGTAGATGGTAGACTTCCCGACCCTCACCAGGGAATTCGGCGTACAGAAGGGCCGTTCCTATTACACTTGGGCCTGGTCAGGAGGGTAGAAGAGAGATGGCCAAGCTATCGAGAAGACGTGGAGGTTAATCCGGTGCTAGGCACCATCGTACGAGGTGTCAGAGGAGGCGTGAGACAGTCTCTAGGTTACTGAATGGTTCTTGGGCAGTTTTAATGAAGAGATGTTGGTAGCACATGGAAGTGGGAGGAGGACTTTCACGGATGTGGAATGGAAAAGAGTCCCGTCGTACTCGAAGGGAGTCTCTAGAAACTCTCCAACTCTCCCAATAGTACGTTACGCACAAGGTGTATTTGACCCCCCCTTACACAGGGTTCAAAATTGAGGGGAGCTGGGAGCTATTTAGCTCCTGCTTGTAGCCTAGATGAGCCTGGTTAGCTTGAAACCAACAGCTAACGGGAGCAAGTTTGGCTCTCCGGATCAGACCAACGGATGCTGAACAAACACACTTATGTGAATATAAATGTGTGCATTTGGGACAACAAACACATTAGGACACATCTCTACATCATTTAAAGCATAAGGGTTCATATACGATGGCCAAAGTGATACGTATGCATCTTATGTGGAAGTTAGATTAGCTAAATGAGACGGGGGATCCCAAGTGGCGTTCACGAGATGGCAGATATGATGCACATGTTTTGGGCCTGTCCAGTGATCGGGAGGTTCTGGGGTAAGGTGAGAGCAGCGATTCAGATGCATTCATGGCCCCTCCCCAGTTTTGTTTGCTGAGAATGTTCCCGAGGGGGGGAAGAGGCACACTAGGCACCTCTCTAGGATAAGGGATTCGATTTGTGCATTAGCAAAGAGCCGAATTGCGATGGCCTGGAAATCTGCAGAGGGCTCCAGGATTGAGGCATTGGTCACTGGTTGAAACCACGGTTTGGCATAGAGCGCTCAGGCAGGGAGGAATAGAGGGGAGTACGGAACTGGCGGCCTGGAATGTGTTGCACTGACAATGTTTGCACCTGCAGAGGGTGAACACGCATGTTGAGAGTAGAGGAGGGTCGAGATAAATGGGACCTCACTGACATTGAACTGTCTGAAGGGACAAGAGAGGTGATGGTCAGAGGGGAAGTGGCATGGGTTAGCAGAGGACGGAACAAGGGAAGACAGGCTTGTTCCCCACCTGACAAATGTGCTGAAGGGGGTCGCGCCGACACATTGGAAACAGGTCTGTTCATATCTACAGAGATGGCTGGGTACCCTCTTGTTTTTGGGCGCTCTCTCCCCCCCTTCTCTTTTTTTGTTTTTGCCCCCCCTCCCGAATCTTGAGGGTTGTATACGATCAATAAGCAAGAGGCGAGTCAAGGCTATCCCCTCCTTTCAACGCATAGGTAGTCCAAAAACAAGGCTAAAATGTGATTCACTTGGCCATTCGTGATCAAACTCACAATGTAAGATACTGTTAAAACAAGTTTTATTCCAAATCAAGCCACACATTAAAAACAATGGCTTGACATGTTATTCACAACACAGACATTCAATTCTGGAAAAAGTGAGGTTAGTAACAAAGTGATTTGGTGTGTTGCAGATAATAACACAACATCTGTCAACACTATTGCATGTTACCTCAGGAGTCATACAGAAAAACTATTTTTGTTTAACACAGTTTGAACAATGGCCTCCAAACTTTCCTCAGGACACTGGTGCTAGAGGCAGTGGGAAGTTGTTCTCAGAACACGTTAAAGTCTAAGTAAAAACAAATAAAATATATTGGAAAAATGTTTTTGGAAAAATGTATCTGGTGAGCATAAGATCAGTGAAAGGTCCCTGTTTAGGGGCTCCGATTTCTGCAGGTCGTGACCTACCCAGTATCTCTTCTCTGCGTCTTGGGCTGAGAAATTGAAAAGGCTAGCGTCTGTCTAGTCCCATGTTCCAAAGTTTTCTCTAGAGACAAGATGAAGGCTAATTGTACCTTGTTACTAGCACGGTTATGCTGCTACAACAAAGTTCTGGGGAGGTTGGTGAATTATCTGCTGGATGGAGTTCGTAGATCAGGCAAAATGCTCCAAATCATTAATGTTTATTCAAGGTCATCAAGGCCGATAGGGTGCTGCGAGATTCTGCAACACACAAAGAAGCTCAAGGCTCTCTGTTCGAGGTTGCAGAGCTTCATAATGGTGAAAACATACATGGCATGCTTGACAATTTAGACGTGTACTCTTAAGATACAACATAATTGACACCATACAAAGTAATATGCCTCGTATTACGGCATGGAGTGCCGTGGATGTGCTAAACTAATTATGTGTGAAAGCTGGAATACATTGCCAGGTTACGGCGTGGTTTTCCAAAAAGTCACTAAAAAGTTGGAAAGCGGCATACCAGTTACTGGTCGGCAATATAATGCATAACGGCATTTGATCGAAAAAAGTTGTGTCATGTCCGGGTTGCGACAAATGCAGAATGAGTGACTTTGGCAAACAAAAAGATTGTATTTTCCACAATATTGTCTGAGGACCGATCGTGGCAGATCTAATACTCTGAAGGCTGCATGTTACAAAAAGCATAAATTGCGAAGCTCCAAGTAGCACACTTACTGAAAAGCTGCTCCTGGGCGAACTGGTAATGGCTCCCTCGCGCGCACGCGTGTTAACTAGTGGTGGGGCTGGGAGTGCCCAACTATATTAATACAGCAGAGTGTTGCTAAGCAACGCTTGGTTTTATTCAGAAAAGGAAAACTGTTTAGAAAGAACAGCTCAAATGCAGACCTCCAGGCTGGCGCAAGCCATGATCAAGCAAAATGGGTTACAGTTATGGTTCCAACAGATTTGGGGCTCTTCCTTTGTTATCTAAATGTTTGTTTGTATTACTTGTATTGCGCACCAGACCCGGGGGTAACCGGGCGCATTTTATAAGACAACTTGAAGCTTAGTTACAGGAGCAAATGGCAAAAATAGAGAAGCAAAACAAGGAAATATATAGTAATATACAACAGACATGTACAAAAATATATAATGGGCAAAAGAGGATGCATGCATTTACAGTCCTGATCAGAAACTACTATGGATAAGTAAGTCCAGGCAATGGGTGAACTATTGTATGTCTGCATTTTTGATCCACGTTATGAGGTTATGTCGGAAAGTGAGGTAGGGTTGGTCGGTCTTCCAAGGTGGATGGTAGGGAGTTCCAGAGTTGAGCTGCTTTCACCTGAAAGCTACATCCACCGACTCTAGTCAGTTTAACTCTGGGTATGGATATATTGTTGGAGTTAGCGGATGTGGTGATTCTTGTGGGTTTTGTTCTCGTGAATCTTGCGGAGAGGTAAATTGGTGCAGCGTTATTGAGACATTTGTGGACCAGCGCGGCAACTTTTAGTTGGATTTTCTCCTGAGTGGAGAGCCAGTTATTGGCTCGTCTAAGTTTGGTGATGTGGGCTCTCCTGGGAATACCTAGCGCTGTTCTAAGCGCATTGTTCTGCAGAGTTTGAATTCTTTTGACAACTTCCTTATTAGCCCCAATGTAGAGTGAATTGCAGTAGTCCAACTTTGATAACACGCGCGCTCTCGCAAGTGTGATGCAGCTGTCGTTTGATAGGAAGGGTTTGCCTGCTCTTATCAATTTACAGGTGTAGGCAGTTGCAGAGGCCATTGTGTTGACTTGTTTATTGAAAGAGAGGGAGGAGTCCAGGTAGAAGCCCAGAGTTTTAACCTCGTGAGCAGTTGTAATTTGGTTGTTGTCAATATTAAAAGGAAGAGTAGTTAGGGCCCAGTTTTTTGAGGGTAGGGGGTGTGCCCAGGATGATGATTTCAGTTTTGTCATCATTCAGGCATAGTCCGTGAGGGGCCATCCATGCCTGGATGAGATACACTTTGTTCACCAAGGCCAAATCCTTGTCGTAATCACTGGTAAGAGGTAGGAGAATCTGAGTATCATCTGCGTAATTAATGTAGGTGATACCAAGATGATCCAGATCATCGAAAAGGGGCTTAGTGAAGATGTTGTAAAGTGTAGGAGAAACACAAGATCCCTGGGACACACCACATGTGATGGGGATGGAGTCTGCTGCCGCAGTGGTGGTGAAGACTCTCATAGTCCTATTGGTGAGGAAGGATTAGATCCAATTTATGGCTTCTTATGAGAAGTGCGCAGCCATATCCAAGTGTCTGCAAAGGACCTTAAGGTCGAATGCAGCTGATAAGTCTAGGAGGAGGAGTAAGGCTGGTTTGCCTTGATCCCTAAGCTCATCAATTTGCGCCTTGAGGTCTAAGAGGGCAGTTTTGGTCCCGTGCTGGGGGCGGAAGCCAGACTGCCGTACTCCTAGTAAATTGTTGGTTTCAAGGTGTTTCTGTATTTGAGAGTACGCCACTTTATCTATAATTTTTAAGAGGAATGGCACAGTGGTGATTGGGCGGTAGTTCGTAGGTATGGCTGGGTCTAGCGTCTGTTTTTTAAGCAATGGGAGTACCCATGATTCTTTTAGGTTACTGGGTATGGACCCTGTTGCGAATGAGGCGTGAATGAGTTTTGAGATAAAGGGGGCCAGGTCTCTAGCTGCGTCCTTTATCAGTTGTGCTGGACATTGATCCCCCTGACACTTAGATGGTTTGAGTGACAGTATGATTTTTTCAGTCTCAATAATAGATACTTTAGAGAACTTGAAGCGAGGAATGTCGATGTTATTTATGGGAGGGGTGGTAGTTATTTTGGGTTTATTATCCAGACTGAGCGATGATTTTTTCATGGCAATTTTAGATTGGAGAGTTGTCACTTTGTTAGCTAGGGCTTGCTGAATGTTGGTGCACCATGTTTTATCTTTGACACAGTTGTCCGGCACTGGGATGGGAGATTCTATTTCCTTTAGGATAATGAAGAGTTCCTTCATGCTAGAGTTGGCTTGGGCTATTCTAGTGTTGTAGGTTTCCCGTTTTGCCTACAGTATTTCCTTTTTGTAAAGGGTGGAGATGTCTCTCAGGGTGCTCTTATTTTCTTCTGATGGTTGCAATTTCCATGCAACCTCGAATTGTCTTTTTTTGGTGCAAAGCGTTTTTAGGTAGGGGGTGTACCACGAGTTGAGGTGGGCTTTAGGTTTGCTTCGTCTCACTTTCAGTGGAGCAATTACATCCAGAGCAGATGACATGATTGTTATACTCATTCACTAGAGTTTCAGGGTCCAGGTTATCTGGTAATGAGTTAAGAGTGGGAAGGATAAGCGGGAGTAGGTTATCTGGGGTGATGTTTTTCTTATTCCTGGTCGGGATGGCTGGTGCTAGCTGGGCTAAGGTAGGAGTAGGTCGGTCTGTTTCTAGAAGAAATGTTATAAGGTGGTGGTCTGTCCAGATTAGTGGGGAGATCGATAGGACGGAGCCATTGCAATTGTGGTCTGCCACCCAGTCAAGTATTCTACCCTTGTTGTGGGTAGGGTGGAGTACTTTTTGTGAGAAGCCTAGTTCAGAGAGTAAGTTAGCCACTCTGCTTGCTAGTGGATCGTTTTGATCATTGAAGCCCAAGTTTAGATCCCCTAGTAGGATGACTTGTGAAGATTGTTTAGGTCATGCAAAAGAATGGTGGAGATGTCCTCCTTAAAGGTACCAATAGGGCCTGGAGGTCTATAAACTAGGTGGATGGTGATGGTTTGGGTATTGTTAATAGCAAATTTGGCTGTTAGGCTTTCCCAAGATTTGGAGTCATTAGAGGAAGCTAGCCTGGTGGATAGGTTGGTTTTAACAATAAGGGCTATGCCTCCACCCCGGGCTTCGCTTCTGTCTGCTCTTAGGATGGTGTAGTCGTTTTGGATTGCTAACATAATAGCTGGTCCTGCCGCGGCATGTAACCAGGATTCCGTAATGGCCAGGAAGTCAAGGTTTTCGGTCTGGATAAGGTCAGCAATCTCTGTGGCGTGAGCAATCATGGACCTAGCGTTAAATTAGTGCACCTTTTAGGTGGGGGAGAGTGGATGGCGGTGTACATATCTTTTCTTGGGTCGTGATAGAGGTGTGCATGCATGCATTCTGTGTCTTCAAGTTTAGACTGTGTGGTTTTTCTGTGCCCCTAGTATGTGTAGGTTTGCTACGGTTAGATGAGGTCAGTGTTCTGGCGCATGGTTCGTAAAGTTTGGCTAGTCTGGCTCGGAGTCTAGAGTTTCTAGATGTGGTGTTGCATGGTTTGGATTCAAAGGTCCAACCTTGATGAGGTTCTTCAGTTTGGTTATTACGACTCAACAGTAGTTGGGTTTGAGTCTGTGTCATGGCGGGGTAGTGGGCCGAGTGTTGAGGGGTAGTGTATTCAGTGGTAGGCGCAAGACTAATTCTGTAGACTATGAGTGTTGTTAATGTGAGAAGGGCAAGTATGGCTTGTGAGGTTTGCATCTTGTGGCGTTACTGTAGAGGGGTAGGCAAATATTAGGCGGCCCCTAGGTTTGGGATAGTAGCAACTGACTAAAAATGCAATGGGCAGTGCATTTGACTCAAAAGCAGTAGGCAGTAGGCAACATATGACTCAAAAAGCAGTAGGAAACGTAAAGTGTCTCAAAGCAGTGGGGGCAATTGATTCAGGAGGCAACACCTAGATTTGAGAAAGGTAACAACTGACTAGACAATGCGATAGGCAGTACATATGATTCAGAGAATAGTGGACAGCACGTAAGTGCACGGTGCAGAGGGACTCCAAAATAATTCACTCATATATAAAAGGGCAACAACTAGGTTTACGATGGGGGCAACTGACTGAGGTGCAGTGGGGCCGCACATAGGTACCGTTGACTCAGAAGGCATTCGGGCAAAACAGTTGGCTAGGATGCGGGACAGCACGTGAGAGTAGCTGACCCAAGATCAGGGGACAGCACATAGGTATATAAGGTGCAAATATACTCAAAAACAATGGGGTCGATAGGCTCTTATTTCAGAATTCTGGTCATAGAAGGTCACAGTAGGCAGGTTCGGTTATTGCGGTGAGGGATTAGAGCGCGCACATTATACAAATAGTTGTAGAATCGCATGCTAGCATTAAGCATATTAGAGATCTATTGCGGTGATAGCGTGTTCAGTGTAGGCACAGCTCGGTTCGAAGAAGAGGAAGTCATGCAAACCGAGACTGGGCACATTTAGTGAGGGTTGCAACGCGGGGCTCTCAAATTACAAACATAGTAGAGATCAGGGCGAAGCCGTGCCAGGCCGCTTAAAGCATTAGCGCGTATGATTGAGGATGGAACAGATGAGGCAAGTCTGCTTGTGGTGTAGCGTCGATGACTTGTGGCACTATGAGTGCATGGATGAGCGGCCCGTGCGTGCGTTGCCAGTGCAACAGTATAAAAGGTAGTTAATGGTTTGCACTAGGTTGCGGATGATGTACTGGTGGCTGTGGCCGGGATTACTTAGCCAGGAGGGACCCGAAGACGGGAAGATTTTCTCCCGAGAAATGTACGTGTCCATTCGCTCTTTTGACTCACAAAACATGAAATACATAACACTGATAGATTTCAACAATTAGATTTTAGACAGATGCCGGGTTATGACGTTTTACTTCACAATAAATGTCACTGATATTGTACCATTCATTAATGCAGGATGTTTCGGCCCATTCTTCTTTAAGTGTAATTACAGATCACAAATAAACAACAACCACAGATAAGACCAATTGGCTCTTTTTCTTACATGGCACGATGCAGATGGCAAAATCGTGGATTGAAACAGATGTTGTGCAAATGCCGGGTGTTCACATTAGTCCACAAAACAAGATGTCTTGAAAGGTTAAAGGACCACACACTAATGTAAGACGTTTCATAGTCTCACTAGGCACTCGGTTTTTCTTTTTTGATCAAAAAGACGCTACACAGGAGTTTTAGTGTAGGACACGGGTTAACATTATCCAGTTTTCTGTTGGCGACATGTGCCAGATGAAAGGGGATATTGGAGTGACCCACTGAGGGGAGGGTGGAGGTATCATTTGTTAAAGAACAGGTTCCACTCAATTGATACATTGAGGCCATTCTTGACTGAATCTAGACTGAAGATCCATTTTTGTTCAAGTTGTCTTAGCCGAAGAATGCAGTCTCCACCTCGGAATGGATTGATTACCGTTTGGATAACGAACCACAGCATGTCCGTATATTTGTGCTTTATGGCTTTGTAATGTGCCACCGTCGGTTTGTCTTCCACTGATTTTTGAGGCATGACCTGTGTTCACAGATACGCTGGCGTACTTCTCTTTTGCATTCCCGTCTATATAGGCCCACAGGGACATTTTAACCTGCAACCTGTTGGCAACCACTCTGTACAGGAAACCCACCGCCAAAAACACCCTATTGACTTTTTCTAGCTTCCACCTGCGAACTCTAAAAGGAAAGCTTACCTTTTTGCCAATTCTTGCGACTTGGCCGTAACTGCACTACATTGTGCGATTTTGATAAAAACAGCAAAGACATTGCCAACCGCCTCAAAAAACGAGGTTATCTGGCATGGACCATACAGAGAGCTCTGAAGAGAGTACGGAACACAGACAGACAGACTTGTCTCAACAAACAACCAAGGGAACAAAAACTAGAGAAAAATCACTTGTGCGACTACTTTTACCCCTCTTAGCAATTGGAACATTCTTCAGACAGAAAATTGCAAACCAGAGAACCACGTTTTGCGACTAGTACACACATGAAGAACCCATACCACCACCTAGTGCACAAATGACGTTATGGAACTTACCGCCCGTTATTGCCCATTACTGATGGGGAACTTGCTCTGTCTGCACTCTTACACAAGACCTAGAAGAGATTTACCTGTGTGGGAAAATATGGAAGTACAAGTCCTTCACCAATTGCAAGACTAAATGGTCGATATACGATGCGATGTAGGAAAGTTTGGCGGCCATCGTTCAAACTTGCTAACCAGAAATTGTTTTTCTGTATGACCCCTGAACTGGAAACACGCAATAGTGTTGACAGATGTCATGTGTTTGGATGTTGACAAATTCCAATAAAATAGTTAACAAAAATAAAAAAATATGGGGATAAGGCGGGTAAAACAACCTTCTTAATCTCGTGACGGGAAGCCCATTACCTGCATTGAGACATCTGAGGGAACCATCATACAAGATCTGCAGATGACAAGATATTCACATGGTATTACTCAGATTAATACAATGCAAATTGTGGAGCGGATGAGACAGTAAACACAGATTACCTAGCCGATATAACGCTACCGCGGCTAACTCAACTAGGGCTATCTGAACCTAGATAGCCTGGTCACCATGCAAGATGTGAAATGGGCAATCTCGACTCTCCCAACGGGGAAAGCTCAGAGCCTGGACAGATTGCCAGCTGAATATTACTGTCATGATGCCTACCCCCGGGGACCCAGACCAAGTCCAGCAACCCCGGAAGCAGGCATCAAGTAACCCCAAGCAAGCCCAACAACCCCTGCTAGGGGCTATTTGGGTGCAGTCCTGGCGCCTATGGCACCAGGCTCATATGGAGAGTCAGTCCTGGCGCCATAGGCCAGGCTCATAGATTAGAACTTACCTGATGCAGACCATGCTGCAAACTTACCTGATGCAGACCATGCTGCAAGAGCTCCAAGCCAAAAGAGGCTTGGAAGGGACTATTTTACCTAGGGACTATTTTTTTACTCGGGTGGGGCTGGGGAGGAATACTTACCCAGGACTACTTTGGAGGCTATTTAAACCACGCCCGAAGAGCAGCACACGCTTCGCGTTATTCTGCATCCAGCAGCGTAACGCTCACCGTGCCTGCAAGTCTGCATCCAGTCTTCTGCCGCGCCCACCTCGAGTTTGGAGCTCCTAGAAAAAGGGAGAAAGAAGGAGAAAAGGTTAGAACAAGAGCAATACCTTTGATCCTTACCTGAATTCCCGATCCACCGCGCCTTCTAGCTGGAAGAAAGAAGTTATTTTATGCGCGTCGCGCTGAACTCACTGGCCTTCTCAGCATCTTAACATTCCACCGCATCCTCCTGCATGTTCCTGCCGCACTCCGGCACCTAAGGAGAAGACAAGAACAGCAAAGTGAGCCAAGGGAATACACAGAGGAACACCCCCCATGGACTTACCTGATTTTACCACCAGGGTACTATTCCTCTTCACGGGTCGGCGCAGCTTCCACTGCATCTTAGCCGAACCCCGGCCCCTAAGGGGAAACAAAGGGACTAACAAGGGGAACCCTCCTCACCATAATAGACTTACCTGATTTTACCGCCGGAGGCATTATTCCCCGAGACTTCATACTTTCTCTCAGCGCCTGAATAAGGGAGAAAGCAACAGGTTACATATTGACATTATTTTATCGAACTGTGTTGGATAATACAAATCCTTACCAGAATATTACCGGTTGCCGCGAGGAACTCTTCAGTAGGGTCAAGCTGCAAGGAATCGGACAAGAGTGAAAGTCAGGCATTTGAACTCTTACGAACTACATACTTACGGCGTCTTGCCGGGAATAACGGAGTCACTATTGTTCTGGAACTCACCAATTCCTTCGAGCCAGTGAAGCTTCCTTCGAGAAGGTGAAGCAACTGGTTATCTACGAGCCCCTGTGCTCAATGCAGGATGGAGAGCTCATCTTTTCAAACCATCAGGTAAGACTATAAGAGGGGACATCAAAGGTGATCAGTGGGGAGAACAGTGGGGGTGGAGGGATTCACGCTCAACTCCACGGGTGGTTATTTCCCTTTCTCCATTTGCAGAAGAATATTCCTACTGGCCAAGCAAACAAAGTTAGGTGGGCCAGTCCAGTCCGTCATCTCGGCCCTACGCGTCACATTGGTGGAGACCGCAGCTGTCCAGTTCAGATCAACGCCTCTGTGGGAGCCAGGTGAGCGTAACAATTACACTATATTTAGTGAGATCCTGCTCCCGTACGTGCACGATATGTACATAGAGGCATTGGGAATAGAGAGGTTGCCAACTTCTGTGACTGAGGCAGTGATTATATTACTGCTGAAACCAGGTAAACAGGAAGACAAGTGCTGGTCTTATAGACCCTAGTCGTCGATAAACACAGATGCAAAGATCATAAGAAAAATCCTGACAGGCAGAATTGCAAGGGTGGTGCCTTACCTGGCCGCTCCAATCAGGCGGGTTTCACGGCTGGGAGGAATATCTCCCTAAACCCTTGCAGATTATTTTCGGTGCTCTATAGGGTCTTTGCCTTCCACAGAGACTACGCACTAGCAAGTCTAGACACCGAAAAAGCGGTGGACTCCGTTCACTGGGGATATGCGCGCTGCCTTGCGGAAATATGGGTTCGGTCCTGGGGTACATAAATGGAGCTCATTGCTTTACAACAACCCAGTGGCAAAAATCAGGACCAATGACAATTTCTGACCCAAACAATATAAGCAGAGGTACAAGGCAGGGATGTCCTCTGTCACTGTTGCCATTTGCCCAAATTATAAAATCGTTGGCGTGTAGCCTCAGAACAAAATATCGCTAATAAGTGGAACACAATAGCTGGTAGCAAACACATAGGGCTTCATTAGGGGGTTTGGTGGTATCTGGCTGGTAAATCCACACAGATATCAGCAAACTGTAAATCTGTTACCGCCACTTGGTCCAACGGAATTACCGCCAGACTACAAATGGCGGTGGCAGAGTTAATCCCCATATTTCCAGAGTCCATTGGACTCTATGGGGCTTTTTTGGCGGAATTACTGCTGCTGTAATTCTGCCGATTTTCGGTAGGAAGTGGGTGGAAAAAAAACCCACTCCAGGGCCATACTCATAGTATGGCAGTGAAGTAAAAGTGGCAGCAATTCAATTACCGACAATTTTTCCCCCCACACCACCTAACTTGTAATGAGCCCCATAATCTCATTATACACGACGATGTAGTATTGTACATGACATATGCCTTAAACATAATACCATCAATGCTGTGCGAAATTGAGCATTTTGGTCAAGTTTTATACCCGATGATTAACTGGCCTAAATCAGTGCTATCCTCCTACCTGGTTCCAATGGTTTGGGATTAGACAATTTACCAATAAAGGTGTACAGACTCTTTCAAATATTTAGGGGTAATGCTGAACGCCGATTTTGACGTGGTGTACACGGAGAATCTGTATTCCAACTACTTGGGCTAACCTCCCATTATCACTTTAGGGCAAAATAGCTGCAGCTAATAAGATTCTACCAAGACTGCTGCATTGCTTCCAGGTTTTACGATAATCACACCACCAGCATTTTTTAAGAAACGTAACCGTATACTACTCAAACTACTTGGGGACATAAGAACCCGGGGGTTGCACCAACCAAAAACACAAAAAAAAAAAAAAAAAAAAGTAGCAGGCGCCCCTCTCTAGAAAAGAAAAAAAAACGATAACCTGTTCAGTGGTTTATAACCACTTTGAGAGTTCGCAGACATATGCTTTTTGCTCACTGTACCCTTCACAGATGGGAAATATCCATTTGCATATCAGTCTTTGTCCAGCACGGAAATGCTATTGCACTAACCAAGTTGAAACAACCCACAGAAAACAGAGGGATTGGTGCCCTAGATGTTCAGCTGTATTATTATGCGGCACAGTTACAGCACGTAGTAAGGTGGTAGGGGAGGGTGCCCATATCATCCACAATAGGATGATACAGGCACAAACATGGGAAACACAAGTTGATGAATCTGCAGTGGGCGGGAGCAGCGAAAGCAAAGTGGTTACTAGCTCCAGTAAGAGTACTTACTGCACGATATATGGGCCAGACTGGACACACGCAAACAGGGTAGAAAGATAGTGGCACGTGAGTCGCTATGGGGCAGCCTTTGGGACCTTGGGTGATTTATACGGGGGAAGGAAGGGCGCCGTCATTACGAGAATTCTGCTTGAAGTGGGAAATGAAGGGGTTCTCAATTTTTGTCATATGCTGCAACAATGATAGAGAAACGTCGGAGAACTTCCCTGAAATACCCGCTGAACATACGGAGGTAGCAGCGATTACAGGTCTATGTTACTCACCACTCCGAAATAGGCCAAAGATGCAGAGAAGTGACCTTGGAGATGATGGTGGTACAAGAATCGATATTCAGCCTTCCATCCCAGCTCCCCCGAGTACAAGACTCAGGCTTCCTCAAAGAGGGGCTCTTTTCCACAATGTAACTCTCTGCTGGTTCAGTTGGGACAGACAGAGGTGTCAATTGAATAAAAGAGCGGGGAGAACACACACCGCCAATACCAATGCTGCAAAGAAATACAAAGATATTAGACAGTGTTGAGGTTATGCAAGTGATTAGAACAGTTGAAGAAAATGGGCAACTACCTAGATAGATATTGGAGTGGAGTTTCCCCCGAGGTGATCTTCAAGGAATAACACAAAATGAGTGGAAATGGTCTAATTCAATGGTGGTTCCAACTATAGATATAGAATTAATAACAACTGACCTGAGTAAGGATATATTGAGGAAAGGAGTCCAGGAAACTGAAGACAACGACAGGAGAAAATAAACAGGGATGTTTAGTATAGGGAAGTAGCCCCGGACGGCACGAGGGACGCACTAGTGCCGGGTTGGTGCAGTTTCAGGAAAGCGTTTATATGCACTTAAGGGCAATCTCACAGGAAAGTCACTCAATGTCCCAGAATCCAACAGAAGACAAATATCCAAACAAGTCGTGGAAGTAACCAATAGCAGAGATGGGGATAGCCAATTAAGTATGTACCTGAGTACACAAGTATAGCTAAGTATCTGTAGAAATGGTCCGGATAGTAGACAGCAATTTGGTTCTGAGTGCAGAAGCGGCAACCTGGAATGAAGTACCGCAAGAGACAGAAGGAGCCGGATCCAGTAACGTTCCAAGTAAAACAACCAGACGAGCACGACAGGAATAAAGGAGGAGACGAGGCAATCCAGAAGTCAGGCAAAGGTCAAAACCAGGAGTTCAGATGAGGAATGGTGTAGGAAGACACGAAGAGGAAACGGACAAAACCGTGTGTAGTTTGTAACGCTAATTAGCAGCAACGAGCCCCTTGGAAGACGGTGGTTTTATAGTCGTAAGAGGGGCGTGGCTTGCCATACGTCTTCCATGTACAAGACGTGTCAGGTGACCCGGAGTCCGTCGAAGTTTGTACAGACGCCATGGTAGCCTGTATCTGGTCCATAGAGGAGCTTGTAAAGAAGTCGTATTCTGCAAGGAGGCCCGTGGGGAAGCCTGAAGTGTAACAGCATCCTCCCCCAAAGACTCCGGCAACCCCTTGGCGGAATGGAAACTCCTCAGAAGAACCGGGCAATGCAAATTGGAGAGAGGCTCCCAAGTACGGTCTCAGGCCCATACCCCTTCCAATCCACGAGGTAGAACAACGTACCCCTCGACACCCTGCAATCCAGGATACGCGAGACCTCATATTCCTCCTCACCATCCACCAAGATCGGCGAAGGACGAGTAGGCAGGCGGGTCCCGTGGATAAAAGGCTTGGTCAGGGAGACGTGAAAGAGTGGATGTATGCGCCATGATCGCGGCAGAGAAAGCTTAACCGCCACAGGATTGATAACATCAGTAATGACATAGGGTCCCACATATTTGGGCAGAAGCAAGCGTTTGCCTGCAATTCGTAAATTACGGGACAACCACACCTTCATGCCACTGCGATAGACTGGAGCAGGTGATCGATGCACATCAGCATACTTCTTGGCACAATCTTGAGCTCGGAGTAAATGACAGCGTACATCCCGATGAATCTTATCGAGATCTCTCATGCAATCTCTTGCTGCATGATTAATGGCCGATAATACCGGATCAAGTGGGAGTTCCCTAGGATGACCACCATACAGGGCAAAAAAGGGAGAAACTCCAGTTGATGTATGCATAGAGTTGTTATATGCAAATTCTGCATTATGCAGAGAAGTAAACCAAGACTGTTGGTACAGAAGGCATAAACAGTGTAGGTACTGTTCGATAGTAGCGTTAGTTCTCTCAGTCTGCCCATCCGTTTGAGGATGGTAAGCCGGGGAGTACCTGTCCTCAATACCCAGAGAAGCTGTAAGAGCCTTCCAGAATCATGACGTAAATTGTGTGCCACGATCGGAAATAACAACCGAGGGTAATCCAAAGAAACGAAACACATTCGTCAAGAACAGTATCGCCAATTCTGGAGCCGCAGGCAAACCAGAGCAAGGTATGAACAATGCATATTTAGTGAAATAATCAACGATTACCCAAATAGTGTCATAGCCCTGAACCTCAGGAAGATCCACAATGAAATCCATTGACAGCATCTGCCAAGGTTTGTACGGAACAGGAAGAGGATGTAACAAACCGACTGGTTTGGCTCTAGAAGTTTTACACTGAGTGCATATGGAACAAGTCAAAATGTAATCCTTTACATCACGAACCATGGAAGGCCACCAAGCCCAACGCCGCAAGGCTTCAAGAGTTTTTTGACTTCCTGGATGTGCAGCAATCAAAGAATCGTGAGACTACTGAAGCGCTAAATCTCTAGCTTGACCTGAGGGTATATAGACGCGCCCTTGAATGAATGGCATACCCCGAATTATTTCCAGGTTGAGGTCAGTGATCTCTTTTGGATGGGTTGAGACCCAATCAAGGATGATTGAACGCAAAGAGGGCTGAACCGAACAACCACAAACAACTTTGTTCGGTAGAAGAAGAGGAAGTGCTGTGATCTGTTGAGACTAGCCATCCGCATGTAAGCGAGAGAGAGTACTTGAGCTTTAGCAGGACGGTATGTGATAACAAATTGGTATTGTGAAAAGAATAAATGCCACCGCGCCTGTCTAGCTGTAAGACATTTCATAGATTTGAAGGCTAACAGGCTGCAGTGATCCGAGTATACAGTTACAAGGTGTTTGGCCCCCAGAAGGTGATGTCTCCATTCCAAGAATGCATCTCTGATGGCTAAAAGTTCACGTTCTATGATGGAATAATTTCTTTCAGAAGCTGTCAATTTACTAGAGAAGTAGGCAACCGGATGAATCTTTCCCGAATGAAGTACCGCAAGAGACAGAAGGAGCCGGATCCAGTAACGTTCCAAGTCAAACAACCAGACGAGCACGACAGGAATAAAAGGAGGAGACGAGGCAATCCAGAAGTCAGGCAAAGGTCAAAACCAGGAGTTCAGATGAGGAATCGTGTAGGAAGACACGAAGAGGAAACGGACGAAACCGCGTGTAGCTTGTAAGGCTAATTAGCAGCAACGAGCCCCTTGGAAGATGGTGGTTTTATAGTCGTAAGAGGGGCGTGGCTTGCCGTACGTCTTCCACGTACAAGACGTGTCAGGTGACCCGGAGTCCGTCGAAGTTTGTACAGACACCATGGTAGCCTGTATCTGGTCCATAGAGGAGCTTGTAAAGAAGTATTCGGCAAGGAGGCCCGCCGGGAAGCCTGAAGTGTAACAGTCTAGAGGAAGGGGGGGGGAAGAGACCAACACATTGCATATGGTACTGCTTGCTTGGTCATGCCCCTTGGACATACAAAATGGAAAAAGGTGCGTCAACATGTGAAGGAAGTATCGATAAACGCTAGGCTGAAGGTTCTACAATACAAATATGTCCACAGAGTATACAGGACACCAGAACGCATTCATAAATTGGCCCCAGGGTGCTTGCCCTAGATGTGGTGCAGTCTGCGCAGTTTATGCATATGGCAGGGTGTAAAATTTCACATTGTAGGACACTAACCACACGCAAAAGTCACTCGCCCCCATTTGTGAAAGATGTGCAAGCCCATGTGCGCCAAAACGTCAGCAATAGGATACATTAATTTCTATAAAAAGGCACAAGCAATGGTCTTTAGTTCACCAAAGTTAGTTCATGGTGCAGGTTCTTCCAGAGCAAAGAATTCTCATTTGAATGGGCATATTTTGAGCTTGCGGACACAGCCTTTATATCTCTTGGCCGGACATACTATGCCGATCGTACCTTTCGGTCGCCTGCTCCATCAATCTCAAACGAAGCCGGAAGGAAAAGTTGCACTGGAAGCTCCAGTGATAAAACGCACAGAAACGGCACACATAGCCCTGACTTCAGGCAGCATGTGGCAGGCACACTGCTCACAGTACTTATGCTAGGGACATTGGGACAGGCTGAGCAGCCGTCACTGGGCACTCACAGCGTGAGCGCAGAGTGCTGACCTGTACAGTGCACTGAAGCACTGCAGAATACACTGGATGCACATAGTATAAAAGATGTGCAACTCGGAGGCACTGCATTTTACATGGCATGCCCATTTTGAGATTTGTAAAAGGTTTTGCGGCACCCTGCTTGTTCACAAAAAGAAAGCCGCAAATCAGCTTACACTGCATGCCATCTACATAAAGCCGGCACCTGGCACTCGAGGCACTGAATCTGGGGCCTGCACCTTGCAATTCCTCCAAAAAGTAGAAGAGGTACAGAGTTCGACGTATACACTGTCCGATAATAGCAGGAGACAGCTGCATGGTATGCAAGAGACACTGCATGCTTGCAGTCCATCCAGTGAGACACACCAGAGGTACGACATAGCATCCCTACCACACTGCCAATCTCTGACACTGCAATCTTTAGAAAGATACCCGTGCGCTCTCAGACAACACTGCATGGAGACTGCTTCTCATGGCCACTGTTGCAGGCACTGCACATCACACTGCCGGAGACTCTTACATTGCACTACAAACACTGCTACTGTAACAAGATCCATGCTCTGCCCGAGGAGCACACATCGTACCCAGAGCACAAGATGTCCACACTGTTTTAAGTGCAAGACACTTTACTTTGTGTGCTCATTTCATATGGAACACACACTGTACTGGGCCACCACATATTGCAATGCCTCAGACTATAATACTGCAAGGAAGGCAGTGCACCTCAAACTCACTGCTCGACACACTGCATACACGGAATACGACACTGCCTCGTGACAAATCGCTGCACCGTACACTAGTTCCTCACGGGGGAAATCCTACACACGACCAGACTAGTTTACGTTCCTTGTCCCTCCACTGCCACCTGGTGGAGCGAATAGATAATTGCAGAAGACCCGCAAACCTCTGGGAAACACTTAACAGGCGCCCTTTTATACTCGCCACACTCCAATTTTCATTTCACCATTTGCGAGCGGAAATTTTGCACCCTGCATATGGTATGCGAGTGCAGTCCAATTAGATCTGTATGGCAACTGATGGCAAGACACCTCGCATAAATGACCGGTTGAGATTTAGCGGACGATCCATTGGTATGTGTTGTATTATCATCTTGTTATAGAGTAATGCTGGCTTGCGCTCTCGGGAATGTGAAGCCCAGAATGTTGTGATTGGAATGAGAGTGTGGTTCATGGAGTGTGCGGTGTAAAGGGACCGGCAGTTGTGTGAGTAAGTGTGGTGGAGGGAGTGCCGGGCCGTCATAAATAATGTCACTTAAACTGATAGAAGCCTCACCTGGACTTTCTTTAATCACAATTTGGCGACGAGGACAGCCCAACATTACAGAAAAGGAACCCATGCACGAAGCGAGAGCAGCAGCTCTGGAGGAAATATATGGGCTTCCTCTGTGCCGATCCACCGGTCATTTAGTTTGTCACCGTGCCCTGCATGCCCACGAGTAGCCGCGGAAGCAGCAGCAACACTGATAAGGTAAAGCCAGCCGGGATGATATCTTGGATGATCGCGCATGCTATGAAAGTAAGCTGGATTGTATGATCATCAGATAACTTGACGCCATTTTGGAAATTCAAGTTGAGTCAGGTGGTAATCCTAACCAGTCAAGTTAAGTCAAGCTCCTCCTCTTCACAGAAAAAATATATATTTCTTTTTCTTTGATCCATTCCAACAAGGACATCAATAAATCAAATAAAGATTGAACTTTTGCCTAGAAGAGAACAAGTGAAGAAAAATATAAGGAGTATACTTCTATATATGCACAAGGAAGAAAATGCAAGGAATTACAGTTCATCCACCAGCAAGCTTTCTGCCGAACCCAGGGCAACCTATCGTGGTGTGGCCGGAGTGGAGAGAATACTGGAACAATTATATAAAAAACAGTGAAACAAGATGGTTTGTCGCCACAAAAGAAGAAGCTGCCGCTATTACATGCTTTGGGCCTAGAAGGGCAACGAAAGTACGGAGAACTGCCCGAATTTTCGGTTGACTAAGCAGGTGATGTAGACTAGTACGAGAAGGCTCTGAGGCAGTTGGACAAACATTATGCCCCGGAGGTGAATGTGGGAATAAACAGACTACATTTTTATAGTAGAATACAAAGGGAGGAAGAGTCAATTGAGGAATATGTGTCGGCCCTGAGTAAATTAGCCCAAACCTGCCGATTCGGTACAGGCATCACATTGGACGAGTTAATCAGAGATCAGATAATTATACACACCAAGGATTCATTGAAACAGGACAGACTCTGGGTGGTGGGCAATCCCTCATTACCAGAGACCATTGCTATAGCGAAGAGAGTAGAACATACTCAACTATGCTCCAAAGAGATGAAAAACAAGAAGTTGGAGACAGGTCAAGCGCAGGGTGCTACACAAAGCACCATCAAGCCAGCGCAGGAGTCGGGAGAGCAATCTTCCTTAAGTGTGTTCCAAAGTAAAAGGGACAAGGAGAATATGGACGAGTCAAGCTGGAGGAGTTACAGACCTAGAGAACAAGATCACAAAGACGTCAAGGGCAACATAAGGAAGCCTTGGTTCAGGAGCGAGACTACGGCATCTTCTCCACAAAGCAGAGAAAGAGACAAATGCTTTGAATGTGGCAGATTTGGACACTACGCTAATTCGTGGAACTGTCCCGCAATAAACCAGAAATGTGCTAACTGTGGAATAAGAGAACACTTTGCGGTGCTGTGCAGGTACAAGGAAAGAGTGTCAATGATACAAGAAGATGAAGATTCGGACTAGGAGAGAGTGGTAGTCGTAGTTCATGAACCACCTGGAAATGAACTGAAATGTCCAAGATGTGATATTATAGTGGAAAACTGGAAACTCTCAGTTATGGTGGACATCTGTTGCCCATACATCATAACGCACAAGACGTGGGAAAAACGTTAAAGCAAAAGTGTTCACCAGACATCAAAAATCCTGAAGTGAAGATTTATTTGGCAAAAAAAAGAGTGAATGTGCTTGGTTGGAGAGATCAAGCAGTCTTGAGAATAAGACTAGACCCATGTGAAAATGAACCAGTGTTCTTGGTTAAGAGTAGCAACAAGGCTGAAGTTAAGAAGGAAGACTCTGGTGACGTTTTTTCAGGAGCGCTTGGGGTGGTTTAAATATTTTGCTCACAGAATAGTGATGAAACAAGGAGCAAGGCCTGTCTCCCACATCAAAGCGAGACCATTACCATTTGCTTTAATGGATAAAGTTGAACAAGAATTGAATAGACTTGAGTTAGAGGGCGTGATTGAAAGAATTGAATCTTCCCAGTGGGTGAGCCCCATTGTTGTCGCAGTGAAGAAAAATGGCAAATTAAGAATTTGCGTGGACCTTAGAGATGTGAACAAGAACATAGTAGTAGATGTGTATCCACTGCCAATTATTTCAGAAATGCTCAATTGTATCAAAGGGGCGGATACATTTACAACTTTAGATGTATCCCGTGCGTATCATCAAATTAGCCTAATGGAAGACTAGAGATTTCACTGCGTTCATCACACCATTTGTTCCGCACCAGTACAAAAGGATGCCATTTGGCTTAGCCTCTGCGGCCACCGTGTTCCAGGGGGTCATGGCCCAAGTACTTAAAGGGCTCAAAGGAACATAAGACGACATTGTGTTTGGGAAGCGGGCATCATGCGAACGTGAGGAGAGATTAGACGTTTTGGCCAGATTTAGTAAAAAGGGTTTGAAAGTCGAGCAAAGAAAATGCACATTTAAAAAGGCGGAAAATTGAATATTTGGGTCATATTGTCAGTGGGAAGGGATATAGGCCGAACTTGGAGGCTATGAAGGCCATCAAAAGAGTCACCTGACCCTAAGTGCAAAGAAGATCTCAGATCGTCTTTAGGTCTTTGCGAGTATTACAAGTTTGTGCAGAATTTTGCCAGCATGACTGAACCCATGAGGCGATTACTTAAGAAAGATGTTAAGTTCCAATGGGATAAGGAGTGTGAGAAGTCAGCGGAATGCATTAGGAAGAGCATTTGCAAATCAATTGATTTGGGTCGATTTGTGTTTGGTAGGCAAACTAATGGGACTGTGGATGCCAGTGGTATTGGATTAGGGGCTGTACTTTCGCAAATGTCTGGAAGTGGATGCGAGAAAGTGATATGTCATCCATCCAGGGCAATAACAGAAATGAAGTGCAGATACTAAATTATTGAGAGGGAAATGTTGGCCTGTGTGTGGGCAGTAATTTATTTTAGGAAGAATCTTTGGGGGACACACATTTGTGGTATGTACTGATCACAAACCATTGGTAGAGGTGTTGTCAGTGTGTGGTATGTGTAGGGCATCCCACAGGATAGCTAGGTTGAGTTTAAAGCTGCAGGATTATCACTTTGAGGGGAGGTATGTTCCTGGTAAGAAAAATCAAGTAGCAGATTTTCTGTCAAGGTTGCCCTTGAACATAGAGAGTATGGATCCAAGTGAAGATGTGGAAGGGGTCGCTGTGGTGTTGGGTAAGATCACCGATTATATTAGGAATGGGTGGCCTGATAAAGAGACTATTGGATGAGGGTGGTGTCCAATTTTGGGAGGTTAGGGATGAGTGTTCCTTAAAGGACGGTTTGTTGCTCAGAGGAGATAAGCTGATACCGCCCCGGAGTTTACGTGAAAGTTAATGGAGAAGGCTCATCTAGGACATCCGGGCTCCTCATGCACGAAGAGAAATGGTCGTTCTAAGTATTCGTGGCCTGGAGTTGACCTCATGGTGGAAAGGTTTTTGGAGGTGTTGTTGGCCCTGCCAGAATTGTGATAAAAAAGTTGCAAAGTGTTAAAATCAGCACCCATAAAGATGCATAAACCTGAACAGCCTTGGGAGCAGGTTGGGGTCGATATTGTGGGTCCGTATGACAGAACAGCGAGTGAGAGGAAGTTCTTGATTGTTATGGTGGATTATTGGTCGAGATGGATGGAGATCAAATTGATAAGTAGGATTGACGCTCATGAAGTCAGATTCATGCAACAAGTGTTCAGAAGGGAAGGATATCCCAAAGTGATAACGGTGTGCAGTTCAGGAGCAGAGAAATGAGCGAGTTTGCCAGGCAAGTAGGTATTGATGGAGATTTTCGCCCAATTACCATCCCCAAACCAATGGTTATGTTTGGTGGGCAGATGTAACGGGGTCATTGTGGAGACCGTAGAACAAGCCTTAAGTAACAACATGCCATTTGAGAGAGCTCTTCAGGAGAAATTGTGGAGTAGCAGGGTTTCAATCAGATGGGATACTGTTAAATCACCATTTGAGTTGATGAGAAGCAGAGAGCCTAATACAGTATTGAATCCGGTGTGGGTCAACTATAGGAGGGCGAACGTTGATTATGGTAAGTGCGCGGATCACAAGGAGATAATTAGGATGAACGTTGTTCCTGGTGATTTTGTCAGAATAAAGAAGGGGAGGATGGTGAGAAAGGGAGAGTCTAAATATTCCAAGCCTGTGAGAGTCAAGGAAGTATTTAAGCATGCAGTCAGGGTCCAAGGTGGAATTTGGATCGCATAAGCAAGTGGAAATGGCAGGGGACAAGGCCAAAGTTGAGGAAAGGATGAGGAGTGGTGTTGAAGAAAGAAAGGAATGCTAGCGAGTTGTTCGAAGAGGGGATTGGAAGGTGAGGAAGTTTGAGGAGCAGAGAACAAGGTAGGGCGTTAGCAGAGATGGATGTAGATGGTGTGAGTGGAGAGACAGATATGTCAAGGAGTAGGATTAGGAAATGTCCAGCATGGGCAAAGGATTATGTTATGGACTAATGCTGGTCATTCACACATTTTTGGTGATCCAACTTTATGATAGATGTGCTAAGGATTGTTACACGATTTTCATGGTTTCGTTTTTATGGTTCTCAGGTTATTTTGTTGTACATAATTTGCTGTTCTAAAAAGGGGGCTGGGTTGTGTTGTATCCTTATCTTGTTATATAGTCATTCGGGCTTGCGCTCTCTCCGGAATGTGAAGCCCGGAATGTTGCAATTGGAATGAGAGTGGGGTTCGTGGAATGTGAGGTGTGAAGGGACTGTCAGTTGGTGTGAGTGAGAGCGGTGGATGCAGAGGGAGGGCCGGGCCGTCATAAATAAAGTCACTTGAACTGATAGAAGCCTCACCTGGACTTTCTTTAATCACACCAGTATGCCTACTGGGGAACATTCCTGCATGTAAAAAACGGGAACGTTACCAGGCAGTTTATTGCATGGAGGTTCATATTACTGAAATGCTAGAGCAACCTAATGTAAGAGTGCGATGGCTCTGGCGTTTAAAGACTGGCAGAGGGGTCTGATAAGGTAGACTGCAGCATAGAGAGATTCATATGCACAGAGAGACGTCAGTGCAGAGCTGAACGTTTGCACTCAAGGTGGGATGAGTTTCTGGATCAGTCACAATACCTATGGGTCGGAGGCCACCGTGATTTAGGGCACCTTAAATGCTTGACTAATGCTAATATTTTTATTAGAAGTGGCGCTTGCTGCCCTGCAGGCGGCTTTGGTGTAAAAAACATGGGTGGGAGTGGGACTGGCTCCTTTCCGTCAGTCAACAAATGGCATTTTGTGCTTCTGATCCTACCCATCATTTTATGTTTGATTCAAGTTGCATAAAAATGAAATCTATGTTGCAACTGTTTTTGTTGTATGGTTGATTTAATATGAAATAATTTATTAAAACAAAACACGTCTTTTTTCGAAAGCTCTAGAACTGCATCTGAAGCAACCTCCTCCTAACCAATTTAGTAGTGGCTGCAAAAGGACCGTTCAATCGTTCTCTTCACACTGGAACATTTTGGCTTTGCATATGACCTCTTTGGGGACTATCCCCAAATATTTTGCTTTCTGACAGGGACCTGAAACTTGAGCATTTCACCACCTTCACTGTTACAGTTCCCAGGCAGCCTCCATAAAATATATTGCCCCATTTAAGAGTTTCCTCCACCAAAATCATCACCATCACCACCACCACTCTCAGAAGGTTGGATTACTGATCTAACACCTTCAGGGGCCACACCCCTCCCCAGACCCTTCCCCATACAGAACACGCTTACTTGTTTACTTCCCTCAACAAGGCAATGAACGTGGGCATTTACTCGCTGGCCAAGCAAAAAATTGCCCCCACCAAACTGACATGCTGAAACTGGCATCATTCAAAGCCAAGTGGAAGCCCACCGGTTCCATGTCATTTCATTGCGGGATGTTTTTTTCGCAGGTTTTTTACTGCGATTTTTTTCTTGGAAAAAAACATTGCATTTTTGGGGGGGGGGGAATCCCCAAACCCCCCCCCCTTATTAAATACACTTTATATATGCAATGTACTGTAATAGATGTGAGGATTACAAGATCTATGCTTTTATTACCCAATTTTAACATGTTCATCTCGGAGGGCCAGTTTTATTATATTTTTTAATTTCCGTATGTTTGGCTTATGTATAAACCTGGTCATTTGTTGTAAACGTTTTGCTTTTATGGCTCTAATGCCGAATAATGTTTTGTACACGGATCTCTGCCTTAATGCCAGTAAGCCCGAGATCCTCCTCATTGGGCAACCCGCTCCCACCTTTCCTCTCGCCCTCTGGCTGCCCACTCTGGGCCCTCTTCCTGCTCCTTCCAGTGGGGCCAAGAACCTTTGTGTCATCTTCGACTCCACCCTCTCCTCACATCTCTGCCATCTCCAAGAGCTTCACCTCCTCAGAGGTATTCTTCCTTTCCTCACTTCCACCAGAAGCTCACCGTCTCCAGAGCTCTGGTCCTCTCTAGGCTGAACTATTGCAACAGCCTCTTTCTAAATTTTCCTGCCTCTACTATTTGACCTTTACAACTTAACAGGACTGAAAGACTTGTCCTTGGCTTCAAACCCAGGGATCGTCTCTCTCCAATGGCTCCCCGTGGCTGCCAAGGATCAACTTCAAGACCCTCTGCATCGTCCACAAGGTTTTCTGGGGCCTGGGACTGCTCTACCTTCAACTTGCTCTTCTATGACATCTTCCTTCTCGAGCTCTATGCTCATCCACCTCCAACTCTCCGAGGGTCAGACGCTTCTCCAAGCAGAGAGCTGGGGGTAGATCCATCTCCTCGCTGGGGCCTCCCTCTGGAACAGCCTCCCTGACCCTCTCAAACTTGAGCAAAACCACCTACGGAAGCAACTCAGGACCTTCCTTTTTGCTTTCTCACTTCCTCAGCCCTGCTGAAGCAACCCGACTGCTCCACGCACTTGTCACCCTCTGAACTCAAGCCCAGGCTCCTGCATGTCCAGTTGCCATTGCACTACCTCTAGGCTCCCCAGCACTTAAGGTCTGTACCTCCAACCCTACAGTACCTTTTCACTGCACTTATGAGCCACCAGTTGGCTGCACATGTGAGTTAACTGCACTTCCCCCCCTACCCTCCCACTGACACTTCTCCCCTTCCCTGGACGTGCGTGAGCTGAATGACAAGGCCTACATAGTAAGATCGTCATTTTGTCCTCCCTTGTTTCCCCCTCCTTGTCTTGTCGCGTCTAGAAACACTTGTGTACAGGTGCGTTATAAATGCCATATCATACCAAATTTCTTTTTTTTAAAAATAAATTGCTTCCTATTAAATTCTATTCTTGTGTTTGAACTAATCCATATACTAGCCACTCCCCAACTCCTACCAAATAAGACCTCCTGCTAGTCCCCCTTCATATGCACTGTACATTCTAAAGCCCTTCCCCTTTTCAAACAACCCCATCCCAATCCACCCAACACTGTTTCCTGCTTTTAAGCTTCTGGGCACCACATCAATGAACTCCCCACTCCAGAAAGGACACTAAACCACAACGGATGCAACATTGATCTTAGAAACCACTGCCTACATAAGGATGGAGCTCCTCCCTCCTCCCCACCCCCCCCCCCGAGGATTATGGTGCTATCATCTATTACATATATGTATACATACATATACACACACTGAATTTGAATTTAGTAGCAGTCTATGTCCACATTTTCAGCACACTCCCCAACATTTGGCTGAATAGACTATCAATTACTGGAGCATGGCATTGTACAGCATCAGCAATGGGACTGATCCAGCCATCAATGTCTGCTTTGCACAGGGCTTTTTAGTGAAGCACTTTGGAACGTCAGCTTTGAAATTCACAAATTCAAAGCCAGCTTTCATAAAAATACTAAAACGGGGTGAGAAACTCCAATATCAAAGATCACTCTGGGGGGGTTTTAAACGCTGAAATCACAATAGCAGTTTGTAGGTACGCTTCTACGATGTAGAACCGCAGCTACATAGACAATAGCAGTCAAAACGAAATTATATTGTTACAACCCCTTTAAATTCTGTGAAATATGCTTTTATGTAGCACTTCATTACAGATTATATGCACTAATAGAAGCCCGGGCCCTAAATGTGCACTAGCTAATAGCTAGTGATAAGTGACTCTTGGCAAGTAAGAAACTGTGTGCATCTGTAGAATTGAGTGGCACGTTCTTGTTATGGTCCGCCAGTAGCTTGCATCATTAAATGTTTACCCTGGATAGGGGTTATTATTTTTTTTTTATTACTCATATCTATCAATCTCAGAAGGATCAAGGGCTGAATCTGAAAGTACTGGGGTTCAAACTTGAACCGCGGGCACATGTCAAATTAAATCAACATTTAAGCTGCTGAGCTATCTTCCCACCGGCATATGACTGATTGTGAAGGGTCAAGTCCTGAAATTCGCTAGCGCAGGTACCGATACTACTCTGGCCTATACAAGGCATCCACTGTAGTAAAACCCTCCCCCCAACCCCTTTACTACAAAACAAGCTTTTATTTATACCCATTCCCTTCAAAGAGGTTCAACAATTCAGTAATATATTCTAAAATAAATGCATAGAGACATAGCACAAATATTCTACATGACTGGTCTGTGGCTCGGTGGACTCCACTACAGCGACCTGTGTTTGACTTCATGGTCAAGCTCACAGGTTCCAATCTGTGCAGGTCTACTAAGCCCTTCATCCTTCAGAGGTGCATACAATGAGTACTAACATACAACAGTTAACGGTCAAAAGCGCCTTCTGTGCACCCTATAAATACACCAGTATTACACCTGTTAGAATTCAAGAATGGTTTGCAAACTGTACCTGTGTCCAGTCCCAGCGTACACTCATCTTCCTGCAGGTGCTCGATTTGTGCATATTCTTCAGGCATCCTTAAGCTGCTCAAGGACTCCGATGTACGACTTCTGAAAATCTCTTCATACAAGTCATGCTCCAGTTGCATTTCAGCTCTGTAGCTCTGATTTTGTGAACAAGATCCGACTGGATTAACAGTTGCTTTAATTTGTGCATGCCCTCCTTTATTAATGTCCAGTTCCCCATGACACGATTGCTCTTTTTCTAATGTTTCTCGGGTGGCAGGGAACGACTTTTCAACACCTACCAACAAAGGAAAGTCGAGTTTTACAGTGTCCATTTCACAGATGGATTCACCAGGTCCCTCGTCAAATACATTTCCATACGAATCAACATGATGTTGTTCGGTATCCACATCAAAAGGGCGGGCCTCAAATTCCTCAACAAACGGGGATTCAGGGGTTATAGAGAGATTTGGTTTCAGAAATGAAATATTTGTTTTTAAAGCATCATCTACAGCATTACAACGTTCTTCTTGTGATAGGTCTGACTGTGGTTCAATAGCTCTACCTCCAGGCTTTTGCTGCAAGTCAAAAATACGAACATCTGTTGGGAGCTCAGGAGAAAGATGCTGCAATAGCAATGTAGGATCAGCTATGTGCAATGCATGCTTATGTTCAACGTTATGCATAACATCTTGGTCTGCTTGCAATAAATCTGGACTGGTTAAAGAATCTTGCATTAAAGAATTATTTCCTTCAGGCAGTTCTGCAGTAGTGCCAACAACATCCATTAAGACAAAGAAGTCTGACCTTGGCACAATGTCTTTCACAGTACAAATGCTTACTTGCGTCTTTTCTTCAGTAGCGCTAGTAGACTCTGAGAACTTAAATGAAAGAGGTGGATGAACCAATACAATCTCCGTTCCCTCCAATCCACCATTTCCTTTACCCCATACAACTGAATTAGGTGCATCTTGTGGGGGAATAGAATTGTTATGATGAAACTGACCGTGAAGACTAGTCTCTATTGGGAGAGAAAAGGAAGGACTAGGCAAAAACCCTTTAGCTTTGGTGCCGTTTATTGAATCAGAGTCCAGGACATTGCCATCAATTTCACCCTGCCATACACCTGCAGTTGGAACAGTATCTAACATGTCCATAACGTTTGCTTGTAGAATCTGCGTAATACCACCAACATCTTTGGAAAGAAGACAGGAACCCGAAGGCAATTCCAATGTGGTTTCCATCTCCTTCAAAGAGCCCAACCTTGGAACATCCAGCAAGCAGTTTTCCTCTGGTAATAACCCACAACCTGGATCAAAGAATTCAATACAAGAGTCATTTTTCTTCAGCAACACATCACTGATGTGAGCATTCTCTCTGCTTTGCTCATCAAAGGGAGGAAGGGGAGAACAGAGTGTACTTTCTGGCCCCTCTAAGGTGTCCGAAGTCGGAAAAATATTGTGCACAGACTGTTCTCTTTTTGTACAACAACCATCATTTGGAAGTTCTAAAGATTGAGGAGGCAAAACCGTTGCATTCAATATCAGCTGCGCCCCTGGCACATGCAAAGAACTACATTTTCCTTGGATCAATGAATATGAACTTGGTCCAGCATCCTGCGGGCAACTGTTGTTTTCTTCGACTATCTCTTCTGTAACGCAAACATGTGATGGGAGGTCAAACGAAGGAAGAAACGCCACTGCTGGGTCGTTGGTCTCTATAAACATTCCCTCAGCTGGAGAACAAACATAACTTTGATTCTGAATCCAAAAACGCAACATTTCATCATTTAAACATTTGCCTTTAATTTCCAGTTTTACAAGTGATAAGGGCACTTCGCACAGTTCCTCATTTGCTCTCAGTTCTATTACAGTGACATCGAGTTTATCTAGTACTGCAACTTCATTAAAGGCCTCCTTGGCTTCACGAGCCCAAAACCCTTCACTCACATCAAATCCCCAGAGGCGACAAGGAAAGGCTTGCACTGGAAACGTTAAAAGTTCTTCAGGAATTTCTCGTACGGTTTCTCTGCTGACAGTCTCTTGATTTCCATAATCTACAAATATTACAATCAAATTATGTCCTGAATGCCCCCTAATAATGGCCCTGTACCACTGCTCATCTTCGCTATATTTTACAATGCATGGGTCTCCATTTTGAAATATAGAAACTTCAGCCTTTTGCCACAAGCGTTCACCAGCTTCTTGAAGTTTTCCAGCCAATGTTTCAAGATCTTCGGCTTCTGCACGCTGGCACCAAAAATAGCCAGGGCCATCAACAGTCACAGCATAAGCCTGCAGAGTCTTGTGCGTATCTACAGGTTGCCACTTTAACTGTTTGTCAATTAAGATGGAGGACTCACTAGACTTTTCAGAAGAAACGGATTCATTAAAAAGATCTACAGCATTAAATTGGCTCGTTTCAGAGCCACTTCCCTTTGAATTATTTGTCTTTAACAAATTGTTAATTAAATCATTGATTATTATATCCTGGGCATCAAACAGGCGAATTTTCCATTTGTCAACATGCAGTTGCACAAATTCACAATATAACTGTTCGCTTGCTTTTTGGAAAAAGCAACCTGTTGCTTCTGATGTCCAATTAGAAAAATTCTCAAATCCGCTAAGCGAGCAGTGAATGCTCAACGCAGGAAGTAGGGATACATTTAGAAACTTGCATGTATTACAAGCATTAATGACTGCAGTGTTCCCATAGTCTATGTATTGTACATGGAGTCCATCAGAGGCTTTTTTTTCCAAAACTGCACGATACCATGAACCGTCTTCCGGAAATAAAGCACATATCAAGTCACCTGCCTGCAAACAACTCTCATGAAGAAAACTGGTTTCTTGCTCACCTTCATTTAGCTTTACAGATATATGACCAAGTTGATCGTCATCTTTACAAAACTGAATGAAAAAGTCTGATGGGTCATTAATATGAGAAATATAAATTTCAGTTTTAAGACCAGGTAAAACGTCTTTTTGTGGTAAATCACACAATTTGTACAGCCGTACGAATGAATCACCTTTATTTCTACCTTGAGAAGATGGGACAATACTTAAGTCTTTGTGTGCATTTGGGGCAGAACCACTTATTTGTTTTGGACCCCCAGTAGGGTCTAATTTATGACAATGTTCCCTTTCTTTAGAGTTGTACGATTTAGGCCTGGAATTATCTGTAGCAGCACGCTGAGACCATTGGATATATTTGTTTAATGAGTCTTCCTTGATCTCACATTTAAGAGTCTTACTTTCTGCGGTTTTAGTGGAATATGTAGTTGGCCTTTTTGTCAGCTGTTCTTTAAACTCAGTAGGTAGCACCTTTCTTTCATCAACTTTATTTAGATAAAGTGAGGAATTTTCGTCCTCTCTGTTTTTTATATGACCCTGTTCGTTTGAAATTGAAACCTTCATATCTCTGGCATACACCGATCTTAGTCTCTCTTTAATTTGTGCATTGATCTGAACAGTTCCATCATACAGTTCAACTAACAACTTGCC